>NC_132992.1:32460833-35430000 GCF_048564905.1 Vicugna pacos | reverse complement strand
GCTATAGGGAGGCTGGTGAACATGCTGAATACGAATTACCTCAGTTCTGCAGCTTTCTATGTCTTTTTAATGCATTCTGTTTCAGGGTCACTTTCAATCAATATTTCATTTACTTACTGAGATTGAATGGGCGCTCTGAGACACAGTGTGCTGTTTATCATACAGATTGGACACCTCATTCTAGATCCAAGATCTTTTCCTCAACACTGGGAGCTGTCCTTTCAGCACCACAAAATTACTGCTTGAAGTTGCATTGCAGTTTTTTTCTTTTCCTTTATCACTGGGAGCTTTTCTTTCAGCACCACAACATTGCACCTAGACTTTTTAAACGGCTGCCTTCCTCTTTGCACTGAAGACCAATTTCGTCTGCACTTCCAGTTATTGCTCTTACCTGTAGGACTTCCAATCCTACTTCACTTCACCCACCCCACTCCTGAAACAGTTAAATGTATCTATTTCTGTGGAAGTCATTTTCTCATTGAATGATCAGAAACAAAGATAAGTTCTAACCTGTAACGGCTCATTTCGACTCATTGCTTACAATAGATCTAAGCTCTTTTTTCTGCTTATTCGACTCCTTCCAGCTTCCCATCACATCTGTAACAAACTTTTAAAATGATATTGCCACACTACCATGCACAAGCCTACCTGCACAGTAGAGATAGATTATTCCATCGTATTCAGATGGTTAACAGAGGTTAGCAAGTCCTGTATTATATATTTATATCGCTTTCTAAGAAAGTGCATATTAATGTTTACTTTAAGAATGTGTAAATGGTGCTATCAAGAATCTGATAAATTTTATCCCAGTTTTTTGTGTACCACTTCTAATGTATGAGATTTATTTTTCTATTGGAAAAAAATAAACAGTATGAAAGCATTAAATTGGTAGATTTTAGTAATTTAACAATGAATGGAATCCCTATGTTACAGGCCCTATCTTTCCTTGGAAATTTTAATGGTGGTAACAGATTTCAACAAAGATACTGATGGTAATCACATTCCTTTTAGTTCATTCTTATGTTGCATTCTTGATTTACATACTGATTCCTCGCTGAATCCTTAAGTAAATTTTATTTACTGTAAGTCTTCTCCAAGAAGGGAATTCTTGCCTTCCAATGCAGTAATTGAAAGGAGATGAAAATATAATTTAATACTCTTTACATCACAGACACAATTTGAGACCAGTTACTCTGTTAGTAGGATAAATTCATCACTCATTAAATACAAGGCAAGCATGGCTATCCATAATAATTTTAAGTGCAATGCAGTCTTATAAATTTAATGTACACACTTTATTTAAATGATGCAAACAGCCATATGAAATTGCACATGATTAGAAAACAGGATGAACTCATTTTGCCTCCTGCTTGGTTTCTCATAAACATGAATACATAATATTGTTATGCACTGTTGTTCATAGATGTCTTATTACATAAAGGGTAAGTATCATATTACTTTAACAGATTATTTTTGGAATTCTGCATGTTATTTTCTGTTTCATCAGATATGTGCCCCAATTAAATAATATTTTCCCCCCAATGAAAGTATTAGAAAACTTGTCATGTTAATTTTGAAAAAAAATTGGAGTGTAGTACATATTACTAGATAGGATGTCATTCCACTGGTCTATATTTAAAAAAAAAATGTTCTTGAAAATTGAAGCATTACCTTGTGTAATTAATAAAGTAATCAAATCAGATTTGTAAATAAAATATTGTTTAAATCTAAAGTATTCAATATTTTGATTAGATTATTTTTTTAAAGAAAAATATTTAACGTGTATGTGCTGAATTTTTTTTTAAATAGTTTTTTATAATTGCAATGGAAGGGCAATTGTCTCATTACAAGTGGTACAGAAGCCAATATTGGGTTACCATAGATATATAAACAAGTAAAAACTGTGGAACAAGTTTTAAGCTCATTTTGGAAAAAAAAAAAACAGTTCTGTAGAAATGCATATTTGTATTTGTTTCTCTAATAAATCTGCAAATAGCTTTAAACACAAATTAGTTTTAATTATTTAAATTATGAGTTCTGATAAGTAATTTAACATCTGTTTTGCCTTACATTTTGTGAAAACATTGTCTCATGGAAATTAATAGAGGCTTATTGTGGAAATCAAGGTAGGTCTGCATTTGTTTGAAAAGGTCAGGTATTTAGCATTTAAGTAGATTTACCTCTGATTAAAGAATTTTTACAAAAAAACAGCACTTCACCCTTCTACCCTACCCAACCCCGCCCACACTGGCAAAATCACATCAGTTTGGCCACTGCCCAAAACAGTAACAGACCAATTTGCATCAGCTTTTAACTCAGTATCAAATAAAAGAGCAACAAATAAGTGAAATTATATGTTCAAATGGTTGATAATCAAAAGATTACTTGATACAGATAATAGACTTATTTGTATATAGTAATGAAGAAATTTGGATTCTTTGAACCATAGTACTTCAGTCCTCTTTAATGTGATTTACTCATTATGATTAAAATTATTATATACAATATATATATTTCTCTTTAATTGTGACTTTATAATAATGCAAGTTTAAAATGTTTTAGTGTAGAATAAGGTCACCTATTTCTGTTATAAATAATGTAGAGTCCCTATTTTATAAAAATTGCTTTGTAAAAGACAGATATGTTGGAATAAATATTGATGTATATATATGTATATCTGTATATATGTGTGTGTGTATATATATATATATATATATATATTCTGCTTAAGCAGAGATGCTAAATAAGCTTTTGATTAAGAACTCAATTGAGTATTCCAATTCTATTGACCTACAAAGAGCATTCAAATTAAAATGAAGTCTTTAACTTTACCAATTCATTTTTATTAGTAAAGTGTTTTGGGATATCTGGCTTATGAAAACTTTAACATATTCTAAAAGTGTTATCCATTGGCTTATCCAGTTTTACAGCTTTTGATCAATAACAAAAGTACTGTTTCTTGTCAGTATTTAAGATTATGGGTAATTATATCATTTTTCTTCTATAAAGGAATTATTGTAGCCTAATTTCCAAATAATGATTTCTCAAAATTTCCTTACTGTTAATGCTGTTACTTTTTCCTTAATTTTTGGTCAAATCCGTAGTACATAAAATAACATAGTAAAATATTTCAATATATTTACGAAAATATCTTGGATAATTTGATTGTTTTATGGTATTTCTATGATTGTATGCTGTGTATTTTAGGAGATAAATGCTGAAAAGTGCTCTGATTAGAGGAAGCCCATATTCATAGACCAATTCATGCTGAAACTGTATTCTAAAATAAGCCATTACTTTTAGGATTTAAAGCATAAATAAGAATCGAATTATAACTTTAAAAAATATTGGCAGGATAAAAATTAACTTTTATCTCATGTTAACAAACAAAAAGAAAATCAAAATGAAGTGTTTTGAATTGTAAATCAAAGCCTAGCCATCATATTTTCCAAAATATCTTAGCATAAAAAGAAAAAACCTCCTGTCAATTCTAGACTGGATATATTTTGTGGGGTTTAATTCCCTAGTAAAAAGTGTTTCCTAACTCACCACTTAGGAGAGACAGCTTTTAGAGTCATTAATCTTACATCAAGATTATGGTGTTTTTGTGGGGGGTGGGAAGTGTTTAAACACAGGCAGATAGAAGGAGGAGAGAAGCAATTATCAGGACTATTTGCATTCAAACTACTTGTTTTATAAAAAATGATTCAGAAGGCCAAATACTCAATTAGCTAGCTTCAATTAGATTTTCTCATCTCCTTGCCAATAGAAGGAAAACCTTTGAGGTTGAACTTTCTGTGAAGTTTGACCTCATGAATTTTAGAAAATGTTACTTCTGTATGCACTACAAAGGCTTAGTCTAGAGAACTTTATAAATTCATTTCTTTTTTATCTTCAAATTCAAGAAACTGATTTTGTATACATTCTAGCAGATAGCTAATATAACCATTGTTCATTGTCTTAAGAACATGCTTATAATTTCAAAGCTTTAAACAATCATCAGTGTAGTTATTTCTGAACATAAATTTTTTTTCAGTGAAATTTTAAAAGCTAAGAATCTTAGAGCTTTTTTAAATTGTCATCTCAGTTTATTCTTATTTTATGCATTTTCTTTTATTATTTATTATTGTAACAGTTACACAAAATACAAAGCAAAGTAAGAATTTTCCTCTGAAGTCTTATTAGGAAAAGTATTTTCACAAATAATTTTCCAACAGGCAGTGAGATTATAGGAACTGATAGTTTTATTAGCTTCTGCCATATACATAATGCACTTTGATTCTTTATTTAATTCTCAATACCGTAAGGTGCAGATATTAATTTTATACCTTTTTCTCAGAAAATGGAATAATACAGAACTGCTGAGTCTCAAGCCACTAAGATAATATTAATAAATTGAAGTTTATCTCACATTACTGAGAATATAAAGATTTCAAATCCATAAATTAAAATTATGAACAAAATATATTAGAACATTTTAAATAGTAAGCAATTTTCATGTAAGTTGTGGTTTTGTTTCCAAAAAGTTCAAATAATTTGAAACTTTCAGAATCATAGCTGTCATATAAAGGAAAATATGCTAGTAAGCATGTTTCCATTTAATACTGTAGCTTTTAGACCTGTCACAGCGCATGTTGCTTCTTTAGGGATAGCTTGATAAGTGGAGAAATAAAGCTATAACCTTTATGAGAAGTAAGGCATTTTGTGGGAATAATGTGTTCAAGCAATTGGAATAACATGGTAAGGATACATGGGGTGATTTGCAATAAATGTGTATTTCTTCTTATGTCCAATGCATGGTTAGTTATGTGGCCCTAAAGAAAACTCGTTTTATTTCACTTTGAGTGCTCACAAGATGTAATGTACTAGAGATTTTCAAAACTATTTTCTAAGTGCTATTGTTGGTCAATTTTGCTCTAGGAGTTAATAAGGAAAGTTCTACCACTTGGTAGATTTTTAAAATTAAGCAATGTATATTTTCTCAAACTACCAAAGAATGCACATGATATAGAAGAATCAAATGATGGAAAGTTGATCATTTTTACATGGATAGTTTATCTTCTAAACCTGTGGCAGGGGGAGTGAGTTACTATTACATATTCAGGAGGTATTTAAAATTTATTTAGGAAATGCAGGTTTCAAAACCAAAGGAAAATTAAGTAGTCCATGTCAGTTTTATATAGTTGGAAAAACAAATGACCGTATATGGAAATTATGTGATATGATATGTCTATTTCTTTCAATATATATAACTTCTAATACATTGTTGCTTGACAATTCTGTTATGGATCTAAATTTTCAAGTATTCAAAAGAGGCATTTAGTTGTGTTTTTTGAAGTTTATTAACTCCTTAAATGTGCTAAATTATAAAGATTATTGTATAAAAATTATCAAAATATTAATGTGTTCTTATAAATAAAAAGTTATGTGTTACAAAGGTCAGAAATAACATTTTATGAGAGATCAGTTTTAAAATATAAGATCTAAAGGAAATTCTTAAAAATTCTGCAGTAATAATTCTTTGTCATTCATTGTTATTTTTCTGAGAGGCAGGAAATTTTAAATGTGTGGACAATCTCTGTATCTAGTATAAATTGATCATTATATAGTTTCTAATTTTAATAGTCAAATGCACTTCTTATGTATTTCATCGTTTCTTATTTATTTGAATATCAAAATAGTGGTGAGAATCAAATTAACTCTTATCATATCCAATTTGATCATCACATTTAACATATTCAGAGTTTATTTTTTAATAGAAAATTATAACACTTAAAATTTTAAGTTCTAGAAGTGACTTGATTGTTTTAACATTGTTTTAATCACACATTCCTTATACTAAATTTTTTTTAATTTCCAAGATTGTAATCAAGGAATAGAAATATATATTTTCTAACACTTTTTAAAAATGATGCTATTTTCCAGTTGGGAAGTAACCTCTGCATATTCACTATTAATAATGTACTCATCTTTATTTTTATAGGTCTACAGGAAAAGCAAAAGTATATAATCACTGAAAATACTCTTTATAAAATGTCTTGTTAGCCTTACACTTTAGAGTGATAGCAAAAATTTTAGAACTTGTGTGTCCATTCCATAGTAGAAAATGTAGTTTTTCTAAGATAGTAATTATCAATCAATAGCATGACCTAGTAGGAAAAATACACAACTATATTAATCTCAAATGTTTAAAAATTATTGCCTGCACCTCACTCTCCAAATGAAGAAACATATAAATCATTTGATTTTTATTCGATTTTCCAATTTTTATTTCCCATAAAGCAGAATCTAGGCTGTCTTAGTTAAGAAGTGTAATTCATCTAGCCTAAAATGGATTGAAGTTAATTCTCTAGAATAAATGATATCCAAAATGAAACATAATACAAATTTAAGAGTTATAGGTATGATTGTAATCTCAAAATAAAAGCAGTAATATCAGGGTGTTTGTCATAATTAGAAAAAGAAGATTTTGTGACTTCTCTTAAGAAGTTAGGTTCATTATCAGAAATTTCAACTAAAAAACATCGGTATAGAATATAAATCTCACAGACAAAGCCTGAAATAGAGGGAAAAGTTGACCTTGGAACAGACAAATAGGAATTTGACTTGTAGATTTACTCTTACTGTTACTAAACACTTTGTAGACTCCAATATCATGTACAGAGTATAGGGATCACAATTACCTCAGCATGTAAGGATTAAATGAGATAATATCTGCTCTAAATACCTAATTTTCAGTGCCTAAATTCAACCTCAGGGAGATAAGAGATTTTCAATAAATATCAATTGCCTCTAAAAATGAAAGGAAAATTCATAGAACCAGAGTCTAGCTAAGTTTGTGAATACATTTTACAAAATGTATGAGCATGAAAGAATCAAACATAAAGACCTGAAGAAAAGTACCTATATACAATACAAACACAAGAGGTGTTAAACATTTTCTCATACCCATTTTTATTACATTTCCATCTAGGTGACCCCATAAAGATATTACAACAGATCTTTTATTAAATAATAGAATTCTTCATATTGACTAAAAATAAACAGCAGCAATTCCCTAAATTAATCAGAGAGTAGAAAAAATGATTATACAAAGATGTGGTTTTTTAATCTTGGTTTATTCAATAAAATTCTAATTATAGTTACAAGAGGATACTTATGAACACTCAAAGAAAACACTTTTAAAATATATTTTCCTGTGCCCATAAACTATAATGAACAAATGATAAAAACTGAAAACCTAAAATATTCTAAAAGTTTATAATTGAAAAACTTGCAATTAATAAAAAGACCTGCTGAAATTAAATGAGCATTGGCAATTAATGACTTTATTTGAGAAAATAAGTTCAGTGAACTGACAACAAGTTTATCAGATTGTTGATTAGCTAGTCTTATTTCAATTTAAATCTTTCTTAAACCCCTCCAAAAAAATGCTGCTGCTTATCATGTAAATAAAAGAATAAACAATAAAGAACTAAAAATTCATCAAGAGTTGTGTTATGTTGAGCATTAGTAAAATATGACTAATAATTTCTCAGAAAAATTTTGTTGTGTTTAGTGCTTAGTGTACGATATTTCACATTTCCCTATAAATTGTTTTTAATTTATTATTTTATCTTTAGTAAAGTTAGTTTATAATTTTAAAAAAACCCACAGACCATTATATTTAAAAGGTCTAGTGCACATGCTTTATTAAAAGTAAAACAAAATCTAACTTGAAAATTTTAAAGATAGAAAATATCTACTTCTAGGAAAGAGTTCTGGAAAGCTAATGAAAAGATTCTGGGGTATGACTATATTTCTTAATGAAAGAATTATAGGATAGCAGATAAATATTCAGGTCATTGAAGGACTGCAATGGTCAAAGATAAGTTTATATAATAAGGAAAATGAAAAGAAATTTTGGCCGTCTTTGCAGAGTGTACTTTGTGGAATGATTTTATCCATACTTCGTTCTGCTGAGTGTATTTACTGCTTGCATAGCGAATTTAAGGTTTAAATAAATCAGCAGATCCCTACACTTTTTACAGTACGATCATGATTTTACCCTAAAGTTTTCAAAGTGCTTTGGCACTACATCGATTTTAATTTTTTTCTTCACAAAACAATCCCTTGAAAATGTCAGAACTTGTATCAAATTTAATGTTTGTTCCTTAGGCCATAATAATGTATCCAATTTCAGTACTGGGGAGAAGGGCAAGGCAGACATAATTGTTGACTCATTGTGGGAATTTTAACACACACCATATTGTACTACAAAAGGTAGCTCTTGGGCAGTTAAAAATCCTACATTAGAATTTAAAAGTTATGGTCAGGATTTCTTCACCAGAATACAAATAGAAAATGGTATTTTAAATCAACACTTTAAAAGGTAATTTGAACAATAACATGGGGAAAACTGACACTTCAATTAATATTAAGTGGGTCTTTGAATCCTCAAAATAATTGTCATTTTAGTGGTAGTTACTGGTTGTAGGAAATTTAGGACTCTAATGAGAATATATTTTTAAAACACTCATTTCCCCTACCTAATTTGAACAATCAATACCTTTGCTGAAATTGGCTCTTAAACTTAGCTCCCATATTTGGCTAAAAAGCAAACATTATCATGCATATGATTTAGTATACATGCAAAGATTTAAAACATAGTTCAGTGCTTTTTTTCTGCTAAAATGTGTTTAATTTTATTATGGCCAAAATATATTACTAGTTTCATAGAGGTATAGTTCAAAATATACATAATCTGAAGATTTTTTTTTAAAGAATACAAATGGAAACTCAAGGACACAGAACTGCTTTTCCACTCTGGGCAAGAGTTATTCATTGTAAAAGATGTATTTAAGCACTATAGAGAGGTTAACCAAAATTATATTCAGTGTAACATATTGATAAGAGCCTAGCTCTCTGCAATAATAGTATATTTGCTACCATTAAAATGTTTCCTAAGAACAACTACAATGGAATAGAAGCAAATATTAGGAACAGAAGGAAAGTACAAGATGTATGTATATCCAAACTAAGCTAAGGCAATGCTAACAAGTCGATATTTGAGAACAACAGAATTTAAATAATTCAGTAGTTTTTCATTCTCATTAAATTGAAATACTGGCAATGGTAATCTCAGAAAATTCTGCTTGTTATGATCTTGAAAGCATTAAATCGAATATTGTGATTAATGTTCAAAATACACTATTTTTCAAAGGATAAGAAAGGTTCTCTGAATTTAAGAAGTCTATGAAGATTCAGTTAATAGGGAAAAAAGGGAAATGAATCATTCTCAAATTGAACTATGAAGCCTACTTTATTCGGGCTTAGTGCTATTTCTGGTGTGTAATAAGCAACAGAAATCATTTTTATCATTTTTGGTAGGTGATTATATTCATAAGAAAACAGAATAAGAAAATGAATATCCTACAACCTAGATATTTTAAATCAACACTTTAAAATTATTTCTTAGTGCCATGAATGTAATATGGTGACCAACTTTTCTTATCATTGTCAACAAAGAAATTTCTGAAACACAATGTAGTTTAAAAAATGAATTATAGAGTATAAAATTCTAAACAGTCTATAATAAGTGCAGTAAAAGTGAATTGCAAATAATGACCCTAAATAGGGAAGGTTTATTTTATCAGAATTGATTAATAGTCTAGGCTTTACCCAATGCCAAGGGATTATCATGCCACGTATTTTTAAGATCTAACTCTGAATAGAAAACATTTTTTAATTCTACTGAAGTTTTAACCATGATTTTTACAGAGAGAGTTGATTTTGATGATTTTGAGGGAATTACTTTATTTGTGATTTTGAATCCTTTTCTGACTCAGTCTTTGGGTGTTTAAAATGAAAATTTTTAATGTAAGGTTTAGAGACACTTTTCCTTGTTCATGAGATATATATTTTATTTCTAAGGCTTAGGAGGAGAATTGCACTTCAACCCAAAGACCCGTGTTTACTGGTCTAATCAGGGGGAAATGTTCTATTTTTATTTGCCAAATATATTTAAATGGTATGTCAAGTTGATTACTATATAATGTTAAGAAACACCTCTTGTTGTGTTAATAAGAGGAAAGCCTATAGCATAGAAATGTACATGAAAAATGATTTTCTTGCTGTTTAGTTTTGTCTAACTTCTCCGTCTGAAAATGATGTGAACATTCACTAGGGAAAACAACATACATGTAAAATATGAAATATGGGCCTGGGACACTGAGAGAAACAGCATCTCTACATTGTGGGCAGTGAGAAGATGGAAGAAGAGCCTGTGGGATGCAGACAACAAAGATGATGACAGTGTCACCTTATTTGCATTTTAGTATACAAAGTTCAAGACACTCTCAAGTAGTTATTTCATTTGATTCTTCATAACACCCCTTTAAAATAGCAAAATTCAACAATAGGAAATTTTAAAATATACATCACACATAATGGATTTTTAAAGCATCAAACAGAAAGATCATATACTTTAAAAATCTAGTCCGCAAATTTGGTTCTCTCAAATCTATGCACTGCTCTCAGTTTTACACAGTTTTTAGAGAAAACCTTGAATTAGAAAAATGAAATTTTGTTTGTGACTTGTACTATTGAATTTAAAATATCAGAGGAACAAAATGAACAGATATGAGTGTTTTGTGCAGAGTAACCTCTTTTCTCAGCATAAAGATCAAAGAAAGTATCTGAAAAAAATAAATATAAGTAATACCATATAGCCCACATTTCCCCCAACATTATAGCCTAGAATGGGTTTCTGTATTGATGAAATTCAAGGGATAGTAGGTAAACTGGTTTACTTTTATCATTTCAGAACTTAGAACAAAGAACATTTCTCCTGATCTGTTCACAGATTTCATTTCTAAATTACTTCTTTCAGTTCCTATATATTTGAGATTTTTGCATCCTGGCTTTCAGCATAACCAAGAAAGAATAAAGACTAGAGGCAAATTGCTTTTCACCACTTTTATAATTTATAAACTATCAGAAATTTTATTTTGAATGACTTTGAAATGAAAAGTAAAAACAAAATTACATTGTGTACATTCATAATGAGAATATCAACTAACTTAAATTATACTGATTCCCTACACATACCCACACATTCTATGACATGGTATCCCTCAAAAATAATTTTCCTTGTATTTCGCTAAAAGGGCAGAAAATGTCTAATTTTAAATATGAATCTGTATATATTTTACCTGAAGTTCTGACAGTATTTATGCTGAATACCTGACAATTGAGGCCAAATATATGAGGGTCAGTTCACTTTCAGTGTCTATAAAGAATATGCCACAAGATTCAGCCACAGTGGCAATGATAATATTTAACTGTGTAATGTGTTAAATTTTTAACATCTTTGGTGCCTACCCAGATCAGCAGCTCTCAAAAATAATCCAGAATCTGCGAAGGTAAGTTAAAGTGTGCTTGGATTACACTCTCATGCTCTAAAATATTATTCATTATAGAGATCTGACTTTCAAGAATGAGTAAATATCCACTACTGACATCATAAAACTTTAATGGCCATTTGATGTTACATATTCCAAATAGCTCTCTTAAGTAAATTAAGGCATCAAAGGTGGGAAACTTAGTCTGTATAGCTCCTGTTGTAGACTCTTTTATTAAATATCTATTTAAATTTTGTTTCCTTTTTGCATTAAACAAGCCCACATATGGAGACACTGCCGCTGACTCCAACAAGTATGACTGATTGAGGCCCGGCTCCATCCTTTTGTCCTCAATTTGATCTTATACGGGTTTTTTTGCTGAATGGTATGGTAAAGCTTGATAGGATAAAGTTCCCTGGTTGAATTTAAACAACTTCCTCCTAATCAAATCCATAAGAGTTTTGTAACCGTTCTTATTTTAGGGGAGGAGACACTGGAAGTTTCTTATTGTTAATAGCCTGTAAAAGTATTTAAAAAATTTAAATAATGCTACAAAATTAAATAATACAAAACGTCTGCCCCCTGTAAACATTGTTTGCAGTCTACATTATGCACAAATAGGTATGGTAGTTCTGTTCCTGAGTGTGAAGATGATCAACTCTCTTATAAAACTATGTGAATAGAATTGTGATATTCACGTTTATATATTTCTCAACAATATCCTCGTTGGTCAGGTGTGAAAATAAACATGAGAAAGGACTGGGTCAAGCACTACCCGATGGTAGCATCAAATCCATGCACATCTAGGATGGTAAGTTTTTATACTAATGTTTTTAAAACACAGTACAAATGGCCCAATATAGAAAATCTCCTTTTAGAAACAGACTATGGAGTTATGATTCTACAAATTATATGGGAGTCTACATTCAGATTCACAAAACGTTAACCTTAAAGAAACAAGAAATAACTGACACTTAATTGTTATTCTCTATGCTACCTTCATGCTACAATCCACATTACATGTGTGTCAAGTTGACATCCTCACACTGAATAAAAATGAACATATGTTTAGTTCCTGAAATACAGACTTACTTTTTTTCATATTAAATACCACCTTCCAACTTTGAAAAAAGGATTCAAGTAATATTCCTTAGTCCCTTGAGAAAGAATCTGAGAAATTTCAAGAAATGAAGAAGTTGAATTTTGAAAGGCTTATATATTTATAAACTTTCTTCCAAAGAAAGGATAGTTACAAAACTAAATAAGACAAAAATTAGCATCAAATAAGATCCTTTTTTCATTTAGTATATATTCTCTTGTTATAAGTTAGGGAGAAGTCTCAGAGTAGGGTAATTATGATAAACCATCTTGTATTTTCATAGGAATCTTATTACATAAGAGCATTCACTTCCATCATGTTAGAGGCTCACCAGTGCCATTAATACATGTCCACTATTAAGTATTTACTGAGCACCTACTATGTCCTTCCAAAAGGCACAACAGATTCTAAACAGAAGAAGAAAGATAAGGTCCTTGTCTAATAGAGCTAACATTCCAGTGCAGAGTAAAAATAAATGAATAAATAAACTGTGAAGAAAATAAAACAGTGTAAAGAAATAGAGAGTGACATAGAACAGAGGTGGAGAGTAACTTTAGATAAAAGAATTGGAGAAGACCATTTAAAGAAGGCAAGACCTCCTTTTATGGAGCTACTCTATCTTTCCTGTGAGTCAGGAGGAACCAGAGGAGATTATTTATTTCCTATGTGTAGATGAAGGCAGAAATGCATAGCAGAGACTGATTTTTTCACTGTGATTTTCATTCTTTAATTCAATAAATATTATATGCCTGCAATATGCCTGGAATTGGGATAAGTCTTGGGTTTATGAAGATGAAAAAGAAATCAATCTTGCCCTGACTTTGGAGGAAACATTAAAGGAGACCAAGGATAATAGTATACTGTGGTACATGATATAACAGAAGTTGTCAATAGGATAATCACAAAATGTACGGGAAGTCACAGGGAGATACAACTAGTAGATGGGGAAGAAACCAGGTCAAGTAAGTTGTTTTGTTTTGTTTTCGGATCAGTTAGTAATCACATGGCAAACACAAGACCTGTGACTGGAATTCAAACCTCCTGATCCTCAGCCAAGTTTACTTCACAGAAATCCATACCACATCCATAAATCTAATTGGGAAGTTTACTTTGATGTAATGCTTCTATAAAAAGGAAACTTTTTAATACCTATTAAAGCATGTTATAATCCAGGAAAAAAATGATTGATAGTCTGAAAAGAAAAATATTCATTTAGTGTTCTTACATTCAGAGACCACAATTTAAAAAGAAACAGTTCATGAACATTAATATAGAACCCCCTACAATTAAAATCATTTCACAGTCAGCCTTACAATGGTACAAACTGAGCTGTACTCCCTTGTAATATTCATGAGACCCAGGTACACACTGAGAAGAGTAATTGCATTTTCCAAAGCTAGACAGAGTGGGAAGTGGGAATAGCCTTTACACATTGAAACAAAGATAGTAACAACTTGAATTATCTATGTTTTTAGGAAGAAATGTCCTACTTTCAGAAGCCAACAATAGTATGAAGCACCAGTCACAACATCATGAACAATTAAGCACTGACTCAGGGCTACCAGGGACTCTGAGTAAGAGATTATCCTATGAGTATGTGGAGTAGACAGAGGCTATTGGGCATGAATTAAAGAGTTGACAATTCACTGACCCAAAATATCTTTTCCCTTTTTTTTTCTGCCAGAGCCCCAACATAACATACTCTTGACATTAATGGTCTCTGTTACAAATTCAAGTTTATTGGAAAAGCCACATTAAGCCATTCTCATCTTTATGCAAATTAATTTATTCTATTGATCCAGTGAAGGCAGAGATTTGAACAAATAGAATCTGAAGAAGAATTCGAAACAGGAGAAAGGACCAAAAGTAAATAAGCATACTAGCACAGAACAAAGACCTTGCAGAAGATACAAAATGTTGGAACAGGTGATAACCTGCTTATATTACATCTATGTGGGGAAGTGTGAAGAGGGATGTCCTCAGAGAAAAGACAGTGAAAGAAGCATTGGAAAAACAACAATGTTTGCCTTCTTCACAGGGTGCCTACTCATATATATTTCTTGAGTGTTCTAGTCTTACTTCATTTCCTCTTTCAAATCTTTCCATCATTTACCCCTTTCCCACTTTCTCTACTTTCCGTTTACCAAACTTCTGTTCTGACTTTCTCTCTTTCCACTCTCTCCAATTAAGAATGTTGGCAGTGAAGAGATCCAATCCCAAGCATGTGTCCTGTATCAGAAGTCAACTTATCCTGATGCTAGACAAAGAGAAGAAAGCTGGTTACCAGACAGATCCTATTCAAATAATCAAACCACCATAATGAACCTTCCCCTCAGCCCTTGGTCATAGATCTGGCCTCACACAGGAGGCCATCACATGGGAGAGGAGGAAAGAAACCGTGTTAATCAATGACTTATAATTTATTGTCCAAACCAGTCCACTTCTACAAGTCAAAGTGTGGGCTATGAATAACGAACAATGCTACAACACGTGACCAGGATTTCTCCAGCAAACTGGAACATCGGGTCACTCTAGTCTGTACCTGCCAAGAATCAGCTTTGAACCACACTAACAGTGACAGATAGACAACCACTCTAGTCACTGAAGTGAAGGCCTGAGACTATAAAGCATACCAGTGAGGTCAAGTAAAAGAGCTGAGGGAAAATGCCTGCCTTTTTCTCATTGTGATGACAATAGTTTGCCTTTCTGAACACAGTATTTCGTAGTAGTATAAAGATTAGGATAAGTAAATCTTGAAAATACTGATATGAAATCTATCTACTTCATAAGAACATTCCCCAAATGCAAAAGCCATCAGGTTCTGGGTTTTAAAGATGTTTACTGTTTTGATAGTAAGTCCTACAATAAGGAACTCCCAGCCTCCATTTGGCTCAAGTTGCAGTGAAGATTCATATTTGGGAATAAAAGGAAATTGGGTCAGAAATCTACAGTGTTCCATTTTACTGTATTCCTGTTGCCTTTGGAACAACTGATGAGGAACTATGGATAAATATATGCCCACTGAGTTACTCTCATGATTGCACTATTGATACATCATAAGGAGTTTACTCACCGTGATGAGCTTGAACACAGCCTCTAGACTTTAGACCAAATTTACAACATTTGTGGGCCCAATGACTCCAGTCACCTTCTGAACTATGCAGGTCCAACCATTTCCAGTGGTGTACCCAGTCTCTCCTCTTGCACTCACCTCTGGAGTATCCTGTGAGCGAATTGCCTTTTTCTGTCCTACTACACCACCCACCACTATTTACTTATTTTGTCTTTAAATGACATATTTTTAAAAACTTACCAGCATTAAGATGTGACATAGGGATCTTCCAAAGATATTTTTCATCAGAACTGGCTAATCATTCATAACTAAACTCCTAAATGGGAAAGGTAAAGAGACTTAGCTTGGAGACAAGATGGCTGACAATCAACAGCTCTAAATTTAGAAGGCCGTGGTGGGTGAGTTAATAAGCAACTGCATTTTATTTCTACTAGAACAGAACAAATTAGAATACCCTTACATTTAAAGAAGACGTTTTCTAGTCAAAAAAATAATTCCCTGCCAGAAATAAACAAAACTATAATATTTTACCATAAATGGCTTCTCTGGGAATCTTTCAAGAATATGGCAGTCATATTTGCTTCTGAATTCTCAAAAGGACAGCCTTTCTATGACAGGAAAATGGTGTAGTGGCTTTCTAAATTTTATTACCAAGCAGATCTCACTCCCTCATAATTGTTCAGTCTCCTCGTATTGAATTCAACACAAAATTGAATTTAAATTTAAATAAAATTTAAAAATTTAAGTATCTGCAAGAAGTCACTTCCAAACAGTTTCTTCGAGAGGATAATTCCCAATTGTCATTCTGTTGGTCAACACATAGGTGTTAATAAGCTCATAATATGGCAATAATTCTTCTTATAGACAGCATCCATGTCTCTGAGCTTTGTACATAATGAGTATTTTATTAATATTTGATGAGTAAAGTACTGAGAAATGTGAAGATATACCTGGGAAGGAGGAAAAAATGATATTCATTCTAGGAAAGACTAGAATTCATTGCGTATTTTGTAATCTTGGATTAAGATAATATATGTGAGGATTTCCTATAGTTGACATTTCTTCCTGGCTTACACTGTGTATTATAATAATTCATTTGTAGTCACAACAAATCCTCTACTTAAAGTATAAATAATCCTAAAATCAGGTATGACTGTGGTTTCCTACAGAAGTCAGAGTTAAAAGAATTCTTGAAAAATGGTCTAATTATATAATCTTAAGATTCTTGGCAAACACCATGGAAGAATTTCAGACTCACTCTTCTACTATTGCTGATAAGTATGCTTTCTCACTCTGTCCCATTAAGGTTTTCCTGGTCCCTAAATTGCCATTCTTTTATATTGAAGAATTGTTTTAATTAGAAAAATTATGTAATGATATAGATCCATATAATTTTGGAGTTAGAAAAGAACATTTTAAAACATTGTTAGAAGAAAAGATGTTGAAGAACTGAATGTCTTGCTGGTGAGGAAATTGATAGCAAATTTGAGATAATATAATTTGCCCAAGGTGACACAGCTTGTTCTGAAAGCAGAAAAAAGGCAGATTTCCTCTAGTATGAGGGCTGATACATAATCTGGTCCTTCTTCCTACCATACTACTTTGCCCAAACTTGATTTTCGATTCCTATTATGTGACTTGGGTCATTCAACTAAGACAAAACTTCAGGACAGCCCCTTATTATATGTTACTGGAAGAAGTCACCTAACTTATTTTAAATTGAAGTACAGTCATTTACAATGTATCAATTGCTTGTGTATAGCACCATGTCCCAGTTATGCATATATATATACATATATTCATTTTCATATTCTTTTTCATTAAAGGTTATTACAAGATATTGAATATAGTTCCCTGCTTATACAGAAGAAATTTGGGGTTTTATTAAATCTATTTTTATATATAGTGGCTAACATGCAAATCTCAGACTCCTGAATTTATTCCTTCCCACCTCTTTCCCCCAGTAACCATAAGATTATTTACTATGTCTGAGAGTCTGTTTCCATTTTGTAGATGAGTTTATTAGTGTCCTCTTTTTTTCTTTTTTTAGATTCTTCGTATGAGTGATATCATATGGTATTTTTCTTTCTCTTTCTGGCTTCCTTCACTTAGAATGACGATCTCTAGGTCCATCCATGTTGCTGCAAATGGCATTATTTTATTCTTTTGATTTATCTTTAAATGAGATAATATACACAATCTAGCTAGTTTTCAGAGATATTGCTAAAATAAGTGAGATAGAATTAGAAATATTTAATCTGTGCTAGTTACAAGTAGGCCAGGGAGACAAAAACAATAGCCAATCCAACGTTGTATAATGTCATACTTGCCTTCTGTAACGTTACATTTCTCTCTACATTGTTTAAGATGATAACATTTTCTTGCAACTGATAGTCATAGAGCCCAAGAAGCCAGGCAGCAATTAAGCTGCTCCTGCAATTTAAAGAATGGCCAAGAGGTGCATGCACAGATTTTCCAAAGAGTGAATAGTCTACTTCTGATTGTGTTTTTCAATGAACTTCAAGGCAGTGACATTGTGAGTAGTAACTACAGGTACCTGTCTGACCTATGCACAAAGGTGGATCAGATTTGGGTACTCCTAGGCAGCTCCCTGGCATTTAAATCTAACTTACAGGTTCATCAGATAGGATTGATTTCTTGTCAGCCTAATGAAGTATAAGCTTTCGTTTTCCTTATTCATTAGCGTATGTAAATTCCTGCCAAAGTCTACTTACAGGCTTTATTTTGCTAACGCATGAGACTAAGAGGTCTCCTGATGCGGTTTTGCTTCCCAAGAGAGATTCCACTCCTTGGTATTACAGTTCATTATCTCTTCAATCATACGGCCTTGTCCAGAATGCATTTGGTGCAGACTTTATAGTGTATATGTATAGTGAAGACTGTTGGGGGGTCCTACATAAAAATCGTAAGTGTAAACTCCTTTCATAGTTGTTAAATATCAAGCCAAATTTCTACATTTTACATAAAGAAATACATGTCTCACTTCACTCCCTGCCCCTTGAAATTATAAGACCCTTGATAATGAGTTTCTTCCCTCAAGATCTTAATTCCTAAATCTGCTCCATCTTATTTAGAATTCAAATTACTATTAAATCTTACTAGATGGCCCTTGATGTTTTTTTTTAATCTGTTTTAATCCTTTAGATTCTCAATTTTATTATTAAGAAATCTCCTTCTTACAAGTGTAAGTAAGTGGCCACATGTTGTAGGAATTGTCTTTCTTTTTTCAGTCTTCTCATGAATGCAGAAAGGAAATGCAAATCTCACCGTGGCTAACAACTGCTTTATCTGGTTGGTTGTCTATTTGGAAATTGTAGGTTGCCACCCTATTTCAATCCATGGAAAACTCCCTCTTCTCACTGTACGCATGGTCAGGACCGCACGTCATCTCAGACAGGAAGCAGACCCTCACAGAGCATCAGCACTTACTGTGAGCTACTTTGTATCCCTCCATGATCCCCTCAGTTTTGTCTGGTTGGGATCTATTATATAGAATAAATGTATAACAAAACATTTTAAAATCCTTTTACCCAGCAAAATGGATTTCTTATCCAGAATACATCATGAATACATTAACACCATAGCAAAAAAAAGTCAAGGGAAGCCTCATCCAATAAGCCCCTTGTAGTGTAATCAAATCAGTATCTTGCATTTCTTCTCATTCATGGAAGACCTGGGCCAATGCTCTGGGCACCTTGGGATCCTTTTATGAAGAAGCATAGATGTATTTTTCTAACACTAAGTAGTAAATTAGGAAAAAGAGCCTCTATTCTGAGGAGTTACAGGTTAGAAATAAAAGTAGGCTAAGAAGCCTAAGAGAAAATCATGATTGATAAATACTAATGATTAAGGTATACTAAGGATGCTTACAGTAAATGTCAGATCTTATGAGGTAAATCATATGGAGAACAATTACACACTCCATTGAAATGACCTTTTGTGCCACCGACTTTTGAACCTCCTCACGTAGGATGATACCCTGCTTGATTGTCTTCACATCGCCAGAGATAACACTGGTCCTAACATAGATTTAATGCTTAAAATAGTAAATAAACAATCCACTGAATGAATGAATGAATGAATGAGACATATTTACTCAAGTTAATTCACTGAGGTTTAAAAAAAGAATGAAAGAAATTTACAGATTCTAGCCAGATGGATAATTGGTCTGACAGCAGTGGTAGTTATTTTAATCTGAGGCCAAGAGCATGGAGGATAAAAGAAGAAGAACAGGTTATGTTTAGAAAAGAGACACAAGCCTAGAAAACAAACACACAAGCTTAAAGGCATTTAAACCAATTATGGCATCTCAAAAGAGAAATTAATATATTCAAATTCACACTGATTACATAAGAATCATCCATTGGGCAGAGGGTAGGGAGGAAACAGGTCTAGGTATTAAAATTCATATTTGGGTAACATAACCCAAACAAAAAATGCAATGGGACATACAGACTTTTTTCTATCCCTGTATGTGGCTGGCAGAAAGCAAGTCACCAAAACAGAGAAAGTAGTTTGCTTTGAAAGTGAAGTTTAACTGCAGTTTTAAACTCCAGTTAGTGGTTTTGCTTGATTTTGTAACCTTTCAGGAAAATAAATGGTACTGTTTATAAAATGTTTAGCATTCTCCAAGCAGTACAATAAACAATGAGAAAAAAAGAAAAGATGTCTACCAGTAAATGTTAAACCTTACACCATGTAACATGTCAATAATTGTACCTGTTGGTGGGAGCAGCAATAAATACAGTCCATCTATCACATTCTGCTTAATCTATTCATAGAGTTGAAACCTCTGTGAAAATTCACTTTCCTCTCAAAGCTGTCCCAAAGAAATTTGGAGTCTTACAATCTTGCCCCAACTCTGCCCGTGACCATATGACAGTCATCAAGTTATTTAACTTCTCTGAGCTTTAAAGCCTAGTCTCTATAAAATGAGAGAGTCCAAATGATTTCTAAGATGCCCTCCATATCTAGACAATATTTTGTTTTAGTTATAGAAATTAATTTAAAGTTTAAAATGCTTACCTACAGATTTATAGTCACCAAAACTGACTAGTCTTTTTTCTTCATTGTAGATTCCATCATGTATCTTTGTTGTTAATTTGTCTGTAGTCCACACTCACCATTGAGCCATTCACATCTCTTTCTGGCTTTTCAGTTTTAGATGGAGTGTCATATCATTTGTTCACATTATTCTTAAAATTTTCCTCCTTACTTGATTCCAAGCCTAATTTCCCAGTGGGAAGTAAAACAGAGCTGGATTATATTGTATTCCTACTAGCAAATTTTTATTAAACTTGCCCTAATATTTATCATAACTTTTAATCAAAGAGTCATTGTTGCTTTTGGTAATAGCATGTACCAGAGACATAACAATTTAGGATTCTTATGATGGAGACCATAGCTGTTGTAATTCTGTCTAATTGATACTGACTTCAAAGAAACAAACATTATTGCCATTGTAGGTATCATCATCACTATCATTACTATTGCCATTAATCTAAGCAAATCTTGATTTATTTTCTATATGTCTAAAAATATATTATGCATTAGGCAAAAGCCAGGGCTCTTTTCTTGGCAACAAAATTTCCTTCTTGAGAACCAACTGTCCACTGAAAATTGAGTGGGAAATTAAATGATCATCTGCCTTTGGTTTTTGCATGTGACTACCCTTGTGCTGCTTTGATACAAATGTAGAAAAATGACCTCATCTCAAAAAAGTCAGGTTACATTATCCCACTCTTAAGACTGAATCCAGATGTTTTCTTAAATATCTGAACATGACAGAATACAACTGTTCTCTTTCCAGTAAGGAAAGTAGGATAAGAAATGAGATTGATCTGTATTTGTTTTCATCTAAGTACTTTCTGATTAAAAAGTTGGGCAAGCTAAGAAAAAGAATAAAAAAGAGTGAAAAGAAGGTTAGAAACACATCTCATTCTACTCCTCTCCTTTCCAATTGTACTAGCCATATTTCAGAATGGGGAACACAACACATTTCAACTTCATCTGATTAGAAAGTCCACCAATGCCAGTCTTGGTTGAATTTTTTCCAAAACCATCTCAAAAGCCATCTTTGGAATTCACACCCCAAGCTGCTGATCTGACTTCCACTCTCCATCATTTTACCAAGGCTGCTTCTACTGGAGATGTGACAGCCTGAGTGACATGATTTCAGGGGCTCCATGAAAACCAGTTGTTCCAACAATTACTTTAGCCTCTGATGATATCTGGGTGATACTGTATACAGCTTCCCTTTTTAATAAGATTTTTATCTTTATAAAAATACAGCCATCTAGCCAGTGAAATAAGATGAGAAAAAGGAATAAAAGGCTTAAAGAATTGGGGGAGAACAATAATGCAGCTTTCTTTATTCACTCTCCTTGGTCTCCTGAGGGTTCGCACTCCAGATGTTGACAGTTATTTCATCCTTTGTATGTATGTTTGTTTCCCTAACAAGACAGCAAAATTCTCTAGCATAGAGAACATGTCTTATTAATTGTGCCAACCCCTGACCTTTTCTTTCTCTTTCTAACTCCTCTTTCCTCCACTGACCAAGGGATGTGCCTGGCATGTGCTAAGTGCTCTACAAATGTGTACAACTGAATCAAATTAAATGAAATTCAGTTTCTTTTTTTTGTTTTGTTTTGTTTTTTCAGCCCTGATTCTCACTCAGTATGTCAATATGAAGAATGTGAGATAGCCTAAAACTTGCTTTGGAGATTAATAATGAAAGAGGTAATCTGGTATACCTTGATATAACTAGTCAGTGCTTGATAACAACTGCAAACTTTCTCTTATGGCCACTGAGGGCTCTCTTCTTTAGTAAACTACTGCTTTTCCCTGAGAGATAATCTATTCTGAGAAGTTCTGAGTACGTTACAATTCAAAAAGTTGTCTTGGACAATGCTTTTAGAATTTCACTGATAGAAGGGTATCACGCTGTACATCTTCTGAGTGTGCTCACAAGGTGCACTGTGGAAGCGTAAGAACAGAGCAACACCAATTTCACATGTACCTATATATATAGGCAAATATAAATTTCCTTTGATACAGGAATATTTGGATATTATTTCTCCCAAGAAAAAAGCACTGGTAAAGAATATAGAATAATATAGCCTTTAAATATAAATATAGCCATTAGTTTGCCACTCCCTTTAGCATAAATGGGGACATAATATTTTCAAACTAATATTTTTAGAGTCTGGAGAGAAACTCAGTACCAAAGAGAGAGGCCACTACTTTGACTTCCCTGGTCATACCTTGTTAATTTATGTCTTTTATTTTTAGCATTCATTTCCATAATCCTCACTTAACATTGATCTGAGATGTCTGATCCTTTCTTCTTGTATAATAGAGAAGACTTAAAATAACCAACTTCACTCTTGATATGAGAGGTTCTCACTAATTGGGCTCATCTAAACTTTTAACAATCTACTTGGAGAAAATTTAATTGATAATTAAAGGCAATTCAGATCATCACCCCAAAGGACTTTTAAAAAATACATGAAAAGCATAAGGCTCTTTGCTGGGATTAAAAGAAAGAGAAAGAGAGAAAAAAGAAAATTAAAAAAATAATTAAGTACACAATTAGGTAGAAAGACAATCTCAATAGCTTAAATCAAAGCTTACTGTGTTACTGAGATGAATGAAATCTATTACACGAAGTTCTCTTTCATGGCTAAATTAGCTTTTACACACTCATATTGATCACTCCACCTGCAGGAGCAACATTTCATGTGATTATCGTCTATCCAAACAGTGCCAATACCAGACTGCCCCATTAGAGAAAGGCCAATTAGACCTTCCTTGTTTTTCAACAGTAAATATACAACACCCTACCAGGCACTTCAGCAGACAGATCTTTATTCTTCACAAATGTGTATTCCTCAACAGGACTTTTAACGCAGTATTGGTAGTACCCTCCTCAAGGGTCTCTTTATAAATTGAAAGCATCCTTTAAGCTCATAAATTACATGTGAAATATTATGTGTGTGTATCTATGTTCATTTTCCTGAAAGAGAGTCTGAAGCTTTCACCAGATTCTCTAAGGAGCTGATGACCATGAATCTGAAGAATCACTTCCCTCTGTGAACTTGTACCAATACCGGGCCAGCAGAGTTAAACACCTGCATCATGTCGGTCAGAACTCAGTGGGAAGTCCCTCTCTCCTAAGCTCTTGCTTCTCAAACTTTACAAATCACTGAATTCTTTAAAACAGCAGGTCAGGAATGGTGTCTAAGACTCTGAGTTTCTAACAAGCTCCCAGGGAATGTTGATGTTGTTGGTTCATGGACAGACAACATTTTGAATAGAAAGGCCTGTGCTTCATGTCACATGAACACTCAGTCATCAGCGAATCAAAAGGAAACACTTCCTGGACATCTATTTCTGCTTTATTGTGCTGGGTGTTGCAGGAATAGAGAAGACAAACAATCTTCACATAAAAATTTTCAGTCTAACTGCAAATTTTAGCTAGATGAACATAAATCAGCAAGTTACAACAAATTGGATATAATTAGACATGTGATTTTGTGGTATACATTGTATGTTAGTAAGGTTTTATGCTGAAGGAAAGAAAAGTGTAACTTTTAGAGAGATTTAATCAGAGAGGGGCAGAATTTGAGCTTGAACTTAAAGATACATGGGACGTAGGGTCAGGAAAAGAAACACAGTTTAAAAAAAAAACTACATAACCCTCATTTTAGCGCCAGAAGTGAATTTGGGACAGTAGCCTGATTAGACTAGAATTAGTTTGGGGACAGGGTAGGACGAAAAGATAGCTAATAAGAACATTGACAGTTTTTAGGACTAGCTGTAATTATGCACATTATTTCTCACGTAGAAGTTGAACTGCATTCCATAGTATCGAGTTAGTTTTTACCATTCAGTTCATGTTGGAAAGATTAAGGCAGTTTTTCACTTTTATGCATATGATAGCCATGACACATTTGAAAAGCCAAAGATAAAGCATTAATGATGACTCCATAAAGGGCATGGTTACATTTCTGCAGTAATTAGCTCCATTGCTTTGCTTTATTTTACCCACATTGCTTTCCAAAAGTGTCTCACAAATATTTAAGACAAGTAAGTTAGTGACTTAGGCAACATTCAGTTGCACAGAACTTTCTCACCAAAGGGTTAAAAATAATTTGGTGGGGGAGTGCTTATGAAAATTCTCATGAGACTAGATTGCATTAATGAATTTTCTAATGCAAGTGATTGTGGTGCAGAGAGTAAACAAATCTTGGTTATAAGCTCAGCTTTTCCACTAACTGGGTCTTATTTCTCTAAGCTGTAAAATAAACGGGTTGAATAGGTGGTCCCTGAGATACGATAAAAATCTAAAACCAAGAGGGGATATCACTTAAAGGTATTTTCTAATATTTTAAAACATTATTGATGGGCTTTCATTCCAAAACCAGACACCAGAGGGTCTGCTAAGTAAACAAGGAAGAGTTTATATTTTTTCATCTCCAAAGTCTAACCAAGGAGAACGTCCATGATGGAAAGATTCTAGGCAGAGTTTATAGGGATGCAAGCTCCCCGCTTCCACTTGAAATTAGAAAACGTGCCGAGGTCATGCCTAGACTTCAGATAAATGCCTGATTGCTCTCTCAGGAAATCCAAATCCTGAAAGGGTCAAGCTTATCTTCACTGTATTTTGCATGTGGGTTACATTAAGCCCAGAGTGGGTCTTCCTGTCTATGTGTGTCTGAGTGTGTCCCCTGCTCAAAACTAGGAACCAGAACTATCTCTTCAGTCCACAAACTGCTTTACATACAGGAAGTTTTCCTAAGTAGCCCTCCTTAAACGCAAGCTCATAAGCAACAGTGATGACCCATCAATTGGTAAGGATCCATGGAGATAAGAAATAGTATGTATTTTGGTGATTGTGAAAAATGCCTTTAGCAGCCGAGGCTTTGTTGTTTCTCATTGGTGAGTCTAGAAAACTAGGGGGCAGCCCAAACCAGTGGACTGTTGAGCAAAATAAGGGAGAAATCCAAAACACATAGAAATGTATCTAAATATGGGGGAATCCTGGACATGGAAATTAAGGTCACCTCCTTCACAGTTTCACCAGCCTCAGACTTGTGTCTACTTCTGTGCGGGAGGTATGAAAAGAGTCAAGAGTCTTTGGACAGATGTGAAGAATAAATGTTAAGAAATATGCAGCTAAGGAACGCAGGACTGGCAAGCACCTAGTTCTGCAGCCTGTTTTTATCAGTCTCTGTTGTGCTATTAATTACCCTTTGTTAGGATTGGCGTTGTATTCATTTGGGTTCAGGAGAAAGGAATGTACGCATGGGTGGCTTGTGCTTTGCAATCTGTTTACTGTTTTTATTGCTATTTGAAAGAACATCATGCAAAGCGGAACTATAAAAATCAAGGTCCAAGTGGGATGGATCTGCTGCCCTGAGATTTTACCCAACATAGTCCAGCACCTGGCCACCAGCCGATTGACGTCAGCGGCAATATTTGACTTCACTAGGAGCCTAGCCAGTAAAAAAAACCAAACTGACAGATAAGCCCCAGAATTTACTTAGAACTCCGTCAGAGAAATGTTCTCTGGGTGAGAGCTATTTCTCCTCTTCCTCTGCATCCCGCAGAGATGATCTGAGCCCAGAGCCTGCTTTGATGTCAGTAAGAACTTGGCAACCTGATCAGTTTCATGGGGAGCAGAATAAGACAAGCAAGAGGCATAGAGAGGAGCCCCTGCCAACTATGAACATTTCTAAAACGTAACTAAAACACAGAGATACGATACACGGCACTCACAGACACATTTCGCTGATGAGAAATAAGATCAACACAACATCAATATTTTTGCCTCTCCCAGTGCACATGTGCCATCAGAAACTATAGTAGAGTGCAGGTTGGAAATTAATCTCTTCTGTTTCACCAAAAAGAGAAAATAATTTTGGCTTTGGAGAGCCAGAGAGGAGTAAGAAAACACAGGAGTAAGGAAAAGAAGTTGTAAATCCATTATGAATGCAGAGCTTGCCTTCATTCTTGTTTCACATTTCTTAAAGCTGTACAACTGTATTATGTGAATGCAGTGTACAGGACCAGTTCTCATGGCAGCTAACGTGGTTACCTCTCACTGTGCAAGAAAGAATTCAGTCCAGCTGCTGATCCATCACATGCTATTCAGCCCCACTTTTCATGACCCTGACAGGTTTAGGAGCAGTGTACCTGTCACATGGTGACTGTGGTCCCACCACCCATGGAGACTTCCCCAGTTCCACAGGAGTGGCCTGGTCTCAGGCTTCAACATTAATGTAGCTGTGCACTGCTTAGAACTGACATCAGAAGCTTTGATTCATTAAGCAGAAATTAGGAATATCCACTTTGTACCTCTTCCCTTCAGCTCATTCCCCCCTCTTGATTCTACCTTCACCATGGAAGACACAGTTACTCCTACGGCACAGTGAAAAGAAGACATCATTGCAAATATGAATTGACAATGAGAACTTGGGGAAAATGAAGAGAGTCTTAAGTGTCAGGCAAAGAAAAGTAAACTTTACCCTAGAGGAAGAAATTTTTGATTGACAGAAGTGGCGTTTTAGAAAGATTAATAAGGAATCTACATGGAAAACAGATTCAGAAGGAAGAGGGCTGGAGAGACCAGTTTGGAGATAACTGTCCTAGATGGATGCAGAGGTGATGAGGATCTGCAGGAGGTAAAAGCAGTGCGAATGGAAATGAGGTCGGCATTCAAAGGATGTTTGTGTGACGACTTACTAATGATAGTAACAGCTAGTGCACGTGTGGCCCTTATTTCATTTCATTTCAAGATTTAAATCTCTCATCCCTATGAGGTAAATACTGTTAGGAAATTAAGGTACAGAGGGCTTAAGAAACTTGCCAGGATTACGCAGCTAGTTAGCAACAGCGGTAGGAAATGAGCCCAGGCAGTCTGAGTCCATATCCCTGCTCTTAACTAGTGTACTCTATATGCTATCCTGCCCTTCACAGTAAACCATCATCCCCCTATGGTCTTGTAAGCTTTTACATGGTGGCACAAACAGACATCGTCAGTTATTTCACTGAGGACAGAGTGAGAAGGCACCGTCTTTGTCCTTACTGTCCTAAAGCACATGGCTCCCAGTCAGTGTTATCAGTGCCCTTGGGGAGATGAAACCTAGGTCCTGGCAGAACACACTCCTTGACTTTCCTGTGTTATGGAGAAGCCAGTGCTTGAGAAGAGTCGTTGATTGTCTAGGAGGTCTAACTCCTTCTCCAGTGATGAGAAATACTGACCACTTCAAAGACACTTCCTGATTGCACCCCACTGCGGATTGAACATTTTACTTACTTGTGATGTGGTAGATTCCACAGAACCAGAACCAAAACCAAATCATAATTGTTTACCCCTAAAGAATCCATTTCTATTCTAGCCCAGTGCCTGCATCCTGAAAGTACTACTATTGGGTTGATCCATTAACTTCCATTTCACTTTTCATACAAACTAGCAAACAAAGAGACACAAAGCAAAAGCCACTTAACACTCTTTTAATAAGTAACTCTGGTCCATTGTGGATTGTTGAGTATCTGGTTCTGTTTGAAAGAAAGGCAAAAGAGCCTTAGTATGGAATCACCAAAAACCCCCATTCATTCATTTTGGGTGTATCATGATTTTGATGGATTTATTATGTATCCCATTTTTGTCTTAGCCTGGGTAGAATTTACTTGCAATCAAAAGCACTAATTAATTGAGACTATATTAGCTTATATCACTCTATTGACCTGGCCCAGATTTGCAAGTAGAAAATCCTACACATGTCATACATGTCATTCTCCAGCAGGTCAGCAAGAATCAGGTGCCCTGGTGCATTCCTGGGCCAAAAGCTTCATCCATAGTGTGAAAGTTCAGAACCTGAAAACAGAGCTGTTACTAGGCAGTCACTACATGATTAAGACACCAGTGGGTGTGGTCTAAGAGCAGAGTCGAGTTCATTACAAAAGAAATGAAGTCATTTTTGTTTAATGAAGAGGCACACCAGGAACATGAAAGTTGTCCAGCTTTGGGACTCATGAAAAGTCAAGGGACACTAACAAATCAGGCAAGAGCAGTTTAGGTTTATTACTGCTCTGAGCGTATTTGCATAGTCTCTGCCCTCAAGGAGCATTTAACCCAGTTGAATTGGGGCAGAAGGAAGCCTTCTCCCAGACTGCAGGCAGAACTACCCACGCCATTATACGCAGGATTTTCTTTTTAAGCTTAGCAATAGTACTTATTAGAGTAGCTATGACATAGGGTTTTCCTGATTTTAATTAAGATAACCTATAGAAGGCACTTATTGTAGTGTTTGGTACCTGGACCCTGCCCTCCATATGTTTGTTCTTCCTATTGAGAGCCTGTCTTTAAAATTTTTAATTCCTCCCCTAACAACTAGAGGAAATACTAAAATGCACTGATCTTTTGTGTCCTTACATACCAAAAAGGAGGTAATAATTATTACTAGTATTTTGTAAGAATTAAATTAGTGTTATATCTTGGCTCTTAACATATATCCTTGCAGACAGTAAACACACAATAAGTGGAAGTTGTTGTTGTTATACACATTTTTTATTATTTAATAATAACAAAATGGTGCAAGCAGGGGTTTAAAAATAGGAGTAAAAATAAAGAATAATATGGACAGAAATATGAAAATTAGCAGGAAATTTTGCTGAAATGGACTTACAATGTCTGCACAGGAATGTAGCACAAAACTGGCTTTCTGGTTGTCTCCATAAAATGAGAAATGTGGCAGTTGCACAATCGCTGTGTCTATTCAACAAGTACTAATCACTCCAGAAGGCAGAACTACCCTGCTTGCTAAGACTTGGGAGTCATTTCTGTCATGAGGCCCTGTATAGAGAAGAAAATAATCTTGACAGCATCCTTGCAATAGACATTACTATGAGACTGATGTGGCACCACACCAAAGTATAATTTAGGAAAACAATTCTGTGGGGGCAGAGGGTGGTAACTGCACGTCTCCAAGTACCAGCTCCTTCCAGATCCTATTTGATCCCAAGGAAACTGGATAATATGGAAGAATTTCTTCATAATGAACTTCAAATTCTGCAAACAATCCTTCCTAAATAGAGTCTCTCCCGACAGAATTTTTGATAAATTTGAGCAATAAGATTAAATAGGCAGGCTGAGAGAGAGTGGGAGAGAGTAGAACTGTAAATCCTATTGTAAAGGAGATCTTACAGTTTCCCTTATTAACTAATTCTAAAACCCAACAACTCGTCTACCTCAAATTCTGTTAAAAGACTATAAGCCAGTGCATACTGCTCCATCCTCAGAGAAGATGGAGGACATCTGGCCACTACCACCTGTAAAATGACATATTATATACTGGAAGGGAGCTCAAGGTTTACTTCTGGGCATTTTGATACATATGGTAACTGTAAGTTATTTGTCGTTTGGATGGATTCGTTGAGCTGTGGTTTATCATATATCTTTAAACTGAACTTTGAAAGATAAACTCATTTTACTTATTAAATATGGTTTACACAGATTATTGAACCAACATATTTGCCCAGTTATCCTGACAGTAAAGGCGAAAGCACACACACTCCCTCCCAGATACAGCAATGAACACTTTATTCAGGCATAGGGATTGCAATTTTATCTGAGAAGCAAAGCTCTAAAGAGTTGTAGCAAATACATATCTGTAAGAAGAGCTAGAAATAATTCTTCTTAAACAAATATTATAACTGAGCATGTTAAACTCTGTTAAGCTTAGTTCAAGCTTGCTTAACAGTATTTACCTTGAGGTTGGATGTATTAAATTCTGAGATGCAATTCAAGTCAACAATTCGAATTCTAAAAGATCATGCTTGAAATTAAATGTTCTCTTTTTATAAGGTAATTTTTCAAATTATTTTTAATTGTCCTGCAGATTTCTAATAACCACTAGCTGAAAATGTGATGAACCTTGAATTTTCACCTTGCTGAGAAAGAAAAAGTATGATCTCAATATGCCTATCAATTTGCTGTGTAATAAGGCAAGATTGGGTGGATCTTTTCAATTTTAGAAAAATGAGTCTAATTTCCATGAGACAATTTGAGTCACTGTTTAATAGGCTTTTACCTGTCAGACAAAAGCGCAGGGGGAAATTGCTATTTTGGGCTTCCTCCATGCAAATGACAGGAAGGAACACACTGCACATGGACCTCACTGACCCAGGGCTCAGGTGTTTGTAGCTGCCCGACTCTCCTTTCCAAGGTGGGGCGGAAGGCAACAATGAGTCTGCTTCAAAACGAAAAAGGACATAAACAGCAGCCCAGGAAAGAAGCCTCCAATGTTTCACCTACAGAAACAGAATAGTCTCTGCCCAGCCTGGAAAGGAAGAATTCTGGTGCTTTCTGATGCTCACACCCCCTCCACCAAGCGCTCCCGGACGCCCGGATTCATTCATTGCTGGCACAAACTCAGGTAGGAAAGGGCTGGAGCTGCTGACCCAGAAACCAGCTTTGTTTGGCTGTCTTGGAGACAGAGACACAGTTCCTGGGATTTCCCGAGCCTAAGCACTTACCGTTATTCCGGGGGTGAGGGGCGGGGGAAAGGGGAAGCAGAAAAGTATTTTTTGCTTTGTTTTGTTTTTGTGTTGTTCTATTTAAAATATTAAAAAAAAAGTTTAAAAAATTTTGTCTCTTGTATTCCTAAGTGCATGGTTGTTATGCAAATCATCTTGCAGGTCATAAAAACCCTTCTTTGTTAGCAGACCTTTTTGGCTTTTATTCTTTAAGGGTATGTGTGATTTACGGGCAAGGCAGAAAACAGAATATGCAAGCAGCCCTCGTGTTGTTAGAAACAGGACCTGTCACAGAGACTCACCAGTGTTCTCTCCAAGTAACGTTTGACGTTACAATAATGTCATTCCTGAGGTTTGTCTAGTTCTGTTTCTGTCTGTGTCCCTCCTTCCCTGGAATTATGATTCTAGATAATTAGGGAAAATGAACATGTAATTTTTTTCTCTAAATATCTGTAAGAGCTATGTAAGAGTCCAGTATTATTTTCCAAGAAAAAGTGGTGAATAGAACGAGAACACTAAAAAATTTCCAGTATCATCTTCATCAGAAATATATAATTTCATCAGGTAAGGAAATTCTACCCAATTGGGGAAAATGGCCAATTGTAGATAAATATGAAGAATCAAATCTGGTCAGGAATCTGAATCCAGGAATGGTAAATTTAGTGGTAATAGGTATTTAAATACTCCAGATTCCTGTTATCTATTGCTGCTTAACGAACCATTTTATACTTAGTACTTAAAACAACACTATTTTATTATTTTCACAATTCTGAGGGTGCGGTGGGCAGTTTTTCTGCTGCTGTCAGTCAGTGGGGATCAGTCACATGGTGACAGTCATCTGGCAGCATCAGTGGGGCTGGAAGGTCCAAGACAGCCTCCCGTCACAAGTCTGGCAGTTGGTGCTGGCTGCTGCCTAGGGCACCTCCCTTGTCCTCCGAGGGACCTCTCACCCTCCGGTGGGCTAAATTAAGCATCCTCACAGTATGATGTGGTCTCAGGGTTCTAAGACAGTGACAGAAGAAGCAGGAAGGCCTGCCAAGATCTGGGCTCTGGAATTTTCACACCATCATTTGTGCTACTGTCAGGTCAATGAAAATCACAAGTTTGGCCCAGATTTAAAAGGTGGGTAGATAGACTCCACCTCTTCATGGGGGAAGCAACAAGAAACATTGCAAAGAGCGTGATTCACTGGGAATCAATATTCTAACAAACATTTCTGAATTGAGTATTTCATTGAAATAAAATATATCCTATGAAACAAGTTTCTTCGTTTTAAAAAATCTTTCACTATAGCCATTCAATAAGTAGGATAAAACTCTTGGTAGATGAGACTCTACCGAAGTTATACAGATTGTAAGTTTTGAAAAAACAGTGTTTTCTGCTTCCAAGATTTGGTTATTACCAGTTGCTCTATCTGCACGTTATTGGCACTCGGCAGAAGCTCAATGAGTTTTGTTGAATAAATGAAAGAAGAAATAATGATATATAATCCAATTACAAATACAAAAAGTCTAATCAAACACACATTTGAAAAGTAGTTTTTAAAATTCTTTACCAAGAGTTTGAATTAGACTTCTAGCATATCTATGAGTTCCCTGCTTTAGTTCCTTGCCCGTCGATATTTGACATTGAATAAATGTTTGTTCTCTGTAAAATAAGCTGATGAATTCAGGACTTTTCTCTTAGCATAAAGAACATTTTAGAACAAAACTGTTGATTCCCATTGATTCATGATGATTAATCTATGTAAGGTTAACATACTCAGTTTTAAAAATAAATGCTCCAAGTTTAGCCCAAAGCCCTAACTTACTGTCATATCAACTAAAAAAAAAAAAAAGCTTGTTGAAACTGCAACCACAATAAAAAATACATATATACAACATATATATACAAGTGTATATATATATATATATATAATAAATTGTTTAGTTACCTACAAGAGAACTAGAGAAAGAAAAGTTCTTTTGAAAATTATTTTCATATTAATAAGAAAAACATAGAACATAAGCGGCAGGGATGGGATTGTTGTTAGAGATATCAAAATGACTTAATATCTGCAAACACATGTGTACATGGTTGTCACTACATGTATTTACTAATAACAAACTAAAATGCAAAAGTAGATGCTGTGGAAATACACAGCACCTTCTATAATTCTATCTAATCTCAAAACATGTTATAAATAACAACAACAAAAACCTCTCTCTTTTTTATAGGTATGCAAGTTAGGCATTAAAATAGGCAAAGTCCTTGCTCAAGAACTGTAGGGTAAAGCCTTGGTTCATTCATTCATTTGCTCAAACACAGCACAGTGAGGGTCTATACTTGCCAAGCACTGTATTGCCCACTGTACTTGGCATGGAAGGCAAATTCAGAGTCACTGTCTTCAAGGAAATTTCAGTTGGATCATTTAAGCATCTTTACCCTCAAATAGTTGAGAAATTTAAAAAAACCCATAAATGTGAAATATATCTATTCCCTTATGCCTATCTAAAGCAGGGGTTAGCAATTAAAAATTTTTTCTCTAAAGGACCAAAGAGTAAATATTTTCAGCTATGTGGGCCATATGTTGTCTCTCTGTCACAACAATTCTACTCTGTCATGATAGCATCTAAGTAGCCATAGACTATATATAAGTAACAAGGGTAGGCTGAGGACCAGATCTGGCTCAGGGGCCATCGTGTGCCAGGCCCCACTGTAAAGACTTATGACTGTCATCCTTATAAAAGACTTAGTTACCCCGAATCCCAGAAGAATACTCACCATCCATTTATTTATTAACACACTTGTCCCCAAGCCTTAGTCAATAACTTAGAACAGCTACAACAACAGAAGAAAGGACAAAGAAGCAGAAACCTATGGATACTCTTTCAAGGCTTCTACGGGACATACTGAGCAGGGGAAAGCTCAGATTCTGAGCTGCACATTTCAATATGTTGCTAATCATGATTAATTCCTTTTGTATTCATTGTAGGAACATTAATCATGATTAATTAATTTGGTATGAGTGTGGATATAACATTTAATTTCTCCCAAATTTCAGGGGAGCCTATTTCAATGAATAATTGAACAAAAGTGAGTTGCGGAGGAAGGCAACAGAAAGTTTGCAATGCCAACCAGAAAATGCAAGACGAAACAGTGTTACCTTGCACTGCTTTAACGCTATATTCATCAGTGACGAGTTCAGTCAGCTATAAACACAATCTATTTGTCTTTTAGTAATACCTTACAATGAATGAAGATTTGCAGGAATGTAAGAAACCCCAGAGCTAGGGCAAGACACAGCTCAGGTTCAGGCAAAATTGGTGCTGGCCCTCTCCTCCTCACCTCTGATCCACTTTCCAGAATTTCTGACAAAGCGACATTTCTCAATCACAGCAGAGAAAAATTCTCACTCGAAACTACTAATGTCTGAATTTTTTTTTTTAATAATGCTTTCTTTTACACGGTCAAAGCAACAGTTTGTCGTCCTCCCTTTCTCTGTCTAATATGCATACATTAGTGTCTTGGCAGAGTATCAGTTAGTGAAAAAACAACATCATTAATTGATCTGTGCCTTTCGTCCCTAGGACCAAATCAATGCTTCAGTTTTTAAAAAGTGTTTCTCTTCTTTAGGTAATATCACAAATTATATCAGGAATGATTGCCTAACCCAGATTGAGGGTGGAGAGATATGAAATGTGTGCAAACCAAATTCGATTACAACAATATCCCAAACCAACCACATTCTCTTGCTAACTCTAATTGGAAATATTAGTTCATTCCTTCCCATGTTCTGCTTCTGTTGGTGACATTTTAAGGCCAGGCCTACTGAAAAATTTAAAAGCAGAAAAAGGAAAGCCTTAAACCGTTAAACCACAGAACAAACAAGTGCAACCAGGCAAAAAAAAAAAAAAGCATTGTATTTCTTCCCTTTCCTTTCTCCTTCCTTCCTTCCCCAACCGCCCCACCCCCACCTTCCCTGAAACACAGCTTAGTTAGCACACAGCATTCACATTCCAAAGCCACCTGCTAATCTAGGCTATTGCTGCCACTGTGAGAAGCAGCTCAAGCATGGACTCCTTCTGTTTCTCTCGATGGTCAATTGTTCTTATGCACACATGCTGTTTTCCTTTCATCCACATATTCTATCTCCTCTGTTGGATTGTAATTGATAGCTACATATTTGCCTACACTTTAAGATTGTGAGCTCCTTGAGGATAAGTTCTATGCCTAATTCATCTTAGTGTCCTCTCTCCTAGTTTTGTGCCTCGCACAGAGCCTGACATGTGGTCTAGTATGTGTTTCACATGAGTTTTCTGAGATGCTGATCTCACATCTGGGACACCTTTGCTTGTCTGCCCTTAGCTTGATCACGTCTCCTCTCTAACCCATGGGATGCAGCATAGAGTAAAAAGTATTCCTCAGGTAGCATTTTTGCCATGTTAATTTTCAGTTCAAAAATTTTCAGCAGTTTGAGATTTCATATTATTAGCAAGCCTAGGTTGTTCACTTTTGCAATCTATCACTTAGGATTGCCAAAATAATTTCTGTTACTGCTACACCCAAAAGAATGTGCAGGTAGTTCCAGATGATTGATTTCTCCACTTTTACACTTCAGCTTTTCTTTTCCAACTCTTAACTCTTTCCTACTAAAACGAAACAAAACAAACCAACCATAAGAACAATAAAACTGCTCAAAACTTTCTGTTCTGGGACTCTATCCTTGTTTATTTCTTACCTGAGAAATAATGCCTTAAGTTCTCTTTCTCAGCTCTTGTTTACTATCCCTGTTTGAATGTTGCTTTGTGTGTGCTCTTAAATCCATTGCATAAATGTGTTTTTTGCTTCATTATCTCTATTACATATTCCTTAACGGAAGTGTAAGCAGGAAACTTGTTTGTTGTTTTGAACAGTATCATTGGGGGCAACATCTCTCCTCCCCATTCTTAGCCAGGTAGTTGGGTGGGATTGATCCATCCGCAATTCCAGGTGTGGGCCCTGATTGGTCCTTTTCTCCTGGCCAAGGGATTGATTCAAGGATGAGAATGTAATCCTATCAGACTCAATCATTTAATTGAAGATATTTGTTGGAATTTGAGGGAAAAGGAGCTTCTCTCTTTCCTGAGAGTTAAGAATCAGTCCCTCTTTTCTGGTTGGTATGTCAAAGATGTTCCATCCAGAACCCCTGGGGAGGTATTTTGGTAGAGAGACAGAGCTGCTGTGCCCAACAGGAGCCCCGTTTTGAAGGACAAGAGTGGGCTGACTGCTGGAAATTATGCCCATAGTGATATTTAAACTGCAGGAGCAAGCTTCCACTGAAGCCAACCTCTGGCATTTTCCTTATCTGAGACAATAAATTCCCATTAGGGTTTAAGCCATCCTGCATTGGGTTTGCTGCCACTGAAAACTACAGGGTTCCTTACTAATGTGTATAGCTTGGGCTGTGAGTTAGCTAGGACCTGTGTTTGAATCCTGACTGCCTCACATTATAACCTGAATAGTCAGATAAACTCAATCTGTCCTGGTTTTCCCATCTGAAAAATGGAGATAACATCTACTTTGCCAGGTTTATATAACAGTAAGAGTTATCTATAAATATCCTGGCTCATAAGAGGGCTCAATGAATGTTAGCTGTTGTTTTCATTAGCAATCAATTTAGAATAATCTACAAGTCCTACTGCTTTACATATTCACAGACACTCAGTATGATTGTCAGCAATGATTGTCCAAAAAATAGCACACATACATGTCCATCTATGGGACGTATGTATGTTTGTGCTTATGTACCCATATCTATCAGTTTCTATGCCACACATCGGAAATGAGTCATAATTCACCAGAGGTCGGTGGCGAGTAGCTATTTGCAAAGCTGGATTATAAATCTCTGATTTAATACACCTTTCTAGAGCTTTATTTTATTCCCTCCTGACAAAGAGCAGTGGAGTTTTTCCCAAACTGTGACAAGAGGCCATTTCCCCCTACTTTGATGAGCTCATACTCTTGCTGAGCTATCTCTTGTAAATCAGGGGAAATCATCCTACAAATTTTTTTCTGGAGGACTTGGCTATGTCAGCTGATCTTGGCCCCATTAATTTCCAGTTGCTCATTTTACACAAATTAGTTCCTTGCTGGGGTGGAAGCTGGGGGCAGACTGAGGAAGAGTGTGGGAAGGAGGAGAGGTTAATGGAAAACAACGCTGTGTTTTCTAGGCGTTCACAGCTACCTAAGAATAGAAGGAAAGGTCTTACCATACTAGATATGTACATTTCCACTGTGAAGACTAAAAACTTTTATCTAATATCAAGAGACCTAACCAGGATTTCTAGATTTTACTGGTAATACAACAAACACAAGCTCAGTCCTTCTATTTCCGAAAGGAAGGAGATGTAGTCACTGTTTTCCTGGTGATGGACCAACACCGATGAGTGGAAAGCAGTATCAGAAGCGCTAAGGGGCAGATGGTTGATTGCACAATCATCTAGAACCGGGACCTGCTAAGTGTTTACCAATCCACCATGGGAATGAGGACAAGGTGCTGGGGACGTAACTCCAGGTTTATCTGATGGCTTGTCAACAAATGCCGTAACATTTTCATCACCCCGGCTGACAAGTTTTGCCGAATCAGGAAATAACCTGTTTGGAGGCGTGCAGATGTCTGTGTGTGTCTTGTAAACAATCTAGGGGGTGGGGGAATCGAACAACAAAGGGCAGCTTTGCAGATCACAGCCCAGGATGATTGCTTGACAGGTCTGTGCCAACTCTGCTGGTGAACAAATAAAAATGAGCCGTTCCCCTTCTCTGAGGACTCCGTATTTTTAAAGGGGGATAATAAATGCAAAGCTGTGCAAAGCCTGGCTGGGGGAAATATGAAATCCATCTCCCATCATTTGCATAACATAATCAGCAGTGCTCTGATAATCAGGCCGGGGAGGCAGTTGGAACATGTGTTCCAGGGAGAGGTCCTGGAGCAGACCCCATGTGCCTGCAGCAAGTCCTTGAGCTTGACCCCCAGGGAATGGCATCCCTTAGACACTCCCCGTCCTGGGGAATTGAAGACCACTAGAGCTGGCACCCTCTCCTCGCTGGTTCCTCCACAATAAGTGAGGACCACACCACAAGAAAGTCTGCCTAAGTTATCTCTTCCTGTCCTTTGAAAGAAACTGACATTTGTCCAACTCATAACTATGTACATGGTGACATGACTGAGTGGGAGCATTTCACACTATTTCTTGCTTCGTGCACGAATGACTCATTTTTCAGGGATGTGGTTCTGGCCATTTCAGAAGGTGTCTCGAGACTAAGGTAATTCATATCATTGTAATTCTACAGCATGAAGTGCTACAGGGTCCACTTTGCATTAATGTTTCCATGGCAATCGGATACTTGACATTTTATTTAAACTATTAATCTAGAATGGCTCACCAGCCTATGAGAGGCAAGTCAAACCACATGATTTCACTTCTGGAGCCAATACCAAACCAATAGACTAGGTGCATAATTAACTTTCATTGTTTCAAAAATCCATCGTCGCCATAGGTGCTAAACACATCACAAAATTTAAGCTTATCCCAAATGCTCCCTTTGCGGCCTCCTTTTGTTACTTACATTCAAAAGAGATTGCACAGGCTGTGCTGGGCTTCCCAAGGTCTGCCCACTCCCTGCCCCCCTTGCTAAGGCCCTCCACACAAGCCCCTGCACACCACTGAAACTCTTGAGTCAATTCAAACTGCATATGATTAAAAAAAAGATGGAAATATTCCCCATGGACACTGAGCAATTTATTTGTGAAAAAGATTTAATGAAGAATTTCAAAGCAGCCAGTGCCCTACAAAGAAAGCTCATTTGTGAATCTCTATGTTCTCTCTGCTGCCCTGAGCGCATCCAAGGGGCGGAGGAGGAACCGGTGCCCTGAAGCTATTGCCAAGTGTATCACATGTGAGCTTCTCAAGATATAAATATTCCCAGGCAGCTAAAGGCATTAGAACAGGCTGTTTTTAGATAGTCACCTCTAGTCTGGGCCTCCCCTGGTCAGTTTGGGAGAGGCACTGTCTACCTTTGGTCTCTCTGAGGTCCTGCTCACATTACCTTCCCAGCCCTTTCTTGTCTCCTCTGATCCAAACCTCCCGAGACAAAGCCATACAGACTCTCTCTCCTGAAGGTCTCTGCTTCTTTCACCGTATGAAATAACCTTGTTTCTCTTCCTTTCGTTTAGTATTTGGATTCCAGCTGAAACAAACCCCAACACTCATCTGACAATGGGCAATAAAGGATAATAAAATTCAATCTCCTGGAACGTTTAAGCTTCAGAGTAAGAAGTATCTGAGTCCTCCTTTACTAAATGTCTGAACTTGGACAAATTATTTGAAATCTTGGGCCTCAGGAATGTCATATATAATTTGGAGAAAATCATTTCTCACTTAAATGGGTTTTTTGGTATGTGTGGACTTAATAAGATTATGAATATAAAACTCTTAAATGCATTTAAAAATACCAGTTATTATTTGTAGCAGAGGAAACATCTGACACAGCATCTTGGCCCAAATAAATAAATGCTAGTGGGGAACTGACAGGACCTTCCAAAGTGCAAGAGGACTGGTCAAGGGAATGCGCTTCAAGGCTCTTAAAATTTCATCAGAGAAGTGCTATCCACAATTCAACAGAAGCTCAACCAAAATCACTGCAGAATTTTTGTTGGAATTGACAAGCTGACTTTAAAATTAATATGGAAATACGAATGACCTAGAATAATCAAAGCAGTCTTGAAAAAAAATAAAAATGGGTCTTAAATGGTCTGATTTCAAAACTTCCTATACAGCCATAGTAATCAAGAATAGTGCTGGCATAAGGATCAACATACAGATCATTGGAACAGAACAGAGAGCCCAGGCATCGACTCACACTTAGATAGTCATTTGATTTTCGATAAAGATGCCAAAGCAAGCCAATTGAGAAGGAAAAGTCTTTTTAACAAATGTTGCTGGCACAAATGGATATCCATATGGAAAACAAAAACAAACCCAAAAACCATGACTCGCCCATCCTTCCTTCTACCATACACAAAAACTAATTCAAGATGGAGCATTTCTAAAGGTAAGATCTTTTAGAGGAAAACATAGGAAGATATCTTCATGAGTTGGGAATAGAGAAAGGTTTCTTAGGTGACAGAAAACAATAACCATTAAAAACTGGTATATATGGCTACATATCTCAATTAAAACTCTCTTCTGCTTATTTTAAAAAAAATCAGTTAAGAAAATAAAAGGTAAACCAGAGACTGGAAGAAAATGTCTGCAAAACATATCTGACAGATGATTCCATATCCAGTGTATATAAAGAAATCAGGGGGGAGGGTATATATAGCTCAGTGGTAGAGCACATGCTTAGCATGCATGAGGTCCTGGGTTCAATCCCCAGTACCTCCATTAAAAATAAATAAATAAACTTAATTACCTCCTCCACTAAGAAAGAAAGAAAGAAAGAAAGAAAGAAAGAAAGAAAGAAAGAAAGAAAGAAAGAAAGAAAGAAAGAAAGAAAGAAAAAAAGAAAGAAAGAAAGAAAGAAAAATAATAAAAACACCAATAATTCAATAAAACAATGAACAAAATATTTTAAAATTTTGCAAAAGAAGATATACAAATAGTCAATAAGCACATTAAAAGGGGGCTCAGCATCATTAGTCATCAGGAAAATGCAAACTAAAGCCACAATGAGATACCTCCAAACATCCATGAGAACTGCTAAAATTTAAAGGACTGATGACAGCAAGTGTTGGCATGGTTATAAAGGAACCCATACACTGTGGGAAAATTGCAAATCACTTTGGTAGAAGTTCTGCAAGTTTGTTGTAACAGTAAATGTATGTCCTGTAACCCAACAATACCTATAACCCATGTTTCCACTTTCAGGTGTTCACCCGAGAGAAATGAGAACTATGCTCATAAAAATACTTGTACAGGAATGTTCATGGATGCTTTATTCATAATAGCCCAAAACTGGGTATAACCTAGGTGTCTATCAACAGGAGAATGAATAAGCTAGCCATAGTATATTGTCACACAATGGAATAATACTCTGTAGTAAAAAAAAAAAGAGATTAATAACTGATATATGCAATAACATCAATAATCTCAAATAACATTATATTTGAGTGGAAGAAGCCGTATACAAAAGAAAATATAGCATATGATTCCATTCACATGAAATTCTAGAAAGGTGACATTCACCTGTGGTGGAAAACAGTGTAACAGTCATTGGAGCTGGGGACGAATTATTAAGAAGCATGGGTACTATTCTTATCTGGGTAGAAATTTGGGTTACTTATGTGTGAGCATTTGTTAAAAATTAGTGAAAATACCCTTAAGATCGGTACATTTCATGATATGTAAACTTTATATCAAAAGGAAAACTTTAAGCAAATATTGAACTTGAGTTAACAATATGCACACGGAAATGTTTAGGAGGAAGCATTTTGCTGTCTGCAATTTGCTTTGAAAGGTTAACAAAAATCGGATGGATACAAGCATAGGTAGAACAATGGATAGACCAATAGCTATGTGATAAAATAAACAAAAGGAAATTTTAATGGTAGAATCTGGAGGGTGTTCACTAGAAAATCCTTTCACCTGTATGTTTGAAAATCTTCAAAATAAAATGCAAGGGTAAAAAGTGTTACTGCATCTGTTTACTTGCAGTTACTTTAAAGAACTCTCAAAAGGCGGTTCAGATTACACGGTCTGGTCTTTAGACTCATTAAATTCTATTTGTTCATTTATTTGACAAACAATTCAGAAGCGGGGATTCAGCTAGACAGTAGGCACTAGGCTAGGCACCGGAGAGTGGAATGAAATAGTGACAGATTCTGCCCCAGGGAGCTTACAGTCTAGTGGACACCAATATAAAATAAGCAAATGGAGAGGGACACTATAGCTCGGTGGTAGAGTGCATGGGTTCAGTCCCCAATACCTCCATAAACAAACAAACAAACAAACCTAATTACCCCCTTCCCTCACCCCCGAAAAAATGATCAAATAAATAAACCAGATACAAGTGGTGATGTGTTATAAAAAAAATCACAGGGCTGAGACTAAAGGGCCGGGGAACAATCCCTCTTATGTAGGATGGTCACAAAGAGCCATCATGTAAGCTGGGACTATGTAGAGAGGTGGGAGGAGAGCAACCCGATGGAAGACACAAGCTGTACACGGCTCTGGGCACACTCACACAGCTGAAAGACTGGGGGGAATGGAATTCAAAGAGCAGATGGAGAACCAGAGAGGACCAGGATGAGTGGGGACTTATAACTCATGGTAAGGAGTATTCTAAGTGCCGTGGGAAAGCACTGGAGAAATTTAATCAGAGTGTGACATGATTAGATTTATGTTTAAAAATCGGTGTCCCTGTTACGGGGAGCTTGCCCTAGACAGAGGACTAGGAGTCCAAAAGGAGAGACCAGTGAGGGCGGCTGGATGGGCGATGACAGTGGCCTAGACTAAGGCAGTGGCAGTGGGAATGGAAGGAAGTGGGTTGACTCATGATGTGCTGTGGTCGGGGGCTGAACATGCCTATTTTGGTTCCAGCTCTCTACTGAGTTACATACATGTGAGAAAGCAGAAAGCGGGTTCATAACTAAATGGTGTCCTGAAGCCAGGGTGGAAATGAGTTTGTAACAAGCTTTTCAGTCCTCCTGGGAGGGAGGACAGGGCAGAGGGGGTGAAGCATCTTTGCCTTCATCTTCCAGACCAGCAGACCTGGTGCTTTCTGTCATCCTGTCACTATGCTATGCGCTGCATATTAGGATCGTCTGAAAATTAGCTAACAAAAATAACCTTAAGAGTCTTGTTTGTGTCCACCTGGGTCAAATTAAGTGGAGCTTTTAAAATCATCAGTATTACTATCAGTGAAGCTCTGTTAACGACCATTGCTGTTGGAGAAAATAGGAGTCTTTTTCGGCTTGTTTTTAAACGAATCCTCCAGATTGCGTGTCAGTCTGTATTAATCAAAATCACCAGATAACTACTCAGTACTGTTCCACTTTGCTCACATAGAAGCAGTCGTAGTATTTCATCTTAAAAAAAAATGATAAAATAAAAACATCATGGCAATCTGGCTCCCACATCTGTCACCGCGCTGTTTGCCAGGGCTAATTTGGCTCATTTGGTGAAGTTAGCTGGCCGGGGCGGCAGCTCACTGTTGCTCGCACTTCATCTCCCGCTCTCAGAAGCTTCCCCTTCTGAGGACAATCTTCTCTGATTGAGAAGCTTGCAGAGCTGTTTGTCCCTTTGAGGCCACTAACTAGTATTTAAAAAACCGGCTTCTGTTATGGTTAGAACCAAGGCTGACTGGTGTTAATACACAAAAAACTTTACTGCGATTCTGTTTACCCTTCTACTCCGAGGAGTATTCATTTTGGTTGAAGTGAAAAACCTCCGTCTTAGTGGGATATGTGAGGAAAGGAAGATATTAAACCAGGCTAGATACGTAAACTTGTTTTCATTAGGTAATTGCCATTGGAGTCTTAATGAAGGTAAAATAACCTTTCTTCAAACAAGCTAATAATCACCCTTAATACTGCATGCAAACAAAAGTCTAATTCATGGATGTACACACTGCTTTTATCCCTCACTTTTCCTTTTGATGGGCCCAATATACTTTTATGCAAAGCACTACCTCCTAAATCTCAAGGCATGCCATGACCTTACAGAGAAAGGAGCAGGCTGCCAAGTCCTGTTTTCCACCTACAGGGACAGTATTACCTCTCTCTGGGAAGGATCTATGCTCCCAAGTTATCCCCCTGATAAAATATAATGGATTTGCTCCAAAACGTCTGAAGTTGACCTGATCTCCCTTGCAACCAGGGTACCCACACACTGCGTGGTTTAGCTGAGGTTAGGCGAGAAGCGGTGCGCAGAGGATTGGATAAAAGTCTCTGGTTTCCTCTGCCTTGTGGGCCGGGCGGGGTAGCAAAGGTCATCCCTCCTCCATTGTGCTTGTGTTCACGGAAACTGCAAAGCTAAGAAAGAACAGGGACCATCAAGAGGGACTTCTGGGACTTTCATTTTTTAACCCGAGTTGAAAACACAGGGGCTTGCAGACCTTATTGGTAACCCTTTAAACTGAAGTCAAAGGGTTCAAAAAGAAAAGGAAAGTCTATGAAATATATACTAAAGGCAGAAACCACAGTGAGAGAGGGAAGTAATATGTGATTTGGGATAGATGCCTTTGACATATTCATTGATCTCGGTGACTTGCAGAGTGCTGATAGCACTCTGGCCTCGGGGTGAGGCGCCTTGCCAGCTTCCAGATCAAAGGAGCGCCTAGGTGCTGAATCCCTGGCGTACTCCCAAGCAAAAATGCCTGGAGCCACATTTGCTAATTACAGGTTGTGTTCTGCTGTTTCCAAACAGGGTGAAAGTGACAGAAGTTTAACTGTGAATAATTACACACTTGAATAAGTATGTGATTAGCACTGTTTGTTGTGGTTGGGACTGGAGTGACGGGACAAGAATGGAGTGATTGCATTATTTACAGCTTAATTGTAGACAAGTAATTACTTATGTAAGCGGATGGTGTGGGGTCAGAGAGGACCAGCAGAAGAATGTCCATGATATGAAATTCAGCTTCCCAAACCAGTCTCCCCACCCCCGACCCTCTCCAAGCTTGATAAAGAGAATCAACTATGCATTTCTTGAATGAAATCCTTTAGAATGTTAAATGTCTTGTTCAGTCTAAGCAAAGGATCAGCAGAGACATTTTTTAAAAAATCTCAGCTTGGAAAGCAATAAATCACAAATGCCACCTAGTGGTTCTCAGGATCCGGTGGTTGCATTATCTGTATGAGTAACTGTGGCCCAGTTTGGAGGAAGATTTTTCTAGTGGAGGAGGGGGTGTTCTAGTTCTGGGAACTGAACTGAATGGACCAGAACACCAAGTCCATCACTTCATCCCCCGTTTCTCTCCTGATCCCCTGGCTGCCTCTCCTTTCCGCCTTAAAACCTGCCTAAACAGATCATCAGAATCTCAAATTGGTCTCCAATTTATACCATTGTAACTTCCAGACACACCGTGGAAACTTGACTGCAAATCACTTTGTAGTTTTAACTTTCTCCAAGCCACTAAAATAAGAAATGAAAAAGTCAACTGTTTTCTTGATTTGGGAGTAGACCTGTGGTTGCCACTTCTCATTCACCAGGTGGTTGAAAGCCACTTTCCCAGTTACTACATTCCTTGTTTCAAGTGTTCACGTCTAGATTTGAATCTGGAGGGATTCTGTTGACAAAAACCCTCCCAGGGAAAGTGCCTGTTTGATAAACGGATTGCGGGGGAGGGGCGGAGAGAATAATATTTTGGTGAAGCCTTGTTTCTTTTCACACACTCCCTCTCCCTGAGTTTCTTCTCGTGATTTCATTAAATAATAAACAGAAAAGTCCATTTTCCTTAACAGGTCAACATTGTGTAAGTAAAATTCCTTGAAGAGGGCCCAGAGACCACTGCTGTAAGCCCAACATCACAAGCTGCGCTGTAAGCTGCCCTGCTGTGTGGCTCCAGGCAAATGCCATCTTCCACAACCTACAGATTTTCCCTCGGAGCCTCTGTTCCTCTGGCTGTGACACCAGGCGAAATGTAGTAGTGATGCTCCTGTCTCAGGCCACCGACTTAAGGATGCTCTTTCTAGGGGATGGCCTCTTTCCATTTGAGACAGCCCCAGTTTCACATACGAGTTGTAATTTCGTATTGTGAGTCCATTTCCCTCTGTGCCCACAGCTTGCTGCAGAATATCCATGTCACTTGTTTGTGGGATAGTCTTCCGCAGGTGACCACTCCTACCTCACCCAGGGCAACTTCTCTCCTTCTCAGAATGGCCCTCACACCCTTGGATCCTAACACACCTCAGAATACGTCTAATTAGAGCAAATGCGCTTTTCCCACAGGGACACCCCTCATTGGTCATTATGTCACCACAAGTCTTTTTCCCCTAAATTAGGCACGGCACCCTTAGATAGTGTATTAATCATGCTTCTTTGTTTTCTTTATTTTCTGTTTCTGAATCTTTGCCATTTGGGGCTTTGCTGACCCTGTAGCCAACTCCTAAAATAGTAAATAACTTACCGGCTAGAGTCCTTTGTATGCAAACTAACCCATCCATAGTCCACCCCCAAACTCCCAACCCCTCTCTATCAAGCTCTTAGGCCCCATCCAGGCCACTATCCTCACCCCCAACACCTGCCTTAGTTCCAGACAACTAGGGACAATACTATACCCCAGAGCCCACTGAAATTATTCAAACTCCTCAATCCCAAACCTGCTTACCCTGCCTTGCTCATTCCTCCCCTGGTGAAACCACATGAAAGGCTCATGCCCGAGCTTTCCCCCAGGTCCCCCTGCCTCCTGATCCACCCTGGTGCATCCTGGGTGTGACCCTGCAGCCATTCTTTATCTTCTTCATGTCACCATCCTGATTTTGTGCTTATGTTTGCTTTGGAGTATCTGACATAGACTTCATATTTTGAAAAATAGAAGGTGGCTTTAAGCCAAACCGCCAAGGTCTGAGATGGAAATGTTGGCATGAAAAGGGAAGTTCGCTGGGAGGTCACCTTGGGGTTTGGTCGCAGTTCTGCAAAGGACCAACTGAATGAGTTCAGCCAAGTCACAATTAATCAAAACCTTATGTTTCTAAATGTAAACTGAGAGGCTGAGTTAGGTGCTCTCTCAAGAATCATCCTTGGAAGGGGCACGGTGTACCCTTAGGAAATGGCCCCTCCTGGGATACCCTCTTTGGGATAACTTCAAATATGTCCAAAAGATACCCACTCCTACCCTCAATGAAAAGAGCTCTTTGCCTTCCATGTAGTGATGTCTTCTCACTGTCAACTTTTGTCACCCTCATGCCATTGATTCTACTCCCTTCTCCATTCCTTCTCCTCCTTGCAAATGTGGCAGACACTAGTGTCCCAGGAATGGCCAGCATGAAGAAAATGCAAGTCCAGCTGAATTTCATAGCTGGTTCCCAAGAACGCATCTTAGGCAAGGAGTCTCCAATCACCACATATCCATAGGCAGCTCGTTTTGGATTTGTACCTTTCATAAGACAGGTGACGGTGCTATTCATGTCAGGGCTGGTTCACGTCACTCTTTCTTAATGATTAAGTGAGAAGCGCTTCTGATCCCTTCTTCCCTCCCAGATCTTCTCCACTGTTTTCTAAGATACAAACACCGGCTTCACTTTATATGTTGCTTCTGATAAGGAAATTCTATTCTCACCTAAAGCTGTGCTTGCTAAAACCGCAGAAGAAGTCTGCTTTGACTGAAAGCCCGTTGAAGATTGCTGGACATCAGCATAACCCTGGTCATTGACGGCAAAGGTCACTGAATAAATTAAAGGGTGTTTTCACTTTCTTTTCTTTACTTTCTCAGCTCTGCCAATAGGGAGCAAATAAACCTTCTATCCTCAAGGAACTAAGCCTATTGTGTTTTTTAAATTAATATATGTTAGCTTTTTTTTGTGGAAGGCTGGGGGACAGTGAGAGTGTTTGGGTTGTTTTTTACTTTCATATTATGGTCACGAGCGCAGGACGTTCTAGTTCTCATCCCTGGAGAAGCCAGCCATCACACACACCAATCGGAAGAGAATGAAGAACTGCTGGTGACTGCAAGGGCATAAGCTATGCTTAATCATTTACTTTGAATCTCTTTAAGACAATAATACCCAAGTTTATAAGAGAATCAATATGTTGCATTAAAACAGGATTCGATGTCACATAACACAATATTTAAAAGCACAGTGGAAATGACTCTTGCAAGAACAATTTAGCCCTGAGTAGAAATGGATAATGACAGCTATGATTTCCAGTCTCCTGTTTTTTTAAAGGAGAAGTGATTTCTTTTTTGTGAAAAGCATTTTTTGAGAATGCTCTGTTCTATCAAAAGTTGTAAACTATGTGAGGCCATTGAGCTTAAATGCTTTTAGATTAGTTTTTAAAGAACCATATAATATGAACAGGAAGCAGGACAGTATGATCTTAATCCCCATTATAGTGAAGTAGGAGCTCAAAATGTCATGAGGTGTCAAGTCAAAACAACAGGGGAACATTCCAGGGTACTTGCTGATGGGCATTATCATTCTCCCTTACTCATCTTCTGCCTCCAATCTGTGAATGAAAAATACTGCAAACCATATCAGTAAACAAAGAACGCTGAAGCCATCAAGTCATCAGCCACTGCTGCCACACTCCAGTGAAGACCAGCCTGCAGCCCAGCCTCTGCAGCCACTCACAATGGTGCACCCTGAGGGGACTCAGAATAAGAAAGGACAGGATACTGGCCCTCGATAGCTAGGTGCTTGTCAAAGGAATGAATTCAATGAGCCCAAATGTTTGCTTCCTCCCATACATAGAAAAGCATGAGATGCCTGGTTTTCTTTAGATAACAAGTAGTCTTTTATTGTTCCAACTACTTGGTCTATGTTGTAAAGCTCCTATACATCCTGGCTCCTCCCCTACCTCTTCAGAGCAGTCCCTCAGAGCGATCTGAGAGGCTGTCATCCTGGCTCAAGTCCTCCCGCCAAAGAAAATGTAACTCTCAACTTTTAGGCTGTGCATTTATTTCAGTGGACAAGTCAAAACAGCAGGGTCTCTGGCTTGAAACTGGGCTAAAAGGAACAGCATCAACCCAGGAGAGGATGAATGAAAAGGGAGTGGGGTGGGGATCGGGCCACCTCTCCAAGAGCCTTTAGATGGTGAGGCAAATGGCTCTGCACCAAGCAAGCTGAGGATGCAGCCGAGCTCATGGGGGGAGTTTCTAGGCCCTGAATCCCCCAAGATCCCTCTCCAGGATGCCCAAGTATTTGGGTTTAGTAAAAAAAGGACTTGACTGGGATTCAGGCTTGGGCACAAATTTGCTGACTTTAAAACTTCAGATCTTTTAACATTGTATGCAGAGCCATTTCCTAACCCGCAAGGACTTCCCGGTGTAAGCGAATCAATGACTCAGATGTGCTTCGAGCTCCTTGGCAAGGTTCTAATATCCCAAGGTGTTACTCTCTGTGCAAGATTTCCTGACTCCAGTTGGTTCAACAGAAGTTACATTGCATGCCCAACTCTTTGAGCTGGGACAGGTAGAAAATTGGGATTTCTTTTGTCCAACCACCCTGTGACCTAAGGCAGTCTGGCACAGAATGGCTTTGTGGATAGATGAGCATCTGTCCTTATTTACAAGGATGCTACACAGCACTGCCATGCTCACTTCCTACCTCCTGGGGCTTTGTGAGGTTTATCATGATTATTCCACAGTGCACCATAGAAGACAAGAGCTTTGGAGGTATAAAATATATATTTAGTACATATTTATTGTTTGCTGATGACTAACAGTACTTTCAATTTCCCACTTACTTTAAATTTGTGATTTTCTTCAGTATGGGATTCACGCTGACTGTGTTTAGGAGGTGCAAGTTGGTGAGGCAAAGCATCTGAAAATTATTTTGGTGATTCAAAAAAAAATTTCTTATTGTTTAACTCATAGGTGCACAAGAAACTTGTATGGAATGTCAATAGACACAATTTTAGTGTATTCCGTTAGGCTGTTGACCTGTCCCCAGCCTCTATTCTCGCTTCTTTTTTCACTGGCCTTTCTCTGCCTGAGCTCTAATCTACATCCCTGGCTTCAGCTGAGCTTGGACAAGAATATATATCATGATGTTTCATAACTGCCAATCAAAGAGTAAACTTTATTTTCAAACTAAAATTTAGATTTCTTCTTTCTAACTTTGGAATTTGAGGGTCACACTTAAATCTCTCTTTCACATTCCCAGTGTCCATTTAATTATCACATTGTGATAGTCTATCTACTTAATGTAATAAATTCCCATTTGCCTTCTTTATCCACACTAGCACTAGTGTCGGGGATTATTATAAATGCCTCCCAACACGTCTACTGACTCAGTCTCACTTACTTCCAATCAGAGTCATCTTTCTAATACAAAAATCTCATCATGCTTAAAATCCCTCAGTCGTTCCCCATCGTTTTAATGCAGAATCCGTTCTGACTCCTCTGTCCTTTTCCCCTTTTCATCTCTTGAAACCCCCTAACACACACTCTGTGCTCCCAGTCATACCAAAGTACTTGCCTTTTAAGAACAACCATGTTCTTTCACGCCTCTGCCCTTGAGTTAATTGTTCTCTATTTCTAGAATGACTTTCCAGCCATCTTGACTCTTTCTTTTTTTTCCCCCAGGCTTAACTGACTTGTCCTTCAAGATTCACTTCAGTTATATCCTGGAGAATAAAAATCAGGAGATCTTCCCAGAATGCCCTGGTCTGAGCTAGATGCCTCCTCTTTTGAGCTCCCAGTGTACCCTGCACATACCTGTCACAGGAATTGCCACACGCTGTTGTCTCACAGGATCTGCTCTCCTTCCACAGCACTATGTAGTCTCTAAGTGCTCATTTTCACTTTTGTTTTTCAATCGTCTTACTCCTGAAGCCTAGCCTACTACCTGGCACACAGTAGGGGACACAACCAAGAAGAAATTTAGCTTTTGACAGGGGCAAACTTCCTTTTCCTATGATGGAAAGTATATTTTGTCTGTTGTAAAGAATGACCAACATAAATCCCATTTAAATAAAAATGCCTAGGGACAGGATTCTGATTTCATGTTTTGGAGGGAAGAGTGGACATATTATGCAAAATACTTCTGTGGAACCTAGAGAAAGCAGATCTGGTCATCTTAACTCAGAAGTGGATTAGAATTGCCCAGAAGACAGGAAATAGGAAAATGTTTTGAGGCCCAAATAAGGTGTGGCTGAGACAGGAATGCTCATGCAGGCTTTCATCAGTCTTCCAACATTTCCCAGCCTGCTTGCTGTTGGATAGGACCATGTACCCAGTCCTGGTTAATGAAATGGGGCGTGTGTCACTTCCAGGATAAGACGGGGAAAAGCCCGTGAGTCTTTCTCTCTGCGATAATGGGGCTGCTGATGAGATGATGCTGTTCATGTTGTATTTACAAGAAGGCAGAGTCCTTTCAGTCTGGGTGATGATATGGAAGAGAGACTTGTGCAGACTAATGTGAGAAATCAAGTGTATGGTATTAAATCTCTGAGGTTTTGGGGGGTATTTGTTATCCCAGCATAACCTAGATTATCCTAACACAGAGGATTTGGGGGTGGGGGGAAGCACAAAGAAATAGAAATGTCCTTTTTAAAATTGGATGACAGTAATTTGATGCAGATAGGTTGATGTTGTCTTTCTACAAGGACATTTCAGACCTGAATTATTCTGTAGAATACTGTTGAGAGACAGTTCTCCGTGGGGCTCTCACGTGTCTGCATGCCTTATGAGAGAGGAACTGACTGCCTTGCCTTGTCTGATCGGTGGAAGCTGGCTGGCTCTCTCTGGAGTCATAAAACCCCCACCCCTGGGCTCTCTGTGTGCCTGGAGCCTACTGACACTTTAACCCCCACTCCTCACTGCAGGACCCTTCGCATATCTGCATTTCTGCAGGATAAAAACATCTCTTGATGAGTGTTTACCCTAACAAAGCTAAACTGCCCTAAGAAATAGCCCATCTCACAGCTCCCCAGGCAGACAGGCCTCACACCCTGCCCTTACAGGAACTGTAAAATCCTAGTATTCAGAGTAGCTCCTGACAGATCTTACTACCAGTCAGGTACTTGTGCACGAATTGACCATGCAGCCCCTACTCCTAGTGTTCACAGACCCTCCCCGCAATAAAAGACCCTGCACGTTCACCCTCAGTGCTCACACAGGCAACTCTCGTCTGTCGTCCGTAGCAGCGTATCTATTAAACTTCCCTGAACGTCCGTGGCTTTTGGTTAAGTTCTTTTACCACCTACTGCCTCTTTGTGTCCCACAACATTATCTTCTCAAGGATGTTCGTTCAGTGAACATTCTTAGAAAATAGTGTCCCTTTTTTTTGAGCAAAGGGGAGGGTTACTTTCAGCCTTGGAAGATAAGAGATGGTGTGTCACTCTGGAACAATGGGCAGCCACGTTTATGCCCCATCCAGTATGTGAGATTTCTGTTCCCTGATCTCAGAGTTGCTCTTCCATGATGCAGTCCACTGTAAGTGCGGGTGTCACTTGGCTCTCTTCATGTTGCCCTCTGGAAACTAGGGCCTGGGGACCAGGGCAAGAAAATGCTGAAATGCTGGCTACTGCTCTTGCCGTGAGTAAGAAAGCCTGTTGTTTCTGACGTAGGATTCTTATGTCTTCTGCCAGCATCCAAGAAACTATGGCAGAGTATCTTAGCTTGCGAGTGTCGACTGAAATAAATGCACAGCCTAAAAGCTGAGAGTTAAGTTTTATTTGGCGGACAGTTCTGAGGACTCGAACCCCTTCAAGCCCAGGATGACAGCCGCTCAGATGGCTCTGAGGGACTGCTCCCAAGAGGCAGGGGAGGAGCCAGGATACATAGGAGCTTTACAACAAAGACTAGGTAGTTGGAACAATAGAAGATTACTTGTTAACTAAAGAAGACCAGGCATCTCAAGTTAAAGAATTTAGTGCTTTTCCATGTATGGGAGGAAGCAAACATTTGGGCTCATTGAATTCATGCCTTTGACAAGCACCTAGCTATCGAGGGCCAGTATCCTGTCCTTTCTTATTCTGAGTTCCCTCAGGGTGCACCATTGTGAGTGGCTGCAGCTGCTGGGCTGCAGGCTGGTCTTCGTGGGGGGGGGGTGCTGGCGGCCTCTGAGATGACTTGATGGCTTCAGCATTCTTTGTTTACTGATATAGTTTGCAGTATTTTTCGTTCACACAAGTCCTGTAAAATCTCAGACCCTTTATAGTTCTTGACAAATACTAGGGAAATCAAGTTGAATTTAGAGGCAGGGCTTGACTTAATGGCAGCTAGTTGTATATGTTACTGAGAATCAAACCGATCACGAATAAGGGAAAGGCTTCTCAAGGCCTCAGGGCTGCTGAGGCCGCCATAAGAATACAAAGGAACCGACCTCAGAGAGAATGTTTCACAGCACTGGTAGGAAAATGCCTTTCAAGTGCAGCAGATAAGGCAGGAAAGAACTTTAGAATCAGCGCAGCTTCAGAATACAAGTGCAGTGCTGTGAATTCTAGAACATGAGGGTATTTTCTGAGTGCCCATGGGAGTAGGAGAGGAGAAGGTACACAAAGGAAGAAATCATTTTAGAAAATATTCTGACATTATCATATATAACAACACACGCATATCCTGAGACCTAACAATTCCACTTCTAGATATATTCTCTATAGAAACTCTTACACAAATGCATCAGGAGGCCAGAAGGATATTCACAGCATCACTTTTCATTAAAATAAAATACTGGAAACCACTCAAATGACGACTTATAGGAGAACGTAAAAATAAATTGCATTATGGTCCTATGATAGAATATTATACAGCAGGGAAAGTAAATCCACAGAGATGAAGCCTAGACCATAAAGAATAAGTCAGTACAAAATATATAGTGTTTTACAATTTTTAAAAAGCTCAGAACAAACAGAATTGATAATATGTTGTTTAATGCAGTGTTTTTAAAACTATGTGACAACTGGCCAAAGGAAGAAACATATTTTACACTGTGATCCATGGACCACTGTAAGAAATGATTTCACACGCACTATACTTTACACACACACACAGAGTCAAACAAATTTTTTTGCAGCATTACTTACTCTTACCACGTCCAGTGTGCTCTGTTATTTTCCATTCCCTTGTATTCTGTTTCATTAAAACCAAATTCTGGTCATGATCCATTAATTTGACTTCATGGCCATAACCTGAGTTGGAAAGCTATTGATGTAGAGATACTTATGTATGTGGTAAAACTATAAATAAAAGCAATAGAACAAACCCCACAAAATACATGATAGTGGTGAATGGTGGAAAATAGGATTGTGGCAGGAAGAGCCCACAGGTAGTAATAGTGTGAAGGAGAGGCTGGGCTGGGCTAACAAGATAACTCACAAATCTAAGTATTGGAATACTGATCTGAGTTCTGCTAGACTAACTTGTAAATCTAGGTTAATTAGTGTTGGTTTGCTGTTCATGTTTTTTGCTAGCCAGCTGGGTTTTCAAAGATACATATCTGGCTTTGGAATGTTGGTTTGCTGCCTCCCCGCCTCCACTTTTGTGATGATAATGCTGCTAAAGCTGTTCCTTGCCTATTGGCCTAATACCCCAAGCTTGTACTTTACCCTATAAAAGCTCATGCGCACATCTTGGAGGTGCTCAGAGCTTCGGAGCAGAAGCCCCTCTGAGCCCGCCAGCGTAATACATCTGAGTACTCCAACCCTCCGAGTGGTGCTTGTTTCTTGACTGGCCTGACGTTTCCGTAACAATAGTGCGATTGATAACAGTCTCGTTTTAATTATGGTGTTGGGTTCATGAATACTTATTTAATTATTTTGCTTAATTACATATTTACATTGTATATGTTATGTGCGTGTATCAATTATAACAAAATATTTTTACAAAGAGAAAGGTTGGAGTGAAGAGGGGAGGGGAAGAGGGTAAGAAGAGAAGGAAACAGGGATTAGGTTCTAGAAGGGACTAAGGACCTCAGTCCCTTAGGTTTCATGATGACCCAGGATTTTTAAATACAGAAATATGTGTAGGCTTGCGAACTATTCAAATGTTTGAGCCCGAGTTATTATCTTTCCATGTTAGACTGAAGAGGACTAGAAAGTGTCTAGAGCCCAGTACTCCTTGTCAGAAACCACCTTTCTCGGAGGCCAGTTCGAACCCCAAGGGCCCCATCAGAACCCTGGAAAAAGGGACAGGAAGAGCAACGACCAGACAAAATGGAGGGAGCTCTAAGAAGACAGGACTTGAGGCAGCCGTAAGTGTGGTTCACTTCTAGCCTGGGTTATTCTCTTGTAGAGAAAGTGGAATTTGCACTTTAACTTGATTCACACTTCCCAGACCAAACACAATGAAAAAAAGAAGGAGCAATTCATCTACAGTTACACAGTGCAGAAAATTAGTCCAAATAAACTGATATTACAATGTGGATTTAAAAATTTTGAAATAGTATGAAGATCCATATCAATCATGTTGGTTGAATGCCTTTCATGCTAACCTTTCAACTTTTACTATTTCAGCACTAAATGAAACAACAGCTATCCAGGTACTCCTGAACAGTGAGTTAAATGCAAAAGATAAACAATTTTCTTTATTTTCTCATACTTGAGACCAGCTCAGAATGTGAGGTTTTAAATCTTCTTTCCCATTAGACAAAACACAAATTCATTGGGTCATGGGATGTGTGGAATGACAAAGTAATGTCACCTACTAAGGTAGTCCTTTCTTTCCTAATGAGTTTTTTTGCATGGATTTCTTCTAAAAGTGAAGTGATTCAAATGTGGTGTTCATTGTATGCAGAAATGCTAACTGGACAACACCTTTGCAGTGGGGATCAAGAACTGGCTTTTTTTCTCTTTGTGATATTGATCGAAGCCAATCCTTCACTGCCTGTCCTCACTCTGTTTTATTCAGGTTTTCTGGATTGATGGTGTTAAAGATGGCTTCTTATTCATGGGCATGATAGCATAATGATAAACAGAAGTAATTCTTAAAGAGACAGAGCCCAAGACCTTGGTCTGCTAATATCCATTTATTTGACATATAAGGACTCTCCTAGGCATAAGCATAGGACTTCCAGTGACTCAAAGTTTGAGATACCTCCAGGAGAGTAGTATCTAAATATTATCTCTAAAGTAGCCTTGGACAGTAGTAACTGGTGCTGCTTTCTGAGTGTTTCCAGCTCTCCGCCTCCCAAACATACAGTAGGACTGTACTTCCTACCCGCCTTCTGGATGTAGGGGCCATGTGACTAGTTCCGGACAATGCCTTGTAAGGAAAAATGATGTGAGTCACTTAGGAGCTGAGCATTTATTTGCTGGACAAGTCCTCCAGTTCTGGCTCTGTTCTCTGGTAGTGAGCTCAGTAATGTTGGAATAGGAGCTGCTCTGTTAGCCTAGGTGTTCAAATGATAATAATATGGAGATTCTTTGTATCTTGAGCAAGAAACAAAATTTTGTTGTTGACTATGGGGTTGCTTATTAGAATGATCTACTTATAATGGCTCTGATCACCATTCCAACATGTGTGTGTATGTGTGGGAAGTTCTCCATGCATCCATCAATTCTCCAGACATTAGCTGGCTGTCCTACAGTAGAGTTATTCTGATGTTGTCTACCAGGAGATAGTATCAGATTCCACAGCTTAAGGGTTCAGTCCCACAAGACTGCCCTCTACTTCAGAGGCTAGTCACAAGCCCAGGTTATCACCTACACTTCTGTCCTACTGGCCACAGATTAGGGGTTCACATGAATCCCTCTGAACCCTTTGGGTTCAATTAATTTGCTAGAGTGGCTCACAGAACTGAGAAACATTTACTTATTAGATTACTTATTTATTACAAAGGGAACTAAGGGATATAAATCAATGGCCAGATGAAGAGACACCCTTACCTATGGTAAAGTATGTTAGGAAGGGCTTGGAGCTCCCATTCCCTCTCCACAGTGCCACACTCCCCAAATCTCCATATATTCACCAACCTGAAATCTCTACAAACTCTGTCTTTAGATATTTGTGGAGGCTTCACTAGATAAGCGTGGTTGATTAAATCATTGGCCATTGGTGGTTGAGCTCAATCTCCAGTCCTTCTCCCTTCCCTTCCCCAGAGATCAGGGGTAGGGGTAGTGGCATGGGACTGAAATGTCCAGCCCTCTAATCACACGGTTTGTTCTCTTAGCAACCAGCCCCCATCCATAGGTGCAGTCCAGAAGTCTCATGAACAATAACACAAAGCACCTTTACTGCTCTCATCACTTAGGAATTTCCAAGGGTTTAAGGAGCTTTGTGCCAGAGGTGGGGATGAGGATCGTATATATATGTCTTATTATAAATCACAGTGTCATACTGCTATACATTCAATGGCCTGAAGTCATACTGGCAGTTATACAGTGGGAGTGCTGACACTCTTCTGTAGAGTGGTCATGGTAAATATTTCTGAATGATCTCAACACTCCTTCTTATTTACTCCAGTCTCTGCCTTTTATCCTTTTCACTATGGTAATCCAGGTAACCGGTTATCAAGAAGTTGTTCTGTTTGAATGGGGGCAATACTTCTGTTTTCATGGAAGCTCGAAAATACTTGGCAGAGAAGGGACACATAGAGAAATCCTTAACGGAAAATGAGAGGAGATGGCATTTCTGGGACATATACTCTTAGCTCCTGACAATACCAGAAAAGGAGATATTGATGAGATTGGAACAATGGCAGTGGCAACACAATTGGCTATTTACTTGCTAAATATGGTGTGTGTGTGTGTGTGTGTGTATGTTAAATATATAGGAAACAGAAATCCTGGGAGATAAAAAATTATTGCGAGAAGCACGTAAGCCAAATAATACTTATTTTCAAAACCATTAACCACTCAGTGAAAGAGAATTTAGGAGAACAAGTGGATCACAGAATTTTAGAGTTAGAAAGAATGTTAGACATTATCCAGGTCACTTTTCTGATTCCACAGATGGGGAAATTGAAGTCTCAAAAGGTTAACTGACTTGCTCAGAGTCCAGACAGTTATTTGATGGGGAGAACTTGATTTAAATCCATTGCTACTTCCTCTGTATCATGCAATTTCAAGGTTTTCATAAAGATAAGATTGCTGTCTTCTGATATTGCACCAAGACCGAAAGCCACCCAAACAGAAGTTCAATTATAAATGACACAGAAAGCTTCAAGAAAGACTATGTCCTTGCACATGATGTACAGTACAGATATTACTCATTTTAGATGAAAGACAGAAAGTAACTATAATTTATTTTTCATTTCATGACTCCTCAATATTAAAGACTTCATAGACTGAATATACCCTACTTCAGAGAGCAGAGCCTACTGGCCAAGCGTAGTATTGTGGCCAAGCATTAACTGGATACTCTAGGTATACAGACAAACATTAGATTACTACCTTTTATGAACTTTGAATGTGTAGGAGCCAGCCGACAATCGATCAGGTCCAGAAAACCTGTGCCGCAAGACTGAGAAAGAAAGACAAGACTAAAAGGTGGGGTTGAGAGGGTCTCACTCTAGCCCGCAAGACGCTAGGTCAAGAGTGGACCTCGAGTTTATTTTCAGCAGTTCATTTATATGATTTTAATCCATTAGCTTATACATTCCTGCACGTAGGCAACGGTATTATTTTAGGGTACATTAACAACGTGTACTAAAATCATTAACTTGTATATTGTTACAGACATCATTATTGTTTACAGTTCTCAATAAACTAAGATTAACTGTTCCTGAAACCAAGATCATAAACTAAGGTATTGTTTCTCTAAGCTAACATCGTGACTCGTGTACTATTAACTCAGGTGATTGTTCTTCAAGCTAAGATCACTAACTTGTGTGCCGATTGTATCTCTCCTTCCAAAGGTCCTTAGTGACTTAATAGCTCAGGATGCTCCTCAGGCTCTAATGCTCCTGGTGCATTCTTCAAAGGGGTGGCGGGACAGAGATTGTCTTTGTTAGAATCAACCTCAGAGCCTGACGCCCTGCACTGTGGGAGTTTAGGCCCAACCTCTGTGCTCGGCAGTCCTCAGGTTATGAGTGGCTCCCCGCAGAATGAAATCAGGGACTTCGTCAGAATAAAAAAAATTCTATAACCTTCAAAGTGATGGTGAGTTGACGATGTCCCAGCCCTTCAGCCACTACATCGAATCAGACCGAGAGTCCTGTTGGTTTTTTCCTTCAAAGTCCTCTGCTGTGTCTCCTTTGTTTCCCAATGGTGTGTTTATTAAATTCCACATCTTCAGTTTGTTGTTTGTACAGTAGTCTCTCCTTATCCTTAGGGGATACATTCCAAGACCCCCAATAGATGCCTGAAACCACAGATAGTAATGAACCTTAGATATACTATGTTTTGCCCTATACATACACATCTATGATAAAGTTTAATGTATAAATTAGGCATAGTAAGAGATTAAAAACAATAGCTAATAATAAAATAGAACAATTATAATAATATACTGTAAAAAGTTATGTGAATGTGGTCTCTCTCAAAATATCTTATTGTACAAATTTAATGCCTTTTCCATCTTGACTAAGCACGTAACACACACTGTGGCCATAACTTTTGCTGATGGAGGTGGGACAGCAAAACTAGCATGAATTTCTTTTTCTTTCTTCACAACTTCATGGTTAGAAGATACATTCTTACCATAGATCTTAGCAGTCTTACCATACGATAGTTTTTCCTTCCTTATGAAGTCAAGAACTTTCACCTTTGTGCTTAAAGGAAGCATTTTATGGTTTCTCTTTGCATATGTGAATGGCCAGCATCACTGTTCTTGTGCTTGGGGCCATTATTAACTAATATAAGGGTTATTTGATCACAAGCCCTGCTATGCTGCCAAGAGTTGAGCTGATAAACAAAGTGGCTACTAAGTGACTGATGGGCATGATATGCTAGACAAAGGGATAATTGACGTCCTGGGAAGGATGAAGGTGGATTGCATGAGAGTTCATCATGCTGCTGAGAACAACACACAATGTAAAACTTTTGAAGTTTTTGTTTCTAGAATTTTCCATTTGATACTTTTGGACCACAGCTGACCATGGGGAACTGAAACCATGGAAAACAAAACCAAGGATATGGAAGCACTACTCTATTTCTCCATATTCCTGCTCCCTCACATGGTCTCAAAATGAATCATGTATCACAACATGAGGCTCAGTTTTGCTCAAAATGTCCTTGATGTAGAATAATCTTGGTCCTCTCTTATGCCCATAGAATCCTTTAAAGGTCTTTTTTTAAAACCTGCCTTTTCCCAAAGTCTTCTCAGACTTTTCTTCTTCTGATTCTGGGAGTGTGGATTAATATTAGAATCCTGGGGAACTTAACAAAAATGTTCCCAATTAACAAAAATACCAATGCTTGAAACAAGCTCACATCAGTTAAATCAGATATTCCTGCCATCATCATGTTTTAAAAGCTCCTCAGAAGATTTTAAGGTAGAATCAAGACTGAACTACTGTCCTAGAGAATTCATTAACCCTGTTTTTTTGTGTAGGTACTTATTCATAATACGTGTAGTAATATCCAATATCTTTATGTGTGTAAATGTCTGCTTTTCTGGGTGAGGCAAATATCATGTGTTATGCTTCTTTTGAATCCCCATGACACTTTGTCCTGAGGTGAGCACAGCAAAACCCCTTGAAGGATAAAGTCTTGCTGGCAACATGGAGTTGACAACAGTGTGCACTTTGTTGTTTTGTTTTGTTTTGTTGGCTTTTTCTATATTTAAAAGTTTCAACATGCTTTAGAACCTCTTTCAAATTAATGTTTATATGAATTCAGGAGAAATTCAGCTGGTTTTGATTTATCAACTGATCTGATTTTGGTACATTTTATTCATATGGATACATTTTATAAAATCCTTTGTAATCATCTGCATCAAGGCTTTCCTGCTGCTGCTATTTGGATTTTTTTCATTGTTAGTTTTAGAGCCAAGACACACATTTCAGTGAGTTGTAGCCTTCTAGAAATCAACAAAGAGTGGGGAATTAAAGATAATTCGTAGGACAGTGATATTCTCCTTTACCCTATCATGGTCACTAAGGTAAGATGTGGTGCATATTGAGTCCAGCCTCTCAGAAATCTTGGGGGTTTCGCAATAGAAAGATGTTTATGGCAATATGAATGTCTGTCACATCTATAGTCTCTGGCTGTCGAACAATGCAGCAAAGGAGCCATTCCTTGGGTATGATTTGTTGAGCTTCAGACGGCAAGACTCTTACTCCGAGCACAACCGATTAGACCAGGGATAGGTGCCTGAGTTTAAGGCTATGAATAGGTGAGAGAGAGCCACAGGGTGGCTTTGGATTGGTAACGCTGTCCAATAGATGCATTATCTCCTACAAAAGCAAAGCACACAAATGAAAACAAGCCTAACTGAATTAATCAGGGTTTTTTGGGGGGCGGTGGGGGCAGGGGTTAAAGTAGTTGTGGGAAAAAGTAGAAAGATAGAAATTTGCCCTAGAGATACTAAGTTTGGAGAAAAGAAGTCTTCCAGGTGGCTGTTCTATTCTGAATAATAATTCAGTTCCTCATAAGCTCTGGTTTTCTAAAACTAGACAGTTTCCTGAGCTACATTTCTTCTCCATATCCCTGTAAGGTCAACTCCTATTTTCTCAGGTAACCTGACTATGCTATTGCATCCTGGAGGAACCAGGCAAGCTCGTTTCCTCTGTTGGGGGTGTACTTTAATTTCCTCAATCTTACTCCCATAAGCAAAACACCAGCTACAGCCCAGTATATATGCGCACAGAGTTCCTTTTCAAATTTCTTTTCAAATAATCTATAATACAACTAGAGGTAGGAAATATTTATCTAGGAGACTAGACAGATACGCTGCAATGTGACTTTTGCATGTCATTCAGGACTATGTGGGCCTTGAAATTGAGTTATGGGGCTATTCTTATTACTATTGTTGGCTTTAGCCTCCATGTGATAATTGTTCACAGCCAGTACTCACTATGGTCCAGGCACTGTTCCAAACATCTGACCTACAGTCTCTTTTAATCACCAAATAAAATTATGAGAAAGATCCTATTGTTAACATTGCAGTCTCTACATTTGAGGGCAGTGATACCCAGTTACGTTGCCTCAGTCACACAGCTTAGAAGCAGTGGACCTAGATTCAAATCCAGGTAGTCTGACTTCAGGGTTCATCATGGGTGCATCTTTGCTGTAGTGTTTCAGTGATTTATATCAGCACTACACTCCCTGTCTTTCTTCTAGTAAGGAGAAATTATTAATGCCATTAAACAGTGATCAACAGTTAGAATCATCACATCACTGGCAAGTAGATAAATTTCCAATCCGGAATTTGAACATGAAACCTTTGGACACAGTCAATAAATAGCCTTTCATCTACAAACACTGGGGTTAAATTTCATGTTTGTTGATTAGCTACTTGGGAGCAGAGAAGGATAGAAAACATATCCTCAATGGACAATGAAGAATGTGGGATTAATTACTTTTTTTGTTTTATTACAGCATAACATGGGTAAAAAAGGCATGGAGTTTAAAAACACCTCTCTGTTTTTTGATTCAGATTCCATGGATTTATGCATAAGCATTATAAAGACAACATCCCCCTTGGCCTGTGTGATTGACTGGCTTCTATACTTTGCATGAGGGCACTGTTTTCCTTCATCATATCTTCATGGTTAAATGCGTTAAGTCTCTAACAGCTCTCACTACAGCCCTTGCTTGATTGGCCCATGAGCCATGATCCATCCGGGTTGCACCAACACAGGCTTCCTCTTTCCCTTTTCACTGATTAGCACCCAGCCAACTTCTTAACCCTGGGGGATCAGGTGAATGAAAAGCGGCAGATGGGCAGAGAGTGAAGAGAGGGATTGAGCCTGAAACTGCAGTGTAGCGTTCTCCACACTGGCTGTTTTATCTGTCTGCAGACTGCCTTTTGTAACCCCAGATAAGGGAAAATTGTAGCCAGAAAAAGATGAAAACAGGGAAATCCAACCACGGCAGGCATTTGTTCTTATCTTTTATTTTTATAAAGAATAACAAAGGTTCCCAGCAGATAAAATCACTGCTTCATATGAAACCCAGTTCACAGTTTGTGTAAGTGCTTTTTTTTTTTCTTCTTTTCCAGAGCCACTAACGTTGTTGTGTTGATGCCCTACATTTCCATGCCTTCCCATGCCCAGGAGGGGAATTTAGAACTGGAATAGACCTTTGAGATCACGTAGGCTTACCCTTCCGCCTGTCCCCTCCTTCTCCTAATAAGGAAAATGAAGCCCCAGGAGGTTAACCGACTTGCACAAGGTCAGATGAGCTCAATTGTCTTCTAAACTCTGCACGAAACTTTTTTCATTTTCAGCTTTAAATTATTTATTCCGTTTTTTGCCATTTTCACTTCATTGAAATGAACTCTCTTCTTGCTATTATATCCTGGAAGCTATTTATCCAACCTGATTTAATTGCATTTTCATGCAATTGTATTACATTTTGCAATTGCTATTACATTTTATATTCTCTGTATTTTTATGCCCTAGTGCCAACTGTTAGCATCCTCTGTGTCCTGCTTTATTTTTAAATTACCCCAGGTGTTTCTTAGGCTAGTTTTACTTATATTGCAATACAGAGTTAAACATACTAACCGAGGTAGAATGATTCAAATCCTAACTTAGGGTCTATGAGGGGAAGAAGTAGAAAGCTAAGTGTTATTATTGTAACTATTTTAGCATTTGCCACATTACCACTACACAAATTAGCATCCTTGGTTTCTATGTTTCCAAATTCCCCTCCCACTCTCTCTCTTTTTTATAGATCCATTCAGAGAAGCTCTTTCCTGGAACCTCCCCTGTCTTCTGAAATTAGCTTTAGGAAGTCATTGCAGACATCGAACATTAAGTAAATGAACCCCAGTTTAAAAAGGATTTACGCAAATTAGATGGAAAAGCTCAAGGGAAACCAAAGCAATCCTCATAGGTCAAAAAAGCCTGAAATTCTTCAAAATATTCCCTTGTTTTTGTAGTGGACAAATTGGTAAAAATAAACTGAGGCAAAGTTTGAGAGCTTGTCGGAAGGGAAGACATTGAGACATAGAAAAAACCAAAACATCTTTAAAAGTAAAGAGAAATTCATTACAGTGAAAGTCGATAAAATATGTAGTCAAGAAAATGCTTTTTCTTTTTTTTCTTTCTTTCTTTTCTTTTTTAAATAAATAGCTCAGTAGAATAATAGCACTTGCCAATTATGGAGGAGATATTTTGATGCCTGCTCAGGCTTGGGCTGTATTTAGATGGACTCCAATCCAATCTACTGTCAACTGAATTATATGCACCATGGACTTCAAAGGCTTTGTGCTCAATGGGAACGTCCAGGATGGAGTGCTGTGAGAAATCAATGATTGTGCTGCAATGCAGGCTGCCAAGCTGCAGCCATCCCTTTTCAGTCACTGGAAAAATGCGGTGTGCAAATGGGCGTCACGCTGGGCTAAGGGAAGTCCAAAAATATAGTTGCAAAACAGTGAGCAAACTTAATGGAGGCAAATCTTTCACTTCCCTTGGACAGCTCCGCTCCGCAGGTGGTTTTACTAATGGACACAGTTGTGCATGTGGATGTGTAAACATACATGCCTTGAACACTCCTTTCTGAAATAGGTATGTCAGAGTTGAAGCCGCAGCAAAACTTGAAAGCGCTTGGGATAAAAGAAAACTTGCTCCAGGTATTTGCTATGGCAGTTCACCATGATGCCCGGGTAGGATGAGGTTTTCCCAGGGAGCTCTGATTATTCTGCCTGCTTCGGGGGGTTGTGAGTCCTCCTCCACTGTCTTCTACGAGGAGACATGTGGATGGACAGGGACCGCCAGGTGGAGAATGAGGACTGGTCCACTGCGGCTCTTCTCTGCATGACGCAGTTCTCAACATTTCACCTGCATGAGAACCACCTGGAAACCTCCTTAAAGTAGATGGTGGGGACCCACTCCCTACCCTCTCAGTTTGATTCCAGAGGTCCAGGGTGGGCCCCCACGAATTTGCACTGTTATCAAGTTGCCAGGTGATGTGCATGCTATGGGTCTGGGGTCCCCGCTTGGAGCACACTGATCCATGATCCGCCCCCACCAGTCTAGATGCTTTCATGGGTGTTGCAAATATAATTCCACCTCAAACCAGTGAGGCTGCCTCTCTCCATTTGCCCAACTTTGCAAATTTTGCTGAGGCCAAAGCACATGATAAGAAATGCGAAATTATAGAGATTGCTTTTGAACTGGTGAGGACTTGGAATTCCGCATCTCCCCACTTGGGGGGAACGTTGGAAGAAGGTACACTTGCGATATTTATTGGAGGGGTTTCATGAAGGAGACACTTTCATGCAGTACTATTGTCGTTGCAAGGCCAAATATTCCACTCAGCAAAAATGATTATTTTCCTTATTTCCCCAACTATTCTCCAGGAACCTGGCCTTTAACATGTACAAGTGGTTCCTGATTTTAAATCAATAAGTTCTTGGTGACACTGACTTAAAATAATTATTTAGGGGAAAGATCCTCACCAGCAAGGAGCTGTGGCCTTTTGTGGAGTTTTGAGGCGACAACTTAGCCACTTTCCAATAAGGGAGCAGGTTTCAGGATAGAGTTTAAATCTAATGAGCCAGCATTTACTTTAAGAATAGACAATGCAGTTGCACATTAAAATACAACAGAGTAGTTATAGAAAAAGAGGTGAACATATGAAAAAAAAGGTGCTCATCCTCACCCTATACTTCAAGAAGTTGAATTTGGAGCAATAAGAAGCCACTTTTCACGTGTCATGTTGGCAAACACGAGCACTCATGACCACCGATGACCAGTGTGGGCGCCCTAAATGCACACTGGAACAACATTTTGGAAGTCATGTAATAATAATTATCAAAATTAGAAGTGCACATACTCTTTGATTCAGAAAAGTTACTGCCATGAATTTACTTTATGGAGATGATGCAAAATTATGTAGAAGGATGTCTATAGAAGTAGGGTCACAATTAGGTGTTGATTAAGTTTGATAGCACTATAAAACATACACCAATTTTTAAAAAAGGGGGGCATCTCTTTACTGGATGGTTGTAAGTTTTTTTCTTTGACTTGCTCCGCATCTGACCTCCTGCCTACATTTGGGGATCCCTGGCCTTCAAAGTCAGGCCCCTGTTGACTATAGAAGGAGAAAATGCTAGAAACTCAGTTTTCAAGCTTCCCTTCACTTGGGATGGGCGTGGGTCTCAGACTTCCATTCAGCCTGAGCTGCCACGGACTTTAAATTGTAAGCTTGTGATGCAAGAGGCAGGGCTGCACAGAGTCCCTGCTGATGAGGGCGTGCGGCAGAGGCCAAGATTGCCCTTCCAGCAGAGGCGGCACACGTGGTGATTCCCACAGCAGCATCTGGGCAGTGTTGAGGAAGCAGAGGCTGAACTCAACCTTAGCAGAGCAGCTAGGCAAGGAGGTTTCAGAATAATTTCCTATTGTGAGGCTTCCAGGCCTGTTTCTCAGGCCATCTCAATTCTGAAAGCATCCATTTTAGTTTTTATAAATGTTGCTCTGCTACAATCTGGCAGATTTCTGCTGCCTACAACTGGCAACCTTGACTGGTGCCATCTTTATGTACACCTATACTGAAGTCTCAAAGATAGACTTAGTGAAAAAAGATGCCAAATAATGAGTATAGCATGAAGGGTTTATCTTTTTTTAAAACTGAAGTATAGTCGATTTACAATGTTGTGTTAATTTCTGTCGTACAGAATAATGGTTCAATTATACACATATATATTCCTTTTCCTATTCTTTTTCATTATAGGCTATTACAAGATATTGAATATAGTTCCCTGTGCTATACAGTAGGAACTTGCTGTTTATCTGTTTTATATATACTAGTTAGTATCTGCAAATCCTGAACTCCCAATTTATCCCTCCACCCTCCTCTTTCCCTACTGGTAACCATAAGTTTGTTTTCTATGTCTGTGAGTCTGTTTCTGTTTTGTAAATAAGTTCATTTGTGCCATATTTTATATTCCACATGTAAGTGATATCATATGGTATTTTTCTTTCTCTTTCTGGCTTGCTTCACTTAGTACGACAATCTCCAAGTCCATCCATATTGCTGCAAATGCCATTATTTTATTCTTTTTTATGGCTGAGTAGTAATCCATTATATATATATATATATCTCTCACAACTTTTTTTATCCAATCATGTGAAGGATTTATCTTTTGCATGATTGCAAATTTTAAGTTATAAAGATATATAAAAATAGTAATGGTTTTACTTTTCATTTTGAACATAATCAGTTTTGTGTTTTCTTTTTTTATTGTGATGTAGCAGCGTGTTATGTAGTAAACTAAAATTTTCAATGAAATAGCATATAATGGTATCCAACCAAAGAATTTTAAGGTATTTTATTCCTATGATTTTAACTCTCTGGAGCATTTATTAAAATCCTATGAGCTCATTTTTCTTTGGAAGCCCTGCTGAATGTTAATAAGAGGGGAGCCATGGCGATGTCCCCTGGGGGTGCTGACCAGCCTTGCCCCTGGTGCATTTGTTTTCTGGTGCTGGTGGAGGAAGTCTCCCTGCAGGGTAGCTTCTGACTCTGGCTGTCAGAGCTTGAAAAGGACCCCCCATCGAGCTGTCTTCCCTACAATGTGGGGACCTCCCATTTAAGAGTGAAAATCACCAGTACTAGGTCCAGTCTGGCTGGAAAATATGACCTGAATGCCTTGGAAAGAGCATATTCACTTGCGTGGCTTTCCTGGTTTCACCATAAATCCAAAGGGGGTGACAAAATACAACTTCAGGAAAGATGTGTAAATGCTGTGTCTGTAGAATAGAGCGGAAGTATGGAGGAAACTAACCACTGCTGTTCTCCTGTGCGTTGTGGCAGATACTGCTGGGGGCAGATACAACGCCCTTGTCTACGCTGTAAGGCGATTCCCACAGAGGAAGGAGCTAGGGCTTTGCAGCCAGACTGCCCTAAAGTTGAATTCTCATTCTTCCCCATTTGGCTTCCTTGACTTCAGAATTTCACCAGTAAAGAAAGGGAAAATAATACCTAGCTCATGGAGTAGTTATGAAATTTGGAGATAATACACGTAAAGTACCTAAAAGCCCACAACATGGTAGGAGCTTGATAAATAGTAGCCCTATTCCCAAGAAAATCTCTTAAGTTCTCAATGAAGTTAACAGGGAAATGAATTCCGGATGATAAATATAGATATATTTTAACAGAACACAGCTACTCTGTAATACACAGGATTGATATTTGAAGACATGACAGATAATTTTTGGAGGCTTGGAAAAAAGAATAATTGTGTAGTCTAAATGTCTTACTCCATTACTCTTAAAATCATCTGCAATCTCTTTTCCCAAACATATTAAATGAATTTCTGAAATTTTTGAAATTTTGAAAGATTTAAGTTTGAGAATATGTCACTTTCCTTCATCATGATCAAATAATTTTTCTTGTCAATCCTAATGCAAAATGGCACAAAGATCATAACACTTTTCCTCCAAAATTATCTATCGCTGAAATATATTTCATTTATTAAACCTTAGTAAATCTTTTACCAAGCCTATTAATAAAGCATGGCTTTTAATAATTTGACTTCCATCCTTACAAGCATCATAGTCTTGCAAATTGATGTAAGGTAGATGAGAAAGCCCGTCTGATAGTTCCCGATGCATCATTATGCCCAGCAGGGGGAACGACATTACTTCTAACTGAACAATCACCTCCTTGAGTGGAAATTTAATCCAGGTCGTCATGGGATGATTGAAATCTGCCATCTTTAGAATTTGTAGATTAGGATTGTTGGGTGTATGGCCATGTATTTAAACTTCAGCAGGAATCAATTCAGAAGGTGGTAGCTTCAGATTCTGAATAGAGGCTCTGTTGATGTGGCTCTGTGTACTGTGAGTGGTGGCAGAATCCTGTTAGAAGGGTGTTAAATAGTTTTCTCAGCTTCATAAGGAGTGTTGCCGCTTTGGGATCTCCAGCGTGTAACTGAGTTGAGTAATTGATGTCTTCTTATAACTTAGGAAAAAGCCTTTCCAACTCTTAAATTGCCTTATTAAGAATACATGTCACATGTTCCAGAGCAACCAGAACCCAGAAAATCTGTATTCGTTTCTTAAGAAATTGAATCTTTATTTTATAAAAAATTGTATATGTAATAGCTTTACTCAGTTAAAAACCAAAAATGTATCTTAAAAAGTATAGAATTTAAAAATATCTTCCTCTCCTCTCCATCTTCCATCTGTCCTACAGGTCCCAAGGTAACCCACCCCTGTGAATAACCACAATATTTGCATATAAAACCAAATATACACCTGCATTCCTGTTTTTCCCTTCATTTTAACACAACAGGTAACATGTTTTATACACTGTTCTGAACCTTATTTTATCTTTACTTAATAATACATCTTGGAGCTTTTCTTATAACATTACATACATTTCATATTTTCTATGTTAGTCTGGGTCCTCTGAGAAGCAGATGCCAAGACAATATTCAAAATGAAACACCTGTAAGAGGAAGTGAGAATAAGTCAGGAGGGGCTAGGAGAGTCGTCAGATCACAATACAAGTCTGACTCTGAGTGAAAGAGAGAGGACAGGTGGACAGCTGGGTGGATGCGTCTTCGATTGCAATCCAGTTTGGCAAGACTGTTAAGAAGCCCTCAGCCAGAGTCACTCACCAGAGGAGTCCATCTCCCAGCACTGGTCCTGCCTCAGTGTCCCCATCACACAAAGTCACTGGTTGGAAGCAGCCAGGGAGAGCATGGGCTCCTAGGAAACATCTGCATGGCTTTCAGAGGACAGCAGCTGGGGCCTTCGTCAGTTGCATCCCCTGTAGATGGAGGTTTGTGTGACACTTTTATATTAGGGAAGCCCACTTTTCCTCAGAAACTTCCCATTTACATCTTGTTGTCCAGAGCTGGGTCATATGATTTTTCCTACCTGGAAAGAAGGCTGGGAAATTGTAGGATTGAACACGCTTTTTGGGGCAGAAGACACAATGTCAATACACAAAAAGTCAGGGTAGCATCAGTAAGGAACACAAGGCCAGTAGGTGTTGATAACTGCCACATTTATTAAGTGGGTGAATGAAGATTTTCGAGCCTTGACAGTAGAGCTCCGCAGCATGCTTGAGGCTCTTCCTTAGAATAATGTGCCCTCTTACCACCAGCCACCTCAGTCTGCATGTCTCTTCCAGTGAAAGAGAGATGGGCAACAACAAAACAAAACAAAACAAAAGCAAAACAAACAACCCCTTCCCTCCCAAAATGCTGTGAGCAATAACCTAAACAGTTGTAGAACTTCAGCTTTCCCAAAGCGTTTTCACACTCATCATCGATGTCTGCATCTCTAGGTTTCCACACTAGAGATGTTCTTCTACTGTTTACAGGAATCTGGTCTTTCTTGCTTGCATGAATAAATTTAGGCAATTAATAAGTTAGGATAGACTTGAATCCAAACTCCCCAGAATAGCCTCCAGAATCTTCCAGTCTCTTGCCCCTCATTTCCTACTTCAGACTCTGTTCTAGCCATACTGACTTCTTCCTGTTTGGGGGGCTTTTGTACACTGTGTCCCCACTAGGATGCTAGGAATGATCTTTTGGGTTCCTTGTGTGACAGGAAGGAAGGGGGCAGGGCACAGTCATTAAAGGAATGACTCAGCAATTAGTACCAAAATGGTGAAAGAGTCAACTCCCGGTAGACCTGGAGCTCCAAGATGGTGGGAGATTCAACACCCAGTGGACCTTCAGCTTCATTATGCATTGTGTATACATTGTAATGTATTAGCATGGTGAATGACACTCCCACAGGTGCCATGACAGTTCTAAATCTGACCATAAAAGGTCAAAATGAGGGCAGTGGCTCAGTTCCTAGGAATCCCTGCCCCTTCCCCAAACTAGTTGGGATAATTCTCCTACTCAGTAGCATATGAAATTACCAAGTCTATAAAATACTAACAACCCCATACTTCATGGTTGGTCTCTCTCTTACCTTCTGAGATGGCCCACACTCTGTCTATGGAGTGTGTATCCATTTTTACTTAAACTACCCCCCTCCCCACCACTGCCTTGTAGCCTTTCTGGCCTTCTGAGATGGCCTACACTTGGTCTATGGAGTGTGTATCTCTGAATACATCTACTTTTACTCAACTATGGCTTGCTCCTGAATTCTTTCCTGTATGAAGCCAAGGACCCTCACTTGATGGAGCGCATACCAGGGACTCGCCTTGGACCTGGGACCTGGCCATACTCTTGCTCCCCATATTCTTCCTGTATCACTTGGACCCAATCTCATTGTATGTGTTATTGGGGGTGGGGTGATCCCCACACCAACAGCAAGCAATGCTTTGGACACAAGTTAGATGTCCTACAATTCAAAACTCAATGTTGACACTATCTACCTTGAAATAGTATCAGATTCCACAGGTTATGGGCTGAGTCCCACAAGACTGCTCTCCCTCCCCTCCTCGACACTTCAGATGTCAGTCACAAGCGCAGGTTGTTACCTGTGCTTTTGACCAACCTGATATAGATCAGAGGTTCCCAGGACCCCCTCCTTTGGTTCCATTAAGTTGCTAGAGAGCTCATAGAACTCAAAGAAACATTTTCCCTACTAGGTCACTAGCTTATGGTTTATTCTAAAAGGCTGTAAGTCCAGTCCAAATGGAAGAGAAGCATAGGACAAGGTATGGTGAAAGGGCAAGGAAATTTCACGCTCCCTCTAGGAGTGTCACCCTCCCAGCACCTCTATGTGTTCCCCAACCTGGAAGCTCTCTGAACCCAAATTATTCTCGGTTTTTTTGGAGGCTTCATTACATAGGCGTGATTGATGAACTCATTGGCCATTAGCGGTTGAACTTACTCTCCAGCCCCTCCCCCCTCCCCAGAGGTCATGGGGATAGGACTGAAAGTTCCAACCCTCTAATCACATGACTGGCTTCTCTGGTGACCAGCTTAGCTGATCTAGGGGTGTTTCCAAAGTCACCTCATTAACATAACAAAAGACACCTTTATCACTCTCTCACTCTTATCACTCATCCGCTTCCTCTTTTGTTCACCAACTATCAAAGTAAGTAGCCTAGTGCATCACAAAGTCTTAGTAAAATTTTTTGGAAATAGAAGAAAGGATAATTACTCTATTTTATCCATGAAGAGGTTGAGATTCAGAGAGATTTTGACTCAACTTTCCATATCTAGCTAATGGCAAAGTTTTGTTAAACTTGGGCAGTAAAATATGGTATTGGGAGCATGAACTTGGATGTAATACTCCCAAGGTTGGATTCCCAGCTCTATCCATTATTTACTGCATATCCTTGAATAAATTAGCTTCTCTAAGCCTCAATTTCCTTCTCCTTAAAATGGAAATAATGATAATTCTCCCTCATTAGAATCTTGTGGTACGTAAGTGTTGACATGTGGCCGAGTGTCCTGTGTGTGCTGACTCTGCAGGCTTGTTCCCTTCAGGATGGCCCAGTTCTCTCAGATGCGGAGCTCTGTGCCTTCATGTTGCTGGTGGTGGGAGAGATAGCAGTAAGGTATGAGGTTAGGAAGGAGAGACAGGGGTTGTACGGGAAGCTGACTTGACACAGGGAAGGACCAACATTCATTATTTGCGAGAACTGACTTTCACTCTATCACAAACACCAGGCAATCAAATGCCTGGCCTGGGGTCTTTTAACCCATCATAAGTGAGGAACGCATGAAGTTTGGACAGGTTTGGGATGGTTTCCATCTTTAACAAGCCTATAATAACCAGTCATCTCTGTTTAAAATTGAGCCACTTCCTGAGTGAGAGTATCCCTGTGCAGGAAGTCTGGGTATTTTCAAATACTCCTGGAAAAGAGATTCTAGCATTTCCTAGAATCATGTCAGAAAGTCCTAGCAAGATATCAGTTCCACCAAGGTGCCCCTGATTTCTCCATCACCTGCCTAAATCCTGTAGACCAGGCTAAATTGCTGAAGAGCGCTGGGTGACTTTTTATTATGGAGTTCAGGTTTAATAGGTAGTTTCTAATCTGACTATTGGATGCTGGTGTTACTCAGAGAAACAATGTGATCTTGGCAACTCATCTCTACTGCGGCAGCAATTCTGAGATGCACCTGCTGGGCAGTGACATTGATTTCTATGAATTGTTTTATTCTTGTCAGAATCGATCCAGCAGCCAGTGGCCACCTCATCCTTGGATGCGACTTCATCATGTTTCCATCTTCTCACTTCTCTCCAGCCCCTCCGGCCTGTCAGGAAGAAACAGGTTACCTTGGAGACAGAATGTCTGGAAAATGTATGAAACCACTACCTCTGATTCAGTTATTAGATATAAGTGATTCTCAATGCTTAATTTAAAAATCCTTTAGAAAGGGAGGTAATGGATTCAAAATGGAGTTTTTTGTTTGTTTGTTTGTTTATTTGTTTGTTTAAGACATGGAGATATGTATGTACAAAGAAGTTTAATAATATTTTTTCCATTTTTAAAATAATAAGATAAACGATTGCCTGGATTACCCTGAAGACCCATGTTAGTGTAGAAAAGAAAGAAATGAGTGAAAGAATCTCTCAAGATTCCTTTCAGCCCAAAGAGCCCAAGAAAGTGAGTTTATACTGAAACAGAAGCTTAAATGAATTTAGATTATTTTATTTCACTGTTCAGAAAAATACTATATACCACATTTTTTATACAGAAAAAAGCTAAAAAAATTTTTTAAGCATTTGTTTTACCATTTTAGCTTCTCTGTGTGGAAATACATATTTAAGGGTTGGATATGTATGCATTAAACATGTATACAGTTACTCTATAGATAGACATCACAATTGCCACACTTTTAGCCTCAGAAACTTTTCTCTTGGTCCAGTGTCTCCTTCTAAAGGGTGATTTCTTTCATACCACTTGTGGACTAACAGCTGACCAGTGGCCATTTTCCAGAATTAGGGACTTTTCAGAATCAAATATTTATGAAACCAAAAGTATTAGACAGTGGCTGCATTCCAAGAATTTCCTGGGTTGATGAAAGGAGGGTCAAGCTGCCTGCTACACAGTGTTGTTTATACAGCCCAGGGAATGCTGAGGTTAACTCTGCTTCTACAAGGGGATTGACCCTGCAGGCTGTAAACTATTCACCACAGTGTTCCTTGAACCACAAGGAATAAGCACAGATCTCATTAGGGAGCTTTGCACTTTAATTCTTGTCACTGAGTCTGCAATTGACCCTACTGCGTGTTCCATTCAGGACTTCAAAGTAAAGTCATTAACAACCAAGGGTGAAGGACCAGTGCCATGATCTCCTTAAATAAGTAGCTTGAGTTTAAATGCAGAACCATGGGAACTTCCTCACCTACCCTTTTAATGGATACCTCAGTGGAAACTGAAGCCCTACAATTTTCTCTATAGTCTGCATCTTTGTTCATGCCAAAGGCATTTAATCTCTTTTCAAGATTACTTTTACTGAGACGAAAAAAAAAAAAAAAAGACTGCACCAGAAAGAGCAATTCAATTCCATCCAGAGAGTTAAGGTGGTAGCCTTTCTACATGGACTTTATGTTTCCACTATTTGAAGGAAGAGGGGGCTGTACTATTATTCATGGAGCCCTCAACGTGTACCTGATGGGCACTGCACTGAGTGTTCTACATAGCTCCCCAGCATAGTCTTCACAGAAACTTTCAATTAAAATTTAATCTGTCCATTTTATAGATGAGTAAACAGAGTCCTAGGATACTTAAACTGTCCAAGTTGAAAGAAGCTAGAATTAAGTCTACCTGAGCCCACAGCCAAGCTCCTTCTACTAACCCACTCTACCTGCCACAATGAGAGAGCAGGGCTGTCCAGCTCCAAAGACCATGCTTGCCTTCCTCCCTTCCCTTCTTCTCGCCTTCTCTCTCTTCTCCCTTTTCCTGGCCTTCTTCATCTCAATGGTGTTTACTAAATATTTCAAGCATATTAAAAGATTAGGATATGATATATCAGATATCCATATACTGCCCCAAGCCAGAATTTTTTAAAATATTAATATGTTGCCATATATCCCTTAGATTTTAAACATATAATTAAAATACTATATATTTAATTACAGACACTTCGTCTCATTCCTTGCTCATCTTCTTAATAAGTGAACATTGTCTTGCAGTTAGTTTGTACCCTTCTGGTCCATTTTAGTATCATTGAAACACACATACTTATCCAAAACAACATATTTTTGCAATGTTTACCATTATTTTGTGAGATTTAAAATTTTACATGGTGATGCTACACAGCCTGTATCCCCTTACATCATCATTTTAAAAAAAACATTATTATTATTATTATTTTAATTGAAGAATAGTCAGTTACATTGTGTCAATTTCTGGTGTACAGCATAATGTCCCAGTGATACATACAATATATTCATTGTCATATTTTTTCTTTAAAGATTGTAATAAGATATTGAATATAGTTCCCTGTGCTATACAGAAGAATTTTGTTTTCTTAATCTATTTTGATATTTAGTAGTTAGTGTTTGCAAATCTCAAACTCCCAAATTTATACCTTCCCACCCCCTTTCCACCCCCTAGTAACCATCAGATTGTTTACTATGTCTGAGAGTCTGTTTCTGTTTTGTAGATCATTTTGTTAGCTAGATATGAGCAGAGAAAGGGAGACACAGACCAAATGGCAGGAATTAGGCAGAAAGGAGGGGCACAGGCCAAATGCAGGAAACCACACATCATGTGAGCAGCAGGGATCCTTGGGCAGAGAAAGGAAAGCTGGAATCTTTGGCCTGATAAGGGACCACACCTTTTGGCTTGGAGACCAACAAAGAAAGGTCAGAAAAGGCAGGAATTTCCAGTGTCCGAATGTAACCTTTTGCTCATTATGCCCTCATTTCAATAAAATTAGCCTTGCAGATCAGAAGTACCCATCATGCACCGACACCATGACACTTCCGATCCAGACTAAATAAGGACAAAAATCCCTCCTCCCTTTGGGAAGGTGGAGTTGGGATTGATAATCAGGGAATACGACCCCAAACCCTTCCCTCCCCAGTGAATATTCCACCCATTCATTTTTACACCCTATGTAACTAACTTGTCAAAGAAACTCAGGGCAGCTGCTCACCTGAGCTTGCCAGCTCTCCCCTGAGAGTGTACTATCCATCCTTTAATAAATCCTCACTTTACCTTTTTAACCTCTAAGTCTTGTCTCTGAATTCTTTCTGGGATGGGACAAGAACCTGGAACACCAGTTGCACCTATTGGCGACAATTTCATTAGTGTCTTTGTTTTTCTTTAAAAAAATCAATATTATTATTTAGAGATTTTTCCACAAAAATGCATGCTAGTTCATTTATAAATATACAACAGTTATGTAAGTATACAACCCATAAATATTTAATTATATAAATGTGCAGCAATTTATCCTCTGCTGATGGCCCTTTAAATAGTTTACAGTATTTCCCTATTACAAATGGTACACAACGAATACCTTTTACATGATTCCTTATGCCTCTGTTCCAGGATTTTCTAGATCACAGGGATGCACCTCTTTAACTTTATCAGATGTTGCCAGTGGCCTTTCAAAGTGTTGTACGAATGTAAATAGCATATGCCAGCAATGTATGAGGTTTTGCATGTGCCCATATTCTAGCAAATCATTAGTATTATCTGACTTCTTAATTGTTCCTAATCTTCAGAGCATGAAATAGAATTTTATGTATTTAAATATGTGGGTTTTTGTTTTTAACATAAATGAAGTACACATCTTTTCATAAATACGGTATCTTTCCTTCTATGTGACTTACCCATTCATATATTTCGCTGGGTTTTTTTTCTGTTGGATTATTTATCTTTTTCTTATTGATGTATAGGAGTTCTTTGAATATTCTAGACATCAATCTTTCATAGGGAATACATAATGCAAATGTCTTCTGTTGCTTGTATTTTTACTCTGTTCATGATGTTGTTTGTCATGCACAAATTTTTAATTTCAGTATAGTCAAACTTATCAAAAAAGTGTTTTGGGTTTTTCTTGTGAGTGTTGCTTAAGAACTAATTTTCAACTCCAATGTTACAGAGCTATTTTCATATTTAGAATTTAAATTTTTTTCTTTCCTTATCTAAGCCCTCAATCCATCTGGAATTAATTCATTTTTATAGAGGGGGAGATCATGTTTATCTTTTTTTATACCACCAGCCCTCAGTTCTAGCACACTTCATTGAAAAGTTAGCCTTTTTCACATGAATTTGTACTGCCTCCTCTCTCCGACACAAAGAGGGCTGCTGCTCTGTACGGTTCCAGTGAGGGCACCCTTCACGTGGTATTCTATGTGGATGGCAAAATCCTGGAGCACACAGAAGATAACATCAACAGTGTTCCCTGGAGCTGTGCAATGTGGCAGCCCTGTATAACTCTCTCCAATATACGTGTTTATTTGTGTATTAGTTTCCTAGGACTGCTAAAATAAATGACCACAAACTGCGTGGCTTAAAACAACAGAAATGTATTGTCTTACAGTCTGGAGGCAAGAAGTCCTAAATCAAAGTGTTGGCAGGACCATGCCCTCTCTGAAGGCTTTAGGGGAGGATATTTCCTTGTCTCTTCCTAGCTTCTGGTGGTTGCCAACAATCTTGGCATTCCTTGGCTTATAAATGCCTCATTCCAATCTCTGCTTTTATTATCACATGGCATTTTTCCCTGAGTGTCTCCTGTTCCCACATGATCTTCTGATAAGGACAGCAGTTATTGGATTTAGGCCCAGTCTCATCCATATGACCTTATTTTAACTATTTACATCAGCTAACTATTTACAGGTAAGTTTACATTACATTCTGAAGGTCTCGGTAGACATGAATTTTGGGGGATACCATTCAGCCCAGTACAAAACATTTGTTTTGGGGCAGTTTCTTTCTATACTCTTGGCCTATTTGTCTACATCTGTGCCAAAACCACCTTCTCCAATGACTGTGGCTTTATAAATCTTCACTTATGGTAGAATGAGTCCTCAATTGTTTCTAATCTTGTTCTTCTTCAAGTTTTCCTGACTTTCCTGTGCCCTTTAGGAATTATGGAATTCCTTTTTGGAATTTTTGGTTGAATTTTTGAGATTAATTTGGGAAGAACTGACATGCTTATGATAGTATATGTAAATAGTTCCTTTATGTAGATCTCTCTTCTTGACCTTTTATATAAAAGTTTCCCATTTTCTTCATATATGTTTTTCACACTTTTTTCTGTTAAACATTTCCCTCTACACCTAATGGCTTTTGTTTCTCTCATGAGTGAAGTACTTCTTATTGTTATTCCCCTAGTGCGTTTTTGCTAGCTTTCAGGAACACAGACGTTCTTCGTGTATTTGTCTTGTATCTAGTGTCATTGAATTCTCTTACTAGCATCAATCATTTATCTCTAAAGTCTCTCTGTTTTCCTATATAGAAAATCATATTGTCTGTAAAGAATGATTTTATTTTTCCTTTTGAAACCTGATAATTATTTCCATTTTCCCTTATCTTTTTGCATTGACTGGGACCTCCAGAAAAGCTTTGCACAGAAGTAGTGACAGCAGGCATTCATTTCTTGCCTACAATACATTTTTTACAATAATATTTTACCACCCAGAGATTTTGTGCTGTCACAGTAATGATTCATGATCAAATTTTTAATATCATTTGTCTCTAAGTTTCTACCGTTCCCAGCCCTTCTCAGCTATCCACAATTTACAGAATTGGTTATATCTAACTCTCTACAACCAAGTCCAGAAATATTTAATAGGGTTGCTTTCCAACATTTGGTGATTTGGAAATTAAATGTTGTCCTGAGTTTGTGGTGAAAGACTTTGATTCTATCTTTTTTCTAAAATCTTTTGTTTCCTGAGAAACAAACTGCAGGGGACAGATCCTTGCTTGAGCCCTCTTGTTCTGAGCCTGGTATCCTGTTAATCTTTGCTAATTCTTCCTTCTTAGGGGATAGACTAAGGATATAGACCTGTTTCAAATCAGGATCTTGTTCTGCACCATGGATGCTATTACCCATACCACTCACCTGGCTATGCATTTTTCCAGCGACTAGACTAGTAATCATCAGTTTCATTTTTTCCCATCTCTAACATACCAGAGGCTTAAGAACAGTGAATCTCTGTAACAATAAATAGCTAATGCTGAATAGGTAGCTACTGGCAGGGAGGTGGCTGTACCAGAATCTCTGGAGAACTGAGAATAGCCAGGCAAAAGGTAATTCTAACATACCACCTTCTTTCCCCCTCATTTAAGGATCGCTGACCTTGAGATACTTATTTCCTAGTTTTACCCACTGAGTCAGAGTCCTTGAGTGGCAAAACCTATTTAGACAGAGCCGAGTTCTCTGTGCCTCCTTAGATGTTGTGATTGGGGTTGCAGATCATTTCCCTTTTCCTCTCGCCAAGCTTATTCCTTATTTAGCCCATCTCCTCTTGGATCTTTTGAGGTATCAGTGGTCTTATGGCCAAACTTCTGCAGGTGTTGACAACATGTGAAAATTCTCCACTGTTAAAGAAATACATTAAAAATAATGATCTGTAATTACAAATGCTGCACTACTAGTATCACTCAGTAATGAATTGGTAAAATTCTTACTATCCTTAATCTGCGTCTTATTACGGTATTGTCGTATAAGAAGAGCAGCAGCTACTTTGAAAATCAGTTTAGCATCTCACTTCATTTCAGTGTATACAACTTGGTTATATAAAATGCTTTCCAACGTTTTCATAGTTTGAAAACAATTACAACAATCCAGTCATTGCAACCTAAATAAAATAGTATGACATGTATGGGTGGTCTTGAATAAATTTACACCAAAGCAATACAGAAAACGCTTCATTATTTAGTATGTATTCATTCATTAAAGAAAGTTTTTTCTTTAAAAAAATTTTTTTTTAACTTAACAGTTGTGTTTTTTTTTTTTTTTTTTAAACAGCCTGAGAGTGATATTTATTGTTTGGAGGTTTTCCATTTTCTAAAAAGGATACACCTCGTTGGAATCTTCGTTAGAAACATAAAAAGGCAAAAGAACAGAAAGAGCAGGACAAATATGACATTTTCAGAATAATATTAAGATGCATTTCCCTTGGTTCATCTATACAGGAAATTGTCATGGTGACAACTAGAGAGGCAGACTCTCTCCCTAGTTGAAAATCCTCTTGGTTTTTAAGAATCAACCAGGCCTGGATTTCAGAGCCAGTTCTGCAACTTATCAGCAGAGAAACCCAGGGTATAGCCTTTTCTTGGAGCATCTCTTTCCTCATAGACACACTGGGGGAAAGTTATCTCAGTACACCGTCATGAAGGTTAGAGATTACTTACGAAAAGACCCTGACACACAAGAGGCACTCAAGCAGTGGTAAATGTTGTCTTCTAGCCCTTGTTAAAGGTGTATAATTCAGTTTCATTTTCTTTTACTGAAAGACTGAAATCTGAGTCAAATCCTTCATATTTGTTGAATGCCTCCTATGTTCAAGAAATTAAGCACTAAGGCAGTAAGCAAAGACAGACATGTAAAATGCTGTCCTTTTCCTGATAGTTTATACTCTAGTTGAAGAAGACAAAATCAGACACCTAACAAGGTAACTGACAATCCAAAAGCATAAGTGAGTGCCTAATGGGTGCCTGACACATTTTCCTCGGCAAATACATATTGAATAAATAAATGAATGAGTTAAGGGGAGGAGAAGGAATTTATCTGCAGTTGGTCCTGGGGGCTTTTATTGAAGAGGTGGAATTTGAAAGTAGGTCTTAAACAAAATAGGCTTGGATATACAGACAAGAAAAGGAATAACATTCTTTATAGCAAGAGTGAAAAATGCAAGTTTTGTTCAAGAAACCGCAAGCAGATCAGTTTGGCTGAATATGATAAAACAATTGTTTTCATTCATAAGAAGAGTGAAACACCTTTAAATTAATGGAAGACACATTCTCAGAGAAGCGTTTAACCTATCTCTTGCAAATCACACTTTGGGAGAAATTGATGCTAGATTAAAAAATGCTTTGCCCTAATAGTTCTACTCAAGTGAAAACATAAAAAGACTGGCCGGAGAATCTGGTTTGGAATCATTGATGAAAACAGCCTTTGATTATACATTAAGATTACAGCTAAACTTTAGTGCCCATTTACAATCACTTCAAGACCCAAGTGGACGTATTGCCTGATTTCAGCACCTCCTACCAACCAAACTTTCCCTCTTCATTTAGGTGAGTTCCCTTATTGGTCCTTCACATTTGCTTATAAGCAAATATGCCTGAGTGTCACCTTAGGAATCTGCCATGTTTCTCCTCTCTTACTAACTCTACCCTCGACCCTTGAAGAAGAAGAGAGTTACCTTTTCTCAAAGCTCGCAGTAGTAGCTTTATTTTCGCCATTTCTGATATAGCTTTCCTGAGATCCCCTGTGTCCATGCTTCATTCCTCCGTTTCAAAGCTGCTACTCCTTAAGGTGGCACTTAGAGTTGGATTTTGTGTGAGTATGGGAGGCTTCCCGTATTGCTTGGATCCCAAAGCAAAACTGCTTGTGCTCAGCATGTGAAAAGGTTTCTCACAAAGCCCTTTCGTTATTTCCTCCTTTCTTCATCTCCTTCAAGCAACCCCAATGATTCTCCCAAGCAAAACGGAATGCTTCCAACAAATAAAGAGGTAGACAAATGCAAGCAGCATGAAACAAACCTTACTTGTTTTCTAGAATCAAACAACTCTTCAGACAGTAATTTCTCTTTCCATGTATAGACAAAAATATGCCATAACCCTTTCCCTCAAGAATTTCTAAATTTTCTTCCTACCCACCCCTCAAAAGAATACAATATTAAGAAATTGGTCCTGGCTTGACTTTTTTTGTACACCCTTAAAGATAACTCAATTTACTTGTTTTCCAGTTAGAAAAATATTTAGTATGTATATAATTCAATGATTTATTCAAGGGACTCAAATAGTTTTTCTAATTGGAAAGGTTACACTTCTAAAGAAAAAAGGTAAAATATTAAATGATTGTGGGTTTTTTTCCCAGCCTCTACTTTCGAATTTTCCCCCAAAACTAAAATCTAAATTTCTACTAACATATGCCTATACATTTAGTTAAATTCAAATTTTTTCCTGTGAAGTATTTGGGTTATCCCTTTGGCTTTTAAACATAAAGAGTCTGGGAGATATTGCAAAGATGATACTAAATCAAGATTGCTAAGAACCTGAAGGAGTTAGTGAGGATTCTAGCACTCCTAGAATCATAGCCCTGTTGTGGTAGAATTTATTTGTAAGATACTATTAGCCCAAAGATGTTACAGAAATGCTTCTGAAAAGAACCTGCAGCATCTTCAAAAAAAACAAAACAAAACAAAACAAACAACAACCAAAAAACCCTAAGACAACATAAAACAAAAAACCACAACAAATGATCTGGAATTGACCACTCTGTCTCCGACAGAATCTGCATTAAGGAAAACGTCTGGGTATTGAAACGTCCTTTGGAATATTGAAAGGGTGAGATGTATTATTTGGTTAAATTGCAAGTGTCAGGAAGAAAGATCACTAATAAGGAAGATGCTCACTGCTCATTGTTCTAGTAACAATAGACTCAAATGAATAATTGCACGATAGCAGGAGATAGGGCTTCAGTTTATCATAGAAATGCTCTTAATTAGACTTGCTACATCAGTTTGTCTCATCCAAATTGCCGATGTAGTATTGATAAACTTTATTGGATTACTTTACATATCGTGTGCCCATCTTGGTCTGATCAAGGCTCAGTCGTGCACTGCAATTTGCCGAGTATGGTTGGTTGGCTGGGGCACTGGAGTTTATCAGCCCCCAGTTCTGACTCAGGATGTCACTGAAGTATGACTAGATTAGGTTATTCTGCAGCCCAGAGGTTGATCCTTTATTAGCTCTTCAGTATTTGATAATTATAATGAAGATCACAAAACTGCAAGATCTAATTAAGTTTGGAACTTTCCAAAATTGACTTTCTGTAGAAAATTTCATGCTGAATGAATGTGACAATCCAGAAAATTAAAGAAATAGCCTCTTGCATGACTATATTTCATTTTCCTCTTCATACATAGAAGCATAGAATCCTGGGGCTAAAAACAGGGTTGAACAACTTCCTAAATTAAGAACAATTTTGCACATGGCCAAGATTTTTAATGTCTATTCCCATCCAAGAAAAGTTTGTACATAATAATGCTTCTTGTCGGGAAGAAGGCCGTTTAATTTTCAGGGTCTTTTTACCTGTGCTGTCTTGCTTTATCCTCGCATCGTCTGAGGTCGGCAGGAGAGATGTTTTGATGCTACCTCACATAGATGTGTGGCTGCACACTGAGCTAGTACACTGTGGGTTCAATTAGTGGTAAGATAACTTTTCTGAGCCACCATTTCTTCCTCTGGAAAGTAGGGGCAACGGTACCTCACGGGGTTCTGGGGAGGATTAGAAACGGTCTCTAGTGAGTCTGATCTTTCTACTATTTGGGTGTGGTGACCCCTGCATCCACTCAGCTTGATTGTCAGTGAGAGAGAAGCCTGGCCTGGGCAGTCAGCATTCCTGTCTCCATGCAAACATGCCTAGTCCATTCTGGACTGTGGGAATGAAGTGCTGTGAGCATCTCGGCATCAATATTTGCTCTTAGGATTAGGAGTTGCAGCAACCAATTTAGCTGTATTCTCTCTCATGAATACAAATGCAACCAAGAGAGCTACTTCACACTCACTGGATTCCATATGAATTTTGTCCAGAAAACTGACACAGTGTCCATTTTGCTCCCCTGTTTTTTTCTTTGTTTGTTTGTTATTTTTTTTTCCATAGGAGGATAAACTGTCTCAGATGGTGCATTGTCTTTCTGGCGGGTCCACTTTAAACATGTGTGTGGTCCTCTCTGCTCTTCAGCAGGCCTTCTCTGAAGGGTTATCTGAGTTGCATTCTGACAGTTCAGTCTCATTTTCCTCTTTTCCTCCTGATTTGATCATATCCCAGATGCAGGCTGGTCTGATCTAAGAGGCCTGAAGAATTGCCAATGCAGTGTGATCTGAGCGTCTAAGAAGGACTCTCTGAGCATAGAGCCCTCCTGCGTGTTCAACCCTCACTCCCGGCCTTTCATCACTAATAAGAACCAACTCAGCAGAGACAGACTCTTTGTAATGAAAATCTTATCACTCAGGTGAATTTATCCTGGGTGGTTTGTCAGATTCTCTGAATGCGGCAGAAAGCTGAGGAAAATCCCAGTATAGGAAGATGCAGGGGAGGTGGATTTTCATTGTGCAGAACTGCAGAGCAAAGGAGGGTCCTGAGTTCACCGAAGGAAAGAATCCCAGTCAGATGCTGTGGAGCACTGATGCCAACATGTGGAGAGTCCAGGTGTTCAAAGGGAAGCGGGGACAGCACCAAACGCTGATGACTATCATTATGGTTTCCTTGAGGCATTCCTGCCATCAAGCCTTTCTTGACACACAGGGGAGCAAAATGGAACTCTGTGTGCAGAGTTATATTTTGTTCTCCTGGTCTTCCTACTTTGCTGTGTCTCAAAGCATTTGTTTCCTGGTTATTCTGAGAGATCTGGGGTGGAGAGAAATTCAATGCTTCCCTTTAGCCTCCACACCTTCCTTCCTGCTCTATTTTCCTCTCTCCTTGAGAATCCTCAACTGTCTCACTGAAGTGGGCACCAGCACAGCTTTTTGATCTGGGAACGGAACCACAATTCATTTCACATCTCCATACATTGGATAAATATGTCCTAATGTCTAATTGCATTATGTTTTGCCATTCATTTATTCAATGAACATTTAGTAAACTTCTACTCTGTGCCAGGCACTGTTGTAGGTATTGGAGATACATCAATTTAAAAAAATACCAATAAAAGCCTTTGCCCTCGTGGCTCACATGTGCTGGTCAACAGACCATCACTTACACAGAACTCAACAACAGGACAAGCACTTTTCACAACCATTTACATGTATTGATTCTTTCAATACTTACAGGTGGATACTCTGACTTTCCTCCTGTTGCAAATGAGGGAACTGAGGAAAGTGACTTGCCTAAGTCTTGCTGCTAGTGACAGGCTGGGATTTCAGCCCAGGCAATGTGAAGGACAGTCAGAGTGAACGGTGCTTTCCGTATTGTAGATATGTTATCATACGAAGACTCTCATGGCTTCTCTGATGCTAAATAAAACTTTTCAGAGCATATGTAGATACTCTCCAGTCTTCCAGTTTTCTTTCTCTATGTTAAATATAATAGATGTGTTGAAGTGTTAGGCCTGGATGTAAAACCCTAAAAGCATCAAATGAAAGAGAAATAAATAGACAACTGTGTACGCTGTTTTCAGACAGATTCAGGCACAGAATATCAGAGTGACATTGAGTGAGTTTCCTCATAATTGATTACAATTTTAAAAATTGAGAACCAGATAAGTGTACAATCACCCATATTTTAAAGATTCCTTGATAACCAGCCAAACTTCATGAGCTGTAGGCCAGGGAACCCAAACTATCATGTAGTGGGTGATTCTCTTAGATATAACTGGCCAGCCTGCACCTACATTTTATGAACTGCAAGACTCTAGGGAAACAACTCTTACAAAACCAAATATGTTAAAGAAAAGTATACCAGGGCCAGAGATTAGTGCCTGAAATTTCTACTTTTTGTAGTTTTCATTACTTAAGAGCCTTTATGAAAAAGCAAATATATATTAGGAATAGTTAGAACAGTTATCAGCTAATTTCTGATATTAATTGGCAGGAGATGGGGGAAACCATAAAGCAGGGTATGGTTAGATGACATGTCAATGATAAACAGCAGAGAAAATGAGCGAGAATGGCAAGACTGCTCCCTCCCCTGTCTTGCCTGCAGACCTCCCCGGCAAAGCTCTGTCGGTGTTCCCCGCCAGAAGGCAGAGTCCATGAGGATGAGGCTTTGCTCTGCTCATTGCTGGCTCTCCAGAGTCGAAGCAGTTGAGGCACATAACAGGTGCTCAGCCAACGTTCGCTGAGCCAATGGCTAAGTGAACATCAACAGATTAAAGGAAATAATATATAATTGCTGAATAAAAGTTTCCATTGGCATGATTCTGAATACTTAAGGGAGATCCTCTTTCTGGGAGCAAGACACTTGTAACACTAGGTTTTAATTTTATTATCTTTAGTGACTATCATCTGAACCACAGGATTTAAATCTCAGAAGCAGGAGGGATACAGTTTTTTTTTTTCTTAAACCAGTATTGAATGAATAATAAATGAGCTGGCAGGCAAAAACAGGAGAAACAATAGTGAATTAGGTGGTAAATAGAATATACTGCATTATTACTATGAGAGTCAGATCAGCGATTTTAATTGGGGAATAGGAAGAAAAGAATAGCGGGATATAGAAAGAAAAGTACATTCTTGAAATCTGTATTTTAAAACTTTATTCCTCTTGTGCTTTGAGTCCACTTCTGCACAATAGGCTCCCAATAAATGCTTATTGACTGCTTTATTGATTCCTCTCTCACTGCAAAACCAGCAATCTTAACTCAAATAAGGCCCCAATTTAAAATATTTTAAAAATAAACATTTATTTAATTTTCACTGTGCTCATGTCATTGGAACTCATTTCTCTTCATTGTTAGAACCACTGTGCAAATTACCAAGGCACCAAAACCCACCTCTCCCCCTCTCACGCTCCCTTACCGACCCACTTGTCCATTCCTCCATTCAGCCATTTATCTAAGCAACAAATTCTGCTGGGTGCCTATCAATACAGGGCCTGCCATATAACTGGTACTCAACAGACAATTCATTTATTTTGATTTGGAAAAGCACCCTCTTTACAATGTGGAAGATGAGTTGGAAGAAATAAGCCAGGAGAAACTTTACTGTCATTGTCTTGAAACACTGTTGATCATACCACATCAGAATAAAACTCTTGACTCCACAGCCCTCTAAAACTTGTTTATGACTTGTGAATGTGAGATAGGGAACTCATGGAATATATACATCACAACACATACACAAAAGTAGAAATAAAAAAAGATGCCATAAGGTTGGATAAAACAATATTTTTCTGTCATGTTATTTTCTACTATAATTAACGAGGACTTTCAAGGTATAACATACACTTTGAGACTATACGGCTATAAATCTTCTATCAGTCTTTATAAGTTTAAATCTTTCTTCCTGAATTTTCATCAGATATGGTTAGATGTTCATGGTTTATACCTTGTAATGCAACTGACAAAGAGCTTGTTCTAGAAACAGGGACTGGTTTGTGCTTCCATTTGCCTGAGTTTGTTGGCTCTTGCATTTTTATTTGTTTTGGTTTTTTTGTTTATTTATTTGTTTTTTTGGGTTTTTTTGCAGTAATCCTTTTAAGCCCCACATCACACAGAAAGACCTAATTTTGTTAAGTGAGATAATATGATATAGAAACCCACTTGCTAAGTGCTCTGATGCTTGGGATAAAGTGGAAGTAATAAAAACGTCGGTAAAACACCACCAGTCCCTCCGTGTTACAGAACTCTCACGCTTTCTGCAAGATTCCTTTGGCAATCTGACATGATATTTGAACATCTGACGTGCAGACCAAGAAAGGGTACAGAATAAGTTTATGTATTACATAAAAGTAAAGCTCAATTTTTCTCTTTTAGGTAAAAAATAGAACAATCTCATATATTTCTTCCCACACCCTAGGGAATTATCAAGGGACCTCCCAGCGTTCGCAAGTCTCCTTTTGCGGTCATCGCCTTAGAGAAAGCCAGGAGGAAGCAGTGGAAGAGGAAATGTGAAGAAAGATATAAAAGGTAGAAGCAAGTGAATGTGGTGCCTTATTCTTGTAATAATTCTCATTTAGTTTTTTGTTTCTTTTAGTTTCTTCTACTACAGCTCTTATTTCAGTCCACACCTTGTATCTGAAGCACTGCAAGGTATAATTGTAATTTTAAACTATTTTAGTTTTCTTATTTGTAACAAGAATATTTTCTAAATATTATATCATGACATGCATTGTGAGGTATAAATGATCAAAACCTAATCAAAGCTGACAAAAAATTTAAAAACATAAGTTTTGTAATACTATTTTAAATTAGAAGTGTAAAGAACCTAATTACACACAGAAAAAATATTTTTGAAATGTTTTGTATTTATTTTCCAAAGGTCTAGAAATGTTACTTCTGAACTTACACTTTATATATTACATATTAAAAATGCAGCAATTTATGCAGGATGGCCTGAGAGAATAAATCCTGTCTGAAATTTCAAAAATACAATGTCTTGATAATTTTTATTTATCTTATATATTGCATAATATATTATGTATACCACATTATAAATTATGTATAATATGTGTTACATATATTAATGCTATATTAATTGTGAATTATAGATCCTTTTTAAATTTCATTTTCTCTGTCCTTTTGTTTATTTTTGTCATTTCTTCAATCACAAACATCTCAGCCAGAACCCAGAGATACAGTGCAGCAATTGAATTCTATCTTACCCAATAGCTACAAGAGCAATAATAGAAATTAATATTTGTGTTTGGCTTTTAGCTTACCAAGTATTTTCACATGTGTCTTTTCATTTGATTCTTCCAAAACTCTGAGGTAAATATTAATAGTATGAGTGTACTAATTTTATACCCCATTTTATAGATAAAGAAATTAATGGCAAAGTGACTTGCTCAAGGACTTCATGTTCAGCAAGTATAAGAGTCAGGACTTCAAATCTCATAACTGTTTTTTTCTTTTTTTTTCCTAAAAAATACTCTATGTTCTGGTCTTTTTATTTCACATATCTTGTCTTACAAATGTTTTTAATTTATCTTTTTATTTTTATTTAAAAATAATTTTTTATTGATGTGTAGTTGATTTCTTTTCTTCTACTAACTTTGGATTTTGTTTGTTCTTTCTCTAGTTGCTTTAGGTATAAGGGTAAGTTGTTTATTTGAGATTTTTCTTGTTTCCTGAGGGAAGCTTGCAGCACTATAAGTTTCCTTCTGAGAACTGCTTCTGCTGTATCCCATAGATCTTGGATCATTGTGCTTTCATTTGCACTTTAAGTATTTTTTGATTTCCTCTTTGATTTCTTCAGTGATCCATTGGTTGTTTTAGTAACATATTGTTTAGCCTCCACATGTTAGTGGCTTTTGCAGTTTTTTTTCTTGTAGTTGATTTCCCATCTCATAGTGTTGTGGTCAGAAAAGACGTCTGATATGAGTTCAATTTTCTTAAACTTTACTGAGGTTTTCTTTGTGGGTCAACATGTGATCTATCCTGGAAATGTTTTTAATTTAAAAGTGATATTTATCAGTCTTTTCTTCTATAAACCTTGCTTTTTATACTTTGTTTAGAAAATCTTTCCTCTCTTCCTAAATTCTTGCACAGAAATCTTTAGATCCTGTTGTCTCATTTGAAATATCCTCTACTTTCTTCATAATGATGAGATCCCACTTAACATCAAGGATTAAAAACTTTTTTAAAAATGATAAAAAAGAAGTGAATTTGAAAAGGCTACATATTGTGTGATTCTGACCATACGACGTTCTAGAAAAGGCAAAGCTATAGAGATACTAAAAACATCAGTAGTTACCAGGGTTTAGCAGGAGGAAGGGAGGGATGAATAAATGGATCACAGGAGATTTTTAGGGCAGTATGATAATGCAGTAGTGGATACATGACAGTATACATTTGTCAAAACTCAGAAAGTACAAAGAATGAATCCAAATGCAAACTATGATTGTTAGCTAACAAAAAATGTATCAGTATTGGCTCATCAGTTACAACAAATGCACCACACTAATTAATGGCAAGATGTTAAAATAGGGGGAAAAATTATGGGGGGAATCACTGGGTATATGGGAACTGTGTACTTTCTGCTCACCTTTTCTGTAAACCTGAAATTTCTCTGAAAAATAAAGATTCTATTAAAAAATAAAAATTCTGTTGATTTAAAAGAATGCATTCTCTGATGATGAATACTTCTTTTCATCTATGAAAGTGGTTGGAATCCTTATGGACATATAAGAAAATAACTGATTTTGGAATTCAGAGGTGACTAGGCACCGGGAGAAGCACTGGTTTGTGCCTGTTGTCCTGGTTTATTAACAGTATCCTCTCTCACTCTCAGAAATGTTCCATTTACAGAATAAACTACATGACCACTCTCCTGATAAGCCTACAGGCTTGACTATCAAGTATGGGATATATAGCCGCCCCCCCCCCATTAAAACATGTTGGAGGGTGGTTTACAGATGTTTCCCCAGGTTTCCTCATTCTTGGTATAAGAAGCAGCTTGGTTTTCAGCATGATCATTACCTCTGGCTCTGGGCTCAGAAATGCCAGTTATAATTAATAACTGGGGGAAAAAATAGTTTATGCTAGGAGACAAGTGTGGTGTCAGTAGAAGTGTGTTTGAAAGCAACAGCTCTTATTCACTAGGAAAAGAAGCTGAAATATTTCTTCTTGCTGTGAAGCATGAAGATAAGTTTGCCGTTCTCGAATTTCTGCTCTGCTCTTCACCTTGCTCCACTAGCCCCTGTAAGGAGGATGTATACGTGGACTCCAGGACCAACTCTGCTGCGTGGTCTGAGATAAGCCACTTAATCTTGGCGGGGAGGGGGGGCTCATCTTCTTCACCTGGAAAATGAAACACATGAGTCAGATAATCCTCTTTTTCTTTTAGTCCTAAAATTGTATGATTATGTGTCCCACAGTTTTTAGATACACCATGAGGGGTTGAGAGTGGTGGGAGAGAAGGATGGGAAAACTCATGAGGCAAAAAAGTGGGGAGTTCTGAGAAGCTCAGACTTGAGATGTGCCCTTCCAACTGGGGAGAGTAACTGGCATCAACCAAACATTCCCACTGAGAGTAACTAGAAAACTAGATAAAATACAGTGGACAGCAGTTTGAAGGTGTTAGAGAGAAGGCGTTACAGAGACACGGGGGTTTTGCTTATCCTTTCTGGAAGTTAGCTGACTCTTGGTGCAAGGTGTGCAGTGAGGAGTCTGGAAAGAGGTCCAGATCAGTAAGGAAGAATGAACTTTTCAGTTCATAGTGTTAGGATAATTGGTTAGACATGAACAAGGAAAAACATTGGACTTAGGCAAAAATAAATGTCAAGGGGCTTAAAGAACTATATATAAAGTGACAAAATTATTAAATTTAAAAAGAAAATTGAAGAGAATAATTTTAATATCTTAGGTAAAGAAGGAATTCTTAAGTGAAGCATTTAAAGGAGAGAACCTAAAGGGGGATTAAGGGATAAATTTGACTCAAGGAAAACTAGGGACTCCTGTTTATCAAAAGATACCTTAAAGAAAGTGGTGGCAAGTTTTTAAAGCAATCAGAACTCCTAGACATTGTTGGTGGGAATATAAACCAGTAGAGCCATGTTGGAAAACAGTTTGCTCTATCTTGTAAATAATCCCAGCTACTCCACTATCTTGATATGCCCCAGGAAAAATGATGCATGTAGCATCATTTGTAGCATAATAATGTTTGTAGCAGCACATTTTGTAAAAGCAAAAACAAACAGATAAACAAACACTGGAAATAACCCAAATACCAATCAGGAACAGAATGAGTGAACTCTTCGGCATTCCACTGAACGCCACAAGCTCGTGTAAAGGAATAGACTGAATCTACAGCCGGAACAAGGAGAAATCTCAGAAACACAATATTGAGGAAAACAAAGCAAGTCAGAGAAGAACGTATAGGATATGTTTCTATTTGTATGACATGCAAAGTCTGAGATAGTTTCTTAGATGTTATTGAGCAAGGAAAAATAGTGACAGAATCAATGAGTAAATATAAGACTTGGATCTTTGGGAAAAAAGTAAGGCAAAGCTGTCTGATGTAATCAAGAACCAAAGTAGAAGAAACACAAGTAATATGTGCCATTAAAAATGTATGCTTTTTGTTGCTGCTCTAGCAAATTCCCACAAAGTGGCTTAAAACAATACAAATTTGTGCTCTTACAATTGGGTAGCTCAGAAGTCCAGGAGGGCTCAGCTGGTCATCTGGTTCCTCTGCTCCAGGGCTCACAAGAATGAAATCAAGGTGTCAGACAACCTGGCCTCTCAACCGGGACTCTGGGGAAGAATCTGTTTTCAAGCCCCTTTTAGTATTGGCGGAATTAAGTTCCTTGTGGTCGCAGGGTTAAGGTCACTGTTTCCTTGCTTGCTGTCGGTGGGGAGCCTCTCAGGCTTAAGGCTCTCCTTAAAGCGTCCTGCATTCCTTGTGGACTTGCCCCTCCATCTTCAAACCAGCAGGAGTGTGTCAGATCTTTCTGGTACTCCTAATCTCGCTCATGTTCTGTCTGCCATGCTTTCTGACTCCAGTCAGAGAAAATCCTCTGCTTTCAAGGGTTTACGTACTTTGATTGTGTCCACTAAAATAATCCAGAGAAATCTCTTCTCAAGGTCTGCAGTCTTAACAATATCTGCAAAGTCCCTTCTGCCATATAACAGAACATATTCACAAATTCTGGGCGTTATGCCGTGGGCATCTTGGGGTGGAGGAGGTGTGGAAGGAGATGGGGTTTAATCTGCCTCCTATGATAAAATGAGAAAGGGGAAAGAACCACTGATGCAGTAGAACATAAGTAAATTATAAAGCGCAAATCTAAGCAAGTAAGTGCGAAAACCTACTGAAATGGATGGCTTTGTAAGAAAATATAATTTACTAAATTTTGTAAATTTAGTATGAGAAGAAACAGAAAAGAAAAATCTATCCATGGCAAGGAATGAAGAAGATCATATTTCCCGCAAAAGAACCAGTCCAAATGGTTTCACAGTTGACTTTTTTTCCAAACCTTCAAGAAATAGACAATCTCAGTGTTACCTACATGATCCTACAAATTGAGAAAAAGGTTTGCCAGGAGTTACTTACTGGTCTCCAGCCCCTCTTATCTGCCCATCTGTGTTCTCGGTATTTCAAGGGTCTGGAAGCAGGGCTTTGCTAGTAGGGTTCTGGTTAGTTCTGCCAGCTAGAGGCACGCATGCAAGATGAAGAAGGGAGGGGAACGGAGGAGCCAAGTCTGTTTCTGGTAGTGGGGGCAGGGCCAGGGCTGGCACAGGCAGGCTCGTGAATGGCAGTGACGGGGTCCAGAGGCACTGGGGGCTGCAGCAAATGCAGGTACATTTCTCCTTCAGAGGCCACAGCTGGTTCCTGTAGATCCTGATCTTGGGACCAAAAGAATTTCTCCCTTGCTCTTCCAGCTCTTCCACACATTTTGAGACCCAATTTCTGCTTGAAATACCCTGAGTAGTTTCTGTGTTTCTTGTTGGAACCCAACAGATACAGAAGGTAAGCTTTCAAGTTATTTTTATAAAGCCCACTCAAATTGATCACATAATTTGCTGAACACAGCATTAAAAGAAAGTGACAAACTAGTTTTGTTAATGAATGTCAATGTGAAACTTCTAAATAAAACGTTAAATAAAATATTGAAGTAAAACATAATTTAATGAATAATTTTATATGTAATAAATCATGACTAACTCGGGCTCATCTCAAAATCATTTCTCATATTAATATGTCAAAGGAGGGAAAGGGAATGAAATAACAGGTGTAAATTTTCCAAAGAGTGAGACAAATTTGTTTTTTATGGTAATATACTAGCATAGCCCCAGATAATCAGCTGAGAGCTACTGGAAACAATATGAATATTTAATAAAATGACTGGTTACAAAACTAATTTATAAAATAATTAGCTTTTATTTTAAAAACAACTGATATGAAAGAAAATATCTTAGTCACAAAAGCAAGGAGAAAAACAAAACTGGAAAAATGCTTTTGAAAAAGTACAAACCTGCATGATCACTGATGAAGAGCATTAAAAAACCACAAGATCTGAAAAGATGTATTTTGTTTTTTACTAATTCTTTGTAAATTAATCTTCTAAAACCATATATTCCCATCGAAATATCAAAGTGTTCTGTTTTGCTTTTCTCTTTTTTTGAATCTGACAAAAATGTCTAAAATACAAGTTTGAGAGAATAGTCAGAGAAAAAAGAAAGGTAATGTGGGCAGTCTAACTGTATCCAAAAATAAAATGTACCATGAATGTTACAGTAATTAAAACAGTATGGCACTGATGTAGGAACAGATCTGCTCACAATGAAACAGAGCAGGGGGTCCAAAGTAGACTCAAGTCCCTATGAAAATTTGGTATTTATAATGCAGTTGACATTACAAATCTTTGGAAATGTACACTTTATAAACAGTAAGAGGATAATTTATTACTTATATGACACAAGTTTCAATAAATCCAGATCCTCCCTCTCTCATTATATCAAAATAAATCCTGAATTAGTAAAAAAAAAAAAGTTCAAATAAAAATTATGAACATAAGAAGTGCACATGAGTGAATTAGTTTTTATTCTCTGAGTGAAGAAAGTTTTCTAAGAATAAACTCAGAAGCCATAAAGAAAAATAACTGATGTATTTTAAACATAAATATTAAAGTTTTTCTATTAGGCAAGATAGATAGATGGATGGATAGATAGAGACAAAAGACAATTTTTCTTCACTGAGCAAAAAATATTTGTAACATGGATATCAAGCAAAAGGACTGAATTCCTCAATATGCAGAAAAGCACATCAAAATCTATGTATGAAAGTTTAACAAACAATCCAATAGAAAAATGGTTAATGGCTATGAATAAATAGTCAAAGGGAAAGAACTACAAATGGCTAATAACCTTAGGAATATTTCCAACATTCTTTAAAACTAATGAAATGCAATTTACAATAATGAAACACACTTTCTCTTTAATCACATTATGAAAAATTAAACAAGGCTATAATCCCGTTGTCAGCAAAAGATAACACAGTGACTGATATGCTTCGGGTAAGTACAAAACAGCGCAATCTTTTTGGAGGTAAATAGGCAATTTCTATACAATTTAAAAATTCATATATTGAATGAAGGAAGACTGGGGATTTTTCTGGGGATTTTCCCTGCAGATTTAATTTGCACACTTAACACATACTTATTGGACACTTACTATGAGCTAGTCTCTGTGTTAAATACGGCAGTATTAATAGTAGTGAACAAGATAGTCTTTGCCTGTGAGGTACCGGCAGTCTAACATGTGGCACTGCTGGGGTGAGGTCGAATGCATGAGTGAGGTCCTGGGTTCAGTCCCCAGTACCTTCATTAAAATAAATAAATAAATAAATAAACCTAATACCACTCCCCTAGCCCAAATGTGGCATTGCTCATAATGATTAAAACCAAAACTTGGGAGAATATTTGTGTGTTGGTAATGCACATACATGATGCCATAAAATTATTAAAGAGAATGAGGTAAGTACTTTGAACTTTGTGGGAAAAGTTCGTGAAGCAGAAAAGCATATCTTAGAAAGCGTGCATAGCAGAGTTTCCTGCCAGCTTATAAAGATACACACGCACCCCAACACGCAAACAGACACCCTCACGTACATATATTTTATATTATACAATACAAAACCTCGGGAAGAATACACATCTCTTTCAAGAGGTCACCCCTGGGAAGATACATAGGAAAGGAGGGGGATGTCAGACCATTTCTCTTAATTTCATAGAATTCCAAATGGTTTATTTCTTCCCCCCATCACATATATTAACTTTAAATAATTAAAGAAGTTATCTCGGATGGTTTTAGAAAGAGTTTTCTCAAAGGTTCTTTTGTATTTATTCCCACGACACATTGACATCTGTTGGTGAACTCCGACTTCCCACGTGCCCTTAAGGAGAACAGATTCCTGCCTAATTAAGCAACCCAGCCAGCAGAGAATGTACAGGCACTGCAGTCCGGAGCACCAGGACTCACACTGAGGCTTGCGTTCCTTCATCGTGCGGAGGTCTATCTAGAATTGATTTCATTCTCAAAGTTCAATGCCTTCTAGCACTGCTGCCTCCCCTCACCTTTGAGGGCTTCTCATTCTAGAAGTCTTCACTGCTGTTGCTTAATGTTTGAAAGAGCAAAAGGAAAGCTAGCATTTATTTTGCAACCCCAAAGTAATCATAAAGTGCTTATTTTAATGTTCTCCCCTTTATATTCAGTGTCTGGGCCAAGTAGGAGAAGACTCTGTGGCCTTGACACTTCATTTTGCAAACAAACCTTTTCAGGCATCAGTGGTGGTCCCAAGGCAGCAGTGTGGTGGGCATCTTCAAACTCCTCTCTTTACACAGAGGAGGTTGACAATTTTGTAAAGGTTTGGTCATGACACTCAAGCAGTCTGATATTCTACAATGCAATCATACCTACAAGTGTGATGGATTGCATCTTAGGCACAATGATTGTTTTTGGTTGGGGGAAAAACCTCCATGGACGAATTGATACTGGGCTCCAAGCTGGGTCTTATGCATTAATCATGAAGTATCATGCTTATGCAAATGGGTAGAAGCCCAATTAGGCAGAGAGCACAGAGCCCTAGGAATAATGTTATGGGCTATTGGGTCTTTGAAATACACTCCTTGGCCAAATATTCAAAAGCAAAGCGGTTTTGAGATGCCTTTTTACTTTTGAAAACAGGTGTACAATTGTCTTCTTAGTGCTTATTTCATGCCTTCAACTTTAAAATAAAGCTTTCTCCCAGTTGGCATGATTTTCCCTCATTGCTCAACAGGAGCGGTGGAAAATCTGAATCACTGACAAGAAAATAAGATGTTCATTCAAAATCTAGACGTGCTGAGAATATTGAGGATACCTCAATATTTGGGGGTTTTGCCACACATTTTGAAGATTTCATATATTCAGTTTTCCTCTGGCAATCTCTGCCGTCTCTTATATTTTGTGTGATTAATCAAAATATTCAGGTTTCTATTTTGCAAACCTTCTCACAATGCAGATGTTGTGAAGAGAAAATACAGTGTGCGGGGAGACAAGCTCTCCCTTTTATGTGTTACGTCCCATTTTCAAACTTTGTTTTGCTAACTTGAAGCTGCTGGTGGCTTATCCTGGTTCTTATTTTCATAAGACACTTGTTGCTGCTCCAGTATTTGGAGAGGAGGTAGTGGTGGATGGGAATGAGGGACAAACACAAGAGAGTTTATCTATTAATTAATTTATTTAATTAAAAAAATTGATAGTTTTTATTTTTATTTTGGGGGGAGTTAATTAGGTTTTTCTCTTTTTTAGCAGAGCTACCGGGGATTGAACCCAGGACCTTGTGCATTCTAGGCACGCACTCTACCACTGAGCTATACCTGCACGCACTCTACCACTGAGCTATACCTCCCCCCACCCCACAAGAGAGTTTAAAGTTTGCTATCCCCCACTTAAATCTCTCTCCCTAAAGTGGTCCTTTTGAATGTGGTTATGTCTACACTGCCAATGATTCAGATTAGGCAGATAAATAGTCAAATTGAGTGTTGTTATCTAAGAAAAGTTCACAGGTTAGGAAAAAAGACTGAGTTTTTTTGCTGTGATAGATGGGATCTGTACTTCTAACTATCTAGTTTAACCAAAGCTTCAGACACATATTTGAACATTTTGTTATTCAACTGGAAACCAGCTTAGTTCTTAAAACCCCATTTCCTTCATCAAAAATAACTAGGCAAGGGCTGATTGATAGGTCATTTACTACAGAACCCCTGCTTCCAGCAGGGCTCTCACTCGTGGTGAGGTAGGTGGAGGATCGGCAGAGAACAGAGGCAGAAGGAGGAGGGAGAATGGAGGGAGATGGGTGACCAGCAGGTCAAGAGAGAGAGAGAGAGAAGGAGGGAGACTTTCTTTATAATATTTGGCAGTTGAAGTTAATGCCTGGAAAACTCTCCTTCAGGAGGAGAAAAGACTTCCTGACTTTTAAAAATGGTGTTAATCCACTGCTCTGCTTTTCAGAATGCCCCTGGCTATGTGAGTAGCACTTTCAATTAGATCTGGTTGAAAAGTTTGTACAGAAATCTAAGGCCCTCCAAATGCAATTTATTACATTAGGCTTTTCAACAAAAGATTGGCTTTTCTTAGCCCAAACCACGTTACAGCCTTGGTAAGTTAGTCCAGTCCATCTTTTCTGGCATCGCTTCTTTATCCTGGCAACAAAATCATCCTTTTTTCTTTCTCTCTCTGTGTCTCTGTCTCTCTTTTCTTTCTGTTTCACACACACACACAACTTTAATAATTACAAAACATTCTTACTTAATTACTGCTCCTCACTCTCTGAAGACTGCAGGAAGAGAATTCTTTGTGTAATCATTATTTCAGTGGAGAAACTCATTTTTAAATACATATATATTATTATTATTTAAAAAAGATGGGACCAGCTAGTGAACTTTGTAGGATACTATGTTCCCCATGACTTTTGAGCAGCTATGGAGAGAGACCTGTACCCACTGACATGAAGCAGGCAGACATAACAAGGGGCCCTCCCCTCAGCTCCAAATTTGGAAAGTCGCCCCCTCCCCACTGGCGTTGCCCTCCCCGAAAACGGAACCTACGAACAGAGGGATCAAAGTGTGAGAGAAAGGCCATGGCACCTCTACCCAGAAAAACATCTGATTTCCATTTTGGGTAGGTTTATTTAGGTGTTTTCTGTTTCCATAGCAAAAAAGGAAGCAGCGACTGGAGCAGTAAGGCGATAACAATTTGTGATGTCAAGTTGAAATTTGTCGGACGGAAATTAACAAACCTAATGATACCTTTGGGCTTTCTCCTCCACAAACAAGGTTAGAAAAGGGCCTTTTATGTCAGTGTTTTTGCTTGTTTTTTGTTATCATTTTGATTTTTGTGTTTGCTATGCAAAACAAGTGTTTCTCCCAGTATGGTCTGGAACAAAGGGGCACAGGGAGGCTCAGAACTGAGAGACGAGTAAGATCAAACCCTTCAGAATATATGCTGTGATCTGGCCCAATGGAGCTCTTTCAGACAGGCTTGCTCTGCCAGCAGAAGGTGGTGATCATTCCCCATGGAAATGCAGAGAAAGAAGAAAGGAGAGACTTACGTTTCCTGGAGCACTCCACCATCCCGTACCCCACCTCCCTTATAACAGCTAAGCCCTCCAACCCTGTTTGTAACTGATTCCGAGGAAGGCATCTCAGTATGGCTCTGCCAGGTAGTCGCTGCCTCCCTCCCAGCACCTCGTCCTCCCCAGCGGGCTGCAGTCGGCGGTTCTGCCTGCACTGTCCTCACTGCTTTCCTCACTCCGTGTAGCCTTTCCTTCTCACTAGAACAAATAGCAGTTCTCAAAGTGTGGTCTGCAGCCTCTTGGGAGAGCTCCAAGACCCTCTCAGGAGGTCCTTGATGTCAAAACTATGCTTTTTGTAAAGTTACTTGTCTTTTCTACTCCTATTCTCTCACAAGTGTGCAGTAGAATTTTCCAGAAGCAACGTAAGTGTGATATCACGACAGACTGAATGCAGAAGCAGCTTCGAGATTCCAACTGTCTTTTATTAATGGAGGAAGAAATCTGCAAAAATGTAAAACAATACCCATATTCTCACTAGGTTTTTTCTTTTGGAAAATAAAGTGATGTTTCATTAAAATATGTGCTTTGTGTTAACATATTAAATGTACACACGTATAGAAATAACATTGCTATTTTAAACTCTTAACAAATCAATGTTTTAAATTTTCTGAGTCTTAATTCCTAATACAATAAATGCTGATAGATAAAACCAACATAAAAACAAAGGTCCTTAGGGATCTTGAGACCAAAACATTTGAGAATCCCTGGCTTACAAAGTGAGCAGAGTGGGCTGATGTAGAAAGGGACATCTTTATCTTTAGTGCCAAAGTACTTACAGATTAAGTACAGGTGGGCCTTGCCTTATAATAATCAAATATAGAATTCACAAGGAAGATAAATTATGTGGTGAAATTCAAATTATAAAGAGATTTTGACAAGATTCTTTAAAATGCACTGCTCTTTAAAAGTGTTTAGGGTATGACTAGTTTTTAAAAATCGAAAGTGCTTTTTTCAACTTCTAAGGACACCTGTAGGACAGTCCGGTGAACGCGCCGTCTCTAAACCTAGGCGGATTTGATGTAAGACTCTTTAGATATGAGAAAAATAATAGCAATCTAATTGGGCTTTAAAGACAATGAAGCTGAAAAATCTGTATTTGGCCTTTTTTATAAAAAATTTAAAGCCCAGAATAAGAGATAGCAGAAGTGAATATGTGTCTGCCTCTAGAAGGAAGAGATTAATATCCTTTTCAGAACAAATTGATTTTAGCATGAGTTTTTTTTAAAGTAGAAATAAGGAGAACAAAGGATCATCCTAGGAGAAACTAGATTATTCTGCCAGATTTGTAACAGAAGGTTTTGAGGTATTACGAAGACAAAATTAGAGCAGAGAAATTCGATTAAAATTGGTTTAGGGGCGATGGAGGGAATCAAGGGTTGTGAAATAGAAGCCCAGAGTTGAGTCTGGGGACCTGCAGTGAGAGCTGTTCAACTTGGAATTAATGAATGGGTTTGGGGTCCAGCAAAGCAAGGCTGAACTTGAACTACTCGAGAGACAAAGACAATAACTGTCCTAGGAGAAAAGTAAAAGAAATAGTGAACAAGGTAAAAAGTTGCATTTAGTAACAAGAACACGTGCTAGCTGTGTGTGTTGGGGGGGGTGTGTGTGTGTTGCTGCCTGGGTGTTCAGACCCTGCAGCACACAAACCTGATGGCAAGGAGCTTGCACAAGCTTGACAAGGCCTGAATATAGTCTGTCCCTGGGAGGAAGAAGTCGAGGGGCCCAGACACGTGTGGTTTTGAATGTCTCTCCTTTGTGGAAAGAAAACTGCACGTACACTTGTCTGATTTCTGGAGTGCAGTACGCACAGAGTAGCCACAGTCACCCCTAAGAATCCTGTTCTTGACAGCTATTTCAAATGCCATGTTTTCGGCAAGGGCTTCTAATTCTGACATTTTATTTTCAGCCATTTGGATCAGTTGACATTTGACTGGCTCTGGAGTTTACTATCAAAAGATGGTTTTTTGCTTCTCTGCAGTTCTATTTGCTGAACTAATTTTTGTCAAATTTTTTAAAATGTCTTCATCTTCAGCCAAAGAAAGGACAACAAAGATCTTTCTTCAAATGAGAGCTCTTTTGTGTTAGCTGAACATAAAAAGGTAGAATGAAAAGTTTTGGCCAGCATAGGTGTAGCCTTCACCTCTACTTAAATATTCCATCTAATTTGTTCTATTTAATACATGTCACATATATGTGTGGCTAAATTGTAGCTACGTAAAATCAAAGTAATGGTACTGAAACTTTTTATACTGTGAAATCATGGGATGAAAAAGAAGAGAAAAAGCACCTCCTGCTCATATATAGGTTCCAAGAAATTGTGAGAAATGATTTTCTAAAATGTCGTATCTAATCTGTCTAATTCCTAGGTTATCCAGGGAACTTAGTCTCTTATAGTTCATACATACAAACACACGCATGTAAGCACAAATCCTGCTGAATGCTGCTTAAGAAACGTTGGAAAGAATAAGATGTGGGGAAAAAGACATTTAAAAAATAGAATTTAAACTGAGAAGCTTGATTTGACAGACCACTTAAACAACTGTAGGAAGCAAGCTGCAAAAATATACAATCAGAATTAAAGGTGGTGGGGATGAGAAAAGGACGCTTCTGTGGAAAAACAAACAAGGATGGAAAAAGCTTAACAGAAACACACACACACACACACACACACACACTCACAGAAATAGGTCCTGTTCTTAATATCCTTAAAAAAATTTTGGAAGAAAATTTCAGGCTTCTTTAGATATTGCAGAACCGTAAGAAGGTCATTTCCATAAAGAATGCTAACAGCATCCTATGTGTCTACAGTTAGTGGTCAGATGTCCCTCCCAGAAGCTTTCTTCTCCTAAAAAGGATAAATCTGGTGATCAAAACCTAATAGAAGGTATTTAGAATTACCTTAATTTTCTTTCCAACTTCAGAGCCATGAGCAGGAGGGACCTAAGGGTAGCTTTCCTTGCTTGGGACTTGGTTCACTTGCCTTTTTCTTAAGTAAGATTCAAAGGTCATTCCATATTCTTAGGCGTGTTTGGAGATTAGGCTCATAATTATATTAGAAATGAATAATACCCCCCCAAAAAACTTTTCCGAATAAGAAATAATTCTAAGAATATTTTGAGAATATACGGCAAAGAGATAAACTCCTAGGAAAGTGATGAAATAAGTCATGAAATTATTCAATTTAAAATGTAAGATTCATAGCCCAACAAAATAAAAGGCCTTCCTTCATGGCCTGGGTGGTGATCATTGTTGTCTGGATACTGTTTCTGTAGGACCCCAGATAGGAACTGGCTTCAGATCCTCTTCTAAGTCAGAGAATATTTAATGTTTTGTGCCACGACACTCTTGGACCATCTGGTGAAGCCAATGGAGCCAATCCTTCTCAGAATACTGTTTTGACAAATGCAATCAATTATGTTGAGTAGGAGGCCCCAGCTTCAGAAAATATCCATATTCTGTCCATATTATGATAGATTCTAGCACTGAGGCCAATGGAATCTCCTGATAAGGGGATCTGGCCTGAGAGAAGGAAAGTTGAAAAATGAACCCAAGCTTTTTGGGCAAAACAAGTGGGAGGAGGGGGTGTCATGAGCTTAACCTACCTTTATTGGACACCTGGGGAGACACAGAGGGAGCAAGAGTGGCCTACTGGGTTTGAGAATTTTTTCTCATTGTTAGGCACCCACTGAGTTGGGGATGGTTACAGGGCTTTCTTTTTTTTTTTTTTTTAATGCAGATGGAATTTATGATGAGCCTTGATGAAAAAGGAAACAAACAAACAAACAAAAAGCCCCCAACCATTTAGAAGCTTATCCTTCAATGCAATGTGATTTTTTTTTTCTACCCGTGCTTTCCTTTATTGGCCGTTAATTGAGTTATGCTGTGACACTACCCATTCCTTACATGGCTGTCACCCGTGGTCAGATATTCTCTGTGAGGGTCTGCTCATGGACCTCCCTGGCTTAATGCCTGATTAAGTGCAAACAATGCAGAGAAGCCAATGGAGAAAGCATCGCAAGCGCTGACTGTGGGCTCAGCAAACTCAGAGTAACGTTGACATTGATCGTACACCTGTATTTGGCACTCATTGTGTTTGGTTTTTACTTCTGAGTATATCTGATCATTGTTTCTTGTGTTATTCTTTGGAGTAGGTAATGAAAATGTCCAGGGTCAACTCTCATCAAGAACTGAGAATCGTTCACCTGACAGCCCTCCCGGTTCATAGCCAGCGAGCACAAAGGCCAGTGAATGAATGGCCCTGCTCAGTACACGATGATAGGACATTGGGTCAAGTGGGTGGTGGGGGCTTCAGTTCCTGAGTCTAATTGTCTTAGCTGGTGGGAAGAAGACGAGACGGGGAGCTCACTGTGTTTGCCTTGAAATGTTCCTTGCTTTACCTTTGAAACTGCTGGGCTTATGGTCCAAATTGTTTTAGAAAACCTCGTTCTCTGTAACTCTTTAGGGCTGTCAACAAGGAGTTGAAGTTAAAACTAAAAGGGGAATGATGCCAATTTATACCGTACTGAGAATTTTTTTGAAAATGTGTTCACTTTCCTTCAATTTGGGGACTTGGATTTCAAGTTTTGAAGTAAGTGTATTCTTACAGTATTGTCCTACTTTTCTGACAATAAATGTAAATCTCTTCTAGACTAACGTGTGCCAGAGAAGGTAAAGTTGTAAGAAGTATGTGTGTTTGCCAAGGGGTATTGTGGACTTAGAAGTGAGAAAAAAGAGAATGTCATCGGGATAGAGAAAAGGGACAAGGAGTTAGAGGACAAGAAATGAAAGGAGAAAGAATTTGTTCCTTTTCCTTTATCTATGCAATTCTAAAACCATTGGAACCAAAATGAAGAAAACCACAGAGAACAACAAATTCCCTCTTCACCATGCACAATGTGTAATTCTCTCTTTCACTTTGGTATATATAATAACCACTCTAGACAAAAGTATAAAGTAAGTGAAATTATTTCCAAAATCTTTCTATTTCTCTTTCATTGCAGTCCTAATACACACAAGGGCACTCAGCCCCTTGGAAACTTCCATGTGGGGGTGCTGAATCCTCTCTGACCCCCATCAAAATATACTTGTCCAGTGTCCCAGACTTTGAGCCCAAAATGTGACTAGAGGTAATTAAATCTTGTTAAAAACAAACAAACCAACCTCTAAATCATGATTTTCTTTTCAGCAGATAATTACTAAGTAATAGCTAATAATTTCTAGATAATAGCCAAGCTATTAACTCATTCTAGACAGTATTTTCATTTTAAAAAGACACTCTCATGCCTTACCCAGAAGAAGTAGCATGACCATTTTTGACAGTGTAAGAAATGGTAATAAATAAAGATGTATTTTGATACAATGATCCTTTCAGTTTCCTTTAAATCTGACCTTTAGGTGACCACCTGTTCAGGCCCAGGAAACCATACAGGCAGACAGGGGGAAGACTGAATTCTACAGTCATACAGACTATAACATGTCCTCCAGGTTTTCCATCAAAATCACAAAATGATTGGGAAATACCCTTGGTGAAGGAAGTGTGAAGAATCTGAGGTTATTTATGCTAGGACTAATTTAGTTAATATTTTTAGGAGCTGTAGGTGATACTTTTGATTTCTTAACTATTCCATTTCATAGGATTAAAAGAAACAGGATCTAACCGTAGTAGAAGAAATTTCTTTAGGTTCCACATTCTGGAACCTCAAATTTAAAGAATTTGAAACTGCTTCTACCTCTGTGGATCTTTACGATCAGGATAGATAATCCTTGATTGGTGGGTTTGCTTATCAAATTGATGCCATGTTCAAGTTTCCTTCCAGCAGTAGGATTTGGATCCTGTGGGGCTTCCCCACCTTGTCCTCTCCTCACACAAACCAGAGGCAGCAAAAATGGTGGTTCTTTCTTGGTTGTGGGTTCCCTCAAGGAATGTCAAGAATTCACTGGAATCTCTGCCTAATTGCAGAGAATAAATTCTCATGCTGCTCTTTTGCAAATATTTCAAATTATTTGCCTAACAGTAAATTAGACCTGACATGTTAATTGGTTTAGGGAGCCATGCATGTTGTTTGCTCATTTGTGACTAATTTCTAATACATTAGTATTTTGGGGGAAAAAAAAATCAAGTTGGAGAAAACTGGGTCTAGAACACAATCATCCTGCAACTTCTGTTATCAGGGAGACCACAGACACTGAAATTAGTGTGAGAAGCAGAAAGGTGGCTTATTCCAGACCTGGCTGATGACTCATATGACCTCAAACACATAATTTTACTTCCCCTTTCCTGGGGTCTTCCCTGCAGTAAACTAGATCTAATAATACCACATACCAGCCTCCTAAGGAAATTGGCAGAATTAATGAGATAATAAAAATAGTGGGAAATGGTTGTTGAAAAGACCTCAGGGCCTTGTATTCACACTGTCTCCTGCTGTGTGGAAACATCTGACCCACCCAGATACATTCTTTCAATGACTGTTGAGCGAATACATAATCTCCTAGGACAGAGAAGCCGCCCCCACCTCCCACTCAGGTCCTCCTCTGCTTTCCTGACTTAATGATTGAATCACTTGTCACAATGTTGAACCTAAATCTCCTTTTTGGTGGCAGATAGATACCATTGTTCTGCGCCTTTTTCACTGAACTGGGCAAACTACAGCATGCTTGCGAAACGCCGCGGAATTATTTGGAAACAGTACATCTTGTAGTTGTATGTGTGTGTGTTTTCTTCCCTCCCTCAGTCTCCTTTCCTTAGGATTGGTATTTGGTGAATGATAAAGTGGAGCGGGACACATCAAAAGACAGAGTCTCACAGTGAGCACAATTTGTTCTTCATTTGAGTCACTATCAGTGATAAACAGAGACACTTGGTAGCTTTATGAGGTTTTTGTAGCCAGTTGTATATTTAAAAAAATATTTTTAGCATAGAGTTACAAATAGACTAGAACTTGTCATGTAGTTAAGTAAGCTCTTTTTTTTTTTTTTTGCAGTGGGTAGGTAATTAGTTTTTTTTATTTATATGGAGGTACTGCAGGTTGAACCCAGGACCTCGTGCATATTAAACATGTCCTCTACCACTGAGCTACATCCTCCCACTGGCTCTTGCCATTTAGGAACTACTCTGAGAGGGTCACAAACTCAGGCCAGGAAATAGATAGATAGACGGAGAAACAGATGTCGATATAGATACCAATACAAACTTACGTAGTTGGAAAATGATTTTTATTTCTGAAAGAGCGAAGGTAAACACTGTGCTATTCTTTTCAATAACTCCACTCTGCGGTCCAGTGAAGGCGCTAGGGAGAAAGTATTTTCCTTGAATTTCTAATTTTATGTGGAGACACTGAGGCATAGACCAGCGCCTGAAATGGGCTATAGAAAAAAATGGAATGAAAGACATTAGCCGCTTGTGCTGGTTGAATAGACGCATTGTGTACTCATTTTTAGGATGAGAAGTGAGAGATATTTAAAAATTCATCTTCAATTGAATTGAATTGTTCTTGGTCATTGGTGTTCTATTTTGTATAGTCTAATTAATTCTTACTGCTTGACTCTGTACCCTGGGGTGATTTTAAATAAGTAAATACGTATGGAGTTCTCATTTGCACCGCGATGTTGACTCACTGAGTGATCCTGTAGTCTATTGTCCATCTTTTCAGTCCGGATTAATTCTCTTTCTTTACAAACACTGCAGACACACACACATACACACACACATCCCTCTCTTACTAAAATTTTGAGTGCATTTCTGCCAAAAGTGTTATGTTTTATGAAAGACTGAATTAATACGGTACTTTTAGAAAAATACAATTTCATATTACACAGATAAGCACCTACTGGAATATAGTTGTTTTTTTCTTCCTTCTGTGAAGCATTTTAGGAAATACAACCTTGAAATTCTAATAACCATGATATTTTAGTGTCCAATTTTACAAACTCTGCTTCCCCCAAAAATAGTATTTGAAAAAATAACTATCAAAGCTCCCCTATATCTAAACAGGTAACTTTAAATATCCAAATATGTCAATTACATGGTAACGTCTGCATTTCTCATTTGTAGCCTTTTCTTCAAGAAGCTGTCACTCTGTACAATAGGCTGGGTTCTCAAGCAGGTAAACCTTTTTGGGGCTTGTTCTGACATGGTGTTTTGGCCCTAGGAAGAGCAGTGAAAGAGAAAACAAAACAAAAACAGAACTGATACAATCTCTTTCTGCCTCTTTTCCTACCCAACAGGGTGAAGGCTAACCAGCCTTCATTGCATCAAATTTCTAGGGAAAGAAGAGAAAAAAATAGCAGTTTTTTTAAAAAAAGGCAAGACAGGAAAAAATGAGTGATGAGTAGGGAAGCTTTCAGCAAAGTAATGAAACTAGAGCGCTCCCAGTACCAGGTATATGTGAATGCTATTCTATTTTATTCCACTCAAGACATTTTAGAAATATCAAATTATTATACTTTCCAAGGAGAAAATGAAGAGATGGAAGCACTGCTGCTTCTGACAGATGTGGCAGGGCGAGTTGAGCTTGCAGCAGAGGATGCGATGGATTATGAAACCTTAAGGTAGGACAGACTGAATGGCAGACATCCAAGAGCCTGCAGAAAGCAAGGATGAGAAGATCAGTCAGTATAAAGGAGTTGACCATAGCCACGTCAGAGCATTCACTAGCCAGGGGTGAGCATCAAAGCAAGTATGATACCCAGTGAACAAGACGGTGGGCTATCCTGCTGGAGACCAGAAGATGCTCTTCATGCTCTCTTGGGGACTTGTATGACACCAGAGTCCCCCTCTATGCTTGTCTCATATCAGTAAGACACTTGCCACATACCATATCATGTTCAATTAGTATCTTGGGGAAAAAAGGGAATGAGGAGGATATCCATGAAACTGAGCTTTTTTGTTGTTTAAGAAAAACAATACTGAGAGGACTTTGATTATTGAATCAGACTAAGCTTAAACTTCTATTAAATACATTTTTCCCCTGCTAACCAGAGGCTATTGTCTTGGAGGAAGCTACAGAGACCACCAAGACAACATATTTTCTCTGCATATCTAACTTACTGTATTAAGTTTTGTAACGTTGCTACATGTGATGGAAATTAAATGAAAAGGAGAAATTCTCCTATTATTTACCAGGTCTCAAATAATGCAATCTTTTCTTTTTTCTTTTTTGTGCATTCTGGAAAACTTCCTTCTTCAAAAGGAATGCTATTTCATGTACTGCTGTGGTGAGAACCTGCATACATTATTTTTCCAATGTAAACGTCAAAATAAAGTTTCTGCACTATTTCCAATCTGTTTGGTCCTCCATCTTTGCACTTGAGGGTTACCTGGAGAGCTTTAGAATATACCCCTCTCCAACCCTGATCAATTAAGTGATAGGGTCCTTAGGCAGTTCTAATGTTTAGCCAGGGCTGAGATACATTGTTCTGGTCCATCGGGAAGGATCCTGTGAACCATATATGCATCACTCTTCTAAATTTGGGATAGTTTCAGTACCATAAGCACCGCTGAATGACTGTCAACTTTGTTATGCACACTTGTGAAAGGTTGACTTTCAAGAGGGTAAATGTTTTTCAATTCTTTAACATCTATTTAAAGTTTCCCTTGCTATGCTAATGATTTGATGCCTGACATAAAGCACTGGAATGTTACCATGTTCTCACCCTTGTCTAGTAGTTTTCACCTCCCACTCTGAAAGGCAATTGCCGTTTAGAGAAAATGAAGGATGGAGAAATGAAGAATGAATGAAGAAAACCTGGGGAAATATCTGTCTCTGACCCACTGTTCTCCTAATCAGTACAGACAGCATCCTCTTTGGTCCAACAGATAAAGGAGGGCTGGTGATTTTAGGTCTTAATCTTATGTGTCTGGTAACTGGTATTTATTTTTATACATGGTGAGCCATTTATAAAATGATGAACCCAGTATTCAGACAGTCAGGAGTACAATTTGAATCTTTAACCAAGACTCTCTGGTGAGAAGAATTTATCTAGGTTCTGAGGCTACCCTCCACTCAAAGAAACTTTCTTTCAAACCCATGGTCACTTTGATTCATTAATTTGGATTTAACACTGTATTACTAGCACTCAATACTTTTTTGGGACATGAACTTTGATCTTTCTCTTTCTCTCTTTTTTTAAAATGGAGATCCTAGGGTTTGAACCCAGGACCTCACACATACTAAGCACACGCTCTACCATTGAGCTCTACTCCCATTCCTCAAAACTTTCTCTTAAAGTATTGGTTTTGTAATGCAGAGTTAACCACGATGGAACTCAGCAACTTTGGATTTGCTTAACATTGACATAGTCATAAGAACACACTGGCAACCCCCTTGTGCATTCAAATCGCCTTGTCTGAAAAGCTGAACCAACAAATCTTTAACAGTTACAAGAGTAATGTGTATTGAGAAGCAGTTACTGGATAAAAATTGGGTTCAACATGATTTTCAATCGAGCTGATTCAAACAAAACCAGAGAAGTGTCATAAAAATATAATTTCACACACAAGGAGCACATTCTGAGGCTGACGTTGCAGTATTAATGGACACTCTCCCCCTTCCTACTTCCCATCAAAATTCTTAGCCACAGAAACTAAAATGAGAGATTGTTATTGTATTTTGAAGCTTGGGTGAGGATTTTAACAGCAGCAGCTTAGAAAAGGCAACAGCTTCATATAGTCAAAATATTAAACCTTGTCTCCTGACATTGGACTTCAGAATTCTAAATTACGAAGTGTCTAGGAAATCTAGTGAAATATGTATGAAAAAACTTTGAAGAAAAATTTTTAGAAACAATCTTAATATCAGAGAAAGATCTGAGTTGTATATATTTAGGGAAAAAAACCCAACCCTATAAACTTTTCCATATATATTGGATTTATTATATTCCTCCAAAGCAATTTGAAAAGCACTGAATTATGTTCCCTCTCAGCTTCCAAAAAAATAAAAACACCATAAGTAATAAAAGCAGAAAAGTTGACTCTGAAATTCATTTTCGTATAGATTTATAGGAAAACTGCTTTGATGTTTTTTCCATTCCCTTGCCAATATATAAAAAAAAAAAAAGAAGAAAGAAAGAAAGAAAACGGAATGTCTATTAAATTTAACATAAAAAAATCCACTCTTCAAACCTCATTTATCTTTGATGAGCCCTGGGCAGAGTGCCATAATAACACCATGCGCATTATAAGAATTCTAGAATCATTCAGAGTCGCTTCCCTTTCTTTTACAATCAGTTGAGTGTTGTTACTGGGCCTCCCTCTAACAAAGTCAGCCAGGCTGGGCTGACACCTTATGCAGTGCTTGCCCGAGGGACACAAAAGGGAGCTGAAAGCGGATTTCAACCTGTCTCAGCGAGGAAATCCTCATTTCGCTCTCAACACACATGCATTTAGGACGCTTTCTTTGGTATGTTAGGAGCTAATGTCTTAATTAAGCGGGATTTCTCAGAGGGGCAGGTGGTCCTACTGGTGTTGAGCAGAACCTGCCAATGGCCCCTGGCAACTGGTGGGGAAATGAATGCCTTGGCCTTTTCTGAAAGCTCAGCATCCGTGAACTGCTCAGACCTCGCAGATGTGAGTCCTGGCTGCATCCTGGCTCTTATTTCCTCTAGGCATCATGAAAGCATGAACAGGGACGACTCAAGTTAATATTTGGACTGTACTGATATTTCATACCAAGTAGAATAGCCAACGTGAACGGATCTGGCACATCCAGACTTCCATTCTCTGTTTATTTCTCTTTCTAGCCATTAGAATGAGCAGATTTTCACTAACTGAAAATTCTGGTTATCAGAGAGCTAATCAAATTAATCAAAAAATGTAAAAAAAAAATGAAGTTATCCCATTTTCTAGGAGCAAAATGTCAGATTTGTTTGATGAGATGAGGTTTGATTATGCCGGAAACCTAGTTTTATATTTAGCCATTGTGTTTACCAGAGGAAGCTCAGGTTAAGACATTATATCCTGTTATCTCTGTTTACCCTTAATAAATTGTGTACTTGTAAATCTGGCTTCTAAACTTGCTGATGATACTAGGGAAGAAAATTTGGATAGAGAATTGCAATAAATGAGTGCTCTTGGCAAAGGTAGATGATCTCAGGATAGGCTGTTTCCGTGGTTCGAGTCCTGGTCAGTGGATCTTAGACAGACGTTCCAAACTGCCTGCAGTCATTTGTTCTTTCAATATACATACAGCTGCCAGAAGTTGCTTTCTGAATACAAATCGGATGCTGTCCATGACTGTTTACGCCAGTTTATACCCAATCATCTAATGCTTATAGTACTTAGTACTTAGACTCATTTTCAATTACTGAAGACAATGTGATGTATCAGAGCTAGCTGGAACTAATCCAGTGTGTTTTAGGTTGCTTGTTTGTTTGTTTTTCTGAAGGCTAGATTTTCATTGGCTTTCCATCCTCTCTTTATACCAGTTTTATCTGGATATATTTTGAGGTTCTTTGCAGTTTTACTTTGAAAAGTGTTCTGCTGAGCATCTGTACGCTTTATTTCCTGCAGGGATAGAAACACTAGCATGTGAGTTGCATTACAGGTTGAGAGAGTTGTGAAAACTGACAATGTCCTAAACTGAAGCCAGGATGATCTAATTATTTTCCTTGATATGTGTGTTGTGATTTATGCTATCAAAATGGGTATTGTAATTCTCTTGGAATATATAGGTCTTTATAGTTAATAAGGTTTTTTTTTTTTTTAAGATAAGCTTAATCAGTACAGAACAGTCTAATGTGAGAGAAGCAGTATAGTACAGTGGAAAGATCCAAAATATGTTGGCCCAAGTGTAGGATCTGCCACTTAATAAACCTGATTTGAAGGCTGTTGCCTATGTTCCTGGCTTTTAGTTTCTCTAATTTTTGAATGGGAATAATTATCCTTGTTCATTATTAGGGGATTTTGTGAAAACAATTTTGTGAATGCAATTTTTTAAATTGGGAAGTGGTCACTATCCAGATGTACGATTCCATGTCAATTCATCTCCTAAACTAAAACACTAGAAGACAGACTATCAAAAACAGACAATCATACAATGAGACAAGGACAATCATATACATAAGAAAAGAAGTTAATTATTTAAACAGGAGCAAAATAGCAAAAGTTAAAATCGTGTTAGAGTATTTATGTAAAAATAGTCTTGGTGGTTTACCATAGCCAGTACAGTTATAAGGCTGGTAAACAAAAACATAGTTAATATAATTTTATGCTACATTAATAATAGTATATGGATAAGAAAATAATAATCTCAGTGGATTCTACAATGGTCTGAACACAGCTGATATATTGAATTCAGTTCTTGGCACTTTGTTTTTAAGACAGGCATTTTCAAATTGCCATATGCCCAGAGGAAAACACCCAGATGGTAAAGTTCTGTAAAAATGGAACTTGCACAAAGAATCACTAAAGAAACTAGAGAAGAAAAGAGAAGATTTAGGCACATAGTAGAGTTGTGTTCAAACATTGATGAGCTCTCAAGCAGAAAAGGGTTTAGAACTAACCTCACGATATTCTTGAGACCAAACTATAATAATAGTTTTCTGGGAAATATTAGGGCCCTCCAACTACTATCTTTTACTATCCCTTTGACTATGAGGGTGCAGTAGTTTGATTTTGCAGGCAAGGTATGTGTCCCCTTCCTCCTTTGCTATATAAAATTGGTTACCTAGTTGAAGAAGAAAACTTTCCTAGAAATAGTTGACTTCAGCAAAAACATGCTCTCCTTGCTTAAAATTTCTTTCTGATATTTTATATGTACAATTGCATACATACAAAAGAATATTTGAGTTTGATTGTATAGGGACAAAGGTAAGGGTAGTGAGAAGGGGGGGCTTTTGGTGTGTGGTAATGTTTTGTTTCTTAACTTGGGTGGTGGTTACATGGCCGTGATCACTTTGTGATCATTTGCTGACCCATGCACTTACGATTTATGCATTTTCTGTGTGTTCATTATAATTCAAATATAAAGTTGATTTTAAGAAGGGTATAAGTAATACATATTTATGATATAAAATATACAAAAAAAAACCTTTAAAAGATTTTGTAAACTCTTATAAGCAGTAGGAATGTATTACCCCAATAGGGAACTTAAAAATCATCAATGCTATAAAATTTATTATCTATGTGCTCCCACTATCCATCTCCTCTTAGAGATAACTGCAAATATTTGTTTACGTTTTTAAACTGATTTTCCCTTTCTTTTAAAAAATAGTCTTGTTAAAAAATTTTAAAAATAGTTTGTATCCCAATGTATGTAATCCTAAATAGAACTTGTTTTCTTTTCCTGGTTTTAGAGCTTTACCAAGCATGCTTGCATACTGCATGTAGTCTTCTGTGATTCGCTTTTTCCATATCGTTATATGGATTGTTCTTTGTATTGTTTAATTGGAAGAAATCCTCATTGACTAAATGGGTTGCACACATCTTCTCCTGATTTGGGGCTTTCTTGTTTTTCTTTTTAAGTGCTGTTGTCTGATGAATGGAGGTTTTAAAATTTATAGGGGTTGTGGTTATTATCTTTTATTTTATAATTAACAGTTTTTGCATATTATTTAGGAAGTCATTCTTTATCCTAAGGCCATACAGATATTCTTTTGTGTTTTATTCTAGGTTTTTAAAGAGTTGTACTTTCACGTGTAAGTCAGTCTAGCTGGAATTATTGTTAGGGCTATCCATTTTCATATGGACAATTATTATGTGAGCACAATTTGTTGAATAGCCCTTCACTTAACCACTGATGTGCAATGGAACTTCTGTCATATTTCTTGGCTTTCTATTGGATATTTATCTATCCCTGTACCAATATCACACAGTACTCTTACACACTGCAGATTGTCTTTACAATTTATAGGGGAAGACCCTTCACTTTTTTCTTCTTCCTCAAGGCTTTAATTGACCTTTTTATCTCCATATACATTTTAGTATTTGTTTATCAAGTTCCTTATAAAATTCAGCCGTGCCAATGACTTTAGTTTTTTCTTCCCCCCTTTGTTTTGTGTGAAAAGGTAATTAGGTTTGTTTATTTATTTATTTATTTATTATTTTTTAAATGGAAGTATGGGGGATTGAACGCATAACCTCGTGCATGCTAAGCACTGTACTCTACCAGTGAGCTATACCCTCCCCCTATGACTCTAATCATATTAAATCTTTATTTAGCTCAGTGTAGGTAGGGTTGATCTCTTACTAGTATTGTCATCTTAACCATGAAGATCATGTGACTCTCTTTAACATAGGACTCTTTAATGTTGAGATTTAGAGTTTTGGGGGAGAGTATGCTCAGTGGTAAGAGCATGTGCTTAGCATGCAAGAGGTCCTGGATTCAATCCCCCATATATCCATTAAAAAAATAAATTAAAAACCTAATTACCTCCTCTCAAAATTAATGTTGATCTTTAGAGTTTTACGGTTTTCTCCATACAGGTCTTTTACCTTTTTGTATTTGAAAGAATTATTCCTAAGTATTTTTGTGGTATAGACATGAAATATATTGGCATTTTATCTGGCTTCCTCTAAAAAGCTTATTGATTTTAATAATTTATAAGTGAATTTGTTTTTTAATGTAGAAAATCATACATTTGTGAGTAATGACCATTTTTTTTTCCTTTCCAATCTTTGTGACATTTCCCCCCTCTCTTTACTGTGTGCCAGGATCTGCAGTAAAACTTTGAATAGCAATGGTTATAGAGGGCAGTCTTATCTTGTTACTGATTTTAATTTAAATACTTACTTTATTAATATGGTTGCATAAGACACCTTTGCTCCTTGGCAATCAAAATTAACAACAATTTTTTTTTAAATGAAAAAGACCCATAATTTCTATCTTCATTGAAACTAGGGGACAGATATAATTCATAGACACAAAAATACCCATAAAATCTTCCAAAAATAGGTCAGCAAATGGGAACTTAATCATGCCGAATTAAAGACAGAGTTTTGAAGAATTAGAGAGAAAAAGGCATTCTAGAAGCCATGCATCAGATATTCAAATAAGGCATAGCTGCAGTATCTGAAAAAAGGCATAAAAACAATGGAATAGAAAATAAATTCCAGATACAATTCAAAGAGGCTTTCTTGAGTTTTAAAAAACAAAGCAAAAATATGTATCTACATATTATAAGGGCACATTTCACCAAAGCAAACAACTGCCCCTCAAAACAAACATATACACAAAAAGAAAAAAGTGACCCAGAAAACTCAAGCTTAGTAAAATTCTTGGATTTTAAGGATAAAGAAAGAATCTTTTGGGCAGTGGTATAAATAGAATAAGACACTTATAGGGGGAAAAATATCAGGCTGTCCATGAATTTCTCCACAGCGACAGACAGAGGGGAAGAGCTACAAAATACTCAAGGGAAGAAACTGAACGTGGGACTTTTTTTTTTTTTTTATTCAATCAAGATGTTCTTCAAGTATAAACACCTCAGATAAATAATTTTAAACATGTAAGAAACGATGAGCCTTTCTTGAGAAAGCTACTGGAAAAATTAATTTAAACCAAGAAATAAGATGGGGAAATTGTGGCAAAATAATTTGTCGAGTATTGAACATAGTTAACTATAAAATCAAGACTCAAAGTAATGTGGGGTTTATGGTGACAGAGGAGAATGTGAAAATTACATGCCTATATATGTAGAAATGAGACAGCTCAATAAATTTGGAAGGAAGGAGGAAACATCGAAAGAGATGAGTTCACTGATTAAAAATGTACTCTATTAGCTAGGAGTCAAAGGAATCCTTTAAAGCTGAAAAACCAGTAATATAATTATAGATGCATTTAGAAGTATAAATATAGATATTGCTGAGGTTAATATTATCAACAAAAAATAGAAAGTAGAGAAGAGGACATAAAATGGAATGCTATTTTATACGTTTTCAAAGTGGGGATAATTACTGTCAAAAGAAATGCTTTAAGCAGGGATAGTAAAGTTTAATTATAATAGTAATGACTAGAACAAAAAGACAAACTTTCATAACATCAGAAGAACTACACATAAAAAGTAGATTGAAGAAACAAGACCACAATTTGAAGTCTCTAATTTAAAAACATGTAAAAAGAATAACATAATATAAAACTATGCAATAGAAATAAGATCAGAAATATTTTTCATATCAATAAATATAAATGAAATTACTTCACATATTTTCAGAAAGATTTTCCAATAAAGCAAACTACTTCATATATATATTCTATATATTCTCTACACATGATAAATAACTAAAACAAATTAATTCAGAAATATTGAAAATAAAAGAATGGCAAATTATACAAGTAAAGGCAAACCAAAGAAAGCTAGAGTCCTCTTCTATTAGTCAAGGAAGAATTCTGGCCAAAAAGCATTAACTGAGACAAAGGACAGTCTGCAATGTTAAAAAGAGCTATTTACAATGAAAACATAGCAGTGTTGACTGTCTATGAGCGAAATGGCCCAACTTCAAAAAACAAAACCTACAAGAAAGATAAATAGACATGTAATAGAAGACTTTAACTCATCTCTCAGCCCATGATAGTGCTTAAAAAATTGAAGATATAAAAAAGGAAATAATTTTATAGGCAAGTATAATTTATAATTAACCAGTGAAGAGGTAGACAATTAATTTTCAGGAAAGAAATAGAGAAAGTTATGGATTTACTACCTCTTGTGGCTTTATTTTCCACCACACCTTTGAAAAATAGATTACCAGTGCTATTTCAACTGCTCCAAAGAATGCAATATGTCAGCTATCGCATTGTAAAAGTCAGTTAAGATATCACTTAGTTCGCTAAATTATGTATATCTGTGGTGCATCAAGGTGATCGAAGTCCTTGAAGACTAGGTAATGTCAAAGAGCAGGAGAGCTGACATAATCCAAAATGTGCAGTGAAGGTATACTGCTGACCCTTCCTGCTAAAAGAAAATAGCTTTGGTGGTTCTTTAAAATTGGTATAGAGGAAAATAGCACGATTAATTTCTGAATTGATTTGCTTCACACTTCGACCATAGCTGACGATCCCACGTACGGAACAGCAGCTCAGTTGGAATCAGTGATAATTAAATTGATCGTAATCTACAGTGATACTGCAACACCCATCTGCCTTCTGTACAGACGAGAACATTAGGAGTTTGTAGGTATCATTATTGGTACACTTTTAAAGTTTTCATGATAACAATAATCTCAGCAATTTCCATAAGAATGTGGTCTGCTTTTGGTTTCTTACTCTGGTGTGTCTTACTCCATGGGTCAGGGAGTCAATGTGGACATTCTAATAGTTTATTTCAGTTATCTATTTTGGAACTGAGGAAATAACCATGGACATTCTGAGCATATTATGAGGCAAAGCTAGGTCAAAATCCTATATATTATCTAATATCACAAGTTTCTGCTTTAACTAATGGTACCACAGTGGCATTTTGGATTCCTAGAGTTTTTCTAGATATATAGACTCATTAATGAATCCATTTATTTCATTCATAAGGACACTATAGTTCTTCACTGTAAAATATCGCTATCGGAACAGGGACCCCTGTCTGATTGCCATTCTTTCCCTCTGCCAGTTACATTAAGTATATTTTTCTTTTCTAAGGAATTTGGCCGCTGCCACTTTGGATCATGTGTTTCCCATTGAAATTAGGGAACTCAGGTCAATGAGATATCTCTCGCCATTATCATCCCTGGCCTTCAGAGGACAGACACCACAGAGCTTTTCAATCATGTTGGTTTTCAATGCTTAAGAAAATGAATGCCTGATGGGATCTCTTGAGAAATGATAGGAAATGGGATAGATCATATAGGATAGTAAATCCACTCTAACATTTCTATCTGCCTATGTTTTGGGATTTCTTTCTCTACATTATGCTTGCAAAGTTCTGCCATCTAAATATTGAACATTAGTCATTGAATATAGGTCACCATTGACCTATATTAGTCAACTCACAAAGCCAACTAGCAGAGTCATCTCTAACTGCTCAAGCTAACACATTAATTTCCAGTGTCACATTAAATTCAGTGGATAAGTGTACCCAGAGTAAAGAATTTGACCCAATGCAATATTATATTCCATTCTCCTTGACCTAATACCAGTAGAATCAATTCCAATTCGTATTCTTTTTTTTTAAACTTTCATTATTCTCCAGGTGTGTGCCGATATAAATTTGAGAAATCTTGCATGTACTTTGGTGTTTAATATATATTTTTCTGGGCCAGATTTTGTACTTCCTGTCATTGGGGACTATGTAAACAAATTCTAGTTATGGTTATGGAAGTGGCGATGGGTGGAGAGGCTATCTTAAGGAGAATAGTCATTCTTTTGCAGGGCAATTGCCTTGGGTAAGATTAGTACGGATCTTCAAGCAAGAGAAGATGAATGTCTTTAGTCAAGAAGGGAGGCATTTCTTCCACTTGGCCAGCGATGCTCATATATCTCAGATTTTTTCTCGTCCACCCAAAGGTTTCCATTTTAAGTTTCAGGGTTCCTACTCTTTCCTCATCAATGCCTTTACTTTCAAATAACACACTTCACAAGGGTCTGAGTTCAACTTAGGTTGTAATATAGCATCCTGTATAACAATTTTTAATCTGATTTTCAGCTATATCTGCCCTGCACTAAAATAAATAAATAAGTAAGTAAGTAAGTAAGTAAGTAAATAATTGTTTTAGTGATGCTATGAACAATTTAGTGATACTATGAACATGTCTTATGCTGGGAGTTTCAAGCCCTGAATTTGTGATTTTACTTCTGCAAACACTCCAGAAGCAGACATCTCACCCCATAGTACTTAAAAACCACCATTACTACCATAATAATTCAATGCAGAGTTTAGTTGTTCTCCCAAATTATTGCCCTCTATAAGGCACATCAGCCCAGGAAGTCAAAGTTGTTAATTTGAGAAATCATGATTCCACACATGCTATCCATTACCAGTGTCCCATTTTCCTGTGGGTATATGGCATCTCTGCATTTGAGCTCACACAACTCAGCAACTCAGTCTAAGAATCCAATCTTGGTGAACCGTTTTGTTGGCTTACTTAATTGCTGACAAGTACTAGGCAACTCAGGGTGCAGTCAGTAAAAGAGAAACGATGCTCTATCTTTCAAACAGAGGTGTTTTAAGATAGCTGACTAGTTGCAAATATGTTGAAGAACTGAGAGAACAAAAAGGGAAAGTGACTTAATCCAAGAACTAATGCAAGATGCAGCCAATACCCTCAAGTCTAGGGTAACAAAGGAGAAGAGCTGGCATTGTAAGAAGTCAGGAACACCCCTCTGCTGTGTGACCTGGAGTACAGCAAGGACTTGGCATCCAGGGAGGGACTCCCTAGACAGTGCTGGAACCATGGAGGAAGTGCTGAGAAGCCAGTCCTGGAGCCAGAGGGAAGAATACACCAGAACCAGGGCTAAGGAGGAGGCTGCCCTGTGGGTGCTGGATGTGCTGCAGGCTGCTGTTGAAAGGAAGACATGAAAGAGAAAAAGAGTCATTCTCCACCCCTTCTCATTTTCCAATATCCACCAGGACCTCAGAGTAGCAGTCTAACTAGAAGCCAGCCAACAAGACACATTGTCATGTGTCAAGACAACAGAACACAGAGGGTGGCGAAGGCATCAAAGAACATTCACATAGATGACTTTGTCTCACTTTGCTTAGCTTTCCCAATGGCAGGCTAAATTCTATTCTCCCTGAATTTGGAGGATAAGGCATCTACTTCTCTTTACAGTAGCTTGGATTCTTATTTCAAAGTGCCACTCTGATTTGTCTTTTTCTACATTTTCACTACTGTTGTTGTCTTACTACCTTCCGTCTAATATTTGCCTTGTTTTAACCCTCCAAACAGACATATACCACAAAGTTCCATGATCTTTTATCTTCAAATTCTTACTATTTTTTAATGTACACTGGACTCTATGCTAAAGAATTATTGATGCATTAATCAGGATGTGTAGCTATGAGTTTCCTCTTTATGGTTTGTTTCATTGTGAAATGGAAATAAAACATGTAGGAGTTCAGGAAAGCAAATAAGAAGTCTGAACAAATCAAAGAGCTGTGTCATTGTCAATTCTAAAACCACAAAGTTCAGAAGACAGATTTATGACATCAGGGAAACCTATCAGGTCAAGGAGTATTTAGCTGCTTTATGCTAGGATTGCAATCCTTTAAATTAAACTCCCACACCCCACCCCTGTTATATATCCCTAGACATCGTTCACAGTGGGCTATCTTTCTTCAGACGTGACTTGCATTTCCACAGATCATGCTTTTTCAAATTTCCATTTCCTCCCTTCCTTCTAAACTGAGTGAGATGCTCTTCACCGAGCCAAGCCCTACTCAGCTGTTACCACCTTTGCGAAGCCTTCCCACGTCATTTAGAACATATCCAGAGCACTTGGTTCATACTATTTGAATATCACTTATCACATTCATGTTTTTAACATTTTAGTACAAAAGTGGCATATTAAGTAAAGTGGGTTTTCCATAGTAGGGTTTACCAGGTGAACCCAATCAAACAGGAGCTTCAACATTGTACTCAATCTTTGATGCCTTTGATCTCCTCCATAAAAAATTTGAACCCTACTTTGAAGGCAAGAAAGAAATGTCATTTGTATTTCTATTTCTAGCATCTAGTTCAATGCTGGGTACATAGTGGGCTTCAAGAAATGCCTAATGTGACTTAATTATATATCAATGGAAGAATGCCAAAGTCACATATTACAATGCTTTTGGATGGTGTGCATATTTCTGATTTTTCTACCTGTTCTGGTCTGACAAGTACCAATTTTCTAACCTTTAAATACACTACTTTAAAAAGTTAATATTCCTCCCTGAAATTATTTAACCGTTTCTTGAAGACATTTGAAAACCTGAAGAAGCATACATTATTCCAATTCTTATGAGCATGTACTAGGCTTATCTAATTTGTGTCTATTAGACTCGACCCAATTTTAATCTTATACTCATCATATGGATAATTTATGCAGAAAATATTGCAAAGCCTTAGAAAACTGACCTTTCAAGAAGAGGAACTTACATAGCCTCTTTTTTCTTTTTTTAAATCATATTCTTGGTTGGATTACAGTACCATTCTGAATGGCAATAATTATATCTTACACTTAATTTTTTGAGGAGAGGTTTTGAGATGACTCTAAGCCTAGGAAGCACAGAGGATGGCACTAAGGTTTTCAAACAGCAGCTACAACCTTGAGAGAAATCAATCGTGAAGCAGGGCATTTTTCTCTAAGTTGTGCATATACACAGTTACAGATCTCAGTTGTCATCTGTGGTCTCATCTTGGGGCATGGACAGCTATTTAAGCTCCCATTGGTTAAGATATTTCATTGTCTTTGATTTCTGAGTATTTCTGTTCCTAAGATCAAAGGCTCAATAGAGGAAGAAAATGCTAATAAAAGAGAAATGCGCTCTACACTTAAACATAGATGAGGTTTAGAGTGTTAGGATATTTCATCTAGAGAAGCTTGTACGTTATCATAGTGAACAAATGGACTTTCTGTCTGGGCAAAGGCCTGTTTGCCCTTCCAGCTGATTCCACCCTGCACACTAATGGATACGATGCTAATAGCGTCCAGTTGTCTCTTTCTTAAACTCATTTCTTTTCTCTGCATCTTGACACCATATCAGTTGAGGCAAGCTGTGGCAGGCACATTGCTTAAAAGGATGCCCACGATGGGAAGCAGCAGCTGAAGGCGCGGTGCCAGGATTAGCCATTAGCAGTAGGGGGAAAACATTCTCGTTGTAGTCTTGTATGCTGGGAGGCTACCCACTGGCATTTGAAATAGTTCTCCTGTCAATCAAACAAATTGTTTTGCAGATCTACTAGGTGTTTAGAGGATACAGAAATAGAATTTTCAGATCTTTAGAAGCTTTTTTGGGAAGCGATATGCATTCTGTAGCAAAATCTGAAATTTAAAAAAAAAGGATGGTTTTCCTTTCAGTAGTGATGCTAATGTAGCCATTGTGCCTAGACATTACAGGAAATACTAATTTTCAGAGGTCTTTTCAAAGTTGCCATGCTTTTGGAGGGTATTAATGAAAATTTGGATATAAGAATATATTTACTTTGGCCTCCAAGGATCTCAAGGTAGCCTGAGTTATCAGAACAACGGATAACGTTATTGTTAGGAAAAGTTGTGACAAGTTTCTTCTTTAATCCTCAAATCCCATTCATCTCACCTGTTTTCTCTTGTCTGCCCTCATCGGCAAGAGAGATGTCAGTCTACAGCATAGGCTGGGAGTAGTGTTATGAAGACCTATAGATGTACCGTAATGTATTAAAATTAAATTATGTAAAAAAGAAAAATGGAGAGGCTTGCAGTGAATAGTCACCTTTGTAATGCTAACACTCCTCTCTACTACTGTTTCAACTGGAGGTGTTCGACTTTTATCCCTTTTATTTCTTTACACTTCCACATAGAAACTCTTCTCTATGCTTTATTTATTTCTACTTCTGATTAAGATTTCATCAGAAGAAAGGATTGTGCTACGGAGAAATTATTTTTTAAAAACACAGAACTATACACATGATATGAGACAGAATGAGGTAAAATACCATTCTCTGAAAAATCTCTGAATGAAGGAAGCCTGTTTGAATTGTTTATCTCAGTGGGAATTACCCTGCAAAAATCATACAGTCCTTTGAAGAGTTCATCACCCGTGTGACATTCTTTATGAAAGTTCCTAAACTCTGCCAGGCACATATCCTCTCCTTAATATTTATCAAACCCTCTGGGCCATAAAGATCCAAGTAGTTACTATCTATATACTACCGGGATATTTTTACAGTGTTTCTAAGGTTTTTTGTATTTTCTTTTTTGTTTTTAACAGAAGCAAGGCATGATAACTGCAGAAAATTTGAGAAAATGATTTTGTGATTTTATATTGTGTCAACATACCTAATATGGAACTGTATTTCCCAGAATTTCCTTCTTTGTATGGTTCAAGTTTAGGCTTGTCCACGAGATGAATTTGTGCAGGATTGAGAATATGGATGTGAAATAGTAGTCATTATACACTAAGGCATGGTTGACACACCGTGGCCCAGGCCCCAGATCCAGCACACTGCCTCTTTTTATAAAGAAGTTGTATTGAAACACAGCACACTTGTTTATATACTGTCTTCTGCTATTTTCATGCTCCAGTGATAATGCTGGGTGACCACAATAGAAACCAGATGACTTGCAAAGCCTAAAATATTTTGCTTTATGGCTTGTAGATTCTGTACCTGTTAATACATGTTTTGTAAAGAAAACATTTGCTGGCCCCTGCTCTCCATGTGCTGTCACAGCTCACACTGGCTTGTTACCCTCCTCAACGTGGAGCAGTTGAATCTTCCCCTTCAGTCTCTCTGAGCCAGGCCTGTGCACAGCTCTGCAGCTCTCTAGAAATCTGCACCAGCTCTGTATGGAGGCTGTCTGCATCACTGGAGTTACATATGGTGAGCGATAGATATAGTGTGTCTTTGTGGGTACCGGTTGTCTGCAGATGTTCTAGCCTGGTCTAGATTGTCCATGCTCTGTGTCTAGTTTTCTTCCTGACTATCTCCCCAGTTGACCTACAGTGGCTTCAGGCCCACCCCCTTAGATGCCAAGGCAGCAGTATTTCTCAGATCTTTTTTTTCAGCTTCTTTTTGTTGTCACTGGTTAGTGATTTTTCTATGATCACTCAAACATCCCCTTTCTGATCATTCTCAGAAGCCCCCACAGTTATGTAAGGTCTAATCCTTATAGTAAATCCCAAGTCCATATTACTCAAATTTGCTGCATTTTTCTTGGTCAACTTCTAAATGTTACAGTCATTGGTGCTGGGAGTGGGGCTCTACTATTACCAAAATCTAAGCCCATGTCTGGATTTGGGATTAAACAGCAGCCTTTCTCACTTTTTAAAAAATTTGACTTTGATTTTATCCTCTCTTTTTCACCTTCAATCCCTCTCTTTCTGTTGGATCGATCTCATATACTTCATTTCTCTGCTCCCTAAAATAGTTAAACTTCTCCAAAAACTTTCCCCACAAACTGCATTTTCTTGAACATCTCTTATCACTCATTCCCTGTATCATACGATTTCCATACCAACAGTCCACCCAAACTACCCTTGAAAATGCCACCAATAACCTGCATGTGTCCTAATCCAATGGCACCTTTTCTATTTGTCGTTGTCTGTGTTGTTTCCTGTTGAGTTGTCTAACCACATATCTGCGTTTGTCACATTGACCACAGCTTCCTTTTGAAAATCTCTTTTAATTTCCTTATTCTCCTGTCTTCTAGTTCTCTTCCTGTTTTGTCACTCCTCATTCTTCTTCCTTAGCTCCTTCTCCTCTACCCAATATCTTTTTGATGGGATTCCATCCCCTCTTTTCATTTGACATTATATCTCTAGGTAGCATAAATTCTCATAGATTGAAATGTCATCTTTTGATGATTACTTGACTTTTTAATATATACAGATTACTTTTCTGTTTATTTAACATTTCCACTTGGATGTCCCATAGACGTATCGAATTTAAGATGTTCCCTTTGGTTGGATTCCCTAGAAGCAAGCCTCAAGATGGAGATTTGGAGCAAGTGACTTATTACGGGAACGTTCTCAGGAGAAACCTACAAGGGAGTGAGGGAAGCAAGTTAGGGAGGGTGAAAAAGTTAAGCAATGGTATAGTTTCAAATGAAGTCTAATCTCCTCCTGATCCCCCAGGAACTTTCGAATGTAACTTGAACTGCAGGATCTATCCTGGTTTGAGTCTCTTGTAAACCATACCACACTAGCTACTACCCCCGAAGAGTGGGCAGACCTATCAGACTTCCTTGGATGTAGCAGATCCAATAGGCCAAATGTAGTCATCTTCAGGAAAGGTTACAAGTGTGAGCCTTACCAGGAGCATTCCAAGTAAGTAGAAAATAGGAAAACTGGAATGATAGAAATGATCCAGAGTGGGACAAAGCTAAAAGGTTTGAAAAATATTGTTATTTTCATGAGAAATATGTTATTGGTTAAACATACAAGGGGTATATTATGGTTAAGTGAACTCATAAATATATTTTAAAAGAAAATTAAATAAAATGAAAAATTCAGTTACTTCACCACACTAGTCACATTTCAAGCTCTCCATAGCCACAAGTGTCCAACGGCTACCATACTGTACACTGAAGGCATAGCACATAGTAGGCACTCAAAATTTGCTTGCATTGATGCTATTTAGGATAACACCATCTATGCTGTTGATTATATTTCTTATGACACCGTCTCAGAACCACGTGCACCAGCTTAACCTCTTCCTCTGTCTAAAAGTAATCTTCTCCTTCCTCTCAGCACCCCCACCCCCAATCTGAAAAATAATTGCTTATTTTTCAAGCATCATCTATCAATGAAATGCTTTGACTCTCCCTTCCTTGGAAGAATCAATTATTTCATCCTTTCAGTTCCACTGTACATCTGTTAATTTCCATCCTAGGGCTATTTTTCATACTTCATTGCTTTTCTTTAGCTAGACTGAAGGCTCCTGGATGGCAGGGCTTGCTCTTACTTGACTTTGCATTTTCCATATCTGGCACAATGCTCGCGTATAGAAGTCTCTCAGCAAATGCTGTTTAAGGGGGAAAGAAAATGGAAGGGTCTCCTTCCTCTTTTTATTTTTTATGTTCTGTGACATCTATTACTTTTATCTCTCATATCTTCGACTCTTAGCTAACTTCTCTTCTTTTGTATACAAATATGCTAAAGTCTGTTCTATTAAAAAAATCACCTTTGTGAAGCTTTCTTGATGTCATAATTAAAGATTACATGATTGGATACACCAACTTTTAGACATGTAGGTATTTTACTAATGACATTAGTTAATAATATAGAAGTCTACAGTGCTTTTATTCATAATTCCCAAAATTTACATGTTCTAACATCAGAAGGTTTTCTTGGAACTCATCTGGTAATAAATGATAATAATTCCTGATTTGGTATGCATGGGCATGGGACTTTATAGCCTAGTGATCTCAGTTAATGTGAACATGAACACAGTATTTAATTATATGTGCCTCACTACTTTTCTAAAACCAGAAAACTTCTGAATTATGAAACATGTCTGGCCTCAAAGGTTTGAGATTGTGTGGACTTACGTATCTTGTGGCTCTTTATACATAGCAAATATGTAATACATAGATTTTTTAGTATAATATAAAAATTTGTCAAAGACAGTTTAATTGGTTTATTTATAAAAATCATTCTATGGTTAGTTATTGAAGTTTTAAAACTCCAACAGAAATTCTGTTTGGTACATAATAAAGCAAACTGTTCTCAAGATTTTTAGGGTATAAAAATCAGGATATGTCTTATTTTTTATTCAAATAAGGACCAGATGACAATAGGCTTTAGTTTCATTATTTTTAAGAAAGAGAACATCCTTTTACAGAGCCAAAAGGCAGGTACATAGCCAGAAATTACATAACAGTTCTGGAATTTTCTATACTTACACTGTTTACATCCAAAGTTGCAGGATACTCTGTCTTCTTGATAGATATAGCTCTACCAGGCAGAATAAAATCATCTTGAAATGATATGGCAGATACTTGATGATTCAGTCACGCAGAGAGGTTCATAGTCCAAAAGCAATCATGAAAACTTACAGTATGAGTCATGCTCAGAGACTGTGAATCTTCCCCAAATTCGTGACCACATTTTCTGTAAATAACTCTGCAGTCCTTCAGTAACCATGGTTCCATTGACTACAGGGAAGTTTACCAGTGGAAGTGAATGGAGTCTCCAGTGGGCATTGGTGCTATCCATACAAATTTGAGTGTGAAAGCACTCACTTCCTGGAACAAATCAGTGGTCTTCTTGTATTTCTCCCTGCAGTTTCAAATTCATTGTGTTGAATTACTCTATCATATCAGTAAAAAATACAACCTTGTGAACCACTAGCGAGCCAGTAAGTCAGCGATCTCAGGGACAACGCTTTCCAAGAAGTGCCAGATCTGCAGAAGCAGTTCAGTGAATCTCCGTCAAGTTTCAGAGGCTGTGTCAGTTATTAAACTATTGTTTCACAGCGTCACAGCCACGCAGCCATATGATGCTTGGGAGGCTGGGGTTGGGACTCTGTAAACTTCATTTCTGTTTTGACTCCCAGCTGCGCTTGGCTTATAGGAGGCACTAGAGAGAGAGCAGGAGGCTGGCGGACAAGGAAGGAACAGGCTCCGTCCTGTTTACTTTCTACGCCTGATTTCTTTTTCCTGCTCCCATCATTGTTGCCCTAGCAAAGCCTCCTCACTCTGGCAGCAAATGGTTTTCTACTAGCAGCAGCTATTTCAGTTTGCTGTTTGTCCAATAGTCACTCCCCCAAACCAGCCTCCCTGAATTCCCTTCAGAGATCCCAGCAGCAGCTGGCAGGGCATCAACCCCTCCCCGCTCCCCCAGACTCTGGGTTCCAGCTGCATAAGGTCTCTCCTCCGAGTACTGGAGACACCAGCACCAGCTGGCCAGAGACTCCTCCCTTGCCCCCCAGAGATGCTGAGTCCCCATTCTTCAGTGCCCTTTCTCCTCGAAGCTTCTAACTTTTAAAGATTCTAACTTCATTCTCTTTTCCCCCCAGCCTAGGGGCTATAGCTGCTTCTTACTGTTACTATCTCCTCGATGCCCTTTTTGATTCTAGAGTTTTCCAATGCCGGGGCTAGAAATTCTTTATATTAAAGCTCACGATTAAAATAACAGATACAATTTCTAACTTCTCACTGGACTCTGATACAGTGATACAGCCATAAGGTTTCACTGAAGTAAACTCAAATGTAAGATTTTAATTCAGCTTCTCTGAATACTCCTAACTAGCTAACGAATAGATCCAAATGCACCACCTCAACTAATTCCACCATCACAGCAAGCAGTGAGCCTCATTTGCAGGTTCAGGGTTATAATTCTTACGGTAAGGTTCTTCTGGCAAACTTTATCTATTAAGTCCTCTTACCCTTTTTATCAATTGTAGATGCTTGGTGTAGCAAGGAAACTCATTTTCTCATATTTAGACTAAACTCAAATTTATTGCTGAACAAACATTGCTCCTTATTAGCTGATAGATGCTAAATATAACTAAGGAAACTTTTTTTCCCCTACAATCCCAAGTGATCCTCATTTGACCTTGAGGTCACATGCTGGATACTCCCTATACAGAAAAATGTCCAAAACAAAAGTTTGTATGGTGAAGTTTTTGTTTGTTTGTTGTTTTGTTGTATTTTTTCAAAATCATGTCGCAGCTTTAAAATAGATCACTGGGAGCTTGCCTTAGCATTTCCAGTTTTCCTGAGGCATAAGCTCAAATTAATACCAATATCTGTTTCTATACTTCACTATTACATTTTATTCCATTTTAAAATCTTTTCTTAGAATTCCTTAGTGAAGACTTAGGTATGTGGAGGATGGTGCAAAAACAAAAACAAAACATAGAAAACAACTCCAAAGTCTTTCATTTTGTGGAAATCGGTTTTTGTAGACTTTATAGTTCAGCTTTTTTTTTTTTTTGGAAGCTATTCCCAAATGTCCTGAAATGAAAAGTAAATCAAGACAAATCTCCTAGATTATTCTTCCTGGATCGCACTGTATATGTAAACACTGCTTTCCAGTTGGTAAGCATAAGGAAGACAGATCCTGCCCGGAGAGTTTACCAGCTTACAGGGATGCTACATAGGAGGAAAACAAGAAGAGGCTGTTTTGCTTTTGTTTGAGATTCACAACAGCTGTTGTATTCTTCTTGACTGGTTCCAAATTTAATAAGGCCCAATAAATCTCTAAGAAAATAGCCCTGAGACACTGCTATTGTTTTTATTTTGGTGTTGAGCTCATAGTACAGTCTCTCTCTTTTCAGCACTCTTTCAGAGTAGATCATGCCAAATATAAATCCCAAAACACTAGCCCAGAAAATCACAGAGACAATCACACCCCTGGCAATGGATATTGACTAACAGAAAGCTTCCCTTGAAACCTAATTCAGACTACTAGCATTTGCAAATCAGGTGTCTGTGAGATTGCTGGCCTGGCTACCCTGAGTCTTAAATGCCCTTTTCAAACCCTTGCTCCAGACTCCTAGCTATTGTTCCCTTATAAATAATTTGCGGGAAAATATCATGAAAAGCTTATGTAATTTCCCTGGTCTGCAAAATGCACCCCAGCCCGCTTCACTGGGATCGCTGTCATAGAGATTACACACCCAGTGTAAGCAGCCGAAAGGAACATACTACTGATGCGAGTAATATATTTTCAATTTTTAATGAAGTGTTACTTGTCCACAACATTATCTCTTGTAGGTTCCAGGCTGTGTGCCAGTGATAAACTGCATAGCTCAACATCTTATCTATTTTTAAGTGACCAGTCTTTAGAGGTAAATTCCCTGTTCTCCTCAGTGAATTGATCCAGTGTTTGGCTACCATCAAATACTTTACAAGTGTATAAGATGTAATTTTTTTTTAAGCGGGGATGGGGACTGAAATATATTTCTATTTCTTCTTTTGTGCAAAAGTTTAATATACACAGCTGGGTATGCACAACTGAGGCAAATCTTCCAACGAGCTAGAGGCTCTTAGGATTTCTGCCTGAGGTGGGGAACAATTAAACATGTTAACAATTTGAGCAAATCTACCTGTGAGGTGAGCAGGTAAAAGGGAAAAGGAACCATCCTCTGTGCTTCAGTTATACGTGCACAGGTGCAAGTAACACTATTTCCAGATAGGGTGGGATAAACAACCCAAAAAGCTACGCTGAACGTAAACAACACCCTCTAGAAAAGACTCAGGACCAGTTTGTTGCCGAAAAATGTGCTACAGCTTGGTGTTACAGCTCCGGTGATTCGCACTCGGAGAGTTGGAGAACTCAGGTTTATTACACCAGCGGGCCCAGAAGAGTTAACACTTCAAGCTCTGGACCGCGTCCGTAGGTTTACAAAGGCCTTTATAGGCTGCCAGTTTTACACTTTGCAACATCATATGCAAATAAAGTATGACAGAAGTTGACCAACCAGGAACAAGCTTTGTAGAAATAGACCAATCAAGAGTGAGCTCCATGCAAAAAAGTACTACAAATGGACCAATCAGAAGTTAGGGAACTGGACCAATCAGAAGTGAGAGTAGTAACCAATCAGGAGTGAGAGTAATAACCAATCAGGAGTGAAGGAAATAACCAATCAGAAGTGAGCTCAGGGAACCAATAGAATTCTAGGTTAGCCGCCTTAGCGGCGAAAAGTGAGATAGAGCCTCTGGGCCAGGGAAACCGGACGGTGCTGGGAGAAGAGCAGCGGCCCTGCCTAGGGGTCCTGCCGGTCTTTTTACGGGGCTTCCCGCCTCAGTTAGGGGGCTGTTGGATGGAAGAATATGGCTGAGGAGAAGGAGGGGAAACACTAAGCCACTGGATATATTCTTTAGAATCAGAGACCAATAAGGAAGTTTCACAGGGACCTGCACTTGTAAAGAGCAGGTACTGACATCAGCGGATGTTTTTCCTGCAGAGGCACACAAAGGTCGCTGCCTCCAGCTTTGAAATGACTTAGAAGGTGAGTGGATATTTCTTGAGCATATAGCTGAGATTTGCTGGAGAGGCTGGTGAAATTTACAAAACTCATAGCCTACAAGCTCACGGCCTACTGGCCAGTTTGGCTGCTTTACATGATACTGTGGAAACTTTTCTCATTTATTCATCTGGCAAATCTGAAATCCCATTAGAAACCTAAAGGATTAAAGGAGGCAGGCTGCACTTTAATTTCTCTCTCTCTTTTTTTTTTAAGTTTCAGGCTGTGACTTTGGAAAATAAGCAAGAATATTTGGAAGAGCACAAGGCTTCAGAATTTGATATGCTGGACCATCAGTTAAGGTACCCAAACAATGGAATTGGAAAATTTTTTTTGTTCTGTTCAAAATAACTTCATACTAGAATTTGAGAGGAAGGCATTAATGGAGAAATATGAGTAGGTAACGCTGTAAAAATTACTGTGTGGCTGGCAATGGTTACATCATGAGATGTGTGTCACAGTAGAATAAAAAAAAAAGGAATTAAAGAGCCAAACTAACAGCTTCAGGCAAGTATAAGGTCAATATGCAATGTAGTTTATAAAGTGTACCTAAAATGTAATATGCTAAATATTCTCATAAAGTAGGCATTACTGGATCTTGATGTTGGGACAGATGACCCATAACTATTTAAATAAAATAGTTTGCTTAAAAGGTAGATTTCATAAACAGGAAAGATAATATATAAACAAGAAAAGAAAAGATACAAAATTTCTTAGAACAAATCAAAAGAGAGAGGCCTAATAGAGATATTTGAATAAAAATAAAAGTAGAGAAAATCATGAGATTGAAAAAAAGTTTATGAATTTGGGGGGTGGGTACCATATGATTCTGTTCTAATGTAAAATCTCAACCTTATTATTAGTCGTGGAAAGACATCAACACTCAGACATTAGTTGAAGCCTCATTCTGCGACAAAAAAAAATTTGATACATTATTGCCTTGCTTAGGTGATACTTTGTTCTTTCTTCAGAGGGTTGAGAAAACAACCAGTAGAACTAAATCCACTGGGCTTGGCAGTGGAGGGAGAAGAGCTGTCATTCCAAAATCCCCCCAGGTGATTCAGATAATCTTTCTCCTTCTCATTTTACTGCCGCTGCTTTAGATTTGCCTCTAACCAAAACAAGCAATAGATTGTTAGAGGATATGGGGTTATCATATCAGATATTTAACATAACAGATGTTTAACGTAGTCCTATGTTAAATAAACCTAGATATTAGGAAAATGGATTTAGAAAAATTCAGCAGAAGGGCGGATACTCAAAATTGTTGAGTCTTGGCACTGAGCTAGACACTTACACAACTGAACAAAAATTATTTAATATTTTCTTAAAAGTCATGAGTATTACATAACATATTATTATTATCAGATTACAAAGGGGGGGATGAAAATTCAGAGATTAAATCCCTTGCTTCAGCTTCTACAGACCGCAAGAGCAGAGCTACGATCTGAACTCATTAGTCTAAGTCCAAAGCCCAGGCTTTCTGAGTGTGACCTGTGACCTGAAAACTAGCAAGTTCAACTGTCTCTGAAATGCCCCTCCAGTGGGGCACCTACATAAGTCCTTGTAATGGCACAGGGAATCTCTGATGTGTTCAGATTTAAAAGGCACACATGCAAATGATGCAAAGTGGGCATTCCAGAGGCTGCCATAATCCCATGAGAGCAAATGTTAAGACTAAACCCAAAGTTTCCGAAAGTAAAGAGGACTGTATCGACCGATTTCTAAGCATGAGAGAGAGAAGGGATGAGGACACAATCCACAACTGCTTAGGGAAGATAGCATAATATTATCAAATTACAGGAGACCAAAACTCTCATTTAACTTCTGTATTCTTCAGCATAGTTCCAAGTACAGTATAATAGTAGTAAATGTAGTATGAAAAAAATCTAAGAACTGTAAAAAGTTTGCATTCCATTACCCCCTCCTGCTGCTAAATTTTTAATAGCATTTGTAATCTCTTCTGTCATCTGAGGTTTTCCCAATCTTAATTTACCTTTCCGGGTCTCCATTGTGCTCAGTTAGACACAGTCTCTAATTAACTACCTGAGGAAAGTCACTGTGCACCCACAAAGAGATCCACAATTGACTTAATTAGAACCAAAAAAAGCACTATTAAAATTAAAGTTTCATCCTGTGCCTCTATGCACTATAAGCCTTTTATATATGGAAAATGCTTGCATTTAGTCATTTTACTCATGCTGGATGTGAATTACAAGTTTTATCATTCTTAGTATGTGGTCAGTGGAAATGCTCAGTGTATTATTTGTACTAATTACCTTGGCAGTTCCTCAGTTCTGTCCAAGTCTCCTTCACATCCAGCAACCCTAGAGGTTGCTGATGAGTGAAAACTAAAGTCCTAATTAGTAGAATTAGGATAGTAGCTGAGATCAGTATCGCTATTTTCCTTTCTTTTAATGTGAGTTTTTTGAAGTATAGTTGCTGTACAATATTACGTAAGTTACAGGTATACAGTTATCATCAGTATTTCTATTTTCAACAATACTGGAAATATTTTGAACATCTCTTCTTGGTATATCTTCTACTTATTTTTTTAAAAAAATTATTTTCTATTTCAAATGTGTGGAATTAGAAAATGATGGAGAGCCAGAAGAGTGCCCTCCAGCTGGAGTCTAGTCCTGTTCCTCTGCCAGAAGTGTGCCAGAACTCAGCCCATCTCCCCAGCAAAGCGGGAGAGGTATGCGTTTCCCTGGTCACTCTGTGGGCTCCCAAGAGTCTTGTTTCACCTGGTCTGTGGCATTGCTGAGACCCTCAGGTGGTGATCTGTGCTCTTTCCAATGGAGCTTTTAGCTCCCTGGCACTTGTCTTTATTGGCAGTAGTGGACCTAGCCTGTACTGTCTCATGAGAGCTGATTGTTTAATTTTCAGGAATTTTGTGAGTTGGTTGATGTCATGTAGGAGCTTGAAATGGGCCATGGTTGGAGTATTCGTACCACAGGAATCGGCAAATGCTACCAATCAGGGCTCCTCCTACGCTAAGAACCATTTGTTAAATATTTACCAGCACAGCACTAGTGGTAGGCAATAATTCCTTACTATTGCACTCAGGGCTAATTGGAAGGATCATTTGACAAACCACAGAACAAATTTTCTTGTTCCTCATTTCTGAAAACAGCAAGTAGCTGCACTAATCCAGCTGTAAATCTCTTAGGAAAAAAATTCTTTCCCCACCCCTGCCTCTCCACCTCCCTTAATTCCCAGCTCTCATTTTCCAGTCGCTTCCCTTTCAAGTTTGTGCCAAGTCAGAAATGCTCCAGGGTTGTTTCTTTTCGTGGTATTTTTACTAAATAGTCATTGTGCTCTTTATTTGGTTTCTACCATGTGCCAAATGTGGAGTTTTATAATACAGCCTTTATGTTAGAGCTACAAAGGTTTTAAAGACTAATCAGTTCTAGAGACCTAAATTCAGGTTAGGTCGACTCTCTTTATATTCCCGGTTCTGATGAATCATTATATAGAGACAAACACAGTAAGGGAAATCCTGGTGTGGGAGGACTTGAGTCTGAGTGGCGGACACACCGGGCTGATTGGGAAGGAGGGGCTTTCCTAGCATTTCCTTCCTGGCAGAGGGTGCTCCCTTAGACCCACTCTCCTGATTTTTATTTACCGTCCTGCATACTACTCTCTAGGGGAGGCGCTGTGGCATATCTTATTCATGATTGTCAAAATGCCACTTCCTGCTTCTTCCCTTCTATGGGATTCAGTTGCCAAGGGACGGGTCATTCTGTTTTTCCCTCCATGCTGTGTATTTTACATGGTGAGAACAGTCAATTCAGTTGTCTGAAACTAACAGGAAAGACTCTTGACTTTTAAAGTTCTGTATTAGGAAGCCCTTGGTTCTTATACATCGTGTTCTCCAACTTAGTCTTAATAATAAAGGTGGTATTCTGATCTCTATTTTCAGACTCCTTTGTCTTCAGTAATGGCTCAGAACTCAGAAAAGAGGAGTATGATTTTGGGGGGGGGTGGGGAGCCCTTCAAACACCAAAATGAATGTAACCTTGGGATTACTTAAGTTCTGTTTCTCTGTCAGTAAGAAAGAGGAAAGTTACCAATGTTGTAGGGTCCCTTGATTCACCAAATATTTATTGAGAACCTATTCTATTTACTAAGTGCTCATTTTATATCAAGCATTGCCCAAGGCACTAGGAACATTATGTCCCAGGCACAATGAGGGCAGTAATAGACCTGCAAAGAAAAAAAAAAAGAATTCTGCATAAAGTTTATAATCTAGAAAAGCTCTGTAACCTTATACTCTAAGTGTCATAACAGGAGCATGGAGAGGAGAGGGGTACTTCACTCTGTCTGGGTGGAGTTCAAAGAGAGAAGAGACAGATATTTTTTTCTTAAATCCTCTCCTTCCAACAAATTTTGCCAAGCTTATTTTTCTTTTGATTACTATACACAATTTGTGAGAAGTATGTTCATGAAATAGAAATGAAACAAACAAATAAAAAAGGCTGGATAACCTATGTCCTATCATTGAGCCTTAAAAAAATCAAGAATTACCACACTAACATTTGCCAAACTGTGTGAGTTTGCTGGGCTGCCAGAACAAAGTACTGCAAACTGAATGGCTGAAACAAAAGAAATTTATTTCTCACCATTTTGGAGGCTGGAAGCTCAAGATCAAGGCATCGGGTTCTTCTGAAGCCTCTCTCCTTGGCTTGTAGGTGGCTGTCTTCTGCCTGTGTCTTCATGTGGTCTTCCCTCTGTGCATGTTTATGTCCTAATCACGTCTTCATCTTTTTATAAGGACAGCAGTCATATTGGGCCAGGGCTTTCCTTAATGACCTCATTTACTTGGTTATGTCTTCAGAGACCCTATTTCCAATGCAGTTACATTCTGGGGGTAAGGAATTCAACATAGGAATTTCAGGGGCACACAATTCAGTCCATAAAGGCCACTTCATGTAAAACTTCTCTAGCAGTAGTGCAGAACTTAGCCGTGATCCTGAGAATTAAGCACTCCTTCCCAGATGTCAGTAATTTGCCACATTGTCCTTAACAAGTACATCCTTTTCCTCACCTATACGATTTATCCTCTATGACCTGTTGATAATACTGGCTCATTTTGGATGGTTTTTATGCATGGAACTATGCAATTATGAAGCATTTAAAAAACTGGTGATGTTAAAATTCTCCTCTATTCATTTTATCAGAAGGAAGAATTTCCCTAAGAGACCCACAGTTTTCTTAATCTCTCTCTTGTTTACTTTCTTTCTCTTTCTCATTCCTTGTAATATTAAGAATTGCCTCGGGGGCAAAATGAAGGAGTAGATCAATCAAGAAGCATTGAATTCATGCAGTTGTTCTCATCCTGCTGAATTCTCTATTTATCTATTTTTCAGGAAATTGTAGAAACTGTTAGAAGACGGTGTTGCGAAAATGGAAAGCTCTTAGCAAATGATTTGGGAAAGAGACCTTGTGGGAAACATATCTTACTTTTGAAATTATCTAAACTGGAGCATAGAGCTTAATGCACATTAGAATTCCATTGATTAGCATCTGCCACATCCTTTGCCGTGTCTGTGTTTACCTATGGATAGGGTTGGAATTTTACTATCAGCTTGTGCAATGTGTATTGAAACTGGAACAAATATCTTTTTATCCTTAGGCATTGCACTTACTTGTCATCCCCATTCTGCTTTACACATTCCACTTTTCTGCCTTTATTCTCAGATATATTTTATCTTTGTCATCCTCTCTCTCTGCATTTTACTTTCCTATTTCATATCTCAGTAGATTTCCTTTTGAAGTTCTGGAGAGTTTTAAGGAAAATAGTTCAGGCAGCAACCCTAAGGAAAAAGAAGTGTCCAAATTAACACACTCAATTTCATGGGCAAATGCGACCGAAGCAGCAATTCATTTGGAGACGAACATAGTAGTTCAGACTCTACCAGGTGAAAAATCTCCATTAGAGAATATCTTAAAGTTAATAAAAATTTAATGAGGATTTTGTTTTTCCTTTAATCTTGACATTGATAAGGTGTTGAGTCCTTTAAATCTGGGGAGCAATCAATCATTGTATATCTGTCAGTCTCATGAGATATTTTTTCAAAGAACTCAAATGTTAGCACCACATTAATTGATTTGGGGGGAAAAAATGCCTCACTGACTTTCAACCACTTTATCTTACCTGTACAACATGACTAAATTTGGGACTACTCAATCAGTGAGGGCAGTTTGTTTTTCTCATTCCCATTCCAAGGTACTTTCCTTCTCATCATGGTCTCTGGAGTGAAGAGTCAGTAGTAACCTGATGAAGAATATAAGGAATCAAAATGAGCTATCTACTTATCACCTCTTTTCTCTAGAAAAACATCTTATTAATCATACCAATAATACTAACAATAAAAATAATAATAATATTTACATTAACATCTAGCATTTGTTGTGAATTTATTGCCTGCTAGGTACCATGCATCATTATGTCACTTAAACTTGAAATTGAGAATGTGCTATTATTATTCAAATTTTACCAAAAAGTCAAACTGAAACATTAGAAAGATCTGGGTCATACAGCTACTGAACGACAAAAACAAACATCCTGTCTTTTGTCAAGGACTTCTCACCAGTTTTAACCATTTTGATATAACAGCCAATGGATACATCTAACTTAGATTATCTACTCATGCGAAAATGAAATTTTTGATTGATTATAAAAACAGTTTACTGTCTCAAAAAACTCCACTTCTCTGAAACTTTTTTCCAATAAATATTTAAGAAAAGCTATTTTATATCATTTTATAAAAATGTAAATTGACTTAGAAAAAATTAATGTATTTCTCAAATGCAGGTAATAAGGGAAATGGGAATTAGATATTCTGGAAGAAGGGAGAAATTGTGTTAGAATATTAAAATTTTAATAATGTTCTGCTCCTTGCCACAGATGTAATACTTATGTTAGAATCGTAGAATAAGCCTGGGGAGTTTTATTTCGAATTGGCAAAGAGATTTTTTTTCTCTCAGTTTGGGCTTTCTTCTTTTCTAGATTTCAACTGTTTTGTTTATCTGCTTCTGTTTTTATTCTTTTATTCTCTTATGCCTTTTCTTGCTTTCTGATTCCTGCTTTCTCTTTTATTTTCTTAGCTCTCTTCCCAGAAGATTTCCTTTCAGAATATAGGCATATTTCTAAGAAAACGGCATAGGGAGTGGGCTCCCCAGAGCTCGGGCCTCAAGAAATAAAATGGCTCAATATAAATAAAACAAAGAGTCAGTTCCAGACCTGGTTGAAAATCCTGACAGAGATACTGCATCCTTGGCCTGCTATTTCCTGACTTCCTCATCCCAATGGACATTTCATTTGTGTGAAAGTATCGGAGGTCTTTTGGAATGTGAGGTTAATAAAGATTTTAAGACAATTGAGTGTTAATGTTTGCTGTCTGGTTTGGATGGCACAACTCCAAGAAGTTTTCCTTAAAACACGTTAGGTCCTGAAATATAGCAGTTTCCCACATTATCAAAGATGTATCATGGAAGAAACGTGAGCCAGCACATTGGTCCTATGCAGAAGTGAGTCTAGATGCCAAAATTGATTACTGGAGATCTCCCAAAGGGGAAGAAGTTTAAATAAGGACTTTAGCACATTCAGATAATGAATATGTATTTACTGATGGAGCATATATTGTATATTTCAGATTTGCAAAAAATTTGAAACATAAATCTATCAGCCTATGTATACTGACAGACCTGTGACCACAAACAGATGCTTCTAATTGTAAAGAGATTTTAGAGTTTCAGGGTTAAAGGGTGTGGCAAGTTAACAAAGTTAAAGCCTCTGACTTTGGACCCCTGAACTTCGTGGTTTGTTATAAATCCTTGAGTTACCACGGCAACTGCTGCCACCTGAGGAGTGGTCCATAATGGGGAGGTCTCTTTCTCTGGATTCCTGGCAAATTTTCCCTCACCAAATCCCAGATGACCTCTTATATTCAGGCAAGCGTTTACTTTGGCGCCCCTAACTTTGTTACAAGTGTAAGAAAAGTTCCAGAATTTTGCTATGTAAAAGCAAGAACTGATATAAAATGCCTTCAGATTTCGAGGTGATTGCAGGTGTTGATTACTAAGGACAGTTTTTGCAGGGGAGGGGGTGCAAATTATGCTCGGAGACTGAGACTGTCTTTGCGAATAGTTTATTTAACACGGGTTCGCTACAGGGATTTCACAAGCCAGTGGCATACGGGATAATGTCTCTTAATAATCCAAGAAAGAAATAATATACTACACACAAATGAGTGATGAATTATACTGTTGTTCCAGGCAAGGAGAGATGAAAGGAATGAAGTCTGGGTATAGCTGAGGTGTACCTTTTCTACAAGTTTTTATTTCGCAGGAGAGACGGGCTTTGCCAACCCAGAGCTGATGTCCAGCTGCCAGCACAGAATGAAAGTCCCTGTTGCTAGGGCACCTGGCTAGGGGACTGTGGTGCCACCGCTGTTGACGGGCCGTCTGATCTCAGGCCACTGCAGGATTTGTCACCACTGCCTATAAAGGTGTTGTCCTTAGCACAGCAGAAGCTGTGCCCCAAGGTCTTTGGGAGCTAGATCAGCAAAGGGTAGCTTTGCCCAGTCCCCAGCTCTCAGATTGTCCTTACGAACTCTGGGTGTCTATAGCCTGAATACTCCTTCACCATATTTGCATCTTCACCTGTTTTTATTGGTAGGCCCCCAGCCAGGCCCCTCAGTAGCTGAGTTCTGTATGCTCATCAAAGACAACAGAGCGATGATGACGTCCTGACACAGCTTACTTTATTCTAATATCAAAACAGCTCAACTGCTAGAAATAACTTCTTTGTGTTTGTCTTTGTCATAAATAAGTGGGTTAAAACAACGTTGCCTAAGTCATAAACACGTGGATTCGTAATTATATCCACCAGTTCACCACAGACACTTACCCCGAAGGTCCTCAGACTTTGTGATCTAGGTTCAAATTTGTTTCTCTCTGCCATGGTTTATGTTCCACTTTTGAAACAGAGATGTATCTCTGTGTCTGAGCTAATTCCTTGGGTAACTGATGTATTTCTGCTTAAAGCAAACTTAGTCTTGGCCAGGCAGCAGGCTCCTACTACCTGCAAACGCGTTTCTGCTGCTTTGCTGGCTTCTTCCCTCGTCTCCTCTGCTGGTTTCTCCAGACCTAACACATCTCAGACCCACGAGGCTCTGTTTTCTTTAACCATGTTGTAACATGAGATGTCTGCTTGCTTGCTGTCCGGATTCAGAACCCTGCAGTATTTGTGACGTCTTATGACATGGAAGGAAGAGGTGTTTCACTGCATCATCCTCTTCTTTTTCACAGACTGTTGTAATGTCTCAGCTCTGCCGCCCCCTGCTAGATTTAAATATTTAGTGAAAAATTACTTGCTTTGCTAAAAACCTCTCAGTCGCCACAACCAGATTTAAGGAGTAGATGTTATCTTATAAAAGGTAAAAGACACTCTTATTTGCATCTGTGCGTATACACACAAATAAGAATCAGCATATGTAACAAATCTATGCTTACTTCTTTTAAAGGCTGAACAAATTCAAAGGTAAGGACTTAAGTCTTTTGGGAGTCAGTGTTTACTGGTTGATTTCTTAGCCTAATTTCTATAAATTTTCAGGACCCATACTTAGCTGGATGCCTGCAGCTAGCCTGTTTCTTTACAAATAGTGAATACTCTAAAGTGTTAATCCATATGGTTACAGTTGCTTATCTGTGGGAAATATTTATTCATTTATTTATGATTCTAAATCTTTACCTGTTTCAAGAGTGTCACGATCACTGCCTGCCTCCCTCTGCCCCATCGCTGCCCAGAATCTTTCTTTAGCTCTGTAACTATCCACTTATCTCTGTCACTGAATTATGCCACGGCACAAAGAAAATTGTGCAGTTTTGAGCTTGCTACATATTTTTTTCAACGTAAATAAGTGATCTGGAATTTTGAATAACGTCTAAAAATCTTTAGAAATTTTCAGACTTATTTTTCTCTCACAGCAAAGATGGATTATGAGATTAACAAGTCATCTTAGTTTGGGGGAATTCTCATTACTGGATTATCAGAGTATCGAATACAAGTCTTCAAGCACTGACTCATGACTAAATGTTTTCAGAAAAATCTTGTGTGGTTTTGAAAAGATTTGATAGAGCATGTTGAAATGTAACATGTTGGCACAACAGAGAGTGGGTTGGAATTTTTTAAATTGTTATTTGGGATCTTTTTGGAATGTCATCTCTCGTGTCTTGTGATTCAAAATATAATGACCGATAGAATGAGATACGTTCATCACTGACATCACTGAGATATTTTCATCACTGACAGTCAATGCCTTTTGCAAAATGTTGGGTAGGAACAGGAATGTTACATGGGATTGGAAAGAGTTATACTGTGAGAAGGAAACTACATATAGACAAACTAAGAAGTACCATAACTGAAAAGAATTGGAATGGGCATCACATAAAATAGTCTGCAGATTCATTCATTAATGAGGTGCAAAATGACTGAATTCACCTCCTCATTTTAAATATTTTGAGTTACCCAAACAAAACGGAGACTCCAGTGGTTGTTGATATTATAGCATCTTTACCTTAAATGGGGGGATTATCTATTAAATTAAGGGAACCATTTTTGAATACCTTATTGAGCATCTATTACGTTAATGGATGCTCTCCAAGTGCTGTGAGTTTTACGAAGTAGACATCCAGACAGAGTGGGAGAGCTTGACAGAATCTTGGCGACTGCACTTCAGTATAACCTTTATAACAAATGAGGAAACAAAACGAATGCAATGTCCAGTCATTGTTCTGAGAGAGCGTATCATCTACCTGAGTGAAAAAAAAGACTTGCTTTTATGAGAAATTACATTAAAATGTTAAGCTAGTATACCACAGTGGTAAACATAGGGGCTTTTGAATTTAACTTTGCTACTTAGTAGCTATGTGTCTTTTGACAATCTACTTAGCCTCCTGAAGACTTTCGTTTTCCTCATCTGTAAAAACCATATCTTGTAGGGTTGTTTTGAGAATTAGACATGATCATGTTTTTGGAATGTTTAGACGCATCCCGAATGTGACAAGTGCTCAATAAATGGTAACTGTTATCAACACTGCTGAACTAGTGTTCTCTTGGAAGTGCCAACCTAGTATCATAGGTGTTAAGTGCAGTGGAAAATTGGAGTCTAGGAAGGCGGTGACAAAGAGCATTTTTACCCTTGTTCTCTCTTCTTCTTTCCTTTTTTTCCCCTTCCCCCTCTTTGCCAAATAAAATGGCACCATAACAGAACTAAAACCCACACTTTTCTTTTGTCTTATATCCCACCGGTGTCCTCTGCACTGCTGCTGCACACGCATATGAACCAGATGTTTATTACCTTAGAGGCACATGCTCTCAGGGTACGGTGACAACTTCTTTGTCAATTCTGTTGGGTTAGTTAGCCACCGTGGCAGAGTCTGTCAGAACAATAGCACGATAATTCCAATCTTCAGTAATATGCAGCCAGCCAATAGTAACCGTCACTTCCCTTTTAGAAAAGCTGCAGCTTCTTCAACTTTAGTGCTTTTGCAAAACATGTTTTTGAAATAAGTAGTTAAAAAATAATTTCCCAACAAGCTTCATTTCCTGAGGACAAATAAGGGCTCCTGTCCCTGTAGAGATGGAAACAAGATCACTGCTCAGAAACTCTACCCCAGTGCTGATATCACAAGGTACATCATGCTCCTTTCTCATTTCTAAGTGGAAATTTTTTAATACCATTCTTTCTCATTTCATTTCACTTTTCCTTCTGCAAAACCTATCCCTTGCTGCCTTTTTTGCTTGAATTTTTGATTGCCTTGCTGTATTATTTTTCAACCTTTTTACATATTTACTATTCCATAAACCTAGATGTTGATTTTCTTTCATACTTGATTTAATTTATTCTGTGAGTTTGTGTTCGATTTATGGATTTTGAGATAAATCTCTCTCATTGGTTCCTTGCAATACAGACTGCATAAAATCTGATTTATAAAAGTTCACTTTGTTTTTGATGTAAAAGCAAATATCACATTTGATTTGGCCTCAGTCACATGGGATTATTAAGGAGGGGAAGTGTTTTTGATACTAGTAAAATTAGTCCTTTTGATTTTCAGTTGATGCAAAGAAGAGGGAAATTGACATCTGCCTGAGTCTGATGTTTGAGCTGACTCTGATCTCTGATTATTTTTAAGTGTTTATGTAAATCTGGGGCCTGTCTAAGCAATTTACTATTAGCAGAATTTTAGCAAGTCAGCAACCATAGCAGAGCTAGATGCTTTTAAAATTAAAGCCACTTCCATGTTTTTAAGAAAAAATAATTTTTTTCACAGCAGAACATAAGAATAGTGATGATCAAACTATTTTATTTTGGATTCTATGAGATTTTCATGAATGGGATTAACAATTAACTTCCTTGTGGTAATAATTTTATAATTTATACATATATCAAATCATCCAGTTGTACACTTTAAACATATATAATTTTACATGTCAAAAATAAAAATTAAAAAAGAAAAATCTTTAAAAAAAAGAAAGACTGTAGAACTGGTGGAGGGATAGACACGCAGATCAAAGGAATAGAGAATCCAGAAATAAACTCACAAAAGTTTGGCCAACTGACTTTTTACAAAGGTACAAAAACAATTCAGTAGAGGAGAAATTATCTTTTCAACAAATGGTATTGAAGCAATTAGATGTCAATTGAAGGAAAAAAAACAATAGCAGCAACAAAAAAAAACCTGACCTAAACTTTGCAACTAACTTCAAAATTAAACTAAAAACTAAACATAGATTTAAATATAAAATATACAACTATAAAACTTTTGGAAGATAGCAGAAGAAAGTCTGCAGAACCTAAGACTTGGTGGAAAGATCTTAGGACACTATAAATTAGAAAGTCAATAAATTGCACTCCATCAAATTAAATTTTTTTGCTCTATAAAAGACTGTTAAGATAAAAAGACAAAGTACAAACTTGGAGGAAATACTTGACAAAGAACTGGTCTCTATAATATGTAAAGAATCATGAAGCTCAACAGTAAAAATAAACAATCTGATTAGAAAATGGGAAACACCACAAACATACATATTGTCAAAGAAGATAACAAATAAGCACATAAAATGAATTTGGTATTGTTAGCCTCTAGGGAAATGCAAATGAAAACCATAATGAGATATCACTACATACCTATTGGAACAGTTAAAATTATGTCAGTGCCATACAAATGCTGGCAAGATGTGCAGAGAAGCTGGATCGCTCATACATTTGCCAGTGGGGAAGTGAAATGATACAGCCATTCTGGAAAATAGCTTGGCAGATTCTTTAAAAAACTCTTCCCATATAACCCAGCAATCACACCCTTGAATATTTATCCCAAAGAAATGAAAAATTATGTCCATACCAAAATCTGTAATTGAATGTTTATAATAACTTGTTTGTAATGGCCCCAAACTTTGAACAACCTAAATGTCCTTTAGTGAGTGAAGAGTTAAACAACCATGGTACATCCATACCATGGAATACTACTCAACACTAAAAAGGACAAAATATTGATACATGCAGCAAACTGGATGGATATCAAGGGCATCATGCCTTGAGGAAAAAGCCTCAAGTATCAAAAGGTTACACACTATAAGGTAATGGACGTCAAACTGTAGAGGAATGGGGGAAGAAGTATGGCGTATTAAGAAGATTTTCTTAGAGATGAACAATAAAAGGAAGAATCCCAATTTGAAGAGTTTCTTGAATTTGTCATCTTTCATTCATTTGTATTCACACCATTGTTATGACTAATAAGAGAATCAGTATATTGTGTGTTTAGGTATAATTGTTTTTAAAATCTGTCATTTTTCTCTTTTAAGTAAATCTAGAGTTTATGACCAGGCTAAGGTTCTTCTATGTTTATGTTAGATGTTTCTATGATTCACAACCTCTATGCTGTAGCAAACAAACTAGTCTGAAAATTTTTGGAAAATATTCTTTTTATTTAGAAGATTCAGGAAAAGAGGAGGAATGCCATTTAATATCCCAGGCTCAAAAAGAAAGAAGAACGGGGGGTGGGGGGAGGTTTGCTAAAAGCTTAGGAGTAGTTTCTCCCATTATTCTCTATCAAAGCACCCATTTATTTTCTTAAAATGCTAATCACACTCTACAGTTTTAATTTTATGTCTGTTTGCTTACTTGTTCACTGTCCGCTGGCCTACCAGAATGGAAATCCCATGAACACTGGATTAACTTTACCAGCACCTGTGCCCTCACATTATGACTATGTAGGGGAGGAAAAACATAACTTTTCCTTTATCCTTCTAGGCTCTTGGCTGAGACCCCCTGTAATAAAAAGACAGATTGATAGGAGAAAAACAAACAGAAGTTTAATAACATGTGTACTTCCTGTATACATGAGAGGGGCCCAGGAAAACTGAGTAACTCCCTGAAATGGCTCAAGACACCACCTTAAATACCATCACCAGCTGAAAACAAAAGAAAGATATTGGGAGAGGGAGGCCCAGTTATTGGAGGGTGTCACGTAGAGCACAGTAAATAAGGGTATGGTGTTATGCAGAATTAGGTGTCTGCCTTCTCTATCGATAAGAGTTTCTGGAGATTTGGCCATTCCTCTCTTCCTCTTACAGAGGTAGATTCCCTTACAAATGGAGATTTCCCTTATAAATGTTCCAATACAAAAGGGTAACTTCTACTTGATCTTTAGAACTTCTCCTGTATCTGCTGTTTATCAAAAACTAACCGGCTTAAAATAATTGTTATGCCTAAAAGGCATATTTTAGGGTGGCAAACTCTGCTCCACTTCACGGGACACACATCAGACTCTCAGTAAATATTTATGTATGAAGGGATGAATGAATAAAAGGTTTGGCACTGAAGTTTTATAAACCTGCTAGCTTAAGTGAAGAAAATTCGCTAACAATTATGAAGGGAAAAATCATTTATTTAACTAATACTTCCTGAATACCAATATGTGCTGAACATTGCTCTAATTGCTTATGGGGAAAAAAGAGACTGTGTAGGGGAACAGAATTTACCACCCCAAAATATAGCTCTTTGGCATAATAATTATTTTAAGCTGGTTGTTTTCTAAGAAACGGCAGACGTGTGAAAAACTCTGAAAGGCCAAGTAGGAGTTTCTTTCGTAAGAAATATTTACATTTGTAAGGGATATCTTCATTTGTAAGTGTGTTTTCCTCACTGTTCCAGGAAGAAGAGAATGACCAAATTTCTAGAAACTCAGTGGGGAAGGCAAGGACTGAAGTCTGCATCACAACCTTACCCTTTTTCACTCTGCTTTTCCTGGTGACCTCCCTCGCCCCACTCTCAACACCCTCTTTTGTCTTTAGCTGAGGTTGGTGTTAAAGAGAGGGATTCTGCCATTTCAGAGAGTTACTCAGTTTTCCTGGCTCTCTCTGATGTGTATGTATTATTAAACAACCATCTGATTTTCTCCTGTTAATCTGTTTCATGTCAATTTAATTCTTAGACCAGCCAGAAGAACCTAGAAGGGTAAAGGGAAATTTGTTCCTTCCTGACGATTGACATGAACATGTCTGCCCTCGTGGAGCTTACGTTCCAGTGAGAGAAAATAGAAAGATTGAAGGAATGAGGGAAGCAAAGGGTTTTGAAATGTACTGTCACCCATAAAACTTTGCCTGGGTTGGAGGATGAGTACAACCAATAGCTTGTTCTCCGAGGAAAAAAGCTCTAACACTGTTATTTGTTTTTTTTTTTTTTTTCCTTATCTAGAACAGGAGAAACTAGAAGGATAGCTAATTAAGAGAAACCTATAGCCCAAACCTCTCCCAAGTTCTTGTTCTGAACTATAAGCTGGCGGAAATTCAGCACACTTGAAAATCTTTGGGGCTGTGGAAAGGAAATTTAGGACCTAAAGTAACAGAACTACTTGATATTCATCCAAAGTGATATTGGATATAAAGAGCTGAACTAAAAAGTGACATTGTACAGAACATGAGGAAAAGGAGCAAAAAATCCAGCCAGGTACTCTTTAGAAGCCACTGATTTTTTAAAAGAACCATCTATTTCTAAGCACTACATACATTAAATACAATATCTTATTTAAGATGGTTTGTAAACTACTTATAATTTCATTTTAATAAATAACATTCATTTGGGCAAAAAATTTTCTGTCCTAAGATTTGATATCTGAAGTAACAATGGCCATAATAGCACCACCACCGTAGAAGCTGTAAGAACGATTATCCGAGTTGCAGAGAATTCGGGAGACGGCCTATTGCAAAGGCGTACTTCACAAGTAGTACCACTTATTGAGCATTTATCAGAGATTAATCGAGAACATTTGAAACCACTCTGATCTCAGTGATAATACCAAAAATCTTTCAAAAAACTTTCCTCCTGACATTTGTTCAGAGAGGGGAACTGAGTCACATGAATGCTGAAGAAGTGCATTTCCAGAATTGCGTTGGAAAACAGTAGCATAGCTCGGGGAAATCAGATTCAAATCTCTAAACAGAAATGCTCTGCCAATTTTAAGAACTCCTGTAACTGTATTTCTACAATAAACCTGCCGATTATCAAAAAAACGTAGGGAGTCCTTTCTGTAACCAAAGTCATAAAGGGATATCTGAGCAAGGCGTTCTTGAGGGCGACATCAGGGAAATGACATTATACTGAACACCATTTGTCAGGGAAATGCATTAGGGTTGTTTTTAAAATGTACATGTGGAGAAGGAATAGAGTCGCTGACGGTTACCCAGACATTCCCTGCTCTAGGATCTGTGGCAAATTGCTAAATTAATCCCAGCAGGTATCCTTTGGAGTAAGCTTTATTTAGGCATGTGTGTGTTTGTGTGTGTGTGTGTGCATGTGCGTGTGTGTGAACCCGTGCACCTTACCCAAAGCTGATCAAAATCTTTGTGTTATATTGACTCTCTTCCAGAAAAAAGTTAAAAAAGCTCTTCGCCTAACCCACTTCTTGATAGATCAGACTCTTAATGCTTAGTGTGTGTGAACCCATGCACCTTACCCAAAGCTGATCAAAATCTTTGTGTTATATTGACTCTCTTCCAGAAAAAAGTTAAAAAAGCTCTTCGCCTAACCCACTTCTTGATAGATCAGACTCTTAATGCTTAATGTCTGAATTGTCACTTCCAAAAGAGGCCTTATAAATCCAAACTCTGTTGTTTTTATTTTCAAACCCAGATTTCTCAATTGACACTCCATTGTATTTATGGTGTCTAACTTGCTCCGTCGGATGGAAATTTATTCAAGGGTCATTGATGTGGGCTTCGAAGGTCACTTTCAGAAGTTTATTTCCCAGATCCTTTTGTAAAGAAGGAGTCTTCTAGGAAATGGCGAATGCACGTTGGCGTGTGGCTCTCTGGCTGTGCGGAACACAGTGCTGTTTTCCTCCCAGCTTGCGGTTCTGAGGTCAACATTGTTTGTTCGAGAGAAGAGAAAGGATGCTGCTTCAACCTTGAAGGGGAAGGGAAGGAAGAAATAGCATTTTCTCAATATAAGCCTCTGTGATAACACCAAAATGTGAAACTTTATGAATGCTGTTTGAGAGATTCTATTTTTTGATAACTCAGAAATTGCATTTTTGGCAGGGAGGTTTCAAAAAGGGAACACTAGGGCTTTGATTTGGTCCTCTGTTTTTATCTGCAATTTTAATCTATAGACGGGGAAGGTTTTCTTTGACATTTGTAGCAGCGTTTCTGAGATTGATGCTGCTGCCTATTATTATACAGGAGAACATTTGATACTAAAGGTTCCCGCAGCTCCCATCAGCTTTCTATAGCGGGTCTGCTCTCCTGACATTTAATGTCCCTTAAGCCTGATATGGTCTGATAACTTCAACATGCAGCTGCTTTGGGGAGAAATAAAGAACTGCGATATCTTTGATTCTCGGTAGGGACTGTCACTACCTACATCACCAGCCACCCATCATCCTTTCCCCTTAATGTGTGAATTAAAGTCTCAGAAAAGTACATGCATTGTGCCCATGCGTATGTGTACCAAACACACCAAGATTCAACCAGATTAGAGAAAATGTAGTCTTCTTATGAACACAGCCCAAGGGCCCAGCATCTGTCACCTTGTTGAGATGTCTAGATTATCTTCCTTAGGCTGACCTTTGAGTGAGACCAGTTAGAAGGAGAAGTTTCCTGTGCCTCAAACATCAATTCTCACAATCATTCTTTTAGTTTGTCTGCCTACAAAGAAGTGTCTTTGCTGTATATGCCTTAGCTAACAAAAGTTAGGATTACTTTTTTAACCCTAGTTTAGAATCTGGATTGGAGTCTGGTGAAATTCACTGATGCATCCACATAGCAGGTGAATGGCCAATGGAATAATTGTTGGCTATAAGAATGAAAAATGTCCTATATCCTGATTTGAAAGATCTCCAGGATATGTTATCAGTGGAAAAAGCAAAGTGCAAAAAATTGTCCAGAGTCAGCTATATTTTTGTGTGCGCTTAAAATATTCATACTTGCTTGCATTTGCATTAGAAAACACTGGAAAGATATTCGAGAAACTATCTAAAGCACTGAAGCAGAGGGAGAGGAATGGAGAGGGACACAGGTGGGAATAGAGCTCTTATTAATAGCTTGTCATATGATTTTAATTTTTAGCCTTGTGAATTACTTGTCAAAAAATTTGTAATTTAATGTTTAAAAATATTAAGGCTTTCATTTTCATTTGAATTTTGTTTTAATATCTAACAGTATTAACTGGACTCTAGGAAACCTGGAGTTTGCCTTTGGTTAAGTCACTGATCTCCAAATTGTGTCACTGAGTTCACAGAATCATTCTAACTCAGTTTTGGAATTTGCACTTTATCGTTTGGGGCCCCCTTTTTTTTTTTAGCCCATCATAAGCTCACAGAGGGCAGGCACCATATCTCTGGTGACAGTGCTAAGGAAAGACATCACTTCCAGGGCAATGTGGGATACGTTTGAAATAAGAGAAAGAACAATGACCCGCTTTCTCAGCAGTTAAGACTGATTATTTTTCAAACTCATGGTAGTCGGTATCCAAGATAATAGTTTATAAGAATGCTGTTTTTCAGTCTACTGCTCATGAAGAAAATTAACCTTTCTCATTTTAGTCATCTTGAAAGCTACTCAATTTCAATACAAATGAAAGAACAGAATAAGAATGGAATATGAACTTTCCAAAGTTATCTTCTTAACATCATCTAGAAAAAAGGTATTGTTATATTGTAGTCAGCCTGCAATGAATGCAAAACATGGGCAATTTGAAAATCTAAGCTTGGTTGAAGTCTGTCCTGATAACTTTGTTAAACTGGGAATGGAAAACAAAGTTAACTCTTTGATGCCTCCCTGAACAAACTACTGTACCTAAGCAATACTCTACTGTGATATAATTTAAATAACAAAATATCCTGGAACACATCTCAAAAACGAACAAGGTCTCAGCTATTACCCAGGAGCAACACTTGTTCAGAGAGAACGTGGCATAGGGATATGGCAAGTGCAGAGAGATGAGGGAGTCAGGAGTGAGTCCAGAAAGATAACTGCATTCGCCAGGAGAAACAATTCAGATGCTTTCTCACAAAATCTAGGTAAGCCATGCTGTAACTGGACAACCTAACCCAAAATGGTGAATCACTAGACATTTTGAAAACCTGTCTGGATCGATGAGTCCATTTGTAGAAGAAGGAACGAGCATCTACAGATCAGCCGTCCATTGTGAAGTGAACAATCAATTTATATCTGAAATATCTAAGCATAAGTGTTGATTTTTTCTATGTGAACTTTTCGAAATTTTAGGAAAAGGGTAGAGCTTGGTCACACTTTGCTTTTTATCCTGAACGTTAGTGACATGTTGACAGGTTGTTAACATATCCTCCTTAACATCGAGATAGCAGGAAAAAAATGGGAGAATAATAATGAACAATCTTGAGAGGAGAGTCTGGTGAAGGAAGAGAGGAACGGGCAATTCCTTCCTGCTGTCATCCTTCCTGCTCTGACCCTGAGGTCAGATGACTTCAATCCTAACAAATATGTTTCTGTGAGAGAGTGATCTCACGGCCCCTGTTCTGCAGGGACGAGCACTGCCTGGAGAGGTTTCCTGTTCTTTCTTCCCTGTTCTCAAGGCAGAGGCTTGCTCCCTCCAGCTCAGTCCTGCAGTGCCTGCCTCCTGACTGCAATCTGGACGACGGAACGTTTCGAAGGGAAGGCACAGAAGATGGAGAATGAGGATTATAATCCTTCTGACTCCTTGGATCTCCACATCGGGGCGTGTCTGTTCTACTTTGTCAATTTATGGATGGACAACTGCTAGTCAGTTACTGGACAGAAGCTCTGACCTCATTCTCTTCACTTGTTACCCCTGTGAGTTTCAGGGAATCCTAATGAAGAAATGCTTTTGGGAGGATAAGGAAGGTTACAAGTTCCACAACCATGTAAATAATTTAACAGTCTCTAAAGAGAATTTTCATTAATATAGTCAGAGTCCCAGTGTGTCTACGACAGACTTTGTTTTCTACTGGCTCTAAATCTCCCCATTCATCACTGCATAGGGATTGTCTTCTAAACTTAGCAGAAACCACAGTTTAACAAAACCAAAAAACTCTGCTTGAGTCTACCAAAAACTGCTTTCGTTTTCCAATCTATGTATTTCTTCAGCTGGATTAAAAAGGTAGAGTTTTCTGCAAGGTGCGTGGCTTTGTTGTTCTGATTGGCCCTGGGGGATGGCCCAGGAGAGCGTGAGTGCCTGCCGGGGGTTGATGCTGCGACCTGAGCTTTCTGAGTGCTTTTCAAGATAGTAGATGCGGTAATTGTTAGCCCCGAAAGCTCTGCGTAGTGGCCTGGCATCCCAGGAATTTGCCCATGTTGCTTTGTGATGGTTGCCTGACTCTGCCCCTCACGGTGGGGTTTCACAGGTATAATAGGATTTTACTTTTAAGGTAGTAGGCAGGCTGCCTGGCAAAGAATCTACTTACAGAAAGGATGTGCTCCCCGTCCCCTCCCCTCGCGGGGGCTGGGAGCCTTTGATTTGGAGCGCTGCAGTTGCTGCAGCTCATTACGGTATGGTACGTCTCAGAGCCCAGCTCGACTGTGTCAGTGGATTACCCCCTAAAGTGCTGTGCTCACTGTGATAATAGCTAAGGACTTACAGACAGGGGATCGCGCACTACCTCAGAGCACCGCTATTCCCAGGCTTCAGTGAGCTTCCAAAGGAGGGGCAGAGTTCCACCTTACAGGCCAGCTGGCCCCCCTCAGAGTGACCCTGTGAATGACGGTGGCCCCACCCAGATCAGGCCTCCAGGAGTCCAGGTGAGGGGCAAGTAGCCTGGAACCACGGCTACTTCAGAAGTCCCTATGGGGCTCCAAGAGCCGGAGTGAGGGGGTGGGGGTGGGGGGAGCCAGGGCTGAAGAACCTGTGGGGCTTGACACATCGGTCATCTCTCTGGGGTGCTGTTTGTCTCCCAAGTCATCTTCCAGCTACCCTTTCCCTCAACTCACAGCACGGTGGGTTTTACAAAAAAGAACGACACAATAAGCAGTGTTAACTAGGCCTCCGACCTTCTTCCTGTTTTTTGAACAAGATCACCCTTACGTCAGTGTCTTTACCCTTTCTGGTCAGTCTACTTAGAATTCTTTTCTCCTGCTCATTGTGTGAGTTTTAATTTAAATGCTACCTGAACATTCTATATAAAATAGGCTACTCTTCCAGGCTTGCAAAATTTATCACTGGGTGATGCCACTGATACTCAGAACGGGAATCACTTCTTGGCATATGTGTGTGACATATAAAAGCAAGATGTGCTCAATGATTTTCTTGTCTGTTTACACAAGAGAATGTATTTTTATTTTGCTAAGGATTATTTTATGGCCTGTGATATAGAAAAGGTACACCAGCAGGAAGGGAGGGTTTTGTTGTATGAACAAAAGTGCTTTATTGCTTTAGTCACAGAAAACAGCTGCTGGTTAACATATGCTTCCTGATCTTGATTAATTGAGGGATGAAATAGTGAAAATTATGACTGTGATCATTTCGGAGTACTGTGTGAAGAAATGGGTGTCAAATAAAAGATCCTGTTCCGCCACACTGAGGACTTCTGGCTCTTGGAGTAAAGGGTAGACCTTCAAGATTTTAGCATGATTGAGATGAAGGCGATCTTGATAGTATCAGTGTTACATAACTCTGTTAGACGTCCCGTGGGATCGCATCTCAACAGCATCATCAGTATCTTGAGTGGTCTGATTCTATCCTTTAGAGCACACTTCTTAATGTTGAAAATAAAGGTCTCAACTGAAGTAGAGCAGCATGAATAACAAATAGAAAGAGATAGAAAACAATCATTTAGGGCTAGAATTCATGGAATTCGTTGGTTGATTAGAAGGGAGGATTTGAGAGACAGAGAGAAAACTAAAATAAATCCAGAGTTCCCAGTTTATGAATGCTGTGAGATTATCCTAGAGATGCCAATAAGAAGGTCCAATTTGGACCAAGGTAATACATTTATTTTAGAGAGACTGAGCGAGTTATTTCCATGAAATCCACATGGAAGTGTCTAGTAGCAGGAAATATGGATCCAGCACTCAAGAAAGAATGGATAATAATGTGGTCACCATTGAAGCTGGGGAAATGTAGATGCTCTCCTTAGGAAATCAAGTAAAGTGAAAAGAAGGGGAATGATAAGAAAGAATGGAATCTGGTAACATTAACATAAAAAGAGTTAACAGAGGAAAAGGAGTGTCATGAAAGATTCTGAGCTACAGAACCAGAAAAACAAGATGATGAATAGCAGTATTCAAAGAGGGAGCGGAGGAGAGCGTCTAAGCCTCAAAGATGTCAACTTGGATAAGGAGTGGAAAGACGTTAATGGTTTTGTCAGTTAGATTTTGGTGACCATAATGCAAATAGCTTAGTGTGAATGAGAGTTGTGTCTTTTTGAAGAATGAGGAAAACATCACTGGAAGCTTCCTAACAGATTAATAGTAATATCTTTGGCCAGAAGTGTGACACTTGTTATTACTGAACCTACCGTTGGTGAGAAGAACTTGAATGGCCACAGTATATATTAAGTATGATTTACTTACTGAGGCTACAGAAGGGGCACCCCTCCCCAAACACAAGGCTGCCTGACACCTGAAAATGTGAGTTCTATAAGCATGGGAGAGGTGGAGGCTGGTGACTGGGTAAGTAGCCAGTAGAGTCTACCATGAGAAAGAAGCTAAGAGAGGGTGTGTGTGAGAGTGAGAGAGACAGAGACAGAGACAGAGAGACACAGAGACAGAGAGAGACAGAGACAGGTAGAGAGAGACAGCTTTTATTTTCTCTGAAATAGATGCAAGGTCAACGTTGAGAATAATAGGATAACAGAGAAGAAAGTGCTTGAAGCTTTTGAAAGGGTGATAAAAACTGAAACGGCATTTATGGGGATTGGGAAAAGGGGTATGTAAGTGGAAGTTAGGAGAACGAACACTCTCCATTCTGGAAGATGGGAAAATCGCTCTCACCAAGGCAAGTGCCATTTTGATGTTTGATTTAACTTAATGTGGAGTCAGATACATTAGAGGTGAAGGTGATCCATTTGACCATCCTGTCCTTTTCATGCAGATGCAAACTGCTCTCACAGCAGGTGTTTTATTGCTTCATTCAAACTCACCTTAAATGTCCTGACTGATAAAATTTCCACAGCTTCCCTTGGGAGCCTGCTCCATCATCTGAGAACTCTGTGTGTCAGGCAACATTCCCTGTCTTCCCGCGTCATCCTCCTGTATTTCCTCCTATCAGTGTCTTCTTCCGACAAAATGATTCCCCTCATTGTGTGGAGTTTCACATTTAAGTTCTTGCCGCATCTCTCTCAGTCACCATTTATGCATGGATCTCAGTGTTCTACTCCTTCCCCATCCATCCATCACCCTCTACTGATGAGTGCTGCTTTCCCTCATAATACTGATGAATACTTGGGGCCTTTAAAATCTAATGCTTCTTGTATGAACTAGTTCATAGTAGGAGAAATAGTCTCGTGAAATCGTCTCCTAGTTATATAATTCTTCTGCTGTCTACCCATCTTGAATTGTTCCCTCGCCCTTTCATCCCTGTTTGAAGAAGTCTACAGGACAATCTCCATTATTTTAGGAAAACATATCAGCTACGAACTGAAAGCTTGTGTCTCCTCCAAAATTCATATGCTGAAATCTAATCCCTAGTGTGATGGTATTTGGAAGTAGGGCCTTTGGGAGGTGATTAGGTCATGAGGGCTCCACCTTATAAGAGAGACCTCAGAGAATTCCCTTGCCCCTTTTGCCATGCGAGGTCACATTATAGCAAAAAGACAACCATCTATGAACCACGAAGCAGGTTCTCACTAGATGCTGAATCTTCTACCACCTCAGTCTGGGACTTCCCAGCTTCCAGAGCTGTGAGAAATAAATTTCTGCTGTTTATATGTCACCCAGCCTATGGCATTTCGTCATAGCAGCCCTAACGGACTAAGACAGAAATTGGCATTGAGAGTGGGGTGCTGTTCTAACAAATACCTAAAATGTGGATGCAGCTTTGGAACTGAGCAATTGGTAGAGGCTGGAGGAGTTCTGACATGCACGCTAGCAAGAGCCGACATTGTTGAGAATAGACTTGGTTAAGGGTGATTCTGGTGAGAGTTCAGAAAGAAAAGAGGAGAGATGTAGAGAAAGCCTCCATCTTTTTAGGCTACCAAGTAATCAAGAGAATAGTAGTAGAAATCTACTATTTGGCCAAGGCCATTTTGCGAAGTCTTAGATGGGAATGAGGAATATATTTTGGAAACTGGAGGAAAAATGGTCCTTGTTATAAAGTGGCAAAGAACTTGGCTGAACTGTGTTTGTGTCTTAGTGTTTTGTGGAAGGTAGAAATTGTGAGTGATGAAATTGGATATTTGGCTAAAGAAATTGCTAAGTAACATGTTGAAGAAGTAGCCTGGTTTCTCCTGGATGCTTGTAGTAAAATGAGAGAAATAATTTAAAGATGGGATCGTTAATCAAAAGGGAAGCAGAACGTAATGATTTTGAAAATTCTCAGCCTATCCCTGTAAAAAAGAATAGAAAAGCCTGTTTGAGAGAGAAACAGGTGTGTGGCCATATGACCATTTGATAAGGAGATTAATCAGCCATCTTGACAGAAGCCAGGAGCTATTGCCCAAGAGATGGAAGAATGATTCCAAAGGCAATCCAGAGATCATCAGAGCTGCCTCTCATCACAGGTCCAGAGTGCACAGGGCCACTGGTGCCCCATGGGGACTTTGGTGTACCCTGCTGTGTGCCACTTCACAGTACAGGCTCCTGCTCCCTTCACTCCATTGCCATCCTCCTTAGCCACCCCAGTTGTGGGCTCAGGTGCATCTAGGCTGTGCTGAGCAGAGCTGTGGGGGCATGACGGTCTCCGCCAAGATTTCAAAGGACAAAGCCTCTTAGCAGAGGCTTAGGACTCCAACTCCAGAGAGCTATATGCAAAGAACTGCTACAGGGCCACCCAAAGCCACAGGCTGCCAGGCAAAACTGAGGGGGCAGGATTGCCCCCTTAGTGAGTCTGGAAGGCAGAGCATGGAGCCAAAGAGAATTATAGTTGACTTTTGAACAACACCAGGGGTAAAGGTGCCGACTCCCTCCCACCTCCAATTCCCTGCTCCTTACACCATTGAAAATCCAGGTAGAACTCTACAGTTAGCCCTCTGTATCTGTGAGTCCACATTCACAGATTCCACCAGTCTCAGATCATGTAGTACAGTAGTACATATTTATTGAAAAAAAATCTGTGTATAAGTGGACCTGCACATTTCAAATCCATGTTATTCAAAGGTTGACTGTGTTCTTGAGCCTTAAGGTCTAATGGAAATTGCCCTGTTGGGTTTTGGGCTTTCTTGGTGGGATCTGTTACTCCTCTCCTATTTCTTCCTTTTGGAATGGGAGCATCTATTCTATGTCTGTCTCACCATTGTGTTTTGGAAACATACCTAATATGTTTGATTTATATAACTGAGGAAGAATTTGCCTCAAGATGAATTATACCTTGAATTCACTCATATCCGGTTTAGATCTTTAGGCAAAACTTTAGACTTCGACTTCTGGGTTGATGGCATGTGAGATGAACATGAATTTTGGAGGCCAGGGGCAGAGTGCTATAGACTGAAGATTTGTGTCCCCTCAAAATTCGTATGTTTAAACCTACCCCTAATCCCAAATGGGATAGTATTTGGAAGTGGTTTTTGTGGGGAGGTGAGGTGAGGATGGAGTCCTCATGAAGGGGATTAGTGCCCTTATAAAAGAGACTCCAGAAAACTCCCCACCCCTTCCATCATGTGAGGTTAGAGCAAAAAGATGTCCATCCATAAATCAAGTAGTGGACTCTTCACCAGACACCGAATCTGCTGGTGCTTGATCTTGGGCTTCCCAGCTTCCACAAATGCAAGAAATAAATACCACCATGTCACCCAACCTACGGTTGGGTGGACTAAGCTTGAATAGACTAAGACTATATCCTATCTTTTCTTAAGATGCCTCTGCTTGAAATCTCTTTCTTTTTAAAACATATTGCAAATTATTGCCAAATTAACCTTTCTCCAACTGTATTTTCATGTCCATTCCGTATTTAATACTTTTAATACCTACCCATCATCTAGATGTTGGGTAGGTATTAAAATCTAGAAGCACAAACTCCATAACCCATTATTCCTTTTGCAGTCTGCTCCCAAATTACTTTTGCAGATCCGCCTCCAACATTATAAATTCTGAACCAATCAGAACATGCACAGTATTTCCCGTCACCAAAATGTTCCCTGCCACTTATCTGTCCAATTTCCAGTCATTCCTGTTGTCCTAAAGTCCCAGTTTTTCCATAAAATATTTCTTGATCTTTCCTGCCTCTGAAATCTTATGCTGTTAACGTCATGCCAATCATTCACAGAGGCACACTTCCTGGTGGCATAGTTTTACTAGTTGCATTGTTAGTTAATTCTTTGTGAGGTTCCTTGAAGTCAGGCTGCATTTCTTGGCAACTATTTGAGCAAGCTTATTCAAGTCACTTAATTTCTCTGAGCTGAAAATTTCTCATTTATGAAAAATAATAGTCATTTCACTGGGTTTTCATGTTAATTAATGGAAAATGGTTAACTGTTAAGTAGCATATAGGTAGTTAGAACAACTTATACGTTTGTTTGCTTCCTTCAAATGCTTCATATGCTTAAAGACAATGCTGGGTTTTAATAGATGCTCAATGAACATCTGATAAAGTGAACAGTTAATTCATTTACTTCTGGTAAATGACCTTTTTCTAAAGTTTTTCCTTTTCTTTCTTTCTCTAAATATTTCTAGATTCTGAATGAAGTTGATTTGGTCCCATATCCCTTAGCAGATAATGAATGCAAATGAATCAATACTCATAGTTGTTTGACTTTGCTGTTTTACGGGAGCTGATTCAGTTTTAATCTGGCCTTCAGGAGAAGAATATGGGATAGTTTAGTTCATGTTTCTTCATGGGTACTATTTCCACTGGCAATTGTCCAGAAAGGATTATGTCAAAGTTACCCATTCCTTTGTCCTAAGAATCTTGTGGGCATGGAGATTTTTGGTGGTGGTCATATAACTCAAGGTGAGAGAAATGATGACATAAAATTGAGCATGAGAAGAGAGAGTAAGAGCGAGTATTAGGGGTAACCATCTACGTATTTGCAAGAGAAGGGTCTAACCAATCTTGACTTAGATCTGTGTTTTAGGCTGAGTGAACCATTCTTGAAAATAAACTAAGACATACAGCCCTTCAGCTTACTACCTGTGCTGAACTGTTAGTTTTATTAACCCCCAGCACCTTCTCCCTTTAACTTTGTTGAGATTTATCCAGCACTGTCTGCTCATTCTTGCTTCTCCTTTATATTTACAACGGAGATAATTTCTTAAAGAGAAAAAAATTATATATGTCCCTGAAAAACTTACCAGGTTAATTTTTCAGGGATAAAATTAGACCATAGCACCAACACTGTTGTTTAGTCTCCTGGTAACTGTTGACATTAATAAGCCTTGTGCTGTGACCCTGGAGGACTTGTAGCACTCAGACCTGAGGCACCATTGTGGACTGACAAATTCATCTCTACATTTCCTGGCCCGTTTGCCAAATGAAAGAATAGCTGACTCTCAAATGCAAGTTTGTCTTACTTCCTTTTTAGCAGAAAAATAAAGCTATTATAATTATAATTTTTATTATGAAGATCTTTGTTTCACCATTTTAAGGTGGCTGAATTTATGGCGTCGGAGAACTCATTAGCCAGTCAGCCCAAGCTATGCAACTTTAACTGTCCAAAGTATCCAAAGAGCTCCAATTAACAGACTTTGGGGGGACTTCAAACAGTCAGAGCCTTTGAATGTAAGCCATTCCCCAAGGCAGCATCTACTCGGCATGAAGTAAAGGGGAGATCTGGCAGTTATCCTCTTGATTTGATCAGTGCAGCTAGTCAGGGTTCTATTTCCCTGCGGAATTAGCTGGTTTGGCTGCCTACCCTGATCAAATCTGATGGATAATTGTCCAACCTTCCTTGCATTTTGTATCCTATAAACAGAGCCTAGCCAAAAACAGGACCGACAACAGCCAATAACTGATCTTCCTGCTTTTGAAAGATTATTATTGTGCTATTACTAGGCCAGTTGTCCAAGGTCAGAATGTTCTCTTGGTTTGTGTCAAGGTGTTTTTGTTTGGTTTGGTTTCATTTCCACTTACTGTAAACCGAATTAGCTTGTTTCAGAGATGTTTAGCCTTGGTTGAAATCAGCATAATGCTCAACCCCAACTGTGAATACCAAGAAACGTTTGAAATGGGAAATGTGACATACAGACAAGGTACTACCTGGGCTTCTGTTATCTAAAAACGTAGCCGCTCTTCTCTCCAGTCCATTGAACAGCTCTGTTCAAGAGCCGGAACAAAGTCACACTAAAGCAGCGTTAATAATTTAGTTTTGGTTTTGCATCATTAGATACTGAGGCCGTTGATGTTTTACCACTTGTCTCTCAACCCAGGGGCATTTGCTAAGACCAGTTTCCTATTTTTAAATGATGGCACTAAGCCATAGCAAAGACTATCAAATTTTTATTTTTCGTTTATGAATGGTGCCTCAAAGACCATTCAGAAGTTTTATTGAATTGCTCTTATGCTGCCCCTTTAGAAGTGGCTTTAATAAAAGCCATTTTGCACTCACTTTGTGGGGGCTCAGTCTGAATCAGGGGGAGCCTATTAAGTGATTTTTCCAATATAGACCACTGACAGTTGTGTCTCCTCTTCCCTAAAAAGCAAGAATCAAAAAAGAGAAACAAATGGCTTGCTTTGGAAAAGCTGATGTATTCAAATAATAATGAGAGAAAACTGACCTTGGTTTCCTCCAACAGTAGCTCCCTCACTGGTGTGTGTCGGGGGTCCCCACTGGACTCTGAGCACAGATTATGTGTATGCACAGATGTATGTGTATACAGTCAGACACAGGGTGGTCCTCAGTTAAAACAGTGCTGGTCACTAAGTCTCTCCCAGCATGTCTCCCTTTCCCAGGTCCTCTTGGATTTTCTCCTATGGACATCCTTCTCTGAGTATTCTCTCCCACACTGTCAATAGTTCTTCCAATCTTCCTTTCTCCAAAATGGATTCAGTACCTTCCTGACTTTTCCCCTACTCTTTCCTTCTTCCTATCCCCCAGCTCCCCAGTCATCCATCCATCAAACTCGACATTACTTGATGCCATTCATGCACAAACTAGCACAATTTTGTTTAAGCTCCACCAGGTATTATTCATCCCCAAAGGTCTTTGAAATAAACATGTTGATCGTAAGCTCTTAGTACCAGGAAAATGTATTTTCTATTTTCTTGGTTCAATATCAGTATCATTCTTTGCAGACAGATAAAGGTGGCTGTTAAACATTAGCTGACCCCACATTAGAAATTAAGCAAAACACAGAAGTTTGAGTCTGAAGGCCAGCCCAGGATTTCATTTGAAGGATATCCTAGGGGTGGTAAGTACTGTGTGTGTGTGTGTGTGTGTGTGTGTGTGTGTGTGTGTGTGTGTGTGTGTGTGTGTGTGTGTGTGTCTGTGTGTGTGTGTGTGTGTGTGTCTGTGAAGAGGGTGGTTGGTCACAGAGGGGCAGAAGTAAGTAAGAAAGGAACTGACTCTACAGGGATGGCTAAAACATGACATCTGTGTCGCTGTTCCCAAATTCCGCATGTCAGACGTCGGTCACTGAATGAGCACTGCATTCTTTCCCAGTGAGCCAAAGACAGCCCAAGCTTGCTGTCCAACACAGCCTTTTATTCAGCCTCTAACAACTGGAATTTATGAAAAAAAAAGCTGTTTATACTCACAACCTAGACAATTTCTGTTCATTCCCCAAAGTCTGTAGATGAATCTCTTGGTGTTTTCTTCTGAGATTAAAGACTTTCCTTGTAGGCTTTCCATTCAAATTAGACCGGTCTTTATTCAGGGCCTCTTGGGAATTTTGCACATCTCGTGAAGTTGGGCAGGCAGTTGTACTTTTGCTTCTCTCTAAAACATCTGTTCCCACTACTAGGAATTTGGGTCACTGCTCTATTCTTTATATTTAACCATCTAGGGAATTTTCAAGTTTCATATGCAGACAGGCATATGATACATTCCTTAAACTTACTAAAATGTGGCATTTTCTAGAGAATGAAAAGGAAATGTTGGTGGCTTCTGACAGATTGTGTCATAGCATGGCACAATATAAGGGCAGGATTTTATTTTTGACCTCACCCTAATCCTCACTCTAACTTTAACCCACCAAAAGTGTGATTATTCAATATGTATAACATGCAGGTATGTATCTAATGTGTACTGGGAAAAATATGTGGAGAGGCAGTAGGGAATAGTGGTTATGAGACTGGTGGCAGCTTGCTAATTGGGAATCCCAGCTCACTAGCTGTATGATTTAGGGAAAGTTATGTCATCTTTTAGTGCCTCAATTTCCTTAAATGTGAAAGGAAGATAGTAACAATACTTACCTCCTGGGATTATTTTGAGACTTGCTTGATTTAATTCATATCAAGTGTTTAGAAGACTAAGTACACAATAACATTAGCAACTATAGCCATGCTGACATTAACCACAGAGTACACTCAGCTATGTGTTACCCAATCAGCAATGTGTGTCTTTGTCTTTAACACCCTGATTTCTTTTTTACCCACTTAACTCCTAGAATATTTATGATTTTAAGAAGGTACTGCATGTATCTTAATAAGACATTTAATATAGTAAACTGGTTTCAAGCCAAGAACACGGAACACACCGACTTTCAGTGCATGACCTGAGCCAAATGCAGTTAACTATCCAGCCTATGTTATGTATTACCTACACTACAAATAAGAAAAGAGGCCCAGAGGAAAAAGCTATCATCCCAGGTGCCCCAGCTAATAAGAGCCAGAGCTAGAGCCAGAGCCAGAGCCAGGATTTAAACCCAAGTCTGTTTACTCTGTCCTCTTTCTGTTGTGTTAAAGCTCTGGGAATATGTGGAGTAAGAGTTAAGTAAATACACACAAGGTACTACCATCTTCTATGAATAAATATTTCTGTGCTTGAATTGAGAGAATCTGCCTGACTCAGTATTTTTTTTCAACACAATGCTGTAATTTTCTGAGACAAGATTGCATGGAAAAAAATAAAATATTCAGAGGGGTCCTTCCATTACCATTGTTCTGTTTTGTTTTGTTTTTTACTGTTTTCACCTGGTTAGAAAAGCAATTTGTCAATTATGTTAAAAATAACTGGTCAAATGATAATGCAGTGCTATAGCCTAAATTTTCAGATGCAAATTATTTAAGATTCAGTGAATACTAGTTCAAAAGGAATAGAGAAAAACCTGCGATAACCACCAGGTTTTCTCAGGTTCAACATTTTGCACAACGATTACAGGAACTTCCACCCAACACAGGAATCCAAACTCAAATTTCAGCAGCGATGGTGGTTGATTTGTAATCTGGGGTCCCACAGCCATTCTGGGCTTTCTCCAGGCAAAGTACTGAGGGATATTCTTCTGACAGAACATTCAGCACAGCACAGGGCAGCCAAAACAAGATCTCCTCTCAACTGCATCCCTCGAGGCAACACCCCCAGGCCCTCTGTTCATTCCCCTTGTAGTGTCCGACAGTCCTTTCTTGAACACCACTGTCTAATTGCACTGCGCCCAAACTACCTGGTGACCTCCAGAATATTAAACTTTCAAGAGATTAAAAAAAAATAAAGCCTTTGCAGTTGTGATTCTGTTCTGAGTGCTTTCAGTATAATTCATCAACAGATAGTTTTCTTCTCCAGGTTGAATGAAAAAAAAAAATCAAATCAAATCGCTATAGGTTTCTTCTAGTCCTACACCAAAATATCCCAGAGGGCAGAGACTCAAGATTGCTTCACAAATCCTACACAATTTTTATGGATGATGAACAACCCTGTGGGAAATAAATTATGATAGTCAGCTAGGAAATGGAAAATGTCTAAAAATTTCTAAAAATAATGATTACATTTCTCCACTGTTTGACACACCGACATTTTTACAGAAGCACATAGAGCCAGTGTTAGGAAGGGCTGCTGGTGCCTGTTGGGAAGCTGTTCTTTCAAGTGTTCCTTCACCCGAGACGTCGGGAGGAAGTAGCCTTCAATTTCACATCCTGCAATAGTTCATCTTGCCTCCTCTCTCCCAAATCAATCTTCTCTCATGCCTTCTCTGTCTGGGCAATAAAAATACCATTACCATCCATTCTTCTTTCTTCCTGTAAGAATTAGAGCATGTCTCTGAATATTTAAATATTTGAGTTTTAGGACGTCCCTTTCCTCAAAAACAGAGTGTCATGATGCTTTGTCAAAAATACATCTAAGAGGAATCTTCTGGTTTTTTTCTCTCCACACAGGTAAGACAAAGTGCATTAAAGCACACTAAAAAAAAAAAAAAAAAAACCTGAAAGTACTGAAAATGGAGACAATTTTCTTCATGATGTTTTGAAACAGAACTTGAATTTTCCTTGCTTAACTCTTGGTTTAATTGATTCTGTTTTTCTATTGTGTTTTCTCTTTGTTTTATACATCTTCTGAGATATCTTGTTCCTTAAGTATAACCTTTCCTGAAAGTTAATTTTGTGCACTGCGGTAAAAAAGGGACGTCTTTTTCAAAATTTTCTTACTCCAGTCTGTTCTCTACTACACTCTCAGTGTCTGTACAAATTAAGATATCCCCCGTTAGTGACATAATATTGCCTCTGTTTCTTTCACATAGCAAAGAACCTTGCACACAGAAGGCACTACAATTCTTAATTGAAGTGGATCTGGCAAGGGGGCAACTCTTTCACCCAGAGGCTCAATCTTTCAAGAGCTGAGGGAGAGGCTTAGATAAAACACTACTGTCTACAAAATAAAGAAGAGAAGCCGTACAAAGGCAGAATTAAAATAAAGGGAGCTGGCTTCAGCGTTTGGTACAGGAGAACAAATTTAGTCTAGGGTGTTTTTCACAACAGAGCAGTTAGGATTGGCTTACCCAAGCCGGAAGAGGCACTGTAAAAGTAGACGCAGCGTTACAAAATGCAAGCCCATTTTAAAATGAGCGGCACCTCATTTTATTTGCATTTGTGTTTTTTGTTGTTGTTGCGGTTCTTGTTCTGGTGCAGGATGACTACAGTACTACTGACCTGTTCTTCTGAAGTCAGTCTTGGTACCTGAGAGACTGTGAATCCCTGCTGCAGCATGATGAACTTTGATTTTTTGTTATTTATGGACAACTCACTTAGTTATTTCATTGGCCGTTTTTATTTCAAAGTGATGTTTGTATTTTTCCAAAGTTTTATGGAATTTTTATCTTACAGCGTGTTTTTTCCAGATGCCAGCAACTAGTAATAAGAGAAATATTTTACTCAATCTTCCCACATTTACTAAAAGGAAAAGGGTTGTTTTTTTAAAAACAATTGCAGAATTACTTGTGAGCTGTGATTTCCTATATTATTTCATTTTTCTATACAATATATATATTCAGTGGTCTTACCTAAGGTATTTCATAACTCATAAGGTAAAAATTTTGTACAAAAAACATGTGCTCTTTAGAATATTTTTAAATTAGTAGTTTATTTGTAATTCCTATTAATAAGTCTAAATAAAGAATATATCAAATTTTTATCTTACTACGCAGTATGTAAATGTATATGTACCATAGTGATATGGGTTTCTCAAAACTTGAAGTTTGGTGTCTTTTAGGAAATGTTCTTCAACTCTGTTTAGGTATTCTTTATATTTTCCAATTCTTTGCTAAAAACTTCATTCTGTGCATCTGTACTTCGCTTGAGTTCTCTGAATATCTTCGCCATAATTGCTCTAAACTCTTTTTTGGATAGATTGCCTATCTCATCACTTATTTCTTCTTCTGGGACTTTATCTTGTTCCTTGGCCTGGAAGATATTCCTCTGCTGCCTCATATTTTCTATCTTTCTATTTGTACTTTTAGGGAGGTTGTGTTTCTCGACCTGGGGAAGTGGTCCTCTGTGGGAGACGTCCTATGTGTCCCAGCAATACACACCTCTCTTGTCACCCCAGGGCTGGAGTCCAGCTGTTCCCAGTGTAGAGTCTGGCTTGTGTTTGTGGATTCTTCCCACAGGGTTTGGATTCTTATTTCTGGTATCTGCCCCCCCGGTGGATGAGGCTGGACTAGAGGCTTATGCGGGTTTCCTGGCAGGAGGGGTTGGTGCCTGCCCACTATTGGGTGAAGCTTGGTCCGGGTCCTCTGGTGGGGAGGGCTGTGTCTAGGGGTGTGTCTAGAGGTGTCTGAGGCTCAGGAAGTCTGCTGATGGGTGGGGCTGTGTTCCCACCCAGTATGTTGTTTGGGGCTTCGTGACACTTGAGTCCGCAGGCTGTTGGGTGGGGCTAGGTCTTGGTGCTAATGATCCAATCAAGATGTCAGCCTCCAGGAAAGCTTCTGTAGGTAAACACTCCCAGAATGTCTGGTAGTTTATGGAGGTTCACACTGCTCCATAGTCTTACCAACACTTGGTATTATCAGGTTTATTCTATTTTGTCTATTTAGTGGGTATAATATTATCTGTTTTCCATCTTAATTTACATTTCTCTGATTACTAATAAGATTTAACATCTTTGTTGTTTAAATATTTGCTGTTTTTATGTGTATGACAAATGTGTCAGTACGACAGCCAGATATAAAACATGTTTGAAAACAACAGTTGTTTGCAGAAAACAATATGACTTTATGTCAACAAATGACTATTTTAAATATAATTATAATCAATCGTATGTAAATAACTAACTAGTTTCTTCTTTCCATGCATACATATACGTGATGCCTTACCTACAGTCATAATGTCCTAAAAGTTTAATTATAATAGAAGTAACCACTAAGAAGGGTTTCACTTGTCCTTGTGCACATGCTGTCTCCAAACAGGAACTGAACAGTAATCAACCATTTTGAAAATTTCAGTGCCAGTGTGTTTTTGTGTTCACATGACCCATTACTGCTTGAGATAATGCTGTATTGTATGAGTAGATTAAAAGTTCATTTGTTTTAAGACGAAATGTAGATATTTAACACAAAATAATTAAGAATTAGAATACTTGATGGGTGACTTTTAGAGCTTACTTGAAAGATGGTAGTTTTTAGCTGTTGCCGCTGTGCTGTGCTTCCCAGAGCCAAACAGGCAGATGGCCTTTCATTATTTCCTCGACTTTTTATATTTGTTGATGATTGTTGTAATTAATTTTTAATCTGAAGACTTGTAAAACAATACTTGGGAATTTAACAAACCAAACTTGTATTAATGAAGCACAAACTGTCCAAATAGTCTTCCTCTATCAAACTTTACTGAGCAGTAATAACGCTTTCCTCATCGAGGGCTGAACCCGAAGCATCTGGGAAGCAAGTTCCTTTGGAAGGACCACCAGCAGTCTGCACACACTGGGAGTAAGGATGACAGAGTTCCAAGTATGAGATGAAAACAAAATTTTAAAACTCTCTTTGTTGAAACAAAAGTACTATTATTGAGGGGGTACTTATTAAACCCTGAGTGTCCTAATTCCATAATTATAAAGATAAAATTATTGAGGAACCTTTTGGAAATGTAAACATTTCACAATAGTAGATGATTTCCATACCTATTTCTACACATGCAGACTGTGTATCCTGGCCTTCTCCCTTCTCCAGTAAGAAACAGAAATTTTAGTAGTTTTTCCAGAGTCAGGGATAATTGGTCAAAATATGAACCTACTGTTGTATTTCCTGGATTCATAATTCGTGACCAAGTTCCTTTTCAGAGGAGACTTGCCATGTTAACTAGAAAAATAACAATAATAAAAGATACAACCTACTGAGAGCGCTGTGCCAAACGCTGTGCAGAAAGATGCTCAGACACGAGCCCGTTTAATCCTCACAACACTCCGAGTAACCTTAATTACCTTTATTTCACAAAGTAGAAAATGGAGAAATAGTGGCAACAAGAAGCTTGCCAAAGCACGCATCTTCAGAAATCCAGAAATCATCAGAAATGGAAGTAAAACTTCAGCATGTTGTGTACAAGTCCTGCCTTTCCTGGAGCCTGTGTGTGAACAGCTTGACATGTACCTTGGCATCTGTGATATGCGGTCCCACGAAGTATGACGTGTGCATGCTCTCCAACCAGTCAGCTCGGGATTTGAATTAAATTTTGCATAACCTGCAAGACACATCCTGGGGAAAAGAGGACGCTCATTCTGTGACCGACACAGTAATGTGAGTGGATTTGAGTTGTTTTCTTAAGCCTTGAGAGAGCTTTGGAAAATGGGGTAGATATGATTTGTCAGATGGACAGTGAGAGATTCAAGGGGTAAAGAGAAACCATTCACCCTTGCCACTGTTTTATTTATTTTCTCACTCCTGTCAAGGAGCAGCTCTACGTTTTGCTCAGAATAGCCTTCTAATCCTCGTCTACAAAGCCACATGTATTCTTTTATCAAAAACTTGACTCCACGCCAGCCTCCCTGAGGAGCCCTACCCTGACGATAGGTCGGATAAATGCATCCTCTGCTGCTTCTCTGACGACGGCATTCCCCAAACACCTTTCGTTTAGAAATGTAAACACTTTTTTTTCAAAAACAAAAAAAAGAACATTATATCTGATTTGTCATCTCATTTTGTGTATTATAAATTCAGACATTCTTCTAAGCTGTTTTGTACTACATGAAGGTCGAGAATTATTTAATGCATGAAATGGTCGATTTGTCTGGTGGAACATGGGCTGCAATATTTAGAAATGGCTTGTAAAAGGGATAGTGTACAGTTCTGTAAAAACAGGTAATCCCTTGGTCAATAATTATAATGTGATCTCTTAGCCATGGTGTGTCGTTCATGGTGGGCCATCATGAAACGGGGTTCATACTGTCATTGGGACAGCCTCCAAGGGAGGGATGGAGTAAATCGCTACCCATGAAAAAGGCATGCAGGAGGACAAGAGGCTTCCCTGGTGGGGAGGATGACAGTAATTCAAAAAGGGGGTGAGGGAGGTCACCATTCCTTTTTTGCAAAATATTGCAGGTATCCACACTTTTCTCTGTGCATTCATAGGAAATTAGAAGAGAATAAAACATATGAAGGCTCCACAGAGAACCTCATATTGAAGTTCAGAATGGTGCAAACTGGAACTCTTCCACTAGGGGATGCGGTAGGGATTCTGAGGGGAGGGCTAAGTGACATGAGCATTAGTACTAGGGGACAGGCTGAAAAGTTGACCGTCCAGGGTAAAATATTCAAAGACAGAATTTGGCACTACGTCACTTGCCAGACAATGTATTCACTTGACATTATAGAATATAATATCTATAATATAGAATATTGTATCTATAATGATACTGTATAGAATATCATTCTTACACAGTATTATCTGACAGTGAAACTTCTTAACGTAACCTTATGCCATAAAAATAAGTAGCTGTGCAACATACACAGCTGGAAGCGAAAAAGACTATCACTGCTTTTTGATTCAGAGAATTCTCAAGAATACGGTAAAATAAAGGAGAGATTCATAAGAAAAACATTCTAGTCCCTTTATTGCAGTGAGAGCTAGAAAGTTACAGATCTTGCCTAAATAAATTAGCTTTTTCAGAAACTGCTAGAGATTTTGCTTCTAACAGTTGCTTCTGACATACCGGCATTGATCTCAGCTGCTTTGGAATATACCCTGTTGGTCAGAAAGAGGCAGACGCCATCCATCACTATTACAGGGGGGAAGGTAGTCTCTGCGGAATCCTTTAAAGGCGACAAGTTCACTTCCTCCTGTTGGTGGCAGAGTGGGTTGCGTTTGTCTGGCAATTGAATGTGACTCCCCACCAAGTCTGAAGGTGCATGTAGCACACCCAACGGTCTGCACACAAAGAAAGATCAAGTTGGCCTGCCCCTCTCTTTGGAGCTTGGAGCTCACTGATCTCAGTGGAGTGTCACTGTCCCCTTTATGACAGCCACTCATTTCCCAGGCCTGCTGGGTTTCCAGACTGCCTTCCTATTGTATGTGTACACAGACTGATTATAAGTTCACCATTTCCTTCCACCTCTTTGTACAGGGTATTATCTATGACAGATGAGTGCAATAAAGTGAATCCATTTTTTTTTTCTCCCCTCTTGCAGGCAGCACAGTGAGTTCTAACCAACAAAGGCACATTGAGGTAAATCTTTAACAGTGTCACCACATTGACTTTCATCATTTTCACCTTTCCTTTCACTGATTTTTATCCCTGGAGTTGTAAAACATAGTTTCACATTGTGACCGTCCTCTAGTCCTCAGTAGAATTCGTTACACTGACAAGAACATACTCTTTTTCATAGACACTCCATCACAGCTCAGCCTTCGTTGCTTCTCTCTCTCCACAAATTCTATTTTATAGATAAAAGCTCAGAGTTTCAAAGGATGAAAAATTTTCAAAAAAAAGTGAAGCTTTCACTTTAAAAAGATAATGCAGTACTAGGAAACTACTGGAAAAAAATGTGATGGGATATTTTATAAGAGAAACGTCTGTATATTAAGAAAAATTCCAAGACAGTATATATATGATTTTATAAAAAATTTGTTTTATAAACAGCATGCTATTTATGGACAGAAAAAAAGTATGGTTGTTTGCTTTTCTATTTTCTCCTCTTTCTTACCCTTTATTTATTCATGAGTGTTTTTGATTTCATAGTAAGATTTAAAAATTTGTAAAGACAAAAAGGAAAACAGAAAATAGGAAATAACAAATACCATAAGGTTTTTATTTCAGATTATTTAGCCTATGTAAACAAAAACCAATTTGAAAATAAAGATTGATACAAATTTGTCATTTTATTTAATTGTTTATTGCAAAAAGGAAAGCTATTTCAAAGAGGAGGAGGCATGTAAGAACCCACCACTCTAATACCATAGTGATTTCTATTTTTCTTAAGTCACAGGCAATTTCAAAACAAATGAGGGTGCTTTGTAGGGAAAACACATTTCAAGGCATCTCTACAGGAACACTGTGAAATAATCCACTGGAAAAGGGAGATACTGAGCCCAAAAGCTAACTTTTGCCTATTTAACCATTTAAATAATTGCTATCATTTCTTTGTAAATTGTTAACACTTTAAAGGACCATTGTTATGTCTGATTTTGGGGTTATTCTTTCCTTCTTTCATTTAACGAACTGGTAATGAACACATACTATGTTGCTTTTATTCAAAGCTCTCTGTGACATTCCTTTTCCACTGTGCTCAGGGGCTGAGAAACTCTGTAAGAGAACTGGTTAAGGAAAGAAATAGGGTAGGAAGGTAAAACCTAAGAGGCATATCTGAAAGATCACATTCTGGAAAGTCACCTACAGAAACAAAAGGGAATTAGGGTGCATTATAGAGACAATTTGGGAGGTGATTTTTTTTTTTTAAGAGAAAGAAAGAAAACAAGACAAATCTGTCACATGAGCAAAAATTATTCTTTTAGAGGCAATTTGAAGCCCAGACAGAACCAAATAGTGAATTCACTTGCAAAGATCAAAAAGTAAAATTTGGAGGGATTGTAGAGTGCTTCAGACAATCAGGCCTCAAACTAGCTTGTGCCCCTGAGAATCTTGTATGTAAGATCCAATTAATTTGCGCCTGAACTATTCACGATTACATCTTAGATACTAAAACTAGTACAAGGATATTAGTGTCCCTGATAGTTAAATAGATAGTATCTATCCTTGACAGATAGCCTTGTTCATCTGATGAGAAGGCTATTAGACCTATTCTGTCTCCACATTTAAGAATTAAAAAGAATATTTGTGAGATAGGTAACTATGTAAATAAACTTCAGTTATGATAAGTTGAAGTAAATAGGGTTGCCAGATTCAGCAAATAAACAATATAGGGCTTCCAGTTAATTTGAACTTCAGATAAAAGACAAATAACTTTTTAGTATAAATATGTCCTATGGAAAAATACTATTCATTATTTATCTGAAATTCAAATTTAACTGAGCTTCCTGTATTTTCTTTGACAATTCTAGGACTTAGGTAAATAATTAAGGAATGATTAAGAGCTGAGATGACTGTAATTCTTTGTAAAAGCAAGGAAGAAAGAAAAGAAGGAAAGGAGGAGGAGAGGGAAGGAGGAAAGAAGGAAAAAGGAAATCTTTTGATGGTCCAAAGAAAGGTGGCAAGCTATCTTCCTACTTTTCTGAGGAAATATAAGAAAAAGGACGAAATCTAAGAAGATGAATACTAGACTATTTTATATTGTGGGATATCTTTTTCACAGTTCCACCAGGAATAGGACTTAAAAAATCAATTCACATGGTTATGTTGAAAACAAGATTTAGAATTTGATTATATTTTGAGTACCATTTCTCTTTCATTTTCTATTATGAAATACTTCAGACATATATAAAAGGACAGAGAGGAATGTAACAGATACACAGACATCTCATCCCAGATTTAAGTAATTGCTACCATTTTCCGTATTACTTCAGATCATTTTTTGTAAAATAAAAATTAAAACTAGAATTGAAAATCCCTTGTACCAGTCTTGTTCCTCTCATTTCTTTCTTAGGTATGTTACTATTCTGAAATGTCTGCCTGACATATTTCACACAGTATTAACATATTATATATGCATATTTATTTAATATGTACATATGTATATGTGTATATCCTTATGTCCATAAACATGATATTATAGCATTGGGTTTGCTACTTACATTTTTAAAATTTCCATAAAAGCTGCCCTTTTTCAATTTGCATATTCACTAAGAATTGTTTTGGACATTCATCCATGTTGACACATCTAAATTTGGTTATCATTTATTTTAAATGCTACACATTATGAATACACTACAATTTATCCATTCTTTTCTGGTTTTAAACTTAAAAAAATTTTTTTATTCTCCCTGCCCTCTTAAAGGAGACATGGGTGATTGAACCCAGGACCTCGTGCATACCAAGCACGCACCTTACCACTGAGCTATACTCCCAACCTGCAACCATTCTTTTCTTGATAAGTGTTTAAGCTGTTCCCAGTTTTGCACTATTGTAAACGATGCTGTAGTAAATATCCTCACACACATCTCTCTGCATGTGTCTAAGTATTCCCCTGAGTATACCTGACAATGGAATTGTTAGATTATACCTTATGAGCATCTCAATTTTGTTAGGTATTAATAAACTGTTCTTCAAAATGGGTTAACAAATGTCCTTTCCCACCAACAATGTATAACGGTTCTCATTTGCTCAGATCTTAATCAGCATTTAGGATTTTCAGACATTCAGAATTGCCAATCTGGTGAGTATTGTTTAATACGCATTTGCATTCTCTGATTACTACGTGAGAATGAGTATGTTGCCACATATTTATTGGTCCTGCTGATCGTCTCCTCAATGTAGTATTCTGCTTTATTGATTGAGTTGTCTATCGTGTGTCAATCCACACTTTCTTAATTCTCATGCAAGGAATTTACTAAGGGTAGACACTCAGGAAAACCTGTAGAGAGGTGAGGAAAGCAGATAGAAAAGAAACCCAGTAAAAATGTGCTTTCAGGTGAGACCAAGCCTCAGCCTGATCCCTCGAGGAACTCTGGGACAGCAGCTGCATGGCAGTCCCTCTGTCCTGAGGTCAGGGAGTAGGGCTTTTATGCCTCGGGACAGAAGATCACTGCTCCAGGCCATGCTGGGTGGGGGTGGTGACTCCCAGGCGCTCCCCTTGGAGGCAGCTTCATTGCCCAAGGGCAGTCCTACCTAAAACTTGTGCAGAAACCAGCAGTGAGCTGCAGCAACCACAGCAGCCAGTGAAAAGGATCCCTGAGGACCTGAGATGGGCACCAACCAAGTTTCCCACAACTACTGTAGTTATTGAAAATACATAATGTTCTCTGACAGGGCCTTTGCATTCTTTTACTTCTTCAGAATGAGCTTGGTTATTCTCGGACCTTTACTCTTCACCGTGAATTTTAGGTAGGGTCAACTTTTTAGGTTCCATAAAAACATGGTGTCTATTTTTTATGATCTTCAATAAAATGTACAAATATTTGCTTATATGTTTTATATTTATTTTGCTAGATTTATTCCCAGGTTCCTCGAAGTTTACTGTTGTTATGAATGAGATTTATATTTACACACCATTTCTAATTGGTTGTTGCTATTATATATAAAATAAATAAAGTATCTTTCTTTTTCAAAAAATTTTTGTTATATTGATTTACAGTATTATATTAGTTTCATGTGTACAACATAGTGATTCAGTATTTTTATGGATTATACTCCATTTAAAGTTATTAAAAAATAATGGCTTTGTTTCCCTGTACAATACAATATATCCTTGTTTCTTATTTATTTTATTCATAGTAGTTTGTGTCTCTTAATCCCATGCCCCATCTCACCCCTCCCTCCTTCCCTCTCCCTCTATATCTGTGAGTATGATTCTGTTTTCTTATATACTTTCATTTAATTTTTTAGATTCCACAAATAAGTGATAAATAGAGTATTTGTCTTTCTCCATTTAACTGACTTCACTAAGCGTAATACTCTCAAGGTCCATCCACAATTATTGCAAATGATATAATTTCATTCCTTTCTATAGCTGAGTAATACTTCATTATTATATATCTAAATTATAAATACTTATCATTGCCGAGTCCAAACTCGTTCTGCTCGCCGCACGACAGGCCAATAAATCGGGAGACCAGGTGCTGGGGCAAGGAATAGCGACTTTATTCGGAAAGCCAGTGGACCGAGAGGATGGCAGACTAATGTCTTGGAGAACCATCCTGCTCTAGTAAGAATACTGGCTCCTTTTACACAAAAAAATAAGGGAAGGTGAAGGAAAATAAGGGAGGGGGTGTGGTTGATTGTTGTAATCTTCTCGATGCAGGCATTCTTTGTTCTGCAGCCATCCCCGTGGGCTAGGTCATGGTGTGCCTGTAAACCTCCATCAAGACAAAGGTTATTCTCTACTACATTATTATATTATATAGATAAATTACATATATTCTTGGATATGGGAGAGTCATGATAATATCTAAAATCATGGTTGTTAATTTAAAAAGTGAGTTTCAAAATTCTGGCAATTAATGCTTTATATATTGTGTAGTTACAATTGTAAATTGCATACATTCAGAATCCATATATTCTCCTTGTGAATTGTTCCTTTTATTATTAAGCAACAACACCTTCATACTCCAGAAAAATTTTTTTATGTCAAAGCCTATTTTTCTCCAATTGTAAGTGCCACATTATCTTTCTTCTGAGCACTGTTCCCTTGTTATGTCTTTTTCCTTGCTCTTTACTCTCAGTCTTTTTTGTCATTTATTTTGTGTCTACTATAAAATTAATACAGCTTAATATTAATATTATTTTATTCAAATTGAGAATCTGTTAATAGACAAGCTTAATCTGTGAATATTTATTATGCTTACTGATGTATTTGAAATATTTCAACCATTTTATCTTACTTTATGATTCTATATTGTCATGCTTGTAATTTTTTTTGTTGTTGTTCTGTTATCCTTTTCTCATGGTTTCTGTTGGGTTAGATTTCTTTATGTGTATTTTTTCATTTTAGAAACTAGATCTGATGCTTCTATTTTTTGTGGTTACCCTTAAATTTGTACATAATCATAGTGGGCTTTAAACATTCTAAAATTCTCATCTCTAGACTGCTTTCAAGCAATTGAAAAACTTAACCTCATCTCTGATTTCCCATCCCCACCTTCCATATAATTTTACCAAATTAATCATTATTATTGGTAGTATTTATATCTAATGACTATTTAGATCCCAACACACTCATCAATTTCTTGCTTATCTTGCTTCTTGAACCCATTCATCTTTCTAGTTTCTATTCTGTTCTTACTAAATTTCATATTTCATCAAAGGTTTGTAAGTAGTAAAATCTCTCAGCCTCTATTTGGATATTTAACATTTTTGTTCTTCTTGAACAGTTGTTTAGCTAATGAATTCTATACTGTCAGTTAGTTTCCTCGGTACTTTGAAGCTATGATTCCAAGGTGTTCTGATTATTTATTTAGGCAGTCCACACTTTTCACTGGTTGCTTTTAAGATTTTTATCTTTATTTTTGAAGTTCTGCTTTTTCCCAACACTATAGCTAGGTATTTGTTTTACTTTTTCTGCTCTGTACTCATGTGACTTCTTTTCAGGATTTAGATCTTACTTTAATTCCAGAAAAATTTTGACAATTATTTCTTCAAATGTTGCCTCTCCACAAGTTTCTAATTCTTTTTCTGTATATTCAATTAATATATGTTGGACTTTCTTATTTTACCCTCCATTTCTCTTGACAGTTCTGTCACATTTCCCAAATACTTTTCTAGATGTCACTTTAGCTTTGACTAATTTGTTGTTTAACCTATTGTGTGTGGGGGGGGGCGGTGTGCACACATACATGTGTATGTATTTCAGTGGCTAGACTTTTTATTTTAAGGTTCTCTGGGTTAAATCCTCCAGTGTTAAATAATATAGTTCTTATCTTCCATTATGTCTTCTAATCTGTCTTTAACCTCTATAGTGATTACTTTTAAAAAATTTTATGGATTCTTTTCCTTGTTGTATAGTTTCACATCTTGGGGTGTTACATCTCCTGTTTTGCTCTGCTTTCTCCTAGAGGACAGTTCTTTTTTCCCCTGTGATGCATGTGTGTGTTGGGGGGGGAGGGGGTATTTATTTTTCTGAGATCATTCTTGTGTTCAGAATAGTGATTGCTTCATAAAGCAGTTTCATTTTGCTTTTGACAAAAGTCTGAGAACAATTTTTATGTAAACTTTCCAGTTTGATAATCCAATATAAATAGCTGGGAGTTTATTTTGCTGCTATTCATAGGGACCCTTGATATAAAGATTAATTTTCTTGGATAAAACTAGTGTGCAAGTAGCCTGTCCATGGCTGCTGTATATCTTGACCAAGTCCTCAGGGACTCAGGTTCATTTTCTCCCTCTTCACCACCCTTAATACACAGCTTACATACCTCAGCTGTTAGAGCTCGAACTATTGCTTCCTTCCACAAGAGAGAAAGTAGGGGAAAGTGGGGGGAGGGGAACGTACTTGCCTGCCATCTAAGGAGGCTTCCAAGACATCAGGCTGTAGACAATTAGCCAGAACTTTTCAAGTAACCACATCTCACTGTAAGGTAAACCTTCCTGCCGCCCCAGTATACTATTTTAATGGGGACACTCTCAACCTCAATAACATAAGACATCCTCTTAGTAAGAAAGAAGGGGAGAACAGATACGTGATGGATACCTACGTGCCTGTAAAACCTGATCAAACAGATATAATCAATCTGGACTTCATACTCATGTGTACCTACTAGTCTGCAGTTTTTATTTCTTAAAAATGGTATTTTCTCCACCTGTGGTTCCAGGTAATTTGCAAGCTTAGCTGGAGCATCTCAGGCTAGTAGGTGGGAATTTTCTAATTCTCTTTTCCACAGAAACAGTAATTCTTCAATGTTTTATTCTATATACAGGAAATTCGACTATAGCCCTGGCTTTCTTTGAGTTGTACCTGTTTATTTCTTTCTCTTTGATTATAGAGAAAAAGTAACTTTTTTTTTGATATTGTGCTTTAACCAGTTTTTCTATTTATTTGTAGTGAGAGGTGGGAATATCCATACTAGCAAAAATGTAGTCAAATTATAAAAGTGAATTTTACCTCAGGACACTTATTTTCCCTCATTCATTCCATATATATCTGGTTCTAAATAGACCGTCAAATGATGGTGACACCTCTGCCTCAGCTGAGAATATAGTTGGTTGAAAATAATCTGCTTTTCACGGATAAATTCATGTATGTTGAAAAGGTATCTCTCTTGTCAAATAGCAATACGTAGGAGTGTGGAGGTAGGAGGGGATGGGCAAATTAGCAAAAATAAATAAAAATTAGAGACTCAAAATACATTTGTAATTTCCCTAATCCTGATAAAGGAATTGAATAATAAAAACTATAGGACTCATCTGCAATTCTCTATGACTATTCAGTGAGTTAGGGAAAAAAACTCCTTTGTGTAACAGAAGAATATATTCCTCAGAATCCTCTCAGCAGACAGCCCCTTACATCTTCTTGGGCAGAACTGGATCACACGCCCAAATCAGCAAAGCACACTGTGATTGATTTAATCTAATCAAGACTCACTACCTTGGGCACGTTGGTTCTGTTAGCAAGGGAATGAAAGAAATGGCCATTGAGAGTGCAGCCTACCATGTCTACCACAGTGGCAGGTACTCAGAGCTCTATGAAGGGTTTTAGCTTCTGACCCACATCCTACGACTAAACGATGTACAGACACAGGGCCTGAAGTAATCCATCTATAGATTGTCCATCTTTCTAGAGGAAAAAACACAAAATGAAAATAAAAACAACAGAAATAGGTACCATATACCTGCATAAAGAACATGGGACATTGAGAACCGATGACCAGTTCTACAAGAACAATGGTATTCCTACCACATTTGAGTATGGGAAGATGATAGTCCATGATATGCAGAGGCAAAGCTGCTCATGAGAGAAATTATGGAGGGAGTGGGTGGGCAGGAGGCGAGGCGGCAGGGGTTGGCAAGTGATTACACCTTAGTCTTAGAATGCCTGGCACTTTACATGCATTCGGAAACAGTTTTTGTGTAACCGTGAGGCAGGAAGACTTCTTTGTGCAGCCAACTTGCTAAAGCTGCTTAAAGACAAGGTCAGAGAATAATCTTAGAAGATGTCAAATTACAACACTAATCTATTTCCTAGCAGTGCCAGGCTTCCATGACAAAGGTATAAACACAGATTAACAGAGGTTTTGACAATTAAAATAGGACTATTTGAGAGAAATCAGATATGCCAGAGGAGTGGACAACATTGCTGTTCTTGCCATGCAGCATTCAGTCTCCTGTTCTTTGATTAACAGCATCTTGATTTCTATTTGGGTGGGACAGTCAGGTAAGGTGCCTTGTATTACCTTAGGCAAGCGTGGCATTTGACCCAAGCTAAGCTGACCAGACTCTCCATGTTGGCTTTACATCTTGAATAGAGTGACAAGAGGTTAGAAAAATGGATTAAAATAATTGATCCAAGACCACTGATTTTCCACTGATGCCAGCTCCCTAGATCTCCAGAGCTGCTCTGATTCTTGTCATTTCTGAGCTAGTATCTGAAGCTTTGCTTTTGAATTTGGGAGGTGGCCACATCTATTTGCTTCAGTTGGTTTAGAGTAGCTCAAATAAACTTATTTGCAACAGGGTAGTGTATCCAGTGTGGAGAGCAGTAGATGGATTCTTGATATTTTTATGTATGACCTACAGTATTTTGTGATTGGCTATATTTGGAGGTGGAGGGAGAGAGAGAGGAGTTCAAAACCCATTTCTAGGCTTGAGCAAATGTGAGGGTGGTTATGACATGTATTGAGATAGGCCATAAGGAAAGAGAAATAAGTTACTGAAAAAATTATGAATTTAGTGGCAGACATACTGGGTTGAGATGTCTTTGCCCCAGTCAGGAGGTAGTAGGACAGTTTAGGGTGGATTTTAGAATGGGTATTGTTGGCAACTGTCAGAATCTCTTCACCATCTCATGACTCCTTGACCTTTAAGTTAAGAGCTTGTATGGTAGGTGGCAAGATTCAAATGAAGGATCTGAAATCTCCATTCCTAACAAGTATAATACTGCATTAAAAAACAAAAAACAAAACAAAACAAAATCCCATAGGGCACTGTAGAAATTATTGCTAACATAAAAGACCTGAGAAATGAATGCAGGGGTATCAGTTAAACTTTTATAAAATAAATAACCACAAAAACCTCAGTGTCAAGTAACAATAATAATTTATATAGGTCATAAATATGAGATTTAGAAGATCACCTAAGTCAGCTGATGTTTGCTGATATTATTTAAGAAGACATATGGATGAGCTAGATGCCTCTGATAATTTACGTTATGGTCACTCACATGTCTGTGTGGCACATGCCTACAGATCGAGGATAGTCTTGCCTGAAATGACTGGGGAAACTCAACTCTGTTCTATGTATCTCATCCTCCAGCTGGCTAGCACAGGCATGTTTTCATGGAGAGAACCAAGAGAGAAAGCAAGAAACACACACACAAGGTCTTTTGAGTCCTATGTTCAAAGGGACACCCTCATTTCCACTGCATTCTACTGGTCAAAATAATTCACAAGAACATCCCAGACCCAAGGAGTGGGGAAAAAAAAAAGACTATGTGTCTTTAGTTAGAATTATAAAGTCATATGGGGAAGAGTGTGGGTACAGGGCGGGATGGAGTATCAGGGCCATTAAAACAATCAATCTCTTGCACATGGTGTTTCTATCACCTTCTCATTTGATTCATGTCAACTAGTACAGAAAGGTTGGTGATATTTTAATGGTATCTAGGTATAGCCATAAGCTGCAGTGCAGTTATCAAGGTGTTGACCTTAATTCTATTTCTTTCTGGAAGTAATTTCCTTCTTTTCCAAATTAATAAAAATTATGACACTTGGGACATAGTTATTGATTTTGCTAACACACTTTTGTTTGTGTCTATCAATCCTAAAAGTTTGCCTTCAGTTGGCAGGGTAGATGAACACTATTACTGTGCTCAGGGGGGAGGAGTTAACTTTATAATGAGGTCTGTGACACACTTTAATTAATGAAGACCTTGGCCATGCTACCACATCCTACTAGTGTACAAGATACAGGTTTACTGTAATAATGATGCTAATGCTGATAATCTCTGAAGGACAAAAAACTGAAATCATTAGTCTTGGTAAATTATGTACGTCTAAAATGATGAAAATATGAAAGATAAGTCTGACAAAACACAGGATGCTGATACAATACCTTGCTAGTTGATTGTGGCTCCTTGATTTTAATAATTTGAAGTATATGAGAATATCCAAAACTTAGGGATAAGTTCCATCAGTTGGATATCATTTGACATATTGACCAAGTTAATCAGGCCTAGCAGCGTGTTATTTTCAAGAGGGAGTGGTATTTTGTAACTTAAAATGTCTAAGACGATAAATAACAGAGTGTCTTAACTCAACCTGATCTGAGCAATAATAAAGTTCATCATCTCACATAGGAAGCTTCCATGGGTAGAGGTTCCAAGCTCTGCTTCTCTGTGATTCTCTTCACTCTGATTCCTTCATGTGTGCTCGTCCTGAGACTACAACTTGATAGATGTAGTAGTGTTTGATGTCAAAAACAGACATTATCCAGAGCTATAAAAAGGAGATAATTTTTACTGGGATCTCCTAAAGGGAGAGGAAATATTTTCCAAGAGGCCTCACATTCCTTTCTGAAATGGATGACAAGTCCCAGCTTTCTTATGCAGAAACACCATTGGGTTATCATCTTTTCAGGCAGTAATTAGTGAGTGCCTTTTGGGTGCCACGGCCAAGGCAGACACTGTCCTGTTCTCATAGAGCTTATCATCTGCTTATTCCACACAAGGAGCAAAGTGCATGTACCATCCTCTGAGAGTGCAGGTTTCTTGCATTAACATACATTAAGTGCAAGTAATTCTTAGCTTGTTGAGTACTGTTGGGCTGGACCCAAACAGATCATAAAAACCTGTATCAAGTTGCTCATAGGTCTATACCTGCCCAATTACAATTGCACCTTAAACTTCATCAGAGGTCTCTTATTTCAGCCTAGAGGATTTTATGATTGCTCTATGCAATAGCTGGCACTAGTTCTAAGCAGACAGCTAAAATATTGCAACCCCAGTTGGGTGTCTTAGTTCAGGCTGCTGTAATGAAGTACCATAGACTGGTTGGCTTATAAACAATTTTAAAAAATATTTTGCACAGTTCTGGAGGTTGGAAGTCCTTGATCAGAGTGCCTGTGTGGTCAGGTTCTAGTAAAAGCTCTCTTCTGGGCTGTAGGCTGCCTTTACCTTCCTGAATCCTCCTGTGGTGGAGACAGGGCAAGAGAGCTCTCTGGAGTCTCTTTTACAGGTGCACTAATTCCATTATGAATTTTGGGGGGTTCATAAACATTCAGTTCGTAACATTGGAGTTTACCTGAATTACGGTGCAAAAGGGAAGTAGTCTCCTTAAGCAGAATCATAAGCAGTATTTCTACAGTTCTATATCTAACACACATTATATAAATAGCCCTTACCCACCCTCTAAGTTCTAGATTTGTATGGCCTGCAGCATACATTAGTTCAGAGAGGTCTTAAACCTTCCTCAAGCTTGTCATGTCTAAAACTAAGCTCATAATTTCCACTTCATCTCCATATTCACTGTCTTAATGCCAAGAATCACTTAGCACCCCAAATTAGGATCATCACACTCCTCTCTGCATGTACACCGCATTATGCAATCCTTCATCTCCACCGTATTGCCACTCCATTACCACCATTATATAGCATCTTGTTCCTGGACCTTCCCAGGATCCACATCCCTTCTTATTCTACTTTCAGAGGGAACTTTTAGAGACACAAACACAGTCATGTCCACACCCTTGATTAAAACACTTTGGTGGGTTCCTCTTGCTTATAATAACCAGATTAAATATTATTTACATGCATATAAGGCTCTGAGGGGTCTTGTCTCCACTTCGTCCCACCACTCCTTCCTTCCTTCTTTCCAGTCCAGCCCACCCTTATTTCTGACCAGGAGGCCCTTCCATTGTGGAAGAGGCAGTCATTTGTCTTCAGCAGAACAATGGTGCCTTCTTTGCCTACCCTCCTTTTTCAGGTCTTCATCTATCATTTAATGACTGCCTTCCACACACAATAGTATTATATCCAAACCACCTCCATCATGATTTTGAAAGAAGTGAGGAAATGCATTGGCATTCATGTATTTACGGACCTAATCTGGTGCCCCATCATCCTCTAACATCTGAGTACTCTTTTTTTATTTTCTTTCATACCCATTTACTATTTCATCCATTTAAGCATCAGCAGTATATTATAGTAGTTTTTTTGATTAAAAAAAACTTTAAAAGTTTTTGTCTCATTGATAATACTAAATATTTTCTTCAACCTTCAATTTTGTCAAAATGTGCTAAAAAATTATACTTAATTATAACTTAGCAAGGCCTGCAGACACTAGTATGGCTCAGGGTTATTTTCCTCCACTCCAAATGATGCTGCAGCAGTTTTATTCCTTTTTCCCCTATAGTCTCTTCTTTCAACAGCCATTTCTCTTTACTATCAATGTGTGTGTTTTCTGCTTCTAATTGGCTGCCATGTGTTTCAAGCTATTCTAAATGAATGCAATGTTTTGGCTTCAAAACTTGCAAGTATGTAAAATCTTGCATTGTTTGACTCTTTTACTTGAGCTGAAAGGTTTAATTCATAATTTTCTGGCTTAAATCTCCTTTCTGGATAATCAAATTTGTAGTAGACTGATCTTCAAATAAATCAAACATAAAGTGATACTTTTATTTTCTTACCCAACAGACATCTCTTTAAGGCTGGCACAATTTATATGATATATATTTTATATTATGGAAACCATCATAACATGTGGTTGTCTCTGAATAATTTGAATGCTTCTTTAATTTGTGTGTATATTTTAGAATAAAAAATCAAATTCCAGCCAAATCAAATGCTCCTAGTGTCCTATTTATGTCATCATGCTGCCTTTCTCTTTGTAGAAAGCCATTTTGCATAGTAAGGTATTTATATCGAATAACTTCCTGATGATCTGAAAGAATTAAGATAGTTTTAAAGATGATCACATGATGCCTAGAGAGGTCTTGTGACATTACATCTCTCTGGCTCACTGACTTGGTTTTAGAATCCTAAGCATTGGCATCGTTAAGTGGGAGAAACATCGGATTATTGGTGGAGGGGTTACGAAAATGAAGCACAGATGTTTGCATAGCACGTTACTGGCATTGATAGTAGCCCTAAAATTTAAGGAGTGGGTACATGTGCAAAAGTGGCGAGAGAGGAGCTGGGAGGGTTGTGTATTTGTTTTAAGGGTAAGTTCAGCTTGTTTTAACTTTGTCTTGCATCCTGTCCTTTATGTAGTCTCTCAGTCTCCCATCTTTTGTCCTGTTCTCCCCTCAAACTCTCCATTGTCACTTTCCTCTCCTTTTTCTATTCCTTAACAACTGTTGGCCCACTCCAAAATGTAAATTAATTTGTGGGCAAATTATAGTGACGCTTGGAGAAAGCAGGAGAAAAATGTTTGGCCCTTTCTCCCTGTTTCAAGTCCTGGTTATCCCTACTGTGGTTTAATTTCATTTCTAGGATTTGGATCAATAAATTTGTAGGAAACACAAAGCCAGTTTTCTCAGTTTATTGACCTTCTGTTGAAAGCAGACACAATTTAGCCAACATCTGGACAGTATTTGTCAAGGCCAAGTGTAACTCAAATCCAGGCCAGAGAATGAGTTGGTGCATTTGTTAGTTAAGCCATTTAATGGGCTTATAAATAATAAAAAAAAAAAGTAAAAAACCCAGCTGCTTTTAGTCCCATACTAGGTTTATTTTCAGCAAGGCGTTGGTATTCAGGGTGAACTGACATGCATATACCACGTTTTCTTTCTTTTTGCATCTAGAGTATGCTCTTGAATCCAGGTTTCTCCTACTGACCAAACTACTTACTGACCAAACTTTGGTAGCTTCCTTATCTCTTTCAAACGTTAGCTTTCTGTTTATTTACAAGGACCATTATAGATCATCACACTCTCAGATTGACCTGGTGGAGGTAATAAATGGAGGGCCTTCTGGCTGCATCCAATAACTTAGATTTGCTGTGGAGGGTAAATGCTGGAGAGATGAAAACATGGAATATGGAAGGCCAATCAAGGGGAGATTGGGATTATTTGGGTACAAGGCAAAAAGTGCCTGTCTGTATCAAGGTGGTGCCAAGTATACACGCCTAAGAGGCAGAAAGAGAGGAATTGATCTTTGGATTTGAAACTCTTTGAAGGTAATACTATATTCAAATTCCTCATTTGTACGATTGAACTTAAAAGGCTTCTTCATGTTATGCGCAGAGGCTGAATGGCACCTGACCTGGGTTGGCGGGGGGACTTGTCAGCACAGTGTTCAATGAATATATTCTGCCTATTGCCTTATTTGTGACATTTACACCAAAATCAATGTGTGAGGAAATAGACCCCAACTTCTTGTGGCTATAAGGTTAATATGAGCCATAAAGTAAATAACATGATGCTTAAAATCCCTTTTGTATTTTTATTTAAAAATTTTTTTATTGAGTTATAGTCAGTTTACAATGTTCTGTCAACTTCCAGTGTACAGCACAATTTTTCAGTCATACATGAAACCTTTGTATCTTTTTGTAGTCCCTGATTTAATTTTTTTCCAGAACGTTATTTAATTTCTGTCTCTCTCCTACAGTATATGTATGTGTATGTATAAGTCACACAAACTTAACTGGAGTTTGTAGAGAAGGTTCCCGAAAATGCTTTCCACATACCACTGTGGCAGCACACCTTGAGAAGGAGCCAGGGAGCTCATCTTCAGAGCTGAAAGGAGGACAAAGGGTCTTTGTGAAGGGGAATTGCCGATTCCCCTTTCAGCTTGGCCAGGACAACCCTTCACAGATTGCTGAAAGAGGTGGAATTTTTAAAAACTCATTTGCAGTTCACTTTCAGGTGTGGTAGATCAAATTTTCAGACTAAGGTTTGTAAAGTTAACTGGCTATTAACTCCTTTGATCAGAATCTAACCAAGTGGCTGTAAAACAGAAAACCAGTAACGTTCCCAAAGGAAGGATTTGATTGTTGGGAAACACCCGGTGGATGACCTTTAGCTTACCTTTTCTGTTGGACCATCTTAAAGAGATACACGTTATTGTTTCCAAGACTCCACAGTGACTGATTCGATTTTTATCTATTCTAAAAATATTTTCTCCCTCAGCAGAGGCCAAATTCTCATGTTAAAGACGACTGGAGACTAAAATGGCATTAATCTATTTCCCTGGGTAAGCAATTTTCTAACAGTGTATGAGCCCCTTACAACATTTCAGGAATATGAGTAGCTTTATATTTACTTCTTAAAAAGCAAATGAAAATCTATTAATGAAAGAATTTGGTTAACAAATCAGTGAAACTTCAAGAAAACCCACATCCCTTTCTTATAATCTAAAGCTGGAAAAATGTACCATAGGACATTACTTGGGTTTCTGAAATATTATTTACCAGTCATTAAAATTCAGACTGGTGGCTTTTAAATGCCTAATTCCATGTTTCTTCTAGCCACGTTTATTGCTTGTCTAAACTTCTTTTCAAATTGGTAATCTCGATTACACTTCTTTGAATTTAACTGAAGACAAAATAGCTTGCTTTTGGATGTCTCCGTGTAATTACAATTTAATTTTGTCTGGTTGATATGCTAAAGATAATGGCTTCTGTTTTGCAAAATGCGACCTAGCTACATGCAACACCACTGCCAGAGCCTATTTCAGATGCAGGAGCCAACTGTTCTCTCATTTCTGCAGAGTTCAGGCTTTTGGATTTTGGCGACATTTCCATGTTTGAACGGAATGAAAGTGTCTGTTGATCTCTGTAAAACTCCAGCCTCCCAACCCAGTGATGTGCGTTGTGGAGCAAGAGCGGACTGCCGAGACTCTTTTGCCTGGAAAACTGGAACTGAGGCTGGAGAACACTTGACTTTTCTTCCCTTTCAGTCTACTGAAAGTTCGTTATGAATATTGCCTCTGCTCATGTCTAATCACATGGTAGGAAATAAGGGTTTTGGAAGATGGTCACTTGATCGCCTCTAATAAATGCCAATCATTACTAATAAACCCTCTCAGAGCACAGGGTAATGTTCGAGTCTGAAAAGCTCAATCTTTTTCTAGCCTGAGATATTCATGGTCTTTCCTTGTAGTTGTCATTGTTGATCTTACATGGCTTTGTGGTTTCTACCATCAGGATTATCCTCTCCTGCAGAGCACCTAGGCATGGTGCATAGATCTAGAAAGCGATGGTTCCATTTGGAAGGCAGAGCAGCAGTTTCTATCCAGCAGTGCACTGTTCCGTAGTGCAGTGGAAAAGACACTATTTCCCCTGCGAGAGTCAGAAGATGGGAGTTCTAATCTGGGATCTGTCAATTGACTCTGAGGCTTTGGGCAACTGTCTTCACCTCTCTGGATATCATGCTCTTTCTCAACTAAATCAACTCCAAAAATCACTTCCATAAATTTGCCTGATTGATTCTGGAGGGATTTAAAAATAATCATATGCTGACTCATTTGGAAACTTTCTTATTGATTTGTTTTGCCTCTCCTTTTTCCTCCTCCTCATACTGTCTTCTTGAGGTCATTGCAAAAGAGGGAGTAACTTGGCAAATGGAAGTTGATGAAATCAGTTAATAAGAAAACCAACAAACATACTGAAATGTGCAAGTGGACCCATTTGAAAATGTCTACTATCTTTAGGAGAAAGTCCACTGACTCATTGAAATTCCTGTGCATAGATAATGAAGAAACAGGATGGTCAAAAGGTGGAATGCTTCTCTCAAGATCTTAAATGTCCAGAGAGTGAACTAGATCGATAGCCTAGGAGTCCAAGGAGTGGGGAACAAATGAAAAGTCCCTTGAAATACTGATAGAAAATAAAAACAAAGCCAAAAAGTGTCTAACATGGTTTTAATACCTTAAAATTATCCCGTCCACTAGGAATGGCTTTACATTTTATGATTAGTTTAAAGAAATAAATTAACTGGATAATCAACTGGGGACGGCTACTTTTCTACTAACGGCCTAGTTTTAAACCCCTCCCCCACAAATTTATCTTCAGCCATGTATGTGATACAGTGAAAACATAAAACCTGGTTTCTTTCCATGTAAACTATTTGTAACTTAATACTTAATTTTTCTATAACTATTTAATGATTCTACTGCTTTTTCATCATTAAACTAGACAGGTGCCAAATTGACCAAAGGGCTGAAAATATGACCCCTGTGATAATTGTTTTGGTCACACTAGCTTGACAAACAATGTAATAAAAATCATGATTCAAAATTCAGCATGGAACTTGTGAAACATGTTATCAACTCCTGTATCAAATGCTTGAACATGTTTTTAATTGGCAAAACTTTAATGCCATTAAGAGTTTTGCATATGCTTCAGCTAGCTTTTGTGCAGTTGAGAAAAAAATATCAATACCCATCTGTCACTCTGAGTGGAGCACATATGGCAACAGAAGACCTCAGAATACATCAGCTGTGGTTTCTATTATGCAAGTCACTTCAACTCCAAAAGGAGTTCAGCCACCTTGATATAGCTTTGGCTATTAGAAGTTTAATTTTGCCAATTAAAGTTGTTATTTTGCACGTAACGAAGACAATTTTGCCTGTATCCCTTTGCTGTCTTCTTAACAGTCGTAAGTAAGAACTCTGAGTGCACATAAATCCTTCCGTTCTGATCTGGATTTCTGTAATAGTGAAGGCAATGGTGCTGCTTTCGAGTAGACACTCTCTGGATTGGTTAAGTGATCAGTGTTGGCAGGGGTCCTTTGTAGATGCCTTCTGTCCTTTCTGGAACTGCCCTAGTTTGACTTCCCCAGGCAAGTGAAAAGCGAAGAGGGAGAGTTGAGTCAATATTCCAGATATTTAAAGCCCAAAATACTAATGTGCAAAAACTGAGATTTTTCTTTTTTTGACATGGGGAAGGAGTTGAATAATCATGTCTTATTCATTTATTTAATGTTTACTGAGGGTCTACTCTATGACAGGCACCAGATACCAGATGAGAAAGTACCTGGTGGATACCAGAGATAAAAAAATGGACTCGTGGCACCTGCCTTCAAGAGCATGTAAAGACCTAGTGAAGAGGAGCAGATACATACACAGTGTGGTTCTGAGTCCCATTCCAGAGGTATCTGGAGGATGCTCTGGGAACACAGTGGGAGAACGATTCATTGGGTGAAACCAGAGAAAACATTAAAAAGAATGAAGAACAGGAAATTGCCATAAGACATATTGGGAGAAATGCTGCTAAAGTCAGTAGGAAGAACACACACAAAGGCAGAAACATGAGAAAGAGTGTGAGAGTTTGTGGACTGGTATGTAATTCAGTGGGACAGGAAGTGAAGGGACTATGAGGAAAGATGGGCGGCAAAGAAGGCAGAGACTTGACCACAAGAAGTTCTCTATTTCTGGATTTGGAGCCGTATCTCAAAGACACCAGGGAACTTTAAAGCATCCTTGAAAGGCCAAAGGACATAGTCATGTTTCCGCTTTGTAAACAGCACTCTGATTTACAAGGGCCCAATTGGAAGGAGCTGGGATTAGAGACAGTGAATTTATTTTCAGGGGACCAAGAGGCAATGGCAATGAGGTGACAGAGGAGAGGATAAATCAGAAAAAAATATTTTGAGGTTATGGACTCTACAGGACTAAGGTTTACCCTGTTTTTCTCTATTGGATCAGTTTACCATATAATGTTTGACCTTGTCTTTGTCTGCTGTGTCAACATAGACCATCCCCCCACTACTCAGGTCTGGTTAATACAAGGAAATGGGAGGTGGAGTAGGAAAAATAGACACTGTTTTTTCATACATTCAAGTTCGGCCAAATTGAAGAAGAAATGCAGCATTTATAAACAGTGTTATATTTGAATTACACGTGAGAAAGGATCTCCCCCCAAATTTATATCTTTCCAGTTATTTTGTGGCAAATTAAGGATTAAACCATCATGATCTTTTCTAAAACATTATTCATTTTGATGGTTTTGAAGGTCTGTCAAGCATTTTTCAATGTTTATTCTCAACTTACCTTAGCAAGAAGCTCTGTATTAGTGCTAAAAAGAGTCAATCCTAATGAAGTAATAAAGTAAGAAACTGAATGATCTTCAGTGTTAGTTAGAATAGGGGTTCACCTGCTGTAACCAAGACCCACAATGACAAGGATTTTCACAGTCCAGGGGTAAGCAATCTAATGCTGGTTTCAAGAGTTGACAGTACTGGGGCCGGGGCCATACTCTACTCTCTCTTTACTTTGCCAGCCATAGAGTATTCCTTGGTCAGCCTGATACAGGATGGTCCACTATCGCATCCTCATTCCAGCCAGTGTCAAGGGTTATAGGATGACATTTTTCTTCCTTTGAAGGACACACATCATTTCCACATCCAAACAAAATATCCCATGGCCAGAACTTGATCACTGGACCACACTAAGATGTAAGAGATGATGAAAAAATGGCCATTGTTCTGGGGGCACCTGAGTCCAGCTAAAAATAATGCACTTTTAGATGTGGGAGAATGGATATTGGGGGACAACTGGCAGTTCCTGACACAGAACCCCTAGGACATTTTGAGGCACCCATTCAGGATGGCTATGCCTTATTACAAACTAGTTTTCTTTTGCAACCAGTTTTTTTCTACTAAGACTTGAATATCCATGATTCCACTAATTTCACTTATTCAGCAATCATTTAATGAACATGTACCTTGTGACAAGGTATGCCACAGGAGCTAGAGATGAAAAATTAAATAAAGCTCAGTCTTTTTCTGGCGTTGTTCATAATTTAAAGATGATGACATAGATGGTAAATCAGTAACTGCCATAGACCACGGTAAGTGACATACCAGATGGCAGGTGCTCTCCTCAGAGCCTGCTACATCCCTTAGGGCCGCAGAAGAACTTCCTGAGATGCTGATTTCTGTGTCCTCATTTCCACAGGAGGGTAATGTTCCTCTCCTCTTCCTTTCCTTTCAGGATTGGAAGATTGAACCACAGAGGTCTGAGTTCTGGTCTTTTGCATCAGGCTGTTATAAGAGGTCCTTTCACTTTAGGCAGAAAACACAGGAGTCTGGCACTTTGCTCGGAGGCTTTCATTTGGGTTTCTAGGCTGACCGCCTGCACCTGAGTCCTGCCTTTCCTGTGGGGACAGGGATGAACTGGGGTTCTTAGAGTAGAGGGAATGGTCCCTGCAAAAGGAGGTGAGCTTCAGGCAGAAATGTTGGGAGGAGGAGACTAGTGGGCGGAGAATGGGTGGGATGACAGGGACCCGTGTCCCTCCTTGATGCCGTCGCCTTAGGGAGCTCTTACTAGTGTCCGCGGGGCCCTCTCTTCTTTAGTCCCTTTTAATTCTGACTCTGACCTCTATCACTTTCTCCTTCTTTCACTCCACTTTTGCCCCACTGGCCTCCCAAGAGTTTTGCCAGCCAGGCTTGCTCCCTCCTCGTGCTCTGTGTCCCTTCTGTGCCAGCTGCCTTTCCCTGAGTCATGTGGCTAATCTCTTTCTTCAGGTCTTTGCTTACCTTCTCCTTGAGGCCTTCCCTGGCCATTCTTTCAAACATGTCAGCCCTTCACCCTGATTCTGTATTCTTTTCCCTGCTTTGCTGCGTCTCCTTAGTGCTGATTGTTCTTTACTTAATTTCTACTAGAAACAGAGAGGAACAGACAATAAGGACAAACAAGTTCCAGAGAAGCAGGGATTTTTGTCTATTTTATTCAATACTCGTCTTTAGGATGGTGCCTGGCACATAGTATATGCTCTGTAACTATAATTACAAAAATCCCCTAAGTCCCAGACAGACAAGTAGGAAGTAGAATCTTCTTCATTTAAATTGACCATATGTGGGAATGCAGTTTGGTGCAGCCACCATGGAAAACAGTGTGGAGATTCCTCAAAAAAAACAGAAAATAGACTAACCCTATAATCCAGCAATCTCATTCCTGGGCATATATCTGGAGGAAACTCTAATTTGAAAAGGTACATGTATCCCAATGTATCCCAGCACCATACACAATAGCCAAGACATGGAAACAACCTAAATGTCTATCAACAGATGACTGGATAAAGAAGCTGTGGTATATATTTATATATAATGGAATACTACTCAGCCATAAAAAAGAATGAAATATTGCCATTTGCAGCAACATAGATGGACATGGACATTGTCATTCTAACTGAAGTAAGCCAGAAAGAGAAAGAAAAATACCGTATGATATAACTCATATGTGGAATCTTTAAAAAAAAAAAAGACACAAATGAACTTAGTTACAAAACAAAGACATACTCACAGACATGGAAAACAAACTAATGGATACCAGAGGGGAGAGGGGGTAGGGAGGGATAAATTGGGAGTTTGAGATGTATAGATGCTAACTACTGTATATAAAATAGATAAACAACAAGGTCCTACTATATAGCACAGGACTGATATTCAATACCTTGTAGTAACCTATAGTGAAAATGAATATGAAAAGGAATATATACATATGAATCACTATGCTGTACACCAGAAATTAACACAATATTGTAAATTGACTATACTTCAATTTAAAAAAAGGTAAATTGACCATATGATTAGGACAATTGGAATCTTAGTAAAAATTCTTGACTTTAGAATAGAAGCCTTCCCCAAGCTTTCTTGCAAGTATCGGGGATCTTGCTCCTGAGTAGCAAAGGGCATAAAGTCATACAATTTTTGATTTTTTAAAAATGAAGGAGTGGCATCTCTTGCACCATAGTGTTTAGAGTAAAATCTAACCAGTTCACCTTGAATGGGCACACAGGCCAGCCCTGCCTCTTTCTGCTCATTCATGCCAGTATGCCAGGAAGTATGGCTTGAAAATGGCATTAAGGATTTGCCGTGGTGCTGTTAAGGGAAGTGAGCAGTGACAGGTGCATGGGATTAGCACCAGGAGCAAAGGGTCTATGTTTTAATATCAGCCATGATTTAGTTGATAGGACGGTGGAGATGAGCATGTTGTGTGCGCTCGCGCGTGTGTGTGTGCGCGTGCATGGGTGTGGAGGTGTGTGTTATTTAAGAAACATGCGTTGAGTTATGTGCACAGTGGCCAGTGAATTCAATGCCTCTGTTACTGATGTTATTGACTGTGTCAGCACTTCCACTCCTTTCTGTCCTGAGGTGTGTGAAAGTTTCCCCTTGAGCCACTGCCTTACTTTGGTAAAGGAGCTGGAAATAAGGTCTCGTCTCTCTGCTTTTGACTTCTCCACTCTACACAGCCAGTTTTCCTTCTTTATGGTCACATCATATTACAAATTGTTATATAATGAAAGTCATTGTTTTGTATTTTTTCCCCTACCTCTTTCCTAGAGAACTTAGCAGAAATAAAAAGAATTACTTTAAATATTTAAAATATTGCCCAGGTTAAGATGACAAACATAATTATCCTTTGCTTAAAAGAAGCAAAGCTTACATTAATAGACTAACTCAAGTTTAATTTTTTACAGAATTAAAAAAAAGTTTACTGAAAAATGGATGAAATAGAATATTAAAATTCCCAACAAGTTAAGGGGTCAGAAGCCACCATTTGTTGACTGCATGTAGTGTAACATCTAGAAATTCAATAATTCAATGGAGATATTGCTATTACTCATCCCATTTTATACGAAAAGAAACCAAGCTTCAGGCATGTTAGTAAATGTCAAGGACATATTGCTAGGAAGTGGTAGAGGCTAGATTTGTATTTAGATGTGTCTGATTCTAAATAAACTTTCTACTCTACTATGCTGGTTTCCAGCTGTCTTTAAATTCAGAACGTTCTTAAAATTTCAATACTGTACATTCTAAAGTGAAAGCTCTGTATTTCATTTCTAAGTAAGATCATCTTTTCCCTTTGCCAGAAATAAGATCTTTGATTGCTCTAGTGCTTGGTTTGTATGAATTGCTTTCCTTGTTTTCTCAATGCCATGCAGGAATTTAAAGTTCCTTGCTGTTCAAAACAGAGATGAGTTATTTCATTTTTGAAATTCCTACACTGAGTGAGTTTCAAAAGCAAAAAACATGTTGCTAGGAGCTGAGGCTCTGAATCTGAATCTCATCTTCTCTACTTACTGCATAACTGTGGCCACATTACTTAATTATGCTGTGCCTTAGTGTCTATCTGTGAAATGGGGGTAATAGCATCATCAATATAAGGATTTAAAGAGTTAATATGTGTTAATACAATTAAAATGCTTTGGACAGAGCCTGACATAAAAATCACCAATAAAATTTTTATTTCTACTCAGACACAGCAATCTTAAAGAAGCAATCACTTTCATTTTCTATAGCACAGGATATTAAAGTTTCATAAGGGTCCTTTCCCTCAGCATCTTCCTATTAACTGTCTCCTAAAATCAGGGCTCCTGAGGCATGGACTAGTGTATTACATAAGCTGGGAATGGTTCTTTTTCACTGAAGAGCAAGACATCTAAAAATAGATCTATTTATAAATCCATGCATTTATAATTAAAAAAACAGAATTTACTGATCGTCATTGGAAGATCCTACTGTATCAACTCAATATTTTGAAAATTGATCAATATAACAACAGATTAAAGGATTATCTTGCCTTGTCTGTGTGAACTGTCCCATTGGGGAATGAAACAGTAGAGAAGGGGCTATTTCTTTTCACAGATGAATGAATGGAACTAAAGCACTGGTCATCAGTGCTTCCTAAAATCAAAGAGAGACAGAGACAGAGAGACAAACATTAGGTGCTTCCACTTGGAGGAAGATAACATCTATAAAGTAGCCTTATCAAAAACTAATTTACAAGAAATAGAGGAAAAAACATGTAAATGTACACAGAAGGGATATAATAAGCAAAATCTAGAATAAGAGAAACCCCATAGGATAAATTCTTCATTTCTTCAATAAATAAATAAAGAAGTACAAACACTGGATATTTTATAATACTACAGAACTGTTGTCAATTTTCTTAAGTGTGATAATGATAAATGATTGTGCTTCTTTAAAAGTGAGACAGGAAGGAAGGGGTCAGGGCACAGCCATTCAAGAAATAACAGCAATTAACACGAAGGTGGTGGAAAATTCAATTCCCAACAGGCCTTGAGGCCCAAGATGGCCGGAGATCTGACTTCTAGTAGACCTTGAGCTGCATTATATGCTCATTATAATATATTAACATGGTAAATGACACTCCCACAGGTGCCATGACAGTTCTAAGGCTATCCGTAAAAGGTCAAAAAGTGGGCTGTGGCCCCATCCCTGGAAATCCCAGCTTCTTCTCCAAAGTAGTTGGAATAGTCCTCCCACTTATTAGCATATGAAGTTACCAAACTCATAAAAACAACCCCTGTAACTCGTGGCCACTCTCCCTTCTGAGTGAGACAGACTGCACTCTGTGTGTGGTGTGTATATCTACTTTTACTTTAAACTAAGCACCCAACTCCCACACCTTGTGGCCTTTTTCTGGCCTTCTGAAACAGCCTGCACTTTATGGAGTATGTATCCCTCTAAATAAATCAACTTTGCTCAACTGTGGCTCGTTCTTGAATTCTTTCCTGCATGAAGCCAAGGATCTGTACTTGGCAGGGCAAGTCCCAGGGACACAACTGAGACCTGGGACATGGCCATCCTCTCGCCCCACATTCACTTTCCTGTGTCAAAAGGATCTGACTTCCAAGATTTACCCCACAATAATGCAGGGGAGGGCACTGATAAGGGTGAGAATCGGACAGGAGTAGTCCTGAGTTGATGGTTGTGAGGGCTGAATGGTGTGGGTATTGAGAAATCAGGGTTTCATTATGCTATCTTTTTTATTTTGTGTATGTTTGAAGTTCTCCATACCTTTTTTTTTTTAAGTTTTTTTAAATGATTTAAAACAAAAAACAAAAAACTGTAGGTTTAGACCAGAAAGCATATATAACTTGAGTAAAAGATATGAAAGTGTTCACTTAAGTGTTATAGTCAATTTGTGTATGGTTGCAAACTCTAAACTGACTTGAAAATTGACTAATAATAGGTTTCAAAACCAGAGGACATGGGCTCCATGGCCAACTTTAGATTTGGAAGTTGCTAATATAGGTACCAGGAAATGGCACCCCTCACACTCCTCATTTCCTGTCAAGACTGTAGACCTGTAGCTTTAATGGATATCTGTTGGTTATTTAAGACCTTAGCAAGCTGAGGCCATCCTTTTAAAAAGACAATCCCCAAACTATATTTAAGACATATTTTTTCTTAATGAATAAAAAATATTTGACTTGAAAATTTAGAAATAAGTATAGAAATATTTAAGAAAATCAAATGCATAGTAATGATATTTTTGTATTAAGAAATTTGAGCATACTTCATATTTTCAGTATTACAACTTTTAAGAGAATTGGGCTTCTGAGAGTAACAGGTCAGTTTATCATTCCAACTGAACACATTAATTGCAGCATTGATTCATATTTGTAATTTTTAATTCACATCTTGCTAAATCTGTTCAATTTGGATGTTTAAGAAAATTTGAGGTTCATCATTATATGTTTAATTTATAAATTTATATAATTTATACTAAAATGTCTAGGAAAGTTTGTCAGACAGTTGAGGAACTTAAATAGAAATATTCAATTGATAAATCCAGTTTAAAATATTTGAAATACTTCGAAAAGTTTTATAAGTGGGACCAAATATTAGTCTCTCACAAAATTGTTGCAAAATTGGCTACACTTAAGAAGCTAGAAAGATTCACAGGTGGAAATCAAAAGCCTAAGAAAAACTAGATTTTTAAATTTATAACTAATATGTCATGTATTCATTTTGAACACAAAGTAGCCTTTCATTAGTGTTCGCATGTTAAAGAAGTTAGTGGGTGTTTCTGTGCACCAAAACCACTCCAGAGGACTTAAACAAACAAAACCAAATCCCACATTTTAAACAAATGAACTGCTCATTACAAACCTCAAAAAAAAAAAGAAAAGAAAAGAAAGTCTAATACAATGAAAGACGTGAATTCGGGGGATAGGAGCGACGCACTCCTGAAATGTCACTTTCCGAGGCTGTCAGACAGGCAAGGGCAGGGGCGGGCGGGCGGGGAGGGCCTCGCATTAACATATTTCCTAGACGCTCCATCTCCTTGGTCCGGCGTAATGGATGCCTCCCAGCTCCCTGCGGACACGCGAGCCCATCAGGCCAGAAGCAGATTAAAGCTCACACACTTCAAATTGGCGGCTTGCCGCAGCTTGCCAGAAGGCTAGAGTTCAGCGCAGCTTTAATAGAGAAGTCTCTAAGCCTCCTCCTCCCCATCTCCCCTTCGCCTTGCTGTAAAAGGAAATCGCACCCTCTGCAACCCTCGGGCCGCCCCTATCCGCCCGCCTGTCCCGCGGCGGAGGCGGCGGCGGCGCGGGGGCCTGGGTCCCGGGCTCCGCCAAGGGCCCGGCGGGGGCGGGAGTCGGGGGTGGAGGACTCCGCGCCCGGGCGAGCATCTCCCCTCCCCACCCGCGCCGATTGCGCTGCGCACGGTGAACTGTCAGCGACGACTGATTTATAAGACCGATTTACCTTCTGGAGAGTGTAATTATGCTCATAGTTAAGAATTAATCAGGTGAGAGAATTATGGAATAGTCATTCTCCGGACTTTGAAGGACAAACGAAGTGGAGACCCACCAACGCAGCAGCAGAGCCTGCCCGGCTGGAGTCCTCTGCCTCCTGGCTCGTCGCAGGGCGAGGTGTCTGGGCTAGCTGTCGCCTTTGTCAAAAGACAAAATGAAAAACCTTGCTGAGTTCCTTCAGAAAGATGATTTCAAGTCACCCAGCTGAAAAGATGGGGAGACGGTTTTGTGAAAAGAGGAATTCGTAGAGACTGGATGATCTCTGAATGAGGATTTGGCTGCTGTTTCCTATTAGAATCGTTGGCTTCACTACTTTAGTTTATTCGGTGGAACAGTCAGCATTTGAGAAATATTTTCTCTGTTGATTTTGCTAACATGTATTCCCTTCACCTCAGTGACGGGGCGTGGAGGCTTGCACACTCAGAGGTGTGTTCTTTTTAGATGAAGAGGGTTTTGTATTGTCTTCTCTCGCCTTTTCTTTGTGGGGGTTTTCAGTTAATTTAGCTTGTTTCTCAAAGTGTCTCACTACCCACCTCTTCACACAGGCTTTTCAACATTGGCATTTCTTTGGGGACAATGTAGACCACTCTGGATTATCTCTGAGGAGAATCTCCAACAGTCCCATGACAGTTACCTTGTAATCCAGTCACATACCCTGTTACTATTAAATTTTGCAGAAAAGTGGCTGAAATAGAAGCAAAGGATGGTATAGATTGAATGAGATTACTATGGTACCCCAAAATGTCCCAGCATTTCCATCGTGAGGTACCGTCATTCCAACACTATGCTTCTTAATTGGAAGAGGGGCCATGCAGTCCATAATCCCAATGGCCTATTTTGTTATCCATTCAAGTAGACAGACATGGCTGAGAATCAGGTTTAAAACATTCTTTGTCTGCCATCTTTCATCTCCTCCTTGGCCCTCCATCCCATTTCCCATACTGGTTGGAATCCTCCACTCTCTGATCTGGAATTGCCTTCTACCTCAGGGCTATAGACATTCTCCTTTGGACCAGCCATTTCTTCTCCTCTTTCCTCATCGCTTTGGGGTCTTTTGTTTACCTTTTTCTCAAGCTAGTTACTGGTCTTTAAGCTCCTGCTACCCTGGGAGTAGAGGAAGGGGGCAAATGAGGCAAACCCTGGTGGTTGCCCTTGGATGTGGCATTAAGATACACAGACTTTTCAAGAACCAAATTAACAAGCCTGTCAGTTTTGCACCTGCTTTATTATGTTAAAAGGTGACTTTTTAAGGAGGAGAACCTCTTTTTAATATGTAGATGTGAATAAAACAATCAAATCTACAGGTAATGACCTTTTCATAATGGTGCTCCAGGTCAGCTGTTAGGGCCACACTCTGGTCTTTGGTTTCTCAGGAGAAAAGGCAGAAAGCCCATGACCGCTGCCTGCTTTCTATTCAACTACAGAACTTAGCTGTCTGCTCTGCATCTTGCCAGATGCCACTCTTCCCCCCAGACTCACTCTATCACCAGTCCCACGGTGACCCCAGGACTAGAGGGAGGTGAAGAGATGGTCTTCACAGAGAGCCTAGGTACCAGAAAGGTGTCAGTAATTCTTACTGAAGCAGAGCTGTGAAGAATTACTTCTCTCTCATCACTTTTGCCCATTCAGATTACTTATTCCAACAACCAGTTTGTAACTGATTTTTTCATGTATGACTGTTCCCCTTTTCCACACAGGCGGGCACCTGCACTCGTAATTAATTGGCCTGGTGGGAGAGTGGGAACAGCCTTTGACTGGAAGCCAGGAGACAGGTTCCAGTCCTGGCCCTGCTCCCCCAACAGCTGGCTGGCCTCAGGCATGTCATTTACCATTTGGACCTTGATTTCTGCGGATGTGTAGTGAAGGAACTGGACTGGATCGTCTTCCCATAAAATGTGATTCTCATGAGAGGGCAGGCTTGAGAACCCTGCACACCCTCATTCTCTCTTCTTAGTGGCCCCCTGCGCACATAGATGTCCAACGGCAGAGACATTTTCTCTTATATTTGGTTTAACCAAGGGTTTCCTCATCCAGTGTGACTAGGGAATACTCTTAACTTATTTTCTTTTTTCTTCTTCCTTCCTTCCTTTCTTACTTCCTTTTCCCTTTCTTTCTTTTTATAAATGGTTTGTTAATATTATGCAGAACCAGCATTCAAAGGAACTCATTGTGGGAAATGCAGGAAGAAATGAACCTTCTTTAGGCTGCCGTGTTTTGTTTGTTTTTCCTCTCCGTATGGAATCTAGATCTACTCAAATGTTACAATACAGGAACTATGATATATTGTTTAACTATTGTATAAGTATGCTACTTACAGGATTCCCCAGCACTAATGAACAATGGACGTAAACAAACAACATAAAGTATGTTTTTCAGTCCAAAAAAGTATCACCACATTTGTTTAGCAATTTTGGGAAGTGAAGTGATCTATACTAAAAGAAAAATCTGTGTAGCTAGAATTTACCACTAAGTTCCAATGATATTGTATTTCTGCTATTCATTTCTTCAGTCATTCAAAGTAACACAGAAATTCTTAACCTTCTATTGTGCCTTAACCCCACTGACTGTGGACTCTTTCTCAAAACAATGTTTTGAATGAATTAACAAAAAATATATATAAGATTACAAAAGACACCTATTCAAATACATTTATCAAAATATTTTTAAAGTTTTGTGATATATGCTTCTTTATTAATGCCTCATATGACAAGATCTAGCAGTGCATCTAATAACTGCAATAATTTTAAAATAGTGATAGCGTACATTTCTGTAACAATTTTAATGTGACGAAAGTGACAGATGTATAAAGAAAAATCCATAATAGCACAGTGTTTGTTGCAGATTATGCTTTCCAAAGATAGCCACACCAACATGAGTGAAGGTGTCTTCAGAGGAGGCCGCCCCCAGCCAGGGAGTCTTCCCCAGCCTTTGAATCTTCCTGAAATCACATATACTATGAAGCAAAGATAGGCTGTCTTCACTGCCTTCTGTCCAAACTTCTGACCCACAGAATAAATGAGCATGACAAAACAGAGGCTTTATGCTCCAAGTTTTAGAGTATTTGTTATGCAGCAATAATAACCATAAAAGTACCCTAATAAGGTATGTGTAAGTCCTGTGAAAAGTGCTCCTATTTGCAAGTTCAGTGTCAGGATTGAGGGACAAAGTGAGAGGATGACATCTAGCTTCCTGGTTTGATCAGCAGGAGGGATGGTGCTCCAATTCAATGAGGTGAAGAATAGAGGACTAGATAGAACTTTTGAGGTAAAGAAAGGTAGAGATTAGGAGCTTCAGTGGGACACATTATAAGTTTTTGATGCTGTGGCCATTCAAATGATTGAAATGTCAACCAGAATCTCAGAAGGAAATCTTGGGTTAGGGATAAGGCTTGGGGACATCAGCAAGTACAGGTGGTGAAAGTCATCAGCTTGGAGAACTTCACATAGCATATAGAGCAAGTAAGAAGGAAAAAACACTAGTGAGAGTTAAATTTGGAATCACCAAAACGTAATGGGTAGAGGAAACCTGGGAAGACAAATGCGATATGGACAGTGTAGAGAAGAGAAAACTAAGAGAAAGCGATGGCATGGAAATCTTTGATGGTAAGCTATACGTGCCCTCATCTTCACAGAGATTCAGATTCACTTTTTTCCTAGTGAGTCCCCAGATTAAGAGTAACTTAGTGTTAATAAGTAGCTTTTATTCATGCACATGATTTATGGGCAGAAAAGAAAGATTGACAGTTGCAGCTATAGGTTAAAACAGGTAAGACATGAAAACTCTTAGCTCTGGAAATTAAAATAGTTGTAAATAACCTACAGTTCCTTTCCTTCTAAGAATATTCAGAATGTAGCTTAACTTTCATGGTGACTCAGGGCCAGTTTAATGAGCATAAGACAGTCAACTTTAGAATAAATGATGCCTTCAGAGACAGCTGTTGTAGGGATGATGTAGTTTTCAAAGAGCTCCCATTGTCTACGGTTGACTACTTAGTGGTTCTGCGCCCCACTCTCTCAGGGGTTATTGTGGTTTGTGGTCTCTGTGATTTTTTTCCCCTAGTTAGTGGTTTTACACTCTCCTCTCTTCAGCACTCCTTCCAGCTATCTGTGCGTCTACTTCCACTGTGTCAATGACGCCTCGTTCCCTAGCTGAGCTGTTGCTTTTCTTTCTGTTCCATGTAATGAGTGTATTAGTTTTTCATGGCTGCTGTAACAAATTGCCACAAACCTAATGGCTTACAATAACACAAATTTCTTATCTTACCGTTCTAGAGGTGAGAAGTTTGAAATGGGTTTCATGGGCTAAAAACAAGGTGTTCATAGGAGTGTATGCTGTTATGGATGCACTAGGGGAGAATCTGTACCCTGTCCATTCCAGCTTCTAGAAAGTACGCACGTTCCTGGACTTCTCATCCTCTGTCTGCACCTTCAAAGCCAGCAACACTGAGTTCTTCTCATGCTGCTCCTTCTCTGGTTCTCCCCCTTTCTGCCTCCCTCTTTCACTTACACTTTGCAGGTACATTAGGTACACTTGAATAATCCAGGAAAATCTTCCCATCTCAAGGTTAGTTGATTAGCAACCTTAAGTCTATCTGCAATCTAATTTCTCTTTGCCTAGTAACATAGTGTATTCAAAGGTAACATACTATATTCATAGTATATTCAAACATAGTATACTCAAGTATAAGAGGCAGATGTCTTTAGGGGGACCAGTATTCTGACTACCCTACCTAGAAAAATACTAAAACATTCCAAGAAAAATAAGATTACCAAATAACATGTATAAAATTAGCCCGATGCATTCTACATCTCAGAAGACTTTAATTTTGTGGCAGCCATTTTTACTAGTTGGTGGCTTTTTCTCTTCCAGACTCTTCTGGAAGGTTAAATGTGCTGAAACCTGACCATTAGATCAAAGAGGCAGAGATTGCTCTATGTCAGTTTTCACACTGGACCAATTTCTGAAGGATGTTGTATGTATTCAGATAGTAAAATAATTATTTCAGAAAGTCAACGAATAACAAATTAATGGTAGATCCTGGTGTTCCTCAGTCTCTCTACCATGTCTAGTTTGTGGCATTTTCAGGTAGAGTCCACAGTCTTAAGTACCAGGTTCAGCCTAGGAGTTTCTGTTGTCCTAGTTGATGCTAACTTAGCATCTACTTTCTCAGAGAAACAGGTATCAAGAAGGATTTTGTTTTTGTTAGATTCTGCTCCAGGGTTGAGGTGGGAGTAGAAAAACTCTATAAATATGAATTGAATCACATTGTAATCAGCTATTTAACTTTCTGTTCTGTAATTGAAGGCAGGAATTGTGACTTGTTCAATTTCATTAGGCGAGCGCTAAGTAAGTTTCTGATCTGAAAGGGTAATAGGTGTAATAGTCTTTAACTGGGGGGATTGGTTGGGAAGATCACGGGGTACACCAGGGTAGCCTTGAAGGGACAGCTCCATGATAAACCAGTTTGACCTCTGTGAACAAGTCTGGGCTCTTTCAGCACATGGATTCAGACCTAGGCAGCTGCCAGACTAGATCTGAGGTGTAGCTCACCTTGAGCCACCCAAGTGGCCCAGATAATGGCATAGGTATGTGTGAATTAAATGTGGCTCAGTGACATCAGTTTAAACATAGACAGTACAGGATTGTGTAAAGTGCTAGTTCTGAATCAGACAGAGCAGGGTTTGAGGCACTTATTAGGCTGCGCCATCTTATTGTCTCTGCGCCGCAGGGCTTGCCTCAGGCTTGGGAGATCTGCTGCATTTGATCTGAGCCCCAAGGAGTCTGAGGCCTCACCATGTCTGCTTTCCCTTCTTTTTCCTTCTCCTAGGAGTAAAAATCGTCATTATAAAGGCCTTCTTCCTGCCACTTACTCTTCCAAATTTGCTCTTTCTTTTTCATTCCAACACAAACACACACACACACACAAACACCAGAATGTACAATCTGATAGAGTACTACTCCAGAAGCAAGAATATTTCTAAGTATAAGAATCGTAGATTACCAATTCCAGAAGAGTCTACCCAGGGTACATCTACATCTACTCTTTGCAGAATCCCACCCACCCACCTCATTGCACTTGTCTTAAGTCACAAGCCAGACTTTACAGTCTTTCGAGGTCATTAGTTTTATGAGGTGATAAATTATTTTAAATTAAGTGTAAGTTTAAGACAGCATCAGATATAATCTGGAGTAGGAGTAAATATCCCACTCATTTTTAAGAAAATAAAAACTTGACAGATGTTTGGCAGCCTTTGGAGGTCTTTAACTTTCCTTTATTTTAGAGAGAAAGTTTAGGAAAGTTTGAAAGCATCGATCTAAATGTCTCATTTTACTGTGGAGGAAACTAAAGTGCAGCCTAGGATGAAAGCTGGAATCTCCCCGCCCTGCCCAGCCTCTCCCCTATGCAGTGTGCTGCCCGGCCCCAGAGGGGGAAAGGATGCTTCACGTTCCCTTTCAAGGTCCCCATTGTGTTCTGGGGAGAGTGACCTACCTGATCCCTATCATGATTAATGTGGTTTCTGAAGCATGAGATCTGATTATGACCCCATGTTGTTATATTTAATTACAAATCTCATTACGGCCCTGGCCATAACACCATGTAGCCCTCACTGCAGTCACCTTTGCTGAGCTGACTGCCTGAAGGTCCGTCTTTATGATTTACTCTAAATTGTTTTAGAATCAGAGACCTCTAGAGCTGGAAGGGAGGTTAGAGATCACGAAGTTCAATCCCCTCATTTCACAGATAAAATTACAGAAGCCCAAAAGAGAGTAAGTCATCTTCCAAAGGTCACTTAGTAGATGTGGGACTGGAACGTGGGCTGCCTGATCTCCAGGCCAGCGGTGGCTCCCTCCAGACCACACTGCCCTGCTGGGTACCACTTTTATAACACCATCTCCCTACGTCCCTTATTCTCCTGGTATGACAGCTTCGTAACTTGCACTGGTTATATGGTGCTATCTTCTTCAACACAAAGTTAGTCCCCAGCTAAATCAGAACTGCAGAGTTCTTTGAGTTTTTGAGGCAGAGAATGCTTGGTCAGATTGTTCAGCCTGTTGAGCCTCAGTTTTAGCTTCATAACATAGATGCAGACTAACCTCCTCTCTATGAAGAAAGGCATGTTTAAAGTGATACCCAAGTAAACATGAGTACTGTCAAATAAAGACAAATCCAGATGTAGGTAAGGAGAGACTTTATTTGAAAAGTACTGCAATGGGAGAATGCTCAGACCATGAGGTCTGTGAGCCTCTCATAGGACAGACAGAAAACAGCTTTCCTTTTACAGAAAGGAGTAAACAAGGCCAGTGGGTGTGGGACATGGGAGGAGTGGGTGGTGTGCTTGGACAGTTCATCAGGGAATATTTGTCTTTGTGGTCAGCTGATTTTGGGGGGTGGTGGGGGGCAGTCCTTAAGGAGATGCTGGCTCAGGCTGAGGGTGGGTCAGAGTCCAGGGTCTTCTGGGGCCGGAAGAAGCCTGGAAGTTTGGGCAAGTCAAGTTAGCAAGTATTTTGTCCAGATTGGTTTGTGGTGAAAAATAGTTCAGATATGTACTTATAAGACAAAGAATGAGAAATCTGGAGGGTCTATGTCTAACGTTGTCATAGGTAAACAAGGAGGCCATCTGTGAGAATCTTATCTTAGTCATATGGGGAAGATTTTTTTTTTAAAGCCATTCCCTGGAGCACAAGGAGAGAGGGGACTTTTGACCACAGCACTTTTCCAGAAGCACAGGGCTCAGGTAAAGTTCAGCATTAATGGTACTCAGCGATTTCAGTAAAGCCTTCTCATATCACGTGCCTGGCTTTCTGACTTTTTCCTTCCCTTTGGACAGGGGAAGGTGTTCGTGGGTCTTGCACTATGTCAGAGAAAGTTGATTTACTAATCAGCACTTGACAGATCCTTTTTTGCCTTCTTACAATGGAGCCAAACACCCACTTATGCTATGGAGCCTACAATAATGGCATAAAGTATTAGCATTCCTTTTTTTCTCTCTTTATAAGCACCGAATAATGCTTAGAATTGAATGGAGTAGGTAGGCTCTTTAGGGTGTGAACTTTTGTCTGTCAAGTACAGTGTGCACCTTGCATTGGCTTAGAAACAGCCCAGCCATGAATAAAAATTCATAAGATTGTGTGAACTCTCTTGTAAGTGCTATGCATTGAACCCATTTAACGTGAGGCTGCAGAGTCCTGTGCTGTCAGTTCAAGGGATAGGAGGGTGGATGGCAAGAGTGATTCCAGTTTCCTAAAAGTTTCTCGCTAGCCAAGAGAGGAGGCTTAAAACACTCCATTGTTTCTAAACCTGCTCCTGAGAATTACCATGGAGAACTTGCCAGCTATGAGAAATACCTGACCATTTTGCTATGACGCTAAAAAATCTACAAAGAGGCAAAGTGACTGCTGGAGGTCAGAATATCAGACAGTTTGTTTCATCTTTGATCAAATCAGTCTTTGCAGCTGCTAAACCTCAAGGTCGATAGGCAGTGTGCAAACTTAGTGACTCAATTGAGGTGGGCAGTGAAGTTCAACAGTAGCTGACTTTTTGCTCCCATATTCATTGTGGAGAAAAAGCAGGCTTTAAAAAAAAAATTTTTTTTTTTACTTTTACATAGTCCTACTGAGATTTCATTTTAAAATACTAAATCCATGCAGCCAAAGATAACCCAGAGACACAAATAATGAAAGTCAAACTTGTTCTGACACTGCATCTTTTGCTGAGGGATCTCACATCATCTTTCTAAATTCCTGAACAGTACAGAGGCACACGCTGAGCCTTTTGGCAGGACCTGTCTCACCTGAAGGGTAAGTAGGTCACTGCCTATTACTGGCCTGGTATGAAGGCCCTTGAAATTGCTCTTCCCCATGCCTGCCTGAAATTCTACCAGTAGATTTATTCTTTTGAATAAATCCTGTACTAAAATGCATGGTAGCCTGGCAGTGGGAGGAGAGAGGCGAGAGAAATTAATTCATAACTAGTCTAATTGCGATTCAGTTTTTTGGAGCTGGTTTGGATTCCGGGCAGGGTGGAAGAGACTTTCTGGGCTAACTGAGCGGGACTGAATGCAAGGTGGGCTTGCCTGGGAGAATAGTGCAGCGTAATCAAGTGACAGTTCTCTCAGGTTCCCCCTGTCCTTTCCTTCCAACTCTCTTTCCAAATTTATCTCTGCCCCCAGAGGAAGCAAAGCTTCTCTCCATCTATTTGAGCCTAATCGCTTCACCTGTAGCTTCCATCGCTTAGTCTAATCTGAGCCCTTTCTTCATCACTCATTATCTTGCTGTCCTGTATGTCCAATTTCTTCCTTTCCATTGATTCCTCCTCACCAGCTTACAAATTAGCACAGCTGTTGCCTTCCTTAAAATAAAAGGCAAAAATAAAATACCCAACTTTTCAAACAAAAAAGCAAAACATACCTTTCCACAAATTTCAACTACTTATAACCTGGTTACTGTCCTACTTGCCCTCACAGACAAGCTTTTTTTTGGGGGGGGTGGATTTCATTATTTATTTATTTAAATAATTTACTGAGGTGAAATTCACAATCTAGAAATTCACCATTTTAAAGCGAAAGAGTCAGTGTCATCATCCAGTACATTTACAATGTTGTGCAAACACCACTCCCAGATAAGCTTCTTAAAAGAATCCTCTATTGATGAGACCTAATGTCATGCTGGTTGTCAGTGGAGAAATGTTCCAGTGTCACAAGCAGGGCAATGAGGGGCAGGTTGGACTTGAGAGGCAGGAGACTGGTGATGGCACATCTGGACCTGCTTCTTCAGGATGATCTTCAGAATCCTTAGGATGACTTAAAAGGATAGCAGTATCTTCCAGCCGTGCTAAGCTTTTTGGACTCTCCTAAACATGCCATATTCTCCCCTCCAGGCCTTTGTGAATGGTTTTCTCTCAGTATCTTTACTCCCAAATTGCCAACCTGATCATCTTGTATATATCCTGCTGGGCTCTGCTCAAGAAACACATTTTTAAGGAAGTCTTTCAAAAAATACTAAGTAATTGTTAACTGAATAACCCCTACCTTATTCTCAGACTGAAATGAGTGCCCCTCATCCGTGACACCCTACCTATTCCCCTAGAATAGAATTAATAGAACCATATACTGGTGGCTGATTTTTTTTCTCTATCCTGTGATGCTTTAAACTCACCAAGAACTAGCTCTTGCTCATTTTTCTAGCATCTGTACCTCACACAGTGTCTGGGATACAGTAAACTCGTTGGATACAAAGATAACTGTCAAAAAGAGACACTTCAAATTATTGTTGTTATTATTTTCAAAGAAAAAAATTAAAATCTTGATGTAACTATCAATGTTTACTTACAGAAGATCAAGTCTCAAGAAATAAAAAATAATTATTTCCTCTAATCAATGGCTAATTTGCCCATGCTGCTTTGAGATACAGTTTTTATCATGTCAAAAAGTATTTTTAAAAATAGATAATATAAATCACTTTGGGGATCTAAAAGTAGTTTATCTGCTGAAGGGGTCAGTGATGTAAAATTTTATTTTGATTAAATAATTTGGGGGATGACAGAATGCAGGAGGCTAAGAATAAATATTTTATTTAACTACATAAATCTGAAACATTCCTCATATGAGTCTTTTTAATTGCATTTTTTAAAAAGAAATAGGTTTCACAGGGATGTCATATTTATAGAACATTAGGAAAGAGAGAGAATTAGGGCATAATTCAGACAATTGAACATGTACTTTCTGAAGCTACAGTCCTGAACCTCTTACATAATTCTCTTCAGTGTGTGGGATTTTCAAGTGTATTGAGGGCATGGTGGAGAAAAGATAATGTACCACTTCCAGTAACTGCCAAGTTTGGAGTTAGTATTCATTTAACTACAGAGAAGCTACAGTTGAACTACAGAGAACAGTCCATTGGTTCCCGGTAAATTGCGAGGTCAATAAACACACAGAGTGTTTAGCACCTTGAGAAGGTTTAAGTTTATGAGAATTTCTCTGGAAGCCTATGAAATGATGTGGGATTTCAGAACATGTGAAATACATGGAGGGAAAGTAGTCTCCTTCTCCTCCTTTTGAGAAGAAAAAGCATTAGAAGAAATACTATGTGTGGTGAAAAATTTGATGATTTAAATAGTGACAGAAATGGAGAGGCATAATTCAGTTTAGGAAAGTTTTCTAAGTCTATAGCTCATTTTACATCTCTCCCAGAATTCCAGATGTTCTGTGAAAATTTTTTTCCTGGTAATTGTTTAGAAGAATGTGAATATGGTTGGTTATTTTCAGCCCAGAAGAAAGGCAAATGATTATAGGCTGTTCTGAATATTGTCTGACCCGGCAAAGAGCTGGTTGCTAAAACTCACCCCAGGCCTAGTACCTTCCAGTAAATAACTTGTAGACAGAGAGCAACCAGAGCCTAATTCCTATTTATTTTTTAAGTGATGGCTTAATAAGAGAGAAATTCCAGCTTTGCAATCTTCTGTGCTGTTTCTTCTATAATCTTGTCCAGATGCTAATTGCAAACATTCTTCAGATTTGGGGATTTTTTTTGTTTGTTTTCTTTTGGTGTGTATGTAGCCTTTTTTTTTTTTTTTTTGGAGAAATATAATTGGGGGAGCAAATTCTCAAAGATAAAACTCAGTAAGAGTAAGAAAAGACAAAAGACAGCATTTTGCTTCACCCCTTCCCTTTCTTCACTCAAACCACAAGGAAAAAATAATTGTCCTGAAAGTAAACAAGCCACAAGCATGACAACTACCTTAGACTCAGTGCTGCTTGGAAGGTTCAGATTTCCTTCCATGCTGTTCTTGCTTAGGGAGTTGTTTCTCTCCTTATATTCTTTTCTAATTTCTGCTGGCATTCAAGATGTCTCTTTCTCTCTGCCTCCAGGCCTTTCTGCTCCCTGAGGCTTTCTTTGTGCCTTTTCAAGTCTCTACTGTTTCTCAGGCTCCTTTTCCCCCACATCTAATCCTGGGGAACCATGATAGCCAGTCAGATGTTTCGGAGTTTGTGAAATTCATCTGTGCTGGGGAAGGAGGCCCTTCTGTGTTTTAGCTCCCTAGTTTGATATCTGAAAGGCAGACGCTGGAGAAAAGTGCTAAGCAGGGTTCCCAATCACAATAACCCACATCTACTGACGTCTCACTGTGAGTCAGGCACTTCTCACTTCTCAGGCTTATGTGATGGCTCACTTAACTCACACGGCAAATCCTAGGGCACATTTGTCGTATTTTTCTATTGTACAGAGGAGGAAGCTCAGCCCAGAGACCTTAGGTGACTGGCTCAAGTCTAGGATGTCTTGCAGTTATGAGTCAGGCCCAGGAAATGTGGTTTCAGAATCTGCTCTCTTAATGACGATGATCTAGAATTAATTTTTAATGAGTTAATAACTTTCTGAGCCCAAGTCCTTTCCTCCACTTTGCATTTGCTGTAGTTAACAGTCTTAAGCAGTAACTGTTAACTGCAAGTAACACGAGATCACCAGACTGGAACCCTCAGTGGTCTGATGTCACGTTGACACTATGCAAAGGAACACATGTGCATCTGGAAGTAATACAGATTTTACTACATACTGCAGTCTGATTGGCTTTGCTGGATTAAATAAATGAGTACGGTCTGTACTTGGAACCGGCCTCCCTTTTTGTGGTCTTTTGGCCTGACCGCTCTGGAGAGTCTGTGTGCTTGTCATCTGGCCATGGTGATTCAGGGGATGTGAAGGGCCATCGTCCGCGGTGTCAGTGTGTTTTTAGGCTTTTCACAGGCTCCTAGTGGCAGCAGCCCAAGAGCCCTTCCCCTCTCCGACCACCAGGGCCTTTCGCTGTCTTGTCTCACCAGACAAATATGTTCTCTGCTCTACTATTTCTGAATACATAGGCCATTATGAATGAGTGGAATATTCCACCCTGGAGCACAAACACATAGTATCTGCTCTGCTTTAGTGAGAGTACCCCCAAAACAGAATAAGAAGTTTTGCTTTGAAATTGGGTATCTGTTTGAGATAATTTCACCAACATTTTTTTTGTTGTTGTCGTTGTTAATTAAGAGTTGCAAGTAAAATGGAATTGTGTTTTCAAAGACACAAACACAACTTATTAGGACTGATGAACAGAAATCACCCCACGTGTTCCATTCTGCATTTCTGGTGGATTTCCTAAGAAAATGCCAGTAAACGACAAGGAGAGTTGGTGGTGGTGGTTGTGGTGTCTGCAGGGTTTCAGATTTATGTCCCCAGAACATTCTCATCAATCACGTCGTCAACTACCCCCAGGGCAAGTTGATGCAGCCAGGCAGTTGCTGGTTATTATCTCTGATCTTTAGAGCATAATTACTCCAGAACAAATTAAAGAATGCCTGGGAGTTCAGGCCTTCTCTGATGTTTATACCTTCAGCATTAGAAAATCTAAGGGAAAAAAATGGTAAATTTGATCTGAACCTAAGGGAAGAAGAAAAGCGTGTATTTCTAATTAAATTGCTGAGTTGGCTTCCAATCAATACACACCTGAAAAAGATTTGAAACAAAAGAAAATTAATATTTGCTTTGGTCTTGCTAGCTCCTTTTTCATTTTTTTTTTTTTTGAGAGTTTAAAGCAAAAGAGAGCATCTCATTTAGATGATACACAGTGCCAGGGGTAATAATGAATTTACCTGCAATCAGAAATGTCTCACCTATTGACTTAGTGGATGCAAAATTATACCTAGATGAGTAGCAACTCTTTCTGTATCGCTACATATAGCTGAACACGGGTGAGGTATATCCTGTATATATAGCCACAGGAAAGATCACAAATTAAGATGAGGAAGCAGGCCGCCCACTGTGGGTTTCTAAAAGGCTAAGAGATTAATTCCGTAGACAGTACATCTGAAAACCAGGAGTGTTCAGAATATTTCTTTATGGAAATATATTTGCGGAACATATCCTAAAATGTATAAAAGACACTTCAGAAATCCTTGGAAATAAAAGCTCTTTCTGTCTACCATTTTCCCCTCTAGGACCACTTCTGGACATCCTGTGAGTCAAGCTGCTGAGACATACAGTTTCACTTATTATTGACACTCTGACTGCAACTGAGTATTGCAAGTTCAGACGATGAGAAAGGTCTCTGCGAAGCGGGTTTATGACTGGATACATATCAAGACTCTCTAGTTAAACAGAAAAGAAGAGGCCACATTGTTCTATCACAGTAGTGGGCCCATTCAAAATGGGTTTAGAATGGGGGCTGCTTTGATATTTTCAATGTGTATTATTTTGAGGACAAATACAACTTCAGTGGGGATTTGCAGAGGGCATCTGCCAGTTGGATGCCTGATTGGGAACATTTTGAAACTGACAGATTTGCTTTGTTGTTTTTCACTACCACTGATCTACAATTTACTTATTTTTTCACTTGCATGTTGTGAAACTTCTCAAACACGAAAGAATAGAGAGAATAGTATAGTGAACTCATAGGTGCCTGTCACTCAGCTCCTCATTTGGCCAATGGAATTGGCTCTTGTATTTGTTTGTTTTGTTGTAAGGTGGTTTAGAAAATACAGAAAACTCTTTGGAATCTCTTTTCCCATCAGATGGCCTTAAAAGAGGTGAAGTCATCACCACTGATTAGTTCCTTCTTTGTGGCTATCCAGCTCGTAATGCATGTCATCTTCCATCTTAATGCAGTCATTTCCAGATGTTCCAATTTTCAAAGTACCTTTTTTTTTTTTCTTTTTTTCTTTTGGCAGGACTCCTTTTTGTCTCATGCCCCTTTAGAGTTCACACACGCAATGGGAGCAGTCATGGTGTGTCCCCTGGGCACTGCCTCAAAAACCAGGGTGCCAGATGTGTACACAAGCTCCTTTCCAGGGATACCTGTGACCTGGAGAGAGGCAGAGGGAGAGCTCTAAAATGGCACCTGCCAGCCTCTGTCTTTGGAAAGTATTTCAAAAAGCCCTTCACTGTGTGTTAAATTAGATGCCTGCCCCTCAGGCTGAGGCTCCAAGATAAAAAAAACAGGTCTCTTACATAGAAAGACAGTGCTTTTCAGTTGGCTGCCTCTGTGCTGAGCCCTGGAGTGTAGCCAGGTGAGGCTGTGCGAGCCCTTTAAGAACATTTCTTGGTTCACTCTAGCCCTGTGGGGCTTGTGAATGCAAGACCCAATGACTTTCAAAGCTAGATGTTTTGTGGGGCTCATGTCTCAGGTGGAAGTCTTAAATGCTGGACTGCCAGATTTGGGGCTCAAGCCACCTGCTCTCCAGGGGTTCTGAATTCCCTCCCTATTGTGGGTTGCCACGCCATGGGTGGGGTTTATGGAAAGATTGTGTCTCAGCCTCTCCTACCCATTTCAGTGTGGTTTTGTCTCATCTGCGTGATGTGTAGGAGTTGCTCAGCTAGGTTTTGGATTTGTTCTGTATGTAGCTGTAGATGTGGTGTGTCTGTGGGAGGAGGTGAGTTCAGGATCCTCCTCCATTCCATCTTGTACCAGAAATCTCAAGTTTTCTTATGCATCCAGTTATCACTAAAGGTTGCTTGTCATAGCAGAAGAAGTCTTTCCAAATGTCTATTTTCTTTCTGCCTATATGTTTTCTGCTTCTCTTTTTCTGCTCATAAGATCAGAGGTTTACCCAGTAGCTGTTTTTGGCTTTGGAATAGCCCTTGACAGAGTGGCAAAGAGTTACACTCCACTACTACTATCAAAACTACATTACAGAGTGGAAAATGGCAAAAGAGATAGAAAGCAAGCTAATTTGCTGATACTACTATAAGTAAAACAGATAAACAACCAGGTCCTACTGTATAGCACAGGGAACTATATTCAGTATCTTGTAGTAACATAATGAAAAAGAATATAAAAAGGAATATGTGTATGTATATGTATGACTGAAACATTATGCTGTACACCAGAAATTGATACAACATTGTAAACTGACTATACTTCAATAAAAACAAACAAAAGCAAAACCAAAACCAAAACCAAAAACAAACAAACAAACAAAAAACCTCTCATCACACACAAACACACAAAAGGTAACTATATGATGTGACAGATTTCCTGGTTTGAATTCAAGAGCCAGGAGCATGAAATAGAAACTGAGTGCCGAACACATGGTGTAGCAGCAGGCTGAAGCTGGGGCACTGGAAGCAAAGGAAGAAGAGCTTTAGCTCAGGCTGATATAACAGAACACCACAGTCTGGGTGGCTTATAAACAACAGACACTTACTTCTCACAGTTCTAGAGGCAAGAAATCTAAGGTCAGCATGCCAGCATGCTTAGGTTCTGGTGAAAACCCTCTTCTGGGTTGCAGATGACTACTTTCTCAATGTATTCTCACATGGTGAGAGAACAATCATCTCTCCAGTGTCTTTTCTAATAAGGGCACTAATCCTGTTTACAAGGGCTCCACCCTTATGACCTAATCACCTCACAAAGGCCCAACTTCCTAATTCCATCCCATTGGGGATTAGGATTTCAACACATGAATTTTGAGGTTGAGGGGCACAAACATTCAGCCCGTAACAAGAAAAGAATCAAAGAAGATGGCTGGACTTCTGGTGGGAAGGACTCTATAATGTTGAAAAGGTGAAGCCAGGGATGTTTTCACCCTCCTCTGGGCTCAAGTGCATCTCTGGTTCTGTAATGATATGACTTTACACACTAATTTATTTATTTTTTTTTGCAGAAGTTATTAGTCAGAGTGACAAAATAATTGCCAACACTTTGATTTGCAGTCACGGTCAAATGCCACCCTTTTTCTTTCTGGATTCTCCTGTAGATATTCTTATGCTGATTTTGAGCTTCTGCTCATTGTAGCTGATACCTTTGTACCTCTTTCTGAGTTCTAGAAAGAACAGAGGCACGTTATCCAAGACACATCTTTGCAGAATTTTGTTAAATTTTTTTTCAAAATATAACTATTGCTCATTGCTGAAAATGTAAACAAAAGAAAAAGAACATATATGACACAAAAATCACTTTAATTCCAACATTCAAAGAAATTCTTATATTAATTAACTCTTGATAGAAGTCTCAAAACTCAGTGACTTAGAAAAGTAATCATTATGAATGCTCCTGGGTTTACAGGTCAGCTGGACTGTAATTCTGATTTGGACTGGGGATGGTGGATCTCAGCTGGGCTCATTTTTGCAACTATCATTAGCTGATGGAGCAGTGAGGGTCATCTGGGACTTCCTAGAGTCTGGTCTAGAATGGCCTCAGCTTAGATGACCTGTCTCTGTTCCTCATGGTCATCTTCCAGGAGGCTAACCCAGGTTTGTCATTCTCCTGGCAGAAGTAATATTCCGAGAGGAAAAGGAGAAATGTTCACAGACTCTTGAGGCCTAGGCTTGTAACTGGCACTGTGTCAATTCAGCTGAATTCTGTTGGATATCAAAAAGTAAGAAATAAACTCTACTTCTTGGTGGTAGGAGCTCCAAAGATACATTGCAAAGGGAAAGGTGGAAAGTTGAGGCTCTTTTTACAATCAGTCTGCTACAACTCCTTTAAATGTATGTGTATATATGTATATATAACATATACACACACATACACATACAAAGATATTTATATGTAGATACATATGTACTTTTAAAATGCAAATCTAGTAACGAAGTTATAAAAATGTATATACATGAAATATATGCAGAAGTATCTTTTTACATATATAAATCATATAAATTATAATACAATGCAAATGTGTAATTATATAACTTATATTACATATTATTTATAATATAATAATTAGAATTGTTATATTATATATGTAATTTACAAGCTAGGATTATAGAGCTTAATATTCTGAATTTATTTCACACTCTACCACAACTATTTCTTACTTTATAAAATAATGTTTGAAAATATTATTCTAGTGGTACAAAACACCTTATTGTGCAGATGAACTATAATATTTTTAGCTTTGTATGAACCACTTTTATTTATTTCATGTAGTTTTTTGAAATGTTCACTTTGTTTTAATTATACATTATCTTAAAAAAAATAGGCAGTGAGTAGTAAATTCTCTTCCAAATAGAATTAAATAATTTTGTAGCAGTGATAAAACACAAAAAGCAATGGTCAAAAATAACTTAAAGATATAAAGTATTAAATAAAGAATTCATGAGTTATCTTAAACAGTAATAAAATCCGAATCATACTAAGTAATTCTGGGAAAGAGTGAGAAATAAAGTGAAAATATGCTTGTCTCCTTGTCTTGCATGGGAAAGGGCTATACACGGTATCTTTGGAACATAATCTATGTCCCAGGAATTCTACTCTGAAGTACATAACATAGAGAAACTCTCACAAATCATGCCATACAGATACAAAAAAAAGTCACAATGGCATTATTCATACTAACAACAAAGCTAGAAGCATTCAAAATGCCCATCAACGAGAGAATAGAAAAATATATTGGAATATATTCACAAAGTGGAATACTCTTTGGCAACGAAAACTAATGAATTCCAATTGCAGTTCAGAACAAGGCTCTGAAGCCAGACTGCCTGGATTCACACATAGTTTCTGCCCTTAAAACCTGTGTGACCACCAGCAAGATACTTGACTGCTCCTTACTGTATTTTCTATTTTCCTCATCCCAAAAATGGGAATAATAACAGGATCTACCTCACTGTTTCCTGTCAGCAGTTATTGTAAATACATGTGAATTATTTATAGCAGTGCCTCACATATAGCTCTCAAATACTGCCTATCATTTCAGGAAGGGTTTTTTTATTTGTTTGTTTTGCTTTTTGTGGGTTTTTTTAAGATGTGGAAGAAAGATACTTTTTAGTTGCAAATCAAAAGATTTCTAGGTTGCATCATTTTTATCCATCTTACTTTTGGGTACAGTTGCTCCCTCCTTGGACCCTTTGTAGTGATTCTGAAATGCCCTTCCCCTTTGTCCACTTAGTTCTTCATATGTTTCTCAAGTTTCATCTTCTCAGTAAAGCTATTCAGACCATGCTGTTTAGAATCGCAGACCCACTCTCCACTGCTGGTAGTTCTGATCCCCTTCACTCTGCTCAGTTGGCATCCCTCATCTCACCTTCTAACATACTGTATATCCTCTTTTTCATTAAGCTCATTGTTTACTGCCCGTCTCTTTTAGCTAGAATCCAGGCTTCTTGTGGGCTGGAATGTTTGTTTCCTTTGTTCGATTGCAGATACAGAGCACTAGAGCAGTGTCTGGCACATAGTAGGCACTCAAATATTTTGCTGAATGAAGAAAGAATGAGTATGCGTGAATTCTCACCTAACAACTCCCTGGCTTACAATTTGGGGGAAGTCACTTCATTGCTTGAGCCTCAGTTTCCTTATCTATTTTTTGAAGATGAGAACACTCGAGCTTGAGGTCTGCTGTGATGATCCCAGGGGACGTCTCCGTAAGTACTCAGCACATTCTGACACCTGTACTGGGAGCAGAAGAGGCTGCTGTGCTTCTCCTCCTCCTCCTTCTCTTTCTCTCCATTATGGTCATCCTCAGTTTCCATTAAGATGACCGCGCGGCTCACTACATCTTTAATTAGTTTTTGAACAGTGCAAGTTATAAAGCAATTGCAATCTAAAGAAGGGCATGGATTAAGTGCTCTAACCATTGTCAGGGGAGGAAGACAGGGAGAGCGCAGTGAGGAGATGGAAGCTCGAGCGTGAAGGCTCAGTGAGATTGCAGAGTCTGAGTTCAGGCTTCAGCACTGCCAGCAACCGATCAGATGCCCTGCCAGTGCTTAGTGTCTCTCAACTTGGCTACATATATGAAAATTAGGGATAATACTATCTTTTTCCCAAGTCTGAGTGGAGGATTAAATGAAGTAACTTTTGTAAAAGCATCTGGACTGTGCTATCACAAAGCAGAACTTGAAAAATGTTAGTTGGATCTGAGGAGGCACTTGATCTTTACTTAGAGGAGGAGAATTTTAACATTTAGAGAGGGTGGAAATGGAGAAAGGAAAAAGAGAGGGTTATAGGTGCAATGAGATCCAAGGCATAGATGGAGAACATTTTGGGACCATCAGTTTAGCCTTTATGAGAATCTGTAAGAATTTATGAGAATAAAAACATGGATTTTAGCCAGAGTATGGGAAGTCTTCACTTCCATGTAAATATTTGAAATTATTCAGTGGTCAGTCAGTGGCAAACCTTAAGAGCACTGGGAGCATGGAATTAGTAAGAGGGAACCCACGCTTTAGTGAGATTGATGAATATGACAGCAAGTGGGCAGGCTCCACTGGAAGAAAAGAGACTCCAGGCAGTGAGACCAGTCCCTACTGGGTGCCTGGCGCTTAACCAATATTTGCTGAATTAATTGAATATTAAAGAATGTATTTGCATTTTGTTAGGTGCACTATTCACCATTCTAATTAGTGTCTAGAGACATTATGCACATGATAATGCTTTGCTTACTCTTTCCATCTCTGATGCATGTAATGGGAATGAAGAAAATGGACATTTCCAGTGACTCTCAGGATTGACATACTGTCTCCTCTTTGTCTCATTTAAAATGCAGAGATTGAAAGTCAAATTTTAAAGGATAGAGAAGATTGCATTAAGTCATTAAATAAAACCTCCCTTGAGGCCAAAGGTGTGATGGGATGTAAATAGCCACTTGTCAGCAATATGGATTAACCACCTTAAACCTTATCCTTTTTTTAGCCCTAACAAAATGACGGCTCTTGCAAAACTGAGCAGGTTCCTTGTTTGAAGTGATCTTTTGTTGACACTTGTGTGCCCTAGTGGAACTGGCATCCCAATTTGTGAGTGGGCGCTCAGCCAACTTGCAAATGGGCATGAGCACAGGCAGCCAGTCTTTGTGGCTGACGTGCACTGATTATGCAGGATGTCAGGCTAGTAAAGTTGAAATGGCCGTCTGTCCTCAGCTTCTGTGCTGGCCACTGAAGGGATGGGCTGTCATGAGTCCAGCTTTCAGCTCAATTAATTCCAAAAAATAAGAATTAGCTTCTGCAGTGAAATGCAGCAAATTAATATGCTTAGGAAATCAGAATAGGAATTCCTCCAAAAGAAAAAAGCTGAATCTTTTACTTTATGGCTGTTTCTGTACAAAAGGAAGGACAGATTCTATAACAAAAAAATCACCCACCCTCCCCCAGTTTTTTTTACTTTTTCTCCCTTTAGAATGGGTCCAGATCCAAGAAAGAGCTGGATTTTACCCATGTTTTCCAAGAGAGTAAGGAGGTCTAGGGCAGTGTCTTTTCTAAGTCTTCGGACTTTTATTTTTTGCTTTTGCTTTTTTAGATAAAAGAATAATTTAAAGGCACAGATCAAAATTTACATTGTCAGTGTATTAAGCCAGATGTTCCAGCACTGATGATTCCTGGAGTGGCTCTCTTCAGGTTCTTTCTAAAGAGCCCAATAGATGGATCTTATGTGGCCATTCCAGAATGAGTGCGATGGTCTCTCAGGTCTGCCGTATTGAATTCACTCCATGAGACAATAAGCAGCTGAAGGGCTGAGTCTCTCCCTTCCTCACGGACCTGCCCCTAGTCACTAGCACTAAGTCTGGCATTTGCCAGGTGCTCGGTAAATATTTTTTAAACCAATGAATGAAACTTATTCTGTAGAATCTGTCTGGAGAGGTTCAAGGCTCATAGCAGAAGGGATGGGGAAGAGAAATGTGATTCACTGAACTCCGATAATGCACCAGGCAAGTGCTAGGTCCTTTATACATCCATGGGTATCCCTTGCCTAGCTCTTAACAGCTTAGATGTTACTGCTTTCATTCAGCAAACCTTCATAATCTCTCAGGTCTGGTTTACTTGTCCCTTCTAAATGCTCCCATCTATCATCACAGTGTATTCTAATGGCTGTTTTATGGGCTATCCCTCCCCACTGGATGGCAAACCCAGGAGGGTGGGGACAATGTCTTTCTCATTCACTACTGTTGTCCTAGGGGCTGTGATGCTGTCTACTTCTTCAGTCTCTCCAGTGGGTTGTTTGTTTTCATGTTTCCATGATGGAAGCATTAAAATTCAGGTGAGAAAAGTGAGGTTCCAAGAGGTTTTATGATTTACCAAAGTCAAGAAGCCTATAAAAGGCAGAACCAGAATTAAATCCAGATCTGATCTGTTCTGTGTTTTTCCTTTTATACAACCCTGCCATGCTACTTTATGACACCAATGGTTAGGTGACCAGAGCGTGTAAAACATTCATGCAAAGAGAATAATGTTACTAGAGATGTTCAGGGAAGCCCACGGATCTGCCACCTGAGATACAGAAGTTTCCAGTCTTATGTTGACCATGGCTAATATAGTAACATTGCTCCTGTCCCTTTGCAACTGCATCTCCATAACTTTATGTTTGTTTCCAATATTTCATTTATAAAAGTAAACTCAGTGCCTGGACATCTGGGTATATAGGCAAACAATAAGATATCGTACATTTCAATTTCAACATGAGCCAGAGGGACTCTCTATCAAATCAGGCAAAAGCCTGACTGGAAAGAAGGGATAAAATTTTATCAAGAGAATATATTAAAAACAGATGGAATTGGGAAATAGGTACAAGTACAAATCATACCTACAGTACCTCTGCTGCCCCTAACTATATTGTGGAAGCGCAGACTGCAGATTCCTGAAGCCAATCTAAGGACAAAATAAAAGTGGACAAACATCCTCAGGGTAACTTTAAGTTAGTCAGTTAAACGTCTTTTTCTAGTGCTCCCTGTTGCGTAGTCAAGGTCTTAGGAGACAAGAAACAAAAGTTTCAGAATTTGTTTATTAGCCTAATAGATAAAGAAGATACAGAAATAGTGAGGGGGAAATAGAACACCCTCAGGCTAATGTTACTCAGAGCTACTGTGTGTAGTGGGGTGGAAGGAAAGGCAAAAAAAAAAAAGTTTAAATTTATGTCTTCTGCATATAAGCCATGACATTTTTTTGAAAAGTCTTCAAAGAGGCTTCAAATTTCTCCATTTGCTATCATCTTGGAAAAAATACGGCAGAAAACAAATTCTGTATTTTCAGTCTTTGTCCTGATAATGCACAAGACAAAGGATCCAGACTGACAAGAATTTGTTTTCTTTCATATAAAACACTTTTACCTCCACCTCATATAATACTATGGCTGAGAGGAGACTTTAAAGATTCTTTAGCCCAAGTCTTTATTTCAAAGATCAGACATTTAAACATTTGACAACATTAAACAACTCTTGCCACCATGCCCTCCTATCCCTGACCCTTAGAAACAGTTCCAGATTTAGGCAGAGACGGCACCATTTACCTGACTGATAGTCCTCCCCAGAGGGTCAGACTTCATCAGAGGTTGGCCAGCTTTCAGCTTCTTTTGGGTTGTATCAGTCAAAGGCTTTACTGGCCTCTTAAGCCAAGTTGGGATGATATTATTACAGCAGTACTACAGATTTCCACTCCCAAATTCAAAATATTAAATATATAATTCTTTATCTATGATGATTATTGGGGCTCAGTAGGAACAGGCACATATAAGCACAATAGGAAAAGACAAATACAGCAATGCATAGTTTTTATTACATTCATGTAAAAGAGACGGCATGGGGGAAATGGGTGGGGGCCATATCGGAATTCTTTGTATTACTTTTTCAATTTTTTGTAAATCCCAAACTAAAAAAACAAAATATTTTTATAAGCAAACAAATAAGTAAATAAATAAATTAAGGCCACAGTCTGCAGGGTTTTTGCTACCTACATTTTTCCTGGTCCCTTAAGTGTTTTAGTCTAGGTCCAAAGCTGCTTAGCTAACTGAAACCCCAAGTCGACACCCATAGGTAGAAAAAAAAAAAAAACCTGTTAGTTCTCTTGTAGACTAAACAGAAACCTCAATCCCTTAGTGCTTAGAGCTACCTTTAGGTAATATTCTGCAGAAAAGAAAAGGAAAGAAACTAATGACAAAAAAATGGTTGGGTCTTATTTGAGTAACATGGCCTCTGAATATTTCTACCTTAAATCTTGCAGGGAGCATAGATTCCCTGAGGCCAGCATTTATAGTGATTCTTTTACTCTGAAGTTTCCAAGTAGGATGAATTTTATGTGCAATTATGGAGAAGAAATTTATATTTATACAGGGATCATACTTTGTTTTTATTATTACGATTATGAACCAAAAAAAAAAATGAATGAAATTAGTTTGCATCCTAACCCCCCCCAAAATGCTGCAAAGAACAGGGAGTATGATTTAGAATGAGAGTGACAAAAAAATCATTGTTGTGTTATTTTATGTTCAGAAAATGAATACATCAGTGCTTAACGTTATGGAGCAATATAAACCAGCTTCAGCTATTTCTCTTGAGGAAAGCGATGAACTGGTTGAAAGTAAAAGGGCTGCAAAATAAATAGCACAGCTAACCGCCATGTAGTCACCCCGAGCGTGTGTCTGTGGGTTATGTGCATCAGAGATGTTTTATTTTGTTAGTGTTTACCAATACATTATTCAGAAATATTATGAGCTCATATTCAGAACTATACTTCTAAAAGAAATCTGCAACGAGAGCAAGAACCCATAGCATATTAAATTTATAGAATGCAAAGAAGTTAATAAATCATTTTTTATTAAGGCTAGATTTCCCCCTTTTTCTCTGACACAGTGATATATGCATGCAACTAAATATCATAAACCTAATATTTGGGTGCATGTGGATGAAAGTAAAAATATTCAGCTATTAATAAAAATTATTTCCTAAGGCATATATTCATGCAGGGGATTAGTTCGGTCTGAGCTCTTTTAAAAAGAATATTAAAAGGCAAGGTCCTTGCTGCTGAAGTCACCTTCCCCCATCTCCCTACTTTGCCTCTCTCAGCCAGAAAACTACCTCAATTCTCCACTCCATTTGGGGTGACGAGACCTCCTGATCTTGCGACTAAATGAAAAGCTGGAAAGGTTCTTATTTACTCTTGTACAGAGTCAGCCATTTTGAACACATTTGTATTCACAGTGCTGTTCTCAGTCAGACTAGGCTGCACTCCACACGCTGTGTCTCCGATGCTCGAATCAGGACTGGTCCTGCAGGCCGGTCCTGGTGGAGCTGAGTTACCTTCACATCCATCTCTCGCGCAATATGTAGCCAGAGGACACGCCTCAGTACCTGGGAATTGTGCTTTGTGCAGGCTCTCCCCCTTGTGTTTCCTTGAAGATGTGAGCAAAGGAGAATACAAAATGGGGCATTTTAGCTACATTAATAAACACAGACAGGGATGCTGCGAGTGGTACATGGTAAACGAAAAACAACTGAAATTAGCTTTGGCTAATTATGTAATGACTGTGGGTGAACTGCCTCCCTCTCTTCCAAACTATTTTCTCTCTTACGGTCTTAAGAAAGGCATTTGAATTCATGTTCCCGGTATGGCAGTAGTGATTTCACACATATAATATAATTTTTTTCCACATTAAAATATAGTTTTGCAAGAGTGTGTGTATGTATGTGTTTGCATAAAACGCCTCATAAATGACTTAAAATTCCCGGGAGAAGTGGCAGTGGGTATATATGCATCTTCCAAAGGGAAAACTATTCTGAAGTTATTTCTGGTGCAAAGACCTTCTAGTAGATTACAGACTGTAAGCTACATTTTTCTTAGGGAAAGATATTAGGGATCAAAATGCCACGTCCTTGCAGCATTATTGTGCACTTGTAAATCTCAGAGAGAGGTGGTATGAAGTAGTGCTTAAAAGAACAAACTCGAACCACACTGTCTGCTTGAACCCCAGCTGTGCCACCCTCCAACCCTGTGTTGTAGGCAAAACCTCATAACCTCCCTGTGCTCCTGCCAAATGGGCTTATAGAACTGCTAAGGGAATTACATGAATTTCCATGAGTAACTTGCATAGAACGGTGTCAGGCCCACAGTAAGGACTGCATAAGCAATGGCAACTATTACTCCTTCTTGGAACGGAAAAATGGGCTGATTCACCTCAACCTCTACTTTCACAGTAATGAATCTCAGTGTCACCATCTCACTAACAAGTTAAAAAAAAACTGCAAACAAGTTTATCCCAGACTCTTGAGGACATGCAGATGTGGCTATGTGGTCCTTGCCTTCAAGGAAATTGGACTATGATAGAAAACAAAGTTTCCAGATACTAATATGACAAATGTGTATCTTCCCAAACCAGGTGAAAATTTAAGAAGGAATAAAAATCTCATAAATCACTCCAGGCAAATGGCACCATTTAAAAATGTAAACGCCAAAGCAGAAAATTACCTCACTGTGAATGAATGTTACTATCTGCATGACTCGTTTTTAGTTCTTTCTTACTTAGCAATAACCCTTCTTCGTTCTGTTATAGAAAACACTGTTTCCCTTAATAGGCATTAAACCAGCACTAATTCCTGTGGTTTCCTGATCAATAGCAAGACGAGTGCATATGTACATATTTTTTCCATGTTGGTTAAAACTCTGTGGATTGGCAAGTTATTTCCCCTCTGATACTGTTTTTATATTCAGGTCTTCTAGGTATCATAAGAAACAAAATTAAGAGTAATATATGTTCAATTTTAAAATAAGCGAAACTAAGCTATAAAATTTTAGATGCCTTTGAGTGTACCTCAAAGAATGTGACATCAGCAGTTATATAATTTTATTGCTGATGTTAAGTCTGTGACAAACTCTCAGCTACAGTTTGCTCTGGCTGTCGGAAAATGAACCTTATGAATTTTAATGCCTTTTACTTTTGACATTGATTTATGTTTTGTACAGCTGTACTTTTCTATACACTGATATAAATAAACAGCATCCTTAATAGAACATTTGCAGAATGCCTTGTTCTAAAGTGTTACTTTTCTAACATCAGCTGGAGGTTGTTTAAGTAATAATATTCAAAGTGTGTACACAAATCACAACAATTTGAAGTGATATGAAGATGTCTAAAAATGTTTGTGTGTTTGTTTTACAGATTCAAACTTTTAGATATGAAAACAGTGTTCAAATAAAGCTGCTAGAGGTGCTTTCAAACACTGCCAAAAACAAAGATGACAGGATGATAATCTAATAGACTTAGAGCCAGCATCTGACAGTGAGTCATTTAGATATGAGGTGTTTGTACTCATTCAAGGGCAAAGTTTGGCCTCCAGGATAGGGGAACAGAGGACACAGAAAGGGATATTTTTCTGTACTCTTTCTGTTTATGATTTATGCATCATTAGATGGCATCTTAATTAATTTGACTTTATTTGCATAACAGACATTTGAAAACCGGTTCTATGGAAGTTATAAGGCACCCAGACAGCACAAACTTCCTTCCTCTACTTCTTCATGGGATCAGTGTAGTTGTTACCATAAACCAACTTTACAATGAACTTACATCTTACTTTCTCTCATTAGTAGGCAGTGGCCTCAAAGGGAAGGGAAGGTCTCCATCATAAAGAGATTTTGGTACATGTTGCCCTACACTCTGTTAGGGTCTCACAGACCAAGAAATGTTCACATAAATGAAAGTGTCCATATGTTTTTATAAACTATTCGTATTTTTAGCAGGTATGATTTTTACTCCACAAAATGCAGTTAAAAGAACTATCCCATTCATTTATTTTGTGAGTCAGTTAATCTGCTCTGAGTCCCCCCACACCCAGCTGGCAGGAAATAAAAAATTATGATCATTTTTAGGGGAAGCTTTTCACTCTTGTTAGGGAGTAAAAGAATCTCAGTGATCTCTTGACCTCCAGAACATTTTGGGAAAAACCTTGAGTGTTCAGTTGGCACTGGTCACTACTAATATACCGGTTATCCAATCTTCATGATCCATGCACTGGAAATTCTTCCAGTGAAATAGAAGACATGTAATATGCAACTAAATTCTGAATCCCCAAATTATCTTTTCAAGGTTAGTTTTCTGTAAAATGGTGGGCATTGTCTATTTGCTTATGAAATCTTTCCTGTGGTTTCTTAACAGCAAAGAACTAAGGAATGGACCAGTTCACTGGTGGTCCGTATGACAACTGAGGAAAAGATATACTGCCCTCAGATACATTTAGCACCCTGTTCTGTAAACTGTCTCCGAAGTGAATGGTGCCCCCTAATTGAAACAACTGTACAACTGCATATAGCGGCTTGGTAGAGGTTAGAGATTTCTTTTTAGCTTTGTTTTTCTCAGTACTGTAGATGTTAGAATTACAGAGCTGAAAGAGAATTTGTGATCATTTGACAATTAAGAAGACTGAAGCCCAATGGGTAAGATGAACAGTCAAAAGCAGTTGGTAAAGGAAATGGAATTAGGACTCATGTAGCTTCGCTCCTTTGCTGCCACATTTTCTACTTGACCAAATTCTAGAAAACAAATATGGCTTAAAAAATTCTAAACAAAACAGAAAAAAACACATAAATATGAGAAAGTTAACTTCATTATCCAAAGATTCATCTCATTAAAAATAACAAAAACAAGTTACCTATGCTATTTAAAATACAGCTACCTTTCCAAAAGAAAATGTACAGGCAAACTTCTCGAAATGTGGGTTTTGTGTGTGTGTGTGTATAAATAAATAAATAAATATTTATTGGAGTATAGTCAGTTTACAATGTTGTGTCAGTTTTTGGTGTACAGCACAATGCTTCAGTCATAGATGAACATACATATATTCATTTTCATATTCTTTTTCACCATAAGTTACTACAAGATATTGAATACTATTCCCTGTGCTATACAATATGAACTTGTTTTTTAGTTATTTCATATGTATTAGTTAGTATCTGCAAATCTTGAACTCTCAATTTATCCCTTCCACCCTCTTCTCCCCCTGGTAACCATAAGTTTGTTTTCTAAGTCTGTGCGTCTGTTTCTGTTTTGTAAATAAGTTTGTCTTTTTTTTTTTTTTGTTGGATTCCACATACAAGTGATATCATATGGCATTTTTCTTTCTCTTTCTGGCTTAGTTCACTTAGAATGACAATCTTCAGGTTCATCCATGTTGCTGCAAATAGCACCATTTTGTTATTTTTTATGGCTGAGTAGTATTCCATTGTATAAATATACCACAGCTTCTTTATCCAGTCATCTGTCTATGGACATTTATGTTGTTTCCATGTCTTGGCTATTTTAAATAGTGCTGCTGTGAACACTGGGGTGCATGCATCTTTTTGAATTAAGGTTCCCTCTGGATACATGCCCAGGAGTGGGATTGCTGGATCGTATGGTAAGCCTATTTTCGGTCTTTTGAGGAACCTCCATACTGTTTTCCGTAATGGCTGCACCAAACTACGTTCCCACCAGCAGTGTAGGAGGGTTCCCTTTTCTCCACATCTTCTCCAGCATTTACCGTTTGTGGACTTTTGAATGATGGCTACTCTAACTGGTGTGAGGTGATACCTCACTGTAGTTTTGTTTTGCATTTCTCTGGTAATTAGCAATATTGAGCATTTTTTCACGTGCCTACTGGCCATCTGTATGTCTTCATTGGAGAATTGCTTGTTTAGGTCTTCTGCCCGTTTTCAGATTGGGTTTTTTGGTTTTTTCTTATTAAGTTGAATGAGCTGCTTATATATTCTGGAAATTAAGCCCTTGTCAGCCTCATCTTTTGCAAAAATTTTCTCCCATTCCACAGGTTGTCATTTTGTTTTGCTTATGATTTCCTTTGCTGTGCAAAAGCTTGTAAGTTTAATTAGGTCCCATTTGTTTATTTTTGTTTTTATTTCTATTGCCTGGGTAGACTGCCCTGGGAGAACATTGCTAAGATTTATGTCATATAATGTTTTCCCTATGTTTTCTTCTAAGAGGTTTACAGTCTCTTATCTTATGTTTAAGTCTTTAAGCCATTTTGAGTTTATTTTTGTGTATGATATGAGTGAGTGTTCTAACTTCATTGATTTACATGCAGCTGTTCAGTTATCCCAACACCATTTGCTAAAGAGACTGTCTTTACTCCATTGTATGTTCCTGTCTCCTTTGTCAAAGATTAATTGACCAAAAGTTTGTGGGTTTATTTTTGGGCTCTCTATTCTGTTCCATTGATCTGTATGTCTGTTTTTGTAGCAATACCAAGCTGTTTTGCTTACTGCAGCTCTGTAGTCTTATCTAAAGTCTGGGACGGTTATTCCTCCAGCTTTATTCTTTTTCTTCAGTATTGCTTTGGCAATTCTGGGTCTTTCATGATTCCATATAAATTTTAAGGTTATTTGTTCAAGTTCTGTGAAAAATGTCCTGGGTAATTTGATAGGGATCACATTAAATCTGTAGACAGCTTTGGGCAGTATGGCAATTTTAACAATATTAATTGTTCTAATCCAAGAACATGGGATATCTTTCTTTAAGTCATCTTTAATTTCCTTAGTCAATCTTTTGTAGTTCTCTGCGTATGTCTTTCACTTCCTTGGTCAGATTTATTCCTAAGTATTTAATTTTTTTGGATGCAATTTTAAAAGGGATTTTTTTCTTTACTTTCCTTTTCTGATATTTCATTGTTAGTGTAAAGAAATGCATTGGAATGTGTTTTGTTTCAAGCAAAATGCTCCTGGATAAGCAATGGTACGATGTATGGTCTGTGTAGCACATACGATGCTAAAAGTCCTGGAACCTCTTCTTAAGGGCTTCTCCCAACAGAGGTACAGGAGAGTGGACAGAAGTTAGCAGCAGCCACTTGCTAGGGCTAAGAAAAGTGTTTCCAATGACCTTCCTTATTTAAAAAATAGTCAATATTCATCTTGACCTGCAGTATCATCATCATTTTCTCTCTTCAGCTTGACACAGCCAGTCCATCTTCTCCCTCAGCTTTTACTCTCTTGATTTTCCTTTTTAGTCATTTGTGAGACCAAAGCAGGCTCAATGCCACAGGACTTCTGAAGGTAGCTAATGTTGCTGATGGAATCAGCAATACAATTAACAAGAAACAAATGGCATAGCTCTTGGTGTAAGCATTCTCCTTTGTCCTTTACATATGTTTGCTTTGGATGAAAAATAGTGAAGATGCTCTGGGTTTAAGGACTTAATAGCTTCTTCTTTCAATAGAGGATGATTCTTCCAAGGGCAAAACAAATTACCTAGATTTATTACATTTTTACTCAGTCCATCTACACTCTACCTCATGCGTTACAAAATAGAGTATTTTATTCTCCATTAAAGTCTTTAATTTTTCTAGAACTACCATATTTTTTGCACCTTAAAGAGTCACCTGGGCTATGGAGACTGGTGTTTTAAAGAGATTTTATGTTTTGCATTGTTTCTGTGCTTTGCACAAGAATAATTTTTTTTAATAAGAAGAGTTTCCGCCCACCCCACCTCCAGCCCTGACTCTTATTTCTACATACCAGATGCATTCTCTTCTTTCAAATCAATCTTTTTCATTTCCCATCTTTCAATCAGATCACAGAAAAGGGAAAAATCACCTCACAGGCCTCAGAATCTAATTATTATCTAAACAGGAACATTTATAATATCTAACTAGAAAAATGAGGTAAACAAAATGTAAGTACAGTACATTGCCTCAATTTTATATGATGAAATGGGAACAATAAAGCTTATAAGATCATAAAAGTAGCATAATAAACATCATTATGCATCTAATGGAATGGGTGTTAAGGGTGGTAGATTGCTTGCTCTAAGCCTGATGACTTTCTTTTTAGCCACCTTGCATTACCAGGAAAAGAGAACACTGAAATGACTGTATTCACCGGCCAAAGGATGCTAAGTGTGGGTCCTGGACCTTTACTTACTAAGTAATCTGAGAGACAACATCATGCAAGAGCCCTGTGGTTTGTTTGTTAATAAGGGAATGCTTTATTCTGCTCCTGAAATTCAAGAGAATAAGACAATTGGAGAACATTCCTCCACCTCCTCCTTTCCTAATATATCTTCTTTCTTTCTTTTGATTGGCATCAGCTATGAGACTGGTTGATGAAATTATGCAATGTGTGACATTTTTTTCCCACTACAAAATTTCCATTGAACTTGGCAACGTTAAATTCTAAGCACTTCTCTTTCAGATTTCTGGTCTTCCCAGTGGTCTTTCCTTCCTTAGCCTAGTGCTCCCAGAGTCTTGGGGAAGGGAGCAGAATTCTTTGGTTACCTGTCTGGAGAATTTTCTCACAAACTGTCCCACGGGCAATTTAACATCATGAACCAAACTGACCAGTCACAAAATCAGGCACTAGTAAGTTCCTATTTGTCAAGCTGATTGTCTGAATTAGCCGATATTGAGGGGCTTTCCTCCCCGTCAGTGATAAGAACACCTTTCTCATAGAAGTTTTCAAAGATGATATGGATTGCCTCACTATAGCTGCTGAATCATGGTAAGTGGTAAAAATGAAATGATATTTCAATTCAGTCAAAACAGCAGCTCCACTTTCTATCTATGGCATATTCTGATAGAGCACAGAAAAGCAGCACCAAACCACTGGCTGACATGCACGAAATGCAGTATGGCTTCCTCTAGCCCCGAGATGTATGAGTCAAGGACGTATTTTTGTGAAAAATATATAAAATATTGTTTTAAAAATCCTGCCTCCAAAGAGGGTTCTTCAAATATATGACATGAGCTAGCACAGCCCCTTCAGAGTTTTTTTTTTTTTTTTTTTGCCAGGTTACATCGTCAGCTGTTACTTGTGATACAGTTTCTAGGTTCCTATCAACCCTAGACTCTTATTGGATATTATGGAGCATATGTTTAGCTTGTTTATAAGCCTTTGCATATGAACTGCTTTCATTCCAGATATTATATCTTTTTAGATTATTTTAACAAAATCGTTATTTTGTAGATACACAGGATTCTAAAATTACATTGGTTATTTTCATTGAGATTGAAAGTCAGAATTCTAGCTAGAAGAGATTTTTAAAAATTCTCTTTCCTTCATTCAACATTAGCTCTTCCTCTTAACTTTATAATATATATGTCATCAACATGATTTCCATGTTTTCATCTAAATTATTCATTGAATATTAAATATTGATACAAATATTGAACAGAACATGAAAAAGGCAGAAGCCTAGAGAATATCACTACAGATGATCCCTTTAGAACCTGTGTTTTTTAGACTTAATTATTACAGTAAACATTTTTTAAGGAGAAAAATTGTTTTTCCTCAGTGTTGACTCAGTTTTTATAATTATTAACGAAGCACATGCAAACATATTCATGAGCATATCATTTGTATACAAATACAAGAACAAAAATTTCTAATTGTTCAAAAGAGAAATAAGATTAACACTAGTTAAAAGAAATGGAAATTTTTTCTTATTGACTATAAAGCAGTGATACTATTCTTAATAGCAGACTTACGACTTTAGTGTGTAGTTTTAATTTCAACAGTTTCTTGACTATTAATAGTGGAAACACGCATAGTTGTCTTATACCCAACTTTAATGGGAATTCTTCTAATACTTTATCAGTGTGTATGAAATTTGCTTTAAGGTTTTGATAAATATATTTTATCAGGTAAGAATGTGTCTTACTGTTTTTTGGTTGTAAAGTATAGGTATGTATGTGTGTATATGTGTATGTATGTATGTATTTACATATGGATTTTTTCTTTAGAAAAGATGAAATTTTATGAATGTTAATGAAGTGGTTTTTCTCTTTCAATATGTTACTGCAGTGAGCACAATATAAAATTATTCATTTTCAACCTCTTATTGGAGTTACTTTGTTAATATTTTACTTGGGATTTTGCACGTATCGTTCTAAATGAGACTGGCCTTTTGTTTTCTATCCTGTACAGTTCTTTCTTCTCTGGTTTTAATATAAAAGATATATTAGCTTCATGAATAATTTTGATAGGTTTCTTATTCTACTGGAAAATTTTAAGAAAAGTGCTCTCGCTTTCTTGAAGATTTTGGTGACCTCTCCACATGTACAACAATTTGAGTTTAATGTATTTTTGTGGGGAAAGGATAGCGAAAGAGATACTTCAGTACTTTTTAAACTACTTAAAAGGTTATTGCTATACATATCTTTATCAAGGTACAACTGATACAATAAACAAAACCCATTATGTACTTTTTTTCACAGGGGATATGTGTGTCTGGCTTCTTCTACTCCGCAATTAGTTTTAAGATTCATCAATTTTTTTGGTATCAGTAGTCCATTCCTATTTATTGCTAAGTGGTATTCCAATGTGTGAATATACCACAATTTGTTTACCCATTCACCTGTTGAAAGACATTTGAGTTGTTCACAGTTTTTACCTATTACAAATACAACTGTTACAAGTATTCATGTGCAAGTCTTTTTACAGATATATAATTTTTTTATCTTGGGTAAATATCTAGGAGTAGAATGGCTATATCATTTGGTAGGTATATCCTTAAATTCAAAGAAATTGCCAAATTGCATTCTAAAGTGGTTACACAACTTTTCATTCCCAACAGCATAGTAGGAGAGTTCCAGTTGCTCTGCATGGTCACCAACACTATGCATGGTCAGTTTTTTTAATTTTAGCCATGCTAATAGCTGTGTAGGGGTATCTCATTGTGGCTTTGATTTAAATTTGCATAAATGAAAATGGTGTTGAGTACTTTCATTCACTCATTTGCCATTCATATACCTTTGAGGAAGTGTTTACTCAAAACTTTTGTCCATATGTATTGGATTGTCTCTTTTCTTAGCGGATTTTGAGAATCTTCATCTGTTGTGGATACAAATCCTGTGTCAGACAGATGATTTGCAAGTGTCTGTGACTTGTATTTTCACTCCCTACACAAGGTCTTTCAAAGCGCAAAATTTTTTAATTTTGAAGAAGTCCAATTAATAAGTTTTCTTTTATAGATCATACTTTTTATTACCTATCTAAGAAATCTTTGCCTAACCCAAGTTCATAAAGTTTTTCCTTTATGTTTTCTTCGAGAAGTTTCACAGTTTAATATTTTACATTTAGGTTTGTGACTCATTTTCAGTTGATATTTTATGGTATGAAAACTTTCATGTGTGTTTGTCTCCACTACCATCACTTCTTGAAAAGACTGTTTTCTCTCAACTGAATTACTTTTGAACATTTGTCAAAACTCAGTATATATATAGTAAGATAATATATGTACACAATCAGATAATAATGATATAAAACAATGATGATATATAATCAGACATATACAAAGATGTACAAATAGATAGGCAGATAGATAGCTATCTGGACTCTGTTCTATATCATTCATTCATTTATCTTATCACTTATGTCACATAGTCTTAATTGATATGGCATTATAATATGCCTTTAAATCAGGTAGTGTTAATATTCCAGTTTTGTTTTTCTTTTTTAAAGTTGTTTTAGTTATTAGAGATCCTTAATTTTTCCATGTGAATTTTAGAATAAATTTGTCAATTTCTTCAAAATGTCACCTGGAATTTTGATTGGGATTGCATTGAATCCACGACCAGTTTGGGGGAGAATTAAAATCTTAATGATACTGAGCTTTCCAGTCCATTTGCCTAATTTATGGCTCCCTTTACTTTGTCTTCTTTTATTTCTCTCAGGAGTATTTTGTAGTTTCAGTGTTAAGATATTATGCATAAATTGTCAGATACATTGGTAAGTATTTGAGCCTTTTTATAATACCGCATAAGTTGTATTTTTTCAATTTTAAAGTATTTGTTCCTAGCATATAGAAACGTAATTAACTGTTATAATCAATCATGTGCCCTGCGACCTTGCAAGATAAACTTATTACTTGTAGTAGCTTTTTGAAAAGATTCTTTGGTATTTTATACAGTCATTTCATCTGAAAATAGATTTAAGTCTTGGCCTTTTCAATCTAAATGTCTTTTATTTATTTTGAAAGCCTTACTGAAATAGCAAGAATTTCTGGTAAAATACTGAATAGAAGTATGACAGCAGACATCCTTGTTCATAACTTGAATTTAGAAAGCATTCAGTCTTTCATTATCAAGTATAATGTTAGCTGTAGGTTATTTTCAGTGTCCTTTGTCAAATTGAAGAATTTTCCTTTATATTGAGTTATCTGAAATTTAAAAAATATCAGGAATGACTGGTGGATTTGGTTAAATTTTTTTCGTATCTATTGAGGTGATCACATGTTTTTTAAGGTGTGTTTACATAATGAATTACATTGGTTTTCAAATGTTGAATTCATCTTGTAATTCTGAGACAAACCCAATTGTTCATTGTGATAGGCAGAATTCTAAGATGGTCCTCGAGATCCCCAGCTCACTGTATACAAACTCCCCTTGAATACTGATTGGATCTGTGAACATGATGTAAGATAGTCACTCCCTAGATTATGTTAGATTATATAAAACATCATTGTAGCTGCCTAGAGAGAGATTCTAGTTGGCTTTGAACAAATAAGTTGACATGTTGTTAGAGGGCCATGTTGCTAGGACCGGAGGGTAGCCACTAAGAGCTGAGAGTGACCCTAGTCAATAGCTAGCAAGAATGTGGGGACATCAGTTCTACAACTATAGGAAATTAATTTTGCCATTGACCTGAATAAGCTTGGAAGAGGACTGTCAGCCTCAGATGAGACTGCAGTCCAGGATGACACCTTGATGTCTGCCTTGTGAGACCTTGAGCAGAAGACCCAGCTAACCTGTGTCTGGCCTCCTGACTTACAGATACTGTGAGGTAATAGATTTGTGTTGTTTTAAGCCTCTAAGTTTGTGATAATTTGTTTTGCAGCAAAAATAGAAAACTAATACAGTTATGATGTATTATACTTTTTATATACTGTTAGATTTGATTTGCTAAACTTCTTTTAAGGACATTTTCATATATGTTCAAGAGAGATACTGTTACATAGTTTTCTTTTCCTGTTAATGTTTTTGTCTGATTTTAGTATCTGGGTAATTCAGCCCTTAAAGAATAAGTGGAAATATTCCTTTCCTTTCACTTTTCTGGAAGAGTTTGTGTAGAATTTTTTCTCCAGAGATTTGGTAAAATTCACCAATTAAGCTATCTGGGGTCTGGAGTTTTCCTTGTGGCAAGGTTTAAACTATAGATTCAGTTTATTTTAATAGATTCAATTTATTTTGGTAGAATGACTCAGGTTACCTAATTCTTCTTGAATCAGTTTTGTAGTTTGTGTCTTTCACAGAATATGTTCATTTCATCCAAGTTGTAAAATTTGTCAGGAAGTTGTGTATAATATACCCTTATTATCATTTTAATGTCTCTAGTGATATCATTGATCTCATTCTTGATATTGGTAATTTGTGTCTTCTCTCTTTTTTTTCTGATCAGTGTGTTAAAGGTTTACCAATTTTGTTGATCTTCTCAAAGAACCAGTTTTTGGTTTCACTGATGTTCTCTGTTGTTTTTCTTTTTCTTTCTTTTTTTCAATCACTGGTACTTTGGTCTTTATTATTTCCTTTCTTTTCTTTACTTTGGCTTTCATTTTCCCCCCTGATTTCTTAGAGTGGAAGCTAAGACATTTGGTTTGAGAACTATATTCTCTTAGTGCTATTTATAACATCATTCCACAAGTTTGATATCTTTTTATTTTCATTAAGTTCAAAATATTTATTTCTCATTTTGATTTCTTATTTCTATCTGTTATTTGAAAGTGAGTTTTTTAGTTTCCAGTATTCACTCTACATATTTCTGTTACCAGTTTCTGATTTTATCCATTGTGGTCAGAAAATACAGTTTGTATATTTTAAATCCTTTTATATTTACTGAGACTTTTTTTATGGCTTATAATATTGTTTAATCTTGAAGCATGTCCCATGCACATTTGAAAAGAGTTTGCCTTCTGTTTTGGGGTGGAATATTCTATAACTATCAGTTATTTGAAGTTGACAGTGTATGTTCAGAACCTGAACTAGTGGGCAAAGTAATTTCAGAGTTTTATATGTGATTCTATTTCTCCCTATGTCCTGGCACAACCATTTTGATTCTGGTCTTTGGAGCAGAGATTTTCTAATCACTTTTCAATCAACGGTAGCATTTTTCTACCTCTTAGAACAAAGCAGTGAGTCCAGTTCCATCTATTCAAATGCTCAGAGTCCATGACCTAAGAACCTCTCCCTTCATAGGCATTAAGATTCCAACCATTAAAGGATTTGCCTGTTCTGTATCATTCTGTGCATTCTGGTACATCAAATCCAGGTCCACCATGACTATAGATTTTCTTCATTTCTGTCACCTGAAGATTCCTCTTTCTTGCATTCAAACTTAGCTGTAAATTTTTCATAACTTTTAAAGTTAGTATGTTTGTGTGTTTGAGTGAGGTGAAGGAGGCTTTTTGTATTTTTTCAGCCTGGTATTTTGACTATTAACTCTTAATCTATGTTTAAAAAATTTATTTTAAATCTTGGCTACAATCACTCTAATTCAGAGAATTATTATTTGAATAAACATGTTTGACATAGTGACATTAATAAGTTAAACTTTTGTCTAATAGTTTAGAACAATTAGACCTCTTTCTTACCAAATACATCTTTGAGAGATTTCTGAATGGCAGTTTTAATGATGTGTCACTTGATAACATTGTAAAGCATCCTTGATCATGTTAAAAATGGTTTTGTTATCTTTTTGGTATTAAAAATGAAGTTAGGTGAATTTCCAGTTATTTTATTGCTAGAATAAGAGACAGAAATGGAAAAGAAATTCATCGATTATCTCTTTTATTCTGACTGCTAGTGAACTATTGGTAATTACAAGACCAGGATTAATTCTCCTACGGACAGGTCCTTTTGACTTCAGCATGTCGATAAAACCATAAGAGCTGTGATGCCTCAATTCTTATGCAAGTTCTATTCAAATTACTTTGAAAATTTAGTTCATACACTATGCTTCAACTTTATTTTGACTTACTTTGGCACACGCATACAAATAGAAGCAAAAATAGGCTGTGAAATTACATTACATGGAATTTAATTATAACACCAGTGTTTGGATAATTCAGAGTAAGTTTATATTAATTTTTATAATCATTATTAAAGTTAAGCCACAGAATTCTTAATTTTATTGAAGAATACATTTTGAGAAATATTATTTTAGCCTCTAGAAAATATTTTTCGATCAAGAATAGGAGAGTAAATCTACTAAGAACTTTGTCATTGTATTGTGAATGAAGACAGATCATACGGGGACATTATAAACTTCTCAGAGTTACCCCTGCACCAACACTTGGCTCTCTTGGTGTCATAGTCTCCCTAATTATGAGCTTTCCATTTAGACTGAGCTTCTCTGTCTTAGGGAGTTCTTTTGGGTAGTAGATCAGGTGAGATTAGGATTTTTTTTAAAGTTGGAGAGTTTCAATGAGGAAGACATAGAAGTTCATCTTAACTACAGTTCCTTTCCCCTATTCTTCAGATACACAGTAATACTAGATGAAATATTGAAGACAAAACCAGAAAGACGCAACTTGTCTCAAATATTACACACAATTCACTGTATACATATGAAATAGAACAGCTATACAAGGTGGTGAGTTTGGGCCTAAAATTTGGGCCTTCTGGTCTTTAGGACAGATGTAGGCAGCAGTATCTGGAAGTTTAACGGAGACAAAATACGTCACTGCAAGTAGAGTCTGGAGCCTGAGATGTGCTCCTGCTTACTAAAGGAGGCTGAAAAATCACTGACTGACTTCTTGGGGTTCTGTGTTTACAGGAAGCTCTGGGCTTAGGGAGGCAGAAAAAGAAAGACAGAGCCTCAGGATGAGAAACTGTTTCAAACCATTCGCTGGCTCACTGACTGGATCTACTGATATTATTACCTAATTACCTGGGGCAGGAGTCCCAAAACACCATTTTAACATTTCAATGTAGAATAGGGGCTTAGCACATCAAGCAGAAGTGATCACAAAATTCCAGATCCAGAAAAAAAAGAGAAGAAAAAAACCAAGAACAAAATGAACTGGTACATTACTCTTCAAAAATATTTACTCCATCCCTCCCACTCTGCTAGAAGTATACTTCCTCACCTCACTAAGCTGGGCTTCATGTGATATTCTTAGACCAAGAGGATATCAGCAGATGTGATACAAGCAGAAGCATGAATTGTGCTCATAAGGCTGCACTGCCTTCCTTGAGTCCCCAGCATGGCCATGAAAACATGAGGATAAAAGAACAGTAAAACAGACAAGGAGCCAAGCTGGCCAAACACTTCTCAGATCCAAGTCCCCCACTGATGACCTATAGATTCATGAATGAGAAAGAATGACTGCAGTTTTAAACCATTGAGATTTGTGATAGTTTATTACTGAGCATTTTTGTGATGATAGCTAAATACACTAAGACCCCCCCCCCAAATCGACTTAAAATGACCGCAACACAAAAGTCTAAAATATATGTGGTGCCAACAAATACATGTAATCTTAATAAGGACATGAAAGGAAGTAAAAAACTGAAAGCTTAATTCACCTCTGATTAATTTATGATAGTTTTACAAAGCCTTTAATATATTATTACATTAAATTATTTATTTTATTAAATTAAAATAACTATTTAAGGACGTTAAAGTAGATAAATAGTTTAATCATAGCTATTAAAAAAGGAGATTTTTAAAAAATAGATGAAATAATAGAGTTGGAAAGATAAATACATACTGTAACTCTTAGAAATAAAAGGTACAGCATTTGAAAATTTAAAAATATACCACAACTTCTTTATCCATTCATGTGTCAATGGACATTTAGGTTGTTTCCATGTCTTGGCTATTGTAGTGTTGCTGTGAACATTGGGGTGCATGTATCTTTTGAAATTAGATATATGCCCAGAAGTGGGATTGCTGGGTCATACAGTAAGTCTATTTTTAGGGGAATCTCCATAATGTTTTTCATAATGGCTGCACCAAACTACATTCCCATCAATAGTGTAGGAGGATCCCTTTTCTCCACACCCTCTCCAGCATTTATCATTTGTGGACTTTTTAACGATGGCCATTGCCAGATTTCCATGCCATATATTGTAGTTTTGATATTTAAATAGAGACAGACTACCTTTTAGAACATTTGAGATTATCCCAAATCAAATTCAACTTTGAAAATGTATACATTTCATTTCAGAACTTATGCATATGTAATTACAATATAATATAGTAGTTTAAAAAGGTCCAAAACATATACAAAACTAAGATTTTATCAATTATGGACAAAAAAGTTGCTGTTAAATGCAAGGCCTTATAAGGAAAAAAGGAAGCCAAGATACCTGATAAAAAACAGTAAACTTGATTAACCATATACTGTAAAATAAGAATACTAATCAAACATTACAAACACTTTTAAACAGAACTCTAATATCTAGCAATAATAATAAGATCAGGAATGAGCTTGTTTAATGAAGGGTTAGACTCTGCTAGAGTTTCTTATTGCATTCAGAAGGAGGATAGATACATGTTAAATTAATTCATGGTTAACTATGTATATTGTTTTTTAAGGATCACCCAAAAGACTAGAATGAGATTATACAATTTGCAAAACAGGAGGAAAATAATTTAATAAAAATCATAATGCAATCATAAAATCAAGAGAGTTTAAAGAAAAGGAAATTAAAAACAAACTATGAAAAAGGCTAAAATAACGTGGTAGAAAAAGAATTATCATTCATGCATTAACCAAAATAAAGTGGTGTGGCAATACCTATATTTTAACAAAGTAGACCTTAAATTAAAAACAACATAAGAGTGAAGTGGTATTCTAAGGAACAGCGTGTCAAGAAAATATAGCTATCATTAATTTGCAAGTGCCTATTAGCATAACTCAAATACATATGGAACGCAAAAAGTGGACAGAACTGGAGGTATGACTTCCAGCATAGTGGTATGAGGTACTAAGGAAAAACTTCTCTCCCAGACAAACATTTTTTAAGCTGATCAAAATTAGTAAAGGCAATCATTTAAAGTCTCCTGGAGGCTGACCAAAGGACTCACAATGAATCTGGAAGCATTTATTCAGCAAAACGTACAGAAACTCAGTAATGAAGGGCCATGGCATTCAAGCTACAACTGCACCCCTCTCCCTCAGCTCTTGCCTTACAGAAGAACTATTTCAGTTGGCTCAGCAGCCAAGTAGAAGTTACCATCTCCCACAGCTCCCTAGGGTGAAAGAGCTATTCTGGGTGGTTCTGGCAGCCAGTGAACATTGGCAGTTCCCGTTTTCCACAGCTATGTCCTATGGCAGATCTATACTGAGTGACTGCAGGCAGCCAGCCATGCCTGTTCCTCCACTGGAACACTAACTAGTCAGGAGATATGGGCAGAAAAGCTGGTGGAGAAAGCAGTTTCACATTCCTGCTGATTTGTATTGAAGGAAGCTGCTCTGGTGGGCTCAGCAGGTCAGTGGTAGTTCCCACCTCTCCCACCTTTTTAGGGCAGAAGACCTACTATAGGTAGTCTGGGCATCTGTGAATACCAGCCAATCCTATCCTCTCTGGGTCTAGGCTGCAGAAGATCCATATTGCATGGTGGCAGCAGCCAGTGGTGACACCAGTTTCCCCTGGTTACACAATCACACAGCTCCTACCCCAAAGGGAGAATTTAGGTGGGGAAGCCAATGAGGAAAGAGTTCTTCATCTGCTGTAGCTTGTGGTTCTTAGAACCTCCCAGGTAAGTAAGACTCAGGAGCTGACAACACCCTGCCCTTACAAAGGAGCCCAAATTCAATTGGATCAGACTGTAGAGTATTGTCAAAACTAATAGAAAAATCAGCTAGCAGTTAATAGAGGTTAATAACTGTATGTGATGTTGATAAAGGCAGACCATTCAGAAGTTTAATGAGGGGAAGAGGGAGAGAGACAATGAAAGAGAGACTGGCTAAAGCCACAGATATCCTTGGTGGTCAGGAAGACTGTGTAGTCAAGTCTACGTCCTCTGAGGAGTGATATCAAGAGTCTGCACACTTTGTGGGAAATAAGCTTCAATGAACTAGCCTAGTCACATGACTAACAAACAAACCAACAGACCAGTAAACAACAAACCTCAGAAGGAGGATCATCATTCAGAATTGCCACAATAAATTATCTGAAATGTACAGTTTTAGAAAAAACTGAAACATGCAAGCAAATAGAAAAGTGTGACCCATATACAACGGGAAAAAAAGCAGACACAGAATAATAGAAATTACCTTAGCGGGGTCCCAGATGTTGGGCTTGGCAGACAAATACTTTAAAACAGCCATTATAAACATTATCAAAGTCCTAAAGAAAAATCATACTTTAAAAAGATAAAAGGAAGGTATGATGACAACATTTCATCAAATAGAAAACATCAATAAAGATATTACAAAGGTAACAAAATAGAAATTCTGGAACTATAATAATGAAAATGAAAAATTCTCTAAAGGGGTTCAACAGGAGATCCTTGCTGATAAGAAACAGCAAACTTGAAGATGGATTAATAGAGATTATGCAAGTCTGAAGAATAGAGAAAAAAGAAGAAAAATAAATAGACCCTCAGAAAAATGTGGGACACCATTAAACACACCAATATATGTAACAATAGGAATACCAGAAGGAGAGGAGGGCAAGCAAGGAGCAGAGAAATATTTTAAAAAATAGATAGCCAAAAACTACAAAGGGGTTGAAGAGTAGATTTGAGAAGACAGATCAGTGAACTGGTACTCCCATTACCTGTATGTTGGTTAGCTAATTATGTCCCACACTTTTCTGAGTTTATGTTCAGTATTTTCCTACAGTGTGGAAACTTAGAGAAATTCCTATGCTGTATGTTCTAAACTTCTGAGTTAAAATGTTGCTTGCATTACTGAGAAGGTATAAATCAACTGGAAAAGTTAGTTTTCTACCATGAAAATTTTTACATATTTTATCCAGGCAATTAGCTATCTCGTGGTTGTTCACTTTTATGTTTGAAACACACACACACATACACGATACTCATACATGTTCATATTTACACAATTCTTCGTGGGCTTTTGTTGTTGCTGTTGTTGTTTGCCGATCCAAGTTCATTCTAGCTTTAATACTTCAACGTTACTACTTCTAAAAAATTTTCTATTTGTACTCAGTTATATGCTGGTACATTTATTGTTGGCGCATTTAAAAAAATTCTTGAAATAAACAAAATTAGATTAAAGTTATCCATTCTATATTCTAGAGGAATTTGATTATGGTAGACTCATCACGCTATTTCTAAAGTCCAAGTCTCTCTTCAGAGAATGGAGTCCTTGCATGGCAAATGGGTGGGGAAATTCATTTTCTTTTGTCAATAGCTATACTTCAATTGACTTATATAAACATATAGCAGAATTCTAATTTTAGTAACTCTGTGCACTACAAAACACAGACATATGTACTGAAGCGTAATTATACACAAAAAATACTTGAGAGAGGCACCTAGTCCATAAAGTTGTTGAGGATCCTATTTCTTTCACTGGGATTATAAACTCTCCCTAGGATATGACATCTTAGAACTATAAACTTCCATGGAGGCCGGAACAGTTTACCAACCGACCCATGGTCATAACACCCAACAGAGAAGAGCCGTGGTAACTGTTCATGTTCTTTCAGGCTTACCCAAATCTTCTTGACTTGACCTCAAGTGAGACAGTATTAAGTACTGGCTCTTTCTTTATTGGACAGTTTGATATTTCACTCTTAAGATGTTATTGTCTAAGACTTGAGAAGCTAGTTCTTGAGAACAGCCTCATGAAAGAAACGATACTGGATTTAAAGAAAGAGTGTGCATATCTAGTATAATCCAAAGACTTGTGTTTAAGAAATGACTTATTCGCGTCCACTGGGTCCCTGAATCATGTACATCTCCTGCTACGTGTGGGGTAGCTTGAACCCTGAGTCTGTTTTCCAAGACTGCTTTATGGGAAAGCAACCGTGTGAAATTATTTAAAGACCATGTTAAGTGAAAGGAGAAAAGGAAAGAATGCACTATAAAGGTTGGCATGAAAGATGGCTTGGAGCTACTAATTAGGAATGCTGGCTACCTGTTCAAAAGCTTTTTTTTCCCTAGTGTGAATTCCTATGTCTGATGTGAGAAAGTGGAGGGCAATTTTTTTTTTAAAGCAAAAATTCCTAGCAGACTCCATTGGCTTCTTAACTTGTAAATGGTTACCCTCAAACTTACTAAAAATGATGATGACAGGAGCTTCTGGAGAGTTGAACAGGGAGCAAAGACATCTTCATTTAGAAAAGTGGAAGGCAGTTGGTGAGCAACTGTAGGAGAACAAAGATCATCTGACATGACAAGATTTATAATTATGAGAACATGAAGGATCAGGATTCATTCTGAGTTAGTGACAAAGCTCAGTAATAAAACTAGGACTCAGAAGAGTTCAGGTTGAAGAGACTGGAGAGGGTGGAGGAAGGGAGAGAAGGAGATAAATACATAGACTGATTGATCATTAAGTGACGGGGGTAGGGTAGTCGGAGAGAGAGAGGGGAGACAGAGAGAGGGGAGAGAGAGAAAGACAGACAGACAGACAGACAAAGACAGGGAGAGAGACAAGCAGCAGGGAATCCCTACAGACCATGATGCAGGTGCACTATTAAGGCTTCACTTCCGCTTACAGGCGTGAAAGCACTGTATATCAGCCAGCAGAAACTTGGGAAAGGACAGTTACCAGTTGAATTTTTAATGCAGAGCTATGGAAAGGGGTGGAACAGAATGGGGAAAAACTCACAATAAACAGGACTCATATAGTGACACTGAGAGTAAAGGGGACCATGGAAATACTCATCTACCCCCGACGGGCGCTTATATGAAGTAACAATATTTTTTTCCATCTAAATGCTGCTTAGAATGGTATTTTTCTTCTCTTCTCTCTTCTTCTTTTTTTTTTTTTTTTTTGTTGTTGTTAGTATACAAAGATAATCTGGGGCCAGAAGCTTAAGCTGGCTGCTTATCCAATGCCTGTTACTTTGTGTGACACCTGATGTCTCATATGGATCCCATTTTTCTTGTTTTTTGTTCCTGTCTTTGAACCTGTTGCCTCAGTAACAACCTCTGTTTTTAATAAAAGCATTTGATAGACTCAGATTTAGACTTATAAAAAAGTGCTCTATAATATAAAACAGTGGCTCAGGGTTTGGTGCTGGGGTCTCTTAGCTCTGGTTTAAATTCAAATTATACCCTTTTGCTAATCATGAGACCTTGGGCAAGTTCCTCAACCTCTTGGAGCCTCAAGTTTCCTCATCCCGCAAAATCCTGGTAATAACAAAGCTTTGTCATAAAGCTATTGTGATGATTAAACGAGGTAAGGTAATATAATGCATTAGCACAGTGTCAGGCTCACAGCAAGTACTCAATTAAATGCTGGCTCTGTGTGTGTGTGTGTGTGTGTGTGTGTGTGTGTGTGTTCATATGTGTGCTTATGTATTTATCTGCCAGAAACAACTTTTAGCTCTAGTTCTGTGATGCTGGATTAGTCCTGATCATGACAGATAGCACGTTGCTCTTCAAGGCATAATTATAAATATATGTAAAAAAAAAAAAGACTCTTTGTAAGTAAACATAATAGTTTAACAAGTCATTTTGGAGATGGTATTCCAACATTTTGAAAAGAATGCTGTGGAAAAAGTTAGGCATTTCAGATAATAATAGATATTATGCAAAAAGAGATCATTAGCTAAATAATTAAAAAAAGGCTGGCTTACACAAATCAGAAGTTTTTTTTCCTTTACAGGATTTCTCAGAGCTTTTAACTCATTAAAGGACATTGTGATTTCCAAAAACGGAATATTTGGCTAGGAAGCACGTTTTTCTTCAGACATTTAATGGACCTAGACAGTCATTTTAGTTAAAGCTGTTTTATTTTTATTCCAATTATGTGGCCACAGTTCAGACCTCTTTTGGAAGGCTCTTAAGGGAAGTTCCTTGTGGTTCTTTGCAACTGAGGCTTACTTTTTAAAGTTTTTTTCCCCACCAAAAATTGAATACATTTTTATCCTGACATCTTAATTGTTTCCTTCTTTATTTTTAATTGTAATAAAATGTACATAACATAAAATTTATCATATTCACTATTTTAAAATGCCCAGCTCAGTAGTATGAAGTTTATTCACACTGTTGTGCACCAAGTCTCCAGAACTCTTTACATCTTGTGAAAATGAAACTCCATACCCATTAAACAACTTCCCATTCCCTTCTGCCCCCCAGGCCCTGTCAACCACCATTCTACTTTCTGTCTCTGTGAATTTGACTAGTCTAGGTACTTCACATAAGTGGAATTAGACAGTATTTGTCTTTTGCAACTGGCTTATTTCACTTTGCATTGGTTGACATAATTAACACTAGCAGACTACCCTGAAACCTTCACTGCTTGACATACTTACTTTCTCACTCATGTAGAGATCAGTATGGGTCAGGCGAGCCTCCTACATCTAATGATTATGCCCTTTAGAAGACATGGGCTTTAAGGTCATTACAGGAGGGGAAATGAAGAATGGAGTAGAAATTAAGGCTGCTAACTGCCTCAGCCAGCCTTGAAGCGACCCATGCTATTCCTTATTGGGTAAGCCTACTTACATAGCACTCACCCATCTGCAGTGGAGGCTGGGAAATATAGGAGGGCCCATGGAATTTGGAGGGCACTGATTTTGTGAGACACGTTTACTCAGACTAGTGTTTTATTAAACACAATAGTGACTAGCTGTTGTGACTTTATTAAATTAACATTTGTTAAGTGGTGCACAGGGTGTTGGATGCTGTGTTGAAGTTCAACAACAGATCACATGAGAAACCGAAATAGATATATTTTATTACAGGTCCTAGAAGAAATACATGGTGCACCTCCAGGAAGAACATGGGGAGGTCAAGGCAAGGTGGAGAGAGAGACAGAGGCAGGACCTGGGGCTTATGCCTTTATTAGGGTCAGTGGGTGGAACACTTTTGGGTTTCTCAGCTAGAGCTGGATTGGTCAATTCAAGCCAAAAGAGCCAGGTTTTGGTAAGCCCCACAGAGGTCTTAGCTAAGGGGCATGCAGGCATGGAAGTGCTGGAAGGCAAGTGAGACTGCTGATCACAAGACTGTTGGGGAGTCACATCAGAAACCTACATTTGCTTGTGACTCTGACAGCTGTTATCTAGGGCATGAGCTTGTATGAGGGCGCTAGTGTCAGTTTAAGGTCCTTGCAAGCCATTTGGCCAAAAGAAAGTAGATACTGAGGCAGCAATACCATGAATCAGCTTAGCTAAACTCTCAACATTAGCTGTATTTTTAAAATAGCAACAAATGTATATGTGTGATTTATTTGGTTTACAAATCTTGGTGGACACAGGAATTCATAAACCTCTTGCAATAACTCTGAGGTGCATCAGGATTTTGCAGATAAAACAGGTTCCAAGTATCTATCATTAATCAAATAATACTGTATTGTTAACCAGCAGAAAGTTGAAGCATGAAATTTATGACTTTTTGATTTCCAGATTAGACAAAGGTTAAGTTTAACAGATGAGTATATTTATTGTTTTTAAAAATCTCCAGAAAGAACATTAATGATAATGTTTTCTCCCATAGCTGCTCCTGTGATGAACTTAATTTCAGTTATTTTGATGTGGGATTTTGGAATTATTCCTTACTGTGCATTCTTCTTCGCCTCTGTTATGCAATAAATTAAGCTTGCCACTTTGATTTGAAATTTTCTGGGTTGGTATAGTTGTTTTGACTAACTGATCATGCCTTAAAGTTGTTTTTAATTAAAGGGATATTCATTAACTCTTATGTATAAAACTGATTTACATTCAATTGAAAAGCACATGGCATATTAAGTATTCACTGATATATGCTTTATATCTTACGTTCTATTGTCCATAATAATTACACGAAGACTGTGCCTACATTATATAATTGATTAAAAAGTGTTAAGCCTATGATGCTGTTTAACATATAGACAGAGAAAAAAAGAGTTCTTTGAATGCGTCCAACTTATAAAAACTACTGAATTCCATCAAAACGTATTATATATTGGAACACTGACAGCACGTAACACTATTGCTTTATGTTTTATTACAGTGGCTAATTTTAGCCCCTAATATAGTTTCTGGTGGCCTTGTCTAACACATTTGAGAAAAATAGATATTAGTTTCCACCTTGCTGTGAACTCACCCGGGAAGCTTCAATTTCTTTTTCAAAAATAGAGCCAATATCCAGTTACTTAAAAATATGTTTTTTGGCAATAACTGGAATTTATTTGAAATTTTATTTCTACAATATGAAGCACGAGGATAACCTTGCATTATCAGGTGTCCTGATGCATTCTGAACATACTTAAAATTATACATAATCTTTAATTAATACTAGATCAAGTATTTACAAAGTATAATCCAGAGTTATGATTTACAAATCACTTGATTTTTTGGGTATTAAATTTGGAGAATGAATATGTGTAATGGATGAGATGCATGTAGGGCCAGTTGCAGAAGATGTGTATAGAGGCAAAGACATCTAAAAGATTCTCCAACATAAGGAAATATGGGGGTGCAGATTCCCCAGGAGAAACAGGAATAATAAAATCAGTTTTACCCAGATATATACGTATAAAGGAAAGGATTGAGTTCTACTGTGCAATCTTCAGGGATTCCAATCACAATATGAAAGCTCCACAGCCCTTACAGATTATTTTCAAAATGCATTGCTCAGCCAAAACTACACATTTTGGTTTCTGGTAGATTAGTTTTTGTCATTCCTGCAGCCAGGCTGGCTCATGCTCATTTAATCATGTTTATCATCACAGAAACCAGAGTAAAATGACATCCCTAAGTTCACACAAGAGTCAACAGTAGAAAAAAAAATGAGTAAAATGCTCAGGCCACTAGTTTCCAGGTTGGGTCACAGCCCACAGAAACATCCTATGTCACTTACATCAAGTTATTTGAAATTCTCCCATGGTGCTTCTCTTTAGGAATATGTTTTCCCAGTACCTTTTTTTGTGTGTGTGCTAGAGGGAAATATGAATTAATTTCTTACCAGTTCTGTGCATGGTCCTACTTTCATTTATATTAAATGCATTTTATAAATCCTATAGGTTTATTTTGGATTTTTTATAGAAATATACTGGGAAGGAAAGGAAATGATTGCTAAGCTGGATTTCAGTAATGGAGTAATCAGAGGCATTTTATTCTTTATTTATGATTTATAGTTGTTTCTTTAATGGACTGCAAGGTACATGAAAGAGCATAAGCCAGAAAACTATGAAAACATACATAAATATTTATTCAAATGTGTTATTTTTCACCTGATAACAATGTCTTTTTTTTTTTTAAGTTTTCTCTATTGCAGCATATTTCTCAGAGCAACTCACTCAAGGTTTTTTTTTTCCTTCTTCTGATTTGTTTTGCTTTTATTCATTTTTGCAAATTACCAGAGAAGAGGCAAAAGTTTTATTCTTCCAGAAGAAATTGCACTCACTGCAACTTTAGCATGCCCCAAGTTGAAATGCATGAGGATGTGATAATGATGCTGTTACTGTTTCCCACAGAGCACAGGTGAGAGGCAAAGCGAGTAAACAATCAGGTCACACACCCCGTCTTGCCTTCTACATAATTTGAAGCATAAAAAGAGCCTTGCACAGATCTGGAATTTATACTACCATTCTCAAAAGTCTGAGTGTGTAGTGTGTGTGTGTGTGTGTGTCTGCCTTTTATTTCTTAACAATCTCTCTAGAGATGTTAACATTATGCTTAACAATGGATCGAAAAGTGAAAAATTCAAACAACCATAAACAATAAATAACTGTTTTTATTCCAGTACACCTAATTTTACTGGCTTTAATGTTTTAATTATTTTAATGTTGCAGACATGAGCCAGAATAAGAAAATCTATGGGCCTAATGATAAGACCAAATATTGCTCTCTCAATGGCTTTAAATTTAGACCCCATGAAAGGTATACTGGTAACACAGTCATCCCAGACATCACTTCGGTGGCTGCATTAACTATAGCGGTAAAATACTTGGGTTCTGGAATCAGAATGCCTGGTTTCAGATTATGCCTGTGCCCCTGTCTAGCTGTGTGATCCTTGGCAGGTTACTTAACCTTTCTGCGACTTAATTTCTTCCTTTACAAAGTGTTAGTATTGACAGGAGCTACTCTAGTTTTGTTATTGGGATTAAATGTGCTAAACCATTCAACTATAAAACATGTTAAAGGGCTTGGTGCATTCGAGACACTTAGTACTCAGTAAAATTAGCTAACATCATTAAGCAAAGTCACACTAAAGATTTTACAACTGACTGAAATCTCATTAGAGACTCCTAGTTAGGGATCCAACAGTTGAGTCCAGAAGGACAGTGAGTTCATTGGCATTGAAGGCTCATGTCCACACATGTTTTTTTGAAAATGCTAGAACACAAAACAACCTCCTTAGTAATTGAAGCAAAGATCTCTGTTGACTCACTAAAACAAAATAAAATAATGCGGCATATTACTTAGGGAAGGAAATAAAATTGATAAATGTTAGAAATGTTTAACAATCTCTGATTTTCAGTGAAAGAAAAATGTTACCTCATCCAAGGCAGAGACATAGTTTGGCTCAGGGCAGACTCATTGCACGGAACAGGCTGCTTGTGAAATCTGTGACAGGAATCCCACGTTATCCATTACTCTGCTTAACAGCAAGAATTCCAGAGGGAATGGGATTTGTTTTGTTTTGTTTTATTGTTTTATTTTAAATGTTAAATATATAAATGCTTGAGTATCCATTGCTTAACTACTTGGCATTGAATGATATATTTAATGTACGCCAGTTTTCACAGAAGCATGATATAAGAGTAAATATTTTAACAACAGCAGCAGCAACAACATAAACAGTTCCACAGAGTGTTTGCATTTCCAGATACATGTGAATGTCAGTAGCTATCGTTCCTTTTTTTTTTCCAATCTGGCCTAAGTCATTATGTATTTTCTGATGTTTGAGAGCATAATCAGACTTCTCCATGGCAATATTCAACACTAGAAAATAGCAGAGTGGTATCTATTTTCTAAGATAAAGGCAATGAACATTTTTGAACCTGCAAGAACTCAGATAGTATAATTACTGTAAGGCCTTCTGGAAGACACTACTGGAGGCTGATATTCAAGCAATCAAGACATGAATAAAATGTATATATGTGTGTACGTGTGTGTGTGTATGTGTATATATATATATACATATATAGTGAAAGGTCTGGTGAGGAGCATTAGGAATGTAAGACTACCACACAAGAACTGTATGGTTATGATTGTAAGGCTACAATTGTAAAACTAAATATTAGAATTGCAGGACTAATAGACAAACACATGTGGAAGTTATAGTTACGGAGTTGGATGCAGTTGTCATAAATCTTGACAGGGAAAATTTATGTAACTAAGAGAAGTTGGGAAGAAAGAGGAATTGCATACAAGAAAGAAAAAGTGTGGCTGCTTCTTTCTTCTTTATCTGTGGTTGTGAATCTAAATACACACTAGAACTAATAAATCTAGTAATAGAAGTATAAAGCCATTTAACAGTGAAAAGCTATGTATTAAGAAAGATTAAATTACTTAAATTGCTTAAATTACTGTTTAAGGAAAGAGGGAAATGAGAAAGAAGAAAATCATTCTATACACTAACTTAATCACTGTTCTATAGCACATCAAAAAGAACTATGTAGATAGTTGTACAATTCTGATAAGTCCTATATTTCTCATATTAAATCATGATGACAGGAATAACAACTTGAAGATCACTCTGCCTTGTAATACCAGAACGAAAATCTTCTAAATTATTAGAAGAGATACATAAACACATATGTCATTATCTACTTTCCTGTCTAGATTCATATTTTATCATAACTTTTGGCCAATGAAGATTTCCATTATTTTATTGCCAGTTCAATTATGCATTTAGCAACGTTGTAAAATATTTTAAAATTTATCTGGAATTTTTACATATTTTATACTAGTGGTTGAGATTTAAAAAGATAATTTTGAACATTTTTCAAATAAAAAGTATGGCATTAATATAAAAATTGAGGTGGGGAGAATCTACACTTACACCACTTTGAATGTTGATGTAAAAGTCCTGAACAGAACAATATCATGACAAGATGGGGATTATACTAGGAATGTAGGAAGGTTCCAGATAGAAATCTACTAATATGTTTCAGTATATTAATACATTAAAAGTGCAAAACATTCATGCAATCATAACTATCAATGTTGAAATGTCATTTGACAACATTTCATACTCATTCTTGATAAAAACTTAGTAATACAGGAATATATGACATGCTCCTAACCTGGTACAATATACCAATCTCAGTATGTCAACCTGTATCATGCTGAATGGAAAAACATTAGAGAGACTTGCAACAGAGTTATGAATGTGACGAGAATGTCTACTATCACTACTGTTACTTAGCCTTGTCCTAGAAGGACTAGGCAAAGCAATTAAGCAAGAAAAAGAAAACAGAGGTATACAAGTTGGAAAGAAGGAGGTAAAATTATCATTGTAAACAGGTAATTTGCTTTTATACCTCCGATACCAAAGGAAATGTGACCAAAATTCAACTACAATTAATAATGTGTTAACGTGGATGTGCAAAAAATTAATATATAAAAAATGAACAGCCTCCATGCATCAAATTAAAAGGTAGAAAATATAAAGAAAGAAAAACTCTCTTTATAATACAATAGTGTAATAAAATGTTTAGACATAAAATTAATAGAAAACGAACAATTTCATATAAAAAAAAAAACCTGTAAAATGCTGCTGATAAAGAAGACTTGAACAAATGGAAACACATACTTTGATCTTGCATGAGATGACTCAACAGCATAATGATGTAAAATTTCCCCAAAATAACATGGAAATTTTACGTGAGCTATATAAAAAAAGATTATTATTGGAATTAGACAGTGTGATTCTAAGATTTATGTGGAAAAGTAAGAAAGCAGTAATTGCCAAGAATACTCTGAAAAAGTAATGAGAAAAGTATAACCATTCTAGAAAAAATACTTTATCAACCTCCAATAATTAAAATAGTGAATATTAAAATATGTGAATAGATGGTTAATTGAAAAGAATAAATATCCAGAGATAGGCTCATATGTGTATTTTATACATGTTAAAAATACCATTTCAAATCGATGGGGAAAAGATAATAAAATAGATTATTCAATAAATGATACTGCAACTATGAGGCTCCCCTTTCTTACAGCAGGATAAAAATTTAAAGGTACAAATAAAGGTTAAAAAGCAAACCATTAGAAATTTTTTTTAAAATAATCTTTTATCAGGGAAGAAATTTCTTAGTATGACAGAAAAATCATAAAAAAATGGTTAATACATGTGTCACTGTAAAAATAAAAATAATTATGGGGAAACAACTCCATTAAAGTAAACAAAGGCCACCTTGGGAAAAAATATTTGCAACTTATATCACAAAGGACTAATTTTTCTACTGTAAACATAATGCTCACAAAGTACTATCAAAATAACCCAACAGCTTAATAGAAAAATGGGAAAAGATAGTACATATACTGTTTACAGAAAAGAATATCCAAGTGGCCTTTAAATATGTGAGTTGTACAAATTCAATCATGAGAGAAATGTAAATTATAATTGCAGTGGAATACCATTTTTAGACTGGTAAGTATTAAAATAATTGATAATGCTCTGTTTTAGAAACCATGTTGGGAAACAATATAAATTAGTATGATTTAAATGAAGGGCAACTTAGTAATATATAGCAAAGGCAAAAAAAAAAAATAGACATATCTCTTGACTTAGCAATTCCGTTAAAAAAATTTCTTCTGCAAACTCCAACATGCATGAAATGGCATATATATATATATATATTATGTAATATATATATATAAAATTGTAGCATCATTTGTAGTAGCAAAAGATTAAAAACACCAAAATGTCCATCAGTAGGGGACCAATTAAATGCATAATATAAAGGCATACAATGGAAGAGGAAAAGAAGGGTAAAAAAATTTGTTTTATGTACTGATGTAAAACAGTGTCCAAGATAATAGTAAGTGAAAAAAATAAATAAGCATAAGAGTGCATGCTACCATTTGAAGAAAAAATGTAAAAAAAACCCCACAAAACCAAAAAACCCCACAGAATAACAACAACATGATTATATGCATAATAAATTTCTCTAGATGCATACTTAAAAGCCACATAGCAATTTACTTTAGGAATGTGAACTGGATGTTAGGGTTAGAGGTAGGGAGGAAAATTCATTTTTGATCCTTTTGCACATTCTGAATGTTGTAGGATTAGTATTTATTATCTTTAGAAGCAATTAAATTTAAATTAAAGAAAAACAGTAAGTATTCAACTGTGTTTTTTATGACCTCAATGAAAATGGTTCAGTGGAACGGTTTGAATGGAGTAGGTTAAGAGGAAAATGAGTAGTGAGAAATTGGAGGGAGAACAATAAAACATAATTATAGAAACACATACATGTTAAAATAAGTTTGTGCTTAAGGTTCTAGATGAGGGCAATAGGATTAGGAGGGTTTTTTGAAAGATGGGTAATAGGCAAAGATTGACAATAAGGTAAATATGGATAATGGATAAAGATAATTATAAAGACAGAATATTCCAATAACTTTGCATGTTGTTAGGAGGTGAAACACTAGATTTTTTTTTCCTGATAGGAATTAGATAAAAGTACTTACTATGTATTAAGATCTACTCCTCTTTGGTGGCAATTAAAGCATTTTATCTATCTCTATTTCTGTAATAAAGGGGGTGGGGAGGGTAATTGAATAAATCAAACAAAGCTGCATGGTCATGGGAAAATGCATTCCTGGTGGGGCCAGCAGTATGATATACTATCTCCACCCTGCTGTTAGTGCTACTTAGAGATTCCACCAATATTCATAACATGTGCTGCTTGGGAGAGTTGAGTGGATGAAGGAGAGACAGAAGACATTCTGTAGGTTTAGTACTACAAAACAAATGGAATATGTTTATCTTGTGAAAAGGAGAGGTGGAGAAAAGTTATGAAATATTTCTATTCAAAATCTATAATTATGTAGAGATTTATTTTGCTTTTCATTCCAATATATATTCTACTTTTATAGTTCATCTGTAACTTGGGAAATTTATTTTGCTTATTGTACTTGCTTCTTACCATCCAATTCACACCCAACCCAAGCCATGGCCACTCATACTCAAATGCCTTCTCCAGGCCTGTCCCTTTTTGATTTACTATTTCATGGCTTTCTATTTCCATCATGTGAAAATTATTTGCATTTCTTCTTCCATTCCAACTTTATTTTCAGACCTCTCTACTGACAACTCAAGTGGGTGGAGTTATTGCATATTGTTTTTAGTAGATCTATGTGAATGTGTAGAAATTCTAGCACCTATGACAGTGCCTGTTAATTGAATACAGAGTCAGTACATGTTATTTAAAATAATGAGTAATAAAATTTCAAGAGAAATAGATTTTTGTTTAATTTAAGGCAATTCTATTAGCAGAGCTGTCCAACAGAGAACGAGGCTCTTCTTTCAAAATACAAAAGGTTTTCATTCTGGACAACTAACTTCCAGTTTATTGCAGTAGGAATTCTTCATTAGATGGGCAGTTGGTCTGATGATGTCTAAAATCCTTTCCAAATCTTAATAGTTTTTGATCTTTGGATTCACTCTCTACTTATCACTGAAGTTTAGTCTTATGTCTGCATTGCTTGTGAAAAAGTCAACTTGCTTATAGTAAAGTGATTCACTTTGTATGTAAGATATAAGTTCTATATCAGAATAATCTTATCTTTAAAAAATTCAACCTTCTGAGGTATTCAACCAGCTTTTGCTGGAGGGGGTTTATTGAAATGAGCTGAGACAGAGAGACGTGACTGCACAGGCCTCCAGCACATCAAGGACAACCAAGATGAGACACAACTGGCTCAGCTGTTCAAAAGAAAGGAGAGCTACTGGTTCCAGACCTGCTCCAGAGAGAAGCTCAAAGGGACTCAGCACTGGCAGAACAAAGAACCCCAGGAGGGAGGCTTTGCTCCAAAAGAGAGGTTTTTGCTTCAGGAGAAGACTGTTCCAGGAAAAGGAGACTGGCTCTTTCAAACTCAAAAAAAGAAGTTGATCTCGTGGCTCTTAGCAAAATAGTGAGTAGAAAAGAAATATTAACTTGAATCCAGCTGAACGAAGTGGATCAAAGTAAACCTATTGCATGTCTAGGAAGAGAAATGACTGTTTCTTGTACTTAGCTTTTGCCTGCTTTTCCTTTGTTTCATATTTTGTATTTTTCTATTATTTATGTTTGATAAATGTGCTTTGAAACTATAAGCCCTTTTTGTTTGTTTTCTCTGTATCATTCATATTTAATTCTAGGAACATTTATGGAATGTCTGTTATGGAGCAGACACTATGTGAGGTGCAGCAGTTTAAAAATGAATAAGACATGGCCCCTTCCCATGTGGGAGCCTGGTGGATGGCCACACAACTCACGGTAATAGCAGGGAGTAGTTAAAAAGCATAGGATTTTAAATAAGACACAGACTAGGATTTAAATTCTGATTCTATCATTTTTTATCCATAAGGACTAATTAAAATAAATTCTAACCTTCAGTCCCTTATCTGAAAAATGTGGTATATCTCATGGGTTGTTGTGAAAATTTAATGAAATTATGTATGTTATGGACTGAACTGGGTACCCTCAAAATTTATACATTGAAACACTTATTCCCAATGTGACTATATTTGAAGATAAGGCCTTTGAGGGGGTAATTAAGGTTAAATGAGTTCTCAAGGATAGGACCATAATCTAATATAAATGGTGTTCTTATAGGGAGAGGAAGACACCAGAGCTCTCTCTTTCTGCATGCACACGGAGGAAGGGTCACATGAGGATATGTGAGAAGACAAGCCAGGAAGAGGGGTCTCACCAGAAACCAACCCTGCTGGCACTTTGATCTTGAACTTCCAGTCCCTAGAACTGTTAAGAGAATAAATGTCTGTTGTTTAAGCCATCCAGTCTGTGATATTTTGCTATGGCAGCCCAAGCTGACTAATACAATGTATGTGCATATGAAAAGCCAAAAAAAAAAGGCACCCAGTGCATCATATCTACTATGACTACTTGCACTGTTACTACTACCATAACTATTCAGTGAATATAAGAAAAATACTATGGTATAATTTGCATGTATTATAATTAATATTATCTGGGATGGGATTAGAGAAGATATTAGGAAGAATATTTTTGACTCAGGTCTAGAAAGATTAAAGATTTCTTTATGTGGAGGAAGGGAAAAGTATTTCTAGCAGGAAAAAAAAATGAGGAAAGATAATTGGAAGATTTCATCCACTACATCGAATGCTAGAAGACAAAGTTGGAAAGATCCAGATCTCATTTGTAAATGATGTTGGGCCAGATGGATAGCTGATTTCCTTCTAGCTCCATTCTTTGCTCTTTTCTCTCTTGCTCTCTACCTCATGACTTGAGTTCTATGGACTGCATTGTCCCATTGTAATTCCCCATGTTCTGTCTACACCATTGTGATTCATTCTTTTGTAAGTAAACTCTCCTGGAGTTTTCCTCATTTTCATATACTGTTTCCTGTTAGAACTGTACTGATAAATACTGATTGCTGTATTAAGACTTTACTCATTCAATTGTTTGTTCTATCATAAACATCTGTTGAGTGCTTAAAGAGTGGTGCAAAAAACTGTCTCTGGTCTCTTCCAGTATCAAGTCTGATGTGAGATATATAAATGTATATAGTAATAACAACATAGTATAAAAGATGTTAAAATAAAGAAAGTGTAAGATGCTCAGGACTACACTGCAATGACACTTGACCTGGACATAATTCACAGGTATGCAACATGAGGTTGGCACAGTGTCAAACAAAAAAGCACTGAGGGCAATGGAGATGAAGATATAGAAATTTAGTACATAACAAGATGGTAGTACACTTTAGCAATGACAATGAATGACAGTGAGTGAAAAACATGGTGGATCTGACGGTACACATTTTGTCTAAAGAATCAGCAACAGAAACTCTATGGTGTGAGTAATCCATCCTGATCTGGATGTGATCATTGTTTTAGGAAGACTTGGGGATAATCTGACTTCACTGGATAAAGTAAATTTTGGTCCTTAATTGTTAGAGGTCCTTAATTGTCTGGGCAACAGTGCAAGGTGCAAAGTGCAACTGGAAGTCATCTTGCTCTCAAATCTGTCTTCTACACCTCAGAAACAATACGTTGATTTCCTACTTCTTTACTATTGTTTCTCTCTTTTTCACTTTAAAATTTCTCAAGTGAATAGTAATGCCTGTATTAGTCAGGGTTTTCTAGAGCAACCGAACCAACAGGATGCAGATATAAATCCTTATTTTAAGGAATTGGCTCACATGATTGAGTGGATAGATGGGAGGGACAATTGGAAAATCCAAAATCTGGCAAGCTCGAGTCCCAGGGAAGAAATAATGTTGTAGTCTTGGGGCTGAAGGTAGACTGGAGACTAAATTCCTTCTTCCTAGGGGGACCTCAGTTTTTTCTCTTAAAGCTTTTGCTGATTGGATGAGACTCACCCACATTAAGGAGGGTAATCTGCTTTACTCAAAGTACTGATTTAAATATTAATTACATCTAAAAAATACCATCACAGCAGCATCTGGATTAGTATTTAACCAAACAACTGAGTATCAAAGCATAGACAAGTTGACACATAAAATTAACCATCACAATGAATGTACATGACCTTCATGTCTTCTCCACCTGCTCCTTGAACCTTTAGCAACCTGTATTCCAGTTCCATCACTAACCTGAAACAGCTTCCTCAAAGGGCATAAAGAGTTTCCTTATTAGTAATTCCAGTGGCTTTTTAGCTCCCTGGACCTTTGGGTAACATTCGGCCATCTTCATCCTCATGGAACCATTGTTTTCCTTCTGATTTCTACACACTGTCAGGTCTTCTTTCTTCCTGCCTATTTGACTAGCTGTGAGCATTCCTCAAGGCTTAGTTCTTAGTTTTGGTTTCTCCCCTTCTAATTATAATTCTTGGAAAACATCTTTCAACTGGTTTCAACTGACAGGTTGATGTCTATGACTTCTGGATTTTCTTACGTTTTGACCTCTCATCTAGCAGAGCTCTTTCAACTATTACATTTCTTTAGCCAATTACTAATAAAATCATGTTAGTTTTCCCCATGGCTTCAGGCTGCCTCTACCTTGTAATCTGCTATTAGACTATTCCACATTAAATAATTTTGACTATCTGGCTCTTCTGATTCAAAATTGCAATCGCTATTAGTTTGAGAAATACTCTACCTATTTCACAAAGCCTTTTGTAATTGTGTCAACTGTCTAATTTTTTACCCTTTTACTTTACAACTTTCTCCAATTAGGTAAATCTATTCACTGTCATCAAACTCACTGTATCCAGTCCCAATTAGGTAATTTTTTTGCTGGATATTGGGATTATAGAAATGAAAACTACAAGATGTGTATTGTATACATAAAATATACCCTACCCTTCCTATACTGACAGTAGCAGATCAGTACCAGACATGCGGGAAGCAGATGGAGAATATACCTAAATACAACTCATACTAACACAATTCAGCCTATGACTAAATATTTTCGTACTTTTAAAATCCAAATTTTAGTGAGCAAGCAACTTATCTGATGAGGGAGTAGGATATAATGTGAAGGTCAATAGGTGCCAGGAATCAATGTGTGACCACAGAAATAAACCTTGACTTCTCTTTTTCTCACACAGAATCTCAGTTTTTACTAGCCCAATGTTGTTTTAATAGGTTAAAGAGAGTCAGCTTTGCAACAGCTCTAGAGGGATTAGGTTGAACTGCACGGGTGAGAGTTTATGAATGCCTATCCAATATTGTGTAGCTCCATACACAAAATGACACTTAAGTCAGAGAGCCTTGCCCTTTTTCATGTGTCTTATGTAAGGATTTTGTCATTTAGGATCCTTTACTTCTCCTGCTAAGCATTTAAATTTAATGTCCTTTAAAGTCCAGCTCAAGAATTATTTCTCTCATCAAATATTTTGGTTTGTTGTTTGTTTCCTGATTACTCTGGTTGCCAGTGATCTTCTCTTATTTAATTTAATATTCAGTGACTTTTTAATGTTATTATTTGAAATCATTTTATGTGTGTTAATCATGTTTTTTTCTAACTATGTGGTAAGTCCTCTTTAGGGCAGGGATCATGTATTTATTCTTATCCACTGACTTTATAGAATAGTGGTTAGAGGGTAGTAAGTGCTAAACAAATACTTATTAATTAACTAATATTTCTTTTGTTTTGAGGCAGTGGGGAGAAGCATAGAACAAATACTTCTTGCATATCTAATACATTGCAGACATAGTGTTAGCCCACTATATATAATTTAATTTAATCTTCATAAAAGCAGAGTGAATGAAATATTCTTATTTCCCAGTTTTCAGATGAGGAAGTAGAGACTTCTAGAGGTTAAATGATTTGGCCAAGGTTACAATAATTTGTCACTGTTTGATCTCTGAACCTAGATCTGACTGATTTCAAAGCCCATGTATCCCCAAGTCAACCAGGCAGGCTACTTCCCTACTACACACACTTCCTCTAGTGGATGCTGTGATGCACTGCCCAGATTCCCCCTCCAGGACTGAGGCATTTATTCTCCTTGGAGCTGGAAGTGTTGTTGGTTGAGAGCGTTAGCCATGTCACTCTCTGAGACTTGCCCTCAGCTAAAGAGAACAGCCTCGCCTGACACGATGCCCCCTTTCCAGGTGCGGTCCACATCCAGTGACTGGTCCATGTTGGGACTACTCTGAGTGGCATGCCAACTCCAGAGCTCTCAACAGGACTGACCAAAGCTGGGCTTCATTACAGTTCAAAGTTTCTTTCTATCCAAGACTACTTTCTTCATGCTACCCCCGTGTTTATCCCGGGAGTTCCTCTCAATAAACCTTTTCCATACAAATCTCTGCTTCCCAAGAATTGACCTGCAACCTGAGTCGTGTCTCAAGCAAGATGGTTATCAGAAGAGAGTAACATGTTCTTGCCTGTTACTAAAAGTTCTTTAAGAAAGGCTTCCAATAAATACCATGAGTGCTAAGCTTGCTCTAAAGTGTTACTACTACTGTGTTTTCCTCCCTCCTTGTTTCTAATTCCAAGCAAAAGAGTTCTTACCATGAACAGGACAGCACAGACTTTGTTGTCCTCTTCCTATGAAGTAACTCCCTTAAACTCATGTAAACTGTACAGCTACTATGGTTGGTAGTATTTGTGAGCATTTTTTTCAGAAAATTGAAGTATGATTCTATTTCAAATCATTTTAGATTATCCAGAACACAGGAGGGGAATTAATTATTCTGACTCACAGCAGTTATAAGATATACTTATACTGGTCCTTTTCCAATCCTGATGACATTTACTTAAAACCAGATTTCACATTTGTGTGAGTTTTTATTTTGGCACAAGACTAGATGTTAACTTTTGCCTTTCACACACAAATTATAAAAACATCTATTAAAAAATCTCTAAGTCATTGCTTGTGAATCTCACAACTCTTTAATTTTGGCTCTTTCATGCTTTTGTTGTATCAGAGTAATAGAACATTCTTATTAAATCTAAATACTACCATGCATATGCAGCTACTGTTTGGATTATGCTGGAATATTACTAAAACTAGAAAAGTCATTTTTTGGTTTTCAGTCTCTTTGTAGAGCACAGCCTACTAATAGATGTTAGCTGAGCTGATGCCCATGGAAATTTAAGCACAAGGCAAAATAGCAATGTGTACTGAGATATTACTTACTGAATGCCTTGGGGAGCAATGTACTCTTAGTCCAGACACAAGCTCTATCTTGGGAAAATATGGGACAAGAAAAAAGACTGATGGAATTGGCAAGTCAGAAACAACCTTCCACCTGTAGGAACTCAAGTCCTGGATAAATAAGTAGAATTTAGTGGAGATGGATAGATGAGAAAGCTAAAGAGTTAACATAGTATATATATATATATATATATATATATATATATGCTTAGGGTTATTGATTCTGTTTACACTGTTCTCCATGTAGTTCAATGTAGCTGAATAAACCAATGAAAAACTACCTGCCATTGCCCATTTTTGTTTATCTGGGAGCCTCTGATATTTCCTAGCTGGTAATCTGATTATCCCAGGGCTTTCAATTTCATTTTGTGGAGTCTTTGGGTTATGTATTCTACCTTTTCCTCACGCTACTTCCCTTTTTCCAGCCATCCCACAGTGAGAGCTCACAGCTGTGCCACTGTCCTTGACACTGCATCACTAGCCCATCACAGCCAAGCTGTAACACACAGTGATTGCCTCTCATGTAGCGTAACTGGTAATCAGATTCAGTATCAGTGAGGGGGAAATAATAGAGGGGCTCATCGTGCATGATTCTATTTCAGACAACACAGAACAAAGGGGACCTACCTGGGCTGGTTATTGCTAGTAAAGCTCAGAGCTCTAAAACTTTCAGCACCTTATTCAGAGGCAAGAAAAGAACCAATACAAGCCCTGGGAAGCAGACAGGGGTGACAAGCATTAATAGTGCCATTATCTCAAGATAATCTTAAACTGATAAAATATTTGGCCATGGCCTAGGCTTTTATTTCCCATGGAAATATGGGTTTCAAATACCACAATCTATCACAGAATCTCAAGAGGACTGCACATTTTATAATGTATTAAATTCATGTAAACTGCCACTATGAAGACAGGAAATCTAATTTAGAGAAAAATATTCCAGCATAATAAGGAGGCTAAACTGAGGTGGCCACATTAGGGACACACTGGCTTTCCGGCTGACTATTTTCTTAATCAAAGAACATGTCAGTAGGAAGGCCACCAAAAATGATATGGGATTCAGAACTGTCAGTTATTAGATGCACATAACAGGTAAATTAATATTTGGTGATAGGCTTCTGCTGCGTGGAGCTTGACAGCTTATGCAATGCCACTTTGGCACTACAAATAAGGGGAGATCAGATTCTTTGTCATAGTCAACCAAGTATCACTATTCCCAGGCTGTCACTAGGCTGTTTAGGAATCTGCATTGACTCTTTCAGGCCACCAAAGTCTCTTTAGAAAATATTTTTTCCAGAGATTAATCAGTTACTGTGAGAATTAGTTGAAATACCCTACTGGCCTGTAGTTTCTGTATTGTACAGTCAGGCCTCTGATTTGGAAAACAGCACATAGTCTATCTTGTCCCACACTCTCCTCTCTACCTACCTAGAGAGTAAGAAATTGCCTTGGGTCATACTTCTCGCCAGTGGCAGAGTAGGAAGGAAAACTCATTTCTATTCCATCAAATACAATTTCCTAAAAAGAAAGAATAATTTGTGAAATACTCTGATATATACTCTCTACTTTGTGCACAATCGAACTGTGAGAAAGATGGTGGTATACCTCACAAGTGAGGAAACAGAGATTCAGCAGCAAAGCAACTTGCCTAATGTCAGGCAGAGTGGGAACTGTTATCCAGTTCCACTGATTCCAAGCTCCATGTTTTTCTCACTACATTGTATACAGCTTGTATTAAAACCAAGATTGCTTGCTAATAAATGCTTCCTATAGATTAATGCATTTCCTTTATTAATCTGCTCTTTTCCAGATTAGAAAAACATGAATACGTCTACATTTTTTTTTCCCACAAAAATCTTAGTGCACTTTAACTCAAATTTAAACACTGGGTTAATCAAGCCATTTTGCTCCTCCTGTTCCTTCCTGCCTTCCTTTCTCCTCCTCCCCCATGTTCTTCTCCTCCACTCCTTCCTCCTCTACTTCCTCTTCCTTTGTCTTTTTATACTAGGGGAATAATACTTCCTGAAGATTAACTTATCCTTTTCATGTTTACTTCCTGTGCCATTCCTTCCGGAATGTATATCCAGTCTTCATTCTTTATTTGCATATCATTTAATGTCTATTAACTTCTGAAGGTTACTGAGTCTTACCGGCTGTTCTTTATACAATCATTGGGCAGATCAAATGCAAATGTGGTTGTTAGTTTTACAATCACCCAGAAAAAGTGACAATTAAAAATCAGCATTTTTATCTTTTAATATAAACGAGTGGCATTTCTTACCATAACTGTCAGAAGCCATGCAGTACACACTATCAGATTACACCACAAAGAGGCCAGCACGCTCATATTAAGCTCTAGTTCACTGAATTCTATCAGTCATCAGTTATGAAGGGACAATTTCCCCACAACAGCCTGTTTAGAAAGTGAACCCTTTCTTATGTAGAAGCTTTAGCTTAGACTATATTATCATCCGGGCCACCAATGATAAGATTTAATGGACACTTAAAAATTTTGCTTACATAAAATCTCCTGTAATTGTTTTTAGACAACTCAAGTGATTCAAGCGTGGTGGCATTTTTTTTTAAAAAGTGAGAGCCTCTCACGCAGTCAGAAAGTATTCCAGAAAGAAGGTGCTATGTCAGGATCTTATTTTGAACAGGACTGGGCATCTTTGAAAGGGTGCAGGAACATGGGAGCTTTACTGGTAAGACAGAGAAAGAATGTTCTGATCTCTTCCAAATTAAACTTTCAGGTGTGTTACCACCCACTTCCTCTGCCTCAGCTCCAAGTTCTAGAAGATTAACCAAAGCTCAGGCAGAGAGCTATAATGCTGATGGAGTTTCCCGGGTTGTTGCTATTCCTAGGATCCCTGAGGAAGCATCTAACTGCAGCAGCAACAAAAGCATTCCTAAGACACACGTGTTTGTTTAAGTCTCAGCAGGTGGAACAGTGGGGGCTGTCATAAGAAGAAGGTTAAGGAATATTCTTAGGCTTGATAAGTTTGAATAAACATTAGGCAATGTCTGTGCGGTTCAGAAACAAATGCCACGTTGAAAAACAGTCTATACAAGGGTCTGACCACTGAAGTGACCAAACTGAAAATCCATTATGGTGGGGCTGCATTTACGCAGTGTACTTACTTTATATGCTCAGCTAAAGACAACACACACACACACACACAACACAGTATATTCAATTTTATAGTTACCTACATTTTACCTGGCATTCTACTTGATGTAGAAATACCTTCATGAGGGTGTGTCATGAGAACATAGTCCCCATAGCCCTCTCCTAATGCAAGCATCTCGCTTTTATAAGTGTGCCTCTATGATTAAAGATGTATATTCCTATTCAACTTGGTCCTTAAAAGTGCATGTAAATTATTTCCTCTGATGCCCAGACAAGGAAGTAAGAAATCTATTGTTATAATGAAAGTGAAAACTGATTGTGTTGGACTTTCTAAGAGATGGTAAAATACTAGTATTTGTGGGTGACTGAAAAGATTTTTAGGGGTAATTTTGATTTTAGAACCCAAATTCTGTCTAAGCTATCACTCCTCTCTGATGATGCTCCACTCCACATACATAACTATTACGTTCAGAAATTGGTTTTTAGAGCAGGCACAATGTAAGCATCTCACTTTTTAATGCCACTGAAAAATACTTAATTCACAGGTCACATTAGACATAGCCCATCTTTCTTTTTATGTATAACTAAAGCAAAATAGTAAAAAAAAAAAAAATCCAAGATGTGAATTCTGTTTTCTATTTCAGCTCCTCCTGGACTGATACCTACAGAGCTCATTTGCTTGGTATTAATAGGGTCTCTCTTGAACACATACACACTGACACATGTAAACATGCACATCATATCTTAATAGTTCTGCCCCAAATGGACTTAGAAAATGTCAAAAAGTAATTAATTCAAAAGATAAGCATATACTCAAAAGAATTATTGCTGGAAAAGCCATGATTCCTACAAGAGTTATGTGCTGAAAGGTCAATCTTATGTAGCTCCTGTGAGTCTCTTTAGCTGGTACCATAAAGTAAGTACAAACATGCAATATGGGGCCCCCTTGAAGGTAACCCGTTTCCACGTTTGTACAATTTTAGCATCAGGACCTTCACTCCAATAAGCAGGGGTCCCTGCCAGTCCAGACAGCTACAGGATTTCATGCAAACAGTGAAATGATTCATTGGAATGGCTTAATCCATACCATAGAATGCATGCTATAAACATTTCATTGTTAACTCAAGCATAACCACATACAATAAATTAGAAAAGATATATTTATTTTTATATCATAACTGACTAAAGAATTAGAGAAAACCCTGAGGTAGTTTTGTCTAAGAGAATTATCTCAGTATGAGTTCAGTCTGGATGCCTCCTGTTTTTGCAATATCTAAGTTCTGTTCATCTTCTGCACTCACATCTCTACTGCTCCTTATCCAGCACAAGTCTGTGCTTGGGCATCAGTTATGCCTACTAGAACTATTATTGGTATTTGCATATTTTTAACATTTATTTGTAGTCACCGAAAGTTCACTTTTTATGTCAAGCATTTATTGATTGTTTTGCTAAAGAGAGGTTTTGTTTCTTCTAAGTAAACTCGAAGATCGAGTCCAATCCCTACTAACCCAGGAATGGCAGGCCTGCCTGCTTGACCCTGAGCCTTTTTCTCTCCAACATGGGTTTTATGCTCTTTCAGTTCCCATTGTGATATTTTTGGCCTCACTGCAGGATTGGGAAGAGATTATATTCCATCCTATGGATCAGAAGAGAAACTTCCTGATGGAACCTGAACTGTATAACTACATAAATATCTTCCTGTCTTTGGCAGCTTGAGAGAGTACAGCTTACTCATCTCATAACTAGTGTTGTGTGAGCTGTTGTTGCATTCAAAAAAAGAGGAATGCACCTAAAGAAGCCAGAAAAAGAAAGTCATTATAAAAGTTAAGGATATTTATAAGGATAAGTTGAATATATCCTTAATCCAAGTCAAATTATCTTCGGCCTTATTACTTACAGTAATAATAAGGACACTGAAAATTTGGCCCCCAAATGACTACAACCTGTAATAAAGAAAATAATCATTAAGAAAAAGAACTCAGAAAATGAAATTTTTTCCACTCTCATCTGCTGCTACCAAGAAATCTTTGGCATTCTGGAATCTATATGAAAAATCTTAAATCTCTAAGAAATAGACTCGTAATGTTACAATTTTCTGTAGCATTTAGGTTTCAGAAATACTTCCCATTGGGCTTGTTCTGCCTACACATTTTTATCCTCTATTTCTAGGGGAAATTGACATTAAAGATATGCCAAAAGTCAGATTTTTAACTGGGCTTCCAGTTGCTTTTTGACACTGAATTTGTAGCAATGCCTTGAGAATGAAACTTCTACATCTGAATTTCTCTTAAGTCTTATGGTAGAGAGGGAAAATAGAATTTTTCCGCATTAAAGGGAAAGGATGCTTGGACACAGGATGGGATGGGATCTAGCCCAGAAGTTGCATCTCGTCCAAAGTCATTTACAAATCCCTTGAGACAAAAAGGTAGAAACTCCACACCTGATACAAAAGCAAACTCTAGTGATCTCACCAGGAATTTATTTTGTGGCCTTATGAGAACCCCACTTTTATTCCACCTTTTGAGTGAGGCAGAAAAGCAGACAGTTTTCACTGCTGCAAATCTGGCTTGACAGCACAGCTATCATTAGTTTATCAAACTGGGCAACTTCTAGGGTCACACTGAATGTTACAGGACTATCTTGTTCCAAGCTCCCATCATTTACAGGTATTCCTTTTTCTTCGAGTTAATACTATGCAGAAAAATCTGACATAAATAATAAAATACGCATATTTACATTCCTCTAGTTCTTTTAACATTTCAATGGAGCAAGATCACCAAAAGATGGTGTACAGTGTAAATTATTATTGTTAAGCAATGATTATTACAGATTTCAAAGGTTTGTGGCATTAAACAAAAAATACTTACTTTCAAAATCATCTGAGGAGCAAAACTGTTCCAAATTCCAAATATTTTTACCATGTTGAGGACAATTTTCTAAGAGGATCATTCACCTTGATTTCAATATTAACTGTCAGCAACTTCACTTGCTATTCTAAGAACTAAAATCAAACTTCAATTAAGAAACCAGGCCTGTGGAGATGAGAGAGTTGGGTGATAAATGTTTCCTCGTTTCTAGCAACTATTGGATTTTCTCTTTCACTCAAAGAAATAAGAAGCAGGCAAATCTCCAAGGCTGAGCTTTTGGGGGTGAGACTTTTCTCACAACCCTACACCTAATTATCTGTGTGTACCATCAGCAGAGATTCTCAAGGTACTGCTTATTGAAACTGACCTGGTGGGCATTCCAGGTCTTAAGGATGAATGAATAAATAACTCTGCTGAATGCTGCTGAATATGTGATAATGTAATTAGTATTCCTGCCAACAGAATTGAAAATGAGATGTTGCATCTCCAGGGACTTCTGAACTTCTCTGTAAATAGTCTCTCTTGAAATGCGCAAGATAGGTATGAGCTAAGCAAAAAGGCTCATTCTAAATTAAAATGCTATTATGCTACAGATGATGTGGATGAAGGGCTTACTGAATTGTCAGTCCCAGATTGACAGGGAAAAGCCATCATTCACATATTTTCCAAGCACATTAAGCCCCCAAAGGCATTTGGTTTCTTCAAACAACAAAAAAAGCCATTTGGGCTAGAAATAATCCACCAGAGGGACACAATAGTGACCCACTGCTAGTATCTCCATGTCAGTAAAAATAAACATAAAATTTATTTGATCCTAAGGAGAAGGAAAACAAACTGTTTGAGATAAGGTACTTTCTTCTAGATTTCAAAACGAGAATTTTAAAAAAGTATGATGTTTCAAAATCATCACAGATTGCTGCCTCGATTTGTTTAAAACATTAAGGTATTTACCATATTGGCACCAAATCAAGTCAATCTAATCAATTTCCCCTTGGATACTTCAGTAACTTAGAATTTAAATGTTAATCAGTTCCATTCAGATTATTTACATACAGGTGCATAGGAAATAATCCAATGGATTGTTGCCCAATATTTGCTAGCTAAGACTGCAAAGACAAGAATTATTTTCTCTTCCTTACAGAGCATTTGCAAAGGATGAGTGAACTTCCTTCAGACTCAGCAGGACTTCCTCAGTCTGGCTGTGTTTCAACTCAAAATGATTTCCTCCTCAGAAACAAGCATGTGGATGCCAGTTCATCTCTCACCAGAAACAAGAATAGAGATGTATGTCTCATGGCTAAAGACTCAAATCAGGAAAATGTCTAGAGAGCAGCTGCGAGTGGGTCCAGTTCCTTTAATGAAATCACTATAAACTAAAATAAACAGAGGAAAGCAGACCACACACTGAGCCAAGAATCAGAAGTGTTGGTCTAACACTGCCGCTAACAAGCTCTGTGACTTTGAGCAAATCACGTAAGTTCTCTGGGCTTCATTGTCTGCCTGTGTAAAGGAAAGCAGTTTGACTGGCCACTCCTTGATTTGTTAAAATATATTGAATGCTTGCAGTTTTCCAGCTCCTGTAACAACCACTGGGATTTCTACTGGAGAACCACCTCACAGAGTCTGCATCCTGGTGCACTGACGCTGGCTTTTTGGCTCTCTTTTTTTTTAATATACATTGACACCATCCTGGTTGATTACTCTCAAAACTGTGAAGAGAAGATTGCCACAAGTCAGCATAAACTGCTCCTTTTAATCTTTCAAAACTGGGGCCGACCTTGCTTAATTAAATCAAAAGGTACATGTAAATAATTAATGAATTTACAAGGATCAGCCTATTTCCAGTGTCTGGGGCTTTTACTAGATAACGATTCTATATCATCTTAAACATGGTATTTCATAAAAACTTCTAGTATTGGAGATGGGCTGACCAGTGATCATTTTAGAGATATTAGCAACACTTACCTGCAGAGAGTATGTACTCTGAATTTTTGCTCCTTGGCTTCCCAGATAATATTTTTCTCTACTTAGATTGCTTTCTCTTGGTAATCTTTATCCATCCTAAACCAACCTTCTCTTGTTGAGTCAGGAGGTTTGCTACTTCCAACAAATAATTTTCCAATAATATTTGCTTCCATTTTGAAAAGTGAACAGCTATGTATTGAGCAACTATATTTGACCGACACTAGATTTTTATATACGTTTTTTCTGTCCTTAGATTTCTATAGCCCAAATGTCATTTCTCATCTCTAGTTCATTCATTTAACACATATTTTTTGACCATTTACCATGCATGTGGATTTATTCTACGTACCGGAAACACAGTGGAGAGCAAAACAGTCACTGCCTTCATGGAAGTTCCTAGAAAACGAGTTTCATTTTATTCTCTTCATTTTTTTGTTTTGTTTTGCACATAGTAGAAAGCAAAAATTTGTTACAAAACTAGATGCTTGTGCTGAAGAGACAAAAATATAGAAACCTGGATGCAATAAGACTAACTTCAGCTTTGTTACAGGATGATTAAGAATTGTTGTGCAGCAACTCTCTTGATGATCTGATTAAAATCAAGTGCTGTTTGCATCACTGCCACTGTATCCACACTGAAAAAGCTATGGTTAACGCTAGTCCAGGAATGACTCAGAAGCAAAACGCATGCTTTTCAGTGTCCAATTCACCTGCCTGCCTACCTCCCTCCCCCTCCTATCTCTCTCTCCCTCTTTTTTCCTTCCTCCCTCCATTCCTCACTTCCTTACTTTAGTCTCTTCTTTTCTTCCCGAATCATATAAATGCTTTTCATAATAGCATTTGTTTTAAATTTTCCATCATTTATCTTAAAAGTATTAGCATTTAAGAGATGAGCAGTAGAGAGATGTAGCATTAAATATAAAATTAAAGTATAAAATTTCAAAACCTGATTCAGGAGTAGGGAAGTTTTACCAAGGCAAAGAGCCAATAAAACTTATACTACCTACTGGTGATCAATCGCTTGTAAAGAAAGACTGCATCATAGTTAGCAATGAAGGTCGAGAAGCGGTATGATAGTAAAAGTGTGGTCAAAATTTTACTTCTTAGCATAAGAATTTCTTGGCAAGCATTTTCTAAATTCAGCGTACATTAACTTTTTGAAAGGTTAATTCCGGAACCTAGTAACCAAGATAGCTGAAAGCTTATTGGCCGGAAAGTTTGATAAAGACAACCGAAAGAAGGGGGAAACAAATCTGTTTTTCTAAGGATATGCCCAACTGATCAAGCTTTCATTCCCAGCAGCACACAGATTTTCTGACTTTCAATCTGACACCCATAAATATTCCAGCTCAGCAGGTCTTTGGGTTCCCCCGTCTCTATAAATATACCATAGCTTTTGATTGTTTTATGATGGAAGTTTATTTTATTTTATTTTTGCCTGCACAGTTGGCTTTGTTTTTTTTTTCTATGCTTTATAGACCCTTGTCTTTTTATTAGTTCAGTGTTCCCTGTTGATTTTGTGTTTTATATTCCTGCTGTCACCACCAGAACCTCACTGTAAACAAGAATGTTGTATCTCAGTGGGTTATTTTCTGTTAATGACCTGTGATACAGTATATAAATAAACCAGCGAGTCATCCACAGGTGCAGTTTATTAGAGTTATTGCACTGTGGCTTGGGTAATGTTCCTCAGTTCTTTAAAACTTTGCTGCTTTAAGAAGCAAAGGGGCCAGCTAGCTGGCAGTTTTGAAGAAAGAAAAATGAGCCTGTCACTTTGCAATGGATGGAAACCCAGTCTAATAATCATCATTTTAATTTCTCAGTGTCAACATCTAGGTTGCTATACGACTTAAAAAATTCCACTCAGCCAAATTACCCAGATAAAGTGGTCGGGTTCTAAGAGCTGTCTTGGGCAGGAGTAGAGGGAACACACAACGGCCTCTCCCCACGCATAAAAAATAAAACCACAGGGAAAAAGTACACACTATACTGCGCAATTAGAACAAGAGGGATTGTTTTGGGTTGCTCACAGGTGCATAATGAAGACCGATAATGATAGCTTATTAATGAATTCTCATAACCCCTGGTGAGGTAGGTATTATTAAGACTCAGGTTCACATGGGGCAATGGAGGCTAAGTAACTTGCCCAGGGCCATGTAGTGAATCAGTCCCTCTGAGGGAACCAGAGACACCAAATGAGCTCCTGCCATACCTCATGCTCTAACCACTAGATCATGGTCTGTCTTTGTCTTGGGATGAAATTAGCAGAAGTGAAATTGGAGCTGAAGAGTCAAAAGACAGAAGGAATATTTGGTAATGATTTCAGAAGGGAAATGAAAAGTAATAAAGGACTCTGAAGACACTAACGTGCTTCAGTGAGCAGATATGTGCTACTGGCTTTGAAATACATTAGGAACAGATTCTGTCACACATCAGAACCATTCAGGACTTGCAGAAGACAATGGTAAGAGCAGAGGTAAAGTGGAAAGTACAGTAGAGGAGACCGAAGTTTTGGACATTCTATACTGTTACGCAGTGTACTTACAACATAATTTAGCCCCACATCTTGTCTTGTTGGTCACGCTGTGTAGTGAATAAGGCTGTAGGCTTCTACCTTACTAGTTGTGAGCAGAACATTAGTAGATATTCCTTGATTTTTCCTGTTTTCTTATTATTCATAATAATAATAATGCTCACTTATAAATATTTATAATTATTTATCACTAGTATCAGAAAAAAAATCTCTAGTTTTTGCCAAAGGTATCCAGGATGACTCTATTCTGAACTAACCAAAGCAGCTCATGCATAACAAATCCCTAGTAATTTAAGATGTTTAACTAGTGCATGCACAGCCATACCTGTCCCTGAAATAATGAGTTTCACTTTGATGCATCTCAATCTTCAAATTTGTTACAGTTCCTTAATCAGACAAACATACTTATTTCCCTTTGCTGTGTTTGTTCTAGAAATATTTCTGCTCAGTGTAACAGCATGATCAGTTAGCTCCACTGTTTTTATCAAGTATATGAAAAACATGCGATCTATGCCATTGCATAAAATTGGTTTGGGGAGTTAGCATTCCAATACAACTTATTCAAATTTACTAATTCAACTGAGAGTGATCTATCAATGCATAATCTTAAAAAACAAAATACTAGCACCTAGATTTCACAATAGCCAAGTCATGGCTATCCCCAGTTACATTCTACTTCTTATTTGCTATCCCATAGTGTCATTATTTAATTCTTGGGTATCATTATTGTTCATCTAGAGAGCACCCATTACTTCAGATGCATGCAGCAGGACAATGGCACTTTTCCTTGTTGTTGGCTTAAATGAAACAGGCAGAGCTGTCAGACTGCAAAAATCATACCTGGGTTCTCTGTTCATACACCTCATCTCTCTAGCATTTCTCGTCACTACTACTTTTGGGAAATTGATGAGCCAGTACCAAAGACCTGTACCCATAAGCACTTCTCTCTACATGGCTTGCTTATGGTGTTTATATCTTTATAGTGTCCTTATTAATTATATACTAAGACATGATTAAAATGTTGAGAGAGAGGAAAGCCACTTACAATAATGACTTCAGCCTTTCTCACTTTATGAAAGCTCTTAAATCATTATCTAATGTTAACTCTACCAACTACTTGGTATAACACTTTTTTCCTTTTTTTCTTGGAAGAAGAAACAACTATAATACTTGTTTACAACCAGGCAAACCATATTTTTTTTTAAAAAAGGACAGGAACATCAAATACTGATTGTGATACTTCTTTAATAAGTAATATTTTAAAACTATTATAAATCATAGTGTCTGTTAGGTACATGAGTGTTTCTCAGAACTTCTATTCTGCACTGGTCTACCCAATTTATCATCTGCTTAGAATCTTACATTTTTATTATTTTATACCTAACTTCCATTTTTACTAATTTACTTTCTAACTTACTAAATAAGAGCAGAGAAATGAAAAATCTTATTTTTTGCCTGCTTTGAGAAATGACTTCAGAGTGACACTTGAAATCAATGTTTGCAGATGCTTGATTAAATGCATGTATGGATGTATATTAACATACATAATTTTTCTTAGTGATTTAAATGACATATAATATTTCATCAAAAATTATAACTTAATATAGAATAAACACTATCAAAAGAGCCTCCAGAGGTTAGAATGTAAGATAATTTATGGAGGAGAGTAAATCCCTCCTCCCCCTTGCTTCCCTCAGTTGAAGCTCTGGGAACAGCAGACACTCGGAGGTACAGAGCAGAGGGGTCAGAAATCTCAGAAGAGGTTGGGAGGAAATGATCTGCCAGAGGTTAGCATAACAGTGGGCCAGGGGAAAGGACGGGCCAAGGCTACAGACAAGCTCTTCTCCTCTGCCTCAGAGAAGTGCTGTATGATGCATATATAGCTTTCTCTTTCTGCCTCTATGTTATCTCACTGTCAATAGACCCCTTTTTCCCCTGAACTGGTGGGGACTTTTGGTATTAGAAATCACAGTAGCCTAGCTTTTGAAGGAAAATTAGAGATTTACTCAAACTGTCACCTAATGCTTTGGTCCATCACACATTACTTGATCAATAGAAATCTACCTCTACCTGAATACTTGCAGTGACTGTAAATTAACCATGTCTCAAAGTAGTTATTCCAAATCCTGCCTCCCTGTAGCTTTCAGCCATTTTTCTAGCCTGCCTTATGGAACAGTCACCATAAACGACTCTCAGGTGTCATGCTCCAGAGTTTTGATGGCAGCCATCACTGGTGAGTTCCTCTTCTCCTGACCTGAAATGCCACATTACACCAACAGTTCTTCAAGTCAAGTGGTTATGAGACTCCCCTTATCTTCCTGGCTACTGTTTTCTTAATGCATGCTGGTTTGTCAAGATCCCAACAATAAATGTTTTCTAAGAATGGAAATAATATTCCAGATATAGTGTAATCAATGCAGTGTGTGATAAGGATATTGATTTCTAAGGTCTAGATATACCTCCACTAATACTATTTGAATTTTCTTAAATGGTTGATCAGCTGTATCACAGAACTGGCTCATAGTAAGCTTGAAGTCAGTTAAAAATTTCAGAGATTTTCACATATATATATATCCCAATTAGGTCTTTCCTACCCTGCCTTCATATATCATAAGACTGCATTAATAGGGAAAATATTCAGGAAAAAGGAGATAAAATAACCATTCTATGTTGTGCTTATAAGCTCTCACCTGAAGTATATGTGTCAGTTCACAACCTTGGGAGCTTCCCAGGTAGATATGAAACTGGATCCCATACATAGATAGTAAGGGAAACCCAAGAAAGAGGCAGACCACTCCAGGTTGGTAGGTGGCAGTTTCAATAAGAAAGGGAACTTACATACAAGGCTTGTCTTGGGCAGCCACAAGATGAGTCTGAAACAACCTCAAGGGCAAATCAACTCCTACTCCAGCATTCACAGAGATGCGGACTTGATGGCCCTCAGAAGACTGAGTATGGCCAATGGTGGACATTAAAATTCTGTTCTGTAATTTTTGTCTGCAGCATACTTCTCCTCCTTTTGGAGATAAGTGCTTTTGCACATTTATGGTCTTAATTATCATCTTTAAATATCTATAATTTTTCAAATATTCCAATCAGTGACATAGACTGCATTGCAAATAATTTCAACCCATGAGATATAACTCATATGGACCTAGACATGTAAACAGTTTGGTTGAAAGATCTCATAGTATCCCCAAATCCAAAGACCTAAAAGACTTTGAACCACTAAAGTTTTTTTTTCCTTAAAGTTTGTGCTAACTTCCTCTTTTAACCTAAACTGATGTAAGTCATTAGTTATGTCTCAATGCCACTACCACATCCCATATGCCTCTGTTGAGAATGAATGTTTTCTTGATTTTTTTCCCCCTATTTTGTGACTAAGTCTACTTGCATTAAGAAATGATGTGACCAACAGTGAGAAGAAGAAAGGGAGCATCTGGCATTATTAGTAGCATAGAGCTTGGAGTTCCTGTAGGTGTTTCAGGTGGTATAGCTAGGAAGCATACTACTGAAGGGTAGGAGATCATGTACTACTTAAAACAGAGAAAGACAAGTTGTTGAAGGTTTTTAGTGACCATGATAAATGAAAAGCAATGAAACATAAAAATAAAACAAAAGAATACCACAAAACCTAAAATACCTTAAATATTTGCTTATCAAGTCAGTTTGACATTAGGAAGGGACTATAACTACTGACTGACTTGTTGGTCATGGACAACCTAGAATGTACCAAGCAAAATAGAAAACTGAAGATGAATGGAATATTTAGTAAGTTGTCTACACAAAATTTAAGGAGTATCATGGCACAAAGTTTCAGAAAACCTATTGGAAAGGGGTTTATATAGATTATGATGGTAGCTGAAAAATTGTATTGGTGGATTTGACAGGATAATATCTGGGGAAAAAAAATCCTGCATCATAAGCATGTTTATAATGCTGGTGGACTGATGCTGTGTTTCTACAAAACCCTTAAACATAGCCTATGAGAGAATACCAACAGGATAAGATATAAGACGTAAGAGATCCATTTCCCAGAAGGCAACACTGTGGGCACACACCAACTGAAGATGTAGGGGTTGAAAGAGCCAGCATGAGATATTTGGAAGAGGTATGCAATTCATCTGTGTGTTATTATGTAGACAAATATTTTCTAGCAGCACAACTTATTGCAAGCAAGCTAGAATGGAAAAAATATCTGTAAAATTTAATTGCTTCTGGACACAAATCTCTCTTGAACTTTTTGTAAAAAGAAATGTTCTGGCATTAATTTCTCTCAATGAGGCATTCAGCCTTGCAACTAGAGTTTTACTCTGCCCTACTCCGAACTGATATGATGACAATTATGACAATTGTACGTGAGGAAAAAATTTTTTTTCTCTTTACCCATCTTGAATTCATTGGCTGGTGCCCTGTAAGTTATACTGGCAAAGGATAAATTAATTACAGAAAAACAAAGAGGATTTTATTAACATATGCATCGCTCTTACACATGGGAGCACTCAGCGATGAGTGACTCAAAGGGGTAGTTAGAACTAGACTTGTAGAACATCTTAATAACAATAATGAAAACAATAAATTTTTAGAGAATTGATATGACGACTAAGGTTTGGAGTTTCTAAGGTGGCAAACTGTGGGAAGGTAACTATATAGATGAACTAATTGAAGATATGGGCTGGTGACTGAAGTTTGCTAGGTAGACTCCTTTGGTGCCATCTCTGGGCTGAAAGGGTAGCTTCTGTCCTTCCTGGTAGAGAGGGAAGGGAGGACACCTTTACAAACTTATGTCCTGCTTTTAGGAAAATAGAGGGCAAAGAGCTTTCTTGTATCTGTTTCTCCTCAATAGCCTTCAGTTCAAAATAATCCTTATGACAAAATGGCATTTTTGGGGGTGGCATAATTCTACTACCCTTCACACTGATGTAGTCCTTTTCTTTAAGATTTTCATCCAAACATTGTAAACATTTATGGAGTGTATAGCACAAGTCTAGTCAGTTTGATTCTATGTTTGAAACTTCAAAAAAAATTAGAAATGAAAAGCTTATCATCTCTATCTTTCTATTTCATTTATCAGTTTACTTCTATATATATAAACTAATATGATATTTGTAGTTTTTAATCTGACTTGTAGTGATTATTCCTATATTTGATTGAAGACATTTTAATGTCATTGATTATAGGGTACTGCTCCAGGCCCTGCTGGATTTTTTTTTTTTTTTTGAGTACACAGTATATGCATATACTGTTTTTATAAAATCTTTAAAAAAAAAGAAGAGGAATTTTGAAATACTTCTGGCCTGGCAGTTTTCAGATTTATCTATACAATATATATTTATCTATACAATTATTTATTTGTTGTCTCTCCACTAGATTATAAGTTCCACAAAAACAGCAACTATATATATTTGTTTTCATTTTATTATAGGCACATTTCTACATGCCTGGTAGAGGATAAATGTCTATTTAAGAATAAATTAAAATTGGATGTTACTCTTCAAGTTTTTCCTCTCCTCTCCTAAGGTGTAATTCCTCTTTACCCTGTTCTTCTGCACCTAGCTTGAAGTCCATTCACACTCTGAAGGTGATTATCGATTTGCACCCTCTCACATATCTGATGTCCCGAGATCCTTTCCCCAAAGCATCAGGAGCATCCCTCTCTTCCTTCTTTGTCATCCTGCTGAGAATGTGGATTTTAAAGCCTTGTTTTCTTTTCTCTTTGAACGCTTTGTGCACCAAGTCTCAGATCATTTCCAGTGTTCATCTTTGTAAATAATTCATAGGTTAATGCCAATTTTTGTGTGTGTTCTTGGTTTTGTGTCCCTCTTCCAAGTTATTCACGTGTCAGTATACAACTTAAACTAATCATACAGTCCTCTAAGCAACTGCAGGATTTCTCTGAATGCTTCTTTTCTCTCATGGATCATTTGCAATTGTATAGTCCCAATGCCATTTTCTAGAATCTTTTCTATCAGCCACATTCTTTCCCAAATCTCTTATCATGGTGCCATACTAATTATTTCTTTCAACTACTTGAAATATTATGTGACTAACCTGAAGGGAAAGTAGAATGAATTGAGCTATTAGTATTTAGTAAGTATTATCTAGCTTTTGCCAATAGTATCTCATTTAATCCTTACAAGTGACCTTAAAGATTGGCATTCTTATTTTATTGATGAAGAAACTGAGAGAGATTAAGACGTATACTTTCACTCTGTCACACCATTTACATGTCTAACCACATCTAGCATTATCTTTGCTCCTTATCACCAATTCCTAGTCAACCTTGTCACTCCTACTCAAGTTCCTGTAACTTTGAATTAAAACCTGCTTTATTTTGCTTGTTAAACAAAATGATATCCCAGATAATGTTTTCTGGCATTATTTCTTTTCTCTTTTGTGAGACTGCAACTGCCAAAAAGTTACAAAGTTTATATTTTTTTGTTTATTTTTCCAGTTGACTTGAAACTCCTTGCCTCTGGTCAAGTTTTGGAAACTAAATTTAGAATTTAAAAAAGGGAAGTGAAGTTAGAAAACTCATTTGTTGAGTGTCTACTAGGGCAAAAGTTATGCTAAGTCTTAATTTTTATTAATTTCTTTATTTTTTTAGAAAACATAAGGTATTATTATATTCAACTGATTGTTCTTTTTCCTTTTCCTTCCACTTAATTGAATTAGAATTATTCTTTCCAATAAGCATAATTAGTCAAATCTTCTTCCCAGACGTACCCCAAGTTCCTCCTCATACACACTCAACAAGGCTACATGAGGGAAAGAGGTATCTTTTCCCCCATGTACTGAAGTGATTTAGAATTTCCACGACGTGGCTTGGAGAATAAAGGATTCTTGCTACAGATTATTTAGAATATTGAAGGTGATTTTTCAGGAAAACAGTGAGGTTTTCCCTTGACTCCTAATAGACATACATATAGTGAAAATGTAGTATTGTATTGGTAGGACGCTATATTGAGAGGAGACTCAGGAATTTATTGCCATTTAGGTAGTAATAATAACATTTTTGTGAAATCCTCTCTGTCATCTCTGGTATGGGACATTACCTACTTTGGAGGCATGGAAAGTAACAGCAGGCAAAAAGGAAAAAAACTTCTTAGTTCTGTTGGCCAAATGGCCTGTAGCCATGGCTGCAGAAGTATCGGGTCCTGATATTCTTAATAATATCCCTCTAACCAAAACTGTGTCATTAGAAGAGGCAATATATTTCCATTGTCCCTTTATGGGCATGAATCTCATTGTCACTAAGTTTAAAAGGATATTTGATAAAATTTGCTTTCTCATTTAAAATTTTAAGGTGGTTTTGCTATCTAGTCATGGATTGTCGTATATTCAAAGACAATAAAAAAATCTGTTTTTCCTATTAAATTTCTTAATAGAGTTACTGAGAGTATATGGGAAAAACTCTGCTATGCTAGTATATTCCGTCACATATGTTGTCCTCCACTGTAATGTTTCAGATTTATTTATTAATGTAATGCATTTTTCCATATACCAATCAATTCCACTTAAAGTCTTTGATCAACTGGGCAACTTACTTGGCAACCACATATTCCCCAGTCCTCCTCCTGTGCCTTTTCTCATATCTGAGAAATAAATTCACTTTTAGAAAGACAGAGCTCTAATGAGCCCTTAGGAATCTTTGTTCAAAGATGTTCAGTCCACCAGGGATCAGCTAAGAAGGTGTCTGAAATGTGAATTACTTACTGATTAGAAGCCAACATTAGGAATTTTTTTTCTATTTCTTGAGGTCACCAATCAAATTCAAATCATGTTTTAAATTCCACCCAACACCAAAGCCTTAGACAAAGCCTTTTTTTTTCTGAGAAGAATATTTGAAAATCATGGATTCATGTCTTTCAAACTTTGTGGTGGATGAAAAATAATGCTTTAAAGAACTTTGATCCTTTGCAAACAGTACACCATTAGATGGTTTAAATAGTGTACTTGCCAACTCCCCAGGTCTAAAATGTGTTTTATAGACAATGTGACTATTATTAATGGTAGTTGAATTATTAGAAATTAAAAGGTTTCTAAGCATTTTATAAATAAAAATTTTTAAAGCATTTTAAGGAGTTTGAAAGCATTTTAAAAATGTAAAGAATACAAAAGAGTAGTGAGCTAACCTCTTTAGTTCTTCCTCTCATTAAATTGTAGAAAAATTTTAGCTTTTAATTAACTGGCAAAAATATGGGAAAATCCACAACCATATATACGGCGAGGTTCTTTCTCGTTAGAAAGCAACATCAGCTGAGATGCTATTTAGATCAGCAGGAGCTTAGTGTGACTGAGGGGTCGATATTCGGGGGTGGCACAATGAACAGAGCAATTACTTTTTGTGTTTGTGAGGATACATCACCAAATCTGTATCCTGACTTGTCCTCCACTCCTTAGGGGAGAATACATCTTAGGAAATCTTCAATGTTATAAGAACGAAAGGAAGGAAATGTTTAATTAAACAAGGAGGCTATTTGACCGATGTGGCTTTAATGCCCTGGCAGCCTTCGTAAGCAACGCTAAATCTAAAGTTATAAATGCCTCAGGTTTTAAGAAACCGAGACCAATAAGGACAACCAATCACAAAGAGCCAACCTGGGTTTAAGCTACAGCCAAGCAAGAATTTCCTTACTTTGCTTCTGCCGTTTCTCTGTGGAGAGCCTCCCCCTGAGCTATAGGTGGTTACTTCCTAACCATTACTCATTTGGCATTGCCCAATTCAAACTGATTTTTAATCAAACAAACTTAAAATTTTTAATATGCCTCCATTTATCTTTTAACAGAAGTTAGGGAGGAAGGAAGGTGGAAAAGAAGGAAAAGAGCCCAAGGGAGAAAGGGAGTGGGGAGGAGGGGAGGGAAAGAATCATTAAAGAATAACAAAAACCCTAATTTGCACCTTTATCTGCATCTCCTAGTAGCAAAGGACTGTTACCTGTGTCATTAACATATGGGTCTCCATTATTCAGTCAGTTTCATCTTCATGTTAATGGCCATTATTTAAAGTTTCAGGGAACTCAGAGAGTTTGGTGTCATCTGAGGCTAGGTAGAAATGTCTTAAATAGACTAGTTTGTAAAGCTACTGCAGTTTAAACTAATACCACTGGTTGGTTCATCTTATGCAAAAGGAGATACAGATCTCCCTGAAACCTTCTATTTTTCTTTCCTCCTTCTGCTTAGGGAACTGAATAGAAACTTTAAAGTTTAAATTAAAAGAATCTTCTTTCATTCAATTTGGAGGTGGGAAATTGGAGATTGCTTAGTCTAGAGAACTTTCAAAGGCTTGATACCTAAATGTATTCACTGGGTGAATTTTTCCTGATGATGAGACATCATTTGAATACACTGAAGCCTCATCATTTACCAGGTTGGTAATAATTCTGATACAAAAATAGGCCTCCGTAGGAATGCGGCTTGAACCAATAACAAGCAACAGGGCTTCCTTTGTGATAAATTGACACTAAAGCCCAATCCTGAAAATCTCTTATATTATTTAGAGGAGCAGTGATCAAAGACAGAAGAGAAGAAAGAGCTGGCAGCCTAGTATATTCTCCACTGATGCTGAGATAGTGGCAGTAATAGGGAATGCAGTTACTACCAGGGAGAGCTGGAGAGCAGCTTTAAACCTCACATTCATATATCTTCTGGAAAAGTCAGAGGCAGGAGTGAAAAATAGTCAGCACAGTGTCTTCGGAAAGTTCTTTAAAACTGGCCATCAAATTGCTGCTCCCCAACAGGACTGAGGTGAAGTACAAACTTATGTAGATCAAAACAAAAGAACTGGAAAGTCACTGGAATGCTGATGGGAATGATAAAAAAAAAAAGCTATGGGTTTGCTAATGAGGGTGGTTTCAATCCAGGGAGAATTTAGTCATTCCCTTTTCCAGTTTATACAACATTTTGTCATTAGGCTAAAATTCTTAAAATCTGGTTTTCTCCACATCATTTTTTGCTTAAAACTCCCCATGTGTCCCCATTGCTTATAGGATCCTGACAGAAATGGGCACACCCCTCTCCTGTGTGACCATTTCTGTCCCCCTCTAACCTTAAAAGAACCTATTTATAGAAATGAGACCAGTAAGCAATTTGAAACTAACTCCTGACATGCTCTCTTCAATGAGCACCATGCCTTGTTTAACCAGTCAATTCTTTTCCTAGGTAAACAGAAGTAAGAATGAAGAATTAAGCAGTTAAAGAATGACTAGCTCTCTACCCTCAAAAGCCCCCTAAGCAATCCCGCCAGCAGATCATGGGGTAAGGAAACATCTGAAGAAAGGCAGCCAATCTGCACACAATGGAGAATGATGCAGAATCCAACCTCCCGCCTCAATGATTCACAGGGATTCCTCCCTGCCATTTTTCCTTTTAAAAACTGTCAGGGCTGAGCAAAATCTTCAGAGTTGGTCTCTGGACAGGAGACCACCATCTCCCCAGATTGCCAGCTTTTCTGATTAAGGCACCTTTCCTTTCTACTGACACTTGTCTCTCAAATTATTAGCTTTTGAGCAGCAAGTAGCTGAAGCTCAGTTTGGTAACACTGTGCAGCTGAACAGCTCTAGTAAATTGTTGGACACATTAAAAACTGATGACCAACCAAATTTAAATCTCACGATATAAAAAGTTTATTGACAACTATCTATACTATAGCTTCCTAAGAATTCAAACAGTTATAGCTAGCATAACATATCATTACAGGAGATCTTAATCACTACCAATAAAATAGTAATTCATTTATATATGCATTTTTCATTACAAAAACATTTTCTTTGCAGATAAGAGTTCAATGAGTCAACCCTCCATACATATATATGGCAGTGCCTACAACTAAAGCAAATATTTCCAGTTTATTCTCCCATATATATTGTTGCTTGATTATTTGCATTAACCAGATCTATTCCATAACTTTTACAGTGCTGTTTCACTCTTCCTCTTTTTTCTTTTTTTCAATATTCTCTACTAATTTTCACATCAAAGTTAGTTTCCATTTGTTTTTACAATCTATGTGACCATATTCTAATATTTTGCTTCATATGTTTTCTCAGCAATCTTACAAAGGTTTCATTCATGTTTATGCTTCTTAAAACTTTTAAGCATTCAAATAAGTCAAAGTTCAGCAATGTATGCAATTTTTATAAATGATATTAAGTTAAATTTATAAACATATAATAACATAAGGTGAGAAAGTCCTACATCATAAATTGAAACATAATTTGTTTAGACTGCACTGTACCATTTTTGTGCTTATATCATAACATATAATAATTAAGCTTTTATTAAAATAATGAGCAGAGGAACATACAAATACATGTATAAGTTTATAGAACTTTATCTATGGGTAGATCATGTGTATTTTTCTCTTCTTCTTTCCTTCCTTTATTCCTTACTTCTTTCCCTCCTTCCATTTTGTCAACTGCACAGGAAGTGGAAATTTACAATGATTCATGACTTGTAATTTAAGTCCTTAAACAATCTAGTTCAGATATATCTTTCCAACTTAATTAGCTACTTTTCTATATAAGCCTTTGACTTTAACTTGAGTGTATTACCCTATCACAACAGGGCACTCTTCCTATTTTTCCACCTTGCTTATATTGTTTCTCCCATAACAGTACCTAACCTCTGCTCACTCTCTCCATACTCTATCTTGGTCATGTCTGTCATGTTCTAGTCTCATATATGCCGTCTTTGATTTCCTCGAACCATGACATCCCACCCATCTTACACTTAATCAGAATCACCTGCATGTCCTTTGGTGGCTTGCTTTGTCACACAACTATCCATGGCCTTACCTCCTGCCTCCTCAGCTATATTTTAAATCCCAGGAGAACAAAAACATGGGCATCTCATTTCATAGCACCTAGTGATAATTTGACAGCTTCTGGGGAGTAGCTGTTGTAGGTATAAATGAATGATAGAATGGAAATAATTCTGCCAGTTTGTCTAGGAGACAATCAGAGTTTTTAGATTTATTTGATTTTTATGTTGTAGTTTGTTTGTTTGTTTCATGGAGTAAGGGAAGAGGAAGAAAAGGCAGAAGACTACTGCCTCTGACATCATAAGAATGTTCTAGACCTTTGTTGGAGGTACTATTCAGCCTTACAGCTGAAATACTTGTCAACATGGCTATAGTAATTATACCACTGTTCTGGATTTCATTTTCTTATACTGAAAGCTGAATGGGAGCACAGTCCTCCTAGAACAGGTAGCAGGATAAGCCAGGTGACGAGTATTATTTTCCAAAGAGGAAGGAGAGAGGATGGATGTAGAAGGCCAAAAAAGATTAACTTGACAATTTGGGTTTCTTTATGTAAGGCACCAAGCCACTTTCCTACACAAATCTGAGAATGCTCAAGTGATTTCTTTACATCTCTAGTCAACTTGAGCTCCCTTACTGAGTCTGAATACCTCCCATTATCTGCTGTGAATATAGAGTTACCTTCTCAGCAATACATGTAGACCCTTCAGGGTTATAGCCCTGAGGATATAGAAGAGATTGTGGCACCCTTGGGAATTCGGAAAAAGAACCTTCTGAAGCAACTGCTCTTTTAGTAGAGAAACCAACTTAAAAGGTGACTGGCTAAAGGCAGCCCTGATAATGGATTTTTTTCTTCAGTCAAGGTAGTGCTAATAGTAGGAAGGTCTTGATTGCTTTGTTTCGCTTTGTTTTAAAAATTAGTATTTTGGGCACCATGGATATTGGAAAAGTGGTTGAGGGAGCTCAGCCACAGCTGTGGGGTCAGCTGAAAAGGGAGGAAGGAACTGCAACTCATTGTAGACAGTTTCCCCTGGGGTCCCTGTTTTGTTGGCTTTGAATGAGGCAGAACATTGTTTTCCAAAAATACTCCTATTTTCATTATGATCATCATTGTCATTATCATCATTATTGCTATTCTCCCAATCACCCATCAGAGCAAACTTTCACATATTGACAGTGCCTGAATATAAGCGCTTTAGTTACTTTCTCAAAACAAGAGTCTGCAGGGTCACCCAGTTTTTGTTGCTTCATAGGCAGGGGCCCTCCAATTACAGACAAATGTTCTGAAATTACCTTTGTGTTCCATTCACAAACCACATAGATGTATTTTTCTCATTAAGTGCAATTCCATGATGAGAGAAAAGTAAAGTGGCACATATATATTAGCCCATAGAAGGTAAAGCTATACTTAGAATGTCCTAATTCACCAGACAAAGAATAGGATAAAGTTGTCAAAAGTTGAGATATTATGGGAGTTCCACTGAAGGCTGAGGTATTTCTGTATACCCCAAAGTTTCAAATCAGGTGTTTATTGCCTAAAATATGTCTCAGAAAATTAATGAGGTAGGTTATTACCCACAATGTCTGCGGTTTTTTCCATTACCAGCTATAAAAGCAGGTAGCAATCTCACTGTACCTTGAAGGCATCATTCATTATAAATTATTTGCTTCCAATCATGAGTGGAATACAGTGAAAGGAAAGTACCAAAGAAGGTCTTCACTCTGCTTTCTTAGGACACAAAAATAGGATCACTGAGCATCCATGTTACATTTTGAATTCAAATGATTGGTTGGTAACTGGATCCTTGCTATTATCTGAAACCAGACTGGTTTCTTTCCTTTTTTTTTTTTTTTAAACTAATAAAAGCTTGAGGCATATTCTCTTATCTAGAACAGTAACTCATTACTGAGAAGTATTTTCATTTGTATCTTCTCTCAGTCCTACTTTTGTTCCAACCAACTGCTGGTGAAGATAAAAGGTAGGGGTGGAGATAAAGTGTTCCTTGTGGTTAACTCTGCTCCTGACCTATCAGAGAGAACCAAGAGGTAGATTTCTGCTCCTTACTACCATGTTTGGTCATAGATCCAGATTGCTCTTGGAGGACAACAAAAAAATCACTCTCTGTTGATGACTGTCTGTGATCATGCAGAAGCCTTCAAGATATCCAATCTGTAACCATGAGTAAAAACCGCAGTGGCCAATCATGCAGACACTTCAAATTAGATTCAAATATATTTGTATACACAGATGAACTTCATATATGATTGCCAAATTTCTCCCTTATCTTTGCTATTTAAATCCAGACTTAAACTTTCATATCACACTTGATTAAAGTACACGATTGTTCCACATAAGACTCCGAGGTGAAATAGGCAAGACTCTGAGACTAACAGTCAGTCCTACTGAGATAACAAAGAAGGTGGTAAAAATCATGGACCACGGAAGTTCCTTGGGATTCTGCTTGTGATGTGTTGTGAAATACTAATAGTTTGATATGTTTAAATTGGGGGGAAGAGATAATTACTCAAAGAGCTTGCCAAAATTAAGCGTAGGACTAATCAAGGCTAGCCTGACTGCTGTAGTTTCCTCTTCCATTGAATATAACCCCCGCAGGCAGTAGGGGTGTCTGATGGATGTTCTCCTTAGGAAGTGTGTGGTCATGTCTGATAAGCGCAGGCAGCACAACATCATTTATTCTTATCAAAGCTCCCCAGGCAGGAAAAATTAAGAGATAGAGATTACCATTTAATCTGAAAGAACTGGGATCTTTATTCAGCAGTACTTATAATTTATGTACTTGAATATTTTGCTATACTTAAAACCTTGAAATTTCCAAGTGTAAAAATTGCTGCTAGTTTTCTTAGAGTACCAATGGTAGTAACAACTTACCTTTACATAGACTTCCACTTTGGAGCTGGATTCTTTATCTTAACGACTAAAATACATTGTATCTCTGTAGCAATAGTGATTTGTTAAGGGATAAAATATTGTAATGAACAGAAATGCATTCTAGTGTCTGTTTTTGGTTCATTCACTCATTCAACAAGTTACCATCATCTTTGCACCATACATTCTGCCAGAATTTGAGGTTACACAGCTTATCTTAGCTTAAGGTAGTTTTCACTCTACTAAAAATGAACCACCAAAAACTTAGATGCCTTTAATGACAAAGACTAATTTGTTGCTTATATATCTCTTGAAGGATGGCTTTGACTCTGCTCTACGTCAATCTTCATTTTGCAATATAGGGTGAAGGAGCAACCCCTGTCTGCTCATGCTGGTCTCATTGTAGTGGGAAAATAGCAATGGTAGAATCACATGGTGGTTTTTAAAATTTCTGCCTGGAAGTGGCATATGTTACATTAACTCACATTTCATTGGCCAAATTAGGTCACATCTAGAAACCAATTGTCAATGAGGTGGAAAAAATAATCCTTCTGTCAAGAGGTCTTGGAAGTGAGGGGCAGTGAATATTTCTGACAATAATGCAATTTACAACACTGCCTAAGGGAACTTACAGTCTAGATGGAAAGCTGAAAGTTATGACACAGAAGTGCTACAGGGCATGCAACAAGCAGAGTTCTGTATCAGCATCTATTAAGGTTCTTCAACTTGCTCCCTATTAAACGTTGCAAATATGTACTCTTTTGGTAAATGTTTCTGTTTTCCTTATACTAAGTTAAGGCAGATATTTGCCAAAAGAAAACCAACATAAGCCAGGCTTCATGGTAAAAATAAAGCATTTGGAAATGTAGATCAGATATACAGTGATTTCTCTATATGAGGCCACATTGACTGAATGTCCAATTCAATTGACCGTGTAGATATTGACCATCACAATCACAGGAGGAAAAAACTCTAATTTAATGGAAAAATGACTGATTCAATAGTCACATATCAATACAGTCTCTTGATCATCCAATAACTTTAGATCTCCTTAAAAACCAAATGACAAGGGCAAAGAAGTGGAAACATATTAAAATTCTCATGACATCCCTTGCTGACCTTCATTAGGCCAGTGTTGGTTTGCTTTTGGCTCAGGTCTTTGTACTAGTTCATCCAACTCCAGATGAATGCACATCACACATTCCAGCCTAAACCTCATCTCAGAATTTTCATCTAATTTCATTTAATATGAAATGCCTCTAACATCTAATAAAATTTGATAATATTCAGTTGCCCAAAGGGGCTGATTGTTAACTTGTCTGAAAACTTGTGATTCAGTTTAGTCATCCTTAGAATTTATAGTCAGTAAGTGTATCCATATAAATAATTCAACTACTAAGGAAAGACAGAATCTGTGAAAATGGTGGAATTTGCAAAACTTTCATTATCATGTTTAACATCTGATGAGCTTTTAAAACTGAATACAAAGATCCATTGCTTAATGAAGGCTATTTTTTAAAATAAGTATAATATAGTTCTTAACGTTGCTTGAAACTTGCAAGTAAAATTCTTCTAGGAGAGAAAATTAAATGACCATTTTGATAAACTAATTAAATAGATTTAAAAAGTAATAGGTATCTAGGGTGACCCTCTGTTGTTACTGAAGGAACAGTGAGTGACTCAAAGACAGAGGACATGAACTACACCCAGTTCTTCCTTCAGTGAAATGTGCTATCAGAGCAGTAACTTGCTGTGCTCAGATATTCTGAATTTTGAAACTGAGTGATCTGGATCAAGTGCTGGTAAATTTGCTAGAAATCATATTCCTTTCTTTCTTCTTTTCTTTATTGATTGAACTATTACAACTGAACTACTAAATCTAAATATGTCAGACAAAAAAGTAGTCACTGGATAATGTCTTAAAACAATTATGGTCTCTGCTCCCAGGAATGTGGTATCAACAAAGAAAGAAAAAATAAACAAATTGTTGTAGTAGGTTCCATGAAATAAATAAAGCCCTGATACCTAGAAATCTATGTAGGTAGTGAAGGATGTCTTCTCTGAGGAAGTCAATTGTCCTGGTTCAAACAATGAGTCCTGGGGACAAAGAGTGTTGCAGGCAGAGAAACGAGCTTCCGCCATGTAAAAGATTTGGTTTTTATTCAAGTGCAGTGGAAAGTCATGGATGAGTTTACAAGCAGGGAAGTAAGAGGGGGTGATTTATGTTTAAAACAATTGATCTGGCTGTTGTGGGAAGAGTGAATTATAGAAGGGTAAGAGTATAGGCAAGGAGATACGGTGAGGGAAACTGCACTGGTCCAGGCAAGATGTGATGGGAAACTGGACTAGGAATAGTGACAGTAGAGATCAAAGCAGGTAAACAGATTTTTAAATACATTTCGGAGGAAGATGTGTCAGTATTGCTGATATTTGGATGTATGGAATGATGCAGAGGGAGGCATTAGGAATATTCGTAGCCCTCCAGCTTGAACAACTGGGTAGATGGTGTCCTGCAGTGAAAAGATGAAGGCTGGGAAAGAAATAAGTGGGAAGGTAGGTGGTAATCAAGGAATTCATCTTAATCTGCGTAGTGGAGATTACAGTGAGTTTGCAACTGGAGATTTCAAGATACAGTTGAATATTTGAATTTGGAGCCTGGAAGAAAGTCTTGGGCTAAAGATAAAACAGGATAGTTAAAGCCATAGAAATGGATGAAGTCACTGATGAAAAAAAGGCTGAAAGAAGTGTAAAGAATCTGGGACCAAGCTCTGGAGTCATCAAGAAAACAAACAAAAAACTGAGAAGATAAAGTCAAAAAACTCTGAGGCACACCAGGAGAGAGTAGTGTCCTGGAAGTCAAGGGAAGGCAGTACTTCAAGAAAGGGGTGGTCTACCCTCCTAAACAGTGATGAAATTAGAATAGAAAAAGAAGCGTTCTTCTCAACAGTAGAGGCATCGTTGATAACCATGGAATAAATAGCTTCTCAGTGGAGTGTGGATGGGAAGATGTAGCCCAGACTGGAGTGGAGTGAGGAAGAAATGCGACGTGAGGCAGTGGAGGCAGCAGGTGTAAACAATTCTGGAACAGCTGTTCTGTAAAGGGAAATAGAAAAAAGGACTGTCTGGATGGGAATATGAGACTCAGAGAGCATTTTTCCTGAAGAGTAAAGACTAGATATGTTCATTACTAATGGGGAAGGTAAGGCAGAGAAAGAGTTTGCAATTAAACTGCAATTAAAGCAATGCAAAGCCTATGAGATGCCTACAGCAGGTGGGGAGTTTGATCTTCAATAGACAGAGGAATTTTTTCAATAATAGAGAATGAGGTAAAGATGGATATAGATGCAGGAAAGTGGAAAACGAGGACATGCAGATTTTATCATTTGAGTAAGATGCAGAATTATGACATGAGAGGTAGGGAAGGTGTGGGGCAGAAATTCTGAGAGAAGAGAAATGTCTAGCAAGCTGTCTGAAGCTTTAGGAAGTATTCACATATAAGCGTGTCCCTAACATTTGTTAGAGGCTTAAAGCATGTTGACAGACAGATTAAAGTATGGCATTTTAGTTATAAAAACGGATTCACAATTAATTTCCAGACAATAACTCAAGACAAATTTTTGCATATACCAGATTAAGTTCAAAAATACTTTTTGCAAAAATCTTTCAAAGGCTCGTCTAGAAGAGTAACACTTGTCAATGTGCTCCAGCCATGGCCCAGAGACTGTATCACCAAGACCCCAGAATAGAAGAAAACAGTCAGCATTACATGTCTCCTAATTGCCCCAATCCTCTAACTTGTGTGAAAGAAGCTGATGAAGTCAAAGGGTTTTGCTCAGTATAAGTTTTAGATATTTGCATATCAGAGATCCCATAATTACATGCAGATAGCCATTTTGGACCATGTTTTATATGGATAATTGAGATGCTTATACCACTTATTTTGTATTTTTAAAATACATTTTTTCTGTGACCACCTTTAAAAAGCCCCTTTTACTGGTTCTACTTGAGACTGTTTCCCAAAACCACTTCCAAAATTCGGCACTCTGAGTAAAAATGCTCAAAACCTCCTGGTAAGCCTGAGTATTGATTATCTTCTAATCTAGTTTTGACTTTGCCTTGAAACTTCAGCCATAAAAGATTTAAAAGATTCTGCCCTTCACTAAAAGCTATCATCTGTAATCCTTGCACTTGCCCATTTCAGAATCCAGATGACTGAATGTCACATTCAGTTACCTTTATAAACCCCCAAATCAAAGTTTCTAATATCAACACTTGCCTCACTCATCACTCTTGCTTCTCAACTCCCAATTTATTGGTAATTCTTTACCACCCCTTGCCACTTACTGTCTGCAGGGCTTGAGTGCTCAGAGCAGCTAAGCAGGCTTCTGGAATCAAACAGCTTTAAAAGTTCCACAAATTTCACACTGAAAATGGGAAAACATAAAAACAGTGCATGTCAAAATGTCATCCCATGTTGACAGTAAATCACTTAGCTACCATTTAGTTTGTCTTTGGTGTACTATTGGGAACCACTAGCAGCTGCTGTGCGTGTGCCTGTGTGTATGCGTGCATGTGTGCTTCAGTGCAGTTTCTTAAGCCCTTGGAAAATGCTGCAGCTTTTGCCTCCATTCTTCTTTTTTAACCTTTTACAAATAGCCAAAATTATGTATGGATGTGCGATTTTACTGTCCTTTTCTCTCAAATGCTGGCAATAAAAGTTGATTTGCACTAACAAGCTAAAAGCTCTGAGTGCTACCAGACTCTGCTGCCTTCCAGGAAGGAGAGCAGCTATCAGATCCTATGATGGTAGAAAGTATTTTCACAATAGACATCACAAAGATTTAGAATCCAAAGTTGGGATCCAAACTATTGTTCAGAAGTCAGTCAGTATAGAAGAAAAGATTCAACGGAAAATTGGTCAGAGTACAAACTATCTTCCTCTTCTGCTGCTTCTGATTTCAGTACAGTCCAGATAAACTATAGCTGCTGCAATTTCAGCCCTCCCTACCCTCCTCCACACTTTGCAAGGATTCTGACTATGGTAGGCTCAAGGGGTTAGCAATAAGATATCAACATGTTTACGAGAAAATACGTGCTAGAAATATCCTATCTTTATGCCATTGGCTGGCAGTTGAAACTTCCATTAGTTAGTTACAAAGAAAAGTAGAAAATACAGTCAAAGAATATGTTAAAAATTAAAATATTCCTCTGATTATATGCACCTATTTTTCCCATTTTACATTTCATTGGCAAATTTACTAAATTTGAAAAAAAAATGTTAATTTGAAAAGATGTTACTGTGGTCCTGCAGAGAATTGTGGGCTAGAAATACAAAGCTGCCAATTTGCTAAAGTAGATTTGCCTAAAATATGTATATATTTTCTTCTTAAAAGGTGAAATTATGACTGGGTGGTTTCAAATTTCAACCAGCACACAGAATAGGCATACAACCACTATTTAACCACCATGATTATGCTGTTCAGGCAAACAAAAAGGTGTCCCTAGAAAGGGTGGAGATTCCATGAAAAAAATGAATGTGTCTGAAAGGAAGAATATAGTTCATATTAACAGAAAGGCTAACCCATTTTTGCATCTTGGCCTTTCTCCCATCAATCAAAACCAGAAGGACATAAGTGGAATATTACAATGAGTTTAGGGAAAAAAATGTTTGTCAAACCATTAAGTCACTTCATACAGTATAGACAAGAAGTAGAATGGTAGTGGTCTCAGAGTTTGGGCTTTGGAGCCAAATAGTCTCCGTGTTCTAATCCAAGCTGCCATTTGTAGTGAGTTCCATGAAAGAAATAAAGCCCTGATACCTAGAAATCTATGTAGGTAGTGAAGGATGTCTTTTCTGAGGAAGTCAATAGCCCAGGTCTAAAGAATGAGAACTGGGGACAAAAAGTGTTGCAGGCAGAAAAGTTAGCTTCAGCCATGTTAAGGATTTGGTTTTTATTCAAGTGCAGTGGGAAGTCATGGATGAGTTTACAAGCAGGCAAGTAAGAGGAGGTGATTTATGTTTAAAACAACTGACCTGGGGGCAGGGAGATATGGTGGAGGAAACTGTACTGGTCCAGGCAAGATGTGATGGGAAACTGGACAAGGAATAGTGAGAGTAGAGGTCAAGGAAGGCAAATGGATTTTAATTACATTTGGGGGGAAAAAAGGGTCAGTATTTGCTGATATTTGGATATATGGAATGATGCAGAGGGAAGCTTTAGGAATATCTGTAGCCCTCCGGCTTGAACAACTGGGTAGATGGTGCCCTACAGTGAAAAGATGAAGGCTTGGAAAGAAATCAGTGGGAGGATACGTGGTAATCAAGGAATCCATTTTAATCTGTACAGTGGAGATTTTAAGGTGAAGTTGGGTATTAGAACTTGGAGCCCAGAAGCTGTAAATGACACTTTATAAATTTTGCTCAAATATCAGTAACTTCCAGGTATAATTCTATACATAGAAATGGACACAGATACTACATGCATGAAGTCTGTTTTTTATGTAGAGCTGTACTGTTCCTCTATTATAGAATGGATAAAAAGTTCATTTGGATTTTATTCTTAGAAAAAAATTTAAGCAAGTCTAAGTAAGCTACAAGTCCATTAAAAGCAATAGAAAGAGATAGAGATCAGCTCTAAGTAAATCCTGTGCAAAGGAATTTATCTTTCAAGTATTCACCTCTTCTGGAAGATAAGAAAGATTTTCTTAACCAATTAATTGAGACTGTTAACAAAATGTCATGGCAAATAAACTCAAATTTTACATCAAGAATCCATTTTTTATTGCAAACTTGGCAAGAACACTATAAACTTGTGTAAAGTGATGAGACAGCACTTCCAGAATCCCTGCTGCGCCTCATGATTAAGATTTAAATCCATGGCTTATTGGGAAAAGAAAAAATGGTGACTGGGAATCAGTGGCAATACAGCTACTGATTCAGATTCTGAAGCAGCTATTCCCTGATCTCCTGATGAAAGATGAGACTGGTATTTGACGGTATGACATCATTACTACTCACCAGGTTAGTAGAGTTGACAACAGTGGGTGGAGAATTTGATAGGTTTTCCTGGGAACTATGAGACCAACCTGAGGTCGGGATAGCAACATCTTAGAAGGAATCTGCAATTTACCTGTTATGTTACTCAAACTCCACACAGCCATTAATTGACTTCACATCAGTTAGTATACATATCTGCTTAGATGTCTGGATATTGGGCTCTTAGACGGAGTTTTTCATTTATCTTCATTTCTACCTGGGGACTAGTAAGATGCTTCACACATAGACAGAATTCATTTATTTGATAAAAACAGCACTCTGATTTTGTATGGTAAATTCTGGTTCCAATATTTTTATCCCACAAAAAATCTGTATTACAAATAATTAGTCAAAATGTATTTATTGAAGACTGACCACGTAGTCATTGTGCTTAATGTGTGTGCTCTTACGTGTGTGCAGTGTGTGTATGTGTAAGTTCTCAATGCTTCTTGAGTGAATAAATATGCAAAAAATTCAAGGAGAGTTCATTTAGGCTAAATTTGTCAATGGATGCTCAATGGAAAAGGTGGGACTTGAGCCATCTTTTGGGAAGAAACAGGTAGAGAAATAAGGAGCCAGCAACAACTTCAATATTTGGATAAGGACAATTACCCACTGAAAGAACTTTGCCTTGACAAGGAGCTAATACACAATGTGTTCCCATTGTCATCTTAGTAAACAGCTTTGTCCCCAATGCACAGAAGGAGACTAATTGTGGCTCCCAGGAAAAGCGGTAAATTAGGTTCAGACTGATGTTTTGCTTACAGCTGGAATCATCCCCAGGATTTTAAATTTCATAAGATGTGTGTGAAACCAAGGGAATCTGGGTAGTTGAATGGGGATGTCAGCTGTCCCTAAGAGTTTAATGCCATTTATGTCATTTTTTTTAGATGGTATGAACTTCTTAGGGACAGCTGACACCCCCTTTCAATAACCCAGGTTCTCAAACTTATTTACAAAACAGAAACAGACTCAGATATAGAAAACAAACTAATGGTTATCAAAGGGGAAAGGGGATAAATTAGGAGTTTGAGATTAGCAGATACACACTACTATATACATATAAAATAAACAACAAGGTCCTACTATATAGCACAGGGAACTATATTCAATATCTTGTAGTAAGCCATAATGAAAAAGAATATATATATATACATATATGTATAACTGAATCACTGTACTGTACACCAGAAACTAACACAACATTGTAAATCAACTAGATTTCAATAAAAAAGAAGTTCATGCCAGTATCAGAGTACAAAAATGATGATCATATGGCTTCTGTAACTACTATTACTACTACGTCTGATGAGTTTGTATTTTGTTTTAATAGATAAAGGACTTATTGCCTAGAATCCAACCTGATAACTTCATTTTCTGAGTGGACATTACTCCTGTTCGTGCTGGCTATTGTGGTCCACATAAAAATGAATAAAGTTGGTTGAGTCTCAACTCCAACACTTTGAAACAAAAGCTATTATGAAACTTTTCAAGAAATTTTAAGTCCTGAAATCTGATTCACCACTAGTTGATTAAATCTGCCAACGTGCATCTGTCAAGGTGCAGTGAAGACAGGAAGGGATGTAGAAATGTATCTAAAGCATAAGCTTGATTCTACGTTTCTGTACTATCCACTATAAGGAGCAATTTTGAAAAACTTTTTATTATGGATATCTTCAAACATGTAAACTAGATAGAATAGTAAAATGTATTCTCATGTACCCATGAAAAGCAACAGTAATTATCAATACTTGGCAAGTCTTGTTTCATCTAAGTGTTCACCCACTCCCTCTTTTTCCCTCAAGGATTATTTTAAAGAAAATTCAAGAAATCACGTCATTTCATCTATAAATACTGTCATTATTTGTCTCTAAGCCATTAAAACTCTTGTTTACATAAGAATAAAACCATGGTATGATTTTAAAGGTTGCAGGGATAACTCCTATGTCCTCAACTTGTTTTTACCAAGGTCTAAAATTCTACAGACTTACTGTTCTTTATTGGAAGATAAAATACTAACACCTCATCTGAACTGCCACAACTAAAACCTTTTAAGTTATGACTTACTAAAGAAAAGGTACCTGAATTTGTGAAAGATCATGACTGGCCATTTTTGTGGCCATTTTTGCAATTGTATCTGTAATAGGCACAGACATCTAAGAAAGTTCAGAAACTGTGACAAGGTCCTCAAGATCCTAAGGTTATCTGTTCCTTGAGGGTAAATAATAGTCACAAGTGTGCAAGATCACAGAACAGTGGGTGACAGAGGTAGGTTTCTAAGCCAAGTCTCCAAAGGCTACATCTTAACTTCTGGCTTTTCCCCACTGTCCATCCCTTTCTTGGATAACTTTCCTGGAACTAATGTTTAGTCTTCTGTAATCCTGCCTATAAGTGTATCACCCAAGAATGTTTCTCTTTTCTAGTCATCCTTGCTCCAAACTCCCCATTGTCAATCAAATGTATTGGATTTCTTTAATGTATCAAACAGAAGAAAACAGATACTGTTATGTTGCACATTAGAACAGACTGAAATTCCAATTCTTGCTTCTAGTACCACATGATTATTATCAGTTGTAGAGAACTGGAATTCTGAAAATTCCTTTCAAACCCAATGGCTTCCTTGAGATTCCCTGAATTCATTTCCAGTGTGTACTGATGAGTGAGCTTGAAGGAAATGAACTAGAAGACATGCAAATTATTTCAGACTGCAGCAGCCTGAAGAGGACTACAGAAGATAAAACTTGTAAGTTCCTACGCCAAACAGCAGCCCATCCATCTTGATGGGTTAAGACAAAATTTACTCAATTTTATAGGGAAGGCTTCCTCCGCTCTTCACATGAAAACTTCATCTGTTGCAGAAAGAAAAGAATGTGCCAATGAAGCTTATGAAGTATTGGCATGTTAAATATAGAGGATTCTAACAAAAACTCTAGCCACTACAGGTCACCGACCCCTTCCTGTCACAACCAGTACTCAACAGGTGGCAAGGAAGGGCATGCAAATTCTGAGCTATTTATCATGCTTTGGTGAACAGAGAGCCTGAGATCAACTACATGATTCCAATGAGGTGTTTTCTGCTAACTCAATATAAATAAGAAAGCGGATGATGATACTCAATGTCCTTCTGGAGGCTGTAGTTCTAGTGCCTCATCAAACTTACAGTAGTGGTTGCTCTCCAGTGCTCCCTTCTTCCTGCTTAACTAAATCCCTTCCTTCTTCCCAAGTCTAGTGCAAGTTCCCGTTCCCTCGTAAGCCTCGCTCAATGACCATGGACTTTAGACATTGTTTCCTTATCTTCATTCTTGTTTAACTTATTGTCTTTTTCACTTTACTGGAAAATTAAAAGATGCCTTAAAAGTAATTTTAAGCAGGCACCAAATCAGAGAGATGATCATATGTAAATCTAAAAAAATACTTTGTATGTCTCTGTTTACAACTATTTTTTGTTACATAGGATGTAAGGATTATTGATATTATGTTATAAAAGCTGGGTATAATAGGAATTCTGAGAAGGAATGTGTAAAAGTGGGCAGCATTCCAGAGGGATGTAGCTCTCATATGCAGTAGGATCACTTTCTAGCAAGCTGTTTACTACCTGGTGCCCCATGAAAAGTGACAGAGTGGAGCAAAAGGGCCACAGTGAGCCGCCCTAGGCTCCAAGCAAACTCAGCTGTGTACTCCTGCGCCTATACCCTTATTCAATAAGTAACAGCTGTATCTTTTTTTTTTGCATTGAAGACAAGCTTTAATCTAGTCATTGTTTTCCAGTAATAGAAAACTGTTGACCGTTAATCAATTGACATCTAACATATATTTAACTTATATTTTTCCATTGGCTTATTTTTGAAGTGAAAGCAAATTTATACAGAGAGATACACACTCCACAGACACAGTGTGGTCTATCTCATTCAGAAGGGAAAATAGCTTAGGAGATAACACGCTCCGTAGGCAGAATGTGGGCATCTCAGAAAGGTGAGAGGGAGAGAGACTGAGAGGTGGAGGGGTATCTAGTTTAAAATAGAAGTAGGTACACACTACATAGATGGAGTGTGGGCCATCTCAGAAGGCAAGAAAGAGAGCGACCACAAGGTGCGGAGTTGTTAGGTTTTATGGGCTTGGAATTTTCATATGCTAATGAGTAGGAGGAACCTCCATCTCACCATCTTTCTAAAACACAAGTTTCGAGAAAGGGGGTAAGTAATTTGGAACTTGACTCGTCAAGGACATGAATCTTAGTCATCTAGCACGTGACTTTGATTTGTTCCATCTGCCAGAAATCCACTGGCTTTTTATCTTTCTCTTTAACTAAGTTGTAAACCCACTGAAAATAAGACTCCCCATTTTTGCTATCCTCATGCACAACTCATTGCCTCAGGCAAAATATACTGTCGATGCAGTATTCATTTGCCATTGCTGGTAACAGTCTAAGTAAACACTGGAGTGCTAAAATATTTGCAAAGCCTCTTCTTGAGGAGAAAGGTGGTTTTACCCGATAATTCCCTTGTAGCCCACAGTCACACATAGAGGTAAAATAGATTTTGAGATGAATAAGAATACTAACTTAAAATGTCTAATGGGAATAACAGAATATTAAGTCTATCACTTATTTTACTGTGATTCAAAGTATTTAGATCTATTCTAAGTTATTACTACCATAGACATTTTCTGGAGATTTTAATCTTAGATTCTCTCACAGCTATTTACAGTCAGTAGCTCAAATGGCTGTAAGATAATTCAAGTCTTGTATCATCTTTTACTACTTCTAGGTTTCCTATAAAATCTGAGAAAACAAGAGCTAAATCATTGAGCCTTTTTTTCCCCTCAAAATAACATTTAATGAATTGCTATGTCTTTAATTTTTGTAGGGTAGATACAGACAAATCATTGCATAACTTTTAAATTTACTATAAAGTTTCAACGGAGGATATTGTGTATCATACCATTCAGTGTCTATTGTACAGCAACCTAACATCAGATTCTTCTTTCAAAGTTTGGGACTAGAAAACTTTTTGTTTCCCTAAGGAAATTAAATGCATTCAACTCTGTACACATCCTTGATTTGGATACCAGGAAGCTTACATGGTTTCTGTGCTCAATCCCCAAAACCATATTGAGCTTTCTTATCGGTACATGTGTTTTCTCTCCTTAGCTATGTTTCTGTATTGTTTGTGATTTTACTACTTCTTTTATATTGCATTTGTCATTTTAGTAACTGATTTAAATCCTTTCTGAAAGGATGTGGTATACAATGTATTGAAATTGAAGTCACTCTTAGCATTAAATGAGCAGGCAAGCTCTGGGAGGCTGTACTGGTACCAATATGAGCAATGGAGTGACACTCGCCTTGCTTGAGCTCCACTGAGCAGGCCTCTGAAAAGGCTGGATGATAAGAAGCTGTTTAAGAAAGCTCACCCAACCCACTAGAATAATGAGCTGTATATGGGGCCAATAGACTAAATGCTTTCAGAAAATGCTGACTTTATTTCACTTAGCATGATACTCTTAAGGTCCATCCATGTTGTTGCAAATGGCAGGATCTCCCTCTTTCACAGCTGTATAATACATATGTAAACACATATCACATTTCCTTTATCTTGTTCATCCACTGATGGACACTTAGGTTGCTTTCATGTCTTGGCTACTGTGAATAAAGCTGTAATGAATGTGAGAGTGTAGATACCCTTTGAAATACTAATTTCATCTTCCTCAGATATATACTCAAAGAGGGATTGCTGGATTATTTGGTTGTTCTATTTTTAACTTTTTGAGGAAACTCCGTACTGTTTTCCATAATGGCTGTACCAGTTTACATTCCTGCCAACAGTGCACCAGGTCTCCCTTTTCTGCACATCCACACCAGCATTTGTTCTCTCTTATCTTTTTTATATTAGTCATTCTAACAGGTGTGAGATGGTATATTGTTGTGGTTCTGATTTGCATTTCCCCGATGACTAGTGATGTTGAGCACTTTTTCATGTACTTGTTGGATATGTGTATCAAATCATCACATTGTACACCTTAAACTTATACAAAGTTACATGTCAATTATATCTCAATAACGCTGGGGAGGTGGGGAAGAAAATGTTGGACCTCTGCCTTCTGCTAGGAAAATAGTAACTGAATGGGATCTTGGAGATTGCAATTTAGACAAGGAAATACAGTTTTCTCAAGACAGCCCAGGTTGTTAGTATAGCATTGATCATGAAAAAGGGTTTCTTGAATACCAGCATTTTTTTTTTGACTTCTTGAATACCAGCATGGTTTTCCTGACTGACTTTTGAACATCTTATCACTTCTTAGGTAATGGTGCCCGAAGGTCTGGGCCAAGACAGTCTAGACACAAGTTCAACTTGCTGGAGCCAAGGAGCAATTGTTTCCTGCCCTGGACAGGGGAGAAAGCATCAGGCCTCACTATCTCTGGGTGAGAGACCTGGAAAATAATAACTCTTTCTACATGTTCACTGACATCCCTGAGTACTCAGTAATGTGGGTGTCAAAAAGACAAAACCACATATTGTTACTTCCTTGCCATCATTTTGGGCAACAGCCAGATGGTCATAACTATTCAGCATCCAGATAAGTTTGGACAGGAGAGCCCAAGACCAAGACTGATGTTTGGCCACATGGGAAAGGGCTGGGAAGCCCTCAGGGCTGTCAAGCAAAATATCCATTTCTGGAGAAGTCAGTACAGAAATAAAGGACACAGTTGTCAAGAACAGAATTTGGGAAGTCAGGCCAGGAAGCTAAGTTTTGGTGTAAGTGGGCATCTGATCTTAGGGAAGAAGCTTCTCTATTTTAAAGTAAATTTCAGTTTTTATAGCGATTTTAGGTATACAAACATTGTGCAGAAAACAGAGTTCCTATATACCCCTCATGCCCACAGTTTCTCCTATTATTAACATCTTGTATTAATGTAGTATATTTGTACAACTGGTAGACCAACATTAATACTCTTAATTAATGACCATAATTTATATTAGGGTTCACTCTTTGTCTTGCACAGTTCTCTGGGTTTTTATAAATGTGTAATAGCATGTATCCACTACTAGAGTATTACAGAGAACAGCTTTGCTGCACTAAATTTGCCCTAAGATCAAACTATTTAGCCCTAACCCCCTCCCCCTTAACTCCTGTTTCTACAGTTTTGCCTTTTGTAAAATGTCACATGTAGTTGGAATCATGCATTATGTAGCCTTTCAGACTGGTTTCTTCTACTTAGCAATATGCATTTAAGTTTCTTCCATGTCTCTTTGTAACCGGACAGCTCATTTCTCTTTATTGCTAAAACAATACATCTTGCATGGATATTCCAGTTTGTTTATCCATTTACTTATTGAAGGACATTTTTGTTTCCAATGTTTTGGCAATAATGAATAAAGCTGCTAAAAACATCTGTGTGCAAGTTTTTGGGGAGATGAAAGTTTTCAATGCATTTGAGTAAATACCAAGCAGTGTTACTGTTGGATTATATAGTAAACCTATGTTTGACTTCATAAGAAACTGCCAGTCTTCCAAAAGCAGCTGTACCATTTAGCATTCCTATCAGCAATGACTGAGAGTTCCTGTTGCTACACATCTTCATCAGCATTTGGTGTTGTCAGAGCTTTGGATTTTGGCCGTTTTAATAGATGTGTAGTAGTATCTCATTTTAATTTTCAGTTCCCTAATGATAAATGATGTCAAGCATCTTTTTATATGCTTATTTTGTCATCTGTATGTTTTCGCTGGCTCAGATCTTTGAGCCATTTCTGTTTGGGTCTTTTCTTATTGTTAACATTTTAAGAGTTCTTTGTATATTTTTATTACAAGTACTTTTATCAGGTAAGTGTTTTGCAAATATTTTCTCCCAGCCTATGGCGTGTCTTTTCATTTTTTTCAACATTATCTTTCATGGAGGAGAATTTTAAAATTTTAATGAAGTCTGATTTGTTAATTTTATCTTTCTTGAATTATAATTTTGATGTAATGTGTACAAAAATTAGTAAACTCAAATCATCTAGATTTTCTCCAATTTTATCTTCTAGAAATTTTATATTTTTGCATTTTAGAGTTTTTTGATCATTTTGAGCTAATTTTTGTGCAAGGTGTAAAGGTTTAGGGTCTGTATGTAGATTCTTTTTCCTCTTTTTTTGCATGTAGTTCAATTGTTCCAGGACCATTTGTTGAAAATACTATCCTTTCTCTATTGAATTGCCTTTGCTCCTAGTCAAAAGATCAAAGATTATATTTATACAATCTTTGGATTGTTTCTGGACTTTTTGTTCTGTTCCATGATGTACGTGTCAATTCTTTTGCTAAGACCACATTATCTTTATACTAAGTCTGGAAGTCAGTTAGTGTCAATCTTCTGACTGTTTGCTTTAGTATTGTGTTGGCTATTTTGGGTCTTTTGCCTTTCATATAAACTTTTAATTACTGTGTTGATAGCCACAAAATAACCTGCTGGGATTTTAGCTGGGATTGCATTGAATCTATACATCAGTTTGGGAAAATTAATGTCTTAATGATGTCATCTTGTTCATGAACATGGAATATCTCAATTTATTTAGATCTTTAATTTCTTTCATCAGAATTTTATACTTTTCCTAATAAAGATCTTATATATATTTTGTTACATTTATACCTAAGCATTTCAATTTTTTTTGCTAGTATCAATGTTGTTTCATTTTAAATTTCAAGTTATAATTTTTTTATAGCTGGTATACAGGAAAGCAATTGACTTTTTTATATTGACCTATTTTTATCAGCCTATAATCTTGCTGTATCTGCTTATTAGTTCTTTTTTTGTCTAGTCTTTAAAATTTTCTAAATAGACAATAATATCTCCAAAGTAGAGACAGTTTTATTTCTTTCTTCCTAATCTAGATAACTTTTACATCACTTTCTTAATACATTAGCTAGGACTTCTACTATGATGGTAAATAACAGAGGTGGGAATGCATCTATTTTCTCACCATTAAGCATAAAGTTAGCGTCAGGTTTTCTGTAGATGTTCTTTATGAAATTGAGAAAATTCTTCTTTATTCCTAATATTCAGAGAATTTTTATCATGAATGGGTACTGGATTTTGTCAAATCTTTTTTCCTAGTTATATTTCTATTTATATTATGTATGATTTTCCTCCTCAACCTGTTGAGTGGTAGGTTTTATCAATAGATTTTCAAATACTGAACCAGTCCTGCAGACTTCAAATAAACCTCCTTGGTCATGGTGTATGATTCCTTTCATATTCTGTTGGATTTGATTTGTTAATATTTTTCGCACCTTGGTCATAAAAAGATTAGTCTGTAGTTTTCCTTCTAAGTAATGTCTTTTCTGATTTTGTTATTTAAGTAATACTGGCCTCAGAATGAGTTTGAAAGTTTTCCCTCTGCTTTTTGAATTGACTTCTATCTTTTTTCATTTCCCTGCTAGGCATGATTTTCCCTGAGCCCAAAGGTACTGACAAAGGGTAGGGTGGGGCAGGAAGATGAGACTTGTAGACACAAGTAATCCTTAGGTGGGAAGATCAGCTACACTGAGAAGACCTCATAGTTTCTGTGTTGGTGATGTTATAGTCTATTGATAGCTAATCATTACTAGTAATGGCTAAACATGCAACATGCTTGTTCTAAAGGATCTTAACTATTTTATGAATAAAGACAGAGAAAGGTCTTTAAAACAATTATTGTAGCTATAAACCAAAGAAACAGTGTCCAGGTACACAGTAGGTAATAAAATACTGATTACACATTGACTTTGTAAGGTCTGGTTATGAATGTAAAGTACAATGCCACCAACAAATTTTCTTAAAATGGGAAGGAAATACTGTATTTAATGGTGTTTGAAAACAAAGTAAAAATACATACTTTTTAATGTATTTGAATAGCATTTTAAAATCCCCTATACATTATACTAAGACAAACCACCACTTTATTTTACTTCATTTCCAGATGTGAAAGATGAGGATTGTAATCTTGCAGGATTTTTAACAGAACCAAATAAGATAAATTAATTAATATGTTTTCATCATCTATTATTTTAATTATTTCAGTGAATACAAAAATAAGTCAAACACAGCTCTTGCCTTCAAGTAGCTTGTACTTTAGAAAATGATAGAATGATTACAAATCATTCTGAAACAAAGCCTATTAGGATAAGTGACTTAAATAGGGTACAGACACAATGCTGCAGGGCAAGGCTTAGCTAACTTTTACTGTCCTGGCCAGATTGTAAATATTTTTGTCTTTCAAGCTACAGTTTCTGCTGTAACTATTCACACCTGCTTTTGTAGCACAAACGCAGCCATAGATAACATGTAAAAGAAGGAGCATGGCTGTGTCCCAGTAAATATTTATAAAAACTGGTGGCTGGCCAGGCTTGTTCCATGGCTATAATTTGCCAACCTCTGCTCTAGGGTCTCAAAATAAAAAGAAAGAATATTGTGAAAAAGAGTTTTCAAATTACAAAGCTCTATTCAAATGTCAAGTTATTATTCATTGAGTTTATTGAAAACTGATACAGTGTCTAACTTGACGTTAATGCACAACTAATAGTCCCCGGCTGATAAGCCAATTTGTTGCCAGGTGAATCAAGGGAGTTATAATAATTAAGGGTAATAAACCACATTCATCCTTTTCTTAAAGGAAAGGGAAGAGGAAATACATCCTTCATATTTCTTTTATCTTTTTCAAAGGGCTTTATCTTCCCAAGAGTTTAGCAGATTTTAAATACATCTTTGTCACTTCTCCCTGATGAACTTGGGGATTTAATCTAATTCCCAGCTTAATATGAGAACCTCCTATCCCCTCTCCCCCTCCCCACCTCTGTTAATTGCACTTGAATCCTAATTCTTCCTGGTGCTAACAACAGGAGTTATGAGTTTTGAAAGCTCAGCCAACAGCACCTCAATTTGGCAAGTCTCCCCATATTTTAACTCTACTTTTTTTCTCCTTCTCTTTCTCACTCATTCGAGTAACTTATGTTACTAATGTAACTCATTTAAGTCTGTCTTTAAAACTAAATTTCCATTTTTCACAGTTCAGGAAGTAGGTCTTTTGTCTCTCATATTTGGAGCTAAGTAGATGACTTTTAGCTTCTCAGTGGAACATTATATTTCATCATGAGACTAAACAGCTGCAGGGTCTTGAACTTGAGGGGTTTGCCCACCACAGTGGTCTCTATGGCAATCCACTGTCTACCATTCTAGTCTCAAATTTGGCTCCTGGAGCCACAAATCTGTCTTAACATCTTACACATCTTGACAATTACTTCCTGTAACATATGCAGAGTAGACATGCAAAATGTTGGCAACCTATTTACCCCATAGCGGAAATCATTAGCACACAAGTGGTTTCAACCCAAGTTACTCATGTTTTTCACTCACTATAATTAACATTATTTAATTGTTTCTGTCCCTTTAGATGCAGTTTATTTGAAAATGATTACTACTGTTCCAAAACAACAAAAGCTTTGCAAGGAGTTCATATGTGAACAGCAGCAGAAACTTTCATTGCTATGTTAATTACCCCATGCAGAACTTCAGGATTTAAGAAATCTTTTCATACTGTTCTTAAAAGCATCCGTATTACTAAGAATAGGTGTTCTCACCTCTTTAAGAAGGTCTATCTGCATGCATCTTATATTTATTGCTTCTTACTTTATATCATCTTCCCAGATTTATTTCAAATATCAAATGTTTTTCAACTAATGTAAAATAAGAATCAGTAACCTAGTTTACAATTTTTTACTTGGTGATTTTTCACTAATATTTTTCATTATTTTAAGAGCTTTATTTCTGCCAGACAGCTAGGTGAAGTTCTGCAATCCATACCTCATACTTGACATTCCAATTCGGCAGAGTAAATTTAATGCCTACTCTCGTATCACTAACTGATTATAATCTCTTAGTGGGTAGGAACCGGAGCTTAATTTTCTATGTGCAGCTCTCAGATGGCAACAAGTTCAGAGATTCACCAAACATATTTGCAGAGTAATAAATAGTTTTTGTAGCAAAATGCTCAGTAAAGTGAAAAATTATCAATTTTATCCCATCTTAAGTTCAGAGAGAGAAGGAACTAATAGAAGATGCATGTATAGTAGTCTTGGTCCTGAGGCAAAGAGAGTCTCCTTGCCTGCACAGATTATAAAAAATAATCATGTGGGCATCACCGTGGTATATGCACCATCCTGATAATAAAATTGGAAATCATGTTCCACGAGGAATATTTACTGCTCTAGCACAGGAATTTTGAACTTCTTAACTGGGAAGTAGGCTCAAAAAGCCTGTTAAAAGTTCTTTAAGTCTTAGCTAATGAGCCACATTTAAGTAAAGGGTACTCTTACCTTCACTGTAAAAACTAAAAAATGCTCAGAATTATTGAACTTGTGACTCTGGGCATGTTGGCCAGTTCTCTATGGCAGAAATATATCAAATGCATACAATGTAAACCAACTACAGTATCAGAACTCACAGAACAGCGCAGGGGCTGTGGGGAGAGAAATGGCCGGAGGACTTTGTTTCATAACTTAAATAAGTTATTTATTTGGGGGGGCCTTGTTTTCCACATTTTCCCTTTTGTCTCTGCTTCTCTTTTTCTTTATTTAAGAATTTACACATTTTAATTGAATGTCTCCAAATAGGAAAATGATGCAAAGAATTGAATTTTATCATCATGAAATTATAGAACTTGGGGGGGAGGAATAGACCAGAGAAGCATTCATTAATAGTTTCTTATTTTTGATAAGTACAAATTTGTGTATATTAGGATTATAATTAACGGCAGAGTGATTTAGGCGTGTCATTTGGATTTGAGAATTTTTATCTTAGCACAATGATTAGAGATATAAATTAGTCTACTTTGTTAGAATCAGCTAGTTATTAACAAATTATAAACTTTTTACTATTAACTTTCATGAATATTTATTAACTTGTTACTAGTAGGGACAATGAGCTGAATTAGTCATATACTACCCTCAAAGAGCTTGTAAGTAGTATATGTGAGTTCCATTGTCCCATATTTTTGCCAACACTTGGTATGGTCTGTTTTTTAAAATTATAATATACTAATAGATATGTAGAGGTATCTTATTATGTTTTTTAAATTTAGATTTCCCTAATGAGTAACGATGATAAGCATTTTTTGTGTGCTTATTTGCAATTATTTTACTTCCTTTGGTCTGTTCATATCATTTGCCTATTTTTTATTGAGTTCTTTCTTATTATTAAGCTTTGAGCATACTTTATACATTACTTATGTAAGTCCTTTATCAGGTTTGTGGTTTTAAAATGTATTACCAAGTACAGACCTTGTCATTTCATTCTCTTAATGGTGTCTTTTGAAAGCAGAAGTTCTTAATTTTCATGAAGCCATTTTCTAATTTTTTTTAAAATGGATCATGCTTGCATGTAAGCAATCATTTCTGATCAAGATTGCAGAAGCTTTTTACTGTTTTATTATAGAAGTTTTATAAGGTCTTTCATGTATGTCCATAATATGTTTGGAGTTCAGTTCTGTAGATGATGAGAGGTAGTAAACAAAGTTCAACTTGGTATATAGATATCCAATTATTCTAGCACCATTTGACAAAAAGACTGCCCTTTTTCACTGATGTGCTTTTGCAGCTTTTTCAAAAGTCAATTGACAATATAAGTGTGAGTCTGCTTTTGCACTTTCTGTTTGGTTCCCTTCATGTATTTGTCCCTATTGATGTCAGTACCACCCTGTCTTGATATTGTAACTTTATAATGATTTAGGAGTCAGGTAGTCTGACTTCTCCCACTTTGTTTTTCTTTCTCAAAGTTGCTTTGTCTATTTTGGTTCCTTTGTCTTTCTATATAAATTTTAGAAAAGCTTACCTGTATCTAAAAAAAAGACTGCTGCAACATTATTGGGAACGTGTTGTATCTATAGATCAAATCAGGGAGAATTAACGTCTTAACAATATTGAATTTTCTAATTAATGAATAAGTATATTCTCTAATTATTTAGGTCTAATTTCTCTCAGCAGTGTTTTGTCATTTTCAGCATATAAGTTTTATACATCTTTCACTGGACTTTTAACTGAGAATTGAATATTTTGAAACTATTATAAATGGTATTTTAAAAATTTTAATTTCCAGTTTTTCATTGATCTTGGTAGTGACCTTGTATTTTGCAGTCTTGTTAAAATTTTATTAGTTCCAATAGGTCTTTTGTAAATTCAGTTGGATTTCCTATGTAGATGATCATATCATCTGAGAAAAAGGCTAGTTTACTTCTTTCATTCCAACCTTGATGCAATCTACTTATTAGACTTACCCTATTAAACTGATTAGAACAGCAAGTAAGACGTTTAACAGAAGAGATGAGAACAGACATCCCTGCCTTGTTGCTGATCTCTGGGCGAAAGCATTTAGTCTTTTACCTTTAAGTATGATCTTAGCTGTAGGTTTTTCATAATACCCTTTAAAAGGTTGAGCAAGTTCTCCTCTCTTCCTAGCTTGCCAAGAGTTTTTATTAGGAATAGATTTGGAATGTTGTCAAAATCTTATTTTGCACCTAGTGAGATGATCATATAGTTCTACTTTTTTAGTCTGTTAATACAGTGAAATACACTGATTTTCTAATGTAAAACCTACTTTTCACTCCTGGATAAATCACATTTGACCATAAAATAACATCTTTTTATATACTGTTGTCTTGTCTTACTTTGCTAATTTTTCAAAGAATTTTTGCAACTGTGTTCATGAGGAAAAATTTTTTCCTTTGAAATATTTTTGTCTATTTGATATCAGAATAAGGTTGACCCTTTAGAATAAGTTGAGAAGTATTTTTCCCCTTTAATTTTTCTGGGACATTTTGTATAGAAGTATAGAAAAATCGATAGAATTAAAAGTTTAAAAAAAATTTTTATGTTAACAAAGGTGACAAACCTTTAGCTGCCCTGACCGAGAAAATAAGATGACTCAAATGAGGAATGACTTTAAAATCAGAGATAAAACTTTTCAGATGAAAAGGATTATAAGGGAACTACAAACAATTGTATGCCAACAAATTAGACAACTTGAATAAAACAGACAAAATCCTATAAAGACATAAATAACTGAAACTGACTCAAAATAAATAGAAAATCTGAATAGACCTGTAACATGATTAGATTAGTAACTGAAAAATTTCCCAGAAGAAAATCCCAGGCCCTGGTGAATCCTACAAAACATTTAAAGAAATAACTCTAATCCTTCACAAACTCTTTCAAAGAATAAAAGAGGAGCGACCATTTCCCAACTTATTCTATTAGCCCAGTATTTCCTTAATACAAAACCAGACCACAATATTACAATGAAAGAAAACTACAGACCAACATTTATCTCAGCGATATGTAAAAGGTCTACATCATGAGCAGGTAGGATTTATTCCAGGAATACAAGATTACTTAATATCTGATAATCCATCAGTGTAATATCATATTATGAGAAAAAGGGACCAAAAACCTATGATCACGTTAATAGATGCAGAAAAAAAGGCTTGCCAATATCCAACACTCCTACATAATAAAAATGTAATAATAATGGAGAGAACTTTAACCAGGAGCATTACGAAAACCCCACAGCTAACAATATTGTTACTGGTGAAAAAATTAATGGTTTTCCCCAAGGATCAAGAAGTAACAGGTATGCCTGCTCTCAACACTTCTTATTCAACACTGTAGTCCATTTTGTGGATACACATTTTATTCAACCATTCATCAGTTAATGGATATTTCAGTTGTTTATATTTTTGGCTATTACCATCATTTTCCCAAGGGTTGGTTGGACACGTTTTCATTTCTCTTGGGTTTATAGCTAGCGGTGGAATTATTGGGTCATATGGTATATCTATGTTTAACACTTTGAGTAACTGACAAACTTTTCCAAAGTGGCTGCCTCTTCACATCCCCACCAACAATGTATGAAGGTACCAATTCGTCCATACCCTTACCACATTCTTGTGAGTGTAAAGTGGAATCTCACGGTGGTTTTGATTTGTCCTTGCCTAATGGCTAATGACATTGAGCACTTTTTCATGTGCCTATTGATCATGTGTATACCTTCTTTGAAAAAATGTCTCTTCCGATCCATTATCTATTTTTAATTGGAATATTTATCTGTTTATTATTGAGTTGTAAGAGTTTCTATATATTGTTATATGTTCTCAAATACTTTGGATTCAAATCCCTCATCAGATATGTGATTTGCAAATATTTTCTCTGTCTGTGAATTGTCTTTTTATTTTCTTTAATGGTATGATTTGTAGCATGAGAATTTTTAGTCTGTATTAAGTCCAATTTAGCTATTTTCTTCTATTACCATTTTTGCTGTAATATCTAACAAATCATCACCTAACTCAAGGTAATGAAGATTTATGCCTGTTTTCTTCTGAATGTTGATAAATGAATTAATAACAATTTAGGTCAAATTGTTATTTGTTGAAGTGGAAGGACTAGGTGGTTTCTTGATAGTAATGAAGTAGAAAGACATCATTAAGACTCATAAATGATACAACTCTAAGAAGGAAAAAAATGAGTCAAAGAAAGTCCTTAGATACATATTAAATAAAATTAAAACATATAAACATAAGTATACGTTGGAAGAGAATTATTTCTACAAGGTGGGCCAACTTTTATATTTGAAATTAGAGGTAACACTATTAAGGCTATACTATTATGTTTATTAAGGAAATAATCCATTTAATAATTTATTTTAAAAACAGTTGTTTAACCTAATTTATACAAAGAAACCAACTGATAGATATGTTATACTTATCAACTGGTCATTTAATACATAAAGCTGTCCTTACTCTATCCAAAACATTTAGGGTGAGCAGAAAAGAATATTAATTAATAGGTAGCAAATAAAACTGACATGGATAATTATTTTTTCCCGAAGATTATTTTATGGAATCAGTTGACCCAATTGACCAGTTGCTTTGCAATCTGAATGACAAAACTAAATCTAATGAATAGGTCTCAGAAATGAAGACATTTAATTAACTGATGTTATTATTCTGTGTTGTTCTTATGTTTTGAGAAAAGAAACATAATTGACTCGGGAATACCAAAAATCTTACTATGTTAATTCAACTTAACTCATTTTTCTATCATATTAGAGACATCCAGCAAATATATATAATTTCTAATACTAGAGAAGGAATGAGAATCAAACATTTCGAGTTATCTTTTGGGCTTAGAGAAAACTTTTCACACATACAGGAAATAATGCCACCAACACATAATTGGGAAATCTCTGTAACGTAGATTTAAAAGGTAGGGGGGCGGAAATTCAGAAGCTTTTTTGAATTCCACAATGGAATAAATTGCCTTGGTACGGCAGAAACTAATTAGAGCATTTTCAACGCTGTAAGGGCACTCCTATAAATAAACACATGGATCCACCCATATTCACATTTTATGGCCTTCCTTCAAAATGACGGTGTTACCGAGCTGGGCTCTTGGACTCTTTAACTATAAACTTACTAGAGGCCACCCCAGAACTTCAGGCAAGGCTTGACTGGGTTTGTACTGGAGCCGCGTTAGCTATAGCGCCTCAGGTGCAGACGCTTGCTCTGAGAAGCTCAGGTCCCGCCCGTAAGCCGGGCGAGGGAGGCGTGGCCCACAGATCTCGCGGGAAGTGCGTCCTGCGCAGGCCGCTTGGCCTCGCCACGGGCGGCGGCGCCAGGCCCCACCCTTCACGAAGGGGCTGTACGCAGTGTGCGGGGAGCATGCGCAGTCCCCGGCCTTTCTGCCGGCACCTCAAACATGGCGGAGACGCTCACGCGCGCCACTCCAGGAAAGTCCTATAGAGGTCAATATTGTCCTTAACTGAGAGTGCCCAAAGGCTGGACTGTCTGACCGCAAGCTGTCTCTGTGTTCTTGTCAAAAGAGGACGTTTCGCCTCCTGGTCGTCTGTGGTGAGTCAGCTTCCCTTCTGTTTCGGGAGGCACTGTTCAGGGGGCAGTTGTGTTGGCAGGTGACGCCGGGTCCCAGGCTATCTCCATGGACTGTGCCTAACGTTATGCTCACATGTCTCCTGAATCTCACTATCTTAAAGGTTCAGGCAATTTCCTGCTTCAGAATTTCTAAAACTTGCATTTTTGTCCTCTCTGGACCCGAAAACCATATATGCATAAATACATATAATCTCCTAGTTTCGTGTTACCTTGGACTCTTTCAGTAGTTACATACCAGGGAATAGAATGGAAAAAGGATGCAATAACAAGAGAGTGAACTCGTAACAAAAAAGCAAGAGATCATTTCTACCTAAAGGAACACCTGTTTATTCACCTAGAACACAGGTTGTGAAATGGTGATGTCCAGGTCCAATCTATCCTCCAGTATGTTTCTAGTCCTCTGTGTGAGTGTGTGTGTGTGTGTGTGTGTGTGTATGCACACGCACGCACAGAAGGATTTAAATTATTTTGAGTTGTTTGCCAACATTTGAAAGCAGAGTGTTTCACATGAATATCCAAGTTCCTGGCGTCTTTTGAAAAACTGGAAGATCTGGAAACAGAAACCTAAATCCCTGAAGGCACCCATGGGCTAGCCAGCTCTCAGCAGCAGGAGCACTTCCTCAGATAAGGCCTGAGCCTTACTGCTCAGCTTGCTGCTGAATCCATCTTGTCTACTTCACTCGTTTCTATTCCCTGCCTGACCTCTGAGCATTTGGGTTTGCATCTGTTTCTTTTTTTTAGAACCAAATGAACTGTTTTCCTCTGTTTTATAGGCAGCAATTCTCTCAGCATTCAATTAAAATAAATTACAAGCCTAGAAGCAATCTGTTTTTGAGAAATGAAAAGAAATTTTTAATAATTGCTTTCACAGTTAATGTGTAATCACTGAGTAAATTATTGCTGTGCTTAAGGCTTCTTTAGGACCCTGTTCAGGAAGGAATGTAGAAAGCCATTCTTGTTTTCCTATGAATTGTTGAAACAGCCTCAATTTCGTGTATTGGGCAAAACGAGAAAAGCAATATGTATTTTTGTCGTTTTGAACAGGATGACAAAAAACAAATGAAAGCAGGTGTGTAAACAGCAGTAGGAAGTAATGAAAAACAAGGTCTCTAAGATCACAAAGGCCAGTGTTATTTAATGATGGCCTGGAGCAGCAACTGGAAAACTTCTCTCATAGTCATTGTGTCTCTAGGCTTTAGCATTCATTTTCCCTTAGGAATTAATTTTTTAAAAAAGTATGAAAGGCTTTCTCCCTTTCCATGGACACTTTGAAGTAGCTTGCACAGAGTATGGGACGTAATAGAGAGCAGTGATCCTGGCTGAAATGTAAAATCAAAACGTGCTTTTGAACGTAATATAGTTCTGCAGGAACTGCAAGCCATAAAGTTGAAAACGCCTCTGTTTATGGAATATATCTTTCACATTGAAGAGAAATTCTAGATCCCAGGAAAATCTTTGAAGGATATTAGATTTAAAGATCCTAAGCTCTCCTCAGAAGCTTTACAACATCAACCTTTCTCAAAGTTTTGATCTGAAATCAGTTAAACCTCTTGAGGTAGAAATTTCATTGACACTGAAAAAAGCAAGCAAAATAAAATGCAGGTAGGTGCTAATTGAGGACAAGTGTAATTGAAGTTCACTGACCTTTACTCCTGAAGGTCCCAAGGATGCACAGCTGCAGGCATAACTGCATGAAGTACTGGGTACTTTGGTTATGCAAACACATATCATGGAGTGAGATTGCCTTGAAAAAGTGTACAAGTAATATCCAGGCAAGGGTCATGAGAACGGGTTTTAAAAGATTCTCCCCCTTTGGCATTATAAACGTATATTCCTTGTTTCATTCTTCTGTCATTTAACTTCTAGGCTTCAAAAAATTCCTCTGTTAAATTAATATAATGATAATAAAATGCTTTCTCATGAACTGACACTTTAAAAGGGCATAAACAATTGATAGGAAAACCTGCACATACTGAAGGCACAAACAGAAGTGGCTTGAAACGATCAGAATAATGTCCAATGGACCAAAACCCCTAGTGACCTGTTTAATACCTATGTTAGCCACAAACACCAAAAAGAGTGTCTTTATCATCTAACCAGGAAAATCAATAAGGAAAGTAATAGGCTTATTGTTGGGAAAGATGAGAAAAGATATCAAAGGGGGTCAAACAACTCGCTCAGCTCCTTACTTTGATGTAAGAAAAAGACCTTCAAACTTTTGATCAAATAATGTTAGGATATAGGAAGAAAGCACTAAACTCAGATGAATGTGTGCCAGGAATTTGCATATTACTTCACAGACATTATAATTAAGCATGGAGAGAGGTGAAAAATAGGATTGGTGTCACAAGACTAGAAATGGACAAATATCCAAATCCTCAAAAAGGCAAAAATTGGAAACTCAAGCTCATAAATTTAATATCAACTGGTAGTAAGTAGCTTTCAGAAAAGTCTAAGATGATTATTAGTAGTAAACACATTTAACCTGAGTCTAAGATATAATAGAAGAATCTCAAACTTGATAGTTTGAAGAGAAACTGTAGTTGTTCTAACTCGAGAGATAATTAGTAGATTGATATTTCAGGGAAAAAGTGTTGTAGAATAATTAATTTCTTCAAACATTTGACAAAATCTCCCGTGAATTCTCTGAAGAAACTGTTTAATTTGATACTGTTATATGGGTATAATAATAACAAAAAGTGATTAAAAGAGAAGATAATTGGCACAAGGAAGGAAAACAATATTTAGTGACTCTAGTGTCTATAAATTGTAGCACAAAGTATAGCCAATAAAGAAAGTGAACTTGAGATTGTAAAGTGATAATATAACAGCATAAGTAAAATTGAGGCTTGGTAATGTCCTGTAACAGAAATAGCTCAAACAGAAGAGGTACTAAATTCCGAAGGCTCAGGCATGTTAGGAAGCAAGGCGGAGAAGCACTATGGGTTTAGAAAATTTCCTGCAGGGAAATATGTAAACCTGAAACTGAATCCTAGCTGGGCAAATGATGTCTGAGAATAAGAGGATGTAAACAAAACTACTGAAAAGGCTGTGTAAGTGTGTTGAGACTACCCAGTAAGAGGGGAAGGCTGGTGGGTGCCCGCGCAGGCACTCAAACTGCTGTAGAGCTAACAGGGCCTCATCTTTCTGGACAGCTGTGTAAATTTTTTAGTGTTAAAAGTAGAGCATTCAGAAAGTTATTTTTCAGAAGGATAGAAATGACAAGGGGAACTTGTTACCCCAAATTTTATTCTTACCAACATGGAAAAATCATTTAGTTCAATTGAAATGAAGAAAGATCCTGGAGGAAAATGTAGTTACTTCAAAATGCAAGAGACCTACTCTATGTCTAACCCTTCTAGGGAATTTTTTTTTTTAATTATCATGGCTGTAGTAGAAATTCTCTTTCTGCATGACCTCATTCTTTGTCAATATTAATTTCTTCTTAGAATTTAATACGTAAGTATCTAGGTGCTTACAACAAACAAAGTTTAACACTTCAACCAAAACACATCCTTTGGCTTTTCACAGATGTGCACTTATGTCAAGATTCAGGGAAAGAAAAGGAAAACATTCTAAATAATTCTAAAGAAAATAATATTTTTTGTTGTGATTTGTTTTGGAAGAAATAGTGCAAGCTCAATTACTCTGGCTACAGTAGTAGTAGCTGCTGTGTAACTAAAAACCTCTAAAATATCAGCAGCTTACAAAATAGAAGCATATTTCTCACTCATGTAGAGTTCAATCATTAGTGGTTTGGGGGGGTTAGGTTGTTCATGGAGTGGGAAGGAAGCTCTGCCCCATATAGTCATTCAGGGCCCTGAACAGATGGAGGCTCTGTTATCTACACTGTGTGGTTTCTGAGATTTCTCTGAGTGTCAAGAAAGAGGGCATGAGGATTACATGGGAGCTTTGTATGGTCTAATCCTGGAAGTGACATATATCCTTTCTGCTCCAGTTCTATTGGCCACAGTTGTTTGGCTTTATTCCATTGGCCACATAGATGTAAGGGGAACTTGGACTTGTAAATACCTGCTGTCTGGGCAATTACTTCCCAGCAACAGCTTTGAAACCATAGATGGGAATATGAGTCTTTGATGGAAAACCAGTTATCTGTGTTACATACTGTGTCATACAGAGTTATCTTGATATAGGTCATTCCAAATCTATTAGTATAAAGATAATGTTTTTCTTTACTGACAGTTATCACTGTTTATTGTCTGAACAGTGGAGATCCACTGAGAAAAAGTAACTGTCATTATTTTTGATGGGGAGATGGGTTTTTAATGCTCTCAGGGCCACTGTTATCAAACAATATCAAATATTTAAAATATTATCTTATTGAGTTATAGAATTTTAGAACTAGGAGAAAATTTGGGGAATGACCACTCCAACACCATTTTCTACCAAGTAGAATCATATGTTTTATATTATGCAGTTAGAATATAAATTTATTGTTGAGTGCCAAAATATATGAAATCAGACTTTTTCTTGTGCCTAAATAAAACCCACATAAAAAGCTAGGCATTTAATGAGTCATGTTAACTGTTTCAAGCTTCTAAACTGTTAGACATATCCTCACTCTGACATTGTGGAGTGTGCAAAGGGACAATGATAATTTTGCAGCTTGTCCCATGTGCCGCTGTTATTTGATTTATGTGCTGTACCTGCCTCCTGTGACACTGTCTGAATTTATAAATCTGCGTAAAAGAACAGGGACCCATAACTCAAAGAGGATAAGATGGGCTAAAGCCTGAGGCTGAGAATGTACTGTGGAATTGGAACTCTTTTCTCTCATGAATACCCATGGGTATCAAAGTTGCTAAAGGTTAGCATTCATCACAGAGGGTCCCAGTCAGTATACATGGCAGGGTTCCAAGAATAGTTGTTTTTTTTCTGTCTTCAAACTTTTGTGTAGTCCACATAACAATTTTTTGTTGTTTTTGCTTTTTTAAAAATAAGATAAACTTGATGCAATTTAGTGTTCTACTAATGTATACCTCTGCATCATACCTACCTATTAGTCAGTGACTACTATAAGCAGGATGTCCTATTTATTATGGGGAGAAAAAAATTATAAGGCACAGAGTGTAAGCCCTCAAACTTATCATCCAGCAAAGGAGATGACAGAGCTCGTGAAAAATAATGGCAGCATATGGACAGTATATGAAAAGGATCCTAGGATTATAAAACACTCAGTAGTACAGAAATTCAAAAGAGGGAGTTCACTGAGGATGAGGTAGTGAGGGACCATGTAATATAAGCAAGATAAGTAAGTGCATGCTGCAGCCAAGCTGCTTTATATTCATAAAAGCTTTTGGAGTAGCCAGGTCTTACCACTTCTCCAATCTTTGGTCTGCCTTTCCTTTGTCCTTGTTATAATTAGGTCTGTATCTCAGTGTCCAGTACAACCTATACGAAAATTACGAAATTTAAGTCACATTTAAGGTTTTAAAATTAATTATTGAAGTACAGACGTTTAGTTTTCTCTGTCACGGACAGTAGCCTCATCTCTGCCCAATCACAGACACTCTGGCTTTCAGGATATGAAGGTTAGGCATATCCTTAATTCGTTCATTCAGCAAATAATTTGAACCTGAAATATTCACTAAGCTCTTATTCTGTGTCAGGCACTGTTCTGGTGGTAGGAACGCAACGTTGAGAAGGCTAGAGAGAGAAGTCAGAATGGCCGAGTAGCCTAAGGCACTATGTTGCGAAGGATAGGGACCTAGCCCTCATCATCTTGTTTCACCAGTTTTAGGGAACTCTGTGAAGTAGCTTTCTCCTGCCTCAAAGTAAGGAGATGGTATAATCCAGCCGTTCTCAAAGTATAGGCAGGGAGTCTGCAAGGACAAAATTATTTTCATAATAATACCAAGATTTATTTGGTTTTTTTTCACTCTCATTTTCCAATGAGAGTGTTCCAGAAGCTACATAACATGTGATATCATAACAGATTGAATCTCGAAGCAAACCTGAGAATCCAGCTGTCTTCTATTAGGCCAGACATTAAAAAGATTTCCAAAAGTGTAAAACAGTGTCACCTTCTCTCTAATTGGTTTTGGAAAATAGAGTTTGTAAAAATATGTTATTTATGTAAACAAACAATGCATTTTTAAAATTTCTAAATGAATTAATTAATACATATTTTTAAAATTTCTCAGTTTTAATTTAATAACATATAAATGCTGAAAGGTATAATCCACATAAACAAAAGCTCTTTTGGGTGGGTCCTAATTAGTTTTTAAGGGGGTTAAGCAGTTGAGACCAAAAAGCTTGAGAACCCCTAAGGTAATCTATTGCCCCAAATGGGGACCCTTTGAGAGTGAAAAGGGATACTATTATTAATTATACCAGAGACCAAGGTGACAATACATCCCAGCTTGCCTAGGATAATCCTACTTTATACATATTTTCCTAGTTTATATTACTAATAGCCTTTAGTTTCACTGTCAAAATATCCTGGTTTGGAGAATCAGCTGTATGGTCATCCTACCTGTGGGACTAACTAATGGTTCCTTGTCTTACACCCTCCTAAGCTTGCTATCAAAGACAACTTCAGAACATGAACTTTGCTGGGAAGGGGTCTTCTGGGGCCAAATACGCCTGTCACAAGTAGACTAGTGCAAGAAGCAAGGACACACTATACATCCACTTTATGTTTTTTGTTCTGTTTTGTCTCAGAGACGTCTCAGGTCTGAGAAGAACATTGTTAATCTGTCTTTTAGAGGAACAGGCTTTTAGAGTAGCCCGCATCAACTCTAGTAGTTACCGGATGTCTGAAGAATAAAATCTTTCCTTTTAAGTAACTTCAGCCTTTGAGAGAATGTTGGGAGGAATGAATAATTCCTGTGCTGCATTTTATAGAAGGTCACTTTCAAGTATGGATGCTTGTTACGAAAACTGGAGGAATTTGTATACTCAAATTGAAATAAGGTCATTGTCTGAACAGAATCCTTGAAGCATTAAAAAAAACTTGCCTAAAGCACCACAAGGAAAACATACAGTGTTGAGTATTTTCTCTCTTTCCTAAAGGTTGAGATAGCTAACATTTATAGAACAACAACGCACAAATCTGTAATGAAACACATCACTGAATCGCAACTAAAGACTTTGAGATTAGATACATCCTTTTGGAATACTTGCCAACAAATAACATAGATACGTTATGGATTCTCTTGGAATATGTTTTAAGAAACAATGGAAGCATTACAAGCAGAGTGGGAAAAGAGAGAGAGGAAGAAAGAAAGAAAAAAACCAACCAGCTAGGGACAGGGAGAGAAAAAAACAAGAGAAGAGCAAGAGAGAAAGCATTAGGCATATGTGAGCATACAGCTTGTTTCTTGGGCACATCAAGGGCTTCTAGCCAAGGGCTGTGATGTTATTCTAGACAATTTTACTGACATAAAATAAGGAGTCTAAATTATGATGAAATCAGAACCAGAAGCCAACCACAAGGGAAGCCATTAACAATTTAACATGAGGGAGTGTGGATTCCGCTTGTCAAAGAGAATATTAGAGGACCATTTGATATAAAATGCAACTATCACAGCAGTGAGGGTTAGGTACCTCAGCTGGGTTTGCCTTGAACTCGTTGCCTTACAAAGTTAAACACAGACCTGGGTGTTTCACGAGCACAGCATATATTATACCAAAGCAAAAAATCACATCAACTGAATAGGATGAGGGGTTGATTGGATACCTGTCTATCAAACAGTTGTTTGGCAAAGGCAAAGATCACAGGGAGCAGTAAGAGGTGAAAGTGGACCTGAGGAGAAATTCAGAGAGTTCTTTTTTATTTTTTATTTTTATTCAGGTATAATTGACATACACCATTATATTAAAAGAGAATTCTGAATCTTAAGACATTGAGTCAAATTTTAGCTGGACTGCTTCCTGTCTGTGTGATCTTGATAAATTTTTATCATCTAGAATCCTAATGTGCTTCATCTAAAAATGAGAATAATAATATCTAGCTCATAAGAATGATGTCAGAATTCATGAACAACAACAACAACAAAAATGTAAGGCACGTAGCTCAGTGCCTGGAGGGAGTGGGACCTCACTGAAACTTACCCACGTCTCCTTACTTTTCAACCAGTCTTATTGTGATCTTGTTCACCCTTTCTTACTTTTCCTTCTCCATCTTGTTTTTCTTTTTTTCTGTTCTTTTAAAAAAATTTTAGTTTGATTACAGATTTACAGAAAAGTTGCTAAGACAGTACAGAGAGTTCCCGTACACCCCTCATCCAGTTTCCCATCTTTTCTTTTCTAAATTCATTTTTCTTCAGTTTATTTGAATGTATGTTTCCACCTATCTTAAACAGAAGTAGATTGTATTCTAGTATCATGTTGCATCACTCACTTCAGTTACACCTTCTTCATCCTTACACAATGCACAATTGATGAAAGTTAAATGATTACCATAGGCCAGAATATTATTAAATTATCTGGGGCTGAGTATGATTATTGGCTTTCTTTTTGGATGCAGAAAACTTCAGAATAATCTAGTCTCTAACTTGGAGGGAACTCAGTCAGTTGGAGGCAAAAGAAAAAGTTGATAAAACCCTCATGTCAATCTGATGGTGCAGGTATTATATGAGTTTGCATATGTATTTTTATATGTATATTATATATTTATGTATGGACCCTAACAGCTAGCAATAGATCTGATGGTTTTAATAATTGGGAAATCATTTCAAAGATGTGGTGATCAGGTTATAGGGTTTAAAAGGGCTGAGATAGAAGGTTTAGTTTAAATTTATACCTATGGGGGCTTTATGTAGTATCCTGCTGTACCCCCATGGCCCTGGGTAATAGAAGGAGGAATTGAGCTTCTTTAGTTTCATCTCCCATCTCATGTCCTTCCTGGGTCCCCTTTGTCTTTGCTTGCCAACATTATCTCCGTAATCACTGTTTGGTCCTCATGGAGGTTTCTTACCTAACACTGTTTTCCCCTGAGAACATTCAGTGTTCTCAAATAGCCACAGCAGTCTTACTAACTTTTACCAATAGCAAATACTCTTCCCTTGGTACTCTGTTTAAGCTACATGTCAGGGAAGAGAATGAGTTCAAATGCAGGAATTTACATAGAGCATTATATATAACTAACTTAGTACCCTTTTCCTCCCTGGAGCAGTTACATTTTGAAAGAAGAAGCCTTGCAGTTAAAAAAAAATTACTATCATCCCCAAGAATGGACCTCTAACATTGGAATTTTAGGCACTATGGCAGGAGAAGGAAAAGCATAACCTTTCTTGGTGCTTCTCCAATTGAGGACTGCTGGAGACTATGAAAAAGCATCTAACTTTTCCTGATACTTTGAAATCTCTTAAATTTACCACATTCACAGCAGCTGAGATAATAATATTTATGAATAAAGGAAACATGCTATGAGGAGGGTGGGAGAACCAGCCAAAGGGATTCTTGGGTCATTTGGGGGAAGGTGCTATTATCACACCATCTTTATCTCAACATGAAGATGAACACTGTGTGGGCTAGTGTCATGAATTCAGTGCCATTTAAGCTTCCAAGATCCAAACCAATGGAACAGGAAAACTCACCTAAAGCAATTTTGAAACAGAGTCTTGTTTAATCCACTGCAAGCTCTTCCTCTGGCTGTAGACCTAGGCATAACATTTTTGGAAAGAAGAAATAATGAAGTGCAGTGCTAAAGACTAGAAAATGAAGAATGATTTGAAGGTGTGAAAGGATTGGGAAAAAAGATAAAAGGTAGTGACAGAAGTTTATTTCATTCCCATCGTGAGATTTGGCAATGGTATATTGCTTCTTGCCTTCAGTTACCAAGGCCACAAACCATTATTTTCGAAAGCTCATTGCCCTGTATGTGCATCAAGGTTTTATGGGAAGATAAAGGGGTTGTGAGGGAAAAATTGCCTGACCCTTCCTGTTAATAGGTTTTCTTCTTCCTTTTTCTTCTGGAGAGAATACCTAGAAGAAGGAAATGCTCATGAAATAATAGTAATAGTAATCATCAACACAACACTAATCATCAAATCTTTGTTACTGTACTGTGCTCAAATCAGATCCCTCCATCCTTTACCTTCCCTTTTTCCATCTTCCTCTGTATGAAGAACATGCACTAAATAGTTCTCTGAACGTACTGCTGGCTTACCTGCTAGTGAAGCTTTTATTAACATTTCAATAGACACAAAAAGAAGTGATCTTACTGACAGAGCAAATTCACCAGATGAGCTATACAGTCACAGACAATACAATTTAAATTATATAATGAAATTGCAAACAATGGAGTAAAATAAATGAGAAAAAGTATATTCTGAGATAGTAACCAAGGAGGTTCGTGAATCAAGCTTAGGTTTACTTGGAGACAAGATGAACGCACTGTGCATGGATGGTATAATTTTCCATTTCTTCTTCTGATATCACTCTAACTGGTTTTTTAAATGCACTGACAAAATGCAGCTTTTACTAGAGAGGGATTCAGAATGAGAATTCCTTCTTCTAACCAATAATAAGCAATGCTAGCAAGAATATCTGATATTTTAAAGATTTTGTGCATAGCCCATTAGATTAGCTGAGAGTTCACTATTCTAATATGGTTGTGCAAACCCAATTTGGTGTTAGTTCAGTAGGAATTGGACTTTGCTGGGAGGTATGCATTTGCTCCTATTACACTGCACGTGCAGCAAATTTTGAAGCTTTCATTTGGTTCTCACATTTGGTACTGCAGGCGAAATGCCATTAGGCAGAGTGAGGTAAGAAGAAAAGGCAGAGAAGCCATGAGACCCTGGTCCAGCCTCTGACTTCCACTCAGGAGGTATAGTTAACAGCCAAATTGTGCTATCAGGATTATTCATTTCCTACATGATCTGAGTTTTATACTCCACAAGGAAAAGGAGAGGAGACTGGGTGGCTTGAAGTACAACTTCCCCATTGGCTGCGTACAGGCTGTGCTATTTATTACTTACACCCTCATCTCAGAGCTGAGAAGTGCAAGAGTGTTCCCTGTGTCTGAGCCAAATGCTCTTTCAAATGCCATATTTGGCTTGTACTTCTTTAAATGAGATCAGATTGCTATTGAAAATATTATTTCTCATTTGTTCATGCCCATCTCTTCCTGATGCCTCCAGTGAAAAGGCTTATCTATTTTGACAGAAAAGTTAAACCAAATTGACTCTGCCATAGAAAATTGAACACTGAATCTTGAAGGGTTAAACATGCTTCAGAAATGCTGAGATTTTTTTTTTCCCCCTAGAAACTGCATGCTTGAAAGATCCCTAAGCTGTTAGGGTTACCATGGTAATTATTATTCTTAAATGGAGAGGTTTATTTGTGAAGCAAAAAGACCAACAAACTTGTTGCCTATATCTCTAAATCAGAATTATACCCACAGCCATCTTTAAGGAGGGAAGATTTGGAACTTGTGGAAGATTTGAATAATGAAGATCAATCTTTATCAGGATTTGTGACAGGCTTGCAAAAGAAAAAGGTGGAACATGAATATATTAGGGATATTTACTGAAGCCCTATTTATTGGAGGGGCTTTACCATTTTTACTTTTTGAAGGTAGGGTGAGGGTATAAACAACCTCAGAATCAACTGTATTTTAGGGAAATCAGTTTATTAGAGCATATGTTAGGTTGTTTTCTATATGGCTGATTATAATGGTTTGAGGTCAATTCATTTTAATATGAAAATGACTCCAAGAACTTAACTATTAAAAACTTTTTTTAAATCCTAAAGTCATGGCCTATTGAACCTGTTTCTCCCGATCTTAGGGGAAAGAGACCTTGCTTGACATAGCAACGGTGTTCATAGCTGACCTTAGCACTAAAGAGCACTTTTGCCAAATGTAAGAGTGATGTCATGAAGTGGGGAGGCTAGATACTCTTCCTCACATGGGGAATGGCTCTACTGTATGTAAGAAGAATACTGTCTCACGAATTTGGGACAAAATACAAAAGTCTAAAATTAACTCTGTGATCTCCCTATTTAAGGTCAGTCTGATTTTAAAATTAGACAATGATTTGAAAGCAAACTGAAAATTCCTGTTGGACAGGTGTATCCTTGTACTTTGTACATCCCTTTACTCTTACCCCATAACCGTGTAACTGTGACTCTCCTGGTTGGTCACCCCTGGTAGATGCTGGGGCTCAGAGCCTAAGGAAGAGGAGGCAGGGGATAAAGCATGAAACACAGAGTTGAAGTGCCTGCATTCAAGCTCCTCCTCATTTGTTGTCTATGTGACTTGAGTAAATTTCTTAATCTCTTTGGGCATCAGTTTATCAGCTATAAAATAAATATGATAAGAAAACCACCTTCATAGGGTTGTTAGAATTAGGTAAGTTAATTCCTGCAAAGCTCAGGCTTGCTCAGAACAGCTCTGGCATAGAGAAAGTGTTATGGCAGTGCTAGTAGCTTCTCTAGCGATATTGTCTTTTTATATTTCCATTCTCAGTTACAATCCTGATCAGTTGCTTGATAGAGTTTTTTGAAGTAATGACTGAATGAGACTTTGATTCAATTAAGGGGCCCTTTTATACTTCCTGCCATGATTGGTCATCTTGCTTCTAGGTGAAAACTTCCCGTGACCACAGCAGCCGGTTCTGTTGTTGGAAAGCTCTGTTCAGGAGCTCTGTTGTCTTCCTGCCGCCTCTAGAAGACTGCCTTCTGGGGAAAATGTGTCTTCTTTGAGCCTGTATGTCCTGACTATAAAAAGCCTGTTGTGTTGGGTAGGAGAAGGAGTGTTGGTTTCTCTCTTCCACACATCAGTGGGCAAGCTGCATGTGCCTCACTGAATTCAACAATGAGAAGTGAGTTATGAGACTGTTTTTTCCCCAAAGAGAGATGCTTATTTCACTTGGCAATTTGATCTCTAAATAAGTCATCTTGCCTATTTTGTGGGGTTATTTTTCACTACCCCATTTTACAAGAGGGATTGAGAAAAAGAAGACTTCCTTGACATTTTTAAGCCACTGGGATGCGTTTTAATTTGTTTCCGAAGTATTTAATCTATAAGACATACCAGGCTGAATAATTTATGTAACAAAACAATGGCAACAAGGTCAAAGCAGAAGTATGACTTTACAGTGGGGAATATTCATGACATGATGCTATTTGAGATATACTTCTTGAATATTAAAGAGTTTTTCCTAATATTATGCTCCAATTAAACAAGTGGAAAGGTATAAGAATGAAAATTGGATTCATTTTGAATTGGAGAAATGAAGCAAATTCTAGGAGAGCAATTACCATATTGCTAATGGAAAAATGTCAACCACTGTCCCTCTACATAAAGTTTAGAGATGGTAGCTGAGAATGTTTTCTCTTGTGACCTAGTTACGGTATAAACTGTAGAGTACCAGATATTCTGCATCAGTAGATCAGATAATCATAATCTGATTTATTCAGTGATACATACCTCAATTATTTGTTTTTGGTTACATTTCAACTTAAAAGGAGAAAGCCAAAGCAACAGAGTTTGGTGTTTAAGGTAATTATAAAATGGCTTATAGATGGAATCCTGACAAGATCTCTCTTTTTCCTGTTCTAGCACAGTGAGATTTAGGCTTTGAAAGTGATAATGGCTTCTTATGTACAGTGGACAAAAGTTAGATCATCTCATACATAGTGTAGAAAAACATCAGACAAAGCATGAAAAACCCTAAATATTTGTTGACCTCTATCATCAATTGATGTTGCGGTCTGGGGCTGACCACATTATTATCGATATTTAACATCTATTAAGGACTTACTGTATTAGCTAATTAATTCTTGCACCTCTAATAAACAAGCCAAGAATCTTAGTGCTTTAACATAATAAATGTCTGTTTCTTGCTCATGTCAAATTAGAAGGGCCCCGTTTTCCTTCCAGTTAGTGCCTTTGCCATCTTCTAGGGCCTCCGAATCCTCCGGGGCATCCCTTGCTGGCAGAATAATGAGGCAAGCAGAAGGGGAAAAGAATGTGATAGAAATTAGAAGGAACGAGGCCTAGAACTGATGTTTTGTCACTCTGCCTATTTTCATATGGGCAGAACTCAGTCACATGGCCACACCTATCTGCAGCTACAGCTGGGAAATAAGGTAAAGCACGTGCCAACGAAGAGAGGACATGGATGGTGTTGAGCAACTACAACTAGGCTCTACCACACTATAATTCACTCTCTAAATATCTCGTTGAATTCTCACAGTAACTTTTTGAAGATTAAGAAACTTGAGCTTAGAATGGTGGAGCTGGACTCATTCCTTTGAGTTGGTCTGTGCTCTAAGCCCCTATGCTACATTGCCTCCTTGGCCTTTGAAAAATCTCTCTGTAAGATTTTCTTCACTTTTATAACTAAAGTGATAGTATTTGCAATCCCTGTTCTCACGAGATATTGGAAAATTGTGAGTATGTCAGGACTTGCCTTCTCTCTGTTATATAGATAAACTGGGAATCTTTTTATGGCTAACTCCTCTACTTGTACAATATCTGCCGTCTCCTCTTACCCTGTTCAGCAATGCTCCCCTATCTTTTCTGCATCATAAAATCTTCTTCCTCTACTGGCATTCTCATCAACATACAATATGTTATCATTTTTCTGATCTTGAAGATAAAAACCCTTCTTGACTCCACATGTCTAACTAGCTATTGCCTTACTTCTCTACTCTGTACAGCAAAATATTTTGAGTGGTATATACTTACCATTTTTGATTCTTCTCCATTTCTTCCAGAGTTCCCTTCAGCCAAGCACTCCCATCGCTGCAGCAATACTGATCTCAGTAATTCACCAATGACTTCTATGTAGCCAAATCTAGTCCATTTGTAGTCTTCATCTTATTAGACCTATCAGTATCATTTGACATCATACTCTCTCTCTCCTCCTTGAAAGTCTTTCTTTACTTGGTTTCTGAGACACTAACACTTATCTGGCTTTCTTTCCACTTTGTGTGGCCACTTCTGTGTCTGTTTCCTTGGTTCCTCTTCATCTCTCTTGTCTCTGAACAGGAAATTGCTTCCAGGCTTAATCCTTAGATTACCTTTACTTTCTCTCTTTACACTCACTCTATTGATGAGCTCCTCCAGTGGAATGGCTTCAAATATGTACCATCTAAGAGCTGAAGGTTTCTAGTCCTGATACCCTGATAGAGAGTGTTCCAGATTTGTATCACTACCTGAATGCATGATTAGTACCTCAAGCCATATGTAAATCAATGAAGTTAGAACACTCCCTCACACCATACACAAAAAATAACCTCAAAATGGCTTAAAGACTTAAACATAAGATAAGAACACCAAAATTCTCCTAAAAGAGAAAGTAGGCAAAACATTTTCTGATATGAATCATAGCAGTGTTCTCCTAGGTCAGTCTACCAAGGCAATAGAAATGAAAGCAACAATAAACATCTGGGACCAAATTAAATGTATAAGCTTTTGCACAGCAAAGGAGACTATAAACGAAACAAAAAGACAACCTATGGAATAGGAGAAAATATTTGCAAATGAGGCAACTGACAAGGGCTTAATTTCCAGAATATACAAACAGCTCATACAGCTCAGTAACAAAAAAACAAACAACTCAATCCAAAAATAGGCAGAAGGCCTAAACAGACATTTCTCCAAAGAAGACATACAGATGGCCAATAGGCACATGAAAAAATGCTCAGTATTGCTAATTATTAGAGAAATGCAAATCAAAACCACAATGAGGTATTACCTCACATGAGTCAAAATGGCCATCATTAAAAAGTTCACAAATGATAAATGCTGGAGAGGGTGTGGAGAAAAGGGAACCCTCCTACATCATTGGTGGAAATGTAATTTGGAGCAGCCTCTATGGAAAACAGTATAGAAGTTCCTTAAAAAACTAAAAATAGACTTATCCTGTGATCTAGTAACCCCACTCCTGGACATATATCCAGAGGAAGCTCTAATTTGAAAAGATACATGCACCCTTATATTTATAGCAGCACTATTTACAATAGACAAGACATGGAAGCAACCTAAATGGCCATCAACAGACAATTGGATAAGGAAGTTGTGGTATATAGATAAACTGGGCATCTTTTTGTGGCTAACTCCTCTACTTGTACAATATCTGCCATTTCCTCTTACCCTGTTCAGCAATCCTCCCCTCTCTTTTCTGCATCATAAAATCTTCTCCCTCTACTCCCTCTACTGGCATTCTCATCAACATACAAGGAATACTACTCAGCCATAAAAAGAATAAAATAATGCCATTTGCAGCAACATGGGTGGATTTAGAGATTATCATACTAAGTGAGGTAAATCAGAAAGAGAAGGACACATATACTGCATGATATCACTTATATGTGGAATCTAAGAAAATCACACAAATGAATTTATTTACAAAACAGAAATAGAGTCATAGATATAGAAAACAAACTTATGGTTACCAGGGGAGAAAGAAGTGGAGAGGGATAAATTGGGAGTTCAGGATTTGCAGATATAATTATTATATATAAAATAGAAAAACAACAAGGTCCTACTATATAGCACAGGGAACTATAGTCAATATTTTGTAATCATCTATAAAGAAAATGAATATGAAAAGGAATATATATAACTGAATCACTATGCTGTACACCAGAAACTAACATAACATTTTAAATCAACTATACTTCAATTTAAAAAAAAAAAGATATACACAGGATGATGGGAATGGGGCATGGTTCACCTTTGAGATGTGATAGTCATTAAATGGATCCAGACCAAGACTGAGATGCCCTTCTACCATCAGTGATCTGCTATTAATGCAGTAGAATTTTTACTCCCTGCTGCCCTTGCTTCTGGAGGAATGAGAACAAGTGAGACTGCTTAAGGGTTTTAGGGTCAGACAGAGACAAGAGGGGAAATTCAGAAAGAGATAGGGGCATGGATTGTGATCATTGACTGAAAAGTGATTATAATTCAATTTGATTGACTAATTCAGAAAAAACCAAAATATTCAGAACTAAATTGTATTACAGAAGTCATTAACCTAGATGAGTATTTTCTTGATAGTTGAAATGAATAAAATATCTCAGCAGTTTGGATGTTCAGGGGTCATAACAGTATTGTATAGTTTTGAGAATAAATTCAGTTCATGTTATATGTGTCTGAGTTGAGAATTCTAAGTTCTGCCACTTACAAACATACATATGAATAGGAAGTAGTTTGACCAGCTTACATAAAAACAAACACTGTATCTATTTTTCCTATTGATGTTTTGGAACACATTGGCAGATCCACATTCTCCTTGAGAGGTTAAATTAATGACAGTTAAGCTGATCAATACTTGATTTCTCCATTGGCAAGTACTGCTCGCCAGGGATTAGGGCCCCATGGAGAATCAAAGTAATCTCATTAGGATTTTTCAGTCAAGTATTGTTTGCTTAGTATCATACTGGCCCCTGACAGCCTAAATACATGAAATCACCTCTGGATTGATGAATGGCAGCACTTTAGGTTTGCTAGAAAAGCAGAGGACAATTCATCCTTCTTGTCACTATAAGGCAAATAGCCCACGGGACAAACTGAAGACCACGTAGCTTTAAACAAGAAAGGCATTGAATAGAGGGAAAGCTAATGCTGAAAGAGAATACTAGAGAAACTGCAGTGGAGTCAGAGGAGCTACCAGGCAAACATAGAAAACAAAACTACAGTTGAGAACCTGTGGGACTAGAGATAATAAGAACAGCAGGAGGAGAGAGAAAAAAACATATAAAGAAGAAGAAGGAAAAAAAAACAATAAAAAGAAGATACATAAAAGGGAATGAAAAACCAATAGAAGATGCCAGAATTTTTGACAGTGAGGGGTAGGATCTGAAAGAACTTCTGAAGGAAGCGACTGAACTTCCCTACAGGGCACCATCCTTGACAGTGAGTTATTAACCTAGAGGGATATCTGTACAGCTCCAAGGCCAACAGAAATAAAAGACACAAAATAACTAAAATGCATGCTGTAGATTGCATTTGTATACTCAGAACACTCTACTATAGCTATTTCAAAGAGAAAATAGTTGGAAAACTGCATGTTTTAGAAAATGTAATCAAAAGAAAAGTTTTGTATGTTTTGGTTGTTATTTTTATTTTTCTTCCATATTTTTTTCTTTTGATGTGGCAGTCAGGCCCTATTAGGTAAGGCTGCATTTAAGAAATCATTTGAAAATAGATTGGCCGCTCTGTTTCTCAGTTCATTTTCTTCTATCCATCCCCTTCTCTCGTTGTTTTAGAAGCTTTTGGCGTTGAAAGCATTTCTACCTTTGATTATTGATTACTTGGCAACACTCAGACTAAACAGCAGATTCTGTTTTGGGGGAAATAGAATAACTTCTTTCGGAGAACAGATACGCTGTTTAGTTCAGCTTCATGCTTCCTCCCACATTTTGATTTCACCTCTCCATTCCTGTTCATTAAAAATCACCACGCCCGTGATAAAACCTTGGCCTGTTGCCTTGTCTAGCTAAGAATCAAGAGTTCATTATTTATTTCATACTGTGTAAATTCTAATCAGATACGGGGGATCTTGGTTCTGTACTGCTTTCTCAGGCATAATGCCCTACAATCTTTAACACCACAGAACAGCTCCGCAACAGAGCTAATTCCCTTGGATTCTTTCCCCGGCAGATGCAGATAACATTTTGAATAAGATACGATTCCATTTATTTTTAGCAGTTTGCTTATTTATTTATTTTAGTGGTGGAGCCAGACAAGAGGCTGAGTGAGTTCCTACTCAGCCATGAGCATATTGGGTGACCTATTAATATTGGTGGCTAAGCTGTAGCTCCAGTCCACAGGCAGTTCTGTTCAGATTTATGGCAAGACATGGTGATGGATAAGTATAAACTTTTAGTTATAAGAAAGCAAATGAATATGTCCTATGTTAAAAATAAATGGCAGATAAGCTAATTTAGACTAATCAGAACAAGTCATTCACTCTGGGTGGGAATAATGCTCAAGAAGGGCTCTATAATAAGTCTCTGGTCCTTTGACATATAGATAGCACAATAGAGGTGAAGATAAGCATGTTCCTCACCCATAAATAACCCCCCGATGCGATCCCTAATGTGCTGTGAATTCATTGTGGGTTTTTAGGCAGCTGGAAGACACTAATCAATGCAAAAGAAACTTTCAGTGGTTTCCACTTGGAAGTAAGTATCAATCAAGTCACATCTGTGCTTTAGTTCAGATAGTCTGAATAAAACTTGCTGAGACAAAGCTTGCCAGAGGAGGGAAAAAGTTGTGCTGTGGAGGACAGTTTTTCTTAGGGGATTTCAAAGCACACTGAATCGGATTATCTTCTGATACAATATTTTTCTTTAGTTCAGAGTAGCTTACAAAGTCACTGGTTCTTACATCAAGGGGAATTCATACATTTGGGAGATGTCTGTGTAGGCCATTGATTCCGATATCTTGCTTCCCCCTCAAAAGTGATTGTTAGAATTTATGATGTGCTCTCTGCCTCTATAATGCAAGAAAATAATTTCAAATACAAATGGTAGGTAGGTGGACAATTTTATATTCTGAAATAATGTATTTGGGGATTCTCGCTTCCTGGGCTTTGTGATAGTTTGTGAAATTGGTAGATGCACAGAATCATGCTGTTTAGAGAATGTGTGTTCAGAAAATATTAATTCCTTTTTATTCTTTGAGTGCCTATTAGTTTTCTAGGGCTGCCATGACAAAATACCACAGACTGGGTGGCTTAAACAACAGAAATTTATTTTCTTATGACTCTGGGGACTAAAAGTACAAGATCAAGGTGTTGGAAAGTTTGGTTTTTCTTGGGGTCCTCTCTTTGGTTTGCAGACCACCACCTTCTCACTGCGTCTTCACATGGCCTTTTCCCTGTGCTTGTACATTTCATGGTGTCTCTCCCTTTTCTTACAGGGACACTAGTCATACTGGATTAGTTCCCATGCTATTAGCCTCATTTTCACTTAATTACCCCTGTGAAGACCTTATCTCCAAATATGGTTTCATTCTGAAGTACTGGGGTCTAAGGCTTCAGCATACGATTTTGGGAGAGACATCATTCAGCCCATAACATTCTACCCTCTGGCCCTCCCAGAATTCATGTCCTTCTCACAGGCATCATACATTTGACAATAAACACAGGAAGAGATTTTGAACTGGACAACCATTTAGAAATCTAAGATGACTCTTTGCATTCCCAAGGAGATCAGTAGTTTGAATTCTCTGGCTATGCAACAAAATGAGGATACTTTGTCTGGGGTAAAAGAGGAACACAGAAGCAAGGAAGGTGCCATTAGGGTGCTGCTCCAAGGAATGGTGTCTCTGTCTTTAGAATAACATCAGAATTAGAAGTTGTTTTACTGATCATTTAGGACAATATCTTCATTTTTAGATGGGGAAACAAAAAGGTGTGCAATGGCCAAAGGCACTCAACTAGTCTTATAGCTGAGTTTGGTTTAGAATTTGGATTTCCTGATGCCCAAACTAGGATACCTCTCTATAATCATGGGCCCTGAAGGGAAGTCTATTCTCTTTTAGAGTCGCACATGTGGCTGTCGAGCTCCAGTGAGACATTAGTGAGAGAATGCAGCTTCCTGACAGTCACAGAATGTTCATATTGGATATACAATATCTTAACAATAATTCCTTTTTAATTTACCTTTTTATTTGTGGTAACAGTGCTTACAAGTGGAGAATACAGGGATATCTCATAATGTATTTCCCAACTTCCTCGGTAGTAGCTTGAGTTAAAGACAGTATTGTGAGATGCCTCCCCTTTTCCTATTGTGCTAGCACAGTGTCTAGGGTAGGGCATGCCATATATTTCACTATATTACAAGCTTTTTATGGACAAGTGTCTTATACTTATTTTTACCTTTTGAGCCCTAGAAAAGAGCTACCCACTAAGGTGCTTAATATATACATATGTATATTTACTTAATATATTTGTATATTATTTACTTAATATTGCATATTCATATGCATACACCCATGCATACATGTATATATTTTTAATGTAGGGGTGTGTGTGTGTGTGTGTGTGTGTGTGTAGCTCCTTGTGGCTCTAATGACTGACTGCTCACTGCTCAGTAAAGGAATAAAGGCTGCTTTCAAAGCAATAGTCTTGGAGAGGAGCTTTAACTCTTTAAGCTTTGGTGGCAAAAGCAAGGCAAAGTGTTTCAGTTGGGGAGGATATGTGTGAGTAGGTAACCTTGTTGGTGTGGTCTATACTAGGAGAGGGGTTGTCCGTGGGCATGTCATATCTGGTCCTCACTCACCTTGCCCTTGATCTCACTCCCAGGGACTTGGGTATATAGTGACATTGCAGGGCGGAACAGGTTTGTCCATGAATCTTTCCCTAAACCCTCAGGGAGAATTAATTACTTTTTCCTCTGTACTCCTAAAGCAATTAGTTTCTGACTACCACAGCCATTATAATGTATTATAAATGTCTGTCTCCCATTAAACTTTGAGGTGCCTAAGTGCATGGATTATGTCTTAGCTATCTTTGTGTCCTTAATGCCGCTTATGTAGGAGATGAATAAATGAGGAATAAATGCCAGACTTTGTACTCCCCAGTGATCTGCCTGCCTGTCTGTCTGTCTGCCTGCCTGCCTGCCTACCTACCTCTATCTATCTATCTATCTATCTATCTATCTATCTATCTATTGTCACTGTTCTAACTACTTTAGAGATATTAACTTATTCAGTTCTCCTAGCAACATTCTTCTACAGAGGAGCAGCCTGAAGTTCAGAGAGAGTAAATAACTTACTCAAGGTCACACGCATGGAAAGACGGAGAAAAGAAGCCGCACTGTAAGTGTGGCTGCGGAGTCCCTCCTCTAATTAATTTCGCTGTTCTGTGCCTGTCCTGACCTGGATGTTCAGCACTGGGACAGTCTTGCTTAAAGATGTTAAGAGATCAGGGTCCAAAAATAATGGGGAGCAGGACAAAATCATTTTGACTAGAATACTGCTAATATCTGCAGCAGGAGACCTCTTTTGGGAAACCACAGGGCTCCTCTTTGGAAAGCCAGAGGGAAGGGATAGATTGATGTAAAAATGGGGTTTGGGAAGTGGAGGTACAGAGGTGAAGGGTGAAAGAGTTTTCAGGCCCGTTCTTACATCAGGGTTCAGGTATAATAGGAGTGGATTCCTCTGTCTTCTGAAAGTGGTTGTACTTTGACCTCTTCTCCCCTCTGAGGAAATAGGTTAAGACATTAATTAATAGGCTCATTAATTCTAGGAGATTATAAATTAATATTATACTTTTATTATTATTGTTTATTCATAAGATAAGCCTACACTCCACAAATATCTTCAGCAAGTATATTCAGAAGCTGCCAAAAGTTTTACTCTCAGTTGATCTTGTGGTTTCCTGCATAAAATAGAGGGTCAAAAATACTGAAACCTCTGAGGTGTTACCAATCCAATTTTTACAAACCTCTCATTGAATTATAAGCAGATATTCCAGTTGGGCCAAACAATAACCCCAATATGATCTGCTTCTCATGACAAACTTAGAAAGGCAGAGAGCTAATTTATAATTCCTATTTTGAATCTATTGTTAAACTGGCAGGAATTTTTGGCTTAAAAGCCCATTTGGTGCCTTGGAGAAACATGGTGAACAGTTATATTTGACATTATTCACGTCCTTCGGGGAAATGCTCTTGTTCTTGTTGAAGTAAAGTTCCTGGAGGGAACACTTTGCATTATGTATCTTTTCCTACTCACTCTGATTACTTTTCCTGAAGTTCCCTTGGGTTCTTTCATACTAGACACAGTCTCTAAATTCTCAGTGATGCTCATTACTTCTAATGTATGTGCTGTTCCAGCCTCTTTGCCATTGTCATTCCCAGACTTAGGGGAAGGAACAGGTCGGGGAATGATACAGGATGGTTGTTGGTAGACTGCAAGAAAGCATCTAAATGAAAATGAGTAGATTCAGTGAAAGCAACTAATTGGCTGCAAAACTCTAACCTCCCATGTACGTGAGTCTTTAAACTCATTTTACTCAGACCCAAGACAGCCTCTTAAAATCAGGTGCTTAGAAAAGGGTGCTCCTCTAAACATATTATTCACGTGACTCTCAGCGTGTCTAAAGCCTGGAGAAAAAAGTCTCAATCTCAGGCCTGCAGTTTTACTCTCTTTCAGTTATTTTTTTCTTCCCTCTGTTTACATTTGTCTTTCCTTCTCTGTCTTTGCTTCCTCATTTCTCCAAAGGATATGAGTAATATCAAATGTCTCATTTCTTCTCTTCTTTTTTCCTCCCTCTCTGTCTGTTTCCTTCTCTCTTTTCCTGCATCTGTAGGCCTTTCCAGTGCTGTTCAATAGAAATTTCCATGGTGTTGGAAATGTTCTATATTTGCACTGTCCAATGCAATAGCCACCAGCTATGTGTGGCTACTGAGAACTTGAAATGTGGCTATTGTGGCCAAGGAATAGAACTTTAATTTAATTACATTTATATTAAATTTGAATAGTCACATATGGCTAATGAGTATAAAATTAGCAGGTGAAGCTTTAGACCAATTATTTATCTCTGATATTATCTGCATTATTCATGTGTTGGTGAATGAGAGTGATACCCCCTTTGGCTACTCTCTTCTTTTCTTTTTTTTCAGAATCACTTATCACCAGGGAAAGTTGGTCCAGTTTACAAAGTTTGGTTTGAATCTCTTCCAAACCCTTCCCCTCAACTTTAGAGGGCTTTCAGGGTAAGAGAGCAGTTAGTATCTTTTCTGAAGACAAGATGCTCCTCTCTGGTTGCGTGGAGACTATATATTCTTCAGCTACGGATGCAGGGCATCCTCGTGTGATTGGAGGTTCAGTTAGGGCTTATTTGCAAGGCACAGAAGCAGGTGGGTTTGAAAATTTCATGAGGGAAGGCAGAGGTCGGCAACCTCTTTGGCCATCTGCAGGAACAGACAATGTTGGCACGAGGGTCTTGAGCTAGGGAGGCATGAAGAGAAGGGAAAGGAGTGAAAAAAGATGGTAGGGAAGGAGAAAGAAGATGAAAAAGGAAAGGACAGAGTTGAAATACTCACATTCAGAGTGAGAATGTTACAGTGATTTTGGTTGCAGCTTTGCATCTGGCTATATACACCGAGGAAGCCAGACCCTCTTACCAGAAACCCGGCATTTGAGTCAACTGCAGATGATGTGTCTCAAAATTTGGCAGGAGCCTGAGGGCAGTTATGAGTGGAGGGCAGTCTGTTAGTTCTGTGTATACTCTTCCAGTCTATCTGAATTCAACTCCAAGTGAACTTAACAACTTTCTAGGTAGACTGGCTACTATTTTGTGCCCTTTTTCTTCTTTTACCCTTTACTACCACTTCTTTTTTTTCTTAGCTTGAAAAATGTGTTTTTAATTCCTAGTGACTCTTTTGTTTTTGGTCAGTATCTGTCCTGATTAGTAGGAGTGGAGTATGAAATGACATTTTGAGACAAGGACACTAAAAAAAGCAAAGACATTTCTTGTAATTTTAAAATGCTGCTAAATCACAGATTTTTTCTTTTCTTTTTCCTGAGCAGTTTGCTTACAGTCCTGGAACCATGTTCCTCATATCTGGGAAGTCTATTTTACATTGACTTCTTACATTTGCTACATTTTATACTGACTGGCTTTGCTGTATTTTAAATGTATTTGTGTCTAGACTTGTGGGACTTCAGCTACAGCCAATTTCTACATGATTAAGAGGGTTATTTTGAGTGGCCCCTGTGAATAAACCTAATTTTCCCCTCTGATTAGTGCTTAATTTGAAATTGTTTGTGCAATGATGAAGTCTTTCTTGAGGTTCACTTCCAGATTCCAGTTTCCATTCCCAAAGGTTGCTTTTGATTACGTAAATGCTTTCAGGGTGATTATGTGGGCAAAGTTGTATATTAGGTAGTTTTGGTGCTTTCTGTAAGAAATTGTGTTCTTTAGAAAGGAAGGCTGTGAGTTAGATTTTGAGGTTTTAGGTACTTTACAGTTACATGATCATTCCTTCTATTCAATGCAAAAATATACCCTTTACCTACAACAGTCCTTAATTTTGTCATCCAGCATTTGACTGGAAATTCATTTTTTTGAGACTCCGCATTCCATAGCAGGAAGATTATTGTATATATGTATACATCAGGCTTTTCAGTATATAGTTTCTGGTATCTCTTTTTTCTCCCCCTACCTTCAAAAATTTTAATACATACCTTGCAGGGAAAAAAGTAAGATGCCAATGCTATTCCCCAAATCTGACTTAGAAATCAGGCTACATGACTTCCTGTGGGCTGATGTTTGCACCTCTTAATCTTTGTACACTTACTCTCTCCAGCTGTAAGACCATATAACTTGGTGTTTGCCTCACAGGTTCACAGCTGGAGAAGAACTTTACCTCTGGATGAATTGTACCTGGAGTTTCACCCTTACCTGATTTAGATGATAGTAAGTGAGATTTGGGGCTTAGAGTTGATGGTGGAATGGGTAATATTTGAGAGTATGTTGGGTGGGATGAATATATTTGCATGTGAGAAGAACGTGGAAGGTCAAGGGCAGAGTGTTACAGGTTGAATTGTGTCTACCTCAAATTAATGTGTTGACGTCCTAATCTCCAGCACTTCAAAACACCACCTTATTTGGAGATAGAGTCCTTACGTAGGTAATGAAGTTAAAGTGCGGTTGTTAGGATTGACCCTAATCCAGTATGACAGTGTCCTTGTAAAGAAGGGAAATTTGGAAACAAAGACACGCGCAGAGGGAGGGAAATGTGAAGATGCAGAGAGAACCGTGCAAACATGAAGACTGTCATCTCCAAGCCAAGGAGAGAGTCCTGGAACAGATCCTTCCCTCACAGCCCTCAGAAGGAACCAACCTTACCAACACTTTGACTTTGTGCTTCTAGTCTCCCAAACTGTGAGGCAATACATTTCTGTTGTTTAAGCCACGTGATTTGTTTTGGCAGCCAATAGCAAACTACCATGGGAAGCCAGGCCCCAACCTGGTCAGACTGGAACATGGAACAGACAAAAGGCATATGAGACCCAGTCACTGCTCCATATGTTTTCTGGATGTGTGTATCCATGGTGGTGCCATAATATAGTTTCCTGTGTCCCTTTTCCCCCTTATCTTCAGTTTTTCTAATTTCTTTCATTCTCTATAAATCTCAAAGAATTACCAACAGCCAGTCGAAGGATTATATCCACAAATTTTCAGTGATGTCAGATGCTATCATCACATCCAAGAGATACTAAAAGTTATTTTGACTGTTACTAAAAATGTCAACTAATATTTGCTGACTTCCCACCATGTTTCAGGTAATATATTAAGATATTAACTTCTTCAGTCATTCCAACATTACATGAGGTAGTAGGTATTTCCTTGATTTTAGAGAGGAGAAGACTGACTGAAGCAGAAGGTTCAATCACTTGACCAAGCCCACACAAGTACAATCGATCCTTGAACAACATGGGTTTGAACTGTGCAGATGCACTTACACAGCCATTTTTTATAGTAAACACTGTGCTCCTACAGGATCTGAGGTTAGTCAGATATGCGAATGTGGAAGCTGACACTGGATGTGGAGGGCTGAGTAAATTGTATGTGGATTTTCTAGCTCTTGGGGTTCGGCACCCTTAACCCCTGCGTTGTTCAAGGGTCAACGGTAGTTAATGGCAGAGCTAAGAATCATGAGCACTTTGTACGGTCTTAATCAAGTCTCTACTCAGAGAATCAAATTCTAAGACAGAAAAAGAATCAAGGTAAGATTTAAGCAGGGAGACTATGGAGAGGCAGTTGCTTTTACATACTTGAAAGGTGTCTCTTAAGAAACCGCTCACTTTACTTTAAATATTTCCAAATTTTCCCACTGAAGGCTTTTCCAACAGGAAAACCCTAGCATGGATAGTCATTGTATCAATTCATATTTCAAGCCACAAACAGACCAAAAGCAGTTGCTGCATCAGCTCAAAGAAACAGTCTTCTGTAATCAATTATATTCATTGCACTTGATAATTCAGTTCCTGCCAAGAAACAATTTAAAAAGTCTGTTTACAACAATTTGTTTCACAATTTCTAAGACCACTAAAATGACCTCCTGAGGACCTGGAATTTTTAAAGATTCTTCCAGTGTTGCCTGAGGACAATATGGCAGTAAAACAAACAAACAAAGCCCACTTAGATCTTAATGGTATCTGTGTGAAATGTACACTATTCATTCATCAAGCTTCAGTGTACACATTATAGCTGTTATCATAGGACATGTTTTTTGCTGTAAATAAGTAAAAGACTTCAGAGGCCACAGAACTGGACTGCCATTGTGGCTCCACCATGCTCTTGCTGTGTGTACCTTAGCAAGTTATCTACTCTCTCTGAATGTCAGTGATGTAATCTTTAAATGGAGAGGGCACTGCTTATCTCACAGGTGGGTGTGAGAATTAAATAAATAGAATGGTGAGCATAGAGCATCTGGTACATTACTGAGATCATTAATTTTTACTTCCATTCCACCTTTTCTTTACCTTCATTCTCCAGTATCCAGCATGGTTCTTTGCTCTTACCTCAGCTTGCCAAGGGTTGCCATGCAGAACCATGATAACAGCCACACAGATTGTCTAAAGCTTGACTCAGAACCACTTCAAAGTCAATTTCTAGTTTGTGTTTTTGTTGGGTGGGGGAGTAAAGAATACACAGGTAATACGATATCGGGCCTTCCCTTGCCAAAAGTGTTCAGGAAATTTCAGGTGAGACAAAATATCTCTCCCATTTTTTCATAGAGCCAAGGTAATGAGCGCCATGGTCTCCATTCTCCATTTGCGCATGCGCACGCTCTTTGTGTGTGTGTGTGTGTGTGTGTGTGTGTGTGTGTGTGTGTGTGTTTGTTTTAAGTTTACCCTCTGCAGCTATTTCCTTTCTAGGGCCTTGGATTTATTTTTGAGTCTCTGATCTGACCTTCTTTGGTTGGGCCCTTGTCTACACTCAACTTTTTCAGTTAGTTAAAATTCTTTTCTAAGCCATCAACAATTGGCAGATGCCAGAGGGCAAAAGCCTGCTTCAGTACTTTCACACCACTCTGGATTCTCCCTTTTAGATTTCTGGAAGGATCTAAGGATTTCTCTTAATTTCTTGGCATCAAATCAATGAATTAAGACAAAATTATTTAAAAAATCTTTTTCTTCCAAATTTTTAGCTATTCTCTGCCATCTTCCATATTTTGGGGAATAGAATTCCAGTCCCAGAGACTATATCTAACTCTAAATATAATGCCAAGGAAATCCTCTGTCAGCTCGGTTTGACATAACGAAACACCATGGGCTGGATGGCTCACACAACAGAAATTTATTTCCTCACAGTTCTGGAGGCAAGAAGTCCAAGATCAGGATATTAACGTGGTTGGTTTTTGGCGAGGCCTCTCCTCTTAAGTTGCAGATGATACCTCCTCATTGTGTGCCCACGTGATCTCTTCTTTGTGGTAGCATGAGGTAGAGGGGGTGGCAAGAAGAGTGAGAGAGAAAAGAGAGAGAGAGGGCTTTTTCATCTGGGCACTAGTCCCATCATAATCTCACCTAGCCCTCACTGACTCCCAGTGGCACCATCTTCAAATACCATCCCACTGGGGATTAGGGCTTCAAAATGTGAATTTTGGAGGGACAAACATTTAGTCCATAATAGCCCCTTCTGAGCATAAAATAATGGTTTCATGCTACAGATTTTAATATCACACAGGCCTGCCTGATCTGAAATTTCATTGTCTATGATATGAGTATAATCTAACTTCAAGCGTATTATAAAAAGACTAAATACAGTGCCAGGTATAAAACAGGAACCACAATGCTTAGCACAGTAGGACCTTAACAGAGAGTCTTTCCCTTTCCCCTGTTTCTTCCACCCCCCTCTGTCCCCAGAGTGGCTGTATGTAGCTGATCACCCACTCCAATGTCAGACCAGAGATGCAGGAGGAAGTACAGTTATGATCCCCACTGCATAATGCTGTCAAGAGTTTTCATCATTTGTGTCACTAGAAGGGGTAGAGTGGGCTCAATAGCACAAAATAAAGGCAATTATAAATTTTTATTGAACAAATAAGCAAAAACAAAAAGATGACACCTGGATAGTTTCTTTTTTAAACTCACACTGGAGCCAAAAGTTGTAAGCCATCCAGATGGTGAGCTTGAGAAAACAGAAATTAATCACCTATTTGTACTACAGTTTGAGGATTTAAAGATCTTTGGGGAAGATGTTCAAAAGCTTCACTCCAATTAACCTTACCCTATTAAATGTGCCCATCCCCACATCAGAAGCCAAAGAATGGATTTCAAGGGTGAGAGAAAGCTCAGGGAACATGCCCAATCTCTGCAGTCATTTCCCCAGATTGGAGGAATCTCTAGAGAGAAAAACAAAGCAGCTCTAACAGACAGGATGGATCAGCATGCATCTGGGATACAATATTATTTTTCTCAGAACGTGTTGAAATGGGGACAACCTTCTGATTTAGTTTTAAAGGCTATTTTGAACTGTGTGACCTCTTTCTGAATTTGATCTGATAAGTAAAATGGATTATCATGTGTCAGTAATGTAGTCTTTGCAGAATCATAACCTAGGCCATTTAGAACCCATTTCTTCCCCCTAACACTTTTTTCCCTTGTATAAAAAGGGGGGAGGGAGAAAATGGTGTTTGGTATTTCTTCTTGTGGATAGTCATCAAGTAAAAAGTGTGGTAATTCTGATAGAACCCCTGAGAAATAAGAGATATTAACAGCTCTAAAATTTTGCCAAGAGATACTCTTTTAAAATGTCTTTGTGACTTCTGGTTAAATTGGAAATGAAAAATTAAGAGACAAGCTCATTTTCTCTTACCCAAGAGAAGTGGAAAACTCTCATCAACAGACTAAAAAAAATGAGAAAGAAGGAAAGAACAGAGGCAAGAAAAGATGGAAACATAAACCACAAGGACTGTGTCTATACTCGCATTTTCATTTTGTGCACTCTCTGTGGAACACCCCCAGAAATTTCACCCCACCTCGTAGGACCCTTTCCCAAATGCTGATCCTCTTATTTTAAAAAATTCTTTACATTTTAATACTAAGCAGTATCTTTTGCCAAAATTAATAACTGTTGGGAAGGAAAATTAAAGGATTTGGTCCCTCTCAGCATTTCATTTTGGTGGTAGCTTCCCAACTGAGACTGTGGATACTAAAATCTACAGAATTTGTAATTAGTCACAAGCAAAATCCCTCCCAGTAGGTAGTATGTGCCTTCTTCCAAGTTTCTGGCTTCCAGGAAGGATGTCATCACTCCCACTGTCTTTGAAACTTCCAGTGGGTTTGGCTGGATAGTATTACACACACACACACACACACACACACAGACACACACACACACACTAGTGTGTGTGGGGTGGAATTAGGCAATCATCTTGATTTATTTAACTCCTCCAGTAATAATTTTGAGTGTTTCTTGGGTGCAAGGCAGCTATTTTGTTTACACTTATTGCAAATAAATACTTTAAAAAACAGTTGTGTTATTATGGAACTAAGTGGATTTAACAATACGACAGAAAAGAGTAGCAATATAACAGATCTGTTTAAGAGAGCAAAAGGAATTGCAAGGTGCTAGATGAGTTAATACTGAAATAAGAAAGGGAATTGCTCAACATGGCAGTGAGCAGTATGGATACAAACCTCATTCAAACTGCAACTGATTTTCCATATAAATAGATGCTTAGCTTACTTGGTATGGGGGTGTAAGTGCTGATAACGCTGAACAACTTCCCACTCCCATGAAAGCTTTATAGAAAAACCAATATTAATAAAGTTCTCTGAAAATAGAAATTAACCTGCTCATGTACAGGCTGATTGGTACAAAGAGGTATGTAGAGCATGTTCCTTCTTCTGAAATTACTTTAGAATTTATTCCTTCTTGTCATAATCCTGCAGAGCAGATTGAAAGAGAGAAAATGGAAAGAGAATGAGATCATTGAAAGGAACACCAGTAATGACCTCCCACAAAAGAAACAGAGTTATTCTTGGTTTTAGAATTCACTAAAATTTATTTCATAAGAATATATTATTCTCTCAAGTTTGTTTTTATTTATAAATCTTCTGACAACGAGTTATTCACATCCATATTTCTGCTATTTTTTTTGCCCTACATTAGCTGGAAGGTATATAAGTAGCGCCCATGTACTTGACAATGGGGCTTAAAAACATTCTAAGAGAAGAAAGAACCCTTACAATTGGTTTAATGCTGTATGATTGAGTACTCTTTGCCTTTTTTAAAAAATGAAGAACGTTTGTAACTATGCATCAGAGTATTCTCTGAAGTGTCAACCTCGAAAGTTGATGAGAATAGGGAAGAGGAGCACAAAAGTAACCAGGTGTTTGCTCAGAAACAAAGTGTTTTTTTTTTTCCTGGTGTTTAAAACTGTCCGTTGCTTTAAGGAATACCTCACACATGAAAATATTCTGCTTTATGTTCAGAAGTTATTCATGAAAGGGGGCTTCAAGTTTTGGGTATTCTCTGCCAGAGGGATCTATAGACTTTTTACTAAAACTGTTCAAGTTTCATGAAGAATGTTGATATGAAAAAGGATACAACTATAAGCCCCTTCAGCGGTTTCAGTGCTTTCCTACTAGAGCTTAAATTTTTTTGCAGAAAGTGACGCAAAGCCAGAAGCCATTTTGGAAGACGTTCCCTAAGTTGCAAGAAGGGAAAATACCCAGCTTAGCAGGTTTTTCTTTTCAGCCCTAAACAAAGAAATCCAGCCAAATTCTCATTCCATTTCTACCCTGAAACTATAATTGTGGCCCCATGGCCAATGCATGTGGCTCTGGATCTTACTATATAGAACAAAATGTAAACCGTCTGGGGTGGTGCAAAGCACGCTGGACTGGGAGATAGGAAATGTGTGTTCTACTAGTGATTCTTCTGGTATTAGCTGTGAGTTTTGGAGGGAGTCTTAATTTTCTGTGTCTCATTTTACTTTGAAAATGGGGAAATTATTGTAGAAGATTTTCAGAATCATTTTTAGCTCTACCACAATGGATTCTGTGAATCAAAAGAGAAAAGAAAAACAGAAGGGCATTTATATTTGTCTCTCAATCTGTCATGATCTGTATAGTCCTAAATGGGGGATAGGAAATTCAGGATTTTTTCCTTGCAAATTTTGTTTTCCTAAATGTTCTTTATATTCGCATTAGGGTCAGGGGAGGATACAGCTCAAGTTGTAGAGTGCATGCTTAGCATGCATGAGGTCCTGGGTTCAATCCCCAGTACCTCTTCTAAAAATAAATAAATTAAGTAAGTCTAATTACCTGCCCCAAAATAAAATTTAAAAAAAAGTTCACATTAGAGTCCTTTTTAAAACCCTTACATTCATATAATTATACAAAAATAAGGTCATACAAGCTAGTACTGTATACTCTTATCACACAGGTCAGCGCTCATGGAAAATAACAACTGTCTAAGCTTTAAAAGTTATTAATTCATTCATTTACTCTCTGAAGGAAGTGGATGAACAAGACACATGGATAGTTGGGGAGAGCATTTCAGGCAGGGAGCACTGCAAGTACAAAGACACAGAGGTGGGAGTGTGCTCACTATATTTGAGGAGAGGTGAGGGGCTGGTGCAGGAAGGAATGTTGGTGGAAATAAGGCTGGGGAGGGCAAAGGTTGAGTCATATAAATATTTGTTTCTCATGGTAGGGGTTTTGGTTTTAACTAAGCAGTGAGAGTGCTAGACTATCTTTGACTTACATTTTGAAGGGATAACTCTGGCTACTGTGTCAAGAATAGATGCTAGGGAGCAACAGTGTAAGTCCAGAAACCTATGAAGAGATTGTTGTTGCACTTAGAAAAATGATCATGGCTTGGCCTAGAACTGTAGTGATGGAGGTAGCAAGAAATGGTCAGATTCAGAATATATTTTGAAGGTCAATCCTTCAGAGAGAGAAGAGAAAAACAAATCTTAATCTGCTCTAAACTGGGAACTGTCTCAAACTAGGCCTGGGCAGAAACCTGTTGAATGAAACTTGGTGACACAGACATCTTTGGACACTTGGCCAAGAGCTCTTTTCTGATGGAAATCTGGACCATTCTCTTTTAGTGTTCCTCAGTCCATTTTTCTCTCCTGCAACTCACAGTATTATTACTATGTCAGTTGGAACCCTCAAAATAAAACAGAAAATTGGAAAACAGAAATGTTGTTTGAAAGAGTAAAGATGTATTTAGAACAGTAGATTCCAGAATAATCAGTTCTATGATGCAAGGATAGAGAATCCAGGTAAATGGCTGGAGAAGAGGGAGTACTATGTCCATTTGAGATTCAGAGTGAACCTTACTCTATTTTTATTTGTTTTTATTCTGTTATTCCTTTAGTGGCTCCAAGAAGTACTATCAGTAAAGAAACATGTAATTTGTTAAACCTTATTTTGTACAAACTTACGTAGTCAAAAATCCCTTTTTCACGTAGTTCCCTTTATCATCCTACAGAAGTAGAGTTACAAAAGACAGATACTGAGAAGCTTGGGCTTAGGAAATGTTATTGTGTATATAATCTGTATTAAGAATATTTCTAGTGTTGTTGGACATCAACATATGGCTCTTAATGAGAAAATTTGTGTATTGGTGACAGGATAAAGTAAATAAAGTTCACATTATTGAAATTGACTCAAGGTTTATAACAACCATGAAATGAAAAGTATACTGTAAAAACTAAATGCAGGTTGGTATCTTTTGCAAAAATACTGCGTTAATTTTGAAGCAATGCATATTTTGAAGTACATTAAAATAAAATTTTTATTATGCAAATGTAGGTACTTCCTACAATTAATGTAGCTCAATTACATCATTAGATGTCAGAAAGGCATTTGAAAGGGTAGGTTGGAAATAATTCTTTTGAATGTCACATAAATTTTCTTCACAGCTAATCTCTGAAAAGAGGGAAAAAATTCTCTCTACTCAGGCATAGAATAGAAGCATTAACAATGGAAAGGTCAGTGCATAATGATGCAAGAGAGAAAAGGCCTAAAGTGCCATATTGATGAAATGAAATGGGGGGAAGTTATATAGAAATATTAACCAATCAATCTTTAATTTAAGACCTTTAGGTAACTTGCTAAAATCTTTTTCACTATTTAATATCAAAGAAATGCTAGCCAATAAATTTCTTCCATGGGGAGAAAGCACTCAACAACTGTGTGTTTAGACTGAACACTTCTCTTTCCCTTTAACTTCTCTATATTGCAGAGGATACTTGACAAACTAGTTATCCTAGTACATATTAGATAGCCATCTCATTTTCAATAAAATTAGTCTCTGTAAGCTTAGAAAATTAAGAGTTGATTATACAAATTCCACAAAGGAAAATTGCTTATTCATTGAAATTCATGTTTGGAAAGATATGGGAAAATGGTCATGAAAAAATGGTAAATAAATTTGCAGGATATAGAGCTGTATGTGCATAGTATGATCCACACTTTGTAAAAAATAAATATATGTGCATACATGCAAAGACCAGAAGAGATTATATTAAGAGAAAAATTGTAGCTATCTTTGGACAATGAAATGCATTTAGAAAATGCATTTTTGTCTGCTTTACGGATTTTACAAGTGTGGTGGTATTTAAGATTTCCAGTGATATGGCAGGCATTAGCAATAAGAGTTTTTCTCTTCTTGACCTCATTCTTACCAACTAATTTACCTGTTAACTATATCACTTGGCCTATTAACTTATATATGTATTGTAAAGGCCAGTAAGAGCTAGAAGAAAAGAAAAATGAAAAAGCAGAAAAGGTTAAGTTATCATAGTATAGAATCAAACTCTTAGAATGGTATTTGGAAGAACAATGTATTTGATTGCCTATGAAACTTATTCTACTTTTATAAAGACTTCATTAAACACATAGAGTATATTTATGTAAAGGAAGAGAAACAAAGTCACATTAATTCACTGGTTCACTCACTAATTTATTTATTCAGCAAATATTCATGAGCACCAAATAAATGCCATGCACTAGGAAGCCACTGATGAATAAAATTTGGTAACTACTTTCAAAGAATTCATGGTTGAGCTTTGGAAATAGACAAATGAATATGAAGAATATGTTATTAATATAGGTATGTACCAGACAGATTGGTAACACAATGTATACAGTCATCTCAGATGCTTGAGGATTTTCTAAATTTGAGCTGGGTCCTGAAGAGACATTAGGAGTTTGCAAGATTGAGATGGGAGGGAAGGACCTTACTGGTAGAAGGTTCTGCATGTGAAAAATCTCGTAAATTGTAAAGGACATGAAACTGTTTAGTGGTTTAAAATTTGGCTTAAATGTAGGTGCAGTTGGGAGAATCTATGGAGATGAAATTGTGCAAGAAGGTAGAAACTAGAAGAAGGTTTTCATCATGTTGAGTCATTGGAGTTTATCTTATAGGCAGTGAGGTATCATTGAACAAAAAAATGTAAGTAGCATGGAGAGGATCTGCACTTTAGAAGGATCATCATGGTGGCACTGTGGAAGTCAAACTGAAGAAGACAGTCATGAGTAAGGAAGAGCAGAATATTGTAATATTTTTAGTAAAAAGATAATGAAAGTTCCATCTATGGCAGTTAGGATAGAATGGAAGGGAGAAGATGCATCAGAGATGTAGGAGGTAGTGATTAAGAACATAAAATGAGATTAGGTTCAAAACCTATATCTGCTACCTGCCTGATAGGATATGTGTTGTGGTGTGCCACTCAAATGCCCTTCGCAGGATCCTGTTTCCTCAACTGGCAGAAATGTTAGTTGTTGGCAGTTCATAATTGAGTAATTTCCTGGGGATTGATAGCAGCAAATGGGAGCTGCCTTGCTCAAGGTTATGCTTCTCCTCCCTAGGGGCAGCCTGCATCCAGTGAGTGTTCTATATGGACTACCAACCCCCATCCTCTATGGCTCAATTCAGGAAAATTATAAAGAGCAGTCCTAGCTCCAGACCCCCACTGTGAACAGTTTAGATCTTAACTGGTGAATGTATCTCAGTTCAGTGTCTCCCTCTGCCCAGGCATGCTTCCCTCACTTCCTCACAACATTGTTCCAAGTATGTTCTGCATATGCATCTTCATCTCAGAATCTGTTTCCTAGAAAACTTAACCCAAGACAATTTATGACAAGAGTGGGTCTAGGAATAGATTTAAGAAATGGAATTTGGAGGGTGTGTCAGCCAGAGTTTGGCAATGAGATACCCATTATTGGTGGTAGGTAGAACTCTTATAGCCCTTGGTATGTGTCTTGGTCAGCTCAGGCTGCTATAAACAAAGAACTATAGATTAGGTGGCTTAAAAACAACAGAAATTGATTTCTTACAGTTCTGGAGGCTGGAAGTCTGAGCTCAGGGTGCCAGCATGGTCAAGTTCTGATGAGGGCTGTCTTCCCGGTTGCAAAAGGACAACTTCTCATTGTGTTTTCAGATAGCAGGGAGGAGAGCAAGAAAGCAAGCTCTCTTGTGACTCTTGTAAGAATATCAATCCCATTTATAACGGCCCCACCCTCATGACCTCATCTAACACTAATTACCTTCAAAGGTTCCACCTCCTAATGCTAGCACATTGAAGGGTAGAGTTTCAACATATGAATTTTGGGGGAATATAAACATTCAGTCCATAACAACATACCATGGCATTGGAAGTGTTAAAACTTAATAACACCAGTGGTGAACTGGAATGGGATACTGGCGGTGGGAATCCATTGACAGGTACAATATCTCAAGTATCTGAGAGGTTCTAGGGTAGTGATAATTATAAGAATACTAGGAACCAATGAATGTTGCTTAATATTATCAAAGCATGAATGGAAGACAATGAAAGGGTAAGAATGATTAATCACCAACTCAAGACAATGTATGAAAGTCAAAGCATATAAATTCTTTGGCAGCATATAAATTCTTATCTCCTGCAACCTGAGGGGCAAAAAAAGGCTGAGGATTAGGCTCAGGATTCCTCCAGAGAGTGTTGATTTGCAGTCTCAGCAAATCTGCTCTGTCCAGGTCAGGGCTCTGGTTAGGAGTGGGATCCTAAATATAAGATAGGATATCATGATTGATGCACTCAAAAACCTTAAAACCTCAGATTCTCCTGAACTTCTGTGCCTGCAGAAATGACCCACTTCTCCCTTGCTTAGAGATGATGGAAAGGTAATGTGGCTTGCAAGGTAGCACACACTAACTCAGGATATATTCCACCTACCTTTCCGGTTTCAAGACAAGTGACTAGGTAAAGGTACAATCTAAGCTGGCTGAGGAAGTGCTGGGCCTGTTACAGGAGGAAGAATCTACAGAACCTAGATAACATATACCAGTAGGAGCCGGGAGAGTATGTGTGGGAGTAATAGCAATAATTTGGATACCATCCAGATGTCTATCAACAGATAAATGGATAAATAAATTCTGGTATATCCAGTCAATGGATTACTTACTGCACAGCATTAAAAAGAATAAACTCTCAATATGTTACAAAATAATTATACAGAAGGAAAGAAGTCAGACAAAGGTACATACTGTATGATTTCATATATATATATTTCTAGAAAATGCAAAGTAATTTATAGTGATAGAAAACTGGTGACTGACTGAAGGTGGGACATGAGAGGATGTTCTGGAAGGGTGAGAGACAGGGATTTCCAAGAGATGAGATTTTTGTGGTTGATAAATGTGTGTTATTCTGATTGTTATAATAGTTTTATGAGTATACATGTATGTCAAATTTGTCAAATTGTATACTTTAAACATATTCAGTTTATCCTATGTCAGTGATACTTCAATAAAGCAATTGAAACAAACAAAACAAATCCAGTCCTTTTAAATTTTATAGGTTTCAGGTCTAGACCAGTCCTCTCTGTACCAGTTACTGTGGCTTGGTCATTGTAGCTGATATACAGATTAAAAACAAAAAGGTATAGTTCAAATATCATCTTTACAGGAAGCCCTGGCCCTACCCAGGAGAGGCTTTCTGGCTTCCTCCTCTGGTGCCTCTCTGTCACCTCTCATTTCTGGGAATTGGAACTCTGGTCCCCTGCCAGTCTCTGTCTCTCAAGTCTGGGAACTCCTGGAAAGCAAGAACTACCTTAGATTTATCTTGGTATCCCCTGCCCCACATAGAATCAGGCCTGCAGGACTCCTTTTCAGCCATTCTTTTTCCATCTCCACAGAGGTATAACTCTGACCTTTCATACAGTGCAGGTTAAAAAATCCAACAAATGTTCTCTGTGTTCTCCTGACTAGAAAGCAGAAGGAGACCCATTAAGACCAGCGCGCCTTGATAGATCTTGTGATGTGGTAAGGGTCAAATACCTGGGACTTTTCCTGATGGGAAGGGGCATCATGGAGCCCATTTCTGCTCTCTTAGAAAAGTAGAGAAGTTAGGTTCTACTCTGCAAACCAAGCAATGCTGGCCTATCTTTGTGGCCTTCTTTAGTTTTAGCCTGTCTAATCTCATCATCCACATTCTCCTATTTGCTCACCCAACACAAACTACAAAACCTCCTATTTATCAAACTAGCCAAATATTCCCACTTCTCAGAGCCTTTAAAATTTTTGTTTCTTCTGTCTGATGGAACCACACACACACACACACACACACACACAGAGACTCTCTGGCGTGTTATATTAAGTTCTTGAATTACTAAGTCAAGGATATAAGTTGGCAGTGAGGGGGGGCCAAGAGCCGACATATGCACGTATGCGTGCATGCATACGTGCATACATACGTACATACATACATCCCAGTATAGCTGCCTTTGCTTTCTAGAGTTCTTGCTAGGGACACCCAGATGCTTGTAAAACTGTCTCTTCAGTGTACTCTCTATGTAGCCTAATAGAGAAAGTTCAGATAATTCCAATCACTATCCTTTATACATGGTCCTAGATCATCATGCTAGAGGAATAAGCTAACTGGGTCTATATTTAAAAAAATATTTATAAATGCTGTTCTTTTCTGGTTATTGACCCAAACTCACCATCAACAAAGCCTCGGGGCTCCTGAACCGTGCCTGGCCAGCAGGTGTGGCATTCTGGAGCCCTTTCCTTCACACTATCCTTATTAGTCAAGACACAATTTTTGAAAAAAGAAAAGACTCATTAGCTGTGATGACATACCACACATCCAGAGACTCTCTTATCTCCTATTCTTTTTAGGGGCTTATATCCTGTAAGTCTCTGGGACTTATTTCACTTGATTCTGTGTGTGTGTGTAGTATTGTGACCATACGTAGAGATGGTTGCAGACTATGGATGTGGAGACAGAGAGAGAAGCAAAGGAATCTGAAACTAGATCCCAAGTCTATAGTATGTTTGCCAAAATGTATCCCAATTTGTCAACATTCAACTCATTCCCAATGAACTGGTCTTAGATTTTAAATTTTTTTGTGACCAAACTCTGTTACATTTCCCTATTTCCTAAGAGTGTGGCTTTGGAATTAGCATGGGGTTTAATTTATGACAATGCCATTTACTAACAAATACCATGTGAAATTATCATACAAACCAACCATCTACTCTGTAAAATGGGATCTCACTTGTGTGTGTTAAGATACGGTGTATAAAGCAGACAGCATAGTGGCTGGAACATGGAGGTGGTTGTTGCTGTATAATTGTTCATATATTGCTAATTAAATGCAATTTCCAAGAATATCAGCCATTGTTTAAACTTAAAGTGCTATCTACTTTAAAATATACACATTATACATTCATACACACATATGCACAACACATTTATATACAGTTGAAATATATTTATCATAAAAGTAAAGTTTGGATTGAATCCTGGTTCTGTTGCTTAAGTTACTTAACCTCTCCATCCCTAGGTTTTTTAATCTGTAAAATAAAGCCAGTTACAGGACCTCCAGTAAAGTTTATATGAGGATTAAATAATGCCTGGCACTTGCTAAAATTGTGTAAGTGTTGGTTGTTATTATAATTATCACCACTTTATCAAGTGGTGATGCAGTGAGTAAAGAAAATCAAATGAAAATCAAATTAAAACAATAGCAAAGATATCAGCAAATACATGGACCTCCTTTACTTTAACCTAATTTCTACAACAGACGCTCCTCTCTTAATCTCAACAGGGAACAGATTTCACAGCCCAGGAGCATAATTACAGAAAAGGCTGGCTCCTGTGGTCACAAAGTTATACTCGGGGCATACTGAGTAACTGCCAATTCAGACCTCAAAGGGTGACTGGGGCATATGGTGATAAAGGATCAGTCAAGAGTACACTGTAACGCTCAATAAATGCCAGCAGCTTTGTGAAATTAGAAATAGAGGTCACCGTGCTGCTCCATCAATAGGAAGCAATAAAATCTAAGGTATAAGCAGATAAATGTCACGTTTCACCCCCCTCCTCCCCTTGCTTCCTTCTCTAAAACTACACTGAGAGTCTACTGAGTACCTACCATGTGTCAGACAATGTGCTAGGTAGTGGGGGTAAAATAAAAACAGACATATCCTTGATGTCTGAAGCCCACAATCCAGGGGGATTTTCTCTGCAGAGTTTTCTATGGAGTGGGTCCTGTTGGAGGCTGAATGATCCAGGACCTCGGACTTCACAACACACACAGTCCAATGTGTTCCTGATAGCATGGCAGCCAGTTGTTCTCTCTGCACATTCAGATTCTTGGGGCTGTCTGCCTCTGAGAAGTTCTGCCCTCCCAAGATCTTCCACCATATAATGGGACAGGAGAGGAGATGACATTCTGTCAGTCACCTTGGCTTTCTCCTGTTAAAGGCGTTAGTGGGACTTATTGACTACAATGAGATTTGAGAATTATCCATATGCCAATGCTCTATTTTCTTCTTGTCTTCAGGCACATAGAATTGGATGTCTATGCAAATAAAGTCATAAAAGTCAATAGGTTAATTCTTAGGTTAAAGGAGCCAATATTCTTTGTTAATTTTCACCAGGGCACTTCTATTTGAAAAATGGCGCACTGATTGAAATTTCTTCTGCTTTTCGGTGTCGGTTTTGAGAATAGTCAGTTATAGATCATCAGTGGCAGAGACAAACAGTTAAGAAAAAGAGTCGAAATGCTGATGGAATAAGAGAAAATAACCAACTCTACACTATAACACATTCCTGGATCGTTTAGTTAAAGAGTGAATGCCTTAAAGTGCATTCTGCACCACTGCACCATTGCACCGCTGAAAATGCTTGTCCGGTGTAGTTCAGAGCACCTCTGTGTTGAGTGAATTCCCCCCAGACTGCCTCCTGGGGAAGTAGGGCCTGTAAGAGTAGTTGGCTTGTTCTTATTGCAGCTGCTTTAGGATGTCATTTAGATTAGACATGGGCTAGCGAAGCGCAGTATGGGGAAATACTGGGTGTAAAGTGTGAAGCCTGGAGCACTCCCCCTGGATGGCTGAGGCCCACCTGTGGCCACTGAGAACCTGAGAACTCACTTCCAGATTTCCTGATGCCTGCTTACTTTGTTAGATTTACTCCACTCCAGGTTCCTCCTGTAGCATGTGGCACTAAAGTGTAGGCTCTTCTAGGGAGTGTGTGTGTGTGTGAGACTTAAGGCACTTTCTCATAATTACATAAGTACATAAGGATTTTCTCTATGGAGAGGCCAGAATTGAAATGAATGAAGAAGGGAATGAGGGCCAAATATTTTAATTTCTTTAAACCTTTCTTTCTCTGTTTCTTTACGTGTGTGTCTATGTGTCTGTGTTTCTCTAGACATAATTTATAGAGAGTATACACACACATACATACATACTTAAAAATATTCCATCACTGTGACTTGAACTCAATGATGAAGTGATGAAAGGATGAGAGAAACAATTCAAATACAGCTTTGGGGACGAACACGAGCATGATTCATGATTCCTGGATGCCTAGAATCAACTATATATACCAAACCTATTTCTTCCTTTTTGTCTCCTGGTAGGGACAGTCAGTAATGTACATTAGGGTATAAAAAAGGGCAAAGAAAGTTCCGTTAAAATCTTTTTCAAGGTCTCTTTCCCTACCAGGTTAGAGAGTAATGAAGCCACTAGACTCAGAAACTGTGTCCTTAAACAACATCACAGCTAGGGGAGCAATTTATTATGCTCCCCTCTAGGCAATAATGTTCACCTTGAGGAATTTAAGGCAGGCAGTCCTTGAGAAGAACAGACTCACTCCCCGTACGTAGTCTCTCCTCTCCAGACTGTGCCTCATTCCTGAAGTGCCCAGCATAGGCAATGGACAGCCAGCAGTCTCCTGGTGGTACGCAGTTCTCTTTTCATAACACTGTAGAACGGAGGAGGTCAGCAGTTCCGTCTTTGGATAATGTACATTATCTCATTTTTGGTAACTGGCAAATATGTATTGAATGGCTCTATGTAGGCAATATTGAGAAGGTATAAAGTCTAGATATCTCTAAAGTCAAGAATTTACTTAAACCCCCAAATTTTGGGAAACTGAGGCATACAGCAGGTAAGTGAAGCAGTAAGTGTTGCTAAATTAGAAGCGACACTCTTAAAATGTAAAATAACAAGAAAACAACAACAAAAACTTGAATAAAACTGTGTGTTACTAAAGAAATATGTTGTATTTTGGTGATCTGATCAGGACATCAGTACTAAATGTATCTACATATATTTTGCTGTAAATAGCGACCTGGACTAGGCAAGCAATTGAGGGTGAGATGGCTCCTTAGAGAGTGTATAACGGAATCTCCTTAGGCTTTGTGCCTCACAGTGGAGCCTCCGGCAGCCTTGGCATCACGTGATCCACTTACAGAGTTAGAGTCTGCATTTTAATGAGATTCCACAGGAGAATTATGAGCCAATTAAAGATTGAGAGGTACTGTCCTAGGAGTCTTTGCAAATATATGTTATTTAAGTGAGCACAATTCCTTGCATAACCAATAACTATTATGAATAGAAGTGTGTCTTAGCCCTCATGAGTGGTGAGGTACAGAAAAGGTCTCTTTAAAGACCATTTAGTATTCTAAAAAGATGCCAGACAAAGGTAACTTAGCAGCTAGAATTGTTTATTCATAAAGTGTAAAAATGACATTTTTTAAATGCATAACTGAACTTTCAAAAGAGAAAGACATCTCCACGTGCTAAGAACATAGGTGAAACTGAAAATCAGAATGTATGCACGCGTTGAATCTATGGCTGTTTCAGAGTGAGAAGTTGAGTGAGAGTTATCAGCTGATAGCCAGTAAGCTGAGCTTTCATTTCACCTAACTTGAGGGACAGAGGTAAAGGCTTAGCCCCTGTCAAATTAGGTATTTGGGAGTGAAATCCCCACAGAAAGTTGGGCCTTTGAATGACTTTGTCATCAGAGAAAAAGCAGCTTTGGTTTCACCTCATTTTAGGGATTTAGGTAAAGCACCGGGTCCTTTCGAGCTAGGTATTTGATTGTGAGATCCCTTCATAAAGTTGGGGTCCATGAATGATTTCGTCCTCAAATTAGATAAAATCTAGTCAGTGGAACAGGAAGAAAACAGAAACTTTCCTCTAAAGAGGTGGAGAGAGATTTACAAATCCCACTAAGCAGAAATTAAACACGGGTTTGAGATCTGAATTTATGTTATCCACTTAGCTCATGAACAAGAAACCAAGATACTAATATAAAAATTGGTCTCTGGGTAGTGGTACTACTGAGTTACTTGGTAGAAGCCAGCATAACTATTCTTGATGGACAGTCATGCCGTGAAGGCTACATGCAGGCTACATGAATTTCCAATGAAAATTTGAAACTGTGTAAAAATAATGTCACAATACAAACTACAAAACATTTTTTAAAATTATCAATCTTATGTTGGTGAGTAGATAACAGAGTGATTACAGCCCAAAGAACTTGAAATAATAAATGATAATTTTAAACCAAAAATAAATTTAGTATATTAATAATGATTGACATTAAATTAAGAATTAAAATTCAATGAAATAAACTAGGAATGATAAAACATATAGAAAATGAAAATTTTAATAACAAATTTAAAACCAAATTAATGCATTAAACAAATATACTAGTCACAACTAAATAATGAATTATGAAGTAAACTTGTTTATTGATAAAATTACTCAGAATGAAGCAACAAGAGAATAAGAGAATGGAAAGAGAATATAGCTACACATGTCGGGAATTGAGACATGAAACATAAGCCAAATTAATACAAACAAATCAATAATCAGGCTCATTGTGGTGAAATTGCAGAACACTAAAGCCAGAGAGAAAAAAATTCAAAGCAACTAGAGAGAAATGACAGATGTCTTACAAAAGAACCAGAATTAAATTGATGGAGTATACAATAGAAGGCAGAAAAATGACAGATATTTTGTCTTCAAATGCCAACATAAAATAACAGTCAATCTAGAATTACATACTGAAATAAAGTACTCCTATAAAGAAAGTGTGAAATAATGGTATTGAAAACAGTGCTATTTCATGGAAAGAGCTGCAAAAGACTGATCTCAAGAAGCAAGAAAATTGATCTCAGTGGAAGTAGTGGGGTACAATAAGCTCTGTGAGCAAAGAATCAGTAAATCATCTCAATCAGTAAACCAGCAAAGCACTTAATGTTTAAGACAGTCACCGCCATAACAATAATTAGTTTGGGGGGCATAAAAAAACTTGGATAGAAAATAAAATAATAGACAGAAATAAGATGGAAGGGCTATGATTAGAGTTAGGTATTTTTACGATGTTTATTTCACAAGAGGAAGCCAAAATTATTAATCAACTTTACCTTTGAAATCAAGAATCCATGGTAATAGCTTAAGAATAATCATCCCACATACAGAAGTAATTGTAATTTTTCAATCAGTATAAAGAATTCATGAAGAAAAAGCAGTCCCACAGAAGCCAAGAAAAGAAGAAATCAAGCTAAAAAACCCACGATGACTAGAAAAGCACAATAGAATATTGCAAAAACAAACCCAAAGATACCAATAATCACACCAACTGTAATTTTAAAATGTTTCACAGTAAAAAGACAAACATTCAGATTAAAATTATTTAGCAGTATCTTGCTTATTAGAAATATGCCTCTAACATAATGATAAAAAATGTGGGACGTTGCTAAAATTATGATATGTAAAATGTTTTCTAAACAAATGCTAATCAAGAAAATACCATCTACAATATTATCAAAGAAAAAGATTTTAGTGCAAAAATGTTACTATAAAAAGGATCAATACATTATTATAAAGAAACAAATCAGAAAGGTACAAGTACTCTATACTTAAATACATGTAACAATTAAAAATATTAAACTATATAAAATGGCAAATTTTTTAGATTAAAAAATGAAGTACCAACAATTTCATATAGTTCAGTCCACATATGAAGAAAATAACTGTTACCAAAAGTAGATAAATCTGTAATTATAATACAAGCTTTTAACAAATTTCTTTATATTGAGCAAAAATTTAGTAAGTGTATTATAGAGCTGAACAATGTAATTAATAGTCTTGGTCTTTCTTTCCAAGCATGCATGAAGAGTTATAGTAACAGTCCACGTGCTGGATTGATCATATCTGAGACCAAAAAAGAAGGCTCAGAAAGTAGCAAAGATTTATATAATATGGACCTCAATAAAATAAATGACAAACAATAAGAAAGTAAGAACATCCCCTCCCCTTCTCTTTCCAAATGAAGTTGGAAATTCCCTTCTAAATAGTTTACAGATCAAAGGAAAAATTATAAGGGAAATCACAAAAAACTTAGAAATGAAAACTACAATAAGAGTGCATATCAACCTTGTTTTCTGTTTAGTGATTATTTTCTTATGAGAAACTACTATGACTTTTACATGCCACCAAAAAAAGAAAAAGATTCTCCTCACTGTCCACTTTGTTGTTGACTCTAAACCCGCATTGTGTAGTATGATAGCCACTAGCCAAATGTGGGCTTTTGAATACTTGCAGTGTGGCTGGTTTGAATGGAGCTGTGATGTTATTGTCCATCATACATTAGATTCTAAGGACTATGAAAAAATGTAAAATATCTCAATAATTTTTCTTTTAATTATGTGTTGAAATGATGATAGTTTTGATTTGTTGGGTTAAATATAACATATATTATCAAAATTAATTTCACCTATTATTTTTTCTTTTTTGAAACTGGAGCAACTAGAATATAGAAAATCACATATGTGATTTGCATTTGCATTATATTTCTCCCGGATAATGCGGTTTTTGACTGCTCCTTGGCATCTTAAGTTAGATTTGGTCAGTGATAGAGCAGTTTACTGAGGAGGTAAGAGATTTGGAGCCAAGATCAGCTCTGGCAGGAAAACCATGTCCTTGCATTATTGCTTCTTAAAGCTGGAGCGATAGGGACCAGTTTTGGCTCATGGCCTTTTGCCATGTAAGAGATGGTCCACTGTGTTAGAAAGAACTCCTGTCATAACTTTGCTTGATGTGGTCTCTTGGACCTCTGTGCCTCCTCACACCCTGTAGTGACCAAAGAGACCCTAAGAGGAGTATTCCTCATCTTATCTATTGTCCACCTTCCCCTCCAATATCCATCTTTCCAAATTAAAGAATTTGACTTATGTCCAGATATAGTCTGTTACTTTCTAATTATCACATAGTTTTTTCAGAGAAGAATTTTGAGGTAGTTTTTAGAATCTTGTTCCAATCCCATCTGCACAACATGTAACATGAATAATTCTGTTTCTGGGATATGAATGACTTTCTTATCCAGGCTGTTCCCATTTGATAGTTATTAAAATTCTTCTTAGCATTTAACTAATAGTCAGGAAAACATTATGGATGGCATAATTTATCAGTAAACTTGATAACCTTTTCTTCAGTTACTTTAAAGCAATGGTCCTCAACTGGGGACAGTTTTACTTCCCAGGGAATGTTCAGCAAAATCTGGAGACACTTTTGGTTATTATAATTTGGGGGGGGGTTGTGCAGAGGTGTTAGGGATGCTACCAAACATCCTGAGTGCACAGGGCAGCCTCCCACAACAAAAAATTATCTAGCCAGCCCCCAAATTTCAATAGTACCATAATTAAGAAACCCTACTATAAGGTAATCTGATAAAAAAACAGAATTTTTATAAATATACATACATAGAGAATAATTTTAATGTAAACTTATTTTGAAGTATGATATATATAGGCAGAAAAGTACAAAAGTCTTAAGTGTATATCTCAATAAATTTTTGCAAAGTTAGCACATCTGTATAATACAGAAGCCAGCTCAGGAAATAGAGCATCACTGATACCCAAGAAGCTCTCTCATGATCTAGTCCCTTTCTCACTGTAGACAACCACTACCATGAATTCTGATGCCACAGGTTAGATTTGCCTGTTGTTGAATTTTATAGAAAGTGAATCATAGAGTATGTGCTTTCTGTGTCTGCCTTCTTCTGCTCAGCTTTACATTTCTATGTTTCTTCTGTGTTGCTGTGTAGCAGAAGTTTGTGGTTTCTTATTATTGTATAGTGTTCCCTTCATTTATTCATTCAACTATTGAAGGTCACTTGAATGTTTCCAGTATTTGGTTGTTAAAAATCGTGCTCTGAAATTTTTATGTGTGCAGTGTTGTGAAAATATGTACACATTTTGGGGAGCATATTCCTAGGAGTGAAATTGCTAGACCTAGGGCATACAGATGTCCAACCTCAGCTGATGTTGTTAAACATCAAGGTGGTTGTATGAATTTATACCCTCACCAGTAGTGTATGAACCACTCCAGGTATTTTTTGCATGTGTGTGTGTGTGTGTGTGTGTGTGTGTGTATTTCCCAAGCTTACATTAGGTAGACCTAGTTTCACACCCATCCTAGTCATTAGGTGACTGAAATATGTCCTAATGAGTAACTCTGCTGACCTTATGCATCCCAGGGAAGTAGCATCAGGTGTGGAAAATGTGTGTGTCAATAAACCATTTGGAAGAAGTAGTTCTTTGAAACTGTTGGTTTGTCCTCATTGCCTTCTTGCAGCCAGTTTAGACAAGCAAAACCAAGCACTGCAATCCTGTTGTGACAAAAATAACTAAGATTTTGATATGCTTGTTTTCTGTAAATGTCACCCAAATGTCTTGCCTCTGAAGCCGACGCTGTCCTCGGTATACTAGGCTATTTCACTGTACACAGCATTTTCTCCTGCACAAGTCTATTACCTTATGTTAGAGTCCCTCAGACTGTAATGCACATGTACATAAAAAAGTCTTTTGAATTCTTTAGATAAAAAAACCTAGAGTATATAAAAGTATGTAAACATAATGGCAGTATTGATACTATTTTGATTCCTCCAGCTATTCTTGATATCATACTTCTTTGTTAATTTTTTAACACTGGAAGTTTTCCAGTCTCATGTAAATTAGCATCACAATCTTATAAACATGTTTCTATTTATTGAATCCCAGGTCAAAGTAATTATACAACAAAGAACAACAGTTTTCATACCAGACTGCCTGCATGCATGTAAATTGGGGCTCGCGCCAAGGAGGTAATGAATACAATCTCAGGTTTCATGAGATGAATAAAAAAAAAAAAGGAAAACTAATAACAGAGCTCTCATACCTCAGATAACCTAACTCAGAGTATCTTTCTTCTTCTCCAGAAAGCTAGCTTCTTAATTTTAGACATGATGTTTTAAGTAGTATGAAATAAATCAAAAGGGGAAAATCTGAGACCCCATCTTTCATGCATGAGAGAAAGTGAATTTTCACTTTTTAAAATAATTTGAGTGGCCTCACTACACCATGATGATTCACATCAAATCCCATCTTCTTGGAATAACAGTTACACCAAGGAGGCAGTATAGCATAGTAGTCAAAAGCACTGAGTCTGAGATCTAACTACGTAATTCAGATACTGGTTCTCAAACTCAATAGCCATGTGACTCTCAGCAAATAACCTTTCAGGGACTCAGTTTCCTATTCTGCAGAACAGAGAATAGTAAGAGCACCTATTCCATGGGCTTCTGAAAATTAAATGATATAGTTCATCATACGCGTTAGTTCAATGCCTGGGACACAGTAACTGCTCCACAAACAGGTGGTTGCTGTGTAGGTGACTGGCAATAATGATACTCATAAAGAGGACACAGCAGTATCCATGTCAGTCCTACGATAGTGTGCTGCAAACTTGTGTTAGAGTGTCTCTGAAACCGTATGCAGAAAATAAATGAAGTAAGAGTGGCTGAAATACTTCAAGTCAATTTGGCCAACTTTTAAAATTGGGAACTTAGGAAAAGTAATATGATATCCAATCTCATGAGGCAGTGGAGTGATTAAGAGATCAAATCTGGAGCCAAGCTGTCTAAGTTAAATTTCTATACTGTCACTTTTACTCTTTGTATGATCTGGGCAAGGCATTTAATCTCTGTGGCCCATAAAATGGACAGTCTCTCAGGGTTAGTGTGTGTGTGAGTGTATAGTTCATATGCAACAGAGTAATTTTGAAGATTAAGTCACATAGGTGGCACACTTGAAACAGTGCATGGCATGCAGTGATTGTTACTGGTGTTTGCTGTTACTGTTACTCAGTTGACATCAGATTGAGTACTTTCTAGAAAGGTCACTTGCTGACTATATAGCCAAAAGGAAGCAATTCCTATAAAAAAGATCTGAGAGTGACTCCATGGCCATCACCTCAGGGTTGAGTTCCCATTCTTGGGATAGCTTCTTATGAACACTGCTGACAGGTGTGTGGAAAATCACATGGTACTTTGAGCTTGAACTTGGTGAACATTTGGTCCCAAACTATTAGAAACATGAATGGAAGTGACAGAACTCAGGGAAAGAGTCATTTCAAGACTGCAAGTAGCTTTCCTGTTTTGCTAGAAGTCGGGACTTGAGCACAAAGTTGATGCAGACTATTTCTGTATTTTGAGGAAAATCATTACATGGGCCTTTCAGTTATGCAGATCTAAATCACAGGTTGTAATTAGAAAACGAGGTGTTTGAGAAGCTGTAGATCTAAGGAACTAAACTGTTCTGAGTGATCATGGAAAAGGTCATCTCTGTGGTAAGCAGAATGGTATTTCTGCAAGCTGCTTCATCTAAAAAAAAAAGTTTCTTTCCTAAGATAGATTTCGATGCCTGCGAACTGCTGTTTGTCCTTATGGAGCTAGGTCTTGAGTCTTGTATTGAGTAGCTTCTTGGAGGCGGTCAGGCTCTGAGACCCTGAGACTTTGGACAAGATATTCAGGAATCAATTTCACTAAAGGAACATAAAATGCTCCTATATGTGATAAGTTCAAGACTAAAAGCCCAGAATTTGTGAAACTTGGAAAAACTAAAGCAGCTGTCAATTTTTCTTAGTAATTTGGAAACAAGGGCTATAAAGAAGTAGCCTCTCCTGCTTCCCCAGGCCCCCACCCTCTCCACCTTCTGTGTGGAATCACCTGGGTGTAGGCTGGCCATATTCCGACATGGTTGTTCTGTTGAGCTTGTTCTTACGAGAGTGGGTTTTCCAGGGTCAGTCATCCTGGGACAAAGTCAATTTTGAGACCAGAAATGAAACTTACTCTGGAAGAAAAGAGGGCATAGCTTCATCTCTCTAGGATGTATTTGCCTGGGTCTTGTCTCTGGGGAGTCCAGCCAAGTTTGAAGACACTTAGGGAGAAAACCTACCTCCCTCACAGGGAGAAGCAAGGAGGTGGCCTTTAAAGAGCTTCACAACCAAGGGCCTAGTATTGTGGGCTCTCAGAATAGCCATGCCTGGTCATTACTGTGAATTAGCCTCTGCGTGTACTTCCCTCCTCCTGTCTCTGGGTCTTCACTCAGGTCTGTGAAAAGTTAGAGCTGTCCTTCAAGCTGTTAACAAATGAGTTAAGAAGACAATTTAGGTGATACGAATGACCTTTAACACTTCATGAAGTGGACAGTCTCCTTTCAGAAAACTGCAAAATGGGTGGAAGGCAAGAAGCTTTTATAGGATAAAGAATAAAGGATAAGGCAGAGACAAAATAGAAAATATCTGATTGGCTGGGGCTACATTCATCCTTGTTTGGAGTGAGAAGGTCCAGAATTGGCTTGGTGTTTGGGGCTTGACTGGCTGAATGTACTGCATTTCTGGTCAGGCAGACCATTTGCAAGGACACGAAAATTATCTAAGTTTTGGTTTGCTGACCTGGCACACTAGACAGGAGTTGCTCCATCTTGGGCCTAGAAGTTTATTTCAACACTGCATATGCAGGGAAGTAAGAGAAGGCTAGGCCAGGTGTGCCAGCATGTCATAATTAAGAGCAGTGCCTCCCGGGTGCGCATGGCGATGCAGTCTAGGCTCAAGGGAGCTCTTAAAGTTGGGATCCACTGGATGCTGTTGTCGGGGTGGGAGGACTGGCCTTCTGACAGAGCTGGCCTTAAAGTTATGGAGCCACCTAACAGCTGTAGGGCAGAGAAGAGAGCCCCAGGCTGCGACCCACACGGAATCATGAGCTTGGGAAGGGACATCAAAGAGGATCTGGCTTTTCCGCAAGTGGTAGGTATTCGAGGAAGTTCAGCTTTTCTAGTAGTGTGATTTCATTTGCACTCCCAAAGAGTTGATCCCTAGTAGGCATTTAGATTATGCTTATTTTCATATTGCAAACAAGGGGTGAGGGCAACCTAACAACAACAACAGCAAAACAACCAACCAGCCAAACAGCTGAAGAGACTGCCTAGACTATGAAGAGGACCGTCTGGTTATGCTTCTACCTGTTGGATTGTCACTACAGTAGCAACTGGGGCTAGTCACTTTTAGCAAGTCCTGCCAGGATAGTGTGTGCAGCAAGGGAATTTTTGCACTTGAAGTTGACTAACTGAAGAATGACTCTTTTATAACTTAGCACATTATAGCCAGGGAGATCCAGAGCTGAGGTTCTAAAGTAGGTATTGCTGAACACTTTGTGCTGAAAGTTTTCGTGAGTGAAGAAATATCAGAAATGTCTCTGAAATTCTGAAACAGCTGACACATAAGTTAGAAATTTTTTTTACAGTTTTGATTTATATTTTTCCTGGTTTTTAATCTATTTTTGCTTTCCAATTGTGCAATCTCTTTTATAATACTCTTACGTTCTCTAATTTAAGAGTATTACATTCTGGAGACAAATGCTCTTAAGGGGAAAATCTTGTTAGTGGAATTCTTTTGTAAGTATTTTTATGCCTACTATTACTCAAAGGCAATTATTTCTGGGGTGGGGGGTATTTCCCTACATACTTCTTTCTCTCCTCTTCCAGTATTCCCCCTTCCCGTTGCCTTTCTGTACTCTCTGCACCCTTGCCAGTGACACACACTCACATCATATCCTTAGCTTTTTTCCTTTTGATTTAGGGGCTCTTATAATTGAGATGTAATCACAGAAAAGATTTTTTGTTTATTAATGAACTGACATCAAGGCTTTGATTGGGAGGTGAAATATCAAAATTATTGATCAAAATGAAATGTACCTCCATAAAATTTCATGACACATGTGCCCCTGTGTCTCCTGTTTCCTAGTTACAGCCAGAACATTCCTAAAACATTTTTAAATTGAGGAATGTAGTGACGTGAAGAGCCTCTTTGAAAATATCACTACATATGTTAATAGGGAAATGTCTTCACCCTGTGACTCTGTGGTGATGGGGAAACAGAAACCTAACAGCTGATAGAATTAGAATGTAAAGCATTAGGTTTTCTAGAGATATCTGGGCTTTATTTGCAGCTAATTAACATGAAGTCTGCAGTGGGCATGACTTATTTTCTGAAATACAGCTAGTTTTATCACTTAATGTTCATAATAAATATGCTACAGTATAGAAATAGACTCTCTAGAGAGCAGCAGGAAAATTAAACCACCAATCTAAGCGAGCCAAGTTTGCCATGTCGCCTGTACCTTTCAGCATCCAGGGTCCAGTAAGCATGGAGGCTGACACACTAAACTGCAAGTAATAACACGGTCACTCCTGTGGAGCAAATAGGTCAGGACTGCTGGCTGGATCTTCCGAGACCAGCGTACACCCTCATTCCAGGCACATCATCTCCCACAGTCTTGAATATTGCCTCGGGTCCTAACACCTGTCTTCAGTCCCGAGGTTTTTCAGTAACATTAACCTCTCTTCCTGCTCATTTTCCCGCATGTGAAGAGCTGCAGAGCTCCATGTTTCCTTCTGCTTCCTGGCTCCTCTCTGAGCAATCTCTGTCTTTCTAGGGCATTGCAGGGTCACTCTGGCAGTAAAGTAGATGATTTTAATTAGTTTTAATTATTTTTAAGATAAATTCTGGAGGATTGGAAAAAGCAATAGCTAAAGAAGCATGGAAAGTTTTCTTTAGAACAGAATCTTTGTGACAGGTGTGTATACTCACACAAAAAAGGAGACTTCTCCCTCCCTCCTGTAGAGTAGGAGACTGCCTTCCTTGTGGAAGGACCCCCCCCATCATCACCAACACACACACACACACACACACACACACTCTTTTCTCTTTTAGATCAAACTGAAATATAGTGACCATACGTTGAGGGAAATTGTAGATGAAATAGGCAGGCTCTGAATTTTGCAACCAATTAGAATTTAAATATCTGATTTATTTATGCTTACTTGGTTCTTAGCATAACCTGGAAACTTTGAGATAGTGTCTTTCGTTCTGCTTGTGAAAAGGAGCCTGTGAGATCATTTACAGCTGAGTGAGGAGAAGCAAAGCAAGGATATTAAAGGAGTTCTTGGTTGATGGAAATGCTTTTTCACACAATAGGTGTGGGAAGGATTTTCTTTTCCTCTATAGATTACTTTAAGGAAGGTCAGTTAACTCTTGTATTGCAAACTAGGATCAATGTTTACCAAATGTGTAAAAGACTGAATAAATAGAATTAATCTGAGCAGCACGTTTCTCCATGTAAGCAGTTTCACCAGTGAAATCACTGTTTATCTCAGCTGTAAGCAAGGTGGACTGTTTGCAGGAGGCATCTTATTCATCCTTATGGCTTTATTACTATTTCTTGCATTTCAACCATAATGACAGCCCTGATGAAGTAGGCCAGAAAGTCAAGTTGTGTTCTAGGGACTGAAAATTCAAGCTGAAATATATGCTTTAATCAAAACCTTCTTTTGTTTGATATGCAAGGGAAGTAAGAGGTAAACTGCCCAGGAATGTTCACTAAATAGACCAGGGCTTTCTGAACTTGAATATATCTCCCTGCCACCTTAACTCAGCTAGCACTAATATTCTGTGTTTGAAAGAAATTAAGTCTATGGGGAAATCAATCTTCTAGACCTTACAGAAATGAAATATTCAATACTCTGCTTTTTTTCATATTCCCTGTACATTTCTTTGAGAACATGTGAGGCAAGTTTTAAAATTGCTGTATGTGTGGATTATTATTATTATTATCATTTTATTATTATTATTCTTGGAGCCATGGTAGCAATAGGACAAGCTGGACACAATTTGGAGAAGAAGTAGCAATACTGGGGGGTTGACAGCCAAGAAATGGCACCCTCTCCCTGTGTGTTTTAGAATTATTTGAGAAAAATGCTTGAGAGTCAGACAAATAAATGTAAAAATGTAAGCTTTATTGATGGTAGAATTGACTTAGCAAAGGTAGGTTGAAAATATGACCGTATAGGGCTTCTTTTATACATTTCCCTCAGAATTAAATAACTCACCAAGTCACAGTCAGAACCATAGAGCTTCCTATCCCTATCCCTATCCCTATCTTATCCCCTTAAGTTTGGGAATTCTAAGAACAGATTAACCCAAACAAGAGGCTGAAACCCAAGGTCATGTGTTTGCAGAACCTTTTTTCTAATCTTGCTAGTCAGACAAGTAGTATCTCTTCCTTTGTGAGGCATAGATGAACTGGATGTACAGAAGCATGGGAACTATTTTCCCAAAATTTCCAAGAACAGGAAATGTCTCTTTCATTGGCCTGGTTGGGACAGACCAAAAAAAGAGATGAAAATGGTTTTTTATTAACAATAAGCTTCCATGAAGCTATATGAATTTTATGGAGGGACTAGAAATATTTCTGAGTTAGTGATATTTTAGACTATTTGAGGCTGATTTATGAGCCTTCAGCCAAAGGTAAAGAATCTTCTGTACTGGCCACCACAATAAAGGTACATAAGAGAAACAAACAAACAAAAAATGGAGTGCTAGACTAGTACACAGCCTTATTCTTTTTATTTTCCATTGAGCTTCGTAACCTAGAAGGAAACCTGAACTTTCTACTTTCCTGTGTATCTTGAGTCTGAAGCCACTCCTAGAAGGTATTTTTTTTTATTGCTTTGCTGCTACTAATATTGCATCTTGGAACTCTGTTTACAAAGCTAAAGACACGTTCCCTGCAAAAGATACTCTTCTGCCACTAATCTCAAACTCCCTCTACTCTGCTTAAAACCTCAGAGGCCAGATGCCCTCAGATTCTCCAGATTTTCAAGTTTATAATCCCTACACTAAAAGCACAAAAGATCCGACTTAGAATTCTGTGATGTCTCTACATAAGGACTGTGTGCCCTTTTGTGTGGCTTAGCATCAGCCAACATGTATGCTACACCATTACAACTGTGAACTCTCTGCTCCATGCAGGCGTCATTGATTGGCTGGGTTGTGGCAAGTAGACTAGCTGATACAAAGTCCCTTTCTTTATTCGATCAGCTAGATAGAATTTTTCAGATTTCTCTCCACTTAGCTATGATTATGTGACTTGAGTCCAGGACTAATGAAATGCACATTACTTTACTTCCATTCTTATAACAGTAAAACTACCTCTGTATGATCCTTCATGCTTTTTCCCCTTCTTATGAGCTAAAGTAAAGGCAATACCCAGGGAAGCCATGGAAAAAGCATTTTGAAGATGCAGGAACCTCCATCCATCTGGATTCTTCAGTGGCTTCATGGAGCAGAGTGTGCCCTGTCCTCTTCATCCCCTCAAGCAGGAACACCCATTTCAAGACTTTACAATAGCAATAAACAAACTTCAGTGTGCCAAGCCACTGAAAATTCCAAGTGTATCTGTTAGAGTAGATAACATTACCTTAATTAATACTAATGAGGATGAGTATTCGTTTCATTTCATAACGAGCCCCAAATCTCCTTCAGCCCTAAAAGCCAGGTAACGGCCTCCCATCATGATAGGCACATGGAATAGAACTACTTGCCATTCCTGCTGCAGGGACATTGGCATCTTCCTTCCCCTAGACGGGGTATTGTTGTGATGGTTCAGTTGTGATGGGTTATCCTTGGCATTTTTCTGCAGATTTAAATGTTTTTCAAAAGTTTGGGGAAGAAATTTCTTAAGTCAGCCTGTTCTCAAATGCTAGGGCCCAAATCCACCTGCTGTGTGTCCTTGCACAAGACCTCTTTGACTTGGTTTCCTTTGTAAAACAACAATAAATAATGGTGCTTACCCTATGGGGTTTTTGTGATAATTACACGAGATAATGGCTTTTAAAGCTTTAGTTCAGTAATTGCAAAATAAGTTTGTTATTTAAATTAATAGTTACAATTGTCACTGTGTGCAGTGCAGTGTAACACAATGGTTAAGAATACATTCTCAGCAGTCAGATTCCTGAGGTCATGTCCTTGCTCCACCACCCACTAGCTATGTGGGTACACAAATGTTGAACTTAGTTCTGAGTCTTGGTTCCTCTTTTTAAAAAAATTTTTGTGGTGAGGATTAGAACTGTAATACAGAGAGGATTTAACACAGTATCTTGCCAATAAATAATCGAAGATTTTCTCTATTTGACTTTTTACATAGTTCTTGATACTAATATGTGAACAATTTTTGCAACAAATTCTAAATTTCTTAAAGTTAAAGATCCTTACTTCTGCTTCTAAATACGCCAGATACACCATCACCCAGCAAAAGACTGAGCATGTAACAGTTATCTGATAAATATTAGTTACCTTGCAGCCTGACTGAACTAATTTCTCTTATCGTAGAGAGGAGACAGAAAGCATCAAATGATCACACCGAAGAAAGACAGAGATGGGTGAGGGAAGAAAAAAATACTCATATTCTTAATCAACATGAAGAGTAACTTGCTAACAGAGTATATTCTTAATTATTTATTGCAGCAAATTGAATAATTTTAAGAAAATAAACTTATTAAAACTGGGGAAAAACTGATAGGAAGAGAAGGTCATAACAAAACCCCTCATCCAAAACACCCATCTACCCATCAGCTAGATTCACCAATTATACCATTTTCTTCTATGCTGCTAAACAGTGTAATTATGTAGCTGAATTATTTGATCAGATTAAATGCTAAAGGAATTTATTTAAAAATTAAATGAATAGATAAGAGAGGCTTTATAGAGTTAGGTCTTAAACTAGCTCTTGAAATAGAGAAATAGAAAACAGAAGATAAATAGATAAATAGAAATATAGATAAATAGAAAAAAGAAGGTATTCTGAAATAGGATACTCTGTGCACAGTGGAATGATCATGCAGGCATATGTGGAGGGAAGATTTGGGATGAACAACAGTAGAAAGCAAATTTGAGACCAAATTATGAGTATCTGATAGCCAGGAAATGGGTTCAGGCTGATTATCATAGAAAAAAGGGAGCCTCTTGACAGTTTTTGCATCAGGAGAAGTAGCAGCTAAATATTGGCATTTATAATAATTAACTTCTCATTGTCTTTTTAAGAACTTCAATACATTACCTCCACTCTTGAGGGAACATAACACTCTTCTCACTCAATTCCAAGAACACAGGACTTAGACAATACTTTTGAAAATCAATAACCTGAAGAATTATTGCACTGACACTGTATTGAGTGGCCTGTGGAAAGCTGTAAAAGAAGGAAAATGTGTCTTTTTCATAATTTCTCTACCCACTTTTAGCGTCTTCTTTTTGTTCTCCTTAACCTAGGACAAGGAAGAGACGTCATTGAAACTGCAGGTATACTGTAGAACTGCACTCATATCCCAGAATGTTCCCTTTCTCTCCAGTCAAAAATTTACTTGACCTGCACCCTGTGTTCTTAGGGCCCTCTTAAGTCATGTTATCCAAGTTAGCTAACCTAAAGAGTTTAAGTGCTAGCTTATAAAAATGTTTGTTAACATATTCCTTTTAACTGATGTGTAGGGGTGAAGAGATTTAGGAGATAATAAACAAGCTGAAGATATGAACCCTTCAAATCTTAACACATAGGTGGCAAAAAAAATGGACCTGTGCTGTGTTCATCCCTGAACATGGCCACTGGTTTGAATAAATGGAGAAGCACAACGTATGCTGAGCTGTAACACTGAATCACTGAAGGCTTTAGAGTTACTGCATTCTAGAGGCGTGAATTCATGGTCACTGAACAGAGGAGCTGGGAAAGGAAGGCTCTTTTACCATCTGTATCTGTACTTCCCAGGCTTGACAGGAAGAACTGAGATGAATATTGCAAAATGAATATGCTGACCATGTGTGTGATATGCTACTAACATTTCAAACATGATGCAAATACATGACATGCCTGTCATCCTAACCTTGTAAATCCCTCTGGTTCTCAGGGTGGTGAGTTGTAAACAGTAATGAGTCCAAGCTAGTAGTGTTCTCTGCTGTTTCAAGGTCAGAAAACCCTGAAGTAAACAATAAACACAAATGTTAATTTTCAGTACTTGTCAAGTTGAACCAATCTCATGTGAAGATCTGAATGGTAATGCTTCCCCTACACCATCCTTCCCCAAAGCAAAGTCCAAGGTAATTTAACTTCTGTAGTTATACTGTGGGAAAAAAATTTTATGTTTATTTATTACTACAAAACATTTCAAAAATGTATTGTCCTTCTGCCACTTTCTCTTAACTTTGTCTACGCTTTCTTCGCCGAATTACCATAAATAGTTCTTTTTAGGTTAGTGATTCAGTGGTCATTAAGAAGTTGACCTTAGTACTGGATTTAAAAGGAACATAAAATAGTCATAAATATCAATAGGTAAAGAGTTACTGTTCTAATTTTATCTCTAAAATATTGTCTATAGATAGATAATAATGGAGAAAACATTGCTTTTCTACATTGTTAATAAAGTTTATTTTTTAAGAACAGTTTTAGAGTTGCAGCCAAATTGCATGGCGAGTGCAGAGAGTTCCCATATACCGTATGTACAGTCTTCCCCATCGTCAATATCCCCGAGCAGACTGGTGCCTTTATTATAATTGGTAAGCTTACACTGACATATGATTATCACCCAAAGTCTATAGTTTACATTAGGGTTCATTCTTGGTGTTGTACAGTCTATGGGTTTTGACAAATATGAAGTACGTATCCACCATTGTAGTATCATACAGAGTAGTTTCCCTGCCCCCCAAATTCTCTGTGCTCTGCCTATTCATCCCTCACTCTCTCCTAGCCCCTGACAACCACTAATCTTTTTACTGTCTCCATAGTTTTTTGCCTTTTCTGAAACGTCATAGAGTTGGAATCTCAACAGTATATTAGCTTTTCAGACTGGCTTCTTTCACTTTTAGTGGTATGCATGTACGATTCCTCCATGTCTTCTCATGGCTTCGTGGCTCATTTCTTTGTTGTGCTGAATAATATTCCATTGTCTAAATGTACCAAAGTTTACTTATCTGCTTATCCAGTGAAGGACAATTTGGTTACTTCTGAGTATGGGCAGTTATGAATAAAGTTGCAATAAACAACCATGTGCAGGTTCTTGTATAATTATAAATTTTCAGTGCATTTGGATAAATATGAAGGAATGTGACTGCTGAGTCGTATAGTAAGAGTATATTTCATTTTGTAAGAAACTGCCAAACTGTCTTCCAAAATGACTTTACTGTTTTGCATTCCCAACAGCAATGAGTGAGAGTTTGTATGGGAGGAAACTTAACAGCAGGCAGGAAGAGTGATTTCTCTAATAAGCAGGTAGTGTAAAGAACTAAACACATCTGGCTCAGTTTTCACTGGGATCTTTCTCTATTTCAATTCATCCTGTCCATAAAGCATAGATCTCTATTCTCAGGTTCCTGCAAAGGAGACCTATGGTTGTCCAGTATTGTCTGTGATTGAACAGTTTAATCTGTCTATTTCAGGGATGGAATGACAGCAAGACAGTTTGTCTGTAACCCTAAAGCCAAATTTTCCATTTGTCTGTCTTATTCTTACTTTGTTTCAAATTCAGGTAGGCAAATAGAATAATCTTATACATCGTTCTTCGCAACACCAAAGTAGTACTTTTAACTACAAAAAAAATACATGATGTTATAAAAAATAAAATAATATAAAAGGTTATACAACTTCCCACTCCTGGTTCTAATCAGCTTTCTTAGAGTCAAAAGTAGACCTCTTTCTAGGTTTTATTTTTTAGAAATATTCTATGTATAATTGCGCACACATGTATGTGTGATTATTTTGTATAAATTGTTTCTTAATCTTGCTTGTTTCACTTAAATATGTATCTTGGTGATCATTCCATACAGTTCATTTGAGGTCTGTTCCATTCTTTTTTTTTTTTTTAACATTTTTTATTGATTTATAATCATTTTACAATGTTGTATCAAATTCCAGTGTAGAGCACAATTTTTCAGTTATACATGAACATATATATATTCATTGTCACATTTTTTTCTCTGTGACCTACCATAAGATCTTGTGTACATTTCCCTGTGCTATACAGTATAATCTTGTTTATCTATTCTACAATTTTGAAATCCCAGTCTATCCCTTCCCACCCTCCACCCCCTTGGCAACCACAAGTTTGTATTCTGTGTCTATGAGTCTACTTCTGTCTTGTATTTATGCTTTGTGGGGGGTTTTCTTTTTTTTCTTTTTTTTTTTTTTTTTTAGATTCCACATATGAGCGATCTCATATGGTATTTTTCTTTCTCTTTCTGGCTTACTTCACTTAGAATGACATTCTCCAGGAGCATCCATGTTGCTGCAAATGGCGTTATGTTGTCGATTTTTATGTTATTCCATTCTTTTTTTTTAACATTTTTATTGATTTATAATCATTTTACAATGTTGTGTCAAATTCCAGTGTTCAGCACAATTTTTCAGTCATTCATGGACATATACACACTCATTGTCACATTTTTTCTCTGTGATTTATCATAACATTTTGTGTATATTTCCCTGTGCTATACAGTGTAATCTTGTTTATTCATTCTACAATTTTGAAATCCCAGTCTATCCCTTCCCACCCTCTACCTCCCTGGTAACCACAAGTCTGTATTCTCTGTCCATGAGTCTATTTCTGTCATGTATTTATGCTTTGTTTTTGTTTGTTTTTTTGTTTTTGTTTTTGTTTTTTAGATTCCACATATGAGCGATCTCATATGGTATTTTTCTTTCTCTTTCTGGCTTACTTCACTTAGAATGACATTCTCTAGGAGCATCCATGTTGCTGCAAATGGCATTATGTTGTCGGTTTTTATGGCTGAGTAGTATTCCATTGTATAAATATACCACCTCTTCTTTATCCAGTCACCTGTTGATGGACATTTAGGCTGTTTCCATGTTTTGGCTATTGTAAATAGTGCTGCTATGAACATTGGGGTGCAGGTGTCATCCTGAAGTAGATTTCCTTCTGGATACAAGCCCAGGAGTGGGATTCCTGGGTCATATGGTAAGTCTATTCCTAGTCTTTTGAGGAATCTCCACACTGTTTTCCACAGTGGCTGCACCAAACTGCATTCCCACCAGCAGTGTAGGAGGGTTCCCCTTTCTCCACAGCCTCTCCAGCATTTGTCATTTTTGGATTTTTGAATGACGGCCATTCTGACTGGTGTGAGGTGATACCTCATTGTAGTTTTGATTTGCATTTCTCTGATAATTAGTGAAATTGAGCATTTTTTCATATGCCTATTGATCATTTGTATGTCTTCCTTGGAGAATTGCTTGTTTAGGTCTTCTGCCCATTTTTGGATTGGGTTGTTTATTTTTTTCTTACTGAGTCGTATGAGCTGCTTATATATTTTGGAGATCAAGCCTTTGTCAGTTTCACTTGCAAAAATTTTCTCCCATTCCGTAGGTTTTCTTCTTGTTTTATTTCTGGTTTCCTTTGCTCTGCAGAAGCTTGTAAGTTTCATTAGGTCCCATTTGTTTATTCTTGCTTTTATTTCTTCTAGGAGAAAATTTTTGAAATGTATGTCAGATAATGTTTTGCCTATGTTTTCCTCTAGGAGGTTTATTGTATCTTGTCTTATGTTTAAGTCTTTAATCCATTTTGAGTTGATTTTTGTATATGGTGTAAGGGTGTGTTCTAGCTTCATTGTTTTACATGCTGCTGTCCAGTTTTCCCAACCCCATTTGCTGAAGAGACTGTCTTTATTCCATTGTATATTCTTGCCTCCTTTGTCGAAGATGAGTTGACCAAAGGTTTGTGGGTTCATTTCTGGGCTCTCTATTCTGTTCCATTGGTCCATATGTCTGTTTTGGTACCAATACCATGCTGTCTTGATGACTGTAGCTCTATAGTATTGTCTGAAGTCTGGGAGAGTTATTCCTCCAGCCTCTTTCTTTCTCTTCAGTAATTATTCCATTCTTTTTAATAGAAGAAATGTATTCCATGTTACAGCTGTACTAATATATTTAACCAATACCCCATTAATTGACATATAGCCTGTGTCCATTCTTTTGTTGCTGAAACATTGCTTCACTAACACCCTTTGTATGTTTGAGTACATTTGTAGGCTGCATTCCTAGAAGTGAGTATGCTGTATCAAAGAGTATATGCAATTAAAATTTGATACATGTAATTATTGTCAAATTGCTTTCTAAAGGGAGTACTATTTGAAAATGCCTGTTTCTCTATACCTTTACTAATATTGCATAATATGAAATATTTTGATCTTAATAATTTTGCTTTTTAAAAAGTAGATTGGACTTTCTCAGTGTTGCTGCAAATACCATCAGGATATAGCGTATTTACTTTATTGTTTGGTACAAAAATCAAAGCCAAAAGAGTGTATCAGTTTCTTTAACTCCTGATGAAATAAGTTTAGAGAAAAAGATGTGTGTGTGTGTGTAAATTCTCTATTCTTACCTCCTACCTGAACCCCAAAATTCAAACATACTTTTAGATTCCTTTAGAAAGAATGCACTTGGGTACAAAACATTATTTTAATTTCTAGTGTGAACAGCTCCATTTGCAAAGAGCAAAACTAACTATAACAGGTATGTAATTTCATGGTGTCTTATATAAGTGGTCTTATTTTGTGAGGAGAAAATGCCAATGAGGCATAGTTAAAGGTCACCTATTTTAATGAACCAGTTTATGACTCATGGTTTTTCCTCTTTACTTTTCTTTTGCTTTTTTGGTAGGTTATATTTTGATTAGCATAGAGATTGTCTAATAATTGTAGTATGTCAAGTTCAAATGATTCCTTATCCAATGTGCTTCTTCATCCAGAAGTAAAAGCTGGTGAATTCTTACAAGCTGGGAGGGGTGTAGGGAAGATAAAAGGAGGGAAGGAGAGGGAAGAGACAGAGAGAAAGACAGATTATAAAGGTGAAGTGGGAAATGGCTTAAGGAGAAGAAACTTAGGTCTGAATTTTGTTAGATCCTCTGGTGCTACCATCCTGCTGAGGTAGGAAGGTTTCTCAGAATAAAAGGAATGAATCCTGTGTTCTAGAACCAGTTGATACCATTTTTTTCATGTGACTTCATTTTATCTTTTATATTTAATTAGATTCAGTTTATCTCTCCTCCTGACTCTGTTGGTGATGGAACATAGATGTCACAGAAGCAAAGTAATAATCAACTTAATTCTTCCATAGTGATGTTAGCAATAGTTCTCCAACTTATTCTCCAATCCCCACATCCAACTGCCTCTCCAGATTTTTAGGTGGCATGGGACCTCTGCTCTGGTGCTTTTCAAGATTACTATATTGCTGCCTTGAATTATATTTTAACAACTCAAAATTCACATTTACCCAGGAGGGACGACTGCAGATTTTCATAGTGTCCCTGTGGGTTTCTTTAGGGTAGGTATTAGGTGGACTTACGTTAGTTGAGAACCTTTTATATGCTAGATTTATGTGCTATTTTATTTGATCATCACAAATCCTATGAAGTAAGTATTGTTATTCTAGTTTTATAGATTAAGAAGTTAAATCATTGAGGCCAAGGACATTGTCTAAGATCACAGGGCTCAAGTCATTAACGCCAAGTTTTGAGACCACTCTAACTTCTACCACGCTGTTTTGCCACACTACTTTCTTGATGTTTGTGGGTCCCGAGAGATAAGGTACACAAAAATATCTGTAAAGTATGTTATGTTACATACTTTATGTAATGTATGTTAGCAAACTGTATATTAATGCTCAAGGGTAGTTTTCCTGTGTGTGCTTTGTATTTCCTCTAACATAGAGTAAATAGAAGTGAACAATTAATTAATTTAAAACTTACCAGACCTATGAAGAGGTGTAATAAATAATATATACCCATATCCCCACAACTCAACCTAAGAAGTGAAACATTTCAGTGACAGTTGAAGCTGTGTTCCATCCTTTATTCTTCTCCCCTGTCATTTATATCTCTTCCCACCCTTTCCTTTATCTTCCTGCAGTGACAACCAGTATTGTGAATGTGGAATTTATCATTCTCATTTATTTAATTCCTAATACAGGTGTCTCCTACTTTTCAGAAGTTTGCTTTATATCACTTTGAAGAAAGACCTATGTTAGTACCTATTTTCGCTAACCAAAGAAATAAAAGAGGACCTTCGCTTTTAGGAAAAAAAGGTAAAAAGTTCAGTGTTTGTCTTGCAGAGAGCCCTTAGAGAGGCAGCGCACCCTGAGCGAGGAGAATGGCATCGCCAAGTTCCTTCCCCAGGAACTACTTGTAGCATCGCATCATCAAGTTGCCATAGCTGGGAACTGTCTATGAGCATCTGTCTTCACCTCGATTTCATTTGTGCATCTGTTAGCAAGATGTGTCCTAAGGTAGTTGTTTCTCTGCTTTATGCCATTGCTGCTTAATGAAAGTTGTCTAGGAACACTCTACTCTTGAATAGCAGGAGAAACCTGTGCAGTTGACACTTGAACAACATGGAGGTTAGGGATGACGCCCCCCACCTCTGTCCCACCCCCAGTTAAAAATCTTCCTATGACTTTACATTTGGTGGTCTGCATCCATGGGTTCCACCAACCATGGATTGTGTAGTATTGTGTTATTTACTATCAAAAAAAAAAAACCATGTGTAAGTGGACCCATGCAGTTCAAACCCATGTTACAGTCAACCGTATATAGTAGTATTTTTGGTTTTTAAAATTTCTTTATACTATCATGCTTTATACAGTCATTGGCAACTTGCTTTTTTTTGTTCAACTTTATGTTTAGATTTATATATGTTTGTAAGTATACCTCTAGATTGTTAAGTGAAAATATCTAAAATGTTCTTCTGAAATGTTGATAGTAAAAACAGTAACTTGATTCTATGAGCTAGGCCCTGAAACTGACCACTTTACAGGTTGATTTATTTTATCTTTACAATACTAGGAGATTTTATTCTTGTTGCTGAAACCTAGAAAGTTTAAATTATTCACACAAGATTACAGCTAGTCAATATCAGAGCAAGAATTCCAACACAAGTATTTATAACTCCGGTTCTGCGCTTTTTGTCTTTTACACTGCACTGCCCACCTTCACTGAATTGGGACTTTCATCTCATTCGGCTTTCTTCGAGATCCAAACTCCAAACTCTTGGCCCAGGGCAAGGCATAGAGGAGGAAACGGTGATCCCCACGTGCACAGAAGCTGCCTAAGTAATGCAGCCCCCAGGGTTACCGTCTCTCCACTGCCTCTCGTTTACAGAGGCAGTTACCCTCTACTGTTACTGTGCTGTGTGGTGACATTTGGCATCACCTAGGGCACCTGTTTCCTGAGACATCCTACCCATTAAAAGAAATAACTACATGAATCCATCCCCCAACGAAAACCTAGGCCAATTCACAGCCGTGCAACATGACTGAAAAAAGATGCCATAGAAAAATGTAACAGGCCTTCACAAACCAACCAATAGCTTAATTGTTAGGCAAAATTGCTGTGTCTACAATTAGTACTGTACGGACTATCTATTAAAGAGCAGCCTCTGCCTCCCTCTTGACTCTTTCATTAGCACAATACTCCCACATTAGTACCCAATCATAAACAAGCCCTATCCAAATTTACACTACTCTCCAAATTACATACACAGACTGATTACTGTTTCTTAAAAGAGCAAAATCTACGTGAGCACTAAATACTCCTTCACTTTCAGTGTGTGATGGCGTAATAGTCAGACCCTTTTGAATACATGTGGCAAACAGCCCTTTAACACGGGCTGCAGAAACATGCATTGTACTTAGAATGTGTTTCTTCTAAAGAAGAATTCAAGAATAGCAGAACCCAAAGAGGGATGTTCTCTCTTCTTCCCTTGAAAGGATGTTCAACACTTTTTTTTTTCTATTCTTCCCTCCTTTCTTTCTTCTTTACTGTTCTCTGCTCTATCCTTTAGTGTCTCTGTAGTTCTCTCATGGTTAATTGCCTGGCCCTTCTCTGTTTTTGATTCCCTTTTCACCTCTCTCATTAGTATTTTTCCTATATGCACTACTTTGGCATTTCAGCCAGTCTGATTCTCAGTGTTTGTATCTCTTCTGTCTGATAGTGCTATAGTCCTCGTGATTGTGCGGGGGTTTCTGGTAGGATAGTCCTGAAAAGATGGCTTTGCAACTGGTGAATCTGGTCTCAAATCCACCCTCAATAGAAGTCAAAGATCTTTTGTCACTTTGTTGCTCCAGGCCATCTTTTACTTTCTCAGGACACTAGTTCTTCTCAGATTATATGTGAGAATTACCTATGTGAGAATTATTTGGAATAGTGAAAAATTTATTTTTCTGTTAGGGTTTTTTTTTACAGGTTAAGAATTCTAGTTATTGGAAATGGCAAATACAATTACATATATAAAATCAGTTCTTTCTGGAGGGAGGATTATCATTATGTTTAGTATGATGGACTCTACTCTTTTTTCTTGAAACCTATCTACTCTTCACCTACTTGTGGTTGCATTTATCACTCCAGAAAAGTGCCCGTACTTTGTAAACCCACCCCCCACTTCAGCAGTTTCTGTTAACCTTTTCAGTGCTGCCACATGCTCAAAACAGGGTTTCTTTGACATGCAGTAATTCCTAATTTTGCATCCGAAGTTGTTATCTATTTGGCATGTTTTTCAACTCTAATCTAGGACATCTTATTCACTTTTTACCCTCAAATTAGAAGGCTATCATGCTTATTTATTAAAATGAGATCAAAACTGTAAATAACATCATTGTGATTTACTTTAAAGTACTCCAGTAGTTTCCTCTGAATTCAGTATATCATCTAAATTTTCAGTCATGGAGTATAAGGCTTGCTTGATAAGGCACCTGCCTACCTCTCACAGCATCTAGGAGAATTCTCCTCTCTTGCTTAACATGCTCCAGCCATGCTGTCCTTTTTGAAGGTTCTCAGACTCACTAAGTTCACTCCTGCTTTAAGGCCTTTGCTGTTTCTACTTGCTGTTTCATCTGTCTGGAAGGTTCCTTTCCCAGATTTCAGAAAGGCTGACTTCCTCTCGTCGATCATATTTTAGTTCAAATCTCATCCACCCCTTTGCAGGTCTTCCCTAGCATATATGATGTGCTCAGGAAATACTTGTTGAGTCAGTCAATTAAAAGTTGCCAGTGCCTTTAATTTTCTGTACAGCATACATTCTGTTCCTGTTGACACTGATGATGTCATCAGATGTGTGTTTCCACTTAGAGCGCTGGTCCAAAAGTACTGGTGGGAGGAAGGAGAATGGCCATTCTGTATATATTGTCTCCTAGCTCCACTGGATCCTGCACTTCCTTTGTTGCTCTTTTTTGGGGAAACTTCAGCCTCATGTATGATATTAAAGTTTGATAAAGAGATGTATAAAGTGGCTGAATATTTTTTTTTAATATAACTAGCACATCATCGATCATGGCTGGATGAGGAAGAAGCAGTGACACTTTGATAACACAAGTATCAAGTATTTCTTGATGTCAAAGTATTGTTTGTGTGCTTTGCACAGTTATATAGCTTATGTACCACCCATTTACGAGTAGAAAGCAGATACTCATTGAGAAGACAAGGTAATCTCTCATGATACCACCCTATTTGCTTTCTGCTGCTCTTATCTAAGGTTGTCGATCAACAGTTCTTCAACTTACACCTTTTTAATTCCAGAAAAAACTATAGCACATTTCATATATGCAAAACATATTTTCAGCTATTCACAAGTGCACCATATCTACCAATGCTACTTAGAGGGTGGGAAAACACAAAAACAGCCTTTCATTTACCATCCTTTTAGGCATGGTATATCTGGTTCCTTCTGCACAAGCACAAACCTGACAAGTGGTAACTCAGTAAGTTCTTGTCTTTTTACCCCGTCTTGTACATGAGAATGCAGCTGATCAGGATGGCCACAACCATATAATAAGATTTTAGGTACGTTATCACTGACATAATACAAACCCTCTTTCCTCACTGCCATGAGATAATTCTTTTGATCCAGCCCAAAATAGAATTGGCCTTTTCTTTCCTGTTTCTTTGTCAACAGCTATTTTTGCATGGTTTTCATTACTTCTTAATTGTTCAAACTTCCTATCTTCATTTTTCTTGTTAAGGACCGATTTTACAAATGAGTTCATTATCTCTACCATTTTAAGCTCATCATTAATTTCATGCTCCTCATTTATTAGTGGACCTATTTTCTCTCTGCTACTTCTTTTATCACTGCAGTATTTGTAAAATGCCATTGTTTTCTTTGAGTCCTCTTTACCAGCTTTATTACATTCTATTTATGCAACTGATATCTTTCCTATGTTTAATTGATGTATTTCTCTTTTTTATTTCAAATAGCAATTTTTTCTTCATTGACTTTAATATAAGATGCCAAAATACATTTGTATTTACACTTCATATTTGCACACCTCATTCTTCAAATACGTTTTAAATCTGCTCTAGTCTCCTTAAAATATCAATAGAAGAAGCACTGGCAGAAAGAAAATTGAGACAGTTTCATACCTTATAAATACATTACTGTATACAATAAATTTCTTCATCCTTGATTAGTGAAGATACTCATAATAGTTTTATCTGTTAGACTAATACAGGGCATTATTTAACAGTGACCTTGGCCAGGGCACATAGCAAAGCCAAGGTATAGAATTTCAGTTGCTACATTTGTGGGCATTTGAGGAAAGAATATGTAGGATAGAGGTAAACAGCATGGACCAAGATATGGAAGATGTGGTTCTAGACCACAAACGCTCCTAAATACTTTTAACCAAGTCTCTTGCTCTTTCTCTCTGCTAGTCTCTACATCTCCATGTTGAGTCTCATATTTCTAAGAAATATGGGGGTAGGGATGGGAAAGGGAGAGGTATGTATTTGCAAGTAGAGTACCTTGACGGAATCCAGGCAGAAAAAATACTGTAATCCATGATTCCTACTGTGATACTACAGAGTATTGGATTAGGAAGCAGGAGGCCTGGGGTTTTATTGCAGGTTTCCTATTATTTGACTTCTTGGCAAATGAGCTTTCTCATTTGTAAAATGTGAGAGTAGAATTGGATGGTAGTTAAGATTCCTTCTGTTTCTAAGTGTTCTATATGATTCTTAAAGCTTAGAGTTTATTAAGTCATTCACTAGGAGGTTTATTTATGTATTGAAATCATTAGGCTCCTATTAAGTGCTTTAGATACTCTAGTAAGTACTCTAGATACTCCTAGTAAGTACTCGAGATAAGCCTAACCATTTCCTACACAATGTATGTGCCAGCCCACAAAAGCAAGTCCTGGACACTGCCTGTGTTTGAAGTTAATACCCAGGGTTCCTCTTTACCTCATCCCCCACTAATTTTGTTTTTACTGCACTTTCACTTAGCTTTGAACTCTTGGTATGGAGTCCCAACCTTGAGCTGACCTTTAACCCACCAAGGGTTGGTGCTCCTTAGGGCCCTCTGTGGCATATGGCCTCGGTGTTCTCCCCAACTGAACTAGGTCACATCTTTGACTCTAATCATAACTTACGACTTGGGAGGGAACTCTTAGCCATAGCTCAAGTTCTACAAGTCCAAATAAACTATCCCTGCCCTTCACTAACTTTTCTATGGTTGGGAGCATGCATCAGATAATTATTTATTAAATATTTTGTCCTTGGGGAAAATTTTCTCTGAGACATAGCTCTGCCATTTGTAACTGCTAACCTACTTCAGAACTGCTATGAAAATCAAATGAAATAACTTCTGTGAAGTTTCTTTGAAAAATATCTTACGCTTCTCTGTGTGCAAGTCCCCAAAATAATGGCTTCTATGACACCGCCCCTTATTCTTTTTAAACTTCCTTCCATTTTTTTTTGTTTGTGTGTTTGTTTTTTATGTACTCCCACACCTCTCCCACTCCTTGAAATCATCTCTATTTTTTTTCTGTCTGGTAGACTTCTATTCATTTCTCAAGACCCAGCTCAAAAGTTACCTCCTATGTGAAGCCCTCCTTTCTCTTCCAGACAGAGAAAGCCATGTTCTCCTCTATGTTTATTTTATAGTTTGTTTACACCTTTAGTCATAGTTATGGCATAAGCAGCAGCAGTCTCATAGGTAATAGGCTTTGAGTACTTGATACATGATTGCATTGTGTACGTTGTACCTCATATCATCCCGAAACAACAAGATCAAGAAACAGGTAACCTTGTAAAGCTCTATAAAATTTAAAGGATCTTTCATTCAGTAAAACAATAAGTAACTTTATTAAGGTCATTATGGGAAACTGAGGCCAAATAACTTGCTGAAGATCTACCATTTAAAAAGGGTCTAAGCTTCCCAGAACCCAAGCCTTAGTCCTCTAACTCCACCACACAACCCTCCAAAACATCCTAACAAGGCAGTTGGTGGAATCCACTTAAGCTGTTGTGACTAAGGGTAATGACTCTGCCTTCATCCACAGCATGACTTTGTTCTCACTATCATGGGTTTTCAGTGCTATATTTTCCTGCTCTGTATCATTTAATATTCTTCTTTTTGCTATTCTACTTCTTAGAGTTCTTGCTTTCTTGTAATGGGCTGGACTTTTTTAATAATATTCTCATTAAAGTTCTCAGTTTCTCTATTTGGGATTCCTCCAGGTTTATACTATGTTCAGAATTATTTTCTTCTTCCTTTTATTTCCAAGGAAGTTTGCCTTCCCTGTAAAATCCCTTCCTTTATATCTAAACATCTTGATTTGACTACCATCTGTCTTATTTAGCTCAGCATTATCTGACAGTATCTCTCTGATCTCCAGTCTTGATGGGAGGAGTTATAGAGTCCCCTAGGTTTTTGGCAGAGAGAAAGAAGCTTCCAGGCTAGTACTAATCTTCAAAAAGAAGCCCTTTGCACAAAAGTCATGATGTTCTGATACTTCCCATGAGGTTCTATAGGATTATGAAACACCAGTCACTCTACCTCTTACTCTCAATTACAGCCGTGAGAAATTTGACTATTTAACCATTTTACATCCTCCATGTAAAGACTCTATGTGCATTTTAATAACTTTATTCTCATTAAATGCCAAACAGCTGCAATGTTCAAAGCATACTGTGTGCCTCCTTAAGTGTTACTCAACTTCCAAGGACTAGCTTATCAGGAGAAAATGAGTTCATTACTAATTTCTGAGAATATTATATAGTAAATTTTGATCAAGTAGATAATGCAGTCCAATTATTTATATGAAATACACTCTAAGGAAAAAAGAATGAGAAGCCAGATTAATAAACTTGTAGAGACATTATGAAATCCATAACATGGGTTACAACATATATAATACAATATTCTTAATTTTGTGTATCTGTTGGAATTCATGATGATCCTAGATGTTCACAAAGATAATTTCATAATTTTCAGTGATCAAATAAAAGTGTATTTCTGATCTTTATGGTATTAAGGAAAGAGGAACCATGTATTTAAGAAAGATTTTCAATAATAAGAATTGAAATGGAAAAAAGTGTCTGTTTCATCACAGAATTAAATTAGCCAGAACATCCCATTCTTCAACCATTTCCATTAATCACGGTTTTACTATACTTTTAGATAGGAAGTCTAATCAAGACTATCTGAGAAGTTAGTGTACTGGAATGTCACTTACTAAAGGTTTCAATATGCTTTTCAGAGCTTTTAGACCATGACTTTTAGGAAAAGTTCTCTGGTCAGAAGACCATTTGTCTGCACAGTGTCATGTATTATCTTAAACAATTGTCACTAAAATCTCATTTCCTTGTCAAACAGAGATGGCCTTATTTCTATGATTGTGTGTATGTGGATACATTTGAAGGCACAATAAAATGCAGAAATGTGCTTATATATTCAAGGCATGGCTTGAAAAATGGGGAGGCCTTCCTGGAATCAAGATACCCTTGTTTACTGGATCCAATTGCTCTTTAGACACTTGAGCAATTTAGGCATAGATGCAGTTTTTGGATCCTTTTGTTTTAAAGTGTATCATCCATTACCTAAATGTGTTTTTACCCAGCAAGAAATGGCAGAGCCCAGGATTTATAACATCAGCATTCCCCAAATCAGAAAAATGGTGATTTGGATCATGGTTTCTGAAAAGGTATTAACATGCTTATGCGTGTCTGTCCTTTCCACATTCCCCCCCAAATCCTCAAATATAATATGAATATTTTATAGTGATGTTTAGTAATGAGCACCCAATCCAACCTTAAAATGACTTCTCTTAATTAGCACATTAGTCACTCAGTTAAAAATTGAGTTGGATAAATTATTCAAATAGAATTGAGCAGAGATTCAGGAGCAAATCTGAGAGACAGTGGAAAGAAGCAAGGCTCTCTAGCGTTTTTCACTCACAGAAGGTTAAAGAGGGATCCTGCAAAGCTAAGGAGAGCGGCTCATAAGGGCTGTTTGTTAGTAGAAGAAGCTGTAAGAATGTGTCTAACACTGCCAATATTGGAGGATGACCTTGAAGCACTGATAAACACCAAGCAAAGGAGAAGAACACATGTTGGTGAAGTAATACTTCTTTATCTTTTGCTTTCATAGCTTAAATTAAACCCCAAAGAATACTGCTGTGTACATTTTGGGACGAACTCTCACTAGGCATTCACCTAGTGCCTAAAATACTTTTGAACTGCAAAGAAACACTCATGTTGAAGTTTTGTTGCTTCAGGATAATTCTGTAATTTAGTGCAGAGAAATGGTCCGATTAGCAGTTGGGACCAGCAGGGGGAAGCTAACTGGAGTAAAAAGGTGAGAGAGAGAGTCAGAACTTTATTCCTCAAGAACAAAAAAAATGCTCAAGGGAAGAGGAAGTGGGAAAAAAGCAGAAGGAAGTAGAATTTGTAAGTCAGTGGTAGTGATAATTGGAAACAAAAATGACTTTTAAACTACTGCAAGGCCAAAAAGTCCATAAAAATAAGCAGGGAAGAATCCCCTCAAGGATTTAGACTTTCTCGTGAAATTGTTCAGACACACGGACAATAAACAAAGCAAGAACCCTGCAAGATAGATTCCTATCCCATAGACTTGACTGAAGACAAGAAATAACAGAATTGAGAGGAGACTAGCCATAAAAATCAGTCTGGCTCTCCAGGTAATTTATCTGCAAAAGACATTTGCTTGAACTATTTGTTTTTGGTTGCTATTCTCTTTCCATTTCATGTTGCTTTAGTCAGAGGAAAACACTTGAAGGCAAGAAGCCTGCTGGGTTGTACTTTTTTCATGCTGGGTGAGCCACTTCCCTGGGCTCAGTAGGAACTAGTTTGACTTTAGTCTGATGTGCAACCTTAAGGAGAGATCTTGACTTCAACAGACCAGGAGTCCTTTGGTGGCCATTTTCAGGAGGTGGGTTAATTTATTACATCGTTGGCTGACCAGAGAATATTTGGAGTAAATTGGGGTCCAGGAGCCGTGACCTAGTGGCCAAAATCCACATCAGTCTCCAAGAACTGACCTTGATTCACTTCCACCCTCAGAATGATCATGCCCACCTGAGCTGTCAGACCCAAATTTAGTCTATAGGCTTAACCCAGAAATAACCATCAATTGACTCAAGCATATTCTGCTTCCCATTGATCACATTCTGTAATCGTTTGACCTCAGGATAGCCTTGCGTCAAAGAAACAGGTTGCTACCTACAGGATATCATTGGAATGCTAGCAAAATGCTACACAGACCAGAGGTCTCTTTCTTCCACTGGGCACTTATAGGAGGTGAAATTCTATTCCCAGCTCCAGCCTCTGAGGGATGTATGGAAACTACTTCATTTTAGTTGGAATTATATTGCCTCTTAACTTGTTTATTTGATCCATGCTAATGTGTGCTAATGTGTTTGTTGCTACCCTTGTTACCCATCAAAATGTTAAGCAGCCCTGAGAGAATGAGAAATGAGATTGGGTATTTGTCATCCTGAGTACCCTGTACATGGTTAAACAACAAAGTGTCTAAAATTAAGAGTAAAAGTTTTTCTCATATTCTCCATAGGTAACCACAGTGAATATTTCTGGTAGCTATTATTTCAACTTTTATTTCTTGACGGACTTCAGACAGTTCCTAGAAATATGAAGATTTGGACATTATAACTCTACTTTTTACCTCTGATTTTGTTAACTATGTTGTTATTGTTTCATTGTCAAGTTATATAAAATTTATATTATGAGAAAAATATAAATAATTCTCATTTTATTTATTGATAGGTTAAGTGTAATAGCTTAAATAGAATAAAAACATTATTTTCAGTTTGTTGTTATGTATGTGTTATTCACTCTAGATCTATTTAGTATGGCTGAACTGATAGAGAAGGGAATACAATTCTGTCATTGAATCTCTGCTCAAAATAAGAATGATTTGTGTGCAAAGGTTCAATGCATTTCTCTGTAAACTCCTTTCTGCTCTCTTTTTTCTGTCTAGATCTTATTCTGCTGCCATTGTTTCTTTGTACCACATCATCTTGTGTTATTCTTTTGCTGCTTTGGAATGCTCTCTTGAGAGGTTGTATAATTTATGAGTCCATGTGTACCCCCAAATGTCTTTATTTTGCCTTCATATTAGTTGTTGAGTTTATTTTAGCTAGAATTCTATTACCTTTTAGCTTGTTTATTTGATTCCCGCTAATGTGTTTATTGCTACTCATGTTACCCAGCAAGATTTAGGCAGCCCTGAGGATATAGGACATGGGATTGTATACATTTGAGAGCAGGAGAAGAAAGATTAACCTGAATGTGGTTAAAAAAACAAAGGGTCTAAAGTAGGGGTGGCCATTGCAAAGGATCAGAGAGTAAATATTGCAGGTTTTGTAGGCAGTAGTCTCTGTCACAACTCCACCATTTTAGTGCAAAAGCACCCATAGACTTTACATAAATAAATGAGCAAACCTTGTCTTAATAAAACTTTAGTTGTGTACACTGAAATTTGAATGCCATATAGTTTTCATGTGTCATGAATGTGATTTTAAAAGATTATTTAAAAATCATAAAACCATTCTTAACTTGCAGACCATAGAAAAGAGGCACCAGGCTGAATTCAGCCTGCAGGCTGTATTTGCTGACCTATGGGCTAAAATGAAAATAAAAAGTTTTTCTTTCTCTCCCCATTATAATTACAAAAAAAATTTAAAAATTAAAACCTAAATACCCAAATCAGTTTCAATTGATTTTTCCCTTATTGCTTTGAAGACTTAGTTCTGTTGTTTTCTAGCATCTCGGGTTACTAATGAGGAGTCTGACAGTGGTATAATTCTCAGTACTTAGAAGGGAACCTGCCTGCTCACTCCTGGAAGCATTTAGTGTTTCCTCTGTATCTTTAAATGCTGAAATTTCACCAGGATCTGTACAAATATGGATCTTTAAAGGGTATTTTGCTTGATTCTTGGTGGTTGTGTTCAATCAGTAGGCCATTACTAGGCTTCAGCTCAGAGAAATTATTTTGCCTTTATATGATTCTATTGCTCTTCCCCCTCCCTTCCCCACTTCTATAATTCCTAATAGAATGTTATTAAATTTCCTCTACATATCATTTATGAATCTTAACTTTTTTTTGGACTCATTTTCTTTTAAACTTCATTCTGGGAAATTTCCTCATTTTGTCTTAAGTTAACAATTTCTTGCTGTTCTCCCCATTTGATTCTTTTGAATTTAAATATATATTCTTATATTTTTAATTTAAAAGAATTATTATTCACCCACAGTGAATTGTTGTTGCTTGTTTTGTTGCTTTGAGTTTTTGGAGCCTTTTCAGAGTACAAGGATGACACACTCATATGTCAGTTGTCTTCTCCAAAGTTTTCTCCTTGCTTTTTCTTTATTGATCCAATTCCTCTAGACGTACTCTTTTAGTAAGCCCTCAAAACTGTACTTCACTTATGGTTCCTTTTTATTCCTTCTTTTTTCTCCTCCCCTCACCTCCCACCTTCTCAGAACTGTTATGGTTTCTTTTTATGTGTGAATATTGCTTCTGTCACTTTCTTCTTGAAGAAGAAGGAAATAGATGTATGTTCTCAGTCTGTTATCTAGAGCAGGTAGACATGGATGAGGACAGGGCAAAAGTTGATGGGAGTATGGGAAAATGGAAAAGAAGTTGTTTGGATTCCTGTGGAACCTCATTTGGGACAACATGGGAAGAACCGAGTACACTGTAGGAAGAAGGGAACAAAATCAGACTTGGACCCCTTGACAATTTTAGGAAGAGGGCAGAAAAGCAAAACCTTTCCTAAAACAGAACCTGTAAAATTTCAGCTTATGTTAGGTAGCTAATAGATTCAAATGCTAAGGAGCTTTACGAGTTAAGGTAGTACCATTGATTTGTTATTGAGAGGCTGCAAGCATGTTTGCACCAACCCGTGAATTCAGTCATGCTGAAAAGGCCAGGCTAGTTTTATCTGATTTTCTGGAGGCCTAACCAATTGACCATGGATAAGAACAAGATGGCAACTATGACAAAGTCCCCTTTTCTATATGATGAAATCATTAATGTCTATTTTAATATATTTGCAAATTTCCCTAGTATCAATGCTTGTTATGTTCTCAATTAGTAGATAGATTCAGCCATTTTAATGTTTTCTTGTCTATAAAATCATTTTAATCTTTATCGTCTCAGTGAATGTCAGAGGTACATCACAGTAAAACCACATTTTGGTGTCAAAATATTTGTGATTGTGGCTCAATGTAGACATGGTTTAAAACTGTTCCCCAAATTCCTTCATGTCATTAATAATCACCCTCAGACTGCAGTTTTCTTGCCATATCACCTTTATGTTCTTCCTTTTGAATGGTCCACAATTTGCATGAATGAGGCCCTGAAGGGTACTGTGTCTGAGTTTTAATGATGTTCATGAACTGAACAGAACTAGGGAGGAAAAGAAAAAGAGCATTAAAAAAACCTACCAAACCTAAAACATGGAGCTATTCCCAGAGTGTAGAGACTGTGGATGTTCATTTTGTTTGCAAATAAAATCTAATCTTTCTCTCCCTCTCTCTCTTGCTTTATAATGTAGAGCAGCTGTAGCAATTTGGTCTTTTCCTCTGTGTTGCTGAATTGAATAGCAACTTGAAAACCAATCTGTAGCCCAGGGAAGGAAAACTGAGAAATTAATTCCTCATCCCCTACTCTTTATACCATATATGTGACCCTTAATTACGTTCACAGGGTTCTATTCAGAATGTGTAATGCAGGCCTCGGAGACAAGGGAGCTACCAGACAAATCAGACAAAAAAGACAACCTTGCAAAGCTTTTGTTTGTGAAATAATACCATGCTGGGTTATAAATTTTACAAGAAAAAAATACATGAGAATAATAGGGCTTTCTAAGTCAATTTGGGCTTCAGAGTTTCCATTTGGGGCTCACTCACATAAATGAAAACAATGATATTAAACTTATTTCAACCTTTTAATCAGTGCTGAATTAAATTGAATCATACATATAATAGAAAACACTGCATTATCTCCTCATGCGGATCTTATCTCTCAGGATGAGGTCATAACTAAACATGAAACCACTGTTACTGAATTTAGGGCCAACGTGTGAATTTATATGTGTCCATAGTTTTTAAAAATTTGTGCATGAATCAAACTATTTAAAATGGAACATATTAAGAAATATACACTGATCTATTATACCAAAATCACTGTATGCACAGTATTTCATATGTGTATGTATTAGCAATTTTAATACACATATTAAAGGAAAGAAAAATGATGAGGGCAATGATTCATTGGTCATTAAGAGCTTTAATAAGATCTCATATTTTTTCTAGTTAATATAAGTAAACAGGCTTGTCTACCTACTACTACTTGCCCATGGTACACTGGCTGATACCTGATTGGTGTGCAACAGAAAACATTCAAGTGCGTGACAATGTTACTTTACCTTTCTGTACCTCCGTTTTCTGATCTGCGAAAGGAAGGGGTTGTGATAGATTATATTATCTAAGTTCCCACTGGGCACTTAGAAGTTTTTAGTGGTACAATTTAGATTGTTCACTTTCAACCCACCAGTTGGCATAATTCACAACAAACTTACCTTTTCTCATTGGAAATCTTAAGACTTGAGAAAAATCAAAATTGAAAAGGACAGGAAATCAAACTGGAAAGGAAGAGGGCCCATCCTAGTCCATTACTTCCTTAAATGACTGGTTTTATGCATAGAACAAAATGTAAACGCTTAAATGCTATGTATTTCTCTCACAACACGTTCCTTCCTCAGTTCGAAAATCATCATGACTGCCTACTCTATGCTTTATTCTCCAGACATAGCCCCCATTTGCTTGCTAAACCCTGGTGCCATATCAAACAAATTAAAGCCCACTGTTGTATAATTAGAAGGAAGTTTTAAAAAGCAGTTGCCCTAGAGGGGCAACCATTAATTTAAATTTAGAGTAGAATATAAAGTTTATAAAATGATTTCTGAGAACAGGTTTGTATCTTGCAATGTTACTGAGGTATAGTTGACATAAAATACAATTTATGTATTTAAAGTATACAATATGATGCATTTAATATATGTGTATACTTCTGATACCACCACCACAATCAACCCAGTGAACTTTCTAACGCTCCTGAAAGTTTTCTTATGGCCCTTTATAATCCAAGCTGCTCTCACTTCTCCAACTGTTCCCCAGGAAACTACTGTTCTGCTTTCTGTCTCTATAGATAAGCTTGCATTATGTAGAATTTCATATAAATGGAATTCATACTGCATGTACTTTTTAAAAACTGGCTTTTTTCACTCAGCATAATTATTTTAAAATGCAATCTGTGTTGTTGTGTGTATTGATATTTTGTTCCTTGTTATGGCTGAGATTCCATAGCATGGATATATCACAATTTGTTTATCCGTTCATCAGTGGATGGAATTTAAGTTGTTCCCAGTTTGGGGCTGCTACAAACAAAGCTGTTTTGAATATTCATGCAGAAGGCTTTGTGAGGTTATGTGTTTCCTTTTCTCTTGGCTAAATATCTAAGAGTGAAATAGCTGGATCATATAGTCGGTGAATGTTTAACTTTTTAAGAAATTGTCAAACTATTTTCAAAGGGGTTGCGCTATTTTAAATTCCTCTAAGCAGTGTGTAAGAGTTCTAGTTACTCTATACCAGAGATCAGCAAACCATGTCCAGTTGACCAAAGCTGGCCTGATTATCTGTTTCTGTTTGACCCATGAACTAGGAATGGGTTTTATATTTTCAAATGATTGGGAAAATAAAACCTCGAAAAGTAATAACACTTGGTAAAATGTAAGAATTGTGTATGTTTAAAATTTGGATTTTAATGTCTGTAAATAAGGTTTTATTGGAACACAGCCATATACATTCATTCATATATTGTCTGTGGCTGCCTTTGTACTATGTTGTTAAATAGTTGTGATCAAGACTACATGGCCTGTGTGGTCTTAATATCTTTTCGTTTTTATATATTTTTAGATTCAGTTGCTAAAATGTTGTTAATAATTTTACATCTATAGTTATGAAGAATACTGGTGCATAGATTTGTTTTATTATAATGACTTTATCCTGTTTTCATGTCATGGTAATGCTAGCTTCACAGAATGATTCGGAAGGTGCGCCCTCTTCTTTTTTCAAGAAGAAGTATTATAAAAGTGGTACCACGACTTCTTCAAGTGTTTGGTAGGATTCACCAGTGAAGCCATCTGGGTTTGAACTTTCCTTTGTTGAAAGACACCTAACTATAAATTAAATTTTTCTAATAGATACACAGATATTCAGGTTATCTATTTTTCTTGATTGGGCTTTGGTGGTTTGTCTTTTTCAAGGCATTTCTCCATCTCATCTAAGTTATCCCATTTATTAGTATAATATTATTCAAAATATTCCTATCTATTAAATGTCTATAATATCTATAATGATAGTTTCTCTTTTATTCAGATATTAGTAATTTATGTCTTTTTGTTTTTTCCTGTTCAACCTAGCTAGAGGTTTCTTATTTTTGTTAGCTTTTTAAAAGAATGAATTTTTGTTTTTATTGATTCTTTCATTTTGGTTTTATTTATTTGATTTTTATCTATATTATTTCCTTTTTATTTTACTTTGCGTTTAGTTTATTAATCTTATTCCAGTTCTTTAAGGTGAAAATGCAGACCATTGATTGGAGACCTTCCTACTTTATTAATGTAAATGTTTGATGCTATATAATTTCCCTTAAGTACTAAATAAGATGCATACCACAAATTTTGATATATTGTATGATTATTTTTATTTATTCCAAAATATGTTCTAATTACTTTATTTAATTCAAAATATATCCTAATTCCCCTTGTGATTTCTTATTTGAATCACAAGTCATTTATAAATTTGTTTTTCAAACTTATGTTTGGGAGAACCAGAGATCTTTTTGTCATTTATTTCTAATTTAGTTTCAGTGTGATTGAAAGCATACTTTGTAAGATTTGATCATTTAAAAATTATTAAGATCTGTTTATGGACTTTCAGAATATGGTCTGTCTTAGAAAATGCTTCATGTGTATTTGAGAAAAATGCTGGGTGAAATATTTAACAAATGTCAACTAGGTCAACTTTCTTGATAATATTGTTTATGTCTTCAATAAGCTTACTGACTTTTGATTTAATTCTCCTATATATATTGAGAATAGGATGTTGAAGTCCCCAGCAATAATTGTGGCTTTCTCTATTTTTCCTCACTGTTTTTTCAGTTTTTATTTTGAAGCTTATTATTACATACATAAATGTTTAGAATTTTTACATCCTCTTAATGAATTGTGAAACAGTCCTCTTAGTCATTGGTAATATTTATTGGTCTGAATTCTACTTTGTCTGATACTAAAATAGCTATTCCAGTTTTATTTTGATTAGTGTTTATTTAGCATGGTATGTTTTTTTACTATCCTTTTACTTTTAAGCTGTCTATGTCATTATATTTAGAGTGCATTTCTTACAGACAACATGTAGTTGAGTCTTTCTTTTTTATCCAGTATGATCATCATTGCCATTAATTGGGGTATTTAGACCATTTACATTTAATAGGGTTATTGATATAATTGTTTTAAATTTGCCATTTTGTTATGTGGCTTTTATTTGTCCCATTTGTTCTTTTTCTCTATTTTTGCCTTCTTCTGAATTAATTTAGTGGTTTTCATAATTCTGTGTTATCTCTTTATTAGCTATACCTCTTTGGGGTTTTTGTGTGTTTTTTTGGTCTGTTTTTTTTTTGATTGTTGTATGCTTTAGCGTTTATAGTATATATTTTCATGGAGTCATGAGTACCTTCAAAAATATTCTTCTCATGTAGTATAAAATTTTACAGTAGTGCACTTCCATTTCCTCCCCTTTGGCCTTCTTGCTATTGTTGTCATGCATTTTATATCTACATATGTTATAGACTGCAAAGCATTGTTATTGTTTTTGCTTTAAACAGTCATTTATCTTCCAGAGAAGTTTAAAAATAAGAAAAATATTTCTTTTATATTCATGTGTATATTTACCCTTTCTAATATTCTTTATTCCCTTTTTTAAGATCTGGTTTTCATCTAGTATTATTTTCCTTATGCTTGAAAGAATTACTTTAATATTTTTATAATGCTGGTGCTTCTGGTGATGAATTCTTTCAGCTTTTGTAAACAAAAAGTCTTTGTTTCATCTTTATATTTTGAAAGATTTTTTTTCTTGGGTTGATAGTTTCCCCTGTATTTTAAAGGCAGTATTCGACTTTCTCTAGATTGCATTATTTCTGAAAAGAAAGTTGCTGGCATCCTTATCTTTGTTTCTCAAGGTGAAATATGTCTTTCTCTTCTGGCTGCATTTAGTATTATGCCTGTCACTGTTTTAAGCAGTTTGAGTATGATGTATCTCACTGTGGTTTTCTTCATATTCCTTCTACTTGGGCTTTGTTGAGCTTCTGGGATCTGTGTGTTTGTAATTTTTATAAATTCTGGAAATTTCTCACCATTATTGATTTAAATGTATTTTTCTGATTCTACCACTCTCATTCTCTCCTTCTGAGATTCTAATTACATGTGTGTTAGGTTGCTTAATATTGTCTCCTAACTCACTGATGCTCAATTCATTTATTTTCCTTACTTTGTTTCATTCTTTGTTTCATTCTAGATGGTTTCTAGTGCTAGGTCTTCAAGATCATCAGTTTGTTCTTAAGTATTTAATCTTCTGTCAGTCTTTTGTAGTGTATTTTCATCTCAAGAGATATGATTTCATAATACATGTATTTATCTATATATATGTGTATATGTATGTATGTATCTACAAGTATAGGTGCTTGTGTTTGTGTGTGCATGTGTGTATGTTTATGTGATGGCTCTCTATGTCCTGCTCATTTTCCTCTACTTTCTTGAACATATGAAGTGTACTTCTAAATGCAGTTGTAATGTACTTCTCTACAAGTTCAATTATTCATGTCATTTCTAGGCCTAGAGTTAATTGGTTTATCTCCTTATTATGAGTCTGATTTTCTTGCTTCTTTGCATGCACAGTAATTTTTTATCAGATGTTAGACATTATGAATTTTGGTTTCTGGAATGCTGGATTTCTTTTACTCTTTTAAATTCTTTTAGTGGGACTTTGTTGCAGGATGTAGTTAAGTTATTTGGAAATCATTTGGTCTTTCAAGGCTTGTTTCAGAGCTTTGTTGGCCAGGTCCAGGAGAGCCCTTACTAATTTAGGACTTAGTAATAGGGCTAATTTGGCCTATTACTGAGACATTACCATTTTGAGAGCTCTATTCAATTCCCTATATATTGAGACATCTTTCCACGCTACTGTTTGAAAATCAGACTATTTCCAGCCATGTAGGGTCTCTGAGATTTGCTCTACCTGCTCCTTTTTGGTAGTTCTTTCAACAGCCTTGCTTGTTTTCTCATGTGGATGTGTTGGTGAATATTCAGCTGAAGGTACAAGGGGAATCCTCTACTGATCACTAGCGTTTGCTCTCTCTCTCGCTACATAGCTCTCTTCTGTTTGGTACTCTGCCTTGTGAATTGTTTCTGCTTGGCCTCCTTGACTCTGAACTCTATCTCCTCCACCCAGGGAGACCAGGGACATATTCTCTACCCTACAATGTGACCTAAAAACTGCTTCAGTGCAATAAGCTGAAACAATGATAGAACTCACCTCATTTGTTTCCCTTCCTTCAGGGATCATGTCCTGCCTACCTGTTTTCTAATTTCTGAAAACTGTTGCATATATTTTGTCTGACTTTTTTTTTTTCAGTTGTTTCAAAGAGTACAAAATTTCTGTGGGAAGTTGTCACTGAAAATAAACTATACCTGCTGACATGTGTGCCTTCAGCTTACTCTATATCTGAATCCAACTTGCTTGAAACTTTTCTGAGAATGCTGTCTTTCTGACCTAATCCCTTCTAAAGTTGTGCCCAAGATTTATAACTGAGAATGAATGTGTCTGTATAAAAGCAGGGCAAAATAGAAATGTGAATAAGAAAATGAGGTGTAAGAAACTACCTCCCACAGCTTTACTTCTAGAGACTTCTGCTCAAGTCTGGTGGTACCAGATGCTTTAGGTTGACTGATGAGAAATTACAATAGTGTAATTCTATCCTTTAGCTCTCCAACTTGGCATCCTCTGCCATCTTTGATTTGAGAGTCAGTGACACTATACATAAACACTAGAGGCTTTATCACCAGGATAGGAGACTCACAATCTGTTATGGGTTAAACATTTATATTTATTTCTTATTTTTATTCATTGGGCCTCAAGTTGGTGTTAAATGATATGAAAAAGAATGGTAGAAATTTTTACTTTGTTGTGTCAGTCATAGCAAGAGAAAGCCAAGGTTCAGTACCAAAGAACATGTCTCTTGTTTTCATATCTACTTTTTTGTAAAATTGCTAGAAAACAGCTTTGCAATTCCTGGATTCTTTTACAGAATTTTTGCCATATGTTCATCCCAGCAAAAAAGAGTCCTGTGCCTCAGAATTGCTGATTCTATGTGTCAGTTCCAGGAGGACGTGATGTTTGCACCATTGTGACTAGAGGATAAAAATTATCACCCTTGTACATTTTCTAGGCCTCCTCATTATTATATAATCATCCAAAAGCTTCTATTTAATTTTTGCTCTCGTTTTACCAAGTATAAATGGGATTTCTGCATTCTGAAAACATATAAAATGCATATGTATACTATCTATAATGGGTGGAAAGCTAGAAGTGTTGATAAGGGACCAAATTAAAAAGATGAAACCAGTTATTTTGTCTTTAAGAGTAGTATTTACAACTAAGTAGTATTACAACTAACTATTTACAATTGAAGAAACAGAAATTGTTGAACGTTGACAATATTTGTGGTAAACCATGCCCTCTTCCATTTATGGGATATAAACTATATCTAGGAGGTAATGCATGATTTTCTAATATATAACAAAATTAGGACATTCTTTTCACATTGCTGTTTATAGAAAGGAGGAATTCTTGGTGACTGGAAGTTGACTCAGCTTAGGACTGAGCAGGACAATTGTGATTAGAGCAGGAAAATTCACTTTTATATACTTGAATTCAAAAATTATAGTCTTTGATTGGCTTACTTGTTGGTAGTTCTGGAAAAACTCAGTAACTCTAAATTCATTAATAAAATTTTTCTGTCCCACCAGGACCTACTGTTGAGTAATCCTACAGCCTTTTCATTGTTTCTCACCTACCTTTTTTTTTTTTCCCCACCTTCCTTCTCCAGGGTAAACGTTTTCACTTTCTAGCATGCATTGTCAACTCCCTTTGGCTCCTCTGGCTTCATCACATTCACCTGATGCAACTCTAACCTTTCTGAAATTTAAATCTCTGCCTTTTCTATTCTTAAACGAATGCAAGCCAGTATGTTTAAAAAATACATTGCTTATTAATTGATCTAACTTTTTAATTCATGGTGATTAACCTCAAATGGACCCTTGATACTTTCCGGATAAATTATATTCAATATACCATTATTATGTTTAAATTTATAAATCACTTATTTCACTGAGAACATTGAAACAATCAAGAAGAAATCTCCAAGTTCCTACTACCACCTTTATCACATACCTGCATCTTTATCTATATACTTTTCCTGCTTGCCTGGTATTGTGGATGAAGTGTGCAAACTTTTGTCTGAATGCAGCTCCTACACTTGTCCGTTATGTCCCATTTCCTCTTACTTGCTGAAAGACATCACAGCAGCAATTGGATAGTTCCTTTCTGAGTCATCACTTTTTCTCCTTTTACCAGATCATTTTCCATCAGCATTCAAAAGTGCTGAAATTTATTCTGACTTAAAAAATATCTCCTAATAGGCTCACAGACGTAGAAAACAAACTTATGTTACCAGAGGAGAAAGGGGGGGGAGGGAGGGATAAATTAGGAGTTTGGGATTAACAGATAGACACCATTATACATAAAATAGATAAACAGCAAAGACCTAGTGTATAGCACAGGGAACTATATTCAGTATTTTGCAATAATCTATAATGGAAAATATATATATATATATATGTGTGTGTGTGTGTGTGTGTGTATATGACTGAATCACTTTGCTGTACACCTGAAACTAACACAACATTGTAAACAACTATACTTCAATTAAAAAATAAATTAAATTTTTAAAAAAATCTCCTGATCTTAAATCCCCCCTCAAGCTAATGCTTCACTTCTTTTCATCTGTTTATGGCAAGACTCCTCAGAAGAATCATCTGCATGGGCTGTCTCCAGTTAGTCTTCCTTTATCTTCTATTGAATCTGAATGAATGTCTGCCTCTCCACCTGTTATGCTCTGATCACATTTACCAATTTATCCCATGTTGCTAAATCCAATAGTTAACTCTCAGACCCCATATTAAATCACCTCTCAGTAGCACTTGACAGAGTTGATTATTCCTTTTTCTTTGAAATCCTTTTGTCACATGGCTTTAAGATGCCACCACATTCTTTGGAATTTTCTATTTCACAAAAATATTCCTCAATTTCCCACTAAACTTTGTAGGGCTCTGGAGCCCAGACCTCAGGGCTCTTTATGATTTACCTATACTCATTTGTAAGACAGACTCTTCCAAAATTTATCTCTTCGCCTTGGACTTGCAGCTGAACTCCAGATTTATATATCCAGCTGCTTATTAAACATCACCGCTTGAATGTCTAATAAGCATCTCAGCTTTATGGGCCCCAAACTAAATGTCTTTTCTTCATCTCCAACCTATAGTCTTCTCCATCTTAGTAAATAGTAAACATATCCCCTTGGCTCAGGTGAAAACTTTGGGAGTTATTTTTGACTTCACTCTTTGTCACATACCTTATATCCATTCCCCCAGCAAATCCTGTTGGCTTTATGTTCAGAATATGTCCATATTCCAACAGATCACAACCACCACAGTGCTACCCACAGTGCATGGCAGCATCAGTGCTCTTGCCATGACTGAAATGGTCTAATTACTTACTTCACCATTTCTACTCTCACCCTCCCACTCCATGCGCTGTACAGCTGCTAAAGTGATTCTTTTAGAACTTAGGTCATGTTCCCCTCCTCTGCTCAAGCACTAATGATCTGCCCTTTACCTCAGAGTAAGAGCCAGAGTCCTTACAATCACCTCAGACTTCCTCATGGCTTTTTTCATTACACACATTCAGTTTTTTTCAGATGTCAGCTCCATAATGAAGCCTTTGCTGACCACTCAATTTAAAATTGTAAAACAACTCCCAAGCCCTAGAACTTCCCATTTCCCTTCAATCTTTATCATTTTTCTAAAGAACTTACCACATCATTGTATACCATATATCTTATCTATTTAGTTTTTATTGTCTGTCTTTCCTCATATAAAGTGAACTCCCTAAGCAGGGCTTTTTCCTTTTTCTCTTTTGTTTCATGTAATAATCTTAGTGTCTAGAACAGTACCTGGCACTTAACATTTGTTGAAATAATGAAAAAAATGAGGCTTTTATAGAAGTTGAACAATATATTGAGTCTTTAGAAGTACCTTTATAATTAAAGGATTACAAGATGTAGAGTATTATAGTCTCTTCAACTTAAGGCTAGATGCATGAATATCATATTTTTGTTCATGTTCCTAGGTGTCCGTTTATTGTTAACCAAATTAAAGCATTGGGGTCTACTTAAGTAGTGATGCTGAAAAAGGCATATGAGTGTATGTGCGTGTTTGTGTATGTGTGTGTTCTTCCTTTACCACTCCTGCTCACAACGTATCACTGCTTTATTTCAAGATTCCTAATGGCTCCAAACTTACACACACACATACACACATCACACACTTTCCAGAATTAGGTGCATCTACCTGTCTAATTAGTTCATATCACTTCTCACCAAGGACCTGCCATTTCTGCAACTCTTGTCTCAGAGCACCTTGCTCTCTTTACATCCAGGCCATCACCTATGAATTTCCCTCACCTTGAATGTGCTGACATTTCCTATCTATCTTAGAAAATGCTCACTGTTACCTTTAACAGATGTTCCCAATACTGACTTGCCTCTTCTCCCTATACTTATAGACATGATTGTTTATATCATTCATGTAACATTTATCCTAACCTGCCTTATAATTGATGTATGTGTGTCATATGGCTCCATTGTCCTTCTAAAACATACACCTGGAAAAAGTTAATCTAAGTGAATCAAACTGCCTGTCTTCTTTGAGTTTATACCCTTACTGCTAAGCACTAATGGAGATAAACTCATTACCTAGCAGATTAGTGCTGCTCTAAATTCGTGATATCCAACTTCAACTGGGCTGCCATTGATTTCCTAATTAGTTCTCACTCCCATTTCTTTGCAACAGATATTTCCAGCCTTCTCCATTCTCCTTAAACCTCTGTTCCTGCCAGTTTGCTTCTCACCCCTCAGCATATGTCCTAGCCTCCTACTTAAAGGAGAAAATAGAAGCCTACTAATGACTCTCAACTTTATGCAACCAGAGCAGCTTATTTGCACCCACACTTATCCTTTCCTCCTCTCTCTTCTTTCGGCGGCGTATGAATTAACTGTCTGATGCTAATCTCCCCACCTGTGCCCTTGATCTCTTTCTTTCTCACCTTTTCAGCATTCTCACTCTAAGAATTGAGGAGGATTCCTTCTCCTGTGTCTTCAACTCTACCATTATTTTTGGCTTCCTTTCCCTCAGTACCAAACATGCTTGCCTAAGTTTAAAACAACCTCTTCTTGGTATCATATTATTCTCTAGCCACCACCTTCTTTTCCTCTTTCTTTCATAGATACAGACCTAAAGTGTTGACCATCCTTGTGGTTACTCTTTTCATCTCACTCATTCCTCAGTCTACTGTATTCTAGCCTCTGCGCTGACTACAACAGAGACCATAACTCTACATCTAGGATGAAGTCTTAATTCGTAGCATCGTTAATAAAATAAGGAAAGCTGCCTTTTCATCCCCAGCTCTAGTCATGCCTTCCTCAGTGTTCCCATTCCCATGCTCTCCCCCTCCCCCAAAACTATGTACCACAGCTTCTTAAGTCTTAGAATATGTAATGATCTCTCCTTCTCTGACCTTCAGAATTTCTGGTCTTGTGACTTTGGCTGATTGGTTAGCATTTGAATATCCTCCAGGTCTCACTTGAGATACTACTTTATTCAGAAAATGTCTCTGACCGTGGTCTTCCCCAAATCTGTTAAGGTGGTCTGTGTATGTTGTCCCATAGCAAGTTCTTACTTCCTGTCACATTGTAATTGCTCATTTAATTGTCTACATCCACCACTAGATCACAAGTTTCATTATGGCATACAGCCACATCTCCTTGTTTATCATTAGTTCCTTGGTTTTCTACAACAGAGTTTGTAGTATACACACTATAGTATCAGTCACTGTGAGATATATATATCTATAGAGATATATAGAGATAGATTGATAGATATAAATTTCAACAATAAACGTATGTTTTCCCATTTGCAAACACGTTAGGGTTTGTGAGGCAACAGATGCAAACATAGGGTTACATTATCACTGTAAATCATCACATTTGCTTAACATTTTTGGAATTCTAGACAATCATTTCCATAGCTGTCTTTAACTAAACATGTTTTTCCAATAATATAGCCAAATTTCAATATAATATGCATGTAATATTAATATATATTAGTGTAATACAGATATTGGCTATATGCCAGAGTGTCCAAGACTTAGTCCTTGATCCTTACCCTTTCTTGACCATCATTCTTTTGATAATTTTAATGAATCTTGTGAAGTATTTTATTAGTTATGTATTGCTCTGTAACCAGTCACCCCCGAAGTTGTTGGTATAAAACAACAGCAGTTTCTTATCTTTCATGATTTACGGGTTTACTGGATGGTTCCTCTCCTGGTGACACTTGGCTCACTCATGCCACTGCATTCAACTGGAAGGTAGGCTGGAAGGTCCAAGATGCCCTCACACGCAGGTTTGGTGGTTGGTTCTGGCTGTCAGCAGGGTTGCCTTGGTTCTCCCTGTTGTCTCACGTTGTCCTACAGGTCAGATGGGCTTCCTTACATTGCAGTTTCAGGGCAGTGCTCTAAGGGAGTGAAAGGAAAGCTAAAAGACCTGTATAGACTTAGCCTCAGAGGTCATATCATCCCTTCTGCCACAGTTTATTGGTCAAAGTAAGTCACAAAATCAGTGCACAAGTAGGAGATGGAAAAATAGATTTCACTTTTTAATGGAAGGAGAACAAAGTCATATTACAAAGGTACAGGCAAACTGGGGCAGGATGATGCTGTGTCTCTCCACAGGAAAAAAAAAAAACAATCTATATGATAATGACTCTCAAAATTTCATATTCTGCCCACACATCTTTATCAGGATTAGACTTGTATATTTGACTGCCAAACTAACATCTACATGGACATCTAAAATGAGCATGTCCAAAACTGAACCCCTTATCCTTCCTACTCTGGAAACTGCTCCACTTAACATCTTCTCTGTCCCAGTTAATGGCAAATCCATCCTTCTAGCTGCTCTAGCAAATTTTTGATATCACCTTTGTCTAGAGTGGCTTTATCATCTATCTTCCAAATTGGGATACATTTGAAAGAGAAAACAAAAGTGAAAAATAATTGAAATGATGTAATTTTTTAAATACGTATTTTTCAACAATTTGACCTTATTGTGGATTTCAAAAATATTTTATTCAAAAGTCCTTTCAAAAATAACATTCTTCTAAAATAAAATTTACATGTATTCTTATATTTTAAGAAATAGAAAATAGTGATTTTTTGAACTGCTGATACATTCAATGCATTCTTTTCTTTACACTATATTTTTAAATGAGAAAAATACTGTAAGTGTCAAGGTATCTAGGAAGCTCATAGAAAATTCTGCTAAAAGGAGGATATTTCAGTTCTGATTTTTTTATTAACGTATATATATATAGTTCATTTCAAATATGCCATAAGTTCTTTTTTTTTTGCCTCCATCAGGACTACCTTTCTTTGATAACTATTTTTACAGTAAAAAATTTGTCAGATAATTTTCTCTACATATGATTTCTTTGAGTGTTTCATCATTTCGATGCTACAAAACCATAGGACTTTGCAACTTTATTCCATTGGTTCAAAATGAACATGTATCCAATTAAAAATGGGAGCTCTATGAAAAGAATCTTTCCATACTTGGGATATTGCAAAGTGAAATTATCAAATTTCAAAATGAAATCATATATATCATTTGACCTGTCATCACCTATATTTTCCTGTTGTCTGTTTTTTTTACAGAAATACATTTGTAAGCCTTTCTGTTTTCAGGTTTAATTTTAATAATTAACTATAATCTATTAAAATCTTTGGTAGCTAGAGTTTTGTTTTGTTTTCTTTTAGGCTTTTTCATCCCTAAGTACTTCAATTAAAGATTTCTGATTTGAATGAAAATTAATCAACATTTAAAGGACTAACTCAGAAAAAGTTCACTGTCACGTAGAACACAGTAGTAACTCAAAGGATCGGATTTGGGATGCACTGCCTTGCTAAAGTTTTTTTTTTTTAATTAAACATCAGCTTTATAGCTGTTTTTCTGCGTGTGTGTACAATACTATTTATAAATTTTGACAACTTCCATTTTCATTTTTAAAATATCACCACAAATTTAGACTTAGTTTTGAATTATGCATGTCCCACAACCAATTCCAGTATATTTCTACTACACAAAGACCTTAATTATTAAGAACATCGTTCTTTTCATTATGACTATGGTACTGTATCCCCCAAAATTTGCGTTCAAATTTTCACTACAAAACAAATAATTTTACCTTTATTGTTTCAGTCACCCAAGTGGCATTTGAAGTAATGTTAGAAATTTCACTGGCAAAGGAGTGAAACTTTAAAAGCTTTAATTTGAACTGGATGAATAAAGTAACGAAACCATTAGTGACTTAACTGATTTTCTATCTGAAGAATCTAACAAAACTTACATAGCACCAGCATCACTTAATTATTCATGAAACTCTTCAACTGTTGGACCACAAGAAACTTGAAATGGAAGATGAACAAAAGTAATTTAAAATAATGAGCAATGATGGAAAAGTCATTCTTCATTTAGTAACTTATAAACCCACATTTGGCAGGTCCAACTATAAAATAATTTGGGGGTAACTATCTTCTTTAAAATCTTCACTGATGCTTCTTCATCACATTTGTGTGTTCTGCTCTTCATGTGACCTGTGGTATCGTTAATACCACCATGGAAGATGGCAAATACCAACAAGAGTTTGTGAAGGTTGCATATTTATCATCAACTTTCTTGTGGAATGAAAACTCAGTACTTTTTGTTATTATTAGACATCAATTTACTGTTTCATAGTTTAGCAAAACCAAAAATGTTTGTTGCAAACTATTATAGAAATATTACAAGATAATAAAACAGTTACAGATTTATGCCATATGATGTATGACATATACTAATATAAAATATCATGGTAGCAAGAGTGCTCAGATTCTTTTCTATACAGGACTAGTCTATTTCTAATTTCCCCTTGTATTTCATAAGCCACTGTGACCATCAATGCCACTGTCTGGTGATCTAGTGGCATTGTGTATCTCACAGGCCCAGCAGACACAACTGCCGAGTACACCAAGTGGTCAGCAGGAATGACAGTGCTGAGTGGTCCATCCACTAGACAGCACTAGTTACTGTTGTAAGGGAGCACACTTCATTTTGTCAGAGGAGAAGAGTCTTCTCTTCACCCCACACCAAATCCATTACTACATCCTGTTTTCTCTACCTTCAAAATATATTGAGAATCTTAACATATCTGCAGCCTCCTTGGCTACTTCTCTGGTTCGAGTAACCATCCTATCTCACTTGGATTCCTGTGATAGCCTCTTAATTGGTGTCCATGCTCTACCTTGTCACTCAGCAGTCTATGTTCAATACAACAGCCAACTGATACTTTTAAAATTTAAGTTAGCACCCTTCCTTCCTCTATTAGAAACCTTGCAGTGGCTCCCTCGTTAGCTCAAAGAAGTAGCCAGAATCCTTATTTGGCTCCAAAACCTCACTCCATCCGGCCCCATTACCCCTCTGAACTCTCTTCCTAATTCTGTCCCCCTTTATCACTTGCCTGAACCATGGAAGACTCTTTTGACAGTCCCCAAATACTCTATGCATCTTCTCACCTGAGGGTCTTTCCTCTAGCTGGTACTTCTATCTTGAATGCTCCTTTATCAGATATCCTCTTGGCAGAATTCCCTAACTTTATTCCAGAATGCAAATTAAAATCTCATCTCCCCAGTGAAGTTTACCTGACCACCCTATTTAAAACTGCTATCTGAACACACCCGTATCTTACTACTGACCCTCTGTGCTCTGCTCGACTTTTCCCCTTTTTTCTACAATATTTATCAGGTTCTATATACTGTGTTAATTATAGTACTGGTCAGCTTAGCCTGTCATACTTCTGTGATACTATGGTAACTGAAGACCTCGATGACTTAGAACAGCAGTGTTTTATTTGCAGTGTCTTTCATTCTGAATATTCCATGCTGAATTGCCTTTCTCCTGGTAGAGAGAAGAGACAGCAGAAGCTTCTGCTTAGAAATAATGCCCATTACTCCCACTGACGTTTCATTAGCTAAAACAAGTAATATGGTCAAGCCTGAGGTCAAAAATGTAGAAAATAAAATCCTCCACAGAAAGGGGCTTCATACTAGTTAATGTTTATTATTTATTGTGTGTTCTCCCACTAGTACCTCAAGGGCAGGGCCCTTTATCTGTTGTGTTTGTTTTGTTTTTTTCCTAGTAAATATTAAGTACCTAGTACAGAGTTTGGCACATAGTGGCTATGAAGTAAAGTTTTATTGAATGAATGAATGAACACAAATACACTGTTTATTATATGGTTTTGCTTTTAGAGCTGCCATGGCTAAGGTGAATGCTGTCTGTCATACTTAAAAAAAAAGATTATAGGCTTATCTAGTAATTAATTTATTGTTGACATTTCATGGTTAACTTAACATCCTGTAGTGGAGGATAATGAATAATGTTCCAGTGATCAGGGGATAAGAGTGCATAGCTGGTTCTGTAGCGTTGTCACTAGTTTATTGCCCTTGGAAATGTTTCCTTTGTTAACAGAATCCATATAGCAATGTGTTTAACCCAAAGGAATGTGTCATGATTAGCTTAGGCCAATAATGTCACTACTTTTCTTTTCTTAACCCTTGTAGAAATTGTTCTGGGATGACTTCCTTAAGAGGGAGTTTGCCGAGGGCATCTGGGAATTCATTTCCTCCCTAATAAAAGAGATATTTGTATACCAAGAATGTCTTTTTTAGTTCTTCTCTCTGTATCTTCCATCTTGGATTCTGCTGGGTGAAGATGACATGCCTAGAACTAGGGCAGCCAGTACATAACCACGAGGTGACAGACATGAGAATGAAAGCAAACACACAGAGAATGAAGGATTAGAACAATGAAAAAGCCAATCCTTTTACCACATTGTTGAGCTGCCAAAACAACCCTATATTTGCCATCCTACAGAATTCTTGGTAAGTAAACAATGCATACACTTGAGCAGTGGTTCAAAACATTGTAATTTAGGTGTTTTGTTCTGGCAGCTGAATGCATCCTGAGACAGATCAGTTGGGTGTAAAAAATCATAAACAAATATCACATCTCAAATCACAGCAATATGGTTTAAGAATGTCTGAAATAAATAAGGAATACAAACTGAAAGCATAATTTTGGGATATTACCCATACATTTGATATGGTCAAAATGCTAGAATGTAAACTGAATATAAATGGAGAAAAACTTTAGAAAATAATTAACTTGATTTTGACTTACCTTGACTCAGAGAAGCAGTTTGAGAGTTTTTTAGTTGTCAATCAGCTGTTTTAAAATCACATAGATTCAGTCATAATTAGAAACATTCTACTCATAGTTTATCACCATTTTAATGTGAAAATAACAAACACATAGTAATTATTTTATTATTTACCTAGCATACAAGCTTGACCTTGAAAGGGTCTAGTTCTAATTTGAAGGTAAATATGGTTTTATAATTTTATAGGCAATGGAACATATCTTTGAAAGCATCTGACAATCAGTATGAGACTTTCAGTATTAGTGTATCACCTGTGAAAAATGGAGGTTTTGCTCCAAATTGAGGATAACATTATGGGTTGTAGGAGATATATGCTATATTTGACCCTATGGGAGGATAAGACAGTGACATGAGCAAGGGAATAAATAGCATTCCTATGGAACTGAAATGTATATTAGTTATGAATTCATTTGTAAATAATAGACAATTCTGTTACCATGGCTTAAACAGGTTTTCTTTGTCTTGTGAAGCAGGAAGTTAAAGATGGGAAATTCAGGACTGCCGTCAGGGTTCAGTGATGCCACCAGAAACTAAAGCTGTTTCCAGTCTCAGCTTTTCTATCCTTATTATGCATTTATTAACCCTTATATTTCCTATCTCGGTTGAAGGATGGATTTTTCACCTTATGTTGGCATTCCTGGGCAGCAGAAGGCTGAGTACTAAGCTTCACTAGGTTTTGCTTTTTGACTTGAGGAAGAAACCCTCAAGGGCTTCTCATGATAGCTCATTGGCCAGAACTGTGTCACAAGACAACCCATGGCAGCCAGGCAGTGTGGGAAGTTGAGTATTTTTTACTTTCTAACCTTTAAAGTAGAATAATTCAAGGGTGAAAATAATCACAAATGGGATTTAGAGACTCACTAAAGAGGGTGATTATATGGAAAACAGTTTCTTTTGTGGTCTCTCTTCTCTGGAGCTGAGAAAGTACTTATGAATCTTCATAAATATGGAAGGAAGAAGCATCTTTTTCTACCATTCCAGTCCCGTTCTCCCTGCCTGCAATCCATTCTCTTCTTCCATTTCCACTATATGAACATTACTCATCTTCAGGATCAACTACATAATTTTTGGTGTCCCATGCAGACTGAAAGTGTGGGGCTCTGCCCAACAGCTTAAAAATCAGTCTCGCATTCAGATGGGACCATCACCACAGCCCATGGTGATGCAGTTTCTGTGCTGGGACACACTTCATATCTGGATCAGGGGTGGATGGGAAGCCTCTGCTGAGCTGCTACTGAATGTTCCTTTCCTGACTCTTCCAGTTCTTTCTGGCCTCCAGCTGTGCTCTGTGTGTGGTCATAATTCCCTTGCCTGAGGGTCAGCCTCTTGGGTGGTTGCTCTGTGCTTTACACGGTTCTCAGCTTCACTCCAGTGTTGAGCCCTTGGTAGATCCCTGATGCATCATTAACTGCCTCTGTCCTTTGTCTTTAACCACAGCTGGCAGTCTCTCAGTGGTGATCACAATCCTGCTACCCAGTGGCCAGCAGTGAAAGTTTGTCCACTATAGTAGAGCTAAATGTTTGCACAGAGAATTTTCTGAAGGTGCTCACCATGCTTCAGGTCAGTGTTCTTCCTAGGGACTCCATGCCAAGGCTTCAGGGAGGGCTTAAAGTCACATTCAGCATCCCCAATTCGGGAAGGGCTGTAGAGGCAGAACTCACTTTCTCCCTCCTGGTTTTAGACTTAGTTTCTTCTTTAATTCCTATTATAAGCTGGGGCCTCACATTGTCTATTCTCTGTACAGTGTCACATTCAGAGAAATAGCTCAGCTATCAAAAAGTAATTAAAAGCAATCCCACCATTTACTGATATTTCTTGAAGAAGGTCTAAGGGATTTAATGCATAATTCATATCAATATTCTCACACTCTGTTGCTGCCTCCAAAACCTTGGTGTCCATACCTTATAATCTACGTCCTACAGAAACTCTTATAGAAGCACATTTTATTTAGCTCTTGGAATTTTCACTGTTTCCCTCACACTATTAGATTTTTTCTTTTATTTTCCTTTAAGTGTAAGTATAGTTTCTCCTGATCTCCCCACCCTAACAATATTTCTTCTACCCGACAAGATACATAGAAAAGCCCAGGGACTTCTCTGATAGGCTCAGAATTTCCCTTTGACGTTTGGAAACAGAGAAACCTAAAAGGCAGAGAGAGACTTTATTTTGTGGGAAGAGAGGAGGGAGAAGACTGAAACATTTTAATTAAATATCTTTTAAAATTCCTATCTCTCTGAGACTCACTACCCATGCCTGCCTGAACTCCCTTCCCCCAGACAAGGAAAAAATTCATCTCACTGAGTACACGCAGAACTGTGCTTGGGGGCAGAGAGCCAAGATTGGTTTCTGTTTATCATAGGAAAGAGCTCAAGGTACTTAGTTTTAAGCTGCACTGAATCTAGTATCATTCATCTGTTTATGTTCTTTTAAAAAAGCCTTTAAAAATTCAGTGCAGAACAACAACAACAAAAAAGCAAATTGTCCTTTGATTCCGTAATGGCTTTTATTCCCCAGAACTGTGGTGTGCAAATAAAGGAAAGGAAATTATGTTCTGAATTAAACTTTTCTTGCTTCAGCTGGGCTGAGTCACCTTTGACGTTCCATTTTTTGAACAGAACCGGCCGCACGTCTAGAGTTATTTTAAAAGATATCACGTACTAACTTGCAAACTTTAGAATGTTCTACTTCAGGCAAATCATCCAAAGGAAAGTAACTGAGCTGAATTTACCCATATATTTCCCTAGGCTTCGGTTCCCTCCCAAATCTTTTGGTATCTATAGTAGCATCCAGAATATTAAAGTACAGTCATTACAGATGCATGCCTCTCTGGTCCTCCTGGATGCACCACAGATGGCAAGATGCAATCAAAGGGGGAAGATAAATGCATTAAACTTCCCCTTGCATATATCCCTTGGTAGGGAGATAAGCAAATGGTAAGCAGTTTTTCAGTAAACAACTTCAGAATGTTTCTTAGGTTTTTAAATCAGCCAAGAACACAAGTGAGAGCCTATGGTCCTAATAACTTAAGTCCGTGATAGATTCAGGCAGAATGTTATCTGTAAAGGGTGAGAAGAGAGTGGTATCAAGTGTACATAATCAACATTAAGCAGAGGACTTACAGATTAGTATTCTACATCTCTCTGCTTTTTCCGTAGAATTTTTTTTTCAAAGAATGCTAGATGTGAAGGCATCCTTAGAGCCCGTACAGTCAGCAGCAATTCTCCGTTTCTTTATGGGAGGGACTTGGGCCATCAGTCTGGTGAGAGGACGAAGGCAGCTGGAGCATATGTCTCGAAACCTTGTTCTTTTGCAAGTATGCTAGTTTTATTTAGAGACTGTAAATATTCAGGGTGTCTAGGAGAGTGCCGATGGAGATTATTTGAGAAGAAGGTGAGCTGGCTAGCACCCTACCACGCCACACCCTCCTTGATGCTATTTCAATAGGGTAGAGTCCAAAAGAGTGGAGTTAGCATTCTGAAATATTTTTGAGAAAGAAACATTCACTTTGAATGGTTAGAAACAAACTTCCAGAGGACACCATGACATCAACTGGACACCTCTGATTTTTTTGGAGGTTTAATGGAGACAGTTTTGTGTATGGCCTGGAGCATGGATTTTAGAGTCAGAGAGACTTGTTTTCAAATCCCAATTCCACCATTTACTTGTTGCTTGACTTTGGGCAAGCCACTATACCTATCTGACTCTCAGATTCTTTATTTGTAAGTGACCTACTGCCTAGGGTTGTGTGGATCAAGATGGCACATGCATAGTTCCTAAGACATTGCTTGGCACCTCCTAGGTGCTTGGAAATGGTAGCTAATATTATTAATGTCATCACCAATGTTATTGCTCTGTTGAAACAATATCTGCTCCCCTGTGTTGCCCCTCTGTGTATTATGTACAAAGGGCTAGGGGTGTGCTGAGGAGAAGACCCTGAATCCTGACTGTGGGAAGTAGGGTAGGCTTCATAGAAGAAATGACATATTTTTGCAGGTTCTAAAGGATGAACAGAAGTTTATTAGCTGGGAATTGGGATTTAGGGGTGGAGAATTCCAGATAGAGAGAAAGAACAGTGTGTGTGTAAGGAAAACAGGTTTAGAGTGATTAGTCCTAAGGAACCAGGGCATAGGTGTAAGGAAAGGGAGATGGTTGTGGGGCTGGGATAAGAGAGGAGGAGCAGGATATGAATGTGAATAATAGTCAGAAACCTTGTGAGACTGACAAATTCACACTTACTCTGTGTGTACTGCAGAGCCACTTAGAGGTTTTTAAGCTGGGAAATGTCACAGTAAGATTGGTGTTTTGGAGACAATTCTGGTATGTTATGAAGGGTTTATGCGGAGAAATACAAGATGAGATGCAGGGACACTAATTAGGAAATTATTGCAATACGGAGGCTTAGTTTAGATCAGAGGCAGTAGAAATATAGAGATGAAGGTGTATTTCAGAAACAGAAAGGCAGGATTCTGAAGTGAAAATATTTATCCCTCACTACAGAGTCTCTTTCAGACATTCTAAGACAACTGTTGTGAGTTTTCTTGATCTTCCATTTGCCAACCATTTCCCAGCCCTTTGATTGTTTCAACTTAGAGCTGCTTTGTCTTCACTAGCGTACATTTTGTGAGTAATCTGAATCTGTCATTTTCCTGCTTTAAAATGAGAAGCCTAAATTGAAACCCATACTTGAAATGTAGACTCATCAACCCCCACAAACCAGACAGGGTACATCTAGTATTTTATATAAAATGGCATTCTTTTTTAAGTCTTGTCATAATCTTTTGAACTTGTGGTCAGCTAATACTTTCAGATCTTTTTTGCCTCAACAGTTGTTATGCCACTTTTTAGCATTTGATTTGCAAGGTTTCCACTTGTTCACATAATTTGATATTTTGACAGGCTGAGTTAGTTGCGCAGGTGTCTGGGAAAATCCCTGGACAGTTATATTTTAAAATAGCTTCTTTTCCTAAATAAGTGAGAGTGATTTATGAGTAAGCACATCTGTTAAGCTGTTTGGTAAACTGTTGGTGTGAGCTTCTATAGAGTAAGCCATGGTTCAAAACATTATCTTAAATCTGGAGTCCAAGACCGCTAGCTCTGAAATCCCCTTACCCCTACCCTTAGACAAGCTATTTTACAGAAGAGGAATATGGGGGGAAATGGGCAATCTGTCTTAAAAAGATACATTTAGACTTCATTTGATTCATAGATCATCGACAGATTCACCCATCATTTTCCATAAACCAAAACCATCTATCCAAATACAAGGTGGTATAATGATAATTCATGTGAAAAAAAACTGAAGATTTTTGTTGATAAACTCATAATGTGGCCTTGGGCAGATCATCTTCTTAGATGTGCCTTAGTTTCCTCACCTGTAAAATAGGGAAGACAACAATAAAAATAACAATAAAAATAATAACTGTCTCATGGAGGTCATTATGACGATTAATCACGTTTGTGAGATAATTAGAATTCAGCCAGTCTTATAAAAAGTGCTATAAGTAAGTACAGTATAAATATTTGTTAACTAAGTGTCACTCTCTGTCATCACTACCACAAACTGATGCAGCCCTGCATTCTCTGTTCTTTAGCTTACCCTCAGTTGAGTAAGAATATTTGATCATTTATCAAGAAATATTTATTAAGCACCTACTGTATTCCAGACATGGTGTTTAACTTGTGCTTATACAAGATTAAGAAGACATGACCTTTGCTTAAAACATTTAGAATCCAGTGGTGTTTAGAGATGCTTAAACCACCAATTACAGCACAGGCCATATGGAAAAATCAGTGACTTACAACCTGTGAAGTTATGATAAGTATTCAAGTCTCTCTACATATTTACATATTTTCTTTAAAAAATGGGTTCTAGAAGTATGACTGTTGCATGTGGTAAGAGGTTAGGATCTATAATGTGTTTTGTCCTAAAAATAAGTCCTTAAAAATGTAGGCAGTATTGATCTCTTAGAAACAGATGAGAATTCCTGGGTGCAGAGGTGACTAGAATACAATGGGGATAAAATTAGTGCCAAATTAATGTTTGGAAGTAATTATGGTCATATTTCTGCATCATGGAAGTTATCTCTGCTAGACTGTTTTAGATATTGTCATCTCAAACCTTTTTTTACAATGAGATAATAAACCGATAGCATAACCTTATTCACCTTTAACTGTGCATATTTGACACACAGATCAATAAAACACCTTTTCCTATGTGTGCCTTCCAGCACCCCACACATAAACCAGAGGTCAAGTGGCATTGTGAAAACATTGATCTTTCACTACGCTTCTATGGTCATTTAAAGCATTTACAATCATTCTTCACTGACAATACTATTATGAGTCAATTCACCTTGCAGTAACCTATACTTAACTAGGCTGACAACTAAAATGGTCAGACAAGCTGTATAGCATTCTTTCCTGCCTATAGCCAAAGTCTAATTGTACTTTTTAAAAAACACAATGGAAGATTAAGCTGGTATGGTAAGGCTGTATCCAATCACTGTCCCAGTTTAGAGGAACTTAAGCAGGTTGTTTAATACCACTCTCTTCCTTTCATCACCCATCCTTCCATTGGAATTACAGGTATTCTGGAACGTTGCAGGATTAAATTGCAGTGATAAATTGAACAGGGCCAAGTCAAGTCTACAGGCATAGGAGGGCACCACATCCTTTGAGACTTCATTGAGAGCACTGGGGACTTCCCAGGAAGACCAGTGCTCTCCTGCAGCAGATGGGAAGGCAGCCCAGTTGAAAACGTGGCTTCAGGCTTTGAATGAATCTCACTTGAATAAAGGCTAGATGTTCTGCAAATTATGATGTGGTGTCCACGGAGCTTTTGAACACACCAAAAAAGTCCCTGCTGGAAGTAACCTGGTTGAGACATCTCTCATTCTTGTAAGAATCCTGCAGATTCACCACGATTCTAAAAATCCTTATTTTTCTCTCCTTTTCCTCTCAAATGCATCCATTTTTATGCTTTTGAAACAGAAGCATCTAAAATAATGCATCTAATAGAATTTAAGCCTTTGGAAACACTAGAGACAGATTGGCAGGCTATTTCTGCTTCCTACTCTGGTAAACTCAAGGACACAGACCAGGAACCTACTAACTGCTTGAATGGAGATACTTAAAGGAAAGAAGGGACAGGTTGAGAGGGGCAAAGAATATAAGCAAGATAAAGAAAAATTGGTTAGTATTTCAAACAGCTCTACAGCAGCTCAGTTACCCAGAGAGGCCCCCCACGGTCCATGGACCTCGACTGAAGCTGCAGGGGTTCGATTCCTGTTCTGGCACTTGCTAGCTGAGGTGCTGTCCACAAATGACTTGATCTCGCTAGACCTCAAGGATTCCCACCTGAGCGGATCAGGGTAACAACAGCACTCTTTCTCATGGGTTGTTATATGAGGATTAAGCAAGTAAATATGTGGCACACTTAGAAGCATAAACATAAACACTCAAGTGAAATATTAGAACTGGTAGAACTGTTATTATAAGTAAACATGTTTCAAATTCTCATACTTACAAACCTCAGAATATACTTTTTACCAATCCTAAAATTGCCCAACTATTAGAAAGGGTTAGAAAAGTAATCTTGTTATTATGGTCTCACAAAGGGTGACGACTAAGGCTCTATAAATATGCAGACAAAAGGACCTTTGGGATTGAGCTCAAGCTGTTATGGATGTGAAGACAAAGAAAAACTTCTCGAGTTTAGGGAAGAAGAGAAGAGTCTGGAACGGGATAGAGAAGAGATTTCAAAGCTGAGCCAGAATCTCAATTATGTCTTAAATTCAACCACTCTCTAAACGACTTCCATGCTGGCAGTCATTTTTCTGCTTTTGTTTTGTTTATAATTCTATCAGGAGATATTTCCATGAGAACAAATTTCTGGCTATTAATAGGAAATCAGCGGTAAAGCAAGTTTCACTTTGCTGAACTTATCGATTCCGTAAAATGAAAGCAGCCCGTATCTCCTCTACATCGGCCAGGGCAAAGAGCACTCAGCGAGGAGTCAGGCTTGTTTCTTTCTAAACTGCCTGTCTTGGCCCTTTCAGATCCGCCAGGGCTGAAAAGGAAAAGGGGTGTTCTTTAGCTTCACACAAACTCACAGCCATTTTGATGACAAGAAAGCAGTGTTGCTTCCCAATGCGTCTTTGTTCGAGTGATAGCAGGCCCATTGAAACCTCTGATGGAGCTCATTGAAAATAATAGGCCCCATTATCTTCACTGGCAATGCTGCCATGGGAGCTTCAAACACTGAAATAATGACAGCACATATTGGACGTACAGTAGAAAGGCATAGCGTGATTATGGGCAATTTCTGGCTCTCTTCTGCACACCTCTGTGGATGAGGAGGGGTAGGGCGGGAGAGCACAGAGAAGGGGCATTTCGTCTCTGTGCCCTTTGGGGATGTTTGTATCTTTCGAACTTAAAGGCTTTGTCTTATATAATTTGTAAAAAGTGAAATACCAATTTCAGAATCACTGAAGAAACCAGAGTTTGGGAGTAACGGGTTCTTTAATTTAGTATTGAAATTCTGTCATATTTGGTTACGCTAGGGACGGCTGCTGCGGAACTGGTATGAAATTTCTATCTGAGAGACAGCAAATACAGTAGCACAGGGTGACTCGGGGCTCGATCGATTACAGGACAGTTTCTGTGAGATCACAGAGGCCTCCCTTTCCCCAGGTCTGCTGTCTCTGTAAACCCCAGTGTTCCCAGCAAATCTGATTTTCTAGAGTTGGGAGGAACAAACAGGAAGAGGGAGAAACCTGGAAGGAAGGGACACATCAGCCCCTAGAAAAACACCCGGGAACAGGCCTCTCAGGCTGTGAGAAATTACCAGGAGAAACGTTCTCCTGAGGGCTTAATGAGAGCAAGCAGGAAAGGGCTCCCCCAGGGGGAGAGCAGGCTCTATCTCGTTAAAGTGTGGAGATGGGGGGGATAGAGAATATTTGCTTTTAGGGGGATCTTTTTTTTCTCACTTGTTATTATCTCTATGTTTTCAGAAATGAAGTCTTAAAACCAGCACCCAACACACACAGACATTATTTTTTTCATTTGAAACAAGTCCAAGAACACAGTGTGCCATGTACATCACCCCCGAGGCTCGTATTTAATATAAGAACAAGATGGTCTCCCTGCTTCCCTAGTGCCTGACGAGAGCTGGGGAGAGGCCTGTGGCAGTAGCAGCCTCGTCTGGCTGCTGTGGCAAAATGAGAAGTGACAGAAAGGAAAAGGATCTCTAATAGAAACTGCCCACAAATCTGTCCAGTGGTTGAGGCTGGCAGTTACATTCCCCTAGTCCCAGGTAGGGAGTACTGAGAGGCAACTGCAAGAGCTTATTGCGACTTAACATCTACGTGGGAAGTAACCTCACTCTCCCCACTCATCCTTCTGGCATATGCTTGTCTGTATTTAGTCTGACATGTGACTACTTCCTTTAAGGGACACAGTTCAAGTGACAATGTTATTTTATTTGAGAGATGTTACCCCTTGGGAAACATGTGCCAGTCTACCTTACCAGCACGCATGATCGCACAGGCATACTCTAATGCCACGCGTGGCCCCTCCTTGTCACACCAGACAGAGAAGCCTGCACCCGCAAAAGGCAAGTGATGATTCTCTGGGTGGCTTGGTGTCTGCATAGCAAGGTGCTGGGTGGGTCTCTGCACCTTGGTGCTTCCATTTATGTAGCAAGACTAAAAGCTCCTTCAGATCCCTGACGGTTCTGTCTCTATGCATGGCACCTAATGGGTGCTCAATAGATATTTCTGAATTAAACTGTCACCTGAATGTAAAAGTCATTACTACTAAAAGTAAAATACAAGAAGGTTTTAAGAAAAGAAATTAAATGTCTTGTTTGTATTTATAGCTTCTTACATTAAGGAAGTTTGCCTCTTTAAAATCTCTTAGAAATGGAATTCAAGGCCAGAATTTTATTATATTTATAAAACTCTGTCTTAGTCCCTTCAGCCTTGTATACAAAACACCAGAGACTGGGTAGCTTAGAAACAACAGAAATCTATTTCTCACAGTTCTGGAGGCTGAGAAGTCAAGGTGCTGGCAGACTCTGCCTGGTGAGAGCTCCCTTCCTGGTTCATAGATCGAGCCTTTATGTGTCCTCACATAGTGAAAGGGGCGAGGAAGCCCTGTGGTGGCTCTTTTATGAGGGCACTGACATCATTCATGAAGTCTCTGCCCTCATGACCTAATCACCTCCCAAAGGCCCCACCTCCTAATAGCATTACCTTGGGGGTTAGGACTTCAACATATGATTTTGGAGGGATGCAAACACTCAGACCATAGCAAACTCCAAATAAGGTGTCTTCTCTTCCCTCTGAATCTGGCAAGGTGCTTTACTCTCAGAGCATGTCACTATTACACGTGCTTTCCCCTGAATTCTCTCTCCCAACAGCAGTTAATCTTGTTGTCCACCACACTAATTTTATCCTCTTATTATTTTGAGGAGAGAGCGTAATATTTATTTATTTACTTCTTTATTTACATGTTTGTTTGTGTATCCTGTAAACAAAAGTGGTGATTCGGTGAATTAAAAGCCTTAATAGGCAGAGGAATAGAAAAAAATTACCAAAGGGTTTCACTTCTCTGAGCTTTTCAGTTTCTTAATATTTATTTATTTAAGTTTAGTCCAGTAGTGACTTAAACAGGATTGGTGATCATTTGAAACACAGATTCCAGGATCTACCCCAAAATCTTCTAAATTGGAAGCTTTGGGGATAGGCTCCAAGAGTCCTGCATTTCCAGGAGTCTGTCCAGCTGGGAACATCCTATACAGTTCTCATCCAAACAAGTGTAAGAGAACAGCTAGATTCAGGCCTCAGAAAGCTTAGCGAGGCCTATGTTTCTGGGTGAAACCCCACAATTATAGCTTCCAAACAAAATGAATAAGTTTTGTATCACCTCTCAAAAGCAATCTCTCAATATTGCACTCTTCTGCTCCTGGTGTAAATAAAAGTATTAAGGAGCTTTCCAAAGTCATAGATTTTGTTTTAAGGGGCTGGAGGGAAGATATGGCACAATGTATCAGAGAATATGTTTCCACTCTTAGGACAAGTCTTACTGTAGAATTGGCTGTGAATTAAAATCTGCTGAGTGTTCAATAGTGTGGTCTGTCGATAGTACACACAAAACACTAACCTTCTTTCAAAAAACAGAGCTTAGGGAACTTTTAAATCGCTTTCTCCCTCTAGTGTACCTAGAGTATTTAACCCTCTGAATGGACCAATTTTAACACCTTTTCATTTTATCAACAAAATTATTTTCAGTAATGATCATGTAATAATCACTGATATTCATTTTTTGATTCATCTCATTTTTTAAGCAAACAACTTAGCAACCTAAAAAGAATATATTTCAACTTCAAATAAGTTATTCAAATTTGGTAAATTAGTTCATGTGTGATCTAAAATTTGCACTTACCAGCAATGTGCAGTTCACCTGTTCCATTCTTGCAAATTTTAAACTTCAAGTAGTCACCTAGAAGACAGAACAGAGTGATTCACATTCTCTTTCTTCATTTTACAGTCATGTGCAATCATTGATTATCTACTACTTAATCTCAGGAATATGTAGAACCGCAGCATTTGGAGACAAATTGGAAGGATGTCAAACCATTTTGAACTACTTTTAAACTTAACTTGTATAGCTGGGTTCACAGGTATCAGGGGCTACTGGATAACTGAGAGTTCTCTAAAGTACCTTTTATGTAGAATATAGTGTTCATTAACAGATAAATAATGAAGTTTGCTAATTTTAAGGTCACATACATATTATTAGAACTCAACTATAATCTCAGTGACTATTTAAATATTTTTATTGAACCATAGTTGCTGTACAATATTGTGTTAGTTTCTGGTGTTCAGCATAGTGATTCAGTTATATTGACCTTTATGTAGACTGGTATTTGAGCCCAGCACCTTTCCATATTTTGCAACATCTTGGCCTAAATTATTTCACCTACATGTTCAGTCCTTCTCTTGAGTGGTACCCTGTGGTGCCATTATGCATTTGGTTTCCCAGCACCAAACCTGTGACTGCCTCACACAATTTTAGTGCAACAATCATTCAGATGAAACATTAGAGAGAAAAATTAGCAGATTTGCCTTTGTATAAGGAAGGGTGAACTTTTAAAGAAAATTCTGGCTTTGAAATTATGGGGAAAATTTTTATCCATGTCCTTGTGAACAGATGAAAGATGTACCTTTTGATTAGACAAATGCCCTGGAAATCATCTGCATTTGGATTTTAAAAAAAGGAAAAGAAAGCCTAGCTTACATAACTGTGGCTATCAGCAAGACAGTAGACTGATACAATTAAATACCACTGAACTGAGAGTTCAAAGACTATGAACTTAACTAGACTTTGAGGTCCTTGAGAGCACAAACTGTCTAATTATTAATATCGATATTCCTGGTGCACAGGTATTTTTGCCTTGAATACATCCTCAAAAGTTTGTTAGATGAATGAATGAATGAATAAATGAACAAAGAAAGAATGACATCAGGCACAGCTTCCACTCTGGCTCTGCCACATACTAACTGGTAGCCCAAGGTAAGTCAATAACTTTCACTGTGACAGCTTCCCCATATGTAAACCTGGAACTTGAAGTGAACAACTACCTTCACTTTGGTGGTATAGTGAAAATAAAATACTGCATGCTTGTTAATGGTAACTAGGTAATGGGCTCGTTATATGGTAGTGCCGTATGTTTTGTATAAGTTAAAAGTTGATTTTTGCTGCAAATTTCAGAAAATTTCACTGTCATATAAACAAAGAAAAACTAATTTTTTCCTTTATAATCTAAAGACCAGAGGTTAGACAATGCTGGTGTTAGTCAGTGGCTCACTGATATAGGGGTCCATGTCTCTTCAGTTCTCCTCACCTTTCTCTCATGGTCACAAATTACTGCAGCAGCACCAGCTGACACACTATGTTCTAGAAAAAGTTATGTAGGAGGAGGAAAAATGGCACCAACTGTGTGTTTTCTTTTATCTAGAAAGCTAATATTTCTCTAGGAACCTGTGTGGCAGACTTTCTTTAAGATCTATTGGTCAGAACTTTTTACATAGCTACTCCTGAGTTTTTTAAGTTATGGAAAAGACTGTCATATATGGCTTTAATAAATCATGTTTCATTGCCTAGGGATGGACATGCTCTGGTCCATACAAATTAAGACACTGTTAGCAAGGGAAAATGCTGAGAGGGGTTCTTGGGTAGACATCTGACCATGGCTTCCACGTACATATGTGGAGATGTTATGAGGAACACGATTTTAGAATGCAAGATAAAAACAACATGCCTATGCTTCCACTGGGCATAAGTTTGTGTGTGTGTGTGTTTGTGTGTGTTGGGAAGTGGGTAATAGTGCTAGTGATGGTGGGAGTTTAACCTTTTTTTCTTTGATTACTAACTGCCTAGTTTGGGAAAGGACTGGCAGAAATTCACCTTGTATGTGATGTCTTTAAAGTGATAGATTCTTTTAGAATCAGCCAATTTTGATGCTGCTCTGTGAAAATCTCTGCTTCTCTGGCTTTGCCAAGAGAGAGTAATGGGCCACAGTCTGTCTTTCTCCAATATGTCATATACTTTAGTCTTTAAGTTTCGATACTGAAAGGAGAAGGCATTCCATATCATCAGTGTGAGGTGCCTATTGGAGTAAGAATCATAAGAGTAATAATTACAGTGTATGGCAGAGAAACTCATTCGGTCTGAGAGGCTTCTGACTTATGTCTTTTCCCTTAATTATGGGATCAACCCACTATGCCATTCCTGTAGTTTCTGGTGACCCAGCGCTTCTCTTACATGACAATACATGGCGTGCTTAAATAGGGTATTCATTCCATCATCTGCTTGACTGCATTCCTAGTGCCCCCTCCTTCCCCTCTCACATCCTTGGTGAAATTGCTCTGCTTATTTCCCATCATGGAAAGTGACTAGAACGTAGTGCTCTGACTCTCTACTTCTTTATGAAGTCAGTGTTTACTTTGTTGAACCCATCAGTGTTTCAAAAGGAAAGGAAGGCGACATCTGTGACCCAGCCAATGACAAGAGGTTACAATTTACAACTGCCAAATTGCCAAGTAATTTTATTTATACCAGCCTCTGAAACACAGGAAAGAGCTGCTTTTAAAGCCTTTTGGTCACATGGCAGGAATACAATCCTGTATGAATTATCAGCTGAGTTTTTTTTTTTTCTGTACATGCAGTAGAGCCTGGATTTATTTATAGTGCACCAGGATACTTCAGGGTTATACTGCTGCCATCCAACAGCTTTCTTTGTTTTAAAATTGCAATAGATACTACATATTTTACTACAATAAATTTTTCATTTCTAACTATAACCACATAAAAGCCAAAGTTCCTTCAAATTAGCTGGAGGACTGTTGGTAATAATTTATATCTACCACAATAGTGATAGCCCCATGTGTTTATTAATTATGTACACTCCCTCAAGATATTTTATTTGTAATCTTGATGGAAGTTTTCACTTTCTTAGGCTCCTATAGATTGCCTTCTGGATTCCTATAGAAGCTGTTTTTGTCTTCTTTTTTGACCCCAACAAAACAAAATCATTCTCTTCTTGGCTGTTCTTCAGAACTTGATTCTTTACCTTGTGGTCCATTTAGAATTAACATGAATTGAACTGTTCATTCCACATGAATTAGTAGGTTTTAAAAATTATTGTCCATTACTTACTCAGATGCCCTGGTTTACTTGAATCCACGGAAAGTCAAACTATACTACAAATCCATACTAGGGAGCCTCGATCGGTAATTTAAAGGTTAAAGCAGCAAGACTTTTTTTCTCTTAAAATTCATCAATATTAATTGAAAACAAAAGGGATTGGAAACACAATATTTTAGAAAGATGGCTGATTATCTTAGTCTGCTCAGTTTGCCAAAACAAAATATGATCATCTGGGTGGCTTAAATAAAAGAAATGTATTTTCTCACAATTCTGGAGGATGGAAGTCCAGATCAGGGTGCTAGCATGTTCTGGTTCTGGTAAGAACTTTCTTTCTGGTTTACAGCAATTTATGTTCAGTTAACCTAGTCTTCAACCAAGAGCCCAAACTAAAATTAGTTAATGAATATGCTTTTGGAGGAAAGAAAATTAACTTAGAAGTAGAATGGGAGATGCAATAAGCAATGGAATGTATTTAATTATTTTTATATTTTTCTGTATGTTTGAAATGTTTCAAGATTAAAAATAAAAAAATTATAAGGACCTTTTTAATGAATGAAGAAAGCATGGCTTTCAGTCTATCTGTCTTTCTTCCTTTCTCTCTCTTTCTCTCTCTTTCTCAGTCTACGTTTCTGTAGAATTTAAACCTATGCAAGACAGTTTAACTATTATGCAGTATAGGAAGAATATCTGGGATCGGTGAACTTTCAGGAATTTTCAAGAATATTTGCAACCTATATATAAACTCTGCTGACTCCAAAATAGTTTTTTTTAAACTGTAGCCAAATTCTAAATATTTATTAAACTGTCTACACCACGAAATAGTGACAATTTCATTAAACATTAAATTTACATTCCATAAAAATTCCAGCTAATAAGAAAAATTTTAGATTTTTTTTTCACTTTTAAGGAATTCCTAAAATTCCAAGTCAATACATAACAAATTAGTTTGGGGTCAAGTAGTTTTAAAAGCACAACTGTAAAACAGACAAACAAACAAACAAACAAAAACTTTAAAAATGGTTTACCTTCCAAGTTTTCCTTTAATGTGGAATTTGACTATATTTTAATATGCCTGATATGATGTAGAATATGGTCTCCAAAATTGAGAACATAGGGTCTGTGGTGGTTCTTCAGTGGCCTTCTCACCAAGAATATTCATGTAGAAAGTATGGATGGATTTGTTCCTACAACCATGCTCTTATTTTTAACCCAATAGTCTGTACTTCCCACTCCCTGACTCCTGTATTACCCCTCCCCACTGGCAACCACTAGTTTGTTCTCTATATCTGTGAGTCTGTTTCTTTGTTGTGATAGTCACTAGTTTGTTGTATTTTAGGTTCTACATATAAGTTATACTACGTAGTGTTTGTCTTTGGCTGTCTGATTTATTTCACTTAGCATGATGCTCTCCAAGTCCATCCATGTTGCTACAAGTGGCAAAATTTCATTTTTGTATGTCTGAATGGTATTCCATTATTTCATCTTATATATATTTGTGTGTGTGTGTGTGTGTGTGTGTAAATGTTCCATAGATATACCACATCTTCCACATCTTCTCTATTCATTGATCTACTGATGGATACTTCTATATCTTGGCAATTATAAATAGTGCTGCCATGAACATTGGGGTGCATGTATCTTTTCAAATTAGTGTTTTTTGGCTTTTTTTTTGGATATATAGGCAGGAGTGGAATTGCTGGATCATATGGTAGTTCTATTTTCAGTTGTTATAGAGACCTTCCTACTGTTTGACAGTAGGTACACCAATTTACATTCCACCAACAGTGTACGAAGGTTCCCTTTTCTCCATATCCTTGCCAACATTTGTTATTTGTGTTCTTTTTGATGTTGGCCATTCTGATAGGTGTTAGATGATATCATATGGTGGTTTTGATTTGCATTTCTCTTATAATTAGCAATGTTGAGCATCTTTTCATGTGCCTTTTGCCCATCTGCATTTCCTTTTTGGAAAGATGTCTATTCAGTTCTGCACATTTTTAAATTGCACATAATTTAATTTTAATTTTTTAATTTAATTTTTTATTTTTTATTCGTTTTTTTTAAATGTTAAGTTATATGAGCTGTTTATATATGTTGGATATTAGTCCATTGTCAGTCATATCATTTGCAAATATTTTCTCCCATTTAGTAGGTTGTCTTTTTACTATAACTTCTCTTTTCTTGTTATGGCTATCACAGGAATAACGTTTATTGAGTTATCATATGTCAGACACTGTGCCCAGAGTTCCAGATGCTTAACTCCTTTAATCCTCATGATAGCACTAGGAAATAGCCTCAATTATCTTTAGTTTATAGATATGGAAATTGCGGCTTAGAGATTTTTGTAACTTGCCAAATATCACATTGATAGAAAGTGTTGAAAAAAAGAGTCAGGAAATGAGCCTTTCTGACTTTAGTGCCTTGCTCTTGCCCATTATGCTATGTTGACCTCACAGTCTCTACAGAAAGTAAGAATAGTGTTGGCAGGCCTAATATTTGCCAAATGAATTCAATTCACTTTCATTATAACTTCTAAAGAGTTGGACAGAAAAAATTCAAATAATGATGGTTTGAAATTTCCAATGATGGCCAGAAGGCAGGGCCATTAGAGGTCCCAAGCACTAAAATATTATGGTGATAATGGAGATTGCTTTGTCCCCCTCCATCCTGCATCTAATCAAAATACAAAAAAAAAAAAAAAGCTTAACTGTAAAATTAAGGATAAGATAGCCAGAGTCCTAGTTTTGTCCATGATGGTTGTTTTTTCTGAAACATAATGTATCAGGTTATTTCAAAAATCATTTTTATTTCTTTTAAATTACCTTATTTTGCAGGTGTCTTAAATATAAACTTGGTCTATATAATGGTTAATTTTATGTGTCAGCTTACAGGGCATTTTTAGATGAGATGAGTATTTAATTGGGGAACTGTGAGTATAGCAGATTGGCCTCCACAGTGTGAGTGGACCTTAGCCAATCACTGAAGGCCTGAGTAGAACAAAAGGACCAGCCTCCCTGTTCAGGAAGGAATTCTCGAGCAGATGTCCTTCAGACTTCATCTGCACCTGCATCTGCTAGGTCTCCGGCCTGTGGGCTCACACTGCAGATTTGGACTTGCTGGCCTCCTTAATCACGGGAGCCAAGTCCTTTGTATTAAATCTCTGGAGGACCCTGAATAATATAGTTTGTCTGCTGGGTAATCCACATTTCCAAAAGGCCTGCTCTTAGTCAAGTGTCCCAAATCTATATTTTTTAATGTTAATGTTTGAACTCTCAGCTCAGTATGGTCTGGCTTACTTTGCAGAACATACAACTGAGTTTTTACTGAGAAAACTGTAGTTTCTCCCTCTAACTTCTGCGGTGCTAAGGACACACTTTATAAGTTCTCTTTTTTCTCAGCTCTCCAATGGAAATTGAAACTTTACTTAAGAAACAAGGTAGCATAATTGGGAACATGGACTTTGGAATCAGTCCTTCATTCCAGTCCCAGTGTCCTGTGACCTTAGGCAAGTCACTTTGAGCCCCACTACCCACATTGGTAAAATATCAAACTCAAAAGAGATATTGTCTGTAATGATGTTTCACAAAGCTGTGCTAATACAAATATTCAAAATACATTGATTATTTGGATTATTATAGGTATTATTAGCATGTAAACATGTATGTAATTCATCACCTTTAGGTTATAGTCTTTGGCCATTGGTGAAGATGGATTTATAAACAACTAATGAAAAGGCCCTTTTGAAACTGTCCTTTGGGCACATCCTGGAAGGGATTTGAGAGCCTGCATGTTAACTGAGAAACCCTGAATGCAAACTGGACATAGATACTGCTTTTCAACTATCTGCTGTCCTAAGTCTGGCGAGAGTCTCCAAGCAACTTAAAACTGCAGTAACGTATTACTTCTTGTCCTCCAGTTACCATTTTACTTAGCTCCTTTGCTGACGTCAGGGCTGCTGTCTTCCTGCCTGCCATCCAGCTGCTGAGCACCCTGTGGGTGATTGTGCTTGATGCCATTGTTCTGTTTTCTCATCTCCTCCCTTGACTGTTTTCCCAAATACAAGTTTGGTCACGGCTTACTCTGCGCAAAAGGTGCCCCACTGAGCCCTTTGTAAGAGCCCAACCCACCTGCCTGCCTGTGGGTTTTCATGTAATTTTCAAACTCATGAAAGACAAGTTTCCTGCTTTTTAATATGTCAGATATTTAACTGATTCCAGCTGATTCCATGAGATCCTCCTACTTTTCACCAGGTAAACATCAGAACACATGGTCCATTGTGGTCTGGAAAAACTTTTTTGTATCCAGATTTTTTAAAACATCAAAGCAACCTCAGTTAAAAAAAATTAAATCTCAAATCCAGGAAGTTTTAGCACTTGTCATAGGATTTTCTTCCATCCTCAAGAACAGGGAAATCAAGGGAGTTTCCACTTTAAACCTTCAAGGATTCTGTGCTCTTTGAGTGGAGGCCCTGAGAGCCATGACTTATCCTGTGTTTGCTACAGTGTTTGGTTCTGAGACAAGGGTCAAAATGACTTTCCCAAAGGCTGGATTTCCCCGGGGGCTATTTTTTATGTAGAAGCCCTCATCTCATAAACAATTGAATTAGTTCACATTAACCACTATCAATGGCAAAAGCACACAAAACATGAAGAAATCACCTAAAATAATGTTTTTGAACCAGCTGCTAAATTAAGTAATGTATTTGTTTTATTGCACATTTGCATAATAGGGCAAACTAGAAACTCTCTGTAACAGATGTGCTGGTGGCAGGGAGATTTGATTACTGGCTTCTGTTATTAATCACCGCACAAATCTTAAATGATTTGTTTCTACAGTTTGATCAATTTACATCTCAGAACGTACATTTATGTACACAATGTAGAGATAAAGCATCTGTTCACACCTTTCTGGAGGCATCGATATATTTATGGAAAGTGAAGTTTTGTTAACTAAGGCACAGGAAACTTTGGCCAAAGACTGACAACTTTTGGAAAGATCCTATCTATTTATTCCTCATCAAACTAGTTAATAAATAAAAACCACTTTGCTACGTCCAAAGCGTTGTGCTCTGATGTCTATTGTTTTGTCTCCTTGTCTATTTTGTGAAAAAAATAAAACATATGATATTTGAAACCCACAGGATTTACACCAAGGACATTTCTATTTCCTATATATCACTCCAGAAATTTGTAGAATCACTGGGGCCGTGGTATCATTGAGAACTACTGTATAGAGTTTTAAAAATTATCCTTCTCCTTTTAATTTTGCATTTGACATTTCGTAATCCTGTATCTTTGATTTCCATCAGCATTTTAAATAGGTGTAATACATTTTAAAATGGGATGCCTAAATGAAAAATAAAAATAAAAACACAAGCAATATAAATACTGTTTCATTAATTTCCAATTAAGCATGATAAATGTATTGGTTCTACACATAAATGTTTCCCCAGTAAGTCAAAACGCTAGATAATATGATTTTTTTTAAATTGTGAATATTGCAGTTATTTTGTAAGCAAAAAAAAAGTTAAAATACCAATAGAATAAAGCCAACATTTCAGCCTGTAGATTCCAGAGGCTGATTTACATAAGAACTTGCTATAATGATTTACCATTTGATTCTAACATTTCTCTTAATATTTTACACATTTTCATGTATATCCAATTTCATTAATTTTAGCCTCTTCCAAAATCATGATAACCAACCAATATGAAAGAGAAGCTTTGGGGATTTTGTTTCTCATACTATTCTGTTTTCCTAATTTGGCCTCTTATTTTTACATGGTAGAGAGAAAAAAAAGGCAATAAAGAAATAAATAAAAGAACTCAGGGCTGAAATTAAATGCATCATTTCTGAAAACTATATGGAATTTCAGATACAGGGTTTGTTTCTAATGCCTAGGAAAAATTAAAATGTATATATTTTTCTCAGTCAGAGGCAAGACTGTTATGGTTGCAACCCTGCCTTTTTATAGTTCATCCTGGGAGCTAATGAAGCATTGCATATTGGTTTCAAATTCAAAGCATATGTAGTCACTGAGGCATTTTTTCTTTATATAGCGTGATTTCAAAAGAAGCCCCAAATGTGGTCATCTTAGAAAATGTAATTTGGTCGAATACTAAAGAACTTTTTCCCAGATGACAAAAACCTTCCCCTTTGAGTCGCCTCTGAGAACACAAGCTGGCTGTGGAGCACACTCACAACTCTCTGTGAAAAATGTATGGGAGCTGATGAAAATATATTAAAGGACTAGTGTGTCAAGGCCATGAAGGGCACTGGGCAAATCTGGATAAATGTGTCGAGGTTTCACAGAATCAGAATCAGAAGTGAGTTAGAGGACAATGTAAAAAGATGTTGAAGAGGATAATGTAATCCAGACAACAAACTTAACAGCATTACACATCCAGAGCCATCTCCGAAGTCATTAACGCTGTTGCCGGGGGTGTCTGCCAAAGAGCCAGATGTCATTCTGCCACAACTTGGCATCTGATGGTTGTCATTTATAAGAGAGAATCAAGTGAGGACTGTAATTAGGTGTGTGCTGAATGGAACCCTTCCTTCTGACTCCGTTGGGGGCTTTTTCTAGTCCTGAACACATGGAAAGCAAAGCAGGGGAACTGATCTGCCCTTCAGACTCCTGAAAGTTCATGTGCTTTTTCCCCTGGGGGAAATGTATGGCTTATAGTTTTGTTTCATTTTTTTTCCACACAGTAAGCATTTATTGCACTCTTTGGAGATGACAAAGGTGTGTTACTGCCCCCTGCCCCCACCAAAAGCATACACTCCAGTGGAAGAATCGTCATGTAAACAGATGAGTTACAGATATCCCGCGGTAAGTGCTGTGTTAAGGATATTGGTTTAAAAATGGTGTTGTGGGAGTGTAAAGAGTGGAACAACAACTCTTTGGAGATTTGGGAAAGGGCTCCACAGAGGAGGAGATACTAAAGGATGAGCAAGCATTTGGCAGGTGGGTGAAGAAGTGAGGGGGTGAGCATTCTAGCAGAAGAAATCATGTGTAAAGAAGTGATTATGAAATCACTTATGGAAACGGCTGTTGTGTTCTGGGAATGGTGAGGATTTATACGTGGTGAGAATCTGAGGCACGCGGGCATCCTAGAGAAGGTAGATGGAATGAGGAAAAAATTGCATATTCAATTCTTCCTTATTTTCTGCTTTTTTGGAAGGACAGTTAGACCAAAGAAGGTAAGTCATCACATGGTAATATTCCTAAAACTTTGATGGTAATAATAATAAAAAATAGCTAACATTAGAGCGCTCTGTATTCAGAATATGCTTTCTAATTCTCACCACAACCTTACGAAATAGATTTTATTTTTATTTTACAAAGGAGGAAAAGAAGAATTAGAGATGCTAAACAGCATGCTTAAGTTCATCTCATAGGCGATCAGCAAAGCAGGGGGCGGGAATCTGGAAATCCTGTGGCCTTGCTCTCAAACTCCACATGGTGCGTATCTCCATAAAGCTGTGTGTCTGGCACCTATAGACTGTCATCCTGTTGGCTGGAAAAATGTCATCTTCTTAAGAAGAGAGAATGCAGACTAATAACTAGGCCTCCAGAAATGATTCTTCCACTTTTCTAGATTAAATCTAGAAGTGGTACTAAGAAATAATTTTTTAAAAGATTACTTAAGATAGGAAATGAACTGCCTCATCCCAGATACCCCCATTGGGTGCTAGAATACCCTATAGGCATTGCCCCAAAGAAAGGGCATTTTTTTAAGCTTTCAAAAATGTATTTAGTAATATGTAGAGATGCTTATAATATAGTTATGAGTTCAAATAATGGGATATAAAACTTTATATACAGTATGATCAAATTTTTGAAGGGATAGATATGAATCAGATACACACACACACACATTTCTTTATATGTGTACGCCAAGTGTATATCAAGATAATATTAAACTTTGTCTGAATGCTAGAATTGCATGTGATTCTTTAAAATGTTTACATCTGTCTTCCACTAACAGGTAGAACATGTGTAAGTAGAAAGCATAAAACACCAAGATAGAGAGTCCACATGAGAGAACACAGGCCAAGGTCAGAAGGCACTGAGAGAACCATCAGAGCAATGGCTCCTGAACTCACCTGAGAGGGGTCGAGGCCTCCTGCAAATCAGCCGAGGAATGAGGTACCATCTGTCACTGGGACATGTTAGTTTCTCTGGGAGCATCCCTTACGGGCTTGGACATCCTGTGTTTTAAAACTGTCAGGTTACTCTTCTAGTGGACTCCCAGGAGCCCAAAGCCCTTCCAAAACACCCAGGGACTCTTCTCTCACCCACTCAACCAGGTAGAAAATCTGAAGCTGAGGTAACAACTGACCTCAACAATAAGATCATCTCTCATAAAAGAAGTCCTCCCCAAAATAAAAAGGAGTCCAGTGGCTCCTAGATATCCTTGAAGACACCCAGAACCCTGGCCTGTGCACCTTTCTAACCAGCTGCAGCTTCCCAGCACTGCGGCTGCTATGCCATCCCATCCCAAGTACCACATCCAGGCAGGATGTCCAGAGGCAGATTCGGGCACACCTCTCTCTTAGGACTTTAAGAATGAGGAAACCTTTCCTGAAAGACCCTGGCAGCTACCTTTTCATATTTCATCATGTCCAGAGGGGCAGTTTTTGAATTGAATGAATTGGGTTTTTTGAAAGCTCGGTTTCCTCTCACCTACCTTCCTTTTGGATGTGAGCTATATTATATACCTCTTGGAGGCCCAGTTTTGAAGCGGCTGACTAAACAGAAATATGCCCATCATGTTAGAGAAAAGCAAGAGGGCAAGGATCCTATTCTGTGAACCCACGTGGCTACAGTAATTGTGTTAAAAGCTTAGCAGGCAGTTTCTCTTTTGTGCTGTACTCAGTATAGCTGGCGATAGTAAGGAGAGGACAAGCAAACCTCTGCCACAAGATTTTACTGAGACAACGAGCCTCTTACTCTAAAAATACCTGCACACAGTTAATTGGGTTTAACATAAGGTTTCCAGCCCAGCAGCATTCATCATGGAAGGTATGGGGCCATTTTTCTGCCTCCTGGCATCAGAATGCTTTGGTCAGCTAAAACCTAGGCACAAGTGACAGATTCCCTGCCCCTTATTTATTTTGCAAGAAGCATAGATGGCAGTGAATGAGGAGAAAAGCGGGCCCAGCCCTGCCACGTATGGCTCCCAGGCAGCTGATGAACTCTTGGGACTGAGATTGGGCTTGAAGAAAGGGGAAGGGTGGACCTGGACATAAATGAACCCCCTTTATCAGTGGACCAGTGTATTTCCAGGCTGTAGGAACAGCCCCATCCCAAAATGTATTTGCCTTCCTGTCCTTTTAGAATGGTTTCTGCTCAAATGCCAACATTGTGTCGGGTTAGGGGGCAGTGTTCCCCAAACTATGGAACGTACTTCTATCCATCTGGGTGTGCCTAGGCATTCAGCTTGCTCTCCAGCTACACATGGTGAGTCACAGTCTTGGCCAGATCGCTTGTCTGTGATAACGAAGGGGTTGGAATAGTTTTTCTGAATAAAGCAAGCATTATGCCAGACTAGATCCTTTAGTAGTTAGAACTCCTTGACGCTGCAGACGAGCAGGCCTCGCTGCCTCCAGTGCAGCAGATAGCTGTGCTGGGGAGGGTCATCGGTGTCACCAGTGCTGGCTGATGGAAACCAGGGACTTCCATAAACCTCATCCATCAGCAGCCCTCTTCCAAGCCACCATAAATAAAACAGCATCTGGATAGAGAACAATGTGTTTCCAAGGCAAAAAAAGAAAGAAAAAAAAAAAAGCACTCTTTCCAGCCTGGATCTGAGTCTAGAAGAGCAGAATTCCGATATACTTAAAGCTCAGAGGGCTGCTTGATAGGGTCACATCAGGTTGCAGAATGGAAGACTGTTGAATTCTCTCCAATTCTTCTATTTCAGCCTTGTTCAAGTATTATTTCTTCTCTGGGTTACTGCCAGCTGCTTTCTAACTCCATACTCTTGTCAATCCATTTTCACAGAACAATTGATGTCCTCCAAAAATATAAAGTAGCAGGACATCTTACGCTCTTGCTTAAAGTTCTTTAATGTCTTCCCTTATGTTTAAGATGGAATCTGAGCTCCTTCCCATAGCCCTCAAAGCCTCACACAACCCGAGCCCATCTACCTTCCCAAGATCATCTCATCCCCATGTCCCCTTTGCCCACCAAGCTCCAGCCACATGTCCTTCTGCACATTCCTGGAGAAAGCTAAGGTCATTCTCACATGACAAGTTTTGCAGAAGCTCTTTTCTCTCCCTAAAGTGTACCCCCACCTCCTTGCTCCCAACACTGTCTGCCTGTCCATTTCATCAAGTTCCAGCTTGTCAAGTCCTCAGAAAGGCTGTTCCTAACCATTCTACATAAAATTAGTCTCTAATTTATTTCCTTAATAATTTGTAATTCCTTTATTTATCTGTATATTTATCTTCTTCCTTATTTCTATTATAAGAATGTAAGTTCCTGAGTCAGGGAGCCATGTCTGCCTTGTTCTTTTTTGTGTCCTCAGTCTTTGACAAGATGTGACTTACAAGTCATCAATGAATATTTATTAAATGACTAAATGTAACAGTGAATCAGGAGAGAAATAGGCGGTAAAATTCCACCTCCTCCAAAGGACATTTTCTGACTACACCACCTGAAGTTATCATCATAGTCTTTTCTCCCTGCTCTCTTTTATGCATTATTGTCATTGTTAATATTAGCTCCCATCCACTGAGTGCATGTTGTGAATGTTATTCTAGGGATCAGCCATGCTTAGAGATGTAAGACATTTTTGTTCCTGATGATCTAACTGAAGTTATATAAACAATGAGAAAAGAGAATGACCATAGAGGTCTGGAATTTTGAGAGGATCTTCATGACAGATGCTCTTGGGATTTAAGATCAACATTGAAGGAGGAATTAGGAATTAGAAAGTATGTAAGGAATAGGGAAGGACACTCAAAACAAGGCAAATAAGAATTTTGGAGACAAGCTGGAGTGTGTGGAAAATACTGAGATTATATTCATATATATTAATTTGATTTGACAGAAAATGTCTGGACACTTCTTGTTGAGTATCTCATTTGTTACATTTATATAGCCATTAATTGTGCCCTACTTTGTAAGTGTCTTCATTTGGTATCTTGAACCATAATTTGAATCATGTTATTTACCTATTTTATCAATCTGTTTTTCTTTCTGAGGAGATTGTAAACATAATACAAGCAAAGGCCTTGTTTCATTCGTCTTTGTAGCTATAGAATTTCAGATCATCCAAACTGGAAACCACTCTGGTAATCCTTTAGCTATATGTTCTACCTGAGAATGATGCCTCTTTATGTCATACCTAATAAAAGATTATCCAGCGTCTTGATAAACTTTTTATAGCAAGATTCTTACGAGGCAGCTTGTTTCAATATCAAATATTTTTCATGGCAGCAATTGCTTAACTTTTCTCTTTCTCAACTTTCCACCACTAATCCTAGTTAAATCCCCTGGAATTATACAGGAAAAAAAATAATCCTTTCCTGACAAATAATCCATTGCATATTTGTAAGCATAATTATTTTCCCTTTTGTCTGCTATTTTTATGCTAAATATTCCTACTTCCATTAGCTCTTTCTCACCAATATTAGTACTCATGTTTAAATACAGTGATTTTTCTTAAACATTTGCATAATTACTGTAAACTCCATGACAAATGTACCCCACCCTCATTGTTTCATTCACACTGAATTCATCTCACTTATAATCGTGGCTGATGGATAATAGGCAATTGAAAAATACTTTTTGAATGAATAAATGAAGGAGTAAGAGTACATGTTTAGCCAGTGCAGTAAAGCAAGAAAAAGACATAGTAGGCATCTAATTGAAAAGGAAGAAGTAAAACTCCATTCACTGACAACGTTATCATCTTTGTAGAAAATGTGCAGAATATCTAAAAAGACACTAGAACAAGAAAATGAGCTTAGCAAGGCTGCAGGATACAAGATCAGGTATATCAACTGTATTTCTGTACACTAGCAACAAACAAAAGGAAATTATAATTTAAAATACCATTTATAATACCATCCAAAAAATCAGAAACTTAAGGATAAATTTGTCAAAAGATATGTAAAACCTCTAAACTAAAAACTATAGAATATTAGTGAAATTAAAATGAACTTAAATAAAAAGATAACTACCTTTATGGGTTGGAAAACTCAGTATTGTTAAGATGTCAGTTCTGCTTAAATTGATTTATAGATTCAATACCATCACAAGCAAAATCCAAGCAGGTCTTTCTTTTTTTTTTTTTTTTGAGGAAATTGATGAATTGATTCTACAAGTCCTGTGGAAATGTAAAAGATGTTGATTAGCCCAAACAACTTAGAAGAATAGAAAATTATAAGGCTAACAGTACCTGAATTCAAAACTTAGGAAAAAGCTAATCAAGACAGTGTAGAACTGGTTTAAATATAGCCAAAGAGATGGAAGGAACAGAATAAAAAGTCTGGTTTAGACCCATACATATATGGGCAGCACCAAAGGCAAATTCAGTGGTGTAGGGGTAAACTTTAACAGCCTGTGATGGAACTAAAGGATGCTCATAAGCAAAACAAGTGATCATCAATCCATATTTTAAACTATAAACAAAAATTATTCCAAATAGATCATATACCTAAATGTAAAGCCTAAAACTATAAAAGCTTTAGAAGAACACGTGGGAGAAAAACTTTATGGCCTTGAGTTGGGCTGATTTCATTGGTTAGAAAAAAAAATGGTCAAACAAAACACTAATAAATTGAACTTCATTAAAACAAACAATTTCTATTCTTTGAAAAACATTGTTAGCAAAATTAAAGTCTTTAAAAGATACCATTAAAAAGAAGAAAAATCAAAACAGACTGGTAGAAAGTATTTGCAGACTATATATCTGGTTAAAAGAAATTGTATTCAGAATATACAAAGAACTCTTAAAATATAATAATAATAGAAGAAATGGCCCAATGAAGAATGTACAAAAGAACTGACACTTCTCCAAAAATACACTGATAGCAAGTAAACACACACACAAAAAGATACTGTCATTAGTCACCAGGGAAACACAGATTAAAACTATAACGAGATACCTCAACAAAACTATTAAAATAGTTGAAATAATGATCATACCAAGTATTGGTGAGGATGTGGAGGAACCAGAATTCTTGTGCATTCTCAGAGTGAATAGAAAATGGTAGAACCACTTTGAAAAACAGTTTCGAAATTTTTTAAAAAATTAAGCATGCACTCACAGTATTACCCAAGAGAAATGAAAGCATATCTTCATACAAAGACTGCACATTGTATATGAATATTCAGAATGACTTTATTTGTGATGACCCCAAACTGGAAAAAGCCCAAATATACATCAAATAGTGAATGAATAAGTAAATTTTGGCATGTCCATAAAGTGGAATTCAGTTGAGCAGTAAATTTTTAGTGCACAAAACGCTACAAATGAACTTCAAAATAATTATGCTGAGTGAAAAAATGAGAGAAAAGAGTACATACTGTAAGTGTTCATTTATATAAAAGCCTAGAAAATGCAAATTAATCTATACTGACAGAAAAAGGTTGTGTGGTTGCATGGGTTAGGGTATTAGGGAAAAACAAAAAGGAAGTATTTCAAAGGGGGATGGAGAAATGATTGTTGGTGACATTTATGTTTATTTTCTTGATTGTGATGATAGTTTCATGGGTACATAATATGTTCAAATTTTATCAAAATTTACACTTAATATATGTGCAGTATAGTTCATGACAGTTGTGCCTCAGGAAACTGTTTTTTAAAAAAGAATATGGCCAGAAGTAGTCAGTTAGGTCTAGATTCAAGTTTTACCTTGTCCACCCCTGTGTTTTGTGCCTTTGGACAAGTTATTTAACCTCTCTGAGGATCATTTTTATTTTAAATGGATTCTAGTAGAATCCTTTCAAACATAATAGAAGTGGTGTGACTGTATGTAACATGGTATCTTAAATGGGTAAAGGATAGAGCTCTTATGCTGATGAAATTATGCAGGCTCCACCCTCCCAATTTATAGCCACTAATTTGCAAAGGAACTGAAGAGTCCGTTAAGCTTCTGCCATATTCACATAAATCTGATGCACTGGCAGAGCAGCGAAAGAAGCTGGATAGCTAGAAGGACAGTGAGAGGCCCCTGAGGTGGAACATCCCAAAAGGGAAGGAGGAAGCTAGATGGTGGTGGGTAGAGGAATAATGTTTGCTGGCCATAACAATGGAAGTGCTCATGCTAAATCCAGTCATTTTGAAGACAGGTGTATTCTCTGAGGATAGGACTGAGTGCATGTGAGCAGGTAGGACTGCCTCACTACTTTCTATATACTTTGGTGTCCAAGCAACTTTATTGTGACATATCCCCAACTGAATACAACAGCAAAATCCATCTGCCTCTATATTCACAAATGTCAGGTCTCCAGTGTTGTGCTCCCTATCATGTTTCATTGGCAGCAGGTGTGGTGGATTTCCATCCCTACTGGTGACAAGGAATGGCCAGTACTGATTTACAGATAATGTCAACAGCCATGGAGATTCCCCAACTAATGAAGGTGTGAATTTTCCTCTGGCAAGCAGAGGATATTCTGCAACAGAAAGAGCTGGGTATTCATTTTAACAAAACTATATTTGTAGTCTTTGCAGGTAACAGCTGAGAAACTGAAGTTACAAATAAGAAAAAGAAAAATTCCAGTAAAGATATTTTCCCATAGCATGTCAGTAGAGTAATACCACATCCTCAAACCTAATGGAAACAGTTCTTTCCTCCTCTTACTCAACTCTTTAGCAACACTCAATATGGTTAGTACCGTAACCTTCTTGAAACATTTCTCCTCTGACTCCTGTGAAACCACATGATCCAAATTTTCTTCTGCCTCTCCATTTACTTTTTCCTCCTGCCTCTCCATCTTTTTCCAAATACATTTCTCCAACTCAGGCTTGTCTCCTCATCTCCACATTTTGGTATCCAGTTGTCTACCTAGTAGCTCTACGTGGAAATCTCATGATATCTTTCGAATTTAATTTAGTCTCTTTCTTCCTAACATCTTCCTTCAGTCTTCACCAGCCCACAATTATGCACCAAGTAGTTGGGAGCCCAGAGACCTGGAAATAACCCTTAATTTCTTTAGTCCATTGGTCTAGAAACTCTTTGCAGTAAGGAAATTAATTCATCACACACAAATTATTCTTAATGAATCTATAAGCTCTTACATCTCAAAGGTCCTTTCCATGAACTTAAAAACTGTTTAAGAATCAATTCTAGGAAACTTTCAGAGAATCATTGTAAAGTGTTCTAATATATAGTATATAGTCTCTCACTTCCATTTCTTCATTTCCCTATTCACACCCACTGAAACAGAGTTTTTATTTGTTTAGATCATTTATCATAACTACTACATGTGTCATGTCGCTTATATTGGATTTTGAACCATTTGTGATCACCCAAGTCATTTTCATTTTCTCCTCTCCTTCACTAACAGCCTTGATAAACCTACATATCCCTGACTGCAGTTTCACTCTCAGAGGTAGCATTACCTTTAGTCAGTGTGGCCACTGGGGAGCGAACCAGGATAAATAGGATTAAACTGAAACAATAGGAGGTTTAGGTTAAACGCTAGGAGAAACATGTTGAGAAAAGGTCACTTAGATGCAGAACCATTCTCCCTTGAGAATGTAGGAATAATTCAGTGTAAGTTTTTCAGCATGGGTAGGCTGAAGCTCAATAAATGTCCTCATCTCATAGTAGGCAACTCTGTTGTTTTCCCACCTTGATGAAAAGATGAGAGGAGTCCATGTTCCTTGGATATGAGATTTAATACCCTATGAAAAAGGAAGCATGTCACGGTCCATTCTATATAAAGTCTCCCCTTCTGTTCTCCTTAAGCATCTACTTGTGACTCTGGGGAACAAGGTTGAAGAACCAAATTTATCACTAATGATGAAACTCCATGTCTGTTTTGAATCCTGGATTACACATTTGTTTCGAAAAATTTGTTTGGAGCTCTGAGTCTATGACTGTTTTATAAGGCCTAGTGGAGTCATCTGTACACACTTAGCACTTGTTTCCTGTTCATAATGCTGTTAAATGGAGTTAGTTCTCTAATAAGTGTAACAATGAAATCAAACCTCTTTTCCCCACAGGCCAAGGCATGACACATTCCACTAGCAGAATGGTGGTATCTATCAGTCAAGGGATTTGTAATTGGAGAGAGAATCCTAGCTGTGATGGGACAGAGCTCTATATTAGTGACAGGCTGAGAAGTGGTGAAAAGGGAATTTGCCTTATCATTAACATCCTTTGCTTTCCATCTTTATTGGTCAGAAGCCCAGTGTAAATCAGATCAATTGACTGCACCCTTAATTGTTTTTTTTTTAACCCATCAGTCCTTAACTTGGCATCCCTTCTATCAACACATGTCACCATTATTGAGGGCTAATCATGTTAGTTTTAGAATAATGAATATACCGCTCTGACATAAACAAATTAACATGTTTAATAAACTTCTCACGATAATGCAGTGCCCCAGCTTTCCTTGGCTCCACCTGTAGATTTGTAATGCAGTTCATTGGAGATGATGGGGAGGGAACAGAGTCCTTCTTCATAATTTTTATAGATATCAAATGGCTCTGAAGTAAAGGTTACATGCTGGATAGGGCAGAATTATTTTAAAAGTTACATATTTTGATCTAGTTATAGCACAGCTTTGGGTCTTCCATCACATCTGTTGTTTACTCCTTTCTGATTTCGTGATATACATCTATCAGTGTCTTTTCTAACTGGTTGGTCTCTTGCACCTTAAATCTCAGTTATATCTCCTCATTTTCAGCTATGATTTACACACCTTCCCTTTCTGAGAAGGATTGAGGCATCTTGTGAGAGCTTACTCAACTTTGGCTTCCTCCACTGCATCGTTGCTCTGTTTCTTTAAGATTTGTTTTATCCTCCTTCAGTTGACTTCTTCCATTCTATAGCCATGCTCTGGATTCTCCTATCTGCTTTGTTTTCTTTTTGACCTTTTAAAAATTATTTTCACATAGTGTTAATTAGTCAGTTTACTCATTTAAAGGGAAACATTTATTGAACCACCTACACATAGGTGTAATTTTCATCAATTGCCAGGTTCTATATCTTTATTAACTAAGACAAAATCAAGATCTTACAGACAAATGGTTTTTAAACCATTAATTATACAATAATAAGAAAGTATTTGTAAAGAAGAATCTTCAAGAAACTATGAGAATACAGAAGGAGAGATGGGGGATTAATTCTGCCTATAGTGTGTGGAATGTAAGGAGCTAGATCTGAGGGATAAGAGACTCAAGGAGAGCATCTAAACTGAGGTGATGTGAATAATCCCAGGAGTTGATATACTGCTGAAACATACTTCAGAGCCCTGCACTTGCATGGGTTCCCTCCAATGTGTTCTTATGGTTATGTGTTTTGTACAATATATTTTAACCACTGATATTTAAGACCATTTTCTCTTTCTTTCTTTACTCCAACATCCCTTCCAACATACTCCTCTTGGCTTAGATGGACTTGGAGAGGCTACAGGATTTTTTAGAATATGGTTAGGAGAATGTTGACTTGGAAACAGTTTGTGTTAGTGGGGTACATTTATGTGGTTTGCAATCATATCCATGTGTAGTTAAGATACTGCTAGCCATCCCAAGGTAGATGTAGGTTCCAGGATATTCCTCCAATATACTGTGTCAACTCACTTGGGGTTGGGAAAAAAAGGTGCCAGGCCAGAGTTCGTATCTTTGTACAAATATTTTCTATTGCACCTGACACCACAAGAATGTGGATGGAGGAAGAGAAACACAATTTAAAATGCACAGAGCCAGAAGTTAATTTGTCGAAATTTCTTCCAGTCATTTGATGTATAAAATTATAAATAAAAGAGAATTTGATCTCATAGATGAGTGGTCAAAATGAAAGTTCTCTCCTGCCAGGAATATACTCAATAATGCCTTAAAAATCTTAAAACATATATATGAATGATATTAGGAAGAGATTTTCCTAAACTTTAACATTCCTTAAAAAATGACATGATCATAGCAGTAATAAGTTGTGAAGCTTAAATGAACTTTTCTAAACTATCAAAACATTTTTCATCCAAGCTAGGAAAGATCGGCTTATCTTTGTATTCTCTCTATTGAAAACAAAATTACAAAGTTGTTGTCATAAAGAAACAAAGAATACATGGGCAGCAAAGTTGGAAAAGTCATCATACAGCTAAGTAAGAAGGTGATTAATAAAAACAGTGTCCTGTTTTTTTCTGATTTGGGGAACTTTGCAATATAAATTAATTTTTTAATTTATAGTATAACTTATTTTCTAATTATAAAACACCTATTACTTTATACCTAAATTTACATTTATAAATTTCTATTTTTTTTCGAAGAGCACCACTAAAATTGTATAAACTGATAGCAACACAAACCAGGCTAAATGAACTAAACTTCTCCAGGCAAACTTGGAATTTTCCAAGTATAGGAAATAGTTTGTATTCCTTCAGGGTCCCAATCAAAATAGGCAAACTTAAGTTGGAACAAATCAAAGAGAGTTCAATAAAGGAACAGTTTTAAAGTGTAAACAGGATGTAGGGGACCCATGAAGGATTGTGCATCGTATCTGTTACCTTTTTTTTTTATCAGCCCTGAGTATGAAGAAATGAGGGAAAACAGCAGTACCCAGGAGGGAAACCCAGAGAAGAACCCAGCTTGGATAGGAGCTGAGTACTTTGTTTGAGGACTGCAGAGAGACCAAGGTGACTCAACTGGGATGGAGTTGGGGAATTACACAAGCAAACCTTCACTCTTTTCCCTCCCTCCAGTCTCCTGCCTTATCTCCCACTGTCCTGACCCTACTACAGGACAAGGGAGCCTATCAAGGCCATCCAGGTATATCAGAGAGCAGGAGGCAGAAAATAAGATGGAGATGTGTATAAAGTGGGTTTGATGAAGCAAAACAAAAATATCTGGCCATATCTATCATAATTACATATGTATATGTATATTTTATGTATATATGTGTAAGTATTACACTTAAATATATATGCATATAAGCTATGTTTGTGGTGTGTATAATTACATTCAAAAATGAAATCACACCTTAATTACTATTTTATAACCTGTTTAATTCACTTAATAACAGATAAAAATTATAAACTCTTTTCTATGTTGCGAGGTTTTTTTTTTAATACAACAGGTTTTCATAGGATCATATACTTGTATGTTCCATGGCACCCATATCAGAATTCATTTAGGTTATTTCAGATTTTTTGCCATTATATGAAGACTTGTAATAAGCATTCTTGTGGGTCATTCTTTTAAAAATCAATGATACATATTTCCTTAAAATAAATTCAAGTAAAATTTAGTTGTTTTTATAAACAAAGAGGATTCCCATTTCACCAAGTTCTTGTCACCAAAATCCTCTCTAGAAAAATTGTGCTCCTTTACATTGGCACCATCTACACATTAGGGCTTGTTTTCCTCACATCCTCTCCCAGTTACATGACAGAACATTTTAAAGGCAGGGCTGTGAGTCTACTTCCCTACCATCTCTCACCCCTTAATGTTTGTGATCTGGGATTCTTCCCTTGGCAGTGAACAATGACTTACCAATTTTGAATTCCAATGGCTATTTATTATTCTTATCATTGACCTTATAGCATTTGATATTATTGACCTCAAGCTCCTATTTTGAAAAAAAAAAAAACTCCTCTTTTTGGTCACTTGACTTACTCAACACTGATTTAATCTTGTCTTTCTGTTCTTTCTCTGTCTTCTTCTTTTGGTTCATCCTCCTGCTCTCTGTGAGATATGGCTGTCCATTCTGGCTCAGGGCTCTGTGGGCTGTTGGTCATTCCAGCAGAGTCTAGCAAGCTTTCCCTGCCGCTCCATTTGTCTCTTCTTTCCCTTCTCCAATACTCCCACTCTCATTTGAGCCCTTGGTATTTTTACCAGTCCCCCTGCTTCTAGTTCCAGATGTGCCTTCCTAAAGTACTGCTTTGCTTATGGCACTCTCCTGAGCAGCAGCTTCCAGCACCTCTGTTCCCGTTAACAATCACATGAAACACAAGCCAGCATTTGGTGTCTCCCTTCGACTACTCCTGATCATGTAGCCTGCATTCTAGCTTAGCTGCACAGTTTTCTTTTCCATCCATCCATAATTCTTTTTCTCATCTCCGCTCCTCAAAATTCTACCCTTTCATTAAGACTTGGCTCAAAGGCACTTCCTATAGGAGTCTTCGTCTAATTACCTTCGTTAAAAATGACCCCAGTCTTCCAGGGTCTATAATTCAGATATTTTTCTATTGATATTGTAGCCAGTCTGGGAAGCTTAAAACCTCTATGAGATAATAAAATGATTGAAAGTAGAATCAGGTACTGTTCATCTTCTCCTGAGCACCCAGCATAGAGTTTTACTGCTAGTAAGTGATTGATAAATATTAATTAAGTGAAGGAATCAGCCCTAGAGCAACTGTGCTGAATCTTTGGGTTTAGGAATAGTTAGGGAAAGCTCAGAAATCATCCACAGGCCATAGATCATCTCCAGATTGAGTTTTAAGAAGCATCTGACTTAAAGATACTACAGGAATTTAGGGGGGAGGATATTCCTCAGTTGTGGAGCACATGCTTAGCATGCACGATGTCCTGGGTTCAATCCCCAGTACCTCCATTAAAAAACAAACAAACAAACTTAATTACTCCCCCCCCCAAATTTAAAAAAAAGATAGTACCTACATTTAAATTTCATTTCTTGGGTTAAACAGTGAATATGTCTAAAATGACTGTATTAGCTGCCCCAGAATTCTGAAAACTGTATCAGGATTTGTGCTTTATTGTTAAAGAACTAACAGTTTACTCACACTCAGACCACTGAACAATTCAAAGCTAAACAAATTCTTTGAAGGTGCATGACAGTCTTTGCCACTTGTAAACAGGAGACGGTTAATGTCTCTATCTCCATTGCTACATTTTGGCCTTGTCCACAGAGGACAAGCTTCATTGTCCCTTTTTCCCCAATAATATTGCAAGGGAGCAAGTTAAAATACATTGCAGAAGCATGTATTAACCACAGGATCAGAAACAGGGAAGGAAGGAAAACGTCCTTCTTGTCATGAACAATGTAAAGCCATTTTGCCACTGTAACAAAAGAGGAAAGATGCAGTGGTGCAGCCTAGAAGGCACACATACGATTTCTGTTCTACTTCACTCTGTGCAGGCCTTTCCCTTCCTATGTGGCTTCAGGCTAGTCGTTTCGTTTATTTGTGCTCGGCGTGAGGACAGTACCACCTCCTCACTCCCACTCCTACCTCCCAGGCTGGAGGAGCGCCAGTTGCTAAAGCTGTGAGATCTCCCTGGCCTGGCCCTGACTCCCGCACAATGAGATATCCTCTGTGCGATTTGCACAGCACCTTTCCCAAGCATGGAAACGTCGTAGGACCCAGCGGTGAACAATGAGGCAGCAGGAGGCAGCACCAACGGGCGACATCTAACATGCTCAGGAAAAACAAAATTAAGCAGCAAAGCCCGTTAGAGCAGGAGAGGCTTTTAAAGAGAGCCCTCCCAGGTAATGTAAGCAGCTGCTTTCTCACCACTCTCACGAGGGCACGCCACAGGGCCAAACAGGCAACCCCTCCAGCCCCGGGAGAAAGAGCTGAGCTGCAGTGGGGACCAAATCCATTTATTTTCATGTTGCAATAAAAATACTCGATAGTTTGTAAATCACACACGCTCTGATCGCATTGCTTTAAAGAATACAAGGCAGATTTTCTGACTCTGGGCGCAGCCAATTTATTCATATACGGGAGGCGTTTGATCAGCCTCCCTGCACAGGGATTCTCAGATGATTGTGGCTGCTGAGTTTCTTACTAAATTAGGAGCTGCAGAGGAAGTGTGACCAGAGACGGCGTGCTGGAAGGTGCAAGGATTTTCATGTGGAAAATTTGGGCTGTGTACTACAGGGACTTTGCAGGTGGGAAACGACATTCATGTCTGGTCAGTTTTAATTTCTGAACACAGCTTCCAGGCTCCAGTTCAACCACACGTTGACCCCCAATTAAACCATGCCATGTAAGGCCTCAGTGGCACCAATACAGAGAAATCCCATTCTCCACAGTGCTGTCAGGAGCAGAACAGAATAGTAATTTTGCATTTGGTCTTGTTTGTCAGCCTGCATTTTAATGCATTTTCTAATATGACCACCTGATCCAGAACCGAATGCATTGTTCTCCCTGATAAGCCTGGGGGAAAAAATTCCTGTAAGGCATCTTTGCAAAGGGACTTATCTCTTTAAGTTTGCCGAGTTTCTGAGTGAGTGGAATAGGTTATACTTTGCATTTCAAGAAATAGAACGAAATGCCACCAACAACACAGAATTTAAATAGTGCATAGCTGAAGCTCAGTGTGCTCTTCAAAGAAAATGTAAGATTTGACCCACACCTGAGATGTGTGTTGTTATGACTATTAATCGGATCCTCAAGTCATCAGGTTAAAATAGCCACCAACAAGATGCCTGTTTACTTGGTGACTATGATGGTTCTTCATTGGTAAAGGACTGGGTTTAGGTAGTGTTAGCGTCATATATGAGAACAAAAAGGATTTTTAAAAATTTTTAGGTTTCTTATCTAGCCTGAAGGCATTCTAACTATATAGGGTAGTGATTAAGGCAACAGGTTCTGTAGAAAGACAGGCTCTGTTCAAATCCTGACTCTGTCATTTGACAGATTACCACACTTCTCCACATCTCAATTTCCACCTACTTGAAATGGGGTGATGATAACCTCATAGGATTGGTGTGGGAAGCAAATGAGATAAATTGTCTTAAGGGCTAAGCACCATGCCTTACATAAAAGTGCACATACATCAATGTTTATTTTTATTATGATTAAGGTTCAAATTAATGTGATCGAGCACCTAATAAGTACCAGCAACATTGCCAGTTTCTATCTTTGAAACCCTTACAACTAGGAAGGTAAGCACGTTACCTGTGATCTTACCGTGAAAGATTTCACTGTTGGTGCTCCTTCAGACTTCTCACTGGTTTATTTAAGAGCTGTCCTTCCCTTACTACCCCTGCTTCTGCACACATCCTCCTTCAGCTGGGGTTACTGTCTTCTTTGTAGGACACTGGACCCTGTTACTCAACCTACTCCTGATACTTAATAACATTTTGTTTCTATACATTTTTTTTTTTTTTACTTCCACGTCCCTCTTCCAACTGGAGTTCAATCTTCTTGAGGGCAGACATCTTATCTGTATATACCACTTTAAAGTTTGCTGGGTATATTTTCTCTTGGGAGCTAGCCTTCAGAAAAATAAGTATTTTGCTGGCAGTATCTTCCTGAACTTGGAGAGAAATTAGAAAATCTTACATGTCTTCCACACACTCAGGCTGTTTCAGCATCGGTAAGACCTCAGCCACTCCAAAGAGACTGTCAGGACAAAACTACGATGGAGGTGAGAGGCACAGAAGATTAGAAAGACATTTTAGCTCTTCACAGTTGTATTATACGCGTCTTCCCAAAAAATCTCTTTACACATGGAGAGAGAGTTAGGCTCATTGTATTAATTTAGGAATTCAAGACAAAGAAGCCATGAGCTCACACCTGAAATTCCTTCTTTCTTTTTTTTCTTTCTTTCTTTCTTTCTTCCTTTCTTTCTTTCTTTCTTTCTTTCTTTCTTTTCTTTCTTTCTTCCTTCCTTTCTCTCTTTCTCTCTTTCTCTCTTTCTCTCTTTCTTTCTCTCTCTCTTTCTTTCTCTCTTTCTCTCTTTCTTTCTCTCTCTCTTTCTGTCTGTCTGTCTGTCTATCTATCTATCTATCTATCTATCTATCTATCTATCTATCTGTCAATGCCTCCCCTTGGAATCCACGCAAGAACACAGCAAATTTGAGGGCAAGTCCTCTTTTGTACTGTTCTGATCATCTTAATGAGGACGCCAGTTTGCCATAAGCGTAACTGGGGCTCCGATTAATGCAGCGGGGGCTGTTGCTCTCAGCAGTCCGCACATAGCCTTCTGCACATACAGGCGACTCTGCTGATCTCCCTTCTTCATTGTGCTGCTTGCACAACTATGGGGGAACAACTGCAGCCTGGTGGCTGACAGATCAAACGCCAGGGGTGAGGAGTGTATTTCCAGTGTGTCTGCCACTGTTTTCTCTAATGATCTTTCAAATGAATTCGGTCTCCGTCCTTCTGTCCTTTAGAATGTGTATGTTGGGCTTCAATGATTTCAGCACTAATGGTAAAATATGCACTCTGCGGCACGGCTCTGTCGAGATTTGAATCATTATTTGTCCTCTTCCTCTGGACAGAGTCTCGGGTTAAATGGCTGGGGTTTTTGAAACAAAAGATTTATACTCCATTTTCTTTGTACTATCCATCCACGCCTCCTGTAATAGGAGCCGATTGGAAAGCTCTGTGTCTGGGTTGTCATTTCTCTTGCACGGTATATATTAGAGTCCAAACGACCTCTACACCATCAAGGTTCCACAAACCTTAAATTTAAGCTACCTGCTCCACCAAAGTACCTAAAACAATAACTTTTTTATGTTGCAACAAACATTACATTTAATGAGTACAGTGCACATGTAATGATACAGTGAATCAGTGTGAAGCCTCAAATAATGATTTCTGTTGGCACTATAAAAGGAATGTAATTTTTCTTGTTGAAATACCATTTTTCAGTTACTGCATGAGTGATGTGGTAATTATCCCCTACACCTGGGATTTAAATCCAATCCTACAAGCCCATTTTCTGTTTGCAAGCTGTCAGGCTGATGCATAGGCTTTGTTCTTATCTGGCAGTAGGCAAGGAATCGGTAATTCAGAAACAACAAAGCCACTGATGGGTCATCATGTAATCTGCACTGAAAATTGCAATCTGTAATGAGATTGGAAACGCAGATGAGGTGACTAAAATTGATTACCTACCATATCTGAAAATTTCAATTTTATTCCACAAATATGATCAAACTAGTCCATAAGTTTGGGGATTAGTTGAGAAAGAATAAAGATTACTTCTAAATTAGGTGAATGCAGATAAGTTATTTAAATGTAAATTATTTGCTTTATAGCAATGTGGTTGGTCTGCAGGGTGATTCAAACGGCCACATATTTTAAGTTCCCTGATGGCATCATTTCTGCCTGGGAGTTCCAATTAGAGATGACATATACACTTTCCACTCTTAAAGGGAGTTACAGCAAAGCAGGCTGTGAATGAAACTTACACCAATCCCCAGGCCATGAAAATTCACCTTTCATATGCTTATTGTGGAGAAAATGATCATCTAGAAGTCTTGGGAGCTTCGAGAAATAAGCAGCAGACTGTGCTGGGAGGATCTGCAAACATTATCTTTGCCCCACTGACACTGTCTTCCGAGGGGTCAGGTTTGTGTTTGTTTAGCTCAGGAGCCAAGATGACAGGTTTACAGTCCCCTGCTTCCCACAGGAAGCACAAACTTCATATAATCTTAGAACTACCAGAGACACTGGTGACACTCTGGTCCAGCCTCCAAGCTACCACGAACATCTCTCTCCTTCTTGTTAATAATATGATGATAAATCCTTCTACCGGAATCCTAGCAGAACTTAGTAATCTTGAAAAAATGTATCTAATCAGGAATCACTCTCATGACCGGATTTCAGAAGTGAATGACATTGACAATATGTTCATGTAATGCCACCAAAATATTTCACCTCATAGTCTAGCTTCCCAGAAAGTATCCATTAGAGTGGCAAGAAAGAGCATCGAGATATCAGCTTCTGTTTGAGGGCACATCCTCTAGGAAAAATGTCAAAACTCAGCTTGCTCAGCGGACCAAGGCCAAAAAAAAAAGTTTCCATCCTGTGGGCTATTGTTGCTGTGGCATCTGCCAGAGTCTCCTACTTTGGCGGGTTTTTTGTGTTTTTTTTTAATGGATTAAAAAAAAAAAGTTTCCCTCTGACCGTTACTCTTACAAGCATATTTAAGGAGCTAGAAAGACAGCTAGTGAGGAGTTGGGTCACATGCTCGAAATTACTCTCCAGAATGAGTTTCATATTCAGAAGCGCCTTCAGAGTTACACTGATCTGCCCAGTGAACGTTCTTCTTAGGCCTTTTTCTATAAACCAGTCCTATTTAGAAGGGAAATTCTTGGGACAAACATTTATTATTGCTGTTTTTGTTAGTAGTGGCAGCAACAGCAGCAGCAGTAGCTCTGTTTAACTTCCTTTCTGCCTTGGTCCTCTTACATTGTAACTTTCCTATTCAGTTTCTCTGAGACCCAGAGAGGGTCCAGTGGCAGCTGATGCAAGAAGTATTCGCTGATGCTGATCTACAAATTCTGGAATGACTGAGGCTCTAGTGGCACAAATTAACATTTGCTAGGCTTTATGTTCCATCGTTATTTTTCTTGACCATTATGTATTTTCTTCTTCTAAAGGAGAAAGGAAAGAAAGGAAGGAGTTGCTTGCTCATTTGTGAAACTGTGAGAAGGTTTACAGTATTCCAAGTATCATCTACGTGCATGGAAGTACTTTCTTTATTCTTGCTCTTTCTGTTTCAAAGTTAAACCCTTTCCTTCTGTAGTAAACTCCCTTTCTCCTTTACATCTATTTTTCTCTTCTGAAAATCTCAATATTCCTTTACATGAAGAAGATTTTTAGTGCTCATTTCTGGCCTCCAAATCTCACAATAAGAAAAGGCAGTGTTTGCTGCCCCTGTTCCCACATCACCCACATGAATCTAACTCCCGGCCTCTCTTTTTCATTGAAACTGCTTTTTCCATGAACCCTAGTCCAAGTCACTACAGTCTGTGGCCTGAAAGGTTGCAGGGTCCCAAAGGACCTCTCTGCTTCCCATCATGCATCTCTAAAATTCATTCTCCAGAAAGCTGTCAGAATTATCCTTTTTAAACATAAACCTGATGACATCACTCTCACACTTAAACCCCTCCAGTAGCTTCACATCATACTGAAAATAAAATGCAAACACCTTACACTGGCCTACAGTTTTATGGTCTCTGTCAGCCTCATCTCATACAATTCTCAGGCTCATTCACTGCGCTGCAGCCAGGCTCTGCACCTGTAAACTCAGCTAGCTTGTTCCTGCCATCGGGTCTTTGACATAGCGTAACTTTTTTTATGGCTGGCTCCTTCTGATCAGATCACTGCCAAATTATCCCTTCTTCAGAGAGGCCACTCCAATCAAAGATATTTTTCTAGTCACTTTCTATTAGGACATTCTTTTCAGATTCCTTGATAACATCTATCATTTCTGATACTTCTTTTGCCTATTATTAGTATTGTTATTTTATTTTATCTTGTGTCTCCTCCATCTCAATGTAAGTTGTATGAAAGCAGGGATCTTGCTTGTCTCTCTCACCTTTGAAACCCAAACTTTGAAAATTGCATGGCACACAGTATACATTCAATAAAGATGTTAGAATAAATGTCAACATTTATCTCCTACTCATTTTGTCCAATTGTTTCTTACTCATTTTCTTCAGTAATCAGTTTTCCCTATCTTAATGCAGAACTAATACTTTGACATCTCCCTTTTTGAACTTCGCTTGGCCTTTCAATTCTGTATTACATAGTCTGTGTTTCTTTCTACTTCCCAATTCCTTCTCTAGTCCTCTAATTAAATGGATGAGTTTCCCCAATTTACATTATCATCTTTTATCTCTTTCTCATTGTCTTTCTTGGGTATTTGAGATACCCCATGACTCTGATGGATGTGACAAAGAAAAACTGCCCTGGGTGAGATAAACAGAAAAAGGAAGACTTTATTCAAAACCACTACAATAGAGGAGAGATATTGAACACTCTGCTGAAACAAAAGGCAGGAGAGTTTTAAGCACTGGGGTGAGCTCTCACAGAAAAGTACTAGAAAAGAGGACTAGGGAGAAGTTGATCAATGTGATTAGGCCATCTGTGTTTGCTAATTGGTGCTTATTGAATTTAGGCTCATATCCTCCCATAGAGACTGAGAGATAAAAACACTATCTTTCTTGATGATTACATTTCAAAGAGATGGCTCCCAGGTCCTTGAGAAAGACATTCCTGGGTTATAAAACTGGCAAGAAGCTGGGAGAAAATTTACATCTCGAAGGGGCAGAGAAAAGAATTTACAATTCCAAGTTTTCTAAAGTAAATGCTGTAAGAAAAGGGAGGTTAGAGAATTTAGAAATCTGCAAGAAATCTGTCTAAAGTTCAGTCAAGCTGAGGGGAACATTAAGGTCACCTTGGCCAGAGGCATTTATCAGATTTCCTTCCATATTTGTATGTTCAGATCTGATGCCCTTGACAAGCTTAGATCCTGCATTTTCAGTTGCCTGTTGAATACCTTCAGCTGGAGATCCCATTGTCACATCCAACTCTTCATGTTAAAAACTAAATCTTACCTGAGATATAACTGACATATATTATTACATATAGGTTTTTTTGTGTATAACATAATGATTTGATATATGTATGTATTTGCAAAATGATTATCACAATACTTAATTAACATCCATCACCATACAAATTTATAATTCTTTTCCTATGATGAGAACTTTTAGGATTTACTCTCAGCAACTCTCAAGTATGTGGTACAGTGTCACTAACTATACTCATTGTGCTGTACATTACATACCCACAACTCATGTATCTTATAACTGAAAGTTTGTACTTTGTGACCACTTTCCCCCATTTCGCCCATTCCCTCTTCCCCCTACCTCTGAACCACCTATCTGTTCTCTGTATCTGAGTTCATTGCTTTGTTGTTTTTTTTTTCTAGTTTTTTTGAAAAATCATTGACGTATGTCGCTGTATAAGTGTGACGCATAGAACATGATGGTTTGATTTACCTACATTATGAAATGTTTATCACAATAGGTTCAGCTAACGTCTATCTTTTCAATATAGATCTGTTGACTGAAAAAAATGCACAATCTAAAAGCTAAGAGTTGTGTTTTATTCAGTGGACTTACTGAGGACTTCAAGCCTGGGATGTGGCTTCTCAGTTTGCTCTAAGAGGCTACTCTGAAGAGGTAGGGGAGGAGCCAGGATATAGAGGAATTTGTGCAACAAAGATGAGGCAGTCAGAACATCAAAAGATTACTGCTAATTAAAGAAAACCAGATATCTCAAGTTAGGAAATTTTGCACTTTTCTATGTATGGGAAGATTCAAAAGTCTGGGCTCACTGAAATCATTCCTTTGATATGCACCTTAGGTCTCTAGGACCAGTATCCTGTGCTTCCCATCTTGAGTTTCCTCAGGAGGCACCGTTGTGGGTGACTGAAGAGGCTGGGGGCTTGTCAGCGGGCAGCCTGCTTGTCTCCATCCTCAGTTCCCTCCGGCTCACTGTGGGGGCAGGGATAGTGGCTGATGACTTGATGGCTGCAGCGTCATTTGTTTACTGATATGGAAGCAATAATTTTCATTCACAGAAACAATAAAGAGAAAACAAAGGGGAAAAATTTTCCTTGTGATGAGAACTCAGGATTTAATCTAACAACTTATGTATATCATAGTGCAGCATTAGCTATAGTCATCATGCTGTATTTTACAACTCTAGTATCTCTAGTACTTAAGTATCAAAGTTTGTACCTTTTGGCCACCTTCCTTCAATTCCCCCTCCTGCCACACTCTGCCTCTGCTTAACCACAGATCTGATCTCCTTTTCTATGAATTTGGTTTTTCTTTTTTTAGATTCCACGTATACATGAGATCATACAGTATTTATCTTGGTCTGACACTTATTCACTTAGCATAATGCCTTCAAGGTCCATCTATGTTGTTGCAAGTAATAGGATTTCCTTGCTTTTATGGCTAAATAATATTCTATTATATGTGTGTGTGTGTGTGCGTGCATATATATATATATATACACACACACACATATATATACATAATATACATATATATATATAACAACTTCTTTATCTGTTTATCCATTGATGGACACTTAGGTTGTTTCTATGTCTTGGCTATTCTAAACGTTTATAATGTTTCCATGAACATGGAGTTGCAGATGTCTTTTTGAATTAGTGTTTTTGTTTCCTTTGGATATACTCCTAGATGTGGAATTGATAAATTATATGGTAGTTCTATTTTTAATTTTTAAAGGATCTTCCATACTACTTTCCATAGTGTCTATATCAATTTATAGTCCCACCAACAGTGCACAAGTGTCCCTTTTCTCCACATCTGCTCCAGCATTTGTTATCTTCTGTGTTTCTGATAATTGCTATTTTAACGGGTGTGAAGTGGTATTTCCTTGGGGTTTTGGTTTCCTTTTCCATAATGACTGTTGAGCATATTTCTTGTATCTATTGGCCATTCATATATCTTTTTTTTTTAAATACCAATTCAGGACCTTCGCCCATTTTTAAATTAGATTTTTTGTGAGGTTTTTGTTACTTGTTTTGTTTTGTTTTGTTTTTTTCTTGTTGAGCTGTGTGGGTTCTTTATATAGTTTTGATATTAACCCCTTATCAGACAAAAGATTTACAAATATTTTTCCCATTCCATAGGTTGTCTTTTCACTGTGCATGAGCTTTATAGTTCAATCAGTTTCATTTGTTTATTTTTTATTTTATTGCTTGTGCTTTATGTATCATATCCAAAAAATTATTACTAAGGCCCATGTCAAAGAGCTTTATTCCAATGTTTTATTCATGGTTTCAGGTCTTACTTTTAAGTCTTTAATGCATTTTTAGATAATTTTTGTGAGTGGAGTAAGATTTGGGCTCAGTTTCATTCTTTCAAACATGTGAATATCCAATTATCCTGACACCATTTATTGAAAAGTTTGTCTTTTCTCCATTGATTATTCTTAGTTCTCTGGTCAAATATTAGTTGACCATGTATGCTTAGGTTTATTTCTGGGCTCTCAATTTTCTTTCATTGGTCTATTTGTCTGTTTTTATGCCAGTACCATAGTCTTTTGCTGACTATAGCTTTATAGTATAACTTGAAATCAGGAAGTGTGATGTCTCCTGCTTTTTTTTTTTCTTTCTCAGGATATCTTTGGCTATTCAGGGTCTTTTGTGGTTTCATATAAACTTTAGGAGCTTTTTTTCTACTTAAGTTAAAAATGTCATTGAAGTCTTGATATTGCATTGAACCTATAGATGGCTTTTGGCAGTATTGACATTTTAACAGTATTAATTATTCCAATCCATGAACATAAGATACCTTCCCATTTATTTGCATCTTCTTTGATTATTTTCATTAATGTATGATAGTTTTCAGAGTAGAGATCTTAAACTTTCTGGTTTAATTTATTTCTAAATATTTTATTGTTTTTGATGCTGTTGTAAATGAGATCAATTTCTTTCTTTTTTGGAAAATTCATTGTTAGTGTATTGAAACACTGCTAATTTTTGTATGTTATTTTGTATTCTGCAACTTAACTGAATTCATGATCAAATCTAACAGCTTTTTTGGGTGGAGTCTAGGATTTTCTGTATATAAAATTTTATCTTTTGTGAATAAAGACAATTTTACTTCTTCCTTTCCAATTCTGATACTTCTCATTTCTTTTCTTGCTTGATTACTCCAGCTAGGACTTCTAGTACTATGTTGAATAGGAATGATGAGAGTGGCACCTTTGTCTTATTCTTGATCGTAGAGAAAAAGATTTTAACCTTTCACCATTGAGTAGGATGTCAGCTGTGGACTTGTATATGGTCTTTATTATGTTGAAAAATGTTCCTTCTATGCCTAATTTGTTAGGAGGTTTTTGTTTTTGTTTCTGTTTTTTTTAATCATTGAATGAGTGTTGGACTTTGTCAAATGCTTCTTCTGTGTCGATTAAGATTATCATATGATTCTTTTCTTTTATTCTATTAATGTGAAGTATCAGATTGATTGATTTGTATATATTGAAACATTTTTACATCACAGGGATAAATCCCACTTGATCATGGTGAATGATCCTTTAAATTTGCTGCATAATTTGGTTGGTTAGTATTTTATTGAGAATTTTTGTATCTGTATTTGTCAGAGATATTGGCCTGTGCTTTTCTTTTCTAGTAGCATCCTTTTTTGGTTTTGGTATCAGTATAATGCCAGTCTCCTAAAATGAGTTTGGGAGTGCTCTCTCCTTTTTGATTTTTTGGGAAGAGTTTGAGAAGAATTGGTGTTAATTATTCTTTAAATGCTTGATAAAATTCACCACTGATGCCATCTGGTCCTGAGCTTTTCTTCGTTGCAAGTTTTTTGATTACTGATTTAATCTCCGTGAAAGTCATTGGTCTATTCAGATTTACTATTTCTTCCTGATTCAGTCTTGGTAAGTTGTATGATTCAAGATTTTTTTCCATTTCTTCTAGGTTGTCCAGTTTGTTGGCCTATTATAGTTATAGTAGCCTTTTATGATCCTATGAATTTTTATGGTATCTGTCATAATGTCTCCTTTTTTCATTAATAATTTTTGTTCACTTGGGTCTTTTCTCAAAGAACCTTGATTTTGTCTTTTCCAGATAAATATTCAGCAGTGAAATTTTTGGATCATACAGTAGTTCTGTTTTTAATTTGGGGGGAAACTCCGTACTGTTTTCCATAGTTTTTGTACCAATTTACATTCCCACCAACAGTGCATAAGGGTTTCGTTTTCCTCACATCTTCACCAATACTTGCTATTTCCTGGGTTTTTTGGATAATAGCTATTCTAACTGGTATGAGGTGATATCTTGTATGGCTTTGATTTGCAACTACCCTTCTTTTCTTTTAAAATGATTCTTATATTTATTATTTCCTTTTCATTTCTACTGTCACTGCTTTTATTAACAAAATGCTATTTTAACCACTTTCCCATGTTCATTCTTTCCTACTCAATGGTCCTCTGTAATTTTCCAAAAATGCTACTTAAAGTATGTCCCTGCCCTATAAAACCTTCAATGATTCTCGATTGTCTGCAGGCAGTACCCATTCTAGAACTGGAAATATTCCTTAACACTCAAGTTAGCAATACTTCATAATTTTATAAAAGACCCTACTGGTTTTAACCATTTGGGGTGACTGGGGAATTCTTAAAGTTGGAAAAAATAAAAAAAGGAGGAGAATGTGGCCCAGATTTATTGGAATGGTGGCTTTAAAATGGCATAATAAATGAATTAACAAAACCAAAGAAAGAATTTAAGAGAGAAAGGGAGTATCTCCATTCATGGTCTTTAAAAAGCCTCCATTAGATTGTATCTTAGTATTTATTTACTCTCTACTGTCTCCAGTCTATATGGGCTTATTTATCTTCTAATGTTTCCTACTGCCTAAATCAAAAGCAACTTCTGTCAGTTTATTTCAGTTCACACACACACACACACGCACACAACTGGGAGCCTGTCTTACAATGACTTGTAGAAATTTAGTCAGTCTCATCATATGACTATGGAATAAAATTACTCATAAACTTGCCTGCAAGCAAGGAGAGGCTGGTGAAATAAGCTACTTATTATGTTTCACTGAAGAGAAAATTCTAGGATTACTAATGTCCCTCGCAGCATCAGTTGGCATCACAGATAGTCATGGGAGAAAACATGTAATTCAGATGGAAATGTATTTCTGGTTTTTTGCTAAGCTATCTCCTCAGGTATTTCTATATTTTAGCCAGGGCATTTTCCTTGTGAAATCAGGAGGGACGTCCCATTCTAGGCACTCAGAACACAGATGCCAAGTTTCTCTATATGCTTTTATATATGGGTTCAATATTCAGGCTAGGCCTATGCATAGTTAGGGTAAGGAAAAGGATCCAAAGAAACTAAATTGGTGAGTGTGTTCCATTTAAGGACGAAAAGCCACTAGATCTAGAAAACACTCCCGATTCTGTCAGTATAGAGGAGTTATCTATTCTGAAATACAGGTATACCTCGTTTTATTGTGTTTGTTTACTGTACTTCCCAAACTTGAGTTTTTTACAAGTTGAAGATTTGTGGCAACCTTGTGTTGAGCAAGTCTATCAGCACCATGTTTCCAACACTATTTCTCACTTTGTGTCTCTGTGTCACATTTTGGTAATTATCACAATATTTAAAACATTAAAAAAATTATTCTTATATTTATTATGGTGATTTGTGATCAGTAATCTTTGATGTTACTGTTGCAAAAAGATTAGGACTTGCTGAAGGCTCAGATGGTGGTTAGCCATTTTAACAATAAGGTATTTTTTAATTAAGGTATGTATATTTTTAGACATAATGCTATTTTATTGCACACTTAAAAGACTATGGTATAGTGTAACAATAACTTTTATGTGCACTGGAAAATCAAAAAATTTGTGTGACTCACTTTATTGTGATACCTGTTTTATTGTGGTGATATGGAACCAAACCTGCAATATCTCCAGGGTTTGCCTATAGTGGTATTTTATTGAGTTTTTCTAGATATGGAATCAACTATAATATCTAAACCATTTTGCATTCATTAAGCAATGATATATTCTATTCTTAATAGAATGTTATATTAAATACACTCAATATAATATTATATTCATTTTTTCCAGTCCCTACACATTTGTTCAGAGTTTCATTTTTATAAAACTCTCACATTTTCTATCTGTACAAAATCTGTTTAATCTCTCTACATCAATTATTGATAAGTGAATTATATGGGAGAACAGCATTCACTGCAAAATCTGGCGATTTTAACATTCATTTTCAGGATTTTGGCATTTGAAATATAATATGCTATTTTTAAATACTAAAACACCAGTAATATATCACTAAAAAATCAGGATTTTTAAAATTTTTTGTTTAATATTTTATTAGTTTAGGTAATACTAACTACCCAAACAAATAAAACCTGAGTCTTAGTGACTGAATTCAATAGAAGTTTATTTCTTAATCAGATAAAACCCATTTGACAGTAAGAATGTCTTCTAAAGTCAACCCAGGCATTGATATCCAGAAACCACATCCAGTCTTTAATGTTCTTCCCTGGAATTAACACAGAGCAGTGAGAACTAGTTCCATGGCTCCATCAGGTTTCCAGGGACCTGGGGAATGTAGTTCCTGTCTAGGCAGCTGCTTCCTGGCAGCGATTCTACAGCATGAAACAGGATCACAAATCTTCATTGTTCAGCTAGCTCTTTCTGCCACAATACGCTTAATTAGCTGTTTAAGCAAATTCTGAGCACTCTGTTATTTACACCTTAAAAGATCAGTGACTCACTGGAATTGTGAAAAATGATTCATATTTGCATAGATTACAGGTTTAGATAGATATATAGTTGTCCCTGTATAGTTGTATTACCAGAAGTTTTCATTGGAAGAATAATTTTCTTGAATTTGAAGCCTTCCGAAACTAGTCTGGAAATTGACATAGGTGGTCCACCTACACAAGATAAAACTGAAGAAAATGAAGAAATTTGGATTTTTTTAAATATGTACAATCCATTATGAGTTTTAAAATGTTTTTTAATACATATCTCATTCAAGTTATACAGTAAGGGAGAGGTTATTTAAAGATGAAATCAAAAGAAAATATATGGAACTAGTGCAGGGGTTGGGAAGCTATGGCCAGTAGGACAAATCTGGCCCACAGGCTATATTGTAAATAAAGTTTTATTGGAACAGAGTTACACCTATTCACTTACATATTGCCTATGCCTGCCTTTACATATTGCTCTTGACAATATTATAATAGCAGAATTAAGTAGTATGCTCTGCAAAGCTGAAATATATGCTATCTGGCCCTTAATAGAAAAATGTTGCTGACCTCTGTACTACAGGAATAATTGTCTCTTTACCTGTCCACCAGCTCATGTAAAGGCAGGAGCAGGTTTATCAGCAGCTAGAAACATTTGCACAAAATGCTCTTTCAGTTGAATAATGACATGTTTGACTGACTCACTTTGTTTTTAATCTCACCCTTTTAAAAAAAGGTCAAACAGTATAATTTTATTTTCATTTTTAATGACTGATTAAATTCTCTTCATTTTAGACAATAATTAGCATGTTACTTTGAGAATATATTAATTATTTTATCTAATAACAATTTATATTAGAAAGATAACATACTTTAATACATAGTAAATTTAAGTTTTTATTTTTAATTTGTAATATAGTTGTCCTTTTTGCATTTAAATAGTACTAGATATGTAGTTCAATATAATATAGATTCTATTCGAAGTATCTTTTATTCTCATTAAGCTTCAGTATTTCAGTCACTGGGAAATTCCTTCTATTCCATTGAGATGAATGTTCAAATTAAAGTTAAAGAAGAGGTTAATCAACTTACTTTGAAGTCACCTATCCATTCATACACTGAGTCTCTGACAAACATATACACCTCTTTTAGGAAACTTCTGGAAATGATTGGTATGCAAAAGCAGTGGACACTGAATGAAAGGAGAGTCTGGGGACAGAGACCAGAGCTGAGTTGTCAGTGTCTTCCCTCGTTAAGAGATGGATATAAGAAAAGCTTATCGGTAGTGGTTATTACTCACAGTGACTACAGGGACAAATGGAAGTTCAGATTCAGATTTTAATTAACTAAACAACCTTGAAAGGTATTTCAGTTTTTCTCTCTGAGCTTTGGTTTCTTCGACTATTGCAGAAAGAACAGCCTAGTGGTTTCTCATATACGTTAAATCTAAGTTTATAGAAATGTATATTATAAGTCATGCTTGCTCTTATAGACAGATAAGGTAGATGATAGATAAATAGATACATAACAGGTGATGGATCTTCCCTCATAACAGGGGGCTCTGAGAAAGGGAGATCAGCAGTGAGTGTTGTACGTAATGATTGCAAGAAGAAGTAGAAAGTGAACTGGCATGAAAGGCCAGGGCTTTAGTGTTCTGAAGTTCAGATTCTGACTTTATGTATGAATAAACAAACAAGCAAACAAATAAATAAAGAGAGGTGGGGTGGTGGAGAAAGTGAGAGTGTGAGAGTAATGGCGAGAAAGCCTTGGAAACCTCCTTTTCCCCTCCACAGCCTTGTAAAACATACAATACAAATCCAATGACTGAAGTGGAGGATGAGGTCTAGGTCCCCATCTTCTAGTCCATCCATTTTTTCCATTGCTTTTAAGGCTCTTTTTAGGAATCTCTAATGGAAAGCAGCATTTGAAAACTACTTTCAAAAGTAGTATCTAACCTTCTACCTTTTACATTGTTTAAAGTCCCTCTTTGTTAGTGAAACATTTCTTGACTTTTTATTCTTTTTCATCTCCTACCCCTCCCCTAGTTTCTTCAGTACTTCTTTTGTTTCTTTAACTCTTTCATGCCCTGCATTTTGAAAGCTCATCTATAATTATACTGACTCCTTGAATTTTTATTTACTTTTAAATTCATCTAGTGGGGTCTTACCAGCAAAGTGTAAGGCTCTCATTTCTCCCTGCCCCTTAGTTGATGCCTTATTAACCACTGTAGTATGTTGAAAACTTACAGACATTGGAAGGAGGTGTGGCTTGATCCACCACTCTGTACTGTATCTCCAGCCTGATGTTGGGCATGAGTATGGGGAGTAGTCTAAGTCTACACACTTAAGTGCTGTGAAATATACACCCAGTATTCCTGTAAGATTTCACTTTCCATATTACATTTTACATTAGTCATAGAGATGTTGCTGGCTAGTCAAATTGTTTAATGGCATGGTAACCTGTACCTTTTGCCCCTTGCCTAGTTCTTTCATTATTTTGTGTGTATAGTTGTCTGGCTTATGAGAACACTTAACAGTATCCATTGCAGTCAGACAAATAAAATTCTTGCATTCTTCGACTGTAAAGAGTTCTGATAATTATCACTCATCCCTGAGAAGTGAATGATCCCCCATGGAACATTCTAGATCTTGAAATAGCAATTTTGCATTTTAATGGGATTTTGCTGGATATGTACTCCTAGCTTATAGTTGAACCATGATACACAGCAGCTCAAAATATTTCCTATTAGGGTATTTGAAAAAGATTAAAGAAAATCACTAAATGTAGTGGGTATTCAAAATCTGGAAATGGAAACAGAAAAAAAGTGTGCATGTGTGTGTGTATGAAATGATAAATCATATTTATCAGAGAAGATAAGTGAACTTCAACCTCAAGATAAACTCAGCTGAGATGCATCAATACCATGAAAGGTCTACTAAGCAGTCCTGATTCTTACTTGTACATTACTGTCAGGTAAAACACAGACCATATTACAGCATTTGAGATCCCTCTATTGACTAAATTGCTTACCTATAGTTACTTCTCAGAAACCATAAAATCACTTGACATATTAAAAACAAAATGCTCCATTTTGGTAGTTTGGAAATTATCTGTAGGGTCCTAAAAGTTAAACTGTTGTCTTTACGTAAGGTTGTTACCAAAGGCTATTCAATAGTGCAGTATGCTGTATTTTTACTTCAGTGGTGAAGATACATGGTCCATCCATATTATCTCACTAGTTGTTCCTTAGAATGATGGCCTTTATTTATAAGATAAGTAACTGTGAAGAGAGCTTTAGTCTTTGACTAAAGGATAGGATAAAACTATCAGGCCTTTACATGATAAAATGAACTTTGGCTATATTAAAAATTTCTTACAGTAAGAGATTTATATTTTTGTCTACGGTGAATTAATTTGTAAAGACTAACCTTTCCTCCTGTAAGAATCAGAAAGGCTAGATAAAACAAAGAGAAATCCATTTGAATGCACTGGGGAAAATACAAAGTCAGCAAGGACTAGCAAAGCTAAGATCTTGGAGAAATACTGGAAAGAAGGGGATAACAGAGAGGCGAGTCTAATATTCAGTTCTGCTCTTTCCTTCCCAGTGTTTACTCATTCATAAAAGTGGCCAAGGAGCTAAAAAGACTTTATTCACTCTTCTAAAGTACCGGAGGCAAAAATCAGAGTTAGCTGTCAAGGTGAGGTGCCTGGGCTTTTAGTTGGGATTTCCAAAGATGCATTTTATGAGAGCAAGAATGAGAGAGCCATGGAACATTTTATGAGAAAGGGCCAATCAGAAAACTTATCAGTCTACTTAAAACTGAAACCTAGCTTTAATTAGCTCAAACACAGATTGGATTAATACATTTTATTCATAGCCTAAAAAATGTGAAAAACAAAAACAAAAAATTAAACCCTTGATAGAAGAGAACAGAATCTTTCAGAATCTCAAAATACCCCTACAGTTTTTCACACATAGTTTTTATCAGTTGGTCAAAAGTATCCATACCTAGCAAGAGGCATTGCCAAATGACAAAAAATTATGGGAATACGAGTGACAGTAGGAGGACACCCACAGGAGATACAGATTTTGCAGTTATTAAGTACCAACTTTTAAATAACCATGATAAATATGTCCAAGAATATAGATGACAAGATAGGGAATCTATTAAAAAATCAAAGGAAAGTTATAGAATTGAAAATTATAATAACCATAACTAAGAACTCAATATACAGATGTAATAGAAGATCCAACAAACCCTTGTCTTTCACCACTAAAATATGTTTTGTGAGTACCAGGGACTCTCTTATCCCTCTGCAACATCTAAAATAATGCCTGATAAATGATAGATATTCAACAAATATTTTTTAAATGAATAAATTAATGATAGATTGCCAAGAGGCAAATAAAGTGGCATACCTTTTCTTAAGACCAGAGTTGTAAGCAAGGAGATGAGAAAGAAAAGACACGGGCAAAAATATTTGTTGGCAGAAGGTCAGCAATAGATGAAGATGGGAAAGAGCTGCAGATTCATAGACCAAGCTTTCACTCAGTTTGCTGTCTTATTCTCCCAGCTCTTCCCATGTTAATGAGACTTTTAGTTGGATATAGGGAGAAATAGTTGAAGGCCAACTGTGGTTATTCATCTGCTATACAATCATGGGCTGCCCAGAAGAAAGAGTGAGTTACTAAGTTGGTTCAAACCTCAAGAGGAAATAGACAGAACCAGTAAGTGCCATGCTAAACCTTTCCGCATTCAGATAGTTCTCTTCCCTGAAACTCCTACTAGGGCATTGTGGGACAATCCTTAGAATCCTCTACAGCCCAGAGGAGCAGAGTTTACAGGAACCACTTTCATTTCGAAGGAAATAAGCTGTCTCAATTTAGGCAGTAGGCAATACAGCTTTGTAATACTTGTGTTTTCAAAATTAGATGGTATTTAAAAGGAGCCATCCTAATTGGAAAAGAAGGCAGGAAAAAAGAAAAGTGAGGAGGACCAGTAGCATCCAAGTAGCCCAGGCAGTTTATAGGCAGTGGTTCTAACTCCAGGACCTTCTATTCCAGCTTCTCTATAAATACTTTGAGATGAGATCAGGCACGTTCAGGGTGGTATGGCCATAGAATAAATATTTTCAAATTAATAGTAAGAAGGAAAGAAAAGGATTAGCTTTAGCTACAAAGTAGTTAGACCATAAGGAAATGTTGAGAAAAAAAAAAAAGGCTGAAGTTAAGTATCTCCAAGAGCATTTCCTAGTCTCTAGCACACAGACTTTTTTGAGAACTTGCTCCATTGATGTATAGTGATCATTCTTAGATGGGCTCACCATTTTAGCCTGCTGCTTGGTTTCTTAACTTTGATTATCAGTTCAGTGTTAGTATTGTGCCTGTGAGGCTGCTGCAGGCTATCTACTGTAGATCTCAGCTGGATCAAAATGGAAGAGTCTGAATGGACATCGTTGAAAAGCAAATCCAGGTCCAATGAGAGGAGACATGTTGGGGCCATGGCCAGCAAGACATTCCTAGAAGAGACACCAGAATCCCAGCAATCCAGTATATGAGGGCACAGTTCCCAGGGCAGTCTGAGGTGAAGGCTAACTAGAACGAAAACTGGCCAGGGGCAGGAACTCAGATTATGCAAGGGCAGTCTAGAACATGCTCCTTCATTTACAGACACTAGTGCTCTTTGCTACGTTCTAGGAGTGACCTCTTCAAACCCTGTTCAAAGGGGCCCCCCTCCCTTCACTATATGTTTTATAATACAAAAGTCGCATTGGGGAGTTGAATCCTCTCTCAGTCAGTCCCATTCCCAAACGTTATATAAAGCAATTAAAAGAATACTTGGAGGCCTATGAAAATATTATTGCTTTCCAGAGTTCGAGTAATTATTTTTGCTTAGCTTTATCTGTGATTTTGCATAGTCCCAGTTATAAGAGGTATTGTTTTAATTACAGAGAAAATGACTCTTTTCATTGAGACATGGCAAAAGAGGAGGGAGAAGTTAGTGACAGTGGCTTGAAGGATTATAGACAACTCTTTGTTAAAATGTATGCAAAAGAACACACATACAATGCACACATACAAATACATATACACACAGTGAAATACAAGTGATTCTACTAGAGCCCATTAGCTATTTATTTTATTCCTTTAAAACAGTGCCTTGCAATCCAATAACACACTATGAAACTAGGTAAGGGAGCTGTTTTTTGTCACTCAGTGTGTCATGGTATAATTTTACCTATCATTATTTCAGCTGAAGGTGGCATTTAGGAGTTCATTAGTGATTAACAGAGCCCTCCATTGCTCAGAGATGATCTTAGATATTTAAGGAAAGCATTTAGTTTAGATTGACAGTTTTTCTACCCTTAGGATGTCTCTAAAACAAACAAACTAAAAAGTTATGGTGAATTCTATTAAGAAATGTATATTTCATGTAAATTTGCCATAAACTATAAGCAGCCATGATAATAAGACAGCTCTCTCTCGCCCAGAAAGCTTCATTTCCCTATCAAAAGAGAGCAGTGCTTGCAAGGTCTGAGTAGGAGACTCCTACCATTTTTCAGCACCGTCACTCTCTTTTTATATTTTGTTCATAATGGCAACTGTCTGGCTTGATACATTGGTTCTGATGCTTTCACCTGCTTGTTGTCATTCAGGTGCTAAACGAGGAGGATGAATATGGATAATTCTTTCAGGAGTGTATTAGAATGACCCATCTTGGCATATTTTATGACATATCCCACCAGACCCTGATTATTTTGTGAAGTTGGCATTCAAGTTATACTGGTTGGCTTTTGATAGCTTTTGCCAACTTCCTCTGAGCATATGATTAATCAGTACAATAAAATGGGACACTCTAAAATGCAGGATTGATGCATGGGTAAGGATTTTAAAACTTTCATTCCTTTATCAGTCATTTGAGACAGTTTTAGTGTCTCGTTACCGGAAAGTATTTTAGGAAATCTTTCCCTATTTGATCACTGTTGCCAGTATTGTATAGCCTCTCTGGGGAGAAATGAATCTTTTGATTTTGATAAAGTTTCTTTCTTCCAGAGTGAGGATGGAGTGTTTTATTCTTTGGAACATTGTCGGGTGCCTTTTCATAGGTAATTGAGAGAAACCAATAGTAGCTGGGAAATCTTAGGCCACATTAGTTTAAAGGGTCTCTTGAGAACGAATCATGGGATTAAAATTGGAGACCACTCTTCTATATATATGCCTGCAGCAGGCTACCAGGAAATATATATTGAAAGTTGGAAATCTACAGTTGTTTTCGTTCATTCATCTATTTCATAAATTCTTAGTGAGCCCTATATGTCAGGGGCTATGATAGAATTGATGATACAAAGTCAATAGAGCCGTTGTCCTTACAATACTTACAATTTAGTTGTGGAAAAGATACATGAATATATGCAAAATGTGCATTCAGTCTTAGAGCATCAAGTTAAATACTATCTGAGTTTAAGGGGTACAAGAAAAGTTTCATAGAAATCAACTAATAATTATTCAAACCATAAAACTCTACTTTCAGTAAATGCCTTAGCAAAGATCATGGCTTAGTGTTGATGATCCTAAACCAAGAATCAGCAAATGGAGACCAGACCAGCTCACATAGGAAAAAAAAAAGTATATATTACAGAAAAGAAGATTGAGGTTGGGCTGTTATTTTCTTAGTCACATCATTTAAAAGTTACTGTCATTTCCTTACTGTGAAGAATTTTGAGTTTCATATAAGGATACACTGTATGTCTTTAAATTTTTTTTTAAATTTTAGGTATGTGGATTGGAGTCTGTATACTTTTCTTCTTTAAGATAGTTAAGCCATTTTCAGAAAATTATTTTTGTCTTCTTTGTACAGTGCCAAGTTAAAGAATCCTTTAGCTACAATGTGTACATACTAGGACCTGGTGAACAACCTTAACTAGTAAAGATCAAAATTCTGGTTCCCAGTGGCACCATTTGCAGAACCACATCTCGTGTCCAAAGGTCAAATATTGCCAAGGCAGGACAGCACCACTATGGGTTTCCATTCTAACAAGGCCTCTTAGTGGGGGAGAAATGAAAGAGGATCCACAGAGGTACAAGAAAAGCTACAAGAAGATTCATAAGTTTCTGAGGTTTTAGAATATTTTATCATATTTTGCTACTTCTCAGCAGAAGTAGCAATACTGGATCACCAAGACAATGTTGTATGTCTCTTCAAAGATCTCTTCATGTTCATCTTCTCTCTTACTATTGGTAACACAAAGGAGTGATTGTGTTGGTGAAGTCCTTAGTTCCCTATAATTTCTATCTATGTCCCCAGAGTCACCCTCAATAACATACTGAGTAAAAGTATATTTGTGTGCAGAGTTACAATATAATTCCAATACCTATACCTCTTCCCAAATGAATTTGGCCCCTAAGTGCCCCTTGAGTATTCTTGCTTCTTACTTCCTGTCCCCCTACCCCTCAGTCAGGGCAATGAATGAGGACTGAAAAGAATAGAACATGGCAGGTGGACAAGGCATATGTACCCTGTGGTCCCCTCCCCTAGCCTCAATGGATTGCATATGATAAAATGAACACAGAGAGTAGCCTGTGAAGGAAAAACAAATCACCAAAAGGCAACTTTTGTGAACAATAATAGCAGTCAGTGTTTATTTATTTAACACTTACTAGATTCCAGTTACTGTTCTGTTTATTTTAGTACATGTTAGCACTAATCCTTAGCTTATTTAATTCATACTTGCACCCTCAGTAAGTGAAGGAGCCAAGATTTGGGCCTGATCCTGGAGCCACTGTCTTATACCAGGAGAGCAAGCTCCTTTTGATACCACCATCTACTCTTTCTAGAGATTCAGAGGGGGTCCAGAACAATCACCCTGACTTGTAATATGTTAGAGGCAGCTTCAGCTTCAGATGAGGGGATTCTTTGGATCCCTTTCTCTCAAGTCTTTGAATTTGACTGGTAATTTGATATTTAAGAGGAAGTCAGTGCTGGTGAAAACCAGTTGTGTCTAGAAGATAGAAAAGTCTCTATTTTCTTAATGCTCTGTTGAACAGATTACAAAGTTAAAACTGTTTAATTGCCAATTTTGTAGATCAAGAATTCAAACAGAGAAGGTCATTTTGAAAACCAAAAACTCTGCGATGATTATGAAGTAGTTTGAAAATACGGAATAGGACTATATGTACATTCACCTTGCTCTCCAGATGCTACTGGATTTAGACAAGGAAATCCTCGGGGACAGACTCACTCCTTGCTTGTGGAGGATCAGTTTATCAACATGAAATTAATTTCATCTACACCTGTTCATTTCATGGGGAGACTGAGACTGAGCAGATAATCTCTGCAGACTGCCAGAGGTAAGATGCTGGTGAATGTTTGATTTCTTTTTTATTTTCCACTAAAAGTAATAAATGGAGGTGTTTAAAATGAATATACAGTGTTCAAAACAGAAGCTTGGAGACTTCTTTGATAAGCAGAGGCTGACTTACTAGAAGCAAATACATGGGGTTCCAAACAAGCTGAGAAACAAAAGCCTAGGTTTCTTTGCCCAGTTAAAGTTACATTTTGAAAGAAGCAACCATAACTGGTAAAACACTTTTTTCCCCCCAGATCCATAGGGAAAAGATGTCTGATACCAACTATCCTCAGCTTTCTGGTCTTTTGAGTTCATTTTCCAAATCTATACACTAAGACAGCTGAGAATACAGTAGAAAAAATGTGTCCAGGGAAGAAATAAGTGCATTGGGGAACTGAATGAAAATGATAAAAAAAAAATCACTCACACTTCTTTATTGAAATAATTAAATACAAAGTGGATTGGAGAGTGGCAGATGAATTCTAATAGTAATTGAATTGGCACTTAGGAGTTATCTTATCTGCATTGCCACAATTCAAAACTCCCACAGTGTTTTCTCTCATTCCACATCATATTAATTATGCCTCTCACCCACCATCTTGCTGATGAGCGAAGTAGTTAATATGCGTGGCGAGGCATCCAGCTATCTTAGAGGGGTCAGGTAAGTGGTGACTCCATCCCACATGAAAATGGCATCCGTTTCTCTAGTGCACAAGAAACAGCTAACACACATACCCATAGACTTTCCCTTCCTGCTTCTTGAAAGGAACAAAGGTTTCTGTGTTATAAAGCCCGGAGGGGCTCAGAGAAGCTGCGCCCCCGGAAGCGCGTCAGTCTCGCCTCCTCCCCGGGACTCGCTCGGCTGCCAGCGTCTTGCGAGCTTGTCCAGCTTTCTCGGTTTGCGAGAAAATCTTAGCGCTTGATTCTTGTCAACTCCATCTCCAAAAGTATTTGGCTGACCACAGTTGTCTCTTCTGTGTGTATCTTCAGGGGTCCCGACTAGGGCATGTTGTTCCTGCAGAATACTTGTTGATAGCCTATCTGAAAATGGATTTTTGTTATAAAATTATTTCTAGTGTAATACTGTTTTAGTACACTTCTTTGTTTCATTTCATGGAGAGGAGAACATTATTAACCCAGGCTTAACAGCCAGTCAAAGTATTCTGCCTCTAGTCATCATCACTTTGAGGGAGTGTAATGACTGATGGTTCCTACAGTATACAGGTACTTTCCAGTCTTGACTATATGGGCCAGTTTTTTGTTTTGTCATAGGATTATACAGTGAGAAGACTGGAATTGAGGAGTGAGGAATCCCTTCTCTCTTCTGCTTGTTTTAGCAAAAAAAAGAAAAAAAAGGTGGAGAGGATTAATTAAAAGTTTAACCTAAGGCCAATTAGTAAATTAATTGCTAGGAAAGAAAGAGCAAACAGAGATGGTAAGAAACACCATCTATGGAACTGACCTATAGCTTTATCCACCCTTTGTCTATGTTTCCCTGCAGTTACTCTTATTCATTGTCAAAGTAATATCATTGTCTAGCAAAAAATGCTGGATACACAATCCTTTGGATCATGTTTCTGAGGTTTCCTTTTATACAATAATTTAATTTTTGGATCATGTTTCTGAGGTTTCCTTTTATACAATAATTTAATTTTTGTATGGTAGGGAATGCGATATAATTTTCAACCATTAAAACCATAGCCTTGAATATTAATTATATTGTCTCTCCAGTCATCCAGCAAGTGACCCAGTGATACTAGGACAGCACATGGAAGGTTTTGGTGGAGTATATTTTGTGAGGCATTGCCTCAGGGATCAGTGTAAGAGATCATAGCAACTATTGGGTAGAAGATAGATATGAGCACACTAGTTGATTTTTTTCAACATCAACTTCGTATCCATATTACTACAACTACTTAACTTAGAGATGTCATTCTCTGCCATTGTTATTTGACTCATCAATCTTTCTGTCTTGTCTATAATCCTTAGTTTCTGGCCAGACTAAGGTGAGATTCAACCAAGAGTAGATTTTTCAGTCCCCACTAAGACCCTACACTTTGATTTCCTCATTGTGATTTACTAAAATGTGGCCCAGAGTGAGAGACTATGTCTCTAATCTGCCACACAGTAAAATGGTTATTGGAGAGATGTCAGATTGCCCAATACTTTTTTAGAATGAGAAGCACTAATTTCAAGATTTAATTATTTTTAATCTTTAAAATATCTCTTAATATTTTGGGGTGGTTCCAAAATATGATATAAGGTGTCAGTTTTGGCACTCTTTGACAGAAGGGCTGATCTGCCCTACAGTAAAAATATGATATTGAATTACCTGATTAGATCACCCGTATTTATCAAATTAGGTAGTTATTTACTGAATCTACCTTCTTGCCTAGATTTGATGGGCATGGCAGTCACTGTACAGGCTTCAGTGAGAACAAAACTGTAAATATCATACAGAATGGAAGATTTAACACCAAAAGATGTGATTAACTAAAGGAAATGCATTGCAAATGGCAGCACAACAGGAAAATCTTTGCAATACTGTGGGAAAAAAATTAAGATGGATGAAACGTATTAAATTCTACAAATGAGAAGGAAAAAAGTTGTAAGAAAAAAACTTAAATTCTAGTGGAGTAAAATCAGCTTAGTGAAAATTGAAAATGCATGTAATAAAACTAATTCAGGCAGGATATTAATCTTGTGTAAAAAAGATAAAAGCATGTTAAAGCCTGATTGTAAAATATTAATGTGCTAAACCATCAGAAAACTTCACATATGCCCTTTAGCGATAGTATTGTTAATGATGATAAAAAGTTATTTGCAAATTCTTCTTTTATGAAGTCTGGAAACAGAAAATCTGAAAAACGACTAATGTAGACATCTATTGCATGTAAAAGATAGGAAACAGTGAAGGTTAATAAGGTTCAGGGTGACTGGTCTCTTGACATTTAATTGTGACAGGCCTCTGCAGTCTGTAAGTAAGTGATTCAGGGTGAAAAAGTAGGGTTTGCCCCCTGATAAAACTGGGGTAATCTTAACTCTGTTCCTAATTTACTTTCTGTGGCCCAGTATGCTCTTGGAATTACACTTACCTTGGTCCACTGCAAAACTATAAGGCACCTACATTCCTAGACTTTCTCTTTCCACTGAAGCCCTATTTTATGAAAGCAAAAAGAATTGTATCCAGTTCTACTTTGCTTTTGTATTATTGTATTATATTATATTCTGAGTTGTAGGGCTAGATTCGCTGAAAACTTGTGGTAGCTCAGGGCACTGGTTTTGTATAATAGGGAAAGCAGTGTAATATAGCAGAAGGAACTGAACTAGACTTGACGTGAAATCAGCTTGACCTGTATGCAAATCATCATTGTACTATTTACAATGGATTGTTGATTAGTTTATCAAACCTCTCTGGGTCATGCATACTTCATAGGAAAAACACATACACACAAAAAGGAGTTATAATCCCTATTTTTTACATGTTTTTTATGAAGGCCTATATTAATGTTTTTAAAAGTTTCTGTTGTGCTACATATGCTCCAGTATAATAATTATTAAAAGACTTTCTATTACTAGGGTTTTCTCTACTCAAAAAATTCTACTAGCTGATCTCCCACACAGTACATGTGTATTCCACATTTCAAGATTCATGCATCCATTTTTATGTAACTGGAATGCTTTTCCTCTCCCCCTATGTTTAAGTAAATCCTATGCATGTGTTAAGGTCCAAATTGTATCCCACTTCCTCCATGAGGCATTTTCTAGCTGCTTCATCTCACAGTGATCAATCTCTGGACTTTCTGTTCCTTTTCTGGACTCCTGTTATAATTATTTTCTCTGCATCTCTGGTTGAATTATGTTTCATTTCCCCTTTGATAGTAGGAACAATGACTTGTACTTCTCTTGTATCTCACCTTCCTCACAATCCTCTAAAATGTTTAGCATGTTACCACAGTCTATAATCTTATTTAATTAAGAGATAAGCCTTAATAAAACATGGTTAGCATGAATAAGCTTAAGACATACTCCTGTGGTAATGTTATTCTGAAAACTATTTGGTTAAAACCATCAATAAATGTAAGTTTTTGTAATATGATAAGATGTTTCTAGATTAGATCAAGAAGCACCTTGGACATGATAGATTAGTAGATAGAAAAAAACAGACAATAAATGAAGTATATTTTTCCGATTTTTAAGTCTTTTTAAACACTCTAGCTTTGGGAACACGGAAAGATACATTGGCCCTGATTCAATTCTCCACTTGACATCATAGATCCAGATTCATATTTTGGTTTTGGTTTATTCTTGCATAGAATATATGTTTTCAGACACAATGACATTTAAATAATCTAATTATGATGCCTGAACCTCTCCTTTTTTTTTTTTTTAAGGAATGTTTGTTATTGTAAGGCATTGGGAGGTGTTTTAATCAGAGTTCTCCAGAGAAACAAAACCAATAGGTTGGATTACATAGATGAAAGATAGATGATAAGAGAGAGAGACAGAGAGAGACAGAGAGAGAGAGAAGAGGAGATTTATTATAGGAATTGACTCACTCAATTACGGAGACAGTAAGGAAGAAATTTGAACAATTTCTTCTCTTTCAAGTCCTTATTCCCTCTTTCATAGTCAGATTTCCTAATTACAGAATATTACATGGAATGAGACACTTTTCATTATACAAAAAGCTGGCCCAGGCCCATCACACCACTGAAACTTCTTCACTAAAAGTCATCTATGCTTAAAAAAAAAAAAGTAAAATGAATGGAAACTTCATAGAACTCAACTTACCTGAATTCTTAGCAGTGTTCAACATGGTTGATGACCTTCTCCTTTTTGAAACACTTTCTTCTTTTGACCTCAGTGACACCAAATTCCCCATGTCCCTGGTTGTTCCTTTTACAGACATCCCTTTCTCTGCCTGAAGATCAAATGTTTATTTTACTGAGGATCCTGTCCTCTTCTTGAATTATGTAATTTTCCCATGGGAAGTCTCAGTCAACATTTATATGCTGATGACTCCTAATCCAACAAAAACTCCTTCCTGAATTTCAGACTCAAAAAGCCTAAATGACTTTAGCACATGTGTATTTTCCTGCTCTACTTCAACTTAACATGTTCAAAAGTGAATTTAATATCTTTATCTTTATTGACTCCAAAATCTACTGTTCCTTCTCTGTTCTGCAGCTTGACAACCTGGTTGTCCAAGCTAGCAACTTGGTGACTTCTTAGACTGCGCTATTTCCTTCCCTGACCCATGTCCAATCCAGTATCAACTCTTTGATTTTTCTGCCTAAAAAGTTCCAAGCCTGTCTGCTTCTCTCCATCTCTAATTTTAGGCCTATGCGAGTATTAGTCTGACCAGGAAAAGTGGAGAACTTGAGTCCCCTCACTCTTTGATATATCCTATCACTTCCATATCCTCTAGGACTAAAAGAAGAGTTTTAAAATAATTCCGGATTAGCTGTACGTATTTTTAAGAGGCACCGCTCTCCTGCACAATTTAGGAAGGCTAACATAAAGCAGCAGCCTAAATTTGAGAATTGGTTAGGCTTGAGGTAAAGTCATATGACCCAGCTACTCCATACTTTCACCCCACTTACTGCCCCTACCACAGGTCTGATCACCCTCACCTCTTACTTGGATCCCCTTAACAGCCTCCTAACAAGTATTTCTTCCTCTAGATTTACACCTCCAGTCTACTGTTTACACTGTAATTAGACTAATCCATAAGTATTTGGGAATGAAAAAAAGATTGATTATAAGTATTTTAGACATTTTAAAATATGAAATCCCATCCCCCAATAGGAAGGTTCAGTCACTTCTCAATTAATTGGTTATAAAAAATTTCTAGATGTATAAGTGCCCTTAAAATATCAGAAAGTTCTTTTTCCACCACATTGTAGAACAAAACTCTTGTCTCCACTTAAAAACAATGCTAGGTACTACCCTCTTATTTCTTAAACATTTTATTCCATTAGGCCAATTGTTTGTTTCTCTGTTAGGTGTATCAATTCTAAAGCTAGGGAAAAATTGACAATGACAACATTCTTTCAGTGGCCATATATGTATGTGTGTGTGTATATATACATAACCATATATATAATTATAAGTAATGTATAATTTTGTAGTCACCAAATACAATATTTATATTATTATATTTTATATAGATATTTATATAAATACAAATATCATACATTTTATAATTTATAATTATATACATGATAATTTATAATTATCATATAGTTATTAAGAATGTCCTCATATATTTCTATAAGTATTGTATATTCATAGCAATTATTTTATAATGTAATATATATAATTATATGAAATTATTATTAAGGATATTCTTATAGTTCCTCCACAGAGAGGGTTACACTTACATCATGTAGTCTCCTCCATAAGTCTTCATGACATCCCGTTTCTTTTCAGCCCAGTGGAGGGCATATTTGTGAGGAAACTTGTTCTAATTTAGTTTGGGTGCAGTCAGCTTTACAGCCTTTGTGGTTTACCACTTCATGTCCTCCATGGTTGGCACAACCTGGATACATAAAAGCAGGCCTAATGATACTCTCAAGAAATATAGCACTCAGTTTTCTAGCCCTACACTAGCTACAACGCTGTCCAAATGGTTGACTTCTTCGGCTGCTTTATTAATTGCATTTAGCTTTCTTAAATTTCCTACACCACCAAGTTTTAATTAAGAAACTAATGAGAAGATTCAGAAACTAAGCCAACTGTTTTTCTTATTCTGAAACTGAAAAGAAATATATGACATGGCGTTGCTCCTAAAGGATACTAGAAAATTGTAATTCACCAATGTGGATATTATTCATAATTCTCCTGTGATGAAGTAGATGTGCAATGAGGGTAATGATTTTCACTTACAAACTTTTTTTTGGTATCAAGACCTATATGGATACAAAGATGAAAAATATTAAAAAGTAATAACAATTATGGTCTCAGTAGACCACATAAGGAAATTTACATAACATGGTCAGACATAACTACAATGCAAAGCAGAATCTAAAAATAAGAGCTGCCATTTATTGAGTCAATATATGCTAAGAATTGACCAAAATATTTATACGGATAATCACTAATCTTCACCAAAAATATGCTGTGGTTTTCCAGATAAGGAACTGGATGCTTGGAGAAGTTAGATAATTTTCCCCAGTTTGGCTAGGTCAGAACTTAAACCTAATTCCATCTGCTTGTCTGTCTGTAAAATTTTTGCTGTTTCATAAGTTCCAGGAAAGAGGCTCCAGAGAAGTTTTGTTGTGTGTTCAAAGTAAATTGTATTTGTCCCCAATTGAAGCAACAAGGGAAGGCTTATAATAAAGACTTCAGTAGTATTTATGTTGAAACATTTATTGGTAAAGGTTCTGGTAGAAAGTACATTATTGCAGGTAGAAGGAATAGCAAGAAAGGCACTTAGGAAAGAGATGAGTGTGTACTAAAGGCAGCAAATTATGTATTTTCCTTGTAGGTTAAGTGAAAGATGGAAAAGTAAGTTGTGGTTAGTTCATGGAAGTGCTAAGCAGTTGAAACTTAACACAGTAGGCTACAGGGAGCCATGCACGTTTTCTGAGAAGCATAATTACTAAAATATAATTGTACTCTAGGAAAATTTACCTGGCAGCAGCATGTAAATGGATAGGTGTGTGGGAGGGAGACTGAAAGATAGTGATAATTGTAAAAGGCTGTTGAAGTATTAGGATAATGTCCTGACCTGGAACAGTGGAAGTAGGAAGGGAAGGAGGGAAGACAGCTATGTCTTCCAAACTCCACAGCCTTTAGAATTGTTATTGCTCATCTTCAGATAATGGCGGGTCTAGAAACTGCAAGCCTTAGAAACAGTATGGCCCCATTTAGGTCCAAATTACTTTTAATTATTGACCTGCCTTAGATTCTGTAAGGAAGAAACATTTGGGAGAAATGTTCCTGTGCAGCGTGAAAGGCAGTTCACCATGAAAAAGGCTTAGTTCTCTCTGAAGTAGAAAGGAAGAGTTCTTAAATGGTATAATCAAACCCCTAGGTGTCTCATTGAGGTACTGGCATAACTGGTAGTGTGACTGAGACTTCCAGGCTGCAGGTTTCTCATTTGGAAAATGTGTATGGTAATAATTAGTCTCCTTGCCTCTCTTGACTTTTGTAGAAAGTCAAATGAGATAATTAATGTGAAAGTACTCTAGAAAATGAAAATTCTGTCTGCTTTTAAGGGTAGGCACTATTTTGTTTATGCCTCTCTGTAGTTCCCATTGTGCTGTATTAAACCCACAGTAGCAGTAGAAATGTTTATTGAACGACTGAGTGTACACAGAAGTTTTGGCAGGAGAATGGCTCTTGTACCAATGTTTTGATACTATGTGCTGTGTAGTAAATATGGGCCCATGTGTTGATCCCAAGTCATAAGCCTTCATAGAAAGAAGAGGAGAGGATGTAAAACATAATGATGACCAGCTCCGTTATAGAAATATGAAATACAGGGCAGCTACTACTGGTTCACTTTCTGCTAGAGATCTTTTAATGCCTACTCTAGAGGTGTAATAACTATGAGAAAACTCTTTAGTGAAACAGGCATGTAGACTGTAGACAGTATCCCAGAGATAGGAAAGGATAGGATCTCCTAGAACAGGTGCTTCATTGAATTATCCCTGAGGGAGGACAGGCCTGAAAGAGGAGTATCTAGTTAGTGTGTAAACTGTGAAGGAGGAAACAACATTTCTTCCTGTGACATCACTTTAGTCCCTGGGCAGTGTAAAGGGAAAGACCAAAGAGTGACATTCAAGGGAAAGAGGGAAAGCCACATACCTTCATTCACTCAACAAATATTTATCCAGCATATAAATGGCCACTTAGGGAAATGCACCATGACTGAGGTACATCTTTACCTCCAGAAGACACTGCCTTCAACTTACGGACTTTGAAGGCAGTACAATGAGGAATTAATTTATACACAAGCATATAATAAATTATGTTTCCAACAAATATTGAACACAAGTAACATGCAACTTTTTAAGGTATAAAAGGAATGGTTCATTTCTGAAGATGTTTTCACTAAATTGAAACACATTTACTCTATAACAGATGGAACAAAAAGGGAATAAAAATTAAACAAAAGAGGAATGAAAATCAGTAAGCTTGCTTTTCATTTAGTTGAATGATTTCTACCCTAAGATAATTCTCCTTTGATCATCAAGACATTGCTGGTTTGAGTTTTGACTCTAAGAGGAAGGCAGCTACTGTCCAAAAGTTTCAATAGTGGGTCTTTGTTTTTCAAGGTCATGGTGAACACTATTTTGAAGGCACTAAATTTTACAAAAGGGTGTGGATATGTGAAACAATCTTCTACAGAGATAAAACAGAATAAAAACAAAATCAGAGGAATCCAGCTGGATCCACATTTGGACCCAGAGCAAATAAAAAGGCACTGGCAATGTAGTTCCAAATGGAAAACATTCAAAAAGAAGGAAGCTAGGAAATGCAAATTTTCGAGAAGAATTTGGCAAAAGCCAAAGTCATCTAACAGATAAGATATGATTTTGTTTGTCCTTTCCGTTTCCAAATGCTTCCTCATTTTTAATTATATAGCTATTTCCAATGTATGGGATTTATGTATAAACATGTAGCCAATCACACAGGTAAGACTGAACAAGGAAAGCTGACATAGAAATAGAAAAAGACCAAAAGACACAGGGAAATAGGAGACAAGATGCATTAAAGGAGAGGATTACCCTTGGGTTTGTTTTTTCTTTTTTCTTTTTTTTTACTGTTGACTAAAATAACATTTTTCTATCTTGAACAAAAATCCTTGTCTGGGGTCACAGCTATATTTCCTTCCAGTTTAAGTGACATATTCGCTTGTATTTTGTATTTTATTTTGTGTTGATCTGCAATCTTGTGACATTCTTATTTAAAGGAAATTGTAACTTCAGATAGCAAAGCCCTCTTGTTTGCTGTTGATACAGACTTATCTAAAGCATTATTTAGTGGCATTTTAAAAATCAATTGTGAATTTTAACATTTATAAACATGCTACCCTAAAAATAGATGCTGCTTCCCCCCCCCAGATTTGGAAGCATGCAAGATATTTACCTGGGACACCTTTGAGGGATATATCCTGGTTTTCAATTTGATAATGTACTCAGCATCATGCAGTGCATCTGCACGTCACTAACAAAGGAAAACATTAAGAGAGCTCCCATTTTAGCATAGTTCTAGCTGTTGTCCTTCAGAGACATTTTGGAAACAGAATAATGGTGTCTAATAATTTCAACCAAGCTTGGAATTTATCACAGCTTCAAACAGGTGGTAATTCACTTATATTTATTTTCTCAGAATGTAACACTAGTCTGAATTAAACATTATGATACATACCTGCACTAGTATAAACTATTTTTTCAAATTTTCCTAGTCAAGATTTCTTTCTCAGAGAAGAAAATTAGACAGGTGCAGCACACCAAATGAGATGAACTTTGTCCTGAAAGAAAATTGGTTTTTCCTTTTCAATTTCATTTCAAAGAGATCTGACAAGTGTGGCTTTGAACAAACTTTAACAGCACAATATCCTTTGTGTAAGTTTTCCCTTGTCAGCTTTTCCATTCCAGCAGGAACTTAGAACAAAGTGGATGTTGCCCTTTGAGTTGAGAACTTCATCAGTTGAATGAACACTAGTGTAGTGCAGTGAAATTGAGGGCATACTCTCTCCTCAAATCTCAACAGTGCAGTGTCTCAACAAATATAATTTCTCTATCTGCGCAACGAGACACCAGCCATACATTTAGTTTCATACACTCTCCTTCTTCCTTTTTCATAGTAAAAGCCAAACTATTTGGCAATATACCCACTTGAAATTTTTACAGATTATACTAAAAAGCTTTCCATTGTGTGTGGAGCACGAACATACATTATTTTGTGATGTTGTTTGGTCCTATACCATTTTATACCGAAGTCATAGGGCATCTGTGTGAAGTCAGACTTTCAGGTGCACATTGTTCCCCTTACACGTGAAAGGAAAAAAAATGTGTTTTCTATTTGTTTTGCTTTGTTGCTTTTTGTAACCTGTTGTAGCTTTGCAACCATTTAAAAGTAAAATTCAAAAGCAGAGAAAAAAATACAAGGAACTACTTCATAGAGATTCTAATCTTTACTGCACAAAAGCTTGTTATGGCTACTCATTCCTTGGAATTTTAGATTGTGTATAAATTGTGCTATTTTATGCTGGTAACTAACTGCTTCAACAAGTTTATTTGTCTTCACATACTCTCCTAACTTTCTAAAGGTTTTTTCTTACTATTATTACAAATGGCCTTGCTATCTTTTACTTTCTCTTGTCTCCAACTGTTCCTTTCATCTTCTTTTTTTCCCTGTGCATTAATATTTAAAGACTGTACTAGTGTCAAACATTCATGTAGAGACAACTTAAATGCAAAGTGGATAAGGTTACAGAATAAGTCCATGCCCAATTTAATTACAGCATTTTGATTAACACAGATTGTAAGTAGTTTGAACTAAGAATTTTAAGTTGTTCAGCTTGAATTTTACAAAGGCTAACTAGAGATGAAGTGTAACTTTGACTCAGAAACTGCCAGAAAACACTCTGATTAACCAATTTAGATGTACTGTCTAATTAAGGATCTAAATATCTTTGGATCACAGAAATTCATGTTTATTGATAAGATAAAATATTTATTACCCAGAGAGCTGAATTAGTGAAAAGAACAGCTCTAATCAGGTGCTGACTCCCAGAGAAAAGGAGAATATTGGTTGAAACTGAAAATATGATACTTATGAGCAAACCTAGCTTGTTTATTCAAAGGCTGTGCTTCTTACCAGCAAACTCAGTATCCTTGAAAGGTTAGAGTTGATGAAGTCTGTGGCCAAGTTCCTAAATGGGTTCGATTGATAATGACTGCCCATAGCAATTGCTAATAGAGAATAATGACTGAGCAAGGAAGGAAGGGCATAGAACAGAGGTGGAAGAAAACAGCTCTAAAGCAGAGGCCTTGAAAGGACAAGGGGAAAGAAACCCAGCAGTTTACTGAACTGTTATTAGTTGACCTAAATTTTTTTTTTTGATAAATAGAATATTGTTTCTCTAAAAAATTACAAATATAATGAAGGCAAGGATACATTTTAAGCTCCTGTAATATATTTCCTAGTTCTTGCCAAATGCCTACACAAAGAAAACAATCACTACATTTACAACTTTTTCATCTAAGAAACATGAAAATGGAAGCTACTCTGATTTCTCTTTGTTATACTTCATTTTGTGTTAACTTGTTTTTGTTGTTATTCAAGGCATCTCAAATGAGATGAAGTCGGGTCTAAGTTACACAAAGATTGAAAGCAATATTAAGTAAGGTGATTGCTCTTTAAGTTTTACAATTTTAAAAACATGAGTACGGAGTTTTGTACTTCTGGATTTTAATAGGTAGAATATGGTTTCTGATAGAGTAAAATTACACGAGAGTGTTGCCAGTGGATGTAACCAGTATTCCAGGTTCTTGTCCCATCCCAGAAAGAATTCAGAGACAAGACATAGTGGTTAAAAAGGTAAAGTGAGAATTTATTAAGGGATAGATAATACACTCTCAAGGGGAGAGTGGGCAGTTTCAGGTAAGTGGCTGCCCCGAGTTTCGTTGGCAAGTTGGTTACATCGGGTATAAAAATGAGTGGGTAGAATATTCATTGGGGGGGAAGGGTTTGGGGTCATATTCCCTGATTTTCATCCCAGCTCCACCTTCCCAGAGGAAGGAGAAATTTTTGTCCTTATTTAGTCTGGATTGGAAGTGTCATGGTGCATGATGGGTACTTCTAATCTGCAAGGCTAATTTTATTGTAATGAGGGCATAAAGAGCAAAAGGTTACATTCGGACACTGGAGATTCTTGCCTTTTCCCACCTTTCTTTGTTGGCCTCCACTTAACACCCCCAAAGTTGTGACCTCTTATCAGCCCAGAGGTTCCTGCTTTTCTTTCTCTGCCCAGGGAACCCTGGTGCTTACATGATATATGGTTTTTTGCATTTGACCCATGCCCCTCCTTTCTACCCAACTTCTGCCATTTGGTCTGCATTCCCTTTTTCTGCTCATATCTAGCTATCTGCCTGCTCTAACAAAAGAGCATACTATATTTTACATATGTAATAATATTAAAGACAAACTAAGTTTCGATACCTTTTCAAAGGCATTACCTTTCAAAATGGAATAACTAGCCAGATAGAGCCATTTGCTTGTTGGTAATTCTGTTAAAATTGTAATTAAAAATTAAAACACACAGACTCACACAAACATACACAAGCCCTGCTCATTCTAGCTTTGCAAACTCATAACAGAAAAAGGATTAAGTCTAAGACATATCAGAGTATTTGTTTGGATGAACTTTACATGGCCAGAAAAATTTTAGAAGGGGAGATGCTAGAATACTTGTGCATATCAGGATTATAGTTCTTGGCACATATTACACATTAATTTACTCTGAAAAGGAAATTATTTACTCTGAAAAGGAAGTTTTCTAAACAAAAACAAGGTATATCCTGCATGTTAGATCTTGTAGTTTGTCTCTTATGGTTTGCCAAAAATGTTAATTCAAATGCCAGTGAATACAATATTAAGAGACTTAGAAATTAAAAGTAGGCAGCTGTTCAATATAAACACTAAAAATATGTGAAAATGCAACCATTTCTTAACCACTTTTACATAATTGGCATTCATACATACTTCTAGTGAGACATCTTTTTAGTTTCCTCTCCCTTTGTTTGGGCACAAGATAGTAATTGCTGCCAGGGCTGAATAATGTATTTATTCCCTAGAAATTAGAGTTCAATGTATTATCCTATTAAAATAATATATTACAGCATTATCAGCATCATTATTACAAAAATGGTTTCAGAGCAATAAGCCACGTTTGACCAGAGGACTGTGCTGCTGTAAATCTACTGGAATAGCATGAGGCGTGGTACTGCTGACCAGAAATTCCTGTGCACAGGCCTCTTGAGACGTGTTAGTTAGAGTCACAGAAATATTAAGCACTTCTGTCTGAGTGCTAAAGAGAATACGTTTAAGCAGATAATGTGCTTCAAGAGAAAAAAAAAATTTCTGTGTGAAATCAGAGTATCTACTGATTTCTGTATTTAGAGGACCATCAAATGGACATTAAAGTAAGACTTCTAAAATGTCTATATGTAGTAGTGACAAGCTTCACAATTAAATTTAGTGTCCCGAGTGATGACAGATTATAACCTATTGCCCATAATTGAGGTCTGGTTCTAGACAAAATTATAACTCAAAATTTATCTTGTTTCTTCCACCACTTGCATTTCTATTCTCTTTCCCCACTGGCTACTTCATCTCTTAAAAGACCCCAGGTACATTCATCTTTATAAGGAAAAAAATAACAGACTTTTGCGTTTAGAAATGTTCTTATTTTAACTTAATCTTAACACATAATAGTTACCATGAGAAAAGACATCCTAACATGTTAACTGAGTCCCTCAACATCACTCAGATGCTACTTAGTAGGTTCTCGAATAGGACACTTCCTTTCTTGATTGATAAGATGCAATCTGTCCTCCTCTTAGCATTGTTTTCATTAGTAGCAGGTAAATTATTAAGTCAAAAATGTGTATCACTGATTGTGAAAATATGGACAGCAGCAAATGCAATTGTTCTCGCTATGTGTTTGGGGTCTGGTGGGGCTTAAGTTAGAGGCCCAGCAAAGGTACTTTTGCATTTTGAAAAATCTCCACTAGCCTGTACATGAAAAGGAAAACATTTCTTATGGACCCATCAAAATTTCAAAGAGTAGATAGAGCTCTTGGTTAATGCCTATGTTTTCCTGGAGAAAAAGACCAATTGATGGATGCTGTGGAAGTCTTTTTAATCTGAGATCTTCTTTAAAAAAAAAACAAGATTAAGAAAAAATCTTGTTCCTTTAAAGTTCCATTAGTAGCATACAAATTATTTGAATAATATTCAAATTAATAATTCCTTCCACCTTGTATGAATTCTCTGTGAAGTCTGTCTGTACTTGAATACATCTGTGCTCTCAGCAAGATCTAAAGCAGCACTTCCCAGACACTGGTTTGCATAGAAAGCTCCTGGGCCAGAGACTGTAACACTAAAAAGCTCCCAGGTGCTGCCTTTGCTATCCTCTGGGGGCCAGCTGTTGAGGACAGGTGTTCCTGTAGGCCAAAGAAAGGATGCCAGCCTAAATTGTTCAGAATGTTTGGATCTGAGTCTCTGTCCTAGTTCTGTGCTTTTAGGAATGCACAAACGTCCTTTTGTGGCTCTACCACTAACTACCTGAACAACCTTACACAAGTGCCTGTAAATGTGAATTATCTTACCTTTGCAGCTCACAGAATTGTTGAAAGATCAGGTGATACAAGGAAATTGAAATGCTTCATAAGTTACAAAGTGCTATGTGATTAATGTTAGATATTAGTGTGTTATTTCAAGGTCCTCTTCTAATGAGTGTAACACTAGTCTATGAGAACCAAAATCCCACAGCAGGAAAAAAAAAATTGGGCTGTCTCCCCTTGATTAAAATCATATGATCAAATTCTAGGAAAAATGGGCAATAAGGTTTGAAAAGGACTCCAACTCTAATTACTAAAAATGCAAAATTAAATAATAAGAATAATAAATCTGTCATATTGGCAAAGTTGTTTTTTTTTTTTTTCTCACTATGATCCTCAGAGATGGGGAAGGTGCAGTGAGATGGGCACTATGATACACTGCTGGGGAAAGTGTAAATTGGTAATTGGTTTCTATGAAACATTTTAGAAATATATGTTAGGAGCCTTAAAAAGTGTTTGTTGTTACTCAGTAACTTCACTTCTAGGAATCTATTTTAAGGAAATAAAAAGAGATGTGGTAAAATATAGTTTATGCATCAAAATGTCCGTTACAGAATTAGTTTCGTAATAAACTTTTGCAAGATCCTAAATGGCCAAGAATAGGAGTACTGCTAAATAAATCTGGTGTTTCAAATATAATGGAATGTGGAGACAGAACTTTATTCAGAAACACTTGGACTTTCAAATTTTCAATTCAATAGACAAAAACAAAACAGCTATCCTCCAGAGCAAATTTTGTGAAATAGGTGAGTCTTGGTATGCCGTGTAACCTCAAAAGTTTTAAATATAAATATTTTTGACCTTGGTAATGTCACTTCTAGGAATCTGTCTGCCTATTTGCATTTTCACAACTGAAGTAAGCTATATCATAAAATTAAGCCTAGCTCTGGGATTCTATTGTCTACAACAACTTGTGAGGAAATGTAATTCAACTATCATTCTTTAAAATTCACAAGATGGCATTTTCAGGGTCTTTGCACTGCCCCCGTTCCATTTTTTGATACTTTAGTTTAGTAGATTCCTTTATTCAAGAGATATTTATTGGCATCTACTATATATCAAGTATTATGCTGGATATTATAGATAGGAATTCAATAATAAATACAGATGCAGCCTTAATTTGGATTTCCTAGAAAGAAACTAATACGATTTAGTCATGGATACCAATAGGAACATGAAAAATGCCCAATATCACTAATTATCAGAGAAATGCAAGTCAAAACTACAATGAGGTATCACCTCACACCAGTCAGAATGGCCATCATTTAAAAATCCACAAATGATAAAAGCTGGAGAGAGTGTAGAGAAAAGGGAACCCTCTTGTACTGCTGGTGGGAATGCAATTTCGTGTAGCCACTGTGTAAAACAGTATGGCGATTCCTCAAAGGACTGAAAATAGACTTACCATATGATCCAGCAATCCCACTCCTGGGCTTATATCCAGAGGGAACCTTAATTCAGAAAGACACCTGCACTCCAGTGTTCATAGCAGCACTATTTACAATAGCCAAGACATGGAAACAACCTAAATGTCCGTCAACAGATGACTGGATAAAAAAGTTGTGGTATGTTTATAGAATGGAATACTACTCAGCCATAAAAATGATAAAATAATGCCATTTGTAACATGGCCTGGGAGAATGTTATTCTAAGTGAAGTAAGCCAGAAAGAGAAATAAAAATACCATATGATGTCACTCATATGTGGAATCTAAAAATGAAAGACAAAAGAACTTATATATAAAACAGAAATAGACTCACAGCCACAGAATACAGACTTGTGGTTGCCAGAGGGGAGGAGGGGTGGAAAGGAATAAACTGGGAGTTCAAGATTTTCAGATACTGACTGTTATAAATAAAATAGATAAACTAATTTATACTGTATAGCACAGGGAGATATATTCAATATCTTGCAGTAGCTTATAGTGAAAAAGAATATGAAAATGAATATATATATATACATGTATGACCGAAGCAATGTGCTGTACGCCAGAAATTGATACAATATTGTAAACTCACTATACCTCAATAAAAAAAAGAGAAAAAAAGATTTAGTCATGTATAATGCAACATAACTGCAGTAATGTAACCATAAGAGAAACAGAATATTTGATGGAAGACCAGAGAGGGTGACTTCTGGTGAGGAAGAATGGAAGTGTTCCAGGGGAAAATAGCCTGGAGAATGAGAAGGACAGGTGTGTTTGGGCAAAAATCCAGAGAGAAGATTTTCTGATACAGAGTATGATTAAAAGCAGAGGCAACAAACACACAAAGTCGTGCCACATTGAGGAATATTGGATTCTCCTGTTTGGATTACAACATTGGACAATTTGGAAAAAAACACCAGGAAGTTTTTCTGAGATAGATTAAATCGTCAAGTACCCTGTGTTTCACGCCAAGTTTTTAACTCATCTTAGAATGCAAAGCCTTTGAAGGTTTGTAAGCAGCAAAATTACACAATTAAAGGCATCCTTTAGGAAGATGATTCTGTGCCAAAGAATTTTATAGGGAACTTGATCTAGGAAGTATATACAAGAGACAGACTGACCAAAATTCCAAATCCATCTCAATAACTTTATTATTTATGTTGCTGTGAAAAAATTCTTCCTCTCCTTCCTGAGATTCAGCCAACCACCTTTGTGTGAATTAGAAAAGGAGCCCCACTGGGCAGATGGAGCTCAGAAGCACACTACGGAAGCAGGCAGCACCTTTGTGCAAAGAAAAGGCTTCTCCTGGGTCTTTGAATAGATTTTGTATTATGTGTGGGGAACAAGTTGAGTTTTATCCCTTACTCTCCACTTAGCCAGGCGGAGAGTTGTTTCCCTTATTTGTGAATTGAGAATATCAAGCCCCACCTTCTAGGATTGTGGTTAAGTCATATACTCAGGGACTATAGAGGAGACTTGTAATAGATGTCCAGTGAATAACAATGAGGATGATTACAGTGGTGATGGTGATGATGATAGTGAGCAGCAGCAGTAGTAGTCATGCTAGTAGTAATGTCTACTATTATTATCTTGACTTAGGATAGTAAGGGCTTAGATGAATATTCAGAGAATAGAAATGAACAGGTAAATAAAATATGCAAAAGTAAGAATGGATGGTACTTGATGACTAGTTAGATTTGCAAAGTGTGGGAAAATAAGTCAAAGCTGATTTTCAGTTTGGTGAACAAAAGAAGAATGATTAGGCTCCAGACAGAAATAGTGAAGCTAGGAAAAGCCATTATGGGAAAGATGAAAAGATCTGTCTTCTATGTGTTGTATGTGAAGGAAACAGTGAGTTATCCAGATAGAAATATGCATCAAGTGATTGAAAATGTAGGATTAGAAGTCAGAATGAGGATGGAGACAGACACAACTCATCTAAGATGCAGGTGCATAGTAAGGCTGTAAAATCGATGTGATCACTGAGGGAAGGTACATAAAGAGAAGAGAGCATGGACAGAAGTAAAAGGATTCCTCTGTGTATTTGCTATAAGTTTCTACTGCTCAGTTTCAAGGGTTGATATTCGCAGCATAGTTGATGTGATAAAAACCTTCACAAAGAGGGCCATGCTGCTCTGTGCAGTCATACATGACGATCCTGTTTGAGGATTCCCCAGGTTTAGGAAATGGAGGAGGAATAAAGACAATCCACCTTTTCTGAAATGCAAGGAAAGGCCACGGAAATCAAAAGGTAGGGGGAACCTCACTCTCCAATTGGTGGAGCTGTGGTCTCAAAACTGTGAGATGAGACTCTGTTGCTTTTTTGTTCTCTCTCTGTCCATCTGCCTTTTGGCTTCCAGTGCAGCCATGGAAATACATGACAGAATGAGGCAACTAGGACCAGACAAGGGAGCCCCAGAGAAGAGGAAACTCACAGAGAGATGGCAGAGAGGGAGAGCCTCAGGATAGCTACTCCATAAAGTTGTTTATGAACACCTGGGTTCACTCAAGGTGTGCGTGTCTGGATCTAATCAGCATACCAAAGGCTTTGAGAACTGAACTAACAGATCACTATTCACAGTGGTTCGTATGCAGGATAGATCTGAATAACACTACAGAGCCTTTGAAAACAACTGCCATGGGAACCATAGCCCACAGAAGCAAAGCTGGTTGAAACCTGCAGATTGAACCTAACCATGCTAGTTACCTACTAAAACAAAAGTATTCATAGTTTCCATAAAATGTAAATAGGCCCAGAGTCTCACAGTATTAAAAATGTACAGGACACTATCCAGTATTACTCAAGATGTGAGAAAACAAATAAAACTCCAGCTCTCATGGGAAAAGACAAACAACAGACACCAGTGACAAGAAGACACAGCTGTTGGAATTATCTGATGAATACTTTGAAGTAGTTAATATGTAAAAGCTCCAATAAACAATCACAAAGGAGGAATAGGAAGCTTTAGCAGAGAAGTGGGAGATATATCCAAGAATCAATGTTAATTATAGAGTTGAAAATACAATAAATGAAATAAAAATATCACTGATGGCCTAAATAGCAGACTGGAAATGAACTTGAATCTCAGGAGTGAACTTGAATGGTTACTAGAAATTATCCAGTCTAAGCAACACAAAGAAAAAGAGATTTAAAAAATATAAGGCAAGTCTTAGGACCTGTGAGAGAACATAAAAGGTCTAATGTTTGTGTCATCAGAGTCCTAGAAGGAAAGAGTGTAGTGCTTTAAAAAATATTTGAATAAACAATTATAGAAAACTTCACATTTTTGGTTAAAGGTAAAAATCTCTAGGGGAGCTGGGCAAATATCAGTCAGTAGAAAACCCAGAATGTAGACTGTGCCTACACTCATCATAAACTATTGAAAGCTGAAGACAAAGAATACAAATCTTGAATGCAACCAGAGAAAAATGATGGATTACCTGGAGGGGAACAATATTCAAATGAGAATGAATTTCTCATCAGAAATCATGGAGATGAGAAGGAAATGGCAAAATGTCTTCAAAGTGCCAACAGAAAGGAACTGTCAACTCAGAATTCTGTATCAGGAGTGAAGCCAAAATAAAGATACAGCATCGAGAAAATTTTTGGGGTGCTGGAACTGTTCTGTACCCTGATTGTGGTGGTGATTGCACAAAAGTGTACATGTGTAACTTAAAATGTGACAACCAGTGGCTGATGAGCCATGGAAGGCTTGTGAGAGGGACCTCATGGATCAGTAACTTGGAAGCCATGTTGTGTTACTCACCAGAGAATGGTGGAAGCACCAAAGTCAGAGCTACTAAGAATAGAGTGGCAGCAGGAGTGAGTTAGGCAGGAACTGGTAGTAGAATTCAGTTTACACTTTGACTAATAATTTTCTGGACTAATCTATGGTCATTTTATGGTTCATAGCAGCATTTTTTAAAACACTCTTCTGAAAGACCTAGGGCTCAGTGTGGATGTCCAGGCAGCATTGCTGGTGAGGCTATGAGGAGACCAAGTAGGTGGTGTTTCCAGCCACCACCTCAGCCTCAACAATGTAGGCTACAATATTTGGTTCCCATTAAAATTTTTCTTGATAAGGGGGCTGTATTTCTAGAGGGGGAAATAGCATTGCATGGTTTGTGTTAAACATTGCCCCACATAAACATGTTCAGCCAAAAGCAGATACTGAAGTAAAAGAACCACATTTGTGAATCTTATTAGAAGCATCACTTCTAAGAAGAATGTGTGAGAGACTTTTAGGAGCAGCTAACTATTTCAGGAGGTTTAAGGACTGCTTTAAGAGAAGCTACTAAAATAGGAATAAAGAAAGGAAAAAAAAGTGCTGAGGAAGCCTATTGGAAAATAACATATCCAGTGTTGAAAATCAGAGAGAAACATATAACGCAGTTTTCAGATTTCCTAGTTGACCTGCATGCAAATGAGCCCACAGTGCAGTATTACCTTCTGGATTCTCAGCACAAGTAATCTCCGGCCGCTTCACTGAGAATGTGAGAGTTTAAAAAGAATGTGGGAAAAGAGAACGAAGAGTGTATCACAAGGGAAGAATAATGGGGGCCCATGGAGGTGAACAACTTTTAAATCACTACAGAATTCAAAGAAAAGCCAGAGAAGATTTTAGAAGGTAGGATTTGAGAGCTTAAAAAGGGAGAGGATGTTAAATATTGCAGGATGACTGAAGGGAAGAAAGAAGATATTCATACAGGCAGTAACGAGAGTCAGGCATGACTAGGTGGGGTCTGGGCCAAATGAAAGGCAGAATTTTAAACATCCCATCCTCACAGGAGCAGGTCCTTAACAGGGTTAAGGACTGCCACAGGGTTAATAGATACTGCCACAGGACCACAGTTGGTCTTAGATACTCCCACAAAATCAGGACTGTGACCTCCGAGTCCCACCTCTTCTAAGTGCTTTAAAGCACAAGGCCCGAGCAGGCAGCTGGGTTTAGGTGCAGCATTGACTCACAAGGAAGAGTCCTCTGGTCTTACTTTTAGCAGTACAAGTGAAACCTTATTTTAAGAATTGAAAAGTGAGAGGTTAGCAAAAAAAGAGTTCTTTCTCAGGTCACGTTAACTTATGGCAAGAGAAACAGCAAGAAGGGCCAGAGAAGGGTATTGACTGTTGAGGACAGGCCGCTATAGATCACTCCCATCTCTAGCATTCAGCAAGTCAAAAGATAACGTCTTCATGTTATAAAAATTGAAAACTTCTAAAGCTCCTTTTCCAAGAGCTCCTGGTTAAGGAGGATAGGTTTACTTTTTTCCTTTGTTTATTTTTAAAACCAAGTTTTCTGAACCCAGTAATTTTCCTTGTGGTCTAGCAGGTCAATACATGTTTTGGCAATTTTAGAAAGCATGTTTTATTTATTTTCCCAATCAACCAAAAAGCCCCTTAGGAACCATTGTAGTCTATTGGTTAACTATGTTTTCATTCATATGCTTCTTTAAAAGGTCTATTATTTACAGACAGACAGTAATGACTTTATCTGAGCTAATCCAGTTCATCATGTCATTATATATTTAGGGCATGTCCTGCATTTAGAAAAATCCCTGTGAGAACCCTGTGCAAAGTGCCAAGAATCACAGTAGCATTCATTAAATTTCCTGATTGCAGTGTTATATGCGGTTTTTTGCCCCCCTAGCAAAGATGAGCAATTCACTTCTTGCTCCAGGAGTACTCAAGCAAAAACAATTAAACAATTCAAATATTTGGTTTTGATGATTTTACTATACCATCCAGAACTTGCCCCCAACTGGACATGTAACAGTAGATGTTCTTGGTCATTAAGGAGGTGTCGAGAAAGAATACAGATGCATATTTATCACTACCAAAGTAAGTATCAACTAGTAATAGTTAGTAAAGGATCTATTAAGTACGTCACTTTTGAGGCCCTCAGATTAAGAGAAGATACTAGGAATTGGGCAATGCTCATTTCCACTTAATCTCAACTAGGCTTCTTATAAGATTATTTAAGTTTTATTTTCTTCATTTTACAGCAAAAAAATTTATTCTGGTTTGCTTGAAAGAAAATTAATATTCATCATTGAACTTTTTTTCTTGTACCTGAAGGAAGGAGAGTTTGATAAAAAGATAGATACTAATTTCTTTCATATTTACATCTAGCCAAGATCACCACCCTCTGGGAAGTGAAATCTAAGGCAAACTCAGAAGTATGATTACGAACCCACATGAAGGAGCCCTTAAACATGTATCTAGATTAGGGAGAAGTAAGTGAGATGTACTCAAGGGTTGGGGCAGCCCTTTAAACCCTTGCCTATCAAGGGAGTTCCCAGTGAGGAATCCCTTGGTTTTTGTCTGCTTTGCTGGTTTCCACGCCTTGTTTTGTGACACTTCCTTAAATGATATGTCATATCTCCCATTATTTGTTAAATTTAGGGCATTGTCATTGGCCCTTTAAAGTTACTGAAGGAGAAAATAGAAAATGGAGAGATCTTAACAGTTCTTAACCTGAAGTGTGGTAAACAGACAAAAGCTGGTCAGCAAAGCTCTGGTGAGAATGCCTTGCAGGAGGGAGTCATAATGAAACTTCCCAAGACAAAGACGGCAGTGAGTTACTTGCACTAACTCTACTGGCTGGCAGAGGGGAGACGGAGTGCTCTGATCTTGCAGGGCCTGACCCAACTCTTCAAAGCTACCCCAACATGCATTCAAATACATATTTTGAATAACATCATCAAGGAGACATGAGCAAGTCTGAGGCTCTTCAGGACTGTAGATGCTTAATTTTCCATTTTCTACATTTTCCTTTTGTTCCAGACACTTCCAGACTCCATTCCCAATTTTTTTTCTATGTGCAAAAATGAAGGCTTTGTGCACTCTGTTGCTATGGAAACAGGACAGAGAGAAACAGTTTATGTATTTCAAAAGCTGTCAGCCTATATGCTGTGGATTTTGATAACTAAACCCTATACACGGACTATCTTTTCTCTACTCCCAACGCCCGATGCCATAACATTTATTTTCTTTTATACATGTGTGTGTTGCTTGGGAAAATTAAGGATCTATTTATTTAGCTTCGATGCAATCCATTTTATATTTAATTTAATGTCCAGGGGACGGAGAGAGGCTTTGGTGACGCAGTTAGAGAAATATAAAACTATTCTTAATAAATGCTTACGAAATCAGAATGAAGAGAGAGTTAGCAGGCATCACAACTCAGTCTATTGGCAAAACAAAAAAAGGCTGAAGCTCTATTAATTTTAAAACAGGTCTGAATGTTGCCTGGCTTATGTTTCATAGAAATGTAATGTCTGCTATACCTTCTTCAGCTCTCTAATAAAAGAGCTATTTTGAAATTACAAAATACACTGTGTTCTCCCCCAGAGAACCCAATTCAATAGCTTATTGATTTTCCCTGGCATACTTGGTCTGGTGTGAAGGGGTTTCTGGGCTCCTGGACCTGGAAGGCGGGTGTTTGTTTGTAATTGATTAAGATTCTGTCCAGCAGAGCCCTCCCCCCAACCCCCTAATAAACGAATAGTCTTTACGATAGTTCAGCCCGTTAAGTGCTTGCCTTCCTACTAGTCTCAGTTGCTTTCCAGCACTTCCTAATATTTTCAAGAAAATGACTACGATTGTAAGGTCATTTTTATCAAGCTTAGATGATGCAGTTAAGTGGACCAGGAAAAATACATAAGAACTTCGACCTTCAAATCTAGAGCACACTCCAGTAGTTAAAGGGTCTGTCGGGCTCTCTGCTATACGGCCCACTTTCCCAGTCTTTATAACTAGATGATTCACTTGAGCCTGAAAATCAAGTCCTTGTCTAAAAGCGTCTGTTTTTTTTTCCCCCCTCCATGAAATCATATCAGCAATAATTGATCTAAGTGTGTGTAAAGGGTAAGTGAAGGACAATTGAGAAAATAATGAAGTTAGTGATGCTCCCCACTTTTTTTTTAAGAAAGTATAATGTCCTTGATTTTAACACACACACACACACACACACACACACACTCTCACACTCTCTCTCTCAAATCTGTTGGTCACAATGAGTTTCAGAGTTGTAGTAGCTTAGCATAAACTCCTTGTTTATGTAGTCATTTACCCAGTAGATGAGACTGATTACAGAAGGATTCTCCAAAGTAAATTATTTTGTTATTCATAATAATCGTAGGTGTTTAGCCCCTTTTCCTCCAAGGAACTTAAAGCATCCAGTTGACCTTCTCTCATAAATACTTATGCTGCTCCTGAGGGGTGACACATTTTAAATTTCTGTTAAATTGCTGGGGTAAATAAAACCCAGAGATATCACATAGCCCCATCAAGGCATTTGTCAGAGTGTCTGTGATAATTTATAGGTAAAATGGAGAAACAAAATCTGGCTGCTTGAGTGTGCAGAATGAAATAATCTCCATTAATTTGGGCTTCTACAATGTATCAAAGGATTCTATCTCATTGGCCCTGTGCTGGTCACAGATTTTGTCAGTCACTTGGATGAGAATATCAAATACATGATTATCAAATTTTCAAATGGTATATTATATGCTGTAAGAAATAGAAAATATACTGTATAGTAGAATCAGATCTCCAAAAGATAACTAATATCTTGGGACAGTGGCTACAGCCAACAAAATTAAGTTTAGTAGAAATGCAAGTGCCTGATCTTTGATTAAAAAAATACTGGAAGCAACTGTGAAAGAACAGCTTGGGAAAGATGTAAATATTGTTTTTATAGATTCTTATAATAATAATAACATCGATACAAGTTTGTCATGTATTGTGTCTGACAAAAGAGCAAACATGACCTTGGACTGCATTCGTATAATTATATTCTGTATAAAGAAAGTATTGATTTGGATGTAATCTAGCTGGTCAGTCATCCTCTAACAGGCTACCCCACTGATCTCAAGAATTACCTGTACCTCTTGACACAGAATCTCCAGGGAAAGAGACTGAGACAAAATGGAGTTTATTCCAGAAATATGAGAATTCCCAGAAGGAATCAAACCCTATTCCGTGGTGAATACCTGGTAGAACTAGTGATGCTTAGGCTAAAGGAGGCCAAGGGAAAACACGATGGTTGTCTTCACTGTTTCCTCAGAGGTAAAATTAGGACTGATGTTTTAAAGTTACAGAGTCCAGATCATTGTGTGATGTAACTTTTTAAACAATCTTGAAAATCCAAGGATGAAATGTTCTGCCTCTGTGGGTAGTGAGTTCTCCATGGCTTGGTCCAATTATCAGATAGGTAATTAACTTCATTAGTTTTGAGATCCCTTCTAAATTGGGCTTATAACTCTGATTCTAGAACCTGCTCAGTAACACATGATACAGTTATCCTTGGCCCAAAATAATAAAATATATGATGAACTGATGCATTAAAACGTAAATCTAAAATGCATCTGGACAAGTGAAAGTCTGAAGGTTCAAGTTTATCTACCCAGCATGAATAACAGAAGATTTTTATCAAACCCTTCTTCACTTTCAAACAGGTATAACTGTGCATCTATCAAGGATGGGAGGTCTTCAGACTGATCACTTTGATGCAGGTGTGCTCAAGCAGAATCATCCCAGTTACCACATGCCGCGATCCTCCTGCAAACTCAGAGATGGTTGCCAGTGTCTGGGGAAAGGGGTGATGGGGAGTTAACGTTTAATGGGTATAGAATTTCAGTTGGGAAAGATGAAAAACTTCTGGTAATGGATTGTGGTGATAATGGTATAACAATGTGAATGTACTAAATGCCACAGAACTAAATGCTTGAAAATGGGTTAAAAGGGTAAATTCCATTTTGTATATCTTACCACAATAAAAAAAATTCAAAGAAAAGAAAATCATAGATAGTCTCACTCGGAGTCGCTAGATTCATCCCCAGGGCAGTATTAATAAATTGGTCAGCATATCCAAAGTAAAATCATCATCCAAAGACCTGATTACCAGATCATCCTGCATCTTCGCCTTTTTTATCCCAGACTGTCTCCTTGTGAAAGTATATGTGGACACAAGTACACATATGTGGGTGCTTTGAGGGTGTACATGAATGAAGAAGAAAAGATCAGAATCTAGCTCCTAAATGCAGTTTCTTGCATTCCAGCTATGATAGGGTAACATTTACCATTTATCTGTGGGAAAGAAGTAGGGTTACTGAGTAGGGAGGCTGAGGGGAGAGTACTCACGATGAGCTGTGATTGTTGTTAAATCTATTTACGTACCTTGGAAAGTATGGAAGGTCTCCTGTTTATGTCACCATACTTCATTATGCAAAAGATGCATCCAGCAGAGCTTATTTGAAATTCTGATTTATTGGCCCCACCTGGTGATTCTGATCCAGTAGACCCTGGGCTGGGGAAATTAAATGTTTAAAAAGAAATCCAGATGCTCATGAAGAAGTTTGCTGAAGAAAGACATTATGAGAAACACTAACCTAGAGTATAGCCCAGTAGTTCTCAAATTTCTTTATCTCAGAATCTCTTTTTTTTTAATTATTAAGGACACCAAAGAGCTTTTGCCCATGTGAGTTATATCTGTCACTGTTTACTGAATTAGAAATAAATGCTGAGAAAAGTTTTAAGATACTATTCATTTAAAATAACAATAATAACCCAGTAAAGGTTTGATTCATTTAATAAATTCAACTAATGCATTAATTTGAAAAGCAGTAGCTTTTTAAACAAAACAAGTTAGAAGATTTGCACCTCTGATGCCTGGCTTAATAGGGGATTTCTGAATTTTCTCTAAACTTGATGAAATATGTTGTTTCTGTTGAAACATATGAAGGAGATTGGCCCCAAACAAATATTTAATTGGATAGAAGAAGAGTATTTCAGTAACCTTTTCATGTATTTGTAGATGTTGCTCTTTGATGCTACGCTGAAGTGCAACAAGTGGTCATTTCTTAAAGGTTAGTTGCACTGTGAAACCTGAACCCATGTCAGTAAGCTTTTTGTACTCTGTTACCTTATAGTACATTAGTCTGTATTGCACTTTGTGTGTCTCTTTACCCATGTGTGGTTTATTATTTGTAAAATCTTATTTTTAAGTTATACAGAAATTCTAAATATTGATGTATTTTTATTATACATCAGTCAGTCATACCACATTAATTAATTTCACGACTGGTCTCATCAGAAAAGCCTTACCATATTGAGAAGCTGCCAAGTTTATGATAGTGGATAAAAATTTTCCGCAATTGTAATTATTATGTGAAAGCTTGAACTTCATAGCTTGCAGCAAATACTGTAAGTTGTTTTCCTTGAAGAAACATACTCACTTAGTTTATTTTAAGAAAACAAGTGCCAAATGCATAAATCTGGTAACCATAGTTTGTCAGTCATTCTTCAAAGTGAAAAAAAAAGGTATTCTGTGAAAATGGTGGCTAGTTCAGCTTGCAACTCCAAACCTATATCTGTGCTTCTCCTGGAGGCAGTCACTGTACCTCAGTATGCAGTAGAGGTACTTTTATTCATATTTTTCACTTTGTGACACAAATATTCAAGAGCTGTGTATTCACAGATTGACATTTAATAAAATTACTTTTTACTAGTATTTTAACTATAAGTGTGTAGTGGTAAAGAATACAGTAACTACTAGTATGTTTCGGTGGCACCATGTTGATCCGTCATTAAGGTGACAGCAGTACTTCCCACCACTGCTTTAGGTGATGCTATGCCTCTGCACTGAGAATTTTGCAGCTGTTTCTCAGTTTTTTCCTCCCGCCTTAAGTGGCAGGATAGGATGGCTAGAGTGGGCTGGAGTTGGGTATTTCCTTTCCCCCAGGTCAGTCAGGCTCGTAACGAAATCCCATCAGGTTAGGAGGTCCTGGTTAACTAGTTTCTCCTGAGGCCTTGTTAAGAGTGCCCTGACCTGTTCCAAAATGGTTCCCTTTCCCCTCCTCCCTATAGGAAGTATAAAAGGATTTTTATTTACTGTGGGAACCTAGTCAGGGTAAAACTTATAAAACTGTGGGGGCGCCTCTATGACTGGGTCCTCCTGGAGTTCTGACTCTCAGACTTGTCCACACTGAGCCTCCAGCAATTCATCAATTACAGTTCAGGTTTTCCTACTCCAGCCTTTTCTGGTTCCCACTGCAGTTTCTGCTCTGAGTCTCTGCTCTGTGACTCCCTGTGTTCACCTGTCTCTTCAGTTACCGGCCTGTGTCCTGACCTCTCTTTCAGAAACAAGAAGAGTTAATATTTCAGTCTGTTCAACTTTTTTCTTGTTGTTAGGGTGAGTGGTGACTTGCAAGCTCCTTACATGTAGACCCAGAAAATGGAAGTTTCCCATCACTGCTTTTGTATCATCTGTGCAAAATCGATAGAGTGAAAAAGGCAAATAACAACTTGGTGTTATTTTGAAAATAGTTTTGACTTCACAGACCTGAAAGGAACTTGGAAACACCCAGGGGTCTGCAGACTATACCCTGAGAACCTCTGATGTATCCCATCCAGTGTTCATCTCTGGAGGTGTTCAGGTTGAAGTTAATGGTGGTATTAACAAGAAGAGAGCAACTAACATTTTTGTGCCACGTATTTTTTGAGTTTTACATAACACTTTATTCAAGCCTCATCAGAAGGTGAGGATGATAATAGGTACTATTATTACCTCCATTTTACAAGTGAAGGATGTGAGGTAGAAAGAGGTTAAAACACTTGCTCAAGATCATAAAGCTGGTTAAGTGGCAAAGCAAGAATTGTCTTTCAGACCCTTTCCTGGAGGTGAAAGAAGCATGCATTGAGAGGAGGCCTCACCTCGGAACAGAAGCCCAGAGCATCTGACATTGTCCTCCAGCAGGAATAATATAGGGAAAGTTACCAAGTTTATGCTTGCCTGGATAAACACTACCAGCCTGTCCCAACCATACTTAAGTTTTAGTTACCTTAGTGTAGGAAAAGCTGTTCTGTGAACATCCATTTCTTTATTTTCATCATTTTTATTTTGTCTTAGTTTGGTCAAGTAAACTTAATCAGATCCATTGCTTTATAGCTTTCTTAGATATCTACTTTGCTGATGATCTTTTACAATGAACTGAAAGTCACTGCTAACTCACTATGTAAAAAAAAATAGGTACATGTATGTGTCTATTCAGTATAAACTAGAGAAGAAGCTTTGCCACTAGACATTAAAAGAAAAGATATGCCATATCAGAAGTTCTGTGTGACTCCAGAGAGTCAGAAATTTACTCACAAATATCAGAATATTAGAGAGTAAACCATGTATGTGCATCTGTTCTAGTCATTAGAGGAATCTATTCCACACATAAATGCCCATATCCTTTCCAAATATTTAACATTCATTCTGCAGCTAAAATTGTTTGGTTTTCCATGTATTTTGATGTTTAAGGGTTTCTGTTTCATAAGGAGACTAGTAGGATTCAAATGAAACTACCATTTATTCAGTATCTGTGTTATGCTCAGGCTAACTCCATCTGTTTTCCTCCTTCCCTATCTCATAATTCTTTTAAGACTACTCATATCTAGTGACTTCTACTATGACATTACTGACATGTCTTATTTTATGTGTTCTTTCCATCAGCCTTCAAAGGAAAAAACTGAAGCTCAGAGAAAGTTGAGGGACTGGCCCATTGTTACGCAGTTTTAGCCTGAGTTGTATGTAGTCCTAGACCTCTAAAGCCAAATCCAGAAAAATATGAGAACAGAACAAACAAGAAAAATGCATAGTTTTCTAAATACTAGATATGCTCTAATCTGTTCAAACTGTAGAGTATAGTTAGGACAGGCTGGTAGCATTTACACAGGCAGGCTGCTTTGGTTTATCCAGGAATCCCTGTATCTTGAAGTAAGAAAGCGGGTATGAGTTGACTAGAGCTAGCTGTCTCTCAGCAGCAGGAGGTTTTCTTTTCCTTCCAAACAGTAATGAATTATAGTTAGAATATGTATGAATGGTATAGAGAAAGCATGTGTTGCAGATGCTGCCATTCCCTTCTTTGTAATTTACTGTGGTTTTCTTTTCCATCGAACCCTGAGGTTGTTTCAATATTCTTCTCAACACAGGACTCCAAGTAGCACACTACCAATTGATCACAGTTAACAGTTCAAGATGAAAGCAGTTTTCTTCTCTGGTTTAAAGTGAGTCTTCATCATTGTAAAGGACTCAAGAACTATTCTCACTTTCAGAGAGATTTACATATTGAAAGATCACATTTGTGAGCTGTGTATGTTTAAGATTACATAGGTGCTCATTATCATAAAAGAAATAGTCTGACACTACTTAAGAGGTAACTCAGTACCTGTTCATACAGACGGTAAATTTTCCATTACCAAACAGCATCTGTGCCCTCTTATCAGAACTAAATGCAGCCACTTGCCACTTGTTTTTCTTCTCTGCCCTTCATCAAGTCAAGGAAGGTGAGAGTCAGAGCTCTGTACCACCGGGATCCAAAGAAAATGAGTCATACACACCTGAGCACTGTGAGCTCCAGCCCAGACGTCCTCTCTCGCTCGCTCATCCGCCCTTGCCTGCATACTCAAAAAAGAAAAGGACAGAGTGAAGTCTTGGACGAGCTCCCCAGAAGAAATCCCTTAGCAATACTAACTGGACTCTTAATCAACTAGCAAATTCCCTCAGCATTTTCAGAAAAGTTAGGCAAGTTCTGAAGATAAACCTCCAATAAAAATTAAGGTGATTATTCATTGCAGCACAATAGGAGAATCACCATCTCCTGGTAGGCAGCAGGGAATGGCACAACCCAACAGCTGTGCCCTAACATTGAAGCTCTCCCACGGGTGCTTTCAAGCCTCAGTCAGGACAGTGATAAGGGAACTACAGTGGAAATGTGGAGCTTCTGATGGTTCAGGTGAGTCGGTCAAAACCAAAAAAAAATCACACTTCAAAGTGTTGTCTGCATTAAGAAAAGCACAACAAAGGAGGAGGATGGAGAGGGCAGCTCCTCACCTCCAGCTCTATCATGGAGGCTCCTCTTATCATTCTGCTCCAGTCCCTGTGATTATGAGGAGGGAGTGAAAGCATCCACTAATCAGGGCAGTGTGGTGTGCTATTCACAAGCTCGTAACTGGCAGTAAAACAGAAAGGCCCGTGTCTGCTCTGCTGAGTAATTTCCACACTGAGGCCCTGAGCAGAGATGTCGTGTCATTTGTAACATCTGCCTTGGCATCCAGGAGCCAAAGTAAGCTAGTTAGGGAGTTTCACTGCTTCTTTCTCCCTCCTCTTATGACAAGTCTAAAGGACTCAGGGTTATTTATAAAGAATACTAGTCTGAGCTCTTTAGAGAGTTGTCAGTTTGATGCAGGTGAGACAGAAGAGTATATTGGAAGCTAGGGAGACACTCCAGCCTCTTCTTTACCTAGAAAAGAGAGGAGAGTAGCCTCGGTATATATGGAGAAACCCTCAAGTATCAAAGCAGAAACAGGAAGATTAGAGGGGGTCATCATAGCTCCGCAGCAGGGAAGATGCAGACTATATGCTTCATTCGTTTTCTGGCTCTTCACAGTTTCTTGGACAGCAAGAGTGAGCGATATGAGACTCTGGCCCAGTAGTAATGATGGGACCTAGTACTAACTGCTAACTGCAAGAGTACTTGGTTTTTAACTGTGATCTTAACCTTCCGTAGTTATCCTAAATCCCAGGTCCTAGACCAGTGCTTCTCACTCTTGATGTGCATACAAATGACCTGGAGGGCTTCTAGGATGCGGGTTCTGATTCGAAAGCTGTGGGTGGGACTGTGTACAGCTCCCAGGTGATACCGATGCTGCTGGTCTGCAACCCCCAACCCTCCTCAGTAGCAAGGTACCATATAACACATTTATGGGCCTTGGCAGCATTTATTAAACAGCCTTCACTTTTCTTCCCTTTATTACTGTGACATCTTTAAAACAAAGACAGAGTGGCCAAAGTGCAGTCATAGCATATAAAGCACATCTTATGGACAGCAAGTCTCATTTCTCACATGGTTGGGAGAAACCAAGCTGTAAAAGGGGACCCCACCCAGGCCTGAACAGGTGTGGATGGCCACTTTCTGATGAGTTTGAGGGTGAGGTAAAGCTGTCTTGGGTGTTTGCCCAAGCTATACACCTGTGCAAGTGACTGCATATTTAGAGAGCTCAGAGACACTGGAAAGGAGAAATATGGAAACTCATAACAGTTTGGCACTTACGAATTATGTCCAAGTAATATGAAGAATATCAAAGCCATTAGCCATTCTACCCCAAACTTAAAGTCCCAGGGACATTTCATTATAGTTTTTCTTGGCCTTGAACCACATCGTGATTAGTAACTCTCAATTGATAAGTTTCTTTGATACAAAACCTTAAAATAGATACTATGGAACATGCAAAACATGAAGAAGACATAGACTATGACCTCAAGAAGCCTGCTGAAAGCTGGGGAATGGAGTATCCAACGCACATTTTTTGTTTGACGTATTTCTGTTATTGTCCTACAGAATCTCCACAAGGCAGTTACTGCTTCAGCAATTCCTAAAGGACTAGCTACATATAACAGCCAATGCTGTACTGAAAGTTTGCTGCACCAGTGTTGCCAAACAGTAATAATTTTAATCACATTTATACCAAATGATCCCACACTGAAATGGTTTTTAACTTTTCCATTGCCCTTTCTGTGTGTTAATCGTGGATGGTTTCTGCCTCACAGCTTCTCTGAAAATTTTATCCGTATTCCTCTTTCCATTTTACAGATGGGAGAACTGGGCAGAGAGAGGTTAAGTGACTGTCCAAAGCGAGAGCTGGAACCAGTAACTGTGCTTGGGCCCTCTCCCCTCATTCTTAACCACTGAGGCCTCCTGGCTCTGTCACCCCAACTTCCTGCACGCACCAGGCCTGCCAACCGCTATAACAGCCAGTGACAGCCGAGTCATTATGAGCTGCTATGTAGGGAAAAGAAAATATAAGCCAGATTTTCATCCTATGTAACTCTAGGGGAACTTTAAATTGCCAGATGTCAATCTGGAACCTTTCCTGAGTGCTAAGCTCATACACACAGATGGAAAACATGATTCCGTATGGAGGGCTGGGCTTTAAGGACACACTCAAGGCAGACCTTCAGTCCAGAACACGGGAACAGCACCTGCTCTCTATGGCTTGAAAGTGTCCCTTTGCTAATATGTCATTTAATCTTTCCAGACTCCAAATCTCATCTCTAGAAGGGGTTTATATTCTCATTTGTGAGTCAGAGCATTGTGCTGGAAAGATAATAGGCTTTGTTAGTGTCAGACTCAGATTTGTATCTTGTCCCCACCTCTCATTAACTGTGTGTCATTGGACAAGCTGTTGAAACTTGCTGGACCCCATTGTTGTCAGGTTTCAAAATTTAAAGCTTCCAGGAGCAGTTTTCACAATGATACTGTGAGGGTTAAATATGACAACATAACTGAAACATTGCTGATATATAACAGACACTCAGTGCATGCCCTATTTCTTTCATTCTTTGTTGATATTCATGAATAAAATATCTTGGAAATACTTGGTGAAGAGAAATAATGCTAATATATTAGTCCCATTTAATAAGCATTCACTCTGGGTCAAAAATGTATCAACAAGTTATCTCATAAGGAAGAAAGGTAATTGAGATAAATTAACTGGAAAAATAGAATACTAAAAAGGGGTTAGTTAATTGTCCTCAAATAAATGAACTGTTTTCATTCAATAAATTATGGTTTCCTATTAGTTTTCACCTCTGCTGAAAGACACAGTGGAATGTGTTCAGAATCAAGTAATGCATAAGGAAAAAGCTCCTAATAATAATCATTAAAATCTAGGATATTCTTCTGAGAGAGAATGTCCAGAGGTTATGGAAAGACAGATATATTCCCATTTTAGGCCAACAGAATCAATGAAAACCTGCAGTTATACTAACATTCCTAAAATACTATATGACACATATGGGGAATTGTTCAATTAACTCGAAAACTATTAAAAAGAAAGGATTCACAGACACATCTTAATACTGAAGAGAAGAGAAAAGAAGTATTATCTTGTAACTATCCTTTTGACCTCATGTCAAAAAAGGGATATTTGTGTCTGTAACTACCATCTTTACCTTAAATAAGTTACATGTTTAGTCCTCAGTCTCCTTATATGTAAATGAAGTTTTTGAATTAACTTATTTTAGGATAATTTTAAGTAGTTTGTTTCTCTCTGATTTAAAATGTGTCTAGAATTACAAAATAAAAGGACTTTTCATACTTTTTTTAGAATCAGACATACTTTGCAAGATGAAGTATGTCTGTAATATAAATTTTCATCTATCTAAAAATGACCAAACTGCTCTTCAGTCTGGAGGCAGGATGATGGATTTGAGGTCACAGTGCACAGCACATTGCATCTATGCCTGCCACACAGATGTTCGATACAAAATTTTTTGAATAAAATGATGCACAACCAGATGATCTCAGATATTAGCTCTACAATCTGCTCAGCATTTATTCAGCACACCTACTCTGTGGCAGGCTGGATATCTGTTATTTGCAGTGGTATTTGGGTATGACATGAGCACCAAATTTAATTCTTTAAGAGTGCCTCCACTCAATTTAGAATTTTCCCAATACTCTCAAAGGCAAATGAAATCAGGTGAGTTTTGCATTATAGAGTAAAAGCTGCAAAGGACAGCTTGTTGACCTTGGTCTGCAAGTTTGCCTCTTCAGTGACTGATACTCTCAGGGAGGAGAGTTGAGATGAGTGAGAGGATTCATAACATTCTGAGGGTGAAGAATCTTCGCTTAGCCTTTAGGGAATGGAGTGGTGGGATAGTAAAGCAAGTCACATTATCTGTAATTTGGGGAGAAAAATGTGTTTTCTGGATAATCAGTAAATTGTTAATAACTCTCCCTACCCTGAAAAAGATGAAATGGACAAGGATGAACAGGAAAGATGTCTGCAGGTAAGTTTTCATGGCGATTTGACATTGGACTGATTTTCAAATGCTTTGACTCAGAGGACTCAGAAAGTAAAGGCAAGGAACAAGTAGGTGTATAGAGTGTCATTTTGGTGGGTAAGTGAGTCATACTATAGGTTTCTTTCCTGCAAATGGTATTGTCACAGAATCTGCTTAAGTTATTTGATCCAAGCTTTAAAAAGGAACATAGCAAATCTTCCTTTCAGAAAGGAGACCCTAAGGAGTTTAACAGAAATTATGGTTTCTTTTCGTCAACAGTGCTACGAGCCTTACTGCCACCAGCACTAATTACTGTAGCTCACAAGTCCTATACGCCTTCTTCAATTTAAGCCTTCAAGAACACTCAAAGCCAAACAGTGGAAATCCAACACTGATGTGGGCTTTTTGCTCTCATTTTTAAATGCATTATGTAAGAGGGAGAATCCTTATCTAGAACTACAGGTTTAAACACACCATAGGTCTTAAATTAGACCTCTCTTTGAAGCTTACTTACAGAAAGGTAGATAGGAACACAGATAGAGCTGGAAGTCAGATTCTGGCGCCCATGCTGCAGTGCCTTTTATGTGAGAGGGTTAGAAACAGATGAACAAAAATCAAAAGACCATAGACACTAAACAGCTATGTTTATTCGGGGAAGAAATGTCCATTGTTGAGAATGTTCCCTTGAGATTTATTCCCAGGAATTATGTCCATATGAGAAGTGAGATTAACTCTTCCTGGGAGAAAAATACTTCCTCTTGTGAGAGAAATTAAGTCTTTTAATGCCAATGCTGTTGAAAGTAGGATTGTAGCAAATGCTAAACGAACTGTCCTTCATCTGAAATTTGCAGTGATTTTCTTTCCTCTAGGACAGCATATCCCTCTCTCCATATAATTCTTGTGCTTACCACATGCTGTACTCACCATCTCTTTACTGGCCTGCTCTTTCTCTTACTTATTATTTATTTTAATTTCATTATATAATAGAGGGCCTGATTTAGAAAAGATGTCCAATATATACGTGTTGAATAGATACTTTGCTGCTTTTCATTTAAAAAATTCATTTTTAACTCTTAAGATGACAAAGTATTACAGAGTTTAGAATGCAGAGGGACTAAATCATCCATAACCTTACCACTCAAGCCAGCAAATATTATTTTGGGAAATGAATACTTTTTGGAGGGAACACAAATCTAAAATTAAATGTCATTTTATATCTTTAGGTAGAAAACATAAAATCATACTCAAAGAGTATTCTTAAAAGTATATTTCCTATATTTAAATTTCCTTAAAAGCCATAGTACTTCATCAAGATGTCTTAAGTGGGTGAAGATGATCTCATTTAGCAGATGAGGAGGGAAAAAGAGCTTCATACAGCTATTTCAATGACAAAGAATGGATTAGATTTAAAATGATCCTTCCAGTTCAGGCTCAAATGGTGGTGACATACTTTTGCTACATGGGCCGGGAATGGGTTTGGAATTGTTTCTTGTATCAAAAGGTTGTACTGAAAATTGCTTTGAAAATATTTTCTAAATTGTAGGCATGATGAAAATTCTTTGAGGAATGTGTCTCTCTTTATTTTTTATCAGACTTCAATTTTCCAAGGTGAATATAAGAACAAAGAATATCCAAGCAACTCCTAGATTATTAAGAGTTGAAATTCATACCCATGTCATTTTCTCTATACTGGCAGGTAAGACTACAGGGCTCCGTTTTATGGAGAATCTTTCATGGGCAGTATAGGCAGATGTAATTTGACTTTTCATTTTTCTTAACTTAGAACCCATATAAAAATAGCGGATATTATAAAGCCAGTAGTAACCTAGGTATTTTAAAACAAGATTTTTTTGCTCTTGTACTTATGAATGAAAACAAGATGTAATCTCCAAAATGAATTTTTAATGTACCATTTGCCCATAACATTGTGGTTACTATCAACAAAACAGTTAAATAGATTTGATTTCTATCATCCTGGAGTTTGGTAAAGACACAAAGATCGGCTTAGGATTCAAAATAACCCTTTCTTTTCACAGATCAGATGATTGAATCTCTTGCTGCCTACTGGTGTTGGAGTATATAGGGTGATCTCAAACCAACACAGCATGATTAACCCAAAAAGGGTCAGAGGAAGGAAATATTTTTTCTTCCCTTAAATATTTGATAAAAACTGTTTCTCTATATTGCTCATGCAAATTTATTCAAAGTGAAAAAAAATGTTTAGCTAACCCATTTTAGGTAGGTTGAAAGGAAGTTGAGAGTAGGTCATTAACTAGTCTGAGAAAATTTTCAGAGCCAGAATTACTTTTCACCAGATCTCTTTTCAGAATAGTCCTTTGTCTTAATAATGCTAGTACCCACACTCTGAGAAAACCACTCTATAGTCAGACAAGAGAGACTGGTCGTTGAAACCAATTCCTCAAATCATGGAATCAATGAGACTTAATAACAAACTGGATGTGGTTGATGAGTAAAAGGAGGATTTTAGGATAAAGTTCAGATTTCTCGCTTGGGAACAGGATATAAAAGGTAGATTTGATCATGAATTCCATTTTAGATGGATTAAATTTGAGATGTCTATGAAACATCCAGTTAGAGAACTCTATTCAGGATATATTATATGTGGGTCCAGAATTCAAGAATGAGGTCTAGTCCTGAAATAGATAATTATGAGTTATCAGCATATAACCGAAACTGAAGAGTGTTCAATGTGATTAAATGTGATGGGTCCAGAAGAGGCACTTTAGTTGAAGGAAGAGGGGGTAGGTACAGAACATTAGACTCCCACTGTGAAGGTTATCAACAACACTTTAGAGGTTGTTGCTGGAGTGGTTCTCTGGTCTCCATGCGTCATTCTCACAACTTACGCACAGGCATCAGATCTCTTTTCTGAGTGGAGCAGAAATCTGAGGCAAAAGCTTCAGGAAGGTGATCCCCATCCCCTGAAAATCACTTTGCAGTTCAAGTCAAGCCTGCCAATATACTGAGGCTCTAGTCTTCATGTCATCCCCAGGAAATATTCCCCTGAGTCAGGTGTCCCTAGGCTGGGGGCTGAACGATGAAGATTATGGGTAGGTTGAGAGGGTAGCGAATAGCTCACCTTTTCTATATGAATGAAGCATCTTGTTTTTGACCATTTACAAGGCTAAGATTATAATTAGGTAGACTGACTCTGTCCCAAACCTCAGTCTCAAGGGCTGCCTTTTTTTTTTATTTTAATTATTCTAACACTATTCCTTTAAATCTAGCCTAGCCTTTAGTCTACAGGGGTATCTATTTAAAAAAAAAATACGTATACCTGGGAAATGCCACACTTTAAGAACTTATCATGAATTCCCTGGATGTTGTTATAGTGGCAAAAGTATTGGATTTAAAGTCAGAATACCTCACTTTAATTTTCTGTCCTACCATTTATTAGATTTAGCACTTGGATAAGTCATTTTCCTTTTCTAGGCCTCTATGCCTAAGCTTATAATAAGTGATAGGGTTAGATGAGATAATCTCTAAGATTTCTTCTCTAAATATTTATGGATGGGATTTAGTTAATAGACAGATAACAAGAAAATATTTATTCATGTATTAACAACTCAGTTGTTCAGTTATTTATTCAATGGACATGTACTAAACACACATTAGGTGCTCCAGGGATGCACAAAATAAGGAGCTCAGAGACTAGTGGAACTGAGATGTGTATTTTTCCCAAGGTGAAGATGTATTTTCTCAAGAACAAATTCTTCAGGTTGTAGGTCCTTTTTTTATGAGTCAGACTTGGCTTATGGGGTTGGAGGTTGCTGGAGAGGAGGAAAAACATTTATTGTCCAAAGTGATATCCTGAGAAACTAATCTTGAAACTGTAGATGCTGAGGGTCACAACATAACCACACTTTGGGGGACTTTTAACAAAGAGTAGTGCCAATAGATTGCAATTAAATAGACATCCTGGTAACAGAATGACCTAAAATAACAAGACTTTACCTCTTAAGGTGGAGGCAGAAGATAGAAACTCAAAGATACAAAAGAAGGATAACCATGTGGTTCTGGGGTCTTTCAGTGGGTGTGGAGCCATGTCTCACTATATGTGTCTAATGTGCATGGATCTGTCTAGTTGATATGATTTCACATAGTAGCTGTGAGCCTGTATGTACCTGCTGGAGCATTCCTACTCTTTCCCAGACTCTTTCTTCTCCACTGTCTAAATCAAGTTTCTGTGAGTTATGGAGGCAACTTTACTTATTTTGGGAAAAAATAAGATACAGGGGAGAAGAGAAGTTGCTAAAGATCAGCTTTTTAAGCCAAAATGATCTGACTGGGAGGTTAAGCTTGCTTTCTAGTGGCATTATTTATCTGTTCTCATATACTTGTTTCTTGCTGTTCTAGATTCCCTCCTTTCTCTTTTAGTAACAGAAGTCTGCTTTTCTTTCAGGGATCTATGCCTTCACCATTCCACATGGTCCTGATGGCTATGCCCTCCTCAACTTCATCCTCAGCCAGTGAGTGAGCCCATGACTTATGTTAAGCCAATTAGACTATATTTTCTTGGCATTTAGAAGTATCAGAGAGGAATGGCACATGCACAGCTGATACAGAGTCATGGCCATTGCAAACCCCGGTGAGAATGCCCTTCATTTGGCTACACTGGAGCAACTCTGGATCCCACTTATCCCCCCATCAATCTTTCTCTTCAGTTCTCTTATCTGCCCAATATTCTTTCAATCAATTCCTCATTTGCTTATGCTAGACAGTCTAGGTTTCTCATATTCACATTGTTATGGATGACTGGTTCTGTTCTCTGAAAATTCATATGTTAAAATTCTAGCCTCCAATGGGATGGTATTAGGAGGTGGGGCCTTTGGCAGATGATTGAGTCATGAGGATGGAACCCTCATGAATAGGAATAGTGCCCTTATAAAAGAGACCCTCGAAGGCTCTCTGGCCTCTTTCCACCCTGTGAGGATGCAGTGACAAGTGTGCAAATCAGAAGAGGGCTCTCATCAGAGCCTGATCATGCTGGCACCCTAATCTCAGACTTCCAACATTTAGCACTGGGGAAAAGAAAATTCTCTTGGCAATAAGCCACCAGTCTATGGCACTTTGTTAAGGCAGCCCAAACTGACAGAGACACATATTAAGCAGATAAAGCCTCCTCAGTACTCAGTGCAGTGAGCCTTCCTACTCAGAGGGGGGTTAGGAAATATGTTTGAGATAGACTTGGAAGACACAGTAAATGATCCTGGATCTTCCTCTTTGACTGTGCATAAGAAGGAACAATGAAATTCTGATTATTGAAGGTTTTTTAATTGAAACCGTATTTGTGACATCTCTGCTCTAAAGAGATTGGTCCTGAAAACAGAAACCCCTCTTAACAACAGAAGGGCTTCTTTGAGGACTTTGACATGCCCCTGCTCGTGTCCAGGAGCTACTGCAAGCAAACTGATTTCACTTGCCCCAGCCTTTCTGTCTTTTCTACTAGCTAAAGTGGAACTTCTAGAAGTTTCCCTCAGCTTCTGCTTTGATTCTTGAACAAAGGGATTCCATTGTCATGTACTCTTTCTTCAGCCTTGTCTATAAGTCATTTGTTATATTACAGCATTTCCTGAAATTTAGCAAATTCTTGAAAAGAAAGATTTAATCTTCTCAGGAGAAGCAGGAGAAGATTTATGGACGCCTATTCTTAACATGTCAAAATGTGGCTTGGCTGCTAAATTTACTGGGACCGCCTACACAGCTGAGGATTTCTGTGACTCTGCTGGAAATAATGGCTTTAGGAGGTAACCAAACAGCATTAGAGAAAAATATTTGAGAGAAAACAGATTTTTAGGTTGCAGAAGGATTTCTCATTTTGTAAAAGAACATTACATTTTTAGGAGCTCATTAAGTTGTTTTCCCTTATGTTTGACCCCAAATTAGAGTTTGGATTTCTTAATTTTCTCTTCTAAAACTGCCTGCAACATATTGAGTAACTTGAGTTTCCAAGTCTTCAATGCCACACAAAATGAAAGCATTAATTCTTAAGTATTATTATGGAATAAATTGAATTTTATTAGGTTGCTTTTTGTAATCCTCATTTTTTTCAGTGCTTAATCATTACAGGTAATTTAAAAATAAATACTTGTACAAGTGAACCAGTAGAAATATTTCACTGTCATTGAACAGAAAGGTAAAAGCCTAGTTTCTGTATGTATTGAACATTCTTCTATGGTAGTAGTTTCCTCACTCTTTCAGTATCTTTATTTTCTTTATTTAACATCCACAATTTCTCCCTATATACACTGACCTTTTTTTCCTCCCATTTCATAGGAGAAAATGGTGCTCTGTTATACAAATGTGCTCCGTATTTCCTTTGAAACTGTATTCAGTCAGTCCCTGCAGAAAGAATAGGTAATGAAATTCTATCTCTCAAGTGTGTGTAGACATATCAATCACTTTAAGTGGAAACAATCATTCCTCTGCCATTTGGAGCCAACATCTTTGAACACAGAGCAGTGCTGTTGCTTTCTGTTACTAAAAATAGTTTTTCCATATAATGCCTAGGTTTACATTCCGTCCGCATGTTGCAGAGGTCAAGAAAAGCAGATTTCCTGATAACATTTGATTTGAGCAGAGGGAGTGATAAAAGGTGCATTCTGTAATCTGGATGTAGAGCCGACTGAAGGTGTGGAGGCCAGTGGAGCAGCCCTGTGCTGCCGCCTCCCACGATTCCCAGATCTTTGCACAACCTTGGTCAGGAAGTACAGACAGTTGTTGCCCTTTTCCATGCCTTTGACACCTAGCCCTCCCTACATTAACATCCCTTTCACAATCCAGCATTTTTACTCCCTCCTGCTTAAGCAAAAAAGATTTTGGATTTGTGCTGCTGCCTTTTCCCTCCAGAATCATCGTACATGTTAAGCTTTTGTCTTGGTTTCAGTATTTTAGGCAGCTGACACCAGAAGACACAGGAGATAAGGCATTCGACCTCTTTTACTGCAGCTGTTCCCATCCTTCATGCCTACTATACCTGCCATAGACCTTAAAACCCATGTGTGTTTAAAATGCTGCTGGCCAAAGACATGGTGCTGATCAACGGGAGAAATCTCATGTTAGCACAGGCCTTGTAGTTACAGTGAGGCGCTGCTGTCTCTACCCAAGGCACGGTTGCTGTGAAGCAGAGAGGCTCTCGCTCCCAATTCCCAGATACAGAGCAGTATTGATGCAGAAATATTAAAAAGAAAATTAATAATTTATTTCAAAAATTCATTTGCAGCTGCACTTCAGTGAATTAATTACTTTTTGTCTTTCCCTTCTTATTCATTCCTCTCTCTTGCTAATGATCAAGTGAGAATTATGAAGAGGAAGTAAGTGAGGTTGGAAGAGGTGGGAGTCCAGTGCTGTTAGAGCAGAAGGCACAAAGGAGAACGTGCTTGAATGTGGGTGCCTTAAGGAACCTGAGAAGTGAAAAGAGATAGGTTAAACTTAACCCCATCTTTTCTACCCCCAAAGCAATAGGAAACCATTTTACCATGTTATAAGTTCTACTTAGTATTTTAGAAGAGGGGAAAATTAAAATCCAGCAAGCCAAAGCCTCAAGTTATTAAAAAGATTAATCTGTTGTTTTCACTGCATCTTCTATGCAACTCACTTCCCTGTATGCTCATGAAAATAGTATGGCCACCCAGACAAAGTGATCGTATAATCGTGCTGAAGTGTTAACGGAGCTTGTGCGCTGACTTCCAGAAGGGGTAGGGTAGACACAGCAGTTTTCACATAACACTTGCTTATCACCACTCGCCAGATGACACTAAGGTAACATCATGGCAAGGTTCAAATCCATAGCCATTTTAGTCGTTTTCTAAGCTAGAATAGAAAAATCAGAGAATTTTTATTTACCAAATCTCAGACTGAGGCAAGCAGATACTTTCTTCCATGTTTAAAACCTTCATGGAACAGGAAGATAGTTTCCATCATGCCTAGTCCAAGCTACCATTTAAAGCAAGCAAAAAGATGTGCTTTTTTAATATACCTTATTCTAAGTAGCCGTTTAATGGGAGAAAAAAACCTTTGTACTAATGAGATTTTGAAAATGAATGTAAAGGCAAACGCTGAATTTTCTCTCATAATCGTATTGCTCTGGCACAGGATCCGTAGCCATTTGAGCACCAAATGATCCCCTCTGGGATAAACAATTTCCATGGGTGCAATTGAGTGTTCTGGTATGTGTATCAGCAGAATGGGGAATAAAGTTAAGGAATAACATGGAGAGAGTTCAGTGTCTAAATTTGTCCAAAAGATCAGAGACTGGAAAAGGAAAAGAAGTACAGAAAAGGAGGAAGACTTCAAGGGCCAACATCAGTGACATGAAAGGCAGATGTTCTTCTGGTCTGGTCAGTGCATGCTGTCACCACCCGAGCCTGTTGACTCCTCTCTGAAAAGTTGTCCAGCTTGCATCATAACGCTGTGCGCAGGCTATTGTAGTCATTTGCCACCGCTTTCCCATGGCCTAGCGTGATCAGGAGCCCATTAGCTAATTCCACGTTTGTTTTCTAGAGGTTGGAATGGGACATCACCATCTAAACAGTGGGTGTTTTGTGTAGTCTCTCTTCCGAGTAAGGAGACAATGGCTTTATGACTTTGTGTCTCCCAGTAACACAGGTTGTGGGAACATAGCTCAGCATACCGTTATGGCTATCTCCTTAACTTTCTGGTGTGCCTAACAGATAACCAAAATAACCCATCCCAAGGGTCTTGGTAGAAAAGTTTTCCTCTCCTACCGCTGAAAACCTTCAGATCAATTGAATGTATAATTACACCGTTGTTTGTTTATGTAATTGTTATAACTTAAAGCAACCTATCAGATGGGGACATACTCAGTATCATTAAGCCACAAATAACCTCCATGCACTAAATATACTGGTAGATTTCCACTGGCAATGAATATGCACTTACAGTTCTGTCTTCCCTAGACATTCTTTATTTGAAAATTTGTCAAAAACAATTCATCATATCAGACAATAAGAAACTGAAAATCTGTACTTAAGATATACCTTTATCATTTCAAACTAACATAGAATAGCATTTGATACAGTGATAAAAAATGTTTTGTCTATCTGTTTCATGTTATGTATGTTAAAGTGGTGTTAAATGGAGTAATCAATCAAAAACTTCCCCCAGCATCTCCTGGCAAGTGATTGCGCCAGCAGCTGGAAATTTGGTAGACATCTTTCCTTCCTAATTCTTTCAGCAGGAACATTTAGAGCACTATGATGGTTGGCATTAAGGAATCTTGCGCTTATGAAAAACTAACCTGATTCTGCTTGATGCATTCAAAGTTCATCTCCTGCCAGACTCTTCGCGTGCTCTGAAAGCTCCTGGAGACTTTTGACTACCTAGTACTGCCCCCATGTGGGCCATGAGTGTCACTATTACAGGGAGCTACCTGCTTTCCATTTTTGACATTTGCAGGAGGAAGTAAAAACCATTTTTAATAGTTCTTTCCTATACATTGATCTAAATTTTCAACTAAAATAGAACCTTTTTCCAATCTCTGAATTAGTCAGAAAAAGCTACCAGGCTCGTATGCTTGGAAATAAAGAACAGAGGGGAGGAGATAGGAAAATCTAGGCCAGTCTTCTCTCTCACCTGGGATTCTTGTTTTTCTCTGCCCAGAAGGTCAAATCTCAGCTGAATCAGTATGCAGATCACATACACAGCAACCACAGTTCCAGACTAGGGAATGTGCTAATTGGCTCACCCGCCCAAAGAACCAGGGTACCAGGCGTCTGACACACACAGCCTCTGAGGGAAGCAGGACTTAATGCAGGACAAAATGTTCTTGCTACTCTGCACTGTCGCCTAGCCTTGCTTCTAGCAAGCAGTCTGGCTATACACAGTGGTGACTGGAGCACTTTGAAAATTATTTCCCTCTTTATAGACTAATATGTACACTTGGGATATTAGAATGCAATCTAATTCAGAAGAAAGTAAAATTAAAGCCAGTGCACTCCTTTGCTTCAGCCTTCTTTCCTCATACATTTCTCCTGTAGTGTTCCAAATAGTGCTTTAAACAGTGTAATGCATTCAAGAGGTAGGTCAGAAACCTGACATCTGTGGTGTTAACACCCGTTAAATCTTCTTAACTCTGAGAATATGGTTAAAGCTATAGTCCCCTACCAGACAGTATAGTACAAGAAACAACTCCGTTGGTTACTGCATATAATTCCCTCCCTCCCCTGTTTGTCTCATGATTCCAATCACAAACTGTTCTCTGAGATTGTATATGGGAGAGAGAGAGTACATTAGAGAAGGAGCATAGAATTTCTTGAGGGACAGTGCCTGCCCGGTTCCAGGAAGCCATAATACCCTTGGAGCTCTCTGAATTGGAAACTAGCTTCCTGAATCTTATGGCGTCCTTGGAGCTGATGCAATAGGAACAGGAACAAACCACGGCCATCAGTTGTTGATTAACTCTGATAACTTACCCTGTCTAATGAGGTGGAGGTTTTTCATGCTTCCACTGCCTAATGGTGCTCATTAGATGTACACTTATTAAATATTCAGATAATTGTGGTAGTCATAATAGTGGTAATGATGGCCACATGATGACATGATGAAGAAGAAAGCCTCCTTGAACAGAAAAGGTTTCATTTTGCCAAAGTAAGTCTTAGAGTAAGCTGTGAACCACGTGCAGACAACATAAAGGCAATTTAGTTGTCCCTTTGCTTTATAATGTTTTTAGTAAACTGAGTAATCATCTAGAATCCCACTTCCTGGGATCACCTAGATACAAAAAAATACAACCAATTTCCAGACAACATAGATAACTTTCTCTTGATGTGGGTTTGTCTTTGACCTGAAACTAGCAAAGAAAACCTGTGTCTCAGCATTGTAATTTACGTTCTGCTTCAGTTCCTTATTTATGATAGTTTGATTTTAGGTCAGATACCCTTGTGGAGCCAACTACCTTGTATTAAAGAGAGCCTTCAGCCTCAACTGAATAAGACTTTTTTCCTAAACAGATCTGCTGCTGAAAAATTTTTCTTGCTAGTATTTTTCAACTTTTATGTTTGTCAGAGTCTTCAAGTTTGGGGCAGAATGAGATGTGATGATGACAGAAAATTCAAGAAAATTTCTATTTTGTAAGACTCAAAAGCATTTGATAAGAATATGAATTGTCAGTTTTGCTCATCACTCAGTTCTAAAAATCTATACTCAAAACCTTTCATGTCTGTCTTATCCCTCTCTAGTATCAAACATAAAAAAATCAAAATAAACTTCTGATAAAAATCAGGTTTCAGAATTTTACCATGGGTTTCTTTTCTGCTTGATTCTTTTTGATCAGCACCAGATACACCAGAAACAAACAAGTTTCTCCCAAATCCCGTTTTGTCTCAGCAGTACTCCTAGCAGGGAAAAAAAAAAAGACATATGGAAATGATGCTAAGATATTTCTTCTGTCATCTCTTTTAACAAGTTCATAAAAGCAGTACCCAGTTTGGCCTTATGAGTTTTCCAAATTGAAAATAAGATAGATAATACAATAAGACCCAGCTTTTGAATTTGTGGTGATCATTCTCTTGCATTAGGAAATTTTACATCCCTGACAGTTCAGTAGCACTATTTTCTCCTTTCTCTTAAGTTGAATGTAAGTCTAATGGGCTCATTTAAGCTTGTAATGAACAGCTTAGGAGGTTTTACTCTCGGGTTCCCAGTCCTGGTAGGTGACAATAGCTTGTTTGCATTTGCCTTATGTGCTGGTTGCTGCATGGTAGTGAAATGCAATCTTTTGCTGCCTATACAATTATTATGATGCTTCTGCAACATGATGTGCTCACTGACATTAGTTTACCTTTTTGCTGCCCCAGTCTTGCAACCTGGTGGTATTTGAATGTACCTGCTCCAAAGAAAGCATTGGTCTTATGACAGCTTTGTGATGTGGAATGAGCTGAAAGCAGGCTCAACTGACCTGATTATAACAGCATCCCTGAGTCTGGAGGTTCTTCTGGCTACTGATGATTGCTTTTCTCATGTTTGGAAAAGGTTACAACATGGCTTTAAAAAAAAGAGAGAGAGAGAGAGAGGGAGGGACAGAGATATCTTTTCATAGTTCAGATAAGTTTTCTCTGAACTACAGGAACTTGTTAGATATATTTTGTTTATTTATTTATTTTGTCCTGAGCAATAGAGCTAAGGATAGCAAGCTACCAGGAACATACTTATGATAGTTGACTATTCATAGAGTTCCAGCCAGTATTGTTGATGGAAGAGCAACAGTGGTACTTCCAAAATTTCTATTTTGTAGTGGATTATAGGTGGCAATCTGATCAAGAGAGATAGCAGAGGAATTGTGATCCTACTGTTTTAACAGTATGGTTGTATGTCTATGAGGAGAGAACATTGGATGGTCTAAATGAGATAACGGACAGTTGCAAAAGTCTCACAATCTTACTCCTTGTCACTCTAAAATCCACTGCTAGTTTGGTGACCACTTCAGAAGTTTATTGTTTACTTATTTTTGTATTTCATGACGTGTAGTATTTCGAGTAACATAAACAAAAGTTCAAGAAAGGACTATTCATTTAAAAGAGAAACATACTAAGCAAGTGTGGATCAAAGTAAACAAACCAAACAAAATGTTTTTTTTGTACCAGTGGCTTTTGCTCCAGTTTCCTCCATGAGATCTAAATTAGGCCTATTAAGTCTAATTCCCAAAGAAGCTTTCATTATCTGGGTCCATCCACCAAAATGGATTGCCTTTGATATTGGACCCAGAAAGTGGTAAGCATGTTGAGCAAATTTGCTACAGATATGCCAGCTACTGCTGGTATAGGAGTAGAAATATTGCATATGATTTTTTGAAACGAAGAACAAACTAAAAACTAGCTACTGACTACATGAATCTCTCATCACTGCTGAGGTGCCATGACGCCCCAAATTCTTCCTTACAAAGCCACCTACCAAATAGAAGGGGAAAAAAAGAATAACAGTTCCAGTGTTCAGAAAAAGAAATCAAGAGCTGACTCTGATGCTTTCCTTAGGTTCTCTCCAGAGCTCTACGGAGAATATTCTGTGCTGGTTAATTGTTCCTAACCAACTGAATGAAAGATAGAGCAAAAATAAGAACAACCCCTTGCTGTATATTTAGTATATGCTCAATTCTTCTCCAAGATTGAGGACACCCAGGAGAATCTTAGAAAAGGTCTTTCTAGACTTTTCTCCCACTTACTACCCAGTTCTCCCACTTGCTCTTTTTTTAGAATGATTTTAATACCTTCCCGGAAAATGTATGCAGCATAGTAATCTGATAATAATGGTATAATCAGCATAATAACCTTTAATATTCACTATAGTTCAACCTTCGCCAAGTTCTAGCCATGCTGAAACTAGATTGAATGAGTAGAACAGCCCCATCTAGATCACGCTACTTAGAGAACCACCACCATGAGTGTGCAGTAACACTTTGAAAGCTCTTGCTTTGAACATGGTAAGAATTGAGTTCCATGATGCACACCAACAATCCTATATCTCGTCTCTCTCAACTTGCTGAGTTATAGTTGTCTTCTGACTTTATCCATCCAAATAAGACAGCCCAATATTAATTACAAGTAAAACCATGCTTCAAACAGTGCCTTAGAATGGACACTTCCAGAGATTTGACAAAACACAGTGCTCGCATTTTAAAATTTATTATGTCCCCTCCTTGCTCAAGGAAAACACAATGTCCTAGACCTAACGTGTCTGACAGACCCTGCAATACTACCAAGCAACTGTGGTTCATCTCTTTGTCCTTCAATTTTTCAGAAAACTCATTCAGCCATAAGCTGGGTTTACGCATTCCTGCTTCTTTCCATATTGCTTGGATAAGTGAAGACAATGGTCTTAGCAGCAAATTAATGTTAGTTCCCCCACGAACAAATTCTGAGAGAAATTGAACAAGAGAAAAATACTCATAAACAAAAGTCACATCTTAGGCCGGTGGGCTATCCACTCACTTTTAGCTGGCATAAATCTGGGGAATATTTCCTTATGTAGCTGAGACCACTAAATTATAACCATCCTGAAGGTATCAGCTATATTCTGTGCAACTCTGTAATCCCCAGATTACAGAACAGCTGACTAGTAATAGGTGCTCAGTAATTATCTGCTTAAAAATTAAATTAATGAGCCAATGGATTCCTTGTTTTATCTGTTACCGAAATGCCATGATTTGCTGAAGAATGCAGAATTTAGCAATTAGTCACATCTACTGAGATACGTAACAAGGTGTATATACCACCTCCCACCACTGAATTGGAAAAAGTTAACTTATTATTTTTTTCTTGTTTTTGCTCTAGACCTATTTAACAGGGCTACCCATTCACAAATCTCAGCAGAAATTCAAAGGTTACTTATGAAACAAACAATTCTATACCCCCAAGCCTTGGAGAATGGAACAGCAACTAGATGTTTGACCAAGGAAAATTTTCCATATACTAATATACTACTCAGGCATCTGCCCAAGTGGACCCCTTGATTTCATGAGACTAGCCAGTTATACTGTCTTTAGAACTTGAATGGGATAAGAAAAAAGTACTTTCCAGTCAGAAAAGGAAATGATAGTGAGGAACAGACAGTGATAAGGATAGTGATGAGGGGAAAGGGCTGGGGTAGCTAAAACTTCATTCATGGTAGATCAGTGTGAGAAGACCCCCCCCCCAGATTCCTGCCCCTGAGATCCTTAAAGGACTTTGGGTCCAGAAGCACCTTGAGGATCAAACCTATTTCTTAGATATCATGTACTTAGATGCCTGTGAGAATCCATTACTTCAGCCACTCCAGATAGGGTCTTAAACTGCCCTTCTTTGTAGCTGACTTGAGTAGTACTTTATTCCTCATAATCTAATAATCCTAATAGAGGCTTTCGAAGTATTTTCACATTTGTGAGTAAGTTAAAGTTTTAACCAGCCCCCTTCTCTCAAAGAATGATGAAAGAAGATGGAGAAACAAAGAAAGAAGGATGTTAGAAAGCAGGGAAGGTTCTACTACTCTTTTAGGACAGACATGCCCAGACCGGTAACTGCAGGGTTCCATCTGCTTATTGATTATGTGTCATAATAAGCATCAATTTTCTACATGTCTGAGATGAGCTGTATAAACTAGGAAGTTATGAAAAAGCCAGGAGACATAATAAACCTAGGATAAGCTGTGAGGGTAATCAGTGGTTCTGAATCTTTAACGTCCATAAAAATAATCTGGGGATAGTGCTAATAATGTAAATTCTGATTTCATAGGTGTAAGTTGGGCCGAAGATTTTGCTTTCTTACAAGCTTCCATGCAATGATAATGCTGCTAATCTGTTGGTCACATTTTGAGTAACAAGGGCATAAAGTGAGGAGACCCTTCCTGCAGCTACACAACCATTTTCATCTATTTTTTGCAGGATGGTGAAAAAAAAATGACCATTAAAAGCAGACCGGTTTACCATTTCTGACCTGTGTGGCTTTGAGGAACTCATTTAGCCCATTAAGTCTTTAGTTTCCTCATTTATAAAACAATGATGATAATATTTACCTTACAGGATTATTCTGAAAATTAAATGATGTAACATATGTAAATTTCACAGCAGCTCCAGAGCAAATGATATTTTTTAAAATTAATTTATTGTGTTAATCAAAAAGCATTTTGAACAATATGCAGTTTCCAATAATAAGTGCTAGAGAGGGAAAAATACATGATCTCTGACCTCAAGGGTTTACAAACCAATAAGAATAAAAAACAAAATGTGTATAAGTTGCTATAATGTAATGTAATATAAAATAATAAATGCCATCAGAGGTGAAAACAAAACACTTTGGAGTTTAAAGAAGGAAAGGTTGACTGAGGAATGGAGGGAGGAGAAAAGGGTGGAGAAATCTGGGGAGGTTTCAACAAAGAGGTTGCATTTAAACTAAATCTTAAAGGATAAGTAAGAGTTCACCGGGCAGGAAAGATGGAGATTGTCATTTGAAGCAGAAGAAAAAGCTGTAGAAACCATGATATTGTGAAAAATGGTGGCCTTTTAATGGTGTCCCCAGAATTCCAATGTGGCTAGAGCATTGGGAGAAGAGGAGGAAGATGAAGCTAGCTGCACCTAGAAGGTAAAGGTCTCATATGCCATGCGGAGTTCCTGGGACAGATGGCATCTCCCCTTACAGATCTCATCACACCTTATCATGATTTTATATTAGCTTAAGCACAATTCTGCACCCCTACTACAAATAGTCTGTAACAAGTACTCAGTGAATTCTTGTGGACAGAATAAATGTATAAATGTTGCAGGGAGAGAGTTTCTTGCAGTAGGATAAAAGGCCTTAAATAATATTCCATAGATAGATACCAGACTCAGTTGCCCGTTTTGCTTGCCCCAGCCCATGTAGATGCTCCAGCATAAATACCCTTTATAGACAGACACCAAGCAGTTTTTATTTGGAATGATTGTTACATTACATAACAAAAACAACCATCCCATTATACAACCCATTGCATGTATTTCTTTTGGCCTCCCTGTGACGATTCAATCTTCCAGTGGTGCTTAAGATGGTAAAGGTTGAGAGAAACTATTATCCTCTAAGCAGATCGAGATCATCAGATGAAAACTATGGTGTGTCAGCATTGCATCCACCAGTGCTTGTAACACAAAGTTCAGTAATGTAGCTTGCAGCTACTAGCTGACTAGAACAGCTTTCTAGGCTAGGACTTCTGCTTTCTTAAACACACAGAAGCATAGGGCTGTTTGTTTCCCCACAGAAGCAGAATGGCGCAGTCTGCAGTGAACGATACGGTTTCAGTACAGAAAGTTTGCTTATGTCTCACTTCATTCTCATTCCCTCTATCGACTTCTCCAGGATTGTGTCCATGTATTGGAATACCTTTATTAAATACCCCAGGCATTCCAAGTAAACACAAATAGAATAATTAGGAACAACTGTAAGAGAACAATTGTAAGTAGATCGTGCCTTCATATTATCTTAGGAATAGAAACTTTAAATTTATCAGGTGGAATCATTTAGGGCCTGGCTCTAGGCAGAATGCTGAGGCAGGTGACAGCTTACTTTCTACAGAGGGAGCAGAGCACAGAGGTCAAGGGCATGAGCTGGAGGCAGGCTACTTGGACTTGAAACCTTACTTGAAGACCTCCTCGCTTTGTGACTTTAGATGTATTGTTCAATCTTTCATGCTTCAAGCTCATCATCTAGAAAGTAGGGATTATAATATCACTTAATCCATAAAGCTCTGGAAAGTTAATCCAAGAAATACTGCTTAGAATAATGCTGACACACAGTAAGAGCTAAATAACTGTTAGCTATTCTTATAATCTTCAGAGTCTCCACCCTACTAATTCAGTAAACATCCCCTACTTTCAGAGTACCTCATTTGACACTTTGAGAGTCCTCGGTATTCTTCCTTCTCATTTCTAACAAGAGTTTGAGTCATGTACATGTTTCTGTAATCGTGTCCCCACAAAATGTTGCCCCGACAGAAACCTTTTTATTTACCTTTTATCTCTCACTGTAGAAAGACAAGTGCTTTTATATTATTAGGGAATCTGCAACATTAATAATCAAGTGGGAATTCTATTATCACAGCCCATACCAAAGCCCCTGAAGTTACAGCAATATATATCCAGTTGTGCAACAAATATTTGTTGAAGAGTTCTATGTGTCAGATACTCCTGGATGCTGAGGGTGCAAAGATGAACAAGAGATGCTTAGTGTTTTCTGGGGAGATGGAAATGCCAGGAAGGGGAATTTAATCCAGTCTGCTGTAGGGGAGACATGGTGGTAGGAAGGGCTTCTCTATATATCAGTGGAGACTTCCCGAGGGTTGTATAATGACAAGCATCAGTTTTCATTTGTTATTTGACATTTAACTGGTTAGAAGACAGTCTTCGTTCTCTTTTCCCTATAAATCCTGAGAACATATCCCTCCACACATTTACAGTGCTCAGAGGACAGGAAAAAAATCTAATGATTCTCCAACTCAGAAGTTGGAATCTTGAGTCACAGGAAGGAAAACTTTTCTTCAGGTATTACTTACTGATAGTATATAAACACCATGAGTGCATTCATTCATTCATTCACCTCTCTTTACTGTGCCTTCCTACACAGTGCTTACTGAGCACAAACAATCCATGTCAATAATGTTAGATAAAATGGAGTTTATTAAAGACATTGTGTCCCTGTCCATGTAAAGTTAAAGGCAGTTGAAAGAGAAGATGTATACTACTATGGAAATAATTTAATAACAATGAAATGAAATCTGATTAAGTCCCAATGAATTATTCTATCAGTGATTCTTGTTCTTCAAAAGACATCAGCTAAGATAGCAAATCCTGAAAGTTTCATCTCAAGTGCCACTTCCTATCAGCTGGAAGTAAATGTCTGGAAAACTGTGTAGCCAGAGATCATGTGGCTTTGCCAGACTCTGGAGGATATAACTTAGGGACTCATGTTGTCATGTCACAGGAATGGGAAGTGTGAGCACATTGCCACATCTGGCTACACAGCACAACAGTTAAGAAAAGTGTTTGTAGTCTAAGAGACCTGGACTCTGCTGTTTGCTAGCTCTTTGGCCTTGGCAACTTATTTAACTCTCTGAGCCTCAGTTTTTTTCACTTGAAAAGTGGATACTAGCGTTACTGTTACCAAGAAAAGGGAAATAAGAATTACCTCAGTTCTTAAGTCACCCCCCCCAAAAAAAAGAATATTTGATGAGAGACAGAAAGCATGATATAAGCAAGATTTTTATTACTGAAGTGAAAAAACAGTGAAAGACAGTACACTCCTGAGAACTGGGAGCGGGCCAATCCAAGAGAGGAAAAATGGCTCCGTTCCTTTGTTTTTTTCCGTCTTATAGCCTGGCCTGGGGCGCTTTTGTGATTGGTTGGTTGGTTGGTTGGTTGGTTTGTTGATTGACAGCTCAGGTTCCCTGTGCTCTGGCACGCCCATCCCCTTTTGGGCAGGTTCATTGGGTCAAGTTATACCAGGTCCTTATGTGCAGCTGCAGCGTTTTGATTTTAACTGGCTTCTTTTGTTGGCCTTCATTTAGGGAAAGTAAAAATTTCTGGAGTTCCTTCTCCTGAATACAGACGTACTGTTATCTTCTGGGTTGTTCCTTTCCCCTTCCTCTCCCGTCGCCCAGTGCTCATTTCTATCTAAACTGCCTAACATTACCAACCCTCCCAAGTCCAACCACAACAAGCATCCCTTTGCTTGTTGTCAGTCTCACCAGTAGGAGACTGAGGTCAGTTCAGAAGCAAAGGAAAGCTTTATTCTTTGATCGCAGAATGGACAAATGTGAGCTCACGCTCCAGAGGACAAGCTCTCCCGACAGGCCGTGGGCCGGGCTGCTGTAGAAGGGTTGCATCAGTGGGGAGGGGCGGAGTGCTCGACGGTTGGCGCAGGCGTGCTGCTCACTCTCCAGGACGCAGGCGCAGCGTCTCTGCACAAGGCTTGCCGCCGCCATCTTGAATTGAAGAACCGGGAGCAGGGCTTCTGTGCACAGCCCTCTGAGCTGAGGTGTCAGCGCACTCATTTTGCTTCAGCAGCTCTTGGTCTGAAGTGCCGAGTGTAAGGCCTCTGGATGCAGCACCCTGTGAGCAAGTGAAACTAGAAGACGCACAAAGGAAAAGGAAAAGAAAAAGGTTAGACTTTATTTTATTACCCAGATTCTAATTTTACTTCCTGGGAATTGTTAATGGGCTTTGCTGGTGTCATATCCATCCTCTGCCTTTTGTCCTGCTCCTCATTTTGAGGGGTGCAGGTCTGTCTTCTCTGACTGCTTCTGGCTGAGCTTGTGTGGCATCAGAACCCCGGGCGGAGGAGCAGAGCTTCTCCCAGCTGCCTTTGGGTGTGCTTGATTGTTCCCAGGTCTCAGCTGAGACTGTTTACATCCCCAAACAACCACCAATCGTCTGACCTTGGGAGGCAAAGGATGACAGACAATTTAAGATACACAACCCACCTATTAGCAAGAGAATAACGGTCACATGTCAAATTCTTTCTAAAAATGAAGCTCTCTAGGTCTTTTGCCTTCAGACAAGTGTGCCCTGATGTGGCGGTTCACTGCCGTGGCCTGAATATCCCTGGTCACACTTCGGTTGTTTATCGGAAGAGAAGCTTCAGATCAGAGAGAGGCTTGCATGAGTAGTCAAGGGGGTCTGTTGCCCCAGGTTGTCTCTTCGGAGGCTGCGGCTCGGGGCCCTCTTCGCTCGAGTGTGATGTGCCCACAGAGTAACCCCTGCAACTTCAGGACAGAATGGTTGGCTAGGATCACCAAGTGGGGTCTGTTTGTCTTAGGAGTGAGCTGACCTTGCAGTCTGCAGGTTTTCCAGATTTTTAGGTTCACTTTTAGTCTCCTGGCCAGAAGGGTGGAGGAGAGGGTCAGTGGGTGCAGGTAGCGCTTGATTAGCATGCTTAATGAGAGCTTTCGTGGTTTCTCCTACCTGGAGGGCATACTTCAATTGTTCCATTTCAAAGGGGCTCAGGTGTCCCTTCTCTCCTGCTGAGGAATGGGTCTACAATACGTAAATTCAGCTGCACTTGACTATCTTATTCATTGGTGCTAAACGCATTTGGAGTTGGGCAATTGAAAGCAACTTAATCCAATTGTCTTGAATTTCCTGGCTAGCTAAGGCCTGTTTCAAGGTCTGATTGAATCTCTGCTTTCTCATACAATTGGGGTCTCCGGGCTGAGTGCAAGGTCCATTTTATACCCAGGGCACTTGTTATCCTCTTCATCACATGAGGCACAAATGCTGGATCAGTATCCGTTTGTGGGGATCCTGGGAGCCCAAACCTGGGGATTATTTCTTTTAGAAAGCCTTAGCCACTTCAGCTGCCGTTTCAGTTCTAGCAGGAAATGCTTATACCTGAAATTTCCTGGTACTCTCAGCATGACAATGAAATCCGTCTGCCAGCCTGCTCTAGTCTGTGTTGTGTCCTTCTGGTCTGAATGGGCCTTATCTGGGGGCCTCTGAGAGGTCTGACGTTGGGGTTGTTCATTGTGCAGATGGTGAATGTGTCAGTTCTCCAGCTGATCGTACTTTTCATGCCAGGAGTTACCATGACCTCAAATAACCAACTATATAGGGCTTTCCTCTGTAGTGAGTTCCTTGATGACCCTTCCTGACGGCTTGACAAGCCGCAGCTTGGGGAAAGAAGTATTAACTAGCCACCCATGGCCCTCCTCAGTCTCTGTTGAAGCCCTGTTTTGGGGCTTTGTCTAATTCTTCCTTTGTGTAGATTGGGGAATAATTGGATGGATTTGGCCTTTGAGGTATGAGGAGTAGTTAAGTTAGTGGTTCTAGGGCCACCCTTTTGGCAGTTGCATCCACCTTTCCCTTTGTTACCTCTGCATCACCATTTTTGGTGACAACTACAGTGAATTACTGCCACCTTTTTTGGGAAGCTGTACTGCTTCTAAGAGCTCCAGTAGCTTATGCCATGTTTCACCTATTTATTCCCACAGTAAGCATACCTCTTTTATTCCAAATAGACCTGTGTGCATGCAGGATGGCACACACTTACCAGGGAATCTGTGTAAACATTTAACATCCTCCCTATCCTGAGCTTTAAGGCTTGGGTGACGGCTCTCAGCTCTGCCTTTTGGGCAGAAGTTCCTGGGGATAGGCTTCTATGACTTAGGTCTGGAAGGTCACTGCGTATATCCCACCAGCCTTTTCCAGCCTCATAAAACTTCTCCCATCTGTGAATCATTCCTCCTCAGTGTTTGAGAGAGCCTCACTGCCTAGGTCTGGACAACCAGAATAGATCATGTCTATGGTTTCTGTACAGTTGTACTCCAGGGGCCCTGTTTCTGTGGATAGCAGGGTGGCAGGATTTATTGTGTAACAGATTTTTTATGGTAGCCACTGATTTGTACTAAAGTTTGATCCTGGGATGGAGTCCCTATAGTGAGTGATTGGCTGACCAAAAGTTAACTTTTCAGCTGGATTATAGTAGCTGCTCCTGCCTATAGGCAAAGAGGCCATCTCTTAGCGGTTTGATCTAATTGTTTATAGAGAAATAAGTTCCCACCTCTAAGGGGTCTTAGTTTTTGAGCTAATAACCCAAGGGCAATTACCCTTCTCTCAGGAATGTAAAAGTCAAAGGGTTTAGCTGAATCTGGGAGGGCCTGGGCAGAGGCCTGAAATAATTGCTTTTTCAATTCTTGAAAGGCCCCTTCAGATTCTGAATTCCATCCTTCCCTTTCAACTTCATATAGAAGCCTAGCTGTTAGACCATAGTTAGGGATCCAGACAAGGCAAAACCCAGCCATCCCCAGGAAACCCCTAAAGTGTCTTCTAGTTTTAGGAAGGGCAAGGTGGCAAATGTCTTCTTTCCTGAGTTAGGCTTCTCTGACCCTCTGTGAGAATGAAGCCTAGGTAGGTCACCATAGTTAGTGATATTTGAGCCTTTTTTTCCAGGCACCTTATCTCCTTTATCAGCTAGGTGGTTCAGCGTAGTTACAGTATTTTTGTCAGAGGCCTCCTTAGTAGGCCTATGTTATCTAGGGTTCCCTTTTCCAGATGTAGACCCTTTAGGTCTTTAGCTAGTTTCTCCAAAGATGCTGGGACAATTTTTGAACCCTCAGGGCAGGACTCTTCAGCAATATTGTTGTTTTTGATGTATATTTGGGTCCTGCCACTCGAAAGCAAAAATTTCTTGTGACTCTGCTAATGGGATACAGCAGAAAGCATATTTTAAATCTAATTCAGAATACTGGGTTCTAGTGGGCAGTAGAGTGGCCAGTAGGGTGTAGGGAGTAGGGAGTACTGGATGTATATCCTTAGCGGCTTCACTGACTGCCCTGAGGTCCGGAACCATCTGGTATTCCCCTTTGGGTTTCTTTATGGGAAAAATGGGGTGTTACAGGCTGATTGATATGGTCAGTTTGGCCCTGTATAACAGGGGCAATACTGAATAAGGTGGAGAGGGTACTGCTTTCTACTGGGCCATGTATGTCCAGGTTTTGGATGGACTATCACAGGACTGACCTCTGCAGCCCATCCCACCTGTCCCTGGACCCAGACCTTCGGATTTACTTTGGGGAGATTGACGTGCTATGTCTTGGGAGGTTTGTCCTCACATATTAACATTACCAGCTGTACCTTTGTCTAAGGGGATGCCAGTTTCTAGTTTGTCTCCCATTAGGTGGGTTGTAGCCCCCAATATATGTAAAATACCTCTTCCTAGCAGAGGTATACAGCATTCAGGGATATACAGGAAAGAATGGGTGAGGGTGTGTTCATCCAGTTTACATTCTAATGGCTCTATGAATGGGCCTTCCCCATAAGTTTACAGCTCTTGTGACCACGTTTGCCTGATTTGGTGTTAGAAACTGAGTAAGTAGCACTGGTGTCGACTAAGAAGTACACAAGCTTTCCCTCTATGTCCAGTGTCAGCCAGGGCTCCTGGCGGGGTCAGTTGGAGTGCTAGCTTAGGAGCCCCTGGCCCTGTCATTCTTCATCTTTTTGGACCATCAACCTTCAAGGATAGTGACCGAGAATTGCCATTTCCATTTCCCTTTGGGGATGATGAGGGCATTCTCTCTTCAGTGTCCCTTTTGTTTACATTTGGTGCGCTGATTGGGCCCCAGGTTCTTTGGTTTGCTATCCCTCAGTGGGGGTTGGGGGGCACTCACTGGAGACTCCATGGGTGGTTAGTCCAGATTCCCATGCCAACTGGATGACACTGGAGGGCCACAGCCAGTAGATGTGCTTTCCTCCTGGCCTTTTTATCCTCTGACTTTTCCTCCTCTATATCTTGCTTATTAAACACCCAGTAGGCAACCTCAACTAGGCAAGAGGTAAGGGTATCTGGTTCTATTTCCAGTTTCTGAAGTTTGTGTCTAGTGTCAGGGGCACTTTGGGAAATGAAATAGGATCTTAGGATTGCATTCTCTTCCAATGACTCAGGGTCAGTATAGATTCAGAGACATTCCCTGAGGCACTCTAGGAATGCAGAAAGGTTTTCTTTCTGCTCCTGATTGATTTCCTTTGTCTTATTCCATTTGACAAGTGTCTTTTCTGCTGCCTGGATTCCCTTTAGGATCATATTTTAATAATAGATTAGCCTCTGTCTTCTAATCTGTCTCAGTGATCCCAGTTGGGTTTGTTATCTGGGACCACTTGATTCCCTAGTCTGAAAATAGCATGACCTGTATTGTTTATGTTCTCTTTGTCTACTTCCTCTTGGGCTTTTGAAAAGACCATAGTCTTTTCTTCCCTTATTAGGAATACATTGAGGAGGCTCTGGATGTCAGCCCAGGTAGCATCATGGATCTGAAAGATTCCCCTAATCAGATTTAGGAATATCTCTGGATCTTCCCTCAATCCCTTACTATGTGTGACTTCGCAAGTTGTAGAGATCAGAAGTGGTAAACGGGATATATACCTGGATGAGCCCTCCTTTCCATCAGGGACCTGCCTCAAAGGGAATACTTTTCCTGGAGGGTTGTTGGACCATGGCTGCTTTATAGGATTTTGTCGGAGGGGAGGAGGCAAAGTTCTTGCAGGCCGGGACACAACTGTGTTGCTCATAGCTCTCCAGATTGAAGTGCTGGGTGCAGTATCTCTGCACATGGTCTATCCCCACCATCTTGAATTGAGGTGTTGTACACAATGCTTCTGCACATGTTCCACCAGCTGAAGTATCTGGCATGGCGAGTTTGCACTAGGAACTCTAGTCTGAAGTGCCAGGTCTGCAGTGCCAACTCTTCATGTGGCAAATAAAACTGGACTAAGCACAATGGAAAAAATAGTTAGACTTCATTTTATTATCATGATTCTATTTTTATTTCCCAGGAATTGTTAATGGGCTTTGCCAGTGCCACTATCATCTCAAAAATGTTAGTTATTATCATTCAACTGAGCTCAATGAAACACAGAATCAGGTCTGTGTAATTCATCTTTACATGGCCCTACAAATGTCTTCCTTGTCCGTCTGTCTGCACGCACACGGACACACACACACACACGCACATGCACACGCAGACACATTGGCAAAGTTCTTTGAAGGAACTGGGATTTGAAAAGAACTTTAAAGGATGAATAGAATATTAATATGTTGAGGAACATAAGAAAAGTTACTGCCTGAACAAAAAGACCTGGTAAAACCTGGGAACCAAAATGAGTATGACAGGGACTGAAGAGGAGACAGGCAAGCCAGAAGGAAAAATAAATAGCATTCAAACAACTTTAATTTTGGAAGATGCTAAAATCATCTCATCCATATTTCATTTTATGAAGCAAGAAAATTGAAGCTCAGAGGAGTTTAAATAACTTATAGTGGTAGACATTGGCATCACTGAGATTACAACCCAGATTGCCTGACACATACTTCAGTGCTCACTTAAGAACGGACTAGAAGAAAATGCTGGGAAGCCTGTTGGAAGTCATACGATAGAGTTTTCTTTATGCAAAATTTACCCCGTAAGTGCTGAAGATCTCTCTTATCTGTTACCAGCAAGATAAACAAGGTCAGAATGAAATTTCCTGGACAGCCTGTTTGGGAGGCATGATCTGGGAAAGTGGGGCCACAAAGCACGCACCATTGATCAGCAAGCGTGATTCCAAAAGAGCATGGACTAAAAATTCCTGAGCTAATTTAGAGGAAAACAGCCCACTTGTGTTGGTAAAGGGAGGCACTACAGACTGATTGCTTGGTTTAAGCAGAGACTATATGACAAAAGAGAAGAGCTTCCTCCGCCCTGAAAACACCAAATTATATTTATTTTGTGTCTAACACTAACAGAAGGTAAAAACTACACATAATACTATGATTGTTACTTTAGCTTTTTAAAAATATATTTCTATTATTCACATCATCTATCCCTTTGTGTTTATGGCCAGATACATTTATTGTCTAATTTTATAATGCAGCAACACTTCTTAAATATGAATAACACTCTGGTTTCTCAATTCTCATTGCTTCACTTATTATACTTGATACTGTCCTACACAAAAACTTGGAACCAGTAACTGACATTTTCCCCAGGTAGGTAAATGTTGCTCATTTTTATCTGTCATTTACTAAGTAAAAGCCACATTTGGAGGTGGAAACTTCAAAGTGCAGTTGCTTCATCCTGAGAAAATGTTGGCGTCTGTTTACATCCATATATTAATGGAATAATCTTCCAGATCAGTCAGAGTACTTGAGGCACATCAATGATACATATGCCCCCATTGTTCTTAATTAGCTTCTGATTAAAATGTCTTCTCATGCTCTTCAAGCTTAATTGTTGTCATTGAGATCCATGAAAGTACTCTTGCAAAGATTTCTGCATTGAGAGCTAGAGGCAGGGGATCTATAGTGAAGCACTATGTCCCCAGGAATTTCTTCTCTTTCCTAATTACAATCAGTCTCTGGCTGCCATCATACAGAAATTGTAATATCCAGGTAACGGACACAATGCAAACATACTGTGACTGTAATATTTGAGTTCTTCAGGCAAAGGATCCCTGTAGTGCCAGTCATTGTGTTCAACAGTGCTTAGCAGTTCTATCCAGAAGTTTCTTCCATCAGTGGATGGTGTTTGGTCTTCTCCACTGGGCTGTCAGCGTCACAGAACAGAACTTGGGCCTAAATCCCAACTTGGTGTTCCTTGCAGTGGGTCTCCAGATTGCCTCCTTAAGATCGATTCCACCCCACTAGGTAACAGCACTAGTTTTCATCCGTGGATGCACATCACAATCTACCCAGGAGATATTTTTAAAAGCACTGATCCCTAGGGCCTATCCTTGACTGGTTCAGTCTGAATCTTTGTGCAGAGATTAAGAGGAAGGGCTCTGGGACCAGTAGCCTGAGTCTGTTTCCTGGCCCTACAGTGCAAACTTGGGCCAGGAATTTAAATTCTCAGTGCTTCAGTTTTCTGAAGTACAAAAATTGGGTTATAATAGTACTCACTTCATGAGAATGTAGTGAAAATTATATGAGTAATCATTCGTCAAGTGCTTAAAATAGTGGTTGGCACATGTAAACAAAATTTATTTGTTATGATGGTGATGAAGGCGATCTTGATCATGATCATCATGTTGGAGGAAATGGAGCTACGGCTTGAGCATATTGTGTTTGAAGCCTACCTACCTCTGAAATTTTCGCATTGAAGAGCCAGTAAACACCTTTTACTTTTAAAGTCTTTTTGAGTTTGCTTCTTTCCTATTATTTTCAACTGATATGAAACCAATTATTTGCAACTTCTTAGACAAGGCTGAGAGGCCTGTGGGTGGGCCACCAATGCTTAGAGAAAGACCATTAGGCTGTGACTTAGTCAGAAGAACTGAGCTCTAGTCCAAGTGCTACTCTGTCTAAGGAAAATATGACTTCAGAAGGCTTTGCAGCATTAATTTTATAACATATGAGAGTCTGTGGAATTGACATCTGGTAACCCACAGGCTAAGACTGTTCACCCCTCAATTCTGTTTATCTAATAAATGAGGAGACTGAACTAGAAGAACTTGAAGGAAGCTTGAGGAGCCCATGTTTTTGTTATCTCCTGAAGGTCAGGGGTAAGTTAACTCTTATAATAACATTAGTGGGCTAAACTTTGTAGTGAATTACACACAAGCTTTTCTTCCTTTTCGAAAGAGTTGTCACCCACCACCTCCCCCAAACCTCCCTGAGGATGAATAAGAGAGAGGTGTTGATTGATGCTAATTTTCAGAATGGAAACCAAGGCAACATGAGAAAATAATACCAGAGAGGTGCTGATTCTAGATAGTTGATGAATACAGAAATTACCTGTCTTTGTTACATGTTTGGAACAGAGCCATTCTACATTTGATCTATGCATCTCAAGAGTCTCTATACACAACACTGGGATATTTTCTTAAATAGAAGAGACTTAAAAGCAATATTAAAAAAAAAAAAGTGTCCCTTACATCTGGTTACCTCCCACACAGCTCGTCCAAGACTGGTTGAGATAGGTCCTGAGTGTGCATACAAAGGTTTTAGGCCATAGCCATGCAATATCCAAATGTCCACATGAGAAGTGAATTCTAAAGCAGAGAATACAAACTGACCACTTAGAAGTTTAAAATGGGTAACAGGTGGGCTTTGTTCAGTCTATAATTTACTTTTATTTAAATTAGGAGCCAATTCTTTAAATCAGTAGTTTACAAATAAAAATTCTGTTTTCTGGAAAAAATTGGAAGATCTGGCAGCACTAGGCTGACATTTCCCCCAGCAACAATAGACTGTTACTGACTGGCAGCTGCCCTGAGACTTACCCAGTTGCTGCAGTCATCACCACCCGCTGACATCTGCTGAACAAGGAGGCTGGAAATGTTCATCATCCGGCTTTGTCTTCTCATCGTTGGTCTGCTCCGCTCACTTCTGCCAACTGCTTGACCTTTGCAGATGTTTGAGTCTGACCCTCATAGATATCTAGCTTGCCTTTAAACTTTGTCCACATCCAAACTGATGCACCTGAATTTAGCTTTTTAAAAACTGAACAAAGTGCAAATGAAGCAGTGAGTAGGGGTGAGGAGTACTGGCTATATGATGCCATGCAACTGGTTTAACTGTTTTATTTTCCAGAAATTTCAGATGATGTTCTATAGACACAGAAGCTTGGGTGACTGTATTATGAATTTCTAATATGGTCTTAGACCTCTGTGTGTCACAGAGAAGTGACAGTTCTTTAGATCACCTACTGAGATGAATTGAGGAAGAGTTTTCTGGCATTGGCCTCAAATTACTTTATAGATTAGCCTGAAGCCTTCTCTGCATTTTCCTCATTTCCTTTATGGAGCTTAAGTCAGAAATAGCTTTTCTAGTACCATCTATTAGAAGCACATGAAATGTCAAGCCAGATTTATGGATTAAGAAATTGACATTGGATCATAATTCAGTTGAGAGTAAAAGGAACAAGAATGCCAAAAATGACTCAGAGCCAATTCCTTTTGTGGTCACAACAAGAACAACAATAAAAAGTGTTGATTTCTAAGTCAAAGCCCCTCCTCCCGCCACCCCTGCTCCCAACTCTCATTTTGATACATATACCAGCTACACAAATACTGTATATACAATTAAAATGGAGACCAAAATCTGCTTAATATTTTTGCTTTTTTTCCCCTCAGACATCAAACTCTGAGCTGCTTTTCTGTGACCACTATTTCCTTTCTTCTTTCTCCCAGTTCCTCATTTCTACCGAATCTAGCCACGTGGCCATGTAGTACTCAATTCAAACATTTCAGTGTCGTCTCAGGACCCTAAGCTGTGCTAGATGTGTACTCTGGAAAACCTGAAATAAGTAAGAGATTAAAATCAGGAATGTGGCTGAATCTGTAAAATCAGAAAAGCAGTTTGGTATTTGACATATGACAAGTGAGATGATACTTAAGCACATTTATCTTCTGGATGGGGATTTAGAAAACTCATTCCTGATGGCAAGTCTCTCCCTCACTCCTTTCCCACTGAGAGGAGAGAAAGGAAAAGTGAATCCTATGTATTAGGGGGGTCATTCTTAGTTGCAAGTGAGAGAAGTACAGCTCAATCTGAGGCTGAAGCAGGGGATTTATCGGCAAGAATAATTAAACTTGCGGGAGAGATGCAGTGATTCTGGGACAGCCAGAGCAATTGGCTCAAATGGCACTGCCCCTTATCCCTGCTTATATGTACTTGTCTTCCACTTCAGTTATGTTCTCTTTGGTCAGCTTTATCAGATGCTTGTACTGTGGCAACTGAAAGTCTGGGTTCACATATTCTCATCTTATCCAACAGAATAGGACACTTCCTTCTGCTCCAATCAAAAAAATAGGGGAGACTTTGATGGAACAGCTTGGATGATATACTCATCCTGAGATCAGTCAGGTTGGTTGGGCATAGAGGGCCACACAGGAAGCTGGCAGCTCTCATACACATTAAATAAGATCCATGAGATATGGACCTACATGACACCTCCCTCAAGCTAAAATCTGTTCAGATCCAGTACACGATCCCTATTTTAGCAGGATGACCATTGAGATTTGCTCTCAAAATTTAAGTATCTTTTCTTTCAACCAAGGCAGTTTGGTTTTTAAGTTTTGTTTGAATTCAGGGAATTTGACTTTTCCTAGTTTTTAAAAAAAATGATATTTCATATATTTTGGCCACTGGTTGGGAGGGAAGGATTAAGTACAGACTTCATAAATCTTAGAATGTCAGAAATCAAAATTGCTTTGACAGAATTCATCAAAGGGATTATATGACAGTGGTATTTGTGTGCACTTCAGTGATGTTAGAACACTTTCATGAGAACTGCCCATCAGGGCTGGACTGAGGCTGAATTAACATTAGAGTGGTGCTGGCACAGACCTGCAAAAAAGAACTTGTGGAGTCATGCCATTTCTCCGCTCTCTCTACTGCTGTTGGAGATATTGCCATTGCTACACCATCCTTACTGCTGGAGACCACTAGAAACCCCCATTCCTCATTCCTGGATTTGAGCTCAGCACTATGAAATGAGTGAAAGAACATCTTTGTTTCACAGTGTAAATCCCACATAAACTTTTCATTCACAGATTACAACTCATTCTATATAATATCTAAATAATTAAAAATTATGTCAAAGACCTGGACAATACACTTATAAATCTAAGGTCCTGTTTTGACAACCTTTGTCAGCAGGATCCCAAAGTGAGAAAAAAAAATCCACATAGTGGATTATGAGTAACTACATGCCTGAGCATAGATGTTGTGGAAACTTCAGACAGCCAAACAAATACAGAGATGACTGCCAGAGACCTCCATGCTCTTCAAACAGAAATCCTTTTTAGATGATGTGATTGAAAATAATTTTCTATGTAAGACACAAAAGCCACAGTTGAGAATAATAATAAAGGGTTACAGAATCAGGAAATTTTTTCCAATCCATCTAAAAACACAAAGGCTGACAAAAATCAAAGCTTGGAACAAGCCAACACAGACCCTAATTCATGAAGTCAGCTTGCCTTAGCTTCTGCTGCAGCTTTTTTTTTTTTTTTTTAATTGGATACCCAGGGTCAGTTGTTGCAGATCGGTAATGCTCATCTAGTGTGTTAAAATCACATGAGTAACAGTGAGCTTTAACAATGACTGCTTTAGAAAGTTAGGAATTGTTAGTGCCTTCAGTATCCCAAACAAAAATAATATACTAATGAATCTGCTGAGTACTGATGAGAAGGATGTAATACGCATTTCCACAGAAATGTCTTGTAATTTAGGATTAATTAATGTCCAATTATTGTAAGCTGTAACTAATAAATTTAAAAAGTCAGCTCTACACTTCCATTTTGTAATGTTTTTATAAAATGGAACATTAGATGTTTTTAATCTTGTCTGTTCTTGCAAAATACCCCAGATAACATGCTGTTTTGCATTTCAAATAATAAATACTCATTTAAATGCAAAACCAGGGTCCAATCAGAATAAGATGGCAATCAAATTACAATATTCAATGACGAGTTTTCCAAGCTGACTTCATTAGTAAACTATCATGAATTTCAAGATCTTACAAGGTTTCTATTTGTTTGTACAACTGCAAAGGGCTCAATTATGGAGCACTGAGAGAGTCTAAAAATAACATCAGACTAATTAAAAGTTTCAACAGGATTTGGGCTAGCATTGAAACTCTTTTAAATCTGTTTGGCTTTCCAAATGGACTTTGGAAGCTAAGGCTCCCTTTTTAATATGTTAAAAGTAAAAACAGCTGGCAAAAAAAATCAAAAGGAATTTGTAGTTTTCCTCTTCCTGGTACCTAAAATGACAGAGACCTGTGTGCAGCTCTATGTAAAAAGACCAGCCCAGCGGTGAGGGTGTTGCTTCCACATCCTCCTGGACTCTTAAGGGAACTCTGCTCATTTTCTGGCATTATTGTGCATGTTGAAAACAAGCTGGGAGAGTCTTGTACCTTCAAGTTGCTGAATCTTTTGAGAAACTCAGGCAAGACATTCAGTCTTTGAAGTCATTTTCCCTTTGGGAGGTAAGATGCAGGTAATCACGAAAAGCTGAGGCGGCTGGGCTATTATGATAATGTTCTGCCAGTACAGTTGTGGCTCACAATGTCATGTCAAACTTTGTGGAAACTCCCAGCACGTCCTCCACCTCAACAGGTGCTTGCTTTGTTTGACAAACAGGGCAGTGACAGGGTGGGGGGATTAAAAGCACCTAGAGGGCTGAAATTCTCCCCATTTATCAAACAGTGTGGTACTGTAGTTCATTGAAAGTGGTTTTTATTTTGTTCTTTTATTTTGCATTTCTCTGCTTGGACTGTCTTTTTTCTTTTTGTTCCTTTTCTTTCCTTTTCTTTTCTTTCTTTCTTTCCTTTTCTTCTTCTTTTTTTAAATAACAGAGTTCTCCTGAGCTTTTCCATAAGATATGAGGTAAAATGTTAGCAAATTATTGTCTTTGCAGAAATGCTAATTTCTCACTCTGAGGAATCACAGGAATGAACTTCACTGATTTCAAAGGTTCCAAAGTTGTATAAATACTACATTCATTAAACTCATATTCTGGAGATTATACAGGTACCAGAGCATCTGTCACTGCCACAGAAAAACATCAGAGTTAAGCTAACAGCTTAAAGAAGAGTACAGCCTTGTAATTGGGTTCTGTGTTGTGCTTATTAATGTGCAAACCACTATGGCAAATAGTGTGTATGCGCCTGTGCCATTTAAACGAACAAAAGAGAGATTGTGACAAGGCAATGACATCATCATTAAACTGAAGGAGGCAAGTTGTGCCTCTCAGATCTTGAATGTAATAGTTGTAAGCCTCATTTCAGATGAAATTGAGATCATAAATGAAGATAATTCATACTCTTAGGAAAGAAGTGGTGAATAGAGTAAATTTACCCAGCTTGTCAACAGAGGATGTGGAATAGGTACTTAGTCTTAGAAATAGCTTTGTCATAACAAAGAGAAAGGTGTACAGGTGAACATACAAGAACAATTATCCTCAATATCTGCCTAGCACTTGCATGCCTTTCCTAATAGAACCCCTGCATCCTTTCTTGAAATTATCCTTTTCCCAATGAATATTGAAGAACCTCTCTCCCCTACCCAAAAGGTGGGTATATGAATCTAGCTAGGCCAAAAGGATGTTCACTCCCTGAAATCTAATGGGAGCAACATGATAAAGAGATAGAATGTTTGGAGTTCTCTTCTGTCTGAGAGCCAGCCTCCTCATCACAGCCTCCTTCCTTGAGACTATTACATTTGGCCTTCCATATCCCCAGGTTCCGTATCCTCAGGTTCCTCACCCTTGCATACAGAGGGTCAACTGTACTACACCATTTTATGTAAGGGTTTTGAGCATCCATGGATTTTGGTATCTGCTGGGGGTTCTGGAACCCACGTTGCCAAGGGACAACTTTGTTGTGATTCCTGCTCCATTTTTTTCTAGCACTGCCTTTGTTCCCATCCATTCTCACGCCCGGATCCTCAGGCTCCTATACATTCTCTGAGCTCACTATATCTGTCCAATAAATTCTCTTTTGTTAAAGTTAGCCAGAGTTCATTTCTGTTGCTTTCAACAAAAGAATTATGACATATAGAATCTTTAAGGCAGCTTAGAAACTGAGAGGACATAAAATGTAGAGTTAGAGAGAAAGGATCAATGTCAATAACACAGAATTTTAAATGAGACCATTAGAAAAGTAAGCTGTTGGATGTCGGTCCTCAGACTTGCTGGGGGAGTTGGGGGGGGTGGGTAAAAATGGTGCTGAGAAGACAACATGCCCCTGAAGGGATGCTTCCCTTAACACGTATGCCTGACAAGCGCTTCTGTCCTCAGAGAGCACTCTCTGTAAAAGACTTAGACCAATGGTCCTCAATCTTTTTCCTTCTCAGCACACCGCGGGGACTAAAAAGAGGCTTATCAACACTGACGTCCCCTGACAGCGGTGACTCTGAGCTCTGGAGGCAGATCAGAAAGGGTGAGGGGGCTGGAAAAGCCCTTTGGGTGGTTCGAATTCTCTCCCCCTAACCTGTCATCTTTAAAAGACAACTGCTTTTGATGTTAGGAGACAAGTTGGAATAAATTTGAAAAGTAGGATTAAATACTGATAAAAGCCACAAAAAATATACCAGCAATAAAATGTAGGGCAATAAATTTTAAAAACAATTTAGTGTCAAGTTTTTTTTAGCCTCCTTATTTTAAGTTTTAAGACAATGAGGCACAGAGAGCTAGAATTTTCCCAGCTTTATTCTGCCAGTACTGCTAAGTCATGACTTAAGGCTCTTGGTTCTCAAACCATGGCTCATTTGACTAAGACACCCTGATTCCTATTTTTAAAATCTTTCTCCAGATTATAGTGGTGGTAATGTATAAGAGTGGTTGCCTACCTGTCAAAGATTCATCATGGCATATTAATAAAAAAATATATAGCAGGAGCTAAACTTATTTTTTCCTTTGCAAAAAAAAAAAAAAATTCACCAGAAAAGTAAGCATTAAACTTTAGAAGATATATCTATCAGAGGCTCAAATTCATTTTACGTTAAAAAAAAATCACCAGCAAACTTTTTAATGTGATAATTATAGGCAAAACATTCAGGAGCACATCTGGGTATAAACTGAGTTAAATCTTTAATATAAAAAATGAACACCAATCCACATTAAAGAGTATAACTTTAAATATACTTCAGATGCCCTTTGAGATAAGAAAATATAAAAATCTGCATTTGAAATTGACTTCAGTAGACTCTAGACAGACCACTATTTTATTTTCCACAAAAACCATTCTCTCTCTCTCTCTCTTTTTTTTTTTTCTTCCCCAAAGTGAAACTGCTTGTGCCATTTTGGACAGTCTTTGGAATTTTATCCCAAGTAATCTTTCTCTCTCTCTTCTGTATTTTTTAAAGTGTAGAGACAGCTGATAGAATTACCAGTTATCATTCTATGCATTCCTATTTGGTTTTTGTCTTTCTATTTCTCCTCATTCATTGATAATACAAACAAACTCATCTTCTGACTGAAAATTCTTTTTTTATGGTTCATAATTTATGAAGAACATGTCCTTCTGTGATAAAGACCCATCAAAAGCATCATTATTCTGCATTTATCTGCCTGTTTCAACTGTTAGAATTTAAGAGGTTCTGCCTTTTTTTTTTTCCCTTCCTGTATTTGACTATAGTTCTCTAATTCATCTCATCTCTATTATCTGCTGGGATAAGACTTTGACTTAGATTGTGGGTCAGAAAAAAATCGCATTATTCAAATTGTCTTTGACAATCAAAATTTTAAAAATTCCATGCAATCTTATTATTTTGGTGAAGATGTCAAATGTCAAATCATTTAGCACTTCTGATGCTGATTTTTCATACCTATTGCCACTGGTAATGTGTTGCTATACAAGATATACTAAAATAAACCATTTGTCCTTCGGTTTTTTTCAGTTCTGCGCTCTTTATCTGTTAATGTGGTTCCGTATGCTTTGTTTTTCAAGACTCCTGGAATTGCTGCATAGAGTGACTATTTACATGATCTCACACTTCCTGAACACTGGCCATTGTAATCTTCAATACAACAAATGAGTAAAAATAGTTGGACAGGGTGATGAGATTTTAAAATGAAATTATGTTCAGGATGGGGAATACAAAACTTGAATTGGAGATTGACAAACGTGAACAACCAAGACTTTCTCAAGTTCTCTGAGACCTCCACACACTCCTACTCATTGGAGTTTAAAATCTGGGATATGCCAGCATGGTTTCAAAGTCATGTGCCCAAGCATGAAGATGAATATTGTGTATTTTTATTCCTTCTCATTCCATTAATAGTAGCACATGTATGAGCAGGTCTTCTAGCTAGTAGCTTGCTTTCTGCCTTCCCTGACCTCCCAACTTTGACTCATCAATGCTAATTTCACCTTGTTACTTGCATATTAGTTACAAAATGCCCAGGGAAAGATACAATTCAGAGTTTTAAACTTTTTTTTCAAGTATTGCTTCAATTTAGAAGAGTGTAAAATGAAAAGGAAACTTGAGAAACAGTTAATTTCTTCTCTATTTCTGCAGAGCAATACCTAGGCCTTGCCGGAAAGGCAGAGATCAGTCTTCTTATAAAAACCATAAAGGGAAGGTAAATGACATAGCATACTTCAGTGAGTTGTTCAAGGACACCTTGATCCTATCAGAATCTTGTCTCAATCCTGTTAGAAAGAAATCCTGTCAGACCTAACAACTTCATATCAAACATCCTAATTTTTTTTTTTTTTTAAAAAAACAGAGACCTTATTTATCATGCTGTAATGGGAACAGCCCTGAAATCAGAACTGAGGATGTGAGTCTGTTTTGGGCCTATTTCAAGCCATTGAACTTGTGTGAGTTTGGATTTCTTCTAAGAGAATTATATCAGCAAAATTCATTAAATAATTGTGCTCACTAGTTTAAATTTACTGTCATCACTATCATCAAGGACAGTAAAACGCTCGGCACCTACTAAGTAAAGGGCCTTTTGCTAGATGGTGTGGAAAACGGGTATAGGTGATTGCTGCCAAGAAGAAGCTGAGAACTTGGTAGAGAGAAAAGACAAGCACAAAACATGACCGAAACTGATAAGGTAACAGATGCCACACGTTAAGCGTTGGGTGCAAAAAGTTCTACTGAAATTCAGAGGAGGAAATATATGTTTGCTGGAGTAGCCAGAAAGTCAACATATTCCTGAAGATGGGCACGTACAGCTTCTGAAAAGAAGGCAAGGCCAAATTGAGGCTTATTCCTTAAACATGGTCTATTGAACTGAACAGACCTTAATTGGGAGTAAAAAGAATTCTGTTTCCCTTCACTGAAAGAAATGACATCACCCATTTATTGACTCAAAGAATAATGGCAATTTCTCTACAGTGTGCCAGATTAAAGAACACAAATTAAAATAAAATGTAGTTTATTCTGAAAGAGTCTTGTAGTTACATGGAAGGAAACTGACTGGAACTGAGATAAATCAAATGATTTTCTCACATGACCCAAATGACAAATAGCATAACCAGGATTACAAATAAGTTGTGAGTGGTTTCACATACTATTCTCTTTCTTTTTTTTTTAATTTTAACTTTTTTTATTGATTTGTGATCATTTTACAATGTTGTGTCAAATTCCAGTGTAGAGCACAATTTTTCAGTTATACATGAACATATATATATATATTCATTGTCACATTTTTTCTCTGTGAGCTACCATAACATCCTGTATATATTTCCCTGTGCTATACAGTATAATCTTGTTTATCTATTCTACAATTTTGAAATCCCAGTCTGTCCCTTCCCACCCCCCACCCCATTGGCAACCACAAGTTTATATTCTATGTCTTTGAGTCCGTTTCTGTTTTGTATTTATGCTTTGTTTGTGTTTTTTTTTAAGATTCCATATATGAGCGATCTCATATGGTATTTTTCTTTCTTTTTCTGGCTTACTTCACTTAGAATGACATTCTCCAGGAGCATCCATGTTGCTGCAAATGGCATTATGTTGTCGGTTTTTATGGCTGAGTAGTATTCCATTGTATAAATATACCACCTCTTCTTTATCCAGTCACCTGTTGATGGACATTTAGGCTGTTTCCATGTTTTGGCTATTGTAAATAGTGCTGCTATGAATATTGGGGTGCAGGTGTCATCCTGAAGTAGATTTCCTTCTGGATACAAGCCCAGGAGTGGGATTCCTGGGTCATATGGTAAGTCTATGCCTAGTCTTTTGAGGACTCTCCATACTGTTTTCCAGAGTGGCTGCACCAAACTGCATTCCCATCAGCAGTGTAGGAGGGTTCCCCTTTCTCCACAGCCTCTCCAGCATTTGTCATTTGTGGATTTTTGGATGATTGCCATTCTGACTGGTGTGAGGTGATACCTCATTGTAGTTTTGATTTGCATTTCTCTGATAATTAATGATATTGAGCATTTTTTCATATGCCTATTGATCATTTGTATGTCTTCCTTGGAGAATTGCTTGTTTAGGTTTTCTGCCCATTTTTGGATTGGGTTGTTTATTTTTTTCTTATTGAGTCATATGAGCTGCTTATATATTCTGGAGATCAAGCCTTCGTCGGTTTCACTTGCAAAAATTTTCTCCCATTCCATAGGTTTTCTTCTTGTTTTACTTCTGGTTTCCTTTGCTGTGCAGAAGCGTCTAAGTTTCATTAGGTCCCATTTGTTTATTCTTGCTTTTATTTCTTCTAGGAGAAAAGTTTTGAGATGTATGTCAGATAATGTTTTGCCTATGTTTTCCTCTAGGAGGTTTATTGTATCTTGTCTTATGTTTAAGTCTTTGATCCATCTTGAGTTGATTTTTGTGTATGGTGTAAGGGAATGTTCTAGCTTCATTGTTTTACATGCTGCTGTCCAGTTTTCCCAACACCATTTGCTGAAGAGACTGTCTTTATTCCATTGTATATTCTTGCCTCCTTTGTCAAAGATTAGTTGACCAAAAGTTTGTGGGTTCATTTCTGGGCTCTCTATTCTGTTCCATTGGTCTATATGTCTGTTTTTGTACCAATACCATGCTGTCTTGATGACTGTAGCTCTATAGTATTGTCTGAAGTCTGGGAGAGTTATTCCTCCAGCCTCTTTCTTTCCCTTCAGTAAAGCTTTGGCAATTCTAGGTCTTTGATGGTTCCATATAAATTTTATTATGATTTGTTCTAGTTCTGTGAAATATGTCCTGGGTAATTTGATAGGGATTGCATTAAATCTGTAGATTGCCTTGGGCAATGTGACCATTTTAACAATACTGATTCTTCCAATCCAGGAGCATGGGATATCTTTCCATTTTTTAAAGTCTTCTTTAATTTCTTTCATCAATGGATTATAGTTTTCTGTGTATAATTCTTTCACCTCCTTGGTTAGATTTATTCCTAGGTATTTTATTACTTCAGGTGCTATTTTAAAGGGGATTGCTTCTTTACTTTCTTTTTCTTTTGATTCATCATTAGTGTAAAGAAATACAACTGATTTTTGAACGTTATCTTGTAACCTGCTACCTTGCTGAATTCTTTGATCAGCTCTAGTAGTTTTTGTGTGGACCTTTTAGGGTTTTCTATATATAATAACGTGCATTGGCATATAGTGACACTTTTACCTCTTCTTTTCTAATTTGGATCCCTTTTATTTCTCTCTCTTGTCTGATTGCTATGGCTAGGACTTCCAAGACTGTGTTGAATAGAAGTGGTGATGGTGGGCATCCTTGTCTTGTCCCAGATTTTAGTGGGAAGCTTTTGAGTTTTTCACTGTTGAGTACTATGCTGGCCGCAGGTTTGTCATATATAGCTTTTATTATGTTGAGATATGTTCTCTCTATACCCACTTTAGTGAGAGTTTTTATCATAAATGGGTGTTGAATTTTCATACTATTCTCTTTCTACCCTGCACCTCACATTCATTCCCAACTTCCACTTTGTTCCTCTTTCACACACACACACACACACACACACACACACACTCTAGATGCACACGTGGGTGTGAATGTAGCATGGTAATATCCAATAATTAACAATGTGTTTTTAAAAAGTCCTTTTCTCCAACCTTTTTTCTCACCATTTAAGCAGAAGGAAGAGCTGACGCAAAAGAGCAGAGGGTAATTTATTGGATTAAAACTTTTTAGATAGATTTTGAAAATCTCTAGCAGAAGTAATGATCTTAAAAATCATGGCTTTTCAAGAGCTAAGCACTTAGGAAAGAAAATGTTTCTTTTTTAAAATTTTTTCTTATTTCAAACACTCAATTTTATATATTAAGAAACAAATGAAAATTCAGAGCATGAGTTTATAATTAAAACCATTGTTTCTCAAACCATGTGTATCAGAAGCATCAGGGGTGTGTCGTAAAATTGCAGGTTGTGGAGCCCTATGCTGAGTCCACAAGGACAAGGACAGGAATATGAACTTTAACAAGCCGCCTAATTTTCCTTAACCATAATAAAGTTTGAGTGGCTCTGTTTAAACTATGTAACAAAGAAGACAATAAAATAGTCATTTTTTTTCCTACTCCAAATATAGATAAGAGTTTGGCATTCAGAAAAGGAAGAGACAATTGGAGGGGTGTGACTGGTGTAGAGGTGATCTGGGGCCCTGACAAAGGTGCAGAACTCCACCTGTGCTAATCCAGGGGAGGCCGTGGGATAACAGAAATACCACTGGAAAACTGGGTACCTTCGGGAAAGCTCCAGAGCAGACAGGACCAATCAGTGGTCTGACTTCCAGATTGTCTTACGCCTAGGAAGCTGCAGACCTTGTTAGTAAGTCCCAGTTTCACCAGTACTCCAGAGTAATAGAAAAGCAACAGCCAGGGAAGGCATAGATAGGGATGTGCCATAGTGAAGCCTTACAAATCCTGTGTACCACTGGGGGCACCTTCAGAAGGTGTGGTAGTGCCTGAGAGGGAGAGCAGTCAGCATGAAAAACATGCAGTTAGAGTAACCAAAGGTTACGGTTTGCGTCGTGTTCCTTCTCCAGTAAAAAATAAGTTGGAGTCTTAAACCCTAGTTAGGATTTTACCTGGAGATAGGCCTGACCTACAGATCGGGTCTTTACAAAGGCAGTCAAGTTAAAATGAGGTCATTAAGGTGGGCATTAGTCCAATATAATGGCTATCCTTATTAAAAGTGGGAAATTTGGATGCAGAAACAAGAACACATAGAGGGAAAACAATGTGAAGAGACACAAAGAGAAAACAGCTATCTACAAGCCGAGGAGAACTCTAAAATAAATCCTTCCCCCTCTGCCCTCACAAGGAACCAGTCCTGCTGACTCCTGATTTAGACTTCCAGCCTCCAGCATCATGTGGAAATGGGACTTAGTTTGCAGTCTTCCAGGGGAAATACAGTCTGGAAAGTCAGACAACGAATCCGTTCTGAGATCCTCTCGAATTTCCTCAGGGTTTCCACTGGTCTTTCTATCGTCTTAAGTATATCAGTGGTGAATATAGCAGGGCCAGAGGCTCAAGTCCAAGACCAGGTAAGAAGTACTACGCTTCAACTAAAGGCAGACAGGGGCACAGACGGCATACAAATTCAGTATCTCTCAGATGCCTGGAGAGTACATAAATCCTTCTGCTTTGCCCTGAGGGGGAGGAAGGTGGATCAGGGAGAAAATCCTGAATTGACTGAGTAGTTTCCAAAATACTACTCCTCATACGCGAAAGTAACTCAGTTATCTCAACAGTCACCATCAACGGAAATTGGAACTTGAGGGCTTAGCCAGGCATAAAGAAACAAAGGAAGATATATCCTTTGCATAGCCAAGTTTGTAAAGTGTAAATACATAAATTATTTTTGTCTCAGAATATATGCTTGGCCCTTAATTAAAGGCTGAGAATACAAGGATCAACATCTCCGTTTATTGATTGATGAATGGTATTGATGCAGTGTAAAGCACTTTGCCTACATCATTGCTGTTTCTTACATCAGACCCACAAATCAACAAACAGGATCATCAAGACTGTGTCAAATCACCACTAGTAACTGTGGAGTAAGACTCAAACCCAGGTCTGTTTGCCTCTGTTGCCTGCCCTTGATTCATTAGGCCCTAATAAGTTTTGAATAGAGTAACGTAAGAGAGATATTGAATTACAGTAAATCTGTAAATGTCATAAGAAATGCATGAACAGAATGAGGTAGGAGCAGGAAGTCACTGCTGCTAAAGGTCTCAGAAAATATTACATACCAAAGTAATTTTTTAGCTTTATTTAGAGCTATGATGAGTTTCAGAAGCAATGAAGGGGAGGGAAGGTGTTCCAGGAGAAGGAAGTCATAAGCCATGTCTGGGGTTATGAAAGGTTGTGGTTTGTGAAAAGCAGGCTGAAAAACTGGGCTATCCAACCATAGCATGGGTCTGCCAGGGAGCATCTCCTGGAGAGGTGGACTGAGCCAGAATGTGAAGGCATTGCAGAGTCAAGCAATTTTATAAGTACAGAAGTGCTTCTAATGAGATAAATTTTTAGGAAGAACTAACTGAGGGGAAAATGGATGGTAGATTAAGGGAGGCATCATGTGATGGGAGGACCTAACCTAGAGGTGGGGGTCCCTTGCAGTGATCTAGGAGAAAGATGATAAGGCCATAGAGGGCAAGATACAGGTTTTGGAGTCCTTCCTGAAGTGGAATTAGTAGACATTGGTGGCTAATGGTGAATTTGAAGTGCAGATGCATGCATAGTTGAGAACACTTTGGTCCTTATTTTGCAAGGCAGGTAGATTGGGATGATTGTAAACATTACAGGCAGTGGAGGCACAGCCTCAGTGAGGTCATCAGTATTTGTCTGAGACCTTACCGGGAGAGTTATACATAGGGCGAAGAGAAGCTTGCCAAGGAGCAGAGGCCAAAAGAAGACCAACATTCAAAACTTAAGTTGTAATGGAACTCTTGGCATGTCTTCACAAAGACTTAAAGCTATTATTTTTCTTAAAATAAATGCTCTAAATATTCAAGAAATGTAAGGTTTTAGTGGAAAGAGTTCTGATGTAATAAGGTTCTAGTGCCAAATTTGCCACTAATTAATTATGTGTCCTTTGGTGTGTCACTTAATGTAGTTCAGACTTGGCATCCTTATCTGTAAAGCTAGATCTCCAAGGCCCCTCTTCTTTGCTTTCAAATGCAATGATTCTCATTTGATTAGTTTCTTTGATTAGATAATTTTAATTGAAGCATGACGTAGACTGTTGTGCCATGTGCTCCCCAAATGTCAGTGGTGGGAAAAAATATTTTAATGTTAATCCTAACTTCATGACTATAGAGCTTTCAGGCTTTTGCACCTCATAGTCATCAATAATTAGACCTTGGCATTTCTCTCCCTTCCTACCGCTACTGAGAACAAATTCTATAAACTAGAAAGATGATGCAACACACCAGGAATACGAGAGAAAAGTTATACAAGAGAAAAGTTATCAGGAATAGGTGGAAGTTTTCCCAAATCGTCATTGTAATTTATTAACATAATGGTCATCATTAATAGTGTCTGTGAACAGAGATGCCACATAGTGTAAAAAAATTTCTTCTTTATTTGAAAAGCTTATGTTTTAAACAGGAAGTAACATTTGGACATTGAATTCTTACAACAACCTAAAATCTTACAACAATCTTACAACCATCTAAAAATCACTCAATATCCAGGCTCTGCAATGAGGGAGAGAAATGATTAATCCCACAGCCTCGCCCCTGATCCGTAGACCCTCCCATTCCAAATATTGTAGATAATTTTTAAAACCCCACTATCATAGACCAAATGTTCTTCAAAGAGAGAAACTGTTGTGGAGTTTGTCTTACGACTTATCATAATAAAATAACACAGTTTTTCAAAGGATGCCCCACTCTCAGAACCTAGCCCTATTCAAGAGATGGCTTTGAAAGGCGAATTAATGGCCCAAACCATAGCTTTATGCCAAGCTAGTAAGTCAGAGAAAATCATTTCAACCTGCATCCAAAAATTAAATGGTTATTGATTGATATGGGAGATAACTGCAACATTTCAGATTAAATTAAGAAATGTTGCTGAGCACAATTAAAATTTTTCTAATGTAACACTGTTTGCAGAGTGCATTTTTGACTAAATTCCATCCCCGAGGTTAATTACCAAGTCTTGGGTCCAGGAGTAATAGATTAAGTGGAAAGTTGGCTCCCAGAGTTAAAGAGTGGGCAGAAGCAAGAAGTATCCAGAAGTGATTTATGTCCTACTGATGAAGCTGAGGGAGGAAAGCCAAATAACCATACCATTCTTCTATGCTAAAAGTTTTAGGCCTAAAGAATGGTATAAAATTAAAAGGGTGTCCATTCCTTCCAGTGGGGCAGGGGCAGCTTCATATTTTGCTCCCAGTTAGAAACTATCTCATTCTCGCTGGTTAGGCTAAAGGTAGAATGTCTTATTGAGTGTGTTGGAGACATCCTAGGCAGGATGAACAGCCTTTGCTTCTAAGGAGCTCACAATACTTGGGGAAACCAATATGGAGGCTCAGTTAACTACTTTACTTGAAGAAAGTAGACAAGAAAGAATTATAACCTCTCATCACAAAGTCTTTTTCAAAGTGACAAGAGTAGTGTGATATTCTAGAGAAGCTAAAAGAAGCTGAGCTTTTGGTCTTGAATATGCTATTAACTGGTTGGTTTTAGACAAGCTATCCAATTTAAGTCGACTCCTTTCTCATTTATAAAATGAGAGAGTCAGGCTGAATGCTAAAGTTGATCCAGTTCTATAATATATGAATAATGAATATTTTTAAAATGAGAAAGAATAAAATGTAAATGTATACCTTTCAGATCAGTTATGAGGGTCCCTGCCATGTCCCTGCCTCATTAGAACCATGCTGGAGAGAGGACTTGCAATTTTAGGGAACTCCAACTAAACTTGTCTTCACATAAAGCGGGTTTCCAAAAAGAAAAGCCCAAGAAAGGGCCCTTTAAAAGTGTAGCTCACTGCAAAAACAGCAAAGAATATATACCAAAAAAAATTTTTAAAGACTAAAAGGCCTTCATGACACATTCAGTGAAGAGATGCCCTCATAACTTTTACCAGTTAATTGATGCATAAAAGGTTGTGAAGATTAATGTACATCAAAATCAAAACTAAATTGAATTTTTGACATTTTTGCAAATAAAAACCCCAAAGAATACATAGGTGCCTTTTGATTTGTCACAGCTGGAAGACTCTGAATCATGAAGCGCTCTAGGAAAGGCCATTAAATAGCGTTAGATGGTTTGTAAGTGTGGAGGAAAAGTAATTGAAGAACCAAACTGTGTATAGGCATTGCATTTAAAAATATTTACCAAACAGAGATAAAGTGAGTCTTTTTCTTCTACAACTGAAGCACAAAGTGTTGGTTAGGTAGTCAACAGAAACATTTTATAATTTAAATCCTTTAAAAAAAATTCAGTCAGATTAAATCATATTTACTTAAAGGTATTTCTGGTCTGCATTAAAATAATACTAGCCATCTAAGCTATTTGGGTTTTTTAAATTTTTATGAGCAGAGAAAAGACTTAAAAGTCAACCACTGGTCTATGAGAATGACATTTGAAAGCAGCAGTGGTATGGAAGAAGGTAAAATAAGAACCAAAGTTCTTAGTACTAGTTCCATAAGACTATGAACTTGAAAACAACTTCAGATGGCCTCATTCTGATACTTAGCCTCAGTCATAAGGGCAACCCTTTTTTTTTTTTAAGAAACAACCATGAAATCAGCAAGTGCTAGCCTATCAACCCAATGAGGTTCCCAATTTTTTTCTTTGAAAAATAATACTAATATTAATAATACTAATAATTAAGTGAAATGCCTTTTGTAGCCAATATAAAATGAAAACAGGTAGAGCCACACAAGGTTTATATTGGAATTCAGACACACAGGGCCCACAGGGGACCTAGTCATAGGGTCCGTGGGTTTCCACATGACCTGAAATGCCCCAGGAAGAGGTCAGTTGCAGCATACGGAAAGCAGTTCTGCCATCCAAATAACTGGCTTCATCTGATTCTACTCATAACAATTTAAGGCTTGTTTTTCTTCTTAGGTAGGATAATTTTTTTCTAAACTGACAAACGAGAAAGGGACATGCATTTGATAATTCCAAAAAATTCTTGCAACTATCTCCGTTGTTGTTACTTCCAATGATTACTTTAGCAAGGTTGGCAAGGTACAACTATTCACAAGATACATGTGTCAAAAACAAAAAACAAACCTGGTCTTGAAAAACTGACTTCCACGTGGAACAGAAGGAAGGAACAGTTTCTATTCTCAGAAGGACAACAGTATTTTGTTTTAATCAGTGGCAAAGGATCTAAAACTCTAAAATTCTAAATGAGGTTAATAAATCAAGAAGAGTTAATATGAAAACAAGTTTCATAATCAGCTTGCAAATAAGCAATGCTGCATATTCTATTAAGGCTAGTCCCAAGGCTGAGGCAAGTCAGAAGGTGTTTTTCATATATACCAACAGTTCAAAGCTTTTAAGTGGAAATAGATCATGAGAAGAAATTTTAATAAATAGCACCACTATTTATTAAGAATGATAATAGTAGCAAGCAATCAAAAGCTATCTAACAGAAATCCCCTTCTACCTGAATGGATTTTTCCTCAATCTCCAGAATAACTGCATTTTCAAAATCACTGCAGAAGAAATCTAAAACATCTAGTCATATCCCACTGAAGTCACTCCTACCTCTCACTGAGCATGAAGTATTCACTTACATCCTGGTTCATGTAATTAAGAGTCTGACTAAGCTGAGATTTCTCTGATGACTCTCCACTTTGTCCCCTAAAGCTGATAATTTTTAGGAACATGGACAGTCTGAAATAAGCTTTCCTATACACCTCAATGAAGATTCCAAGTTTCTACTTATGGTAGGTAGGTGACTGAGTTAAAAGAGAAAAAAAGTAATTTTAGAAAAAAATACTTATTTACACTTAAAGTTCTAGTAAATTAGTAATTCTAGTTTCTAGTAAATTCAGATAAAATTTTGGTTTTTGTAAATGCTGGTCAAGGGGTCAATGCAAGGTAGTAGTTACAGCAGCCCAAAGAGAGATTATAAAGTGAAAAGAAAGTTGAAAACTAAAGCTTGTAATCACAATATTTAAATTTGGGGAGAAAAGAAAACTTATAAAAAAGGTCATGAACAAACAGTAGGATTCATCAGTCAGGAGAAACTCAGAAGGAGATAAATGACTTATCGAATTTATCAAACACCAAAGACTTGAGGAAGATAAGGGTGAGTAGTATCCATTGGATTTAGACAATATTGATGACCCTAGAATATGCTGTTTCAATGGGAAGTCACTGTAATAAAAGGAAAGGATGAGAGATGAGGAGTTGAAAACAGTAACCATGATACTTCGGCAGCCCTGGTATGCGCACTCCAGGGGCACAGAGATCTAGGTTTTAATCCCTCCTCAAACATTGAAGGTATGGCCTTGAGAAAGCTAGTTAACACAAACGACTACAGCTTTTTCTCTGTACATTTGGAAAGAATAATAGTACCACCTAGAATTTTGTAAAAATAAAATGAGATATTGCATGTAATCTGCTAGAATGGCACTTGGCATATGGTAAGCACTCAACAAATGTCAGCTATTATTTTGAGAAGAAAGATGCAAAGTCAAGTGAATAGTTTTTGTATCCTTTGTGGCTTTATTTTGTTTTGTCTTGGAATTCATGTGAATAGGTATGTCCTCGTATATGGATGTTTTTGATAGGAGTAATTTGAGCCCATTTATTGGTTAAAGAAAATTGACTAGTAAGGAAAGAAAAGGAAGTACTTGAATTCTGCTTAAGGAAAAAAAAAGTCTCCATTTAAAGAATATGCTTTCATAAGCCTTCTAGGGACAGATGAGATACTCGGGACAGAGTTTAGCTGGTACAAAGACATTAGAAGAGGGAGGAAGCTGCTTTGAATGAAACAAGAGGGGGAAGGTGTGCTTTTATATTGAAATCTACAGATTGGATGTAGAATCTGTATCAGACTTGGTTACAAGCAGTTTATTGAGAGGTGGTCCCAGAGAACAGGGGTAAGTGATGACAGAGCTTAAAACTGGAAAGGAGGAAAAGCTGGTACACTGCTGTGGCTCAAAGAAATTTCTACCTGAGAACTGATTGGAGGGGGAAGCATTTCCTGATCATTTCCCATTCCCCATTATTGCAGGGTTGCCCCAGGGACATGAATTCAACTCCTTCACGTTTCAGGTTGTGCTTGCTTCTCCTCTGAATGGGGTCCCACCAGCATCCCATAGAACAGTGTTAAAGAGGGCTTGAAGGATTATGGGTGCATGCTTGAACAAGATACTGTCAGTTCTAGATAAACTGAAGCCTACACAGAATTAAATTACTGTAACCTTGACTAGACTCAGAGATGAGATCAAGAAAATGTGAGTTGGTGAACAAGAGTCATCTGATACAGTTTACCCATTGCAGTGTTCCTGCCTTCCATTAAGTCTAATCCTTAACCAAATCTGTTTTGGCTTTCAAAAGAGTTAGTAGGCAAAGGGTTTGTGAAACAAGATACAACCATCCCCTTTTTCTGCTATGTTGGTTGTAAGACCTTAATTGGTAGTTATCTCCATCACCTATTCTAAATTTCCTCACGTTAAACCATAACTTGAGCTAATCTGGCTGCTTGCCTATGGAGTGATAAAGGTTATGAGCCCTCAGCAGCTTTGACATTACTGAATGGCAATTACTGCAGTTGCCCAGTCACCATCATTGCTGGCTATAGAAGTATCAGGAAATGTTCAAGTTAATGCCTTGGGTTCCAGATACTCTCTTCCCTGTCCCTATATGTAGCAGCACTCCTAGCATCCTGTGGTGATCAGGAGCTCCTTTCTTTGCTGGCTTGGACACTGGCATGAAGATACTAAAGTGACCTGGAAACAGTCATAAGTTTAAGGTCAGCAGAAACCTTGAATCCTAGTAGAAAACCTGCACTGTGTCATAAGATTTCAGGGGAAGCCTGCTAGACCCACACACATGCAAAGCTCATAACAGCAGGAAAGTTAACACCTTCTTGGACAATAGTCAGCCACTAGGGAAAGGATGATGAAATGTTACTCCTTGTGAGTTCTCTGTTCCCTGGTAGAAGGAGTCACCTGTGGGAATGAAGACCTCTGGATCAACACATCTTAAGTTTGAAAACACAAATTCTGCAAATAAGTAGCTGGAAATGGTGGTGAGGGAGCCGATCATATATCCAATGCTTATTTTTCAAGCTGGGTATTCTTGGTTTTGAGGACACAGCACCATATATTGACTGTTGATTTAGCACTCCAACACTCCAGGGTTTTGTTTCTAAACTAGCACTCAAATGGTATTTGAATAGGCTTCTTTCATTCTGTCAGACTGACTGCTTCTGTGGAATGCTTATATTTGTGCTAGGACCAGTCTACTCCATGGTCAACATACTCATTGCTATAAAATGGATCTTTTATTTGGAGACAATACTGTAGAAACATTCATGCCAGTAAATAAGGAACTATGTAAGCTCTTATATGATGATGGGGTAGAGGAACTTTTAGCAGAGAAAGTAAAAGCAAATCTGGAGTAGATGTCAATCCCTCTATATCTCTTGCTGCTGCTTCCAAGGTGGAAAGGCTTTGGTAAAATCCACAAGTCACCCTAAGTGGCTGACATCATATAGAGGAATCATCATCAGTCTTGATGTTGACAGATCAGGTATTCAGAAACATAGCAGCTAGGTCAGCCTTGGGAAGGGAGTTCATGTCTCTGGAACCATACCTGGTTTGCACTCTCCCACCTTAGTCTGTCTTTTCATGCCCACTATGTAGGCACTGCAGTGACCAAAGAGAAAGGCTGTAGATCCTCAAAATAAACCGTAGGAAACCTTTCAAGTCTAGACTTACACTTTCTTTTGAAACTCCTGAGTCTGGACTTGAGCAAAATATTGTCCTATAGTTATAGGTAATGAGGCTCTTTCTAGATGCTGCCTTGGAAGTCTTTCTGTCTTTCACAGCACGCCCTGGGATGGTAGCTGTCTGACCTAACACTGTCGTTTTCTTTTCCCGAGTCTTCCAAAGTGTAATCAGCAGTCAGTCAATTTTATAATGATTAAATTTACCATTGTCCACTGATGTATAAGAGCCACAGAATAATCCAGCATTTCACCTTCCACTGGCGTTCCCCTTGGCCCATTCCACTGCAGGTGAGAGACTCGGCGATGGTGATGCTATAAAATACCTGCACTTCATCATCACTCCACTGCCCACTACCAGTGGGTTTCCTGTTTGTATCTGATTGGTGACAGTTCTGGAATCCTATCCGATGTGCTTGCTTTCTAGGTACCAACTGTGTTAGCCATTTTCTCCCCAGAAAGCAAAGCCCCAGAGATTTCTGCACAGGTAGTTTATCTGGAAGGTAATCACAGTGAGCAGAAGTTAGCAATCAACAAAAGTAAAACACGCAAGGCGGAAAGGGGGTGTTATCAAGTTACTCACTGCTGTAGCAACAGCACTCCAGAAATTTCTCTGAGGAGCATATAGAAAACCTATTGGAACTGTCCACTTGAAACTGACAAAAAGTAGCATTTACCTATTAGCTTCTATTGGTTGAGGATTGTGCCAGCAGCTGTTAAGTTTCCTTCATTTTCAGGGTTTGTATGTGCATGGGTTTGTATGTGCATCCCATGCCACAACTTGGAAGCTCTCAGTGCGTGACTGAGGGGAGATGCTGGCAGAATGAAGTGAGTCAGAGCATACGTGGAACTTCTCTCATGGCTGGGGTCAGATGCATTGTAGAGAATGGAGGAAGTGCACAAAGGACAGCTGATTCAGAGGAAAGGAGGAGGACATACAGGAGAAAAAAATGTATGAGAGATGTGGGGAGAATCTAGAACTAGATTCCATAATGGTGGGGTGGACAAAGGACATGTTTATGAAAAGTGATACTTATTACATTTAATTTATAGGTGCCACTACAGTATAAACCACTTTTCCATACACCTCCCAAATCTCTAGAAGCAGAAAGGCAAATAGAAGTGAAAATCAAGAGAATGTTATCAAGCTTCTCCCTTATAATTTGGAAAAAATATCAGGAGAGTGTTTTGGAATTCTAACAAGTCATAGGATTTTTTTTTTAGTGAAGTATGATAAATATCCAAAAGAAAAAGTATACGGATTATAGGTGTATTTTCACAGTGTCAGCAACCCCATAAAATCAGCACCCATACCAAGAAACAGTCTTACTAGCATCACAGAAGCCTGCTTTGTGCTCCCTTCTAACCACCTCTTCCTACTCCTGCAATGGTAGTCACTAGTTTCTAGCACCACAACTTGATTTTGCCTCTTTTTGAACCTTACTTCAATGCAAACACAAAGTTGGGGCCTGAGTTCCCTCACTCAACACTTTGCTTGTGAATTTCTGCAAGCCATGGAGTTTTCTTAAAATTAAGCTAAAGATCCTTGGCTACTATGACTTTGCCACTTGGTTGTGAGGACCTAGGCTGTGTTTTAATCATCTTTGTCTCCCCAGCACCGGGGCAGTGCCTAAGGTCATGATAAGATAGTGATAGCTTTTTTTTAATCCACCACAGGACTGACTAGCATAAAGCTTACCTTTTATCAGAGCATAATGGATGTGTATTGATTCTTAGATGCTCAAATTACTGTGATTATCCATTCCTATGTCTCTAATATTGCTATTGACATCTCAGTCCATAAATACCAATCTTAAGTATACAACTTGTACATGCCTGTTTTTATTTCTTTATCTATTTAGTTTTTATTGAGAGAAAAGATTCTTAATTTTTCAACCGAGACTAAAAACAGTATTAATTAATGAAAGGGACCTACTGATGATGTGATGGGAAGGGAAAATATTCTGACTTCTAATATGACCAAAGCAAACTGTAAGATAGAGTGCATATTCCAGAAAGACTGCATTTTCTATAGTTTCATTCTCTCTTCACCGATGTTAACTGCACTTGATTTTTTGGGACGGGTTGGTGGGTAGCAGATAGAATTTGCTTAGTTACCACTGTGGACCACACTGAAATTACAGATTTGGAGATTTTGGTATCATGTTTCTCAAAGATAAAAGTAAATTTTATACATTTAAGCAAAGAACACAAAAGCTAATCAAGACTTTGCAGTGAATGATTACAATTACTAATTAAAATTATAGTTTCTTTTGTCTTAGTAGAATCTATATATGGGCTTAAAGATTAAGGAGACATTGTTTCTAAGTTTTTTTGGTTTTTTGTTTTTTCTGTAACAGAGAACACAATCTAGCATGATTTGCCGTGAAATCCCCTTCTCTTCATTATTGTGAACAAGTTTAATGATAGCACTGGCTAGAATGTACATAGCTATAACATGTGTAGTAATAGGAGCAGCATAACAGCCCAGCAGTAATGCATAGTAATAGCACACCTAGCACTCACTGTGTGCCAAGGGTTATTCTAAGTACTTTTTGTATCATACGTTATAACTAAGAATTTATATGTTAACTTAAATATTAACATATTTAATCCTCATACAGCCCTATGAGGTCAGGGCTTTATTGCCATTAAACAATTATTAAAACTGAGCCTCTTAGAAATTAATGAACAAAATCCCATACTAGAAGCAAAGCCAGAATATGAACCCAAGCTTTAGAATCTGATTCTACCTACTAAGCTATCCTGCTGCCTATTAAAGAATGAGATTTTTCTCATTAGTACCTAGTTTTGTATGAGAGGACTTCACTTACATATTCTCCCAGCCAAGTGTCTCTCTTTTATGTGGACCTGATGGAATCCTGGAGTGAGAAATACAGGCAGTCTGGAAGAGAGATGGAGAGGAGAACAGGCAGAGGTGATGGAGTCGGGCTTGGAAGGCAGGGTGAAAGATGGAGAGTGCAGGAAAGTCAGGTAAGAGTCTTACATTGTGTGACTCTGGGTACCTGCCACAGCAGTAAGAAAATAATTCTGAACATATCTCCCAAAATAAGTAGTGTGAAAAAAATCACATGGTTATTAATAATCTATTCTAAAATATTAATTATTTTCAAAACAATACAGATATTAAATCTTTGGTTGGCTATCAGATGGTTAGACTGAATATTAAAATATTAAAAATTAATACAACCCCATTAACTTTTTTAAACAGGAGATTAAGGCACTCTAATGTTCTTAGACATTAGAGTGAAAACATTAGAAGGAAATTAATAAAGCTAAGTGACCAATTCTGGGGCGATCAAACGATGAACAAAATATCGATCAAGAGAAATAAAGAAATCTAATTACAAAAAAGAGATATGCTCGAAAGTGCTGGCCAATATATCCCAATTGTAATTCTGTCCCTCCGTCTCTCCCAATTCATATTCTATTCCTTTCTACTTTAGGAAAAAAAAAGCTAGTAAAGAATTTAATTTCTTGTGCAGTGCAACATCTTGGAGTTAACTTATCTGAATGATTCTCACCCGGGCCTATCAGACTCATACATCTAATAATATTATTAATTGATATTTTATCATTAAAGAAAGGTATATTATTAATTAAAGCAAACGAGATATTACAATGAAATCCCAACCCTCCCAAATCCTATGTGGAATTAATAATACAGTAACAACTTTAGGTAATAAACACAAATTGGAAAAGTGACTCCATGTCCCAAGACACATGTGGAATTACTTTTACAACATTAATGAGCATGTAATCTATTCAAGACAAGAATTTTCAGACATTATTCTGCATCTTTTTGTAGTTTGCCATTATGTGACTGCCCTGTGGCATGCACACAACATGTTTTCTGAGGGCTTTAACCTTCAGAATTTGAATGAAGTGCATACAACCTGTACACACCTCGAAAACCATCTAGCGGATTTTATTTAAAAATATTTTAGTGCAAGATTGGGAGAAATCAAGTTTATTAGAAAAGCATATTATGAGTTTCATATTAATAGGTCATATAAAGTTAGCAAAATTTGCTCTTTTATTTGGGGGAACTATTTTGAGTATGGTTGCATGAATCAAAGATTCATTAATCATTGTTAAAAATGTCAAATTTAACAACATCTTTTGGACATTGACATTCAGTGATTACAAAAAATGGCATGGAATGATTATCGTCAAAAAGCTGGTAAGCTTGTGGGCAAGACAGTAGCTAGAGATATATACTATAAATACCACAAAAGTATATAATATGATATTTTACCTGGTGTTAGAATGTATTTTGGTAAAAATGGGAGAGATTTCCATTTGGCCAGAGTTTTTATGGAAGACTGAAGTATTATACAAAAGGCAGGAAGGCTCCTGAGCAGGAAAGAGGAAGAATAATGTGGAGGATAAATTTGGTTGTGGTGAGCTTGGATGAGAACGTCTCATGGAAGGGTGAAGAGCCGCATTGAACCTGAACAGAAAACTTCTGAGCCCTGAAACACAGGGTGGGGATAAAAGCAGTTTGTCCTGGGACTGAGATGTGCATTCATTCAACAATTACTTATCACACTTGTACTGTGTACCAGGCACAGTAGTAGGCAAAGATCTCTCACCTCCTGGAACTAACTTTCTAACTAGCAGAAACACTTACAGTCAGTAAATATAGCATTTACGTACACAGTTTGGTAATTCAGTAGCTTAGAAGTGATTAAAGCTGTGGAAAAAAATATGGCTCAAAAAGGGGGATTGAGGACAATGAGGGAGAGAGTGGTTTATAAGTATAAAAAGGTTCAGCAGGATAGACTTCCTTGATAGATGAGCAGAGACTTGGCAGATATCTGGGGGATGTGTTCCAGCCAGAATAGTCAGCACTAGGGCCCTAGGGCAAGAGACGACGAGTACTAGCTTGTAGGAGTAACAGCAAGAAAGCCACTGGGAAAGTGACTCAGGGGTGGAGTGAGCCATGGGACACTAACAGGAGGTAAGATCATGGAGGTGAAGGCCAGGTCATGTAGGGCCCCATAGGAAACAGTAAGAACTTTGACTTGGACTTTAAATAAAACGCAGATCCCTTCAAGGGTTTGGAACAGAGTAATACATGATATTATCTTAGATTTTAAAAGGATCAATCTGACAAAGTTGAGAATAGACTGTGAGTGGATGTGGGAAGCTACATGTTAAAATAGGTTATGAGACCATTGCAACTGTCTGTGTGAGGCCTGGAGTAGGGCGAGTCCAGCAGGAGTAGAGAGAAGTAGTCAGAATTGTTTGCAGAGGGGGGTGTGAGGGACCACTGGAGATGGTGGAGTGACCTGGTGCAGGCAGTCTCTAGACTTGATGAAACGAGCAGGAGGGTGGTTACTGCAGAGTCTGCTCCGTGAGAGAAGACACATAACCAGCTCAAGGTAGCCTTGGAGGCAGGGAGCCAGGGGGTTACCTACTTTGACCTCTTTCTCTTCTGGTCCTTCTCTTCTCATCAGGGCTTTCCGTTGACTAAATGCCACTAGAAGGCAGAGGGTACAGGAATCTACTGATGTAACCCACACAGATCAGCCTCATGGTACCAAAAGCAAGAGTAGGGAAGGGTAGAGAGTGACTCTGGAAGAGCAAATGAAATATAAATAGCAGCCATATCCTGGAAGCTAAATGAAGACACTGTATCAAGGCAAATGGAAGGATATATCGTGCCAGATTCTGCAGACATCACAAATAAGATGTGGACAGAGAATTGCAATAAGATTTATCAATGTGGAGTTCATTGAAGATCTTGAAAAGAGGAATTCTAATAGAACACTGGGGACAAAAACTAGATTAGAGAGAGTTTAAGAGGGAATGTGAAAAAATCAGGGACAGTGTAGGGACAACTCCTCCAAAGCACAGCAAAAATTTCAAAGCCCTGAACTTATGTATTAAGCTTACTAAGTAGCAGAATTACTGTGTTACATGATGAAGTAAGTTGCTTCTGGTTGCTGATGTGGCTGAGACATAAAAGACAATGATACCATCATTCTTGCCCTCTTTCACCTAATGAACATCCCAAACCACGTGGGTTGCCAAGACTGTAGTTTGAGCACACCTCCACAAGATACAAAGGAAGGCTGGTAGCTGCAAACACGTATTTGCACTGTTGTCTTTTTTATACACTACCCTGCTTTATAGCTACTTCAAGAGTAAATTGAAATAAAGAACTTGAATTGCTCATTCTTGCCTATCTTTGAATCTAAAGCAGTACCCTTCATTCTGGCCAATCTCAGGTAGGCATTAAAGGCTATAGTAATAATACAGGCAGAAGGTGACATGAACATGGTCAGGGTAGTGGAAGCAGAAATTAAAAAGATAAGATTTTAGAGACAGAGTAATTAACATAACTACTTTGGGCTGACTGTCTCCTTAAAATTCATATATTGAAACTATAACCCCTAGTGGGATGGTATTAGGAGGCAGGGCCTTTGGAGGGTAATTACGTTTCAATGAGGTCATGAGGGAGAAATTCTCATGATGAGATTAGTGTCTTTATAAGAAAGAGACCAGAGTTTGCTCACTCTCTATCCCAAATAGCATAACAAGAAAATGGCCATGTTCAGATCTAAATATAAGAGCTAAACTTATGAAACTTTCAGGGGAAAACGTAAGAGAAAAATCTTTGTGCTCTTGGGTTAGACAGAGTGTTTTTAGGTATGACACACAAAGCACGTTCCATAAAGAAAAAAAATTAGACTTCATAAAAATAGAAAACTTTCGCTCTTTAAAAGACACATTAAAAATAAAATGGTTAGCTATTACATGATATCACTTACATGTGGAATCTAAAAAAATGAAACAAATGAACTTATTTACAAAACAGAAAGAGACAGACATAAAAAACAAACTTAACGGTTACCAAAGGGGAAAGGGCGAGGAGGAAGGGGTATATTAGGAGTTTGGGTTTAGCAGATATAAACTACTATATATAAAACAGATAAACAAAAGGTCCAAATGTATAGTACAAGGAACTACATTAAATATCTCATAATAACCAAAATGGAAAAGAATGTATATAGGTATGCAGAAACCAACACAACATGTAAACCAACTAAACTTCAATACAAAAATAAATGAGAAATAAATAAAATAAAATGATAAGCCATAGATGAGAGAATATGCTTACAAATAATATACATAGTATCCCTGTGGGTTCTATTATGCACCAACTTGGAAATAGTCTAGTGGAGCAATACTTCAGCTGAACTTGAGCTTCCAATCAGATCAACCTGTAAGGTTTTTCGAAAGCAAATTAAAATAAAATCCAAATACTATTTAATGTTTTAACGATGAGCTGTGTCTTATCCCATATGCAAATGAAGGAGACCAAGTCAACCAAATCCACACAACTCAAAAAAAAAAAACTGAGGCATTTGAAACTTTTTTTTTGAAATAAATAAGAATATTTCATTCAGATCAAATCTCTGAATGGAAGTGGTATTGGCACTCAGAGTTCCTGCTGCAAACCTTCCCATGGTCCTTCCCATTCAAGCAGAGCTACAGGAACTAGTGTGTTTTCAGTTTTTTTGCTGATTATGATACATTTACATCAAATATGAGGGATTTTCAGTAAACATTCATATTCTTTGTCAGCTCGTTTCCCTGTATCATTTCAATTGATCTTTATCCCCTTCAGCAATAATTCTTATTTAAATTTTATTTTGAAGGTTGCTGTTTTTGTTTCCTGGTGCTCTGTACCTTTAAAATTTCCACTTTTTTTTTTTTTCCTTTTCAAAACAGAGGTACTTAGTTTTGGGTGGCAGGCAACAGATTCATACTAATTCATGTCACCATCAACTGTCCTACGGACCTGTGGTCTAACAAAAAGTTAGCAATAAGGCCAATCCTGAAGCCTGATTAGCAGGTCTCTCCCTAGTGAACAAGGCAACCATCCGCAGCAGACCCAGTTCTCCCAGGAGAGTGTGAACATGACAGTAAACAGTCTACATCAAAGACATTTCAATTCTGCAACAAGCCTTTCTGCTTCGGGTAAGTGATATATACCCAAACAAAACATTAATCAGAAGACCCATTTCATGTCCCCTGGGGAATCAGAGCTATAGCAGACTAATCCTGCTCACTAAGTGTGATTTTGAACATTAAAAGAGTTCCTTTAAGGAAATGTAGAGACTGAGAAAAGCAACATAAATTGAATTGGGATTTCATGATAATATAAAGTCATGCTGCAAGTAAACATGGGAACATTGTGAAAGTTGAACTTTTTTCTTTTAATTAGGCCCATCAACTCAGGCTGTATTTGAGGCCATCTCTGACAGTTCTCAGTTAACAAAGAGCTGAGAACGGTAGAGAATAGAGCATCATTTACATTGTCTACATAAGGACCCTTTGACCTGTTTGAGTGGAGGAGTTTTTTCATTTGTTTTTTCCTGGTGTCTTATAAAACGGCATTAAAGAGAAGAATTAGCATTGAAGTCTGAAAATAGGAAATGCAGACAGGATAACATTTGCTTTCCAGGCATGTGGAGAGGGTTTAGGTTGTAGAAGTTCCCACCTTCTCCATACATGTTTGGAAATGGGGCTTTTGAGAGTAGCCATGCTGGCCACCTAAAATTGACAGCATGTGGTCCTTTGATCTATATATGTTCATCCTTATTTTCACTCATGTGAAAAACAATGATTTCAGCCTACCCTATATCCTACCCTTTATTTTTCTTTTCTACTGTCATTCCTCAGTCTCAAAACCTTGATACACAGCTTAGGTTCCAAGATGGGTGGATGCTATAAAGATTTTGGTAAGTTGTAATGATTTGGCCATGTCATTCCCTGGCTTTTATACAAAAGGTGAGGATAAGAAGGTAGCATTTGGAGTAGCCATGCTTTCCCTGGACCAAATTAGAGAGTCCAGTTCCTGCTGAGGTTCTGACAACCTATGAAGAAGTTAAACCCTTAAATGCAAATTCAATTTCTTCCTTGCTAAAGATGATAATCGTGTCATGTGTTAGTTAAAATTTTAATATTTGTGCTAAACTAGCATATAGGAGGTAGATTTTTCTTTAAAAAGGGGTGGAAACATTATTTCTTCACTTTTTTTTAATAATTTGAAATGAATAAATGTATTTTATGTATAAATCTTAAAAAAATTAAATCTAAAGTTGACCAGATATGGAAACAATAAATTATCTTTGGGAATCATGAGTTCATGGAAACATAATAATGAGAGATGTCATATAAGACTGAGATATCTCTCACAAAGCTAATAAATGTCTTTTCTTAAAAGCCAAAACCAAAAACAAAGCAAAGAACCAGAAGACTTTATAGAGAGGTGAATCCTGATCTCAGTAATTTTACCATCTCCCTTTACAACCATTTTTATAAAAATGGTGCTGTTTTCACCCTGTAGCTGTGTCCTTTACTTAGGATATACTTGAATACCCTAGAGTAGTTCTCTTCTTCCAGCCAAATAATCAAGAGATGAGTTGTCTGTTTATTTTGTTGTAGTGAAGAGGAATTGCATGGAAGGAGAGGAAAAAGTAATCTCTTCAATTTTTGCTTACCAAGGAAAGTAGACAGACCCCTGACTTATGAACAACTTCCATTCTATGTGTTATATAAATATGAATTATATTGTAGAAGTCTGCATGTATGCATTCATATCTTTATTGCATTCTTAATCACTGTGCCATATTTTAAACAATTTATTTTTTTATCTTTAACATAATAGGAAGTTGATTACTGAAGCCTGTGGTATGACATTTTTCTGTTATTAATAGCCCAAGTTTCTAAAAAAATGCACATGTTGATTAGTTTATTTTTAACTAGCTTATTCTAGCTTACTGCATGTAGACCCAAAAAGTGTGGATTCCCTTAGGGCCAGTCAGATACTCTTACAGTGTAGTGGCCAAGATCAATTTTCATGGCTAAACATTTTTGGTGAGGATTTTTAAATAACTGAAAATAAGAACAGGAGAGGATGTAAAGAGTCTGTCGATCAGACTTTAAAGAAACATAGGGTGACCTGCACCTTTTAATTTTGGAAGTACAGAGGTAGGGGAGATTTAAAGTCTTTTCACTATTCTAAAACAACTGATAAAATGTGTCCACTCTGAGATACAATTGAGCTAAATCAACTGCGCCGTTGAATCAGGTTAATCCAAATGGTTAATCTAGTAACTACACACAGATAATCTTAAATGGTTCAAAGGACAAGGAAATGAAGTAAGATTACTATTTACACTGAGAACAAAAAAATGGGAGACCAAGTTTACTGTAATAGTGTGGGAAATTACACTGGACAAATTATTCAAGATTACATACACCTTTGTAGAAAAACAGAAGAGTGTAAGGGAAAGGAAGAATGTCTCATATGTTTGTTAAGACCTTTGATCAAAATCAGATCATACAGTTATTTATATCATTAACTCTTCTCATCACTGTTAAGTGATAAAACTATCCGTTACAGTATTTGACATTGTGTATCAGTATGGCCACAGGTCTAGGAAATGCTTGGTTTTGATAGACAGTGGTCTGTATAGCCTGTTATAAATAAGTTGTAGTATCCAGTGTTCCTGGCTCTTAGGAAATGATACACATTTACCTCTCCTCTAATGTCATGTAACATCCTTCTTTACGTCTTATGGGAGAATACAGAGAATAACAGAGTTTGAGGAATTAATTTTCTTTAAGATAAAATCCAAAGAATATCCATCTAACCATTTCAGTATTTCAGTATGTTTTCTGAGCAACTCAATTTCTTTTCATTGCCTCTTCTAAGCCACCTAATAAGAACAAATAGAATAGGATGAACAATATTGAATTCAAAACTTTTGGAGACAAATTATAAAATATATTGGCCCTGGCACATGCCTATAGTATTGATGGGAATATATATTAACATAATCTTTCGATGGGGAAATTTGACAATATGAAAATGTAGTTTCTAAAAAGTTTACATCTTTGAAATAGTTATTTCACTTGAACAAATAATTCCTAAGCATGTATAATATACAAGTATGCACTGTAATTCACAACACTTTTTAGTAGCCAAACAAAAAGTGACGTGTCCCAAAGATCCAACAATAGGAAAATGGCTTTTAAAAGTATGGTGTCTCCAACTTTTGATATTATACATACCTTAAAATTAGTTTTCAAAAAAGATTAGACGTCTTGAGTAATGCTTATAGAGGGATATAAATCAAAACACCAAACACAAAATTATATAAATGGTAGAGTATGATCACAAATATAATATATTTATAGTATAGTTAGAAATAGCTTTACCTGTATGATGGGATTTGGGTTTTTGTTTCTTAATATGTCTCTCTATTTGGGGAATAAACATGTATTAGTTTCTAATCAGAAAAAAATCCTTTTTTAAAAAATATTTCCTCCATCAAATGGAATAATAAGCAAGCAAGTAATCTCATCTGTGATAACATAAATATCCTTGCAGGTAAGGAACTCTGAAAACCTGTTTTAAGATCAGGTTATGAACTGCAGGCATGCCAAGTCAGATTAGAAACAGTCACAGGATTTCTGGATGTGGATGGATATGAAAGGGGGCAGGCAAGAAAGCTAAAACCAAATGCCAAATCCCAGCAACAACACACACAATTAAAAACTTCCATTAAAAATGAACTTCAAAAAAAATAGAACTCCAATCCAGAGAGACAAAACAAAATACCTTCAAAGGAAGTATTGGAAACTTTTCTCAGTGAAACAGAAGGCAGGTGTAAAAAGAAGCAGAAAAAGAATGGTATATAAAGAACAAAATATAATGATAGTTGCAAAAAATATAATGATAGTCCAATGGTATGCTCGAAAATGTTTAACAGCTGTTTTCTTTGAGGGTGAATAAAGGCCTTGATATGTAGAATTTGTGAATTTCTGTGGGGTAAATAATCCTATCATGGCCTATTTCAAGTGACCCGTGTGATGTCACTGAAAGCAGAGAAATGTGCACAATATTTGTGCACTTGTACAAGCTATTTCTTAAAAAAACTATTGGGTATATGACAGTAAATCACAGTGCAATAAAAAGGGATGGAAATGGATAAAACTCACCTATTCAAAGGTATAAAATAGTATTAGGTATCTGCTTCCAATAATTTTTCATAATACAACAACACTTGAAAAATGAGAGTTAATATATACCATAAAATGCTAATCAGAAAAAAATAGACGAAACACACACTGAGTTTGAAGGAAAAAAAATCAGAAAAAAATACCCAAAATATTACTACAAAATATACCAAGGTAAAAAAGCATTAATAGAAAAATAATAGGACATTACATAATAAAAGAAACAATTCCTAGGATATCAATATCACAAACGTGTATGTACCTAGTAATACATTCTCAAAATATACAAAGCCAACTCTGCAGAAACTAAGAGGAGATTCTAACATTTCTCTCAGAAACCTGTAGCTTAAGTATATAAAACAGTATCAGTGAACTTTGTTAGAATTTTAAAGTGCTCTTCTAAAAAGAAATGAATTAAAGAGGAAACCATAATAAAATTACATGTTTTAAAATTAACAACAATAAAATAATTACAGATCAAAACTTATGGGAAGCATTTATTAAAATGTATTTAAAATAAAAAATTGCAATATAGGGAAATACTTATTTGAAATAAAAGACGTTTTATAAAGGTAGAAATGTATAGTGAGGAAAAAGTAGGGATTAGAAAAATGCTTTTAAGAGAAGTTGACATTTGCGCTGCAGTTTGAAGGATAAATAGAAATTTGCCAAGATAATTTGGGGGAGAAAAGCACTTCAAGTGAAGGGAGCAACATCAGTAGTCAGCAAAATATCAAAGAATGTGATATGTTTGGGGAAGCACAAGTAATCTGGTATTATAAGATGATATATCAAGAGATAAAATTGGACAATAAATGGTGATCATGTGGTCGAACCTAAGTTTGTGTGCCTGACCCACAGTGAGGCCAAACCAAACAAATTGTTAGAGTTTAGAGCAGAGAAAGGCTTATTGCAGCACCAAGCCAGGAAAAATACGTGGCTCATGGTCAAAAGCTCCGAGCTTCCTGATGGTTTTTGGAGAGATGTTTTAAAGGCAGAATTTGGGGTGATGATTACTTGGTGTGTGACCTTCTTCTGATTGGTTGGTGGTGAGATAACAGGGTGGTGTTCCAGGACTTTTGTGCTCAGCCTGAAGTTACCATCCTCCACCTGGGTGGGGCCTTGGTTCCAGTAGAAGAACTCAAAAATACATTGTTACGTATATCCCTTGAGGAACTAGGACTCTGCTTTATCACTCAGCTCTTGTTTCTTGACTGCTTTTCCTTGTTTCTGCATTCCCTCACCTCCCTAATCAGTAACTATTTGAATCTGCCCTTTGCAACCCAGGGAAGGTCTAGGAGCCTGAAACCTTTTTCCTATAGACAAGAGATACAGTAAGGTCCTTGTACCCAGGAGTGCCCCCACAGGGTTCTGCTCAGTTTGAATCAGACAGTGAAGTCTTTTAGAACATACTGAATTGCACAGATTTTACCCTAAAGCTGTTGGTGAGACATTAGAGTTTTAAACAGGTGCATGACATGGTCAGATTTGCATTTTGGAAGGGGCACTGTGGTGCCGCTATGGAGAAGTGATAGATGTGGGGATGGGAGTGTTAAGGAGGTGAGCAGTCTAAAAGCACAGGCGTCATGAATGATGCTATTTAAATAGTCCAGATAAGGTATGGTATGGCCTGAGTTAGAGGAGACACAGAATTAGAGAAAGAACGACAATTGAAAGTCAGAGAGAAATAGCAGTGCATGAGGATGTGGAAGTTGATTAAATATGGAAGGTAGATGAGAAGAAAGGGCCTGAAATCAGTATTTGGTCTCTGTCTTGGGTAACTGGATAAATGGTGTATTAGTCTTGTTGAGCTGCCATAACAAAATACCATACACTGGGTGACTTAAACAACAGAAATTTATTTTTCACAGTTGTGGAGTCTGGGAATTCCAAGATCAAGGTGCCAGCAAGGTAGGCTTCTTTTTGAGGTCTCTTCTTTTGGCCTGTAGGTGGCTGCTGTGTTCTCACATGACCTCTTCTTTTGTGGACGTGAGAGAGACAGAGGAAGCTCTCTGGAGTCTCTTCTTCTAAAGGCATTCATCCTGTCATCAGGGCCACACCCTCATGAACTTATCTAACCCTAATTATCTCCCAAATATCATTGCTTTGGGGTTAGAACTTCAACACATAAATTTTGGGAGGACACAATTCACACTTTAGCAGATGGTAATGCAAAAAATGTGAAGAGAAATAAAGGAGAAAGGCAAATTTGCCCAGGAGGAATGGGAGAAAGTCTGAGGAGTATGAGTTTAATTTTAGATATGATGGTGTTTAATTTCGAGTGCCTTTAGGAAATGCAGGTGAAGATTTCTGGCAGACACTTAGTTATGTAACTGTAGAGTTTTCAGAGAGCAGGGGGGACAAAATGTGATTTGAAAGTATTTATTGCTGGTATACATATAGAGGAGTGGAACAAGTGTGATGGAAAGAGGGCTGCAGATGGATCCCACAGGAACACTGAGATATGGCCCATAGGTAAAGATAGAGTGAAGGAGACTGAAAAGAGGCAGAGGGATGGGTAGAGAAACAGAAATCTGTGTTGTCATAGAAACAAAAGATGGGATTGTCATCAGCCATAGAATGTTCAAATAAAGATTCTGTTCATCTGACTTGGGCATTAGAACATCACTAGGGGATTGTTTCTGTGACAGTACCTTCATCTTGTATCAACTTTCATCAGTTCTGCCCATCCCTTGTTCTGCCGTGCCTAAGAATGACCCGGAATAATTTGCCTGCTACACTAGTTCTGGTCAGGCCCTGCTGGGCTGTCATGGGTTAGCCCAGACAGTGGAATCCCAAGCTAAATCAGTACTTTTTCAGATGCCCTCTGTGTGACCCGAGGTTGATTCTCTCTGATCCAGACCACCTTTTTGAACAAGCCGCCTCTGACTTTCTGCTTCAGATGTCTGTCCCCATTTCTCTAACTCTCCGGTCCTGTCCCCTGTGCATCTGATCCATCCTACTGCTTATGGGAGGAGATCCCAGCTCCTTTCTGGATGTTTATATGTTTGCTACATTTTGTTTTATGATCTGCTCCTTAATTTCTCTGTTTCCTATAGCTTTTGGAGAACATTCTTCCTGCAGAGGCTCCTGATCCCTTAGAATTGCTTTTTTAAGGCAATTACTGCTGGTGTTTGCCAGTCCAACTTTACTTTTTTAACAACCAAAAAGGAAAAAAAGATAAAAGAATTTGCTTAAGCCCAGAGGAAGCATTATGGGAAGTGAGGGCGGACGGTCCTGTGACTCTGCATTTTAAACAGGAGCCTCTCCTCATGATGAGAATTACCTTGGCCCGGGCTGAGCCTTCCCAGTGGACCCTTTTCCACTTAAGCTTTTTATTAAAAAAGTAAATTGGGATTATTGTATTCCCTCACTTTACTTTGGAAGTAAAAATTTTAAATTAATTGTGGCCTAAACTGATAGCAAACAGAGAGGTTCTGATAGCAGTCTGGCAGCCTCTTGTTTAGCCAGCAGAGATTTCGGTTATTGCTTCTGGGAATGGCTTGGCTGAGAGATTTTTAATTTACATTTTCTTCTTCCTTCTAATGAAGGATTGAATTATGACTTACTAGAAAATCCCCAGTGTCTCGGAGAGAGAGATGTTGACTGACTTCCTCTGACTGGCTTGGAGTGGGGCTATTCATTTGACGCTAGGTTTTAAGTCACAGGGGTGGCATTCTGAAGGATTTCTGCATGTAGGGCAGCACTGTCCGGAAAATGCCTGTGGCTCTCTTCAGGAGTCATAACTTTGGCACAGCGGGCAGGGTTGTAAAAGATAAGAAGAGCGTTTCTGTACCAGTTGCTTGCACTACTGGGATGTCCATCCTGGTAGGATCAGTCACCATGGTTCAAAGTCAGAAACATCGCCAGCCCCTCTGAACCTGCCTTTGCCTTGGCAGGTAAAGGAATCCCAAATGTCAGCCTCTTTATATAGCTACCACCTGCTAAGGGAACAGTCGCTAATGGACAGGACAGATTTGTAAACAGTAATCTCTGTGCTATAACAATAGCTCTCTGCCTGCTACATAGTGGGAATGGTAAAAGTGTGGATGTTGCAAAACGTAATTACTGGCCTGGAAATGTTCCTTCTGTGGCAGATGGTATGATCAAGAGCGAAGACAGACACGTCCTTCCACAGACCAAGGGTAATGGTTACACAATAGGCTTAGGTAACAGCCACTAGAGAAGACAGTTTTAGGTAAAACTCAGTGATGTATAGGAAAAGAGCTTCTTTGAATCCAGACAGCTCAAGGGAAACATCTTTCGAGGACACTGGGCTGGGGTCCCACTGCAAGCATGGAATGCCCAGTTCATACTTTAAGTGACAGGGTGGGTGTGTCAGGTTTGCCTGTGTCCCAGGACAGCTGCGTACTGGGGGTTCCATATTTCAGGAAAAGAATTTTAAAAGAAAGCAGCACCAAAACTGAGAGCAGAACTCAAGCATAACGACCTTGGAATAACATTTACTTTGTGCCTCCAGTTTTCTGAAAACAGCTTTCAACTGCAAAAATATTTTTTGAAGTTGCCTATTAGAGAAATCTGTCCTGGAGCTTATTTCACAGTTTCCTTATTGCTCCGTGCCAACCAGTATATGGTATCTCAAGGTGCACGTTCATTTGTTTAACCCATCTTATGTGTAACTGCTGTGCTGCCCAGCCCTTGCTGCAAAGATAGAGTGTTTTCCTGAGGACTGGATGAGACATGCTGTGGAGTTCAATTAATGCATTTTTTTCTAAATACAAGGATTTTTTTCCCAAGCACTAAGCCAAATAACACATGGAAAAGAGCCTTTAATGTTTTGTAGAAAACAGTCCCCATTTCGTAGTGCACACTGCAGGTTGAAAGATGGCATTCTGGCTTTTCCAGTCACTTCGAAAAGACGCACTAATTCCTATTTATTGTTCTTGTTTGGCAAAGCTCAGATTCTTAAAGGCAAAAGGGAGATAGTTTCCTAAAGAAATTGAATTTTCTTTCTGATAATTAAGGCGTTGAGATTCCAATATTTAGAAAAACTCCAGCCAAAGCAGGAAGATTACAAAATAGGAAGATTAAGAAGAAACATTTTATTTTTCGATGTCACACAGTTTAAGCCTAAAAGGGGATTGAAAATTGTCTCTTTTCTTATATTGGTGCAGTCATCAAATTATTTAGATCGTATGTATATAAACAGGTTTGCCCTTAGAATTTCCTGTTTGTTTCAGCTAGACCTAACAGTAGACAATAATTTCCCATGAGAAATAATGAGATGATTTGCCAACAAATGGCAAGGAGTTGATAATCACTTCTCTGTACATCCGAGGACTAAGTATAAAACCACTGATGGGGGCACTTGTCCTTGTTGCAATCCTAAGTGAAGGAGGCCTGAGTGGGAGTGGAGCTGAGAGACACAGGTCCACCCTGCTCCAAATGCTGCACAAGAGATGCCTCTGTGGGGACCAGGAAATAGTGATGAGCACTGATATCACTCAATGGTTGCTGTCAAGTGTGCACGTTTATGAGGATACCCATAGTAGTAACCATGTTTTATGCCAATTTTTCAGTGACTTGGGAGCCCTGTATTCTAATCTCGTTTTGTTAAAACTGTTCAGCTGAAGATAACCCCACACAAAATCCATTTCCAAGACTTAAGAAGGAATTCGATTTTGGATAGGAAAGTACAGTTCTCAGGAGCAATCTGATTTCCTCACACATGGTGTCCTTCTGACATTTGTAAAGGAAAAACTAGTAATAATGTAATAAGCATGTTTTAATAGTGTTTTACCTCATAATACTAAGATGTTTTAGACTGCTGTTCATGCATAAATGATGGGAGAGGAAATGGCTGACCATTCATGAAGAGTGGTCAGGGTCACGTATCATTTGGAAATGAAGACGTGCATTGGGAATCTGTGCAACCCCTTTACCTGTTCTGTTATTCCTCAAAGGTGAAAAGCATGCCTTCCTCTTCATTCCTGTAAATCTGCAGTATAGACCGAGATCCTGATCTCACTCTCATTCCTTTGTTCCTTACAATCTTTATTTTGTGTACTGAGCTATGGTTTTATATTATTAATGACATTTTAAAGATTAAAACTCTGGACAGTGTGCCATATCTTACTCATCATGACAGCCCCAGAAGCAAGGTGATTGAGGGTAGGGAGTAGAAAAGGATTGAGTGAGTTTCTGTCCACGGATGTGACTTTCTGTGGATAAATGAGCATGAAAAAGGAGAAAGGCCTTTTCAAAATATAGTTGAAATATTGTCATTGGACTACCAGACTTAAATTTACACTCTGCAGTATCTGTGACTGACCCACTGTCTACCTGCTTGCAAATGGTCTCTCCTCCAAGCAGAAGTAGGTAATGAGAATTTTATTCTAGCAATTCTCTATTTCAAACAGAATTCTGTAGGAGGTGCCGGTCTCTTTATGCATTATTAAATCTCTCACTGAGGATTTTTCTCCCCTAAAATCTGACATAAGGTTTTCATTGGAAACTATTGAATTCTGAGTTGATCTGCAATGCTTAGCAACTTAGTTGAGCTGTATCACTTTGAATTCAACTTCATGTTCCAAGTACTGATGTGTGTTTCCAGTATCTGTGAAAGAATCTGGGACCTTCGGTCCTCTTCCCGCCCCACCTCACTGCGCCACAGCCAATGCTTTGTTCAGCACCACATTCCCTCGTTTCCAGCAGAAATGAGTACTAAGTCTGAAGCCCTCTCTTTCCTACTTCAGAATTCCAGTCAGGATAGACATGGAACCTAAAAGAAACTTGTGGATTGTCCTTGCCCCATCTTCTCCTTCTCTGTCCCAGCTTACACCTGTTCTGCAAGGAATGTGCTGCCAGTTGCCTAAATGCATAGGAGAACTAAATAGGGATTTCAATAAATAGGGGAAACAGATGGAGGCTAGAAGCTTTGGCGAAGTTAAAAGAATTGTGTGCTTAATAGACTAAATGCTTAATAGCAGTAATAGCTGCCAAGTCACTACATAACTCACTAATATGCATGAACTGTAGCAGCAATAAAGTGACTGCTTTCAGTCTCAAGGACTTTCCTAAAAATTCAAGGTTGTAAGAACCTAACCTAGAGAATAATTACTTGTCCAGACGTGATAACAGACTCTGGCAGAACAAAAATGACAGCTTGATTCACAGACAAATATAAGTTGGTCTTGGATGTCTGGCTTCCATTTTTCTGTGGAGAGATAGATGTCTTTAAAATGCCTCAGCAGTGAACATCCTGTCAGTTTAAAAGGTCAGACACTGAAGTGTATCAGAAGAGATGATGCTGCACAGACCATTGAGAGAAAAGAAAATGATTTCATTATCCTCGTTCATCTGCTATAGATTAATTCAGTTCCCATCATCGTGGCAGTTAAGGCACTTTTGTATGCTGTCCTGACCTAGTGGAGGAACCAGGTAATAAAAAGCAGCACCAGGCAGGAGGGCAGCCATGGCTGAGTTGATATTCCTTAGAAACAAATGCTGTTTGGAACAGTTTGGAGTTGATACATTCACCTGCAATTGATTAAGAAAAAAAGAGCACAAACAAAAAGCAACTCCTAGAAACATTGCCCTGTATGTTGGAAAGTGAGTTTGCATCTTGGATGGTCAGTGAGCCACACCAGGACTTGAGAAAAAAGTCCTGTGAAGAGACATTTTGCTGTTCCCAGGGGACACTGTAGAGGTGGATGGGGGAGGTAGAAGAATGTCGGAGGACTGCTACTCTCCCACGTCAAACGGAGGGCTGATTTTTCTGCCAACCCAAACTTCCCGGTAGTTTAATTGCAATATCTAGAAAGAGAACACAACAGATCCTCCGAAACTAGCACTTTCTGATTTTCTGTTTGCTCAGTCACTCCAGGTCAAAACCTGTGTCATTGTGCTTAAATATTCCCCTAGGACCTCTTAAATTACTCCCCAATTTATATTCATTCTACTTCCACTGCCTTCACAATGTCTTCTTTATCTCTTCCATTCTTTCCACTCCTACTTACACAGTCCCCACAGAAGACCTCATTACTCCTCACTTGGACAGCCATAATAGCTTTCTAACTGTCTCCTCACCTACCCTTCCAAACCCTAATGCATTCTACTCACAACTGACATATTAATCTTCCAAAAGTCTCTCTTTAATCATGTCACCCCCTTGCTCTAAAATGTCAGATGGCTTCCCAGTGACTACTAAATTAATACTAGGTTTTCACCCTAGCATCTGAGGCTCCCGAGAGTAAGCCTTAGCAGCTCATTTGTGCCTCATTTCCCATTAGTCTTCCATGCCCCGTATGCTCTGGTCAGTCCAGACCAAGGGACAATCCTAAGCCGCATTTCCTGAGCAGCCCCATTTATGTTTCTGCTCATTCTTTTCCTTCTTCTTGGAATGTCCTTTTTTCCCTTACTTTAGCTCAGAATCCAACCCATTCTGGAGTCAACAACGATTCAAGATTTCTAGCAAAATGGCAAAATGGAGTCACCATCAATTGAGAAGGGGAAGAGTGGGTAAAACAGTTTGGGGAGGGAGGCAAATATCAGGGGTTCAGTTCTGAACATACTTGAACTTTGAAATTTCATCTAGGGGTCCAAGTTGAAAAAGTGTGTATGCAGTTGGATACATTCAACTATAAAATGGGAACAATAAGTCTTACATTACCCAACAAACAGAACTGACCTAAACATGAAATATGATAAGATTATGCATGCAAATTTCATATTATTTGAATATGCTATGCTGTGTTTCCTTTTTATTATAATTTTGTGTTTGTGTATGTGTCTCTTATGTATTCTCAATCATCTTGAAGACAAAACTATGATCATTTTATTTATTTTCCATTCATTTTGAAAAAAATGTGTTGTTTATCTTTTCTTACAAATGAATACATCTTCGTTGGAGAAAACAGTGAGGATATTAACTGAACCTACTGTGGTGATCATTTTGCAATATATACAAATATCAAATCAGTACCTTGTATACCTGAAACTAATGTGTTATGGAAATTATGCCTCAGTAGAAAAATGAAAATGTACAAAATAGCGATAGTCATTAAAAAACAAGTTAAAAATAACTACCTGTCATCCCATCACTCAGAGATTAAAAACGTTAACATTTTAGAGTATATCCTTGAACTTTACTTTATTCCTTGATGGTTTGTTAGTTTGGGGCTATCCGTCCCTCATGATACGTATTATAACCTGTTCCTTTAACATGTTTAAAAACATTTACTCAGTTGAATTAAAAAATGTATTTCAAGTTTTTAAAGAATAAGCCTGTTTAAAAGAGACATACAGAAATATATGCTTCCTGATTCCTTTACAACTTTCTCTACTTCTTTGGCTAATTTTACTGAAACTTGAATCTAAGATTTTCAAGTCATACTTTTTCTTGACATTATATCTTCAATATTGAAAAAGAAAATAGATTTTTTTTCACCCCAGAAATCCCTGCCACGGGTCCTCAGAAATTGCTACACACACACTGATACCAACTGTGTGGTTGATTTTGTCATGAATTTTTAACCTCACTCCTGACTCTATTTTATGTTGCAATTCTTATTTTTCTTCATTCTTTTGTTCCTAATGTATACTATCTAACAGCATTTTTTGGTGCCATTTAAAGGTTTTAAAAAATCCTTCCTGGGACAAGGTTTCAAGCAGCTAACCAACAAACATATTTCTACCTTATAAGCACATGCTAGCTATGAATTACTGCTAATGGTCTCAGGCTCCTAGATGAGGAGGGAGAATACGTGTGCATAGTATGATGACCTTACGCACTCTTAGGTCCAGGCTGCATAGGTTTTAGAAATCATGTAATTCTGCTTTCTTAGATTGGCTTGTTATGAAAAAAACGTATTCCACAATTCCTCTATTCCTTTCTTTTTCAGTAGAAAGGGAAAAAAATAATGATTAATCAAATGTTATAATAGCACCTATGTTGCCCAAACTGCAATGTTTATATTTATTGCCATTATTAATATGATTGCGTTTGTGTCTTTGATGATCATTTTGCTCAGTATTAATATTTTAAGATAAAAGTGTCTCCAACGGAATTCTGGCAGATATTATATTTATAGTACTAAAGTTAAGGCAAACAGGGAATTTAGTTCGAATAGTTTGGTTATCCAAATATTTTATACCAATAAAAGCAGGTGATGTATTAGTGAAAAAAAAAAAACTATTTCCAGTCCTCCCAGATTCTTTCTGTTCAGATATAAATAATTAAGATTTACGGGGAAAATAATAAGTAGGTGTGAACATCTGCACAAAATATCATATAGGCTTAGGTAAAATAAAATGTAATTCTAAGCCGAGGGTGGCAAGAGATCAGATTAGGCAAAGGAAAGATGCATACAGAACACAGACCTCATCACAGAGCATTGAGGAAACTCCAGCCTAAATGTGGGTCCATAGTTGACTGAAATTATCCCTGTCTGTATGGTCTTAAACCACCCACCTTTTTGGTGCAGAGAAAATGCCTCACTCCTAGTCTGACAAAGGGATCTGAGAAAATGGTTTTGATAAGGCAGCAAAATTTAATTTTTAAAAAAAGTATCCTGTGATAAAGACTGTCATATTGGGTGTTATATTATTTTAACGTGAGGAGTAAAAAAAGATTAAAGGGGCACATTTGGGAAAACAAAGGCATAAGAAGTTCATATTTTAAAGAGCAGTGCAAACGGACGAAGTGTAAAGTGACCGTGCTGCTCTTTGATACAAAGATTCCTGCAACAGTCGCTTCACTGCTTTTACTCATACTGAAGCCTCACTCTTTTGAGCACTAGAAAGGCAAGATCAGAGGGCGAGAGAGACTATAGTGCCTAAATCTAAACATCGTTGGCACCGAACTGATGGAGATCACTAATGGAGCAGACAATTCATTCTCCTTTCTAATTGGCTAAATTACCTGTGGTCCACACGAGGAAAAAAAGTGAAAAGACACAACAAATAGCATCACTTACAATTTGGGATCTGAGAGAGTGTCAAAGTAGCTGCATTCTGGCAACAGGCAACAACCTTAGTGTGCTCCAGGTCTAAGAAATTCTGGCTATTAATTCAGGTGACAGCTCCCTTTGGCCAATGGGTACAGTCAACATTGAGTAGGACTGCTTGTGAAAAATTTCCTCAGCATCCTTGAGGCAGGTAGAAAAGAATCTCTGTAACCTGCTACCATTCCTGCCTATTATCCAAGATCTTCCTCCATCAAGCTTAATTATAATTCCCAACACTACTTTTAGAAACATTTCAAATGAATGATCTAAATATGCTTAACTGTATCTTCAATTTGGATGCAAAAGGAAAGTTAAAGGATAATGTCTATGGCTTTAGGGGCATACCTAGAAATAGAAATAAATGGCTTTTCCAGTAGATTAAATGCCAAAAGTAAATTAAGTATTTGATATGCTGGAGAAAATGTAATTTATTACCAATGTGCCACATATTGTGGTAAAAGTTCCGATAATAGTAAGTCAAAGCCACTGTTGATTTTAATGACATATTGTTTCCTTTTCTGTTGATGGCTTATATTTTTCATTTACTGAATTTGATCTTTTTTTCTATATAAGGAACAGATGAATCATAATTTTACAAGTGCTGCCTGAATTAGTAAAGACTAGCAATGCCATTTGCAAAATGGCCAATTTAAAAAAAAATGATTTTAATACTATATGTCTGCTGCCTAATGCAATCATGTTTTAAATCAAGCACTAAGTATCCCTTCCCTTCACTCAAAAGTAGGGTGATAAAATTTTTGTACTCCAAAGTGCACTCTGAAAATTGGACAGTGTATCTGCTAGAGGTAGATATACTCAATGGAGTATGCACTCCAGTAGCAGATGCATTGGTTTTGTGCAGAAGTGGGAAGATTTTCCTTATTTCATAGAGAGTGGATGAGTATTTCAGGAACTGAAAGCATTCAGACTACCAAGCCCTTGGGTAGAAATGAGTGACTTAGCAACATCCATCCCCCTACCAGTAAAATGACAATAAAATTATACAAAGACTTAATAAATCTGTAACAGCTCTGACAAGAGAGTGCCTGAAATGTCTAGGACAGTTTGGAGAATGTCTGGAAACTAAAAAGCAACCCAAAATACATATAGGCAAAAAGTTATCATGGAGAATAGGGCTGCTTCCTAGAAAGCCTTAGTTAGGATATAAAAAGGAAAGAAAGAAAGAGGCAGAGCAAACATGTTTCAGCAATATCCTAGCCCGGGTATAGCAAGAAAAAGAATCTGAAGAATGCAACAGGAATACAACAGCATGTTTCAAATATGCTGGCAGAGAAACTTTGGAGTGCTGTGATGGTAGTGCAAAGGGAGAAGCCACAGTTGTGGACTTCCGTGACCCAGCAGTCCTCTGATGCTGGTGAGCTGCACTGACGACCAAACTTCAGGCAAGGCTGAATGAGGAAGTTGTGATACAGTCCGGAGTTGTGTCCTTTCACTTGTCCTCTCAATCTCTTGAACGATGAGATTCTCTCTACATCATCTGCACAACCTCTTTGCTAACAAATAGTGAATCAAGGTAGAATAATTGCTGAGAGGACAAAGCCTGGAGTCACAGTCTCACATTTGATCTAGGTTTTGCAACTTGGTAGCTGTACAACACTGGATGATTACTTAAGTAAGCCCTCTTAAAAATTTTTTATTGACATATAGTTGATGTACAGTATTATATAAATTACAGATACACATTATAGTGATTCACTAGTAGTCTGTGCCTCTTAATCTTGTACCTTACACTGTCCCTCCCCTCTCCCCACTGGTAACCACTAGTTTTTTCTCTATATCTGTGAGTCTATTTCTCTTTTGTTACATTCACTAGTTTGTTCTATTTTCTATATTCCACATATAAGTGATATCAAGCAGTATTTGTCTTTCTCTGTCTTAAGTTCTCTCTACCTCTCTTTCTGTATCTATAAAATTGAGTCATATTAGTACCTACCACTTAGGGTTGTGAGTTTTCTATAAGCTAATATATATACCTAGCATGTAGGTAAGCACTATATGTGTTTGTTTTTTATTATTATAATAAAATAATGATTATTTATTTGAAAGAAAGAGTTGAGGAACTTAGTGTAAGAAAATACAGACATAAAAGAGAAATAATAACAGAGAATAAAATTGAGACTGTTGAAAGTTGTGGAAGACAGTTCATCTATCTAATCAGATTCCAGTAGCAGATAGAAGTAAGAAAATTATGAAAGGAATAGTAGAAAATTTCTCAGAGCTGATTATCTCTGTTATTAGATTAAAAGAGATTCCTGGATACCAAGGAACAGAATAAAAAAGAACACACAAACAGCCTTGTGAAATTTCAACTGTCAGAATCAAGAGGAAAAAAATCCTAAAACATTTTCAGAGAATAAACACAGCTTACCTACACATGAGTGAAAACCAAACTTGCTTGAGGCTTCTCACCAGCACCACTGGAAGCTAGAAGTCAGTGATGCATCATCTTCAAAGTTTGTAGGAAGATGACTTTGAAACAAAATACTGTGTCTAGCTAAATATCAATCAAGCATGGAAGTAAATACACATATATTTACAAGAATACAATGACTCAAAAAGCGGTCACACACACTCAGAGAAAATACTTATTTGAAGATAAACTTAGGCCAAATAAAAAAGGAATTAAAAAAAAGTAGTGCATAAGAGACAAAGAATTGGGGGACAAACCTAGGATTCTGATGAAAAGATATTATGAACTGTCAGCTTTTTAGTAGCAGTTACAAGTAGCAGAAAGCCCTAACTCAACTGGTTTAAACAATAAAGAAAATTTGTTAATTTAAAAATCAGAACATTCTGAGTTAATGAAACTGCAGGGTTGATTAATTCATTAGTTCAATTTTGTCACCAAGGATCCAATTTCTTTTCAGTTTTCTACTTTGCCACCTTCTAAAAGTCTTCCTCCAGAATCACAGGATGGCTTCTGCAGTTCAGATATCACAGTTAGACAAGAGCAAGTCCAGCAGGAAAAAGAATGAGAGACAGGGAGAAGCTCTTTCTCTCTGCTCACCCTCTTCTCTCTACTTTTAATCAGTGAATAATACTATCCCAAAAGCCTTTAGCATATTTACTCTTATTTCTCATTGGCCACAATTGTGTCTGTGTCTACCCATAGACACCAATCCCTGGCAAGGAGAGTAAGATTATCATGATTGCTTAAGACAAAACAGAAAGTTTCATGAGTGTATGTGCAGTTTTTATGTATCAATTATACATCAATACATCTGTAATTTTTTAAAGACAAAACACAAAATGACCCCTTTCTTTGAGTAACATAGGAGGATAAGCATACATGTTAGACTGAGTCATGATTTACAGCTGAAACTGGTACAGAGGTAAATTTACAAATTCAGCTGTTACATGTTAGAACCAAAAGTCAGTGAGCCCTATGAAGAAGATTCTCAAGAATACCATTACACAAACTGACAGCATTACACAAATGTAACGATTAAGATGATCATGATTAGGGACGAGGAAAGGAAGACATGTCTTTTGTGTCAATAAGAGGAGAGGAAGGGAATTAAAAATTCTAAGAAGGGGAAGAAAACTGTTAGGTCATGGTTCAAATATGAAGCATGGAAAAATGTGGTCTGAATCTGACCATGGGAAGTATATGACTCAGAGTGTCCTGAGCAAGAGAACCCAAACCCCACCGGTTAGATAATTTAAAAAGACTGACAGATCTCAGTGAACGAGTGGTCATTTTGGATTTGTAATAGATGCCATCTCCAGTCAGTTGTCCATGATATACTTGTTTGTTACTCTGAACATCATTTATCTCTTTTATAGGATACTTTGTTTACAGATCAATCTTTCTCAATTAATTTCTTTTGGAAAAACATCATGAAAGTAAATGTAAGTTTTAAAAGCTGTTCTTTAAAAATTAAAAAGAGGTTTCAAATTGTTTGATCTTTACATAAGCATAAGCACTCTCTTCTGATTTCAGTGAGACATCTGACTCAGTTTTACTCCCTGGAAACTTTAACTATTTAAGAAATACACAGTTTAAACAAAAAAAAAAGCTATGACCATAACTTTAGGAAAAAATCTTGTAAGAACTAATGTCTATTGTGTTGAAGAAGCAAAGTTCAGACATCTTTTTAAAGCTACAGGTTCTTTGCTATAACTAAATTTAAGTAAAATTAAATGCATTATATTTCTGTGACATTTTAAAAAAATTGTCAGTTCCTTAGCCAGCACGTGTCCACATGGTTTTGGTGTAACTTATCAAGTTTTGGGTTGATTCGGCCCGATTATCATAATAAAGCTGTTCTTTTTCAGCTGTAATTTTCCACCTGTGAGTGAGGGTTTGGCTTGTTAAGTGAGCTTGAGTATTTCAAGAGATGATTCATAGAAGCCAGAGCTGACTGGTTGACCTCATGGGACGAAGTAAAGGAGCCGCTGCCAGTTTCTGCCCTCTTGATAACGTACAGCTGTCCCACACACATGCACAAACACACACATCCAGCAGACGAAGGCCACTCCTTATGGTAAGCAAGTTTTAAAGGATGAGCTAGACAGCTTCTAGATGGACAGTTAGCAAATAAATTGTGAGCAGTATGTTGTCTCTAGAAAAGTAAAAGTTCAAAGGTTTTGTTAGTGAATGAATAGAGTGAGTTAAAACGAAATCTATAATAGGAATGCGAGTATTGAATGAGATAATTCAAGTACTGCACAGACTAAAAACATTGCTGTTCTTTCTACCTCTTGCAAACCTTATGAAACAATCCATGTAAAATTGCTTTGGAAATTATAAAAGAATACTGTTAATGTTCATTACCGTAAGATATTTCAAACATAGCTAAAGTGTCAGCTCATTTAGTGTATGAGAAAGTGAAAATATTTCTTAGTTTATCTTGAAACCACATATTTAGAACTACATACTACCAAGTTGAATTAGCACACTTTTTTCTCACATCTTTTTAGATGACTGGATTATAATCATTTTTAGTCCCTATTAAACGTAGTAACAGTTAGAGCTTCTTGCTGCAGGGAAGGCTTTAAGTTTTTCCCTCTTTTCTTCTAATTCTTCATGGAGAAATGCCTAAAATATTTCTCAGTTGTGTCCCTTCCTCCCCATTTCATTAATCTTCTTCCTAGAGTTCATCAACACATCACACCCAAACTAACCACATCTCAGCGTCCCACCTTGCTTTCCTGTCCATCAATTCTTGGATCCATCCTTGTCATGGCTAGTCAAAAGCAATGTTATTTTTATCATGTCCACTCTCTTATGAGCATTTATAACAGAACCAATGTGCTAAGAAGGAAATTGTAAATGTAGGTACGAGAACAGGAATGAAGACAAAATTCTTATTATTTATGGATGAATTGGAAAATGTCAGTGGGCTGTGGCTAGACAATGCTTAACATAAGAATAGAAGCCATGTTCTACTTCTTATTTCTTTTGCTCCATTTCTGAAAGTATTCTGATGACGGTTACAGGACAATTCCTTTTCATCTTCCTTTTCCCTCCAGAGATAATCCTGACCTTCTTACTTTCCACAAAAGGGTGGGTAAAGAGATAACTGTAATGAGAATTATTATTAAGCTTTTAAAAAGTTAGTTGTACATAGAATTATGAAAAGCAAGTCAAAGTAGCAGTATTATAAGCTGTTAAAAAAGAGAGAGAGCACTGTTTATCCTTAGGTTTTCTTTTAAAATTCTTTGTATAGTTGGTATATGGTTTTTTTAATTAGCATTGTCCATATAGCAAATAACCTACTTTCTTTTAAGTTTATAAGCATGTCATTGCTTCATGGGAGTAACAGAGCCTTGCTTTGGCATTTTTAATTGTTTGTTCCTAAGCCTAATTTATTCTCGAATTTTATGTAATGAACTGGCTAGCTACCTTTTTAAATAGCCCCTGCTAAGCCATAATAGGAAATAAAACAACAAGTACTCCTTAGGGAGAGGGCTGAACAAGACCTGTAGACAATCACCACTAATGGTCATAACTAAAGTTTAGTGTGTATGTATGCACACACGCGCGCACACACACAAACACACACACACACACACACACACACATTTCAGTCCTTCTGAGTATAACTTTTTAAAATTTTCCAACATTATGATCATGTGCATATCAATAAAGAATCTTAGTTGTAGTCAACCAAAAAGAACTTTAGTTTCTCATTCAAAGTTTAGGGCAAATCTTCCTTGTAGTATCTACTTAAGTAGCCTGTATCATAGCTGGAAGGGAGGCTGGGAGAGCAAGCTTATGGCATTTTTACTTACTGTACTATATTAGTCAGGGTTCTGCAGAGAAACAGAACCAATAGGATGGATATGTGTGTGTGTGTATGTATATATGTGTGTGTATATATGTATGTATGTGTGTGTATATATATATATGGCATTGGCTTATATGTATTATTGTAAGGCATTGACTCACAAGCTGTTTGCAGCTGACACTAAAATTTACTTTAATAAGACATTCTCCTATTACACGCAACCAGTCATTTTTGAGTGAAGAGGCACTTGGTAAGACTGGAAAATCTGACAATAAACTTTTTATTGCCGAAATTATGTTTCAGGCAGAAGTCTAAGTAATTATCAGTGCTATGTGAGACACTGTTGTGTGGTATAGGGCATTCAGCAATTCCATGAATGGTTGTTTCATGGGTGGGGAAAGTCCAAACCAATAATAGCTATCTGTTCTAATATGGAGAAACTGAAGTTCCTCACATTGTTAAATGCATCAACCTGACACCCAACATCTAGATGCCTCACCAAGAGTTAGGGTTGAATAGTTGGTGCTATCGACAAATGGAAAGTCATCATTGGCAGTAGCTGGATTGGCCCAGTGGAAATTTCCTAAAGGAAATCCACATTATTGATCCCATGCCAAGTCTTCCTTCTTTCCACCATCGTCACCTCAAACCTTCTCTCTCCTTCTTCTATTGTGGAATACCTATTTATGGCACCAATTTTTATATCGGTGTTCTTATTTTCAAGCCACAAAAACTGTCAGAGTTTCTGATTCAAAATCAGAAGTTTGTTGATCTAATAATCACTAGAGTCTAGATCAGTTACTCCCAAGGTGCGCGAGAGCCTGGGAAAGTGAGTGTCTGCTGTTTTCAGCGTCTATACTGGGCAGCAATACCACTAGTTTGGGAATTCCCCAAATGTATGAAGGAATTCTCAGTTGTTCACTAGCCAAATAAAATGACAAATTTTCACAACTAGGGTTTCCTGTCATTGATGTGGCTGTGGTTTTTGGTTAAAGTGCATAACTTATTTCAGGAAGAATAATTCTGCCTCAGGTTATTCGAAGTTAAGAAACTTGTAACTGCACCCCAATGTGGAGGTAGCATATAAAAAAGAACAGGATTAAATGTCCCAATTGCATCATCATCATCATTCAACAAGTGTTTATCGACTGCCTCCAGTGCCAGTCCCTGCATTAAGGGTGGGTGTACAGAATGATTAAGACAAACATGACCATGGTGCTCAAGGATCCTACAGGTTACCAGGAGGAAATCAAACAATTGATTGATTGATTATATTTGTGACAACGTCTCTGAAAGATAAATATAAGATACCATGAGAAAAAAATAACAGGAAAACAGGACTTGTCCTTCCGGGTCACAGCAGGATCATTGATGAAACTACATTTACAATGAATCCTGCAAAAATAAAAATAAAGGGGCATCAACAAAGAGAAGGAATGTTTGTGCCAGAGTCACATAATCCCTGACTATTATGCTCCACTGCTCCACGAATTTCCTAGTCCTTCATGTTTATTTAATAGAGGATACATAAAGTTATTTATAGATTATTGGTGTTCATGCTGGGCTCAATTTAACTACAGTCTGTAAAAATATAAATAAAACACATTTTATGCTAAAGGGATCACCCATATGGAATAATGATATGTCCCCTGTCCCTGCATTTCTATGAAAATGGATAGCTCCACCTTATTGGATGGGAGGTTTTGTCTTCTGATGTAGTGTCAGTGCTTTCCTCAATGAGAGCCTAATGTACCATTCGAATCATTGCTTTGCTACGAATAGAAAGTTAAAATTGTGCAGATATTTTACTCCCTCTGCACTTCCCATTTTGGCAGCTTGGCTTTCTGGCTGGTTACTTTAATCATTTTAAGTGCTTGAACTAAGGACCCATTTAACACTTTGCATTAATAAAGAAAAATGTGGTCCAGGAAAACCCAACTTAGAATCTTGGAGGTCATATAGTTTAACCTCCATCTAATTCGGGGAACTCTGCTTCACTTGTCTGACAGGTGGTTATTCAGGATCAACTTAAAACCTTCCAGTGATGGAAAGTTCTGTGCCTTCACAAGGCAAGAAAGACTCCAGATGGGTTGAACGAGCAGAATCAGCCCTGAGATCTGGACATTGTACATCTGTTATCTGATAAGATAGGTTTATGTGTAAGTGACAGAACAAACATCCAAATGAACAATGGCCTAAAAACACCAATACTTCTTTTTAAAACTTTATGTAAAAAAGGTCCGGCAGTTGGCAGTGAAGGGCTACCACTGAAATTCCACAGAGTCGTCCGGGACTCAGGGTGCTTAGGCCCCTTTCAGGTCCAGGCTGCCAAACCTGGGCCTTTGTCCACATGGACCCAGATGGCTGTTTGAGCCTCAGCTATCAGGTTTAATTTCCAACCAGCATGAAGGGTGAAGGGGCTGTCTTTTAAGAAAGATTTCAGAAAGCCGAAACAAAACTTTTCTACATATGTCTCACTGGCCAGAACAGTCACATGAAATGCCTGATGCAAGTCTTTAATGTAGGGAGCCATACACACAGTTAACAGCTGTAGGTCTTATTACTAAGGAAGACGAGGGAGTGAGATTTAGGGTAGAATGGGGGTTGACAGGTTTTTCTGCAAAGGGCCAGATAGTAAATACTTCTCAGCTTTACACGCTCTATGACCTCAGATGCAAATATTCAGCCCTGCTCTTGTAGAGCCAAAGCAGTCATAGCCAATACATAAGCAAATATATGTGGCTGTGTCCCAGTAAAACTTCATTTGTAAAAACAAGCAGGGGGCCGTATTCAGCCCAGACACTGACTTACCCCTGGAGCAGACAAATAGAAAGCTGTACCACATGGATTCATGTATCTTAAGATGACATTTGTCTTGTTGATACCCTTTGTCCTGTTGTTGGGTCACATTACTATCTAGGCAACTAGATCCTTGGTTTAATTTTATATAATGCTGATAAAGCAATGGTTTTATATTTTTAAAACCTTACATTTATCTCCAATACACTCCGCGTTTTCTGCTATTGGTGAATTTGTTAAGCATGCCTTCAATATCGTTCAAATTGCTAGTGAAAATGTTTGAAAAGGATAATGATATGCATGTTCCAGAGATTTTTCTCCACAGTTAAACAAACAAATATTTATTGAACACCTATTATATGCCAGACACTAAAACTATAAAAGCATTGAGGAAGGAGCTCTTGCCCTTTAGCCCTATGCAGTGCAGTTCAGTGGTGAAAATTTGGCAACAAATCAGATTTATTCAGGGAGCTTGATCAAGTGTGGATTCCTGGAGAAAATCTGGAGTAATTTTAATTAATTAGATTTATGGTGGGTCAAGGGTCAGGACATCTTAATTTTTAATACAACACCCTGGTGATTCTGATACAGTCCATAATTTGGAACTAACGGCTACTAAGTTTGGAGGAGGACTGTCATAAGACCAGTTACTGTACCTTGCCTACAGTGAATGGCATTATGAGAATTTCAAGTGCCTAACTTCAGGATATACTCTGTGACTGGCCTCAGATTTCCAAGATGGGAATTCCTTTTTTATTTTTTACTGTGAGATTGATTAGTGTCCACTCAATCTTAGTGAATAGTGATTACCTTGTTCCTTTCTAACTAATCACACATAATAAATGTTACTAGTTGTGAATGCTTATGCTGTATCCCGGCACAGTGATAAAGACTTTACACATAATGCTGTATATAAACCCCTCAACAATCGTAGGAGGTACTACTATTATTAACTATATTTCACACATGAATAAACTGAAGTGTAGAGAGGTAAATAATTGTCTAGGCTCACAACTCTTACGAGTAGCAGAACAAGGGTATAAACCCAAGCTCACCCAATTTTAGAGCACCTGCTTTGAACTATTCCTCAATACCATGTTTTCAAATCAACTTTCAACATTTCTTTCTGGATTCCACTAGATTTACCTAAGATTTATTAAGCCACATAATCTAGACTCTAGCTTTTCCCCCTTAAAAAGGCATTTTAAACCTGACACAAAACAATACATACACACTGCATGGTTTTATTTACAGAAAGTAATAAACAGAACAAAGCCATACCGATCCTCAGGAGAATGGTTGCCCTTGGAAGGGGGCAGAAGAGGGGCATCTAAGGTGCTGGTAATGTTGTATTTCTGATCTGGCTGCTATTACAGGGGTGTGTTTAGTTTGGAAAATTATGAATCTATACAGTTCTCTTTATGTTTATTATACTTCATAAAAAGTAAAACTATATACTTTGTTCATCTGTTATTAAGGTACTGAGAGAGATACAGTGAGGCATATTTAAAATCACTGATGAACCAGAACACTTTGGGAAAACCTGTATCTATGGTTCTCAACACTCAATGTTCATAAAAATCACATGAAAATACTATCAGAGCTCTAACTCCCAGAGGTTCTAGTATTAAGTGGGGCTTGGGTCTCTTTAGTTAAAAAGCTCTCTAGGTAATTCTGCGCTGCCAGGACTGAGAATCACTACTCCAGTCTATGGGGCACTCTTCTGACTGCTGACACCTCCAGCTAGACCAGGAGGTAGGAAACAGCGGAGCCGCTCAGGCTCTGGTCCTGAAGATCCCAGCAAAAGGGTGAAGGAGGAAGATTTGTGGAAATCACGGGAGCAAGGGAGGGTAAATTAGTTGAATCCATATTCAGTGGTAGTTGGGAAATAATGTAGGCACCTGAGGCTGTGTCCTCCTTATATAAACGAAAATGAAACGCCCTTTAAAAATTTTTATTCTATCTAAGCTTACAAAATTGAAGGCCTAAAACCATTGTCTTTTGGCCCAAGGCTCACTTTGTTCAGTGTGCCATTATCTTTAATTATGGTATGGAAAGTCATTTTTGCAGATTTTCATTCATTTATTCATCCCAGTATTTTATTGAGTGTGTGCCTCAGATCTTTTGATGAGCTAGACGAGCTATTTATTTATTTATTTATTTTTGTCATAGACGTTATGTTCCATAGAGGGAGAGAAAAATAAAGAAATAAGAGAAAATTTTGTTCATCCAGTCCCCAGTATGTAGATGTTTTACCAGAAATATATTAATCCTTAAAACTCTGAGAGGGGTGATAGGCTCCTGCTCTACTGATGAGGAAATGGCACACTGCTCGCAGTAATCTGACGGAGCCTGCTCCTACCCTATTCCAACTTACTTCGCTGCCATCCAAAGTGAAAGTTAGTGCGGCTTTGTGGGTGGATTGTGAAGGAAGCAGTTGACCAATGGCAACAAAATGAGCCCTTTCTAGATGCTAGTCACTGTTCTGTGTCTTACAACCAGCCATTCATTTCTGCCTTCTTAGCATAAACTCACAATGTCCCTTACGCTTTTGAAGTCCTTCAGCTGCTTCCAGTCAATGCTTTCAGTTTCAACCAAGGGCTGTCCACAAACTTGGTACAGGATAGGAGGCCCTTTTTGAGCTCATCTTTCTTTACTGCTCCAATTCCATACTTCTCCAGCCTCATCCAGTCCATGGGTTACCTTTTCCAGGAAGCCATCTCAGGTGACATAAATCCCCAATCTTCCTAGTTTGGTTATATTTCTCTCATAGCTCTCATTACACCAAATTAAGCTTTTCTTATTACTTACACACTCCCCTTCTCTGTGCAATTTTGTAAATTTAAATTCCTTCCAAAAGACATTTTTAGTAGACACGGTAGGCTGCCCACTCAATACTCATTAACTCAGTCTTCCTTGTCAACACAAACTAGCTTTATCTAAGTATCCAGCTTTCAGGGAAAGTGACTATATTCTCAATTCAGGAGTCAATCCTAGATTAGTATATTGGGTTTGCTGCCAGTAATTGGTTTAGGGATGGAAAAGTGACATAATTCTGGCCAACGACACATGAAAGGATGTCAACTGGGTGGTGAAAAACTCCTGTAAAGATTTCCTCCGTTTAAAAAAGTGACACAGAGAAAGAGTTTCTTTCTTTGGTCATTGTTATGTCTGGAAGTTCGGTAGGAAAATGTGGCAGTGGAAATATATAAAGAATCTGGGTTTTCTAGGCCTTCATTAAGTGGATGGATGACAAACTGTAGAGTCACAAGGGGTGTCTTGTCTTGTTATCTGCAACTAAAAGTATCCAGAATGAGACAAAATTGAGTCTCTTTAATTTTTTGTATTTTGTTCCATATAAACAAGCTGAGAGTTCACAACAGTTGATTCCCCCCTCCACCTAATCACCAGACCTCTGTTTTTCAAAGAATGGCCTGTAAATATTCAGAGATTTAATGTTATTCAGGGAGACAGTAAAAGTCAGCAATGTCATCTGCTGTAGTTTCTGTTTTTTAAAATCAAACAATGGAAACATACATATTTTTATTTAAAATGGGATAACTGGAGGACCTCTGAATACTTTTGAAGTGAAAATTTTAGGCAGTTAGTAAAGCTCAAATAAAATGAGGTTGCTGATGAATTAGTTACTTAGTCTACCTCTCACCCAATTTAATGTTGGTGCCATCCTGATAATTTTTAGTTTTATGTTGTTTTTGTTTTTAATAATATTTAACTTTTATTTTATACCCAGGATGAGCATTTGGATAGAGCAAAGAGCAGTCAGGAATGCCAATGCTGAAGCACAAGTTGATGGGAAATGTAAAAACAATAATAACTGCAAATTTGCCTCAGTGGGTTCTACGCGAGATCCAGTTCCATATGTTACATGTATCTGTTTCAGAATTCTGCTCAGTATCAAAAGATGCCTCCAGTACTTTGAAAATTAAACAGATAAAATCTAGTGGTGATTATATCTAATTTGGCTTTTCATTTATGGAGAATAAAAACTCTCCACACCCACAATCTGTTACTTGAAGAGAAGAGCTTATAAATCACAGTTTAAAACTTTCCCTTTTTGTCTCATCCTTTTTAAAAGGTGGAAATTATAGACATAATCCATTGATTTTTGAAGTGTAAAATGGAGAATACTTAACAAGGTCATGAAGAGCTTTGTATATTTTTATGTTGTATAGTTTTAATGGCATCTCTGGAATCAAAGTATAGAAAGATTTTTGGTCATTTTTAAAATATTTTCCTTAGATCTTATTTTAGACTTAAGGGAAATTTGCCAAGTAGTACACAGAACACCCAGGATGCCCATCACCCATCTTCTTACCACAGGACAATGACCAAAGATGAGAAATTAACATTGGTCCAATACTATTATTTAAACTAGAGACTTCAGTCAGATTTCACTAATTTTCCATAAATGTCCTTTTTTTGTGTTCCAGGATCCAATCCAAGATCTCACATTTAATTTAGTTACCATGTGTCCTTGGTCTCCTCTAAATTGTGACAATTCATCAGGCTTCTCTTGTCTTTCATGACCTGATGTTTTCTCATTATCAGATTGAGGCTATGCAGTATTGGGAAGGATAAGAGGGGAGCTCTGAACCTGTCACGGAGTAGATGACACCAATATACATTCCTGGTAATATTAACTTTGATCACTTAGATAAGGTGGTATCTGCTAGGTTTCTTCACTGTGAAATTACAACTTTTCCATTTGCAGTTAATAAATATTGGGGAGAGATACACTTTATAATTAATAAATATTTGGAGGAAAATATTTATCCTGTTTCTGTATGAATTTTCACTCACGAGTTGTAGCAGCCATTTGGTGGATCTTGCTTGCAGTAGTTACTGCTTTGCTGTCCTTACTCCCCAATCATCTATTTATTCAGCTTTCTATTTAAATCTGCTTGGCCCCATGGGTACTTGTGTTATTCTTTGGGTTACAATCCAGTACTCTCATTATTTATTTTGTTGTGTAAGTTGTACCAACTTGGGCCAGCATGGTTTCATGCTGATACCTCTGACTCCAGTCCAGAACTACATGGTTCATTCTGACTTTCCCTTTTTGCCCATCTATAACTTCTTTGAGGAGCTTGACACACATTATTACAGCAGATTTAGTTATTTGTTCAAGGGTAGCATATGTATAGCTTCAGAATTGATAAACCACACTTCTCTAAGAAGCACATTTACCAAATGGAATGTAAAGATAGTGTAAAATTATTTCTACCTATAGCCTTACAGAATCAAATCAAGTCACTTTTCCCCAAACATACTTACCTGAGTTCAAGTCTTCCCCACTCTCTTTATTCACTTGTAATGTGGTTAGCTTCATTTGTCACAGTCTGTATTTCATTTCCCCCCCTCTCATTCTGGTTGGTTTTTTAAAATTCACATGTAATAAAATCTACTTTTTATGGACTACATTTCTATGGGTTTCAACAAATGCATAGCGCTACAGATGCACTACCATAGTTCCATCACCTTAAAAATGCCCATGTGTTACTCTTCATTTGTTGACTCCTTCCTCCACCTTCCAACTCCTGCTGTCCCTTATTCTTGGGTTCCTAAGGATATCCCTTTTCCAAAGTACCATATAAATGGACTCATGCAATGCATAACCTTCGAAGTCTGGCTACTTTCACTTAGGAAAGTGCATTTAAGATTGATGCATATTGTTGAGTGAAAAAACAGTTCATCCTTTTTAGTTGCTGAGTACTATACCATGTATGGGTGTACCACAGCTTGTTTATTCATGCACCAGTTGAATGAAGGATATCTGAATTGTTTCTATTTATTGGTGATTTTGAATAAAGCTAACATAAAGCAGTCAATGAAGATTTCCATGTGAAAATAAGATTTCATTGTTTTGTAGTAAATATCTAGGAGTGGGATTTCTGGGTCATAATGACAAATGTATTTTTAAGTTTATAAGAAACTGCCAAACTGTTTTCTAAAATGGCAAAAGCATCTTGCATTTCCACCTGCAGTGTATTGGAAAGCCAGTTGCTCTGCATCCTCACCAACACTCATTATTGTCTTTTTAAAATCATTTTAGCCATTGTAATTAACTGTGTAGTTGTTATCTCATTGAGGTTTTAATTTGCGTTTTCCTGATGACATCTTTCCATGGCCTTACATGTCACCTGTATATCTTCTTTTGTGAAGTGTTTGTCTAGATCATTTAAACATTGAAAAAAATTTTCTATTTCTTTGTTTTCTTATTCTTGATTTTTGAGAATTCTTTTTATATTCCAGGAATAAGGAATTTTCATTATATATTCTGGAAATAGAATTTTGCCTGATATATAATTTTCAATTTGTCTTTTCTGGGTGTGCTTTGTGTCTTCATTCTCTTAATTGTGTCTTTTATACAGCAGCAGTTTTTAAATTTTTGATGAAATGGAATTATCTTTTTCTTTTGAAGGTCATTCCTTAGTGTCAAGTCTAAAAAATCTCTCAGATCCCTAGTTTTTCTTCTAAATTTTCTTCTTGAAGTTTGATAATTTTACATGTTAAATTTAGGTATATAATTCACTTTTAAGTTAATTTTCATATAGGTTAAATTCATATTTTTGCATATGGATGTCCAATTGTTCCCATCATAATATTTTGAAGAGACTATTCTTTCTCCATTGAGCTGCATTTGCGTGTTTGACAAAAATCAGTTGACTATATTTGTGTATATATATTTCTGGTTCATTGACCCATGGGCCTTTCAAAAAATTTTTCGTTGATCAGTGTATTGTATTTTCAGTATACCAATCCTACACATACCTTGTTAGATCAATAGCTAACTTTTTGATGTTGTTATTTAAATTATCTTTTTAAATTTTGAATTCCAATCATTCATTGCTGGCATGTAGAAATAAAACCGACTTTTGTATATTGACCTTGTATCCTGAAATTTTTGTTAACACATTTTTTTGAGGACATTTTTATAAGCTCTTTGGGATTCTCTACATATTAATATCATTTGTGAATAAAGACAGTTTTATTTCATCTTTTCAAATATTTCTGCCTTTTATTCCTTCTTACCGTGTTATTTTACTGGCTAGAACTTTTAATGCAATGTTGAATTGGAGTGTTGAGGTAGTATATCCTGTCTTGTTTCTGATCTTAGGAGTAATGCATTCAGTTTTTCACCATTCAGTCTGATGTTATCTGCAGATATCTTGTAGGTATGCTTTATCATGTTAAGAAATTCCCTTTTATTCCTAGTTTTCTAAGAGTTTTTATCATGAATTGATGTTGAATCTTATCAAATACTCTCTCTGTGTCTACTGAGATGATTATGAGTTTTTTAATAGATAGTTTTTGCTCTTATATTTGTTATTTTCTTCTTTCTACTTTGGATTTACTTTGCTCTTCATTTTCTTGTTTCTTAAGATGGAAGCTTAGGTTATTGATTTGAGATATTTCTTTTTTTTCTTTTTTTTTTCAATTTTTTTTAACATTTTTTATTGAGTTATAGTCATTTTACAATGTTGTGTCAAGTTCCAGCATAGAGTACACTTTTTCAGTTATACATGAACATACATATATTCATTGTCACATTTTTTTTTTTGCTGTGAGCTACTCTCTTTTTCTAATATAATAATTTAGAGAAATGACATGATCAAGATGGTGACATAGGTCATTCCCGACTTTAGTCCCCTTCACAAAAAGAGAACTAGCAACTATCCATAGACAAGACACCATAGTGAAAATCCCAGAACCCAAAGATGAGGCTGATGCAACCCCTAGACAACAGAGACCAAGACAGACTGCATTAGAAGGGTAAGAGAAGCCCCTTACCTGGGTCAGACCACCACTGCAACAAGAGGGCCCCTAGGGCCACAGCTTCCCTAGTGGGGAAAGGGAGGCCAAGGTGGCCATCCATCTTCCCCAGTGTTGTAGAACACTTCCCAGGAGGCCCCTTTGGGTCTCACCTAATGGAGATCGCTGGACGAACCTGCAGAGCCTGACCACCGGGGATCAAATAGAGACTGAGATGGGAGGCAAGACTTGCAGCCACCAGTGCTCAGATCCTTGCTGACCACATTCCTGCTTGTGATGGTGCCCATGCAGAGATCCCAGCCAGCAGCTGTACTCATCTGCAGAGCCAGATGAGGGGCCTCATCTGGCCCAGGAGCTCAGTGGTCAGTTCTGCCTGATTTAGATCCCTAGCCAGCAGATCATACCAGCATGGAACCTGTTATAGGGTCTTACTTGGTCAGGGGAGCAAATCTGCAGTCCCTTCCAATGCTGAGCATAGCTCCTAGTCCTGCTCCAGCAGAAAGCATGGCCACAGATGCCTGGCAGCCACGGAGCACATAAGAAGGCCTGTGTGGCCAGGAAGCCAAGCCAGCAACATAGCCTCTGGCCCCACATAACCATGGAGTCCTAACAGTGAACCTGGGCAGCCTTGAAGTCCTGCCTATGGTCCTGCCCAGCTCGGGAGCCTCGCCTGCAATCCCACCCTGCATCAGAGAATTTATTGCTACCGGTTTCCCTCTAAGCACTGCTTCATTGCATCCCCCAAATTTCAAAATATGGTATTTTTATTTTCATTCAGGCTAAATTTTTTAAATTTTTCACTGAGACTTCCTCATTGACCCATGGAGCATTAGAAGTATGTTGTTTGTTTTCTAAACACTTAGGGATTTTCCAGATAATGTTTTGTTATTTATATTTCTAGTTTAATTCTGTTACAATCCAAGTATATACGTGGCATTTTTTTCTATTATTTTAAATTCGTTGAAGTTGTTTTATGGCCACAATATAGTCTATCTTGGAGACTGTTCCACATGTTCTCATAAAGAAAATGTATTCTGCTGCTGTTTGGTAGAATATTCTACAAATGTGCATTAGGTCTAATTATTAGATGATGTTCTTCATGTCTTCTGTATCTACTCATTTTCTGTATACTTTTTCTCTCACATTTTGTTGAAAGCCAGACTTCTTATGTAGACACTGAAGACTGGGGTAAATAGCTTTCATGCCTAGAAATAAGCACACCTTTCTTTCTGATGGGACTTAAGTGTGGTGATTTGAGTGCATTATATTTAGGAGTTGATCTGGGTTTGAGGTTTTTTATTGCTCTGATTGTCTTCAGAACACCACAGGCATCAAATCCCTGTAGTGACTGTGTTTGGGACCAGGGAGCTGGTTTAACAGAGCAGTATTCCAAGAGAGGGTCTCTTTGGGGTCTGCAGCAGTCTCTTGCTGTTACTTGCTGTTGGAAGCTTATTGGCTTATCAGTAAAGGGGGACGGGGAGCAATGGCATGACGGGGAGGGAGTGGGGAGTGTTCTCTGTTATTCTGATTCATCTCCATTCTTAGACAGCACCTGCCCTGGTGCCATTGTCAGTTCTTTTCCCCACCCCTGCCACTTGGTCCTAGGCTCACCTTGTATTCTTGCCCCTCCCGAGGGGTAAAGGTTTTTTCTCCCTGTTGCCTTCCCCAGATTCCATGAATTTTCCCTTACGCCCTAAGGATGAAAATATTTGTTGCCTTTCATTCCACACATTAAGGCTTTCTTTGAAGGGAAATTAGGAAAATGGTCCAGATGGAGTCGTGTACCTCTCCTTTGTAAGTTCCAGGTCTGCACCAGAACAAAGATTTTCTTAGTGATCGTTCCCAGTGTTTCTGTAAAAACATCACGGGGTTAAAGAAGAAAAAGCCTGTAAGAGGTGCTGAGGGAACTTCAGTTCTGTGGCTCCCAGGGCCTTCCCGGTCCCCTGCCAGCCACATGTGCCTTTCACCACGTTGTGATCTATTCTAACTGAATTCTTACTGATGCCTAGTGGCCTCTCTTTCAGGTAGATCAGTGTTCACATCTTTTTGCTCCCATAGGTACCTGTGTCTCCTTGGATTTGGGACCAAGTTGATTGCCCAGTGCCTCCTTTCTCCAATGGATTTACAAAAAAGTCATGAATTTGCAGTTTATCCAGATTTTTAATTTTTTATTTAGTTTGTAATTATCAGGGTGAGAGAGATGCTCTTTCAGCTCTCTATATCCTTAAGCAGAAACCAGAAGCCATTCAGGGAGGTTTTAAGGGGCAGTTGGGTTGAAAGCAGGGACTGTGGACCTTGTCTTAAAAGCTGGAACTGTATAGCATTTTTATTTAAGATTAGGAAATCCTGTGTCCTGAATCAAAGAATAGGAAAAAGGGGAAGCCGCTGATAGAAACTTAAAGGTAAGCTAATGACCCCCTCCCACCCTGTACGACCACCCTATACAGTTTGGTCACTGCACCCAACCACTTAAAAGTCAAACCTGGGGACATGGTCCTTTGCGCGCTCTCTCCCTCTCTTTCTCTCTCCGTCTCTCTCTCTCTATATCTATATCTATATCTATATCTATATCTATATATCTAGATATAGATATATATCTATCTCACCTACCTTCTGCGGTTTCTGTCTCTATTGTATCTCTGTCTTCCTCTCCACCACAGCCCTCAGTAAAATGGCTAAAATAGGGCCCCTCCCCTTTTTCTTGTCCTATAGTGAATCTTCCAAACAATGGGAACAAAAAGGGGATTTCTGTCCCTGTTGTGACTTGGGGGTATGGTTGACAGTTTATCTTCAGCCATTAGCCACCTTGTCTCCACTTAGCAATCCACACAAGAGAGGTCTATCTGGTTTCCCCTTCAGCCCTTTCTCCATTGGAATCTTGTCAGATGGTACTGTTCAAAATTGATAAAGTCACTTCAAAAACTTTTAAGGAGGTTCATGACTACATAACTGTAGAAAAGTTTATGAGTCACAAAATACTAAGCCTGTATAGGCTGTAGGCAAATGTGTAGTGACTGTCTCCCAGTTTTGACTCTTGCTTGCTTGTTCTGAACCTTTTGGTGATCGTCTGATCACCTCATACCTGAATTTTATCTGCCCTGGAAATATCCCCCCACGGGTCTCACTTGGCTGTGTGCACGGTGTACTGTTTCCCTTTTGCTCCATAAAGATTTCTCATTCCCATGCTCTGCATTCATAGGTCAGCCCTATCCCTCCCCACAATGGCACAGGTCTCCAGGAACCTAGGTCAGGTTCAGAGGTATTGCGTCTAGTGGTCTAGGAGAAGAGTTTGGATATCAGTGTCTGCCACATGATACACCCTTATTAAGAGAGTAAATGTGTGAGTGAATAAAAGAACAAACTAACAAACTAGCCAGAGTCCCAGCCATCAAAGACTTCTCACAGAGAAGTAACTAAGTTTTAAAGGATGCTTATGTCTGAGATTGGTACAGAGGGGAAGCAAATGCCCTAAAAAAATACATAAATCATCCCTCTATACAAACATTCCCTTTGCTGCCTGGCCAAGATTATTAACACCATATAAGTTCATTGCTGGCAGCCAGTGTCACCATCATTTTTCCTCTTCCTCTGATTGCTACTGCATTTCTCAGATATTTTAGTTTTGCCTATGTTGATCCTTCAATACTACAACTTCCTGTGTTTCCACTCTGTGGAGCCACACAGCTCACTTTTGATCCTATATCAGCAGCCCATTCCTTGATGAATGCCTGAGACCTTTCATATCATTTATACCTGTTATAATTCACTCTGCTGGATGCACGATACTTGCTCTTGAATTTGGTGAAAGCTTTATTTTTTCAACATCTCTCACTTCACACAAACCATCTATTTCTTCCAAGATTCTACCTTGGGGCACTTCAGTGCTAACTAAAGTATCACCTAAGTATCATGGACTTCTCAGTAAATTGGCTAAGGCACGTTGTCCCAGGAGTACCTCATTGCTGGTTCATTTTTGCCATCTTTGCATCAGCACTCTGGCCACAGGAGTATAGCTGGAGAGAAAATCATACCAAGCTCTGTTGACATATTACCCCCCAAAATGTTTATTAATCATCTATTCTATAGAAGACACCGTGCTAATTAATTCCTCTTACTATTACTGGTGTTCTTGATGACCCAGCATTCTTTCATTTATCTTTTATGTGTAGCAGTGGTATAAGTTTGGCAAGTTAAACTACATTTACCCTTGAGACAAATATGTAACAAATGGCATATCTAAGGATAGAGGGCTGGGTCAGCTAAAAAGTTTATTTGCACAAATAAAGAGAGACTCTTGGGGGTAAAACATCAAGAGCAGAGAGAGCACCCTGGCACATTGTTTCTTCCTAAGGTTGAAGCTCTGGAGGCTGACGGGATGGATAGCGGGGTGGCGGGTGTGCGCGGGGAGGGTGGAGGTGATTCTAATAATGGCACTAGGTCTGTTCAGATTATCTTCTATCCTAGCACCCAAGCCTGACTCCTGAAGGGAGGGAGCTACAAGAGAGCCAGTAAATACTCTAAATTACCAGGACACTAATTGCAAAAGTGGCATCAGGTTTGCCAGCACAGGAGTCTCTGGTGAACCTTCATAATCTATTTAGACACTCATTGTTAAGGCCTCTGACTTCATTTTATACATACAAGTGTAACCCTGTTGTGGCGGGGGAATTTCATGAAGTTCTTTCCCCCTGAGCTTGCAAAAACAATAGCTGATTTGGTGGTGGGAATCTTCACAATGTATGCATATATGAAATTATCATGTTGTCAGCTGAGGGGGGTTGGAGAGGGATTGGAGGAGGGCAGCTTCCCAACTGGAAAACTGCGCCAGGAGCCAACATGCCGTGAAAGAGCACTTTATTGCAGTACAAGCGGGTAGTGGCGGCAGCGCTCAGCACTTTCTTTTAGTTTAACAAGATGGCACGGCCCGCGTGGCACACTTGTCCTGCTTTTATTATTCTGCCCGCAGATGTGCATTGTTCATGTCTTTGTTCATACTACTTGCATAATGCTGTTAGCGCATGCGTACCTTTACTTCTTTGTTTATAAGGCTTACATAACTGGCACATGCGTAGTGTTTACGCTACTGGCGCATGCGTACATTTACCTCTTACCAGGTGTAAGCTATTGTGAACTTTGACCTGGGCCCCACGGCCTATTCACTTAAGGCTCCCAACATATGTACACTTTAAATACATTATAACTCTGCTTGTCAATTATATCTCAATAAACCTGAAAAAAATATGCTTTACACTTTAAAAATCATCTCTGAATCTCCGTCAAGGTAAAAAGGTCCAAATTTGTTGCAGATATTTACACAGACATTAAATTTGAATTTGAAGGGTACACTTTAAAAACCTGAATTTGTAAATTCACAGCAACAAGCAACAGTGGTATTTTGGTTACTACTATTTCTTTTTTTGTTTGTTTCATTATAGAAATATAGGTGAATTATTCTTTATTTATTACTCTAAATGTGATTTAAATTTGTCTTATCAAATAAAACTTATATGCAGTGAAACGCACAGATCTTGTAAATGCTGATATATATCTCAGTTTCAGCTAAAGTATTTCCATCACCTATCTCAGAAGTTTCACTTCTGCTCCCTTCCCTAAAGTTGTCAGTATTCTTATTTTTATCACCATAATTTGGTTTTGCTGTTGTCAAATGTTATAAGAATGGAAACATATAGTATTTACTTTCATGTCTTGCTTCTTTTGCTCCCTGTAATGTTTTAGGGATTTTTAATGCCTCAATTAGATGTTCTTTTTAAAACCTTTGAGCAACTTTCCATATCCTAATAACTTACTAGAACTTTTATCCATTCCCCTAATGATAAACATCAGAGCTCTTTCTAGTTTTGGAATATTCTGAATAAAGCTTTTTAACAGTTTTGTGGAAGTGTATCATGAACATGTGTTTTCTTTTTTTTTAGGTAAATACTTGTGGTCGGCAGAATAATAGACTCGCAGATATCTACATCTCCAGAACCTGTGAATGTTAGTTAAATTACACGGCAAGGGGCATTCTGGGAGCAGATGGAAGTAATACTGCTAATCATCAGTGGACGGTAAAAGAGGGAGCATGCGCTGGACCTGCAGGTGGGCCCGACGTCATCACCAGCGCCCTTAAATGTGGAGGAGGGGCGCGGGAGCGGCAGCGCCAGAGAGCTGTGGTGAGACAAAGCCTCGGCTGGCTTTTGGTGGCTTCGAAGATAGAAGGAGGCCATAAGCTGAGAAATGTGGCCACCCTCTGAAGCTGGGATGGGAAAGGCACGACAATGAGCTTTCTCCGTGAGCCTCCGGAAGGGAATGGAGCCCTGTCGTCACCCAGATTTTAGGCCGGTGAGACCCATTCCGGACTTCTGAACTCCAGAACGGTAAAGTAATGATTTTATTTTGATTTAAACCTCTAGGTTTGTAATAATTTGTTACAACAATAGGAAGGTAATACGATATCAATGAGTGGAAATGCTAAGTCGTATGGTAGGCATGTAACTAACTTTATAAGGAGCTACCGGAGTTTTTAAAAGCATTCTAATTTACCTTCTCTTCCATCAACAATACGTATAACTTCAGTTCCTCGAAAACCTTGCCAATGTTAGTGTTGTCCATCTTTGTATTTTAGCCATTTTGTTACGAGTAAAGTATTACTGTGTTGTAGTTTTAATTTGCTTGGTGACTAATGATATGGGGTACATTTTCATGTACTTGTCCGTTTGTACTTCTGGGAAATACCTGTTCAAGACCTTTGCCTGTTTTCAATTGTGTTCTTTGCGTTTTAATTATTTGATGGTAAGTGTATTTAGTATATTCTGGATATAAATCCTTTCTCACGTATGGGTATTGTCAGTACATTTCTCCCAAGTATGTTTTGTCTTAACATTCTCTTTGATATTAATGAGCAGACATGTTAAAATTTGAGCCAGATTTATCTTTTTAGTTTAATATTTAGAGCTTTTTGTGTCATGGCTAAAAAAAATCTTTGTCTAGCTCAAGGTTATAACATTAATTACTCTATCGTTTACACTACAAGTTTTACAGTCTCAGCATTGTAATATGTGACATGAAGTGAAAATCAAAGTTCACTGTGTTCCTTACTTTAATTGCAAACCATTTGTTGAAAAGACTTTCTTTTCCCTATTAAGTTGCATTGGCATCATTCAACTGTACAGGTAAGTGTTTATTTCTGCATGTTCTATTTGCTTCCATTGATCTGTATTTGCATTGCAATGCCACAGTAACTGTTATTGTCACTTAATAGTAATTCTTAGAATTAAATAGTGTAATACATCCAAATCTCTTTCCCTTTTTAAGAATTGCTTCATCTATTCTAGATCCTTGATTTTTATGTAACTTTTAGAATCAGATTGTCAGTATCTATGTAGTTGCCTTGGATCTATAGACTTGAAGAGAATTGGAATCTTAAAAATACCGAATTTTCAAATCATGAATATGGCATGTCTCTTCTTTATTTAGATGTTTTTAGATTTTCTCTTAACAAAGTTTTGTAATTTTTATTATAGAAGAGCTAAATATGTCTTTCATTAAGTTTATTCGTAAGTATTTTACTTTTTTTTGTTGTTGTTGTTGCTGTTAAATTGTATGGCTTACTAATATCTTCCAATTACTTGTTGCTATTAAGAATCACTTGATTTCTGAGTATTGACCTTGTGTTCTAGGCTCTTTCCCACTCATTAGCTGTAGTGTCTTCTTAGGTTTCATAGATTTTCTACATACACAATCATGCAATTACATCATCTATGAATAAAGACAAATTTATTTTTTCTGCTCCAATCATTATACCGTTTATTTTTCCTTGCTGTATTGCACTGGGTGGGAGCTTCAGTACGATGCTGGATAGAAGTGGTGAGAGTCAATACCGTCATCTTGTTTTTGATATTAGGGAAGATGTGTTGTATATATCAACTTTAACTATCACGTTAAAGGGAGGTTTCTCACAGCTGTCGTTTATAATTGAAGTGTTCTTCAACGCTTAGTTTAAAAATTTGTCATGAATGAATGTTAAATGTCATCAAAGGCTTTTTCTTTTGCTTCAATTAAGGTAATTATGATTTTTATTCTTCTCTTAATATTAAAAAAAAATCTTGTCACAGCTTTACAATCCTGGGATAAACTCTGCTTGATTCATTCTTTTTATATAATGCTAGATTCTGTTTGCTAATATTTGGTTAAGGATTTTTATATGTAGGTTCATAAGAAATGTTAGTGTGTAATTTTATTTTTATTTTAATGTCCTTGTTTTTACTGGTTTTATGGTTGTACTGGCCTCATGAAAAGACATAGAAAATATTGTCACATCTTATTTTTCCTAAATAATTCATGAAAAATATTAATCATCAATAAATATCTGATAGAATTCACTGGTGAAGTTATGTAGACCTAATGGTTTCTTTATGAGAAAATATTTACCTATGAAGTAATATTTCTTTAATAAGCAGGGAAGAATTCAGATTTTCTATTTTTATCAGTTTTAGAAAGTTTTTTCCCTAAGATTTTTGTTCATTTCATCTAACTTGTTGAATTTATTGGTACAAAGTTGCATGTAATAATATTCCTTTATAATTGAGTATGATGTGCTAACATGTTATTTCTTAGACTTACTCAGGGTTTATTGAAATTCTTGGATGTTTGTGGTACTGTTTTCCACCAGACTTGGAGAATTTTCAGTTGTTTACTCAGTATTTGTCTGATGCATTCTCTTTTTTTACTTTTTTTTTAATTGATAGAGTCAATTTAAGATGTGTCAATTTCTGGTGTACATCACAATGCTTCAGTCATACATGAATATACATATACTCATTTTTATATTCTTTTTCACTGTAAGGTACTACAAGATATTGAATATAGTTCCCTGTGCTATAAAGTATGAACTAGTTTATCTGTTTTATATATACTAGTCAGTATGATGCATTCTTGATACTTCCCCTACCAACCCCTGGTACTGTGTACTTCTGTTTGCACAATATTATCTCACAGGTCATTGAGGTTTTGTAATATTTTAAATATTTTTGTCTCCCTTCAATTTGGATAATATTGTTGAACCTTTCTTCTTTGCTGATACTTGTCCATATTTTCGACTTTTGAATGTGTTTATAATAGCTGTTTTAAAATCCACATCTGCTCTTATATCTGCATTTTTGTTTTTGTTTTTGGAGGGGGCATCTGTTTCCATTGAATGATTTTTTTTTTTCCGATTGATTATAGGCAACATTTTCTTTTGTCTAGGAACTTTTTATTATATATATTACTTTGTGTGTTGTCTTCATTTTAGTCCTGTTAAGTTTTTGGTTTATCAGACAGTTAATTTGTAGATTATTGTGATCCTTTCAGACTTGGTTTTGTGCTTTGTAGGGTGGGTTGATTCGGGATTCCCCCCCCCCCCCCAATTAAGTCTAGGGTACTTCCTTTCCTCTAGGGTATGGTCTTTCCAGGATCTTAATTGGATGCCTAAATTGCCTAGTGAGGTCTCTAGCTGGCCCACATTCTGACTTCTTTTAGCCCCTTGCAACCTCTAGCATCTCTACTGCTCTTGGTCTCCTTGAAGTCACTCTCTGCTAGGGCCTCATGGACTCAAGGCCCTGTTCACGAGCACTTTAGCCCTCAGCCAAGGACACACAGTGAACCCTCATGCAGACTTCCGACGAGCCTTCCCTGTATAACTACCTCACTTCCCATACCCTGCCCCTCCAGTGCCAGCTGCCTTGGCAGCTTCATACCCTAATCTGTACTTCCTCTACTCAGATTTCTGTTCTCTACTGGACTTGCCTCCTTACTACAGAGTTGTGGAAAGTGTTCCATGCATACGTTTGGGGGGAAAATGAGCCTACCTCATGGGTTTTCCTTTTCTCAATATGGTAGGGCTGCTCTGTAGGATAAGTTCAAAACAAGTTACTTAAAGTTACTGGAAGCCAAAGTTCTCTAGCACACTTCTTGAATACCTACCCTTCTTGAGTAACTACTATATATAAAACAGTATTTACATTATGGGGCAGAAATATATTTTTTAAAAGTTCTCTTCCATCTGAGAGAGTAAGAAAAGTGTATGTATAACTAAAGTATGAGATCAGTGACTTTCAGTTCCTGAAATGCAACAAGACATTTCCCACCTAAGACTTTGCAAGTGCAAATCCCTCTGTCTTAAATACTTCACTCCTAGCATGGATAACTTTTATTCATCCATTGATCTCAGCTGCAGCTACTTCTCTAAGGAAGTCTTCTCTGACCTTCCCCTCTGTTATTTTCCTTAACAAGAGGAAGAGGGAATATTCCCAGTCGTTCTATGAAGCCACCATCACCCTAATACCAGACAAACACACTAGCAAAAAAAATTAGGGGCCAATATAGGTGATGAACATAAATGCAAAAATTCTCAACAAAATATTAGCAAACAGAATCCAACAACACATAAAAAAGATCATACACTATGATCAGGTTGGATTCATCCCAGGTGCACAAAGAAGTTTCAACATACACAAATCAATGTGATACATCACATCAACAAAATAAAGGACAAAAATCACATCATCATCCCAATAGGTGCAGAAAAAGCATTTGATAAAATTCAACACCTATTTATGATAAAAACTCTTACCAAAGTGGGTATAGAGGGAAAATATCTGAACATAAAGTTATTTATGATAAACCCACAGTCAGCATAATAACTCAATGGTGAAAAACTAAAAGGTTTCCCACTAAAATCTGAAGCAAGACAAAGATGCCCACTCTTACCAGTTCAACATAGTATTGGAAGTTCAAGCCATAGAAATCAGCCAAGAAAAATAAAAGGGACCCAGATTGGGAGAGAACAGGTAAAATTGTCACTATATGCAGATGATATGACACTACCTGCAGAAAACACTGAAGGCTCCACACAAAAACTACTAGAGCTGATAAAAGATTTCAATATACAAGATTAACATACAGAAATCAGTTGCATTTCTTTACACTAACAATGAAATATTAGAAAAGTAAAGAAACAATCCCTTTTAAAATCATTAAAAATAATTAAATACTTAGGAATAAATCTGACCAAGGAGGTGAAAAACTCATACGTGGAGAACTACAAAATACTGATTAAGGAAATTAAAGATGACTTAAAGAAATGGAAAAATATCCCATGCTCTTGGATTGGAAGAATTAATATTGTTAAAATGGCCACACTACCCAAAGCAATCTATAGATTCAGTGTGGTCCCTATCAAATTACTTGGGACATTTTTCACAGAACTAGAACAAATAAGCCTGAAATTTATGTGGAATCACAAAAGACCCAGAATTGCCAAAGCAATACTGAAGAAAAAGAACAAAGCTGAAAGAATAACTCTCCCAGACTTCAGATAATACTACAGAGCTACAGTAACCAAAACAGCATGCTATAGGCACAAAAACAGACATATGGGTCAGTGGAACAGAATAGAGAGCCCAGAAATGAACCCACAGACCTACAGTCAATCTTCAACAAAAGAGGCAAGAATATACAATGAAGAAAGACAGTCTCTTCAGCAAACTGTGTTGGGAAAACTGGACAGCAGCATGTAAATCAATGAAGTTAGAGCAATAATTTCATAAGAAGACTGGCTGAAAAAAATAATACCCATGAATTTGTGGCCCTACACTTGAAATGCAATTTTGTTGAGAAGGATGCCCATAAATGTATTTTATCAACTGCCCAGTGTGAGACACAATAAAGAGTAAAGTTTCTGCCAGTGGTTCATAGCCATAATCGTATTAAATAAATCGTAAGATATCTGAAGTAACAAGGAGATGGGATCTTTTAGGAGTGTGGGTGATAACACAGTTCTTGGAAACCCACTCTAGTTCACTTCTTATGCCTGTAGGAGAACGTTTGGAACCACAAGTGAAGGCCTATGAGGGTTCCATGAAAATGAAGAGAAGTATCAGTGGGGTGGGTTCTGAGGAAAGAAAGCCAGATGCCATGCCCAGCTGAGAATGTTGGTATGTGCATGCTCCAGTTACTGTCCCCATTTGTACTTAAGCACAGACATACACATGAGTGGTCTACCCACAGCCTCAGGCTGTTAGTTCTCAGAATGGTTGCAGTTGAGGGCAGTCAAATCCACCTCCAGAGCCCAGTTAGTCTCTTCCTATTACCCCAGTCCTATTAGTGAAACCCACTCAGTCACAAGAATCACAATCAACCCTATTTACAGCCTCACCCGAGTCCACTTCACAGAATGTCCAAGATTTCCCTTAACTTTGCTTTCTCAAAGTGTTGTCAGATAATTTGGGATCCTGTGTGACACTGTCCTTAACTTATGTGGTCAGGGTGAGGAATTCTGCACACAAGCTGATCTGTACCACTCTGCAAGACGATTTCATTTCTTCTGACACCACCTAGTGCAGAAAGGAGGAGATGTGATGAATAAGCAGTATTAGCTGAATTTGCAAACTAATCCTTGGCTTGAAAAGTTCCCATCATCTCAGCTCTCAAAAGCTGATCTGACTTAGGTTGGGGAGAAGGATCAGTCTAAGTGCTACTTGTCGTATCTCCAGTTAAGGCCCTTTCATTGAGAAACTTTCCCTGAATCCCCAAACCAGATCCTGTTCCCTGCTATGTATGCCTTTTCTTCATGCGGCCAGCATTATGACAACAAGAACGTGGGAGCATTTTACAGTTAGGAATGTGGCCTCCTGGGGAGCCCAGCTGCCTGCTGTTGAACCCCCTCTACAGTTATCAGCCTATCACTTGGACAAGTTTTTAACTTCTCTGTGTCTCAGCTGCTTCATATTTCAAATAGAGATAATAGTATCTGTCTCATAGGGTTGTTTTAAAGGTAAGACAATAGTTTTGTGGAATTTATATGTAAAGCAGTTAAATAGTGAGCAGCATTTATGTCAACTGTCATTAGTTTTTAGTTATTTATTTTTATGTGGCTCATTCATTGAACAGTCAAAATTGATTAAGTGCCTGTTACGTGCCAAGCTTGCTACAGGATAGATCAGTGAACAAAACCTCTGCCTTTGAGGGTCTTCTAGAGGGAAAGAAAATAATACAAATAATTAACACATTATATAGTATGTGAGAAAGTGATTTTTATTTAAATAGGAGAAAAATAGAGCAGAGTATGAGAACTGGGAGTCCATACAAAGAGGACTTTAACTTTAGTATCATCACAGAAGGCCCCACGGAGAGTGTGACATTTGAGGAAAAACTTAGGAATGATCTTCACCTAGAAATCTGCTCTATCACAGGACTACTGTAGTGGTTCTGAGGTCTTGAATGTGTGTGGTGTGTGGAAGGGCAGGGAAGCCAGTGTGGCTGGAGTAGAGTGAGCAGGAGAAGGGATGAGGAAATGAGGTTGGGGAGGTGGTGGCCCGGGCCCTTGGAGCCTGTGCAGGGACTCCAGCTTTTGCTCTTGGTGGAACAGGAGCTATTGCAGGGTTTTAAGCAGAGAAATAACCTGGTCTAACTTGTGTTCTGAGAGCATCGCTCTTCCTCTGTTGAGAATAGCCATGTGTGAAGGTAGCAAGACTAAAAGACAAGGAGCCCTTTTAGGAAGCTGTAGCTGAAACCCACATGGGAGATGACAGTGGCTCAGACCAGGGTGGTAGCAGGGGAGAGGTGAAGATGTAATCAGATTTTGGATACATCTTGCAAATAGAGATAACAGACTTCTTGACAGAATGTTGGCAGGGGTGGCTTACAGAAAGAGATAACTGTCTCCCTCACCCACCAGAAAATCTGTAGTGACCATGTTGTTGTGGCGTATTATTATTTATTTAAGCAGGAAAATGCCTAGTGCATAGTTGTCACTCAGCGGAAGTTCAGTAGAAGATGGAAAACGATATTCTAAGAGATTGAAGTTTAAACTAGTGTATCAATGTATTTTAAATCAAAAATCTTTTTAAAATTATTCACAACCATAGCACCCTTATCCCAGTACTTAAGAACCTGGGAAGTCTATTAGTAATGAGTAGGCTGACTCGTGTAGCTGAAATCCAAGCTTGGGGAGGTAGAGCATTTTAAATAGATATTTTTACAATAACCCACCCTGCATAATACTCTTCCCATGTGGCCTGAGTCACTGTTGTTCCTCCCTCTATAGTGTTTCTACACATGAAATACACATGGGCACTTATAACAGTTTACATTCCATGTGAGCACATGCTTTTTGGATGTGTGATATCATCACCTTAACCATCAGTAAGGCTTCCTCTTGTAGTCACTCAGTTTCAAATGATTTTTGCATGTATCTTATCTCATTAACTTTCTGTTAGTTTTTATTAGTCATTAGAGAGAGAGGCACTTTGACTAAGAATTTATATTAAAGAGGGGATATTTGTTTAATTACTTTGCTCCTTTTTAATACTTGTTCCTCTACCAGTGTATCAGCAAGGTTCAGGAAGAGGTTCTGTCAGCTGGAAATGATCTCTTGCCTCTCCCATTCTTTATACCTACTTAATTATCATGTGTCAGTTCTTTAATTTTCTTCATAAAGTAGTGTAATACCTAGTTGACAATATGTAGAAAATGTGGCTTTGTTGATTTTTTTCCCCAGTAGTAAAATATAATTTCCTTCTCTACTCAACTGTGACATGGCCCCCTGGTGACCCCAGCACACAGTTGTGCATTTCAAAGCTGGGTAGAGAAGAAGGGACCCCAGGCTGAACCAGTGCATCTGGTCTCATTAGGACCGATGGCTCTGTGCGTCGTCATAGCTGAACAGAGTATTTTTTTCAGTTAGCTAAATACCTCCCATGAATTCCACACATGCTAGTATTTATTAAACACCTCTATGTTCTATAGAGCATTTTAGGGGGAATGATTACTTATGAAATAATCTTAGAAAGTCAAAATTCCAAGCAAGTTGCAAATTTTGCTTGTATGGCTAAGCTAGCCAACTGACCACAGACTTCCTTGAAACGTTTTTCTGACTATGGTAGCTGTTACAGTAAGACAAATTTGAAACTCATTTGACTAATTTGAAACCGAAAGGCAGCTATCTCGTACCAAGGAGTCTGGCATCTTTTAAGTGATTAGCTCTTTGGGAAAATAAGTATGTTCAATAAACTCAAAGAATTTTTATATCTTTTAAGAGCATTGAATAGCCTGTCTGATAGGACTTGCCTCCTACACATAAAAAAGCTGTTCTTTTTTTTGAAATAAAATGCCTGTGGACTGAAATAGAGGGACACACAACAGCTGTATGCAGAAGTACCAAAGCCTTCTCAAAAAAGGCATGTCAACCATGAAATGAGACTGATTAGAAGTGAAAACACCTTATTAGGTATAAGGTCATCTTGGGGGCTTCCTGACTATAAATGTCTGTTTGCAGCTCCTTAAATTAAATAACAAGAGGAAATGGAAAAACAAAGTATCATTGATAGGGTAGGAGGGACGTGGTGCAATAATGGGGGGGAAAAAAAACAGCCTTGACTCAACGCAGCATCGCCATGCATCAATAGCATCGTTAGCTGTTCAGCTTTGGGATTTTTAATAAGGAATCAAAGACAAAATGAGAATGATTTAGAATCTGTTATTCTGGAGGCAAGAAATTGGAACGATGATCATACCAAATGAGCCAAAAATAAGGGATTAAGAAAAGGTATTTAAAAGTGAGTAAGAATAAAATATACAAATTTAAGCCCAAGCGAGCTAATACCTCATTACAATGACTTGACATTTAAGGCAGGCACACACTTCCAAATCCAGCCCGATGAAAGTCACTCTTTTATTATTAGTAAAATCTACCAGACACCTTCTGTGGTTGCAAGTACATTAGAAATGACTTAACTATTTTGATAACTACATTTAACAATTTTTCCATGAGCGGGAACTTTGCAGAGTGGCACAATACAGACAAGTGAATATGTGATATTTTTCTACTAAAAATTAGAAGTGGTAACATATATCTACTGACCTGTTTACCTACCTACCTATTTCTCCATTCAATATTTTGCATCTCTGTGCTATGATATAAGCCCCCACACACCAGAAGAAATGCCCCAAACTCTAAAATCTCCTAATGTTTTGAGAAGAAACACATTTGCAGAAACCCTCTGTGGATCTGTGATGTGTGGGGCTTCAGTGCTTTGTTCCCATGCAGTGCACAGGAAGCAAATCAAATATTTCAAGTACTGGGCATTAATAATACCCCCATCCTCAAAGGAGGACCCACTCCTAATGGAAAGATTATTCTCTAAACCTCATCAGCAGTGCCAGCCTCAAGGTGACTCACTCTCCCACCTGAACCTGCAGCAATTTCTTCCTCCACTGCTCTTGCTAGACATTAGCTGTTGCCATCCTCCACAAAGGGACATTAATAGTCTTGAAGGCAATATGCTGTTTTTGTTCTTGCTTCCGTGCCCCCTCCCTTGTTGCTCATTAACTTATATCTGCCCTCTAAGAATATAACTAGACATCATCTAAGGTGAGGTAGAAAGCCCTGGCAACTTCATGGATAAAGAATAGAAGGAAAAGATTTTTGAAAGTAAATTATTAAAACTAAGATAGCTCATTATTCATGAGTTAGGGATCAGCTACTCCAAATGTCCTTAGTGTTGGTAATCGTCAATGTCATACAATATGTTTGAACTCATTCTGGATTCAGAGTGCAGTTATAAACACCGCTTTCTCACATTCCTAAGATACACAGTCCATTGACAGAAAACATGCACAAGGTTAGCAGAGATGACAAAGCATGTTGAGATAACACATAAACAGCTTGTCCTCTGGAGAGTTCAACATGGTGCCCTTTAGTGCTTAAGGCAAGAGAACCTTTCTTTGTTTCCTGCAGGGAACATTGGCTAAATTCAAATACGTAACATGTTCAAGCAAATAAATACTTGTCTGGAACTGGCGATCCTATTCTACAAGAAAACTAGACTCAAGTGAATTTCAGGGTTACTTAAGGAGTTAGAATTATACATTTTCTGAATACACAAGACGGGGAAAGAGAAGATTGTTGGGTGAGCAGGATGCCAGGGTGGACAAGCCATAGTCCTCCCATCCATTCTTCTGTCAGTTCCTGCACCTTGGGGCTGAGTCATGCTTGCAAAATACTTTGTAGGAATTTTCCCTTCTGTCAACCAGTAAAGAGCCTTTGGACAAGTTGAACAGAAAACTACTTTTCTAATTCCTGTGTCGTGTTAGATACTGGATTCAGTGTTCCCTTTTGAAAAAGCCTTATTTGACCCCTAACCATGACACACACCATTCCAATTTAGTCTTCTTTATACATTGAAAAGAAGATGCTGTGAGATGTTCCGATGCCATTGTCCGGGCTGTAATGACGGTGATTCAGCTAAGGTTTGCAGAGAATATCAAAATTCTTGGAGGAAGGACACTGAAGTGCCCTGCACAGGCCTCTTGGGAATCTCAGTCCTTTCCTTATGCAAAGACGGTCTCAGACACTTCAGAACTGTGGTAATATTATGCTTCGGAAGGCAAGGAAAGTGCTTTTTTCCCCTCCCGGTGGGACAACAAGTACAATTTCTTGATGAATATAATAGCTTTTTCAGAGTTTCTAAAGATCAAGTCCACAAAAATTCTGCTTGTCCTGAGATTTCCCTGTTTGAAGAAACTAATCATGCTGCCCTACTCCTTATAAACAGACCTGCACTTATCAGGCTTCTCCGGTGGTCACATTTCTCTAGTGGGCACTGATTTCTTTTTAAACGCATGAAAATAAGACGTAGACCATACTAATGAGTGGGCAGGAGGGTTGATATTTGTTTTATGGTAGCTTACATTGCAGAATATACCTTTTCAGATAAGCAGAATTTATATAGCAAAAGTAGTCTAATTCCTTGCTACTCAAATTTTCGTTGTACATCCAATAACTGTTGAAAACTTTGGTGGTTCACCAGGTCAGCAAGGTTTTGAGAATCTGGGTAGGCATCTGGCTTTCAGAACTAGAGCGAAAGGCCAGATCTAAACTACATTTAAAAAGTTGAAAGTTTTAGTGGAGGTGACATTGACAGTCAGTATATTCGCACCCAGAAATTATATTCCCAAGGATATTTTCTAAGTTTCAGTTCTAAATCAACAAAGCTGTCCTAGTACCGCCATGCCTGAAAAAAGATAAATGTACTTTCCAAACACTTTGTAAAATTATGTCCCCTAGGTAGCCTCCATACCACTAAAAATATTTCTGTCTTGAGTATGTTATAGGAATAGTTTTTTTTTTAATTCTCAGTTGAGGGATTTAAGGAAAAGAAAACCCAATACCACTTTTAGTCATTATTTAACCTTTAAAAACTGCAGTATTGTCACCTAGAGCTAAGCTGCCCACTATGCTTTCTCCTTCAAGCCATGTGCCTTGTCTCCGCATCATAGGCACTCCTTCCTACTTTTGGACAAGTCCACGAGAGCCTGTAAAGAGACCCTAATCTCCTTATAGCAGCACCTGAAAGATTTTGATCTGTCTTTCCCCCCACACCACCCCTTTCTCTCTCTCTCCGTCCTTCTCTCTTCATTATTATCTTCCATCTCATAAAGTTCACTTGCCCATATTAGAAAATAAAAGAATAAACACTATCTTGAGCCTTGCAAACTGACAAAAGTCTCTATCCCAAAGACTTTTCCAGTGAATCCTGGCTTTACATTTCTTGCCCCACCTAACACAAAGGAGATCACCTTCCATTCTTCTCAGCGGCAGAATGCCAGATATACTGTATCTAGCTGCAGAATGTAGCCCTCATGGGAGAGTTCAGATTGGAAGACCAGTTCAGAATTGTGAGAACTTGCTGTATGCCTTCGGAATGTGTCTAAACATGTAAGATCTTCTATTCAGCCAACCTGAGGATGTTCTGGCTCTGATGTACACAGGAAAGAAGAGCAGGGCTGAGTGCAGCTGTATGTGTGTTTCTAAACCTGTACGTGGGAGGGGTGTCTCTGATTCTAGTTAATCTTCCCCTAACCTGTGTTTCGCATCTGTCTTCAGCTGTGAACATAGAGATGGAGAGTGAAAGTCCAGGTCCTCGTCCATCCACTGGTACTTGGAATGTAACAGTGCCTTAGCAGTTCATTTCCTAGTCTAGAGAGGAATCTTTCTGAGCTGATTGTGTCCTATGTGGGATTAACACAGTGTCCCACCTCACTGTCTCAAGTACAAACTAAATTTAGTGGTGCTTTTAGTCATTTTTCAGTCTGACTTGTTTAAAATAAATTTTAAAAATTTAATGGCAAAATTCTCATTTTTTTCTAATATAGTCAAATATAACACCACAAAAATTTACTGTATTATAATCCAGATTCCTTTCTTCCCTGGAAGAATATGTAGAACCTATAAATCAAGGAAATTTCAGCTCTTGTAATTCACTACAGCTTCTGATATACATACAACATAGGAAATACATGGCTATTAATATCATGCCATGTTAAAACTAAGAAAAGCTTAAATGGGCAAGATGCGGAGGATAATGAGCGTCTGTGTACTTTGTTATTCTTTGATGCGTCTCTTCTTGTCCCTCTGTATCTGTACAGAAGTTTTTCTTTTATAGTTTAAGTTAAAACCTTTGTGAATTAAGAGACATATCTTCAAATGTTCTGTATGAAGAGATGACTGGTGTCAACCTCTAATTCCTTCATATTCCTAGCTGACACCTCTGATGAGCACCTGAGATGTCCTGGGCTGAAATCATTACCTAGTCGGCCACATGAGGAGATTCCCAGTCTCAGTCTCATCTCTTTTCTCTTAATACCTCACTCACTAGGACTCTTTCATTTTTCTCTATTTTTCGTCTTGGCTCAAACGTCACCTCGTATATTCAGTCCATTCTGTTTTATTTTTATGATTCCTCTGCTTTAATCAACTGTTTGACTTGGTCCCTGTTTTCTTTGAAAAATAAACACTTATTTAGGATATATTGGGATGAAAAAGACTCTTAAGAGTTTGCCTGGACACTTTTCCTGAAGGATTAAAATGAATTCAAAGATTCGATATCTAATTACAAGTGCAATGTTGAGATGCAAACCACACATAAGTTCAGGCATGCTAAGTGATTTCTTTCAGGCCCTATTGCTCTTGCAAAGGAACTCTCTCTCCTGATATATCCCTTCACCAATTAGGGACACGATCAGAGTTGTATTAACCCCAACACTTCATTCAGGGAGTATGGCTTCAAGAATTCTAATTGTATCCGTCAATTCTTCATTAATCAAGGGTCTGTTAAGCATCTATCAATACAACTGCCAGTTTAAAACAAACAAAAGACATGAGCTCAGCCCTGCTTACTTTTTCAAACCACAGTCTCCCCACCCTCTATGAAAGTGGGAGACATAATGGAATCTCTCTAGTGGACAGTGACTGAATATATAATTTGGAAACTCTGGAAACCAGGCAATTCTCTTGCACCCATCCATGCCCACGTGAGAAGCCCTGTTCTATATCCTTTCTGGTCAAAACATCATATATTCCCATGGCTTCAAATAACTTTAATATGCAAATAACCCTGAACTTTATACTTTAACATAGTTTTCTCTCCTGAACTCCAGAACCTTCTGCTTCTGGATTGCCTCCTTTAAAGTGTTTGCCCGATTATTTTCTCTTCCCCTCCCTGTGTCTTAGAAATTAACATCTTACCTGTTTCAGAGTCTAGTTAGTTCCTTACCCACGGTGTGTCTTTAATCTGTCCCCTGCTCTCTATTCTACTATTACTGCCTAGAGACAAAACCTTTACTGACTGGCATTTAAACAATTGCAAAGTGTCCTACGCAGTTCCATCCCTGGTACAGTTCTTCAGTTATCATTCTAAAACATCAGGTAATGTCACTCCCTTTCCTGAAAACTTTGAAGATATATTCATCACCTACCAGATTAATTTAAACTATAATGTGGGATATGACACTCCGCAAAACTAACTTTATTTCGTTATCTGCCACTTTCTCTCTCGTACTTGAAGCACATAAAATGTCTCTGATTTTTAAGAAACATTTTTCCTCCAGTGCGTCTTCCTATTTGAAACTGTTCCATTTGGACTTGAGATGTGGTTTAACTCTCTAACCTTAGATTCACAAAATATAATTTGAGAAATGCAATATCTATCTTACAGATTTGTTAGAGGATTATAAAATGAGGTGTTTCTAAAGCCCTGGATACATATCCTATCACAAAATTAATGTTCAATAAGTGGTAGCTATTTAATGCTTTTTGTTTGTATCTGACAGTTTTAATTTAGCATTATATTGTGAATATTTCTCCATGCTATCAAATAGTCTTTGAAAATACGATTATAAACTGCTGCATAGTAATAAATCACATGGATATACCTTAATTTATTATACCAAGTGCCTATTGGTGGACATTTATGTTGTTTTCAACTTTTACTCTTATAAATAACAGTGTAATAAATGTCATAAGAAATAAATCTTAGAAATCACCTCCAAATATTTTCTTAGGATAAATTACTGGAAGTAGAACATTTCAAGGCTCTAGAAACTTACTGTCAGATTACTCTCTAGAGAGGTACCAGCTGACGTCCCTACGAGCAGTATCTGCGGGTGCTTTCCCTTTCACCCTTCCAAACGTACATCGCGTGTTCTTTCTCCCTCTTTCTCTCTTTACTAGTATAATGATATCTTGTTTTTGTTACAGCCATGAAGCACTCCTCCATATTTAATTCATTAGTCTCTTTTAGTAACAAAGAGGATAGAAACCCATTTGCCTTGAAGAATCTTGGAAGGTTTTATTGACCTCTCTGTCTTTTGGCCTCAAGGGAGTAAACCGCACATTTCAAGCATTGTCCTAAGGAGTTCTTTCATCCTTATATAACCACGTCTTAAATTAATAAACAAAGCACCCCTACTATCTTACCAACCCCCAAACCCCAACAACTAAATATAAAAGCAAACCCCTCATATTAGAACATTGTATGATTCCTTGACATTCATTCCTCATGCCCTGCCCTCAAAATACAAAACTCCATACCCCATGACAAGTGGCAAGGTGATTATTAGGAATAATAGAAGGGATGAGACTCCTTAACCTCAGTATTTTTAGCTCAATCAAGTTTCTGTTTGAATTATTGGTATAAATGATCCTTATCCAGCATCAAGGATCAGTTAAACACCAAAAATTACATGAATCCTACTTATCCACTGGCAAAAGAGATAAAGGCAAAATTACTTGATACACTGTTTGCTGGCTTAGGAAATGCAGGATGGCATAAGGCTACATAATTCAACAGGATTATGTTTATCTTATAGTCATTGTCTCCCCAGGGTCAAGCATACTGTAATCACTCAAAAAAATGTTGAATAAAAGAATAAAAGAAAAAATATACACCAGATTTGATTCTCAACTACTCTCATTTAAGCAGGGGGTCTTATAACAGCTCTCAAAATTCTGATTAAACCTCCTCTCAACAGGTTTAGTTCACATGTACTGGATTGTTAGTAGATATAGTTTGTAATTTTATTATTAGCCATTTGTATATTCTTTTGTGAAATATCATAGCAAGGTATGCTTTAAATACGCTATGGCATATGTTTCATGTATCCTCTGAGCCAGCAAGTCAGCTTGTGCTAATTTAACCTAGGGAAATAAACATAGAATTCCAGAAATAGGAATGTATTTTAAAATATTTATCACAGTGTGCTTTTACAAGCAAAAAGTGAGGAACAGAAAACAATTAATGTATCTAGACATATAGAATTGATTAAATACACTACTGATTAAATAGCACATCTATACTTAAGAGTACTATTCAGCCATTGAAACTGATGATATGAAAGAATATTTAAGCACAGAGAAACTTTTTAATATATTAAGTGAAGACATTAGGTCACACAGCTGTACATGGAATGATGTCTTATCTTCCTGTTCTCTGGTGAGATGGTTGACGGTTTCAATAAATGATACAAAGGTTACTGAAGACCTCTGTGTTGTAAAGTCCAGTACTCAGTTCTCGATCCTCTTCTTACTTGACCTGTTGGCATCATTTGACCTAGATGACTGCATCCTCCTGCTTGAAACAGTTTCAGAACGTGACTTCCAGAGAATCATGTGCTCCTGGTTCGTTTTCTTCACTGGTGTCTCTTCCTCCTTTGTTTATTTCACTTCATATGCCACATCTCCAAATATGAGTTCCCATTTTTCATCCCTTGATTCTTTCAAATCTGACTTTACTCTTCCCTAGGTAATTCCATCCAGTCTTTATGGCATCAAATGCCATGTATAAAAACTGTCTCCCAGATTTCTACACTAACCTGTACTCTGAACTCCAGACTCTGCAGTTGGCTGATTATTTAACATTGCCAGTTAAATATTTAATAAGCAGTTTTGATAAAACAAAAAATGAACTAATGTTTTACCCTCAAACCTATTTCTCCCGCAGTCTTTACCACATCAAACAATGGCAACTCTATTCTTCAAGTTGAGTGACAATAATGAAGTGAGGCGGCTTAGGGCTCTGGGGAATGGTGGAGGGAGGGTGGAAAAGAGAAAAGACTTAAATATTCTGTTCTCCCAGTTTTCTTCTAAATCTGTTTGAATATTAGGCTGATATATATATGCTTAAATTTAGGTCTATGTAGCACCAACCTCTGCAACATTAACTGCCAATATTTCTCAACAAAAATAATTCCTAAGTTGACTTAAAAGTGATGTAAGTGAGTTATAAAATTCCAATTTCAAGGTATTATGCTTATTTACAATAAAAATTCTACCCAGTGGTGAAATGTTAGAAGCATTTTCTTTTACTTCAAGAACAAGATGAGCATGTGCATGATTGCCTCATCTAGTCAATGTACTAAAATTCCTAGACAGCATGATAAGACATGAAAAGGAATAAAAATATAAAGTTTGGAGTAGAAGAAACAAAATTATTTTTCATAGTTGTCTTGCCTACATCAAAACCCCAAATTGTCTACAAACTATCTGAATTAATAAGAGAGACTGATAATTTGCTGAGTGAAAGGTCAATAATTGTAAAAAAAAAAAAAAAGTCAATTTCATTTCTATCCACCAGAACAAAGGGCTAGAAAACATAATTTTTCTAAGTTAATAAACAGGCTATCCTAAAAATAACAGTTCTTCCTGATTCCATCTAAATAGTCAATGCAGTTTCAATCACAATCTCAACAAAAAATTTCAAAATTTATATGGAGGAAAAATGGCCAAGAAGAAGAAGAATATTGAAAAGAATGCATATAATAGATTAAAGACTTAAATACAAAGGCAAAACTTAAAAAAAATTGTAAACATAAAATATATTCTTTTTATTCTTTTGAGAATGGGAAGGATCTGTTCAAAATTACATTAAAAATGTAAGCCACAAAGGAAAAGATCAATAAAATTCACTATAATAAAATTAAGAAATTCTCGTTCTTAAAAGAGACATTTAAAATTTTAAATACCACCTAGGATAAGATGTCTACAACATAGCCATCAAAATGTTCGTGTCCAGAACATACAAACAAGTCTCACAAATTAAGAAAATGAAACAAAACAAAACAATACCCCCTAAATGGGGAAAACATATGAAAAAGTATTTCACACAGGAGGACACAGAAAAGAAAGATGCTCAAACTCATTAGCAGTCATAGACCTGGAAACTAAAAAAACACAATGAAACACCCTTCTCACGCTGGGTTCACAAAAATCAAACGGATAACATAGGTAAGAGTTGGTGAGGATGAGAAGTAACAGAAACTCTAAAACATTGCTCTTAGGATGATAAGTTGATGCAAAATTATGGAGTTATCTAATAAAGTTTAAAATACACATACCTTCTGACCCAGTATTACCAGTCCTAGATAATGTCTTAGGGCAACGCTTGTACATGTGTACCAGGAGTCCTAAATGGGAGTATTCATAATGACTTTATTTTCACCAGCAAGAAACTATAAACAGGTGTCCATCAAAGGGAGATAAACACATAATTATGAAATATTAATATAATAAAGCCCTATAAGTGAAAATAAATGAACAGTTCTGTGCAACAATACGGTTGAATCTTAGAATGTTGAGTGATTAAAAAGCAAATCATGCTAGGGAACATACAGTAGGATACCATTCATAAAAAGTTCAGAAACTGACCATATTAAAAAGTACATTATTAAAGGTTAAAATACAAATTATGGAGAAAAGCAAGAGAATGAAACATAACTTAAAGGAGTGTTAGGGGAAGGTTGGGGGATGTTGTCAGGGACAGTACACAGAAGAGATTTTACTGTAAGGATAATGGTCTAAGATGTTACAGATTCCACGGTGTTCATTTGTAAATCTTTGTAACTTACCTAACCATTGCATGTATCCTTCTGTATATACTATGTATTTCATATATGTGATAACAGAACTTTTGGTCTCATTTGGCCAAAGTTTACCATGTTTTGTTATAATAATCAATTTACCATTTGTCCCTTTGATTATATTCCCAGGCAAGAGGAAGTTAGGATACCGTTAGGGCAGCCCACTAACTTGTATCCTCGTTCCAAACCCCTCATCTTCTCAAAGCACTAGGGGAGAACGTCATGCCAGGTATCTTCCACTTGCCCCTCCACATACATCCTTCCACCCTTTGCTCTGTTCCCTGCGATGAGAGGAGGGTGGCCTATATAGGCCACAGGGATGACCTTGCATCCCCTTTGACTTCTGGCTGTCTCAGGCTGATTGAGAGCCCTAAAAGGTGATTGGATGGAGTAAGGACAGTGAGATCAAGGTATTCATCACCCTCATTTTTTTCGCACTAAAATTGTCTCCAACTGGCTGATACCCTGGATTAAATGTCACTGCCTCTCCCAAAGCTGCCAACCTTACATGACTACTTCTTCTAAGTTCTGGTAAGTTCCTCATCCATTCAAACCTAGAATGTCTAACAGTTAACCTCATATTAAACGTTGGGTGACTGTGCCAAATATGTGGTCCCCGCAACCTATACCTCTGTAAGTAGCCCCTTCATAATTAAACCCTCTTGGAAGTATTCTGAGTGTGGCATCTAATTCTTTTTGGAACCTTGCCTGATATAGAGAGGAATGAAAAGAAAACTAGGGGAAATGGTATATAAAAGAGTTTTTGAAAAGGAGTTAGAGGAACAATATTTGTTTAGAACCTGACTACCATCTTAATTATAGGGAAAAAAAAGAAGAATGTAGATGTTTTAATTCAGAGATATGTAAGCTCCTATGTGTTCACTTATTCAACAGGGAAATGGCATGTTGAGCGTTGTTAGAGGGAGATGATTGTGGTTGCTTTATGTAGAATAAACTGTGGAGCAAAGTCCTGAAAGGAAGAAGTCCATGGCTTAGCAGGCCAGTAGGAGCTGGCTTGATGATCCATCTTAGAGGGCATCGTTGAGGGGCTGTCTTTGCACCTGTCCTGCATCGTGGCTGCAGACCGTGATCTCGTCTGGCATGCTGCGTTTATGAATTGAATTCTGTCTGGATGTCAGGCAGAGGGATGACATGACATGAGAAAACAGGAATTTAGGTAAACAGCTTTTTTTTTTAACTGCTGGTATATTTTAATTTGTATCCTTATCATCACTAATTGTCATCGCCCTATTCAAGGCCTTTAGCAGCATTTCATGTTCCACTCTAGGTGTGTTTTGAGCCTTTATTGCACCAAAACAAATACTCATTAGTTTTTGCTCTGTGTCCTTTTAAATCAAGTCTTTTTATATTGTTACTTTGCCCACAGTGGGCTCTGAAATGTCTCTGTTTAGCACCATCTGCAGATTTAATTAATGTGCTGTTTTGCTCATCTTCTAGGTGATTAATAAAGATGTTGAATAAAATCAAGCTTAATAATACCATTACGCACAGCACCCTGCAGCCACTTCACTCTAAATGAACTCAAATGCAGTTAGCTTTTGTATCTGTTCATGGCCTTTTATGATATTCTCAGTCCATACAAAAAGTGTTCTTCTTGAATTGCATTTGAGTTTGCAAATCTGAATTGAAGTCTCCCTTAGAAGAAATAACTCATCCGTGGATAGCATTACCTGCACGTTACCAACAGAACCCAATGCTGTGTGCGAGTCAGTTTGATGCAGATTTCTATAATGATATAGCCTACCTTTTACTAGCACTTTTGAGATTCTCTAAATGTTCTCACTGTTACTTTATAATTTGGCCTTTTCAACAACCGGTGACTTTATAAAGCAGGTAGTTTCTATATTTCTCATGAGGAACTTTGAGATTCTGAAATTAATTTGCAGAAAGCTAATGAGAGTTCCAGCCTTAGGATTCTGGAACTCACAGTCACTGACGCCTAATTTGGTGTTCTAACTAGTTGAAATAGGCGGCCTCAAGTTTAAATATTAGAAGTTTTGGGGAAAGAACTCCTGCTACCATATCTTCAACTCAGTGAGAGCAAAAGTTAGATTTTATAAATGCCCAGCAATGTACGTTTTAATTTTTCTCAACACTTCTGTCGTGGTTCTTACTGATGCTTAACCACATATTAAAGGCAAATAAATGAACAAAGGTAGATTTTGAAAATACCCTTCTGTAGGCAGCATATACTTGTAGATATGCTCATAGATAAGCTCATTTTTCTATTGGCTTAACAGAAGGTACATGGTAATTCAAAGTCAGCTGGGCTAAGTTATTAATCCCAATTTGTTACTTATGAGCAGGTTGTTCCAGCTGATTTTCTGCTTCATAGGAAAGGTTTTACTGGTCTCCCTCAGGCTAGGTTCTGTCCCTTCTACCACTCAGTGATCAAGCCCCTGAATTCATCCCCAGGCCACAGAGACCTCTGGCCTCTATTAGCCAGCATTCAGTTTCCTCTGCAGGGGGAAACGCCAGGAGCTGACAGCATATTCTTGGCTTGCTCGCTCCGCTGGGATGATTGGCAGTGGAGGGTTTGTCAGCTTAGATGTGCTGCTGATTTCCACCTCACCACAGGGCTCCTTTGTGCATGAGGGTGTTGGGAGCTCCTGGGCATGGGTATGGAAGGGACCTCTCTGTGCGGGGTCCAAAAGTGATGAGAAGGCGCTGGATGCAGGATGAGAACCACAAAGAGATGAGTATTTCTTCAGTTTCTGTCTCCTAGCACACTGTTTCAATCAGTTGTTTGCCCCTTGGGCAAGTTGTGTATCTTCAGTTTTTCTCATCTATAAGGATAATCACAGTAGAAACTTCAGTGGCCACAATATATGTCATGTGCCAGAAAAGTAAAATGCGTAAATGAATGTTCTTTCATGCTAGCTCTCCTCTCTCTTATAAGTCATTGCAAGTCCCTGCTAAAACTATTCACCAAATTGTTATAAAGGCACACACCTTCCTAAAGAAGAAATTAGTGTAGCACAACATAAGCAAACAATAATTATTTGGAGTGAAGTTTTTATATATCTTTGAAAAATAAGCAGAAAGTAAAGCATGCTTTTTCAGCTTTATGTTAATAAACTTTAAATGAAAGTCACTAGTAACCAAAGATAAAAATAGAAAGAAAATGTCTTGAGCCAACTGGTCAAGCTACAAGGTAGGGTTTGGTGTATAAATCCTACCACTTACCTCTCCCCTCTAGCCCGAGTCTTCATCACAGGGTCTACACAAGAAAACTGAATCAAATGTGGACCAAACTTCAGCTTGATTGGTAGTAAAGCTTGATCAGACAATGTATCAGGGACTTGAGGCCAAAATGAGATCTCCTTCTTCTTCAGAGATGGCCAGATCCAGAGTTAGTCAACCTGGTATTGGTTTAATCATCTGGGTATCAGAAGAGATAGGGGAGCCACTGTACCTGAGGAGAGGTGGTTTCCTCTGTGTTGTGAGGTTAGAGCAGGCCGGGGGAAGGGGAGTCAGTGAAGGAAAAAAAGATGGAAACTTCTTCCACCAGAGAATCTGAGAACACTAAGTGTTGTAGCTCAGTCAGAGATACAGGGGTTGTTGGCAAATAGTGCTCGTTACGCTATTACCTGCCACAGTCATACATATAATGCATTTGCTTGATACAGTTGGTATCAGAGCTGCTCTTGGACAAATTGGGAATTTTCTCCAGTAAGAACATTTAATGGAGAACCTATCCTTTCTTTAAAGTTCTCTAATATATTGTCTCATGAGTTAATAAGGAAGGGTGAATAATAATATGTATTCAGCATCAACTTTGTCCCAGGCACATTACATATATTACCTCATTCACTCCCTATCCAAATCATATGATACTGTCACCAGTGTTTTACTGGTGAGGAACCTGACACCAAGGCAGTGACCAAAGTCATGTAGAAGGAAAGAGGTGGAGACAGGATTGAGGTCCAGCTATGGCTGATCTCAAAGCTGTCAGAGCAGACTGCAATACGTCCAATTGAGGGAAACAAAAACAGACATACTCACATGCTTATAATTTATACTCAGCCAAACTGTGGAACTGGGAAAGACAATCTGGCTGAAAGATTCCCATTCATTTTCCAAGAAGTACTTCTCTGGTGTGTCTGCCATTTCATGATGTCTCTCCATGCTCATTTCAAATTATTATTTTTTTAAACCAGGGTTCACTGTCTTTCCCAGATATTATCTGATCATACTGAGTACCACCCACTCCCTTCTAAGGTCCCCCCTGAAGAAGCTAAAACCCAGGAAATGACATTCCCCAGACTTAGCACCACTGCAGGCGGGTGTGAGTAAAGGCGGAGCATACAGGGCTTCCAGGCTTGTACAGCCAAGCCAAGGCTGTAGACAGCCAGGATCATCGGTTTCCGTGAGGCTTCTGCCTTTCTGGATACTCTGAAAACTTGCAGACCCCTCTCTTTTCTTTCTTCTTTTTAGCTCTTGAATACTTGTGTAAGCCACTAATTTTCTACATTAAGTTTGTTCCTGATTTTTTAATCTACCCTGGGGGTTGTCAAACTAGAGCCCTCAGGACAATTCTGATTTCTGGCTCATAGTCTGTTTTTATAAATGCAGATTTATAAGGACCCAGCCACGCCTACTGATTTATGTGTTGTCTGGCTGTTTTCCCTCTGCAATATCAGAATTGAATAGTTGCAACAAGAGACCTCGGGACCCATATGGCAGGCAGAATAATGTCTCCAAAGATGTCCTTGTCCTGATTCTAGGAATTTGTGAGTGTTAATTTACATGACAAAAGGGACTTTGCAAATGTGATTAAATTAAGGATTTGAGATAGAAAAATCATCCTGGATTATCTGGGTGGGCTCAGCGTCAGGGTCAGGAAAGGAGAGGGATTTGAAGATGCTGTGTTGCTGGCTTTGAAGAGGGAATAAGGGGTAACAGTCTGAGGAATGAAGGTGGTCTTGGAGCTGGAAAATGTAAGGAAACAGACTCTACCCTAAAGCCTCCAAAAGAGCACAGCCCCACCGACACCTTGATTCTAGGCCTCTGACTTCCAGAACTGTAAAATACAAATTTGATTCTTTTCAGCCACAGGTAATTTATCATAGCAGCGGCAGGAAACTAACGTAACTATGAAGCCTGAAATATTTACTATCTGGCTGTTGCAGAGTAAGTTTGCTAACTCCTCTTCTGCCAAACACACAAAAGTCTCTGATTAGTGATAGAATCTTATTCTCTGGGTTAGTGAACAAACATGGTTCTAGTCGGCCAAAGTCTTTCATGTGAATATTGGTGTTAGTAAGTTAGTTAATAACTTTTAATCTTTATCTCATTGATTTGTAGAGAATTTGTGTATATATCTTAGATACTAATTGTCTGATACACATATTCCAAATAACTTACCCGTCTTTCTTGTCTTTTTCATGTTTAACGTTATATTTTTATATAGTAAGTTTATAATTGTTATGAAGGAAAATGGATTGATCTTGTGTTTTCTTTAAGAAATTATTTTCCTTCCTAAGGTCATAATAATATTTTTGTATAATTACTTCTAATATTTTTTTCAAGTTTTCTCTTTAATGTCTAGGTTTTTAATATACAGAAATACATTTTTGTAAAGTACTTTTTATTGAAATGCCATTTGTCTCTAAGGGAGAAAAAATCGTGCAAACAATATTAATTGAAAATTTGGTTAGTGTGACATTGATATGAAATGCCAATTTTGTCAGTCTTAATGGGAATGCATTTTGAAAAAAGAAATATCTATTTTTTTCCATTGACTGTTCAACATATGCATTTTTTTAATTGAAGTATAGTCAGTTTACAATGTTGTGTCAATTTCTGGTGTACAGCATACTGTTTCATTCATATATATCCATACATACTCCTTTTCATATTCTTTTTTATTATAGGTTACTGCAAGATATTGAATATAGTTCCTTGTGCTATACAGTATAAACTTACCTATTTTATATATGGTAGCAACATACATATTCTTAATTCCTCTTGCATCTGTGCAGTTACCACATCTTTATCATAGGCCTTCTGTACCCAACCATTGTTCTTCCGTTCTAATGTGTTCAGATTATCCTCCTAGCTCGTGACCTTGGTCAGTCCCCTCCAACCATTTGCTTGCATTTCTCTTTGCATAAAAGTCAGATTCTTCACTGACCACACAGTATGACTTCTAAATTATTTCCTTCTCCTTTGTCTCTTCCCTGCACCTTGATTTCCATCTTGTTACTTTCTGTTTAACTTTTCTGCTCACTCTTGCTCATTTTTCCAAGCGCTTCACAATTTCTAGAAAGTCTGTAGTATATAATTTGGTACAGCGTACACCTGCCCCCTCTCTAATCATTTCTTTCTTGCTAACACTCTCTATTGGCCACAGAAAAGGAAGTGCTTGGGTGACATATCTTTGAATTATACAGGACAGCTTGGCAGCTACCAAAAATTTTCTCCTTATAGATTGATTGTCTCAGACAATTCTAAAAACACATCTGTCTCCTGTGATTTAATTTGCTTGAGAGTAAATCCATTGTAATCTACTCAGATAACAACTTGCTATTTACATCAAACTAGTATCCAATTCTGAGATGTTAAATATAGGATTCTCCACATTTCCTGACACTCATTTCTAATAAACCATGGCATATGCGAGAATGAACATTTAACTTTATAGAGAATCAGCTGCAAGGCATAAAGGTTTAAAGCACCAGGTCATAAGAAAGCCACAAGAAAGGGCCTTTATTTCTAAACTAAATAGAGCATTCGGAATTTTCAGAGCTAGGAAAGACCTTACAGATCATCCACTGCACTCCCTTTTATTTCAGAAGTGAGGCAACTGACACAATTTGAGGACTCGGATGGCTGATTCAGAGTCACACAGCCAGCCAGGGGGAGAGTCAAGCTGGAACCTCAGGCTTCTGACTTCAGCCCGGAGGTCAACGCTCTTCCTGCTACACCCTGAAGCAGCACCAGAGCCCACTGTGGACACCAACAGTTCCATCCATTTTCTCAAAACAAACTTATGACATTCGGAAGCTCAGAAAAACATGTCCTCTGTCCACTAAACAGGTGGCCTGGAATGCTGATCAGCACGTTTGTGTGTGAAAGTGTGTCTGTGGCGGGGTTGGCAGAATGACCACTGCAAATGACCTGAGGACTGGACTTGAGAATATGAGGGGAAAAAGTCTTTGTTTTATAAAAAGCAAAGTCATTCTGGCACTTTCTCGAAATCCAGTGTCATGGATAAGACGCCTAAGTTGGGGAGGTTACAAAGGGTAAGTTAGCCCAGGGTCTTGTCCTTGTTGTTGATTTTCTGTTCACCTTCAAGAGCCTTTGCAAAAAGACACGTTTCATTCTGAACAAGTGTCAGTGACATTAATTAAGAAAAACTCGTGGAGAAAGAAAACTGCAGTGGTGTGTTAAGTTGCCACTGGTTCTGCACTACCTTAAGCACTTTACCTGAGGAGCCCCTTATCCTTCTAACAAACTGAGATGAAAGTTGGCAGTCTAAGAACAGACAGGCGTTGCCAGTATGAGGAAACATAATTGCATTTGGAAGACTACCTGTGAAAACTCATGGCTGTTCTTCGGTTTAACCTTTGACTAAATTTTGAACACATGTAGCATAACCTACCATTCAGATGTCTCCATACACTCCTGTTCCACCTAACATGACCAGTCATTGAATGTGGACATGTACATGTAACAATAAGGAGAGAAATCAGTGTTATAGTAATTTCACATAACAAAATGTCATCTGAGTATTCTTATAACTTTGTCAGTTAGCTTTATGTCTAAGAAATGTGGTTCATTAACTGTTATTAACTATTAATTGAAAGATTAATCACAATTAAGGACAAAAATACCAGGTACAAAAACAATACAAAGTAAGTCACACTTCATTAAAATGATAGAAAGCAATAAAATATTTTATATTACATATTAACCCTCTAGTTATTATACTGTGTCAGCCATAAAATGGGTGGTGCATCTATAAATTTCAGGATCTGATACTATTCAAGTTTTTTAACATTTGTTGAGAAGTATCGATGAGGATCTGTCACATGCATAGCAATGTGCCTGGCTCCAGGGGACAAGCAATGCGTCAGTGTGGTCCCTGCACTCAGGAACATACAGTGAGTTCTCTTTCTGAAGATAGTAATCATGGTCTTCTTAAGACTGGTTCCAGCTGGCCTAAGCCTCCACTGAAGTCATGATGGCAGGTCAAGTGTCTAACCAAGAGGCTTGTGGAGTCAAACTGTGCCTGGCCAATATCCTTCACTGTACAAAACAGATACATTCCATCCACGTGAGCCATAAGTTCTCTTCTCTATAAAGTTGATCCTATTTTCCGAATCTTACACTTCTCTATAAATTATAGCTTATCTTCCTAATTTAACGCTGTACACTTAGAAACTCCCTTATAAACAAAAAAATGAAAGGAGAATAGATTGAAATCTTGTTGCCAAGTAGATTCCTATGCCCTGCACAGGGCAGTAGAAAAATCCTTAGCCAGGGAAAGGGGAGATTTGGGTGCTAGTCAGGGGACCCTATAGTTTACAGCCCGTATCACAACACTGTTGAGAGTGAAGAGGGTGCTGTTACTAATTATGTCAGGACAGTACATTTAAACTGGGACTGTCCCTGGAAAACCTGAACACACACGCATCCTAGTTTTACCCCCAGGTGGGCCATTTATAAACTATTCACGAATGAGGAGTCAGATCAAGATACACTACTTAAGAGGCTCCGTGGGCTTTCCATCATCATTGGAATAAAATCTAAAGTCCTTTCCAAGGCGCACGTGGCCCCAGAGTGGATAAGATCCCAGCCGCCTCCCTCCTTTCACCCCATGTTGGTCTACCTGCTCTTCCGTCTGCCGAGTGTGTTCACGCTCAGAATCACTGAAGTTTGCTTGACCTTGAACATTCCTCTCAGAGAATGTCAGGACTCTAGCCTTCACTCCATTCAGATCTTCAAGCGCAACCTCTTGGAGACATCCTGTATAAAACAGCAACTCCTCACAAACACCTACTTCTGTTACTGTTTCATTTTTCTTCTTAACAGTCCACTACTTGACTTACCCTACTGTATTTGTTTGTTTATGAATGTTAGATATGTGAAGTCAGGGACTACTTCCTGTTCAATATTTCATTACATCTCCAGGACCTACAAGAGCCTCTGGCTTTTTCGCAGCACTTGATAAATATTCCTTAAATAAATGTTGACTGGCTGAAAGTATCCATGACAACACTGACCCTAATTCCTTACATTATATAAGGAGTTTGAAATACAGGTTGTTTAATTTCCAATCTGTGAATCTTTACATAAATGTTGGCATTGAATTAGGTACCATGTTTACGGGATCCTTAAGAGCCTCTCCAGAGTGACTGTTTTCTGACTCCTTCCTCGGCTTCTGCATGCACAGTCACTGTCTCCCTTCTCTGTGCTCTCAGAGCTGATCCGGACCTCAATTACAGCTCTTATCACACTAGCCGTCGCCAGTCAGAAAAGTGATTATCAAGACACAAGAGAGCAAAGGGTACTTTGGGAGCTAAATAGGGAGGCTGGTATGGGCAGAATGGGGTAAATTGACAGTGGGAATGCAGGCAGAAGTCAGACCCTGGAGGCCGAGTTGTTTAAGACAAAGTAAGCAATCTATATTTTCTCCTTAGGCAAGGGGTGGTCATTAAAGGATTTTAAACTGAGGAGAGATGGGATAAGAGCTGCATTTCCAAGGGATAAATCTGGCTAGCTTGTAAAGAATAAAGTGTAGGGTACCTAGACTAGCCTCAGGGAAGTCCTAAAGCATTCACTGCCGTTGCTCCATCTTCCATAATCATGGACTGAGTAAGGGTGGTGGCCATGCAGGAAAAGGACTTCAGATGGATCCTCTTTGCATCCGTCTGATTTTTCGTTTAATGATTTCATTGCCTCTATATTAGGATTAGCTATTTTTCTATGAAAGGAAACAAAATACATTGCCACTCCCTGTAGTAGATATACCATAAGCACAGTAACTCAGCGATTGGATTAGTTCATCTAAATTCATTCTTTCTTTCCAGATTATACCAAATTACCTCATTTTAAAAAAATTCCTAGTGAAGAAAATCAATATATTTAAGATATAAGATAAAACAATGTTGTCACAGCCCAAAGTTATTAGTTAACCTGTACTTTTAGTAGTCTGGGAACATTCGGATGCCCCGTGGACCAATGACAGGAACCCTAAAGTCCTGTTTAAGAACCGCTTCAAGACAAGAGAGGGAAAATGACTAAATGCCTGAAGCAGTCATCCTAGGTAGGTGTGTTTAATTTAAAGGACTGTCACAATAGGAATCATATAAGACACGTACTTCAATATTTATCTGAGGAGTATGTGCTCTCTGACACCCTTTGGTGCCTAGTTAACAGCTACTGGTGTAGAATAGATAAACAAGATTACACTGTTTAGCACAGGGAAATATACACAAAATGTTATGATAAATCACAGAGAAAAAAATGTGACAATGAGTGTGTATATGTCCATGAATGACTGAAAAATTGTGCTGAACACTGGAATTTGACACAACACTGTAAAATGATTATGAATCAATAAAAAATGTTAAAAAAAAGCTGAATTTTGCAATAAAGAACTCATGATTAGACTATAAAAAAATAAAAAAAACAGCTACTGGGTCCCAGCGTGCCCTGCTCTTCCTCTTCTCCTTCCTCTCATTGTGTGTGTGTACATGCATGATATATGTATGTGTGTATGTGTATATACACAGATTTTGAGAGATTGGGAGGAGAGAAAGTATATGTTATCGCTTCAGAACAGAAAGATGCTATGTGGCATATGAAATGATTCAGAGATGTGAGGGTTATTCAGTATCCTGAAAGCACCTGGTATGTATACCAGTTGCAGAGTTTTGTCTTTTATCAAGACAATAAAGGTACCAGTTAAAATGTAGAAGATGCTGTAGGGCTAATCACTAATGCTTTACCTCAAGTAGTTGATGATGGCCTGTCATCTCTGTAGGAGGGTAGGTAGGAGGGCTGTAAGGACAAGTGATGTACAGGAAGTAATTTGTTAGAACAATGTAATAATACATATTCACTAGAAAATATTTAGAAAACTCAGATAAATAAAAAGAAGAAAAAAATCGTTTGTAATTCCATCACCCAGATGTAAACACTTAATACTTTAATATACTTCATTTTATATTTTATATGTGGTCTTTGAAAATTCTTTTAAATGGCTGCTGAATATTATGCTTTCTGGACACACCACAAGTAGGTAATAAAACCCCAAATATTAAAACTTTATGTTGCTTTCAATTTTAAGCTGTCATAAATTAAACAGCAGTAGGTATTTTTGTAGTTATAAATATAAGTGTGGATTTACTGTGTGAAAGAAGATCTTCAATACATATTACAAAATAGATGATATCTCCTTAGAACTCACCAGCAGTGTGTGAAAATACCTTTAGTCAAGTCTTTGTTAAATTTGGGAATTTTTATTTTAAACTGTTTGTCAAGATGGTAGATGAAAATGGTGCTCTGTTTATTTCTTTTTTAAATTCAATTTCTTTGATTGCTAGTGAGGCTGAGCAAATTTGTTAATAACATGCCATAATGGTGGAGTAGCAGAATGACTGCCCCCCTCCTTCAAGACTTAAGCTGAGGAACACACATGACACAAGTGTGAGAAACCCATAGGTCAGGAAGGAGGAATGCAGCTTTGACCTGAGGCAAGAGGCAGTGAGGCAACGCTAGGGGCAGGGGATGCTAAGAAGAGAATTGTTGAAATTCACCCCCTGCTTCTCCTCATCCTTACCTTGGGACAGAGAAGTGCTTGATGACACACCTCTGTGGCCTCAGACCTCCACCCTCAAAAATAAAATCAGGGCAGAGTGGAAGGAGCTGAGAAAAATGATTGGGGATTGGCCAACTCAGACATCCACACCCAAAAGGCAGGTTAATTGTTACAATAAATTACAATAAATATCAATGAATTAAACTTACCTGATACAGCTGTGTAGATGAAGAATATTGAAAACCTAGGACACAAAAATGAAGAAAAGGATAGAACATTTTATACAATGGAATACTATTCAGCCATAGAAACCAACAGCATAACACCATTTGCAGCAACATGGATGTTCCTGGAGAATGTCATTCTAAGTGAAGTAAGCCAGAAAGAGAAAGAAAAATACCATATGAGATCGCTCATATGTGGAATCTTAAAAAAAAAAAAAAGCATAAATACAAATCAGAAACAGACTCTTAGACATAGAATACAAAGTTGTGGTTGCCAAGGGGGTAGGGGGTGGGAAGGGACAGACTGGGATTTCAAAATGTAGAATAAACAAGATTATGCTGTATAGCACAGGGAAATATATACAAGATCTTATGGTAGCTCACAGGGAAAAAAATGTGACGATAAATATATATATATATATATGTTCATGTATAACTGAAAAATTGTGCTCTTCACTGGAATTTGACACATTGTAAAATGATTATAACTAAATAAAAAATGTTAAAGAAAAAAGAGAAAAGGATAGAAAATAACATTGTATCAGGCAAATGCTAACCTAAAGGAACTGCTGCAACCTAATTAATATCAATGAAATAGGTTCAGAACAAAAATAATTTATGCTTGCAAAGGGGCATGGCATCATGGTAAAATTTCAGGTTACCAAAAAGATACAGCAATTTTAAACATGTTTACAGCTAGTAGCCTTAAGTATAAAAAAAAGATGTTGGCAGAGTATTTGATATTTGATGATATCATTGCAGTAATATCGAACACACTTCTCTTGATTATTGATAGACTGAGCAGAAGTAAAATCACTAAGAATACAAACGATCTGAACATCACATTTAAAGACTTGATCTAATTGACATATAAAGTTCTGAGCAAAATACACACATCATATGTCTATGATACTTATGGATGCAGATAAATGTATCATACATACAGCATGTATGTTTAGGGAAGAGAGGGTTAATGGATTTATATCCTTTTAACAATTAAGTTTCAAGTTAATATGAAAACAACAAATAGAAACAGAAAAACTCGATTTTATATATTCCGTATGTTAATCTGTGGAATGCAATAAACAAGATACTTCAAGGGAAATGCATAATCATAAGTAGTCCAAATTGAGAAGCTAACCGACATAATTACAGATAAAGTAGAGGTGACAGAGTCAATAAACACATTCCAATGTTTTAAAAATTTATATTAAAAAATCTAAACATAACGAAACTTTTGCCAATAAAATGAAACAATAAAGTTACTATACCTCAACCAAGTGGGGTGTACCCAAGACATGGAAGGCTGGTTTAACATTATTTAAAAAAAATGATCATCTTATAGATGCAGGGCAGTCATTTTATGAATTAAACACTTACTCAAGATAGAGAAAAATAAAGACCTCTTAGTAAATTAGAAAGAGGAAATTGTTTTAACTTGATGGAGTATCTACTAAAGACAAAACACCTTCAAACATCATCTTAAATGATGATGATAGAGGTATTGCCTTTATAATCAGAAATGAGGCCAAGAATCCCCATGTCTATTCAAGACAATACAATTCCACTTTGAACCTATTTTATTAGTGAACATTTAGAGGTTTGATAATTCCATGTTGGAGAGATTGTGGATACATGTAATTTCTTATACATTGATAATTGACTTGAAAATTGGTGAAACCACTTTGGAAAATGGAAGGATGTTGTGTCTCAACATTGAACATGTGGGTACCTTAGAACCTATCACCTCTACTCCGAGGCACAGATAACTCCTTGCCCTTGTACCATAGGACAAGAATGCACACAGCAGCACTGTTCACAATAGCAAGAACCTGGCAAAAACACAAGTGCATATCAGTAGGAGTCAAAAGAATGACCTACTGCTGTAGAACATGATATCCTTTATATGAAGATTAAAAACAACTAAAATAAGATTCTGTTTTTAGGAACAAAAGTAAATGCGATGAAATAAAGAACTACATAAAAGAGGAATAGGGAAATAACAAAGACAAGATTCAGGATCACGGTTCTTTTGGGTGGTTGTGGGGAGGCAGCAGAACTGTCTGGTAACATGTAGGCTGTTGTCAGGGCCTGTCTTTGTTTTGTGTAGCAGGTTCATGGATGCTTACTACATTAGTGAACATAGTAAGAGTGTCTGAATAACTGCAGACATGGCATGTGTAGGTCAGTGATGAGGATATGCTACAAACTTATGATTAATCCAGTTCTGCGTACCTGAAATTCAATGAGAAAAATGTAAGATTTTTAGCTATTTGAGTACCAGAGAAAGGTAAGGTAGCAAAAGGACACAGACAACTGGAAGGGCATTGAAAACAAACTTCACCTTATTGAATGTGTTTGCCTAGTATTCACCCTACATACAGCACCCAGGACATTGAGGAACACAGCAGGCATAATTTATAAATGCCTTAACTGACCATCAAGGTTGTAAGAAAGAGCTAGGTCAATCTCCGCACCCCCTTAGTCCTCATCTCAAGTAGCACATAAAGAAATACAGTATGTAACACATTTTGGAAGGATAAATATCAGAGGCTTTGAAAGGTGCTATAAATAATTATGCATTTGCCTATTCACTCATATATCCAACAAACTTATATTAAGCCAGAGCTCTGTATCTAGATATACTTGAGACACTGGTGATGTAAAGGTGGAAGGGTACAGTTGATACTCCAGAAGAGCCCCATGATGCCAAGGAGACCAAATATTGACCAATATTGTAAAGCTAAAAACCATAAGTCCTGAGGTCAAGATATTTAAAGTTAGAACTTTTCCAGAAAATTCAAAGATATCATTGTAGTTACACTACAGGTAATATTGGAACATAAAAGAAGGAATGACCACCTGGGACAGTCCAGGAGTCTTTGTGGTGGAAGCAACTGTGGTTCTTTGAGATTATCTTGTTAAATGGCTTAAAATGTATTGTAAAGGATAAATAAGAGTTGGCCAACCAAATAAGAGAAGACATAATATGTACAAAACCACGGAGATGTGATAGTATGTGGTGTATCATCGGAATTTGTATGCTCTGCTGTGCTAAAGCCTAGGTCTCCTAGGGGAGGTGAGCAGTGAAAGTCAGTCAGTTACATTGGTCCTTTGATAGCCCAGTCTACCACGTTATTTCATAGTAGCTTCCTCATTAGTACCATGAAGGTAGATAGTACTATACACAGGCTTACTCTCAGCTTGGCCCCTGCTAACTAAAATACTATTTTCCCCAAGTAAACTATTATTGATCATCTAAATCACAGTTCGCCTTAGAAACTAGAATGCTGTGGGTGAAGTTTCTTACTCTTTTCCATGCTAACTTCCTATGCTTTTCCATGTTTTTTAAAAGACATCTGAGCTATTTGATATAAGAAAAAGGGTCTCTCATTACAGCTGTAAATTTAGCACTCAAATTTAGTTCCATCCAACAAAATATTGTGTGTGAAAACAACTTTTGACATCCCCCAAGCCAGCAGATGTTTGAAAGCACGAGTGAGTGGAACCCAGTGGGGACCCCCTAACAAGCCTCTCCCCCTCCCCTGGGCAGTAGTGAGCCTGTGGCTGCTGCGATGTGCTCCATAGGTCGTGGGAGCTATGCATCGTTCACTGCTGGGCCTCCGGACCAGATGCTGCTCATTCGCTCCCAGAGCTGACTTGAACTTGCCTAGCAACAGGATGTAGTTGCTAATGGTAACCATTCCGTGGGGAAATATTTTTTCTGGGTGTTTGAGGTCTCTGTCTTTACAGAAACACAACAATTTGATAGACTTTTTGAGTGGCTGTGTCTCACTGCCTAACTCATTCAATTCTTTTGCTTCCTCTGTGTGTACAAATTTAGAAATTTCCTCAATAGAAGCACAGTCTACTCTTGAGGATTGGCCTCACTCTTCATTTGAATAGCTACACTTTTTTTTTTCCCCTATACCAAAAACAGATGTAAGTCCTACCAAGTCTTGTTGGAACTGGCGGTGGATTCCTGCTCTCCCATATGGACCCCACCTGTAAGTTCTCAGGTGTGGCCAACATAAGCCAGATGGAATCTGAACTAAACATATTTCTTAAAATAACAATAATTTAGGAAGCAGTAAAATTCATTTGAAAATGTGCTATAGAGGCATTGAAGCTGTCAGTATGTTGCACTGAGGTTGAAAGAGCTTCAGCTGGAATCAATTTGCTTCAGAGCAAAGTTTCTCAACCCCAGCTCCACATTATGGGCTGGATACCTTTTTGTTGTGGAGGACTGTCCTGTTCACTGGAGGATGTTGAGCAGCACCCTGTGTCTCTCTACACTGAAGGCAAGGAGCAGCCCACTTCCCATTTGTAACAACCAAAAACGTCTTCAGACATTGCCAAATGTCTGGAACCCTTGGGGACAAGATTGACGTCAGTTGAGAACTACTCATTTAAAAGCACTCAATTTAAAGTCAGAGTTTTCAAATGCAGAATTACTAGCCAAACAAGCAAAGCAGGCATAACAGACAGGAAGATGAATGAGAATTTAAAACTTTAAGTCTGAGAAAATGGTCCAAAATACCAAAACTCAATTAAAGCTTCTATACTGCCTACAAAGGACTGAAAAACCAAACCAAACCAAATCAAACAAAAACCCAAAAACAAGATACAGAAAGCCAGTGCCTAGAATCACATTGACTTTTTTTTTAAATATAATCAGTTACAACATATCAATTTCTGTGTATAGCCCAATGTCCCAGTCATGCATATACATACATATGTTCATTTTCATTAAAGGTTATTACAAGATATTGAATATAGTTCCCTGTGCTATACAGAAGAATGTTGTTTTTTAATCTATTTTTATATATAATAGTTAGTATTTGCAAATCTCAAACTCCCAGATTTATCCCTTCCCACCCTCTGGTAACCATAAGATTGTTTACTATGTCTGCAAGTCTTGTTTCTGTTTTGTAGATGAGTTCATGAGTGTCTACTTTTTTTAGGTTCTATATATGAGTGATGTTGTGTGATATTTTTCTTTCTTTCTGGCTTACTTCTCTTAGAATGACAATCTCCAGGTCCATTCATGTTGCTGAAAATGGCATTGTTTCATTCTTTGTTGTGGCTGAGTAGTATTCCATTGTATAAATATACCACAGCTTCTTTATCTAGTCATCTGTTGATAGACATTTAGGTTGCTTCCATGTCTTGGCTATTGTATGTAGTGTTGGTATGAAGGTTGAGGTGCATGTATATTTTCAAATTAGAGTTCTCCCCAGATATATGCCCAGATATATATATCCATAATTGGGATTGCTGGGTCACGTGGTAGGTGTATTTTTAGTTTTTTGAGGAATCTCCATACTATTTTCCATAATGGCTGCACCAAACTACATTCCCACCAATAGTGGAGGGTTCCCTTTTGTCCACATCCTCTCTAGCATTTATCATTCATGGATTTTTGAATGATGGCCATTCTGACTGATGTGAGGTGATACCTTATTGTAGTTTTGATTTGCATTTCTCTGATAATTAGCGATATTGAGCATTTTTTCATGTGCCTACTGGCCATTTGTATGTTTTCATTGGAAAATTGCTTGTTTAGGTCTTCTGCCCATTTTTGGATTGGGTTGGGGGTTTTTTTGTTATTGTTATTAAGTTGTATGAGCTATTTATATATTCTAGAAATTAAGCCTTTGTCGGTTGCATCATTTGCAAATATTTTCTCCCATTCTGTAGGTTGTCGTTTTGTTTCACTTATGGTTTCCTTTGCTGGGCAAAAGCTTATAAGTTTAACTAGGTCCCATTTGTTCATTTTTGCTTTTCTTTCTATTGCCTTGGTAGACTGCCCTAGGAGAACATTGCTAAGATTTATGTCAGAGAATGTTTTGCCTATGTTTTCTTCTAGGAGGTTTATCATGTCTTGTCTTTTTTTAAGTCTTTAAGCCATTTTGAGTCTATTTTTGTCTATGGTATGAGGGAGTATTCTAACTTCATTGATTTACATGCTGATGTCCAGTTTTCCCAATACCACTTGCTAAAGAGACTGTCTTTTCTCCATCACATTGACATTAAAAAAAATATTTAGACAGTTTACACTAGTTCATGTGGAATCAGTTTTCGCCCTTTGCCTAAGCCTTGTTTGTGACTCCAGCTATCAGGAATTCTTATTTTTAGTACTGACTGGTCAGTTAGGTTCTGTATCCTGTTATAATTTAGGTTTCAACAAGGAGTTACACATAATTGACGATACAGGGCAATTGAGATACACTCAGAAACTAAAATATGATGCTGCCACAATTTCCTGATATTGATGGTCATATATGGTTGTGTAGGAGAATGCCTTGGTTTGCTGGAAACACACCAAAGATATTTGGAATTTGGATGATTGAGTATCATGTGGGCAACTTACTTTCCAATCATTGAGGAAAAAAAATCTTTATACTGTAATTGTAACTTCTCTGTCAGTTTGAGATCATCTTGAGTATTATAAAAATATAAAAATTTCACTCTGCACATAGGCCAAAAAACGGAAGAGGAAAATAATGTAAATAATGTGGGTGCTTTCACTAAACAGACTTAACTTTAACTGGGCATGAGCTGAAAAATGTGAATACATTATTCTCTCAGTAGGTTTCAATTCCTACATGACTCTTATTAGAGTGCGAACATCTTGACACATTCACATTTCACTGGTGGTTTCAGTAATTATCAAGGTAATTTTTTAAAATATACGCACATTTTTCTTTATACGTTACATTTAGAAGTTATTCACATAATGAGGTGCAACCAGGAAAGAATGAAGAAAGCCAAAACTACCATGTCAATGTAAGTTAAGGGCTGAGAGTCTTTTTTGGGGTGGGGGAGTTTTTAGGTTCATGTATTAATTTACTTATCTAATGGAGGTACTGGGGATTGAACCCAGAACCTCGTGCATGCTAAGCATGTGATCTAGCACTGAGCTATACCCTCCCTCCCTTGCACCCCAGGAAGGAGAGAGTCTTGAGAGGACGAATGTGTATTACATGCTAAGTGGGTAAAGGAAGGCTGGGACCCTTGCAGGCACAGCACAACATTTGGGCAGTGCTGGTCTGAAACCTGGGCTTGTGAGCACAGTGAGCTTCTTATGGAAGGCCATCTGTAAAGGGGAGAAACTTCCAGTTTCCAGTATGTCTAATCAGTTATCCTTTTATTAGGGGCTACTAACCACCTCCATGGGTGATGAGGAGGCTGGTAAGTACACAAGCGAGCTGTCAATGTAAGGCAGAAAACTTTTAGGTTAGTACCCTTTAGATTAGTCACTAAAATGGTATCTGTGACTTTGGCCAGAACAATTCCAGTGGCACCACAACAGTGGGTTAAAGAGGTGAAAAGGTAGAGACCTTGCATGTAGATGCTTCTTTTAAGACGTCAGGTTGGAAAGAATGGAAAATGTAGATAACACCTATAGAGGGGCATAAGATAGAGAATTTTTTTTTTAATGAGGTGAGAGAAGCTTAATTGCACTTAAATGTGGTGGGAGAAAAATCCACAGAGAGTGAGTAACTTTGCAGGCAATTCATTTGGGATAACAAGCAAGAGCCAAAGGTTTGATGAGGCTGAGTCTGAGTGCCAGTAAGAAGTAAGGGGTTAACTAGCTGAAAGGAGAGAAATGGGAGTTAATGGTTTCAAGGATGAAGAATGTAGAATTCTATTTCAAGTCAGAGGAAGGAGCCATGGTGTGGCCAAGGAAGGGAGGGGCATGAACTGAAAATATAAGGGATGGAGTGGGTCACCTAGAAAGCCATTGATGATAACTCCCAGGTGTGACTTCTGTGCCTGAGGAATGATAGAGGAAAACCCATGATCATAATCCAACTTTACTGTGAGAATTCTCTGTATAGAGTCCCTGTCATATCCTGCTCCTTTTCTACAAAGTGTTGGCTATCTTTTTGTTTGTTTCTGGTACAATGCTTTTCATTTTTTATGCCTCAGAAGGGGTCTCTAATTTGATGTAGTTGACATTCACTAAGCTTGTTCTGCACAACTTACAAGTTCCCACCATCACTACCACCATCAGGAGTCTACAGAGCAGCTCTGGGAAATCACTTAGTTCTACAGATTACAGTTTGGAAACCTGTTTCAAGACATAATATAACCTGGTTCCCACATTTCTGGAAAGTTTTAAATCTTCATTTTCAAACAACCACCCTTATTTTTATACCTTACATTTTCACTTGTTTGTGAAACTCCCTTACAATTTTTCTGGGTGGAGCCTTGACCAAATGACCTGCAAAGCCTGGGGCATAACTTTCCAACCTGGTGATCCTTGAGAAGGGGCTATTTTGAGGAAATTGCTTTTCAAATAGGATTTTAGTAATGCTGCTGACTCTAGTGTTTGAAAATTTGTACTTGTGCCCTTTGGCAAAGAGCATATAGGATGTCCATTTATTGATCTAAATAATAAATACGAGGAGTCAGTTTGCTCTGCATTAAATAAATGTGCCATTTCTGCTTAAACATATATCTCAAATTCAAGCCAATAAATCAACCAAGAAGGGAGAGTCAACTAAAGACACACAACAATAAAAATTCCCAAAGTGGCTAATGGTGAGCAAGGAGTAGACTGCTTTTGAATCTTTTCAAGACGATTAAATACCCAGACTCTTACGATTAGACTCTATCCACACATTTTTCAGTGAGGTTGGGTGTTGTGCCATTATCTGGGGAAGTCGAATTTGAACTTGCCTGGAATTAAATTTGTTCTTTGGCTCCTGACATTTATCAATACAGAATGTGTTCCCTAGAAAGGCAATGTCAGCACTTCAAGACCCGGCAGCGTTGAATAGTTCCACTTTCCTCCTGAGCACTTGTTCATTACGGCTGATGTACAAGGAGTGATGCTGGAGTGTGTGCATGCACCACAAATGTGACTGATGGAGGGTGGGAGGAGAACAGTCCGAAAAATCGAAGGAGAGAAGAAGTATCAGTCCCCCTACCTTCTAGAGGTATGAGTCAGCCCCCTCCTCCCACTGCTTATTATCATTTGTTTGTCCTATTTAAATTGCCAATCCACTAGGTAGAGATTGTAGCTTCTTAATATTCCACTCAGAGCCTACTTCACAGTTGGCATCCGATAAACGTTATATAACAACAACAACACCATATAGAGCCTCTCATTTCAAAGAGTAAGGTAGAAATTGCTATTTTGAATCTTCATATTAATGACACTGGCTTCCGATGCCTTCTTCCTCTCCCAACACTGTCTCCTGCTGGCTGTTACACACTGTACCCTCCACAAGGCAGTCACTAGTAGCTGACCATCCTAATCAGCGGCTGCAACGTCCGGAGGTGTCCGCCTCTCAGAGATGAGACAGTGCACACCTGCACACACGTGCACCAGCACACAGGACAGCGACAAAAAGCCACTGCCCTCAAAAGAGCCGCTCTGATCCAGCTGCTTGATGTGTCACACCCTCACCTCTGGCCTGCGTGCTACTCACTTGAGCACAGAAATGTGCTGGAGAAATTGTGAATTCTTTTCTAGCTCCTTCTGGTCACTGACAATGACCGATGAGCCCCTCCCCTCCCCCAAGTTCAGCCCACTGATTGCATTTGCTTGAAATGGTTGGGTTGAAATGGATTTTTAATGCCTTTTTTTCTCTTTAAAGTTGGTAATTTTCTTTCCTAAGAAAGATTTCTTCTTCCAAGTGCCACTTGGCAACTGAGAGAGAGCAGTTTGTGTCAAATTAAAATTGTTGCTGTCAATCAGAAACAAACTACAAGGCTAGTGAGCATTTTTTTTTAATTGAAGATATAATAGATTTTCTTTACTAGCTATAAGAAAGGGAAATGCAAATGTAGGAGGGAGGAAATAAAGTTGTCTGGGGAGGTGGCAGAGGAGGAAGGAAGGGAAGGATGGGATAGGTCGTGGGTTCAGGTAGAAGTATACAGAGGGCAGAGTGAGGGAAAAAAAAGACTTTCTTTGGTTGCTTCTTTGTCTATTTTACCAACTGTGCTTAAATTGACTTAGTGTTTGAAAGAATAGAATTCATCCCGGAAGGTTTTCTAATGGGCAGAACATTATCTTTGTTTATGTTAAATGTGGTAGAGATAGATAAATGCTCTAATTTATATTTATAATTGACTCTTTACAATGGCAAATTTTCATTCCAGGAGCAGGGGGTGACCGCTTTAGCAGTGTGGCCACTCCAGCAGGTGAAGACTCAGAGGAGGGGTCAGGAGAGGGGGTGGGCGTGGCATCATCTCACAGACACTAGGACCATGTAATAATAAAAGCACTGAGTGCTTCCTATATGCCAAGTTCTGTTTTATCTAAATGCTGTACATGAAATGATTTCCTTACATTCTCACAACTAATCAGTGAGAAAGGGAACCATTATTACTCCTATCTTACAGAGGAGAAAATTGAGACAGAGAGAGATTAAATAATTTACCTAAGGTCACACTGAGAAAGTCATGGTACCAGAATTTGAACTCAGTCATTTTACTTCCAGGAGCTGTGATCTCAACTGAGCATTCAACCCTTAAAAAAAAGGACACTCAGGGATGTTACATACTTTATATAATTCTATTAGCTATGCTGACTCCAGTGGCAAAATAGAACCAGAACTAGAATATCATATGGCTTTTCATTACCCTGCAAGATAAATTCCTAACTCTTTAGCAGACACTCTGCTGAACTCTGCATGTTGAAGGTCCTTCATGGTCTAGACTACCCTCTGTTTTTAGCCTCAGTTTCAGCCACTCTTCACAGATGAGCTTCCAAACTGCAGATGTCATTTCCCCCCGTTTCATATGCAAATACTTGCTTATACTTCCCACATTCCTCACTTTCTCTCTTCCGTATCTATCTGACAGATTTACCTTTCAAAACTCCTCAGCTCAGACTTTGCCTCTTCTGAGAGGACCCCTCTGAATTCTCCATCAGGTGTAATATTTCCTCCTTCTGCAGTCCCGTGACACCTAGGTACTCACACTTCGGAGCACTTACCACATTGTGATCATTATCCTTTTACGTACTTTACCCTGTTGTGTAACATTTGAAGACGAATGCAGTACCTTATTCATGCTTATGTATCTGTTGTCTTTAAAAGCACCTTGTGAGTGGTACATGACTACTGGTGAGTGAATGTTAAATGAGCCTTATCCTCGGGCTCCTTTTTACCCATCAGGTCTCAACCTAAAGGTCAATTCCTCAAAGAGTTCTTTTCTGACCATTCCCTCCGTTTGCCCTCTGATGTAGATTAAAGATTGTTAAATAATTTGCCATTTCTTCCATTAAGATGTGGATGTAAACCCTTTCCCTTGAGTCTCAGCAGACGCATGACTGCCTAACCAATGGAACACAGCATAAATGATGCTTTTCTGGATATCCAGCTCAGGCTATCAGACTGGCATCTACTGCCTCCTGGGACTTGTACTCATAGATCCCAGCTGCCATGCTGTGAGGAAGCCAAAGTAGTACTATGAAGAGGCCCACGCAGAGAAGAACAGCCAATAGCCTGTTCCCAGTTGCAATCCATGTGAGTGAAGTTGCCTCAGTGGCTGTCATTTAGAATAGGAATGAGCCGTCCTAGCTGAGCCCTGAGCAAACTGCAGTCAGCAAAATCAAAGCTTACTGTTGTTCTAACCCACTAGGGTTGGGTTTTTTTTGTACAGCAGTACAGACCTGGACCATCCTCTAACACATCATCCTGTTGATTTCCCTTATTATAATACATCTCAATCGGCAAGGGTCCTGTTTAGCATCTCTTTCCTCCCAGTCACCACCCTGAATTAAATGTAAACTCCATGTCTGTCATGTCCACTTCTACAAATGGTACCTGTATTCTATACAGGCTTAGTAAATACTTACTGAATAACTGAATGTTTTTCTTAGAACTATGTTAGAGAGTTGCCCCATAGATACAAACAAGGATCTTTGGACACTTCAGTGGAGTAATCTTTCTTATATGGAAAGTTACAGTACATTTTCTAAGATAACTATATTTCAGGTTTCATGTTATAGGCAATGACAGTTATTACCTTAGATTTACTTTATTAGGGTAAAGGACACATTTATTATGTTAACAGGTATTTCTTATCTTAAACCAGATCTGCTTTAGTAAGGAGAGAAAGGGGGAACAGGGGTTGGTGATGTCATGGTGGAAGATATCCCCACCCTCTGTTCTGTAAGACTGTGTTTATAGGCAAAATAATTTACAGGAAAACCTGGAGGGCTTGGATCTCCTTATTTCTTTGACAACCATTCTAGAGTATTCAGTGTTAATCTAGAAGTTCTCTGAGATACGATTTTTTTAAACAGATGACCTGATAAGCTATGTTCTTTAAAAAAGCCTGTCATGTTTTAATTTAGTCTTAAATAATTACACACAGTCCTTCCAAGTTCAGATCACAAAACTTAAGATGAAAAACTCACTTTCATAGATGTCATTTAAATAAAAGAACAAAAAGATGTAGAAGTTTTAATGGTATTTTTCCTAGTAACCAAGGCTGTCTTAGAATGAGAAGAGGGGAATTTTGGTCTCAGTATACTTGTTCCCAGCTCCATCAGCAAGTGGGGCACTTTAAGTCCATGTGGGAAATAAAGTATCAAATGATCAGCAAGAAGCTGAACTTTAAATTTACAAGTGTACTTTCCATTCCTATGGAAATTGCACATTCTGTGGAAATGTGCTTAGATCGTCATTGTCTAGTCAAATACAGTGAAAATGCAAGTTGAAGGAGCATAATTAAGGTTAAAAAAAAAAAAAGACACGAGGAGAATGGCTGTCTTTCATGAAGCCTAATCAGCACCTTGGATGTATCTATGGGCACAGAATGGTCAGACACATTCTCCTGAACCACTGGTCCTCAATTACCATCATCTGTGGCTTGTTATGTAAGTGTACGCACTATTTCAGTATCCTTGCTTAGATAATCTGGGTGCTTGTTTGAATAGAAATTGTGAGTGGGCTCCTTCAAATCCTAATGCCTAGGTCTCTTTCTTTGATTTCATGCAGCTTGTCAGGGTATCAATAAAGGAGAAATACTGTTCTTTTTTTTTTTTTTTGGAGAGGAACAGATCTTTTCTGGCAAGTCAATCATAAATTCTTATGTTAGGTTTAAAGAAGACTTGTAAGGATACTAAATATGCTGTTATATTTTTGTGCATCCAGAGAAGTAGGAATAATAGAAATGCACTGGTAGAAAAATCAGCTTTGCACAGCTAAATCTCCAAATGTCAAACCCCTCCTATAGAACAACATGAAATGTAATTAAACTTGAATCCACTAGTATTTATTATTTATTGAACAGCTACTGTGCTCAAGGCAATGGCATATGTTCTGTAGAGGACATAGTGAAATGAACCTGTAGTTCTGATCAGCAAGTGGCTTTCAATGTATGTTACTATCCCACCATTTAAGAAGATTAATTTATTAAAATAGATTCAAAGACTGTAATAATGTGCCCAGAAACTCATGGGGAGTACTCTTAGGTCCTCAAATTCTACTTCCCTGTGGACTTACTATATCTGGATGAGCAGAAGTGGCGAAGTGGTTAAGTAGCAATCCATTGAGAAACATTAGGTATAGACCCATGAAAATAAACTCAAAGACTCAGAAATGAATTTATTTTCCTAATATTTTTTACTGGAATATTGCTAATGTCACCTAATGGCCAAGAACTTTAATGAAATTTTAATAATGTAAAATGGTTACAAGCTTCCAGTTTACTGCCTGCCTCCCTTGCCTATAGGACATGTGACTGGCTCCCTTATTTTTTTGCTTTAAGCTATTTCATAAATTTAAGAGGCAGAACACATCCCAGAGGAGGAGGTAATATTTGAAAGAAAATACTTTGGATTTCAAAACTCATCTAGGCCATAAAGAGGACCAGAGAGATGCCTCAATCCTGTCTTCCTACTCCTCCCCACTGTGGTTTTTTCTTTTTTTTCACTACAGAAGTAACTGTCTGTTTTCTTTTGTAAAAGTGATTTGAAAGGTTTTTGCTTTCTTATTTATAGAATCAAGCTCACAAAATTAAATTTCAGGAGATCGGTAGGTTTGCAGTCATTGTGCTATGTTTCATCTCCTGTTCCTAGAATACAATTTCGATTATTTCAGAAACTCAGTGACCGTAGGATATAAATGTTTTGTGCACTTTCCCCCTTTGTTTCAAGGGCAGATTTTCTTGCAGACAAATGAAGACAATTATCTTTAAACACTCCTGGCAGAACTCAGATATACTCCAGTAAAAACCCATTTCACGTCATCACATTCAAATCCGAATGTGTAGAATGTTATTGTTATTGGAGCTAAGTGTAAAATCATCAGAGGTGAGAAGCTTAAGAATCAAGCAGGCAATGCCAGAGAATTTGGATGTTTTGCTTAGGTAATGGGAACCTTTTGAAGAATTTTAAGCTGGGGAATGGCATTTTCAGTTAAAAAGATCACTGGAAGTAGTATGGAGAATGAATTGGAGAAAACAAGAATGGAGACCAAGACATCATTTTCAATAATCTCATTAAGAAAATGAAAGACTCTGCACTGAGGTATGACAATAGGAATAGGAAAGAGAAATAGAGGAGGGAAGAGGTTCAAGAAAGATACTCAAAGTAGAATCAACAGGGTTTGGTGAGTGACTAAGTATGAGAGGGAAGGAGAGGGTATAGTTACTATATTCATGGCTTCTGGCTTTGAGACTTGGATAGGGATTTGTGCCATCTAACAGAACTGTTGTGGGAGCTGTTGTGGGAACTGTTAATTCGTGTATATATAGGGCTTGTAAATCATTAGCAGATGGGTAGTGGTTAAGATCACTCAGGGAGGGGTAGGTCAAATGAGAAAAATAGGCTGAGAATGAAACCACCATGTAAAGAAGAGTGGATAGACTAGAAATCTGTAGGGCATATGAAGGAAATAGGATAAGCATTTAGGAGGAAAGCTGTCCTGGAAAAATGTTTCGAGTTACGACAATTATCAGTAGTATCAAATGTGGCATGGAAGAGAAATAGGATTAATGCATGCACATAACACAAACATATTATCGTATATTTGATAATTAATAAAACTGTTTTCCATGGAGAAAGGTTCCTTCTTCACCCTGTTGGGTCTCTCGTGCTCCATGTGGGACCCAGCCTTATGCATGAAATGTGCTCCTCGTCCTTCTTGGGTTCTACCTGCCCGTGACAAGTCATCACCCTGGCAGCCCTCCCTCTATGTCACCCTGCTTGGACTCTGACACCCCACATCTTACTGCCTTCCTAGGACAACATCCTCCTCACCTAGATTGGATTCCAGGACTGCAGTCTGGTCTGCTGCAATTCCTCCCTGCCCCAGGGAAAGAGGCCTGACATGCTTTGCCTCTCTTTAATACCTTTAGGAATAAATTGTCCATGAAGAGAAAGGGAAGGAAGAGAATTCATAGACTTTAAATGTGTCTATGATATGAATCTACAGGCCACACACTCCAGTGTGCAGCACCTGCTTGTCTTCTATGGGATCCGTGCAGAGGTGGCAAGTGTGATACGCCAGTCTGGCCAGCCAAGAACTTTAAAGTGTATGTTAGATTCGTCAGTAGGGCAAGATGTGTCGATGGTCTTGGTTAGAACAATGTTACTGTCTTCCTCTGCATTTTAAATGTTTCAGATTCTGCCTCGCCTTTATTTCTTCTTCCTTCAATATATTTTATGCATTTTCTTTACAAACTATGTTCTCCAAATTGAAAGCTACAATTTTCCAGTGACAGTCTTTCATAATTGCCAGATCCCTATTTCCAAATACTTTATAATCTCCATTAAGTGCTCCACAGGTGATCAAGAATGTCCAGCATTTAAGTACTGCCTTACCACCCCCACCCCAAACCTGACTTACTACCGTTTGCTTTTTCATGAATGGTATCTGTCTTCTCCTGGCCATCCAAGTTAAAAATCTAGTGCCACTCCATGCTGTTTCCTTTCCCTGATTCTTCAAGCTCAGTGTGTAAGACTTGCTGTTTCTACTTCCTAAACAGATCTCAAATACACCCTATCCTTTTCATTTTTACTATTACTGCTTTAATTGAATGCTGTGGTTCACATCTCAGAGCCACATTCTGAATCAAGGAACTCATTCCCCCCAGCAGCTGGGGTGCTGCCTGCTGATGGCCCACGGCTGAGTCCCCTCCAACCAGGAATCTTCCTCAGCCAGAGGGAGCCAGCTGCCTTACCTAAGATTATGTCCCCTTCCCAGGGGCAGCTCACATCCGATGACTACTGGTTAGTGCAGCAGTACAAAGACCTTGGCTCTCTTTCCACTGTATGGGACAACTACAAACAGCCACGCCAGTGCTCAAGTTTCCCCAGGGTCCTACAAAATGGAATTGGAGCCATTTTGCTTTTTTGTTTTGTTTTAAGCAAAAGACAGTGCCCTGTCCTATCCAGAATATGAAATTCAGGCTGAATGATTCTCAAAGATTATACTGAAGTTTTTGTATAAGTCTCTTGGTTTGACTAAATCAATATATGACACAACCTAAGTTAGTACATGTTATTTTTATGTGCATTCAAAAATGCATATTAAAAAAATTCAAAAATGCATATAAAAATGGAAAGGATTTGTTACAATTCCATTGTAGTTCAGCTTCTCCCAAACTTGATTCTTTCACTTCCTCATAGGTGTTGCCAAAAGCACACCCAAATAAACCTTCTACATGTAACTCTCCATCTCAGTTTGTTTGCTGAAAAATGTGACTGAAAATGTAAAGACAGTTGATGCTGAGAGTAGACCAAGGAAACTGGGATCTACTGACAAGTCTGATGGTAGTCTGATCATCTCTGTCAATGCTGTACTAAGTCAATTATTAAGCCTTTTCCTAGTGGTAAGTTCAAATTGTATAGTTGTGGAAGAGAATGTGCTGGAAGGTGCAACTTCTCAAGTATTTGAGAGATTGAGACTAAGTAATCAAAAGGACGACAGACTGGGTGGCTGTTGCTGGTGCCATTTAGTCATTGGAGAACACAAAGCTTAGGAGTGATTAATCACCTATCTAAGACAAAGTGTTAAAATCAGAGGGTCTCCTTGGCAGCTGATAAACTCGTATCTCTTGCAGCTTAAAGGCAGATAATCTTTGGATCAGGTTAGGCTCAATTATAAAGATAGCAGTGCATTGGAGAAAGTTGAATTTCCAGCCATGGCAAGTCTGCTATGCAGGTATCAACACACTTGTTGGGAAGCAGTGGGGCCCTGAGACTTGGGATAGGAATAGCTAATCAATGCATTTAAATCTTTAATCTCCCGATTCTCCTGAACTCTTTGAGTCTGCACAGTGGCCCACTCTGTCCCCTTAAAGGCTAGCATTCTCCTTCTCTTGCATGAAAATGATGCCGAGACCTGTGACTTTAATGAAAACATGTACACACACCCCCAACCCAGGATCTATCTCTACCACATCTCCTCGCCACCAACAACTAGGGTTAGTCACAGTGATACCTAGCTGGGGAAGCAGTGGGCTAAGGTAAGAAAAAGACTATAATCTGAAGAAGTTTAAGGACATACGCAGCATATATCAACAAAAGCTAAGGGAGCATATAATGGGATTGAATCCCTGAGATTGCTGCATCAACAAGGGCAGAATATAAACTTGGATAAGGGAGAGTTCAGCAGCAGCAAAACCCTCTTGCATTATGTAGGATTTAATACGACCGTGGGAGAGGCACTAAACAGCCAAGTAATGCAGAGAATGGCTTGACCAGTTCATGTCAGCCAGACTCTTGTTATTATGTGTGTGTGTGTGTAATCTCCATGCTAACAAATTGGATGCATGAATGGAAGTGCCATGGGCCAGACAGCATGGGCTCACACTCACCAAGGATGATTTAGCTATTGCCACTGCCAAATGTCCAACATGCCAACAACAGACTCTGACAGTGACCTCCCACTATGGCACCATCCAAGGAGGCCAATCAGCCTCCTTTTTTGTAAAAAAGTTAACTATACCCTTTTTACTCTGGAAGAGGCAGTGATACAAATTGAATGGAATAGACACATATTCCAGGTATGAGTTTGCATTTCCTACCTACAAGTCTTAGCTAGCATCACACCAGTGAAAAGGTAAATAAAAATGCCTGACCTCAAAGACCTCACATTATAGCAGTTGAGGAAGGAAAGTGTTAGAAGTTGTCTATAAATTAATCTTCTTACCCTGGGGCCAAACTGGGGAGGGAGAAAAGAGGAAGGGTGGGTAGAGGAGGGAAAAGAAAGAAGTACTATGGTCAAGTATTTTTGCAAATAAGCTAAGCAAATTTTTCTGATGGTATTTACTAACGGAGAATCCTCTTTGGTGTGTGGTAAGCAGCACGTACCTGGATGTCTAGGTTTGCTAATGGTAAGCCAGGCAGAAAACTATGGATTTATGAAGAATGTCCTATCAAATATTGCTGCCAGCTGTGTAATTATTAGAGCATAAAATGGAAAATTTTAATGAACCAAACAGCCTTCATGTGTACATCAGAGGTGGCAACCTCACGGCCCTGGGCCAGAGTCTGCATGCCCACTCCCTTCCACATCCCTCCACTGCTGTGGAATTGAATAGCTGCTATCACTGAAATGCCTTTTTGACCTTTTATAGAAAAGAAAAACTTGCTGATCCCTGGTACAGGCAATGCCTCACAAGCATCACCTAGAAATCTCAGACCTTAAATCCCTGTCTTGGCTCCTCCTGATGTAGCCAGAAAGGATAAAAGCCAAGACGCTATAGTTCCTGTAAACCGAAGGAAGAAAGTGTTTCTCATGTAGAGAGCTTTATTTACTAAGATTTCTTCATTAACAGGGGTATAAATCAAACCCTCCCCTGATTTAATCTAGGTAAAAGTCCCTCTGACCCCTCAATCAGAAAGTAATGGGCTCTGGCAAATCCTGAGACCTTCTCCCTAGCCTCTTTACTCTGCCCTGACTGAAGTGGAAAAATGGTGCTCTCCTCACTGAAGCAGGGCAGTAGTGCAGTGTTTTCATATTGAACCACTTCTGGCATGCACTGCAAAGTCCCTCAAGGTCTCCTCTAGCTCCTTACACAGTAATTCATTTTCTAATTTCCTTGGTAGTTAGCGTGGCATTCTTCAATGGAGGTCTTCCAAATTCCTTTTAAAAGATACCTCTGTGTTTAGAATCGCTCCTAAAGTTGGAAAAACTAATTAGAACAGAGGATTAGGGGGCCTAGAACCCCATCCGCTCCTTCTCTGTGGTCCCTCCCACAGTGGTCTCGGAATGAGTTCCTTTGAATCTCTAGAGCTCAGTAGATTAGACTGAAATATCACTGAAACAGGTAATATTAAGGTCTCTTTCAAGACTCTTTTATTATGACTTTTAAGTCTCATATCTGGGGCTCAAGGGATTCTTTTCCCTGCTTTATCAACTCCTCTATGCTCTTTGAGAGACACACGTATTACGTGTTCAGGAGTGTCAAATGTTTCATTATGTTTCAAAATGGATACCCTGGCTTTCTGTCATATAAAACAGAAGGTTTCTCTTTCCTCTCCTTTTTCTTGTTAACCCACAGGGGAGGAAACTTCTGCTGACATGTCTAGCCCTTACAGGCTTCTTCCTGTAGGAGGAGTAACTATTCTGACTGGTCCCAGTTCCCGGTATTCTCTGAAACATATTTCATCAGTACTCATGGTCCCCACTTCAGAGGCCAATGGGAGTGCTTGCCTGCTCTCTTACCTCCTTTGCCCAGGTATCTACGGCCACTTCCTGTCCTCCTGAGTCTGTGTGCCCAGACAGGGCCCAGGGTGTGCCTTCTTGAGATCTGTGGTTCATAGTATTGCATATTCTGATCTTAAATGGACACTTGGAGTCAAAATAATAAGGGCAAGGCCTCATAATAACCTTAAGATTAAGCTTCCTGGTCCAACAAAGTTTAACAAAAGCATAGCATTTAGGGAGTTACGAGGCATTCGCCTGCTTATTAATAAAAATGTTGATACCCTAATGGTCAGCACTCTGGGTGGGAGGAGAGATGAAAGGCATCCTCAAATCTTACATTGTTACTAGTATTTATGAACTAAGTGACTCAGGAGAAGCAAGACCCCTGAGACCATTGTGGTAATAGGTATCTGCAGGTACGGAGATGTATTTAGTAGGCATAACTTGTGATAGATATCACAGCATCCATGGTTGGTCTCTAGATACTGGGCTACTGATGAGCTTAGTAAAAACCAGCGGGTGGGGGTAGAGGGGAAGAGCGCAGTCATTTTAGGAGTAGGAGTCCAAGCCTGTTTGTCAGAATCCCAAGCAAAGCTAAAGGATTGGGGCTTGGGCAGAGATAGAGATTTCTTTCCTGGAAATAGGCAATCGGAAGATGAAGTTTCTCTTCTCTGGAATGTCCTGCGAACAGGTACTTTTTATAAACATTGGCTATAAGACTCAAAGCAGTTTTCTTGACTCTGGGGCACATTAGAATCACATAGGGAGTTTTTTTTTTTTAAATATATAATTCCTAAGTCATACAACAGACCAACTGATAACAAAATTTCTAATAGAAGGGGTCAGAACATCTGTAACTTTAAAAGTGCCCCAGATGACTCTAATGTCCAGCCAGGCAGTGGAAGTACTGCAGAAATATAGAGGGAAGATTTCTGTTGCACTGAGCGTTAAAAGGCAGACATCTAACAGTTTTTGCTGTTTGTTTTTATTTTTACTCATTCGATATTTCAGCCAGGACTGAAGGGCTGCTAGGAGAAGTCTGCTTTGCTTGCACTGGGAAAACAGAGGAAATGGAATTCTGTTGGAGATGGAGAGGCAAAGGTTTAAATTTAAGAAGTGGAGAGGCAAGGTTTTATAGAGAGGCTCATAGTACAGATCTCATTTGGGTTTTGAAGAACTAGAAGTTGTTTTGAAGGTTAAAACAACACAGGAGAGATCAATAGGAATTTTGGCAACCTTCATTATTTTTTTAGATTCCCCCTATGATTAGCATTTCCTGTAGGTGTGCTAATGAGGTAAAGAATATCCTGAAACCTCCCCCTTCCTTCCTTTGTTCCCTTCGCACAGTTCAGAGTACCACCAGGAAAAGTCAATTTTTAAATTTCAGGTCCAGCCAAATCATTAAAATAGCAAGGATGGCTTAGTGACTTCATAAAAATTAAATCAGGCACACATTTTGAGTAAGCTCATTAAGGAAATAAGAATCCACAGAGCCATTTTAAGGTGGCTGCTCGATCCAGAATCTTGCTATTATCTTGTCTGTGTGTGTCTATATGTGCTGGAACGTCCAGTACGTGGTTACATAAAAACGCCTGATGGCAGCCTCTCTGCTTTCCCCAATGGATATTTTGATTTATACCGCTTCCAGCCTTATTCGACGTCCACTGATTAGTTTGCATTTACATTTTCATAGCATCCAGCTGCTCGGCATTCATGATTTACATTCAGCCAATGTAATTAAAGTATTTGTTGTGGGTTTATAAGCTTTTTAATGGTCTATATTTCTGTATTTTGTGTCTCTCCTTTTCCAAATTTATTTTATTCATCAAGCTGTGTCCTAAAAAGCAGTAGAAACAATTACCTCTGAAGTATGTTAGTATACAGCATGAATAATGCTCACGCTGGATTTAAAACTACCCTCACTCGAATTACCAATTCAGTGCTGAAAATAAATGTCTCTCTCTCCAGAAATTAGAATCTAATTATGTACAATAAACCACGTTAAATAATATCAGGGGTCTAGCCTAAACCAACAAAGACTCAAACATCCCCACAGAAAGCAGAAATGGTCCCACTCGCGTTGGCTCTTCGGGGCCAAGGTTATTTCCAGAGGTCCCTGGCACTGCTGAGAACCTGTCCAAGTTTCAACAGACAGAGTTTTAAGTCCACACACAGGAGGGATTAGCCAGTTTCTCTTGTCTGTTCTTCTGCACAAACCAATTTGGTAAATCCTTTGATTTCAGTCCCCCCTGTAATTAATAGGTAATTAGCTGTGGCGCTGGGAAGTAACAGCAAAATGACAAATAAACCGTTTGGACTTCTACTACAAATGAAATCGCCCAATACAGTCAGTACTTCAATATGATTTCAGAAGCTGAAATAATCTCTAGGATTTAAATTCCCATTGACCTCTACATCAATCCTGACTGCCAACTTTTAAGTCTCTTTTGGCATTAATCCCACCCCAGATATGCTTTCATCTCTGGGTATATGCATGTAAAACCCTGGAATCAGCTGACCTTGCCTTCTCCTAAACTCAATTCTTTTGGCCACCTCTCAGCCTTTCTCTAGGCTGATATAAATTTCTCCGATTTACCATCTTATTAGATGCTAAACCACACTCTTCATCTGTTTCAAGCCACAGGTCAAAGCTAACATTAAAAAAAAAAATCCTGCCCAGTTGATACCGAGAATTTACTCTCAACTTCTGAGTCATTATACACTTTTAACACATTGAAACAATTATTTTACCTTTGTGTCTGTTTATCTATTTAGTATTGGTCTGTGCAGTTTTGATTATCTCATCACCCCTGTTTGGTTGAAGATAAAGGGTAAGAAGTTGCTCTTTGTTTTAATTGGTGCTGAAAAGAACAACTTTGATTTAAAAAAAAATGAGTTTTGCTTGGGAGGAGAAGAAATTTGGTGTTAGTGAAATGGAACTTTATCCCAAATGATTTCTCTTTTGAAAGAAGTAGAAAACATATAATGAGATAGTTATAAGCACCTCTGATATGCTCATTAGAATGGTAATATTCATCATCCATAATCTTAGGCATACTGGTTGATATTAAAAGAAGTTAAAAGGGGTGGGTATAGCCCAGTGGTAGAGCATGTGCTTAGCATGCACGAGGTCCTGGGGTCAGAAGTACCTAGTACCTCTGTTAAAAAATAAATAAACCTAGTTACCAACCCCCCAAATTTTGTTTTATACATAAAATAAGTTAAAAAGTAGTTGTGAAACATGCTCGTGCTCCATGTCAACATGGACTTTTATTGAGTGGACTACTGAGATTATGGTGTAATTAACTTTTAGTTTTTATGACTATACCATAATTTTTAACTCAAATCCCACCTCTGAACATTTAGACCAAAACAGCTAAAAGATTGTACTCTCTTTTTAAGAAATAGCTGCCATAAGCTTTTTAAAAACTTATTTTGAAATAATTTCAGCCTTCTAGAAAAGTTGTATGAATAATGTATTAATTTCATACTGTTGTTGTAACAAAAAAACACAAATTTTGTCTCAGGCTAAAACCAAGGTGCCAGCAGGGCTGCATTCCTTCTGGAGGACCTGCTTTCTTGCCTTTTCCAGCTTCATCTGCAGTACTTGGCTCGTGGCCCCTCCTACATCTTCAAAGCCTACAGTGTAGCGGCATCAAATGTCTGCCTCTCCTGCCCCGTCTTTCACTTGTAAGAATGTTTGTGATTATATTGGGCCTACCTGGGTGGGTCAGGATAAGCTGCCTATCTCAAGATCCTTAACTTAGCCGCATCTGCAGTGTCCCTTTTGCCACGTTAGGTAACATAACCACACATTAGGATTAAGACATGGACATCTTTTGGGAGGAGGGGGCATTGTTCTGCTACCAAAAATAGAGTAAGGAATTCTTGTATATTCTTCATCTAGAGTCCCCAGATGTTGACATTTTACTATATTTGCTCCCTGTTTTTCTTTTCCTTTCTCTCTCTACATACACATTTTCTTTCTTTCTGAACCTTTTGAGAGTATGTTGCAGACATGATGTCTCTTTACCCGTAAATACTCAGTGTACATTTCCTAAAAACAAGCTCATTCTCCTTTACAATAACCATAAAATTTATCTAAATCAGAAAATTAACACTGGTAAAATTCTATTGGCTGATCTGTAGATCTGTTTCAGATTTTGCCAGTTGTCACAATAATGTCCTTTGCAGTAAAAGAAAATCTCAGATCATATGCTGCATTTGCTGTCTGTCTTGTCTCTTGAGGCTTCTTTGATCTGAAACAGGTCCTTATTTTTTCTTTAATGAAATGGGTAATCTTTAAGAGTACAGATCAGTTATTTTGGAAAGTGTCTCTTAATTTGGATTTGTTTGGTGTTTTCTCATGATTAGATTCAGGTTATGCATTTTTGGCAGAAATATCTCCAAGGCAAAATAGTGTCCTTTTCAGTGAATCGTATCAGGAAACACCAGAAACTTCTGCTGAATCTAAATTTCAGTCTTACTTTAATAACAAGCCCTAACACTTACTGAATTCTTGCTCAATGTCTAGATCTGCACTAAACACTCTACATATTTTATCCAATTTAATTTATCATATTTGTTTTCATTATAACAATGGGAATGCACACAGCTGGTGTGATAAAGATCTGGAATTTCAACCCTTTGTCTGTTTTTACTCCAAATGCCATACTCTTTCCACTTTATTTGTGATAAAGGGAGTTATTAAGTCTTCATACTTAAGATTAACCAAAACAGCCTTGATGATGTTCTCTCCTTAGCTTGACTACATTTCAGATAGGTCTTCCTGATTATAGGCCTCACCTCCCTTTTCTTTTAGCATTTACTTTAGAAAACTTGCAATTGTGAATTCTTTTTCTGACCCTTTTGAGATATAAATCTTATCCCAGCCTCTGGACAGTTTTACAGTCCAGAAATGTCTTTCGCAAGGTTCTGGGAGCCGTCCCTTTGAAATGTAATCAAGAAAGATAGTGCCCCCTTCCCAGTCTCTGTGGGAGAGTAGGAGGCTAATTTCAGTAAGTGCAGTTAGCAAACGCTTTGACCAATCTCCGGTGTCCTCCAGTACGTTTCCGTTACCTCACCCTAGCACTGAAAACTCCTCCTGCCTTTGTTTCAGTGGAGTTAAGTTCAGTCTGTCTCCTCTAGAGCATTGGTCTCTCTCCTCTGTTGCAACAGTCTTGAATAAAGTCTTCTTGTCCAGGGAAATATTTCTTTTACAAGTTTACATGAAAAAAATTATTTCAGTTGAATTCAAGTTTCCCCCCAAAATATAAAATAATTAAGCGAAGACAAGTATGGCAGTTTTAGTTATTGTTTTTTAATAACTCCTGAATCTCATACTGTGACGTGATAGCTCTCACTTTTATACAGCCATAGTCTTGTTTTAACAGAAAAGTACACCTTCCTGTTTTGTCATTGAAATAAACACCTAGGATTGCCTGTCACCCATTTTCTAAAAACAGCTATGCACATGGGCTAGTGAGAGCTGCCAGGTGCCTACCATGCAATACTCCTTGCTTAGTCCCAGAACATTCCTCTCTTAAAGAACTGGGTTTCTGTCCTTTGCAAAGAATGGAGTTATATTAATATTCTTATTACTTCTACCTTTGCCTAGGATGTAAGCCCTTTGTTTGGCATACATGTAAGAGTGTTCTGACTCTCCAGAAACTTCAGGGCAGATGTCATCATTTAGATCTCTGCATCCTCAGTTTTTGGGCTCTATGCATGAGGATTAGGTAGAAGGAAAGATGACAGTGATTTTGGTATCTCAGAAGGAAGTGCCAGCTAAATATATTTACTTCTAATCCTCAGACTCCAATTCTATAATTGCCTTGTTCTGTGTTTGGCTCTTTGTTTTGTTTTCCATATACCTAATTTGCAGTGACTCTTCCATAAATGAAAAAAATTTTATCACTCTGAAACTATTTATGCTTCCTCTAAAGTGTTTCCTGCTCCTTGCACTGGCTTTATTAAACCAAGTGTCTTTATTATGGTGGTCTATATCTTGTGGAGGTGTTTGTTCTTCAACTAACTGGTGAAACCTGGTTCCCCATTTTTATTTGAAAGTGAGGTACCGGAAAGCTAATGGGAAGCTCTGTGCGTGTGTGTCCCTAGAGCTTTCCATTAGCTGAACTTGCCTGTTTCATTGGAAGACTTCTTAACAGCATTATCCTCAATTCCATTTTATGAATGAGGAATCCTACAACTTCCTGCCTGTGGGTATAAGTCCGGGGGCAGGATTCTGCATGATGAGGGTAAGATGATGTGTAGGGAGCTAGGAAGCTCATGATTCAGTATATGGACTGATTGGTCCCCTTGATCAGGTCTCATTTTATCCACTTTGCAGTATGCTTGGTATGCTAAATCCATAGCTTCTCTGGTTCCATTTTTCCAGAATTTTCTGCTTCTGTTTTGCCTTTTGAGTGTGTGTCTGTGTCCCAGGGAGAAAAAGGGGAAAGGGTAGTCACCTGTCTCTAAGTATTGAGGAGGAGAAGGGTCGCTCCTGATGCTCACTTTTAGCCATTCTCCCTTCCCTAGTGTTCGCAACTGGAAGTTTTCTGGAGTTCTGCAGCATGACCTGGCTTGTTCTTGTTGGCTTCCACTCACAAAGACACCTTGTCTCTTCTTCCATTTCTCTTTGTCCTGATTGGTTACTATTTTTTAAGAAGTACTTTTATTTCTTTTAGTGGCTTTTTGGGAGGGGACAGAAATAAGTACAAGAGTTCAGTCCACCATCTTTAACTGTTGGTATTATTTATTTTAAAATTTAGATTTCTCTGCTTTAATTCCTACATCTTTATAGCATCTCTTTTCTAACTAGTTTTAACCTCTGGAAAACAGGTATACTGCCCTAAATGCTTTTGTGTGTGGTGTGTATGTATATTATCTATGTATAGGTGCCTAGTATTTGCTGTGAGTTTATAATTAATAGTATCGGCAGACACTCACAGAGCGCTGATTTATGCCGGGGACCGAGAGAAGCACTTTACATGGATTAATTCATTTATGCATCATAACACTCTGTGTAGATATTATTGTGTCTGATTTATGGATGAGGAAACTGAGATGCTTAAAGGTTAAATAACTTGCCGAAGATCACACAGGTATGAGGCTGTAGAGCTGTGATTCAGTGCAAGGCTGTGCCCTCAGACATTGTACTAAATTGCCTCTCAGCTGCGTAGCTTGTATGTATATATACTTCTACGACCGTGCTCTCTGCTGTATATACTTCTTCCTTGTGTTTGTATGGTTGTTACAGTAACTGGGAACAATATTTACCTTCGAACAGACATGTCTCATTAGAGGACCAGAGTCGCTGACACTGTACTCTGCTTGCTCATCCCACCCTAGCAGCTGGCTTCATCTATAGAAAAATCTCAGTGAATGGCCTCATTTTGGTTAAAGGAAATAATAATATATTGTTAATAAGTGCATTAAAAATGTGGAGGTCGATAACCACATAATTAACAGTAGGTTCTTTTTTTTTCTCTTTTAGGTGGTAGGAAAGATAGAAGCCTTTCTTCATTGTGTAGTTGTATAAGGTTTGAGGATTTCTTTTTTTTTCAATATACACATATCATCCCTTGGAATCCATGGAGGACTGGTTCCAGGACCCCCGTAGATACCAAAATTCATGGATGCTGAAGTCCCTTATATAAAATGGTGTAGTATTTGCATATAACCTACACATATCCTCCTGTTCACTTTAAATCAGCTCTAGTTTACTTATGATACCTAATACAATGTAAATGCTAGGTAAATAGTTGCCAGGGTGTGGCAAATTCAAGTTTTGCTTTTTGGAACTCTCTAAAAAGTTTTTTTGGAATATTTTTGATCTTTAGTTGGTTGAATCCAAAGATGCAGAACCTATGGATAAGAAGGGCTGATGATACTTTCCCAACAGAAAAAGTAATAAAGATAAAATTTTAAAATGAATGAACAAGAGTATTTCCTTGCTATCCTTAAAAAGTGTTCCATTAATAAGCCTAATTCTCTACTGCCTCCCACATCAGGAGGGAGGTTGGTTCCACTTCTTCTGAAGGTGGACAAGGCTTTTGTCATCCTTTGTTTGAGAGTCTTGATCTCCATGTTCTGGGCTCCAAATATGAATCTCAACATTTTTTTTACCGTCTCTCCTAGAATATTCTAAAAGGAACTAAAGCAAATAAAATACTCAGTGGCTTCCTTACTATGCCAGAATCCCAAACTATCGAGTTTATCAAGCCCAGACAAGCAGCCTCCACAGTGGGTACAGTGTCATCCACCAGCACTGAAGGAAAAAGTATTAGAATTTCAACCTATATATTTTTACTTCACTCTTTGTTAATTTCAATTTTCAACTTTTATTTTTTAATTATATATTATGCAATCATTTATATTCATATATGTGTATATATACATGTCTAAGTCATTAGTAAATACATATATTAAAAAAGAAATATTTAAGTAAATGTTCATTATTTCACTTTATTCTGATACCCATACACAGGTACTTTGGACTCTGTAAAAGTTCTTCAATCTACAAATATTCTTGCATCTAAGATTTAAGGAGTTTTTATTGCAGAATGGGGAGGAATGGTTCTCACAGAGCGATATTTACACAGGAGTTGTTTACTTCTGGATTGAAATGAAGAATCTATTATACAAGCCAATTGTTCTATTCCTGTAACCATTTTGCATTTAGATGTACTCTATTTAGAGTCCACTGTACATGATTTAAGTATTTTAGGTTTAGATGGGCCCTGGACTGTATCTGATAAAGAGAGACAAATGAAACCATCTTTTTAAAAGAGTGTAAGTTAAACTTCTGGATGTGTTATGTGAACAGAAATCATTGTGGCTTTCTTTCCATGGAACAGGGAACCCTGATTGGCTCAAAAAAGTGTATATGTGGACACCTTTCCCTGCCTTCTCCAAACACACCCCACACACCCACACACACACACAACCCCCCTTGTTTTCAGGTTCAAGGTCACAGTCCAGGCTATTTTTCAGCTTAGAGAATGGTAACAATGGAGGGTAAATTCCTTTTTATTGTTGGGGCATGCCATATCCTCCTGATATTCGTCCTCTCTTACCTTGCTAGGAGAGAGCCACTGGTTTTAAGTAAGAAAGCAATGAGATTCTTACCAGTATGTTTTGACAAGAGACTCAATTAGTATTAGATTTTTCAGTGACTGATGATTTGCATTCACTTCAAAATAGCCTAAGGCCATGAACCTCTTCCACAAAGCATACCTGAGGGCTTGCAGTAGGCAGGGGTTTGCCATCATTACTGATCTTCCTATAATTCTAAATAGAAATTATACTTTATATCCGATTTTCAAGCCACTCTGCTCAAAAAGAAAGTTTCCCCATAAATGATTTGGAGCTATCTACGGACATTGTAAGAGAGGATTAGAAAAATTGGAACCAGTGACCTTCTGGGTAAAGTGTACTTTTTACCTGGACATTGAGGGTACGCGTGTGTGCGTGTGTGTTGTATGTGTGTTTTTCTTCACAGATGGTTTGTTATAATTAGATGATATAAAGCAAACATACAACAGATTTTCCTTAAATTCGGGAGCTGATTGCCAGTCTTTCATAGCAGTATTCAAAATAAGCAGTCATGGGCATATTTAAATTTTACTTGTTTTATTCTTTCTTACTGTCTGTCAGCTATATATGCAACTGTTCTCCGTTTCTTATTTTCTCAGTACTTTGGTATTATCTCCTCTATGTCCCTCTTGGTTCTTTTTTTCTTCTGGTGTGTAATTAAATTTCATGAAATAAATATGGATTCATCCTGCTGAATGTTAATATGTTGAACTCTGCTATTAGCTCTGGCCATTTGGGGAATGTTGTAAAAGTCTTTTGGAATTTTCCCAGAACTAATAGGATTCTGAAAAGAAAAATCTATCAGTTTACTTCCCAAGTCTGTTCGTGGTCCGTCTCTTGATGAAAGAAAGTGACCTTTTCTTGATGAACTTGACATTGATTAGACCCAGAGTTGAGGGGTCTGCCCAGAAACTCAGGGGCCACATGACAAGTAGATGTGGAGCCAGAATCTGCTTTTCATTTTCAGAATCCATTGCAGTGTTTTTATTCTGCAAGGTTCAACTTCACCTTCTTGTCCTCTCCTGTCACTTAGGAAGGGAACTACCTCAACACCTGTGAGACTTGTGGCACTAGAAAGCACTGTGCTTTTGAAACAGCCACGTAATTTACATAATTTCCTTTCCCACTTAGGAAGTTTTCTCTTCCCTCTCAGTGAAATTTGCATCTCAATCTCTCTTCATGTAAGAGCCTCCAAAAACCCTTAAGTCACAGTATTTTTGAAAACATGAAAGTTATGATTTGACTTTCCCATTGCCTGTTTATCCATTGGATTAGTGATTTTCATTAACCTCGGGAATTTAAGGAGGCAAAGCTCCTGACTGAGAATAGATCTTTATCGTGGAATCAAATTATCAGATGAAACTTTAATTAGGATTTGCACTGCTGATCAAAGGAACAGCCAAGGGATTATGTGGCAAAAAAAGGAAACTCAAAAGGTACCCAGTGCCAATGGATGGATTTTCTCCATGATGCTTTTATACGTACTAAAGCAAATTTTGGCGTTTATGGTCCACTAATAAATTAGAAATCTGGATCTGTTATTTTTAAGTGAGCCTACTAATTTATTATTTCAGAATCAATATGAAGAGAAGTATGAAAGTTACTCAAATAAAATAAATCCTATGAGATCTGTAAACTTACGTAGTTTCATCTGATAACACCATCTTTTCCTTTATTTCAGCCTATGAAATTATTCATTACACATGGGGCTTACAAAGGATGAGACAGCCAGGAGAAGGTAGTCTGTGTAAGATTCTGCATAGACCAGGTCCCAAAGAAGGGGCAAGGCTCTGTGTCAGATTTTCTAGGGATGAATACAAAGGAATAAAAGTCTGAAGTTAGATCAGAGATACCAGCTTTGGGTCTAAAATCCACTATGCCTGTCTGTGCATCTTTGGCTAGCCTCATTATCCTCTCACCAACAGTGAGTTTGGAATTGTCCCATAATCCCTCTGGGACTTATTTCGTTTATTCAACAGATCTTGGTTGATCACCTTTATGTGCCAATCACCTGGAGGAGATCTAGAGAAACAACAGTGAAAAACATATCTTCCCTTCTTTTAAAGAGCTTACAGTTCACTGAGTAGATAAAATTTAAACAGTTTTAATAAAATATGGCAAGCGCTGTGTTAGAGGTGAATGTGACAGAGGAAGACGCAGGAATACAAAGGCTACCCAACCCAGTTGCAGGGGAGGGTCAGGGAAGACTTTCAGGGACTTTAAAATGCTTCCCTGGAGCATCGAGGATGTGACTAAACTCTGTGAGGGGGAAGTAAGCTGTGAGGTAAGAAAGGCTGGCAGAGACCAGATCAGGAAAGCCCTTACATTCCACACTAAAGAGGTCAGACTTCATCACAGAGCAACAGGGACCACGTGGAAGGTTGAAAGCACAGGAATGACATGACCAGATGGGCAGATTAGAAATCGCTTCGAGTTCCCTGTGGCTCAGTGTGGAGATGAGCAAGGCTGAAGGCAGTTTTCTAGTCTGGAGATATCAAGTCTGAGCCTTGGGAGTAGCGGAAGGGATGGGACAGTTTCAGGAGCTACTGGGGAGGAGAACCCTAAGATGAAGCGATTGATCGGATGAGGGCAGGGGAAAATCAGGGAGATGTAAAGTAAAGAACAACACTCAGGTTGCTTGCCTGGGCAAATAGGTAAATGGTGCTGCATTTTCCTGAAGTAGAGATTACATGAAAAGTGAGTTTTATGAAGGAAGTATATGATAAATTCAACTTGGTACACATTTAGTGTGAAGTGTCTGCAGACATCCAAGCGGAGCTGTCGTTCATGCAGTGGTTCCAGGAGTCTGGAACTCAGACACGTCTGACCTATGGCATTTGGGGGTTATCATCATAGAGATGGTGAATGAAGTCATGCAGATTGAGAAGAGAGATAGAAGACAACCTGAAGGATGTGCAGAGAAAGAGAAGTCTGTCTCAGGAAAATGAGCTGCATCTTCCTCCACTCTCCTTCCCCATGTGCCCTTGATGTTTGATTTGTCTTCTGTCCTGGTTGTTGCTGCCCATTCCAGTTCCCTGCTTGGATGGTTGCCCTGCTCTAAACCCTAAGATCACTTTATTGGTGCCCAGAAAGTCAGTAAGCCCTTACTTAACAAGCCCTGTTTAGAGAAGACTGGGCACTCTTCCTTTATCACCGGCCAGTGGCTGGAGTCCTACAACCCAACCATTTTATCTTGAGATGAAGCTACTTTCAGGTTCTTACCAAAAACTCCCACTGTTCAGCTCCTTCCACATGCCACATCAGACTCATTGATTATGAATACCATTCCAGATTAAACTCAAGACCCTCATGCTTCCTTGGTCTGCTGGCCACCTCCTTTTAGTATTAAGCATATTTGAATTTGGGCATTAGACAAACCTCAGTTTAAAATTTAACTTTACTACTGAATAACTTTGTGACCTTTAGCAAGTTACCCTTTCTGACTTCATTTTCTATAGCTGTAAAATGGATTGATAATTCCTACCTGCCAGGGTTATTTTGAGGACTTAATGAGAATATACATGTATAAAATTTCTGCTACTTCTCTATAAACCAATACCTTTAACTTCTTTCTGTATTTCCCCCAGCTTGATTGTAGGCAATGTGGGAAGAGCATGATACAGTGGAAATAACAAATGCATGTAGCAAAGGCTTAAGTGTTTATATTTTCAGAGTCCTAAAATGGGTTTCAAACTACCTTACTTCTGTGTGAGTGATTTTCTGAGCTTCAGTTTTCTCATTTGTAAAATGAGACTAATACCTGTGTTATTTACTTCACAGTTGTCACGAACCTCAAAGATAATGCATGTTACCGCACTTTGGAAACTAGAAAGTTCTTTAAAAATATAAAATATTAAGCACTATGCTTTATTTATAGGAGATATTAAAAAGTTTTGTTTTTTATATTGGTATACAAACACTTTAGACATTCCAAACTTTTGACCAAAAAATATTAATTTATTGCTATTTAAATATTTGAATTGCCTGCAAAAATCTCACTTGCAAAAAGACTCAAGATTACAATTTTTTATTGCTATGGGTCTTAGTCTGCAAACATTTATTGAGCAGTTACTCAGTGAAAGATACTGTGTTTAGTCCTAAGAATCTGGAGGAAAAAATATCTAATACCTGACTTGCAGAAGTTTGCATCCCAGAGAGAAAAGTCAGATAATTACTATACAGACTGATAAGGTTTCAAGATTTAGTTGATGTACCTAGTGGAGGCTGAGGGGATCAGGGAAATTTCTTAAAGGAAGTGATAGCATGTGGGATTTTGAAGGATGACTAGGAAGAGTTAGTTAGGTGACTATTTATGAGTAGAATGGAGGTTCTTGAGGGTGTTCCAGGCAGAAAGGAGCTGCAATATAAAGACAAAAGTATTGACCCATTGGCGAAATCACCAAGATTTTAACACAATTGGTTTGCATTTGTTCGGGGATGGAGAATGGTGGGAGAGAAGGAGGAAGAAGCAAGAATAAGTCCAGAGATTAAGCCATAGATGGAAATCACGGCATGGAAAGATACTAAGTACTAGGTTCCACGTGATGAAAATAAAATTGTATATCCTTTGGAGTAGAGCATCACTGGGGGCAGGCAGAGTAGTAGCGGAGGGGAGATTATTGCAATGACTCAGGTGAGACTTAATGAGGCCCTAATCTAAAGTAATGATGGTGGGAAAGGAGAGACTCTACGGAGTTCAGCTGTATTAGAGGAGAGGGCACATGGCAAGTGGAGGGGAAGAAAAACTTAAGAATATATTCTAATTTTCTGACTCATACAAGAGAAGGAGGGTGTTAGGCTATTCAAAAAGCTAGAGGAGGGAAAGAGAAAGCAATTGCTGGGCAGGAGAAGAGGTGAAGGGAAGAGCATGGAATGTCTTTAGTTTCTCACATGGAAATGGGTAGGTAGCCAAGCCCAGAAGACAATCTTTTATCGTTACTAGGAAACTCCAAGCATAGACTGTACACCTTTACCCTTGATACACTGTCGTCACTTCTCTTCCTCGTCTCCCAATTCATAACCACTTCTTTGATTAGCTGTAGAGAATCAGAAATTCCTCTCCAGTGTACTTGACTCAAATCCAGAAAAATTCCCTAAAAATATATTGATTCAAGTCAATTGTTTGATATCTTTAAACTCTGGAAAAGGGAAGAGACCTGAGACTCTTAAAAGAATGACTGAATGACAACTCTTAACCATAAAATAATCCTCCGAACAAGCTACTTATCCTAAACTTATCAGGAATGTCTCCCTTCTTTTATGACTTTTCAGGTTTCAGTCATGAAACAGTTTAATTCTTTCACACCCCTGTTGTTGTTATTGTCCAGAGGTTTTAACATTTGTCAGCCAAGGCTTCTTAAAACTCTCCTAATCTGAAATCATTGAAGAAGGAAAAGAGTAGTAATAATGATACTAATAATGCACATTGTGTATCATTTACTGTGTTCCAGGTTCAAGAGCTTTAAATACACAAACTCACTTACTGATCACATTCTGTGACAAAGATTATTGGTCCTATCTCTATTTTAATATTAAGAAACTAAGGCATGGGGAAGTTACATGCATTTCACAAAATACAGAGAGTAAGTAGAAGAGCAAGGATTCAAATCCAGGCAGTCTGGAACCAGAGGGCATGTACTTAATCATCCCACTATGAAAGGTGTGGATAATAGGACGAGGGACTTTGTGACATTTGTTAAAGCTTGCACTCTTGCCTGTCATAGGGTCAGTATACAATATCATGTATGTATATCATTTATCAAGTCATATCTGTGATATATTAATATATTAATAATGGGTAAAGGCAAAATTCTCCTTAACCAGGGATATAAAGAATAAAATCACCTCACACAGCCAGGGTTCAGATCCCAGCTTGGCTTAGGACCCTGACTGACTTAGGTTTGAGTTGAATGACTTTGGACCAATTAATTTCTCTGAGACTCAGTCACTAATCTGTGCAATAAATATACCATAACCTTCCCTACAAGGATATGGTTCAGATTCAAGGAGGAGACCATACCTGAAGTGCTCTGCCCACTTTTATACTGTGCCTGCTGTGTGTGCCACTAATGTTCTCATCACTTTGCATATATGAACTCATTTAGTCCTCCCAACAAGTGTATGATGTAGGCACTATTCTATCATCACCCCCATTTTACAGCTGAAGACACTGAGGCACAAGGAGATTAAATAACTTGTCCAAAGTCATGTGTGTCTATAACAGGGAGCTCAGGCTGGTCAGGCTTTCAAGTCCCTGCTCTCAATGGCCATGCTAGGCTGCCTCTCTAAGCACAGCACAGGCGTATTAAATGGGCGTTGTGCTCTTTGTGTGCAAAATGATTTCATTTCCCTTTTCTGATATGCTGGGAATTGCCCCTGAAACTACAGATAAGGTAGTTTAATAAGAAAAAAAAAACCAGTAAAATGGAAGAATAAAAGATTTTAGAGGGCAGCTATGAAGGGAAGGCTCTCCCCTCCTCCACGATTGAGTAGAAGTCACCCCTCTCCAAGCAACTGCACAGGTCATCTGTAAGATGGAACTAGATGTGACCTGATTACTACTGATCTTAAGCAGTTATTATTTCAAAGAGCTGTTAACCCCAAGTAAGCCTGTTTCTGCCTGTACCCATATGGTAGTGTCTAGCTAATGTGATAAAACTCTCCATAAGGAAAAAAACTCACACTTGTTTTTTTTGTTTTGTTTTGTTTTTTCAGTACCAGATTGGATAGCACATTGATGTAAAAACACTTAGAGGTAAAGTCTGACCATGTGATCTTGGCCCGTTGTTTACTTCTGTTTATCCACTGTCCAGGGCTGCTGTGTGATGTAGAGATAACGTTCTTAAAATCCTAAAGCCAGGTCTGTCTCTTAATTAGCACTCAGGAAATGGTGGCTATTATCATTGTTATTTCAAGAAGCTGCTAAACTTTCTTAGAAAAATCTAATCCCTGAGACTTCTTTCCATGTCTATATTTATCATTGATCTTTCTATTTTAAAGCCAAAGATCATATTCCGTGTTGAAGTCTAACAAATTCTAATCTCTCAGAAGGTTCAAACAGTATTATCATTCACTATGAATTTGAGCAGTCCTTTCTACTTTGCTGACATTTGAGGTTGAATTAATTCCGTTACAGCTGCACATCTCTCCTCTCACAGCAGTTATCTACGCAGTTAAAATCATGGACCCCACAAATCAGGTCAATGAAAAGTTCTAATTGTGCTCAGCTGTCTTCCTTGAATACCTTCCTTTATAATGCAGCAACTCCAGATGTGATTCCAGCCGCTGTGTCAAAACTGCTGCGTAACCCCAGCCGCTCTGTAACCATTCAAATGGTTAAAGGGTAAAGCTTCCCAGAATGTCCTTTGTCTCTAAAACTAAGTTGTTGAAGAGCCTTCCTAAGTAAAAGCCCACGGTGCATTATGTACGAGGTATTTTAGGCAAATAAAATGTTTAAATCCACAGACTGAAAATGATCTTCACACATAAAATGAAATCTGATCAGTTTACAGCCCGACATGAACAGAACTCCCAAATTAGGCACTTCCAAATTCAGCACAGCAAACACGGCCAGCCACCAAAGGAACTGGAGAAATCAAAGCCCCTCTAAATCTTCGTTCCATGACATATAAAAGATTCAGTAGAGTAGAGGTCAAAGAATATGAGGGGGAGAAAGGTATAAAAGAAAAGAAAGATAGCTGATTTTTTTTTTTTAGTAGGAAGGGATAGAACCTAATTATTCTTTTATGCAGGAAATCCCTTTGGCTGTACACATGAATAAGAGCACTCAAGGCAGCAACAGTTTTCTTATAATTAGAAGAAATTATGATGTCTCTCTTGAAAGGCAGAATTTTCCTTATCATGAAAAACAGTGTTCTTTATCATCCTTACTTTTTATTAGAGCCTTCAAAATGAGGTTTTCTTGAGCCTCTTGAAATAAATCCATTCCACTTTGAACTGCCGGAACTCACTATTAAAATGTGGCCTGATTCATCCTGAGAAATGGCCGTAAGCCCACTTGCCTGAGATAATAATGACTGCAAGGTGAATTATAAAGAACACTGGATTCCTTTATCCTACAACCTGAACTGTCCTGAGTTGGAAAATATATCAATCACCCCCTTTTAATAGGAGTGTCTCATCTTCACTTTCACTTATTTTATCAACTAGTATTTATTCAGGGACCCTGTGAGCAAGGCAGTAGACAAGGGGCCGAATTTGTTGTGACTGCTGTGGAAATGAACCTGAACAAAACACCACATGTAAAAGATGATCATCATCAAAGAGAAGAGGGAGCTTTTTTTTTTTCCTGATAGAAGGTGAAAGCATTTGGAAGGGAACAATAATCTTTAATTTCATGTCAACTCTCCACGGGGAATAGACTGCACAACTCCAAGTTGTTATTGGCAACTGATGAAAATATTGACACCAGGGATGCAGAATCGCAGTGCAGTACCTGCTCTGCTCACCTGCTCTGGCTGAGTTTTGAGAGAAGAGCCTTCTCCTAGGGCACTTCCCACAGAATCTGACTCAGAGGTTTGTCTTTCAGTCCTTGGGGCTATCTCGCTACCTCACGTCTGCGCTTAACGTGTGCCCGTCTTTCCAGGGTCGTTTTCGCCCACTCGTCCTCCTTGTATTATTGCCCTTATTATTTTTCTTTTACTTTTTTCATAATTCTCCCCCACTGTTTCTCACAAGCCTTCTTTAGAAGGTTTTGAAAGAGGAAGAGGGGAGGAAATTAAAAACCCTTCCAATAGATGTACCTCTATGAGTTCCCATAAAAGACTGTGTTCCCCCCCCCCCCAGCATCTTAATATGAGCGTTGTACTGTAATTGCCCTGAATGATCAGCCTGCTTCCTTCTGTTAGATGGCCTCTTCCCTCCAGGAACTTACTGTATTCCATGTATTCCTGTACCGTTAACCATCTAATCACCATAGTAGGTCCTTGGTAAGTCATTTAAAGATGTCTTCTTGGTCCTACTTTATATCTTCCACAAAGACTATATGTAATTTATTTAAATTCAGATCTTTATAGAGCCTGAGTCATGTGTAAGACTCTGTGCCACATGCTTCAGAAAAAACAAAAATGAACAAACCAGTGTCTTTTGAAAGGTCTAAAGGGAAAGATAAAGTGAGTGTAGACTAACTATAATAAAGACAAAAGTTTTGGCTTGGAGGAGTGGGAGTAAGAGAGTTAGAACATACCTACCAGTAGACATAAGAATATTATGAGTTATTTCTCATTTCCCTGTGTCTCTAATTATAGACAGATATGTAAAGGACAACCTTGACAGTCAACACCAGAGAGAACAAATGTCTGCCATGACTGCACCACTGTCCCACACACGTGAGCTGTAAATGTGTAATGAGAGGTTTTTAGAGCTCAGAGAGAGGGACAGGGCATATTCGGCTAAGATGGCAGGAGTGGCTTCCTCAGGGAGGTATTATTTTAAATGGGCCTGCAAGGGTGGTTAGAATGTCATCAAGAAAATATAGGAGCATAATAATGCAATATGAAAAAAACACAAAAATCAACTAGAACCACCAAAGTATAGAGAGGAATGGGGGGAAGGGCTTGGTGCTCTGAGTTGTTAGTTTGGCCAGGAGATTGGAGTGGAAGATTCATAGAACACCATCAAAGCTAGAGTCCCAGAGGTTGCACCGCCATTGAACCTCAAGAGTTAATACTTCTTCCTAGATTTTCTGTGGAAGTACCTGTATGATACCAGCTGGTGGTTAAAGCCTTAGATGGGTCCCTTTATAGAGAAGGAGTTTGAGTCAGTTGTCTCCTGTGTCTTGCATTCTTCATAAATTTAGAAGTTTAGGTTATATACCAAGTGCTCAGTAGTTATTCATTGGCTGACTGTTGAGCCTTATAAAATATCCTCAACATTAGCTTCGAACTAGAAATATGTAAAAATACATAGCTTTCTCTGATATTTGCACATTAGCCCTCAGAAATGGAGCTTTCTAACTGTTAGCTACCATACCAGAAAGGAGCCTGATCAAAGTAAATTAGGTTCTTTGATCCAATTCTGATGTGTGTATGTTGGGGAGCGGGGGCAGTTTCCCCACACCAACAAGCAATTTTTGGACACTGGCAGAGTGTCCAAGAATTCAACTCAATTCTGATACTGTCTACCTGGAAATAGCATCAGATTCCACAGGTTGAGGGCTCATTCCTAAAAGACTGACACCTCTCCCCCAAACTCCCCTTCACATGCCAGTCGAAAGCTCAAGTTCTAACTGTGCTTCTGACTGACTAACTATAAATCAGAAGTTTCCCATGACCCCCTCCTCAGATTAGATTAATTTGCTAAAGCAGCTTACAGAACTCAGAAACATTTTACTTACTAGATCACCCATTTGTTGCAAAAGGATATAACTCAGGAATAGCCTGATGGAAGAGATGCGTGGGGCAAGGCATGGGGAAAAGGTACAGAGCTTCCATGCCCTCTGGGAGCACGCCATTCTCCCCATATCTCCTTGTATTTATCAACCCGGAAGCTCTCTGAACAGTATCCTTTTGCGTTGTTAAGGAGTCTTTGTTACATAGGCGAAGCTGATTTAATCGTTGGTAACGACCGTTGGTAATTGATTCAACCTCTAGTCCCTCTCCACTCCTCAGGTCAGAGGGTAGGACCGAAACCATCACATGGTTGACCCCATTGGCAACCAGTCCCCAACTACTTTGGAAAGTAGGTGCTTTCCAAAAGTCATTTCATTAACATAACAAAGGGTACTTTTCTCACTCTCAACACTTAGAAAATCCCAAGAGTTTGGGGAGCTCTGTGCAAGAAACAGGACAAAGATCAAATATATGTTATTATAAATCATGATATCACAAAAGTGTATGCAAATAGTTTTGGGAAAAGTTTAATATTTTTTCCCAAATTCCTTTTTGTGTGAGATGGCTAGAAAGGTGTTACTTTATTGTATGTGTTTTAAGAATACATAGTATATTATCCCAGCAATTAACTACTTGTACTCTATTATTATGTATGCGTTTATTCAAAACATGCATAATGCCAAATATGGGTCAGGCTCTAAACAAGGTTAAGGTGATTTCAAAAATAACTTAGATAAGATTCCTGCTCATAAAGGTTCCCAATTTAGGATTTAAAAAAAAAAACAAAAACAGAAGGTGTGCTACTAAGGAGACATCAAGTCTTCCCACAAACACTGCCACTAATAGCACTGAGCTAGGTAATCCGTTATTTTTAACAATTAAAGGATGAGAGATCAAATTTTCTTTTTGACAGATCACATATTTGGCCATTTAGTATTTTATTAAAACATTTATTGATTTTGTAATAAGAAAAACAGCAGTATTTTAAAATTATAATGTAATCATTGGACCTAAAGGATAAAAATAAACAATTTGGTTAAACTATCTAAAGAAATGTTTTAATAAAACAATCAGTGGAAGTAGGTGGAGAGGCAAATGCTTTTAACAAAACAGCCCTTTCTCTCTCAATAAGTATCATAATTGAACACACATGTATTATTGTTAAATAATAGAACAATTAAGAAAAAAAGACTAATTTATGTTGTGTTTATTTAATAACAATTTGAAATAAATTCAGCCTATAGTTGGTTTGGTAATTTACTTTCAGAACTAGGTCAGAGGATTTAAAGATCACTCTGGTTGACCATATCCCCATGGCTGCCAAGAATGAAAATACCTTTAGAATCTCTAAATGCCACTTCATGGATTCTCTTCCCACTTTTAGTGGTCTGAGTTCTTTATGTAGCCCTGTGTATAAACCACACAGGTGCCTAGTTTTTTTATATTTTTTTTTTCAAAATGCCTATCAAGTCTGAGACAGAATGAATGGTATTTAACACACAGGGTAAATTTTTCTGTCATAATTTCAGCGCAGGTGAGAAGAGTATTTGCCAATGCCATTGTTTCCTGATTATTGTTTCACATCCACAACTTAGGGGTTTCAACCAAGGATCTTTACAGTTCACCCTTTTGGGCAAATGGCTGGATCACAAGGAGTTAACAAAATTTAAGACTTGAAAGAAAAATGTTCCTAGCTAAAAAGGCTCACAGCAAAATAATGAGTGCAGGGTTGAAGCCGCTCTTTCTTGCTTTCGTGCTAGAGCTGCATTATTCACAGCTGCCAATCAGCTAATCTGAAAAGAATTTGTTCTTTACTGCATGTCTCCTTTATTGCTCCCACCCCACTGGTCTGGTGTACATTGCCCCCAGCCGGGAGGGTTTAGAAATAGCTCCTAACCAGACAACAAATGCTGGCCTGTGAATCGAAGGGCAGCGGACACTGTGGAGAGAAAGGGCTTTTGCTCAACCCCATTTTCTTTTCACATTTAGCCTTTGCTGCTGCAGTCCTGAAAAGCTTGGGCCACTGCAAAGGCAGAAATTGCCTGTCAATTTCTGAAAAATTCAATACTGAGCTCTTACTGAAGATTTGGCGTGTAGAACTGGTTGCAGCTTCCTGAGATACTGGCGCTAAAAGAAAAAAAAACTTTTGAAGTCCATAGGAAATAAATTGTAACGAATGCTATGGCCACTGCCTAACCTGACACCATTACGTACGAAGTTAGGGAATTAAACACCATGAGTTACCGTTGAAAACAAAGAACCTACAGATGAAAGCAAGATCCGTGGTCTGCAATTACCCCTACATTGACATTGGGAGCATCCTTACAAATGCTTTCCATGATTGTTATGCCAAGTGTGTTTTTGCCAGTGTGCATGAGCAATGTTGGTAGACATATAAAAATAGATGTGAGTATAAATAATTGCAGATGTAGCTTTTAACCAGCAAGGAGTAGTATCTTGGCAGATTTGATTAATGCCCCAGGGTACTTTTTTCCTCTTGGTATATTCATGAAACACCAGTTAAGAGTGTTGGAATTTAGGTAGGTCTACTGGGGAATAATTATTGCTCAAAGCATTAGCAGTGAAAAATCAGAGATTGTTGCCAGCTTTCCTCACTTCCAAAGCAAAGCTACATCCTCTCAGATTGAGTCAAATGGTCTCTGTCAATTTCTTGCACTGATCCACCAAGTGGCAGTGCAGGAGGGACACTGGCTTCTGTTTCAGATATTTCCATTCTAAGGAAAACACAGCTCTGAGAGGCTGTGTATTTAAACCATTTTCAACCAGAAATTGCTGCCTGCTCCAGACGGACACATACCCAGGAGATGTCTAGCTGGCAGGCTCTCAGGTAGGTGAAGGAGGTATGGATTGGGTTTTGTTTTGCTGTCATTGTTAGTTTTGAACTGAAATGCCCAGACCCGATTAGATTCCTGGGGCAGGCTGGGGTGTTGGCACCCCAGTATAGTTAACTCAGATGCATTGCTTATTCTACCTCTAATCCCACACCTGTGCAGTTAGACACCGGAGCTTCTTTGCCAGCCCCAGTATCACTGTCAGCTCTTGAGGACAGGCCCTGTGTCCCATCTCTCAGCAGAGCCCTCAGAGCTGCCAACCCAACTCCCCTTTCACTGCTTCCCTCCCACATTCATCCAGCCCCTCTTCCCTTACCACAAACCCACTGCTGCCTGCTTCTCCACTGATCCCATTACTCCATATTACTCCAGCCTTCTAGGGAGTAGTGAGAGCACAAATCCATCAGGGCGTCAGTGGCATTACAGACCAGAGACCATCTTGCGAAGAATCAGGTGCAACTCAGTTTCAAGGCATGTAGCCCTAAGGAATGGGGCAGGAGTCTGCATGGGGGCAGCATCCAGTTGTCCTAAAAAAAACCCAAAAAATTGAATTGTTTAACAGACCAAATGGCCCCCAGAAGAGTTAATGTCATTTTATTCTGGGGTCAGACAGTTCATTTGTTAAGATACGTCACTGAAAATCAACGAACACATTATTTTATGCTCCTGAAATAATGTGCCTCCCCCATGAGCAGATAGAATCCCATTTAGATGTGGTTTTGTTAGACATGAATCACATCCACGTGACTAAAGTTCATATGCACACGTGTGTGTCTAGAAACACTCTACCTAGAGAGGCAAGAGTGAGAGGAAAAGGGGTGGGGGAGGGCTGGAGAGCGCAGGCGCGAGCTTGGTACAGAACGGGGAAAAAAAACATCCAAAGGACTCACTGCAGTGCAGTTTTACATACAGGCCTGTAGGAGCAACCGGAATGTTATTAGACCATAAAAGCACATCAGGCTGATTTATGGTTTCTGATCAAGGTTTCTGTGAAAATTACTCTGCATCACCGGCTCAAGGTGACTGCTACCATTAACGTGTGGAAAATAAATGAGATGGGGAGGCTGATAGCTGAAGAAGGAGAGAAAGCACGAGGCAGTTTATACAGCACAGGCTCCCTGTCTTGTTTTACAGTGCAGAGGAGCCTGTCATCAAAATGATTGCTGTGGGGCAGGAAAGGCAATTCTGGGTAATTAGATCTTATGGCATGTAGCCGGCGCTTTCTTATAGCGAATGGATCGGGATGGTAGGACGAATGCCTGTTTTCTGCATACTGTCGTTGCTTTTCTCTGCTAAGAGTCAGACACTAGAGCTTAAATTTAGGAGGAAAAACGTTGTAATGCTGTTTTCCTGGCTTCACTGGATTCGAACAGTGTTCATTCCCACTCTATATGTTTCCTGATTCTATTTGTTTCTAATAGCACTCATCTCTCCCCAATAATCTTCCAAATTTGAAACTTTCCAAGAGAATTGATGTCTGGAAATATTTTATACATCATCTGTTTGCAACAAACGAGTTCCAGTGGCCTTTCTGTCCCTGCCCTGTTTATAATTCATCACTGAAGCAGTTCATAGATGGACTGCCCTGCTGCTTGTTTCAATATGAACAAATACCATATATCCCAAGATCTTCATACAAGGTAGCTGCTGCAAAAGGGATCAAAGCTGTTTGCCTGAAAAACACCCTGCCCTTCTTCTTCTTTCCTTTGTTCTTTTGGTCCTTGTGAACTCTGCTTGAGCACTTGCTTGTAGTGGGTTATCTTCGTATTGACTTGAGTTGGGAATGAGACTATTCCGGGATTTCAACTATCTCTATATGCAGGTAGAGAACCCCGACTTTTGGAATGCTAGAGAGGAAAATCTTTTAATCTGTTCAGTTCCGAATCTTTTTCACTGCTTCCTTTCTTGAGCTCTTAAGACTTGCCCTCTGGTACTTCTGTCTAGCGTCCGACATCTGGAACACGCCACTGTCTGCTCTCACACCTGGCTTCTCCTGTGCTGATGGCCATTAGGAGACATGGCCCTCAAGGCAGCCCGCAGGCCAAGAGAACACTCAGCCTGTTTAGCCAAGAAAGAACCGAGACCTGTGTTTTCCCTCACCCTACGTTTTTAAGTACATTTTTCACATTAGTGACACATCTCACTTTAAATGCCTATCTTTGTGTTGTAGCAGGGCTGGATTGAGACTTACATCCCTGTGTATACACACACACACCCCCCGAAAAACTGTCTGAGACAAACATTTAGCATTGATGCTTTTTACCCATGTTGTTAAGGATTCTGTTTCAAAAGCACAGTCACCGCCTTACCTCCAAAATACAGGGTACCACAAAGGTTTAATTGAAACAAGGGATTCTAATATCCATACAGCATTTTAAATTCTTCAAAAAACTTTCACTCACACCATGTCTTTTGATCGTTACAACAGTGGCAAGAGACCACTAAGATTGTCGTTACGATTTCCATCTTACAGATGGAAATGCCAGCACAGAGAAGCTGCTTGTTTTGCCTGAGATCATTTCATTTACAGTAGTGGAGCCACCTCTCATTCTTACTACCTTTATCTAGGTAATCTACTATAGTTTAAAAGTATATACACATATACATATATTGTCCTGGGAGAAAGCAGACTGCTGTTCTTAGAAGTAGTGACTTCGCTATGAATGAGAGAGGCGAGACACCAGGCAAGGCTCCTAACTTCCTCAGTTTCCATGGTTGGCTCAACTTTATGTGGACCAGAGATTTTCTGAAGTACCTTCTAGAACTTTTTCCATTCTCAAAATCTTTCTCCAGAGTCACACTATTTAGGGATAAATAACCAGTCACTATCAACATCTTGGGGAAAAAAAGGGACTACCTTCCCAGTTACGACCTTCCTTATCACCCCTGTAGCCCCCCACCCTGCCGCACCCCTTCACCCAGCCATTCTGTTTGAAAGAGAGAGGAGCCAGCAATTCTCAGGCGTATACAAGTATCCTAAAATGCCTGTTTCATTTTAAGATTAAAGTTTAGCTCTAAAAATAATTACTGAACTCCATACAGAGGTGAGGGCACATCTGAGGTTCCAGGGATGCGTGCCAAAGTAGACGTCATCTGAGATGTTGCCAGATTGCTCTTGCTTGATGGCAATGGCACAAACTGAATGGATCTAATATATCTCCCCTCATATGGGGCCATCCCCCATTATGCAGTTTCATTTAATTTGGCTGAAGCTACCTTTTATAGCAAAAGATTCTACAATTTTCTTTGGTTTCACAAGGATTATTTAGTTGACCTTCAGAGAGGTCCATTTGTAAACTCAAGAATAATGGCAGGGTATTTGGAATTCAGCCACCTATGAGTATATGGGAATGTTAGGAGGGAAAAGCCGCCATCCTGCTTTAGAAAACAAGTATCTTTCTGGAAAGATGGAAAGTCAATTGATCACAGAAATTCCCTCTTCTGAAAACATCTCTGTCAGAAAGCTGTCCCTGTGATGACCGTAATAGAGTTGACTGGATTTCTCTGGCTTGTTTCAGCTGCAAAACTTGATTGGTGTTTCAGTAACTGCACTAGGCTTGGAGGATGCTTTTGAGCTGCAGATGTGGTAAAATCCCTTTCTGAATTCTGTCTTCCCTAAAGCCCAACTCCCTTTTCCGCTTACTTCTTCCTAGAAGATGAAATATTTAAGGAGCCAAAGGAAACTGGAAGCAGTGGATTGAGAAAAAGGACCATAACTTTCAGTCACACAGAAAATATCTGGGAAGACCTCAGGTTGTGACCACGCTGATGAACAGTCAAAAAAGATGGCAGAAAAAATAACAGGGCCACACCAGTGTCTGAGCCTGGTAACCAGTCATTCTGAAGTCAGCCAGTTACCGTCAGGTTTGCCCCATTGGATTAGAATCAATTGCTTTAGCTAATCACAGTGAACACTGCATATCTGACTTCACACAAAAGGCACGACAACCTACTGCCTGGCTGAGAGAACCACACAGCGTCCTGGGGACACGTGTGTGTGTTTTAGAGGCACACATAAGGCAGATGGAGAAGAGCAAGAGACGAGAACCACCTTTCCTTCCAGTGAAACTTCAACTGTCTCTTTTCCTTTGGCCCCAGATGACAAAGAGTGAAGCTATCCTGCTTAAATCTCCATTCTTCATAATACGTAAAGCAGACAGTATCTCCCTCCATGAAAAATCTTGCCTTTTCTTTTGGATAACTAGCTAGAAACAAAATGCCACATTTTCTTCCTCTAAGGAAACATCCTGGTAGGCGTGTTTAAATTTAGGGCAATGGTTCGAAACAATTTGCCTCTCAGCCCTTGAAGCCCAAATCCCCAGGCCCATCCATTTCTTAGAGAATTGGTGCTTACATGATGGCCTCGTGTTTTGTCAGTTTTGCTGTAAAAACTACATGGCAATTTTTTTAAGTACTGTAATTTTGAAAATTTCCATTTATTCCAAAAGACATCGTCTAGTGGCCAATCAGACAAAAGAAGCAAGAAGAATGGCAAAGCCCTTCAATAAGCAGATCAGAATCTTTCCAAACTGTACATGATAAACACAGTTTACACTGTCCTGGTGTTCCTTCTTAGTTTAGTAAACCTTTATAGAAAACTTTTCTAGCTCTGTGTGCAAGAGAACCTGTCTCAAAAGGCATCCTCTTCCGTAGAGTATGAAGAGAAGTTACTGCTGTTAACCATTTTTCGGACAACCTATTGTGGCACGTTATAATGTTCAAAGTGGTTTTGATGCAGAAATTAAACTTTTCTTTCCTTCCTTGGTTTCAGTGTTTAAAATGAAGTGTCCTTTGCTTTCACAGAGAAGGAAATTTATTTCTTGATTCATTTTGGCTACAAAAGCTCAATAAGATCTGTTGCTAGAGGAAGGGTGACTTATTTTGGAGAAGGCAAAAAAAGGGATCAAGTACTTAGTAAATATCTTGGACAAAAGCAGAGAGGAAAGGAACTTCCCTGTCAAACTAGAAAGAGATTCTGCCTGGTTCAGGAAAGGAAAAGAGAGAGTGAGTGAGGAAGGGCTGTCGTGATATATCTAGAAAATAGGGCAGCCTTGGTGCCTGTTTCACAAGAGTGACCTGGAGGGAGCATTTGTAGCTCCCTGACAGACACTGTTCAGGCATCCAGAAATGGTCTGGGAACTAGATCAACACAGCAGACCACTCAGCCATCCCATGCACCAGCTGTCAAGCTGGAGTCCTTTCTGTTATTTCTGGAGAGATTTCTCTTTACTTCTAAGCAACAACTTGCCCAAAGGTGGTGCAGCTGGAGTGATGCTCATCCAGGTCCATGAATATGCTGGGTCGGTCTCCATTAGACTTAATCTGTGTGGACCCTGCCATTCTCCACACACACCACTGGACCCTGATCACCTGAGGGCTTAAGACAGAAAGCCTGGGGTCATGACATACAGGAAGGCAGCCTTGAACGGAACCAGATGGAAACCTACTTGAGCCTAAGGCAACACTCTCCTCTCGAGGAAAAGAAATTCTTAGAATTCACAGGTAGTCCAGCACATTTGTCAGGGTAGATGAGCCAGTTGGGGCTTGAGAACAGAGAATATTTACTTGTGCATAGCTCCGTTGGAAACTCACTGCCATTTTGGGTTGAACCATATGAAATGTCAACTGTCCAGCCACTGTTGGTCTACTAAAACGGCAATTGTGTGTTGTCTAACATGGTCATAGACCCTGGGGACTTGGGAAGTCAGCCAGTGATGGCCACAGAGTATATAGGAAAGACTTAGACGTGGTATTTGGGTGGAGGAGGGAAGAAACATATAAGGAGCTTACAATGAAATTGTCCTTGCTTAGCAAACATATTGCTTTTACTTAGATTAAATTTTTCTTGGGAACATTCCCCTCCCGCCATTCTCACCAGCCATGCTTGTCACTGCCACTGCGCCAGTCACTGGCATCACTCCTTCTACCACATACATGGCTAAGAACATACATGTGCTTTTTGTTTAGATTTTTGCCTTCAGACTCTATTTTCTTTCTATACACCTCTTCTTGTACCAAAATAACTTTAACTATTACACCAAGATATGAGATTCCCAAATGAACAAATATGCTCCATACCTTCCTTAAACATATAGGCCTACATTCCTTCAGGCTCCTTTTTTTCTTTTTCCCTTTCAACAATTTTATCATTAAGCTCAGCCTGTCCCATTCCAGGCTCTCTAGTTTCTCACTTTATTCAAATAGAGAGTAGTTCAACCCAAGCCCAATTATATGGCTCTCAGATTCATTTTTCCTGAGCTGTGCATCTCTGATTGAGTGAGCTGTGCTCTGATGCTCACATCTCTCCTCTCCCAGTCATCCAAGGGTGGAACCTCAGGTCACTTACGGGTTTTCTCCTGCCATGCCTGGCCCCTTGTTACCAAGTCCTGAATTACCTTCACTCCACCAGTGTCTCATTTCCTTTTACTACTTTAGAAATAGCCAGTGCTTTCTATATGCTACTCTTTTAGCTATTCCTTTCCATCCTTTTCTTCCCCTGGATGCTGCCCCAGTTCAGGCCCTTATTGCCTTCCCACTGTCTGGTTTTATAGCAACAATCCTCAACACTGCTGTCAAATTAATACTTCTTATCATTTTTACATTTTATGAATCTGACCCAAAGATAGAGGATTCTTTATCAAATAAGATGGGAGAAAGAGGATGAAAAATGCAAAGTGATGGGAAGCCACAGTTATTGGGAAAATCACAATATCCATGGTATTCCAGGGGCATGGCAGGCTCAGTCAGGATTCAAGCATAGAAGAACTGGAATTTCTAAGAGGAACAATCAGGTTCCCAGTCTAATGCACTGGAAATAAAAATGGGAGTGACAGGTAACTGCAGGGATCATGGAGGGTGGCCAAGGCTAAACGCCACTGGATTTAGGGGTAGAGATGCTGACTTTGTTGTAATATGCCCTGCTTTTCATTTCTCTGGTATGGGAACTTGGGAAGGGTTGTGTTTTGAAGGGAGAGCATTAAGTAGGTCTAGTCTTGTGGAACTAGGGAAATAATGCAGAGGCTGGTAATCCTGTCATTTCTCCACCCCAGAACACTCACTGGCTTTTTATTGCCTTTAATTGTCAGTGAAATCCTCACCATGTCCCTCCCTCTACCTATCTTTCTAGCCTCGCCTTCAGCAACTCCCCTATATATTGCTAGTAATCCATCCAACCTTCATCCAACTTTTCTACTTCATGCCTTCATTGTTTCCTCTTCCGGAAATGCTCTTATTTCCTCATCTGTGCTGTTCAAAATACTACCTGCCATTCAAGTGCTGACTCAGAGTCCACCTCCTCTCAAAAGTATTCCTGACCAGATGAATTGAATTGCTTCCTTCTTGGGACTTTGTGCTTCTCACACTACATGCCTTGTTGAAATCAAATTCTAAGGATTTAACTAAATGCCAGCATGTAGTATCCAGAAAAAATACATTGGTTTCCTTTTGTACTCAGCATTGTACATGCACTCATCTAGTGCTTCTATGAAATGTGTTTTTTTTTTTCATACAGCGTCTATATATCAACTGATTAATGCTTTCTGGGACCTATCATAATGCAAAACAGGCCTCAATCAAGATTAATTCATTAAATTATCTAATTATATATTACATTGTACAGCTCAAGCATTGAGCTTTCCCTAGGCAGTAAGTATAAATGTATTGCCATTATTGTTTGCATTCAAATATCAAATCTCCTAGGACCCACCTCGTAAAGAAGGTAGGAGTCTTTTATAGAGTTCTCTTACGCCAGTACTTCTGAGAATCTCCAGCAGTACTGACAAACGTCCATGAATCTGTCTTGATAGTCACTGAATGCAACTGCTTCCTGGTAAGGATCATAGCCTGGGTATCACCATCCTACTAAGGAGCCATTCAAGGCTAGAATTCTTTCCCTAATTCTGTTACCGCCACTGCCAAAACTAGGAGTTCAAAAATCCTTCTTACTGATTTTTGAAGTGAGAAGGGGAAACCTTTTCTGCATTATGTTTAACTGATGGTAGTAGAGGTGGGGGTGGGAGTGAGCCCTTTAATTTAGAACACAGAACTGCAAAGCTTTATAGCAGCTATCAATAACCTTCACTCCCTGTCACAGCTAGTAAAACCATGGCATTGCCGCCCAGGCTCCGTTAGTCCCACAGATATGCCACTCGTATCTAGCGATCTGGTCTTGCTGCTGCTTTTAGGTGCCTGATTGCTTTAAACCATAGCACCATTGCTGCTGTCAGCTGCTCCCTCCCAGCTCTGTTGCTCACCACATGACACCACCAGCATGCTCTTAGGCGTTCTGGGTAACTTATATTCCCTGGGTCCATTTGACATGAAAAAGTGCTACTTGATCAAGCTGCCTATTGTACCATTGTAATGTAGCTCTCCCACTTACTCACCTAGACAAAGATGATATGGTGAGAAATTGTATAATTGTTCTTTTATTATCCTTTAGTGTGTCTACCCAGCAAAGTTGTCTGAGATCAGTTCAATGTTTTTTCAATTTGTACATGCACATAGCTACATTCAGGTCTTTCCCACCCAACCCCTGTCTCCCCCTCATCTCATATATGGCTGAATAAGGATGGGTTCTGATATCAGCCACTTAGCTATATGAGAATCAATACTCCTTTCTCCTTTCAGTCCATCTTGTCTGGCTCACTATTTCATTCTTCTTTTATCATGAAATCTCTCTCAGGGGGTTTTATTTCCTTTCCTGAAAAGGACTCTGTTAGAGTTACAATGATCCGTTTGATATGTAAGCACAGCCTTGAACCTCATTGGTGGTCAAGTCCAAGTCTTATCTCATGAGATCTTCCATCTCAATATAAATTAGTGAATGCAAATGATAGGGGGTAGATGAAGTGTTATTTGAGCCCTTTATCCTGACCATACCAGACATCTATAATCACTGTTTATCAAAAATTATTTTAAAAGTCTTCTAAAATCCCTAGAGAAGGCCAAGGAATTTAAAAATTTGACCATTACCACACTTAGCTATTCAGCAAAGTTCTGGTCGGCGCATGTGTATGAGATGACTACATGAGGCTGGGGAGGGAACAACCCAAAAGCAGCAAACAGTACAGGGCACTCAGAGAAAGCTTGACAACAGTACTTGTTCATACCAGCCAGACTAGACCCTCACACAACAGCCGATATTGTAAAATTCACAGTGACTGCCTTCCAGTCAAAACTTACAAGACAAGTGAAGAAGCAGGAATCTGTGACTCTTATTGAACAGAATATTCATCAAAAGAAATGGGCAAAACTGTTACATGATATGTTAGAATTAGCAGAAGACATTGATATGTTGTTATAACTATTTCCTATGTTAAAAAGTTAAGTAGTGATATGAAAGCTATAAAAAAGATTCACACAAAACTTCTGTAGATGAAAACTTTAATATCTGAGATGAAAATTACACTAGATGGGATTAATGGAAGATTAGACATTGCAAAAGAGATGACCGAAAGATTGATGACCTTGAACACATAGCAATAGAGCTTATTCAAAATAAAGCCCAGATAACAAATTTAAAATGAACAATGAGCTGTGGGAGAACTTCATGTTACCTAATATATGCATGATTAGAATTCCCAAAAGCGAGAGGGAGAAATATTGGAAAAAATAATGGCTAAGTTTTTTCCAAATTTGAGGGAAACTATAAACCCACAGATCTAAGCTCAATCTCCAGCAGAAGAAACATGAACAAACAAGACACACTGTAATCAAATTACTCAAGGCCAGTACTTAATAGAAACCTTAACAATTCCAGCAGTGACACATCACATGAAGAAAAGCATAGATACAGGTAATAGCAGATTTCTTGTTGGAAATAATACAAGTAAGAATAAGGTGGAGCAACATCTTTAAAATACTGAAATTTAACAGAAAAAAAACCCTGCCAATTTAGAATTCTATACTCAGCAAAAATATCTTTCAAACTGAAAATGAAATTTTAAAATTGTCAAAAATACAAAACCTGAGAAAAGTTATGAGAAGACTTGTACCATAATAAATCTTTAAAAAACTTCCTTAGGCAGAAGTAAAATGATACCAGTTAGAAATATGGACCTACATAAAATAATGAAGAGTCTGGAAACAGTAGAACATGGATAAATATATGAAATTTTCTTCTAGCTATTTAAATATTAAAAACTATTTGACTATTTAGACAAAAATAATGTAATGTGATAGTATAACATAAAAGTAAAATATATGACAAGAGTAGCGTAGAGGCTTGGAGGGGAGAAATGGCAATGTACTGTTGTATGGTTCTTTTACTGCAGGTGAATTTGCATATCGCCACTTGAAGGTTAGCTGTGATAAGTTAAAAATGTATACTAGATCCTAAAACAATCACTATAGAATAACAAAACAAAAAATACTGTTATTGGTAATAACTCAAACAAAAGAGATAATCTAAAATTTTGAAATACTTGATTATTCAAATAGAAGACAGAAATCTAGAAAAAGAACAGATGAAATAAACAGAAAATAGATAACAAAATGGCAGATTTAAATCTAGCCTTATCAATAACCATATTAAATATAAGTGGTCTGAACACCCTAATCAAGAGGTTGTCAGATTTAATTTAAAAAAAGAAAGACCCAACTTTATACTGTCTAAAAAGTTGCATGTAAGATATAAAGAGATAAATATGATTTAAAAAATAATGGAATATAAAAAGATATGGCATACAAACACCATAGGAAGGTAAGAGTGGCTATATTAATAACAGATCAATTAGAATTCAGGACAAAGAATATTATAAAAGATAAGGACATTTCTTTTTTTAATTTTTATTGAAGTATAGTTGATTTACAATGTTGGATTAGTTTCAGATGTAGAGCAAAGTGATTCAATTATATAGTCATATATATATATATATATACACACACACACACATATATATACATATATATATTCTTTTTCAGATTGTTTTTCACTATAGATTATTACAAGGTATTTAATATAGTTCCCTGTGCTATACAATAGGTCCTTGTTGTTTATCTATTTTATATATAGTAGTGTGTGTATATGTTAATGTCAAACTCCCAATTTATCCCTGCCCCCTACTCCTTTGGTAACCATAGTTTGTTTCCTGTCCGTGAGTTTATTCTGTTTTGTATAAAAGTTCATTTGTATCATTTTTTTTAGATTCCACATATAAGAAATATCGTATGATACTTGTCTTTCTCTGTCTGACTTACTTCACTTAATGTAATCATCTCTATGTCCATCCACACTGCTACAATTGGCATTATTTCATTCTTTATGGCTGAGTAATATTCCATTGTATATATATATACCACATAGGACAGATTTCTTCATGATAGAAGTGTTAATTCATCAAACATAACAATCCTAAATGGGAATGTAACTAATAACAGAGGTGAAAAGACAAGCAAACTCACAATTATATTTATATGATATGTAAAGAAACTTGTTTTAAAGAATTAGTTCACAAGATTGTAGAGTCTGCAAGTCTGGAACCTGTAGGGCAAGCCAGCAGGCTGGGACTTGGGCAGACATCAATGCTGCAGCCTTGATTGCAGTGGTTCACAAGGGAATTTTTTAGGGTGATAGAATATTTTATATTTTGATTAGACTGAGATTCCATTGGTGAAAATATTCACTAAAGAGTATCAAACTATTCACTTAAAAGGAGTACATTTTATTATATGTAAATTATACTCTAATAAAATTAAAATTAGGGTTTTTTTTAAAGATATATGCTCACTGTAACAAGTCAAATAAAAGTGTATTTAAAAATGTAATAATCCACCCCACCCCAAATCCCCATCCCTGGAGTAAACAGTGGTTAAAAGACTTATCTGTGTTGAATTCCTTAACACCAGTCTTTTCTCATTGTTTACCAGCCTTCTTGTTCCTCACAGGAAATTCTGATTCTCCTGAGCTCTAAATAGCAGTGCTCTTCAGTTTTCTGTACAAAATCCTTTTCTTGAATTGCTCTATGTAGTCTTCTTGCTGATCTTACATTTATTTATTACCTCTAAACTGATGGTTTACAAATCTAATATCATTGACACAGTCTCTCCCTGCGGGTGTCTCTTCCTAAATATCCCACAGGAATTTCAGTGAACATGTTATCTTTCTCCAGATCTGCCTCTTGCCTGTGTTCACGTCCCTGCTGAACAACACTATCATTTACTTAACCGCTTTGCCCGAATCTGGGAAGTCCGTCTGGAAAATGATGGGCAAAGAGCCGGAAACTTTCAGATTCATAGCAAACCCAGCCTTCACCACCTGCTTTACAACCTCCTTCTAGTAAATATTTCTTTGACTCAGGAGAAAATGATCTAGTTAATTTTACCTACAGTTACCTGGCATGTCTCCCACAAAGCAGAGGGGAGGGTTATGACAAAAATTGCCATTCTCTTAGAAAGTCAGTGTGGATTTCCATTAGCCGCTGCTCAAAACACGCTCAAGCTGCCCTCTTGCCCCATCATTTCTTAGCAGATTATTAAAACAGTTTCCTAACTGGCTTCCTGGCTCCAGTCTCCAAATAGTCCATGCAGACACCTCTCCCCACATCACTGATAAGTATATTTTCTAGAAAAAAATGTCCTAGTGATTTAGAATTGCATGTGGGGCCCTGCCTACAGGATTTCTGATGGTTACTCATGCCGTGTCTTTGCCACACGTTGTTCTCTAAACTTGATGTGTAGGTTTGCCCTCCAGCATTTGCTCCATTCACTTCTTCAGCCGAAAATGCACTCTTCAACCCATCCCTATGCACCAAGAAAAATTCCCATTTTTCAAGTCTCAGACAAAGCATTATCTCTTTAATGAAAAATTTCTGACATCTCTCCCTACTCCAATTCAAGTATAATTCATTTCATATCTGCTGTACCTAACCAGTATTGTCTTACACTATAGCACCTATAAAATATTTTCACTTTATTTGGGTAAATGTCTTGGGATTTGTACTGCTTTCAGATTCAGGACCCAACACAGGCTGTTTCAGTCTTGGCACCATAGACATTTTAGACCAGATAATTACTGTTGTAGGGGCTCTCCTGTGCACTGTCAGATGTCTACTTGCATCCTTGACCTCTGCCACTAACCTCAATCATGACAATCAAAAATGCCTGCAGCTATTGTTAACATCCCCTTGTGGGGAAAAATCACTCTGGTTGAGAACTACTGGCCTCACATGTATCTGAGCACAAAAAAAGTGTGTGGAATAAGAGTATATATTGCTTTTCAGGGCTGACAAGCAATAGCAGGCAAGGGTGGAACATAACATATCCCACAATTAGCCTTAAGAAGAGAGGGATGCAGTGGGTAAAGGCAGCCAGGGCAAAAGCCAGTGTTGGAGCCTATGGGGGAAAAGGGAAGGATTCGATGTAGAATCCAAGCAGGATAGAAACATGAACGTGTCCTCTCTTCTCTGTGCAAGAGAAGTCCCCATTGTGAACTCTGGTCCTTATCCTTAATCAGAAAGAGGACTACATGGATTCCCCAACATAAACACGATCAAAGCTGGCCAATCTGAAGGCAGATCCAAAATGGGCAGGAATGTGGTCCAATCTCACCTGAAGTACAAACAGATTTCACTGGTTCTTGAAGGTGAACCATGGTTAGATATTTCTCCCAAATTGATTACTGCCCTCCTGGAGACCTGAGAAGGAATGATGAACCCTCCACTTCAATGGAATAGAAATGAGGTGGAACCTCCTCCCTTCCATTATGGATTTGCTCACCAAGATTTGGAAGACAGAAGCAGAAACCACTACAGCAGAATGTGAATTTAAATAAGCAGGGGTTTTTTGTTCGTTTGTTTATTTTTAGGATAGGTCAAATGTATTTCTGCACTGAAACAAAGAACATGTAAGAGTCATAATAGAAATGCAGAAATCACAAATAGCAAAGCTAATGCCAGCACAGCAGCAGTACAAGAGATCAGCAAAGAGGCGTGACTGAATGTTAAAAAATAAAATAGGTTCTGAACAGACATACTGAATTCAGGAATTTTTTTCTTTTGTTTTCTAAAGCCAGTGTAACAAATGATGGTAATGGTAACTTTGGCAGGCTGCTGAAAAGCTGGGTATCTCAAAAAATGATTCTCTTTTTCCCTAGCAAAAGTAATATGAAAATGAAACTGGGAAATTTATTTCCCCTTTTAACACAGCAGGGATCACTTACAGCAAATAAGCCTAACAAGGCTCCAGTGTGAGAAGCACTGATGTTGTTAAGAACTGACCATTGTCATTATCCACACAATGCATCAAATGCCCAAATCGTGCCTAACGACAGGCTTCTACCTCTGCCTTTTGCCTTCAAAGTGCTGTTTCTTTTTCCCCATAAAATCGTGTAAGAGGTTTTTAAATAGAGCAGAAGTTCCTCAACTATTCTCTCTCTCACCCTCTGCTGACTCCCAAGACCAGAATGAGAGTAAGAAGAGCCAAAATGTAGCATAAAGATGAGGATACAGATGGGGACGAATTTACTGATTCAACAATTATTTTTATTTTGCACCTCCATTGTGTGAAAGACTTGTATCAGATTCTGTGCAAGTAACATACATTATATATATGTATAAATCCAAATAAGCATTTTTCTCTTGAGCTTGAGAACTGTTAAAAAGAACAATAGGCCATGAAGCAACCGTATGTTTACAAAGCAAGCTGCTTAGATCAGAGATCAGAGGCAGAGGAGGGCCTGAATCTTCAAGGGACCTCAATCAATGAAGGCTTTCAAGGAGAATGTGTAATTGTTAAAGGTGCATGACAGACACTTAAAAGTAGAACAGACCCTTATCAGCCTGCGAGAAAATTAGATTTAATAGCACTTGATATCAGAGGGGTGAATTAAAGGGCGTTAATATGGCTGTACTGGCAGCATTGAGAAGGCGGCTCGGGGTCTCTGAGCCTCATTTTTCTCATTTATAAAATGTTACAGAACTAGTTCCTTCTTCATAGGTTGGTTGTGAAGTTTAAGTGAGGTAATGCTCCTAGCACGTGCACAGGCAATGGAGTTGTTCTTACTATCATTGTGACAACTTGTACAGCCATGAACTTAAAATTACTGGGTGGGAGAAAATGCACCAAATTGACCAGAAGCAATTACCTTTTGATACTGAGATTAGAGGTGAACTGGGTTCCTTCTTTCCACACTCCTGCATTATCTACATTTTCCATAATGAGTGTATATTATTTTATAATCAGTCAAACATCAGCATTTAAAACAGATTTTTAAATTTAAATTTATTGAATGAATTATTTGGCAGGATAATCAATGTTAATCCAACTCCCATAATCAAGTGGCTTTTGAATGTACAAACCCTTGATTGTCCTGAATACTTACATTGTGCTAAACGTTGATCTAAGTCACATACAGAAATGGGAAAGCATGCTCGTTGCCCGCAGGGGGATTAGTCTTACGAATGAACATCTCCTTTCCTCTGTCTCTCTCCCAAGCAGCCTGAATAAACTGCTGTCATGTGCACAGACCTGCATGAAGAAGGTACCAAAGCCCAACTGTTAAAGGTCCAGGACTGGGAATTAGCCGATGTTGTTGCTGGTGAATAGGTTCTTGTCTCATCATAGGAAGAATTCAGAGATGAGACACGGAGGTCAAGAAAGTAAAATGAGGATTTATTAGGCATAGATAATATGCTATCAAGGAGAGAGCAGGCAGACTCAGGTGAGCGAGTAGCTGTGCTGAGTTTCTCTGGCAAACTAGTTATATGGCGTGTAAAAATGAATGGACAGACTATTCACTGGGGAAGGAGGGGTATGGGGTCATATTCCCTGATTTTCATCCCAGCTCTGCCTTCCTGAGGGGAGACAGATTTTTGTCCCTGTTTACTCTGGATCAGAAGTGTCATGGCATTGGTGCATGATAGGTACTTCTAATCTTCAAGGCTAATTTTATTGTAATGAAGGCATAATGAGCAAAAGGTTACATGCGAATTCTGGAGATTCCTGCCTTTTCCCACCTTTTTCTTTCTGCCTCCAGGACACTCATCACCCCAAAATGTGTGGTTTCTTATCAGTCCGGAGATTCCTGCTTTCTTATCTGTGCCCAAGGATCCTCATTCTCAAGATACATGGTTTTCTGCCATTTGGCCAGTGCCCCCTTTCTCTGCTCCTATCTAGCTATCTGCCTGCCTGCTCTACCAGTGTGAGTTCAAATGCTGACTAATACTCAGAAAATATTAATTGACTGCTTACTATGTGTGGGACCCTTTTCTAGGCATGAGAAAAATAACAGTAAACAAACAAATGTGTATCCTTGGATGTGGTTTTTAACTCTCTGGGCCCATTTTCTTACTTTTCCAATGGAAGGAAGTAAATGAGATAGCATATAATGTCCAGCAGAAAGCAAGCACACAGCACCCTGCTGTACTGAATCTCTCCCTTCAGCATTCAAACATAGAGGTAAACCTCTCATTTAAAAGCAAGCATAAAATTTCTTTGCTTCTACATCCCCTTCCATTACCAACTTACTTTTCTCCTGCTGTTGATTAGCTACTTTGTGGGTGACAGTTGTCCATACCCACTGTCTCCAGTTTCTCCCTCCCATTCTCTCTTGAACACATTCCAAACAGGGATGGGCTCAGAAACTGCCTTTGTCAGCAGGGACTTACTGCAAATTAGAAAATGACGCCCCTCTGGATGGATGCATTATACGTAGCCGGGCCCTCCACGTGGACGTAGCGGTTGCCGGGAGTATTTTACAACCACTCGCTCACTTGAACAGACACCGCTGTACCAGGCATAACCAGCACACCCACAGTGGTTCTGCTTCTTATGAATGCTGGTGTTTAAAGCTGCTGATTAAATCTCAGTCCTGATCTTACCCGCATTATCCGTCACATATGGCAGAGTAGATTACCACCTTCTCTTTGAAGCACCTCCTTTATAACACATTCTCTTTTTTATTCTGTTTCTTCTTGTTGGTTTCTCTTCTTTTCCCAGCTTCATTGAGATGTAACTGAACTATAACATATAATATTGTGTAAGTTCAAGATATACCATGTGATGATTTCATACATGTATATTACTGTAAAATGGTTACCACAATAATGTTAGTTAACACTTCCACCACCTCATGTAAGAACCATTTGTGTGTGTGTGTGTGTGTGTGTGTGTGTGTGTGTTTGGCAAGAACATTTAAGAGCTACTCTTCTAGCAAAAAGTATATACAGTATACAGTATAATATACAGTACTATTTGCTGTATATTAGCTCCCCAGAAATGATTCATCTTATAATTGGAAATTTTTACTCTTTAACCAGCATCTCCCCATTTCCTCTTCTGCCCAGCTCCACCATTCAACATTCTGGCAACCACCATTCAACTCTCTTGATTCTATGAGTGAAATACTGCATAACATCACATGTGGAATCTAAAAAAAAATTTAACTCAAACTCATAGAAACAGAGTAGGAAAGTGGTTGCCAAGGGCTGTTGGTTGTAGGAAATAGGAAGATGTCGGTAAAAGGGTACAAACTTTCAGCTATAAAATGAGTAAGGTCTGAGGATCTAATATAAAATATGGTGACTACAGCTTATAACACTATATTGTAAAATTGAATGATTTTAACAACTACAAAAAAAAGTATTTTTCTTTGACTTCTTTCACTTAGCATAATGCCCTCAAGGTCCATCTATATTTTTGCAAACAACACATAGGATTTCCTTCTTCCTTATGGCTGAATAGCTTTCTGGTGTGTGTGTGTGTGTATCACATTTTCTCTTTATCCATTCTTCTGTAGATGGACAATTAAGTTGTTTCCATGTCTTGGCTATTGTGAGTAATGCTGAAATAAACAAGACAGTGCAACTACCTCTTCAAGATATAGATTGCCTTTGGATATATACCCAGAAGTAGGATTGCTGGATCATATGGTAGTTCTATTTTTGTTTTTTTGCGGAACCTCCATACTGTTTTCCACAACAGCTGCACCAGTTTACAGTTCCTCCAACAGTGCACAAGGGTTCCCTTTTCTCCACATTCTTGCCAACACTTGTTATCCCTGGTCTTTTGATAATAGCCATTCTGACAAGTGTCAGGTGATAGCTTATTGTGGTTTTGATTTGCATTTCCCTAATGATTAGTGATGTTGAGTACCTTTTGGCTATTTGTGTGTCATCTTTGGAAAAATATCTATTCAGTTCCTCTGCTCATTTTTTCAGTTGGATTATTTGGGTTTGTTTGTTTTTTGCTATTGTGTTGCCTGAGTCATTTATATATTTTGGATATCACCCCTTATCAGATACATAATTTGCAAATATTTTCTGCCATTCCACAGCTTGCCTATTTTGTTGATTCTTTTTCTGTACAAACTTGTAAGTTGGATGCAGTCCCATTTGTTTAATTTTACTTTTGTTGCTTTGCTTTGGTGTCATAGCCAAAAAATCGTTGCTGAGATTAATGTCAAGGAGTTTTTTTCCATATGGTTGTTTAGGAATGTGTATTTTGTGAGTGAATTTTCCAGTTTTCCTCTTGTTACTGATTTTCAGTTTTCTTATCATTGTGGTCAGAAAAGATACTTGAAATGATTTCAATCTTCTTAAATTTGCTAAGACGTGTTTTCCGACCTATTGTATGACCCATACTGGGGAGTGTTCTGTGTACACTTGAGAAGACTGTGTATTCTACTGTTGAGTGGAATGTTCTGTATGTCTGTTAGGTTAATTTCATCTAAAGTGTATTTCAAGTCCAGTGTTTCCCTTTATGGATTTTCTGACTGGATGATGTATCCATTATTGAAAGTGGGGTATTAAGTCCCCTACTATTGCCGTTGTTGTCTATTTCTGCCTTCAGATCTATACATATATACTTTCAGATCTGTAAGTATTTGCTTAATATATTTGGGTGCTCATATGTTGGGTGCATATATTTTTATGATTGCTATTTCCTTATGATGAATTAACCCCTTTGTATTATACGACCTTCTTTGTCTCTTGTCACAATTTTTGACCTAAAGTTCTACTGTGTTTAAGTATATCCACTCCTGCTGTCTTTCAATTTCCATTTGCAAGAAATATCTTTTTCCTTCTCTTACTTTGAGCCTTCATGTGTCCCTAAAACTGAAGTCTCTTGTAGGCAGCATATAGTTGGGTCTTGTTCACCCACTCTATGCCTTTTCATTGGAGAATTTAATCTATATATATTTAAAATAATTATTGATTGGTCAGGACTTACTGATGCTATCTTATAGTTTTCTTGGGTTTTTTGTTTTTTGTTTTTGTTTTTCGGTAGTTCTTTTCTTCCTCTCTTGCTGTCTTCCTTTGTGACTTGATGATTTTATATATGCTCCGATTCCTTTCTCTTTATTTTTTGTGTGTATACTGTAGGTTTTTGCTTTGTGATTACCATGAGGCTTATATAAAACACCTTATAGATTCAGTGGCCTATTTTATGCTAATTACAATTCAGCTTTAATCTCATACAAAAACTCTTTTACTTACTCTCATTTTGTGTCTTTGATGACACAGGTTACCTTTTACACTGCATATCCATTAGCAAACCATTGATGCTGTAGTTATTTTCATGCCTTTGTCCTGTTGGCCTGATACTAGAGTTATGTGGTATTACACCATACTACACCATATTACAGTATAAGCATGTTCTAAATTTGACCATATGTTTTCCTTTATCAGTGTGTTGTATAGTTTCATATATTTTTATGTTACTAGTTAGCAACCTTTTTTTCAATGTGAAGAATTCCTATCAGCATTTCTTATAAGGCCCCAACCAGTAAACTCCTGTATCCAACTGCCTCTCAGTCATTCTCCCATGGGTGTCTCAATAGGCATCTCAAAGTTAACAAGCCCAAAACTGAGTTTCCAATCAGGTTTTAAGCCCAACATAGTCTTCCCATTATTCTAATTATTCAGACAAAAAAACCTCAGAGTTACAGAATTCTTTCTTTGTCTCATACCCCCACATCCATCTGTAAGCATATTCATCAACACAACCTTCAAATATTGAAGGAGTTCAACAGTGTCTTATTACCACTACTATTCATACCTGGTCCAAACCAACACCATCATTCATCTCTTATTTCAGTTCCTTCCTAACTATTGAATCTGCTTTTGTTCCAGTCCCCTTCAATCTATTTTCCACATAAGTCAGAGTGATCTTGTTAACATTCAAGTCAGATTATGTTACCTATCTATTTAAAACTTCCCAGTGGATACCTATGTAAATCAGAGAAAAAAGCCAGTGACAGTGATATCACACCAGCCTCCCCTTAGCATCTGGCCTGAATTGTCTCTCTGACCTCATCTCTGATACCCTTTCCCCCAACACACACTTTACATTTCCCTTCTGCCACATTTGCTGATTTATTTTTCCTTGAGCACACCAAGCACACATATACTTACCTCAGGGATTCTCTACTTACTTTTCCTGCCTCCTCAAAAATTCCCCCCTCAGAAAGCTTCCTTATTTACTCCCTGCTCTCCTCAGATGTTACCTTCTCAGTGATGCCCACATGGCTACCGTCTTTAAGCTGCAACCCTCCATTTTCCTTTACAGCCTTATTATCTAACAATATAAAATATATTTCACATATATTTTGTTTGTGGGTTTTCTTCCCTCAAAATAACATAAGGTTCACACTGTTTTTGTATTAACTACTTTATCTCTAGAACCTAAGCCAGAGCATGACAATTAGGAGGGGCTCAATAAAAATTTGTTGTATAAATATGTTCATATAGATGTATATATTAAATAATTTAAAGAACATACAGTAATTATCAACAATGGCACAGATTTTTACTTGACTGCTTCCAAATGGCAGCACCACAGAAGGTTCAGAAAGAGGAGAAAGTGAGTCCAGTGATTCTGGAAGTGACTGACCACAGGCCTGCAGTGATGTGGTAGAATACAGATGCTGGGAAATAAAGGTAGTAGAAATCCGCATTTGTGAAATTTACCAAATTTCTATTTCTTTTATTTAAGTCTTAAGCGCAGAAATCACACTCAGATTGCTGTAAAAAAAAAAATTCCTAAAGAGACAAATTAGGTAAATTATATAGGTCAAAGATTTAATGAGATTAAGTTAAACGTGAAGAGTAATAAAACATGCATGGAGAGACATGTTGAGGTTCATTGCTGTCACCAGTATTCTGATTTTCTTTCCTTTCTTCTCACAGCCCTGCAGTTAGGTAGGGTCATCTGATCAGCTCTGGACAGTGAAATGTGAACTGCACGTCCACTTGCCACTACCTGTACTTAGCCATTTTCTTTGTATTTTATCTTGTTTGATGTTCAGTTCACTGTGGTTCTTGAATCTGTGGCTGATACTTTTATCTAGTTTAGAAAATTCTTAGCCATTATCTTTTCATGTATTCCTCTGCCCCATTCTCTCGTTTTCTGATATACACATATTAAACCATTTGTCTGTATCTCTTATGCCCCTTATGCTTTATTTTTTTTTTTGCTCTTTTCAGTTATTTCCTCTCTGTGCTTCAGTTTAAGTATTGTATTGACTTGCCCCTGAGTTTCATAATCATGTATTTTGCCTTGTTCAAGCTTTTATTAAAATTCTTTTAAAATCTTGAATATTTTAGCTCCAGAATATTTATTCTTTTTTTGTAGCTTCTAATTATTGAATAAAATCCTCTGTCTTTTCAAGCTTTTTGTCAATCTTTTTTCCTATTTCTTTCACCTGCTTAAAATAGTTATTTTGTAGTCTTTGTCAATTTAGTAAATACATGCATCTGCTTCTGTTGAGGACTTTCCCCCCTAATTATTGGACACATTTTCTTCTTCGTAAGTATTTTAATTTTTTTTATGTCCTAGACATCATATGTAAGATAAACAGTCTACAACTGATCTAATTTTCTCCAAGAAAGAGTTTACCCTTTCCTGTACTGTGCAGATGAGTTGAGAGGCTGATCACAATTTTAACAGGAATTGAGTTTGGTAAAAGCTGGATTTTAGCTTTAATTAGAATCATTCCACTAGTTTCAAGTGTCTCCAGGAGGATACTTGTCATCTGTATGTTGCAGGCGCCTCCCTCTAGTGGGACTCTTCCTTCCAAGTACCATGAGACTGTGGGGGGATTTTACTGTCTTTATAGTCCAGCCCCCAGAAGGGCCCCATACAACACTATCACTCAAATATCCTACGGAGGAAACATGTCAGGAGTTTCAGTTGCCTCTGTATTCCAACCTTCCACACCAGCTCATGTGTCCATCAAAAACTCTGCCAGTTTCTCCTTCTCCTAAATGAATCCTTCTCTCTATGGTGAGCACATCCTCAGTTCATCTCCAGCCGTGGGAAATGCCACCGTGGAAGACATACCTTGTGAGTTAAATTCTCCAAGCCTCTCCATCTCTAGAATCTTAGCTTACTTGTTAACTTTTTCTTCTAAAGCTCTCCTGTATCTATAAAAATATAAATGTTACGAGTATTCATTTTTCTTTTCTTAGTTGTTATAACAGGAAGTACAGCTTGCCACAACCTCTTACTTCATAACTACTAGTGTAAGTCAAATTCTGTATTTAGGCTTTTAATTAGTTAAACTTAAACATAGAATTTTATATTTATCACTTTAAGCTTTGAGTCCACTGATCAGATGGTGAAACATTAATTATGCTATTCAGAACATTAGAAATTACTGTCGGTTCTGTCTCATCTAATACTTTGATTAGCATATCATCCATAGATTCAATTAATAAATTAACTAGGACTAAGTTACTCTGACTAGGGATTAACTACAAATCTTCCTAATGAAATATTAGAACCTTTGCTTTCATTGATAAGTCCAAATTAGCACTCTTTAAGCAAATGTTCAACCGATGTTAGATCATTCTTCACTAATGCTCATGTCATTTCTTCACCTATAAGAGAGGTTGTCAATGGGAGTTAAAGGGGCAAGATATTCTAGAATAATTGTGGTAGGCCTACCTAATTTCCCTAAAACACCTTAAGTAGTAACAGTCAGTTATTTTGAAATTGATAACTTAGAAGTTAAAATTATAATTCTTTAAAAGTTGTGATAGTAGCTTAGAAGTGATAGTACATCATTCAGAATATTTTCAGTCATTGCAAGCTGAATAGATAAAGCATCCATCTTAAACTTTAAAGCATCAGTCACTGAAGAAAATACAGGTTTCAGATGTGAACCATAACAGAAATTCTAATACAGAAAATCAACACATAAAAGAAGGATGCTCTGGAAGTGGTATTTGTGAGAAAATGGTAAGAGAAGAAACACCTTTCATCTGTTCAAGTATATTTCCTTTAGTTCTAGTAAGCTGTACATCAGTTTTTAAAATTTCGATTTAGTTTTATTTCAAAATAAACACATTTTTACTGTGCTTTTAAACCTATATATGCAGCCTTTCCCACACTGATTGTATTCTAGGATCACTCAAGTGTCGTTGTTTTCATGTCCATGAGGGGCCTGAGTATTACTATTTTTTAAAGTACTAATTCCTGAACCTACGGGGAAGGAGCCCAGGCAGTGTAATTTTTTTTTAAAGATTATGTTTTGAGAATAGTTTTAGATTTACAGTAAAAGAGACAGGAAGGTACAGGGACTCCCCAATTATGTACAGCTCCCACATATGCATAGCCTTCCTTATTATCAGTACTGCTCACCAGAACAGTACATTTCTTACCAAGGATGAACCTATATTAACATATCATAATCACCCAAAGTCTATAGTTTACCTTATAGTTTACCTACTCTTAGTGTTATACATTCTATGGGTTTGGAAAAATGTTTAATGATATATATCCATCATTATAGTATCATACAGAGTATTTTCACTACCCTAAAAAACCTCTGTGTTCTGCCTATTAATTTCTTCCCCATCCCCATTCCTGGCAACCACTGATCTTTTTGTCTCCATAGTTTTGCCTTTTCCAGGATGTCATATAGTTGGAATCATACAATATGTAGCCTTCTCAGATTGACTTCTCTCACTTAGTAAAATGCATCTAAGTTTCCCCCTTGTCTTTTCATGGCTTGACAGCTCATTTCTTTTTAGCGTTGAATAATATTCCCTCAGATGAATGTACAATAGTTTACCCATTCACCTACTGAAGGACATCACAGTTGCTTTCAAGTTTTGGCAGTTATTAGTAAAGCTGCTAGAAACATTTGTGTGCAGGTTTTTGTGTGTACATAAGTGTTCAACTCCTCAGAGTAAGTACCAAGCAGAGAGATAGCTGAGTTGGATGGTAATAGTATGTTCAGTTTTGCAAGAAACTGCCAAACTGTCTTCCAAAGTAGCTGTGCCATTTTGCATTTCCACCAGCAGTGTCTGAGAGTTTCTATTGCTCCATATTTATGTCTAAATTTCATTCATTTTATCTGACCTCCTTGGATATGACAACCTGAATTTATACTGCTTGTCTATATTTGGCTTTCTTTCTTTTTTGGCCCACTATGGATTTATTGATTATATCTTGGTCAGTTCCTCAGCTTAGACCCAAGTTTCTTAGGAATTCAGTATTTATCAGCTTCCTTCCTTTGACCCACAGAGACAATGTGTAGGGAAAATCCTACTCTTACCCACTGTTGAAAATCACTGCTTTACAGAGTTGCTCCCTTAACTGAGATACTATAGGCATGATTTTCCAAGATTATGGCCAAGTTTAGTCATAGTTTGGGCAGGCAGAATGGGGGTCTAAAATGAAACAGCACAACCTTCCTGATAAGTGAATATATGTTACAAACCTATAATCCAGCATCTGGAGAAGACTAGCAGAGGCAAAGCAAGGCTGGTAAAGTGTTTGGGTGTATCAGGTAGTGAAAAAAAAGGTAAAATAGGTTGGCTTCTGGAATCAAATGAGAATGGGACCAGAGCAGAATCCTGGTATCATTAAGTTGGATCACATTGCCCTGTGATGGTATAGGTGGTGAAGATGGTGGTACCTGGGTTCAGGAGTTCTGACGTGGGGTCTCTGATATAAATGGGTCCCTAAAGGAATGTCCTGTGACTCAGAGAAAGTCTAAAAAAGTATAGAAGGCAAACTGAACAAAACCTACAAGTCATACTTGAGTTAGAATTACAAATCAGATGAAGCAGCATGGCTCCTAGCAAAGCTTAGCAAACACTAGATCAGAACTCCATGCCACTTCTGCCTCTGCCTAAAGTCCAAATTATACCAAGAAACACTGATGTAGATCATAGATCATACAATCAAAAGGCCCAGTTATGTTAGAATTGAGCTGGGCAGGGAGGTGGTGGTAGGTAGATAGATAGCATGGACCAAATAAATAAATCAGGGGCTAGTGACCCAGAGAGACGACACTTCCCTGAAACGAACTGACAAGAGATTGGGTAGGTGGAAGAAAGGCTGAATGTTGCCTGAAAGCTGGAAGGTAGAGAAGAAAGGAGGTTCTGTGCTCAGTGGTTGCTCTAGGCCCAAGAAGTGTTAAGAGCAAGAAGCTGGGTCCAGTATCGCCTTGTTTTATCATCTTGAGCAGACCACTTATCTTATCAGGCCACTGATCATGCAGTGAATGCAGAAGTAAGTTGGGAACTGATCTAATTAATGAGTCGAAGTTCACTATCGATAAGAGCCAGCCTGTGCGAACTGTAGGCTGATAACTTAAGGGAGCAGAAAGAACAGATGCTGACAACTTACAGAGCAGTGTCTTCCAGCTTTAGAATTGTGGGTCTTCAGGGAGCCCCTGAACTATTGTTAGGAATGTTCAGATCCATATGCATTCCAGGCATTTTCACATGATGAGAAAATAGGCTTGCATAGATCACTACTCTTTTCAAATGTCTGTTGATATTGTAAGATTAATCAAATATAAATTAATTTAAAAGATATGTTTTATTGAATTCAGAGAACTTTGTTTTCATTATGTATTTTTCTCAGTAATTGCAAGCACTAAAATACAACTACTATCAGCTACTGGTCTGAGAAAATGTTTGATGTTAGAAAATATTGCTTGTTGTCACGTAGGCTGAGAACACTGCTTTAGAAGAAAATAGAGAGGCAATAGCACCCCAAAGAGGAAGCAACAAGACTTGGTGGGGTGGCATGAAGGCAGAGTAATGAAGTGGAGAGAACTCAGGCTTTGTCATCAGTTCAGATCTCCTGTGCCCCATTTCCTAGCTAGGCGCAAATTATTATCTTTCTATGACTGTTTTATAAATGATAAGATGATGATAGCATTATCCAGATTTAGAGTGTTGCTGTAAGGATTAATGACAATGTATGCAAAGAATCTGGCACACAATATCTACTCAATAAATTGTAACCATTATGGCTACTTCAAAAGAGAAGATAATTAATAGTAAAAGACAAATGAAGTTCAAAATGTGGAAAAGTAAAGAATGCTAAAAAAAAAAAATTGGTTAGAGAAATGTAGAGTCAAAGTGTTGAGATGAGAACTCTACTCCTGGATCTGCCACTAAGGAGGTGAACATAAATAACTTACTTACCCTGTGGACTCCAGTTGCTTCCTCAGTAAAATGAAGTCGTTGGACTCAGCTTTAAAATCATGATTTTTCTGTGTTTACTTTTAGAGAGAGTAAGATCGTCAATCCCAGATACAGGAGTTGGTTGAGCTGTTGAGTAATTACAGCACACTCTCTCCAGCTTCCTGCCCTCTGCTCTAATCTAGCCCTGTTCCCCATAAGGTCTCACAGAACCTGCAAGTGGGGACCAAACCTATAGTAGCCAGCTGGGCTCCAATCACGTAGGGTCTAAGAGTTCTCTCCAAGTCAGGTATGTGGATTAGAATGAGTTTCAGAGTCACTATGGTGACTAGTTTCCTGTGTTACAATAAACACCCAGCCAAGACCTGTTACATCTACCAAATCCTTGTCTCTCAGTCACAGCTCCCATCCACTTCCACGGTGTTTGGATGCTTGCTTCCCCTCCACATCCTCTCACTCTACATACCCACTTCTCGTTACCTCTTAATACAGGTAACTCCTCCTTACTCATAGCTATGCAGAAATAATGCTGTACAATTGTACCGTGAAAATAATTTTGTGAAAATATGCCATGATTTGTGTAAGGTCCTACTTACGGACTTTTGTATGTCTCCCAAGTTTTATTTCTATGAATAATGCCATTCCCCACCTCCAAAAAAAAATCAACTTACATATGTATTCATACTTTTATTGCATTTGATAGGGGCTCATGGTATAATATTTCTGGTTGAAAAATGTAGTTTTAATTTTAACAACTACTGCCAAATTGATTTCCACAAAAGCCTGCAGCAGTGCATAGTCCTACCACTAATGTCTAAAAATATCTTTTTCTATGATCCTGGTCAGCAGTAGGTGTTATCATTCTTTTTGTAATTCTTGCCAATACAATGAGTGGAAAATAAGTTCTCAGTATTACTCTACTTTGATTTCTCTGAAAATTAGGTACAAAGGCAGGCTCAATTTAATTTCATGTATCTACTTGTGTTTTGAATTTACTCTTCTCTAAAAATCTTTGTATAACTTTTGCTTAGTTTCCTATTGAATGGTTTGTTACCAATTTGTAAGAACTTTTTCTGTACTATAAATGGTCACCATAAACTGTGTATACTGCCATACACCTTGAAAATATTTCCCCCAAATATTATTTACTGGTTTTGCTTTTGCCACATACAAAAATACTTAAATTTCTTATAGTTAAATATACTTTATTTTCTAAAGCTTCAGCATTACCTTTTTATTTAAACACTGCTACCCCAAATCCCCTAATTTTTAAAAAAAATACTGTAACTTATTTTTTAACATTTAAGTTTATAATACTACTAAAATTTTTCAATATAGTGTGAAATAGGGATTCAAGTATGTTTCTTTTCAGCTGGTTAGCCACTTGAGCCAGTATCATTTATAAATTGAGCCATTATCTTCCTATCAAATTATCTAATTTGTAGTATATTAAATTTGCATGATTATGGGAAGACTAAACTAACACTGTATTGTTTTTATTCCTGTGAATGGAGGCAGTTTAACTATTGTGTTTAGTTCCTCAGTCTCTTTCATGTGACTCTGCAGTGCAGAGGAAAGGGTAGGGTACATTCCCCACATCCCACTGATGTTGGGTCTGGCTTTGTGACTTGTTTTGGCCAACAGAATGTGGGTGGAAGTGACAGTGTGCCAGTTTCAAGCCAAGGCCTTTGTCTTCCTGTGAACCACCATGAGAAGAACATGCCCCATGTGGTCCAGGAAGAATGTGAAGACATATAAAGCAGACCTGAAACCAGGAATCCTAGATTTAAGCTCAGTTAATACAATACATGAAGCAAAGCCATCCCAGCCAATCTGCAGACACAATGAAAAGGAGAAACACTTGTTGCTGTAAGTCACTGAGCTCTAGGCTGTTTGTTATGCACCATAGTGGCAACAAGATATGATCAATACAGTATTACTATAGTATAACTTAATATCTAGCAAGGGAACCCATACCTAATCATTTTCATGTCTATTTAGCTTTCCTCAGATAATATATTCTTTCATAGGAGATTTAATATCATGTATAATCCACAGGTTAAAAGAAAGAAAAACCGTAAAATTAAGTTGCTATTTATAATTATATCACATATTTCCATGTTATTCAGATCTTTTTCAAATGTTCTGAAATGTAATTTTAGTTTTCTTAAAGTGAGTCTTTTGGTCAGATTGTTTGTGTCTATTAGAAATGGATTTCCCCAATTCTTGCTCTTGTTTTTTAAAATTAGAATATTGAATTTTTAAGGTATCCAATAATATCAGTAGGATAAAAGATAACTGAATCTCTCTTTTTCATAGTAGTTATTGAAACTTTCACTTTATTGTCTTATTGTGGGCAGTATAATGTTAAGTCTTGGTGGACAGCCTTATGGAAGGCAGCATAATTGCAACTTAAATGAGGAGCTAAAGATGTGAGCAGAAATGTTATGGAGAATATAAATACATGACTACATTAGATAAATGTTAAAAAGATCTGGCAATGCTAGAATTAAATGTTGTATCATTATAGACTTAAAAAAAACACTAAAGATATTTCATGATCTATCACTAAGTGGTCTACAAGGGAAGTCATCCTACCTATCGAAATATTCTTGTGGTTGAAGCTGCTTTATTCTTCTAGTGTGTAGATTTTGATCTTTGATACTATTTTCACTAGAGGCAACCCTGTTATTTGGGAAAAAGATCAAGATGAGCCTGAAAAATGCTGTTGCTAGAAAACAAGGATGCTTTTAAAATGCCTGAGGGTAGTGCTGGAAACACAAAGGAATGTCTAAAGGGGTTTGCACTAGCCAATTATAACATGAGCAGAAAAAGGAAAATAAAAACCTGGTTGACTAGAACAGGTTGTGTTTGGAAAAAGCCATCTATGATACTCAAGAAAGAAAAAATGGAAAAGTAATTGTAAAAAAACAAATGATGAATTTATATATATTTAATGAGAGAAGAATATTGACTTATGCAAGTCTTCTGTTTATACTATACTATTAAGTATATGTTTGTAGAGAATACATACACATTTTTCTACCAGTTTAAGTAGAATGAACAGAGAAAACTGGAGCTAGACTGAAAAATATTGGAGAATTTGGCCCAAAAGATAGGCATAATATAGAAATTTTACATTTCTTCTGAGGAATATAAAAATGAATGAAAAAACATGCCATATTCTTTGATAGGAAGACTCAATATCATAAAAGTATCATTTTTCCCAATTTAGTGTAAAAGTTTATTGTCACCCCAATAGCAGTAAAGATTGGTTTTTGTTGGACTGGGAAATCTAACTCTAAATTTAATAAGAAAATTTAAAAAAATAAAGAATAATCTTGGAAGTATACTTCTAACACATTAAAAACCTGTTAAATTTAAAAATTTAGAAAGTGCTAAAAATATGCAACTCATGAAGAGACTTCATACACGATAAAGATAAAATTTCTAATTAGTGAGAAAAGTTACTCATGAATGGTATTCAAGAACAGAGAAGTAATTTAGAAACTTGTACAGTTTGATCCCAGATGTACCAATTACATTTGAATAAATGTAATAAAGTTTTAAAAATTAAAACTGGAATTATAAATTATTAGTAATCATATAAATATCCTTTCTCAAGTTAAAGAAATCCTTTCTCTGCCTGGATTAATGGGTGTTTATTTTTTAATGGATGCTGAATATTTTTAAGAATTGTTTTTGTTTTGCCTGAGATAAAAGCATGTTGACTTTTCCACTCCAATATATATTAATGTGGCAAATATTTCTAGATTTTCTTTTCTACATAATTCTTTCATTTTGGGGATAAATAAAACTTGGTCATAGCTTACTAACAAATCCTAGTTGGTCTGCACATACTTTCTTTGAAACTAATATATCTGTAATCAGGATTGACCCTGGTCTATGATTTTTGTTTTGTTTTGTTTTTCATGGTGAGTTTGGCTTAGTATCAAAGTTATATTGGCCTAATAAAAAAGTAGCAAAAAGCTACTTTTTCTATTCTCTGGCAGAGTGTTTGTATAAAATAGGAATAATTTGTGCATTATTTGGTAGATGGCATCTGTACAACTCTGGATTTCATTTGCTCTTTATGGGAAATTTTAAACTTCTGATTTGATTTCTTTGATAGCATTGGGACTATTCCGGCTTTCTACTTTATCTTGAGTAAATTTTGAAAAGTTATATTTTAGTATGGAATTATCAGTTTCATCAAGTTCTGTACTCTTCCATATCTGTTGTGTAACAAACCATCCCAAAACCTAATGGATTAAAATAACACAATAATTTATTTTGCTCACTAATCTGCAATTTGGGTAGGATTTAGTTGAATGGCTTGTTCCTGCTCCACATGGCATTAGCTGGGGAGGCTAACTAAAGCCGAGTGGTCCATTTCCAAGACGGCTCACTTGCATGGCTGGTAAGCTTTCTGCTGGGACCTGAGCCAGGGCTTTGGACTCGGGCCTCCATTATTCTCCATGTGGATATTGCCACAAAAATTGTTTGGATTCAGTAAAACAAGATGGATTAATTCCAAGCATGAATGTTCCAAGAGACAAGAAATGGAAGCTGTCAGTCTCCTAAAGCCTGAGTTCAGAAAAGGAGCCCACCATCATTGCTCTGTATTTTGTTGGTCAACTTATCATTAGAGCCCTTCCAGAATTAAGGACAACCGACATGGATTTCATGTCAAGGAGTTGGTATTTGATCACTAGAATTTACTTGGATAAATCTTTTATACAGTTTTATTACCATTTAAATATCTTGTCTGTAGTTGCAGTTCCATTTTCATTCTTAATAGTGTTTGTGTCTCTGGCCCCTTTTTTTGTGTTTCCAGTTAATTTTTATCTATACTCTTCATAGAATCAAATTTTAGCTTACTTTATTAATCTTTTTTTCACTTTTTCATTCCATGTATTTTTTAAGGTTAATTCTGCCATCCTAATTTTTAATTTTGGATGACTTAAAAAATTTAATTATTGTATAGTCAGTTTACACTGTTAATTTCTGTGTACAGCATAGTGATTCAGACACAGATATATAGACACATATATAAGAGAGAGAGAGACCTTTTCATATTCCTTTTCATTATGGGCTATCACAGGTTAGTGGATATAGTTCCCTGTGCTATACAGTAGAGCCTTATTGTTTATCTATTTTATATATAGTAGATGACTTTCAAGCATTTAAGGTGACATGTTTTCCCATTAAGTAACTGCAAAAACAAAAATACCATAGCAGGCCTGACTGATATTGTTTAAAAGGCTTTCTCACAAGGCTGGACCTTGGCTGATATCTAGGACTTTGGATATTGGAAGGGTTCCCACCATTAATTGACAAGAGTGGCTCATTGTGCCACTACAAACAATATGGTTTATTTTGAACACCTGTTTTCATTGTGGGAGTCTGGAATTTGGGTACTTACCAGACAAGGGGTAACTATGTGACTAGTCCCTAGTAAAAACTCTGCTCATTGGGTCTCTAATGAGATTCTGTGATTGGCAACATTTCATGTGTTGTCAAAAGTCCTTGCGGGCTGAATTAAGCACATGTTGTGTGATTCCACTGAGAAAGGATTCTTGGAAACTTGCTCTTGGTTTCCCTCAAACTTTATCAGTTGTGCTTTTTCCCTCTGCAAATTGTGCTTGGGACCATTTTGCTATAATAAGTCATAGCTATGATTACAACTATATACTGAGTCCTGTGAGTCCTAGCAAATCATTGAACTGGAGCATCTTCTTGATGACCTGAACACAGTAGCAGTTTAGCTTCATCCTACACATTCTGACTATAGCCAATTCATAATTACTCATAACTTTCTAATTACCATTGTGACTTTCTCCTTTAGACCTGTTACTTAATTGGAAAGAGATCTGAAGTATCTAGTTATAATCTTTTTCAAATATTTTATTGTCAGTTTCTAACCTAGGTGCATTGTGGTCAGAGAGCTGATATATGATATTAACTCTGACATTTTTGAGACTTACTTCCATTCCTAGAATATGTTCCATTTTCATAAATAATGCAAGTGTGTTTGTAAGAAATGTGTATTGTCAAATCATTATTTGCAGTTGTATGTTCATAAGTAGTCAACTGAAAAAAAAAAACACAACACAAAAGGTGAGTTTTATTGAGTCAAATTTATCCAGTACCTTATTAAGAACTGTAGGAGATAGCCTCTCAGACAGCTCTGAGAAACTGTTCCGAGGAGATAAGGAGGGAAGTCAGTGTCTGTGTGATTTTTGGCTATGGGGTACCTGCAACCAAGCACACATCCTGGTAAAAGACTGCTGCTATTCACCAGGAACAGATACCTTAGTTAATGGTTTTAGTGCTTTTCTAAGTATGGGAAGATGCAAGAATTGGGGTTCATTAAATTTTCCCCTGAAAATATCTAACTATATAAAAGCCCATTCTGTCAGTTTTCCTAGAACACAGGGTGCTTCATTCCTAATTTCCACCCTGAATTCTTTTGAAGGTCAGCAGCTATAGTGGTTAATGACTTAATCCTTGTAAAAGAGGGTGACAAGTGACATTATTTCATTGGCAGTGCTCCCTAATGGTCATAAATTTGACCAAGGTTTGGGAGCCATTTCATGACCATTTTGTCATATGGTGTTAGGAATGCTTATTCATAGCCCAGGCCAAAATTTTATTGATAGGGCACATCCAGTAATATCACCATGAGTGCCTATTAATGGTAGTCAAAACTCTCTAGACCACCTGCCCTACTACTCTGTTATGGTTCAACAAAAGACTCCCTTGTGTTGCTTCTTCCCATATCTAGAGTTACACTATTACAATAATTAATCTCACATAGAACTATATATTTGATTTCAAGGCACTTAGTCATCATTTTTATCAAAGACTTAGTCACATATTTGGTAATGCAGGAAACAACAATCTTATAAAATAGGCAGAATACAAGTAAATATAGCTAGTAGAATTAATAAGGTCCTAAGGAAGAATTTAAGCCAAGCACTTTGATTGGGCATAGCCCAGTATCCCCCGAAGTCCTTTGACTCAGTCTGTTCTATACTAATCACTATCGTTAAAGGTAATATCATTCGCGTCCTGGTGTGGATGTAGCTTCTCCTCTGTTAGAGCATTGTTTTAAGGTGATTTTGAGGTCAGCAGTCCTCTTTATAGACCAGTCTGATGCAGAGGCCCCTTTTAAAGTGAGAAATATGAATCCAGGAGTTAGTTTTGCTGCACATGAGTTAAGAGGAATTAGTTAAGAGTGCTTGGTAAGGGTCTTTTCATCTAGGATGGAGTGAGTCCTTTAAATGATGTTTATTTCAGTATACATAATCTCCTCATTGTAGTTCATGAGACATCTGATCTTCATTCAAAGATAGATTAATGTGCTAAGCTTCAGAAACAAGTTTAGAATGTCCTTTTAATAAACTAAACTTTATAATAATGTAACATAACAACAAGAAACTGTCTGGAAAGGGAGTCTTAGGCAGTAAATACAGCACTAGAATCCAACATCCACTGAAACATCTTTTTGCCTATGAAGTTACTTTCAATTCTAGCAAATATGACCAAATTAAGACTAATTTGTTTGCAAAATAAGTGGTTTCAGTAAATGTGGCCAGATTATTTACATAAGTGTAATTGATCATACAGACTCTTTAAAATTGGCTTTGCTGAAACTTTTCATAAGGAATCTTAGGTTGAATTTTTTTGTATATATATATTTTTATAATGTCAATTTCTGGTGTACAGCATAATGCTTCAGTCATACATGAACATACATATATTCCTTTACATGTGGTGAAAAAGAATAGGTTATTACAAGATACTGAATATAGTTCCCTGTGCTATACAGCATGAACTTACTGTTTATCTATTTTATATATATTTATTAATATCTACAAATCTCAAACTCCCAATTTATCCCTTCCCACACCCTTCCCCCACCCGGTAACCGTAAGTTTGTTTTCTATGCCAGTGAGTCTATTTCTGTTTTGTAAATAGGTTCGTTTGCCTTTTTATTTTTTTAGATTTCACATATAAATGATACCATATGGTATTTTTCTCTTTCTGGTTTACTTCACTTAGAATAACAATCTCTAGGTCTATCTATGTTGCTGCAAATGGCATTATTTTATTCTTTTTTATGCCTGAGTAGTAGTCCATTGTATAAATAGACCACTACTACTTTATCCAGTCATCTGTCGATGGATATTTAGGTTGCTTCCATGTCTTGGTTATTTTTAATAGTGCTGCTATGAACACTGGGGTGCATGTATCTTTTTGAATTAAGATTCCCTTTGGATATATCTCCAGGAGTGGGATTGCTGGATCATATGGTAAGTCTATTTTTAGTTTTTTGAGGAATCTCCATACTGTTTTCTGTAATGGCTGCACCAAACTACATTCCCACCAGCAGTGTAGGAGGGTTGCCTTTGTACCACACCCTCTCCAGGCTGAATTTTTAAAAGGCCTCTCAAGGTCAAGAAAGCCATGCCAAGGGTTTGTCATCCAATTTGCCTGCAGTATCTATAGATTTGGGTCAATTCCTGTCTTCTCGAGGTCCCCCAAATATCTTGAGATTTCTGTGCATGTCAGTAGGTGGCCTTCCTTATTCACCTGATAAGACTGCAGGGAACCTAAGAGTTTCCAATGTCTGGAGGGATCAGAGAGAAAATATGTGTTTCAGTTTTGCTTCCAAAAGTGTAATTTACCAAATTACTATACGTCATAAATAGTGTATGGGGAAAGATTTCCTTATATCTGGAAAACAGATTAAAAGTCAGTAATATTTTTTAAAAATTAAAATTATAAACATATTCATCAGTTCACTTAGTCCTATGTAACTAATTCTTGTCTTTTGTTAAGTTTTATGAAGCCAATGAGGTTTCCATTAGAATGCTTTAATTTCTTACTCAGTTCAGCAATATGATCAGAAATTTATCATAAACCTGTACTTGTCAAAAACTCCTAAAAAGCTGGAACTCCATATAATTTCTAGAATATCTGTATTAATGCCATTTACCTATATAGTATAACCTAAGGAGATTTATGCTACACATGTGATAATGCTTCCCATATAATTTAACATACTAAATAAGCCTGATTAGTTTAATGTCTCTCTCTGATAAGGCGAGAATTCTCTTGAGCTGTTCCGGGGACCTTTTGAAAACCTCAAAGTTTGCTACATCAAATGAACTTCACAAAGAATCTGATCTTTGGGAAATTTGTCAAAAGTATTAAAAAGTGTTTTTTCATTTTAAAAATTTTATTGAAGTATTGGTTTTCAATGTTGCATTAGTTCCTGGTGCATATCAAAGTAATTCAGATAGGGATATAGATAAATTCTTTTTCAGATTCTTTTCCAGTATTATAAGGTAGTGAATGTAGTTCCCTGTGTTGTATAGTAGGACTTTGTTTCTCTGTTTTATACATGGTAATGTGTATCTGTTAATTCCAAGATCCTAATTTATCTCTCCCCCTCTTCCTTTTGGTAAGCATAAGTTTGTTTTCTATGTCTGAGTCTGTTTTATAAATACATTCATTTGTATCATTTTTTTAGATACCACATGTAAATATTATCATATAATTTGTCTTTCTTTGACTTCACTTGATATGATAAACTCTTAAGTCCACCCATGTTGTTGCAAATGGCATTAATTCATTTTTTATGGCTGAGTAGTATTCTAGTGTGTGTGTGTATATTCTTTATCCATTCATCTGTTGATGGACATTTAGGTTGCTTCCATGTCTTGGCTATTGTAAATAGTGCTGCTATGAACAGTGGGATGCATGTATCTTTTCAAATTAGTCTTCTCTGGATGTATGCCCAGGAGCGGGATTGCTGGGTCATACGGTAACTCTTATTTTTAGTTTTTTAAGAAGCCTTTATATGGTTCTCCACAGTGGCTGCACTAATTTACATTCCTACCAACAGTGGAAAAGTGTTCCCTTTTCTCTACACCCTTCCAGCCTATATTACTTGTAGACTTTTTGATGATGGCCATTCTGACTAGTGTGAGGTGATACCTCATTATAGTTTTGATTTGCATTTCTCTGATAATTAGAGATGTTGAATATTTTTTTCATGTGCCTGTTGGCCATCTGTATGTCTTCTTTGGAGAAATGTCTATTTAGGTCTTCTGCCCATTTTTTGATGGGGTTTGGTTTTGTTATTGAGTTGTATGAGCTGTTTTTATATTTTAGAAATTAAGCCCTTATTGGTTGCATCACTTGCAAATATTTTTTTCCCATTCTGTAGGTTCCCTTTTTGTTTTGCTTATGGTTTCCTTTGCTGTACAGAAGCTTATAAGTTTGATTAAATCCCTTTTGTTTATTTTTGTTTTTTTTTTTCATTAGGAGACTGACCTAAGAAAACATTGCTATAGTTTGTTTTGCCAATGTTCTCTTGTAGAAGTTTTGTGGTGTCCTGTCTTATATTTAAGTCTTTAAGCCATTTTTGAGTTTATTTTTGTGTATGGTGTGAGGGAGTGTTCTAACTTCATTGATTTACATACAGCTGTCCAGCTTTCCCAACACCACTTGCTGAAGAGTATCTTTTCTCCATTGTACACTCTTACCTCCTTTGTTGAAGATTAATTGACTGCAGGTGTGTGGGTTTCTTGGCTCTACTCTGTTCCATTGATCCATATGCCTGAAGTCTGGGAGGGTTGTCTCCAGCTTTGGTCTGTTTCCTCATGGTTGCTTTGGCAATTGAGTCTTTTGTTGTTCCATATTAATTTTATGATTATTTGCTCTAGTTCTGTGAAAAATGTCATGGGTAATTTGATAGGGATTACATTAAACCTGTAGATTGATTTGGGTAGTATGACCATTTTAACAATATTAATTCTTCCAATTTGAGAACATGGGATATCTTTCCATTTCTTCACTGGGGAATTCTACCAAACATACAAAGAACTTATCCTGATCCTTCTCAAACTCTTCTAAAAGATTGAAGAGGAGGAAAACACCCTCAAAGTCATTCTGTGAAGCTACCATCACTCTGATACCAAAACCAAATACACTACCAAAAAAGAAAAAAAAATTACAGGCCAATATTTTTGATGAATATATAGATGCTAAACTCAACAAAATATTAGCAAACTGAATCCAGCAGTACATACAAAGGATCATACACCATGATCAGTTGGATTCATCCCAGGGTCACAAGGATTGTTCATATGCAAATCAAACGATGCGATACACCACATCAACGAAAGACAAAAACAACATGATCATCTCAATTGATACAGAAAAACCATTTGATAAAAATTCAACATCCATTCATGATAAAAACTCAACAAAGTGGGTATAGAAGCAACATAGCTCAGCATAATAAAAGCTATTTATGACAAACCCACAGCCAACATAATATTCAATGATGAGAAGCTGAAAGCCCTCCTGCTAAAATCTGGAAGACAAGGATGCCCACTCTTACCACTTCTATTCAACACAGTATTAGAAGTTCTAGCCACCGCAATCTGATAAGAAAAATAAATAAAAGTTATCTAAATTGGAAGGGAAGAGGTAAAACTTTCATTATATGCAGATGACATGTTACTTCATAAAGAAAAGCCTAAAGACTCCACACAAAAACTATTAGAACTGATAAATGAATTCAACAAGGTAGCAGGATACAAGATTAACATACAGAAATGTGTTGCATTTCTTATTTCATTGTTAGTATAATCAGAAAGAGAAACTAAAAAAAAAAAAATCTTAAAATTGCACCAAAAAATAAAATAAAATACTTAGGTATAAACCTGACCAAGGAGTTAAAAGACTTGTATGCTGAGAAGTATAAAACATGATAAAGGAAACTGAAAATGATTCAAAGAAATGGAAAGATACCAAAAAAACTTGGCAAAATAGGATCACAGGTCATTATGTAACACTTACTCACTTAACCAAAGTGACAATAAAGGATTTCAAAAGCAAATATGGAAAATTACAATAGATTACTTAACAGATTATAAAATTCTTTACCTTGCATCAAAAGCAGATCAACATTCCAAGAAAACTCTTAACAGAGAGAGAATCAAATTCAGGTTTTGTACCATTTAACCTTTAATTGAAAGGTAAAATTTTAAATTTTACTTAAAATCTATTTACTCAAATTTATTCTAATCTTAGTCCTGACCACACACAGAATTCCTTCATATTCTTTTTTATTCCCTCATAAGCCTCCTCCAACTTTCTATATTCATATTAATTTGTCCCTTATTTTCTTTCTTGTTTGTTTAGATATAAACAGCTTTAGGACAAAATTACCTTCTTTCCCTTAACAAAATGCATTTTTATTTCTTATGCCTTTTTTCTTGCATACAAAGATGTTTTCCTTAAACCTTAATTTTTAGTAAAGACTAAGAAGTATGCAATTATGAATTGTCTTTTACATTAGCATTCTTAGATTGGCAAACTTATAAATATTTATCATTTCTAAAAACGTGCTCTCTTAACAGAAAATGTCTCAGTGTAGCACAAATTATATTAATGATCATAAATATCTGTAGTCTCCCTGTAAAAGGAAGCCAATGTTCAGTAATTAATATTTTATTTGGGAATTATTCACTAAACTTAACATCACCTAATTTAATTTAACAAAACTCTAAAGTTTTAAGTTGCTAAAAATCTGGAGAAACTATTTTTAAATAGATATTCCTAAAACATAATTATTCCTAGAGTTTACCTAAAAGCTCTCATCTTATTTACATTTAACTTATAAAAAATTCATCAGACTGAGTTACTACGTCTGTTGCAAAGATTATCAGCAAGAAAAATAACACCTTATTTCACTTCCAGTAAACCTAGGTACAATAAAAATATTATACTTAATGCTGATGACTCTAGAGACATGTTTGTATTAATTAAACCAAAAATGTAAAGTTAGTTTTATACCAAAATACTAATTTAATACTGAATATTTCCCAGATCACATGAACTGTAAATTCATTTGGGTTGCCTGTTTTATATTTCTGAGAATTTATATAAATGCCTAATTTCCTTTACGGCAATTAGAGTTAAGTAACAAATTAATTTTGGTAAAACTGTCCAGAGGTGAAGACATATCTGTAATGTACACACAGACGTAGATACATCCATATAGACACAAAAAACTCAGTTTCATTTCAAAATTTAGTTATGAATCAGGTATTATAATGTAAAACTCACTCATTTTATAAATAACAGTTGGAATAAGTTAAGTTTACTCACTTGAGTTTAGAAAGTCCTCTTTACCCCTCCCCTTTTTCTTAGTCTCAGGAATGGGAAATGGTCTAGATGAAAGAGTTACTGAGAGCCCTAGTAGAACATTTACATCTCACATGACAGGGAGAGAAATGCAAATTCCTTTTAGCAAGACTTGTTCCCTTAGGATCAGAGTTTTTAAGAGAGCCTTTGCTCCAGCTCTCTCTAGCTTTCTTTCTGTTCCCAAAGCCCTAGTCATGGTCTTCTTCACCCTGCCAACCTGGTTTCTTTGGGAGGTCACCAAAGCTCTCCTGGATGTTGGATACTGCTAGGGGTGTCCTTCAGCCTGCAGTGCTTGCATCCTTCTTTTGAGCTTTACGACTGCTCTGAGTGAAAATGGCCGTCTAGGCTAAAATGTGGCAGAAGGGACCACGCTGTGGATATAAAGCCTGTTAAGCCCAACTCATAAGCTATGAGACCTGGAGGTGATAGAGGAACATGTTCCAAACAAAGAAACTAGAGAAAATCCCAGAAGAAGGCAATCTACTTGGAAAGCATTCAAGGTAATATTTGTAAAGATGATCAAAGAACTCAGGAGAAGAATGGATGAACAGAGTGAGAAGTTACAAGTTTTTAAAAGAGAGATAATAAAAAGAACCAAATAGAGATGAAGAATACAATAACTGAATTTAAAAATACACTGGAAGGAATCAATAGCAGATTAAATGATACAGAGGAACAGAGCAGCAAACTGGAAGTAAGAGTAATGGAAATCACTGAAACTGAACAGAAAAAAGGAAAAAAAAAAAAAAAAACAAAGTTCAAGAGACTTCTAGGACAACACCAAGCATAGCAACATTCACATTACTGGGTTCCCAGAGGAGAAGAGAGAGAAAGAGAGCAGAGAATAAATTTAAATAAAGATACAATAGCTAAAAACTTCCCTAACCTGGGAAAGGAACCAGACATCCGGGTCCAGGAAGCACAGAGAATCCTGAACAGGATCACTCCAATGAAGTCCATATCAAGATACACTGTAATTAAAATGGCAGAAATTAAAGACAAAGAGAATATTAAAAGCAGTGAGGGAAAATCAATAAGATACATACAAGGGAACTCCAATATGGCTATGACCTGACTTATCAGCAAAAATTCTGCAGGCCATAAAGAAGTGGCATGATATACTTAAATTGATGAAAGGGAAAACCTGGAACCAAGAATACTCTACCTGGCAAATTTGATGGAGTGATCACAAATTTTACAGACAAGCGAAAGCTAAAACGGGCTGAGCACCACTAAACCAGCTTTGCAACAAATGTTAAAGGGATTTCACTAAGCAAACAAGAAAAGGCCATAGTGAGAAACATGAAAATTATAAAAGGCAAAAGCTCACTGGTAAAGGAAAATATACAGAAAAGGTAGTAAATCAACCACTTACAAGGCTAGGAGGAAGGTTCAAAGATGAAAGTAGTAAAGTTATCTATATTTCCCAATAAGTAGTTAAAACACAAAACAAAAAATATAAAATTTGATGTCAAAAACAGTCATGTGGGGAGGAGAGTAAAAATGAAGGATTGTTAAAATGCATTTGGACTTAAGATATCAGCAACTGACCTTAAAATTACCATATATAAATATATATTATATACATATATATATGGTTATCATATGTATATATAAACTCCATGGCAATCACAAATGAAAAACTATAAATACACACACAAAAGGGAGAAAGAAATCTAAACATAACACTGAAAGTCATCAAATCACAAGGGAAGAGGACAAAAGAAGAAGAAAGGAACAAGCACAAAAACCCAAACAATTAACAAAGTATCAGTAAGTATGTTAAATGTAAATGGACTCAATGGTCCAATCAAAAGACAAGAGTGCTGAATGAATACAAAAATGACTCATAGATGTGCTGCATACAAAAACTCACTTCAGATCTAAAAAACACACAGACTGAAAGTGAGGGGATGGGAAAAAGCCAAGGTACCAAAACTTAAAAGTAGACTTTAAAACAAAGACTGTAACAAGAGCCAAAGAAGGACATTACATGCTGAACAAGGGATCAATCCAAGAATATATAACCATTGTAAATATATGTATAGTATGTATGTGTATATATATACACACACACACCACAGTTAAATGAGATTTATCCCAGGGATGCAGGGAAGGTTCAGTATCTGCAAATCAATCAATGTGATAGACCACATTAACAAATTTAAGGATGAAAACCTGATCATCTCAATAGATTCAGAAAAAGCTTTTGACAAAATTTAACATCCATTTATGATAAAAACTCTACAAAGTGAGTATAGATGGAACATATCTCAACATAAGAGAGGCCATATATAATGAACCCAGAGCTAAAATCATACTCAATGGTGAAAAAGTTGAAAGCATTAGCTCCAAAATCAGGAACAAGACAAGGGTGCATACTCTTGCCACTTTTATTCAGTAGAGCATTGGAATTCCCAACCTCAGCAGTAAGACATAAATAAATAAGGAATACAAATTGGAAAGGAAAAAGTGAAACAGTCACTGTTTGCAAATGATACAATATTACATGCAGAAAATCCTAAAGATGCCACTATAAAAACTATAAGAGCTCATCAATGAGTTGGGTAAAATTGAAGGGTACAAAGTTAATATATAGAAATCTACTGCATTCTCTACACTAAAAACAAACTATCAGAAATGGGAAGTAAATAATCCCATTTACAACTGCATCAGAAAGAATAAAATACCTAGGAATAAATCTAACTAAGGAGTAAAAGACCTATACTCGGAAAAGTATCAGACACTGATGATAGAAATTGAGGACAACACAAATGAAAAAATATACCATGTTCATTAAGTAGAAAAGTTAATATTGTTAAAATGATTATACTACCCAAGGCACTCTACAGATTCAGTGCAATTCCTATCAATATACCAATGGTATTTTTCACAGAAATGGAACAAATAATTAAAAAATGTATATGGAAACAAAAAACACCCCAAATAGCCAAAACAAAGATGGGAAAGAAGAACAGAGCTAGAGGAATCATGCTCCCTGAACTCAGACTATAGTAAAAGCGATAGTAATCAAAACAGTGTGGTACTGGCACAAAAACAGACACATAGATCAGTGGAACAGAAATAGCCCAGAAATAAACCCATGCACTTATGGTCTATTAATCTATGAAAAGGAAGTAAGATTACACAATAGGAAAAGAGAGTCTCTTCAATATGTAGTGCTGGAAAAACTGGACAGCTACATGTAAAAGAATGAAATTAGAACATTTTTAACACCTTAAAAAAAAAACTGAAAATGAATTACATACCTAAATGTAAGACTGGGAACTATAAAGCTCCTAGAAGAAAACATAGGTGTAACACTCATTGACATAAATCACAGATCCAAAAAAAAAAAATACTGCTATCTCCTAGGGCAAAGGAAAGAAAACCAAAAATAAACAAATGGGACCTAATTAAACATAAAGCTTTTGTACAGTAAAAGAAACCATTGACAAAACAAAAAGGCAACTTCTGAATGTGAGAAAATATTTTCAAATAATATGACCAACAAGAGGTTAACATCCAAAATAATTTATACAACTCAGAATCAAAAAAACCAAAGAACCCAATTGAAAAATGGGCAGAATACCTGAATAGACATACATGCACCCCAATGTTAAATAACAGCAGCATTATTTATAATAGCCAATATATGGAAGCAATCTAAGTATCAATCAACAGGTAAATGGATAAAGAAGATATAATATACATATATATACACACATATATAATGGAATATTACTCAGCTATGAAAAGAATGAAATTTTGCCTTTTGTAGTAGTATGGATAGGTCTGCAGGATATTATGCTTAGTGAATTAAGCCAAAGTAAGACAAATATTGTTATCATTTATATGGGAAATCTAAAAAATAAATAAATGAATGTAACCAGATATAGACTCACAGATTTAGAGAACAAACTAATGGTTATCAGTGGAGTGAGGGAATGGCAGAAGGGCAAGATAGAGGTGTTAAGAGATACAAAATATTAAGTATAAAATAAATAAGCTACAAGGCTGTATCATACAGCATAGAGAATTCAGGGGAAAAACAATTCTGAAAAGATGTTTTATCAAGCCAGGAAAACTAGTTTTGGAATTTCAAAAAGAAAGAGCCCCATCTTGGCCATTTTCAGGGTGAAATTTCCTTCAGTTTTCAATTAAGGAAATACTTGTCATTTTAATTTTTATATATACAGAAGCCTGGCTGGGTTGTTAGCTGGAGGAAGGCTTTCTGATGTCCATCATTTCTTTGTTTGAGAAACTCTTTTTTCCAACTTTAAAGTAGAATTTGTTGGGGTTAAAATTTACTAATGAAATTTGCGTGTTGGGCAAATGTGCTGCTTTTGAGCTTACCTCCTCTAGGTGTCACCACAGAGTTACTTCAGCTCTTTCACATGTCTGTTTTTCTCTCCAGTAGTTTAAAGCTGTCTTGGGCGTTGGGGTCACTGAGTGGCCAACTCTCATACTTGGTTCCCAGAAAAACAAGTATTTAATTATGGGACCATTGCACAGTATGGTCCTCCACCACTCCTGTAAATTTCTTGGTTGCCTGAGAAAGCGATAACCAACCAGGAGGTTCCTTGTCCCTCTTCTTTGGAGAACAGCTCTCATCTGGTATTTCCACTTTTATCCTAACAAATTCTGTTAAGGTAGACAAACTGAGGAAAGACGTCAGGTCAGCTCCTACCTAATTACCCAGTCCAAGTCTGCTTTGTACTATAAAGCTGACCAAAATCATCTCAGTTGTTTCTCAACTGAGCAGAATCATCCCCGTATTTCTCAATTGGGGGTAATCTCGGTATCTTTCAGCTGAGCAATATAGAGGCACCTCTTCTTGAACCCAAATTCAAGTATAATCTACTCCTCATAGTGAAGAGTTTAACCACCTCTGAATAAATTCAGAATCTTTAACCAGAAGTAAGAGATCTGGTACCAAGAGAGACTTACCATGGAGGCTGATGAGCACAGGGGGTCCTGCTGGTACCAAGGCTCTGGATCCTAATAGGGTGAAGAAGAGAGGTCTGCTCTGAGTCCCTTCATGGTCACCAAAACAAAAAATTAACCTGTAAAAGCTGAGAGTCAAATTTATTCAGTGTCTTACTGAAGACTATAGCCCAGGAAACAGCCTCTCAGATAGCTCTGAGAAATTGTTCTGAGGAAGTAAGTGTGTGTGGGGGTCTGTATCAATGTGGTTTTGGCAAAGCGGGTATATGCAACCAAGCACACGTCTCGGTAGAAGGTTGTTAGTCATGAGGAACAGATATCTTACTTAATGGTTTTAGTGCTTTTCTAAGTATGGGAAGGTGCAAGAATTGGGGTTCATTAAATTTTCTCTTGAAAATATCTAATTAATTATCAAAAGGTCTGTTCTGCCAATTTTCCCAGAGCACAGAGTGCCTCATTCCTGATCTCCTCCCTGAATTGCTTTCGGGGTATGTTGGAGGTCAGCAGCTCCAGGGGCTAAGGACTCAATCCTTGTAGAACTGGATGGTGAGTGATATTCTTTAGCTGGCACTACAAACTGTAACATGGATTTCTAGGAAGGCAAATTACTGAAGGAGTCCCTCTCTAAATCAAAAGGTTGCTCCTCTTGGTATTTTCTAGGAATTCCAGGCAGAAAGAAATCTAGTATGAGGAATTAGGTACCTTCAAAATAACTAGAAGACATGACAGATCAAAGGTCAAAGAAAATTGCTGCCAAGTTTTTAGGAAATCAGGACACTGCAGAAATGATGAAATGATTTCAGTTTGCTGCATCCCTGAGGTAGATGACCCAGCTACCCCTTGTGATATTGTAATTCTTCCTTAATAATAAATATATATTTGTTCTACATCCCAGTTCCTGGCCCAGAGCTCCCAAAACCCTTGGAAGTTCCTAAGTGGTAAGTGTTAAAGATGTCTTTTGTTATTCATAACAAGTTCTTTTCACCCACAGCTGAGTTTGTTAATACAGGGACTTTTGGAAAGCACCTAAACCAGATGGAAAAAATCTCTTAAGAGGGTTGGAATTTTTAGCACCCCCAACCTCCTGGGAGGGGAGAGAGGCTGAAGATTGTGTTCAATCACCAATGGCCAATGATTTCATCAGTCAAGTCTAAGTAATGAAGCCTCTACCTGAGGCTACTATTTTCCCACATCTTGCCTTTTATGAATTTCTTCCATCTGGCTGTTGCTGACTTTTTGCCTTTTACAATAAACCAATAATCTAGTAAGTAAACAAAGAAATTTTCCCAGAGAGGACTGGCTTTCTTCTTTTAATTCCGCCTCCTGGCAAACATCATCACTGTCTCCAGAGCAGTGACGACTTCTGCTTCAAGTATCTTCAGAATGTCACAGGACACTTCTCATGGTAGAATCTAAGCTAGAAATCTTAGGCCAAGGGTGTTAAGAAAATTCATTGCCATTCTTCTTGTCCCTGAAAACTAGGAGAAAAAAACAGAAGAGTTGGGATGAATGATGGTTACAAAATAAGCTTGCAAAACACACACACACATACAAAGGAAACAAAACCCCACTTTGTGGCATGAAAGACCAACTGAAGGACAGGCAACCTCTCTTATGGGCTGATTCCTAGCCATAGGACTACACAGGGCCCAGAGAACGGGACTTAGTTTTCACTGAAACTTTGTCATCAGAATTATATAGGACACAATACCAGCTGCTGTCAATACCCTTAGGTCAAGCTTTTTAATTTTGTAGTTTAAATAATCTTCAATCTTACTGATTTAAGGCTGCTGTCATCATTAATTAATGAGAGAGAAATGTTGTATTATTTACTATAATGGTGGATTTTTTGTTTTCTTGTAATTTTGTTAAATTTACATATTTTAAAGTCACCATCTTCCTGGCGAATGAATATTTCATCAAAATGTAGTGATCCTATTTATCTCCAAAAATACTTTTTTTGCCCTAGAATCTACTTTATATGAGACTAATAGGGGCATACCAGCTGTCTTTGAAAAGTGTGTGACTGGCATATATTTATTCCATCTCATATTTCAATCTATGTTATTCCTTTTTTAAGTTGATGCCTTATAAGTAGCACTAGCTAGATTTTGTAGGATTTTTATTCAATCTGAAAATTCTTGAATAAAAATCCTACAAAATCTAGCTAATGCTATTGACAACAGCAAGTTTTTAAATCAGTGTAAATTCGCTGTTCTTTCCATTTCTTAAGAATTTGAAGCATTTAAATGAAGGTGAAAGTTTAATTCTTCTATTTTCTAATCTTTAAAACATTTGGGAAAAGTTGATTAGGAAGCTTTTACAATTTATAATTTCTAAATTTTGATGTATTCTTTGTAAAAGTACTGATTAGTGTTTTAGATAAATTTTGTTAAATAAAATTTATTATTATAATAAATGCAGCATTAAATGAAATGATAATAGTAGTACGTGATCTTTCACATGCAAAGCCCTTGGGGCATTTAAAGATCTTGGCAACAATTCTATTTGTCAGTCATGCCAGATATTATTGAGCAACATTGACAAGAATGGGCATCACTGTCTTATGCACGTCTTTAATGGAATGGCACTAGAGTTTCACTTTAGAAAGATTTTGCTATTTGTTCATTTGCTTGGTAAATTTCTACATTTGTTAATTTATAAGGAGTTTCCTTTTGAGGTAATTTAGAGTTTGTTTTCCATCACTGTATGGAATCTTACCAAATGCTCTTTTATGTATTGAAATTACTATATGATTTTTCTCCTTTAATGTGTGATATAATTAGTTCTCTTGGCAGATTTCCTGATAGTGAACTATCTTTGCATTACTCAAATTATCCCTGTTTGTTCATACAGTAGTTTACATAGTTATATACTGATGGATTTTACTTGATCATATTATATAGAAAATTTTTCCTTCTATATTCATTGATGAAATCTGTGTATCTTTACCTGGTTTTGCATTTAAGGTTCTTCTCAGTTTACAAAATAAATTTGGGGAGTTTCAGATTTAGTTAACGTCAGAAGCATCTAATTTTTAAAGGATTAGTAGGTTTTAAAGGCAAAACCATCTCACCTTGATGTTTGTCTTGATGTTTAATTTTATTTTTAAATCTTAGCTCTTTAATTACCTTTCCAATCTCTTCTATGATAATTTCACATCTTCTACTTCATGGATCACTTTGAGTATACTTCCTCTGGTTTTTGAAATTTCATACTATTGAGTTGATTATGGTATTTATTCTCTTACAATCCTGTCATCTCTTTCATAGCTACAATTATTTATCCAATTTTTACATTTTTAATACATGCTTTATACTTTTTTGCTAATTAAAAGGGCTTTAAATTTTTTCTTTATTTCAGTCTCTTTTCTTTAGTTATGAAGGCATTTAACACTATTCATTTTCCCCTGATTAAGGATTTGCTACATCTCATGTTTTGCCATATCGTGTTTCCATTTCATTGCTACATAAATGGTTCTGAATTTTATTTTGATATCCTCTTTCATCAAAGATCAAAGGATAAGAGGCTTGATTTTTAAATGAATTTAATATTTTTCTAATTTAAATTTTTATTAGAATATTATAAAAAATGCAGCCTACTATGTCTCTCTGCTTTTTAATATTGTGCTAAGTTTTCCTTGTGCCAAATGCATGACAGATTTTTGAATATATTCTAAGGGTATACAACACAATTATACTCTCTTTTTAAAGGATGTATGGAATCTATAAAAATAGTTTTGATGAGTGTATTATTTAATTCTGTGTTTATTTTTTTCTAATTTTCACTATTATCTGAAAGACTTCAATTAATATCTCATTAGAAGGTGAGTATTAATCAAGTGTTTGTATTTCTAATACTTTTTACCTTATATATTTAGATTCAGTGTTGTTTGGCCCCGAAAGATTTATGACTGTCATATCTTCCTTATAAATTATAGCTTTAGGGAGCAGAAAATATTCTCTTTATCCTATTTCAGTCTACATATTCAGTTCTACATTTAGTTCAGGGAAATTTTCTTCTATAATTGTTTAATTATTGCATTTTTTCCATCTGTTCCCCCCTTTTTTGCTGGAACACCTATTATTGGTGTATTAATTTGCCTGTATCTCTTTTCTCGGTATCTTATTTTTCCTATAAGATTTATAATTCTTTCATCTTTTGTGTTTTATCACTTGAATTTTCAGAAAACTAAGTCAAGTTTCAACAATGATTTCCTGCAACTACAATTCTGATATTTTTTTCCTTTTTAAAAAAAATTTCCAGGAAGTACAGAGTATCTTATCAAAGAGTTATTAGTACAGGAGCACATAACACTGAAATATTTAAAATACATGGCAAACAGCATTGGGAAGTATTTCCAACTAATTCTAAGGGTTCAATATCAGAGTTCCACTCCTTGAGGAACTGGAATAGGTGGCAAATTAAGTAATGAGCTTGTGCAATGGGGTATATGATAAGATACCAGTGGTCAAAGCTGGATTCAGAGCAGGGAGAGCATATTGAAAATTTGGCAGAAATCCTGTCATTACTATAGGGTAGGGGCAAAGATCAAAATTAGATAATCAGAAAGCTACACGTGTTGCTCTTTCTAAAGGATGGGCTACTGCTCTGTAGTGACTGCCCTGTATGGAGAATGAGATGACGACAAGTACCTAGAAATCCCAGTGTGGCAGAAGTCTGAGAATTAAACTGGCCCTGTCTGCTTCTAGGATAAAACTGTTCTCTAAAACCCATACACTAACGGACTTAGGGTTTGGAGGGCAGGTCAGCAAGGGTAGCTCCTTATTTATATGGGTCAGGCATATTTGATTGTTTGCAAGTGAAGGGCTGGGATATCATCCGTACTACAGTGGAGATAACCTTTGCCCAGCAACTCCAGAGTCTTCTCTGCACATGCTATTTACACAAGGTACACAGCTAAAGTAGAGTGTAACAGCTCTGTGAATGTCTGGAATAAGATAATGGTTCAAAATTGGACAGAGAAAGTAAAATGAGCATGGGGAAAATAAAGTTCACAGGACTTCCAACACTGCAGCTGCTATTCAAGGTGATGGGAGGAAATAAACCACCCCATGGTAGGAACAGAGGATGAACCTGTCCAGAGCAAGAGAGAAATGGCCTCTGTGGGAAAAGATTGGTTGCAGAAGCATTTGACAAGTGTCATCCATATTAACAGAAAGGTCAAGGAGAATGAAGGTATAGAGAAAACCTGAGAACAATTTGGAAATTTGTTTTTGATTTTAGGGGAATTCTGAAGTCATGAATAATACCAAGCTAGCAAGCATGTTTTTGCTGGTAGAATCAGCAAAAGAAAACAGAAGGTCAGTGTACTGATGAATGAAGATGGATTTCCTCATCCATCTGACAACAAATCTATGCTCCATGTGTTGTGCTCTGTGGCTGTCTCTGGGGCTATGATCAGTTATGAATGTTATTTCATCATATTCATGGCCTGTGGGGAGGAAATCCTATAGAAATGATTGGGATTACTGCACTGTGCACCTCACAGCTACATGCAGTTCATCAATAATCAAACACGATTTTCTTGCCACGGCCAACCTTCTAGGTGAATTATATGTAGGACACATTCAAATCAAATAGAAAGTGAGATCAGTGGAGTTCCATCTGGGCTTGAGATCCTGTGAAGGCCGTCATGTAATGAAGCATCCTCCAGGATGACATCTGAAACAATAGTTCCTCAGGTTGATGAGTTCAGTAATGACTCGCTCTGTTACTTCCTTCCAGGACTGATTAAAATAGCTCTTGAGTTCCTGAAAATACTGAAGTGTTTATAAATGAAGCAAACAGATGTCTGGTGAAAAACAAGACGGGGCACGCTCAGACAGGGGTGTCTGTATGGTGAAACGAATTCTCCTCAGCAAACTTGTGAATCAAAGTAGTTCTTTCATGTTGAATAATTCTGATTTTGTGAGAGCCTTCTCTCCAAGTAGGGTGATTGTAACGTCTATCTAGTGTAACTGGACCAATCTTAAGAATATACTTACTATTTATATCATTTACATTTTCATGAATAGAGTCTGCCAGGGTATACATCTTACCTAATCCTACATTCACTCAAAAATGACCGAATAAGCACCTACCATGTCAAAGTTTTAGTCTTAGTGGGTAAAATAAGCTAAATTAGATCTAGCCTTGGACCAGGAGGAGCACACAGACAGGAAGACAATTCATAGCCGTTACTCACCAAAATATGGTGTGCTGTGACATGAGAAAAGTATAAAGTATTGTAAAAGTCTGTTTTGTTTTTAAGCTGAAGAGAGATTTGAATAGGCTATTTTGAGGATAGGATACATAAACGAGACCAAAAAATGAAGATCTTCTATAAGAATAGATACTATGGAGAGAGAACGCAGGGGTGCAAGGAATGGAGAAATAATAGAATTATAAAACTGAAGAGACCACAAGGGGACATTTGATTGGGGTGATATGTATCCTGATCCAAAATAATTTCTATTAACTTCTGTAAAATTTGATTAATAATGATAATATTTTCCTTATTTTTATATGCCAGTATGTCTTTGTGGGCCATTGAGGACAGGGATCATGTATGTATTTACATTCCCACAGAAAATGCTTAGTATGTGACTGGACAGCAAAAATACTTGTCCAGTCAGAATGAATATAGAAGAGTGTGGTCTTAGAAATGGTAGGTGGGTGACCCCTCCTCTCATTACTTTTTGTCCCTTTTTCACATTGGAATAAGATTTGATTTCTGCATCTCTTCATTCTCCTTAGTTTCTTTTATCCATTTTTTTTTACAGTCCTTAAAATGCACATCTCATCCCTTTCTTCAATTTCCATGTGACATGACATCATTTCCTTCATGCCCCTCATTAGATTATTTAACGTGCTCATCTCATTACACCTTTCCCGTCTTGCATCTCATTACGTCCCTTAAACATGCACATCTCATTACACAGTCCTTACATATCTCATTACACGATGCCATTTTTGTATCTCATTGTCATTTCATTTCTGCATCTTATTACATTAAAACCTAGTTCCCATTATATCTTACATATTTAGAAAATTTATATACTCTCCCTTCCTTCTTTTATGCATCTAATTATACAGCCTTTCCTTTATGTGACCAGCTCATTACACTTTTCCTTTCACTCATCTCATTTCAGCCCTGAAGGATGCCCATCTTATAGGACACTGCCTGAGACAGCTCATTAAACCATCTCACGTATTCACTTCATTACAGCTTTTTAACATATACGTCTTACGACATAGAACTCTAAATGGATCTCATTAAAATCCTGGAAGATACATATCTCCCTATCCTCTTCCAGCTTATGCATCCTGCCACTGCATCACAATTGCACATCTCATTCAAATATTCATTTTTATTATTTTAATATGCCCCTTTATTATAAACTTTCTATTTGCTAATAGTTCAGTACTTCATTTTTTACTGAATGAAGTATAGTCAGTTACAGTGTGTCAATTTCTGGTGTACAGCACAATGTCCCAGTCATGCATATACATACATATATTTGTTTTGATATTCTTTTTCATTAAAAGGTATTACAAGATATTGAATATAGTTCTCTTTGCTATACAGAAGAAACGTGCTTTTTATCTATTTTTTACCTATAGTGGTTAATACTTGCAAATCTCAAACTCCCAAATTTATTCCTTCCCACCTGCACTTCACTTTTTTATTTCAATATCTAACAAGACTGACCACCTCTCTCTCAATAAAGGGGTTTTCTTCAACAGTATCATGTGTCTTTAAATTATTACATTATTACATCGATGTTTCTCAAACTGGTGCCCTGGGGAGGTTAATAGATATGCAGTAAAAATAAGTTCAAATCATTGTGGGTTAATAATAAGTTTACACGAATTAGTAAAAAATCAAATAAAAAACTTACATTCTTATTTTTGGATTTCTTGGAGCTTTTTATCTACTACTGAGAACTATGCATATTCATAAAAAAAAGGCCTGGCCTATATAGCATTTCTCAAATGGATAAGCCACACACGTATTAACTGCTCCCAAAACTTGTGTCCCACAGAGCACAATTTAAGAAAGTCTGCAGTGCAATATTTCATATATTTGTATCTATATACAATTCCGTATTTACTTATTTTACTTGTAATCCTGCATAGCTTTCCATAACTCATGACACTTGCAGAAGTTGATTCATCAATTAATACCTCATCACAGTGGTTCCTAAACTCTGGTAGCAGAGTCACCTGAAGAACTGGGCAAAAATACAAAGATCCTCGCTCCATCCTATTTCAGTAAGCCTGGCTTTCGTGTTCATTATCAGCTCTCCAGGTGATTGTGCTACACACCAGAGTTGAGGAACCACTGCCTTATTGTTTACTGTATCACGTGCTGTGTGAGGCTGCAGAAGGACAGACACAGACATGGACCTTAATCATGAAATTGTAACAAGTCAATGATCATGGCTGCTTCCTTTCTCTGTAGCTACTAGAAAAAGATGTGCAGGTACTTTGTCCCAGTGAGCTGGCCTGCTTATCTGACTGTGAGGAGTACACTGAAGCTATTTGCTTAATGGTTGGAGCACAAGCTTTGGCATTAGACAGACCTGGATTTAAATCTCCTTTTTTCCAATATCTGATGATCTTGGCGAAGGACACACTATCTCTCTGAGCATCAGTGTCCTTGACTGTACAGTGGGGTTATGATACTTTCTCATATCATTACTGTTAGGAATATATGAGCTTAGTACAAAGAAATTCAGATCACAATCACTTGCACAGAGCGACTACTCAAGAAACAGTAACTGGTATTGGGAACTTTATTTTGACCCCCATATGTCACATTAAGTTTACTGCCTTTTGAAATTACTATTGTGTATCCACTGATCCTCAGTTAACATTGTGAAGGATTAAGTGAAGACACGTAATTTCCCTATATGATCATCAAGGGAGACTGTACCTGAACATCACAAGTTTGCCTGCCAGCCATGAACCTTACAGACTTCAGCATATACGGTAGATTACCAACTTATTATAGGACAGAAACTCAGAACTTACACACTCAAACATGGGTGAAAAATGGTGTGATAGTGACCCAGAGGACAGAAAACCTTAGTGCATGTCTCTAAAGTTGAGTGATTTAAGATACGTTGTTTCACCTCTGACAGTCTTGATTTCTTATCACCTGTGCAAATGACACTAATAATCCTCGTGACTATCTCAGAAAACATTGTTGTTGTCACATAATATCATCCATGTGAAAATATGCTATAAAAATATTTCATACAACCCCAAAAGGGGAATTTGTTGTTACTTCCCAACATTTATCAGAAAAGTTAGTTCCCGTGTGAACCTCAGTCAATTACAAGTGTATTTGCAGTGTGGTCTCTAGATAGCAAGTCTGTTCTTTTACATATTCAAACTGCTCCTTTGAGGGGCTCAGGCAGAGACCTAGAGATTCTGATTCACAACATGTTAGATGAGGACAAGACAAGGGTGCTTTTTGTAAAAGCAACCTCTTTCCATCCCCAAGATGATGCAGGAAAACTGATAAAGAACCCCTCAAGGAGTGGGTCTCAAACTTGCCTGCACACTGGAATCAACTGAGGAGCTTTAAAAACCCCGATGCCGGGTCCCCCTCAACAGAGATTCTACATTAATTGTTTGGGACGGGGCATCAGAATCTTTATAGGGCCCTCCTCTGATTCTGACATGTCATAAAGCTGACGAACCTCTGCCCTTCCAATTCAGAGGACCCGATGGCTCTCCCACCCTAGTTTGAAAGGGGGAGTCGGCTTAAAATAGATTTCTATATGCTCAGTCTTTCTAAGGATGCCCAGCATGGCAATGTCCTTTGGAACCAGTCTTTCTTCCTAATTACTCTAGACCGTTTTTTAAAATGCTAACACCAGCCCCTGTTCTTTCTTAGAAGTATCTGGTCCCATAATTAGGGAACTTCATGACTAGAGTGAGGAACAACTTTCTTTTAGTGGCCTCAGTTCCCTACCAGCTCCTAGCATCCTGCTGGTACCAAGAGCTCACTGAATACATAGTGACTGACTAAATCCTGGCCATGAATATCGCCAAAATCAGGTTTTTACTTAGGCATACTCGTCAGAATTAGTATACTTCCTGATTCTACAAGAATCAGAAGCAAAATGAAACTGTGGCTTGTTTTCTTTACAAACAGATTCCAACCTTAAACTGAGAAAATGTCTACTAGGAGATGCATATACTTTTGGAAGACACCTCCATACTGTGAGTTCCAAGCATCACTTTAGGTTAATTCTAAAGGTGAAGATGTGTTTCCTCTTAATGTTATGCTTATATTACATTCAGTTAGGGAATACACTGGCAAGATCCAGATAGACCTGGTTGTAGAGAACTACTTTTAAGCTTGTTTGTTTTATTTTCTGTTTCTCCATATGATAGAAACTGCATTAATTCATTGGCCTTAAATAATATACTGTTCCTCACAAATTATCAAGGACGGTGCCCCAGTACCACAATCTCAGCAAACTATCACAAAATAACACATACGTAAATATCCTAAATTAAATATGAGTAATGGAAATTGATTCAAAATATTCAATAGTCTCCTCCTAAATGAAAGGAAAAAAAATAAGCTTGTATAAGAAATAAAAGGAAAACAAAAATACTTGATAAGGAATAAAAAAAATCAGTCATATATAGCAAACTCCTGGTTGAAATAAGACAAACCAAATGCCTTACAAAAACATTTGATAACATTTTGTACAGGTAATGATATTTTAAAGAATTCAAAAATGAAGGGAAACGGGAAAAAAACAATGCTCAGTTTAGAGAAATGCTAGTGGCATTTCCATAAAAATCAAGAACAAGGTAAATATGTTTCATAGTTGATCTTTAACATAGTTTTGGAAATTTGGGCTGATGTAATGACATGAAAAAGTAGTAAGTATAGATAACAGAAAGTAGGTGTTAAAATTATTATTTTCAAGTGATATAATTTTCTGTGTTGAAAACCTAGAGATTAAAGCTTTGTTTCTCATGACTGAACTGCTACAGTATAAATATACAAAAATAAATATGCTTACTATCTGCCAGCACTAACCAAACCAAATAAATAGAAAAAATCCATTTTCTGTGACAGTTTAAAATATAAAGTATTGGAAATAATTTTCGCAGGAAATATGAAGTGCCTTTGTATCTGGTGGTTACAAAGCTGCTAGGAGATTAGATTTCTATGTTATCTACTTCTCTCACACCATCCGAATTTGCAGTCCTTCTCATGGGACTGCCAAAAACAAAAGGAATAACCCAAGGGTCTGGCACTTAAACAAGACAAGTTATATTAATTTGACCCAAAACATAAAGATTACAGCACAAACACGTATCACTTATGTAAGCAAAGACGGGTCCCAGATTGTGGCGACTTACGGAAGTCAGTGTCTCACTGTGAACCATCCCTTGGTGTTCTCTCGCAGCCACTGCTACGTAACAGAACATGATCCAGAATCCATCACTCAAAAAGTGCAGCCACACAAAAGAACAGGTCTTTTTGATGGCGTGGTAACATTTGAACCCATAATCCCCAATTCTAGTGACTCCATGAGAGTCATGAAGGGGGCCAATGCATACATGCTTCTGTTCTCGGCTCTTCTGAGGCTCATACTAAGCCTATACTTCCCAACCCACGTGAAGTTAGGCGAGGGCACATGACTCTCTCTGGCCAATAAAATATGAACGGAAGTAAGCATGTATCACCCCTGGATGAACTCTGAGTCAGTGCACTTGGTACCACCTCACCACAGAAGTAAGGGAAGCACATGTTGATAGGGAGCTCCCATTAGTCTCAGTCCCTGAGTGACTACAGTGGCCAAAGCCCCCAGCCAACCCACAGTGAGAAAGAAACAGATACATATTGCGTTAATAAAGAAATAGGCTCTAACTGTGTCATGCCGTTGAGATTTTGGAATTGTTACCACAGCCTTATGTTCCCCATAGTCTGACTAGAGAAAGTTCATTTTAGGGTTTTTACAGAACTAGTAGCAGCCAGCCGTTGGCCACTACTTCATTAGCTAGTCCAAACTTGTGATAAGATTGCTATCCAACTGCTATCCAAGAAAAAGTTGGTAAAGTCTAGCTATTAATGGGATTTTTTTAAGTGGCATGGGAAAATCTAACTCTGGACTTTTTATATGGTCATATTGTCATCAAAATCGATGGAATGTGAAATATTCAGATGCAAATGTTACTCAGTGATCTAAGGACTGTAGAATAAGAATTGAGTTTTTCCTTGTACTTTTGCTGAGCTATTACCTCTATATTCCTTTGACTGAGGGTCAGTCCACTCTTGAAAACGTGTGGTCACCCTGCCTCCCTGGAACCACTGAGTACACACTTGTCTGACATGGAGAAGTAAATGGGAAGAAGACACTGGGGGAGGGAGGAGAAGAGGGAAAAGGAGAGACAGAGGTACAAGGGAAATGCGTGTGTACTATAACCTCTTGAATTTTCCCTGGAAGAAAAAAATAGTGATTCAAATTTAATAGAAAAAAAAAAGACCTCCAGAGAGATAGAGACAAAATAAGAGGCCAAAGACAGAATAAATGGGGACAGGGGGAAAGACACAAGGATAAAAAGAGCATTACAAAGGGGAAAAAAACCAAATAAGAGAGAAAATTAAAGAAATTGTTGAATGCCTGCATGGGTGTCTTAGTACTTCAGTTTTTTTTTTTCTAATTAGATGAACACAACTGATATCATGCTATTCGTAAATAATCAGATCTCCTCCTGCAGCACAAATTGCATTTTCAGCTGACTAGTTTATAATAAATAAAAATTCACCAAAGTGCACGTTTCTTGAGATTGGGTCATTTAGAAACTTCCATTCCATTAAAAGTAAGTTTTATTTCCTTGACAAAGGCCACTAGCTGAAACGTCAATTGCCTGTCCTAATGGATGACACCTGTAAGTAAAATAAACATATTTTTAATGGAATAGATGGTCAAAGTGACCTTATCTCAAGATAGCATGCACTTTGGTGAATATTTATTGCTGAATTAAAGAGATCCTAATATGAAAGGACAGTAGTTCCTCTTCATTACCTTTCCTTGCTGTATAAAGGCAGAAGTTTTTAAAATGCTCAAATTACCTTCAGAATTTACCAATCCTTGAGTAAAAACATACATAATAAACACTATGAATAATCTGAAATAAATCTGCTGATTTCAAAGTATTACTATATTGCATACTATATAAATATATAAAATACTGATTTATAGTATAATTATTAATATTAATATGCTGCTGAAATTAAACACACATTCTTACAACCACAAATTCTTATTCCATTCATCAGCGATACTGTTATTTGTCACTCTACACTATTTAGTTGGTTTGCAGTATACTTTCAAACAGTAACAGCCAAATCCAAGTCTGTTGATGAAATGCGAAAGTGAAACGTAATTTTAAAAATTAAAAGCAAATTTGGTGACACACTGCATTTTTAATTCTTAACCGGGGGAAAACATCTATACTTATATTGGATTTAGGTATAAGGTTTCCAGTGATGACAGATAAAAAGATGACATAAGATATGGTAGCTCATTCAAGTTTGTAGAAATTACACCAAATTCCCCAAGGAAAACAAATGCCAGAGATGTTCTAAAAGGTGTTTTTGATATGTTGAAGTAGATTTACAAAATCTAATTATTTTCCAATTATGTAGGATCTTTTGAAATCATGTAATTAATGCCTTTTATTTTCAAGATTAGTAAGTTAAGTTCCAGAAAGTTCAAAAGGCTTGGCAAGATTCATAACCCTGGATCTTTGTAGACTTAGAGCCAGGGCCTTGATTCTTTGGAGAGAAAGATATACTCCCTTCAGAGTTCTGTGCTATGCTGCCTGAGTCATAACCATTGTAGTCAATATTCCTACTTAATGTTCCACATTACATAAAAAGCCTTCGTGTCTGACCTATGTATAAATTACCTAGTGCTACTTAAAAAAAAAACACACACCAAAACTTAATGTCCAAAATGATAATAATTATCTTTAAGAAGTTTGGGAGAAGCTCAGCTGGAGGGTTTTGGCTCAGGGTGTCTTAGGAGGTTCAGTCTGATGTTGGCTTGAGCTGCCATCAACTGAAAGTTTGAGCTGGATAATCTACTTTGCAGATCTCCTTTGCTCAGAGGAGCAGGTTGCTGCCAGCTATTGCTCAGGGCCTGTCTACAGGGAGGATGGCTTTACCCAAAGTGAGAGAACCCAAGAGATCAAGGATGAAACTTCCTTTTATAACCTAGCCTCAGAAAACATACTGTCTCTCTCACCATCTTCCCGTTGGTCATGTGGAACCAGTTCTAATGAAAATGTGAGAGGAGACCACACAAAAGCATGAAGACCAAGAGGCAAGGATTACTGAGAACAAACTTGCGAGTCTGATATCCATTGTCTGCCTCACGGTCTCAAACAATGTATGTCACTCCCACATGCAAAATACACTGAGCCACTCCTAAGGCTCACAAGTCATCTTCCATTTGAGCACACCTTCCTGGCTTCTCCTTATATAAATAAGGTACAGATACAAATGAGGCTCCTCAGCTGTGGTTCTTTTACTCCTTGAATGGAGTCTTTCTCAATCTCAAGATCTGTGAACTAGAGAGGCAAGATATCTGCGCACTCATGTGCGCACGCACACACACACACACACACACACACCATACAATGGTGGGAGAGACAGAAGGTGACTGCTGTAGAACCATTCAAAAAATGAAAAGACAGGAAGTACATAGGAATCACTGGTTGTTAAAAATTCTGAAATCCAGCCAGGCATGTACTGGCAGTTTCTTAATTAGAACCCGGCCCTGTTCTCTGGGAATTATCACAGCTCTGCCCTCTGGGCTCTTTTTTCTACCCTCTGAGTCTTCCTCCTTTTTCCATAATAAACAGCCAGTGTTTATAAATGAATATTTTTCTCAGCCTGCTTTCTGCCTGTAGCAGCTCAGAGGCTCAAATGCCTCTTTTCATTTTGTCTCCTCTGTCCCTTTTAATTCAAGGTGACAATGTTTACCATAGAATAATTCTCTTAAAAACCTATGGGCTTCCTATAAAGCTGCTGGCTTCATTCCACTAGACAAAAGCCACACAGGAAGTCCTTCTCTGCCTTGAGATTCTTGGAAAGCTCCTGTAGGCCAACACATTTAATAGTCACATAAGCGCTATTGTTTAATGAGGATCTGTGAAGCACGTCCTTAAGATTCCTGAAAAAACTTATTTTCTGTCTGAGGCACCACTTTAAATCTTCTCAAGGTTTTAACAGAGTTTTTCAATTGTACCCTCAGTTCAATCTTCAGATCAGGAGTTATCTAAGTGTGTCCAAGGACACCTGGCGGGGGGTTCTCCAAGACACTCTTGGAGAGTCCACAAGGTCAAAACTATTTTATAATAATACTAAGACACAATTTGTCTTTTTCTGTCTTAGTATCCCATGCAGTAGAATTTTCCAGAGGCTAGATCAATAACTTCCAGCTGTCTTCCATCAAGTCAGGTATTAAAGAAATTTGCAAACATGTAAAAACATGACACTCTTCTAATTTTTTTGTTCTGAAAAATATTTGTAAAATATATTACTTTGTTACTACCATGTATGAATGTTGTTTTAAATTCCTCAATTTTAAAATTTCTAAATCAGTAGATAGAACACACATACAAAAAGCATCTCAGAGTTATGATTCACTGTAACAGTATAAAGGACCCTAAGATCAAGGAGTTTGAGAAATACCCCCTTCAGATGGTGTTCTGTTCACAAACAGTGCATTTCTTCAACATATTGGTTATGTTAGCTATTATTATAAAGACTCTCCACAAACAGTACAAATAACACCCATAAAAAATAATCTGAAACAAAATAAAACAAAGCCTACACTGCAAAGAATCACAGGACAGGCTGCCTGCCTGACAGATGAGTAGTACTCTAGAAGGTTTTTGTAATATAATTGTCTAGCGTTCAAAATTGTATTTTTTCTACAGAAACAACACGTGGACCACAAAGACTCAATGAAAAATCTTTCACACTGGACCCAACCCACGAAAGGCTTTGTCTTCTTCTGACTGAGGAAGCTAAGTATGAGCAAGATCTCACTCTGTTACAAGTATGGCAGCACAGGGAACTGTATTCAATAGCTTGTAGTAACCTATCATGAAAAGGAATATGAAAAGGAATATATGTATGTAGATGGATGCCTGAAGCATTATGCTGTACACCAGAAACTGACACATTGTAAACTGACTATACTTAAATAAAAATAATCACACACACACACACACACAAATATGGGTAACTCCACATGCACAAGCCTAAGCCTGACCAACAAATCAGATTAAAAGGAAAGGTCAGGTGCAGTACAAACATATTCATCATGTTTATACTGTAGGAAACATTTTCCTAGGATAACTGAACTAGTAGCTGGAGCCATATCTTAATGTATCAATCAGAACAATTCACTGTTTAGTCATCTCCAACCTTGCCAAAAGCCAACAAAGAAATTAACCAGACTATTGTTACTCATATAGTATCATATACTTTCTTAAAGTTATTTCCACAGAAATAATTCTTTTTGTTAGAGCTTAAGTTTAAAATCGTGTATTAAATGAAGTTGATCCTTGAGTAAGATTTCAATACTGTTAGGTGAAACATTGAGTATCTTAGCTTTCAGATCATTTTGTGCATTCAAGAAATGCCTGTCACTTCACTTTAGTCCCATGCTCAATCATTTAGAACAAAACACAACACAACAAAAACCCAATCCATTCTGCCAGCTCAACAAAAGGCTTTGTGTGGGTGTGTGTTAGAAAGTAATTATGAGGTTTTTATTTCACTAATTATTCTTCAGCCTTTGAAATGTCAGTGTAGGTCCAAGTAGCAGCCAATGTTTTGAACCCGATCTGAATTCAAATAAGGAGGCCACTAAAGGAATAACAAGAAAAAGAATCAACAGTAAAGTAATTTGACGTTATGAGTGACGGGAAATGAGACTCAAGGTCAGAGGAATTTAGAGTTTCTATCCAAAGAACTTCAAAAACTCCGAAGTGTCATGCAAAATTTATTTCTTAGATATGACATGATTGACTATGCCTCTATAACTACACTGCATTTATGTTATAAAGAATAAATTGAGACTTAATAAGATTATTTAAAAACATTTTAAAAATTGTAATATAGGGTTTTTTTTCTTCCAAGTAGCCATTTTGGCAGATTATAAACTCATACCAAGTACTGTATAACAGCTCCAAACATTTTCCTTGCTTCTCCCTGAGAAATTATTTTTTGAGCTGCTTTCATGATTTAATTTGAGGATTGATCTCATTATACTATAACAAAGTTTCCTTTTTATAAATATTAAATTGTGATACTTGCTAACTTCAAAAGAAAACAAGAACATCCTCTGAGAAGAGAACACGGGAAAAGCAGGCAAATTGATCGACTGTCTCTTATGATAACTAATATGCCTGAATATGCTGATGCTTTTGTTAATAAATTATCTCAGGAAGGTTAGTAGATTTAGGTTTAGCACTGTTTTCCCTGACCCCAAGCCCTCAGGACCAGTAAAGTTTACACACTGAGAGCAAACCAGATTGGAGTAAAGTGATTCCATTCATTTCAGTCATGCTCATGACTGATACCCAGTGTCATGACCAAATTGATCACACAGTGGTCTCCATCAATCTTTGCAATGGTAGAATTGAGCAGATTAGTTGTGCTGTGGCCTGTTCATTTCACCTTCTCTAGATACAGCTCAATCTGGGAGGAGAAGGAAGAGTAAGGTAATTGAGGATACAGGGTTTTCTCTGACTTTATGACAATCACCTTGCCCCTCTTCTTTGTTCCCAAATTTTGAGTCTGGTGGATCTAACATGTCCTAGTCTCTTGCTTTTTTCATGTATGGTCCTCAGACCTGAAGCCGTGGCATCGTATCAGGCCCTTTCCAGACCTAATAACTCAGACCCTGCATTTCACAAGATCTCTCTCCCATTCTTATGTTTACTTTGCACCTTAAATTTAAGATGCATGGTCTGGCCATAGCTACTTTTGGGGTTGATGGAGCTCTCAATAGTAAGCAAGTGCATTATTTACTAGGAGCTCTGAAAAAGTCTATATGGCTGGAGACCAGGAGAGGTGCTCAAGATGAATAGACCAAGCAAGAGACCAAATGAGGATTTCAGAAAAATCTCTCAAAAACTAACACAAAGCATCACCTTCACAAGAATCTGAACTCTTTCTAGAACAGTAACGCTCTGCAGGTTACTCTGGCTTGCCCAACTCCTGATGCTCTAGCCCAGCACAGTCCAACAGAAATAAAATCACATGAAAGAGAGAGCCATAGATGTAATTTTAAATTTCCTATTAGCCACATGAAAGGGATAAAAATAAATAGGTAAAATTAATAATACATGTAATTTAACCCAGTATCTCCAAAATACCAATATTTAATCCATATAAAATTATTAATGATATAGTTTGCATTTTTGTACTAAGTCTTCAACATCTGGTGTGTATTTTACACTGACAGCACATCACATTAGAATGAGACATGTTTCAGGTATGCTCTGCAGACACGCACAGCAGTGGCTACCATACTGGATGGCACAGTTCTAGACCAAAGACCAGGGCTGCAGCTAAGCCTAGCCTCCTTAAATCCTGTATGTTCTATTTTGGGGCTCATACTTCTTTAACTACTTGTGTTCTGATGCATAATGTAGAGATTTCTATTATGTCTGAATTTGTTGCTCACATGTGTGATTTATTTTTCTCCAATGTTAAGCACATGCAAGTAACGTACCTATGGCTTTACTAAGACATTAATTATTTCCTAGTGAGTTCTGTTCCTTTCCAACTTACTAGATTCAGTTGTAGCCTAGGTTAGTGAGTATTTTCTCTTCGGATGTTCTTGCCTATCCCCAGACAATTTAGAATGAAGACACCTCTACTTCCCGGGTACCCCATTGTGGGCTTCTCTATTTTTCAACTTCTTTATCTGTAACGGGGGAAAATAACAGGCTCTCCATCACCAAGTTGTTGTGAGGATGAATTTAAGTAATACATGTGCTGTAGCCGAGTGCCAGGCACATACCACGGGCTCAGTAAGTGCCACTTACCAGTACTTTTAGTCTCCCTTTAACCTCTGTAATAGCTGAGGGACCAAAAGTGATCATGGGAGCCAGGAGTGGGGCCTAGGCATGGAATAGACTTGAAGAGTTATAAAAATTCTCATACCAGGGCCACTACCTTCCAACACGCAATCGGTATCTTATGTTTTAGGTTTAGGTTTTAGCCACAGCTCTTTCTGGGTATGAAGTTCTGTATTAGTTAAGATAAAGCAGGTTATTCTATGGTAAATACGAAAAACTGAACTCTCAGAAGTTTCATACAACAGAGCTTTCACTCTTCTTCAACTCACAGTCTGATGTGTGTCAGGAGGCTCTCTGGGGTGACAGTCCTCCAAATGGTGACTTGGGAATCTAGTCAGTTTCCATACTGTTGGACTGACATTTTAAACATGTGGTCTCCAAGATTTCCAAAAGAGAGACACATAAAGCACAGATAGTGGGCAAGGTATAGAAACAGGCCCAGAAATGGTATGTGTTATTTTTATTCCTATTCCATTGACCAAAATATAATCAAATAGACATACCCTAACTCCAAGTCTGCCTCTGTGCCCAGAGAGACGACTAGGAAACAGAATTTGGAAAACACATAATACTGTTTTTGGCCCAGGTTGATGTTTTGTGCATTTGGAGCAATATTTTTAAAAAGCATTTCTCCCAAGTGTCTGGATATGTATGGTGGCTATGGATGGAAAGGCCTGCATCAAAGGCACATGGCAGGAGAAAATGACATCCCTGGCTTTTATGTATATAACAGTCAAAATATGAAATCAAGGAAAAATTAGATTTATCTTCACTTAATAATGTCTGATGTTTGTTTAGTCCAGTACAGTTTTTAAAGTCATGAAGCATTTTCAAATGTCATAAATTATCATATTGCATCATAAAAGAGCTTTGTGACATAGGTGTAGTTTGTTTTTCCATTTTCCATTTTACAGTCTGAAACTTCAGCATTGGCAGGTTCAGTGACTGTCATCCAAGGTGTCTGATGCCAAAAGCAGAACTCTGCACAGGGGCCACAGGTAGAACCCATCTGAGCCAGCACTGCTCCCAAAGCAAGAGCTGATGCTCCCCCAGACCTTGTGTTGCAAGGCCTCCCTCTGCTACAAGGCTTCACCTCCATCTTCAGACAGTTCCAACTACTCAGTTTCACTGTCATGGATTGTTCCTTATTCTGCTTTAGGAACCATAAAAAGGGCTAATCCTTCTTTTATATTAACCCTTTTAATAATGAGAGACATTTATACCTGTTCCCCAACTCTAATTCTTTTAAAATATTTTTTCCAAACATTCCTCATTGATATTACCAGATTTTACTGTCTCCATATTATGCTCTAGTTTGTCAACATCCCTTTTGTTTTTTTTTTTTTAATTTATTGTAGTCTAGTCAGTCGTAGTCTACAATGTTGTGTCAGTCTCTGGTGTACAGCATAATGTTTCAGTCATACATATACATACATATATTCCTTTTCATTATAGTCTACTACAAGCTACTGAATATAGTTCCCTGTGCTATACAGAAGAAATTTGTTGTTTATCTATTTTATGGATAGTAGTTAGAATCTGTAATCAACATCCCTTTTAAAGCTGAACACTCACAGTGAAACACAACAATGCTTATATGATCTGAGGTTGCCATCTCTTCTGAAGAAGAGTGATGCACTGCACGTCACAGCCCCGTTACCCCTCCTCTTCTCAATGACTCTCTCTTACTGCTGCATCTTGCTCCTTGGACCTGTCCCACCTCCCTAAGGGCTACATACATGGTGAATCACCTGAAAATTTAAAATAGAAATCTATAAATTTGTTTCTCAGTGGTAATATTCAACTCTGCAACTATTCTGAAAGACTCAGTAAGCACTGATATTTGTTCAGGAATATTTTACCAAAGAGTGTGGACTGCATACTGCCCTATAAGTTATTAAAAAGTATGCATAGTAATAGAAATCTTTATATATTTTATTTTACTTTACACTCACTATATGCCAGGGTCTGTGATGTAGAATGGACTAAAATGCAACCAGATCAATCATGGTCTTTGCTTTCATGGTGTGAAGAGTCTAATAGGAAAGACAAATGTTGCCCAATAATCATGCAAGTAAATATAAAAGTCACACCAATGATAAATGCTTTGAAGAAAAATACCAAGTACTTTAAGAGAGCAAAAAAGGGACCTCTTATAGAGACTGGAGAGTAATCTCTGAGGAGATTTGTGATCTGAGTTATAATTAAGAAGTTGAACTGGAATAGCTGGAACCCAGTTCTCACACTGTATCCATTATACATCAGTATATATTCTGCCTTGCTAAGGGACAGAGAAGACGCCTGTCCTGGAAAAATCTGTCATACAACGGAATTTCCAGCACAAACATAAAAATAAACATATATAATAAGGAGCAAACAATCCATGTACACTCTAGAGACAAACAACCCAATAAAAGATTGTTTTACAAAGAAACCCACATGCTGAGAAAGAAGGGAAGTACAGAGGCCTAGAAAGGAGAAGTAACATAACCTGAAACATCATTTGGAAAGGCTTCCAACCACCTGGCTCATTATTCAGATACTGAAGGAAGCAAAGGGGGGTTTGAGGAAACAGAAGAGAGATGATGTTCTAAATGGATGATGGCAAGTGCAGTGCCTTAGAGACACGAGAGAGGAAGGATGATATGTCCTGACCTCAGTTCCCAGAAGGAGTTACACACATGGTATTTAGGAGATCTGTCTACTCATGAGAAACTGACTCACCTTCTTCATTGTAAGAAACCAGGTGTGATAGACTCATGAGGGCCAACTACGATATGGACTCCAGCTTATATACGTGAGTTCTCCTATACTCCCCAAATTAGATCTTTTATGTCATGTTAGCTTTGTCTCAGCAAATCAAGTTTCTAAAATGTGGTTTTTACCAATTAAAAAAATAAGGGAAATGATTTTGTAATGTACTGGAATATTTTCAAGAGAAATTAGATTTATGCATTGAAAAGAAAAATTGGTTTGCTGCTGCTGAAAGGTATTCCCTTGATTTACCTTGTGGCTTGGGGCATGGTAACATTCTAGAGACTTTAGAATGATAAACATAAACTGCTCTAATGAAACTTTATACCCAATCTCTTTCTCAGCCGGCAACTTTTACAGAGCAAAATAATAAACTTTAAACCTTCTACTATTTATTCTGAGTTTTCCAGGGGCAGTATTAATAGGTACATGCTTTGACTGGAACTGACAACAGGGAAATCTCTTAAAGGATGACAGAAACCTCAGAAAGGTGTCCAGTGAAGTTTGGCTATAAAATTGAGTTGCTAAAAAAACAGGCTATTTCTCATACTGAAATTACAGCCAATCTCCGTATTATTTTTCAAGGTTTGAGGGCAATTCAACTTAACACAGTATTTTGAAGGGGATTTTAAAATGTACTTCTTGAGTAAAAATATCATAAAATCCTTATTTAGCATCCCCTTTTCTGTCCTTGGGAATCTAGATTTGTTTCTTTTATCCTCAATTCCATGATTAGGCAGAATTTCTATCTTTTCTATCAAGGACATTTACACAGGATGTAGATTTCAGGCTTGTTTTGTCTATAGCTCTGAAAATGCAAAGAGCTTTGTTTTAATGTATTTGATTTTCTTTAAAGTCAACATTCCTCTTGCATTTAAATGTAGTGATGTAAATCAGAGCTGACACTCTGAGCGCTGTCTGCAGCTTTTGCTTGGTCCCATATTTATGCACCTCCTCCATGGATTCCAGCACATTCTACATTGTTTATCCTAGTCACTACTACACTAAGCAAATCAGTATCATTATAGTTTACAGGTAAAGCAACTTGCGCACAGAAGAGATCCATGACGATTCATGATAACACAGAAAAACTACACGACTCCAGACTATCAGATATTTCATATAGTACAGTTGTACGTTATGTTCAGTTCTACACTGAAAATTGAACACCCCTTAAACTGTACATAAAACAGTTTCCACATCGTTTTAGAGAGCAAAAGTCTGTCAGAGTCCAATACAGTTTGTCCTCCAGCTCTGGAACAGAACCACCGTTTCTTTGATTCAGCCCTAAAGGAAGTTGTTGGCTTACATTTAGGGTCTGTGCTGTATGAAGAACGTGTATCTTTGAATACTAGCCTTACACTCAGCACTGTGACGTGCTCACACCCTGGGAGGCTTCCAGGAACAGCAGGTGCCCTTCTCGGGGCTCATCTGTGCTCTGAGGTGCACGCTCCCTGCGGCAGATGCTCCTGGAGTGCAAGGGCGGTGTACTCCTCTGCCTGCAGTTAGTTCACCTTCTCAGTCTCTTTGCTCTCCCTTCCACTGACCTCCTAACTCCCCTTTTCCTCCTCTCTGCCCCCTTCTCCGTCCTTATGCCCCTACTGCTTTTCCTCCCTCTTTTATGTCGAACGTGTAAAGCTGAATGTTTATACAACAATTATGTAATGCATTTCTGTTGTGCTGCTGGGAGCCCAGCTTTGTCAGACCAATATTACTATGCAGCTCACAGAACCATAGACATTTTTTTTCAGCTAGAAGAGAATGAGAGATAACCCTGTGAAGTGGTTTCCAAATTATATTTTAGCAGTGGAATCTTTGGTTTAAAGAAAATTCTACATGGGATCATAGTACATACAACTAATGAAAATGGGGCTGCTCTTTGAAACAGAGAAGTAAGGAGAGTGCAGAGTCCCTCCCCCTCCCCCCTCCTCCTCCCCCTCCCCCCTCCCCCCACCCTCCCCTGGAAACCCTGGTCTCCTCAGGAGAAAACCTTGATCTTATGCGAGCTCCTAGCCGAGGACCAGAAAGATCAAGTATTTTATCCCAGGTAACGTCCCTTTTAAGTTACAAGGACATAACCACAACCCAGCTCTCTGTGTCTGGGAATTGCAGGTGATTTTATTCTCATTTTAATAAAATGTGAATTCGGTGCTGATGAAAACAGCATGACCTTGAGGGAGGGGTGGGATTGTTATGTAACTTTTATAAGCATTTATTTAGGATGTATACGGTGCTAGGCAGTGAGCAGGTGTTACAAATATAAAAAGATTCAGTCCTTCAAGATGCTTTAAGTCCAGTAGGTGAAAAGATGCATAAAACACAAGACAGTAACTCCAGAGTTTGAGGAGAATAAAATAGAGGAAGAGACTTCAGTCTTCCCCGTGCAGTCATGGAAAGCTTGAGAAGTGAGGTGGCTTTTTAGCTAGGACCTAAGGAGAACAGGATTTGGCCAGGAAAAGGACATTTAGGCAGAGGATCTAGCATGACCAAAGGCAGGGGGAAATGAAGGGGGGCAGCGGCATCCAGGAACCACCAGGCAGCTTGGTGGGGCATACAGTATGGGGGGAGAAATGGTGGGCAGTGAGATTGGAGAGGTAAAAAGGAGCAAATAAGTATTTATCATGAGAGAAACTGGAGAGATTTAAAGAATTCTAATCAGGAAAATGATGTTCAAGGTAGAAAAATCATTTTACAATGAGGAGGATGCAAATTAGAGCTGTGACGGTGAAGGCAATAATGAAATAAGAGGACTTAGTTATCTACTGGATGTGATGAATGAGGGTAAAAGATAAGAAAGGACCAGCTTCTAGTTTAAACAGTTGCATAGATGATGGTCATCCCTTGGACAGGAAATATAGACGGGAGATCAGATTTTAGGCTTAGAGAAAAGGATGATTGTTTGCATCTTGAATATAATGAGTCAGAGAAGAGTTGGGGTCCTGATGAAAAGGTCTTATGCTTTTAGATAAAATGTTAAGAAGAGAGTCAAAGATTTTTAAAAGGGAGGGAGACCAGAGGGCAATGCCAGCTTGAATGTGGTAAGCAAAGCCTTGAATAAGATTTCTCCAGAAGACCACAGGGTGAAAAACACAAGAGAGCCGGAGAAAGAGCCCTCAAGGAGTCCAACATCTAAGGATAGGTGTAGAATGAACATTCCCCAAATTAAGCTGAGAAGGGGCCACCAGAGGTGTAAGATAACCACCCTAGAGAAAGAAACATCATGGAACCCAATCCAAATAAGAAAAGAATCTCATGGGACAGGGAGTAGCCAACTGGGTCAAATTCCACCAAGACGCCAGGTCAGAGGAGAACGGAACACCCACCACTCACTGGCCACGAGAAGACTGTCGGTGGTCTTTGCTGGCAGCTTAGTGGCGTGACAGAAGAGGCTGAAGCCTAGTGCTAACTGAGGAAGGAACGTAAGTGGAGCTACTCATTGTAGATGGCTATTTCAAAAAACTTTCCTATGAAGGGAAGGCGAAATTAAGGTTTTTAGCTCAAGGAACATGGGAGGTAAAATTTAGGTTTTTTTTTTTTTTTTTTCATAATGAGAGAAACTCAAGAGAGACCAATGAAACTGGCAAGGAGGAGTATCTGAGAGAGAGAGGAATGCAAAGGGACCACAGCCCAAAAGAGCTGAGAGTCCCAAACCGCGGAGGCAGTAACAGTCTTGACCAGGTGGAAGATGGGAGGAAATTTGGATGTTTCTAAACAGTAGAGTTGAATCTTAGAGGGTTCTTCCCAGACAACTAAATGCTAGAAGTGAGAGGAGAGGTGAATGGACAGAGTTTGAGGACAGAAGTTTGGAAGAGTCCCTGAATGCAATGACTGAGGATGGAAAATGCAGATAGGGACACGTACGAAAACCACCCATTAATGTTGAAGAATAACTAAACTTACAGATATGAGTTTCTGGCTCCAATCTCCAATCTGGTTGGAAGCAGATGTCCATTCTGAATCCTAGCCGTAGGGATTGCATGCAGCAACACGATACCCAAGTGTCAAGGGGACACTGGAGCAGACAAGAAGGAAAGGATGCATTCTGAAAACTTGCAAAGTTATTAAGATGCCCAACTTCCCCCCAGAAGATTGAAATCATCTTCTCTAAATCCCACCCTGACTTCCTGTGCCCTTCGGGCAGAGAGAAGCCAGATTTCTCCTCTTCCTACCACCAGCATATTCCCACTACTTTGCATTTACTTTCAACTCTGCTTTCCACTTTTCATTGTCACAAGGACAAGCAACAGCGACAGGCGACCCTTCTGCCTGCAGTATGACTGTGTCCACAGGAGCAATTCATGTCCATCAAAGGGCAAGCACGTTATCTCCATTCGAGGAAGACAGTACTGTATATATAACCGCCAATACTCCCTATCTCGATATGGTCAGTTAATAACAATCTGTCTTTGTAAAAACCACAATGAATTCAGGAACTATTGCCTCCCAGAGTGTTTTCACCACTAAAATTGCTCTTAGAGATTGTGGGGGAGAAATCAAATTAAGTCATTCCCCTCCTACCCTTTTGCTACCTACTTGGAAATCATTAGTACAAATGATGGTTAGCCTAGCAATCGCAGTGCAGTCAAAGCCACCACATCCATCTCAGTGAACCATGTCACAAGCTTGGCTATTCCACTTGCTGCTAATTAACAGCGAAACACATTAACAGTCCCAGTAGCAGGGTCAACACAGCGTTCGTAGTGCTGTAATGCAGGCAGAAATGATAGATATTAAAGTCTTTTCTCTAGCCCCAAGGAAGAAGGGGGGAAATGAAAGTCACTCGACAGCAGTTATCCCATGGAAACAACGCTCTAAAGCAGCAAGCTTTCTAAACCCAAGAGAAGGAGAAAGTGCTGTGTGCCATTGAGTTCCTGCTTCTCGACCTCCGAGCAATTTTATGTTTAAATTTAATAGAATGGGAACTTAGTCCTGAACAAAGTAAAGGGGATGCCCACCACAAGGAGTTTGGAGGAAGGTTGGCAGGGACAGGGTGGGGCCAAGCTTTTATTCTAAAACCTTTCTTCAGTCTCTAAGTTGGTTTTTCTGAAAAACAAAAGTGCAAGATCTACTCAGGGCTCTCTCCCACATCATGACCTGGGCCAGGGCTGTGTGAAGGCAGAGTCAGGAGCAGTACAGAAGTGGACTTAAAGGCTTCCCTTAAAAGAAGTCCCCCTTCACCTTCCAGAGCATCCCAGATGGATTCTTCGAGAGGCCATGCAAAGGAGCAGTTGTGTTACTCAGCCAAGAAGACCCAATAACTAATCCATCCGGTGCCTTCAGGGCTTTGTACAGTTTCAAGCAGGCAGCAGGTGCTCACTAAATCCTTGTCAACTCAATGAAAAAGGCCACCCCCAAGTCTTAGCCACTTAGCCCTGACTAGCCAATCAGATTCTAGTCTGTGCCTATCCCTGAGAAGTGTCCAGAGAGGCGGCAAGGAGACAAGTTTGACATGGGGTGGGAGGTGAGGGGACCAGGCATTCAGGGAACAGCTGGGGAGGGAGGAGCAGAGGATTCTGGGTAGTGAAGGGGAGCTCAAGAGCCTCAGGCACCTGTCAGAAGGCAAGATAGCATGAGAAGGGGGTGATAGCAAAGACACAGGTGTCTGTCTGGGAACCTCAGAAGACAACCTTGGAAGGGGGCTCTTGGGAGGAATGTAAATCCCCACCCCCTATTCAGATGACTCTCTTCTCTGTTGCCTCTCGCCCCTCCTCAGTCTCCAAGGGAAGCAGACTGTGTTTGTTTGTTATGCACAGTGCTGCAGTACACAAACAGATTGACATAAATTTATGCCAGCCTTTCTTGTTTAAAAACATGAATTATTCAAGAAATATTACAATATTAATTAGAAATCATTAAAATACGAGTGCTGGGGGAGGAAGGAATGAGATGGAGCATTAGCAAAATCGCATTTAGCCCAAACATAAAATGTGCCAAAGCCGCTTAATCATTGTTTTGATAGTCAAAATACCATCACACCAGTTTCACAGAACAGGGGAAAGGAAGGCTCTCGGAGGCCTCTGCTTCCCATTATTATTGGTGAGATTAATTATTTATGGAGCTCCGGCCGCGGACTGGGTGCTCTAGAAGATACAAAGAAGGCGAGGTTTCTGCCCAAAGGGCAGAGGAGTGAAATCAGAGCAACACGGAGTTCCAACACCCACACCCGAACGGTGATTAATGATCAAGAGGACGAGGGGCTTTTGCTTTGACTTCTCAGTTTGCTCAATGTTCTGAGTTTTCAGCCTTCAGAGGAATCACAAAATGAATGTTGTTACTGAAGAATGCCATGGAAGAAGTCAGTTATCAGGGGCCCTCTAAATGAATAAAATATATAAATCTGGAAGGTCAGTGTCACGTTTACAAACCAGAGGGCAGTGAGAAAGAATTGGGATGCTGGAAGGTGTGCAGTGCATTGAGTGATTTGGGTCCAGAGGATTCGCTAGTGATGGTGATTATTTCATGTTTATTATGGGTCCACAAACCACACTTGTTACACAAAATGCACACATGGCATAACTTCTATAAATTTTACACGGTATAATACAGGTAAATGTGTATATCATGTATACACATATGACACGATGATCATTTAAAAGGGGACTTCAGGGTGATTGATACAACAACATAGGTGAAAGGAAAGACCAGGAAATACAATGAGTCAGTTTATCTCGGTTTAAGAAGGGCCATTTAGATAGCTGAATTAACTATTTCATGGTAGAGTATCATTCAGAGGCTGCTGCAGTGGGACACAAATAGAATCCTCATGACCTTAATTGATTACAATTGCTTTTGCTCAGCACCAGAAGACGTGGAATCGATCAGCAAGTGATTATCACACCCTGCAGGATATGGGCAGGGGAGAGTGAAAGCGGAGCAGCAGAGAGCCAGTATTGGAAACTAGTTTATCCTCTTGCCCCATTTAGCTTAGTTTATGCCCTGCAAGGGACTGTGGTCTCACCCAAACACCATCAGCACCGACTTTAACAAGGGCATGGCAGAAGGAGCCATTGCCTCTTTCAGTCACATCAAAATTAACATGACCTCAAAACAAGCCAAGGACATCCAGGCTGAGCTGTTTCTCCCTCACTTAGAAGATGAGTCTGTCCTGTTGCCTCATTAAACAGCACCTTGTCTACAGCAACTTGATAGCAGGGACTTGGTCTTCCCACCAATCCCAGGTCAGCTTCCACATACCAAGACCAAGAGATGGAAGGGACAGTTTGAAGTTCGTATGGCTGGAGTGCAGAGTTAGGAAATCAAATGGGTCTAAAAAGAAATGTGCAGTAGCTGAAGGAGGAATGAATCCAGAAGCAAAAGGTGGACAAACAAAGGCAAGACAAACCCAGAAAATATAACTGCAAATCTAGATGCCACAAGAGATCAAAGTCTTGGGAACAGTAATAGTCACAGGGGAAGCGACGAGTGAATTCTCCAGGGCCTGCTTCAAATGACTTTTTACTCCTTTCCGCAGTTCTCATGGGTGTTTCCTCTCACAGAGTGCCTTTAGTAGCTGTGGGAGCACCTGACAGCCTCCATGGGCCCCCAGGATGCTCAGTAAGTATTTGTGGGGTGAATGACTCAATGATTTTAATTTCAGTTCAAGTCCATTTCGAGACTAGCAGATGTTCAGGGAATCTAAATTAATGTACCTCCCACTCAACATATATAAATTGACCAATATTACTAACAGGAGTGGAAACAGGGATGGGAGGAAATGTGACTATTTATAAAAATCAAAACGAAGTGAGGCAGTTATAGAACCTCAGAAGTTGGACAGCTTTCCAAACTCATTAGGCAGCCTCTAAACAATGACTGGCTTGTAGCGCTTTCCCTGGTCCCTTGCATAGCCCAGTACTGCCATATATCCCTTCTGGTGCTGGTGCCTTGTTCCCTTGTGCATCTGAATCCTCTCTTCCCTCCACTAAGACAGGAGAATCTGTCTTGAATCACTCTGAGTTTAGGTACAAATATATAATAACTAACTCTCTTTTTCTCTTTCTCCAAACACCCCCCCCACCACATTCACACAAAATGGGAATCTAGTATATTAGCTTTTTCATTAGATCTACTTTTTTTTTTTTTAAGAAATGTTGCTTTTAACTTCTAGGAGTGAGAATAGGAGTTATTTTTAACTTCTAGGAGTGAGAATAGGAGTTATTTTTAAGGCTGCAATAATAGGCTGTAATAACAGGTCAGAAAAACAACCAGCCGACTAAAGGTACAAATTCATTTGGAGGAAAATACAAGTGTAATGAGATACTTGACCCCACAAACGTGACCTCTGTAGCTGATCAAAAGTATTGTGCTTTCCAAATAATCAAGATGCAATTTAATACAGTAGTAACTGCGCGGGTTATAAGATCAACTGTCACAGTCTGAATTTTCTTGAGTATATGTTTACAAGCTCTGAATATCTCTGCAGAACAAAAAGCTCAAAAAGGCATACCTCACTTGAAGAGGGGAACTTACCAGATACTCCTGGACTGATCTATTAGCTGATCAGGCATCAAGACTGAGTTTAAGTTATCCTTCTAAGGCTCTGTTTCTGCTCCCAAAGCAAAGAACAGGACAGAAGCAATAACAAAGATGACAAAGCTTAATTCCAATGGTCATACTCCAGTATTCATCAGGGATTAAAACTACTGTCTCATACCTACATCCTTTGGGATGTAATGTATGCCAAAAAGAAGTGTAGCACCTCTCGAAGAGGAAAGCTTAAAATGTAGAAATATGAGTGCCTGCAATACATACACACGCACACACGCACGTACATATTCAGCACCATGTTTTTCATGAATGTAAATACTCTTAAAAGTTAGGTATCATTTGAAACTGCCTAGGCGTGCTCTGGACTGATTCATTAATAACCTCTGGGATCTGACAGGATCTTCCAGAAAAAGGAAACACATCCCAAAGTACCCAGCCATCTGTTGAACTACAGGTCAGCCTACCTGGATTTGAGAATCCTCCAAGCCCCCACTGTGGCAAGCTTCTGGGAATGCAGATGGTGCTCTTAGGACTCTGAAGATCCCAGAACAAAAATAAGAGGGACGGCTGCTATCCACCGGCCAGAAGGCCCACCCTGGGCTGCTTACCTCTTTCTGTTCTTACTCAAAACAAAACTCTGGAAATCTGCACTTTGCCTATTGCAAAGGCTCTCATGTGAGCACTCAGTTTCAGACCTCAGTGAAAACTCTCAGTGTCCGATACATGTCTGAAGAATGACACCATGAGGACTCCCCATCACTCTCCCCTAGACATTCCTCTGCTCTCCCACATTACTCTCAACATACAGACTTCTAAACGCTAAGGGTCTGCCAAATGCTAACTACCATAGCAGCCTGACATAGTCAAAAGGAGACATGATGCTTGTATTCAAGTGTCAAAATTGCAGCAAGAGGTGGTTATTTCCATCATATCATCACATAAAAAGATGCTCCAGAGCGACCCACCCACAGATATCCTAAGATGTCTTATCATCATCAGTTCCTCCTTTGGGGAGCCTGACAATGATGGCAACTCCTCCAACCTTCTGGATGGAGACTGGATTGCTCTATATGCTGTACTGGTACCACAGGGTAGAATTTACTGCAGTAGAAGAAAATAACCAGGGGTCTCAAATGAAACCCTCATCCCAGTGCTTTTTACTATATTTTTTTTAAAGCTTAAGGGAATCTGCATCTTGCCCATTGCAAAGGCTCACATAGATTATGATTGTACTGACATTGGTGCTGGGTTTTGGGTGTCGTCTGCGGGCAAAGGGGCAAAGGCTATGTAGTGTCTCAACCCCTCCATGCTGGAAAGCTACACCTCCTGAAAATTAAAGCCAAGAAACCAGAGCAGGGGAGACAAGTAAATATCCCCTTTCCCCATGGCACCTCCCGCCTAATGGGAATCATAGTTAATGATCTGAATCGAAAGCGAAGTCTTGTTTTATGGAATGCTCACTCTTTGTTAAGCAAAGCTGTTTGGGCGAAGGACCATTCTATTGATTTAAAAATTGATTTCTCTTTTTCCCCCCTCATATAACTAAAACATGGCTCACAAATCACAGCTCTTTTATTCTTCGGGCTGCAACCTAGGCTGAATCGCTCCCAACCTACTCGCCGAGGGATGTCTGTTGGAGGAAGAGGGAACATTTGGACTGAGATTGTTCAAGATTCTATTAAAGGTTTCAAGTGGCTTCCTTTGAACATTTGGTAATTTATATTTCGAGTCCCTTGGTATAATTATTGTAATTATCATTAATCATCAACTTCCAGACCCAATCGAAATACAGAACATTGGAAAGGTCAAAGCAATGGAGAATTCTACTATCCTTCACAGAAGATACGAGGCATTAACATTCTGAGGCTCCACTTGTGTGACAAAGATTGTAATGAAAACAGAAAATAGCACAAGATTAATGTTCTTATGATAAGAATCATCATAAGGAAAAGAAAAAGTAGCACAAAGTTAACCCACTCCTGTCACAGAGGCATGGCGACCAGATGGGTTGGGGCTAAGGGCCGGGCTGTGGCAGCGTGGCTTGATAATCGTGTCTTCCTTCTTTCAAGGAGTAACGAAAGATAGGAAACTAAGGAGCATGGCAGGTCACATTTGGATGATTCAGTGGACTCCCGGTTGTCTGTCTGGCTCCTTCCCTTAGATGACTGTCTCCAGATCAAATCACTCACTTGACCTTCAGATCCACATCACAGCTGCCTGCTAGAAGCCCAACTGCCTATCCCAGACAGGGCTCATCATCTCTTCTCTGAACGGAATCCATCTCCTGTGCACAAAATAGGATCGTGCTTACCCAACAAGGTCTGAAGGCATCCACACCTGAGTTCAGATCCCAGTTTGGCCACCTAGTTTGTGATCCTGGGAAAAAACTTCCCTTTTCCATGTAAAATGTGCTTAACAGTATCTACTCCAATGTGTTATTTTAAAGATAAAAAGAGGCAATATTTAAACTGCTTGGCCCATTGAAAGTGCTCAAGACATGTTGGCTTTTATTTTTTTTTTTTACAATACAATCCCTTTATGACTATAAAGTCAGCTCCAATTACTTAAGTAGAAGGAGATAAATCTGGGAATTCGTCAATATATCTCCATCTCTGTCACCTTCACACAGGCAGAGTAGGACCAAATTCTTTGAGTTCTAACCTCTTAACCATCCTCAGATATTTTCTCCCAATTTTCCTTGCTTCTGCCTTAGTTCAGATCCTTATAACTCTTCCTGCCTCTAGACTTACCCCATTCTAAACCATCAGCCACACTGGAGCCAAAATTCTCTTCAAAGCAAAACTATCACCGTGCCCTTCTGTTTCAGTTCCATCATGGCTCTCCAGCCCATCCGCTAGAGCTCAGATTCCGTAGGAAGACATGTGAGGTCTCCCACAATCCAGCCCCCTAGTGTCTTCTTCCCATCCTTTTCAGTACTCCCTTATCCCCCATGATCCAGACGCACCAAATATCTTGCAAGTCCAGCACAGTCCCCAGTTTTTCTTGCCTCTCACCCTTGTCAGTGCTGTCCCCTCTGTCTGAAATCAACAACCTTCTCTACCTGGTTAACCCCTTCTAATCCTTCAATGACTCAGCACAGACATCATCACCTCTCAGAAGCTTTCCCTCAGCCCTTTTCTCCCTCAAGTAGCTTTAAATGTTCTTTGTATGTCCTTACAGCCCTTAAAATACTCTCAATATTTGTGTTGTATTCTATTATATGTAGATCCCCAGCCCCCATCTGGCCATGAACTGGAAAACAGACACTGTTCTTTCAACTCTGAAGCCAAGTCTTCACCTTGTGCCTCAAACAGGAGAGGCACAATAAATTTTCTTGAGTAAATTTATAAATCCTTCTTATCTCACTTGCTATCTACAATTAAATGAGATGGGAAGTGAAATAAAAGTCAAGGACTTCCTCTTTGTTTCTTGTTCATAATTAAGATGCGAAATGAGTTGGGGAAAATAAAACACTCAAGTTAAAGGGAAAATAAAGATTGTGAATTATCTATGCATTTCCAAAATGATTCAGGTTCTTTGCATTGTTGGTAGAAGACAACTTAGGGCCTGCTGAAATGCACCAGCAGGCTAAAAATAATTGAGGAAATTTGCTGAAATTTGTCCCCTTAAATAGTCCCAGTATAATAGAGAAAGGAATGAGAGACATTATGAAGAAGAAATTTTTTTAAAGCTAACTCTGGGAGCAAAGATGCAGGAGCGTTGTACTATACAACTAGTTTTCTGGAAGTCCGTTAAAGGAGCCAGCAAGGAAAACCATAAAGAACAGTAATTTCACCTGACAACCAACAACACAAAGGTACGGAAGCCAAAGGAGTCGATCCCAGTGCTCAGCAGGGGGTGTGCTACGTTTATCTTCTTGCCAGAGGCAAATGGCCCTCCTTGAGAGTTTGCTGGTCCCTCTGTTGGAAGATACCCTCTCTGCACTCCTAGGATGACAGATTTCTCAGTAGGAGAGAGGCAGCTGGGTTCCACTTGGAGGGCTACAGCACATTCTCTGGCCACAGAGACCACGGGAGCTGTGCCAGTGGACAGTCTCTGGGGCTGGGCTGACCAGGATGGCTGTTTACTGCTGGAGACAGCGACATCGGAGCAAAACTAATCACAGAGATGAAAAGAAGCAAAGTCTATAGATGGAAGGACAGTGCTGAGGCCCAAGGGGAGAAACAACGTCAGAAATGGAAAATCCTAACATCAGAAGATAGGAGCAAGTGTTAAGTGGGTCAGGACAAGTGATTCAGGATGAAGGCTGTGGCCAAAGCAAGGGAGTCAGAGGGCAGAACTTCATGAGCTGCATCCTGTGCAGAGAGGGGCCATTTGAGTTCTTAAAGGAGCCGGTCAGCCAGGAATCCTACTCCTGGGCTTGTATTCAGAAGGAACCCTACTTCAGGATGACACCTGCACCCCAATGTTCATAGCAGCACTATTTACAGTAGCCAAGACATGGAAACAGCCTAAATGTCCATCAATAGATGACTGGATAAAGAAGATATGGTATATTTATACAATGGAATACTACTCAGCCATAAAAACCAACAACATAACACCATTTGCAGCAACATGGATGCTCCTGGAGAATGTCATTCTAAGTGAAGTAAGCCAGAAAGAGAAAGAAAAATACCATATGAGATCACTTGTATGTGGAATCTAAAAAAAAAAAAAAAAAAAACACAAACAAAGCATAAATACAAAACAGAAACAGACTCATAGACATAGAATACAAACTTGTGGTTGCCAAGGGGGCAGAGGGTGGGAAGGGATAGACGGGATTTCAAAACTGTAGAACAGATAAACAGGATTATACTGTATAGCACAGGGAAATATATACAAGATCTTATGGTAGCTCACAGGGAAAAAATGTGACAGTGAATATATATAAGTTCATGTATAAATGAAAAATTGTGCTCTACACTGGAGTTTGATACAACATTGTAAAGTAATTATAAATCAATAAAAAATGTTAAAAAAAATAAAATGAAAATGAAATAAATAAATAAAAGAGCCGGTCAGGATTAAATAGCCAGAATTCTTTTAAGGCAGAAGAAAATAATGAGGCTTACTTCAAGCACCCATGTTCCATGACATGACAATGAGGAAATGGAGAGAAATCAGTCAGGAGACTGGAGAGTAGAGTGACATGGCCACAGAAAGAAGAGGGAAAAAACTCAGCACCTGAGAAGTGGCATGGTGAGTGCCCACACTGGGTCAGCAACTTTAATAGAGACCATCCTGTTTTTATCTAAAGAGCCTGCAGGCTCCTGATAAAAACCCCTGTGGGGGACTCAGAGAATTCCTCCCACCCTCTGCTCATCCCACCTATGATCTGCTTTCCCCGTCCTGTCTGTCCCTCTCCAGCTGACAAATTCATCTGATGGTCTCCCCTGCTTTTTATTTCATCTCTGTAAAATGCTGCCTCTTGGCTCCCCTCCTCTGGGCTCTGTGCTCCACAGCCCCCATACTTGATGAGAACTCCCGTGTGTTGCATCCAGACCAGACCCAGAGCAGAGAGGACTGTCTCCCCAAGCATGTGTTCATGTTAGAGAAGATGCTCATAACAGGAAGAATTCTCAAGGGTAACAAGACAAAACTATTCATAGCTCCAGACGGAAACTACTTATGGCAGTTATTAAAGAAAACCAAGTTTTGAGGAATGGGGTGGTTTGCTAAGTGCTGATACATGCATCTGACACATAACAAAGAATTTTGTAAAATAGAGTCCGTTGTGCATTTGGTACCAAATCCTACATGGAAATGAATTAATACTTCCAAAGAAGATTTAGGATGAGTTCCTAAGAACTTGGAAGCCAAAGGGCATGAAAATCGGAGTCTTAGAGGAACAGGAGTTCATTCATTCCTAATTACAAATTATGCCTGGCATTTTGACTGAAGGAAGAATGCACACATTAAAAATAATAGGTTTGGAGCTAAGGAAGTTATACCTCATTAGAATGGGGATTCCCAGTTGAGTTCATCAAAACAACTTTAATAATAATATAGAGGCACACTCCCAGATTGAACTGTGTAGCCAGTTACTGTGGAAGGAATTACATATGACATCCCCACCCCGCCCCTAAAAAAAAGAAAAGAGTATAAAATATCCAATTATTTTATATGAAAAAACACTGGAAAGGGAGTTACAACCAATACTAAAGGCCTAATTAGTGATATATAAGACAAAATTAAGAAGTGTAAAAGAATAAATAGGCATCACTAAGATTTGATGATCTAATAGTCTAGTGTTAAAACACTAGTTGAAGTGTGTACCCTACTGATTATAAATAATCCCATTAGAAGAATGGAACTTACTAACACTTCCTTCTAATGGGATTATTTATAAAGTTCCATTCAATATGGTCCTAGAGGGGATGTCTACTCCCCCCACCCCCACTTCTCTGGTAGCTACCAGAGGGGTTGCCAGGGCAAGTACTCGTGGCTACTGAGAAGCACTCTGTCATTCCAGCAACCCCAGTGCTTGCCCCTGAGTTTTAACCAAGTCAGAGAGATTGTGTCATTAGATGCTGAGTGCAGACAAGACGACCATAATCCTGAAACAGCATGACATTCACATCCATGTCAGCACTGCAGTCCAATCACCATGTGATTTACATACAGATTCTAAAGATACTGTGTGAGCAGAGGGACAGCGGAGCAACCTGGGGTGAAGGAGAGAACTAAAGCCATAGTTTAGTCACACGGTGGTTAAGAACACGGATGCTTATGCTGGACTGGGTTCAAATCCTAGTCCCACCAATTACTAGCTGGGTGATATTGGGCAATGTATGTAACCTCTCTTTGCCTTACAGATTCATTTGTAAAATAGGGACATTAGTGGTCCCTATCTCAGGCTGTTGTGTGGGTTAAATAAATTATCTCATGGAAAGCACTTAGAATATGGGCCACATGGCAAGCCATGTACAGATCTTACAGCTCAGAAATCAAAACGTGAAGCAGAGGCTAACATGAAGGTCAGGTCATGGCAATATTAACTGAATCAACAACTATTTTTGAGTGCCTGTTATATGCTGGCCCTGTGCTGGTCACTTGGGACCAACAGTAAATATAGTGAGACTAAATAAAGGAACTAGAGAAATTATATACTTATGTGGATACCTACCATCCTGAGGCCAGAAAGACAACCAGAGAGCATTTGAAAATTAAAGTTCTCCTTTTCTTTCCCTCCTTTCCTAGAAAATGTAATCCAAAAGCCATTAGGTGGGACCAGCCAAGCTGGTAGTTGGGGGAGCTCGGCTGCCCAAACTGGGTGTTAGGGCCCTTAAGGATGAGAGAGGGAAGGCCTGAGAGGGCAGCTGTATGGGATATTAGAGCATGGGCGGGCGAGGAGGGCATCCAGGTGAGGACGTCACAAACTGAACGAGGTAATAAGCAGGGCAGCACAGAGGGATGAATCAAAGGAGTGAATATATCGAGGCCCATCAGAACCAGGTTTACCACTAATTTGCAAATAACAAGAGTTATAAATGAAAAGAGAACACTAGAATAAACCACGTGGTACTGGACTGGAATTGGATTCATCCATGTGAACTCAGATTTCCCATGTTCATAGACAAGTAAAGAAATACATACAGACAGAGTCATTGCCAACCTGATGCTGTGTCACCCTGGAACACATGAGCGTCTATTTCCTATACACAAGGACATTCTCCTACTTAGCCCAACCTAGAAGGGTGGGTTGTCCTTCGGGGTTTAGGTGCCTCTGTGGCTGCTACTGCCACCCCAGCAGTGCAGATCTGTGGCTAGAACTAGCCTTGGAACAGGCCCAGGAGAGAGAAAAAAGGAGGGGAAAACAGAGCTCCCCCACTCTCTCAGGCCGGCAGGACAGGAGCCTCCTGTTCCAGTCCTCTGGTCAGACTGGCTTCTCTCCGATCTTGCTGCCGGCATCCACTGCACCGTTCCCTGACTTGGCCTGCTCTTAAGTTAAAGCTGGGAAGTAATGGAGTTCGTGGGGGAGGGCAACTCGCGGCTACCTCACTAGGTGCTCTTCATGTTTGACTTTCTCCTCAAGCCACCTGCGGCTGCTTACATGTCTGTCTGTCGGTAGTTGGCGTTGTTAGTTTAACCAGTCTTCAGTTGTGCTTACTAGAAGAGGTAGACTTTACAGGCCCTACCCCATCTTGGCAGGTACCCAACATCTCAGGGGTTTTTTCTGTGAAAGCAAGGAAGGCCAGCTTCATAGCTATGCAATCAGAGCAGCCCCATGAAGCCCAGTGCTTAGAAGGGTCCTTCCTGCCTTTGGGTTAATGCTCTATTGTTGCCATCTTGAAATTCTCAATGATTTTATCTTTGAACGCAAATGAGTGAAGTTCAATGGGATAACAAAGCATGTGCATGAAAACAGGAGATCCACACCGTATGCATGTGCTCTAACTCTGCTTTGCTGCCCCCACTAGTATGTAGCATTCATGATGTTCCATGAGAACAAAATTCTAGTAGCCCCATAATGCATGAGAGTTCAGCAGGTCTCAAAGCAAGTATGAGTGTGTTATCTGTAGATATTTATCTATATATGTAACTGGGGGTGCTGACATCCCCAAGAAGCTGTATTTTCTATTAGGACCAGAACTTACCAAGGTAAGTTAGACAGCAAGAAGACAATGGTGTTTAAGAAACACAAATGACCAAGGAAATCTATCATATCCTCCTTACTCATTTTACTATTTTAGCCAACAATTTACACTGAAAATGATAATGTAGAAGAAAAGAGGACGATAATAGTTTCTTTATAAAATAGTTCCTTTTCCTTTCAGCCCTTCCTTACTCATCAGTAGGGCAACCTAGAGAGTATGGGTAGAATATGAGCAAAGAAAGAAGTGAAATAGGAACAGCTGAGTTAGTTTCTGCTATTCTGCTAAGAATAAAATACACATCATATATGAATTGTGTAATTTCAATGATTCTGTATGAGTTAAATGTCCTTATATTTGCTTTTAAACGGTCATTGCACACTATAAAGATAAATTATTAATATGAATTTTACTATTTAACATTTTAATCTTGAAACTTAGAATGACATTAAGTAGCTAATAAAAAATACTATGACAAGTCAAGAGATTGACCACAGAAGAAAGAAAAAACTTTGTATTTAGTTCTTTTAATGGTACTTCTTTTTGTTTTAACAATGGACTCTGCATTTTCATTTTGCACTGGGCTTCAAAAATTATGTGGTTATCCCTGTCTGTCAGTTTTGGCTTGACTCCAAATCCAATTTTGGATTCTCCTAAGGATCTCTCAGTTTATTTGTGATATGTTTCTCCCCAGTCCAACCTAGCTTATAACCTAGCTAATAACCAACCTTCCCGACCCCAAATCCGTGAATACTGTTAGCCCGTGGGCTGAAATCCAGAACACCCTAGAGACAAAACTTAAGCACTGGACCTTCTAAATTTCCTGCAGAGGCAGCCAATTTGACTTGTTGGTCACCTTTTTTGTTTTGTATCTTTGCAGAAACATGGCCAATCCTGTTTACCTCCATGTCAGAAGCAGGAAAATGCCCAAATAATCATATCAGCACTAAATTAAATTGACTCTCAATCTATGCCATAATTTGTTTGCCCTTATGGATTCCGCAGAATGAGCAGCAGACTTGGAATCAGAAAACCTCAGCTTGGCATGCTCTCTAAGATTAAATTTTTTGTGTGTAAAATTTCAATAGCAATACCAACTTCCAAGCATTGTTCTTGGAGTTACATGGAATTGCAAATCACAGTATATAGAAGTTGTTCCATAATGCATATATATTTGCAGTTGGCTAGTGGTCAATTTTGAATCACTGTCCAAGTAGCTTGGCGTGAACTTGTATTAAAATTCTGTCACCTCCCTCAACCTAGAGACCACCACTTAAAAAGTAATGCAGTCATTGTAAAATGCCTTGTGAAATAACATGTACTAGGATCTGCAACTATGTATGTGGCTTATTAGAATGATCATACTCAGAAGAGTTGCAGGTGTATCTTGAAGTAATGTTTCCTTGCCCTTCTCTTCTTGCCTTTATCATTTTTTCTCAAAACTTCACATCTGAGCATTTTCCTTTGTTCTTACAAAGCCACGGGAACTGATCAAATTCTGCCATATTCAAACTATTCTGTCAGTTCACTGCTGTACTTTTTTCCCACTCAATCAAATCAACTTACAGGATGTCTTAACTTGTAAAATTCATAAAAAGAAATGGACTCACTTGCTGTTAAAATGATGACAACACTAGAGATAGCTATGATCAGAGCAAAGTGATCTTTCAGTGGCATAAAATTAAATGCTAAAATTATACTGGACCCTAGTTTATTGCCAAATAAACTTGAAGGTATTTTCCAAGAACCCTAGGCTTACCCTTTATCTATATTTTTTATTTGGTTCTATTAGATGCAGTTAGGACACAAAAATAAACATATACAGATGCTCATCAGTTTGAACCCCTTAACTTTGAGAGGTGTACCTGTTTTAGCATATGTTTCCTATAATTTTCTCTAGAACAGGAGAGAGACACACTAAGTGATGTTAGCTTAAAATAGGAAGGCTAAGTCTTACCCAAGCAAGTGGATGATTTACATTTGCCATGTAAATGCAATTTTTTGCAGTTATGTCTCAATTATTTATGGTATTAAAGGGTAGGGATAGCACAGATGAAAGAATCATAGCATCTCGGGCTTGGAAGTGTTTAAAGGTCCTGCAGTTCAATCACTCATACGATGGTTAATTTAATTCCATAGCCTTCTTCTTATACCAAGTGGACTTCCAGCATGTGCTTGATTATCTTTAGTGATGGGAAAAGGCTAGCTCATTTCATTCTTGAATAATTCCATTAGATTTTGGCTCAGTCTACAGAACAAATCTTTCTATCCCTCCGTAACTTCTACACCTATTCTTTGATAAGGGAAAGCGAAGACCATGCTTTTTGATCTTTGTATCTGTAGTGCTTATGGCAATGCCAAGTTTGACACACAGTAGGATTTCATTCAGTGTTTATTGAATAGAACTGAAATGCAGATCTAAAAATAGTGTCTCCCAGGCCATATTCTCTCCAGGCCTTGAAGGATTCCTCTTTAGTCGTGACTTTAAACTTCCTTATTATCCTGAATGATTTCTCACTGAATGACTTTTATTTGCCATCTCTTTCCAGTTAAGTTGTCCCCAGAATAAAACAGAACATTGCAAATCTTTTCTTACAAGTATAAAGGATAGTATATTGACAACCCCATCAACCTGGAGCCTACTCTTCAAATAATATGGCCCAGAATTAAGTATTCTGTGTCAGCCACTACCTCCTACAGGAGAACACTGATACTAAACCAAGTCCTGCATCAGGGGCTGCTCAGACATATGTTTTCCTGAATTACATTCATAGACTTTAAAAAAAAAATTGTTTTGCTTACCCAAGCACAACATTTCAATCTTACTAAAGACTGGAGACATTTGGAGACAGTGAGCATCAGACCAGCTCAGGTTTGACCCTGACACTATGTATCTGTGGCTGTGTAATCGTGACAAAGGCCTTTCACTTCTCTGAGTCTCACTTTCCTTTGTTAATAGGGGATGAAATGTCTATCATTTAGGAATTATCTTTTGAATGGCAATTAAAAGAATGGCAGTACCATTTAGGGAATTAGGAAGACTGCAGGAGGAGAAATTTGGTAATAAGCAGAAGCCTGGCATTCAGGTTCTCTTTTAGATGTGTTAAGTTGGAATGCCTATTAGACAATAAAATGGTGATGCCAAGTAGGCAGTAAAAAGAGAAAAAAAAAAGCATTCCAGGAGTTCAGGAGAAAGGTCTAGACTAGAAATTTAACTTTGGAAGCTCAAAGCTATGTATAAGTCATGGAACTTGGAAAGTTTCCTGGAGAATGAGAATAAAGAAGAGTATCATTGGACCCTCCAATATTGGGAAGAAATTATTTTGGAGACCAAAACAGGAGAGATCGATAGGGTAGGAGGGGAACCATGAGAGAATGATATCCTGGAAGGCAAGAGAGTTTTCAGAAAGAGAAATTGATTACTATCGCACTCTGTTGAATCCTGCTGAGAGGTTGGGTAATATGAGGATTCACACACTAGCTCCAATCTCCAGCTCCTAGGACACTGCCTGCTGTGTTATAGGCCCTAATTAAGCGGTAAATGTTATTATTTTAGATCTTGACTCAGTCATCCAAAATATTTGTTATAACTTCCAGCTTCAAAGGTTTCAACTAATCACAGATTTAAAATAGAAATCATGGCAGATGCCTAAGAAACAGCTTTCCAGGCATGAAATCCATTGAGTAATTAGCACCCTTTGGTATGGTTGTCAGACTAGTAGATAAATTTAATAGTGGCAATACTTTCTCCAAATTTCTCCCTTTTGTCCAAAGGAATAGGATGGAAAATCTGACCTACTGCCCTGCTGCTGAAAAATGTTCTACTTGTAATCAGCTCTCCAATTTATAGCCTAATAAGTCTATCTAAAAAAGAAATTGGATTTATCTGATATCATTTTTCCACAGTGAATTCATGCTGGCTCCTGGTGATCCTTTTAATTCTGTAACTAACATCTTCATAATAGCATGTTTTTTAAAACTCACATAAAACCGAAGACAGATTCTTTGGTTTGTTTGTTACTTTTTCCCTACCCCTCTCTATTTTTTAAAAAGTGAAAACTGTACTTTCTCATATTCAGTTTATCTTCCATCTGTGCCACTTTTTAAAATTTAGTATCAGAAATGCACTGTCACTTTTCCTCCCTGATTAGAAAATCTATAGTAGCTGTAAAGGTAGTGTTTCCTAACAAATCATATGAGGATAAATTGCTGACACAAACCTATAGATTCAAGAAACTCAATGAACCTCAAACAGGATAAATACAAAGATGAACCCCAAACAGAGTAAACACATAGAAAATCATGCTCAGACACATGAGAATAAAACTGAGGAAAACCAAATATAAAGAAAAAAAATCCTGAAAGTAGACAGAGAAAACAACACATTACATTCAAGGGAAAGACAGAAATAACTGTAGATTTCTCATCAGAAATCATGGGGTCTAGAAAGCAGTGGAAATAGTATCTTTTAAGTGCTGGAAACAAAAAACAACCAACCAGACCAAAAAAAAAAAACCTATCAATCCAGAGTTCCATATCCAGTGAAAATACCCTTCAGGAATGAAGGTGAAAATAAAACATTCTCTGATGAAAGAAAACTAAGAGAAGTTTGTCACCATCAGACCTTCTATAAAAGAAATGCTTGAGGAAGTTTATCCAAATGAAGAGGAATGGTATCAGAGGGAAAACTTGGAAATTTAGGAGTGAAGGAAGAGCAACAGAAATATTAATATTGCAGTAAATTTTAGACTCTTTTTCCTACTGTGTTCTTCATAATGTATGTGACCCTTGAAAGAAAAAAAATGTAACACCTAGGGGGAAAGGTTTAATGTATGCAGGTGTACCATGTATGAAAACAACAACAGAAAGAAAGGATAGATGGGACACAGACTGTTGTAAGACTTCTTCATTTTACTTGAAGTGGTAAAATGTGAGTTACTACTAGGCTAGAAAACTAGGCATGTGTATTATAATCCTAGAGAAACAACAAAAACTTAATAAAAATATATAGTAAAAATATTAATGGATGAATTAAATGGGATACTAAAAAACTTTTAAGTAACTGAAAAGAGGATTAAAAAAAAGAGAAAAGAAAAAAATCAGAGGGAACAGAAAAATAATGAAAGAATGGACTTAAATACTGATGTATCAGTAACTACCTTGAATATAAATAACCTAAAGGCACCAATTTAAAGACAGAGATAGACTAGATTTGAAAGATAAGATTGGATTATATATATGCTGTTTATAAAAACCCACTTTAATTATAAGGATATAGTGAAACTAAAAATACAGAAAAAGATACTATGCAAACACTAATTTTTTAAAAAGCTGCATTAGCTATATTAATATGAGAAAATGTAGATTTCAAAATGAGAAAAATTGTCAGGAATAAAGCAGTACATTACATAATGATAAAAGGGTAAGTTCACTAAGAAGACATAACAAACCTAAATGTGTATGCACCTACCAACAGAGAGCTCAGAATACATAAAGCAGAAACTGATACAAATAAAGATGAAATAGACAAGTCCACAGTTATACCTAAAGACTCTCCCTACAAATGGGTCAATAATCAGGAAGGATACAGGGAACTTGAGAAACATTATAGAACTTAACTCAGTGATCTTTATGGAACACTCTACCCGCAAACAACAGCAAATGCCCTCTTTTCAGGTATACTTGGCACATTAGTAATATCAACCATATTCAGGGACATATTTGGAGGTTAAACAACATGCTTTATTTTCCTATCTCTTTGGTGTGTTTCAGACACATGATGTGTTGCAGAGGTGAGCACAGCTGCTTAAAGAGAACGTTCAGGGTTGAGTTACTAGTTTGAAACTTGAAAAATTCAACCTCACATTTGTCTCTGAACTGTCTAAAATGTGTAACATTTCTAAAGTGTTTTATTAAACAGATGGGCTAAAGCCAGAGTAAAAAGCAAAACTTTGGAATGAAAGTATGCATCTCTTTTAAGGAAGTAATACTGATAAAGCTGAATATTGTTCATTCATTAAAGATGCCCCTTTCACTTGGAAATACTGCTGTTGGCTGTAACAAGAGTTACTGTGAGTACCTGAAAACAACTGTAACCCTGGTATTTAGCAACTATCCCTTAATCTGTGTGGCTTCCAATGAGAGAATTTTAATATAGTCAACTGGACCACGATTATTACTCTTTCTAACCACCTGGATCCTCTATTATATACCCTCTTGCACCGATTCTTTCCCATTCAATACCTCAGGCTGCTATTAACACAGACCACTCTTGATTAATAAGAAAGGGAGCTTAGAATGTGTTTTATCATCTTCAGCTTCCTGGTGTTTGTTAAATACTCTTGTTTTACAAGAAGCAGTTTTCTTGTAGGGCTGTGAGTGTGTCTGCATAATTTTTCATCAAGGCAATAACATAGGATCCTAAATCACAAGCATTCTTTGCAAGTCCCTTAAGTGTAGTGTAATTTGGAACCTGCAATCCATTTCAAATTCGGTAAATTAAAGGGGAAATAGCCAAGCCTGAGTTGGAGGAGCAGGCCTGACTCCCACACCTGCAATTTCAACCAAATGACATAAAATGCCAAGCCATTATTCTTCCAATTTAGCTTCCTCAGCTTTCATGTTCAAACCAAATGCATTCTAAAAGTAATCAAATCAGATAAGAGCTGTGGGGAAGGGGGAGGGGTGGGGGATGCAAATGACACAGCCGAAAGAAACGGCTGGAAGGTTCTGGTGTTTTAACATTCAGGTTATTTTATGGAGCATATTTGCAAATGATTTTTCCAGGTTAGTTTAATTGGAGGATCAGAAATCCTTTCATCATCTGTTTTGACAATTGAAATGATGATATGCACCCACTCCGTGTTTATACTGTTGGCGGTAGGAGCATCCATATTGACGCTCCAGCTACCGAGAATTTAAAAGGACAGAAGCAGCTAAAGTCCGATTAGCCATGGAGAACATTAGCTTCGATGCTTCTCATGCTGAGCCAGACATTACGTCAAGCATGACAAGCCACTCTAGCATAAAAGTCTTAAAGGCTTCCAAGTCTCAGGCTTGCCCGTATGTTATCTCATTAAAATACAAAATCATGTTGACCTAATTTTCGGACAGGTTTCCTCACTTGCTGTACCTCCCCTTCCTCCCTCTTCATCCTGCCCTCACTCTGAGTAGTTTGCCAGTTTCAAGTCCTTTGCAGAACACCAATCCATTTTATTTTAATCAAGGTAGAAGCTCCGGCTTTAAATGCTTTCTTCCCTCATCTCCAAACATGTATGCCGAGACTCTTCATTGGCATGAGAACTTCTTTGAATAGCAGTAACTCTTAATGTCCTTGGGGGGAAGAGAGCTACTCAGCATTCAGGGGAGAAGCCGGAACCGCCTGGATCGGTCTCATTATGTAGGCCATATGCAATAAGCCACGGTACCTAACAGCTGCTGGTGGTAGGATTAAGGGGAAAATATTTAATTTGATGCAGGAGCACGTGTGCGTGATTTCAGCTGGAGCTCTTACCTGCTCCCTGGGGTGCACGTTAGATATATGGTATAACGCAGAAATCATTTAATTGTGTCAACACAACGTTAGGATGTTTGTTTAAAGTAAAAATCAGTTTTTGCGGCATAAATTGATTAGTTGACAGGCTATTTGACTGTCACAGAGGCTACTGGATACAGAGAAAAAAAAATTGGCTTGGTTAATCTGAGCAAAGGGGAACAAGTCCTCTGAGATCCGGGGAAATACAAGCAATGTAAATTCAGATTAGTCTTTGTGTTCTGTAAATCAATAAAACAACAGGGAAGTGTGAAGAATAGGCTAGATCATCTATCAAACTGGTTTTTATTGTGTTTCTATTTCTATCCCTAGTAAACATGTGCCTTCAGTTTCCTGTGAATAAAAGCATTTGACAAAGGAATAAAAATGGACTGGAGTTCACTGTAGATGCAGTGCCAGTGACAAAAAGGGGTGGGGGGGGCGAGTAAAGATGAGAATCAAAAAGGCTGCTTCCTGCAATCTCAAAGCTAGATCATTCTAAAATTCTCAGGTGACAGGTGGAGAATGTGAAGATAGATTTTATGTATCTACCACAATGAAGACGGTACCTTATGCAGAATACTAATCAGGATTTTTTTTTTTAAGGCAACTGCATTGTCTTAACAGGCTTTAAAAGAAATAGAGGTGCGCGCGCTCACACACACACGCGCGCACACACACACAAACACACACAAATCAGTTAAGGAGGCTTATGCTGCAACCAGGATTTCTCCCTACCAATCACTTTCAATCATAGAAGAAATAACAAATGGGCTAAAATAAGCAAACGCTAAAATTTTGTGGCCCAGTGAAGGGGCATGGCTCTTTTAAAACAAAATGGTCCTCTTGCTCTTTAAGCCCCTTTTTTAAAAGCAAGTATTTCATCTGATTGCTTTAATTTGAGCAATTCCTTTCCGTGTTGATAGTGTGTTGACAGTTCGCACTGTCACTGTGCTTTGCCTTTTGGTGCACATGGAATCGCATTCTGAGCCCACCCGCCCCAGCCACGCGGTGCACTGAGATACTGCGGAGGGAGAGGAAGGGAGAGAAAATGCAGGTTTCAGAGCCGAGGAGCCGCACGTTACACTGCAGTCATCAAGGCGAGTGAGGCAGAGCGCTACAAATCTTCCCTTCCGAGTGTCTGAAAGATGGGGGCGTCTTAGTGGCATTATCTTCCCAGGTGCCCCAGATGGCACAGTGTACTTCTAATGGAAAACCATTCATCTGGCCCGGGGACTGTACGTGTTGTACATCATGATGGTTCATGGAGGAAACGAGCTCAGACAGCTCAAGCAGAAGGTGCAGAGCATGTGGCTGTGAAGGCATAATGGAAGAGAGGCACAAAAGGGCAGGCGGATGAGTCAGAGGCTGGGGAAGGGGAGAAAAAGGCTGTTACTTCTGTGTAATTCCCCAGGATCCACTCCTACTTGGGTTGGTGGTGAGAAAAAACCAATTCAATTTGAAGGTGGTTCAGGGTAAATGAACCAGGGAATTGAGCTGCTGGAATCTAATTAGGGACCCCCCAAATTACTACTACCTGCCCAGCAGAAAAGTCAAATGGCTACAGCAGCCCAAAGAGTTAAGGGAAGTTGGCAGAATAAGCCGCCCAGAAGGAGAAGGTTTGCAAACCTTCCAGATTCTATCTCTAAAACTCTGAGAAGTGATTTTTTTTTAATGTTAATGCCACAGGCATAGAAGATTGCAAAGCAGGAAATATGGCGACAGAAAGGGCAGATGTAGGATCCTGAGGTTTGAAAGGCCAGCAGCACCTCTCCTCTGTCCCTTGTAGCCCCATTTCCTTCCTCAGACTGAGTTTCCTTTAGGGAAGCTTCATGAGAACAGGGACCTATCTCCTTCTTCATGAGAAAGCAAATTACCCAGCCCCATAGAGAGAGATGGGAAATGCTGTTGGATACAGTGACAGGTGTGAAGGAAGGACAGGGGTGTGTGCAAGATTGGTGTGAGCTCACCCCTTGTTTCCTGGCATCACACCAGGTTCATTTCAACCTTCTGATATCTGCTTATTCAAAGATAAACCACTTGAGGGCCTTATGTATTTCTTCTTGAGGGGGAATACAGCAGGATATCTCAGCATGGTCTGAGGGAGATAGGACTGGACTCAGCATCAAGACATCTGATGTCGTCCTGACACTGCCTCTAATCTATGTAACTTTCGGAAACGATTTTAAGCTCATTTGTAATAGGATCAGAAACTCCAACTGCAATAGATTTTAAATCTATTACAGCTTCTAAATCTGAGAATTCCCTCTGCCCCTGCAAAAAAAAAAAGGCACATTTTTGCAGTGTTTTCTCAATTAATTTTAGACACACTTTGGTACAAAATACATGGAATTAACCTCCAGAACAATAAAAGACCCAGCAGCTGCTGTCACCTTTGAAACTGATTCCCATCTTGGCTCTTACTTCAAACCTTTACCCACACACAACAAATCAAAAATCTACATAAAAGGCGAACGGTACTTTTATTTACTGTGTGATTATCGCCACTGCCACTGCTGATTTCTCCCCAAAGCCCTGTAATAACTACAGCTGCGTAGGTTTCCTGCAGATCCCCGAGGGCAGAGAAGGGAACCGATAAATCCAAAGGAAATAAATGAAACGGAATCTGCTGCCCGTTTTGTTGCTTTCACCAGGAAAGTAAAATTTATGTTTCAAGAGGTCAATTAAATGAGCAGCTACAGTCTTCCCCCACTGAATAAAGAAGGTTCTCACATCGAACCTTGTACAGAAAACACAAGAGTAATAAAATACATTAGCAGGAAAAAAATTAGTCGCTAAGCATGGCATACTTGAATAGGAAACACACACACAATCAACTGCCTATCCCTTAGTATGGGATCATCATGTTGTATGAACCCTGTCACCCAGCACATGATGTTCAGATTGTCTCCTACCATCATCAATCAGTCAGAGTGAGCTCTGGGAATTCGAGTCTGTTACCAGTCGAAGCCAGACTTAAGCCGAAAAACTTGCATCAGGAAGAGCTGTGATTCATCCTCAAAACAAATAAAAATATTTGAAATGTATCCATTTTTTGGATGAATAACTGAGAGTCTGTCATATAAAATATTGTGTGCTGACACTCTGAGAGGTGATACAGTGACTTCACATTTAAAAAGGTGGTAGTGGGGAGTAGGGAGAAGTCACTCATGGTTCGAATGATCGAGAAGGTGGTAAATATCTGACGAATACCACTGTTCCCCGTTCTATAAACTAATAGGTTATCTCTGCTTCCATGTAACTCCTGCTATTAATATAGTAGCTTATTTAGTTGTCACCAGAACAATATAAGTGAAAAGACTAGATTTAGAGAACAGGGCAACAGCAGGTGCAAGACTCAGGAGCACAACCGACATCATCCCCACCCAGTTCAAGAGCAGAGAGCAGATCAAAACTGCCCCTTGTGATTTGCAGGTTTACCCTGCTATCGACGCAGACAGATTTTTTTTTCAAAACCTCCCCTGTATCATTCCAGCACCAGGCTAGCAGATATCAAGGACCAGGACAAATATACTCTTTTTAGTTTTTCTGCCAATATACCCTTCTTCTTCATCTCTACCCCATGCCGCAAGCCCATGGAAATATAGAAAATAACAAAGAAATCAAGAACTGTGTCAACACAAATCCCAAAATACAGTTGAACTGTGAAGCCACGTGATGCTGCAGTTATCTGTAGATATAGACAACTGACTACAGCAGCTATTCAAAGACTGCTGATGAGAAAGGGGTTGCTCACTTAAGAAATGGTCATTCAATCCAATTAGCTTAATCATTTGACCTTAACCAGCATGATTCAGTTATTTGAATCATGAAGCAGCCAGATTGGACTGAGCATTTGCAAAGTGATCTTTTTCCTCTGTGATTAACTTGAATGATGACATAAATAACCAGTGGGATGCAAAAATGGATAAACTGGTGACTTTCTGAAGAATTCTGGTTTTTCAGGGTGAGCAAAGTTTCCTCTGAGGAAGAAATCCAATTGAAATATTTATTGAATGTTTCTAAATTCAAGACGCTCAATTAGACACTGAAGCAGCACAACAATGACTCAGACCAAGTTCCTGGCCTCAAGTTTTCAGTCTTAAGTGGACGATGTATCTGTAAACAGATATCCATAATGCAAAGTAAAACCCAGTATGCTAAATAAAGTCATAAGAATAATGAATGAGAGCAATTAGTTTTGAAAGGAAGGAAGTCGGAAATGGCTTGGGCTGGGCCTTGGAGGGTCAGGAAAACAATTAGAAGTAGCAAAAAGAAATACCTTCAGGTCCAGCTAGGTAACACAATGATGAGAAACACTAGAGGCAGCGGCAGACTGTCCATCAAAGCCCCACTGAGAAGGCTTCAGAGTCATTTTAAAACTTTCTTGACAAGTCAAAATACAGCTGTGGGTCTGATTTGGCCTTTCTTGGTCATGTGCGCTTTAGTTAGTTGGAAAGAGAATGATCAAGAAAGCACTGCATGATAAAGAAGCAGAACAAGGCAAACACCAGGGACTTGTCTGCTCTCTGGTCAGTCAACCTTCCTCTCAGCCCACTTTTCATCTTAATCCAGTAACCTTTGGGATATAGGTCAAAGGTATTGAGAAGAGACGAGCCTCCTCCCATCCTGGGGCCCATAATTCAAATTTCTTTCCTATGAGTTCTGCCCTTGCTCCCCTAGGGATAGTAACAGAACTTTACTAAAGTAACCCAGACTTTAGAACAGAATTTCTAATGCATTCCTCATGCTCAGGTCTGTAATCAGACAGTCATCCAGTCCAGACCACACAGTCACACAGACCCTTCAGAATTAATGTCTACCTTCTGTTTTCTGTCCTCCACCCCCGGCCTGAGGAGCTGCCCAAGCCACAGGCTAATGAAGTGAATGCTGCCACCTGCCGACAGATTTCCTGATGCCAACTGCCTGAAATCTCTTCCATCTCCCAATACCGCTGCTCCACTTCACCGGACATCAGGACCTCCTGCCACCACTTACCAGGACCACCCCCAGCTGTTTCCCGGCAGAAACTTGGGTAAAGAATCCTGTCCATCAGTCTCAACCTCTTTGGCATCCACCCCTAAGGCCATCTCAGCAGAGCCAAACCCATCCCACTGGGAACCTCTGTTTCTATGACTCTGCCCTTTCCTCTTTTGACCCATTTTGCTCTTGTTGAGGTATTCACTGACATACAGTGAACCTCAATCTATTCAAAATATCAAGTACGTATGTCATTCAATAAATAGGCATTGCACCCTGCCATGTGCAAGGCCCTTTTTTGGGCTTTGGGGAGACAACCAGGAACAAAACCAAAGCAAACCCTTCTCTAATGGAGCTTCCATTTTTATGGGAGAGACAGACAACAAATATGATTAATAAGGGAAACACACAGTGTATTAGATGGTGGTAAGTGCTAAGAGGGGAAGAATATGAAGAGAAGGAAGACAAACTGCCATGGGGATGGGGAGCCCAGGGGAAGCTCTCTGGGGTGGGGAAGTCTGAGTAAAGGCCCTAAGGACACAAGCAATTACCCAGGGGCTTTCTCAGGAAAATCAATCTAGGCGATGAAACAGCAAGTGAAAAGGCCTTCAGGTAGAAGTGTCTAGTAGATCTCCTGGCCTCTCTGAAGGCCCGGGCATTGGAGCAGGGGGAACTAAGGATCATGCAGGAGAAGGAGCTTACAGGTCAAAAAGAGGACTGGGGCTTTACCCTCAGTGAGATGACAGACCACCAGAAGGTTTCAAGTAGAGGAGTGGCACGCTCTGAATTAGCATCCTCACACAGCAGGAGGCCAGCGAGGAGGCAGCTGTGACCCACCCAGGTCCAAGGTGAGGGTGCCTTAGACCCGGTGAGCACTGGAGTCATGGAGTTACAGTAAAGGGGACCTGAAGAGAGGTCATGGAAACATCCAGATGAAAGAGGCTTTGAATGACATGCTAACAAGTTTAGACTTTATTTTCTGAGGAGTGAAGAAACTGCAGAGTTCAAATATTTCAGAAAAATGTTTTTCTCCAGAGTTGAAATATTTTTAGAAAAAGAACTCTGGCAGAAATACTGAAGGTAATCTGAAGAGAAGAAAAGAAAAAGAGACATGTATGCAGGCTCTCGGAGGAGGCAAAAGATAACACAGAGCTCAGCCAGGAGAGAGGCGGCGTTCAGAGAAAGGCTTTGAAGATGCCAGACAGTGAGACCTTTGAGGACAAGTAAGTAGCTTTTAATAACCTTCCTATTCCCAGTGTTCACCACAGGGCCTGGAACACAGACACTAAAGCGATGCCTTCATCCATTCAAAAATCTTTACCAAATAGCTTTAAAAAGCAAAATGGATTGGTCAATTAGTTTCCTAGGGTCACCATAACAAATTAAACACCATAAACTTGATGGCTTAAAACAACAGGAATTTATTCCTTCAGAATGATGGAGGACAGACATCTGAAATCAAGGTGTTGGCAGGGCCCTGCTCCCTCCAAAGACTCCAGAGGAGAACCTTTCCTTACTTTTTCCAGCTTCTGATGGCTCCTGGCATTCCCTGCCTTGTGTCAGCATAATATCCATCTTTGCCTCTGTGCTCACAGGGCCTTCTTACATCTCTCTTTGTCTTCATTTTTGTCTCTTATAAGGACATCCATCATTAGGGTTTTGGCCTACCTCAGGATGGTAACCATAATCCATGATGGTCTCAGATCTTTACATTGATTATATCTGCAAAGACCCTATTTTCAAATAAGGTCACATTCATAGGTACAAAGAGTTAGGGCTTAGACATATCTTTTTGGGGCCACTATTCAGCCCACAACACTTAGGTTTAATAAAGGTATGATTCTAGAGTTAAACTGACCAATTTAATCCCCACTTCTGCCACTTAATATTTCCTTGGGTGAATTGCTTAGTCTCTGGGCCTCAGTTTCCTTATCTGTAAAATGGGGTTAACAGTAATATGCTTTTCTTAGAGCTATTGTGAGGCTTATGAACCAACCTATATAAAGTATCTGGCCCATAGTAAATACTCAGCAAATGTTTGTCATAATATAACATTGATATATGCAGCCAAGTTTCCAGAAGTACAAAGACAAAGCACATATTATTTCCACTAGGAGCATACAGTTTAGTGAGGAAGGAACATAATGTGTTACCTTATGTAGGATGAGAGGTGCCATGATGGGGTCAGGAAAAATGGGGGAAGGTACATCTTGAGAAATGTGTCAAAGTTACTCAGATGCAGAAAGTGACTCGAGGTGTGAAGGGGAAGGACTGAAAAGGTATAGATGTGAGTTCCAGGTTGAGATGGCAACTTTTGCAATAATGTGGAGACTAGAGATATGAGAGAGCACTGTCCACTTAGGTAACTATAATAGTTTAGCATATACAGAAAGAAGGGTACAGGGAGAATGTGGCCAGAGACCACAGTGGAGAAGATAAGTTAAATTCAGACCATGTAAGTCCCTGTGTCTTTAGCCCTGCTGAAGAGTTAGAATCTATCCTGGAAACAGTGGTGAGCCACAAAGAATTAGGAGTCAAGAGTGGCATGGAGAGAATCTGCCTACATTTCAGAGCATTCTCTGCAGCTAATGAAAACAAGGGGTCTCCTAATGTCTTATTGTACACCACATCAGTGAAAATGGGGGACATACCCCAATGCTGGCATATAAGTTTATTTATTAGTGTATTTATTTTTATCTGTGAATGACTGTATTAATAATTAACCCGTGTAAAAAACATTTTAAAAGCTTTAAAAATAATGATACACACTTAATTATCATTTTCAATGTTATTTCATTATCAGTTAAAAACTCTTTGCAGCCACTTAAAAATTATCATTAATAATATTTTAGCAGAAATGTGATTCAGTATTTTATTAATTTGACAATACTAATTAAACATTTTGGGAGACTGATTGGAAGGTCTGATTCGAAATTCACTCTAATTGGACACTGAGTTACACTGGCTCCCTTGACCTCACAAAGGCACATGGGGCTAAGACAGGGCCACCTTTGGCTGTGCTTACTGAATAGTGATGCTCACTTTTCAGTCCCAACTGCCAGTTCTCTATTTGTGAAATTTAGCTTGTAAATTTTCATCTTCCCTGATGTCACTCAGTTGTACTGAAAAACTAATGGGAAGATAACAGCGTTTGTCCATTTTTAGCAAAGGTGTTCAGACACACACAGAAAAATCTATTTCTTTGGAAGATTATCAGAACCAGTTAGAAAATTCCATTTCTAAAATTTTTAAGCAAACAGATATGAAAATTATTATATATGGCACACATACTGCTTTTGACAAGATTATGTAACATGAATATAAAGAATGAAAACATTCACATTCAGAATGGTCTTTCCACGGCATCAATTTCTTTCATACATGTTCCTTTCTTAATAATTAACAGGTCCCTTCTAACATAAAGTGGCATATAGAGTTTGTGTATTTTTTCAAAAATATCTGCTGGGTAATGCATTACTGACAGATTCTCTTCAGACAGTTGCCAATATGGTCTAAATATCTCTTTGTCCTAATGGAAAACTGCCTACCATATTTAAGTCAGACAACACTTAAGTATTTGTTGTAAGATAAAGATAAAACTTTGGTGCAAAATATTTTCAGGGTCATGCCCCATCTTATTAACAAACAATTGTAGAGTTAACTATTCAGAAATATCCATTAATCTAAGAGGGGAAATGCAGATGGTGCTATTTTCCTGTCCCAAAGACCAAGAACAATAACGCATATGACCCAAACCCCCAGATCCTAAATTTAAATAGTAGTTCACCAAGAAAACACAAGCTAAGAGAAGTGAAACTAACTCTAACCGTTAATTACCTACAATTGGACTACCTAAAAAAAGATAAAAAGGTTTTGAGGAAAGCTAAAAAAGTTGATAGAAGAGAGGTCTATGGGAAGAATGTCTCACGAGGCCCTGTCCCCACCATGGGGCATGGTAAAGGGTGTGTTCTTAAGGCAAGTGAAGGATATTTCAAGAGTACTATTTGGAGCACTTTACATGAGTCCTCTGGGCTTTGAGGAACACAGGAACTGGTATTGACATCTTCAGGATGCTCTAATGTTGGAACAAAGAAAAGTGGCTGCTTTGGGAAGACCTGCTCATTCTGAGTCATCAAGGCAAAGGATGGTGAATTTCCCATGGGTCAGACTGGGTCATCTGAGAGAAGAGTGGACCTCAAGGCACCCAACTGAGAGGGACCACAGGATGTGGACGAGCAGATGGGAAAAGACAAAGAGTAAAGAGAGCTGTGGGAGGGGAGACATTCTATTTTGGATGATGACTTAGTGTTTGAGTAATAGACTGAATTGGACATTTTATTCCCAGAGAGTGGCTAGAAAAGCTCAAGATTTCCTCCTGAAGTAAGGAAAAACAAGCCATAATAAGTTTGCTGGGATGGTCACCACAAAGAAGTCCATTTGCCCCAACAGGCTAGGGAATGTCAGAATCATCTATGATGGCCAGGCTGGTAAAATGTCTTTCCTGAAATTAATGAAAGTCCACAGCACAAAGAGGCTACTTAATAAATGCTTACTATTTGATTGAGGATCGTAAACATGTCAAAGATCTTTATTCATTTAGTCTGTTGCTGGCAGAAGCTACCCCTGGCAACTTTTATTGAATACACTGGATCACATGGCTTCTGTCCTTTATGGCTTATTTTCCATTGGAGAAAACTTGTTTTCCTCAGCACAGACCAAATAATGAGGACCATAAAGCTTGCTCTTTTTAAAGCATTTATAGTAAAATAATTTAGTTCTCTGAGTGTGTACATTTCCCCCTACAGAACCAAGTTTTCTTTGGTAGGTTGTTCAACTAAATAATGTTGTAATGAATAATGAATAACAGCAATCTACTGCATACAAGTAGATTTTCTCAGACAGTTGCATATGGTAGGAAAGTGTTTTCAGAAAGAGTAGGCCTGGGGATTATTCAGAATGTTCAATAATGCAAGAGCAGAAAGACTGAAACTTTCTTTTGATTCAATATTGTCTGGAGGCTGGGGTGGCTGGCCGGAGGATGAAAATGAACTTTCAAAGAACTGGAAATTGTATTGAGATGGAATAGTCTACAAGTATAAATCATAAATTAATCTTTCACCAAAATGAAATGAAAATCATTCTCATTTAAATCCGATTCTCCCTTCAGGACCCAGCGTGAGCCCCTCTTTCTCTCAGAGGTTCCCGCTGGCCTTTTGGTCCCCTAGTCATCTGGCCTCGGCCCTCCTCTCAGCAGATGCCCACCCACACCTTATCTGTATCACACAGTTGGCACTTTGTAGCTCTATCGTGTGTTGCTGGTTCCTGTTCATCTGCAAAGGGTGCTGTTTCTCCGGCTACTTTTGTTTGTTTAGGTTCATTTGAGCAGGAAGAGACTCTACTTCTGCTAGTCGCTATGGCACCCAATAACCCTTTATTTGAATAAGCCTGAGCTTGGTTTGTTGATTAGATCTTTCTCACATCTTTTTGTGGATTGTTGTCTTTCGAGGGGCACTTTGGATTGGCATGGTGACAGTAAAGCTACTTCAAAAGAGGAGGGGGAGACCACAGGTGTCCACGTGTAAATAATGTGGTTGAAAGTCAGGGGTGAGAGTACGTAGATGGCTCCACTAGTTGACAGCCAAGTGAAGTCCTCCAGAATTTTCTCAGTGTGCTACATACTTAAGTTGGAAAAGGTAATTAATGCCTACCTAAACATCACAACAGTGTTGCTGCTAAAAAGGGAAAATTTACAGAAAACACTCAGAGATAAAAACGAAATATATGAAACTTCTATGTAACTTCACCCTCAGATTATCTGAACTGCTGCCACTTAAATGCCCCCTCGCTTACACACAATATATCAGCCAAAGTTCAAAGGTAGCAGTAACTTTGCAAGCATTAGTTTTAAAAATTAAACATGGCAAAACAAGTGTTATGACATTTTTCCCAAAATTGACTTGTCCTGCATCCACACTTGGTATAATGATTATGTAATGCCCTAGGCAACTCAGTAATAAGTAGCTAACATACATGCATACAGATATACACGTACCTGCACCCTGTCGTCCTTAAATCTGCCACCTTAACTTCATGTCAAGATGCCTATTTTGCGAACGAAAACTGTAAGAGATATTCTGAATTTTTTACATTTCACTTAGTTGAGTATAAATTTTTACAGCTCTGGGCTATAAACCTTCTAGGACAGAGGCCGTAAGTCTTGTGTGGATCTACAAAGGCCAAGTTGAATGCTCATCACACAAAAGGCTGTTTCTAATTGTTACAGGCTGAATAGAGAACAGGACAATAGCAGATGGGGAAGGAATGTGTCTGATTTTGAATTCCTTCATGAAGCCTCTCTGGGCATACTCTTCAGTGCCTTACCTTGTGAAATCAATAAGGGGAAAAATGAGATGCTTCTATTTTTAAAGCAAACAAAGAAACAGATGTGTTCAGCCTTCATACTTTTTTTTTTATCTTTGCTATCCTATACTGGGTGACAATTCTTTCTTCAGTGTGGAAAGAAACAGGTTGTTTTAGTAATTAACCATCTTCTGGTTCCTTTTTTCCCTCAGATTTTTTCCAAGTCACATGTGTTGTTATTGTGGACAAATCACTAGACACTAAACCAACAAAGAATAGAAGACTGAAGTGAAAATAAACTAGTATTCCTTGACCTCATCTGCTGGAAGCATACTGTTTTTCAAAATGCTTGCTGTGGAAACAGCATCATTACTAGTTGAAAGCCTGAGAATATGCTTTAGAGGTAAAGGTTATGGACATTTGAGGATTGTAAAAATATTTGTATACAATGTATCGGGCCATAGCGGCTGGGCTGCTTCTCCCTCACTTCTATGCTGAACTCTTTCTGAAAGCTGAAGATGCTCTTTAATGAAACCGGTCCCTAAACAATTCCAGTTGAAATCCTGGTCTTACTATCCCTCTGAGAATTACTTCTTATTTTATAAAAATGCACACACTTCTAGGCGGTGATTTTCTAAGTGTTTATAATTCTCTTTTGAGACAAGGAGAGTGGTTTTGTTCCAGCCAAGGCTATGAACCAGATCTCTTGAGCAGGAACAGTTCCATCAGGGGTGGATAAAGACCCCCTGGGTTCACGTATGCCCGCCCTGGGGCAAGGCTCACGGGCAGTGGGCAGTGGGTGAGGACACGCGCTCTGGAATCCTTTTGTCTGGGACGTGTTCTGAGCCCTGCAAGCTACTACCATGTGCCCTTGGGCAAGGCACTTGCTCTCTCTGACCTCAGATTTCTCAGCTAATGCGGCCAATAATAAGATCTATCCCATACAGGTATTGTCAGAGTGAAGTTAGTAAATGCAGGAGGTGCTCAGAGCAGCACCAGACATGGAGTAAGCCCTTACACCCTGTTAGTTATCACTGAGTCCACTGCCAACCCAGCTTTCCTGACTACACACCAGATGACATTTGTCTCAGCCACTCTTAACTCAAACAGAGTTTTCTTGAGATTTCCAGACTCCTAGCTGCCTTCCTGTCTACTTGTCTAATGCAAAGTACGATTTCGAGACTATTCATGCAGCCTGAGAGTCCCTTAAGTGTCAAAACAATGATGCCGAAGAATAAAACATGTGTTGACCACAGATCTCAAGAGTCAGACTGCCAAAGTTCAAATCCCAGTTTTGCTATGTTAGCTGTACGTCTCCGGGAAAAGTGTATGGTTTTTCTGCATGCCAGTATCCTTATCTATCAAATGGGTATAATCAGACCCGCCTCTCAGAGGACACTGGTTAATGATTTGGAGCCTTCAAACTTGCAGCCCAGAGAAACAAAGATAGTGGAGAAACCCACAAGTTTTCAGTGAAGCTGGGGTCCAGATAATACCCACAAACTCCAGGTTGTGAGTAGATATTGTTCAAGTTTGTTTCTGACCAACAAGCCTATGCCAGAAGTCACGAGCATACTCTGGGAAAAAGTAAGGAGTTCGGAGAGGGTCTAAGTGATGGTAGAGGTCAGAAAGTTCCAGCAACGACATGTCTCAGAAGGAGAGGGTTTCTCCTGAGAGGGGCTGCTGTGAGCAGGACTGGGGTGGCACAGGGCACTCTCAGTGAGGGAAACAGAGGGAAAATCCAAAATACATCCAGGGAAACCCACTGGAGGTAAATCTCTGAGAGCATCTTCTAAAGTACGTTCTAAAAGTGGATGCTTCCTGGGGTGGGCAAGGGCTGTATCCTGTGACAGTGGGAAGAAGCAAGGAAGCCCAGGGTCTCCTGAACTGGACGGAGAAGCCATGGTCAGTGAGAACAAACACAGGACAAATGGAAACCACCAGGCTCATTTGCATTTGCTCACCTTACACAGCAGGAGTGAACGCTCTAAGCACTAACATATATGAGCTCTTTAATCTCAGTAACTCTAAGATACAGGTTCTCTTTGTATCCCCACTTTACCAGTGAGGAGACTGAGGCACAAGGTTGCCCAAGATCATCAGCTAACAAAGGATAGGACCAGTATTTAACCCAGGAAGTCTGACTCCAGAGTCTACGCTCTGATCACCTATGCTGTACAGCCTCCGAAAGGCAGCAGGGCTGGGGAGCTCTTGTGTGCAGATTAAGGAGAGCCCTTTCCTTTTCTCTGGAGCAACAGAGGTAGAGTCCCCGAGGTGTAAACACTCAAAGTACATCAACACTCCCACACTACAGAACCCTTCTCTTGGTAATCCAGGAAAACAATGAGTATTAAGAAAGGAATATATTCCATATAAATAGCAGTATGGAAAAGAGCAACACATATTCCTAAGGATGAAGACCCACTAGAAAAATGCTGCCAGAGAGAAGATGAAAGTTAGGAATGTGAATAACGAGAAATCTTAAGAAAGAAACTGGAATTGTGAAGAAATACAAGAAATCAGGAATCGGAATTAAACATTCTACTAAGATGAAGATATGAAATAAACAGACCTCAAGATAGATACAGAAAAAAAATATCAGCTAAGAAATTAAGTCTTAATTACAAGGAACACAAGGAAAATTAGTGTGTCTCAAAATCCAGAAATTATAAAAGAAAAGATTGATACATTTGAACACATGGAAATTAAAAACTCTGCTTGGCAAAACAAACAGAAAGCACTGCAGCAAAGACAAGCGGCAAACGATTAATGTGGGAAAATGTGAGCCATGTCAATATCACACGATATTAAAAGGGATAATAGTCCCAATGTTTGAAGAGACCCCAGGAATCAGTAAGAAATGGACCAGCAACCCAGAAGAAATACAGGCAAAGCCCATGAACAGTCAACAAAAACAAAAAACGCAATATAAATGAATCTTACATATACAGAAAGAGGCCCAACCTCATTCACAGTAAGAGGATACAAATTAAAAACACCCTGGCATGCCATTTTTACCTATCAACTTTGCAAACACCAGCACTTTGACAAATGCTTCATTGGCAAGGCTATAGCTAAAAGGACGTTCTGCACTGCTGGTGGGAGCGCCCTACAGAGGGCCATTTGGGGGCGTATTTAACAAAATGATAAAAACATTTAGCATTTGGCCCAGCAATTCTAATGCCAGGAATTTATCCTACAGGTACAAGATCACACATGACAAATAATGTAGACACAAACCTATTTCCTGCAGTATTGGCTGTAATCACAAATGTGGAAATAACCCAAGTGTTCTGCAGTATGGAGCTAGTATACTCTGGTACATACAGATGAACAGAAACGAACTACTGATTATCTCTAGGGAGTATGGGGCTGGAAAATAAGACAGAAAGAGTAGAGAGGAGAGTAATGCTTCTCTGTATTTCTCTTGTTACATTGTTTTGATAATTTTTATTATTATGTACTTGGATTTTTACGTTTTTGTTTGAAAGTTTTGAGACTTACAAAATTTTTTTTGTAGCATTGACTTTTTGAAGAGTGCAGGCTAGTTTGTTTTACTATGCAAATATATAACTTTTCCAAAACCAAAATGTTCAATTAAGAAGGAAAGTGCATAACATGAAATATCTAAAGGCCAATTTAAAAAACATAAACAAGGATTGGTAAGTCAGACAAAGATAAATATCATATGATATCACTTATATGTGAAATCTAAAAAAAAAAACTTATTTACCAATCAGAAATAGGTTCATGGACATAGAAACAAACTGGCTACCAAAGGGAAAAGGGGCGAGGGAGGGATAAATTAGGAGTTTGGGATTAACATACACACACTACTATTTATAAAATAACCAGTAAGATGCTACTGCATGCACAGGGAACTATACTCAATATCTCATAATAACCTATCATGGAAAAGCAGCTGAAAAAGAATATATATATATAACTGAATCACTTTGCTGTACACCAGAAACTAACACAATGTGGTAGATCAACTATACTTCAAATTAAAAAAAGGATCAATCTAGTAGTATTTCAGATTCTATTTTAAAACTAAAAGATTCAGTAAATGAAATGCCATTGTTGAGACAAAGAGAACGAGAGGAGATCGTTTTTAAAACACCTGCCCCTTTGGGAACTAGAGGAATTGTGGATAGTTAGTACAGTAGTTACTGGTTAAAATGGCACCGAGTTGACAGAAAATCCAATTTATCAGCACAGACAGAGCCTGCGGCCTAAAGCTGCACTTCTTTCCTCCCTGTGGCCAACAACTTCTCATGCTGAGGCCTCGCTAACCAGCTGCAGGGAACTGATGTAGCAAACCCTGCCCAGGCCCTCACAGCACTCCGCTGCCTCTCGGAACAGTTATCCTCTTTTTCTCTGATAACCACACATGAAGGTCCAGCCCTCACAGCCCAGGTTTTCAAATCCAGAGACTCATCCTTTCATTTCGAAAGGAGTCCTGAGCAGCTCCAGGCTGGGACTCCACAGGCTGTCACTTTCGGGCTAAAGAATGTAACCTGTCCTCTGTGAACACCATCCTAAGGATGCCACAAGAAGGACTATTAAAATGACAGTAAATGCATTATGCACTTAGAAAAGAGAGATTTCGGAATATAAGGCTCATTAAATTCTCATTATTTACAGATGAAGCAATCTGAATCACCTTGTATGTGTTTTGAGTTTGTTTTTTTGGTTTTTTTCCCCAGAACTTTTTGTTTCTTCCATTATTCTACATGCAACGGTTTTGTCATTTTAAGTGCCCAAATTTATAACAAGCATTTAATTATTGTGACAGTACATAGTGAAATGTGCATCTCACAGAAGGAAGAAGCTTTGGTTTTACAAAACCCTTCCTGAATTGTCTAAGAGAGAAATCTTAAAATCTGCACGTCAACTTGGTAAATAATGCCAAGGCCATTAGAAAATAAAAAGGATACGTAGAATTCAGTCCTTCTTTTATAGTTCCCATTAACAGTCAATGTGGTAACAGAATATAATGCTGTAAATCCTTCCAAGTTAAGCGAATAAAAAGGCCATAATAAAGGTCAATTTTACTGCCATCAATTTGTAATGATGGGACATTTGGTTGCCAAAGGAAGCAACAAATGCAACCCAGAATTATGGCATCTCTGAAAAAAAAAAAGTTGCTATTATGGCAAGAAGTGCTTTGAGGAGATTTACACTGAACCCAACACTCAGCTCTACTCCAAATAAGAATGGGAATTCTTTACAAATTGAACCAACCCAGTGCAAGGCTGTGTAAAAGACAAACACATTGTCATGCTGCAAGGAGACAGGAGATGGAGAAGTTATAATGCGTATTTGAAATACATGCAAAAATAAAAAGAAGAAATGGTAGTTTCATGAACAATTAATGCTATCCATAATTACAATGAGCAAACAAAGTAACCACCAGGGGACAACTGCACATTAATGAAATTTGGGGGTATTAATCCCTCTCTGAAAGGGCAAGAATGCAATTTTTATAAAAACAAGGACAGTCAAAACAAGAGCACAAAACAGAAAGGTGGAGACTGTTGCTTTTAATTTTAGGCTTTTTTCCTTTGGAAAATTGAAAATTAGAACATTAAAGAAGCATTCAAATACCTGAGTGATGCCATGACCCGCTAACCTCCCTCTCCTCTGCGCCTTCACTTGTTTTATCTCCCAATCAAAACTGCGCCAGTAGGCAGGATACTGGTATGTTCTCTCCTAATTTATGTTTACATTCAGAATCATTTGTAAACTGGTGAGAATTCAGAGCGGATATTTATTTGTACAACTGGCTTCTAGGCAAGTAGTGCCAGTCACCATACCTCATTACTAGCCCATCAAGGAAAGAAAAACGCTACATGGGATTGAAAATGGAAACTGAGTAAGAGCATGGAAGGAACTTCTGCAAGACGGTCAGAGGAAGCTTTTAAATGGCTCGAGTTTCTATTTATAAGTAATTTTTCCTAGATTACAAAATGCATGCTCAGTGTAGAAATTCAGAAAATAAAGAAATCATCTATAACACTACTACCAAGAAATAAATACTGGAATATTTTAGTGTAATTATATTTTTCTAGGATTTTTTTCCTGTCCATATATAGGTATATACAAACATCTTCGGGATTATATTGCAAACACTGCTTTATAACCTGCAGTCATCACTTGACAGCATATTAGAAATATATCCCCCATGATTCCCAATACCTGTGAAGTTTTCTATTGACATTCAAATCATAATTCATTTAGTGGATTCCTTCTGTATTTATTCAAGAACTACATATTGAGCATCTACCATGTGACCCACTATTATGGATGCTAATGCAGTAAAGATGATTAAAGAACATTCCCTGACTTCAAAGAATAGTGATCACTATGATGCCTAAATTATCTGTATCACGCTGCATGTACTTGGCACGTAACTGATTGCTGGTCCCAGAAGAGAGTGACTGCCACTTTCTAGAGACCATTCAGGTAAAGCTTCGCAGAGGAAGTAATGTGGGTTTTATAGAATGAAAAGAAGTTAAAAGGACAGTCAAATGGGGAGAGAATTTTAGACAGAGGTGAGAGCATGTACAGAGGTATCGAGACAGGAAGTGATAATAGTGTTGCCACAGAGGAAATATTAAGCCCCCTTCAACTTTTAAAAATTGCTCATTGTAATGCTTCCAGACACCTGCAAGAAGATACCAGGCTTTCTCTGATCAGTGCACCTCTCCCTTTCTTCATCACATCTGATATTATAACACAGGTTTTATTTATGCTTCACAATTACTTTTGATTGTGGCCAGGCCATTAGGGTGGAGAAACTGTGATGTCAAAAAGAAGAAAAACAATCACCAGAAACAAGTAGATCTGAACATTTTATGCAAATCTTTTATGTCAATTGAGAAGAGAAATAATTTAGCAAACTGGCTTTTATTCTAAACTACAGTGGTTCTAGTTACTTAAAAGAGGGAAAGAAAAATTCTAAAAACATAACACTAGAGAGAAGTGTAACAGATCCCAAACACCTAGTGTGTTCAAAGTTGTCCAAAGTGCATTATCAGCTCTTGAAATCCACAGACTGCACTGTAATAGACAGTAATGAACCTGGAAGGGCTGTTTGGGATTATGTGTGAAGGACTCTTGTGAGACTCTTGAGCCTTCAGATCAAAGCCACATACAGTCGTCCCTCAGCATCCTCAGGGGGTTGGTTCCAGGACTCGCCAAGCACAGCAAAATCCAAGAATGCTCAAGCCCCGCAGTCGGTCCTTCGTACCTGCAGTTCTGCATCCACAGATTCAGCCAACCTCAGGTCATGTCGTACTGTCGTATTTATTAAAAATGGACAGTTTCAGTTCAAACCTGTGCTGTTCACGAGTCAACTGTCTATCTCTGTTCTCCTTAGTAACTCCTTGGAGGTACTCGGAGTTATCCTTTGATTACTGGAGAGAGTTCGCTTGGCTGTGGAGTCATTACCCACTCTCGGTAATTTCAGTCTGTTTCAAGATGTGACACCTTGACTTCCCGGGTTTACCTCTCAGCCACAATATTGTTCAGCTCCCTGTCGAGCTGGTAACCTGCCTGCTGTCCAGTCAACACACAATACTGTCACTGGATCCTTCTGAAGAGCTTTGATGACATATTTAGTATAAATTAGGCCCACAGATCAGAGCAGAGCATGTCCAACAATACATGACAAACAGAATATTCACCAAGCAAGGTATAAACATAAGGTCCCCACAAATGACACAGAGGATACAAAAGAACAGCCTGTCTTTGCACACCACTGTTCTGAGACCTGCGTCCATCCATCTTTCATTCTTAAAGGAGGCTGTCCTGGAAACATTCCACTAGCTAAGGGGCCACACAAATGCCTCCCCCACTCCAGCCCATGAAGAGTGTGCCTCTCCCAAGTGAGAAAGGGCTCTACCCCTGGATTTGAAGGAAGGCACTCAAAGCAAAGCAGAGCGATTCCGACAATGAAACAGCAAGCAAGATGATGCTCTTCTCTGATAAGAGGCACCCACAACTACATCTGTCAATTTAATAGGAATCACTTTAAGCTTTTAGTGCCTGATAAGGGAATTAAATTTTATTTAGTTATTTCCATAGAAACTAAAGACTCTGCAGAGATATTCAGCATTTGATTTCTTAATCACATCCTCCTAAATGTTACTTTTCAAAAAACAGCATTGTTTTTCAAAGGCGGGGAGCTGGAAGCAGGAAGCGCCTGACAGAAAGAAATGAGTGGCTGTAAACCTCTATAGTATATTAATCAGCTGATATTTTTAAAAATTAATGTGTTTATTATCAACCAGCTTCAAGACAGAAATGTGCCAATATGCATGTATACATAAACAGCTTCCAGATTCCCACTTGTGGTAAACATGCCTAAATATTTTTCAAGCTATAAAAGGAAACCCAAATAAATACCAGCTGTGCAGGTTTATCTAGGAACAGAAAAAACAGAGAAAGAAGAGAAAGAATGCACCATTACACCATTAGTATGAAATGAACCCGAAAGATTGTAAGGAGGAGCGATGGGTTGAGGGATTAAAAGGATAGAGAAACAAACAACTCCTTGGCTGCACACTGGGATCCTGTCCTGGTCATCGTCCAGAGTCACACAGACTCTGTTATCAGTGAAATGGACACTTCCACTTCGTAGCTCGCTCAAGCTCGCTCTCTCCCATTTTTCTTTTGCTGTCTATTTTTCTTTCTCTCTCTCAACCTTTCTGTTCCTCAGTGTGCATGGGAGTCTGCGTGTCTCTGTCTTTTCTATGCCTTTCCATATATGTATACATGTTTGTGTGTCTGTCTGTCTCCCTCTCCCTCTTTCTTTGTCTTAACAAGACTCAGTCTCTTCCCTTCTTGTCTGTCCCTACCTCAGACTGACTTCTCTGCTTCCAAATGCACAAAAGCAAACAAGAAAGCCCTAAGTCTTATTTACATTACTTTCCAGAGAACAAAGGATAATTAAATTTAGTCCAGATTTTTAGGCTCCTAAGAGAGCATCTAATGGATCCAGGTGTAACACGTAGTTCAAACAGCTAAGGTCATGGAGGGCACACGGAGTCTCCTACAAACATGGTCCCATAGACTGGGGGAGGGAGGGGCACAGGCAGCGTTGAGACAAGAGGATAAGGGAAGGAAACATCGCTCAGTGCCAGCTGCACCTCATATGTGAAGATTTTCCAAGTTCAGCTAGCTCAAAGAGATGTTCCACTTAGCACTTTAAGTATATGCCACTTACTTTGACTCTGGTTAGTTGTCTTGCCTTGAGAAAGTTATTTTTCTCTCTGATCTTTAGTTAATATCAACTACCTCACTGAATTGAAGATTGACTATGTGAATATAGGTGACAGAATTTATGATCGAGCTTGGCACAGGGCCAATACTCAGTAAAGGTGTCCCTGCCCTCACAGCAGTAGTCTGTGCTGCCCACTTTGGGGCTCTGAGCTTGTCTTCTGTGCCAGACACAGAACAGGCACTCAGAAAATCCCTGATGACTGACCAATGATGTTAATATTCCCAGGACCTGAGAACTAAAACTCAAATGAATGTGTTCTATTTCTCCTCATTCCATGCTGCAGATGAAAGAGAGGGACCTATGATCATACATCAAATGGGTAAGTAAAGGTTGATGGGCTTAAGAGACTAGAAATGGTTTGAGATTTTTCTTTTGCTAGGATGACAGGTTTCTAGGATGACTGTAGAGGAATAAATGCGGGAGCAGACAGTATTATTCACACACATAATAATACCACAAGGCTTGGACCCTTTGTTGACTCTAGTAGTCTCAAGGCTTCTGAAAGATAATTTGGAAATGTTTAGAGGAAGATCAGAACCCCATCATCAAATCTTCCCAATATTTACAACCACATACAGAAAAGACAAATTTCCTAACAACAGAGTGCTTGTCTGTTTGTTTCCTGCTGTATCCCTACCACGATCACAAAGCCATAACACAGTAGATGCTAAATATATGCTAGCAAAATGAATGAACTAATGAAATGAATGAACAGATCCTAACTCTGTCCCCAATGGGTGTGTGACCGGTGCAGTTTCACAGAGCTCCACCCTTAGGAGGCCCTCATGGCTTGCCTTAATGCTCTGTGATCATCATCTTCAGATTCTCACTCAAGAATTAAGAATTTGAACTAGAGGCCCCCATTTTCATTTTGCATCAATTATTTAACCAGTCTTGCTTTTCATGGTAGGTGAATAATACTGGGTGACCATCAGCCTTCTGCCATTAGCCTCTGCTTCTCTATACCAGTAAACCCAAGTGTCCTGATCGATTTGGGCTATTAAAACAAGGTGCCATAGACTGGGATGTTTATAAACAACAGAAATTTATTTCTCACAGTACTGGAGGCTAGAAATCTGAGATCAGGATACCAGCAGAGTCCGGGGAGGACTTTTTTCCAGATTTCATTGCATCCTCACATGGTGGAAGGAGCGAGGGATTTCTGTGAGGACTCTTTTGTAAGGTACTAATCCTATTCATGAGAGTTCCACCCTCATGACCTAAGCACCTCTCAAAGCCCTGCCTCCTAATATCATCACATTGGGCATTAAAATGTCAACACATCAGTTTGGGAGAGGGACACAAACATTCAGACCACAGCACCAAGGAAACAGCATCAGGCATGGGGATGCTTGCACCAAAACAGCTGTGAAGCCCCCAGAGATGCAGACACGCCACATCACAGATGCTCCGGTCCTCACCCCATGCTTCTTGGAGTTCCCTGGAAGCTTCTGCTTCACTGTTTCACCTGACTCTGGGTCCATCTCTCTCAAAGAGGATACCAACATTATAAACAAATGCCTCGTAGGTTCCAGCTACACTGCTTCTTATTAGTTTACTATATTCCAGAGGTTGGTGGTGTCTCTAGTCCACCCACCTCTCATACTATAGCTTAATACTGTTGTTATTACCTGTATATTTTAATTAGAGTTGGTAGTTTGGGGTGTTTATTGGCTTACAAAAAAATCTATGAGCTTCTTATCAAAGACTTCAAATCAAAGTAAGTCAAATTGCTTGTAATTCCAAGAGAGATCGCCTAACAAGCTATCACACTTTTTTTAGGGGTACATGTTAACACATTAAATCCCTGGTAGCATGAAGAGTTAATAGAAAATTTTTTTGAAAATCCATACTTTATAGCATGCTTCCACTTGACATGTTTTTCTTTTCTAATATCATCTTCATTATTTTTTATTTTAATAGAGTGGTGATCTTCAATTCAAGCCCCTGTCTTTGATCATAAAATATGTTCTCACTTTCATTGAAAATTTGTTCTTGTCACATTAAGAATCCACTGTTATTAGATTCTAGTGCAATAATTTATTAATATCAAGTCCATTAAATGATGACACACTAGGCATAGAAAAATATTCTGTACTGAAGAAATAATTTTGCTGCAGAGTTTTTTTAGTCCTTTTAAAATTATTTGGAAGCATTAATAATTATTTTAAAAGATTTGTCACAGAAAAGAATAGGGCAAACATTTGAGACTAACAAAGACCATCAGGATGTCTATGTTAACAATTCTGAATTTACTGATTAGTTTCAGTCTTCCTCTAGTCCATCACATTTGAAATGCCCCTATTAAAATTATATGAAGAACTTAAGGTATTAAAAAATCGAGTTAATGAGTGAAAATGGGATTTATCCCCATCTGCTGAATTATGTAGAACAGTTCCCCTTCAAATCTCCCACCCCTCATTCTTAACTCTTTTAAGCCTTTTTTATTCTCTCTTGGTCCAGCATAATATCTCAGCTTAATCCTGAACCCTTTTCAATGTTTCTTAGTCTTTCTTTGTCCAGCAGAATAACATTTCCAGAAAAGACAAAAGTCTGAATCCTTTTGGACATTCACTGACCACACACTCCTGTTCTGCCCAGCTCTGCTGCCCATGACTTGCTCACCTCTCCTTTCCTTTGTTCTTATAATTTGTCTGCCTGGTATAGCGAATTCACAGCCTAACCTGGGCATTTAGCACCCTGCACAGACAATGCTCATCTCAATTTTTTAAAACAGTTAAACTCAAAATAACTTTATTTTACAAATAGAAGGACAAAGGCTGAATTGGAAGGAAACTGGAGACATATATCTATATATTTATCTATCTACGTACATCAGTAAGTCAGCAGTGGATCTCCCTTAGTAAAAACAAATTTAATACAATAGTCATTAATAGCTCCAAAACACAAGTAAGCCACTGTTATGCTAAGCTTTGGCACTACTTATTAGTGGTAACTGTTTAAGAACATACAGAACACTTGTTTCCATTACCAAATCATTCTGAAGACAGAACACTAGGCAAGGTTCTGCCAGGACTGAGAATACACTGTGCTATAAAACCAGGAATCAAGCTATATATTAATTCTTCCATCCATTGTTGGGTGGCTTCCATTGCCCGCAAAGTCCAGATGCCTCACTTGGTATGACAGTACACATCCTGCCTAATTTTCAAATACATACCTTATATGCTAGGTATACTGAAGGCGCCAGTTACTACACTTTTGTCTCCTGACTCCAAACCTGCCCTTTTATATTCTTGGCTCTGTGATGCTGAGGCTGGGACTTTGCAAAATAGCACTTCTGCATTGCTAGTGTCTCCCCGTTAAATTTCCTTGTCTAGTTTCTCTTCATCTAAATATATGGAGGCTGCAAGACTAGAGAAGGAAAAAAGGAATTGTTCCTTCCTGTTTGCTTTCTATGTGCTTCCTGTTACTGTAAACATTATCCTAGCAATGCTTCTTTAGTCCAGAAGCGGCAGTTTCTACCCTTAAAAGCAGCTGAATTCTATTTGCTTTTTTTTTTTTTTTTTTTATCATTTGCAGAACGTAGTGGGCCTCAGAGACACCAGGACCAGGCACCTAGCTCCCCCTCCTCTGATGTCTGAGCCCCAGCCCCACCCAGCCTCTTCTCCAGACTTACAGGTTTTAATCATTCTAATTTCTTCCCATTGTTCCCCTAGCCTTCATTGCTGCAATTACTGTGTCTGTAATAAGTTACTATTTTGTGGTGTTTTCTTTGCCTTTTTGTTACTTAGTTAAAAACTTTATGCTTAGTTTAAATTATTTACATTAAATTAAGAAATATAATGAACTAGTTTAATCTGCTTTGACTCCTTGATGTTTTTGTACACTCTCCTGGAATATTCTGTTTTCTTCTGGAGACAGATGCTTAAATATTCTCCAACACCCATTTTAAATATTTCTTCTGGGATGCTTTTCTTGATCTCCTTAATTACAATCACTCCCTTATAATTAGTACAATTTTAGATTGTACATCCTGCTATGTGCTGGTTAAACTATAATAACTTATTTACATATCTTTATGCTCTACTAGACTGTGAGCTCCATGGAAGCATGACCTAATGCCTTACTTATCTCTGCATACCTCGTATTCAGCACATTATCTGGCACATGATAGGAATATCATAAATGCTCGTTTAATTGATTTGTTTTTTGTTAATGAACTACAAGGTTCTCTGGGCAGACTTAGAAATAGTCTTTAGTAACAGCATATAAGGTTTTTGCTCATGTTCCGTGATATAATAGGTACTTAGAAGGATGCCAATTCAAGGAAAATCCCCCCAGTAGCCAACCAACCTTGTCTCAAATTCCATTCAAGCAAATATGTAACATAGTACCTAGTATAGAATTAGCATGAATTAATGTTAGCTTTGCTGTTTGTGTTTGTTTTATTCTGATACTCAATAACTAACAAGGGTTCTCCATCTACCCCTGACTGAAGCACAGATTCCACACCAGGATATTTAAGCAATACGGCCCATATTATTTCATCTCCCACAGACACATATTTTTAAGCCTCTAAACTAAACTTTGGCCAACTACATACAGCACATCCCACAGGCCAAATCTAGACCTTTTTGTAGATAAAGTTTCATTGGAACACAGCCAGACTCATTCATTTATGTATTGTCAGCTCCAAACTCACCCCTCTATACCATTGTGTATGTCTACTACTAACATGGACACACATCTCTATGTATTGTCTACTGCTGCTTTCAGCCACACAGAGTTGAGGAGTTATGACAGAGATCATATGCCCCAGAAATCCCAAAATATTTACTATCTGGCCCTTTGTGGAAAATATTTGCCAATGCCAGCTCTAGACTATTGCCAAACCAGTTACCATCTGCTCCCCACATTCAATCCACACCCCCTTTGCCATAACTAATATTATTCCCACACTTCCACCTATCATATCCTATTAGTCTTTGAAATTTTTCTGACCTGTCCAACTAAAATGCATCATTCCTTCCTTAGAACCCTTGTTTCATTTTAATCCTCTTCCAGCTTGTATTATATATTTACTTTGAGTTATTATATATATACACACATATACTCAACATATCTTCTAAGAATCTATAATTAGTTTGAAGGGATAAGTTCTAGAATTTATACATCTTTCTCTTACAACCCTGAAAATACTTATTATAAATATTTGCCAAATCGGGTCAAATAGAACCAAATTGTTAACCAGCAGATTGCCTGTGCTCTTCCCTCAACAGCCTTAGATCCTGGATGACAATACACATCATAGATCAGTGAGACAACAAGATGAGTTATGACTAGTTTTTTTCTTTGATCTTAATAACACTGCTCAATCAAAAATAGATAATTTTTGGTATGTCTGTGGTTAACAGGTTATCTTTAAAACATGAAGTGAATCATGTTTAAGGCCATATATGGGGGTTTATGGGAAACTGACTACTTTTAAGATTAGTGTGTAAGGTACTGAAACCCTTAAGACTGGAATGTGGGATAGCTCTAGCCCCTGATTTGAGCTAATGAGTCTACTAGGTGTTTCACCTTAAATTTCCCCCAAAGTCATTAGCCACAGAATGATTTTACAGAATCATTCTGTTGGTGATTGTAAATCAAATCAGAGATTTGAAATCAGGGTAAATTCAGTTTTCTTTTATAATTAAGCACTACTTTGGTCTCTAATGAATAAACTCTAATTGTTTTTATCTCAAGATAAAATATTGTGAAACTCTAAAGGTATACAATTCAATAAATGTGTTTGATAAAATCAACACAATGGAATTATACGCTCTAGAGACGGGAGTACAGAAGTGATGCATTATTTTCTCTTAATAAAATGAGAATTGATTCCAGTTACCCTGCTTAAGTTATCTTTATTACTTAAAAATTTTTTAATTCTAAAATAGGAAACCTTTCTAGAAATGCTTCTCCTGTAACAAAAGACCTCCATTTAAAAAAAACCCAAAAATTCCATTTACATTAATTTCACTGACTCAAGTAGTATTTCCTCCCAAGTTCGTTAATGAATCATGATCAAGTCATCTGGCAAAAGACTCCGCTGTAATAAAAGCAGCCCAAGATTCAAAATGTAATCCTCTAAAAGGAATACATGTGAAAAGTTTGACTTAACTCAGCATGCTTCTTTCTCTTTGCATCATGAGGATACACTTTGGGTAGTATTAATCATATTAGAGCCTCATCAGTATTACCTGCACTGTTATTTCAACTTGGCAGATTATTTCATCCAACAGCAATGATCAAACATCTACATGAAAAATGGGAAGGTTTCAAAACTCCTGGGCTTGATTCTATCCCTCAAATATGGAGTGCCACTTATCTATGACAATGTGTTACTACTGCTCAGGAGAAGACACACCTAGCCACCAAATCCACAAGGTATCAAACACAGCAACCCGATTACCACAGCATGGAATATGGCTGTCAGAGCAAAACAGTGCTGCGTACAGGCTGTTTCATTTACGTGGGAAATGGAACGCAAAAACTTGGGATAGCAACAATATTTTGGTCTGACTCCAATAATAGTATTGAATGAGTAAATGCACAGATTTATATTTTGAAAGATAGAATGCAAGGAAGGTCTTGCAAATAACAATTTAGTTTACCAGAATGTCAATGTTGTTGGCTACAATTATGGTGTTTTAATGATGTTTAAATAGAGTGATAACACTGGAAAGACTTAAGATATCAAGCAGACCAGGGATCTCCATTCTATAGATGAGGAAAATAAAACCCTGAGAGTTGCAGTGCCTTGTCCAAAAACTCCACAGGAAATTAGCAGTAGCAGAATGCGAATTACCCATATCTGTTCAGAATCTACTGGCTATTCCTCTGAAGTTGGGTTGCATATTTGGGGACACAAATATCATATATCTACTGTGAGTGTACTATGTTTACGTTAAAGGAAAACTCATTTTCAAAGGAAATAAGAAAATGGAATTTTTTTAAAAAGACAAAATTGGCCAGAGGGATGGAATAAGTCACTATAATTCTACTATTAACACACTCTAAGTATCTCCATCCATGAGCAGAGGCTAGAGTCTTCTTGCCAGTTGAATGACCTTAGGCTTTTACAAATTTGCCCATTTAAAACAAGCCAACTCTTGGTCCTTTTCCCAAGAATAAATAAATAGCTATATGTGGATATACTCTTCTACAATGTATCCAGTATGAGACAGAATATAAATTCTCAGAATTTCATCATAAAATGTTTAAGTATTTTAATCAAAACTTCCACAGCTCTCACTGTTGGTGGTCAGGAGAAAGACAGAAGGAAGGAGAAATACAAGAAAATATTTGACCTAAATAAGAGGTTTTGGGGGCCATATGGGCAAAGTTATCAGTGTAAATTTCAAAACACATTTTATGTCTTTGTTTTTATCTTCCTGAATATTAATCTTAATAATACTATCATTTACCTAGATGTTTCTTTTTTTTTTTTTGCCTCTTCCTAATATGCTTCTCATTACTGCACATATTTTTCAAAATACACATATGAGAGATAATGTCATTGGGCTGGAACACTGTCATAATATAATAGTTCGCTGTTGCTAGATAAATGCCAAGGTAAAGCTAGACACTTATTGAAAGTAAATGTCGAGGCAAATTGAAAAACACTGATCGTAAGAAAATGTTCTAAAACAGTAGCTTCATTTCTGTTGTATCAAATGATGCATGCTGATGTAATCATTTTATTTACTAGATCTTAGTGTAGTCAAGTTAAAGTAGCTTCCAGTACAACAGAGCAACTACATGCTGATTGTTAAAGAAAGCCAAAGTTGGCATGATGCACAGTCAGTCCAACATCTGTTCATAGATAAGAACCCTAGTTCCTGCTCCATCAAGCTACGTGTACCAGTGACTTCTCACTAGCAGAAGCTAGCTGTATTCCAACTGTAAATAAACATTAGCTATTGCACAATTTGGTTCGATATTTTTTCTTCTAAAAAGTTTATGTACTATATTCTAGACATGTCAACTTGGCCTATTTATGTGTATACACAATTTAAAGAGTGATGGCTAACCTCTTTGCTTACCCTTACAGATGACTAAATGTGCCAGAACAAGTGTGTAGAAACAAAAATCTAGTCCAGATTTTGAAAATACCATGTTTTGACCTTTCAAAAATTGGCTCCCAAAATACACATTTGCTATTTTGAAAACATATCCAAATTACAGAGACATGACAGCTCATTGAGGGAATTCTGTTCCAGCAGGCTCAACTTAGCATGGTGGACCATCCAACCTGGCCTAAGTGAAGCCACAAAGAAGGTCCAGAAACAAGATCTTTCCTTAGAATTGAGAAGAAGTATAATTCACTAAAAGCAATTCTTCAGTGTATTGCAACTATGGGGAAAATGGAGCAAGGGTATCTCACTGGGGACCAGTTTTGTTCAAAGAGAAAAAGAGGATACCAAACAAATTAATTACCCAAACTTCTTCAGTGTTCGTAAGTCTACAAATAGACCTTGACATTTTGTAGCATATGATTAAAGCAACTTTTCTCAAACTTCTAAGTCTAAGGCAAAGAGAGTAAAAGGAACGGAATTCACCTGAAGAAAAATATAATTTGTTATTGGAAAGAACAAAGATAATGGAGAAGTTGAGTGTGTAAAAATGCCATTTCACTTAACTTTTCTGGTCCTAGGAAAGGAAGTAATAAACTGAATGATAGATACGATGTAATCGTGTGTGTGTGTGGTGAATCTTTACCACATTCAATGCCCAAAAAATCATGTTAAAAAAGTCACATCAGCCAAAGTTTTCTTGGATTTTAAATAGAATCAGATTTCTATCTGCATACCTGATTCATCGTATAATGATTTAAAATAACACGGGTTTGATTACCCAGTGCACTCATCACCTAGATACGCTGTTGGATAAACCTGGGAGCACTACTTGATCTTGAGTGTTCATTCCTTTATCTCCAAAAGGTAGATAATAGCAGTACCTGTTTTGTAGGGCTGCTGTAAGAATTAAATAAGATAAAATATGAAAAAGTACCCAGCGCAGTCCCAGTCCAGGGCACACAATAATCATTCCATTAACTTCTGTTTCCATTGACATGCATCAATACACTGAACAATTTAGAAATGACCAGTCATTGGAAACAGCAGCAATCCTGTGACAGTTTCTGTTTATGAGACTTAAGTGTCTGACGAATAAACCTATTAGACAATGAGGCTCTAAGAAGACACTGTCTGGTTCATCCAACACCAGATCTCAGCAGTGGATGTAGGTCTATCCCCAGTTACTCAGAAGTCAAAAGGTCAGGTATCTCGCCAGCCTGGCCAATGATCCCAGCCTCAGGGAACTGTCATGTGGTTAAACACAGCTCTCTCATCACTTGTACAATGACAATGAAACCTCTACTTTTTCACTTTTCCTTCTTTCCTTCTATGCAGACTGAGACAGAAAGGAGAATCTTTTAGAGTAAACTTTTAATTTAAAACAAAACAGAAGGGCAAATTTCTCCAGCTTTCTGGTCTTTTCTCATCTTTGGTCTTAGGCTACTGAGAAAGAAGACTTTGTTGGTGCTGTTTCTCTTCATACGCCCTCAGGATTGTTGAGTAGTAATAAGGAGAACTTGCACTAACAGGCCCAACAGACTATGTCTACGCAGCCTAATATCATAGCTTAGGATACTACTTATGCCTGACAGGAGGTTGTCAGAGAGCAAATCTTCCTCAATCCTTCCCAGTAAGAACTCATAAGTTGCCAGAGACACCAGATACACTTAGACATCTGTCTCCAAAGACCTAAACATCCAGATAAAAAGTAAAATAATCAACTGTATATACATCAAGATAATTGAGTTGGTTTTTAACTTTTAATCTAGATGTTCAAGTGACATTGGACATTTACAGGCTTAAATAAAAAATAAGAATAAAGCAATGGGTACATGAGTAGGCTTGAATCGTGAATCAAATGAATATAGCATCCTTTGACCATTCACTTCAAGTGTGGCACTCAACCTTAGCTAAACATTAGAATCATCAGGGAAATTTTTTAAAATACCGATGCCTGGAACCTCCTCACCAGAAATTCAGATTAAGTTCATCTCGGGTCAGGAAAAGATCTAAGTATTTTAAAAGATTCTCCAATGACTCTAACGTGCTACCAGTTCTGAATACCGATGACCAAAGGGATCATCCCAGAGTTTACCTCCATTTTAGACATCCCACAATTAGAGCAAAAAAGTAGGAGCTCACACATCCTACTGGCCTCCAGCAGCTTATAGAGGAAGAACTGTGAGCTAATAACAAGAACAAAGGTTTGCTGGAGAAGTCATGACAGTCTGTTTTGTGTTTTGCTCCTCTGTTGGAATTTGAATAGTTTTATGTTCAGAACAGAAGGGAAATGAATATAATAATGAACTCTGTCCATTGGCAAACAGGACTAGCACCTGCCACATAGGCTAACGAGGGTTACGATGTGAATCTCTGTGTGATATAAAGCTTAATGCAAAAGGATTCCAAAAATTTCTTCAGGAAGAACCTCATTGTAAATACTCTAGCTTAATGGTTTTCTGGTTTTGTTTTGTCAAAGTCACAAAAAAATAGCCATTATTTTGACTATAGAGCTTTAACTGATCATGTAGATTTTTATCTTCAAAGGATAATACTTTGGTTTCACTGGAGTTCTGAGCTAGCCTGTGGATGGTATGAAATACCATGTAGACATGGACAAACATTGCTCTAGTTCCATCACTGAGATGTTCAGTGTCATAAGCACATCAGGTTTTACTGTTGTTTTCCTTTAGGTTACTATCTTTATTTCTTAAGTACCCCACATGCTCTGATAGCAGTGGGCAGGGTTTAAATCTCAAACTAAGACTTCTTACAAGTTTGGGATTAATGTATTTTTAGAGTTCAGCTCTATTACCTTTGTAAAAGCACACAGATTAGGGTAGATTCATCACAAAATGAATGATTCTACGATTGAATGGCCCTGATACTCCTTCCATCAAGAGGTGAAGTCTCTTTCCCCATCCCTTAAATCTGGGCTGGACTGTGAGTTGCTCTGGTGAATGGAATGTGGCAAAAGTGATCATGTGCAAGCGCTAAGCTTATGCCTCAAGGGATCTAGGATGCTTCTGCACTCTCTCTCTCTCTCTGGGAACCCAGCTCCTGCCTTGAGAACAAGCCTGGCCTGCTGAAGGATGTGAGACCACGTGGAGGAGAACTGAGCTGTCCTGTCCTACAACAGCCTGCATCCAACAGGCGTGCATCTAACTGCAGTCACAGGATGGAATCTAGCTGAGATGAGTTAAACTGGCTGAAACCTGAAGACTCACCCTGTAGACCTGCATATTCGTGAGATAAGGATATGCTTGTTTAAGCTACTGGGTTCGGTTGTTATTTGTTACACAGTGTTAATGTAACAGACAACCACTACATAGACCATCTGATTGGTAAATACCCTGCATATAAGGCAAACCCTTTTCTAAATGCCTGCTGATGTACAATTTCCACAGATTTCTTGAATCACCAGAAGAAAGAAAAGAGAGTGTTTCCTCTGGTCATTCCCAATCACACATTCCCACAATTATAAACAAAATTAAATTACATATGAATTCTAGTGCCCCACAGGAATGTGGCATCATAACTAAGGCAGTCATGGAAGAAAGAAAGAGAAAGAGAAAGAGAGAGAGAGAGAGAGAAGGAAAGGAAGAAAGGAAGACAAGACAGTTGGTTCTGAATACACAGTAGTCCCCAGCACAGTCCAGTCTGGCTGAAAGAACGATGTTGTTTTTAATCACACTGCACTTTTATATATGTGCTGTGTTAGAGAGTTTACTGTTCATGTGTCCTCTATTTAACTAGTAAAACCCAAGCACCTTCAAAGGATAAAGTCAACTGTTGGTTCCTGATGGCAGATGTTGGCACTAGAACACTCCGACCCTGACACTCTGAACAGTCTCATAGCCTACCAAGTGCCACTGTCAGACAAAACAGTTTGGGGATGGGGTGAGGAGACTGATTAAACAAAGAGCCTGAAATAGATACTGTTGAACTCATTTTGCCTTTCTGTCCAGAGCATGTGATTCCTAACCTAGCCACTGAGCTGTGGCATGAACTTAATTAAAACCTAATAATATGATAATTACGGAAGAAAAAAGAAATGGTTATTTCAGGTTTGTGGATGAGACAGGACTTTCTCAAATGGCTTTTTCTCCTTTAGTGCTGTTTGTTCAACTCATAATTTTAGAGTGTGGACAAAGGATCTATCTTGCAAAATGATGAATGCTGGAAGACATATTTTTAAAGGAAACTTATCAGTAGTCCATTCCAGCAAGAATTCTAACTGCAATCAGGCTCACTACACTTTCATCTAACAACTGCAAAGCTCTTCTGTATGATTTTGGCAGGTTTAGAGCACCACTATGTGGTCTGTTGGTGGGAGTATGTGAATATGTATATATATTTTTCAAATATATATTTATATTTATATATATTTATAAATATATATATATATAAATAAAACATATACATACATACAGGAAAACAGCAACAGAAATGATTGTGATGTTTTTCTTATAAAAACAAGATCATTCGTTCACTAGAGTATGAAATGCAAATAACTTTAAGAAAGAGTAAATGAAATCCTTGCACTTAATTGTGCAAAAACAAAAATAATTTGGTAGCTAATTTTAACAAATGCAGTAACACCCAGACCATTTTTTTCCGAGAGATTCTATCTTAATGCATTTCGCTATTGTGTTTCATCTGCATGTGGTACATTACATTTAATGGAAATCACACAGTCCAATTATCTCTCCTGGGGGAAGAGGAGAGAGGGAAGAGGAGGTGGGGGGACCTATTGTAAGCACAGGGAGATGCCTTTGGCAACTTAATGGGAAGAAAAACAGACTCTGCTTTTCAGCCTTCCATGTATATCCCTCACACTGGGTGACTCCCCAGACAGGAACCCCAGAAGGGGCACGGCTTGGCCTCACCAGAAGTGGAACCAAGAACCTGTTTGCTCCTTGGAGTGGGCTCTGGAGAGAGTGCGATTTTGCTGTTAGGAGCACTGTTACACATGGTTTCTTTTCTAGCAGGTGCATAAACTGGGGGACATAATTGAGCCCATTCTCTCTTGGTACTCAGTCCGGAGGCTGAGTAGAGAGCTCATTTCTTCTATTTATTTATTTTGACTGAAGTATAGTCAGTTTACAACGTTGTGTTAATTTCTGGTGTGCAGCATAGTGATTCAGTTACACATATATATTCCTTTTCATATTCGTTTTCATTATAGGTTATTATAAGATATTAAATATAGTTCCCTGTGCTATATGGTAGGACCTTGTTGTGTAGAGCTCATTCCTGCTGAGAGATGCCTCCAGTTGCCTAAAAGTATTATTCAGCTTCTAGAAATTTTCATCTTAAAATAAATAGCAAATGATGTTACAGTAGATTCAATGAAGATTCAGAAGAAAATATGGATTCTTTATGTAAAACTTAAGGGCCTAGGTTTTGCTGGCCAGTCCAGTCGTTGCTAACCACACGTGTCGCTATTTAAATTCAAATTCAATTCAGGCGTTGTCTCTTCATCACTCTAGCCATATTTCAAGTTCTCGATAATATGTGAATGGACAGCACAGAGAGAAACATTTCCTTCACCACAGAGAGTTCTGTCAGATGGTACTGGTCCACAGCAATACCCGAGTGCCTGCCTGCGTTTCATGCATATTAAGCCACTGTACTGGGTGACAGCCTGAGTTACAGCACCTGTCTTTTCATGCCTTTTCCCTTTCTCCTGCTAGTTATGTGGGGTCTAAGTAATTCTGGTTATTTGTACCTACTGACTCTAAATCTGAGAGCACTCCCATGTTCCAGGGTAGATGATAAAGATAGTATCCTCAGTGTTTATGACAGGTGACAGGAAGCCACATGAAGAAGAGGGAGAACTTCCAGGACAAAAGGGTGAGCTGACGCATCCCATCCACACCCCACATGCATCCCTCTCCCTTTCAGACATAAAAAACGGGCACTTATGCTATGTTTAGAGAGGGATGAAATTGTGAGAATACTGTAAATTCCACGCTGAGGACAGAGGTTTCCTCATGTCTCTGGAAGTCTTGGTTTAAAATGCATCTCTGAGACAATCAAAGAGACCTATCTGATTTTAAATTGTAAATTTCCCCTGACCTCATCCAGTGACACTTTCAAGTCTGCACATTTTGTCCATTCTCCGCCTGTTAGAATGGAAGGTCCAGGAGTCCTCTGATCTTTCCAAGCATGTGGTAAGCTCTTAGTGAACATTTGTTGAGTCAATAAATGTGTTGCTCACCTCCAGTGTGGCTCTTTGTCTACCCAAGGATAATAAAATCTCCCTAGTTACTTACAGACAGGCTAGGATTTGCAGGCTTCTAAGTTACCTGTAAGTTCCCAAAGGAACGCAGCTATTAACATCAACTCTCTGACTCCTACACCATGCCATGTACTTTGAGATTCTTACTCAAAATCTCCTGCTCTTGTCTGGTTGATCCCAGTTCTTCTTGATCTTACCTGTACTTTGAGAGTTCATTTCTTTCTCCCTGAATTTCTGCAGCAGCTCCCAAGAGGTCTCCTAGTACCCAAACTACTACCTCACCAATCTAGCCCTCATAATGCATCAAGAGTTATCAAATCTCCATGAAAGAATTCCGCAGGTCCTGAATGTGGTGGGCACGCGAAAGCCTCTGAGATCTGTGCCACCAAATACCTCTCAAGCCTTGTAAGCTTCTTGGTAATAGGTATATTATTAATTAAGTCTCTTGGCTGCGAAGTTCAGGCTACTTTTGGCTAATGGTCCAAGATCGTTGGCACAGCTCTCTAAGGATGGGCTCAACAATCCAGCTACATGGCCCTTAGAAGTACAGCTCAGTCTCAGAAACAACAGAAGCCAGGGATTTAAAGACTTCCAAGACTGTCACTCATCTTTGCTCCTCTCTTGAGTATTCAGGTATCTAGCACTGCAGATGGCCTCTCTCCACATGGCAGAAACATGACTACCACCAACTCCCAAAGTTCTATCTCACACCTTCATCCCCAGAAGAGGGAGAACACAGTCTCTCTGGTATCATAAGATCAAATCCCCAGACGGTAGACTCATTGCCCAGGCCTGGGACAGGTCCTCACTGTACTAACAAGCAGGCTCCCCTGTTAAAGACTAAGATGGAGGAAAGGCAAACGCTTACAGGAGATCCAGTCTCTCTCAGTTTCTAAAAAGTCTTTGTAGCCCAGTATCTGATACCTTTAGATGCTCAATAAGTATTTGTTTAATTGTGACAAAAAGACATTATTTGGACAGCTGACGTACATAGAAGGTTCAAGGAACACTAATATAGCCACATCATTATTTTACCAGTAAAGTATTTTAGTTGAACCTCTTGGTAACAAGAGGCAGGACATGAAAATTATTCTGTTTCTAGAAATCAACTAACTGCATCATCAATATCCCAAATGACAAGAAGAAACTACCCTGGAAATAACAATAAGTAATTCTTGTAGTTTGTTCTGCTAAGAGCTTCACACACATTATAATATACTGGATAATGTCAGACAATGAAATCTGGACCCTGGCATTACCATTTTTAGCTGTGTGACTCTGGCAAATTACCTACCCTTTCAGTACCTCAGTTACTCCAACTATAGACGGGGATTAAAACAGTACCTAGCAAATGCATAACATAAATAAGGCACTGAGAATAGTGCCAGGGATAAATTAAGGCAGTGTTTCCCAAACAAGGATGACTTTGCTCCTCCAAGGACAACTGGCAGTTTGGAGATGTCTTTGGTTGTTACCACTAGGTAAGGCAGGGGATTACCAATGTCCAGTGGGTAGAAACCATGCTTGTAAACATGCTGCCATGCATGTGACAGCCCCACAATACAGAATTATCCATCCCAAGAGGTCAGTAGTGCCGAGGCTGAGAAACCCTGTATTAAGGGGTCATTAAATGTTGGCTACCATTATTTGTGGAAATAGCGATCATAATAGCAAACTCTTATACAAGTCTTACAGTGTACCAGGTACTATTCTAATCACTTTATGTTCGTTCATTAACCAAATTAATCTATACCAAAAAAAGAAAGAAAACAAACAGACCAAACTTACTTGGTAGATACTGTTTGTTTCTCTGTCTCACAAAGATGAGGGTGTCATGACAAGGATTTAGTCTCTATTTCTCCTGGATGGTAACCAGAACCCATCAGCTGGATTACAGTAAATCTTTGTGAAAAATTACTGTCACTGTGGGGATACGCTTTTATTTTAAGAAGATATATAGATTTTGAACACTCTTCCCTTCTCCGTCCCCAGACTCACAGTCTCCAATTCACGTTTTAAGAACCTTGGAATTTTAATTTTTGTTTGTTTTCAATCAGATATTCAAACTCAGTAGTTTCCCTTCCTCCTTATTTCCCAGCCCCTCCCAGCATGATTAGAGGTTGCTTTGCAAGGATTAGAGCAAATAACTAATATGAAAAGATAAGAGATTTGGGTATTTATTCTAAAGCTTAAGTTGGCTTTCCTGCACTTTGATGCATAAGCCTCTTTCCGAATTTTCTCCAAATATGTTAAGCAATACTGTGAAAGTACCGTCCAAGACAAAGGCCTGCAAGATGGCGACAGAATGTTGAACATCCCACGTCCTTTGGGGACATTAGGGATGAAAAGGCTTCTTTCCTGGATTAACGCAGTTGTTTGAAAACTGATTAGTTACTGAGCCTTTAGCTTATTTTTTAAAGATCTCATTTTACTTAGAAACAATGCACTGAAGGCTTTGCATTTTTAGGTGTGTGTGTGCATATGTGTGTGTGTGTGCATGTGTGTGTTTTAACTAAAGCTGATGGAAACTGAGTTAAATGGAATCAAATGGCTCTTCTTAGGAACCAGTACAGTGAAAAATCAAAGCATTCAGCCAAATCCTTGATCTTTCATACAAAAATACCTTCTACTTTTCAAGCAATACAGGTAACCTTAAGAAAATGAAAAGACATCCATTTATCACCAAGATTCCAAAGGCCATACTTTTTCTATATCTACTGACCTTCATTCACTCTCAGTGACCTAACATTTCCATGATGAAATGTAACACTTTACAGAAGCATCTGAGCATGACTCATCAAGATGGCAGGGGGACTCAAAATTTAATCCCATCAAATTAACTGTATCAACAGGTGTCAGTTGCCTACATTTAGAAAAAGGGACTGGCCCAGGCCTGCCAGAGACAATATCCTGCAAGTACCCACAGTTAGCAGATTTTACAAAACGCATACATATGACTTGCATATTTCATAGCATCTCCTTTGATACAACACATTGCAACTGGGAAGTCAGAAATCACAAAACAAATAAAAGCCACAACATTCCTTAACTCCAAGGAAAATGAAAAGCAGGGCTTCACCACAACTAGTTGGGCAAACAGGCACTCAGTAAGAAGACCTCCTACCCACACCAGGGGCCCGCCATCCTCAAGACTAGGGTTTCCCTCATCACAGCACTTCTGCCTCCAGGCCCCTCAGGTTTACTCAGGTCTACTATGAAACTCCCTCTCTCCCTCATACAGAATTTCTGTGAGAAAATTAAACATCTAACATGATATTTAAAAAATGATTTCATAACAGTGCTCTGACAAACATGCACTGTTTCAAAATGTTATGATAAATCACAGAGAAAAAAAATGTGACAATGAGTGTGTATATGTCCATGAATGACTGAAAAATTGTGCTGAACACTGGAATTTGACACATTGTAAAATGATTATAAATCAATAAAAAATGTTAAAAAAAACATGCACTGTTTCATATAGAAATGACCAGCATCTTTTATAACTGAGAATTACATATAAATGGCTCTCAAGGGGTCCATTTACTAGATTAGCCTTTGCATTGAGTTTGGTGGGTAGCTGAAGAGAATTAGGATGTTTGACATGTTTGGGGGTGAGCAGAATTGCTGAAGAAATAAACATATCTTTACTTTGGACCAACTACGCCTTAATATGGCTTTGTTTTACAGAATGTTTTCTGATAAGGTTTTTCATGAACCGTTTAGTTAATAGATACAGAATGATAGTGCAACATTTAGTGATACATCTGTCAGGTGAATGCTAGCCTATGTCTGAGTACAGACTTCATGAAAGATAAACACTGTATCTTTAGAGATGCCCCTAAAAGTTCCATTCCTGCCCTATGAAGTGTGGAACAACATGGGCCCTTTTAATGGAATACTTAGAAGTGCTCTCTCTAAACAGTAACAGGTTATTTTTTTCTCTCTTATTCTTGAGTCAAGATGAGGACTGGCCTATTTAATCACCAATGTGCAGGAAGAATATTTGATTAAGGAAACACCCATTTGTTTGAAGGTGGGAAGAATAGTCCTGCTCACACCAGGTCATAGAATGATATAGCTAGGAACTTCCTCCGAAGATCCTGTACTCCATTTGTCCTTTTAGAGCAGTTCAAGGTCACAAAGACAGAAGCTCAAGGTCAGAGCTCAGGTCTTCACTCCTAGAATGTTTTTTTGTACTGACTTGGAGCATATCCACTCAGAATAACCAAGCAAATATACAAATGATCATTATCCCAGAGTCTAAAACAAGATGAGAAACTGACAGTCAGGCAGCCAAACCTGAAGGTAACCTGGGCCCTTACTTTGGCTCCTTTTCCTTGATTTTCTCTGACATCCATCTCTGTATGACTATCAGGTAAATTCACTGCTGTAGAATCTGGGGCTTCTTGCCTCACAAGTTGAGGAAGATTAAAGGGAGTAGATGCAGTAGGAATGTTGGATGAAATAAGGCAGATTTGAGAGGCTATACAGAAGATTTTAGGCCTAAAGGGCTTTGGGAAGTATTTGCAAAACTGAACTAGACAATGGCCTGGTTGTCATGGAAACCAGCAGTGCTGAGAAGTAGGGAGGAGTGCTCCAGGGAGGAGGGTTCTCCCTAAAGTTCTGGGGGATCGGAGAAACTCCCAACCCACCGCTGGGCTTGAAATCAGCCTGTTCGGGCTACATAGCAAATCTGCAACACAGCACTGAAAACATCTCTCGAGTTAAAAGTGTTCTGTAGATTCCTTTGTTGTGCTAGTTAAAAAAAAAAAAATCCATATATTGTGTTCCAGGCTCCTCCTATCTCTTATCTACTACAGACAGAGCAAAGGAGAGAAAGACGGGGGAATCAGCAAAGAACGTTTGGCAATGTCCTATCGATTTCCACTTCCTGCTTCATCAAATTACAGCAAAAAAAAAAAAATGTTTTTCACAAATGGTGCTCATGGGGTGTCAATTGTCAAAATGTGTTTGCTGAAAAATTCCTTTCACAAAAGACCTTATTTTGCCAAGGAAGTAATTTTTAGCGTGTGAGTACTGCTTGTTACTTTTTACCTTTTAAGCCCTAAGAATTCAGGTTATGGAATTTTTTTTTGGTTGTTCATCTTTGTCTTCATTTAAGATGAGCTGTGTACGTGTGTGTGTATGTGCGTGCACATGTGTACATATGTAAGTACACATGTGCACATCTTTGTGTATATATATGAATTCTTTTCCTTGTTATCACCTATGTTTTCATTGTAATACTATTACATTGCAGTTGGTATAAATTATTTCTGCTGCTTTGGAAATGTTTACATAATTATGCTTCTTAAAGGGGTTTAATATTTTGTTTTTATCGATAAAGGAGTAGTTAATATTAATAAGGTAGTGTTATCACTGAATCAGGCCCACATATAATCCTGTTTTTAGTATCTTCTCCCAGTACACTCAAAACATAGTTACACTGCTGTTATATAACTATGCAGACCTCAGCACAGTATATTTCAAAGTTTGCACCCTGAAAAAAGCACTGCAAAAAGTAGGCGGGATGGGATGTCTATAGGTACCAAGTAATCTGGCCCAGGGAAGAGGGCTGGCACAGAGAGGTTCTGAGGGTCAGGTGGGACCTGGGACTTGGTGTCCAGATGGCTGTGCTCTCTGCCTTTCCCTCCCCTGAGCCTGTATCCCTCTGACTGCAGCCTCCAGCCTCCCTACTATAGGTAAGTTGAGGCTCTGGACAAGGCAAGCGCTAGAAAGCCACAGCTCCTAAAGTGGCTGGCTGCGTTCAATCTGCACTTCTGTTGCGGGGTCTGCCTGTCTTTTTTCTCCCCCTTGTTGGAACTGCGACATCTTTTGGCCACGCTCTTCACCTAAGCTCACAACCTTCTGCCACTCAGTTTCCCAAAGCTGTTTTTCCATCTCTGTTGACTGATTCCTCACCTCTGGATCCCTGATAACCATTCCCACTCTACATCGTTAACTGATGAAAAACCAGAACCCAATACCCGGCGTCTGCCCAAATCTTCCACGATCCTTTCCAGGTATTAGCTAATTGCTTTCCAGATTTCCTTCAGTGTGCCTTCCTATACTGCAGGGACAGAAAAGCTAAAAACTACATCTCCCAGTCTCCCATGCAGCCAGGGTGCTGGATGGGTATTAGATTCCACATATTAGATGCCCTTGGATGAGATTTGAAAGAGGGAAGCAAGTCCTTTGGGGCCACAAGACCATGGAAATGTCAAGTTTTTCTGCAACACAGGTCTGGTGTCCATTTCTCCAGCTTCCTGGGGGTGAGGAGGTGCTTGCAGGTGAGGCAGCAGCCAGACTCCATCACCAATTCACTGAGGGGCTGGCTGTGCACTGACGCCAGAAGTGAAAAGCAGAAGCTGCTCCATCCCAGGATTGCAGTCTCACCAATGTCTTCTAGAATCATTTGTTCAGTGGAGGCCTCAGAGGCAATCCAAGTATTTTAGGAGTTGCCCCTAGAGACCAAGGCTGGAACCCTTTCCCCCAGGCCTCCCAATGATTTGGGGAGCATCTGATTCCTTGCATTAAATAACTGCAGCATAAAGTACCTAGAGTGATTTCTGCTTTCCCAACTGAACTCTGGCTGATACATCAACAGTATCAGGGGGTTGGACTCTATGGGAAGGCAGGAGACTGAGAGATGACAAAACTAAAGAACTGAGCAGACGAGAGGTTGGCCCCACAAAGGACAGATAAATCAGGAGGAGTGAAAAGCTCCACTGATCTAAGCAGGCAGGGCCTAGAGTCTGAGACCCAGGAGTCACAAACAGGGGGTGAGCTCTGACCTCAGAGAAGCAACTCTTTTCTGTTTATCTTATTTTACAGGTGGGTTTAAGTCATGCTGCCCCCAAAAGCAGTGTTAACAGGCAAATGGAAAAAAAATTATTCCCATGCAGAACCAAATAGATATGCCTGAGTTTATTTATTCCACCTGTATTAGCGTTCTACAGAGAAATAGAACCAATAGGACCTATACAGATATACAGAAAGATTTATTATGAAGGATTTGCTTGTGTGATGATGGAGGTTGAGCAGTCCCACAAGCTGCCATCTGCAGGCTGGAGGCCCAGGAAAATCAGTGGTGTAGTTCTAGTCCAAACCCAAAGGCCTGAGAACCAGGGGAGCCAATGGTGTCAGACCCAGTCTGAGTCCTCAGGGGGTCAGGGAGGGTCAAGATCTGTCCCAGTCAAAGTCTAAAGGCCTGGGAACCAGAAGCACCAATGTCTGAGGATGGAGAAGATGACTGTCCTAGTTCAAGCAGAGAGAATTCACCTTTTCTTTGCCTTTTTGATCTATTCAAACCTTCAATGGATTGGATAACGTCCCCCGCACTGGTGAGGTGATGTCTTTACTCAGTCTACCAATTCAAATGCTAATGTCTTCCAGAAACATCCCCACAGAAGCACGGAGAAATAATGTTTTCTCAGCTAGCTGGGCATCCCTGAGCCCGATCAGATTGGCACAAAATTAGCCAAAACACCACATGTGATAGATTTGTCCCTAAAATCTATTTTGGAGATGAAGTGACTTCAAGGCTATTATACCACAGGGAGGGGATGAGAGGAAGGGGAAAGGGTCACATGCCTTTCTCACCAGCATTGGGGTGGATCTCGAGAATAGTATATGTCCTGAGCTGGGGCCATCATTTCAGGTTAGAACTGTGACCTGATCCCTTCAGCATCTGCCTGGGCTTTAAAAGCCCCCTGCTCCCTGCAAAGAGACTCCGCTGGGTCCCAGAAAGTGAAGAGGAGTTACTAATATTAATGAGCACTATAAAATGCCAAGTTCTGTGTATACATTACTTAATTTATACCAACCTCTAAGATACTATGAAGTACTACTCTATAGGATTTGCTATCGGGTAGATACTGTTCTGCTAAAGGTTGGTATCTGTAAGGTAGACACTGTTATACTGTAAGGCAGATCTCTCTAAGGTGGACATTATTACTCCTTTAAAGATTACAACTTAGCAAGGGTAAGGAAACTGCTCAGAAATGTGTGCACCAAGATGCACAGCCTGGGTTTGAAGCCACTGTGAGCCAGTCTCCGCCTTAACCTCCCCACAGATTCCCCTTTTCTACAGCCCTGACTTGTATGGAGCAACTCTCAACGAGTCATGGATGTAATTTTTTTTTCACTTTTTCATTTCCACTGTACTCCCTGAGATAAGCACAAGAAAAGTCTCCAAGTACAATCTGTCCTGTGATGCTCCTGACCTTTCCTGATACGAGGCAGTGGCACCAGGATTTCTAAAGGTCTTCACAGCACCTGCTCTACCAGGGGGAGGTGCCTTCCCTCTTCTTTAGGGTCCCCGAGTGTCACAGCCACCCTGATCGGGACTGCCCAGCAGCGTCCAGTCACCCTCCTTCCATCTGGCAGGCCATGGAGGTCCTCCTTGCTATTAGTCACCAATGCCTGTCTCTTGGTTTTCTATCACTGCTTGAGGATGAAGAGCTATTGAGCTGAAAAGATACTGCCCAGATGGAATTTAAGGAAAAGACTGGAACACAAAATAACTCTTAATTGTGTGTGGGAGAACACATTTGAAAGTAATAGGGACAATCACTGAATAACGAGAAAAAGTTTTAGATATAATGGAATGTCCCATGGCCACTATTCACGTGCGTCTTTATATATGTCAGGCTTGTCTGGCTGTATTCTATTATTTCCCTGCTGAGGCCGCCCTCTCCTCTCCCACATCTGCGGGGGCCTTTCCTCAGAGGGCAAGTCTGTTCTAATTTCCATTATCTGGCAAAGGACAGCTTCTCAGTCAGGAAAATGAAACTGGCAAGGAGAGTCTTGGGCAGGAAACTGGAAGGAAAACCCTGTCATGCACTGGTTCCACACCCGTGGGTCCAGGCCCCTAGATGCTGTGTCCCAGCATGGTGGCCTACCCACAGAGGCATCCCAGGAGGTGGAGCAGTCCGAATCCTGGCAGGAAGCCCGGGAAATAAGCCAGCTCTCAGAAACCCAGTTGTATGGACTTGCATTTCTCTTTGTGTTTCTCTCTTTTTTGCCATCTCCTGATCTACAGCAGCATTTTGTAACAAAAATAATACCTAACATTTACTGAACATTTACTATGTGCCAAAGATTCTGCTACATTTTCCTCAAATTTAATTCAGCGCTCACAGCAGTCCCAGGCAATGGGTATTACATGCATCCCTTGTCCACAGATGAAGAAGTGACTCAGAGGGACAGTGACCTGCTCAGAGTCAGACTGCTAAAAATTAGCAGACAGTGACTGGAACCCAAGTCTATCTGATGCCAGAAACAATCTTAAAAACTTGCCTTACTGGTAAGAAAACACAACCCCTTTTCTGTTGGCCTTGTCTCAGCTCTGCTGTAGAAATCAGGTATCCACACTTGGCCAAAATGTTCCAGAGGTGTCCATGGAGGTGGCAGGCAGAAGTAGAGAGTCCCAAGAGTCAGGTGAAATTCAGGGGACAAGTACTAGAGCCTCGAAGACCTTTCCCATTTCCCTTTTTACCAAATATTGAGAGTCTAGATTTTATTAACAATAAAATGTTATTTTAATCATTTGAGGCAACATGGCCAAGTTTCACGGCTTGGGGCCAGAGTTCCATAGAATATCAGTATTTCATATGCGCTCAGCAGCATACCTGGACTTCGTAATGCTTTTGGTACTTTTTATTTGCTGGTGTGACGTAAATGGCTGAGAACATATGCCAGTTTCCTCCTCAGCTCATGACAGAGAAACATAACATATATGTCAGAGAGCTTCAATGCAATGGGGGACTTGAATAAGCTACAGATATTATTCAAAATACCCCACTGTTATGTTACACAGGACAAAGCCTGACTCCTGAATGGTTTATACTTTCTAAAAGTAGCCTATAAAAAGAGAAGGTCAAGCAGGCACAGGGCCGTGTTCAAGTGGCCTTTCACATTAGCCATCCATGAGTATTACAAGAGACTCAAGGTGATTCATTAATTGACTTACTCACCCTGCCGATATCAAGTGAATGTACTCCCTGGGCCAGGGATTATGCTAGACACTAGGGTAGAGCAGTGAAGGTACCTGGCCTTACATTATACAGATCCTTGGAGTTCTCCAACTCAAACATGCTATTTCTTTGCATCATGAGCTGGGAAAATACCTATGCTTGGCGCCAACAGAATCAAACCAGAAAACCAAAAAGTTCAAGTATGATTACAAAAGCCAGACCAACTGCTCACTCAAATGGAGTCCCAACTTTCCATAGGAATAGAGCTTGGAGATTCTTCACTCATCTACCTCTAACCTTGGAATGAACTTCCATTTACCCAACTGTGGCTACAAGCAGCAAGAGGATAAGAAAATGTCAGTGGGTTGGTCTTGTAATTGAGAATCTGTACCATAGGTAAAAGTTCTTCTAGGTTTGGACACTGACTGAAAAATAGCAAGAGACTTATAGGCACATATCCCTGGGCATGTGCACAACCCTTACTGGCACTGACCTCCATCCAGACTTTGCTCTAGACCTTCAACATATTCTCATAAATATGTTTTTGACTGACTTGCTTTTTGCCATTATCTTTCCTGGCCTGTGTTTAGAGGGCTTTTTTTTTAATGTTAACTTTGTACTCTTCTGTAGCTTCCTTTCAATTAGCTTATTTGAAGAGTTCTTTGAAGATGAAAAGTCCTGTGTTAAATGTGACGCATTAACTCTACTTACTCTGCAAACAAATAATGTGAAGGTCATGAAAAGCTAGCATACTAAAACAGAAGCAAACAGGAAAAGGCAATTTTCAGGAGAAGATAAAATTTAATAACAATACTAATAACACTGATGGTTTAGGATCTCCTTTTCATCTGCAGTCTTGGAAATACTGGCTCATTTGTCATTGGAAAGCCCCACAAAGCTAAGTTTCTTAGACAAAATAGCTACAGCCTAGTACAAGAAAGCAAAAGAACATTTGCCCCAAAGTCTCAGAACAGAGGGAGCAAGAGAGAAACAACCCTTATGAAATGATTTACATCTTTCCTAGTCACCTTTCCTGAAGATATAGCCTTAGAATAAGGCAGATGAGTGGCAAGATATCAACTGGCTAGCAAGCAGAGGAGCAGAAGTTGAGCTTAGCTTGAAAAGCCTTGAGTGTCTCTGCTCTTTTCTCTAATCGGTGGAGGTTTCGACACAGTTTGGGGGCAATTATCAGATCTCATCTACATTCCAGGAAGCAGCCTCCATGCATCATGCATTTGTCTTAACACATGATATCAAGGACAGAAATGGTACTGGGCAACAATTCATAGGAACTTTTCTAGACATCTGCTAAATCTCCTCTTGTAATGAGGAACTCATAGACACCTCTGGTGTGATGGGACCTTCCAGGAGGTGAAAGAGATGATCATGCAGGTAGGGAGCCTGAGAAGACTACATAATCCACCTAGGAGAGACCAGCAACTCACAGAGCCTGGACCACGGAGCCACTCCCATCTCTGTGGTTCTAGGATTAGGGCTATACTCAAATATTAAGAGATATAGAGAAGGATAATAGAACTATCCTTTAACCAATGAAATTATACTTGAGACCAAAAATAGATCTGAAAAGCTTTTAAAGAGATGGGTACATTTCATAAAAGATAGCTTGAAGAGTCTTGGAGAAATCTCTCCGCCCATTATTTTTCTGCCTGGGGTAACTAACTCCTCTGTTGATCCAAACAGTATTTGGGGCATGCAGTGGCATAAAGAAAGAGATTCTAAACCTTTCCAGTCACCCATCATCTAAAAATCTCCACTCACAAGAAATTCCTGTTAAACTAAATGTACTAACCATTTTGTGCTGGTTAGAAATGTTAAATATTTCGAAGTTCTCAAAATGTGCTCCATATCAAATTTACATTTTCATCATGAACTTTGACTGGTTGACTAAAATTTAAAAAACAAAAAAAATCCATTGTCTGGTTTGCCCTCAGCACCTTCATCTATGAAAAGAGGATGTGCTCAGGTTGCTTTTCTCTAACTTGGATTTGAATCACAATCACCTGGAGGGTTTGTTAAAATGCAGATATCTATGCTCCACCTCTAGAGTTTGAGTCCTTAGGTCTGGGGTGGAACCCTGAAATCTGCCCTTCTAACCAGGTGCTAAGTTGCCACTCAGGGACCACACTTTGAGAACTACAGAACAAGAAGAACTTTAAAGTATATATAACTTTAACTATCAGTTTTTGGCACCTAGCTAGCTCAGTTGGTAGAGCATGAGACTTTAACTATCAGTTTTTTTATGGTTATCATTTGGTGGGGGAAAGTAAAGGCTTCAGTTTGATGTTGAAAATCTTCATAAAGCCACACATTTACAGTCACCTAATTAATGACAAAGGCAACACTGTGCTGCAGTGTGGGCAGAGTGGACTTTACAAAAACTGGTGCTAGGTCAACTAAATAGTCACAGAGGATAAATACATATCTGGATCCATACCTCACACCACACACACATGCACACATGAATCAACTCTGAATGCAATGTACATCTAAATGTGACAAATAAATCAAAAAATCTTTTAGAGAAAAATATATGAGAAAAAATTTTGTGACCTTGAGATAGACAAAGATTTTTAACTAGGACATTTAAAAAATTAACCATAGGGAAGAACAAAAGCTTGACTATTTTAATATTAATCACCTCTATTTATCACAAAACACTATTAAAAGAGTGAAAAGGCAACATATAGAATTGAAAAAAGGATATTCACAGCATATATATCTGATAAGACACTGATAGAATATGTAAAGTACTCCTATAATCTGGTAAGAAAAAGACAAAAAATGCAATAGAAAAATGATCTAAAGGCTTGAAATGACACTTCACAAAAGAGAATACCCAAGCTATCAATGAAATATGAAACCATGTTCAAAATGATTAGTCATTAGGGAAATGCAAATTAAAACTACAGGGAGTTACTACTTACACACCAATCAAAATTGTTCAAATGAAAAGACCAATAATACCAAGTGTTGTCAAGGCTTTGCAACAGCCTTAACTGTCACATACTGCTAAGGCAAGTGCAAATTGCTACAGCCACTTTGGAAAATGTTTGGCAGTATCTACTAAGCCTGAACATCAGTATACACTATAATTGAGCAATTCCATTGCTAGTTATATACCCAATAGAATTATAGGCATATGTTTACTAAAGATACAGAAGGTCATGACAGCATTACTCATATTAGCCCCAAACTAGAAACTACTCAAATGTCTGTCAAGAGTAGAAATGGTAAGCAAATTCTAGTGTCTTCATACAATGAGATACTGTCCATCAGAGAGTGGACCTGAACAGTATGAAAAAAAAATCTCACAAACCTGATGTTGGGTAAAAATAGACAGATACAGAATAGTATATACTGTATGAGTCCATTCATATAAAATTGTAAATGAGGCAAAATTACTCTATGCTATCAGAAGTCACTTTCCTGAAAGTGAAAGCATGAGTGGGTTTCTCGGGTATTAGCCATGTTGTTTTTTGATCTAGCTGCTGATTACATAATATTTTCATTTTTTGAAAATGCAGTGAAATACAGACATACGATACAGGCATTTGGCTATCATTTACAATAGCTATAAAAAACCATGATGAAGTTCATTCCAGATTCCCTTCAGGTATCCAGTTTCATTTATGTGTCTGTTTAGCTCCAATAAATCCCTTCTACTTCAGGTGGAGTCCATTTTTTCTTTTCTTGCTCTTGTGTACAACAGACGGATTAAGCCACTTCTTAGACTCCTCTTTTTTAAGTTTAAGAAATTATTTCTTTACCCTGTGTTCTGGATTTTTTTTAATGGAGGTACTGGGGATCGAACCCAGGACCTCGTGCATGCTAAGTGTGCACTCTACCACTGATCTATTTGCATCCTGTCCAATAGATTTAGATACCATGTTTAAACTGACAATTCCTAAGTCTAACCTTTCCTCTGGACTCCAGATACAAGTATCCATTCCTTCCAAATTTGCTTCCCCTTTAGCCTTACTCATCTCAGTAAATGCTCAATTCAGTTGTTCAAGCTGAAAACTAAGAAACCATCCTTGACCTTGCTCTTTCTCTTCCATTCTCTACCTAAATCCATCAAGTCCCAGCCATTCTCTGGCCAACCCTTTCTAGTAGAGGTACCATACTCTCACACATTTCACCACTCACCTGAAAAATGGTTCTAGCCTTTTGCTTGTAGTCTTAGCCCCAACATAAATTCAGACTGTACGATGAATGAGACTGTACCAAGCAAGAGAATGGCTCTTGCCTTAAACACTTCCAAGCTTAGTGAAACCATTAAGGACACAATCTGGACTCCTCATCCTGGCCTTTAAAGACCTTCTTGCTGTTAGAACAGGCAGATAGCTAGATATGAGCAAAGAAAGGGGGACACAGGCCAAATGCCAGGAATTAGGCAAAAAAGGAAGGGTGTGAACATCAGCATACAGTATGATGAGCCAAGTGCAGGGAACCATACATCATGTAAACAACAAGGGTCCTTGGGCAGACAAAGCAAAGCAAGAGCCTCTGGACTGATAAGAAATCACACATTTTGGGGTGACAAGTGGCCTGGAGGGCAACAAAGAAAGGCAGGTAGAGGCAAAAGTCTCCAGTGTCCAAATGTAACCTTTTGCTCATTATGTCCTCATTATAATAAAGTTAACCTTGCAGATAATAAGTACCCTTCATGTACCAACACCATGACATTTCTGATCCAGACTAAATAACAAAAATCCCTCCTCCCCTCGGGAATGTGGAGCTGGGATGAAAATCAGGGAATATGACCCCAAACCCTCCCCTCCCCAATGAATATTCTGCCCATTCATCTTTATACCCTATATAACCAACTTGCCAAAGAAACTCAGTGCAGCTGCTCACCTGAGCCTGCCTGCTCTCCCCTTGAGAGTGTACTATCTATTCCTTAATAAATCCTCACTTTACTTTCTTGACCTCTGTGTCTCATCTCTGAATTCTTCCTGTGATGAGACAAGAATCTCATTCCGCCAACACTGCTAACCTCATTTCACTTCACCTCTGCTCATGTGCTCTTGTTAGGATACTTCCCTCCTAGGACCTTTACCCATTTCATATACCTGAATGTTCTTTCCCCCAAATTTTTGCCTGGCTGGTCTTTCTTGCTTTTTGAGTCTCTATTCCCTCAGAGATGCCTTTTTCTAGCCACCAAGTGTATAAAGTTTCCCAGCCCCTGATCCTTAATCACTCTCTATCACATTGTCTTGCTTCAGTTTTCTTCATAGCACTTTTTATGCCATCCAATTTTCCTGCCATGCTCCAGCACCTTGTACATATCAAACACTCAGGAAGTACATGTGGAATTAATTCATGAACTGTAGACCTCAACAGGATATAAGGCACAATCCTACTCAATCCCCTGCTTCCAGGGAGAAGTACACTGACTCTGTTCTTCACTACTTTGGTGGAAAGGTACTCCTGAATGTCGTGCCAAACAAACATCATCTGACGGCTGAACAATGTTCAACGGCTATGTCTCCGGGTGTCACACTGGGACACAGAAGTGACAGGCTATGAACTCAAGAAAAGGAGGGAAAAGGCAGAAGCACTGGGCAGGCTTCAGCTGACAATGCAGGATCAAGATCTGAAAGTTAGGAGGGAGTGTGGGTAGCTGTGATCCATGAAGATAGGAGAGGTTCTCAGGAAAAAGGCCTTGATGTTGGGTCAACATTTGCTAATGCCAGAGAGTTTTGGTATCTTTATTTTTAAGGCAGGAAACCATCTCCAAGCATAGGTAACCCAAGGGCTAGGTATGACATTATGTGAGAACAAAAGGACAGATTAGGAAGCAAAAGGGCAAATAGGAGAGGTCTGACTTACAACGGCAACATCTGATGCCTAGATGATGACCATGTAGCGTAGAACACGAATTTGGCAAAATGTTTCATTGAGAGAAATGGACCTTCAAAATGGTGAATTGAATCTACAATGGATTTTATAGCTAGAATTTTCTGCCCAGTTTTTTTTTTAACTTGAACAGGAAGGCTTCTCAAGTAGGTCAAAAAGGAAGATTCAACTCACCACATCCAGTTTTCACTGTCTCATTAAGCCAAATCCCACAGTCTTGGTTGCCATCTCCTTAAAAGATGCAGCACAGCTCAGCACTGCAGCTGCAGTTACACAACTTCAGTCCTTCCTCACTCCACTGCTGTAGTCCCTGACAGGCTGCTCCCAGCAAGGGTGAAAATCAAAAAGCCATCCACACTCCTGAGCAGTTGATGCAAATAAACCCCGGCCATTGCGATGTTATTGGGACATAAACAAACAAATAGATGCTGCATGCATTCATACCCTTCTGCAACTGTAAATGTGTCCTAATTAAAGCAGGCACAACAGCTCTGTAGACATGGCCAGACAGCAGATGCAGGGGCAGCCTGCTTGCCTGAGTCTTCAGCTTCCTAGTTACAGCGATGTCACTGAATTATATAAACTAATTGGTAACTCAGTATTCTCCACTTTAAACGATGGGGCTTTTGCCTATTTAGCCTGCCTAGCCTCTAAAAGGTTTGAATAAAAAGAATGTGGCATCTTAGAAGACATTCCACCCAGGGAAGAAATCCTATACAACATCCTTTGTACCATGTAGCCTACTGACCTGGGGTGCTGACCAAAGGATGAAGCAAGCCTGGGATCACAGATGGTCCATCCGCAAAATCTATGAAGGGGGAGCAGATTCAGCCTGTCACGCCAGAGAGTTACGGGCCAGCAACCAAGGTCAATCTTAGAACACTGCCATAGAAATTTTAAATGGAGCTTGGGGACAATGTACCATCTTTATACTGTCTCTCTCTAACTAAGTTAGAGTTTGTCTAGAAATAAGCAAACATATAGAGAAATTAGAGTGTGATTAAGTGTTTGATGATCGACAGATCTAAAGATAGTAACTCAGTATAACACTGAAATAAAAATATCCTCCAAAGGGTTTGCTTGAAATGTCCTGTAAACAGAGATCCTATGTCACACACTTTGGCAAACCCCCACCCCCAAACATATCTCTGCATTGGAACAAAGTGGACTCATGAAACAAACTTCTGGTAACGAGGGGACAGGGAAACAGGAAACCTGTCAACAGATGTGGCAGTTTTTTCAAATGGTCTCAATTTTTTTTTTTTACACACCTCCCAATAAGCAGTGGAGTGTATATCCCCTCTTCTTGAAACCGACTGGGCTTGTGACTGCTCCAACTAACAAACTACAACAGAAGGGACACTAGGTGACTTCCAAGGCTGGATCAGAAAAGACTGTTCAGCTTCCACCTGGTTCTCTTGGGCTACCTGTTCAGGGGAACCCAGGGACCATGTAAGTCTGACCACACTGAGGCCACCATGCCTGAGAAACCACATGTAGGAGCTCAGGTCGACCATCCCCACTGAGCTCCCAGCCAACATCCACATCCTCTGCCAGCCATGTGACCAAACCATCTGGAACATCCAGCCTGGGAGAGCCTTAGGTTGATGCACCGCAGCCAGCAACTAACAGCAATCTCAAGAGAGATCCCAAGCCAAATACCCCTAATCCCTGACGCACGAAACATGAGGAAAATAAAATGGTTGTTTAAGTGCCTAGTTTGGGGATAATAAATAGTAATTAGAACAATGAGGTTTAAATCGTTTGCCTGAAAGACACTGTTCTTATGATGATGGGGTATCTTCCTATTAACTCTCATCATAGAGCACCCTAAGATAGGCACCCTCTGGGCAAAGCCTTAGGCTGGAAGGTCAGAACAATGACTTCCAGGCAGCACAGTCTCCCCTACTTTGAGCTGAGCTCTATCTCTATGTAACTTTCACCCATCTGTCCTAGTTCTGCCTTCTGATGCCATACCAAGTCTTCTCTTCTTCTATGTGACATCAGAAAAGATTATGCAAATATAATAGGTCAATAGAGAAAGAAAAACCTTCTTTGTTCACAGGTCCTTTGAAGCATTAAAACATTAAAGAAGTGTTCTCTCCTGAGATCTCCCTGGGGGTCATAACATTTACACATTCTTTGCATATGTACTTCTGTGCAGAAATGGGAGAGATGACCATATGTAAAACACTCTGTTTTCATTATATTTTTCATTCTTTAAATGTGTTTAAAAAGCCCAGGTTGCAAAAATCAAGAAGAAAATTGTACACCAAAAAAATTCAGGCTGGGTGAAAGAGTTAAATGCAAAAAGTTCAATTTGTTCATTAAAAAAAAGAAGAAGAAAAATACAGATGAGTTTATTTTGCAAATGAAGGAAGGTCTTTCTCACCATAACTTCAAAGACTATGAAGAAAAACTGATAGAATTAATTACATACAAACTCAGATTTTTGCAGAATAAAAACACTCAAAATTAAAAAGGTAATGATAAATTAAAAAATTATTTATGGCATGCAATAAAACTAAAGATGAGGAATCTTAATATATATATATATTTTTAATTTCAGTTAGTAAGAAAATGAACATTCCAATGGGGGGAAAATATATACAAACAAAAAGAAAAATGAACAATTCACTACAAAAAAGTAAAATTGGCCTATAAATTTATGAAAAATTTTCAACCTCTCTTTTGCTATCAATTAAACTATTATCTCATAGTTTTACTTCTCTTAGGAACACCTTTTTTTAATTGCCAATAACCATGGGTGACAAAGGTATGGGAAAGGTATCTTCCCATACCCTGCTTGTCAGCTCTTCACTGGCCCACTCCTTCTGCAAAATACTTTGGTAATAGAAATCAACAACCTTTAAAAGAGCTCCCTCTACAACTCAGCAACTCACGTCTACCCTTTGAATGTGGAAACAATCAGTAAAGTGTGCAAAGTGTTATCTATAATAATGTTCATCAGTTTCGATTACTATCGGGGGGAAAAATGGAGACAATGAATTTCAATACAAGAGTGGCTGAATAAAACATAGTGTATCCATATAACACAGTCCTAGCCAGCCATTAAGTATCCTGTGGTATAAAATGTTAGTAAGAAAAATAAACATGAATATTATTAATTTATAGAAGCAGGTTATAAAATACATAGATAGGTTTCTATATATATCAGAAATACTTAAAATATATAATAAATGTTAGAAATACATATAGATTACATTTTATATGTTATAAGTATTACATATAATTATGTTAAAATATATTAAAACCTTAAATATATTAAAATAAATACAATATAAAATTATACCATAATGTTTTATATAATTAATAGATATAAATACATATAGGTTACCGTAAGCATATAATTAATCTATAATATACAATTTTGTTCCTCAAATTTTTAATAGAAAAATAAGGGTTTCACCAAAATGTAGTAGCTATCTACTACATTTTTGGGCATTTTTTAATTTTCTTCTGAGTATTGTTTTATTCTTTCTGAATTTTCCACAATAACTACTTGAATCCTAAAATAGAAATATAGATATATGGACCCAGGAAGACAAATTTAACATTTTGAGACATCTACTAACTACTCAGATTGTGTGTCAACAAAAATTAAAAAGCCATTTCACAATAAGGATCTATATGATAAGAAAAGGAATAGAAAGAAGAAGAGGCAAGGGAAACTCAAAAGAACAGTGCTGAATCACAGGCGCCAGAAATTTATCTTTTTGGAAGGGGACCGAGTAACGGAGTAGAGAGAGAGCTGAACTGGGAGTGAGAGAGCTCCAAGTTTAGAAGTAGTTCAGAGACTACTGGCTCCGTGACCCCAAACAGGACACTTCCTACCCTCATCTAAAAATAAACATGTCAGACTAAGGAATCTCAAATTCCAATCTAACCTTAAAAGACTCGTTTTTCCAATGAATGAAGACATGATTTGTCTTTAAACAGATTTTCTTTAAGCAGATAGCTAGAGCTGCCAGACAAAATGAAGGACACACAGTTACCTTGGAATTTCAGGTTAACAGTGAATTGTTTTTTCTTTTTTAATATATATCATATATTTGGGACATATTCAATGCTAAAATATATTTTTTCAGTCTCTAACAGGCAATCTACTCTGGCACTCCCATTTGAGAAATGTTTTATCCTAAGGAATATACACATACTAAATGATTTGTTATTTATATCTGAAATGCAAATGTAACTGGGTATCCTGTATTTTCACTTGCTAAATCTGGCAACCCTAGCTATAACCTCCTTAGTAGCTCATGCAACGGACGCTTATATAATGTTCAAGTAAAATTACATTTCTCTATTTCATGATTATCTTATCTGGATATCTTCTTTCCTTTCTTGCTCACTTCCTCTGTCCAGGCCAATGCTAAATTGTAAGTAAAGCTGTTTATCCCTGGATAACCCATTTGACACCTATCATGTTCAAACACTGGCTGAGGCTTGCTGTAGGGGAGGAAAAAAACCTTTTCCTCTACCCATCTGACATTCTCTAGCTGGGGACCTGTGAATCATATGGGCAAAAGACAGATAAACAAGAGAAAAACAAACAGAAGTTTATTAACAGGTGTGTCACACAGGTACACATGGGAGCACCCAGCAATGACTAACCCAAAGAGGTGAGTAGAACTCCGACTTATAGACCACGTTAGGCCAAAGGAAAAAGGCATTTGGGCTCTTGGGTATGGAGGCAAGCTACAGGAAAATGTCCAGGAAAAGTATGGGGCACAAGGGTTGTTTCATAAAGTCTGCTATGCAGATTTAAGCTCCTGCCTTCTCCACTGATAACAGTTAAGAGTCCTCCCCTTCCTGCTACAGGATCAACTGGGAGACACCTTTCACAAATGAAAATTTCCTTTATAAATGTAAATTTTCTTCACAAAAGGAAAAGTTATCCCCTAGATTAGCACTTTTTCTGTACCCGCTGGTTTTCAATAGCCTTTAGCTCAAAATAATCCAGGTGCCAAAGAAGCATGTTTTGGGGTGGCACATTTGGGGACCCATCACTGCCAAGAAGAACTTGGCCTCAGCCCAAAAGCTGAGGCAGCTCCTGGAGGAGTCACAGATGGGACTGCACTCCCGAAGAAAGCAAGTATTCTTTTTTTTTTTTAATTGAAGTATAGTCAGTTACAATGTCAATTTCTGGTATACAGCATAATGTCCCAGTAATGCATATATATATATATATGCACACACACACACATATATACAATTTCATCTTCTTTTTCATTAAAGGTTATTATAAGAAACTGAATATAGTTCCCTGTGCTATACAGAAGAATTTTTTTGAATTATTTTTATATATAGTGGTTAACATTTGCAAGTCTCAAACTCCCAAATTTATCCCTTCCCAGCCCCTTTCCCCTGGTAACCATAAGATTGATTACTATGTCTGTGAGTCTGTTTCTTATGTAGATGAGTTCATTAGTGGGGGTAGAAAATTAGGTTTATTTATTTTTATTTATTTATTTTTAACAGAGGTAGTGGGGATTGAACCCAGGTCCTCATGTGTGCTAAGCATGGGCTCTACCACTGAGCTATACACTCCCCCTCAGTGTTCTTTTGAAGGGAGATCTGAGTGGTGCATCTCCCTGCTCCCACAGCCCTTCAGTTGGTGAGAAACATCTCTTCTCCTTGAGAATCTACCCTTCCCTGAGGAAATAAACCGGTCATTATAATTTAAAGCAGGGGTCAGCCAACTTCCCCTTAAAGGGCCAGACAGTAAATATTTTAGGCTTGTGTGTGTCACTTATGGTCACTGTTACACATTCTCTTCTTTTTAAACAATATTTTTAAAATATGAAAAACATCCTTAGCTCTTGCAAGCTATGCAAAAACGGGACACAGTCCAGATTTTGCCCTGGGTTGTTGTTTGCCAATTCTTGATTTAAAAGGTTACTATTCTCATAATGCACTTATGATCTAATAGAGTCCAAAGGGTAAAGGAATGAAGTTCTCACAGTGGAACTTTGGGAACAAGTAATTATCAGGAGAATAAGAAAACATCATTATCAAAGAATATTATCAATGCAAGAAATACACAAATAAAAGCCCTGGCCTAAACTGGTCTCTGTTCATTTCATTGTCAGAGGCCAGTATAGAACAGATATCATTAATGCAGCTAGAACTTGGCTAGCTTGGTTTATCCAATGGATAGCTTCCACTGAAAAGGCATTTTATTTTTTATTTTGGAGATCTGAGATTTGCATGATAAAAATGTTAGAGTTAACTACACTTGCTTGTACCTTGGAATTATCCAGGTGAGAGCAGGGCTTCTTGGATAAACATTTAGCTGGTTTTCCAAAATCAAGATGTCATCTAACTGCATCTATTAAAGGGAACATACCCCACCCTCCAGAACTAGACAGGTACATTGTTCAACTTAGTCTTCAATGCAATCTTTTAGTTGCTTTTCTGGTCCTCTCTGGTAGCTGTTTTCCATTGTTTCCTTAGATCCATAAGTCAAACAGACCACATTTTGTGTCCTACCTGAAACCTATTAGCTGTATGATCCTGGCCAAGTTACTTAACACTTCTGAGGCTCCCTTCTGAAAATGGGTATAAAATTACTTATTGCCTTATGTTGTTGGGAGGATTCAAAATGATAACTTAAGAACAGCTTTAGCACTATGCCTAGCATTGTAGTGTATGTCCACCAAAGGAGATCTGTTACAATTCTACTCTCATCACTTTGAACACATTTTTTTTAAACACATTTCCTTTTACAAGACTGTTAGCTGCCTCAGGTCTAGGATATACATTTCTCATCTTTGTATTCCCAAGGTCTGTCCCATAGCACGCTTTAGTCCAAATTTGTTGAACAAAACCTTCACACAGGACTACATCCATTAATAAAGCTGCTAATAGCTTCAATGATAAAAAAAATCTTTGAATCCATATTTAAAGAAGCAAGATTGCAGACTAGTTGAGATCGGAATTGTCCTCAAAAATTCTGAGTTTCTATACTTAAACCAAGAATAAGAAGAAAAGTTGCAAATAACCATAGGGCACCTGAAACTGGGTCACTGCTTGGAGAATGCTTTATTACGGGTGGATTAAAGATGAAGCAGGCCCCTAATTGCAGCTTTAACTTCCGTATGTTGGTGTCAGCACTACTCAGGGATCAACTTCTAAAATGATAATACTTTGATTTAGTATTAGACTTTTACCATTCAGTGCACTTTGCCACCTATTATTTTCTTTTATCCTCACGACAAGCCCAAGAGGGAGAGCAATTTTACAGATGAGCAAATAGCAGCACAGTAGGTTAAGTGACCGACAGAGGGTCACAGAGTGATTTGAATAGCAGAGCTGGGCTCCCAGATGGGCCCCAGCCTCCCAGTTCTGCACTTACTCCCTGAAACCAGGGTGTCCCCTTTCCACACTCACAGGGCAGGGCTCCTCCAAGTAATGATGCCAGCATGGTGCTGTTCCAGGCCTACTGGATATTCAATAAATGTCCAGGGAAGGAACGGAGAAAGGAGGAAATCAGGAAGGGAAGGAATGAGAGAAGGAGGAAGCAAAGAAATGTTAGAGCAGGCAGATAGCTAGACATGAACAGAGAAAGGGGCCACAGGTCAAAAGGCAGAAAACCGTCCATCTTGTGAACAACAGGCGTCCTTGGGCAGACAGAGGAAAGCAAGAACCTCTGAACTGATAAGAACCCACACATTTTGGGTTGACAAGTGGCCTGGAGGCCAACAAAGAAAGGTGGGAAAAGGAAGGAATCTCCAGTGTCCAAATGTAATATTTTGTTCATTATGCCCTGTTATAATAAAATTAGCCTTGCAGATAATAAGTACCCATCATGCACCGACACCATGACACTGCCAATCCAGACTAAATAAGGACAAAAATCCCTCCTCCCCTTGGGAAGGTGGAGCTGGATGGAAATCAAGGAATACGACCCAAAACACCTCCCTCCCCAGTGAATATTCTACCCATTAATTTTTACACCCCATCTAACCAGCTTGTCAAAGAAACTCAGGACAGCTACTCACCAGGGTCTGCACACTCTCCCCTTGAGAATACACTACCTGTTGCTTAATAAACCCTCATTTTACTTTCTTGACCTCTGTGTTTTGTCTCTAAATTCTTTCTGCTATGAGACAAGAACCTACTCCCAGATAAAAGAAGGGAGGGACTAAACTGGAAGAAAATTATCAACGCAGTAACCCTCTGTGTCTCTCACTACAGTAAGAGAGCTATTCAGGTATCTTAGTAGCAGGTATCTCAGTGGCCTTCAGAACCTCACAGCAGGTCTAGATTAGAGCAGTCTCAGAATAGTTGAACTCTATATGCTGGACAATTTTCTGTGAAGCCATGTTTACCAACCTTGCTAACCAGCTATGGACACACAAAGCTTATTGATTCATTGTTGGTCTGTAAAGGCCAAAGTCACAATTTCTTAGTCAAGGGTCCCTGCCCCCATACACGAGGTCATCAGGATGACTGAAGGAGTCCAGTGATGGTACTTATAGGTGAATAGTACTGTATAGTTTACAAAGCACCAGAAGATCTTGCTGTCTCTTGGGTCATCCTGAGAGATGGTGAAACTACTATGGACTCTATTTCTAGGAAAAAGAACGAATGCACTAGGCACATACAGACACAACTTTACATACAGTTCAGGGGACGCAGGAATTCCCCTACATCTTTTAGCAGAATTTCATGGGAACCAGTTAAAAACCTTTTATAAATTATGTCATTTCAAATGGACAGCAGCTTCGTGAGATATGGAAGCAGGTATCACTTGTCCCATTTTACACACGAGGAGATGAAGTAGCTCAGAAATGTAAGTGGCTTATCTAAGGGAGAAGGTAATTAGGCAGCACTAACACCACCTCTCCTAACCCCTGGCCTGGAACTCTCCCCGATATCCAGGTACCCAAGTTACAAGCAAACATACAAAAACTGTCCCAAGCAGCGATGTGACATCTCAGGATATGAATCAGTTCAAGAAAGGAACAGTTTTCCCTTTCCTGTCACAGATACTTAAAATATTACTCTGTAAGCCTCTGGGAAAAATTTCTGGGGGGAGAGGATGGAGGATGTACTTAGGTTTATTTATTTTTTCATTTTTTTTCAATGGAGGTATGGTGATTGAACCCAGGACCTCATGTATGCTAAGCATGCATTCATCCACTGAACTATATACCCTCCCCACCCTCAGAGCATTTTGACATTCACTGAAAAATTACTGTCCCAAAGGCCTGGGATGCTCATGATGGATATATATCATCAGCCTTGACTTCATAACCACTTAATTCTGTGTGAGTGATGGGAGCACCTCTCAAAGGTTAAATCAAAGTGTCAAAGCAGGGAAGTGCTACAGTACGGGGAGGTAGGAGGCAGGCTGCAGAAGCACAGAGGGGCCGGGGGACAAGAATCCATGCAGAAGGTGTGATGACTTGGGCTGGGTATGGTAGCACAGTGTAGAGTCACTGTCAGAGTTCACTTACATTTTAAATGTAGAGCCAATCATTTGTTCATGAATAACTGTACACGGGAGCAAAAGGGAAAAGTAATGGATGTCTCCAAAGTTTTGGCCTTACCTGATGGAAGGCTGGAGTTGGCATTAAGTGAGATGAAAAAGAAGGGGATCTGGAGTTCACTTTTGGTCCTGTTCAGCTGTGTCTATTAGACACCAGAGTGGAAATGTGCAAGAGGTGGATGATGGACATAAGTCTAGAGTTTTGAGAAGAGGTCTGGGCGAGACATAAACATTTCGGGGTTTCAGTGTAAAAATGGTATTTAAAGCCATGAGACTAAATGAGGTCACCAGGTAAGCAAATACAGAGAGAGAAGAGGCCCAAAGACTGAGCTCTGAGTCCTTGGATGTGAAGCACTTAGCGACGTCCAATGGAAGTATCTTGGGTCCTATGCTCATGTGGGGACCTAGTGCCGTGACCTGAGAAATGTTGTGTTCTGATGGGTGGAGGTCTGACATATCTGAAGCAGTCGTTATGGCAAGAATGCTGGGATTCATCAGGTCTGGACCAATTCATGGTCCAATCACGCCTGAAGTTGGGAAAGAGGCCCAAGACCAAACCCACCCAAACCACACGGCTGCACACCAAGAAGAGGGACACAGTTGGGGAGGGCACCACAATTCCCACCACATTAACCATAAACTTCTACGCTTTTTGTTGTTGCTTTAAGAGTTTAGACATTAAACAAAATTTTAAAATTTGGCACTGTCACTAGGAGTATGACACTGGGCAAGTCACTAAACCTTTTAAATCAGTTTCTTTATTTGTAAAATGAGAATAATAATACTTCTTCCTACCTTAAGAGATATCTAGAAACAATCAACCCAGCTATGACACAGAGTCCTTGAGGTAATGCTTGATACATAGTAAATGCACACACATAAGTTAAATAAAATTAAATAAAAATTATTTTTCTTAGCCTGGGTTCCTCTCAAAGCATAGCCTGAAGCAAAGGCCCATGAGCACATAAATTGTTTGGGAAGTCAGCCCAGGAAGCAAGAACACAGGAAGGATGGAAAGCCAACAGCAGGATTGGTTACCATTGCCAAGGATGGTTACCAATTGAGAGGATGGATCACACAGAACCTCATGAAGAACGTTCTGAAAGAAACATGCCTCAGAATTGTGTGTCCCGGATGATAACGGGGGGAAGCATTTGCCCATCAGCTGCTTCTGATGGGTCAAAGATGCCCCTCACTCCCACCCTCACCTTAACCCTCCCACATCTCCCAGTCACGAAAGCATCAGGCGGTGGTTTCTCACAAGTATGCTGTACCACTGCTTCAGATAAGACCTAGCGCAAGAAACGAGAGGCCCAGGCCCAGGCAAGGCACTGTCAGACAGCCCTCGTGCATAACGGATTAATCCCAGTACAGAACTGGTCCCTGCAAAAGTGGCTGGGAAGAAGTGGAGCTGAGAAGATATGAGCTCAAAAAGTATGTGACAATTACTTTATTGCCATAATGATTATTAGGCATCCTTCCAAAATCCTTGTATTGAAGATTCTCATCTATGGCTCCTACTCCAGCAGATCTGCTCCAGAAATGCAGGGCTAAATTTCTTTTTGCCATACCTATTAATCAGTGTTTTGCAAACAGAACATGGTAATATTTGTCAAATTAATATCAATATGACATGAAAGAACCCAAAATGCCTAGGGATGAAGATTTCTAATTTGAAACATATGTATTTTGGCTGTGTGTAGAGGCTCTTTCATCTATACTTTATTTCCTCCTCTAGCAATTTGAAAGCAGACATTTGATGTTAATGTCTTAGATGCTTTACCTCCTTTGTCTCTGTGCTGGGGTAAAAAAAAAAACAACAACAATAACAACAGAAGCAACAAAACCCTGATTTTTTACCAAAGGCAGTAAGACTCTGAAAAAAACTTTTCTCTTCTCTAATTGCTTCCCCAGCTCCCTTTTCTAGATTCTTAGGAATTAGTGGTGGGAGAGGCACAGCTCAATTGGTGGTGCTGAGCTGAGCTCCTCTGAGCTTCATTAGGGCCTGGGTAAGGAGAGGGCTGCGGGCAGAAGCCGGTCTATCCCCCTGGCTGCTCGGGAGCCTCTCACGTATGCAAAGGTCAGCCTCCTTCCATCCCCTCAGTGTGGACTGAGCCGGTCGCATGCTCTCAACTTTTCACCCCAGTTAAGGAGAATTTCAATAGCTGGATAAATAAGACTAGATTACCTGTCATCTTAACTCGATCTGTTCAGTTTTTTCCCACCTGTGAACGTGGCTTTTATTCTTTTCAGTAGCCCTACGAACTATACACAGAGATAATGGACAGATAACGGGCAAGGTCAGACTTGTGCATAGACCAACTAAGCCACTAGCCACGCTGCATAATTAGAGGGCAAATCCTTCTCTCAATTAAGGCACACAAGTCCATTATGAAGGACTTCATTCCCCCTCCGGCTAACAGTCTCCTTCCAAATGCATCTTCTTTGAGAAAGATTACCCAGTTTGAGGGGAAAGAGGCTTAGCAAACAGTCTCTAATAGCTTAATTGATTGGGTTGCTCAGGTGCATTCTAACCTCGGAGGCACAGAGAGACCAAGGGAGGCTGGAGGTCAGAGGCCATGAGGATGCGCTGGGAAGCCTGGAGAGGACTGAAGACACTGCAGACGAAGATCTGACTGGCGAGCCCTGAAAGTGAGAGCTGGCCAGGCCTTCCCACATCCCTAAAACTACAGCGCAGGCCCTTTGCTTTCTGTGGTCTCAGCCGGCAAGTAGGTATTGTCTTTGACCACGGAGGGCGGTATGGGCCAGGCATGAGCAACTGGCCCAGCCAAAGCAGCAGCGCAGAGGGGACAGGAGTGTCCTCCCCTAACCCTCCCTGGGTTTTGTTCTCCGATGAAAAATTACATTAGAGTTATCTGTTCTTACCATCTTTCTCTAAAATGGCATTAACTCTTTGCCAGGTCTATCACCTTTCACAAAAAACAAAGCACTTAGCAATTTTAAGCACGACTTACAAATGAAATGTTCTCCCTCTAATTCGAAAGGCCCCTATCAGATCGTCCTTCAGAGAAGGAACGCTAGTATAAACAAAGAAGCCCTTCTCCTTTGCTTGTCCTCAGCCTCCCTTTCCTGTGGAATTTCCCCTACTTTGCTGTCTGTCTTTCTCACAGATCCCTGTTCCCCTTGCCTTTCTGACTCATGTTCTTAGGAGAAGGGCATTTGGCCTTTGCTTTCAATTTAATCCTCTCACCGCCACCACCTCAACTACTCTCCCACGGAGGCTTACATTCGTAGCTTCATTTCTAATCCCGGAATGACAGGCTTCCATGACTACTAAATGCGTTTCAGAGATTCTCACCAGTTAATCGTTCAATCAACAAATATTTCTTGATCATCAAGAAAGTAACTGACTATACTTCAATTAAAAAAAATAAATGTGCTTTTGTTTTTAGGACCCCAGAGATGAACACACAAGATTCTGTACAGAAGCAGCTCACGGTCTGGGGAAACTGTTAAATTAATTAAGCAAGGAGGCCATCAGACTCAAGTGGCTCTAATGCAGGGTGGCCTACATAAGCAAATGAAAATCTACGCATGTCAATGTCTCAAAGTCACAACATTGAAACCTAAGGCCAACCAATCACAAACAGCCAAGTAGGCTTTACACTACAGCCAGCCAAGACTTTCTTCACTTTCCTTCTGCCTTTTCTCTACAGAAGTCGCTCCCCGAGCTCCTGCAGGTGAGGAACTCCTGATCACTTCTACTTTGGTGCTGCCTAACTGGAATCAATTTTTGCTCAAATAAACTCAAAATTTTAGCATGCCTCAGTTTATCTTTTAACAAAACGAATGAATACACAATGTAATAAACACTCCCGTAAGGTTTTGAGTGGAGTCTCCTAGTCAAGAGTACCGACAGAAACAGAGGAACCCAGCCTGAGAGGCCTGGAGATACTTTTCCAGGGAAGAAATATTTGGCCAGTATCTTACGAGATGAGTGGGACCTTCATATTGCTGTAGAGGAAGAAATTTTCCTCTACCCTTCTAAGTCCTTCTGGCTGGTTTAAGAATTTAATTGATGTGAGAGAAATCAACAGGAGAAAATCAAATAAAAGTTTAATAACATGATTACATGGGAGAGGCTCAGGAGAACTGAGTAAGTCACCAAAATGGCCAAACCCTCACTTTAAACACCATCTTCAGCTAAGGACAAAAGAAGACACGAGGAAATTGTGAATTGTGGACTGAAATAAAATCACACAACGTGAGAGTTGTGGGTTAAGTTTTATTTGGAGCAAAATGAGGACTACAGCTCAGGAGATAGCATCTCAGGTAGCTCTGAGGAACTGCTCTGAAGAGGCAGGGGGGGACTCACTATTAGATATGATTTTAGTGAAAGGGGTATGTGCAGTCAAGCACACACTTAGGCAGAGGCTTGTTGCTAGTCATGAGGAGCAGATGTCACCATTAATGATTTTAGTGCTTTTCCAGATATGAGGAGATATAAGAATTTGAGCTCACAAGATCGTCTACTGAAAATATCTAACTCTCTGAAGGCCTGTTCTGCCAGTTTTCCTAGCTCACAGGGTGCCTCATTCCTGATCTCCACCCTGAACTCCTTTCAGGGAGTGCTGGAGGTCAGTGGCTGCAGCGCCTCATGATTTAATCCAAGAAGAGGTAGATGGCAAGTGCCAACGTGATCCAGTCCTTGTAGAGGCAGGTGGCAAGTGCCAATTCTTAGTTGACAGAATGTAACAAAATAGAAGCAAACTCACAGATACAGAGAACAAACCAGTGGTTACCAATGGGGAGAGGGAAGGGAGCAAGGGCATACAGGGGGAGGGGAGTAAGTGGTACAAACCTACCTATACCTACCACTACCTGTACCTTATACCTATTGGGCATAAAATAAGCTATAAAGATATACTGTACAACACAGGGAATATAGCCAATATTTTACAATAACTATAAATGGAGTAGAACCTTTAAAAATTGTGAATCACATATTGTACACCTGTAATTTATGTAACATTATACAGCAACCATTTATCAATTTTTTAAAAAAGATGTTGGAGATAGTCATTTGGGACTTCAAAGGGGAGGGAGGCAATTCATATAGAGATGGAAAAGTTAATGTCTGGTAAACAAATGTTTGGTGGGGACAGCCAGAGACCAGGCGACAGAGTGGACTCTGATATCCAGGCCCTGTTGAGTTTTCCCACCACACCCAGCCCATATTCTTTGCAATTATCTCTGGTGATAGCTCTCTTCTGGGTATAGGCCCTTTCTCTAAATTCTTATAGGCAGTTAAGGGAGAGGTAGTAAGAAAAACTTCCTAACTCCTGTTTCTTAACAATAATCAGCCTAAATGTATTCTCATGCCAAAGAGACACATTTTCGGGTAGCAGAGTTTGCTCCCCTCCAATATATAGAGCAGTGCATAGAGAAGCACATTTCTCCAGCCTGGAGGAAGAGAATGGGCAAAACAGAGAGGAACTGAAAGGAGCTCAGTGTGTGGAAGAGAGGGAAAATATGAGAGGTCAAGGATGAGGGTGGAGAAGTCTGTTGGTTAGAGATGGAGAGTCTTACAGGCCATGCTGGGATGACCAGAGCCAGCAAAGCCCAGGCAGCTTGAAATGACAGGACCTATTTGTAAGAGGATTACCAGGGAGAAAGTAGGGGTGAACACAGCTGGAAAAGCTCTGTTTCTGCTATACTAGTTGGAGGCAGCCAGCAGCACAAATCAGGGAGAGAGAGGGTGAGAGGCTGAACTACATCTTTGAACAAAAGTGACAGGATGAAAAGCAATCCTCACGTGGTTCAGTCAGGCACCCAAAGCTGCCTCCAAATGCCCTTCTAACAAAAGACAATGGGGGGGGTGGCCAATTACTTTCAAATCCAATGAAAAAGAATATGAAAACAAATATATGCATGTGTACGTATGAATGAAGCATTGTGCTGTGTACCAGAAATTGACACATTGTAAACTGACTATACTTCAATTAAAAAAAATCTAAACCAGTTATTTGAGACTTGAACTTTGTCTTAATCTGCCTCACACTTCAGTTTTTAAAGTCTTCTTCCCCTTTATCTATTCAGCAAATACTTGCTCCCAGCATCTCAAAAGCCAGCTGGCTGTATTTTAACCAGAAAATATTTTTCTTACCTAACAGCAACTGGTTTTTTTTTTTTTTAGGGCTGTCATTACTGATAACAGATGTCGAAACATTTCAACTGACTTTTTATTTCTCTTTTTTCCTCAAGATTTTAAAATAGGTTTTAAAAACATTTTATATAGTTTTTTAGCCTCAATATGTTTTTCCTCACATTATTACTTTTTCTCCCAATGTATAATAAAAAAATTAACAGCTCCTGTTACTATTTCCCATCTGTTGGAGATGATATAAAATTTCAGATGTGCTTATAAAATACCTACCAAACATGCCAAATATAATCTATACTATACTAAACATTATGTTCATTGTATGTATTTTATGTACCACTTCTGGCTAAACTGTGCATTATTATAGCATGAGTCATTCTGTTAACCTATTGTAATTTTACCAGACTCCACAGTGGCACAGGAATTGAACTGGGATATCCTATATATGTACAGTTCAAAGTATTTGAACGTTTTTCTATCCTTAGATAGCAACGATATCTTATCTGTCTTAAGAACGTCAAAACTGTGGTTGATAAGCATGTCACACTCACATGTAAAGTTTGAAGTTTAAGGAACTCAGCATGTGAAACAGCAGAGATGCTCTGGTAAACTTAAATTTTTTTCTTGACATATAGTGCAACTCTCAGATGTGTGAAGCAGTAGGTAAAATAATAAATAATCGCTGCCTTGAATCTGCAGGCAGACCGCCTGGATAGATTGCAAATGTTGGTCAGCGTTCCCTTCACTCCATCATGTCATCCTTACTTTTCATCAGCAGGGATGGTGTGAAGTAAACTCCCAGAAGGTTAAGAGGAGCTGTCTATTCATTTTCTTGCACAAAGATTGGCACCTTAATAAAACTTGCTGGAATAAATCTATGTTACTATGAATAAACTTCAGATATTCTTTCAACTCAATTTCAAGTATGCACTATTTAGTAAGAGACAGAAATACTAAACTTCTATATCCCCTAACATAAGATGTTGTAGCACCATACTTTTCAGGCATTCTGAAACATAAGCAATGAGTACACACACACACAAACACCTATTTTTTTTTTTTTGTCATGGAAACTCGCCTACCCTCTCTTTATCTTACTTCTGCTTTATTTCCATTGATGTTGCAAACGGTTTTATTCAGCTGCCAAAGTTAATAATGGTAAGCTAATCAAAATTAAGTGTGTTCATATTTCGCTGTTGTGCTGCACTTTGGTGTGTCTTGCTCTTTGGGATTCCTGACATAGTTTCATATAAATAAATTCCCTATGGTTAATCCTTAGCTGATAAACCAGTGCCCAAAAATTGTTACTACAAGGTAAAAGGAAGATTTATTTTATGAGTATTCTGGATTAACTCTGCACTTCCATCCATCTATCAACTAGCCTAGAGGGTTCTCAAAGTATGATCTGATGACCCCTGGCAGTCCTAAAACCCTTTCAGGGGACCTGTGAGATCAAAACCATTTTTATAACATCAAGAAATGACTTATCTTACAAGTGTACAGGGGAGTTTCCCAGAGGCCTCCCGACGTAATATTGCAACAGACTGAATGCAGAGGCAGATATCAGAAACCAGTTGTCTTCCATTGAGCCAGATATTGAAGAGATTTGTAATAATTTAGAAAAACATCACTCTTTTTTCTTTTGCAAATATTATTTTTCATTAAAATATGTAATTTATGTTAATAGGTGACTGTTATGTTTAAGTAAATTAAATAAACATTTCAACAATTTCCATTTTAATTTCTAATGCATTAAATATCGATTGATAAAACCCATATAAACAAAAGTTCTTTGGCATTTTCAGGAATCTGTAATTGCGTAAAGGGGACCCAGAGCCAAAAAGTTTGAAAACCACTGACCTAGCTCCCGATTAATTCTCCCATGTTAAACTCACAAAACACAGAGGAGAGAGAAAAGGTCAAGATCACAGGGTTCTTTATACTGACTTCCTCAAATGCTCAGGAATTACTCATATTGTAAGCATTAATTTGAATTACCATTGATTTGGTTTTCAATTTACACTCAATTACACTTAAATTTTTCCTATTAATATAACCAGACTGAACTCACAATTAATGAATTCTCCATAGTTAATTATAATAGCATCCCAGGAAGATGAAGTAGGAAAGTGAATTAACATTTATTGGGTCCCTACTACGTATCAGGCACCTTATAAATGGTAGGTGGTTAAGAGCAAAGGCTCTGGATTTTGACCGCCTCAAATCTGTCTCCACCACTGACTAGTTATGTGAGCTTGGGCAAGTTATTTAGGCTCTCTCTACCTTCATTTCCTCATCTGTAAAATGTCATGTCTCATCAGGTTGTCCTGAGAAGGAAATGAGTCATTACATTCAAAGCCCTTTGAATAGTACTTGATTCACACTAAGTACTAAATAAATGTTAATCACCTATATAATCTTCACTACAATCCTCGGCAGGAAGAGTTATTATCACCTCTTACTGGTAAGAAAATCGAGGCTCCTGGAAGAGCCTGTAATATAATCTCCACAAAGTTTGGAGATTGCAAGTGACAGAGGTGTTATTTAAGTCTGGGTCTACATGATGCAAAAGTTTTTGCACTAGATCAGCGGTTCTCAAACCCGAGTTTACATCAGAAACAGCCTACCCTCAGAGTTTCTGATGCCATAGCTCTGGGGTGGGACTGAGAATTTGCATTTTGAACAATTTCCCCGGAGATGCTGATGCTGCTGGTCCAAGAACTATACTTTGAGAACCTCTGCCCTAGAGACTAGGCTTGGTCACCAAGAACATTTATGCCCATAGCACCTAACACAGTCCAGGATATCTTCACTTTGCAGTATCGTGTTAATTTTGCAGCACTCCTCTTCTGAAACTTTTCAGATCCCCATTGTGATGTTTATGATCTCTTCTTTAAGTTTTGAACTTAAAGAATGACTTTACCAAATACTTCCTGAAACTCATGCCTTCTAGAAGTGAGGAAACAAGGCAACCTAGTTAATTGATAAAAAGCAAGAGGGGTTTTCCCCCAAAGCTTAAACTTCGTTCTTTCTCTTTATATGATTCCTACCCACTTACCCCAAAACAAAATCTTAGAATGAAGGATCTCACTCAGACTCCTTACTTTCCTTCCTTCTTTTAAATGTGATGTAAGCATACATATTAAGTCTAGACAACAGAAAAAAAAAAAAGGGCTTTCTCAAGGGAACCCAGCTTTGGAGTTTCTCAATTGCCTGAAATTCTGAAATCACCATGGCAAAATGGTGAAAGGAAATGAAAAATTAATTTTCTGAATCAAACTGAAGAGTCATCTTTGCCTATTGAGCTTCCCTCTCTAATGAAAAATCAGTAATGTGACTGGAAATTGGCAAAGTAATATGCAGAGATAAGTCAGTGGGTCAGGATGCATTTGTTGTAGTGATATAGAAGTACACTCCCAGTGTACTCTGTCCTATTTTAGATTATTTAGGTAAGATGTGCAGAGCTTAGCATCGGTCAAGATGAAAGAGAGACAATGATGGGATGTGAAGAAGAACTGACATTCTGTTGTCTCTGAAACAGAGACTAGGAACCCTGGATAATCACCATTCTTAACAAGAAGCATACAGCCAGAATAAGAGACTAGATACAGACGAATCACATGCTGAGAAAGTTAGGAGTTCCTTCCTATTTCATTCTAAAGGGGAAGTCCTCTGGAAGCTATGATTTCTCCTCTTCCTCTTTTCTATACTCTAATTACCACCCCCTTCCACTTTTCAATCATTGTTATTTTCCAATAAGTTGAGGAGAGAAGTAAGAAGGCTTTTATACAGAAGTTTATTTTCTAGTAAAGGAATTGCATAGGTGTTATATTTGAAGGAAAAGATTTTCCACTGAGGAAAGGAGAAAACAAAACAAAACAAAAAAGAATAACTTTGATGTGTAATTGACAGATTTGGGTTAGGTATTTGGAATAATTATCCAACTATTAGAAATATTTACTGCTGTTAGAGTAGCAATGCAAAGCAGCTTTTTAAGACTAGAATAGACGACTTCACCTGTGTTCATGGAAGAATGAACTTAAACAGAAACGGAACACTTAACAGAACACTTAAACAGAAAGCCTACGATGCTATGAAAATAGAAAGTCAACATTGAATCACGGTGTCTGGCTTCAGTGGGATTTTTCCAGGCCTTGCCCAGGTTAGTAATTGATCACTGAGAACCCTCCATATGTCAGTCACCATGGTAGGTATCAGTGATACAAAAATGAATAGGACAAGACCCCTGCCCTCAAGTTGCTTTTGATCATTCTAGTGATTATGCCCAGACATTCTATTTCCCCTTAGATGTTTACTGCCCAGCTAAGCAGATTTACCTCACGTGAAACCTCCTCAGTTCTCTGCTTTTCTCAGACGTAAGTACAAGACTACATCCCAATAAAGATACGTTTCCCTTATCTCCCTAACTCTTCTCAGCTGCACCCAAGATGTCCTGAAAATGGCACTATACACCATCAATTCATTAACTCATCTATCGGAGCAGAGTTAGGCAGGAGAGCTGCCACTTGATTGATAATAATAAACCTCCAAGAACAAGCTTGAGTGCCCGACTGTTAGAGTCGTCAGCAAAATCCACAGACTTAATTATACCCAAGTAATTGCACAAAAGATCATCCATTATTCTAACTACTCTGAAAGAGGAGAGCCCATACCCTGCAACGACTTTGTAGTAGAATAAATGGAGATCTATTCATTAGGATCATGAAATAAAATGGAAATCTATTTTCTTTTCAGAGCAATGTGATTACCATCACCAGTAATAATATTAAAGGAGGAAAAACATACTGTCTGTTGGGACACGGCTTGCCTTTTTGCCTTGGTCTTCTTTCTTCCTTTGAAGTGATCATGGTACATGAGACCTGGATAACCTGGACTCATCCCAAACATTCCGCCCTGGTGCTCAGATTTGGAACTTCTTAAACAAAAAGACTCAGCATCCTCAATTTACAATCACTTCTCTCCACCCATTCTAAGAGCTTTTTGTTGTTTCTTTCTTTCTTTTTTTAAGATCCCTTTGGTTATATTCTCAGTGTGCAGATTAAAAGACTAATGCAGCATTCTTCTTATAGAAAGACTGGTTTAAATTGGAAATGGAACTAGGTATTGAGCAGTTACAGAGGCTAAAAAAGTAGAAATAAGATCTTAGCAGAAGAAGGAGTAGGTATTTGATTTTTTTTTTTTTTGGTAATATAAAAGCAGGATTTGGAGCAAGGATTATAGAGCAGGGATAAGTGGCTTGAGGAGGAGAAGAAAGAATAAGGTGATATATGGCCAACCCCAAAGAAGCTTGTATTTTACTTCATTTTAATTAGGGATTAAATATATTTGTGAACACTGAAATTATAATGCTGAAGGATGGACTGAACAGAAGAGGAGCTTTGATTTGAAATTTTAGAAGTTTTTTCCTAATAGAAACGTGACAGCTGATTGGGAAAGAAGAGGAGGGCTTGTGCAACAAAAAGAAGAAGGGCTTTAGATCTCTTGGCTGGAACTCTAGGGAAAAACAACTAAAGGAGATTTGGAGAGGAAAAGAATGAGAGAGGAGACATAATTGGACAGAGCCTAAAGGAAACAATTCCAACACATCAGGCATTGAGAAGGCGTCCCCAGACAGGGAAGGCAGATCACTGCCCAGGGGCACAGATATGCTTCTTTTGTTTGTTTGTTTTCCTGAAGTCTTATGTGTGTATATTCATAAGATACATAACTTTTAAAAAGATATCTAGAATTCAATTCTCTTATTTCACCCCAATAACATTCTTCTGAAGCAATTAGGAGAGATACCCTGAGTGTCATTTTACACATGGTAAAGCTGAGGCATATGGACGAGAGACTCCAAATCAAATTTAATGGAAGAACTAGGAGTAAATTTCAAGCCCACTGATCTCAAGTCTGGCTGTTTCACTTCTCTGCTTTCTCCATGGAAGTTGCATGCCTTCACCTACCCCGTTTTTGGACTCAGGTAGAGGGAAGAGACCTGTGGTCCATACTGAAATATCCAAATTTAAAAAAAAATAGATTGTCACCTTTAAAATCTAAAGAGCTGCCAGGTAAAGGAAACATTAAACTTAATCACACAAAAGACAGAACCAAGAGTAGAGGGTGAAAGCTACAGGGAGGCAAATTTCCATTCATCATAAAAAAAGAGCTTTTTAATACTTAGAATTTTCTAAAAATAGAGTAGGTCCTTTACTAATAATGAGTTCCCTGTGACATGAGATATTCCAGTAGAGACTGGATGGCCATCTGTCAGGGATACTGCAGAGAGTTATGACCTGGTTTGAAAGTTGGACTTCGTGACATCTAAGGAATCCTCCAAAGATTATATGGCTCTTTGGCTTTTGTTCTTCATAGTCTCAGACTCATTCTAGCTTCCGTCTCATGTCCACTAGAACAAAGCGGTCATCTGCTGAACCAGGGGAAATGAGCAGAGAAAGAATAAAGCTGCAAATCTCCACTACTCCCTTTGAAATGTAAAGACTTATAGTAAGACTCTTGTTTTCACTGAAAATATTTCCTCTTATTCTTCCCTAGAAATTCTTTGCTAAATTTCCCCATGAGTCAGATAGACTTGAGAGATTTCACTTGTCTGTTTCCTCAGCACACAGAGGTTCTGATCAAGATATTTATATTTCTGGCTTATGGAGATACAACTTTTCAATATCCAGAAAATTTGTGAACACTTCATTAGAATTATTTAAAAAGCATTGTAATATCAGCTTCCTATGTGCTTAATCTTCTCCTGAATCAAAGCACGTAACAGAAAATTTCAGCAGCTGGTTGAACAACCCTGAAAAACCCAAAACTTCAACTAATATTTGAGCTGTAATCAAGAAATGTTATTCAGTCTTCACCACAGGTCACTCTCCATGAAGTTTCACAAGAGTTAGAGCTACTCGACTCAATTTAGGTTCATTACTAACAAGTTACGGTCACTGGATCTAATTTCTTTATTTAAAAGGATTATTAGATTAGATAGCCTTAGCTTGTGGGAAGCATAGCAAACATGGACATGGTATGCCTGGATTTTAGCAAGGGATTTTATGAGGTCAGTCACCATGATCTGAACAAAAGCCTGATCTACTGAACTGGAAACAAATATTTTAGATGAAAGATGATAATTTTTAAAACATCCAGACCCAAACAGTATTAAGCAATGAATACTGAGAAGTAAGAAGGTTTTCTTTCCTTAGTTCTAGCATTAATTATTAAAGTTGTTTTCTAAGTCTGGGCTGGTAACTCATCACATTTTCAGGTAACACATAGCTCAAGATGGATAACAAACATGCTAAACATGAGAATTAAACTCCAAGATGTTTGTCAGACTGGACCAAGAAATGAAGCATTGTAAGACGAAGTTGAACAGATAAGTGTGTATGCATTTTAGACTGGAAAAGCAACCAAACTTGAAAAAAAATGAGGCAATGACATGATACAGCAGCATGACATGTGATGAGGTCTTAAGGACGTTAGTTTGAGTAAAGAGAGTAATATGATTCCTCAAAAAAAAAAAAAAAGGAAAGAAAGAAATAAAATAGGAGACTAGGTGTGAGATTGTGATTTATAATAAGAAATATATATTTGGTCTCTGACCTCCTGTTCCTGGCACAGAGCTCCTGAAACCCTTGTAAATCCCTAAGTGTAAGAGCATTAGAAACATCTTTTGTTCTGATGAGGCTACTCTGGGTGGGCTCCTGGATATACGCTGGATGGGAAATGGTCACCAAAAAAAAGAAGCTGTGATAAGAAGCTTAGATTTTTTAGCATACCACCACCACCACAAACATTCTCCAGAGAGGAGAGAGGAGTTGGAAATGGAGTTAAATGATTGATATGCCTATGTATGAAGCCTCCATAAAAATCCCCAAAGTACGGGGGTTGGGGAGCTTCCAGGTGGATAAATGCATCCACGTATCAGGAGGGTGGCATATTCCAATTCCATGGGAACAGAAGCTGCTGGGCTTGGAACCCTCGCAGACCTTAACCTGTGTGTCTCTTCATCTGGCTGTTCATCTGTATCCTTTATCATATCTTTTAGTAAACTGGTAAGCACAAGTGTTTCCCTGACTTCTGTGAGCTGTTCTAGCAAAATAATGGAATCCTAGGACAGAGGAGGTCATGGGAACCTCTGACTTGTAGCCAAGTCAGACAGAAGTTGCAAGTAACTTGGGAACCCGCTACTTTTGATTGACATCTGAAGTGAGGGGCAGTCTCGTGAGACCCAGCCTACAACTTGTGGGATCTGATGCGATCTCTAGGTAGATAGTGGCAGAATAAAGTTAAATTTTAAGGACATCCAGATGCAGAATTGCTTGGGCGGGCGGGGGGGAAATACATCTGGTGTCATGAGAAAAATAGGAGGAGTACTGAGGTTTTTAATTCAAGGTGATATTCACAGAAGCACAAAATCTAGAATAAAGAAACTTCCATGTTCAGGCAATTCCTTGAGAGCTGCATTTTTGTTTTGAACTTTGCATTTTTTTTTAACAGATTTTAGTTCAAAAAGAAATCACTTAGGAAGATAAAATAGTAAAGAGAAGCCTTGAGCCCAAACTGACTGAAGAAACATTGAAGGACATAGAACATTTTACCCAAAGAGAACATGATTACCATCTTCAAATAGTCCCATGGCTTGGATGTGACTCAGATACTGAATTTGTCCCCTACAGCTCCAAAGAGTTAGAACTACTAGAACCACTGAAAGGAAGATAAAACAGAAACTTTAGTTCATCTAAAGGTGAATTTCTAATAATCAAAAGTATACAAAAACTGAATGGGTTTCCCCACTATAGGTTTTCAATCAAGGACCAAATGCCCAAGCGAGAATGTTGTAAAATTCATGCATTCAATGACATCTGAACTGTGTAAAGGAAAACAACAAAGCAACAGCAAAGCAGAGGCTTCCCACACTCGAAGCTTATGACTCTAGGATAGATAAATGAATGCCAGGAGATTAAAGCTCAATTTCCTCCCTTTTCAATTTGCCAAAATCATTTATTCTCTCTCTACTTCTATTTTCTTGCCTGTGAAATGAAGGTAATTCTTTTTGCCTTTGGAGACCAGATGGGAAAGTCTGTAATGAGTTTGGAGCCCAGAGTATTCCTCACTGTAAATCCTCCATGTGTTTCTGTTGCTGTTTTTTCAGGAGATTCAAACTTTCCTGCCTGAATTTAAGAATTGGGTTCAAAGTTTTGGGGGCGTGCTCTCAAATCATTTCTTCCTCTCTCTTGAAAACCCAAGTGAGATGGGTTTTGAGCCAGTTTCCTTAGTGGTGCAAATAGCAATACAGCTGCTGGATGTTCCCAAGGCTTTACATGAATTGTGTTCTGCTAACCCAGGAACCCCCAGATTTTACTTAAACACATTGGCCTTGGACCAGCCTCTAAACAAAGGCCAACCTGCTGAGGTGGAGCTGAATAGGAGACAATGGAAGGGGGTGGTTAAAACCAATTCCAAATAGTACTTTCAATACATTTCAAATATGAACTCAATTGTTAACAATATTTTTTCTTGGATTTAATATTTCTTTTCTCAGACCTTTCATTTCTCAGACCCATTTGCCCAGAAAAAGAGCAAATGAATTACTGGGGGGAGAAAGCCATGAAAGAGAATGCATGTTAGCATAGGGAATTCTTCCATGACTCAAACACAAAGAGTGAAGGAGGGTAGAAAATCTCAAGGCAAATGTGACCTCCACTAAATGCTGAGATTTGTCCATTTCAAAATTCCTGACTTCTAAATTAAACTCTCCTCAATGTTGCCATAATGGTTACGAATATAAGAAAGCTTTTATTTTTGACATCTTACTTACTTTTGTTGACAAATTGGTTTTTTTCCCCCCATTTTCTTTTTCTTTTCCTTTGGTGTTTACACAAAAAGAAAAAAATAGAACACTCAATTCTGCCAAGATAGACAAAATTGCAAAGGATATAGGCTATTTGTTTTAGTTAGGTCCACTGATTGAAAATGTTCAATTTTTAGTAAATAGTGATGGAAGATAAACTGCATTAATTTTGTAAAGTGTGATAAGGGCTCTGAAAAAGAGAATAATCATACTAAAAGGAGAATAATCATACAAGTAGGTTGTCAGAATACAATGAAAAATATATACCATACTTTCTCAAAGATAAATTATGCACTGGAGTGAAAGTTCTTAAATAGCTCCTAATGCTTCTGCCAAGAGAGAACTCATAGCAGACATCTGTTGCTCGACTACGGATTTATCATTTTAGTTGACTGATGTCATTGATCGGGGATGTAAGTATCACCTATTTTCCCAACATTAGACTTTCTTATTGTTTCCTCCATATTATTCATACTTAACTTGGGTAAGAGGCATGACTGATATTCTCAGTACCCAGTCCCTAGTAAAACATAGGAAAGGCTCTCCCAGGTATGTTGGTTTAGCTGCGGCATAGTCCATGCCTAAGGCTAGAGTAACTGAGATCTCAACAGAAGACAGGAATGTTGTAAGGTAATGACTGTCAGGCATGAGATGAGAGACAAGAAGACCTTTAAGTTCACTTCTAATGATAAGGGACATTATTACTGGATCTTCAAATTTTATAGAAAGAAAACATCAAGTCATGGCATCTAGAGTCATGTGCACACCAACATGAAGACAGCAGTTAAAAGTTCAATCATCAAAAATGTTGAGATATTCAGTATTACGGAGATTAAATGTTCGTCTTTCTGAAGTAATTTTATTTTGCTTTTTTACAGCTAGTTTCAGTTGTGGACTGGAGGGAAAAGATATAAAAACCCAAATGGATATTTGGCAACTGTCCTAGTCTGTTTGGGCTGTTGTAACAAAATACAACAGACTGGGTGACTTACAAACCACAGAAATGTGTTTCTCACATTCTGGAGGCTGAGCAGTCCAAGACCATGGTGCTGGCAGATTCTGATGAGGCAGCTGTCTGATAAGAACTTGCTTTCTGGTTCCATTAACTTTTTGCTGTGTCTTCCCAGGACAGAAGGTGCAAGGGAGGTTCCCTGGTCTTTTATAAGGGCAGAGCCCTCATGAACCTCATCGTTTTCTAAAGGCCCCTCCTCTAAATACACCACACTGCAGATTAGGTTTTCACATACGGTTTTGGGCATGAAATGGGGAGTAGACACACACTCAGTCTATAGCAGTAACTATTTGATCAGTGTAGATTAACAAAAATGGGATGTAATCAGAAATCAGTCAACGTTTTCTGTAGATGGCCAGAGACCCACAGTCTCTGGGTCTCTGTGGCAATTTCTCAACTCCGCCGGTAAAGGCCCCGGGCCGTGTGTAATGGAGAGTTTCTCTGTTACAGCAAGACTGAGTTTTCAAAAACAGGTGGTGGTCCAAATTCAGCCTGCTTGGCCTTACTTGTACTTTGCCCATCCTTAATGTAGATAATGAGGTAGCTGAATCAAAAATTTAGAACTAAATGAAACCCAAGCAAATCATACAGTTCAGGCAGTTATAAAGTGTAATCTCCACTTTTATACCTACTACAACAGTTTCAAAGAGATTAAAGGATTTTTCCCACAGCCATACAAAATAAACAGCTCTCCTATTTGTTTAGACAATGACTAATTTTTCCAAGTGCACCAAACTGAATATCCTGATCACCCGCAAATCCCCCCTAATAATCTAAAAATAGATCCAGACCAAGTGGATTTAATCTTAGTAACAGTTTTGAATTGGTCCAACTAATGCCAAAGATTGCCATTAACAAGCTGCACATTCGGAATTGACCCATCACAATTAAACTCCTTGTGAACTATTCAAATACATTTTGTATTACGAAAGCTCAATTTAGAGATTTGTTTCCACAGATGTGGTTTGCAATTTTTGGTAGGGGAAAAAAAAAGAGGGAGAGGAGAAAAACTGTAAAATCGATCAAAAAGCATTTGTTGAATTATGAACCTGTAGCCAGTAGAGCACATACGAAGCATTAAGAGTCTTGGAAATTGTGATCTCTGAAAAGTTTACATTCTACTTGGGACAGACTGTAGTTCATTCCCACGTGCATTTAGTAAGAGTTATTATATACCAGGCAAAAATACATAAGGTACTGTCCACTTCTGAGATGCTCACAGACCAGCGGGACTATGAAGCAAAGCATGTCCTATTTGCACCTCCCTTCCCTGCATGTTTCCTCTCTAGTTTGTGGTGCAAACCAAGCTCATTGCTGATTTTTTGCTCATGCTTTTCTCTTTTTCTATAGAGCAGTTTCTCCCACTAAAGCACCATTACATGTAAGTGTACAGAGATGGGGCACTTGCAAATTTTAGGTAAGATTCTTAGACAACTTGAAGAATGACTTGAGATTATGCAGGCAAAGATGGGAGACACTTAACTACTGAAAAAGAACGGCACATGAGTGAGGAAATAGTGTCATGAAACATCCTGTTGTGCACTGTGAAGTACAAGTTTCACAGGCAAGGGAGGAACTACAAACGATGGGGCTGGAGAGCTGGGGACCAGGTCACAGTAGGCCATGCATACTTAAGCATAACTAACAACTGGCCACTTATAAACAGTTTAAGTTTCTAAAATCTGTGCCCAGTTGATATACAACCTATATCTAATGGCCACCAAAGCCAACACCATTCATTGTATACCCACATGGAGATTCTGACGTGTTCCCTCTGCTTAGAGAATGCAGAAGAAAAGTTTGGCAGAAAGAAGTAACAAAGGAGCTAAAGATTTTTAATCAAGTTGTTAGTTAGGTTTGGTGTTTGACGTAAAGCCTTAGTTCTCTTTCTTCCCCAAAATCTTTAATAAAACTTGTATTACAGCTAATACTTTCTAAAGGTAGATTTGTTTTCTGAAGATTTCATGAATGAAGAAGCATTTGTCCTTAAGGCTGATGCTGGTTCAAGAGCAGAGTTTCTCCATGGAGGCCCAGTCATAAACTGGTTATATTCAATATTTCTTATTTTCCAGAACTATGCTCAGTGCTATAGACAGAAAGATGAATTCTACCTTGGAAGATAAACATGAACAAAGAATAATCATAAAATAATGATAAGCGTTTAAAAAACAAATAGAAGCACATACCAATGATATGGAGGCATGAAGGAGGGATGATAGTTTTACCTAGGGAGGTCCCAAGAAGGCTTTCCAGAGGAGATGACATTTGAGCTGATCTTGAAACATAATTGAGAGCTCACAAAAAAGAGAAAAGAGTTAGGAAAGTTACTTAAGAGAAAGAAAAAAAATGCTTAGAGAAAGCATTGTGTTTTAGGAGACTGTACGTAGATTTGAGCGGTTGAAGCACAGGTCGTATGAGGCTGATGAGGAAGGAGTCATGGAGAGGAGGGATGTGAGTGAGCAAAAATTGTTGAAGTCTCGAGAGAAGATATAGGATCAATAGGATCAATACATATGACTTGAACTAAGCCCTGAAGAATGGGGAACACTGATACCATAACAGATCAACCAAGAGGGTCCCAGTGACATCTCATCACTTCTATACTTCAATACTTACTAAGTGCTGAAAGCGGAATAGCACGCAGCTTGATTTACTGATTGACTAATCATCACAGATATCACTAGAAACCTAACCTGGATCTTCAGCTGTCCCTCTAACTACTTAAGCACAAGATTTGCAGATGAAAATGTATTCCAAATAGTCATCAATATGAAAGAATGCTGACAGGTGCTTTAAATATTTGGAATGATACTATGATTGATATATATATATACATATATTAGTTTTTAGAAACCTGCATTCTAGAATATTGGAAATCACATTTTCTACTTCCCTCCTTGCTTCTACTTTAAGTATAACAATACCTAAATCATACAGCTCACCAAGTACATATATCCTGCCTTTCACAGCCATTAAAAATTCATTTAAAAAACAGCCATTGCGTATCTGCTCCGTAACAGGCAAAGATGATGTGATACTCTACTGGTATATGAAGAGTCCATAAAATCATGATAGAAATCAGATTATAAAATAGCAAGTAAAATATGACTGTTTTTATTAAATGACTTACATATGCATATTATATATGTATATGTGCACGCGCGCGTGCTCGCACACACACACGCACACACACGTTAAGCCAAACCTGAATTGTTCCATTCAGGAGACTTTTCCTTCTACCTACCCTGTTTTTCACGTTATGTACCTCAAAATCATTTCTTAAAATCAACAGGAAGATAAAAAATGATTAAGCATTAAGTAGCTTTCTTTATATGCTTTCCAAGTACCAGAATTTAAATAGTGCATTAAATCTCAAAACCCAGCAACAGAAGCAGCAACAAAATTTTAATATGAAAAGTCCCTGCACTCAGAGCACATAGGACAGTCTTTTCTTAAAGGGATGGACAGGCCAAAAGCCTTCTCCATGCAATGAAACTGGCCCACTTTTTCTAAAAGTTTAGGGCCAGACGTCCAGACTCCACACTGAAATGCTAGAAGTCTGTCCTCAAGAAGAACTAAATCTCTGTCCTGCTGGCTGCTGTTATCCCAGCTTCAAATCCCATTTCAGTTTATCCATTTTAATCAAAACATTTATGTTTATCTTGGCCAAGAAGGTTTGTAATCCCCCTCATTAAGATTTTTAATAGATACTGCAAGTCTTAGAGCAAGAACCACTAAGAAGCAATTTAAAATAACCACCATGTCAGCCTTATAGGTTGTGTTGGACTGTAGGAAAAAGATAAAAATATAATATTAATAAACAAGAGAATTTCAACTCCTAACTGCTTTGCCATTATGTTAATCCAAATGTTTAACATCCTTCTGTATAAAAACTGTATTAAATAGTATAATGAGGTTTTATGATGTTGAATAATATTAAAAAATATATCAAAAATATTTTAAATGTTGAGTTTTTATGTACCTTGTGGCTCAGATTAACCCAATAGCTAAACCATTTCCCAATCATATTAGCATCAAGCTTGTCATTTTTGTCTACAGCAGCCTGAGGAATAGAGGACCAGAAGCAGTACCTTGGATGGAGGAGTAATCTGCAGGGAAAGTCACAAGGTATGTCACATGTGGGTAAATTCCTTTCAGAGGGGAAAAATTTGGAAATTTCTTGGAGGAGTTTGGAAGATCCTGAAGAATCTATTAAATCAGTACTAAGTCATTTAATTCAGTGAAGTGCCCTAATAGTAAATTCCATATCTAAATATTAATCTGTAATTGGGGATATATGGCTAAAATTAATAACATGTTCAACTTTACTCTTTAAATGTATATTGTTTCATCGTGTCCTTATACATCATTGATAGATTTCAATATTAACCTATATCAACTCAAGCTATACCTATCAGTTGACCTAAGCCATACCTATGAATTGACCAATGAATTCATAGGTAGTAGACAGATACAGCAAGCTTTGTTTTGTCTGACCTGATAAACCTGAGGCCTTTATCTCAGCCCAGCTTTTTAGGTAAGAATGTTTGTGTGAGATTCATCATGTTATATAGCACAAATATTCCACTTGTCACATTTCCACCTATTTTTACCACATTCTATCCACAGACTTGTCATTTATTTGTTGAGTCTTTGATCCACACCAAGCTTTTCTCAACTGTATAAAATGTACAACCTTAAGTAAAATCAGTATTTTTTTAAAAGATTAGAAAATGTCATTAGTTTAAAAGATAGAGCATTGGGAGACTGGCACTCTGTAGAGTCTAGAAGAGGACTGAGCCTTAGAGAATGAGTGTTGGTGCCACTCAGGAAGGAAGTACCTGGGTGAAAACACTGCTTCCTCGAATGTGACGATGTCACCAACAGACTCTTGGTGATGGAGCAGGCTGGTTCATACACAGCTTTCACGAGTAGTGACCCACCTTTGCTAGCCAGTTAGCCTGCCCCAAACAAAGGCTTGGTATGTTTCCCACCACCACACTCATTTAGATTTGCAGAGGGAGCTAATTTTCCAAGAGCTGACGTTTTCTCTTAAGTTCTGTGCCTGCCCTTAAAATGTGCTACCACCCATGCAGGCAGTGCCTCTCCTATATGAACAATAACAACAATGCAAAAACGATCACAGAAGGACAATTGTAGACTTCTGAGAAGAACTTATAAATGATCTAATCCAAGGATTTTCAAACATTGTTTTCCTGTTTAGCTGCAGAATCCTTTCAATAAAGAAAACTTTATTCGGAAGAAAAAATAAATCAAATAAAGATGAAGCTATTCTGGTGAACGGAGGGACCAGTGTTTTCCCCAGCATGGCCCCGAGCCAGGGGCTGCGATGGAGGACAGTGTAAACCTCCCAGCTAGCACTGCCCCTGCCTCAGAGCCAGAGTTCACAGTAGGGCTGATGTGGCCTTTTTTTTTTTTTTTAATTGAAGTATAGTCAGTTACAATGTGTCAATTTCTGGTATACAGCATAATGTTTTAGTCATACATACACACACTTACATTCATTTTTAGATTCTTTTTCATTTTAGATTACAAGATATTGAATATAGTTCCCTGTGCTATACAGAAGAAATTTATTTTTTATCTATTTTATATAGAGTAGCTAATATTTGCAAATCTCTAACTCCCAATTTATCCCTTTTCACCTCCTTTCTTTTTATTTAATAGATGAAGGAACTAAGGCCCTTGGGAGTGAAGCAACTTCTCCAGGACCACAGAGATGGTGGCAGAGTTGTCAATCTATTTTTTACAAGGCATTCTTTTTCACAATACAAAAATTGCATTTTTACAGTAATTCCTAAGTTCCTTAGCACTTCTAAATTGATTTCCCTTTATTTCATTTGACTAACACCATGAGTTTGTGGCCCAGTCAAGGTAAAATTTTTCTTATCCCAGATTTACACATGAGGAATTGAGGCTCAGAGCACTAAAGGATTTATCCCCAGTGAACTTTCTCATAAGGGGCGGAGGGGGTTAGGTGGTAGGTCCTCCAGAACGCTGCTCAGTTTTATCCACTGTGTGATGTCCTCATGATTCATATGGAAATTTTTTCCATAAATATCAAATAACTAATGCCAAAGAGGCTAGCATTTGATTTTCAACTGATTTATGCCTTTAAAATAAAAATAGGAGTAATTAATATTAACAATTAACCCTTAATATCAAGGAGTACTAGGATTAAATTATATATATAGCAATGCAAAGAGGTCATTTGGGTGTCTCAGCGAACCTCAGTCATTTATAGCTAAATTCAAAATAAACTTCCTAATTTACCTTGAAACTTGTTTTGGTTTTTTGTTTTGTTTTGTTTTGTTTTTGGCTTGTTGGGAGCTTATTCAAACATCAAAGGTCCTAAATAACTTTTTCAAGTGTCAAACTCCCATGGTTTTTCCCTGCTCCTGGTTTCCATTTGCCTTAACTAAAGAGAGGAAAAAACCCACTGAGTTAGAATTAAGCTCGGCTGTCACCAGCTGTCATCAGTCCGCATTCCTAAAAGGAGTCTGGCCAACAGTATCAGTGATAGGAAAACCCAATTTCCCTGCAGCCTGCTCCGTTCTCTCTTCCCTACTTCTGCAACTCCGCTCTTAGCTAATTTAATGTGGAACCTTGAACATGGCTCCCTGTGCTCTTGGGGTTGAGTCCAAACAGCTCTCTTCACAATGGAGAACATAATCCACCTCAGTCTCTCCATCCTTTCAAATCTGAAAACATTCTCCTGGGGGTGCAGCTCATCTTTCAGAGATTTAAACTTTTTCTTTCATGCAGCTTGACAGAAACCACAAGGGAGGAAAGATTATGGCCACACCATATGTCTGCTTCTCCATGGCTCTGTGAGTGTGTGTGTGAGTGAGAGACAGAGAGAGAGAGAGAGAGAATGGGTGTGTGTGTGTGTGTGTGCACACGCGTGCACACGTGGGTTTTCCCAATGAGAGGGGAGTATATTTTCTCTTTTCAAGGAGAAAGATTCTCCCCTCCCCTTAGGTTTCAAGCTGCTGGATGCTTGCTGATTAATTTAAATCTACACACAACTGGTTCCCTTATTAATGATTCTGCCAGGTTTCCAGAACATAGCAGGATTAACCTGCTCTGAATGCAGACTGTTCTTTCTTAAAGGGGCCATTGCCTTTCATGTAAGAACATAAGAGGATACATCACATGGCAATACCATTGCTTGTTCCTGGGCAATACCATGAGGTGACTCCAAACACTTGAAAATACAGTTGTGCTCTCCAAGTTAAAGGTGGCAAAGTCCCCATACGCCCAAAGCATGGTAAAGATCAGCCATCTAGGCGGAAAGCCTCAGAAATTTCCTAAACATGTGTAAATTAGTCAGGAAAGTCCCAAACTCCAACCAAGGCAACTGGAGAAAATCTCAAAGAGTTAAAGTGAGGCTGAAATGAGATTGAAATTTAGTTCAACACAAATCTAAGCAATTCCACTGAACCATGTTTGAGGAAAGATCAGGTGAACAGCAGGAGTTTTAAAAGCAATAACAGAAATAAAGGGCAACAGCAGGGACAGACACTGGTAGTGCTCATCTAAGAATCGTCTGAAAGAGACAGACTTTGGCCAGACCCACTTCATGCTAGATGAGCAGACCCAAAGCCTCCTTAAAATTCTGACATCACCCAACTCACTGTGACTCTGATTTCAGACACCACACTGCAGCTTCCCACACAGTTCGCTTTAAGGAAGGTGCTAGGTGGGTGGGGCTGAAGCAAATGATCACTACACATCCTGTGCGCATGTGCTTGTGGGTATACGCAGATCTAATAAACACGAGTCGGCTTCAGATCTCCTTTCAGCAGATTCCTTGCTCAAAATGCTGAGGTCTGCAGATTGGAGGGGCAGAGCCTGAACCCCAGCAAATCCTTAAAGATAAGTGGCACCCCATGGGTGTCTGCCTGAGAGGCTAAGCATCTATGTGCAAGACAGATTAGCTTATTATACCACAGGACTTCTTGAACCACCATTAAGGTAAAAAAGAAAAAAAAAACCTTTCAACACACTCACCTCACAGAATTGTGGAGAGAATTAAACGGGAACAGGAATCCAGCTCATAGGGAACACGCAATTCTTAGTCATCATCTTACACAAGGCCTCCTCTGTTATACCTTACAGGGCATGAGAACCTCAAAAAGCATTCTATTTAACTGATTTCCTAGTTTCTGAGACCTCAGATAAATGGCACGTGGATGACACACATGATGACAAGAAAAAATGTCCTGGGTTTTTCTACAGTTTATCTGACAGCCACAAATAAAGTCACAAATCTACAAGGCTCCAGAGAGGCACAATCCAAGCGACCATCTCTAAACTTTATACAAGGTGAGCGGGTTCGCTCACAAAGATGAAATGAGACTGTTTCTACTTTCAAGGAGCTTACAATATACAGCAAGGAAACAGACACACAAACAGCTGATGATCCTTCGCCCTCTGTGATCTCTGTGAGCTGGACTGTGATTTGATTGTGCTGGGTATTCCAAAGGGGTTGTGGTTTGAATTTTTTTTTAAAGGGACAATACATAAGATCAGTTTTACAGCATGCATGTGTATGCAGCCTAATGCAACAAATAAACTTCCCAGGTATTGGAAGAGAGGGTGAGGAAAGCCAAGACAAGGGAATTTAATGTTTTTTAAGCAAGGGAAAAGATGAGGGATTAAATATTTCCCCATGGTTGCTAGGTGTTCTCTCTTACTATTCTGGAGCTGAAAACACCAATCAAAGAAACTACAGACTACAAAATGTGCCGTGGATAGCAGGTTTGGGCACTGTCCAGTAATCTCTGTTCCCACCAAACTCCATACAGTTCCCAGAGCTGAGATTTCCTCTAAATCCAGGATTTAGCCATGTGTCTCCATGGCAAGCCCGAGGTTCAATTCCAGGAATCAGGTTTGGCCTTTCTCCTAGTACATTAACAAGACTCCAGTAAGAACTACAGCCTGTCAGCAACACAAACTCAAAGATTAAGACCAGCATCATCACAGTATCTTCCAGCAAAGCAAAGATGTCCAGGAAATGATATTTCTGACTTTGTAAGAAAGCCAAAAATGCAATGAAATATGAGAAGACCAAAGGGAAGAACAGAGGTCAGAAGTACAAAATGATCTTTAAAACCCTGCATTTTCACTAACCACATATTTAAATAAAATGAGAAAAAAAAGAACCACTCGAAAGCAAGAATGCATGGTTCCAACAGGTTTCAATGTCCATTTTTTTTCCTAAAATCAAACATTTGTGTAACCTCTGATCATACGAATGGTGTAAAAATTTTAGCCATATGACAGATTCTACCTAATGTTTGTCTCAGCAAAGCAACTGAACCCCTTTCAAAGTATCTTTCCAAATAAGAAACTTGTTTAACTTTTCCGTACTCTGTGTGTCTTAGAAATACTACCACATCCTTCACTCCCCTCTATCTTGGATAGCTTAAGAAAGTTAAATTTCTAACCTGCTTCCACCAGAGGGCAGTGAATAAAAAACAACCTGTTCACTGAACACAATTTCTTCTAGAAATTTGGATGTAAACAAATGTTATTTTCCCATTAACCTGCATTACAGGCTCAGAGATGATCACTGCTGCAAACGACTGGTCACTCCTGGACATCTCCTTAACTTTCTAGCTCTATCACAGGCAGCAGGACCTGTGAACATGTCCCAGAATGAAGTATGGGAGGCTGTTTTTATAAAATGAAAACATATCCCTTCACCTTCAAAAGCACCCATTCTTCAAGATTTGCAGATACTAACTAATATATATAAAATAGATTATCAACAAGTTTATACTGTATAGCACAGGGAACTATATTCACTATCTTGTAGTAACTTACGGTGAAAAAGAATATGAAAACGAATAAATGCATGTTCCTATATGACTGAAGCATTGTGCTGCATACCACAAATTGACACAGCATTGTAAACTGATTATGCTTCAATAAATATATATATAAAGTAAAATATACATAGAGAGAGAGTACCCATTCTGTCCACTCACCCATGGCCTGCCTGGGGGTCTAAAGCCCCACCCCTGCGGGTCCAGGAGCTGTGTGGGCACCACTGACTGCATATCACTGTTGTCAGGACAGACGCTGGCAAGAGGCCACAGGAGCACTCTGGCAAGAGCTGTGGCTGCCAAGCAGGAATCTGGCAAGAAAAGGAAGGACAGGGATGCCACCCAGTGGTCAGCCAGCGGCCTTGCTGCCTGTGTGATCCACAGCACCGCCTCAATAGAAAGCCCGAGAATACAGTTTGCAGGCTCCGCATCTGGAAGGTAGCGGGGCCAAGAGAAACCATCATGCCAATCTGACTACATCTCAGCCACACAGCCTACCTGTCTCAATTGTGAAGCGAGGATGAAGGAAGTGACCTTGAGCCAGGGATCTGGGTGCTAACTGGAAAAGCCACCTGGCTGAGAGGCTCTCAAGGGCAGCTGCTTCTCAGAACCGCCCTGTGGCTTTTCAGACACTGAGCCCTGGGACCACCAAGGCCTCCTGAGTTACTGCCTCCAGGGATAAGGCTTAAGAAATGATTATTTCTAAAAAGATTTCTGGATGACTCTGATGCAGTAAGTCTCAGCTAGACCCAAGACTGCCTTGCGGGAACCCAGTGAGTTAGCCCATTCTTCCATCTCTAGGCAGAATCATGCTTCGGGTTCCTCAGCTCTGCAACTTTTTTTTTTCCTGACTCTAAAAGCTTTACACATATATTCTAGTCATCCACTCTAGGGTCGAAAATCCTCAACCATCAGGGAATTCTCCTTTCTGGTCAGTCCACAATCTGTTGTGTATTAGCTACATAACCTAGCCTTCGAACACCTCATGAATATGTGGGATTATGACAGCCCTTACTCTGTAGGTTTGTGGGAGAAAGTAAAATGCTTAGAGCAGTAGCCATCACTTAGTAAGGACTGAAATGCTTGCTATTGGTCTCCGTTATTATTATTCTCTTCCAGCTGCTCTTTTAGCGTACTTATTTTCATTTGCTTGGTCCCTAAGGATATAGTGATCGTGCTGAGTCTAGGGCTTGATGTCCAGCTGGCTGTCTTTCCTGTCTGCCCCAACCTTCCCCAGGCCTGTGCAGCTCTTGCTGTTACTGAGAGATTTTCCTACAGGCTCAGTCGACCCATTTTCTGAGCTAATACTGATCACAACAGGAGCTTCAGTGCCCCGTTGGCAGATACTGGAATGGATAAAAGCATTTATGGAGGACCTGCTATGTGCCGAGTGCTAAACAAGGCACATTATGTACATTACCTCATTTAATTGTCCCAACAGCACTCCAAGATAATAGGCATTAGGTTCCCTAATTTACAAAGGAGGAAACTTGAGTCCAAGAGGAAAAGGTGTAAGTGTACACTTTCCTGGGTGCCCCCAAAAGCTAAGAAATGAATTGCTTCCTGGGATGAGCTCTGGGTACCCCTAGCCAGTCTTTAACTCTGATTACTGCTGATGGCCCAGCTTGTGTGTCCTGGGGTGCTGCCCAACAACCAAGTCGTCATTAGTACAGCTGCCTGGCCTGCTTATCTGGGAAGCCTTGTCTAACACCTGCAAGCCTCTCCCAAGGAAACTGAATCCTGTTTCCTACATCCTTGGTCCTGGAATAAGCATAGCTCTGATGGATGGGTGGATCCTCCAGGCCATGACAGGGCAGCTTGCCGGACTTCAAGCATCATTCATCACTGCACCTACTCCAGCAATACACCTCCCTCAAATGCACAGCTGTTGGTGGAAGCAAGTCCACATTTGTCAAGGCTCGTACACACCATATACACAACTATTGGCTGCCCTTTCCAAAAAGACCAAGCCGACAATTGTCTCAGTCTCCCCAGCAATATGTTCTTTCCTGGTTCCAGCATTTCTCAGTTTCCCACCACCTCAATTCCTCACATCTGAGCCCACTCTAGGCATGCAAAAGCGTGCCGTGTCAAGAAATGCACGCACCCAGATACATGCAAGCCCACTGGCATACAGAATGGAAGAATGAGATAAGGACGAAAACATAGCACAATAAAACTGGAAAATAGTAAACCCTGTTACTATACTCTCATAACCTATTTGACCTCACTTGAACTCAGGAAATATTTATAAACATGTCTATAAATACAGGAAACAACTTATTAGGTAAGGTCATGGGGGACACTAAGAAGACCAATAGATAATCCTTGCTTTTAAGGAAACAGAACTTTAAATAACAGCGCACAAGTTTCAGTGTTAATATTAATACAAGACAATGTATGTTAAGGACGACATGAAATCACCTGTTCCATATGTGCTGGAGGATTTAATCAGAGAAGACTTTGCCACAGATTTGGGGGGTCACAGGCAGCTGCCCAGAAGGAGTTTTCTGCTGGGCACTGTATGATAAGCAAAAATTATCTAAGTGGAAAAGCTGTGGGATGGCCCACGAGGATTCACCAGAGAAAGGACCAGAATGTATCCAGCAGAACTGGAAGCCACTGACAGCACTTGAGCACCAGGCCTGCAAGACTGGGGCTGGAGCATGGACAAAGTTGAATGTGGGGTTGAGGGGTCTTGAGTTAATCCTCTAAACAAGAGGATCCCTATGTGATCTTTGAGAAAGAAATGACGTGGCAAAATTGTACTGTGGGAAAATATGTGGCAATAGTTAATAAGAGGCTTAACACATTCTCCAGCATTTATCGTTTGTGGACTTCTGAATGATGGCCATTCTGACTAGTGCGAGGTGATACTTCATTGTAGTTTTGATTTGCATTTCTCTGATAATTAGCAATTTTGAGCATTTTTTTCATGTGCCTATTGACCATTTGTATGTCTTCATTGAAGAATTGCTTGTTTAGGTTTTCTGCCCATTTTTGGATTGGGTTGTTTGGCTTTTTTTGTTACTAAGTTCTATCAGCTGTTTGTATATTCTGGAAATTAAGCCCTTGTCAGTCGCATCATTTGCAAATATTTTCTCCCATTCTGTAGATTGTCTTTGTTTTATGGTTTCCTTTGCTAGGCAAAAGCTTGTAAGTTTAATTAGGTCCCATTTGTTTATTTTTGCTTTTTGCTTTTATTTCTATTGCCTGGGTAGACTGCCGTAGGACAACAACGCTAAGATTTATGTCAGAAAATGTTTTGCCTATATTTTCTTCTAGGAGGTTTATAGTGTCTTGTCTTATTCATAAAGCCTTTAAGCCATTTTGAATTTATTTTTCGTATGGCATGAGAGAGTGTTTTAACTTCATTTATTTACATGCAGCTGTCCAGTTTTCCCCAACACCATTTGCTGAAAAGACTGCCTTTTCTCCATTGTATATTCTTGCCTACTTTGTTGAAGGTTAATTGACCTTCAGTGTGTAGATTTATTTCTGGGCTCTCCATTCTGTTCCATTGATCCATGTGTCTGTTTTTGTGCCAATATCATGCTGTTTTGACTACTGTAGCTCTGTAGTATTGTCTGAAGTCTGGGAGGGTTATTCCTCCAGCTTCGCCCATTTTCTTCAGTATTGCTTTGGCAATTCTGGGTCTTTCTGTGATTCCATATAAATTTTAGGACTATTTGCTCTAGTTCTATGAAAAATATCCTGGGTAATTTGATAGGGATCTCATTAAATCTATAGATTGCTATGGGTAGTATGAGAATGTAGTTTGGTGCAGTCATTATGGAAAATAGTATGGAGATTCCTCAAAAAACGAAAAATACTTAACATATGACCCAGATATCCCACTCTTGGGCATATATCTGAAGGGAACTCTAATTTGAAAAGATATATGCACCCCAAAGTTTATAGCAGCACTATTTACAATAGCCAAGACATGGAAGCAACCTAAATGTCTATCGACAGATGACTGGATAAAGAAGTTGTGGTATACATAGATAAAATGGAATACTGCTCAGCCATAAAAAAAAAAAAACAATAAAATCATGCCATTTGCAGCAACATGGATGGACCTGGAGATCGTCATTCTGAGTGAAGTAAGCCAGAAAGAGAAAAAAAAAATACGGTATGATATCAAGTATTTACAAAACAGAAATAGACTCACAGACATAGAAAACAAATATTGTTACTAGGGGGAGAGATGATGAGAAGGGATAAATTGGGAGTTTGAGACTTGCAGATACTAACTACTATATATAAAATAGATGAACAAAAAGTTCCTACTGTATAGCACAGGGAACTATATTCAATATCTTATAGTAAACCTATAATGAAAAAGAATATGAAAATATGTGTATGTATATGTATGACTAAAACATGCTGTACATCAGAAATTGACACACTGTAAACTGACTATACTTCAGCAAGTTTTTTTTTTAATTTAAAAAAAAAGTAAGAGGCTTGGAGGATATCCTGGAAGGCAAGGTGGTCTAGTTGAGCATTTCCAAACATGTATCTTAGCATGTTCTTTGTAATATAAGTAAACAGTTAATAAAAGATATTTCAATGTGAAATAAAGGAAGGCTATACTAAAGTAAAAAAGATGTCTTTTTGCAGATCTTCTCAGAGCCTTTACTGTGAGGCTCTGAAGGAGATGTAAAATGAAGTGTTTCCCAAATTTCTTATCTGCCTACTGAACTACTTTCCACAGTGAATCTTATGGGACTAGCACTCTGAGATACAAACTTGGATGACTGAGGGTGGCCTGAAACAAGTGACAGATGCCATTTTGAAGAAGGTATCCACAGATCTCTGCTCTACGTTGTGGGAATTAAGGGAGAAGGAAGAAAAGAGCGACAACTCTATCCTTTCGTCCTACACTTCAGACATGTTGCTGTCATTCTTGACTCCTGTCTTTCTCTCAACCAACCCATCTAATCCGTCAGCCATACCTGCTGAATCTATCTTCAAAGTTATATCCATTTATCATCTTCTTGGCAACTTTTCTGCAGAAAACCACTATCATCCATATAACTGGTCTCTTCCTTCCAACCCTGCACCCCCATGGTTTGTTCTTTAACAAAGAAGTCAGGGTGATTGTTTTAAAACTTAATCAGATCATGTCACTCCTCTGTTCAAAACTCTGTAATGGCTCTTTTCTCACTTAGTGTAACAGCCAAAGTCGTGACAATGGACTCAAGACCCCGCTTGTCCTCTGCCTCCACCCATGTCACCTCTTCAACCTCACTTCCTGCTACTTCACACCCCTTAACTCCACTCCAGGCACTCTGGTCCCCTTTCTGCTCCCTGAATAATCCAGGTACACCCCTACCTCAGACATTTGGGCTTCTTCATCCCTCCATGGGAAATTGTATCTTTTCTTTTAAACTTGCTATTTTTTATTGTCCATCCATTGTCGTCAATAGGAATATATGCCCCAACAGAACAAGGATCCCCCACCCCACCCTATTTTGTTTTATTCCTGTTGCCTAGCATACAAGAGGCACTGTATAAATTGAACTAGTTAAATTCCAACAGCAATGCTGTGAGTTGGTTTGAGAAGGCAGTATCTATATTTCATAAACAAAGAAACTGAGAGTCAGAGATGATACGTGATTTGTTCAAAAGTACAAGTTAATGGTTAGTTAATTTACCATTTTCTAGTTTTCATATTAGAATCTAGGTCTCTTGACTTTTCAACTGTACAATAACATGGCTGTGGAAACAGAAAACTAGTTTTAACAAATCAAAATGGCTAATGCACAGAATGCAGTAGGCTTCCTCTTTAGGGGGGAAAAGAAGAATTATGGGCTAAATATCATCCATTTCCTTTAGCTCTTAAGGACTGTTCAATATAAAAATTTCACTTATATGCTACATAATATGTCAAGCAAAGAAGTAAAATGGAGATAAATACAGAAAAATACAAACACATCTTAATGAAACCTCACTCTACAGAGATTCCTCACAAGTGTGAGCTAGTCTAGAGGACCCTACTTACATGATAGACAACTTAAGGGGCTTTTTCTGACCCAGGGAAAGGATAATATCTATGCTGGCAAAACCTAAGACGGCAAAAATGAAAAATGTGAGAACAGAGAAGCAACAATTCTTACATAATATATCTATTTTAAAAAAAAACAGCAACCAAACAGCCCAGCATACCAACGCATCCATCAAGGCACAAGGTATGATCAAGAACTGGGAAAGAAGAGGAACCGTGGTCTTCTCTGCTAAAGAGCATAAAAATTCTCCTCTAAACTGGACTTGCTCCCTTCCCAAGACCCTTGGGGTATCTCTGCAGGGACTCTGCAGACATTAGGCTAGAAATGACTGGATTTATGTTTCAGTTTATTGTAAGTGCCCTACTACGCTATCCTGATACCTTGAGATACTGCAGAATGGATTTTTGCCAAGAAAAAATGGGGGGTGAGATGGAAGGAAGAGTTGTGGAAACAGACACTCAAAAGACTAGTAAGGTAAGGAGCCTGTTTGTTTGAATAAAGATAGTGTTCTAGACCAGTGGTTCTCAGGATTTAGCATATATCAGAATCAGCTGGAGGGTTGTAAAAAGCACAAATTGTCCAGTTCCACCCCAGAGTTTCTGATTCAGTAGGTCTAAGAATTAGCATTTCTAACAAGCTCTCAAGTGGTGCTGAAGTTGCTGGCAGGGAATTACATTATGGGAATCACTATTGTAGATGTACCAGTTACCTAAATAGGACTCCGCATTGGGAAAAGTGTGACAAGAAACTCGCAATCCTCTGGAAAAGCCCCATAAAATCTTTTTCATCTTGTTTTTATAATGACGTATACTCAGTTTACAACATGTCGATTTCCAGCGTACAGCATAATGTTTCAGTCATACATATACATACATATGTTCACTTTCATATTCTTTTTCTTTATAGCTTACTAAAAGAAATTATATATAGTTCCCTGTGCTATACAGTATAAATTTGTTGTTTATATGTTTTACATATAGTAGTTAATATTTGCAGATGTCAAACTCTCAATTTATCCCTTTCTATCCCCTTTCCCCCCAGTAACTATGTTTGTTTTCTGTGTCCATGGGTCTGTTTCTGTTTTGTAGATAGAAAAAAGAAGACACTAATGAATCTTTTTTTAGATTCCACATATGAGTGATAGCATATGGTATTTTTCTTTCTCTTTCTGGCTTACTGCACTTAGAATGATGATCTCCAGGTCCATCCATGTTGCTGCAAATGGCATTATTTTATTGTTTTTTATGGCTGAGCAGTATTCCTTTGTATAAATAAACCACAACTTCTTTATCTAGTCATCTGTCAATGGACATTTAGGTTGTTTCCATGTCCTGGCTATTGTAAACAGTGCTGTTACGAACACTGAGGTGTATGTGTCTTTTCAAATTGGAGCTCCTTCTATATGCCCAGGAATGGGATTGCTGGATCATATAGTAAGTCTATTTTTAGTTTTTTGAGGAATCTCCATACTGTTTTCCATAATGAGTGCATTAAACTACATTCCCAATGGCACAGGAGGGTTCTCTTTTCTCCACACCCCTCCAGCAGTTCTTATTTGTAGACTTTTTAATGATGGCCATTCTGACTGGTGTGAGATGATACCTCATTGTAGTTTTAATTTGCATTTCTCTAATAATTAGCAATATTGAGAACTGTTTCATGTGCCTATTGTCCATTTATATGTCCTCACTGGGGAACCTTAAAATGTGAGAACTTGGAAGGCCCTTAAGAGGCTCTCTGTTATAGAGGGCCAAAGAGGTTACTTATGTGCCCAAGTTCATGTTTTTCAAACTACAGATTGAAACCCCCTTAAGGAATGGAAAATCAGTTCAGGATACAGTGACCAAGCGAAAAAGAGAAAGACTCAAATCACAAAAATGAGGAATGAGAGAGTAGACATCACTGCTGACATCTCAGTAATAAAAATGACCAAAAGGAAAAACCATGAATAATCGTATGCCAACAAATTAGAAAACCCACATGAAACAGACACATTCCTAGAAAGACACAACTACCCAACCTGACTCAAGAAGCAGCAGTAAATCTGACTAGACTATTACAAGAAATGAAACTGAACTAATAATAAAAAACTTCTCCCAAAAGTTCGAGATTTGCAGATACTGACAGGTGTATATAGAATAAACAAGTTTATACTGTACAGCACAGGGAAATATATTCAAGATCTTGTAGTAGCTCATGATGAAAAATATGAAAACAAATGTATGTATATTAATGTATGACTGAAAAATTGTGCTATACACCAAGAATTGATACAACATTGTAAAATGACTATAACTCAATTAAAAAAAGAGAAAAAAAAACCTTATCCCAAAGAAAAATCAGACTCAAATGGTTTTATGGTGAAATCTACCAAATGTTTCAAGAAGAAATATCACGAATACTACATAAACTTTTTCCAAAAATAAGAGGAAACCCTTCTTAACTGAAGAATAAGGCTGATATTACTCAGATACCAAATTCACACAAAGATATCCCAAGAAAAGTGAACTACAGGCAAATATCCCTTATGAATATAAACACCAAAATCCTCAACAAAATACCAGCAAAACTAAACCAGCAACATATGAAAGAGATTACACTATAGCATGATCAAATGGAATTTATTATCAGAATGCATAGTTGCTATAACATATGAAAAATCAATTCAATACAATATAGTAAAAGAATAAAGGGCCAAAAAAAATGAGTGATGAACTTAATAGACTCAGAAAAAAAATGCTGACAAAATCTACTTTTTAATTCTACCATTTCACAATTAAAAGCATTCACCAAAGCAGTTATGAAAAGGAAGTTCCTCAACCTGGTAAAAAGCCTCTATGAAAAACCCACAGCTAACATACTTAATGGTGAAGGACCGCACATTTTACCCTAAGATCAGAAAGAACACAAGGATGTCCCCGCTCTTGCCACTTACAGTTAACATTATACTGGAGGTTTTAGCCAAAAAATCAGGCAAGAAAAATAGATAAAAGGCATCCATATTGGAAAGAAAAGAGTAAGACTATCATTATTAATAGATGACATGATCTTGTATACACAAAATCCTAAGGAATCTGCAAAAAACGATTAGGACTAATACATGAGTTCAACAAGGTTGCAGGATATAAGATCAACGTACGAAAATCAATTTTTCTCCATAGTAGAAATGAACAATCCATAAATGAAACTAAGAAAGCAATTTCATTTACAATAACATCTAAAGAATGAGTACTTCAGTATGAAATTAACAAAAGAAGTGAAAGATTTGAACTCTGAAAAAGCAAAGCACTGCTGAGAGAAATTTTTAAAGATCTACATAAATGGAAAGATATTCAATGTTCATGAATTGACAAACTTAATAATGTGAAGATAATATTTCCCAAGTGGACCTACATATTCAATTGAATTCCTATCAAAATCCCAGCTGCCTTTTCTTTTTTTTTTTTTTAACAGAAATTGGCAAACTAATCCTAAAATCCATGTTCAGAAAGTTGGAATCTAGGGCAAGACAAAAACTATCACTAGAATTTCTTCCCATCAAGTCCATGAATTTATTAAGGTAGGCTGTACAGATTAAAATTCTTAGTGAATCTTCCTAAAACCTAAGCATACAAAAGATTTCAGGTATGTTTTCTTTGATGTTAGAACCACAGAGGATAAGAATGGAGGGTTACTACCATGGTGAGAGAATACAGCACAATAGACACATGAAGATAAAGCTTTATTTATAAAACTGTAGAGAATAAAGCTTACTCATTTCCTGTTCAAAGGCAACAAAGTGCCTTTGAGAGTGAAGGCAGCCTCTGAGGACATGTGTGGCCTGAAGACTTGCTGGAAAGAGAAAAGAGATGAACAAACTGTTCCCATCTAGAGGGGGCTGTGGCTGGGGATCAAATCCCCAGGGTAGAGTGACTCTACACCACCCAGCTCCACCTCCAGGGTCCCAAACAGCTCCACCATCAGTGGTTTCACCTTTGTGAGTCTGCTGGCAAAGCTCGGGCAAAGTGAAGTCTTTTCTTGATTTTACCTTCCTCAAGGAGAAGAAAATCATCTGTTCCAGGTTTGCTCACACTTGTCACCTAATTCATGAATCAAGAGAAAGTCCTTGGACTTGATCTTTAATTTTGTCACTTACTGAGTAATTTTTTTAATCTGTAATTTGGAAATAATATCTGTATATTGTGATAATTAAAATATGATCTTTCTGCTTGCTCCTCAGAGTAATTTGTAAGTTAAGCAACAATACCCTAATTTGTTTAATGAAAAACTAGTCAGATGCATTTATTACTTGAAGATTTTTATACCTCATTTTTTTCTCCTTTTTCAATTTTATTAATACCTCCTTATTTATAAGAGTGCTTTGGCATATTGCTGTCAGGATTCAGAGCACATCCCTCCTCCATTTTGGATTTCTCCTTCATTTTTAAGGGAAGGAAGGAACAAAGAGGAAAGCATGTAAACATTAGAGCATTGCACGTTTATATCCTGGGCTGACTGTGCTGTTATTTTCTTCTCTGAAAGCTTTTCCCAGCTCCAGCTCTAAACCTGAAATTAACAGGGGAGCCAGAGGCACAAGCTGTGGCTGGACCCATGTCCACTAATTGCACACACTTTTTTAACACTCTTTGAGCAAAACTGACACCAAGAAACTTACCCTAGTGTTTGTTACCTGAAATTCTGTATTTCCAAAATGCCTATTGTTTTTCTCCTTGCTTTTCTTTTCTCTACACCTGATGAATTATCTTGCTATTAGTTCTTCTCATTATACTGATAAGTAAGCAAACAGATGTATTCATTTATTTATTTAATGAATCGGAAATGTCAAGAGCTTTGTTCAGAGCACTGGAAAACCCTGAAAGTCTCTGCCTTCTCCGTGTAGCAGCCAGAGTGACAGAAGATTTTTAACTTATGTATAGGCTCTCATTTCAGTCTTCTAACCTTTCACACATAACATGCTTTGAAAAGGAAACCGTTACTTGGTAGGGAAGATTTTCCTCTTCACTAGGGAAAAAAGAGGGAAAAATAAATCAGGCAATTCCACTCATTCGCCTAGCTGAAGACAACTAAAATCCATAAAACTTCTGTATTTTCTAATTAACAGCTCTAGGGCTGGTCTCAGGAAACTGTGCATTAGTACTCCATAAAAGGGAAAAGGTTCAACATTGCCATGCAAAGATGGTAATTAAAAACAAGAGGGAGAAAGGCTGGTTGTAAATTATGCTACACTTGAGGCTATAAAAACATCTTTTTAATTAACTGAAAGAATGAGGAAAGCAAACTTTGAGCTTTTACAACTGGCTACTGAAGTCTGGAGACAAATGACACAATAATTTTTATGTGTTATTTGTAAGCTGAATATCACTAATCACCATCTCAAGGGGTGTGGATTATCCTGAACAAATTCTGAAAATAGTATCTTTGAAGATTTTGGAGTTCGCACAGCTTCTCTGTAGCTCATGCATTAAAAGCAGAATCCACAAATATCTACTGTAAGGGCCAGACTTTTTCTAGAGAACAAAGGAGGTTGTCCAAACGTCTTATGTGAAAGTCACAACAAAAAACCCAATACCACAGACATTAAACTGAAGCATGTGGATGCCTGTTTTCTGTAGTAGGAGAAGCAATTTTAGAAGTAGTTTCTTACTCAGGGACTCCAGACTCCAAGGTCTGTTGCCAACTTCATTTGTGTTTCCTTGGGCGTATTTTCCACCTTGGTCACTATCTCAGTGTTCTTAACTCATCACATTACTACGATGGTGACATCATTACCCGTAATGACAGGATCTAACAAAGTCCTATTACACATCTATAGCATAATAGTGGGGTGATCTGTTGTGTTGATTTCAGACCTCTTTTTGATCACTCATCTAAGTTTATGGTTCACTGTGGGCCTAAAGACTGAAGAGTGAAGACTGGCACCAAGTTGGGAAGTACTTTGTCTGATACTATTGAACAGTGTGCGTCAAGATAGGGGAAAGAAATTAATCCTTAGGAACATGGGCTTCAAATTAACCCAGTTAGATGTGTCAAGCAAAATTAGCAATGGTTTTGGAGTTCTTACATTGCTCTTTATTTTCCACAGCTTCTCCCCAAGAGCTTTTTTTTTTTATGACATGTGTCACCTCAACAATTTACGTTTCCCAATACAAAGGAGAGGAAGAAACATAATTTCAAAGCATTTTATTTCTGTTTAGGAAAAAAGGAACTGAAAAATCCAAAGCCTAGAAGCAGACCACTGGAGTAAAAAAGCTCTCAAATGACTAGAAGCTTCCCTGGAAAGAGATAAAGGGATTTAGGAATTAATAAGGTCTTGGTCCTCACTCTGTGTCAACACAATTTAGTCCTCCTAACACCTGACTCATTACCATATGGCCATGCCTACTGCTCCCCTCCTTTATTATCAATCATGAGCACAACTGCAGAATAACACACAGCTCAAGGTCGCATTGGATGATTCTTGAGACCGAAGTGGATTTCTAAGCAGTGCCTCTAGATGGCACTCTTTCTTATCAGTAGTCAAGGTGAACAGTTTTCTTTCCTATCTTCACGACAATCAAGTGACTGTAACATTGGTCCTCTTGTCTTATATTTTCATACAGTTGCCGTATACCACCTTAGGAGAAAGCGAGATGCTCACACAACACATCAAAGTTTACCAAAATCAATTTGTACTTCTGATTTAAGGAGAAAGAAAATCACATAGACCCAAAGTGCTTCAGTTCCTGCTGCTGTCCTGATTGAAGCCGGCACAGCCAGTATTCCACCATGTGGAAGTGTTCGTTTCAGATCTAGATGGTTCCTAGGTATGACTTTGGACTCTCCTTTCAATGTCACCATGGTAATGAAAGAAGAGGGAAGTCAGCATCTCCAGTCCCTTCAAAGATTAGCTCCTTACCATCCTTACAACTCAGTGACAGCTGCATAGAGGTGGAGATCATGGTGTGACCGAGCAGGACCCCATGGGGCCTTCCCAAGACAGACCCCTCCCCCCCATATCCTCTGCTGTAGCTCCTCTTTTAAGTCCCCAGATAACAGTATCTCCCGCATATGTCCTAAGTTTTTCAGATGCTAAAAACCACCACCAAATGGAAGAAATTAACTACTTGATGATCACGAACACACAGCCCCCAGACCTTCTGGTGTCTAGGAATTACTAGTGTGGACTGTCCTGTTACCATGACATCAACCAATCAGAGAATTTGCACGAGCTGATCATATACCCTGCAACACCCTCTCTCTCACCTACTTTTAAATATGCTTTGCTGAAACCCTTCGAGGAGTTTGAGGTTTTCTTGGGCATTAGCCACCCTGTCCTCCTTGCTCAGCCCTGCAATAAACCTCTCTCTGCTCCAGCCTCTTTTGGTTTGTTTGGGCTCACTGTGAGCTGGACACACAAACTTGCTTTTTGTAACAATGGTATCTGAGGTTTGAAGCAGAAGCAGCTGCACACAGGGGAAAAAAAGTAGCTGGGTTTCCCACCAACTCAGGATCATCTCTGTAACTAATGAGTCTGTGGCCTCTAAAATAACCCTTGTTTTCCTATGTCACTAAAGGCACTTAGGGAAGCTTCTATGAAGCTCACAACTAGCCTTAAAATCACTGCAGCTCCTCTACCACACCCAATAGTCCTGGGATGAATAGGCAACATCCCCTTACACACCCCACAACGTACACACACAGTTCTCAGAACACCAAGTACCCTGTCTATGCTTTGCAGGGAACACATTTCAGCCTGATTAGTCTGGGCACAATCAGGATATGGTTATGGTAAGCAAGAAATGTAGCCATTTTGAGGGTCGGCTATAGAGTAGAAAAGCAATGAAAGTTGATGGAATTCCTTTCTTCAAATGATATTTAGTGAATAACCTTTTTTGTTTTTGTTTTGTTTTGTTTCAGTGGAGGTACTGGGGATTGATCCGAGGACCTCATGCATGCTAAGCATGTATTCTACCAGGGGAGCTATACCTTCTCCACTAAGCACACTTTTTAATGTCAGGGAATTCTCAAGAATTTATAGTTCCGTTCAAAAATAGCTATTTCAGAGAGTGACAAAGAGTTAAACCAGTTTTCAAAATTATTTTCTTTCATTTTATTTTTTCATCTTCACCTCCCTGGTCCTAACTATAGGCTTTCTATTTTCCAAAGATGGACCTAACCTTGAGTTTGCAGACTGACCTCTGCATGACTAGGAGGTTCTGACAGAGAGCACAGGCTGACTTATGAGACTCTTAAGAAAACACAGAACAATCTCTTATTAACCCTCTGTCCTCAACACCAAGACCCTTGTGCTTCCTTGCAATTAAAAACTCTTATAAACACTTCTCTCCTCACTGAGTTATTTTTCTAATAGCTTATCTTGCTGAGACATAATGCAACGAAGGTCATAGGGGCCATACATAAAAATCTAGTTATATAAGTTGTATTAAGTAATTTAAATGGACCATTTAACTAATCCTGGATTTTTTCCGTAAAGTCAAAGGTCTCACTTTGATTGTTTAGTTCCTCTCTCCTTCCATTTTCACTCAGGAGACTCTTCCTTGGAACTCAGGAATGGAAGGAAAACAGCTACAACTGCATGTGTACCCAGAAATATGTTAAGCCACTTTCCTGAATATCACTTAAATGTTTAGAGTGCCATACAAATCAAGCTGCACTGGACGAATTCTGTAAACATCACCCACCAAATGTAGTTTTCTAGGAAGAAAGCTGTCAATTGTTTAAGACACAAGATTAAGCCTCCAGATGGCCTTTTTCTGAAGGGTGAGGACTAACTGGGTTCGCACGTCCTTGTTTGACTCTCCAGTCCCCCCTGAGCATCCCTTTCCAGGGCAGAGTCCAGGAAACCAAAGTTTACATAAAGGCTCAGTAGAAATACTGATTTACGGGAACTTGGGGTCCCCTAACTGTTAACTGATTAATTTCCAAACACGCTCCTTATTGCCTGACAAAATGTCTAGAAGTCTACCTTCTTTTTTGCTTCTGAAAGATCTATTTTTTCTAGCTTCCTAACAAAATCCAAATGTCCTTGGGAAAGGTACACTCTCCAGGGCTTATTAGCAACATCCACAGTCCCTTAACTTTCTTGAGTGAAGCATCAACTAAGGAAGCAGGAGTTCAGAGACGTTATGGGACTCGCCTAAGGTTACACAGCTTGTAAGTGGCTAAATTCACATAGATCTTAGGAGTGAGCCTTTGGAAGGGTCCAGGAAACCAGCTCTGTCTCCGTTCTCTCTTTTCCCAGCTGTGGTTGGGCAGGCAGGCACACAGCTCAAAGAGCTACTAGCATTTTCTTAGAGCTGTGGCCCCAGGAAGAAGGCAAGGAGAAAAGACACCTCTGTTCTGTGGTTAGGAAAGGGGTGGTGACTTGGTTTAGGGGGAAAACTATGGGCTTTGTGTCAGGAATGCCCAATTCCAATCCATGGGGTCAAAAAAGCCCAAGGTCAAAGTGGCTTGAAAAATGCTTCTTAATTATCCCTTTTGGAAGATTTCTGGTAAATATTAGCATATTTGAATAGTCCTGAACACCATGCGACATTTTTTCAAATCTCACTATTTCCCTGACTATCTGACATCAATTACCATCTCCCTGGAACTGTCTAAGAAATTCTGCTTTAGTGGAAGCTGTGAGAACCTTCTGTCTCCTCATGGCGCCCTGCAGCTGCCATGCAACCCAGAGCAGAACTCTCTGAAGCCGCTGTTCCTGAAGAAATTATCTGCGTGTCTTTTCTCCCAGGAGGCACAATCTGAAAAAGCCCTGAGGGATCTTAGCTACTTAGCACTTGGAACATCTTTTCATCAAGGCCACTAAGGACTGTAGAGGAAAATGTGCTGAAGGTCAAATGGAAGTAAAACCCAATACCCTCTTCTCTCTTTTCCACCTGAAGCCCTATCCCTGTTTTAAGAGCCCCTCCCAACCCCAGTCAGTACACTCTTTCCTAGGGAATTTTCCTCCCCACCCCTGTTAATTCTGCATTCTCTTCTCTCCCTCAGCTAGAGTTCCTATTTGTATCACAGTACTTGATATTCTTGCCCTGTAGTATCTGCTCACAAGCCTGACTCTCTCACTACCCTGAGGACAGTTCAAGGCCAGAGAAGATGAAGTATGCATCTCCTCAGCTCCACCACCTACAGCCCCTGGGATGCGGTAATTGCTCATAAAGTTCCATGACAGGCATAAGGTAATGAGTCAACAAATTCAAGAGGCTAAAAATAAGGAGCATGTATAAACTAAACTGATTTAAAATTTTAAAGTATGGAAATCATACCCCATTAAATAAATAATAGCTGTTCAAGTGGAGAAAGAAGAAGAGGAAGGAAGAAGGAATGAGGGAGAGAATCAGAGAAGATTCAACAAAAAACAGGGTGGGGGGGAGGTAGAGAAGGAAAATAGGGAAAAAGAAAAATTCATACAAAGATTCAGGTAAGGGGAGAAGTAGAAAGACAGAAGTAAAGCAAAAGAAGAGTGAAAAAGGAGATAAGGAAGAAAGCAAATAAAGGAAGATAATTCAACAGTTTGAAGAGTTAGTGCAAGAGTCTACGGTTCAATTTACTGTTACGTCTTAGCATAGACTAACCATAACTAAATTAACCGTTATTCACAGCTCTACAACTGCTTTTATCCTTTGAACTGTTGATTTTTCACTTTGAAGGTCCACCTGGTGAACCCATTATAACTACTACTCCCATTATAATTACTACCCTGTGGAAGAGAGCTGAGAGGTCTGAGTTTTTGTTCCCTTTAATGTAAATCAGATTATTCCACATGAAAGCGTCACAATTTAGCAATTTTTTAAAAAACCTTCAAATAGATATTAAGAAGCTATCTGAATGGAAATACGTGGAACTACAATAAATGTTTGAATTGCAAACAAAGCTATTGTTTTCATTGTCTTGATTCCTAAACATAGGTTTTTTCAAATATCAGAGCATTTTCATTTCTTGCTAGATTTCCTTTTCTGTAAGATTTTCTTTTCCATGGAGTCTTATCTTCCTGAAATGCCTTCAGGTTCCATAACAATTACCCACTTTCCTTTGTGGGCCTTATCTATTTTTTATTACTTAGCAATAGTCAGTTTCCCCCAAGCAGGGTTGTGGTAATTAACCGGAATAACAGGGAATGACTCAGATCCCTGATCCAAATTTCTCTTCCAGCTCCAAGTTCCAAAAATAGCCCTCTATTAGTCAAAAGGCTCGTTTCAGTAATATTCATTGTTTAGAGGGCCTGTAAGTACATTCTTTATACTCAGGAGCCTCTAAGAGACTTTGTGTTTTGGCTGCCCAGCAGGAGATTTCCCTGGGCTAATGTAAAACATCAAGCCTTACAATTCTTTTCAAGCTTTCAAGCCCAAAATATCACCATGAACTTCTAGCTTCAGGACACTGGGAAAGCAGCAAGTTCTTTGGCCTTCAGTTTCATGATCCAGAAAATGAACCCCTGTGCCAGTGAAGCTTCTCGTTCTATTTCTAAAGGGAACTGCTCTTCAAGGTTCACCCAAACTTTCATGGACTAGAACTTGAGGCAACAATTCTGCCCAAAGGTTGAAAAGAAAGGTTTCTTAGAATATTTTTTTTAAGTTACTTTCTTCAATCAGTCAACCAAGCAATATCTACTGAGTGACAGTTATATGCAAATATACACAGCTACAATTCACAAGAAGAGGGTCCTGTGCCCTGCCTTTCAAAGAACTGGTCAGTAGTCTATTTAGATACGACATACAGTAAAAGAACAAGTACCAATAATACAGATACAACTGAGCCCCAAATGAATAATAAAACAAGAAAAATCCATATCAGGTAGACCTTAGATAGGCTAAGGAGGTCTTGAAAAGCTTCAATGAAAAATCAGAACTGGGAAAGCCTATGGGAAGAATAACACAATCTTCAAAGGGGGATGAAGGCGGGAGTGAGCACAAAATAGAGGGCATTAGCAAAGAAGCCCATGAGGGTCCTTCAAGTCTCCCTTGCCTGGCTTCACCTCCTGCTGTCCCTCCACCCAGAATGCCTTCACCCACTCACGTCCACAGCTCCCCAGCCCCTTCAAATCTAAGCACAAAGACCCTTTCTCCAAGAAGCAGTCTTTGACTCTCTGGATGAAAGTTATCTTTTTCCCTCCTGACCTTCCATAGAACTCTATCTTTCCCTCCTTCTCAGCATCCGTCACATATTCCCCTCTATTAGTCTTTGATATATTCTCATCCATTTAGACTTCAAGATCCTTAAGGAAAGAAGTCAAATTTATATTTGTTTATATTTGATGGTATTTAAATTAAGGCCTTGCACTATTCATTCATTCCTTTTTTCACTTCTTTATTTTGTATCCATTCATTCATTCAATACCGATTGATTGAACAGTGTACTATGAACCAGTAGCATTCTAAGAGCTATATAGCCATTTCCCCTAGGGCCTGCATTCTGGTGTGGGAAAACAATTGATCAATAAATAAACTAATAAATATAAAAGGAGCCAGTGCTTCTAAGTCCCATGGAAAAAAAATCAACACTGAGGAGTAGTTGGAGACAGCTCAGATTCAATGACCAGCATTTACTGGATTGAATAAATGCTATATTATTCAACGGTAGAACAGGTAAACAAAGAATTTGAAGCATTGGATAAAATTAATTATGCAGTAATAAGGTTCTTAAATTAGCCCACTGCAAGTAGGAGTAATAAAGATAATTACTACTAAGAATTAAAATAATTAGTATTGTTACATGTAATAAAATAGCTAACATTTATTGCATGTCTACCTTCTGCTAGGCAATGTAGCAGACAATTCTTTCAACCACAAGAGGAGCGTTATTATTGTTCCCATTTAAAAGATGAAGAAACTGGGGCTTACATGGGCTAAGTAACATGTTTCTGGTCACCTGGTAATAAGTAAACTGGACAAGCCATGGACAGAATCTGGAACTGTCAGACACAAATGCTAATGTAGTTCATACTGAACACCTGCCCTTTTCTAGGCCTGCACTGAAGTATGTTTTTTCCTCTACCTGCTTCCCGGAGTCTTTCCTCTGAACAACCTCTTGGGAGCTCCTTTCAGCTTTGTGCCTGGCTGTGCATCTCTTAGGAAAGCAACCACCTGAACGTGGACCAGGAGCCTCTAAGAGGCTTTGTGTTTGTCTGGGACCAGTATTCCCATTCAAAGCTTGGAACTGAGAAGAAAGCATTCATGCTCTGGTTTCCCACAAAAGGTATTTGGTCCCAGCTTCTGTAGAAGGAGGTCTTCTGCGGCCACTTGGGCCACAGCCAAAGGTGGTGCCAATTCAGAGAAGAAAGGTGAGTTCTGGAGGCTCCACACCCCCAAGCAGCAAGAAGCCCAGGTCTCATAAAAATCCAAGCTTTCAGGTCAAAATGCACAAGTTCTGGACTGAGATTTGATAGTGAGGCACTGATTCCCTGAGCCTCCAATGTCTAAGATGTGAAATGGATATCACTGCCCTAAAGAGGGAACTAGGTTTATAAGGTTTACACAGATGACTCACAAGATAAGGTAAGAGTAGAAAGAGGGCACTGGCATCTATTTTCCTTAGGTGGTTCCCCCTTCTGCGTAGCTGGCCTCTCACTGCATCAGGTTATCTGTCACATGCCCACCTCAAGCTGGCATCAATAGCCCCAAAGGAAAAACAGTACCTCAGCCCTCCAACTGATTAGGGTCATGCTAGAACAGACATGTGCAATTAAAATGATTTGCATTATGATTAATATTAAAATACACCAAATAGGAAGTCAAGAGGGGGGCGATCCCTTAACTACTCCATATCAAGTCACTGCCACGTCGGAAGGAAGGAACCAGACACGGGAGTATTTGATCCCAGGACAGAACTGGGCCGCTGTGCAAGATGAGCAGGAAGTTGCCTAGCAGCCTCTCCCCAGGAAAAATCAGTCAACTAGCCTCAACAAAAAGGGATGGGAGAGTTCCAAAGAGAACCTTGGCTCCTCTTCTGACCGTTTCCTTCTTGAGTCAATAAGCCATTCCCACTCATGCTGAACCTGGATACATGGAAATAGCAGAGAAGATTCTAGAATGCTCTTAGGGTCTGCTGCAGCCACAACTGCTTCTGAGAGGACAACACAATGCCTGGCACACAGCAGCTACTCAGTAACACTTCTATGAATGAATGAATGAATGAATCTATCTGTGTTTTCCCCAGCACAGCCCGTGCTCTGTAATGCATGTCACACTGCCCTGACCACAGAGGACAGGATGATGGATGAATGCCTGACCCAAAGGCAGATCCTTCTAGGCAGGTGTTAGGCATATGAGGGGGTCTAGCAGAATGACTGAGTCCAGTGTTTAGTACTAGAGGGTGAAAGAGATTCAGTACAAGGAGCAGACGGAGCAAGATACGAGGAAAAATAAAAGACAACAGAAGCAAACGGAGCGCAAGAAGCCGAATGGAAGAGAAGAAATAGGTAAGCAGAAGCCACATAATTTAAAGGATGAAGTGGCCTCAGCAGAGTATAGCTGAGTGACCATGACCTAATCAGCAGAGGGAGCTCAGACACCTGTTTCTAGGGGAGGTGTCCCCACTCTGGCTGCCTAGCATCCTGGCTGGCTTTCTAGTTATCCATGAGGTCCGGGGGTGTGGTTACCATCGAGCTCCCAACCACAAGCGCATTAAGCCTTGTGGGGCAAAGATGAAGGACTGACTTTCTCTCAGTTCCTTCAAATAAACCCACATTCACTGAGATTCTTTGAAATTATATCAGAAAATATGGGAAATTTGGGAAAGAAACAATAACTAAGATCACTGAAATGCCAAAAGACTAAACTCTCCTGGTAATTCCCAAAGGCTTGTTAGCTGTTGCCGATATCAGAGCTGCCTAGGGAACTTGATCAACAAGGAATCCAAGATTTGTTTGCTTATCAATACAGGTATGCCTGGCAAGGTCACACCTTTGTCCTTCCAACAATGCCTGCGTTCCTTAACCAATATTCACAATGAAGCTGAAAGTGTTCTTTATGAAAAGAAAACATGTTCGTGTAAAGACTTCAGAGAATTCAGACCAACACAAACACCTTTAAGAAGGATCTGCAGTTTTAACAGGATTACAGCTAAATACTTCCTGTGCATTTTTCCATTTTTTTCTTTCATACAGGCACTGTACATACTACTTTGTACTTGCTGTTCCCGTTTTATGGTATTTCTTGAATACTTTCACGTCACTAAGCATTTTGCTGTATCTCTCAGAGCTGTATATCGTTATAAAGAGAACTGATATCAAAATTAATTTAGCTAGCTCCCTTTTGCTAATCTTGCAAATTGTTTGATTAATCTCTGCCATAGACATACTCTGAAGAACATTTTAGAAAGTTTTGGTCCATACACCGATGATTTCTTTAGCATAAACCCTTCTAAATGGAATTCGTAGGGAGAAAAAGTATTCCAAAATTTTTTTTTATTGAAGTATAGTTAGTTTACAATGTTGGGTTAATTTCTGGTGTACAGCATAGTGATTCAGTTGTTTGACAGCAACCTAAATGTCCATTGACAGATAATAAGATAAAATTTTTGTATATATGGAACACAACTTCTTTAAGTGTTTGAAATTTATTATCCAGTGGCCTCCCAGAAAGTTCACAGTATTTCAAACTCTCAACAGAAGTGTGTGAGTGTACTGATTTCCCACACCCTTGCCAACACTGGATATTGTCGTTTTTTTTAAAATCCTGCTGATGGTTTCTCGATGGCCTTATAATAGGAGTTCTCTACAATGGCGTCTCATTAACATCTCTCAAGGAGATTCTTGAGAAAGTACCAATGTCTGGGCTCCATCTACTGAAATAATTCAGAAATTCAGGAGTAGGACATGGACATTTAAAGAAACTACAGACTTAAAAGGAAACACAGTTTCCAAAGAGTACCAGTTTCATAGAGGTTACCCAGAGTTGGCAGAATCCACACAGAGAATTCAAGACAGGATTCTTCTGTTATAGCCACAGTGCCAGCCCCTAGTTTTTATATGCCCAAGTGAGATGACCATTATCATGAAAAATATCTGAGAAGCTCCTCTGAACAATCACCACCAGATCAGCTTCACTCATCAATTTAAAATATGCAGGAAGCATCTACTTATCGCACCCCCTCTCTGCCTCGTTCCCTGCTGCCCTTCCTCCAGACCCCAGCTCCAGCATCACTTCCCCAAGGAGCCTCTCCTGACCCCCTGAACACATCCCATCCCCTCTCTTGCCCCAACACTCTCTTTGGGGGCACTTAATACAGTTGTTTTGTTTTGTTTTTTCTCATTGAAGATCTGAGATGGGAGTATTCACTATGAGCAAGTACAGCTAAGAAATATTTGTGAACAGTAAGATTTCATTTTGGAAATGGGTAGGATTTGAATAAGCAGAGAGGAGTGGATAGAGGTATGCAAGCCAGAGTCATTCATGCTTACAGGTTTATAGACATTTGAAAATACGCTGAAAACTCTCCAGAAAAATTCTAACATGCCCATACACTGAAATATTGTGTGTGATTCCAGGGAGTTTACAGAACTCCAAGCACATTCATGATTCCTTGATTCCAGGCAGACCACGATCGAGTCTTTAGGAGTCAGTATAATGACCATTTTCCTTTTCAGCCAAACAATATGAACTCAGAAACCTCTGAAATTCAGTCATCACTATCTTAAGTAATTGGCAGAAATGCCAAGTCTGGCCAACTACCTCTGTGTCCAAATTAATGGACCTATATATGATTTGCCTTTGTTTTAGTAAACTGGGTAGGTTGGGATCAGAGGAAGGAAGGAAAAGGATAGAGTTGGGGGGTGGGGAGGTCTTGAATTACAATGCCCAATTATGTGGCCAACAGAGCAGAAATTCTTTTATCTATTTTATTCAGGTAACAGTGAGTACTTGTCCCAAGACAAGAGCAGTCAGGAAATTCTGAAGGTAAAATTCTCTCCTTGTATCACCTTGCACCTCAACATTCCCCGTCAAGATTTTTAACTTTAATGAGCACAGGGCAAGCTGGTGTTTGTTCTGTTCCTGTGTGTTCCCCTCCCAGGGCATTGGTGCCTCAGGGTAGGAACTTTGTCCTTTGGCATAAGGCCATCTGTTGTATCACTCTGCAGTGCTGTATAAAAAAAATGAAAAAAATAAATCTACACCTTAGTTGACCTCACTGTGTCTAGACAACTTCATTACCATCCAAGACATGATGGACAGGGAGACCCACGAGCCGCAGAGCCAGCCTCACCTCGGAGCACCGTCGCCCAGCTGTGCGTGCCATCCTGCCCCCAGAGTCTATCCTTTTTGGGTCTGAGGGATGTTTAGAATCCCACTAGGGAGCTCCCCAGAATACCATTTACAGGGTCAGAACACCTTGTTGTTTAAATTCTAAAGCTCTGTGACATCTTCTTAAAAGATGCGGAACAGCACAATACTCATTACTTTCCACCAAATTACTGTATGCCAAGGTAGTTTCACTACTTCATGTACACCCCACAGCGTGTATGATTTTACTACCCCAAATTTTAAAGCAAAAAAAAAAAAATTCTCGCAAAAGGACAAAGTGTCACCAGAGGTAGTTGTTCATCACTGAATGCAGCTGTAACTGCTGGTTTACAGCTTACCCTCCAGAGAAGGATCTCATGTGTATTCTAGGCGGGTTCCCAATGAGAAGGAGCTCCCTCAGAGCAGGGTTAATCCTTAACAGTGTATCAACCTTCACTCACTTCCCCACCCACAGCCTCCTTCCCCTCCCTCCTCCACTCACTCACTCACACACTACAGGTTTCTGAGACAAAGTTAACGAGACAGCCTTCCAAGAGCACAAGGAGGGTCACAAGTTACACAATCACAGTGAGAACATTCATGTTGCATTCATTCCTTCCGTGTTATTGTAGTACTGTATTGATTTGTCCATCTGTAATTGTGTAAAGCAAAAGGACAGGACTTCACCTTCAGGACTTCTTTTTCCTCAAGATAAAAATCTCAGCATGTTTACTGGTTTTGGAATGAAAAGCCCCTAAACAGAGTTTAAAGTCAGGTAATTGCTTTTAGCTCAGTTTTATTGCCTAACATATCTGGCTAGTTTCCCCCTAACTATTTTCACTAATCTTTAGTCCTTGGGGGAAAAAAAATCATTATCCAAAAAATGTGCAGTATGGAGTTAATTTGGGGGGGACAAAAAAAGGCTGGTCAGAGGGAAGGCCTATTAAATAGAAAAAACAAAATGCAAAGAGGAGGGCTTGAGCTCTGCACAGAAGATAAAAAAAGGAAAAGACATAATAGGGACACTTTAAAACATTATGAATATTCACAGTCAGATATATCAACCAGGAGACGGGATAATAATAACCACCCTGACTTTGGAGCACTTACTATGTCTCTCATATCCTTTAAAAGCATAATTTTACTGAATAGTCACAACAAACCTATAAGGATAATATTATTATTCCCAAGTTGCAGAAGAAATGGAGGCACAGAGAAATTAAGTAATTTTCCCAAAGTCATTTGGTTAGAAAATAGCTCCACTGAGATTCAAACCAAAGTCTCACTCCAAAGCCCGGGCTTTTAATCACTGTTAGCCTGCTTCTAAAGTCATACTGATGTCAGTATTAATTTTAAAAGTCACACATATAGAGAGAGACTTCTGTCTATCTTATGCCTGAAAATCTGTGTCCTTACCTAATATCTAACCCTCATAACTACCCTGAAAAACTAGGCACTACAAATATCAATCTAACTCATTTTGCAAAATTGGAAAACTGTGTGCATTCACTCATTATTCATCAACTATCTATTAAACATATGCTTTTTGACAAGCAATATTCTGGGATTTGATGGTACATAAGTTGGAAAAGATGTCTGCTTTCTTGGAGCTCACATTCCAATAGGAGTAACAGATAACACGTGAAAAAAAAATGATACAATCAATGAGTAAATAAAACTGGGTAATCTCATCCCCATCTCAGCTATTGGCAGCAACACCTGGAGTCAACCCTGACATCTCTTTTTTTCTCATAACCAGTCGTGGGCACATCCTGTTGATCCTACAATCAAAATAGTTCCACAATTCCGTCCCTTTTCACCATCTTCTTTGTTATCACCCTGGTCAGAGCCAGGATCATTTTAATATTCCCCATTTGGCCTATTTTTCCCAATCTTGCCTCTTAAAATCTCAACAGCAGCCAGAATGATCCTGTTAAAACACAGTGTCTTTGCACTGGCCATCCCCTTGTCACTCACTCCTCCCCTCCATAAAGCCTCTGCTCAGTGTCACTTTCTTCATGAGACCTAACCTGCTATGGTTGCTCTGTTTTTTCCCTACTACTTAACACCTCCTAAAAAGACTAAAGACTATATTTATTTGTTATGTTTTTTGTTCATGGTCCGTCTCCCTCCACAAGAAGGTAATTTTCACAAGGGTAGGATGTTTGTCCATTTTGTTCACTAATGAAGCCCCAATGCATAGAATAGGGCCTGCTGTGTAGTAGTCCTTAATATTTGCTTAACAAACAGATGCTCAGGAAAATCCTCCTTTCTGTCAAACCGAATATAGCTGTGAACTGGATCTATGGATCGAAGCATACAGAGAAAAAGGATTAGAAATTACAAAAAAAACCCAAAACAGTAAGAGAACTAAGGAGCACATAAAAAGGTGATGTGTGAACATAATTGGAGGCATAGATACCAAAAAAGGGGCAGAAGCAACACAGGAGACACAATCCAAGAATTTTTCAAAAATGAGAAAGAACTTCAAGCCACAGATTTAAATGTCATAAAACTCAAACACAGTAAACACAACAAAACCACACCTAGACTCACCATGGTAAAAATGCTGTGAAACAAAAGTGAGGAAAAAAATTTTAATCATTCTAACTATGACTGTCTTGAAAGAAAAACTGCTACCTCCCACTCAATCTTGCACTTTGTTTTCCTCTCTTTATTTGCAGAAATGCTCTTGAGTGCAAGTCACAGGTATACGGGTAGAACCTTAGAGTTCCTCACTGGATAAAACCAGATTCCAAACATCAGGGGCTTCTGAACATCACTCCTCACACTATTAACACAAAATAGAGGCAAGCAATTTTTAAGATGAATAAATGTCACTCATTTATAAAAGATTCACACATATAAGATGGTAATATTTCATAAATCCTATTAATCTTCCTCTCTGAAATTCTGTGAAGGTGGAGATGCTGTCAGAATCTAGCTTTTCATCATTAGACCACACTGACCCAGACAACAGAGACAGCTGCAGTGCACTGGAATGCCCAAGTTCCTTCTCTACAGAATCAATGAAACAATGAAGGAAACATGTGAAAAGAAAAGTTTCAAATAGCTTGGTCCATTATAATCTTAAACGTATCTTTTACATACTCAAGCGAAAATTTAAATGCACATTTCTATCAGCTAAAGTTGAAAGAGAACAGTAGCTTAAAGGCATTTTCTCAGATGTTTAAGAAATTCTAACTACTATATATAAAATAAACAAATCCCTACTGTATATAGCACAGGAAACCATATTCAACACCTTGTAATGGCCTATAATGGAAAAGAATATGGAAAGGGATATATGTATGTTCCTTTATATATTCCTTTATTTTATATACATATAAATATATATATTTGTATGTATATAAAATAAGTGAATCACTATGCTGTAAAAACACCAGAAATTGACACAACATTGTAAATCAACTATACTTCAATAAAAAATGTAAAAATAAAAATAAAAAAGGTATCAGCTGGGAAAAAAAAAGAAAGAAAAAGACAAACCATCATATCCATTAACTATCAGATTACTTCTTTTTTTAATATAAAAATGAGCTACTCTGCCATACCATTGAAACCAAATCTACAGTGGCCCAATTTAATGTCAACAAATGTTAAGCCTTGGTTATTTGGAGGTGAAAAACTAATATAATATAATCCCTGCCCCTGAAGTGTGTGTTCAAGAAGATAGATAGAGAAAATCGTAAAAGAAAGAATTCAAAACACTGATTTAAGGGGTTTTGATAACCTTACAAAATTAGCAATTCTGTAGTCAAGCTGGTTACATTCTCCCTTTAATACCTGTCACCCTTTTCTTATAGATTAGAAACATGGTGGCAAGAATGCTACTATCATTTGATAGTTGTCAGAAGTCATTTTGAAGACTTTCATCTGGCTCTGGGAGAAACAGAACTGAAGAGAGTATTCAGGATTTAATGACAAAATTGCTTTGTGCCTTAGAAAGAGCATTCTGGAAATATGTAAACGTTTTCTCCAAATGACAAAGCTGTCATCTTAGTCAAATCAATGTGGCATCGTATTAGACAGTGAGACAGAATGCAAAAAAGCAGAGTGGAAAAGTTATCCAAGGTCATTTTCTCATAAAGGCTGAGAAGGGAATTACACGGATTACAGCCGGGACAGACTCATACAGGAATTTGTGTTCATGTGGAGATTGTGGTCTGGAGATAATAAACCAGCCTTCAGACTCTACCTGAATCAACTCCCGGGTTTTACTTAAGGCTGAGAACTGGATGGGGCATTTCACTCTGTATACTGGGAAATACAGGTGACAAGGTCAGAAGAAAGTGAGGAAAGGGTGGCTTTTAGGAGCACAGGGCCTTTGAAAGACTATCTGAAACGGCTTTAAAGTCAAAGTCACCTGGGCATGATCATGATATTCTGATAATATTTACTAGCTGACCTATGGCCATGCCGCATGCTAGACACTGTGCATTACCTCATTTAATCCTCACAACAGCCTACAAGATAGGTACTGTTTCTATCCCAGTTTTACAGATGAGAAACCTGAGGCTGACTTACTTGCCCAATGGTTCAGCTAGGTCAGTGCAAGAGCTAAGATGTAAATTCAGGCCTCTCTGGGGTCTAAAATATGTGCTTTTACCTCTCAGTATCCTACCTCCCACTGGCTTTCCAAGCACTACCAGCGTGCTACTCCTCTCAACTCACATGTCCTACAGGTGGTCTCCATCATTTCCTGAAATCTGTATCATAATGTCAGCAGTGAAGTGCCACCAAGCCACCAAGACACAATCATCCTGGGATACCGAAGCGAGGTCAAAATGCAGAATTTCCATGGAAATATTCAACAACAATTTCTCCCAGTTTTGGGAGCCCTCAGCTAGGTCAAGAATCTAAAAAGGGGTTAGAATGTGAGAAGGAGTTTCTAAGAGGAGATCACTGGAGAAATCTAAGCAATGAAACTGAACCCCAGGAATAGAGAAGGCTGGGGACTATCTGGCCCCTCATGTAAAGCCTTGTGAAGATAGAGCTTTAACTGAGCTTTGAGAACCTGATACAGGTTCCCTGAAGTGAAGGGACCCTGAAGACAGGGCCCTGCTTGTTAAATAATCACAAACACACATACACACACCCTACACTGAAGTCAGTAGTGGATGGGTCTTTCCCATGGAACAAACTCGGGCCACATGGAGAGTCAGCCTGGCCCAAGAGAACACCTGGGAGGGTGAGGGAACTCTAGCCTCAAGAGCCTGGAGGTGGGGGCGGACCACAAAGAATTACAAAGCAGCAGAGGGTGGGGAGAAGCGGCTGGCCTGATCAAAAGTCTCATCCAAGTTATGGGAACTGGTCTAGGGAAGCTCAGCCTGGAGCCCCAGAGAAGCAGAAGAAAGCACCCATGAGGAAAACATTCATTTTGAATCTCTGCCAGACGAAGTAAAACATCAGAGAGGATATGAGACAGCAACACAGTAGGAACTTTTTTTATACCATCCCTTCATCTCTTCTTTCCTCCCACTGCACAATCCTGGCGGTGTCTAAGAAGTAGCCAGCGAGCATGTGCAGAGGTGAGAGGGGATGAGTATGGCCACCACTTCGCCAGAGTCGGGTTATCTGCCAAATCAGTCTTTCAGCATTAACTGGGAGAGGGCATGGAGAAACCTTTCCTTTGAATGAAAAATGAAGGGTGGATCAATATCTTGGACTGGAAACTGAAAATTTCTGAATTGAAAATGTGTTCTTCTGCTTAAAATATCCATTATTTATGAGTGAGGAAAAAAGTAATTCAGTAGCAGGAAAAAAGCTACCCTCTCTGAATAAATGTTTAAGAGACAACTGAAGACAAAATAAATTGGTTTAGATTAACCTCCCATGAATTGTCTATTTGTCATAGCTTTTGCATCAGTAGCACCTTCCAAAGGAGCTAGTTGCAAATGGAGAATACAGGTGTGTTTTCAAGAATCTGGGCTCTGAAACTCTTAAGGCATTCAAGGAAGATATATACCTGTTTTTTAAAAAAGCTTTCTCAATCCCTTATATTCTTTAAACCTCATGGGCACAGCCTCAGCTTCCCATCTGAGAAAACGGGGCTCACATGCAAGAGATGGCTACCTTCTAAGGGCAACAGAAATAAGTAATTACCCCAAAAATCATTCTGCCCCTCACCTTCCCCCTCAAAGGCATATCTATTCTAAAATTTTCAAAGCACAAAATAGGATCATAAAACAGTATTTACTATATGCAAGACATTATACTAATCGCTTTACATGAATTATCTCTTTTGATCCCAATAAAATGACATAGGAATTTTTGTTGCTGTTGTTTAAGGGAAGAGATTTACAGATAAAAATATAATATCACTAAGCATGTATTCAGAAAGAAAATACTACATTTTGCCTAGAAAAAAAATAGGGATGGTGTTATACAGAAAGTAATTTAAATAGCATTTTATTTCTGAACATAAAAGTGATGCATGACGACTGTACAATACTTGGAAATGTGGAAAACTATTAAAAGAAAATGTACATTTTACTCATTTTCTTTTTATACTGATAGAATCATACAGTATGTATTATTCAACTAGAGAGAGCAACTGAATTCAGCATCCTCTAAGAGGAAAGCAAAATACAGCTTCAGCTGCATTATGAAGACTTCAGGTTTATCCTAAATATGAATGTCCACGAATATGAGATTCACACACTGAATTGTTAATGTGGAGAAAGCTGTTGAATTTTCTTCTTTGTAAGTTTCCCAAATTGTAATAAAAGCTCACAGGTTTAGAAAAATAGTAAATAATGACCCACCCACCCCAGCGGCAGAAGAAAATCACAGGAGCATATGCTAGGCCATATTGGATTAGAATTGCAGATCGTTCAGTGGTAGACTTTGTTGCCAAAGCTCCCTTGGGAAATCCTGTAAGTTCACAGCTTTTCTCCATGCTATCACCCTTTATCCAGCTATCCTTAGCCTTCTCATCATCTCCTCAGAATCTTTTATAACTGTATGACTTCTTGAAATGATGGATTCCATAGCATGTTATCATTTACGTATGGGAGTGACCCTCTTAATTTTCTCAAATTTACCTCCATGAGATTTCAAACAAGTATCTCCCTCTTCCTAGTTTGGGGGACTTAGGTAGCATTATGTGTTTCTTATATCATCTTCTTTACACTGCTCATTAATACAAGATTCCAGTCAATCCCCCTCCAGGTATTCAGCTCTCTAAAAGAAGTAGTCTTTGAGCAGACTTGAAAAAAAAATTATTTCTCCACCTCTACTCAACTTCCTTTACTATTTTACTTTCCTTAGTCTGAAGCTTCTAAATTAAGATGACTTCACACCCCCATCTTCTATGGGACAAGATACTGAACAGGGGATCTGGAAGAAATGCAACTGGTTCTGTTGAACTTTTCTGGTTCTTTTTTGTATTTTCCAGCCGCTTTCTGCACCTGGAAGAAATCTAAGTTGTGTGCCACTTGCCTGGTTTCCTTCCCAGAAAAAAATAAGATGCAAAATTAAACAGAAGGAATCTTACAGGAAAAAAAAAAAAGAAAAATAACCTGTCACTCTTACCCATCTTTTTGTCTCCAGAGCCTACATAGACATTTCCTAAGACTCTTACACACCTTTATTAAAGGATTCTGTGTGCCAGGAACTTAGCTGGAAGCTTTATATTCAACATCTATTCAATCCTCATAACAACCTTATGGGCTATTTATAAGAGTAGCTGACATTTACTGAGCCATTTCTATGTGGCAGGTACTCTTTTAAGAGTTTTATACATACTACCTTATTTAATCATTAAAACAAATTTGTGAAATAGGCAGTTTCATTAGCCCCATCTTGAAGATGAGGACATTGAAGCCCAGAGAATAAGGTCACACAGTTAATAACGAAGAAACCAAGATATTAACCTGAGCATACGCTATTATCCACTATACTACACTGCCTCATCTATTAAACGAGGAATAAATGAACAAATAATAAATGAGCAATGAGTGAATGAGTAATAACCAGAACTAATGAAAAATTTTAAGCCAGAGAGAATCTGTAGTCATTGTAATGTGTGAAAATTGGATTATACCATCAAGGCTGGATTACACTATCATTCAAAGTCCTTTCAGTTCTAGAATTCTGTGAAATTAACAGCCCAAATAAGTCAACTCAAAAGCTTTTGCTACTTCTAAGATTTACGAGACTTAATCCAATGCCTGCGTCTTTTCAACACACTCATCAAAACTCTACAAAAATTAGTGAGCAAGCTTTGTCAGCCTCTGTCTTTCTGATGAAAGGAAATACTGGTCTTCATCAAGCAATAAAGTATTGAAATTCTCAGCAAAGTACTGCTCATCAGTCAATTCAGTTTGCACAATCCTACTATAAAGAACTTTAAAAACACAACAGAAATCAGAGGCGAAGTGTGTGTGGACAGAAATAAACATTTAAGAAAAACATCGAGGTCATTATCAGATTAATGTCTAATGAGCATTTCTTTCACTCATGTTTGTTAGCTCCCTAAGTGTACGTTTATTTCAAAAATACACTAGAGAAGTAGTATTTAATTACCTATGTCCATTTGAAAAGGAAGAAACAATTTGATCCTGAGATCAAACAATTTGATCCTGAGAGGATCTAAAGCAGCAAACTTCAAGAAGTAAGAGAGAATGTTCGCTTCAGTTGTCACCTGTAGCTAGCTTTGCTAATCCAACCTATAAACACAGGCCATTGCATTTTTCAGGAAGCTACAGAGATTTCTGAGCCACCACGTAGGCATAAATTTATCAACACATCTTGTTTATTAAACATCACTGAAATGCTTTGAGAACTGCTTATCAAAAGCTAAGTTTACTGTGTAGTATTTTGAGAAACTCTACTTAAAATAATACTCTAAAAAACCATTTTCAGTTTAAGCAGCATGTTTGTTCTACTGAGAGTTGCTGGACCTCCACAGGTGTGCAGAATCTGAATGTGGAAGGACTTTTAGATTAGCTCATCCAATACACATGAGAAAGCAGCCGACATTCTTTTGGTCTCTGGCTAGTTAATGGCGGAGGCTGAATGAGAATAGGGGTTTTCTATTCTTGGAGTCCCCTGCAGCACATTCTACTGCACGACATTGACTGTATTAGGGCTCTGTATTAGAGAAACAGAACCAGTGGGAGATACACATGCACCTTCAGGGGGAAAGCTCAAGGCACAGGCAGCGGTCATCTCCTGGGACGAATTCTAGACAGCTCACTACTGCCAGGAGTAAGAGCTGGCCCTGACGATGTGTAATGGAGCCGTGTGCTCAGGCTGCTGCAGTCTTGGACCTTGGCAGATGTCGGACTGGGGTATCAGGGGACCAAGCCACCCACTAAGCCTGCATCCCTGCCCTGAACCCTCAGCCTCCTGTAAGGCAACAGACTTGGTGCCGAGCCCACGCGCAGTTCACTCACCCGTTCAGGCTGCGGTTGGTCCTGCCTCTGGACGGCCTACGGTCTGAGCCGGGTCCCCCACACCCGGCCGTGCCTTTGGGGAAGGCGCCCGTGCACTGTGATTCTGACTGTGGCGTCGGCGAAGGTGTCCGGGAGGACAGCCGTTAGCTGAACAGCGCTGCTGTGTGAGCCGGACTCCTCACAAGCCTGCGAAGAGGGGCCGCCACCACGCGGGGCACCCAGGTTTTTCTCATTCCAGAACTCTCGCGCCTGCCCCGTGCAACTCCCGCGAGACTGGACTTGCTCCGGGAAGAGCGGTTGCGGCGGCAGCAGAGCGTCAGGCCTGATTCTGCTGTCCTCCAAGCAGCCTCGGCGTCAGCATATCCCAGCCCATCCTCTCCCTGCTCTTCCATCTGGACCTGCATTTACTTTCCCCCACACACTCAAGGACACAAAGCACACCCTGAGGACTCCAGTCATGCCCTGTCTGCCTTCCTGGAAAGGCCCACTCCACCCACCCGGATCAGGCCCTGGACCCGCAGTATCGCCCATGGTGTTTGCAAAGGAGAACATTTCCTGCTGCAGGGGCGTGGGTGACGGGCCAGCTCCCCCATTACAGGGTGCTGCCAGTTGCGGGGCGAGGGGGGTGTGGGTGACGGGCCAGCTCCCCCATCACAGGGTGCTGCCAGTTGCGGGGCAAGGGGCGGGTATATATTTCTTTTATTTATTATTTATGATATGTATTTATTTAGTGGGGGGGGATAGTTACTTATTATGAGGGATTCATTCATGTGATGAAGGAGGTGGAGAAGTCCCATGATCTGTCTGAAAGCTGGAGGTGTAATCAATCTGAGGCCAAAGGCCCGAGGTCCAGGGGAGCCAGTGATGTGAATGCCACGGCTGGGGACATGAAGTGAGATGTCACAGATCAATCAGTGAGGCTAGAAAACAAGGGGCGGCTCCCCCCTCCCTCAGCCTGTTGCTCCTTTGTCCTCTTTAGGGCCTCACTGGACTAGTGATGCCCACCCACGCGGGCGAGGGCCATTTCCTTTCTGAGCCTACCAATTCAAATGTCAGGTTGACACATAAAATCAACTATCACACTGACCTTGCCCTTCAGTTCTTCAAGACCTCCAGTCAACCTGCACCTCCGGAGAACAGAATCTCCAGCAATCAGCCAGGAACCCAGTACTCAAAGTTGCCAGAAGAGAGTGAAAGATGTGCAGGGCTTGCTCATCCACTCACCCATTCAGTAAATGTTATTTGTGCAACAACTAACTGTGTGAAGCACCATCCAAGACCTGAAGAGGCCACAGTAGCTATGCCTCAGCTCTCATCCCCAAGGAACTTACATTCTGATGGGGAGACAGACTTTCCAAAAGGAAAGAGGATCAAAACAGTGTGATTCAACGAGGTGGCATGCATTTACATAGAGCATCCTCTATGAACCATTCACTGTGTTGGGCACCTAGGGCACATCAGTGAACAAGAGACACAATCCCAGGTCTCAGGAAGTTTACAGTCTAGATGGAAAATGGTATTTAGAGTGGTCTTAACCTAGGATTTATGGATAGAACTCCATTTCAATGTAATTGGTTTGCTTGCAATCCTGTATAGTCCATATATTTAAAAACATCACCCTGACATGTGGTCCCAGAGGCTCCTCTAGACTGCCCAAGATGTTCATACCACGTATTTTGAATCTTTAACTCTGCAGTGTGTCACAGATAAGGCACCCTTAAGCAACTCACTCCTCTTCCATAGTAGCAAATACACTCCCAAAATTAAACTCGCCCATAGTAGCAAATACATTCCTGAAATTTAACTCTGGAATTTAGAGATATTTGAGAAGAGTCTTCATGTAACAAACATTAGCCAAAAGGCATCACTGGAGGTCACTAGAGTCCAAGTCAGATGCCATCTCTACCAATGGTCAAAAGGGCACCTGGGAAGTGGCGCTAATATGCAATTGAAAGGCAGCCAGAGAACAGAGAGCTAGCAGCCTGTGCCCATGTGCAGCTCCTTCCACTGCTTCCCTTCTCTGTCACTTTCCATGCCAATTAGGTGGAAACAGTGAGGATTAATCTGCTGTGTCACAGCAGCAGCTCATTACTCCTCCAAATTGGTAAAAATGAGAGCCGACAATACAATATAATTTTGGAGATGGCGGAGACTTTCAAAATCATATGGTTCAACTTCATTTCATAGATGAGAAAACTGAAGATTAACACAATTATGTGACTTACCCAAGGTCACAGAGCTTATTAGGCATGGCGCCGGACCTAGAATTTAGGATTCCCAACCTCCAGGGAAATGTTCTTGTCACTCTTCCTTTGGTTCTTCATCATGGAAATATACAAATATCAGTATAGGTATTGCAGTGTAAATGCCTTTTCATTGGCCTTGGATATGCCAATGCGGACAATAGAAAGTCGGACAAAAAACAGGGTAAACAGATAATAACTCATTAGAAAATAGAAGCTTCAATCTACAAAACTGACTTCAAATGGCATGGGTGCACTACATAGTCACCACCTTTGTTATCTGACTGTGTCAAAATCAGTTTTTAACTAAATCATTAGATGCTTACTAAAATCATTTTGATCCCTAAAGAGCATCCTATTAAAGGGCCTGGTACCACAGCATAACTCCCACACTATGAATTCTATTCCTGCAGCTCAATCTTGATGGTATAATTTCCATTTTCATCTGCAAAACAAATGTAGTTCTGTCATTCTCCCAGGTTCTCCTGGCTCTTCTCCAAGCCCAACCTTGCTATGACACAAGCAGGATCTGATAGATCCCAATACGGTAGACAAGAGCAAAATGACACCTGTGTCTTCCATAAATTGCTTCTCCTTCTGACCTTTAAAAAATGAATAGATGAAGTGCATTATATATTTCCTCCCTACAACTTTTCAAAGCCCAGGAAATTTGGATGTATGATATTCTTCTCAACATCAGTTTTCAGAGCCTCTTACTAACATTTATAACTGATTGGAGGAACACCAAGTTCTCTATTAAAAGTTCCATTTATTCCTCTGTTGTCCTGTATAGTACCTCAGAATGGGTGTGAGTTTCACCCAAAGCAATGGACGTCACTATTGACCTGTCAAGTGTAGTAAAAGGTAAGTAGCGCTCCCCAGAGTGATTTCCTCAAACCAGCATAGCCCTCAGGTCCTCCATCGTAAAACAACATGCTCAAGAAAAACTCCCATAGACATTTAGCACCTCATGTTCAATAGCTGGGTATTTCAGTTGTGGAGATAGAAGTAACAAAAATAAACATCTTGATCTTTTGGATGTCTTCCCCAAAGTATCCTGTTACTTCTGAAGTAATACTTGTGAAGGGTTATAAACCATGTAAGGCCATTGATAGATTTTTTTATAGATCTTAGCTGTTGTCACTGTTATTATGGTAGCTTAAAAATATCCTTAAAATGGACACACATGACATGAATGACCCTTCCCTTACACTTGCTAATAACCCTTGGGAAAATCTCACTTTGAGTGATTCCATTCAGCCATGCATCTCTTGTCCAAATGTTTTGGAGCACACCATGAACACAAGTCCATAAACTAATATCTTATCTAGTGTCCTGTCTGGTGCCCAGCACAGTACCCGGTGTCCACATATTTTATTAAATGGGAAAAGAAATGCTGAAAATGAAGGGGTGGGGGAGCCCCTGAACACATGCTTGCATGAGGCTAAAAAAGAAAGAAGAGAAAACTCAATCACCTCCTCTATGAAAACTTTCTCAAAACGCAAAGAGGTGAAATTGACCACTCGTTTAGTAAATAGTAGGCATCAATCAAGCTTGTTGGATGAATTTTCAAAAGTTGGTGAAAAGGGAAGATATAAAGAAAGAGAAGAAAGGAGACACAGATGAGTAATGAAGAGAGAAGGTGATTAGTAGAAAAAAATGCAACAAAAAACTAGGGAAAGAGAAAACAGATGATCATTCAGCATCACCTAACTTTATGTCAACTGGCTTTTGTGAAAAGGATTTAATGGATCAGAACCACAGATAAGCAAATTAACAGAAAAGGTCAGGTTCCTCTGAATTTCTAGTTCCACACAGTTGTTTTAATCAGGGTGGTCTGAAAAGGGACTGCTCCTCCCCTCTCACCCCTCCCCGCCCTGGACTAGGGAGCAAACACCCCCAAACTTCATTCCTTCTCATAGTCAATGACTTATCCAAAACTACTCAGTGCACAATGCCCATGCTCCACCACATTTTCCCCCTAGAGCTATGATGAAGGTTATGGTCCTTGCAATCACAGAAGTTACCACCGCGTGAGAGAGGCTGGCATTGATAAGCCATTCAAACAACTAAGGTAATTCTGTTACTGTATTTAGAGTTGTGACAAGCAAGACATGGTTCTAGGAGAAAACAAAATGAGAACTGGACCCTGCAGCAAAGCAAGGCTTCCATGGAGAAATATGCTGGGGCTACGAATTAACCAGGTGGTTTGGGGGAGAACATTCCCCTGGAAGGGAATGCCAGGATGACAATGCACAGACCCCAAGAAGGAAGGAAAAAAAAAGGTGAAATTGTCTCCTGGATGAGATTCTAGGAAGGCCCTCCTCTTCCAGTTGCAGTATGAGCTTCAATAAAAGACAGAGCAAATGTAACCTCCCACTGCTTTGAGGGCACACCTTCAAGAAGAATGAGAGGTCAGTGGTTTCATAGACCTTTAGGAGAGGACGGTCAGCAGTCTTGTCCAGGGCTGGGTCTGTTAGGGCTTACTGACCACTTGTGTGTAGTTTTGTTTTGTTTGTAGAATTTTATTGTGGTTTTTTTTTTTTTGGTTTTTATTCTCAAAAAATGGAAACATACTCTATTGCTGTTTTGAACCTGATTTTTAAAATTTAATGTTATATAGTGAACATCTTCCCATGTCAAACAAAGTACAGATTTTCAACATTACTTTTAAGGGTTGAAATGATCCTACTAGGGGGAGGAGGGTAGGAAGGGATAAACTAGGAGTTCGAGATTTGCAGATACTGACTGGCATATATAAAATAAACAAGTTTATGCTGTATAGCACAGAGAAATATACTCAATATCTTGTAGTAGCTCATGGTGAAAAAGAATATGAAAATGAATATATGTATATTCATGTATGACTGAAGAATTGGGCTGTACCCCAGAAACTGACACAACACTGTAAACTGACTATACCTCAATAATAAAAAAAAATGATCCTATCATAGAATCTGAACATAAATTGAGATCTCAACTGGGGGACATGTACAGTATTTCAAATTTTTAAAAATAAAAACCAACATTGTAAGACATTACATTGGATGGCATTTTGCACCTGTCAATCATTTCACGTCCATGGGGCTGGGATCAAGTGCAGGATCTAGAGTCAAACAGACCTGGTTCCAATTCTATACCACTTACAGCTTGTGACTTGAGCAACACAATAGATCTGTTTCCTCATCTATAAAATGAACATGGATGGATGGATGGATAGATAAATAAAACAACAACAAAAAAAGATAATACAAAAATAAAACGAGGCTAGTAACAGTACCTCTCTTATCAGAATGTCCAGAGGCTTTGCTGAGATAATTCAAGTGAAGCACAGCGTAGCAAGATGTCTGCAATGTAATAAACGCTTAATAATACTTATTATTTCCAGTAGAAAAGTTCTGGGTTTAAGACTTCTGATATCTACTGCCAAAGCATCCTCCAAAGAATCATTATGAATTAGTTAATCTGCCGCTTTGGAGAAAGCCCAAGGAAATATGTAGCAGTTTCACCACCCCGTGACTGCCTTCAGAGAATTTTTGTTCTGGGGAAGATCTAGTTTAAAAGCAGGAGCAGAAGCCATCAGCACTCTGCCCTGTCTGCTTGGATCCTTTTTCATGTTCACGCACACCAGCTACTGATGTGCTTTTCAATCCCAACAGCCAGCTGTGACGTCCTTGCCAGGCTTCCTTCAGGTTGCTGGAATCCTCTTTGCTTTGTGCATAAGGCAAGCTAAAAGTGCTTGGGCATTCACTCCCCTCACCCCAGGGATAGCTCTAAACCAAAGACTGACACATAAGCATATAGATAAATGCTCCAGCATCCTTGCTTCCACCTGGAGACAATGCTGAGATGTGACCTACACTGCCTTTAGAACCCCCCAGGGGCCTGGACCAGTCACTCCCTGTGGGCCTTATTTGAGCAGCTTCCTTTCTTCCCCTGACGCATTCCCCAGGCCTTTAACCAGCCTTTTTCTGGGAGCATATTCTAATAAATCACATTTACAGAAATCTCCATGTTACAGATTTCTTTTGAGAAAGACAGAAGTCAAACTTTTTTCCCCTTGGTTGTAAGAGATTCATATAAATTCCTTGACAAATTACTTTTTAACTAGAAACAACATTTTGGACATCTTTTCTAACAGAAAACAATATATATTTTCTTTCTTGGGAATTTGTATACTGTAGGTTTCCATTTCATCAGGAGAAGGAAAACTGGAGAGCAAGTAGAGGAAGCAATACAGCTTGTGTTTCCATGCGGTGAGGGCTGGGACATCCCAGACTCTAGGCTGGGCCTGCTAATAACTAGCTGATTTGGAGCAAATAACTCACCTGCCTAGGCCTCAGCACATCAACTGATATTCTCCAGGGCTGAAGAATATCTACAGAAACGTCCAGGGCTTGTTCATGTCTATGACAATATTGCCACTGGACAAGCAGACCTCAGAATGGAGATCACATACGCCCTTCATCTTTAACTGTCATAGCTCTTTGAAGATACCCACGTCTCTAGCACGTGCTCCTCACGCAAAGCCCATTTTCCTTCTGTCTCAGCCTTTGATGAGCAGCAGATCTAATCATGCTGCTTAAGAAAAATCCATCCTTCGTGCCCCACCTCCATGCCCCTAACGTCCTCTTTCCCTCAGTCTATCACCAACAGATAGCTTCAAGCTGCAATAGTCTCAGCAGAGCAGGCATGCAGGTAGTAGACCAAAAAGAGAAAAAGTACACCAAAAACAGAAAAACTGGATCTCCACCACCTGTCCTTTCGTTTGTGTGATCTCAGTAGGCAGGGCCCACTGCACTCTGAGCCCAGGGTGGAAGAAGGGAGAGTCCTGGGACTGAAGAGTCGCCTCCTCTCCCTGGACTCGAGGAAAGCACAATGTAGAAATGAGGAAGCAGAGCCGGGGACACTTCCCAGTGTCCTGTGTAAGGCAGCAGTCTCCATAGTTCTCTCTCACAGTAAAGCAGCCAACTACTTTGCAAACAAATGGATCTGGAAGGCTGGCAGCTTCTGGCTGGGAGCAAGAACTTGGAAAAAAAAAACAAAGTCTACTTCTATTTAAGGAAAGACTTAAACCTCAGGACAAAGCACCCTACACACCCACAAGACTGGAAAAAAAAAATACTGTTCAAGTATGATGATCTCAAAGGATGGTAAGGATCTTGATCAAATGGAACTCTTACACTTTTCGTAAGAGTGTAAATTGTTACAGCCATTTCAGAAAACACAACACCGTGACCTGCTAAGGTTAAATCAATGCATGTTATATGACTGTGCTCTTAGAAAATTACAGAGAAGCCCTTGCATACAAGCATAGTAGCGTTGCTCATAAATGTGAAAAATGAGGAACAATGCAAATGTACAAATGTTCACTGACAAGGATAGGGACACACATACGAATACGTGAGTAAATTCACACAAGTGTGTAATGTGCCTTTGGAGGAGAGAAGAATGGAGTGTTCAATTCTGCCCTATTTATGTTCCTACTTGGGAGCAGACATTGGTTGTGCGTGTGTGTGTGTCTGTGTTTTCCTTTGTTGGTTTTTTAAAGAAATAGGAAGAAAAAACTTCCTCCCCTTTCCTTCCTCTCCCCTTGTTCAGTCCTCTGACACCCCCCACTCCCACTCTTTTTGTTGTTTTGTTTCACTATGAGTCCACACTCCTATTTTTGTTCACCCTGTTTTCAGTGGAGTCCAATTATGCACAAAAAAAGAAAATTAATAAACCACATGAGGAAGAGGGTATAGCTCAAGTGGTAGAGCATATGCTTAGAATGCATGAGGTCCTGGGTTCCATCCCCAGTACCTCCTCTAAAAATAAATAAATAAACAGATAAATAAATAATACAAAGTACCTCTCTCCCCCTGCCCCCCAAACAACCACATCAAAAGAAACATCAGGAATAAATCTTTAAACATAAAGTTGAATGAAAACAGCAAATCACACGAGACTACAGGCTGTGTCACCATTTTTGTTAGGGTTAAACTAAACATTACTGAGGCTTACCTACCTACGTGATTTTTAAAAACCTAAGAAAAAAAGGTAAATACCAAAATATAATTATTATCTCTAGATGTGAGGTAGGCGGGGATGGGGGTGCAGGGGCACAGAGGCTGGGACCAGCACATGGGTAGAAAACTCCACCTGTATTGCTCGAGGTCTTATACAGGCGCGGGGCTCATGAGAGTTCACTCCATTACTGTGCATCATAATCATGTATCTTTCATACTGCAATTTGGTGAGTATCAAGTATTACCTAAGGAATAAATTTTATGTCAATAATGTAAATGGGAATGTAACTCAAATGGGAAAAAGGACAGAGCAGACTGGCAAAATGGACTCACTTCCTGAGTAACACGTGGGCATTAGTGGGCCTTCATTTACGTGCTACTCTCTAAACTTACGACAGGCTGATCCCTGTGGAACTGTCTGTCCTGTTGCACTTCAGTTGCTTCATATTTAGACATGGAATCATAAACTCCTATGCTACCAAGTTCACAGATGTTCAGGAAGATTAGATGGGATCATAAATGTGAAATGGGCAACTGAGAAATGTTTCCCAAGTTTTCTGAGGAATTTTGATGGTCTTCCCAAGTCTACCTCACAAGGATGTTGGAGGACAAAAGACAAAACCAAAGAGGAGAATGCTCAAGAATGGGAAAGAATAAAAATGATAATAGTCTAAGAAAAATATTATTTAAGAAAATAACTAAATCTAAAACAACTGGTAGTTGATCTGGAGCCTTTGTGTATTTTTTTCTCTCACGTTCACATTCCTCTGATATTATAGAAAGGTGGTAAATAAATGAAAAGAACCAGAAAAGGGGCAAAGCACCGTCTATGCAACTTCTATTAAGCATTGAGGCAATTTGAGAGAAAATACTAGTACATATTCTTAGTGCTCTATCATTTCTTGTCTCTGAAAGCACATGCCCACCCGCCTGTATCATCTTTTTGAAAGTAAAATTCTGTTAGGTCAAATTAAATAAGAGATGCTATTTGGAAATTCACAGGTTTACAATTGCTATTATCAAGTACGTGAAACACATACATAATTTCTCTAGATAGTTGATGATATAGGTAAAAATTCAAAATTTATAAAAATGCATTTTGAAATATTTTCCAAAAAGTTTACTTGATGCAAACAAACTTAGTCAAAAATGGAAAAGCTGGTTAGATAATTCTGAGACATATTTATCTATATGATGGCAACTTAGGTGACTGTTTTCCTTTCTCCATTCAATGAACTGAATTATTTTGTAAGACTGACCAATGTTAGTAACTTGACACAGACTCCTTACTGCTTCAAATAAGAGTCCCGCATTATGACAACACTTTGACCAAGGCCGCCAGAATGGTTTGTTCTGAGCCTACCCCAAGCTCATTTATCATCAGTAAAACAATTGGGCTGTAAAGTAGTCACATTCGATAACTCATTTAGGAAGATGAGAGCAAATGGTCACATAGTTACAGTGGAGAAGCAGAAGCATGAAGAAGTTCAGTGACTTCCTTAAGGTCACACGAGGACAAAACCAAGAACAGAAAATAGGTTTCCTACCAATCAGTCTAATGAGCTCGATTTCCAAGGTTATGTTGCCCTCTTTACTTAGATCACAGAAGAAGAGAAACCCAATTACCATCAGTATGTCATTGTACCGAGTTTGTTACATTACCTGATGACCAGGAAACGACTCTCTCTCGCTCTCCTCTGGTGTGTGTGCTGGTCTACTGGGAGGAAAAAAACCTTCACCAACCCCATATCCCTACTCAGCAGAGCATTGGAAAACAAACATTTTCTCCTCACCCATCTCTGAGAAGTAGTGAGACTGGCCTGCTGTTAGCAGCCTGAAGCTATTGGCATCTCATCTTCAACCTAGTTTTAACAATCAGATGTTCTAAGCAGTAAATCCCAGTGTGTGGGCTTGAGGATTTAACTTAAATGTGAGAAAAGGAGCCCCTGGCCCTCCAGCCTAAGCCATGTTCTCCAACTCAGTTTACCAGAAGCTCTGCATTTCCAGGAGAGTGAGCTACACGACCAGCTGTTAACAACCTAAGGGAGATGTCAGTCATTCTCCAACGTGTAAGTAGTCTCAGCTGCTTTATTTCAGCATCTCCCCCCTCACCCTGCCCCTCCTCCAGTTAGAAGCACCAGGAGTCTTCCTACTACCATACCACCAATTATCAATTCCTCATTTTCCTAAAACATTACCTATAGAGGTATCCTCACTGGTCAATGCAATGAGAACTGAGCCTATTTTTATGCGACAGATTATTTGACCCGCTGGCCCACCAACAGACAACGTTCTAGATGCAGCTGAATGCAATCCTACAGACAGTAGAACACCGCCTAAAAAAAGTCCTAGCTGCAGAGAACATGAGTTGCATCAAATAAAAGCTGAGTGGTCAGCAAGTGAAGACCCAACTCCTATAAGGTCCCTCACACCTGTCTGATGTCCCTGACCGTGGTCCTTTCCAGGTTCACACACTTGGTTCTTCCCAGCAACAGGCTCTCTTCCCTCTTCCGGTAACAGGTTCTGCTGATCCTTGACAAGATCCCTTTCCTAGGCCTGGGCTGTGGCTGTTGGATGCTGATGGCTCACTCCTGAGCCCTGCCCTTCTTGGAGACACCTGGGAGGTAACACACCATCCCCAGCAGCTCACAGCCAGTGGTTGATGTGATACTTCCAGCCCCAACAAACTCTGAGGTTCATTTCCATCATCTGAGGCAATACTTCATCTGAACCCACACCTTTGCTTAGCTTCCCCTGCCCTGTTCTGCTTCCCTCACTTCCTTACAGGCTCCACCTGCAAGCTATCCTTCATTAAAAAAATTCATTTCTAAATAGACTCACAGACAGAGAATACAGACTTGTGGTTACCAGGGGGGTGGAGGGTGGGAAGGGATAGACTGGGATTTCAAAATTGTAGAATAGATAAACAAGATTACACTGTATAGCACAGGGAAATATACACAAAAATGTTATGATAAATCACAGAGAAAAAAATGTGACAATGAGTGTGTATATGTCCATGAATAACTGAAAAATTGTGCTGAACACTGGAATTTGACACAACATTGTAAAATGATTATAAATCAATAAAAAATGTTAAAAAAATTCATTTCTACAAGAATCCTCATCTCAGATTCTTCTTCTAGAGACAATCTCAAGCCGCTTCTCAAGCAGACTTCTGAGGATCAGCTCCCAGGCCTCTAGGACTCCTCTCTTATACTTAGCTTTCTTCTTCCCCAAAGATAAAAATGCTTCTGCCCCCCTCAGAATACATCATTTTTGCTCAGAATACATCATTCCTTTCCTCCCCCTGTATTCCCCATAAGCTCTGTTTCCCCTTGTATTTCTCCTCTAATATTTTTCTTACTCTATTTTTGTCTTGATCTCCCAATGGTCCAATACATCTTTAGATCAACTCATTATCGATCGAAAATCTAGCTCCCTTTTTCTTGAGGCCAGAAAGGGCTTTATCTTCACTTCACCAGCCAAAGAAGTGAGATATCTCTCAGTATTTTTTATGAGATTTGAAATTTTAAACATAAATGTTTTGTTTCAATCAGTTTAACATAAATACCAGGTGGTAACTTTTTTCAGAAATAAATACAAATCAAGTCCATGAAAGAAACATTCAGAGATGAAGAACATTTAGAAGAGAAAATAATTTCACTTTTAAAGAGGTTTACAGTGAAGTCCAAGCTTTAGAAAAACTAGTTGGCCAGATTTAAATAAGTAAACAGGCATTAAAAGGGAAAAATTCAGAAGGTTATCAAGTTTACAAGACTACAGACAGTCTCTTCATGATGAGAAAGTTTCCTCGCACTTGACTGTCAGTTATCAGTAAGACCTGTCATGTATTGATACTGTCAAAGTCAGGGATAAAGCTGGCTTCATTGGGAAGTCACTGACTTACAAGAAACAGCTTAAGGTTTTACTTATTTTGGAAATGAGAGCCAGAGAGGCGACCCTGGGTTTGCTGTCGTTGTTGTGATGGGGCCACCCTCGTTCACAGTGGGGCACTGCAGGTGGGTGAGCTCTGTTTCACATGGGCTGTGCTTTACACTTCACAGAGACGAAGTTCTAGGTCATCAGGAGAGGGGTGTTCATTTTGTCTTATAAAAGCCGTGTTTTTAACAGTTCTTCATTTTTTCTTATGAAGTCTCCCCCAAAGACTTCATCTGTTTGTTTTTATTTGTTTTGTTATTTTTAGACAGAGAGAGATTTACTTTCAGAAACTGACTCACAATATGGCTTGGCAGGTCCACAATAGGCCAGCAGGCTGGAAACCCAGGGAAGAGTTGCAGCTTGAGGCCAAAGGCACCCTGCTGACAGAATTCCTTCTTGCTCAGGGGAGGTCAGTCATTGTTCTGTTAATGTCTTCAATTGATTGGGTGAGGATTCCCCCCCTCCCCATAATACCACCACTTATTGTTTCTTTACAGCAGTTTAAAAAAAAAAGTGATTACCCACACTATGGAGGAGGGTCTGCTTTACTCATAAACTGATCTAAATGTTAATCTCAGAAAAAAACCAAACACCTTCAGAGAAACATTCAGGATAATGTTTGACCAAATATCTGGCACCGTTGTCCAGTCAAGTTGACATAAAATTAACCATCACAGTCATCCTGGCCAATCCCAAGGGGCTTTGCCCATTCCTTAGGTTTTTCATAAATGGATACATCCTATTCATAATTCCAGAGTGGATCAGACGCAACGTGTCCTTTGCATATCATCATAACCAGGGAATCAGAATCCTAATTTAACAAATTTTAATGGGCGGTATCCCTTCTCACTGGCTGGTATGGCTTCATCCTCTGTAAAGGGCATTCTCTTCTCCAGTATTGAAGTTCTGATCAGTGAAGCTGGTAGACAATTTAGCTTAGTGGCAAAAGGCTGAGTAAATCAAATAGTTACTGGACAGGTTTTTGGAGAGCGCCAAATCACTGCCTCAGAATCAATGCGCAAAATCTTCGAAGAAGAGATGGATACCCAGTTAGTGAACACAGAGCACACAGACTGAAGACAAGTGACAGGACGAATGGTTTCAAAGTGAAGACCTAGAGATACTAATGAAAAAAGAGCTACTCTTTGCTGAGGTGAAATATAGAAGAGTGAGTTTGGAACAAGGTGATTAACAGCACTGATGACTAGCTGTATGGTCTGGAGAGGGAATACATGCAAAGAAATATCAGGAATATTGAAGGAAATCGCACTGTCTGCTGTTAATGGCTTTTACCAATCCCTCCTCTTGTGAGCTTGGATCACTCTGATAACTCCAGCACTTGTCTAGGGACAGTAAAGAATCTAAACATACTAGTCATCTTTCATTAAAATATGTGACAGATCAATAGTTCTCACACTTAGTTACATTAAAACCTAGTGGAGTGATTTAAAATAACTCCTCATGCTAAGGCTACCTCTCAGTCTGATTAAGAGAATCTGATGAGACACAGACATCAGTATTTCTAAAGCGCCCCAGATGATGCCAATCTGGAGCCAAAACTGAGGACTATTTACATGCACACGTTAAGGAACGTAAATAGATCGGAAAGATACAAAAGTTGTGTGGGCAATAGACATGAGTCCTGGAAAGGGTTGAGGATTTTAAGTATAAAAAAAGAGCTGTGCATTTCTCCAGAACGCCTAGGTCATAGATGGGAAATAAAGAAGGCTTTACAGCTGTAACAGGATTTAATCATGCAGTGACCGTAACACAGGTAGGACCTCAGAGTACTCCCTCCCTATTAAAGATGTACTAAAAGAACAGTATTCGGGCATGAAACACTAAGAGGACCAAAAGCCACAAGAGTGGCAAAAATTACACAACCAAAGAATCAAGATTTCAAGTCACAGACATGTGTTTTCCAACACACACTCTTAAAAAAACAAATGACACAAGACTGGAGGTTAGGCTGCTCTGCTGAAGAGCCTCAACAGGGCACTGTCCACGTTCCTGTTCCTCAGGCTGCAGATGAAGGGATTCAGCATGGGGGTGACCATGACATATACCACTGAGACCACTGCTCTCTTTCTGGGAGAAGGTGAGATGGGCAAACTAAGGCACACCCCAAGGCCTGTCCCATGAAATAAGCTACACGGCAGGTGAGAGCCTCAGGCAGAGGCGGCTTTATACCTCCCACCCACTGATGGTACTCTTACTACTGAGTATAAGTTAAGGATCACTAAGAATGAAGCACTGTTGAAGACGGTGTCGATAAATACATTAATGTATTACTGGTGGAGGTGACAGAACAGGCAATGTTGAGGAGATGAGAAGAATTCACCCCAAAAATGAGGAATTTCTATTTTTATGCAAATGTAAGTTGTGACACCATCAAACTGGGCAGCTGGGATTCCAAAGGCTGATGCAAAAAGAACCAAGAGGACACAGAGGCCGGGATTTATGACGCCTAGAGACTGCAGGGAGTGACAGGTGGCCAGGCTGATCATAGGCTACCAGTCAGGAGCACACTGTCCAAATATCAAAAAAACTAAGACATCCATGTCAGGCAGCCTGTATGTGAAATGATTCTGCTATGAGTTTGGATGCCCATGATCATCTTTGGGATTGTGGTGGAGGTGAAACCAATGTCAACCAAGGACAGGCTGGAGAAGAAGTACATGGGGGTGTAGAGGTGGGAGTCAGAGCTGACAGTCAGAAGGATGAGGAAGTTTCCAAGCACAGTGACCAGGTTCATGGTTAGGAACAACCCAAAGAGGAGGGGCTGCAGTTCCACATCACCTGGGAGGCTTAGGAGGAGGAATGTCAGGACACACAATCGATTCCTTGGTCTCATGTGGCTGGGACACCTTCACTTTTTCACTCTCTGATGTTCTTCTTTTTTTATGTAGATCCAAGTTTCTGACCTAAATTATTTTCCTTCTCTCTAAAGAGCTTCTTTTAGTATTTTTCACAAGGCAGACCTACCGGCAACAAATTCCCTTGATATTTCTTTGTCTGAGAAAGTCACTGTTTCTCCTTCACTTTGAAGGATAATTTCACAGGATACAGAATTCTAGGTTGGTGGTTTTCTTCTCTCAACACTTGAAATATTTCACTCCCCTCTCTTCTTGTTTGCATTCTTTATGAGGACAAGTCAGATGTAATTCTCATCTTTGTTCCTCTGTAGGTGAGGTGATTTTTCCCTCTGGCTTCTTTCAATATCTTTTTCCCTTTGATATTCTGAAGTTTAAATATGATATGCGTAGGGGTAGTTCAGTTTTGTTTTGCATTTATCCCACTTGCTGTTCTCTGAGCTTCCGGGATCTGTGGTGTGGTATCTGAGATTAACTTGGGGAAATTCTCAGCCATTCTTGCTTCAAATATTGCTGCTGTGCCTTTTTCTCTTACTCCTTCTGGTACTCCAGTTATGCATACGTTCAACCTTTTGTAACAGCGCCACAATTCTTAGATATTCTGTTATGTTTTTTCAATCTTTTTTTCTTTGCTTGTCCGTTTTGGAAGTTTCTGTTGTCATAGCCTCAAGCTCAGAGATTGTTTCCTCAGTGGTGTCCAGTCTACTAATGAGCCCATGATAGGCATTCTTCATTTCAAATATTACAGGTTTCTTTGATCTCTAGCTTTCCTTCCTGGATCTTTTTTAGAATTTCTCTCTCTGCCTACATTATCCATCCGTTCTTGCATGTTGTCTACTTTCTCCATTAGAGCCCTTAGCACATTAATCATAGTTGTTTTAAATTCCTTGTCTGATAACATCCGTGCCATAACTGACTCTGGTTCTGATGCTTGTTCAGTCTCTTTAAATTGTGTTTTTTGCTTTTTAGTCTGTCCCGTAATTTTTTGTTGAAATCAAGACATAATGTACTTGGTGAAAGGAATGCTGGTAAACAGGCCCTTAGTGGTGTAGTGGTGGACTGTCAGGGGAGGCGAAGTGTAGTTTTGCTCTATGAGCAGGTCTCAGACTTTTTCTGAGCCTGTAAACTTCACCAGTGCTTCTCTGTCTTTTCTCCTCCCTTAGATGGGACAGGATGGCTAGAGGAGGCTATAGTTGGGCATATATTTCCACTCTCCTAAGTAGGTTAGGCTCTGATAAAACCCCTGCAAGGTTCTCTCTGGTAAAATAATTTCTCCTGAAGGCAGGCCTTATTAAGAAGAAGAGGATACCCCTGGAGGATTTCAAAGTGGTTCTTTTTCCCCTCCTCCTGCTGGACAGGTGAAGATTTTTTCCTCCAATATTCACTAGGGACCTGGTCAAGCTCCTAGAGATAAAATTCACAGACGTGTGGGCCCTCCTATGAGATGTGTGGGTCCTCTTAAATTTTTATCTCTCAGGCTTGTCTACACTGAGCCTCCAGCAAGTCATCAATTACAGTCCAGGTTTTCCTACCCCGGCACTGGTCCCTATGGAGTGTGATGCTCATGAGTTTCTGATCTAGTAAGCTTTGTAGCCATCTGCCTCTCTCTCCAATTTGGGGGATCGGCAGTCTGACCTATGACCTCATTTCTCTGATGGAAAGAAAGTTGTATTCATACCATACACAAAAATAAACACAAAACGGATTAAAGACCTAAATGTAAAATTAGAAACCATAAAACACCTAGAAGAAAACAGACAAAACACTCTGACATAAATTGTGGCAGTATTTTTTGGATCTGTCTCTTAAAGCAAAGGAAATACAAGCAAAAATAAATAAATGAAGCCTAATTAGACTTAAAAGCTTTTGCACAGCAAAGGAAACCATCAATGAAACAAAAAGACAACCTCCTAAATGAGAAACTATTTGCTAATGATATGACCATTAAGGGGTTAATATCCAACAATATATATAAACAGCTCATACAATTCAACGTCAAAACAACCCAATAAAAAAATGGGCAGAAGACCTGAACAGACATTTCAAAAGAAGACATACAGCTGGCCAATAGGCACATGAAAAGATGCTCAACATCAGTAATTATCAGGGGAATGCAAATCAAAACCGCAATGAGATATTGCCTCACACCAGTCAGAATGGCTATTGTCAAAAAGCCTGTATTTAATGGTTTGGGGTAACTTGTAATAAAAAAAATATGATATATATATATATATATAACTGAATCACTTGGCTGTACACCAGAAACTAATACAACATTGTAAATCAAATATACTTCAATAAGAAAAATTTTTTTAAAGACCACAAATAACAAATGTTGGCAAGGATGCAGGGAAAAGGGAACCCTAGTACACTGTTGGTGAGAATGTAAATTGGTGTAGCCACTGTGGAAAACAGTATGGCAGTTTCTCAAAAAAATAAAAATAGAACTACCATATGACCCAGCAATTCCAATCCTAGGTATATATCCAGAAAAAAATGAAAACTCTAATTGAAAAAGACACATGCATCCCAGTGTTCATACCAGCATTATTTACTATTACCAAGATATGGAAGCAACCTAAATGTCTATCAACAGATGACTGGATAAAGAGAATATGATACACACACACACACACACACACACACACACAGGAATACTACTCAGCCATTAAAAAGAATAAAATTTTGCCATTTGCAACAACATGGATGGACTTGGAGGGTATTATGCTAAGCGAAGTAAGTCACAGAAATTGATGATCAATACTGCATGTTTTCACTTATATGTGGAATCTAAAAAATAAAACTAATGAATGTAACAAAAAGGAAACAGAGTCCCAGATGTAGAGAATAAACTAGTGGTCACATGTCAGGAGAAAGAAGTACAAAGAGAGGAGCAATACAGGAGTAGGAGATTAAGAGGTACAAACTACTAGGTATAAAATAAACTACAAGGATATATTGTACAACACAGGGAATATAGCCAATATTTTATAATAACTATAAATGGAATATAACCTTTAAAAAGTCTGAATTACCATGTTGTACACCTGTAACTTACATAATATTGTACACTAACTAGATAACAATTTTTTTTTTTTAGAAAATTGTAGATTTTTTTGGTTTAGCTTTTTATTTGTTGTTAGAATGGAGTAACAACTTCTAACCTCCTTACATGGTGGAATGGAAACCCCTAAAAAACTTCAACACATAAAATCCCATTAGAGTCCCACAAGCTCATTACTTTGCCATTAACTGGAACATTCCTTATAAAATCTATCTTAGTAGGCTATTAGAGGAAGTTATATTAAAATAAATATTGAATATTATATATATCATATAGCTCATGTATAATATATGTTGGATATATATTTCTCTACCATATTCATATAGATATACACACATGCACATAGAAATTCTCATGACAACTGACCTTATTAAGTTCAGTTCTTTCCAGTCTGAGCTTACCTCTTTGGAAAGCTCATAATCATTTATGAAATAAATCGTTTAAAAATAGTGAATATTTTCTAGCTTTTTATTACCTAACTAAAAATAGATTAGTATATTAAACAGAATCATTCTAAGGATGCTGTCCAACTCAGACCCACCCCATAAAAAACTTACTGTTCTGATCAATATGACCCTTAGCATCTCTGGGCATGGAAATAATTCACCTCACTTCTTCACAGCCTCAGTCTACGATTTAAAGACCAAAAAAGCCACTTCCTTTCCCCAAGGAATTCCTATTTCCCTAGATCAGTTCTCATTTTTCCACAATGGAAATTCAAGAGCTTAAAAATCTATTCTTCATCGCAGCCAATTTCACTTTAAAACGTTAAGGAAAAAACACCCAAAGTTAAAAGAAAATTGGTATGAAGTTAACATTTAGCATTTACCTTGTGCCATGTGTAGGAATTTCATTTCTATTCACAGAGTAAAGTGGGAAATTGACTTTTCCCACTAACTCGGGCGTTAAGTCCACTTTCACTTAAACTTTTTAACTAATTGAGGCAAGCATAGCTTTTAAAACTAAATCAGTATCGGCCTGACCTAATACACCACCACAAAGTACATCGGGTAGATGTTAGGCAGGAGATGGTTGGTCCATTTAGTCCTGAGTCTGCCTCCGCAGTGGGTAATGCTACCATTAATCCGCTGAGAGCACACCCCTCAGATGATAATTAGGAAGGAACTTTTTTTAAGTAACCATAATTACAGTGACCCTCTCAATAGCCCTAATTATGGAAATAAGTTTCACATTAAAATTTACCTGCCTGATAATATGCAGTAAAAGTCTATTTCAGCTGAACTATGTTGTTTGTAAAGCAGCAGTACCTGAGTTTCAGGTATGCGACGTGTGAATAATAGAGCCATCATCTCTAGAGTTGTAACTCTGGTTAAAAGCGGGCATTAATTTGCCTAGTGTTTGTGTTGTATGCGAGGCATGAAAAATACATTTCTAGGCAAAAAGATAGAAGATTCCAAACCATTCTGGTCCAGGTTCATCTCAGAGTTTTTTCTGATGCTTAATGTTTTATTCTATCGAGACTCTATAATATAGACAATAAGCAAGAGAAGCACCTTCCTGCTTATTCTTATGCAAAAATATAAAAATAAAAATCCACAAATTTGACATTGATTGCTGATAGTTCTATTCATTTGTGATCCAAAGAAAAGTGTTAAAATTTATAACCTCCAACCTACTTCTCAAGATCCCAGAAGGATCATACATACATACTCAACCCCAAACACACACAGAGGCACATACACACAGTGGCTAAGATAACCTATATCTCTTGATACAGCTATACCTCTATTTCACATGGAAAGGAGTTGCAGTCACATACTTGTCTTTCAGAAACCATAGGCAGACCATAGTAATACCTTAATCTTCTAATACTCAGTAAATGGTAAAGATAGTGAAAAAACTGAAAGCAGTCTATTATTTACAGGAAAGAGAAAGAGAGACATCTCAGAAAGAACTATGTGGTCCCTGCCTTCTCATTTTTCATCCTTTTCCTTGGTTTGGCTCACTCTGAATTGTTCATTAATATGCAGCGAGACTAAAGATGCTAAGTTTACCTTTCTAGCACCCAGAATTGCAAACCACTCTGATTTGCAAACTTCTAAAAAGATCTTCTCTCCTTTGCTCTCACCCTTTCATTCTGAAGCTGGGAAGGGCTCTCCGACTCTGTAATGTCAAAGGAGAAAGAGAAGGACAGAGTGATTTATTTTCCCTTATTTTCCCTCAAATTCCAGCTAAAAATGGCAAATGAGGACAAAATCCTGCTATAAGTCATTATTATGAAGGTGACTTCATTTTGATGAAAGTTGCAAATAGACAGAATGTATTAACTCTGTTTTGAACTTTAAGACAACTCTTTCTCTCATCAACTTCGGTCCCAGTGGTAGAGTTGAATGGTGGGAGATAGAAGTCGTTTCAGTCCTCATTAAAAATTTTTGGCCACAAGCCATTGAACTAAATTCAGTAAGCTGAAGCCTTGGAATTTACTTTAGTTCTTTAAACAAAGGCTTCTTTCCTGGACAATGAAGTTTTGAGTGCAACATGTTCGCCTAACTGTAGAAGGTTCACAGGGAGTTCACCAGGAAGAAATTAATTGGACTTCCTATTGTTCTATTCTCTCCTTTCCCACCCCCAATGTATTAAACAATTCTATAGACCTCAAATGCTACTGCCCTTCATTTAGTGACATTTAATTCAATTAAAATTTTAAAAACAGATATAGAATAAATTGGACTAGGAGTCAATTCTAACACAAAAAACAATAAAGCTATAAATTGCTCATTGACCCCTGCCCTCTAGCTTGTAATCTTAGTCATGCCAGTTTAAGACCCTACCATTTGGTCTTTGGTGGAACTTGAAAAACAACTAGAGAAACTGATTCCCTGCCTTACCTAGGTTTCATTTTCTGGTACAAAAAAAAAAAAAGTGCTATAGGTTAGATTTCCAACGTAGTGGGAAAGAAGTCATTTTGCGGCTTTTCCAGGTATCAACATTCACCATAAAAGTTACTAGTCATTTATTTCAAGCACCAAAGGAAGGAAAACAGCAGACTGAGGGAAACCAGTAGCAGGGAAAGAAAAACTCAAAATGGGGAAACAATCAACCCTACTATTAAAATCTAGTTCATGAAAACAAAACAGATGTTTTACTGGCTGTGGTACTTTAAGAACAGACGTAACTTGGAGAAGTCCTCACAATGGCAATAGTATTGACTTTTCTAATATCTTTTAAGAGAGAATAAAATGTGACCTTTCCCTATCCACTAGCTACCTAGCTCCTTCACAGAAGACACACATGGAGCATAGTCTACACCATTCAGATGATGCATTCTGGTTTGTACTGTCTCAGTCCTGTTTTACTACAGTGAGATGGAAAGAGTACCAGAGTTCAAGTGAGAAAAAAAAGTGGGCTCTCGTCTCAGCCCAATTGTTTACCAGCCTCAAGGCCTTCAACAAGCATCTTAGTTTTCTGAGCCTCAGCCTTCTCTTCTATTAAGTGTCCTGAACAGACTCCTTGAGATAACAAATGTGAAGACACTTCACAAAACTCTCTCTGTGCAAATGTAGGAATGATCATGGGCCATAACCATCCTGTTCATCATCATTTTATAAGCAGACCAGATCTTTAAGAACAGAGACAGAATTAGATCTTTCCTAGAACCTGCCCTTCAAGTCCATCCATGTTGCTGCACGTGGCAAATTTTCATCCTTTTTTATGGCTGAGTAGTATTCCATTGTGTATATATACTACATCTTCTTTATCCAGTCATCTGTTGAGGGACACTTGGGTTGCTACCATATCTTGACTATTATAAATAATGATTCTATGTACACTAGTGTGCATGTATCTTTTCAAATTAGTGTTTTTGGTTTTTTTCAGATATATACCCAGAAGGGAAATTGCTGGGTCATGCTAAGTGCAATTAGTCAGAGAGAAAGACAAATACTGTATTATATCACTTCTACGTGGAATCTAAACAATGCAGCAAAACAATGAATAAAACAAAGCAGACTCACAGATACAGAGAACAAACCAGTGGTTACCAGTGGGGAGAGGGAAACAAGGAAGGGCAGTAGAGGGGAAGGAAATAAAAACAGGTTATTATGAGATTATATGAAATCACCTGTGTAAAACTTTTGAAAACTGTAAAGCACTATAGAATTTAAAGAATCTCCCATTCAATGAAAAAATAACCTGCCATACAACCAAATTAGTGAACAGTTAATGAGAATGTACTAAGTAACTCAAAAAGTTCTTTTGATCCATAGATAGTCAAGCTAGAAGGGTCCTGAGATGTCATCCAGTCCAACTCAATTATATATTAGATCATAAGACTGAGCTCAAAACTAACTTGCCCAGCACAATCCTTCAGTCATATAGGAACATACATGTATATTTTCATATTCTTATTAACCGTAAGTTACTATAAGACATTGAAAATAGTTCCCTGTGCTATACAGTATGAACTTGTTGTTTATCTGTTTTGTATATAGTCGTTAGTATCTGCAAATCTCAAACTCCCAATTTATCCCTATTATGCTGTGTACCAGAAACTAAAACAACATTGTGAACTGATTGTACCTCAGTAAAAATATATTCAAAAAAGAAAAAGAAAAAAAAACTGACTTGCCCAAGTAACTCATGAAGATGGTGCAGAAATGGAAGGAGACTACACTGCTCCTGACCTGGGCCCAGTGCTCTTGTCCCTGGACCACCCAGACCAGACTGGGGCAGGTTTTACTCGGGGCCAAGATAATGCAAGTCCACGGATCCTTGTGATGAGAGGGAGAATTCCCGATCTCCATGAGTAGCTGCCTTAATACATGAATATTCTGACAAAGAAACTTCCAACAGGCTCACATCCTGAGAACCTGTCATTTGTTGGCAGAGGCAAGGTAAAGGACAGGCAGCGAACGGGGAGACGTCTGACCATAACGACTTCTAGATAAGCAGGACTGGGATTGCTAAGACAACAAGTGACAAGTGGCACTTTAGATGTTTTCCTTAAAGGTTCCATCTAAAAACCCTGACTAGGAGGCTGCATTCAAGGGAAATACTTGGCATCCAAGTGTAAGAGAGACGCAGGGATGGAGTGTGAAGGCCACTGGTTACCACATATTAAGGCACACTTTAGCTTCCTCAACTCAGGCCCTGGAAACAAGGTCTTAATGGCCTTCTTTCTGGTTTTCCCTAAACATTTATCCTCAAGGAGGTCGTAAGAGGCAGGTCTCTGGAAGCCACATGCTCTCTGATTCAATGAGCTTTTTCTGGGAGAGTTTCAAGGACAAAAATGATGAAAGGCAGGGCCAGGAGGGGGCCTTCCTCTGACACAGCAGGGTAGCAGGCATTGGGAACAAATAGTCAAGCCCCAGACTGGAAGTAGGGTGTGCTTCCCCTGCCACGTCCCTCTCAGGTCTTCACACGTATATCAGCAGCTCATCTCCCTGGACCCTCAGCATCTTGGTTAAAAGCCAAGAGGCAGTAGGGGAGAGCGGCACATATGTTCTGCTATTAATATCTGATGAATTGACACAAAGACTCCCCAAGGAGCATGAGTTCTAGATGCAGAGAAGGCAGCAGAATAGTGACAGCAAAGCATGGTCTCTGACCATGGCCTTGTCAGTCTAGAGAATTTCCTGGGGGCATCCTACAAATATTTTTGAAAGGATCCTGGGATTTTCTGGATTGCTGAGGCAATATGATTTGCAAACGCAAAGACTTTCAGATTCCCCAGAATTGCATTCCATTCCTAAAAACGCAAAATAGAAGGCCATCCGTACCAGCGAATAAAGGAGCCTCCAACACCATCTGATCCGTTGCATTATTCATTCTCCAGACCCTACAGCAGAATATAATCCTAAAAATGGCCTGGCATTATTGTTGGTGCTGTATCTAAACTTTTGTTGCTTAGATTAAAGTAGTAGAAGGAAGATTAAAGTAGAATTAACAGATGCAAACTCAAGGCAAATTAATACATTTTGATTTGCTATGGTTTCATATGCCTGGTTAGATGCTGAACTTAGTCTTCAGAAGCAATTTGCAAAGCAGAAAAAGAGCAGATTGCTTATGGGTGCGGTGCTGGGGGAGGTTGGAGAGTGGGGAGCACATTGGAAGGGCATGAGAATGACTCAGTCCACCCACACGTCTCTGATGCACTGAAAATAGGATCTTTTGAAATCGAGGGTCAGACTCTCACTGATGTTGCAAAAAAAAAAAATGCCCTAAGTGTTTTAAAAGTCACCCAGTTTCCTCAGGCTCATACTTTTCCAGGTCATGCTTTAGCAACCTGAAGCTCAATAGCCATTGCTTCTGTTTGTTTAGATCTTGCATGACTTCTGTTGAGAGTCAACCCTATTTTGATGAATTACCTTGGTTATATGACAGAAACAATGAACTGACCACAACTGACCAATCAGCAGCTCCTGTTACTGGCTGGGTTCTTAGACTTTGCATTCAGTTTTATCAGCTGCTACCCTAAAAGGAAATATTCTTTCTCCTTCAAATCTGGGACCTTTCCTATTACACCGGCTATCACACATACAGAAACACCTGCCTTTCCCTTTAAGCAGGGCAGGGTAAGGGTGGGGAGGTTAATTCACGCAACAAATATTTATTCCATAAGTACAGTGTGCCTAGGAAACACAGAGGAGAGTGAGCATCTGTGAAATACAGCACTCCCCTGGGAAGCTGTCATTGTACAGAGCAGAGGACACATGACAGTGAGACACATAAAGAGTGAGATGAGCTCAGGCAGAGGGTGAGGAGAGATGAGTTACAGATGCTGCCCATCAATGCTCCAGGGAGGATGGAAGGACACTAGTGTGTCCTGACCTCAGACACATAAAGGAAACTTTCCAAAGAGAGGGTGTAGCTCAGTGGTAGAGTGCATGCCTAGCATGTGCGAGGTGCCGGGTTCAATCTCCAGTACCTCTATTGAAAAAAAATAAGTAAATAAGCCTAATTATTGCCCTCCCCCCAAAATAAAGTAAATTTTCCTAAGGTGGTTTTTTTTTTTCACTTGGTATTTGTGGCAGACTAAAAAATTCCCAAGGAAGAAAAGTGAAGAAAGGTATTTTCTATCTACACAAAATGGATGTTTTCATATTATAGAAAGACTAAAGAGGATTTCTGACTTTTTAAGAAAGGAAAATAAAAAGCAAGGCAGCTGCTGTCTAAATTAACATGAAGAAATGGAGCTACAGCCTTTGAAGAGTGGTCTTTCTAAAACAAGAATGGTATTTTTCTTTAATCTCCTTCATAGCCATTATGAGTAAGCAAGGGTCATTGTGAATTTTAAAGAATGTATCACCCTCCCCAAAATATAAAAGGGTATGAAAGAATCAGCTACATAGAAACCATTAGGAGTTCTTATTGTTATAAGTTAGGCTTCTTCTGAAGGACTTCTACAGAAAACGAAGATTTTGAAATGTTACTAAGATGAAATTCAATATATTTCTATTTATAGCCCACATCTTTCATCTTTAAAAACTTAGACCTATAAATAGCCTTCAAAGCATTGCTTGTTTTTTGACCCCAGATGAACATCTAAATCACCTGGTAGATTTCAAAGGCTGTGCTCAGATCTCACCTCAGATTAATGATAAAAAGTTAAAAAGTTCCTAAAATGATACTAATGTGTACTAGGACTGAAATACACTATTTTCTTATTCTTGATTATTTTGTTTCTATGGCTTTGTGTTTTTCAATACTTTCCCAAAGATTTTCTGTTTGATCCCTGCCTTCATATACTCATAATTTTCTAGATAATTCTATATCTTCTTCCATCCTCTAATCTGCTGGTTGACCCTCTTTTCAATTTTATATCATAGCCTCTTATCTTGGACTATGCTTTCTCTCTTTATCCCAAAACTTTCCCTCTCTGACTTACCCATACTACATTTATATTGACTTACAAATTATTCTCACACAAACATTGCTTCAAGGCACACAGTAAAAAACAAGTGACAATCTCTGAAGAGTAATTGGTTCCATAAACTCTTAGGTGACATTGATGGTGGGGCTGTCTTACTAAATAATAGACTACTGATAAATCAGGTTGACTTATACAGAATTTCCATTTCAGAAATGGTAGGCATATTGATTCCAATTATAAGCTTTAATTCTAGCCTGAATCTGATGTAGCAATATTGCTGCTAAATTTCAGACCAATGAAGAATTTTGATAAAACAGAAAAGCTTTTTCTGCAGTTACCCAGGTTCTACTCATGTTGTGGCTCAGAACCCTTGCAGTTGGGATAAAAATTCTTACTTAAATATGACTTTATGTTTTCCTAAGCCTAGAAGAGATAGCGAAGTCCACTGACATTTATCAAATGCATGTGGTGGTGCTGAGTCTGTCACCATAGCTGGGTTTGTCACTGTAGCTCAGTGAAGAGCAGATCCTATAAAAGTAAATTCCTCTGCAAAAGAAAGAGCTCCAGCTTCATCCGTGTTGCCCTGGGACAGGTAACAACAATGGCCATGTTTGAAATGCACTGATTTTCTTGCTTCAGATCCCTTTATGGGAAAGGAGTAGTTCCAATTCAATCTCTGATCTTAGAATGACATTAGGGTCAAGTTTAAACCAAAACCACATGAACAGGTAAAAGGTGACACAAAGGCAAACCTTGACCTTTAGAAAGACACAGAGTTTAAGTAGAGCTCTTACGCTGCATACAAGCAGTCTAACAGGTGTTAAGAACAGCAAACACTCCAGTCCAAAAAGCATCCAAAATTCAGAGCACAGGCATTGGAGCCACCCAGCCAACCTGAGATATGTGATCCCAGACAAGCTAATTATCAGTCTATCCAGTTTCCTTATCTTTAAAATAGATGTAATAAATTCTATCTTATATGGCTGGTAAAGAGGAAATAACAGAACACATACACAGAGCATTTGAAATAGTGTCTAATTTACAAATGCATAAGTAGACACAAAAGGTATCCTTGGAAGTACTCAATTCTATGTCTCTGTATTAATCCTCAGGTAACTATACAATACATACACAAAAAGAGGAATACAAGGGAAAAAATCACCTTATTCTTATGCCTCTTCTTCCTAGAAATGATGCTACACGTATTACCAAGACAGGGGTGTTGGTGGGAGTTGTAGGGGCGAGACAACAGCAAAGCTCTTACCAGCAATATCACAGCCCCCGTAGCTTTTCCTAGAATGCTTCTGAAGATGGATTAGGTGAGGAGAAAAAGCTCTTGCCAGTTAGGCCATGATATTTCTAAACTCTTAATTCGATTAGAGGACCACAGAATCCTTTATTAGGGATTAGGTTGGCTGGGTTCTCTAATTAGTAATGATTATGTTTTTTCCATTGATCAGTCAAGCTCAGTCAGCCCAGCTGAGGACGTATTTTGAGTTCCAAATGATCCAAATTGTGTATTGACATCAATAAAATTTACCAGTGAGTGCCAAATGTCCCCTCCCTGTTGATTTTGGAACTCAGACTACAAATCACACTTTGAAAATATCCCTCATTGTATTTCTCTAACTTAAGAGGAAATTACTGTTAGAATTTGCAAGAAATGCCTGAGATCTCAATGTGGCTTACAGGGTGCTTTTTAATTTCCTCCAAGTTATCGTGTTTAATGGTATTATTATATCCTAAAATGAAAGACTTGTACCAAGCACACACTCAGCGGGTATTCAGTATATAGTTGCCAAACTTACTGACCAAAAATTTTATTAAAGTCTTTTGGGGTCAACATGAGAATAAGTATTTGAAGGATTTGAGAACTTTAGGAGAAAGGAGTCTCAGAAAAGATTATTAGAAGAACGTTTTCAAAGTTATAGTGCAATTCAGACAAGACAGGAGTGGAATGCGGGTGTGTCATTACCTGGACGGATGCCCTAGCCAACCAGATGAGATGGACAGAGGAGCAAGGCTCCACATTAAGGTTCTTAGTTAGAGGAAGAAACTTAGGCTAGAGAAGAACAAACAAAAATGTCTAACCTTCATTACTATGCCTTCTTCCCCCTCCTCATCTGAAAACAGACTTGAGATTTAGTGGCCTGAGAAAAGAATCTATTGACTGTTTCCTTAGTTGATTTTGAGCAGAAAATTTTATTTCTTTGAATTAGTCTAATAAGAACATTTCAGAGTTTACAAGGTGTAGATAATTAAAGTCCCCAAGTAAAACACTTTAGTTATTTAATGACTTGTTGTTATATTCGATTTTTATAAAAATGAGTTTAGTTCAGGGATGTTTGTTCTAAAAAAGCAAATCAATACTATGCATAACACACATTCTGCTAGAGAAAAATCAGCCCAACTGCTTTGCCAAAGAATAAGCATCTACCAGATGTAAGATATAAAATATTTTAAAAAATACTTTATAGAGCATCTTTGGTATAGGCATTTATATAAGAGTGTGTGTGTATGTGTGTGTGTAAAATCTCAATCCTCACAGAAAGATTAAGAGAAAACTAGGTGACAAATAACTTAAGTAACTTCCCTAGTTTACATACCAGTAAATGATGGTGACGAAGCTATATTCAAACTCCGTTCTGTCTACCCACAAATTCTATGCTCTTAGCCACATCCTGAGTAAGATCAAATCCTCTGTTTTAAGTGTCTTATGCTGAAAAAGATGGAGCAGAGAAGCCTTCAGATGACCACACAATATCTCATGCAATAATTAGGTAATACCAACTAAGTCCTATCAGGTGATCATGACATGACAGACTCCAGAAGACTGTAGCATTTAAAATGGGACAATTGATACTCAAAAACTGATATTTTAAGCTAGTGTTCTTAAAATTATATTCAGACAGTGTTTTAAAAAGATAGGTTTATTTGTAAAAGAACTGATACTGGAGAGTTAAAAGGACTCGCGTGAGTCAATGAATCTAACTTCATTCCAAAATAAGAATTCTTTGTACAGAATTCCCAACACAGTGTCAGACTTAGAAGTATTATGGTCCCAAGGTCCTATTTTATCTTAGTACTGACCACGTATTAGCTAAACAGAGATAGGCCAACTCAACTATGATCAAGTTAGTCCAAGACCTCTTCACCCGCATTTGTAATTGAACGTTTCCGTAACAGTACACTCCACTAACACCCAATGTATGTCTCAAATTCCTTTTTATCCTCAGAGTTTGCTGGGTGGTTTTCAGTTTGTTTATTTTATTTCATATTCTCTTTTCATCATAAATAAGCATTTCTGAGAACCAACTAAATAAGGACCTCATACACCTAAGGCATAAAGTTATGGTCCCTTCATGTATGGGCCCTACAGAAACTTACATTTTAGTTCTCTAGAGTCTTGTGCATTAAAAAAAGAAAGAAACTAAAGAGAAGAAAAGAAAAAAACTTTAATAATCATGCAACAAGCCAAAGACTCCAATAACTACCTGCAGAAGCACTCCAGCAGTTATGGAAAGTTCTACAGAAGAAGCCCTTTTCACAGACTGCAGAATGGGTAACACTTAGATAAAAGAAAAAAGATTATCTGACAAAATTTCAATCTTTAACTACTTAATTCAACATTTTTTATTCAAACTCCTATGGGCAGTAAAACAAAAGATGCAGAGGCACAATGCAAAGGAGAGTTGAGACACAATTTGTCAAGAAGCAATCAAACCAGGTTTTTTTCTATGTAAGCCCAGTGTGTTTCCTTTATTCCATGTCATTTCATTTCTTTCAGGTCTTTCTATAAGCTTTCACTTCTGATAAACTAAGTGAACTACATATCAAGTGATGCTCACAGTCTTTATTCCTTATTTTTAAGAAATCTGTAAAAGTTGGGTTCAGAACCAGAGTTAGTTAACAGTAAAGCTCTTACCAGCAATGACAAGCATGAGGATCAAGCCCGAGGCATGCGGTTTAGAAAAGTTCATCAGGTAGAATGAGTCCAGCCCAACACAATGAGAAACAGCTTCCAAACAACAGTTCCATTTGCAGGACATTATGCTGGAGTCAGTGTCAACTTCCCTTCAATACAAGGTAGAAACAGGGAAAGAAGGATAATCGAAAAAAGCCTGCCTGGACTATTTCTTTCAAGCAATGTCCAAAAAAAGAGAAAAAAATAAAATAAAAACACAAAATAAGCAATGTTTCCCTCAGAATCTGCAGACCACTAGAGTCAGACTGAGCACATGAGAAGAGATGCTGTATTTTTCACTACCTGGGCCAGCAACTTTAGATATTTACAACAATTTATAGCTCAGAGCTCAGACAAGAAGAGCAAAGTGAATACAAACTTCTCCCATAGCAAGTTGATAAATCTCACAGACCTCTACAAAAATGAGCTCTGCCTTCGCTCAGTGGTAATATCCGGGAGGACGGCAAAGAAGAGAGGGGCAGCCTCGAGGCACTGGGAATTTTACCAGTCATGAACACTGGCTGAACTTGAACAGAAGCAGCTGCAATAGAAGGAAGTAAATTGTTCAGGGAGCAACGGCTCTAGTAATCCCATTTTTAAAGTGGGAATTGAGTTTGCAAAATATCTGAAAGAAATCAGTATTCAGCACTCCTGTCTCGGGGGATATGGAAATGCTAGAGAAGGACTAAAAAGATCATCAACAAAAGAACAAAACTCCTACCAAAACTTCAGAGCACACTGCTGAGAAGCTGCATAGGATAATGCAGAGAGCACTAGAAAGTTTTTCTCTTTCAGGTCTCTGTCTCTGCATCTGTAAAATTAACACACTAGTCTGGCTAATCCCTAAACTTTATTTCAGAATTAAGATACTATGAATTCTGTGAAGTGCTACAACAAGAACTAAACAAAATAAACATGATAGTACAGGCAGCAGCAGCAATACTCAGTGGCAGAGACATGAGGACTGCAGACAAAAGAACCTCTGAGGATTCCAACATACATGCAAGGTTGGTGCAACCCCACACTCATTCCAACTCTCCAAACCAAATTTTGTATAAAATAGTTAAGAAATCTATCATGTACCATGTCCCACGCCCTGTAGCTTCATTGATGAATACTATAATTTTACAGTAGATATTACCCTAAGTTTTCACTAAAATCCTTCAGGGGTTTCCAGTGCTCCAAATAAGAACTCCTGAACCATATTCTAAAAGGCCTGATATGATCTGGCCTCTGGCTTTCTCTTCAACCTCACCTCCTTCCCACATCTCCTGGCTTACTACATCTGAGACAGCTGGCCTTATTTTTGTGCTTTATGTGTGTCAGTCTCACCCCTCCATCTTAGTGCCTTTCTCCTGGCTCTTCCTTCTGCTCACATAGTCTTCTCCCTGCTCATCACTGGGCCAGCTCCTTCCCATCATTTATGTTTCACTCAGCTGGGAAGCCATCCCTGATCTCCTCCTCTTGTCACTTCATTCCCTTGCTCTCATATTTCTTTCAGAGTACTTATTGTTCTGAGATTATTTGCTGACGCATTTATCTTCTGTCTTCCCCAATTAGATCATAAGCACAGGTGTGATCCATTTAATGTATTCCTGTGTGTCATCAATGCTCAAAAACTGTTTGCTGAATGGATGATTAAACCACAATTTAAGTATTAGCACACATATCTTACTGTCTAAGAACTATTAGGTAAGTGATTTAGTGACATGCTGAAGTGAACAGCTCCAGTAAGTAATGTTAAGATTAGAATCTGGGACTTTGAATAACCTTTCTACTAAAATTTGTTTCTAACGTTCTGGAGTATTCCACCCAGTTGACCCCAGAAGCCAACTGTCACCTCTATAATTGGAGGTAACTCTCCCAGTCTATTGGTAACTCTACTCTACATAAAGCTTCTATTTTCAAGCATACATTGGAGTGGGTATGAGGTTTCAGGGGGTGTATCTAAGCATAAGACTAAACATGAAATTTGGTAATTAATAACTACTAAAAATCACACTCTTCAAGTTGTGATGAGAAAAGGAAAAATGATAACTGGGAAAAATTAATTTGGGAACTGGATATGTTTCAGTATTGGTAGTCATTGGAATAACAGTCATGGACTTGAAATTCTGTATTCAATGATGTACCAACATGTTTGGAGCATGGGCTCTGAAGCTGGATATGAATCCTTTCTCTGCCATCTCTGTAAGACCCTGTGACCTTTCTGTGCTTCAGCTGTCAACAGGAGCCACTACCAGTACATCTGAATGAGACTGAATGAGGTTATACTCATAGAGCTCTTAAGATCGGAGCCTGGCACAGAGTTCGCATCAACAAGTGTTAGCTATTATTTTCACTAGTCTACGCTTTTCATGGTGAGATCTCACATAAAACATGAGGGTTCTCCCTACCTCGACCAAAACCAGAATCAACGACAAAACATCACTTTCCCTAAGTGAGAGTGGCTCAAGATTCCCAACTGGAACTAACTCGAAACAGTCACCTGTCAACGAGCATAGAGACAGAAAGGATGAGCAGTAAAAGAGTGTTGGCTTTGAGCGCTCACTAGGTAAGACCTTAGCTGTCTGTACAATGCATGTTATTAACTCCATGGAGTAAATTGCAGCCAGGGATTGCCAGTGAGGGAAGCAGGTGGCTTCAGTCTCAAGGCAACATACTGGACTCATCACAGATGACACTGTATTCAGGGCACAGAAACACCAACAGGATCTGCTAATGTCAAACTCCTGTAACCAGATATTCAGGTATGCATTCACTCGTTCCTCATTAAATACCTACTGAATGCCTTCTATCTGCCGAGTACTGAGCTGGCTGCTGAAGACAGAAATGCATGAAATGTGATCTCTGACCTGGGCAAGTTCACAAACTAGTAGTGGAGACACACATGCAAACAAATCTTATCAGGTATCATAACAGGATAGGTACAAGAGATGATGGTGTGTTGAGAGGGGATATTAACTGTACTATGCTTAAGCTGTCATGGGCTGTGGGCCAGCAAATCTTCCCAGGGGAGGGAGTTAGCAAGAAAGTCCATCAGCTGGATAGAAAAACACTCCAAGCAGAAGGAAGAAGAGGTGCAAAAGCATGGAAGCATAAATTTGCATGCTGTGTTTGAGAAACTGCAGTTAGTCTGAGAAGTGTGGAAAGGTAGCAGTAACCAAAGAGGCAGGCACGGGCCAGGTCATATAGGGCCTAATATGTCAAGCAAAGCTATGTAAGTTTTAAGCAGGGGCGTAGTGCTATCAGATCTGGGCTTTAGAAGGACCAATGCAGCAAGTGTGGCAAGCTGAGGCTGGGTCACACTGGAAGTAGGAAAATCTGGAGAGTTCTGTAATAATTTTGAAAAGAATACAAATTAAGGGTATGACTAATCTGAGATGTTTAAAAGGCAGAAACAGTAAGACTTAGCAACCGCTTGGATGGGAAGAGGGATGGGAAAGAAAGAAGTATGTGGCTTGAGTGGCATTAACTGGAAGAGGGAGAATAATAGTTATGAGAGAGAGAGAGAGAGAGAGAGAGAGAGAACGCATGCACATGCGTGGGAGAGGGAGTATGTCTGGGGCAGGGAGGACCTGGAAATAATTGCTCTTTAGACATGGTGAGTATGAAGGGCTGCCAGACTCTTAAGAGGACACATTCAGTGGGCCAATGGGCACACAAGTCTGGAACATCACACCATAGTCAAATGTGAACACATCTGTATGCAGACAGTAGCAGAAGTCTTGGGCATGAATGAGGAATCTCTTCCTGTTCTTCCATTAAGTTAGTGAGTCCATTGCCCATTTCCTCTCTTTTTTTCCCCTCATCACTACCTTCTACCCTTTATTTCTTTACCAGAAATATATTCTGTTTGTGGGCTTTCCTCTTGCCCTTCTCAACTCCTTTCCAGCACTCAGTGTAACTCACTTTTTGATCCATTCTTACCACTCCTTTTGTTCTCTTTTGTTTCCAATCATTTTTTCCTGTGTAACAAAAGCCTTCTCTCTTAATGCTACTCCAAATACAGAATTTTCTAAATTAGGAACCTGGATTTCTTTAATTTAACATTTTATCATGTAAAATTCATACATAAACCAAAGCAGACAGAGTATTCTGACAAACTCCTATATGCTTCAATAAGCACCTGTATTTTTTGAATAAAATAAAATCAGTACATGACTTCAGCAATCATATATGAACCTCTTTCCCTTCCTGCATCAGAAAATAACAAGAAAAGTCCTTATTTGTAGATGTTCACATTTTTCGTCCTTAAACTCTTCCCGTGTTGTGTACCATTCAAGCTAACTTTCTACTTAATTTTATAACTGGCTTGTAGGTAGTCAGGTGGTATTAATTTATCCACCTGACATGGGGGAAAAAAGATTAAGACTCAGATTAAATGACTTGCCCAAAGTCACCTGAGCCAGGCAACTTTGATGTATTCCTTCAAACCTGCCTCAGTGTTTTAAATTCCCTGGGCACTATAAACATTAGTTGATGATAATTATATTATCCTTCTATAATGATATCCTCTACTTTGTTATTATTTAAAAACTCCTTGACTCAGCACAGCCTGAATCTTTAATAGAGCTGTAGGTAAATTTAACATACACAGCTATTTAAAAGCCAACTATTTGCAAGTAAGAATATATCTTCTTTGACAATGTCAGTAGAGTCAGCCTTTTAGATTTTGTTTCAAAAGATTTCAGTGTCCATATTCATCTAAGTGATCCTCTGTAACCTCAAGGCTCTAAGACTTCCTTTCCAAGGTCCAAGGATGCCTAAATGCATTCAGAGGCCCAGGGCCCCACCCAGGATAAGGAGAAAGCTGCTGGGACAAGACAACAGCTCTTCTTCCACACGTGGTCTTGATCCTAGCTTTCCAGTCCCAACCTAAAAAGGGATGCCTGTTCTTCTCAAGGCTCATGCCGTCCCTCAGGACCACTAGACCAATAAAGAGAGTCAGATCTCATCATGCTCTGTCAAGTGCATGAAGGGGACAAGTGCAAAATATGATCAAGGAGGAAAGTAACTTATACTTCAAAGGAACTGCAAAGTTATACCAATTCATATTGGCAGAAACCTGAGGATAGACAACTGAATGGAGGGTGGAGTTGAACACTGGATCAGGTTGAGTTTACTGTTATGAGTGCATTGCCAGAGATCCTGGATTTCAGTGCTAGCTCTAGGAGCTGGAAGTGCCTGTAGCAGTTTGCTTAGTGGGATTGAGAGGCAGGAACTTCCTTAGGCATAATGGAAAGGAAGGAAACCAAAAGTTTAAGCTACAGAGATTTTGCAGTAAATTTATCTTGTGAGACTTGAACACCTCCCAAGATCACTGTATTTTTCTGGAAAGATCAAAGGATACTTCCTTCCTTAAGATGTTAAGAAATATATCACTTCTGAAAGTACAAATATCTTTAAAGAGTTCTGTGGGACTTGTCTAGGTAGGTCTGGATGAAGATGGAATATGCCACTACTGAGATGTCCTCCCTGATTTTAGATGAGATGATGGGATCCTGGAGAGGCCAAGGCCAAGGGACAGTGGTTAACTACCAGAAGCGAGGACACAGTTTCCATAATGGACAGTAGAAAACAGACAACGTGGTATCCTGAATGTTCTGACCCTAAGGATGTGATGGTGGCTCATTGATTATGGTTTCCCTAGGAGTGAAGTAGACACACTGATTGCTCCTAAAATACTACCTGATGTGCATAAAGAAAAACGCAAGCCAGAAACCAGACTTGATGGTCCTCTCATCCAGCCTCTACAATGAAGCTAGTGCATGGACTTTAAGCCTCTCAACTGAGGAAAATGTTAGGTCCCCTTGAGGATGGACTGTGCAACGTTGTCCAAGTATGTGCTGAAAATCTTTCTTCTCCCTAAGGTAACTGCAGGCCGTTTCCTAAAGTGACCACATACTGGAGAAAGGGAATACCAAGATCTCTCAGGGGGTTCTAGACACAAGCTCTGAATTAACAGTTTCCTAGGATCCAAAAGCGCCACGTTGGTCCATCAAGAAGTCAAGGCTAACAGTGGTCATTGATGCCTGGAGTTTTGACTCAAGTTCTTGGTGCAATGGGCCCAGTGAATCCATGGATAACCCTGCGGTTGCATCCCCAGTTCCTGAATGTCCAACTGAAGTAGACAAGCCTAGCTCTTGGTAGAATCCTCACATTGGCTCTCAGCATAAACACACATACGGATGGAGGAAAAAGTAGGTAAAAGTTGGAATGGATCCTATTTAAGAAAATTTAGTTACTACCAAAATAGCAATAGTTAGGCTTTAAAATAGACTAGAAATGACTTCCTGACACCAGAGCCAATGAAATGCCTCATTTCTGTACACTAAAAATCTGCCAGCATTTGATCACTACATTGTCAGTGACAGCTTCAACATGATCTCTGCTATTCATCCCCCAGAAGTCTCTGACTTTTGTTCTTCTGTCTCATCTTTCAAGTCAGTCTATTTGCTTGAAGCCCTTAGAAACAGACTGATTAAACCATGACCATTCACTTTCTATGTCAAAATGCATTATTTCCAACAGGGCATAAGTCAGACTGATTGTGTTCTTTCACTTAAAAAAAAGGCATCGATAATACATAATTGCGTATTATCCCTCTCAGCAATTTTTTAAATTGCCATTTTGAATCTGACTTGAAGAATCAGAATATTTCTAGTATCACTGTATGACAAGGATTCAACAGATTTCTCAACAGGATCTCATACTGCATGCAAATAGAAAGCCAAATTTGGCACTTTGGAAACTATGCAGAACCCAACTCCTAGGGAGAAATGTATTGTTTTGAATTATAATGGTACTTTCATCTTTGTCCCTCAGGAAGATGGAAGAAAACTGAGAAAGAGCTAAACAAATTTTGTGAAACTTTCGAAAGCTTCACATTATGTAAAATATAGAAAATCAAAATAATATCCTGCAGGATCATGAGAAATAGGGTCTCCTATGTAACATCATCCGGAAGGAAAGCCAGTAAATAAGATGACAGTTACATTAATAGCTGTTTTTTTTTTTTTAAACTTTTTGCTAAGAGGTAAAGAAATTACGTTTGTACATGTATGTTATCTCAGTTCCTTCTGTATGTTCAAATCTAATACCAACAGAATTTGATTGTTGGAACAGTCATGAGTTTAAAATGAAAAGGAAAATTAGTAATTAGAGTGAACTATACGAGCTGTTCCTAAGTTTAATCGATTATACATTCTTTGAAAACAAAATACTGTTAAAAATTTAATAGGTATTATAAGGAAAAAAGCTTCATTCTGAGAGTTCTAAGAAGTATGATAAAATCACGAATTATACATTAGCTTTCAAAAATAATCTTTAACAATATATCCTCAGTATTTTACAGATGACCTCTAATTTTGTTGTTTTCCTTCACATAGGAACGCAGTGTATGTGAATTTGAGCTTGGGTTCAAAGGATGTGAGATCGAGGCTAAAGACCCAGCACGTTAAGCCTTCAGCTAATAATTTTCAACTTTGTGTTATTTCAATTTTAGCAATAATATGAAAATTTTGGTTATTCCTGGTTTTTTTAAAGGCAAAATAAAATTTCCAAATAATTGTGGCCTTTGCCATTGCTAATAATTAATATTCAAAATATTCTATTTTATGAGCACTTATGTTAGGACTGTATAAAAAAAACTTTACATGCATTAATCCATTTAATACTTCAATACTGTGAGATGCTATAATTATCCTATTTAAAACTGAAGCTTAGAGTAAACTAAATTGCCTATGATTTCACAGCTGGTAAGCAGATGAACCACTTAGAAAGATGGCATGATTGCTGGTCACCTCTGTGAAATATTTTGAAAAATTAGCAGACATACTGAAAGTGTGAATTTAGTATGGGAAAGGAAGTTTAGGGGTGTTGTGTTAATTATATCAACACTGATTACACAAATGTTGAATGTATAAGATTTAAGAACTATGTATTTTCTTAAATAATTATGACATACCACTTTTCAAAGCGGTCTTTATTATCCGTCTGAATATTCACTTTGGTAGAATTTCACATAATTCAGCTGTTAAATTTCAGAATCCGTTTGTCTTACTCAATTGTTTAGTACCTGAATCTTCCAGGCAAGTAAAGTGTACATTGAGATTACTAATAAGGTTAATTTAATAAAGAAAAATCTGGTACGAGGAATGGAGATTTTGTCTTAAATATTCCAAATCTACTGCTTCACCTAAAACATACTATGTTATATTATAGATAACATAGATAATTTACATTAAACATGTAAGTCATGAAGTCATGATTTAGCTTGGAAAATCTGACTACAAAGATTGGTCCTCCAAAGTCTTTGGTGTGTGTGTATGATATTTATATCAATTAAAATGCTTCAAGTGCTCAACAGTATATTTTTGAAATAAATAGTCACATTTTTGATATTTTTATTATACGTCAAACGTGAAATTTTTTAAACAGTTTTATTTCAACTTTAGAGAAACTGTTTTAAAAGACAAGCCAAAGCGTACAAACCAAATTATATGCAGTATCTACCTAAAGGTAGAAACTTAAGTACCTACAGATTTATGCATGATTTGCCAAGTATTTTCTCACCTTTAAAATATTCTGATGTATGTATAGTATAATGTAAATTATTGCTAATTTTTTTATTCGAATATGCTATTTCATCTAAAACCTGTATTCAAATCTCAGTTTTTTTTGTTTATACTCTCTGCAATCTAATCCCTGACGACAATGAGTTCAAATGTCTCTTGGCCTTTTTAAAAAAATGATGTAACTCACCTATATGCTTGTGTGAGGTTCATACTCAATTAACTCTATTGGACCTAACACTCCCCTTCTGGAAACATACATTTTCTGATGAACACTCTCATAGGTACTACAACTTGCCTATACCCATCATTACCATATATATTAATATGTAAAATATTTATAATATTTGTATACATATATGTGTGTGTGTGTGTATATATATATAAGGAAAACAACACACTAATTGGTATTTCAAAACATAAGTTCTCAGGCACAGCTACACTGCAATACCACAACTGCCCTGGAGGACATAATGGGGAAGTCAGACTCTTGCACTGTGCATAGTATCACCACGAATAGAGCAGCAGTAAGTACATAGTGATGAGTTGAAGTGTTTTGCTTAAATTTATCTACTCCAAGCAGCAGGCATCCCCACTGATGACACGATTTATCAAAGTGGAAATCACATCTTTATAAAATTAAACATATAACAGTATACAATTTTTGTTTAACATACATTACAATAACATTTCTGGAAAATTCAGTTTCTATTCAAGCCCTGAAAAGGAAAAAACCAAACTTTGTGTTGATACATAACTTGAGTTACATGCTAGGCCCACATAATTATAAAGGGGGTTCACAGCCACGTGAATGACTGATAGAATATTCAGTGGCTGTGGAGTGGGATAGGTGGGGGAGATTGTATGTTTAAAAAACTGTCCCGGACTTGGCAGGATAGCTCACATCTCAGCCCAACAATCAAACACCAGTAAAGTCCCACAGTCACTGTGACAACCTAAAATGCCTCCTCAATTAAGACAAAAAAAATCCCTAGGGGGTCATAATGGTATTGTTGAGGACCATTGGCCTAAATCATCTTGTTTATTTGTCTACATGACCCAAATTCACTTTAAAACTGCTTAGACCGTATTTTTGATTAAGCTATAAAGTTCTAACAGTGAATATCATCAAAAGTTAGAAAATAACTTTCCATATGTGTTTACAGTTCATAATTTGCAGTCTTAAGAATAGCATACAAAAGCAAAATTAAAGGTATGGGTTTAAGTACTCATTTACAAGTGAGTCAAAAGTAAAGCCTAATTAAAAACAGTTTCTGGTGGGACAGATTCTTTCATAGCTGAATTTCACTTCAAAATATATTTAGCATCCTGTTTATTACCTGAAGCTTCTCTTCCAATCTACTTGCCTGAAAGGTTCAATTGCATTTCATGGCACTTTTAAGCTTAATTAAATTTTTGCAATGGAGCAAGTCTGCCCTTTAAGGCAAGACATTTCTTTCAATCAATATGATTTTCATATAAGAGCTTGCAAAATTTATTTTCTCATTTTTGGAAAACAAATACTATTTGCCTATAAATAAATGATAGTTTCCTGGCTATTTTTATTTTAGAACTATGGTTATTTTTAAGGGAAAAATAAGGTAGTCTGTGGCAGTATGAATGCATTTGAGCTTGGAGAAAAAGAACAATGTTTAATCCTTGGAGATACCATCTAATCCTAGAACCCTGTATTTCATCAGGCTCTAGATGATGAAAACATAATTCACATCTGAATCAAAATTACCTAACATTATTCAGTTTTATGGTTTTCCTACCATTTGGATTACGTTGCCAAGACCAGAAAATCTAACATATCTAGGAATAAACCTGAGCTTTACAAAGTGATTCTTGTCTCTATATCTAATTTTGTCTGCCAGAAGAAGGCAATTTCTTTTCCTATTTTTAGTTCTTCTGTATTTCTGTGGCACCTGTCAACTGCCAATCTGCAGGGGTGAGACGAAAAGCCAGAGATAAGTAGGGCACTCCCTGCTACAGTCATCCCAGACTGCTTCTCATTTCCCTGCATCCCAGTCCCCAGAAGCATCCATCAAGCGAGCCTGTCCTCATTGGTGCCAGGTACCCAGCTGTTCAAGTCAGAAACAAGAAATCATTCTTCACACCTTTCTTCCTCTTCCCTTATCCCTCTGATACTCAATTCACAGACCCTAAGTATTTTACCTTCTAAAAAACTAACATCTACCCACAGCTGCCCATCTTCTGCAACAGCAGCTTTTTCTAAGCTACCATCACTTCTTGCTTGATGAATGACAACAAATTGGTCTATTTAGATTTGCTCTGTTCCCCCATCCCTTCTTCCCAATATTTTTTAAATGAATACCTAAGAATATGATATCACTGCTTAAAAGGCTTCAATATATTACACTTGCTCAAAACAAAACGAACAAAAAAGAAAACACACAGATCCTTCACGTGCACTCCATAGCCCCGGATTAGTGGCTTTTATCGACCGTCCCTATCTCACTCCATTCCTTGCTGCCTTCACTTGTGTCACATAGTCTAGTTTCAGCTCCTCGCTCCAGACAGTCATGCCTCCTCCAGGGCCTTGACCATGTCATTTCTTCTGCCTGGATTCTCTTCCTATTTAAGGAGATGTTTCAGGAAGAACAGAGAGAACTGGAGCACTGGAACAACAGTCGGGGTTCGTGCGCCAAGTGCACCACTTACTAGCTGTATACCCTTAAACCCTCTGGGAACCACAGCTTCAGCATCTGTAATATGGGGATAAATGACAAGAGGCTGTATCATAGAGTTACTCTGCAGATGCAAAGATCTGACACATGGCAAGCATTTAGGAAACCTCTGGCACATGGTGAGCCCTCAATCCTGTCAGATGTCACTCCTCCTCTGTCCTCCTAGTAACCCCGACTAACCCTTCAGATCCTGGCTTCTGTGTTGCTTCCTAATGGAAGAATTCCCTGATCTCCTGAACCTAACCGGGCAAATTCCTTGTCAAGAGTCCCTGAGCACTGTGTATTTATCTGCCACAGGGCTTGTTACAGTTGCATTTTAAATTGATTTGTGTTAATGTCTGGTTAATGCCTAACTCTCCACGAAGTATAAAATTCTTTAATGGTAGAAAATAGTTTTGGTTTTGTCCAAAATTACATCCCGATACTAACACAGTGCCCAAAACCTAGTGGCACTCAATAAATATGTGCTGAATAAATGAATGGTCTACCTTCTTCCTCGCTTGCCTTCCCTCTTCCATCACTTGTTTATCAAAGTCCCTTGACTCCTGTCTTATTTAGCGGTCTCCCCAAAATCTCCCAGGTGGGCTTAATCTCTCCACTCTCTGCTCTACCATTCATGTATTTCTCTTTTAGAACAATCACTGTCCACCTGGCACCAAGCTAGATTTGGTCTTTCTTCAGTTGTCATGAGACTCGGGTTTCTAAAAGTTAAACCAGATATATTCAGATGTGATGTAGTCAAAGCTTTCTGATGACTTCTCATGGGGTCAAGTCAACCTCCTCAGGCTGATACATGTACAATTCACAAGCTGATTCCAGCCAAGTTTTCCAGACTCACGTTTCCTACCACTAACCTTCATATTAGACTTAGACAGGCATTCTTTGTGTGGAACAGAGGATACCTGGGACCTTTATACAGAAGCATAGCCATCGCATCTTGCAGTCAGGAAAAACTAATAATCATTTCCAAATTAAACCAACAAGAGAACATTTAAAAATGGTTTCCTTTCCTAGTTCTGGACTCCAAAGTAAGTGAAACTTTGAGTCTTTCCCATAAGATGCTGACTCACTAACAAAAACCATATTCTTTCTTACTTTTGCAATACTGAGGTCTGGAAATTGTGTGTAGGGGTGTGTGGGTGCCTGCACCACAATGTTTGTGGGTATGAAATCAAGAGAGAAAAATTGTTTTCCACCATCAACAGTCATTTTGGTAGAACACTGCTGTTTTCGGTTTTTCATTCCTCCCTCTGTCCTTGCTTTTGACATGTGGCTTTGCAGTTTCACCCACTAACAGTGAGTGTATTTTCCCACACTATTGATATTGGGGACAGCCACATAGCTTGTTTTGACCAATGAGTTTAAAGTAACAGTTTGTCAATTAAGACCCCAATCCTTGAGAGACATCACACTTACCTGCTCACCCCTGAGTTTGTCATCACCTGAGAAGAATATGCCCTGGCTAGCCCCCTGGACCAAGGCAGATAGGAGGGGAGACACTTGGAGCAGACTTGAGCCCATATTGAAACTTGGACCCACTGGCCAAATCCAAACCAGAACTAACTAGTCCCAACTGACCAGCTTATATGCTTGTTAAGCCTTGGTGTTTGTAGTCTGTAACACAGCATATTGACAAGCACTGACTGATAAACATGGTCACCTTGGTAATCTGGGGGGGGGAATTTTTTTTAAATACTTTTTTATGTTTTATAAACATTTTTATGTTTGTGAGGCAGTCCTTTTAAAGCCTGGTCTTTCCTGCAGTCTTAACAAGTAAACTTACTTCATTTTCTAAATGCTTTTTCCCTGAGTCATCCTTGAAAAAACAATCCATGAAACTGAGTTCAAAACTCAGTTGCTAATTACTGTGGGGAGTGGTCTATTCCTGAGAAGTTTGTCTGCCTGGCTTTCTGTTCTCTCCTTAAAATGAGTTCTCTCCCAAGAGATGTCTGAATTCCTTGTCTGCAGTAGCCTTCTGGTGGGCTACTGCCCCGAATTTCAATTCTTCTATTGGTCCTAACACCCGATAGAGATGACATTACTGTCCAGTTTCTGGTCCTTATTTAGAAGTAATTTTATGTGGTAAGTTGACTTTCTCAAAATGTCTGCAACAATAGTTCCAGTCCTACACCCTCTTCTAGAATCTTGTCACTCTTGCATCAAGATGTGGACTCACCCAAAGTGTTGAATCTGGGCAGAACTTTGCGACCATCTCGGCCAATAGAATGGAGAATATCTCACTTCCATAAGAGGTAATATACTGTCTGTCTGGATCTCTCTCTTGAAACCCAGTCACCATATTATGAGGAAGCTCAGGCTACATGATGCTGTTCCAGTCAACAATCTCAGCTAAGGGAACAGCTGACAGCCAGCATCAACCATCACACGTGGGAGTGAATGAGTCTTTCGACAATTTCAGCTCCCAGCATCTGCTCTCATCAATTTCTCAATGAGCAGAGCATGTACTTGCCTGTATACTACACTGGGGACACAGGGCATCCATGTCTGGGTTGCAGCCACCGCCTTCCATGAAGACGTACCCTTGGTCTCAAGGAAATGCAGGGGAAAGGCAAAGTAGCATTTAACAAGTTTCCCCTTGCCCACGCTCCCCCTGCCCTCTGCAGCCATCCATCCTCAGAAGCTCTCTCCACATGTACCAGCTCAGCACAGATGTTAGCCTCCCTGAAGTTTTCTCGTGTTATTTTCTTAGGTCCTGAATTCTCCATTTCTTGCATCTATAGACTCCTCAGGGTTGATTTTAATGCAAAGAATACAGTCCATGCTAGTTCACTGTCTTTGCAACAGATACATAAAAAGTACAGATAGAAATACTTGCTTATCCATCAGATATTTTACACATTGGATTCCTCTTCATAGTGGACCAACTCTCCAAATAATGCCTTGACAAGATAAACCTACTAAGTGTGCATACAGATGAATTCATGGGACCATCTTTGCAGATGCCAGTTTAAGCAGGGTCCCTGGTTTGGATAACATTAGTGCCCGAGATGCCTACTGTCCGTTGGTCACTATTGGAACGCAGTCTACTACCCAGACATATGGTTGGTTCCACCTATGTTTACATTTCTCAGCTCCAACTATATTTAAGTAGGACTCCTTCATTGGCAGTTCATAAATGAAACCAAGCCACATCTTAGATAAACTAGTTACAAATTTGTTAAACACCTAAATGTTTCAAATCATTACATTCTTCAGAATAAACCCTAGAGTCCTGTTACCAGGGCACTGGCTTGATTTCCCAGTGCTATTCCAGTCTCCAAGGTGTCATCTATATTCCTGTGACTACTTTCTCCATAGCTTTGTGGAGGAAACCTTCCAGTCCTGTATGTCCACCAAACATCTTGTCCTAATACAAAACTGCCTTGTCTTAATGAGACAAAGAGTTTCTATAGAACTGCCATTGGTTTGTAAACTGGTCCTCATCCATGGAAGGGAAGGAGAGATCGAAGAAAGAGGCAGACCACTCCAGATTGGTAGGTGGTAGATTTAATAAGCAAAGGAACTTACCTACGAGGCTTGTTTTGTGTGACCACAGATGGGTAGATCTCTGCACCTACTCAGCAGAATCTTAAAAGTTTATATAGAGGCCTTAAGTGGATTCAGTCATATATTCAGTCCAAATGATCTCAACAAATCTCAACAAGTCCCAAGGTAGGGTCCCTTGTATGGGACTGATGGGCAGAAGGTACATTTCAAGGACAGGGTAGGGGTAAGAAGTCTGACTACCCGGGCCGAGCACAAGGGTCAACCCGCAGTCACATTCTCTTGATGACGCCCTCCAACACCTTCTCTATGAGAGCTGTGGTCCCTTCACACCTTGACTTTCTCTGACTGTGCCTACTGTTCTGGCTCCCCTGCCATCTTGACTCATAGCCTCACAGTCCAAAGCTGAAAACTATGACTTTACCATACAATTGCTGAGCTTCTTTCATTTTTTTCTATATTTGAAAGAACCTTTTATTGGCCCCTGTTTGGGGAGAAAAAAAAAAAAAACAAGGAAATTCCTGACTGATGCTTCCTGACTGATGGTAGGGAAAGTCTAAAATATTCCTTTAAATAATTGATTAATGTTCTGGGGTAAAAGGATTCGAAGTTTAAAAAAAAATCAAGTTTCCAAAGGCTGGGAGTCAGATTCCTTCATCTGTACAGATGGGGGAAATCTTTGTGACCATCTGCTCCTGCTCCCTTATTTTGCAGACAAGGAAAGTGAAGCTAAAGGATGTGGCTGAAGTCACCTCAGTCACAAGGGTCAGGGCACGCTGCAGCCTGGCTCAGTGGGTCTCTGCCCTGGGTGGTCAGCATCTCTGTTTGCTGCCTTGATAATACAGGATCCCAGGTGCAGGGTGACCTGTCTGGCCACAAACACGGAGGCTTTGCGAGTGTCAGCTTAGAGTACAGAAATTCATCTCGGGCTCCAAGAGAGACCTTAAAATAGCTCCCATGTGGCGGCACTGCTTGGATGGCTTTGGAAAGACAGTCACTGAGCCAAAAACCCAGAGGAAGTTTTCAGTTCAAGGTTGAAGAAGTTTGCAGCCCAAAGTCAAGGGGCCAGAACCTAGTAATGTTCTCATAATCCAGAGAGGTATTCATCCCAGTGGGCACTGAGGAATGCCTAAGTGGGATGTGTCGTCAAAGTTAAAATAAAGAATTCTTTTCTTAAGGCTCCTATTCCTGATTCATTCCAGGTGGTGAATAACATATCTTTAGGTGGGAGGGTGACTGACACAGAATTGTGGATGCCTAGCAATGGTTTTCAGTTCGCACCTGCCTATCAAGGTACAAACAATGTTGTGTGGCAAAGCTGAAAAGTAGGGGGGAAACAGGGATGTATTTAAAGTCACTCACATCCCAAGGTGACCAAAGTACTCATTAATATCCCTAGATACTGGGCACAGAATAATAGTTTCCAAAATGAATGCAGTAATTCACCAGCTGTTATTTCAACAAGGGCCACTCTTGGGAGTTGGCAGGACAAATGCCTGGATAAACTGCTTTTATTTTGACCCTAAAACAGCACTGTGTGAAGGCAGGCATTTAACACAGGCTTTTGATCATCCTGGAGATAAGTTTTAATTGTCGTGAGAGGTAAGGCAAAAATCAATCAGAATAAAAGCTAAAATCCTCATTATACAAAGATCTGCAGAATCCTTTCAGAACCAGTCTTCCTATTCTTTAAAATAAAACCTAAGAACTATTCATGAACAGATGAAATGTACCACGACATCTTTTCCCCACATTTCCACAAGGAGTATAACTTTTCAAAAAAAGAAATATAAGTGGACAATAAGCATATATAAAAATGCTCAGTCTAAGAACATAAAATACAAATTAAAAGAATAATAACTAGAGTGAGGGGGTATAGCTCAATGGTAGAGTGCATGCTTGGAGCGCACAAGGTCCTGGGTTCAATCCCCAGAGCCTCCGTTAAGGGAAAAAACATGCAAATAAAAATAAAGAATAACCAAATTAGCACAGATTAAAAGAAGAAGATAATGCGCAGCGCTACTAAGGATACGGTGACATGGGCAACTCTCTTTGGCAGACCGAAGTGTCAATTTACTGTCTCAGGGAAAGAAAACACAGCAGTAGTCATCAAGAGCCTGAAACTGCTTACAACCTTTCAACCAGTGATTCTGTTTATAGCTATCCTGCCTAAAGAAATTATTTTAAACACAAAGCTTTATGCAGAAAGTTCCTCATGCCAGCATATTTTAATAATTAAAAGTCAAAAATCAATTTACATGTCTATGTGTGGTAGGATTTAAACAGGAACTGATAAAATACGTAAAATACCCACTTACACACATATGCTCAGGAAAAAAATTTAAATACTAGAAAGAAAATATTTTAAATTTCTGGATGATGAGGTTCTCCAAATTCTGTAGCATTCACAATGAAGTTAAATCCTGAAAGTGGACAAGTTTTAAAAATAAGTAAGAAATACTTAAAGCACCTCGTGAGTGTTTTTTATTCATTAGAGTTTTCTCCCACTAAGTGACCTCTGACTTCAGTTCAAATGGTATCAAACATGTCCAAGTCTCTCACTTCCAAGGAGTTCTGTTGATTCCTGGACCCAATAAAGGTTCCAGCCAGCCTTATGGAAATCTGATTCTGAACTCAGTGTCTGTTACATACCTGCCTCTTGCTCTCTAAGAAAATCAGCCAGACACCCAAAGGCAGAAAGCCCCACACAGCCACTGCTCACCAGCCTCATTTGGGCTCCTTTTCCTTATTGCAACTGAGCAGGACCATTTGGGGCCTTCCCGGGACAGACCTCTCCATCATATCCTCTGCTTTCGCTCCTCTCTGAAGTACCCAGATAATAGTATCTGATGTACATTTCCTGAATTGCTTCAGAGATGCTAAAATCACCACCAAATGGAAGAAATTAACTACCTGATGATCATGAGCACGTAGCCTCCAGGTCTACTGGAGCCTAAAGACTGATAACATTAACACCTGTGACACCACTGGTTACCTCACCACCAACCAATGAGAACTGAGCACAGGCTGATCACATACCCTGGGACACCGCTCCCTCACCTGACCTTTAAAAAGGCTTGGCTGAAACCACTCAGAGAGTTGGGGCGGCCTTTGGAGCACCAGCTACCTGAACTCCTCGTTTGGCATCCTGCAATAAACACTGCTGCTTCCTTCACCATAGCCCCGCGTCAGTGGATTGGCTTTATCGCACGTGGGCAAGTGGACCCAAGTTTGGTTTGTAACCTTCTTTCATGCCAGGCCTACTCCAGTCATTGGCATCACTGGCTGCTCTAAAGATAGTACTTTCAGTCCTGTCAACCTTATACCCAACTGGAAACATCCATCTCACTATGCTAAATGGTCTCTATTCTTCAGTCACTATTTTGTTCCTATCAGTTAGAATTACACCCATTCTGGTCAAGGGTCCAGAATATGAATATTTCTAGAATACATTTCTAGTGTATACACTGAAACAAGAACGCCATCTCTTGGTCTCAGCTTACAAAACGGTGTAGTTTTTAAAGAAACACCGCCAGCAATACCAAGTGTGTAAGGATGTTACATTTGCTCACTCCTCTACAGTATTTGGCAAGAATGAAGGAGTTTCCTTCCTTCTCCAGTCTCACTGATCACGTTTGGCAAGACTTCCACGTGCCCCTGAGTACCCTGCACAGATGATCATGAAGGCAGTGAAAAAACAGCCAGTAAAAGCCTGAGTCTGAAACATGAATCCACGGCTCTTCCTAAATAGCTTTGTATCATGAATTCTGAGATGAAACATAATTAAAGGCCAGTCATGACGTCAGCCTTTTATTATTTGTGATTGATTCATCTTAGGCAGGTGTTTTCAACTGTCCTGTAGCCAATTTCACGTATGAAACCAAGTCATAAGGAGTCTACCAGAGCGGCAATTGAAGTATGCTCGCTGTAAGGTGAAACGTATGCACTTCGGTCATGATAGAAAAGTGACCTGATTAAAGAGACCGGTCAAATGAATTCTTTTTTTAGGCTGACCATTCAAAACAAAATTTCCCCAAAGCACCAATACATTTTAAAACCACAGAAGGCTTAGAGCCCTTGACAAAAATATATTTCATTGTGCAACAAAATCACGTCTTTCCCATAGACAATATTGGCTATCATTATTTTTGATAGTTTAGAAGATAGGGCAATATCTTAAGAGTTAAGTACCCTCTCTACTTCATTCAGTGTCACTTGTCACAAAATAGGCACCTGCTCTAAGATTATGGAAGGTTTTGCAGAATGATATCTTATTTACTCACCTTCCTGATCACCAACTGATAGCTTTCCCCTATTAATTTCCTGCATGTTTTGCAGTTACAGGGTTTTCTTTGCAGACCCTATTCATATTCAAACTGAGAGATGTTTTTCTGAGGGAAGCACGAAAGCTGCAGAGAAGAAAGTGTTTCCATTATTGACTCAGGCTACAATTTAAAAAAAAAAAAATTGAAATGGGAGCGGCAGAAGACTAACTGAAGCAGGAGAAAAACCAAAGAGGGAAAACATCCCCGGGATGTTGGAAAGATGAAATAGTCCTAAGAGCAGCAGACCTCTGAATAAACACTGGGGATGTGGAGGAAAGTTAATTAGAGTGAAAATCAAATTTTTATAAGGAACGGGAAGGAGAGTAGAACCAAAAAGGGAATGCAAATAAAAAAGAATATTCAGGTGAAAGACACGGCTTGAATGAAAAGAAGCAAACAACTGAGCAGAGCTAGGGCTCCTCCGTCCTCCTGTTTCATCATTTGGCTAACATGTGTTTCCTTGCTTTAACTGGCAGCACCCCACAGAACAGAACGAGAGAGCAACTGAGCAGTCCTCCTACCAGCCTCCTCTACCACCTCTTCCATGCTGTGTGAGAGCCCTTCCCTGTCGGAAACTTTGGAAGACTGGGGAAGCTCTGCCCCTGGCCATCTCTGAAATCTATTTGCTGCCAATAAATAGGCCTGTAACTGGATCCATGGACGTCGTCCTAAGAATCACATCACTGACCTAATGAGACAATTTCACAGGAAGCAATCACATCTAGACACACGAAGTGTGTGTCCACCATTGCCCGTGGCTTCAATTTTTCCTAAAGCAAAGTATGCACAATTTAGAAATGTCCATTGGTAATATTAAGAAATCTGTAACCATCCACCATGGGCACAGTCTATGTCAGGAACATAAAGGGATGTGAAAATAAATGGCTCTGTTTTTTCAAGTAATTTACAATTTAATGGGGAAGATCAAATAAATAAAAAGTAGAGAATAATCAGTCCTACTGAAGAGGAAAACGTAAAACTCCTCAGAAGTCCAGAAGAGAGATTAATCCCTACTAAGAGGCTTAGAAAAGCTCTTGAATGGGATGTTACTTGAGTTGGGAGGTGAGTGGTTAGCAGAACAGAAGGAAATCCAGTCTCAAAGGCATTTTGAACAGAGAAAAGTGTGAGTAAAGATACGGAGCTGAGAAGTAAGATGTGTCCAGGAAGAATATCCAGTCCAGTTTGAATAAGACATCAGGTCCAGGAAAGAATATTTCGCTTCCTTCCTCTCTCTTTTGACAAGGCTGTGTGGATACTGGGCAAAGTTCCTGGAGCCAGAATGCTTGGATTCCAATCTGTCCACTGCCCTGTCCTTGCTGTGTGACCTGGGGCAAGCGACTGAACTCCCCTTGCCTCTGTTTCCTCTCTGGGGGACTGTATGGACACGTATCTTCTAGAGTTGCCACGGGAATCAGAGACCTTAGGAGAGTCCCTGGTCCATGATGAGCACTAAGTGTTGTGAGTTACAATCAGTCCTATTTACGGAGTCTGGAAGGCCACAAGGAAAATTTTCTAATCTCTTCTCCTACTTAAACAGCAAACTAGTTTAACTTATACACCAAAAGCCTAGGCCAAAGGGGATGATGGAGCAGACGTTAAAGAAACACTATCATTAAATAACCTGATACGTTTTAAGAGCAGGAATGCAAGAATAAGTCAGATAAAGCAGCTCTTCTGAGAATTCTGCTCAACTATGAGCACATAAACTCATTGTACATTCTCAGTCCGTCAATGAAACAAGGCAAGTCGAAGAAGAGCTAGTTCCAGAGAAAGGTGTTTGAAGTAGGCATTCTTTTTCTATTTATTTGCTTTCTTCCTTCGCCAGAAGCATTTGCATCTTCAAAAATTCCAAAGGTGCCCCAACTCAAAGATTCACCGATAGGAAGAGAAAAAGTTTCCTTGGCCCTCTTAGGGTTTCTGGTTAGGTCTGAAAGTTAAGCTGACAAAGACAGACCGACAAGAGAAAAGCACACAGATGTATTCAATGTTTTGCACAGCATGAAGTCTCCATAAGGAAATGAAGGCTTAAAAGAACAGTTAAACCTGAGAACGTTTATGCTACGTTAATGAAGATGGAGAGTCGCGTAGAAATATGACATGTCAAATAGCACGAGGGAAGTGTAGTGAACAAAAGGAAATTTAGCAAAGACCTTTTGTTCAGATTCTTCTCAGTGTCCCTTTGTCTTCAGAAATAAGGGTATTCCTTTCCTCCAGATTTAAGGAGGCACCTCTCCTGTGAGGGTTTCACGACCTGTTTCAGGGGAGAAGGTTGAGCAGAAGGTCTAGGTGACCTTCCTGCTTCTGTCATTTTCCCAAACTCCTTCAGGACAAAATATTCAAGATGCCAAGGGGCCATATTTTGGGGTAGCGTGTCCTGAACTCCATCACATCCACTCCTCAGCTGAGCAGAGCTCCACCATGTAACTATACTTATAGAGAAACCCAAACCAGCGCCAGGTTCTGCCTTCATCTGGACATGGACTTAGAGGCAAAACAAGGAGATTTTAGTGACCTTGTTTTCCTTCCTCTCTCTGCTGGTTGGTATCCTTTCCCTCATCTGTTAGTTCAGCACAATAACTGTAGGCTATGGTTAAACAAAAGAAAAGCAGAGTCGAGTCTCCATTTGTAAATAAATTTGAATCCTAGGGTCATTTTTAGTACTGAGCCCTTTTCCAACATGACAGGAGTGAGGTGACTAGTAATAATCCATGACCATATCCTAACAGCCAGGGAATATGCACTTAACAAGACACTAACATAACTGTTGGCTCAGAAGACCCCTCCTCCTCCATGGCCCCAGGACCGCCATGCTTTATCCTTCCACACAGGGAGTGATTAGCTGTGCTACCAACTGTGACTTCCTGCTGCAGAAAGACAGTGGATAGAATGTGAGAATGTCCATCCGAGAAGGGAAAGGGAGAGTGAATGAACCTTTTTATGGAAGAATCAGTATCACTAAGACAGTGAGATAAACTTCTAAAACCAAAACTCCAAGAGCAAACTAATGAACTCTTTTTCATTCATAGAGATATTTTCAATAGCTGCCTCTCAACCTCTCCCCACTTTCTCTCTCTCTCTCCCCTGAGATTTGAGAATTACTTCTGTGTTTGGCTTCATCTCCCATTCCTTACAAATCCCTAGGTGGATAAAGACAAAAGTCTTTCATTTCTCTCACTTCCTAGGAAGACTGAAAGGCACCCGTTCAGGGAGAGAACTAGTTAGCATCCTTTAGCATAGGGTTCTATATACCTTACCAATTATAAACGCATTGTCTGCCTGGAAATTTATTTTAGAACACACCAAGGGGAACAGACACTGAGAAATACTTTTTGTTGTTTTCTCCCCACCACTTTTACAGCTTTCTCTCAAGTGAAAGCTTAGTTTATTAATTGACTTATAGAACAGAGAAGTTGGTCAATTCTGGGCTTGAAAATGTAAATCACCATCCTCTGAATAATATCCTAGTAATTAATTAAATTGAATTCCAAGTTATTTCTTGCCCATATAACTTACATTTTTCTCAAGTTTTTACAAATGAACATTGAAAGGATATTGCCAGCCTTCACTAAATTTGCAACAATATGCTTGTTTTTATTTATAGAGAAGCACTGTAGTCTTTCAAAGAAACTTTTATCATTAACTTACAACAGTTCTGTGAGACATGAGCCACATTTCTATCTCTGAAATGGTAACAAAAAATTCGGGCTTTGAAAAATCTCTTGATTAGGAAAATAACACCCTAAATCTATCAATAGGAATTAATGTGATTCTTTTTCAAGCATCCTATTTCAACTTTGAAATTCCATTTTCCGTGCATTACTAGAATTGTTTCTGTCCTTAAACAAAGGTTCATTTCTGCCACTAATTATCTTTATGACTTCAGGCAAGTCATGTAATGTCTCTGCATCTGAAATTTCTTATCTGTAAAATGAATGAGGATTTCCAGTTAAAAATAAAAATTTGACACACCTGGAAAATGACAGTAGAAGATGGTAAAAGGTATAAACCCTTAAGAACAGAGTGTTGAAGAGGAGACAACAGCAGACAGGGCACGTCAAGAACACTGTGGAGGAAGAAAAGCAGACAGACGTGTGGTAAGTGACTATAGAGAAGCAAAGCTGCAACCCAGCTGGCTGCAGAGGATGAAGTCGGTAAGAAGCAAGTGATGGTGGGAAATTAATAATCCTCCCATCCGCGTTCTAATGCTCGTAAGTGTAAGGTGCTACCTTACATGGCAAAAGGGACTTTGCAGATGCACTTCAGTTAAGGATCTTGAGCTGAAGATCGTAGGCTGGATTATCCAGGTGGGCTCAGTGTAATCACAAGGGTCCTTAGAAAGAGGAAGGTGGGAGAGACAGAGTCAGAGAAGATGTGATGAGGGGCCATAAGCAAGGAATGCAAGCAGCCTCTTTAAGCCAGAACGGGAAATGGATTCTTCCCTGGAACCACTGGAAGGAATGCAGCCCTTCCCACACCTTCACATTAGCCCCATTAAGGCTCACTTCGAACTTCTGACCTCCAGAACTGTAATGTAACAAATTTGTGTCATTTAAGCCATTACGTTTGTGGTACTTTGTTACAGCAGCAATGGGAAACTAATATACCAATTCACACCACAGAACTTGGAGTAGACTCTAGAATTAGAAGCAGCAGATGCCTCTGAAGACCAGGTGAGGGATGGGCAGAAAATGAGATCCATGGGAAGTCTATCTGGAAGATGCAGACATAGAGCTATACCCAATTCTCTCTCCCCTGAGTAGCCAGTTGACAACTCCTGCTCCATCACCGCAGAAGCACAAAGTTTTATGTTCCAGAAAAATAAGATAAGGAAGACTCCAAGTTTGGGAAAACAAGACATGGTGGAGGGAAGAGGTGAAGCCCTAGGCTGAAAACCATCTGCATCCTGAACAGTGGAGACACCGACCCCTGCCCCAGCCTTACAACCTCACAACACAAGCCCCCAGAGGGTTTATCTCTGAGGAAACACCAACAGATGCCAGTACGGGAGCCTTCTTCAGCTGGTCATCTGGTTCCGGCCCTGCATGCCTAGAGAAGCCCAGCATTTGAGGCGCCCCAGCCACGCAGTTTCCACATTGTGTCTTAGCTCTTCACACTTCAACACACGTGGGCAGACAAGACTCAAGATGTTTGACACAACATTGTAAAATGATTGTAAATCAATAAAAAATGTTAAAAAAAAATGTTTGAGATCTTCGACCTGAATTTGTATCCTGACTCCAATGTTTAGTGTGTGACTGTGGAAGGCTAATTAGCCTTTCTTCAGTTCCATGTTCTTATCTGTTAAATAGAATGGTAAGATTTCTACTTCTTAAGGTTGTGGGAAAGATTCAATGAAATTCTGGATGCAGAGCATTCAGAATCATCAGCAGAGTGAGAAAAGATGAAGTCCAAAGCGCACACACACATACACACGCACACACAGAGAGAATTCAGGTGAAAAAGAGACAATGTAGAGATTCAAAGAAAATTGCCCCCTCAAAGCTCTTTAATTAAGATCCTCAGATGAGATGGCAAAAGTGTGGTATGGGCTGGGAGGTGGGTGGGAATCAGGGGACAGCTCTTGAAAATCAAAAACATGGTATCAGAAATGAAAATGTCCATAGACTGGTTGGAAAATAAATTTCATCTATTCTCCCAGAAAGGAGAATAAGATAAAAAGATGGCGAATGTAAGAAAAAAAGTAAGAAAATCAGTCATGAAGCCCATCTGCCAAGTGGTACTGGCAGTTTAGGGGACGAGATTTTGCACCTTGAACCATAACTGCATAATCCTCACGTCAACGGCATCCAACACAAGAAGCCAAATACATTTTCCCTTCCCTCTCTGTGGTTCCTGCTTCCTTTAAGCTCTATCAAGAAATACTTAGGGACTGTATCTTTATCTTATCCCTTCAGTCTAATTCATTTTGGACAGTTAGCTTCAGATCAACATTTCCTATTTGATTTCTACTGTAAATGTGAAACAAAAGATGAGCAAGGAAGAGGATAAAGTCATAAAACCACAGCTTCAATAAACCACATCAAATGCACAATTTGTGTTCCAATTTTTCAATTCTTACTCCTTCACTTACGTAAGATATGGTCTGTGTATTCCTAGACGCCTTTCGTCCTCTCTGCAGCTGAGTGTTACCTGAACTCACCTAACTTGCTCTCCACCCCTTTCAGCTGATTTCTCACATAGCTACATTCGTTCTCCTGCAAAGAGCAGGACAGGGGAAAATGTATGAAGGGAAACTTAAAAATTGCTGCGATTCAGTAAATTCTATTATTCTACATGGAGCATACTGTTATCAGCTTCTGTAAACTTGAGCCTGAAATGGACAGCCTCAGACCTGGCCTTTTTATACAGGTATTGAGCAATTCTGATGACCCTGTATGGATTTATATAAACTTCACATTAGTTCCATTTGATTAAACTAGCATTTAACCAAATGCAAATTGGTTAAAAAGAAACATCAAGAGATGTCTTAATTTAAAAAAAAAAAAAAGAATCTTAAAAAAATATATACCTGTAAAGATAGAGAGCAATTGGGCTCCCAACCCTGGTGTGTTTATCTTATTTTAGGGATATTAGCCTCAGGTCATGTTTAGCACCAGCTAGCAGCACTATTTTTTCCTTCATCTGCTGTATTTTTCTATTATTGTGCAATTCAAGAATCACCTGGTAACCCTAGCAGAAATGAATAAAATATGAAGAAAGAAAACACCAGACTTTAACCAATGAGAATTTAAGAATTGTGGGTGGATTTATATTGGCTTTTTCTCCTGCATTCATTGTTACCATGATTAATTAAAAGAAGCTCGCTCAACACATTTACTAGAGTTCCTGCTGAATATGTCATTAAAGACCCCTTTACCTTCAAGGCAAAATCCCAGAGCAGCTGATACAAGCAAAGAAAAACTGAACCGAAATTCAATCCATATCTGAGAATGGATAGACCAAATATACCAAAATACAAGTATGTTAAACTTACTTAAATACCATCCACGGAAAGGTTATTGATACGTGATGTCCCTCAATCCTTACAGACCTCAAAACACCACCCCTTCCCCTCTCCCTGAAACCTAAACTACAACCAAGCTGAGCTTGGTCAATGGCACCATCTAGTGGTTGCCACAAAACTGCCCCAAATCATCTCAGTCTTCCTCAGGAGATTGTTTCATTACATGTAATTTTATTTTACCTCAAGTAATTTCTATCTTTGGGAGTCAAAAAATTTTTATAATTTTCAAAACTACTATTGGATTGTGTTTTGTTTTATACCAAAGCAAAACTAGTAAGTATAGAAGATTCAGCATATAAAATATGCAAATTAAAATGAAATCAAACAAACTCACCATCTCAGATAACCATTAGTCAGCTCTTTTATTAAGATGGAAGATTTAATACAGGCATACAATTTCACTTTCTCATCCAACCCCACTAAACTACAATAAAAGAATTTTTTTTAAGACAAAATCCACAAGGATGGGAAGTAGTGGAGAAAACAGTAACATAATTTTAGAAGATGGAGAACAGATCATGAAAGAAAACTGACTTACAGGCCCAGGGCTGGAGAGTCTTAAGTCAACAAGTGGGCAAAGCTGATAAACAACATAATTTACATTGTACATTTCAGCTACTGTTGGAACTGTGAGTGAGCAATGGAGGCAGAGAGGCTAAAATAAGGAAAAATCTATTACAGTTGTTTGAGTCAGAATCAGACCCTTTCCCTACAGCATGCTGACAGAGGACTATATATTCCTACCATCGGCAGAGTCCTAGAGTTTCATCTTCAAGAGAGCAAAACAGGGTTTCCGAACCTTGGACTGACAGGGGCACAACTGAGGTACTTGGTACCATACATAAAGGATAATTAAGGTACCAAGAGCATACTGAATTCTCTAAGTGCTGAGAGCTTCAGCCCCCTGGCCCTATTTTCCCACAGCTTTGGGAGCCAGACCTCTACTCCCCAAGCAGGGCCAACTTCCCTGGGTAACCTCAGAGTACACGGTAACAAGGACGTAAGTGTCAAATCATCCTGTAGTGAAACTCTAAGCCCCACACATTCAATAAGAGAACTAGGCTCACTTTTAATTCTGAGCAGGTACCCAAGGATCAATAAATATTTGATGAAATCAGTTAACAAGGAAGATAAAGACAAAAAACAACTTGGAAAAGAACAACAGAGAAAATAGAAAATATCCAGAGGAAAAAAGCTTAAAAATATAATTTATGGTTACTATCCTCAGAGCAATAAGGAGTTACTACATCCATGCAGTATGATGCCCTTGGAAATGAAAAACTCACACAAAATTTTTTTAAAAATCAATAGGATAATTAGAATATATATTAAAGAAAACCACAAAGAAAGTCAAGTAGCAAAACAAAGAGATGCAAAATAGAAGAGATAAGAAAAACAAATTCCAAATACAATTGATGTAATAGCAAAAAATTAGCATGATCTGAGTAAGAGCTCCAGAGAAGGAAAAAACAAAAACAAAAACAGGAAGATATCATAAATGAAATCATTCAAGAAAGCTCTCAGGACTAACAGACCTGAGTTTCTAGGTTGAAAGGAATCATCAAATGCTCAACACAATAGATGGAAAAAGACCCACACAAGGCACATCATTGTAAACTTTCAAAACATTGAGGACACCGAGAAGATCCTAAAAGCTTCCTGGAGTAAAAAAAAAAAAAGGTTACACACAAATAATATGCATCAGGATGGCTTCCAACTTATCAGAAACACTGGAAGATGGAAGATAATAGAACAATACCTTCAAATTTCTGCAAGAAATAATTTCCAACATAGATTTATGCAGGTCAGGTGGAAAAGTAAACTGAAGACATATACGGAGATATGAGATCTCAAATTTACCAAAATTGTCTGTCATACATCCCTTTTTAGGAAATCACTGGTAGTTGCGTTTCACCAAAATGAGTAAGTAAACTAAGAGGAATACATAAAACAAAGAAATAACATATCCAACCCAAGAGAACAGTGCCGAGAATTTCCAGGGTGCTGGGGAAGGAGGAATCCCCGGATAAGCACTGTGCTGCAAGAATACAAACTGGCTTAAATCAAAACTCGTTAGAAAATATGGGACCAAGGGAGTACAAGACCCCGTATCAGCAGGCATCCATCCCTCCAGAGGCAACAGGTAGACATACGTAGGGTCAACCAAACCACTGCTTTACTGATACTATCACAATAATGATGGCACAGGGCTGAAAGATGAGACTATAAACAAATACGCTTCTAGCAAGGTTTCCAATGCAGCCTGACTTTCTTTATAACTAAACATCTTGACAAGAGCCTTCCAGTCCTTAGAAACTTCAAAACCCATTAAACACAAATTCATCCACATGTTTAATTCACAGGTTATATATGTATCAGTGTGTATTAATGCACATAAACCTGTAAGTGCTGGTATATGCACACAGTTTACCTGGAAAGATGCAAAAGGAATCTAACATTTGCTGTTTCTGGGGAAGACACTTGGGTCAACAGGAGTAAAAACGCAGAAGGGAGAGTCACTTTTCATTACTCACGATGTCTTTTTTTGATTTCTGTAACATGGGCATACATTAAATGAATAAAATAAAATGTTTCTGCCCCCAGAATAACAACATTTAGGTGCATTATCTTCTATTCCCATCAAGCTCTTACAGTTTTGCTTACTCACATATACACATTTATTTTTTAACACTTTTCTCCATTCCACTTGCTATTTTTTTTTTGTCCAATTATCCTCGGGGGTGGGGGGGAATCTCTGTTTTCATTTGTAAGGCAAAAAAAAATGATCCTAATTATGGCTGATCAGCCTAAGAGTAGTGCTAATGATATTTCCATATCAAGGAAGAGTAATCCGTAAGTCCTGAAGGGAAATTAACCATAACCGCCATTGCCATCAGTTTCTGAAGAACTTGCCTTACAGGCTCAAATAATTCAAATTTTTAAAATAATTTTCATGTATCTCTCTTCTTTTCCTCTAATTAAGACTACTTTAAGTCTCAGCTTTAAAGATTAAGCAACTATTTCTTATTCAATTTGTTTTTAGTGTTGTTTAATTACTGTACTGCAACAGCCTTGCTTCCCTGTTTCTTATATCCGGGTCCCTGATTGTGGCTACATCACACCTATGGTAGAGTGAGATGGCTGTCGAGCATAGTACTCAGGCAAGCTCATCCTAGAACAGGCAGGAGCCAGACCTGGGGGGCAAGGGAAGTAACTGAACAACCACCCAAAATAACCTTTAGGAAGAAATAATAAGCAAGCAGATGCGATATCTGCAAACCGGAATTAGGGATAACCAGACATTCAGGTGATGTTTGATACCAAAAAGACTCCACAATGAGCAGCGAACAAATGGCCCCCTCGGTCGGTGGGAACCAACATCCAGGAGTCTGGCAGTGACAGCAAATAGTGAAGTAAGGCAGGACAGAACGCATACGAGGACCAGAGAGGGATCGTGTCAGTAACTGGCAAGGAAGAGAAGAACCAGGTCATGGGAGCCAGTAACAAGGTCTGATCAGGCCAAAATCTAGTTCTGAGTCAACAGATGCCGAAATATAACTTCTTGAGTTTCCTTGATCAAAGGGGCTTTAAGAAGGATCTAATTTTAGAATCTAATTTAGGAAAAAGAAAAGAGATTTACATGTTGGAATTAAATGGCTTTAGCCTAAGCCCTTGGGGTAGGAGTTGTGGATAGGGCCCCAGGAAGCCAGGCAGGGTGTCAGCAGCCTAAGGACATAGTCGTCATTTATATCTTTCATTAGATAAATTACAGCATTATTATAATTCTATATAAATTACAGAAAAGTGTATTCTACATTTTAACCCAAAGTCACCCTTGAAAAACTTTTCAAGAAGGAATTTATATCCTGTTAGTGTTCACTCTTCTACCATCTACAATGAATTCTAACTTAAGAGTTGTTTGATGAGTTGTGTTGGGATGGTTCTGGCGGTTGCAATACCTGGGGTTGCTCCTGGCGTCTAGGGTGTGGAGTCCAGTGATCTGAACAGTCCTACAATAAGCTAGACAGACACGTATGTGCTCACACACGTACACAGTGTTCCACTCAAAACGCCAGGAGCACCACCATAGAAATATAGCAATTATTTTACTTCACCCAATGTGCTTCCCATGTATAAATGCAGCCCTGTGGAATTTCAAAGCTTCTAATAGAGACCTTAGAATTTCTAGTCTCGCTCTGTCTTTACCTGAATTCATTTATTAGTGGTTTAAAACTACAGTGGAACTTCCAGTTAGGTTTCAGACATGTCTTACATGAACATGTTATCTAACTATGAATAAAAATAGCGGAATCAGTTCAAAGCTATCATGTGAATGACCACAGGAGAGAGCTTTGTTTGTCTGTTTGTTTTGTCAATGTTTGTTCCCAATGGTAAAGGAATCCCAGGTGAAAGAATCTAAGACATTCTCGAGGTAATAAACTCATGCAAAGGAACAAGAATCAATTAAAGCAGATCTGCCATGGATCCTGGATTTGACAGATCACCTCTCAGCTTTGCAACAGGTAGCTGCCTCAGGTTAGCATTCGACTGATGCACCGAAGGAAGCGTCTTCAAAATGACTTCCTATGTCATTACCCTCAAGAGAGACTCGTTTATCAGAAAGGCACCTTTGGTTTTTAAAACAAGAGAAGGACATATGTTCTATGAATCCAGGGACTCCTGGAGTCCCAGGCACCAGCAGATTAGAATGAACTGTTCACCTATTTCAGCTCATTAAATTCAATGGAAGTGCTATCTGTGCAACAGGATAATGATGCCCATAAATCTGAAGTTGGCTGTAGATTTACTATACAACATATTCACACTTGAAGCTTCTTTACAAATCTACCTTATTATAAAGTACATCAAGGCCACTATGTTATGCCTGAGCACCATTTAGACAAAGGAATTTCTAGTCAATGTCTTAGAGCACACTTGCTCCGATAATGAGTGACACACGCATGAAATGCATGGAGTTTTAACCAGATCGGTCTTACAGGTTGAACTTTCCCAGTCTGCAGTAATCTATCAGGGAAAAATATGTTCAACTTTTATAGAATTTGGTAAGCCAAAATTAGAGAACAGAATTTGCCATGTCCTTGCATATTAACTGAAAAATAGACAATCCGGTTGCCCTCCCCGCAACCTGCCACTACACACATAAACGTATTACCCGCCCCAACCCCATGTAAACCCCATCTACCTTCCTGGACCAGGTAAAGTTCAAGTTAGCTCTCTCCTTTTCTAGGGCCTGTGGTTCTTGTTTTCTCTGCAAACACTTAGCAGATGCTACTCCATGTTACTTACGTCGAAAAAAAGAAGTTTGATATCTTCATTGCACATACATGACCTATGTGTATGTTGTACACATAACATAACCCCTATGCAGAGTAAGTACATAGGTATTTACAGCTGACGGTACTGTTATCAACTTAGAAGCTAAAAAGCTAGTTTCCTGAGTTCATTTTGATAGAGTCTGATTATTTAAAATAATCAGGGATTATTTTAAATGAGCTGCTCAGATGCTGCCTAGGCAAGAGCATGTGAACGTAACCAGAAGACTTTGTTTGGATCCAAGTATCTCCTGTGGGTTGCTGGGTTTTCTTCTTTCCAGTCTGAGTTTTCCCATTAATGTGTGAAGATATCAAAATGAGGACGTAATTTCCAGAATTCTCAAATAACATGGGATACTTTATTTCCTTGCATATAAGGAAGGAAGACATACCCCCACATATCCTCATAGAAGCACACATGTGCTACAAGGACAGAGGATTTTCACCAGGAAGAGCTCTCTGGACAGGATCAGCCAGAGGCTTAGAAGTACAGGAGTTAGGGTAACTTTGCCTTCTGGTTTGCCCAGCACACTCCCAATTATTCTAGTTGTCCTGGAACAATTATTCACAAAGCCCCTTTTTACTCTAAGAGGTGTCCTAGTCTAGCCAATAAAGTATAGTCACTTGATACATAAGGGTCTTGGGTTTAAACTGGGGCCCATGTTGCTGGATGGCTTTAGCCTCTTGAAGGTACTGAAGAGGCATCAGTGTAAGAGGTGGAACAGGAACTCCTCTCTCCTGACTCCTAATTCAGTGCTCTTTTTTCTGACTGGCTTCTTACAACAGCACAGTTATTGTACCTGAATTGTCTCCTCTAGATTACTTTTGTCTTCCCCAAAAGTTTGGAAGACCTTTAATGATTGATACCATCTCTGGTCATTCATTCCCTTGATCCTCGGAATCCAGAAGCTGCTAAAACCATAGTGAGTAGCTCAAAATATGCTTACTAATCGGCTGATATTCTTAGATAGCAGAGGAAATTACACACTACCATTTTATGTTCTGAAGAGCAAGTTCTTGACATTTGTCAGGGATGAAAACTGACACCTTCACAACCTGCCAAATTCATTTTTACAGTTGTTTTCCAACTTACAAGCTTTCTCTTCTCTTCCATCACTAGTGTCAGCCATTGGGTATCTTTTTAGATCAGCTTTTACAGTCACGTCCCAAGTGTGTCTACACATATAACAAGTCATCTGAGATGTGACTGCTGGGTGGTGAGCGAGGACTCTCATTTGCACACACTTGCACCCAGGGCTCCAGTTTGTCCCTCAGCCCAATGATAAAACATGAGAAACACAGGCTTTAGAGTGGTGGGCTGCGTTGTGCAATTCTGGGTTGCCACTCTCATTATATATGCAACACAGCAGCTCCACTCGATTTCCATTAGTCAAAATCACACATTTCAATTTGTGAATTCTAAAGGTTCATTAAATATTAAAAATATAAGCTATATAATAGGCAAGTTTTTATGTTTTTTTCTTCCTAGTTCAATTTTGGTTCTGTCTAAAAGAAATCTGAATTCTCACTGAAAGGATCTTCTCCATAATTCCATTTTTTAAAATTGTCCACAATCAAATTCCAGTAAAACCTTGATATCAATTTTGGAGACATTTGGAATGGAAAAAGGGGAAAAAAAATCATTTGGGATAGATGCCAGATCTCTTGATCTGGTTTTGTCACCAACCTAAGACGGGCAGATTTTGATGGATTTGTTTACACATACTTCATGATGTGACATAATGATCACATTATACTAACCTGGCACCTCTGTGCTCTTACTGCTGTGAACTGGCAAAGACTGGCTTGGCATTTATCACAGCCAGGTTTCTAAAAGAAAGATTAAAGTGGAAAACCCATTTTATCTGAACCAAGTTTAATCTCCAATTATATCTCATTTCATGATTCCAAAATGTTGCTTGTGATTATTAACGATGACTCAAAAAGTTTTAAGCATCTATTTGGGTTTAATATGGAAATAAGTCAAAAAATACAGCTGGCAGAGCTCACAATAAATGCAGTGATTCACAGGGGATGCGTATCCCCTTCAATTCAGGCAGAACAGGAAGTTACTGTACAACAGTGCGGTGACTGTTGATGCCTCCTGGTATGTGGCAAACCGACTTTTATAAAGTTTCTGCGTCCAACTCTCTTCACAGAAATTCAGAGGGAAAAAAAATCTATCCAGCTGTTTTTAAAATGCAAAACGTTTAACTGACAGCATGATTTTCAGTTGAAACCATGGACTAGTTAGTTATCAGGGGTTCTCAAGGGCAGATTCTGCAGCTTTTCTGAATTTACTCATTAAATGCTTGGTTCAAAATTAGGGCTTCCATCTTTAGAGCTGGGGCTTCATTTCTTAAGTGCTTCGCATCCCTAGGGCAGCAGCAAAACTCTTTACTGAGAGTTGATAACAGAAAATTAAAAAGAAGACGAGACCACCATTTAATCCCCCGAAGAAACAGAACTGATTTGTTGGCAATGCCAAGTCGTATCCTGAAGTGAATCCACAGTACACGTAGGCTCTCTAAAGGTGGACCAACTCCTAACGCAGCACTTCCGTTTGCCTGTGTAGATCTCACTTCTCAACACATGTATCTCTACTTTCAGAGACCACGTTTCCTTAAGGATTTCCTCATTATGACCTCCAGGCAAGATACTGCCCACATGAGCCAGAATTCACTCTATTGAGTTGTTCTGTTTCTTTATTTTAAATCAACTTTCTTTTAAATAGTTTTAGATTTACAGAAAAGTTACAAAGGAAGTACTGAGTATTCCCATATACCTTTCACCCAGCTTCCCCCAGTGTTAACATCCTAGAAAACCAAGGTTTATTTGTGAAAATTTGTAGCATTCTGCCAATATGAACTTCTTAAACTACAGACCTGATCCCTATTTCACCAGTTTTTCCACTAGTGTTCTTTGTCTGCTCTAGGATCCCATCCAGAATTCCACAGTGCATTTAGACAATTTCCCATCTTTCCTTGTTCTTCAGAATCTTAACACTTCTGAGGAATACGAGGCAGGTGTTTAGGAGAATGTCCCTCGTTTGGGCTGTCTGATGTTTTCTTATGATTAGACTAAGGTTATGAGTTTTGCAGGAAAACACCACAGAGGTGAGGTGCCCTCCTCATAACACCCCATGAGCTGTTTTTGAGCGAGACATAAAATAGTAGCAAGTTCTTACCTTAGCCTCTAACATAAAGATGTAACAGCTTACAACTAAACGAGTTAAGAAATTGTTTAAATGTGAAAAATACTTCTTAGTATCAAGTTAAAGGTTCTAAACCTAGGTCTGTTTGCCTTGAGACAAAGATTTCCAACCAAAGGATTACAGCACATCTGTGCATTAAAATCAGCTATGGAGGTGTTCAAAGATATTTGGTATTTACCTAAAGCTTCCACATGATTGGCTCTATTTATAAATTGGAGTAAATTTAAGAGGATCACATAATAAATGTGTGCTTACTGACTTGCATCTAACCTGAAAGAGGAGTCAGAAGAGATGGGGCAGAGTTATAGGCAGTATGCCTATGAAAACAGCACATACTGATAGGATGTAGCACATACACAGGCATTAGAACATCATCCGATAGGCTTATTTAAAAAAAAGTTGAAAATTAATGCTTCATCTCAATAGTCTCCAAAATGTTTATCTTATATCCTTTCATCAAGATGTTTTCTTTGAGGGGAGGGTATAGTTCAGTGGTAAAGTGTGTGCTTAGCATGCACGAGGTCCTGGGTACAATCCCCAGTACCTCCATCAAAAATAAATAAATCTAATTACCTCCACCCCCCCCACCAAGAATAAAATTTTGTAAAATAAGAAAAACATTTTAAAAAAAATTTTTAAAAAGATGTTTTAGCAGACACCTGACTTAGCTTGGAGTCTTCCCCAAAACAGTCCAAGACAATGGCATCAGTGAAGGGGCATTATTTTCAGAAACGATCCCACCAAGGGGAACAGGAGTGAGCATTGGAAAAAAGAAAACAGGGGGGAATCAGAAACCAATCCAAAGGTGCACAGTTGGGCTGGTTACTATTAAGCATAAACAAGGTGAGTTAGGCAGAGACCCCGTGAGGAGCCATGCAGAATGCACCTGCGACATGGACGAGGCAGGCATTCATCCCCTGGCTCCTGGCTCACACTGCATCAATGCTCTTACACTTTCAGCTTTGTGCCTACGTGAGAATTGCTGGACAGAGGTAGCAAAGGCCCAGAACAGCAAGTGAGAGGGACAGGGCTGAAGTATGGGGCTGACAGGTGATGCCTGTGCACAGCTGGTTGCCATCCGACAGCTAGAGTGCAAAGGCGGGCCAAGAGTGTGTGAGCCCGGACAAAAGGGGGACCCTGTACCAGCAGCTGATGTATGTGCATTCCTGGATAAATGTGTTACTCTTACCTCATATGAAATATCAGTTTCTTTTCTTTTTCTTTTTTAAGGAAAAGTTAGTATGAATACAAATCCTAACATTTCCTTCCTACAGCCCAGTAAATGATCTTGCCCTGGGTTGCACATAGTCCACTTTGAAGACGACTGATTTAGACTATACAATGTTCTCCTTGAATGATTTTGATTTGGAAGTTTTTCCTGGCTGCTTCAAATAAGAAGACTGGCAGTTGAAGATATTGGAAACAGAAAGTCCAGGTAAGAAGCTCAATTTAATTAGACCGTTGACTTCCCACTTCATAGAACAGTTGCAATTAATTCCACTTCTCTGGTTAAAAATAATAAAGGTCTAATAATAAGGACACGTGGCATGGTACAGTGGTTCTCAAACACTCGGGCACGTGTCAACATTTCCTCTGAAAGATGACTCACAAAACACAGATTGCAGGGCCCCGACCTCAGGGATTCTGATTCAGTAGGTCTAGGGTTAGACCTAAGAGTTTAAATTGAACAAGCTCCCAGGAGATGCACACCCTAGTGATCAGGAAAAATGCAAGTTTGGGGTATGTGTGAGGAAGGGGCCAAGAGAAGGGGGCACACTGAAAACCACGGGCCCAGTGGCAAGAGCGTGGGCTTCGGCACCTGTCAGGCCTGGGTGTAATCTCCTCTCTACTGCACACTAGTGTGAACTTCTCCACCTGCCAGCTATAAAATCACAACCATCTCACATGCACAAGGCTACTGTAAGAAGGGGGAAGTCTCTTTCTTTTGCAGACATAGTAAACAATCTCATGGTTACTAGGGAAAAGGGGTGGGAAGGGATAAACCTGGGAGTTTGAGATTTGCAAATGTTAACCACTACATATAAAAATAAATTAAAAATAAATTTCTTCTGTATAGCACCGGGAAGTATATTCAGTATTTTGTAATAACCTTTAATGAAAAAAGAATATGAAAATAAATGTGTATATATGCATGACTGGGACATTATGCTGTACACCAGAAATGGACACATTTGTAACTGACTATAATTCAATTTAAAAAAAAAAAAAGGAGGAGATACCATTGGTCGTGTTGAGCACGCTGTAGGTTTCAGCAAATCATCAGTAGAAACAAAAGCACTATTATCAAGGATTAGTTCAGCAAGTAATTTTAGAACAACAAAGTAGTTTAATAGGTTTAACTGTAATTTGGCAGAATAACAGATCTTTCTAGACCAGGTGTCTTTTTTGGAAAAATGAAGGATAAACCAGGACTCGCACTGACACTTTAGTTTTCATGATCAGTTAAGGGTTGTCCTGTTATTATTCATGTCTCTAGTTTCTAATACTCACTTCCCCACATGCCCTCGGCTTTGTGCTGCTATTATCTCTTTCCTGGAAGTGCTGGAGAGGGGATGGGGAGAGATGGCCTCACTGGCCTGATCGCCAACACGCAGAGGACACTGGGCCACCAGGCAGAATTCCGGGGGGTATAAAACCTCTGTTGATGTCTTCCCCTGACTTTATAAATACACATTCATAAAACCTGCCAAATGCCCTCTGGAGCTCTAGATACATGTTTTGAATTTTAGACTACAAATTATTTCAGATCGTCCAGCCCGTCAGCAATATTTTCAACTCCACCTCTTTAAAAAAAAGATTTCCATCCATCTTAAAATTATTTTTACCATGTTGATTTGCTCATCTACAAATGTATGCTGCTTAAGTAGTAGTTTAAATGTAAATTTTAATGAATGCCATGAATCAGTGCCTAATTTGCACATTTTGTTAATTACCTGTGGTTTAGGATAATCCATCCAAGATGTTCCCTATTACCCTGGATAATTAAGAGTTGACCTATTTTCACATTTTTGCAGCTCAAGTAGAAGAATTCCAGTCCATTTTCTTTCCTAAGAGAAAAACCATCATTTACTTAAATAGTCTATCAGACAAAATTGGGATGTGAAATCTTGGGATGAAAATGGACTTTCAAAGGTCATAGAATTCATCCCCCACCTCTTGGGGTTGACTGTCAACCCAGCTCAAGAAGAATATATTCCATCATTTACAGCATAGAATGTTGTAAAATGTAGCCAAAAATGTGCACCAGCCTGAGGCTTCACCTGTTCCTGTCTTTTCACTATGTGAATCCTTTACCTAAAAGAAGGTCAACCATAGCTGTTGCCAATATCCAATATATAAGCATACTTACAAATACACCCAGGCACAGCATACACACCCCCTCACACACCAGCATTTGCAATAAAGATCCACCCAGCCTGGAGTGCATTCCTTCCAAAAATTCTCTCTTGAGTAAAACTGATGATCACTTTATGCTTAGAGCAGAATCAATCAGATGGTCCATATTGATAAGATTCAGGAACAGCTTTGCTGTAGACCGTGGCTTGGCAGTGGGGAATTTTTTTTTTTTCAACCTATCATGCTCTTGTCTCTGTCTCTTTCTATTAAGGACCCTAGATTCACAGTGAAGCAATCCTTATTTAAGAGCTCCTGTATTTCTAAAGTGTCTGCAGCACTGTACCCCTAGGCTGTCTTATAAATCTCATGCAAACCTTCATCCTGGAATCTGCCCATGGCATGATATGCCTCTTCCTGTCCACACCCAGGAAACCATCTCTACAACCAGATTCATTTGCTAGGCAGAGTCCTTCTCTTGCCCTCCTCCTTCCTTTGAACCAACTATGCCTACTTGTCATCGTCCTCTGCTTGTTCAGACTCCCCATCTCCAAGACTAGTCTTGGTCCAAGGCAGGAGACCCTGCCTCAGACAGACTCTGATTTAATGTTTTGCTGTAAATTAAGTGCTGATGCATGGAGCCTGCCCTTCAGCTTCTCTGTCTGGATCCTGCTCTTCTCACCCAGCTTCATCCACCATCTTTCCCATCTTGCTTGTGACAACTCCTTACTGCCTGTTGCTTAAACCCAAAATCTCCAAGTCACCCTTTCTCTGACAGCACATGTCCAACCTACACTCTCAACATACTGAATATGTTTTGGTGGATTGAAAATATGCATACAATTTCTTTCTATCTTGCCATGCAGGCCCCTCTGCAATGTGTCTTTGGCACTCTTCCCACACATTGTGAGATGGATATATTTTCCCACCAGTTACATCTGGACTGTCCTTGCGACTTGTTTGGAAAAATAGGATGTGGCAGGAATGACATGTGACTTTGAGGTAGGAACTTTGCAGCTCCACAGTCTCTCTCCTGGAACACTGCCCTGCAGCCCCCACATAAGGAGCCTGGTCTGGTACTGGAGGATGAGAGGCTGGGTGGAGGAAAACCGAGGATGCCTGGCATGTGACAAAGACTGTCTCAGACCTTTGACCCATTCAGCCTTCTAGTGAATGCAGCCACATGAGTGAGTCCAGAAGAAACCATCAGTGGAACCATTTAGCCAACCCACAGAAAACAAGGTAAATAAATTATTTTAAGCCACTAGGTTTTGCAGTGTGTTACCCAGCCACTTCTCACCACCCACACTGCTGCCATTTTGACTGGAACCGCCAACCAGAATGACTTCAGCAGCTTCTTACCTGGCCTATCTGCCTTCACCCTTGGCACCTACAGTCTCTTATCAACCGAGTACCCAAAGTGATCCCCTCAAAATACAAGCCAGATCATGCTACTCCTCTGCCCCAAATATACCAATGGCTCCAGTTCTGCTCAGGGTGGAAGCCCAGGTACGTACAACATCCTGCATGACCTGATGCATGATAGCTCCCATCACCTTTCTGACTTTATCTCCTGGATGCAGAACCCGTGGGTACAGCGGACCGCGTGTAGTACAGTATTTTACGTAAGGGACTTCAGCATCTGTGGATACGGTCCTGGAGCCTAGACAACGGTGCACTCTTGCCCTCTCACCTTCAGTCACACTGGCTCCCTCTGTTCCTGAATGAGCCAGACCTGCTTCTCCTGTCTGCAGTGCTCCTCTCCCAAATACGTCCGTATCTAACTCACTCGCCATCTTCAACTCTTGGCGCAAATATCACTTCCTCAGTGAAGCCTGCCCTGATCACCTTATCTAAAATTGCACTTTGCTTTTTCCATCCTGCCCGGGACTTCCAATTATTCATGCTCTTCCTATATCTCGAATCACCTTCTGTCATTCTATGGAATTAACTCATTTACTATGTTTATTGTCAGTCTTTCTCCATGAAGGCAGAGATTTATATCTGATGTCTGGCATACAAAAGACTGGGTAAATCTTTGTTGAATGAGTATTCATTATCTAAAGGAAAGGTCAGCAGAATCTTTGCTAATCCATTTCAAAGTTTAACAAATCACAGTGATTTTCAGAAACTCCACAAATGTTTTATTTCCAATTTCCTTTTTAAAATAGGCTTCGGCCATTTTGAAAAATGTTATGGAAGACACCCTCAAATATGGTATTGACCCATTTCTGCATTAATCAAAACACCCTCATAACTATCATGAATTGAAGCACGGCAGCTTCAAATTTTCTTCAGTTTCTGCCTCTTTTTCCCCTCCGCACTTTCTGTCCTAAAGCCCCTCGGCTCAGGCGAGCCTCGGCTTTCTCCAGCCAGGCTCCCACAGACCTGCCCTGCGCCGGCTGTGTGTGAGCTCAGGTGCCAGAGGCAACCGCACGAGTTGTTCTCCCCAGAAACCAGGGACCAGACACAGCATCTGGAAACCTGGAGAAGGCAGGTGGAATTCCCAGAATGTGGCAAAAGGAAGGACCAGGAGCACCCAGCAAGGATGCAAACAGTCTTCAAGGCGGGGAAAATAAATCTCATTAACTGACAGATTGGACTATGCGGAAAATTGCATTGAGAGGGATTTTTACAAAACTGTTGGAGGGTAGGGGAGGACCCAGTCTTAAGTTGAAGAAAAGTAGACTAATGGGGAAAAAAAGAAACAATTATTAATGACAGAAAAAAATGAAAATGCTGCACTTGAAATCACTGTCATAAAAATTACCCCCTTATCTACAAAAGTTACTGTAAATATGAAAACATTATCCTTGAGATCAGTCATGAGACAGAGATGTTTGCTACCACCTGATCTGTTTGGTTTTGAGCTGGAGATCCCAGTTGGTGCAATAAAGCAAGGAAAAGAAGTAGAAGTCATCAAGAGCAGAGGAGAAAAGCATTATTGTCGCTATCTGCAGGCAACACAGTTTTGTGCACAGAAAACCCACAGGAGAGACTGGATGCAACTATTAAGATTAACAAGTGAATTTAGGGAAGTCTCTAGATACAAAGCCAATATACAAAAATTTTGTATCTCTATTTCTGAGCAACAATTGATTGCAAAATAGAATTTCTTCAACTCTACCCTTTATTAATAGCATGAAAAAGCATAAAATACCAGGATTAAATCTAATTTATAGGAGACTTCTACCTAGGAAGTATTTATGAGAGAAGTTAAAACTACTAAAATAAATGGTAAAACGTACCCTGTTTGTGCCTTGGAAAACTCAAGATGGTGAAGTTTCAGATCTCCTCAAGTTTCTCTATAGATTAAATGCAATTCCAACTGAAGTCCCATGAGGGCTTTCTCACTGGGCTTTCTCACTGCTCAGACTAATGAGCTGATTCTAATGTGTGGACGTAGAAAGGCCTAAGAGTACTCAAAACAACGCTGGAGAAAAGTTAAGTTCGAGGACTTCTGGGTAGCAAGGATTAGTATGAAGTCACAGTACTTAAGGTAGTACAGGACAGATGCAAGGACAGACAAACAGAAGAATAAAACAAGGTGAGGTCCAGACACAGACCGCAAATAGACCGTCGGCTAATCCACAACAAAAGTGCCACTAGAGTGTCGTGAGGAAGTTCGTTCTTCTCAACAAATGATACTGACTGAAGTTAAATTAAGTTAATTTAAAACCTTTTAAAAGAAATCCCACAGGACAAATGGGACAAACAGAGAATGTCACAGAGACAAACAGTGTTTAGTGCTTGGAGACCTGCTATGGACAACTGCGGTCTGCAACTGCAGACAAGGTGTGCTTTTTAATTCCAAGCAAGGAACTCACTGCATCTGCTTTCTTTTTCTGCCCCTCTTTGATTTTTACAGATTTGCACCACAGTCGGTGCAAAATATTTAAAGGTAAGGAGGGCTCTGGGGTGCATTTAGGTGGACACATTTTGCTGAATTTTGGCCCCTTGCTTGGTAAATTGTAGCAGTTCTGAGATTTACTCTGCCCTCCTCCCAAAGCATCCCTGGTTCCTAGCAATACTACAAGAAATATCGTTTACTCAACTGTTTCTTAGAATGACACTCTAAAGGGTAAACATGTTCCAAACCTGAAATGCTAACTTTCGCACACAGCAGGAGTCTTCTTACTTCATTGTGTTTTTCTGAAAGCAACAGTATCATCTGCTCATTTCTTAACTAATTTTTCTATTATTTAAACCATTTATTGAAGCAATGTGAAACACCCCTTCGTTCCGAATTCAAGGCCCGAGAAAGAATGGTTTCTGATCCTCTGACCCTATTTCCAGGGAGTCCCCAGTCAAACTCTACAGTATTTTGAGAATTTCTCAAAGGAAATATAGACTTCAAAAAGTATACAGCCTAAATGATGCTGATTTGGCTCTACCCAAACTCACAAAATTACCTTTGAAACCCTCTTGAACCTCTGCATATTTCAAATTCCAGTACCTAGTACAGTGCCATGCTCCCCGCAGACATTCAATAAATGTTAATTGAATTGAATTGAAATTTAATTCAAAGTCTTTGAGGGAACTAAATTTACCACATTTCTGTAGCTTTTTTGCTTTATACCAAGGAGTCTTTTCCCTAGATGTGCTGTAAATTAATTTCAGAACTTAATGTTTAAATGAAGGCGAAGCAACTCAATACACAGCTTGACAAAGCTGAGAATAAGTCTCCCTGTGATGATCCAACTACTCTGGTACCTTTGCAGTAGTTCCCCTTCGCAGAAAATCAACTGGATAATAGTCTGTGCATTTAGCATATTCTCCTCATCACAATTATAGCTCTTTTAAAACAGGCTCCAAAGGGAAATGCTATTGAGCATTTCATCAATTCACAGGAACAGGTTTGTGGGACAATTTTCATGGAGCCTTGTGCCACCAAGTGCATTTACAAAAGCCAGAAGTGGCTCAAATCATCTCTGACTCAACCTGAAACAGTCATAGCAGATCCCTTGCCCTTTTTACAACAGGACAGGGCTTGTTTCCTCTGCTTTTGTCTTTAATTTGATTCATTTTTTATTCATTTCCGGAACTAACCACCTTCCCATGAAACAGAAGCCCAACTGAAGTGCAAACAGAAGTTCCACCCATGCAGAGTGCTGTCTAGTAAGACATCATTACCTCCCTTGCTCTTCCTGGTTCATGAGCTGGGTCCTCAAGTCTCCTGTGTCCCCTCCTCCAGGTGTCAGGGGAAGGAGGAGGGAGGGAAAGCATTCTTTCCTGGGAAGGAGAGGTCTGGGGAGGTCCTCAGAAGATGTCAATATGGCCAAAATGGGCCAATTTTCCCACACTGGTTTTCTGGGATCAATATAGAAGGTCAGATAGAGAAGAAAGATACCGTCTTCACCCTTAGGTGCACACTGCCCAGGAGAAAGAAGGTAACTTGACGTTCTCGCTTTCATCCTGGTCAGCACAGTAAGAGCAACCTGTGACTCAGAGGAGGACAAGAGAAATCTTAGATACTCCCACCACTTTTACAAGAGTTACTATAAATATAATCCAGAGACTCACTGCTTCATGTAAGGGGAAAATGTCAAAATATATATGTAACTGAGACGTGTCCAAAAGTGTGGGCAGCCTCTCTTTTTATCTCAAGCCCACGCAAAGCAGGCCTCAAAAGCAAATCCAACTCCATTAACTACTAGTGGGCATTTCAGATTTACTGAAGATTGGCTGTGGAGTCTCGGGGATGGTTGGTTACACGGTATACATACATGAAAATGGCTTCTAAATCCCTGTGGAGTAAATATCTCTGTAGTGGCCTCCTGCGGCGGCCAGCATCCTGGCATCCACGCCCGTGTGTATTCCCCTCCCACACTGAATCAGAGCTGGCTCTGAATGGTCTGTAGTGGAAGTGACAGTGTGCTACTTCTGGGGCTAAATAATCAACAGCGTTAGAGTCCAATGTAGCCTACAGGATTACTCGCTCTGGGGAAAGTCAGCTACTGCGTTGCATGAACACTCCTGCAGCACCGTGGAGTGGCTCATGTGGAGAACTGAGGCCTCCAGCCAACACTCATTTACTGACCATGCTAGCTGGCCCTCCAGCCAAGTTTCCAAATGACCTCAGCCCCAGCCAGCACATGACTGCAACCACATGAGGGACCAGCGTGGCAACTGCCCAGCCAACCCTGACTCTCAGAATCTGCGAGCATAATAAGCAATTATTTCATGTTACTAAATTTTGGCGTGGTGTGTATGCAACATGAGATCACCAGGACACTCCCATCTCCAACCTTCCTCTCTGGCTGCCACCAACTTCCTCCCCTTCACCTTTTCCCCACGTGACTTCTGTGCACCATTTTCTGCCTCTGGAACTTTCAGAAGCAATGCCATTCCTCCTCCCTACCCCAGCCCTCTCTCTCTCAGCCTTTTTTACACAGAACACTTTAGTTCCTCCGGTCACTCTCAGTAAATAGTTAGCCTTTCTCTTAAAAATCGAATCCTTCCTCTTTTATAATATTGAATGATCTCCCCAGTAATTAATTTTCCTTTTACATAGAGGTGCCAAATCTTCCTTTTTTAAATTAAGACTCGGAAATGATGTCACTAGCACTTTCAGGTCCCAAATTTCCTTCGGTGAAATAGGACTGTTTCTCACAGCCACCTCATTAAACCAAATTAAAAGTAAATAAGCAAGTGAGTCATTTCATTAAAACTAAAACGTAAACAAACATAAAAAAGATTTGTCTTTTTATGTATTCTTTTTGTGTCCTCACTATTCAACTGAGAAATGTGATTTCAATTACCCTAATTTGTCTTAGCATTTTGTAACTTATTGTGTGGTATTTGCCAAGCTTTAAGAAAAAGAATCTTCCCCAATATTGGGTCTCTACCACAGCAGTCAAAACTATTTGTTGTAACTTTTTTTGGTGTCATGAGCTTCCTGAAAAATAAATTTTCATTTTTTTTTCCAACACATTTAAGGTTTTCTTTTGGGTCCACTGCTGTGTGCTATATTCAAGTGTGTCTCACTTTAAAACTACTTGTAGAGACAAGAGGATGAATTTCTATCTAAATTGTCCATAAATAATTCATTTTCATTCTAGCATTAAATTTTTAAGCTACTAGTGCCTAGATGTAATCCCATTATCAAAAATACGTCCCACTAGAAGTGGGGAGAACTTTCAGCTTTTTTCCTCACATCTTCTCTTAAAACCTTCAGTGTGAACGAAAAATACTGCAAACTATATTAGCAAACAAAGAACACTGAAGCCATCAAGTCATCCGTGGCTGCCACCACCCTCCAGTGAAGACACCACCCAGCCTCTGCAGCCACTCGCAATGGTGCACTCTGAGCGGACTCAGAATAAGAAAGGACAGGATACTGGCCCTAGATGGCTAGGTGCTTGTCAAAGGAATGAACTCAATGAGCCCAAATGTTCGCTCCCTCCCACACCTAGAAAAGCACTAAATGCTTTAACTTGAGATGCCTGGTTTTCTTTAGATAACAAGTAATCTTTTATTGTTCCAACTACCTGGTCTTTGTTGTAAAGCTCCTGTATATCCTATCCTGGCTCCTCTCCCACCTCTTCCGAGCAGTCCCTCAGAGCGATCTGAGAGGCTGTCATCCTGGCTCGAGTCCTCCCGCCAAATAAAACATAACTCTCAACTTCTAGGCTGTGCGTTTATTTCAGTCGACAGCAGCCTGTGGTCCTCTATGGTGGCCTCCCAATTCCCACAGCAAGCATCCCCTCCTGCCTCATCCTTCACTTCTTTACCTTTGTCTGATGCTGTTGTTTCACTCTACTCCAGAGAAAGAAAATTTGACTGCCTTGGTTGATAATGTGTATGAAAAGGTTAAACCAAGAAGTTTGTCCTTTTGTTCTAGGATTTTTATTCAGGAGGAAAAAAAAGGTGTTCTTTATTTTGTAGGAAATGACAGTTTTCTGTTTATTAAATGACAACATATAATTAAAATCAAATAATGATCCCCTGGGCTTCGATTATGCCTGCATAAATCAATGCAAAGACACATTTTAGAATTGTTCTAATTCAGTCTTCATGCTTTCATTCACTGCCATAGTTTCACCTAAACTCCGTATCTGTGAGGTAGGCAAGAGCAGGAATTAGTACCCAAGTGTTTCAGAGAGAGAAAAACTGGATCCTTACGGAAGTTTCCTTTCTAATTATGTGTTTTGTGGTCATGCCCTTTCTCTTTTGTACAAAACCCATCTAGTTTATGTGTATTAGTCAAGGCTTTCTAAAGAAACAGAGCCAGTAAGATTTACATAGATTTACAGAAAGATTTATTATGAGGGATTGGCTCACGCAATTATGGAGGCTGAGAAGTCCCACGATCTGCCCTCTGTAAACTGGAGGCCCAGGGAAGCAAGTGGCATAGCCCCTTTCCAAACCCCAAGGCCTGAAGACCAGAGAAACCAATGGCATAAGACCTAGTCCCAGCACAAAGGCCTGAGAACCATGAGAGCTGCTGTCTGGGAGCAGGGGGGGATGGATATCCCAGCTCGGCAGACAGCTGGGGCCTTCCCTTCCTATAGCATTTTGTTCTCTGCAGGCCCTTGATGGGTTTGAGAAGAGAGTGATCTTCTTTACTCTGTCTACTGATTCAAATGCTAATCTCTTCTGGAAACACCCTCCCAGACACCCCCAGAAATAATCCTTTACCAACCATCTTGGTATTTCCTTAGCCTAGGCAAGTTGACAGATAAGAATCACCACCACCACGTGTTTCATGCAAATTCATATGCCAGTAATGGTGAATTCAAAAGGAGTAATCACCCTGGTGTTAATCCCAAGATTGTTAAAAAAAAAAAAAAACTGCCATGTTGGCAGATACGTGCAAGAAGAGAAATGTGAAGGGGGTTGGGTTGGAGGAGGCAGAGGTAATGGAGAAAGATAAATCAGAGCAATCACATGAAGAGAAGAACAAAATTCTTCGAAAATTTTATGAGTAAAGAAAGGGTCCAGGACTGTCCTGGCCTGCTGTCCAGTAGAACTTTCTACAATGATGTGGGGTATTAAGTATTTAAAATGTGGCTAGTCCAACTGAGGAACTGAATTTTCACTTTAATTTTAAGCAATTTCAACTTAAATTTCACTAGCTTCATGTGGATATGGGCTGCTATGTTGGCCAGTACAGGTCCAGAAGCCAAAAGGGACTGTTCTCCTTGGTGTCTACAGGGGTCAGGGCAAGAGTAGTTCTAGAGAAGCCGAATGGGGAAGAAGAGACAGCATGAGATGAAACATGAGAAGAGCACATGCTCTGGTCTTGTTTGCCCCAGGAGCAAGTCATTTGGCCCACAGTTTCCTTTCTGTGAGTGGGGAGGGTAACCCTCTGGCCTATTTCACAGATTTCCTGTAATACTCCAAATGAGATGGCAAACAAGAAAACCTGACTTGGTAGTTCAGTCATTCAGGGAGAATGTGCTGTTGTTTATTGACTGAGGGTAATTCTAAAAATGGGAAGCAGGAAGAAACAGTTTGACCTTACATATAACCAGCTATCTTAAATCAAGTTGCCCAGAAGTAAACTATGAGAAGATTTCCATGCTGGTGGTATATTAAGGAAATGAGAAACCAGGAAGAGAACAGAAAGTAGGACAGGAGAGGGGAGAAGGACAAGCAAAGCCCCAGCCTCAGCCTTGTCCCCAGGGAGTGTAAATCCCACCTCAGAGCGTGTCTTGGCTACAGGGGACCTTCACAGTCCGCAGTCATGACCTAGGGCCTGCCCTGGAGGATGTAAACTTACCAGAACTCTCAGAGGTAGGGAGGTGAGTGTGTGTGTCTGTTCCCTTGCACACACACACAAGCATGGATACTACAGGCAGCTGAAGCAGTTCTCAGTATCCAAAGCACAGGCAAGTGAGTCAGCACAGGGACTGGACAACAGAGGGCCACAAAGATATGGTAAAGGGACTTCTGGGATGTGGAGGGTCTGGAGCCCCAGACAAAAAGTGATCTATTGATCAGCAAAGAGCGAACAAAAGAGACTAAACAGAGAAATCCTTGAAATGAATGAACTTATAGAAACAGTATGAATAGAAAGAGCTTAGCTATAGCAATTAACCATAGGTGTGCTCTAGATAAATATTCTAGGGTTTTTAAAAAATGTTTGCATCTTTTTGGTTACACTTCCTGCATTCAAAAAAAGAAACGTTTCGGGTTTTTTAAACAGTCATTTTGTTTTTCCAGCTCACTAAGAGAATTCACCAATTTAGGAAAGAATATGAAGTTGAAAGCCAGATTCACTACAGACAAGACAAACTCAAATGCCTTGTCTACAAGCACATTTTGTTCCTCTGCCAACTTTCACCTTCAACCTACAGCAGCTGTACTTCCACAGCTTTGTGTTTTCCTCCCCACTCTCCCTGACCCCCTTTCAGAAAGATTGTTGCCAGGAAATAATGGAAGCTGCTCTGATTTGTGCTCTTGGCCCAATGCTGCCGTTTCTTCCCCTGCCTCGGATATTCTGATACAGTATTACCTCATTGCTGGGTTTGCTGAATTCTGCAAAACTGCTGGTGAGAAATCAGTATTATGTTGTTGTTGTTTTTTTAGTGCTCTAGTATATTCTTTTAAGAACTGTAGTTTGTAAAGAGGCCAACTTTATATTCATGTGTATTCCTCAGATTTATACTTTAAAACTACAAACAAAAATGAGAGCAATCGTGATTTTATAATTATTGGTCACAGAGCCTAACAGTCTTCCAGTTACTTTGAAGTTGGAGATAAAAATGAAATGCACATATTCATTTAAATGATATGGGCAATGCTAAAAGGTTTCTACTGCTTGAAAAGTAGACTTTGATAATCTGTTATGTATAATACACCTAATTTCAAGAGATATTTGACCTAAAAAAATCCTAAATATTAATTTTCCAATTTAAGGATTGCATCACTTCAAATTTTAAAAACATTTCCCTGAGAAATTAAGTGAAATTATAGCATAATTTCCATTTTTCCATTTTCTGTATAATTTCTATTTTTTCTGATGGCTTCATAAAGTTAAATATTTGCTCTAAGGGAGGGAAAAATAGGCTCCTGGATATTTTTTAAAAAGTCACACTTATCTCTTTACAAAGAAAGTAACAACATTGGTAGAGTAATAATAACCCCAAAAAAAAACCAGTTCTTAAATGAAAAACAAGTATTAAAAACATTCATTATTTTACTATAAATGTCACAAACTCAAGTGAAAATGTCATGCATCAGAAACTGTACAAATATGATTATCTGCATTGATTTTTCAGCAAATTGCTTTTAAACAGTTCCAAATATCTTTAAAAGTCTTAATTTTCTTCATAATTTTCCTATCCAAACTTTAACCATTATGTCCAGTATTTCGCCACTTTGTCCATTAGCTTTACTATCCCAGGGCCTGACTACACCACTTGCCAATTCTTTTACAACATCCATGTACCTCAGAGAAACCATCTACCAACTGTGGGATAAATCACAGAAATGGTTAGACACATTCGGCATAGTCCTTTCATAAGGTAATAATGGATAAAAAGAATAGCTCACAGTAAGTCCTATCTAAAGACATAACTGTCAGGAAAATCCAACCACACTCTTTAAAAAGGCACAGCTTTCTTTTTTTTTTTCCAATGGAGACACTGGGGATTGAACCTAGGACCTCGTGCATGCTAAGCACACACTCTAAGACTGAGCTATACCCTCCCCATAAAAAGGCACAGCTTTTGAATGACAGGTTAGCCTCCCCTTCACACACATGCACGAATACAAGGCTGACTGGTATACGGAAAAATATATTCAACTTTACTCAGAATTAAAGAAATGCAAATTTTAAAAATTGTATGTAATTTCTTTAACCTTCAGATTGGCACAGATCAGAAAGTTTTAAAGTGTAAAAGGCTAGTGAAAGTGAAGTGAAACAGGCACTCTCACATCCTGTTCAGAGTGTGAGTATGGCAGCTTCATATTTTTAAATGCAAATATTCCTTTTCCCAGAAGTTCCCCTTAGGAACTGATTAGGAATCTGCCTTACAGGTATCCTCACAAAATTATGTCATGGTATATTTATAGGTATATTCATCTTGTTATCTGTGTAATAGCTAAAATAAGTAAAACATACAAACTACAGGTGTGTTTATATATACACTATATATAGTACATGTATTACAGTCTGAATATAATACATAGTATATGCACACTAAATACACACTATATATAGATGCACTACATATAGTACATATTGGTAGCATATATACTGAGAGAGGACCATATACATATGGTTAATATATGTAACTGGAATATATATATTTTTGAATAATGCCTAAAAATGCATCTGGAAGGTGACTACTTTAGGCAGAGGCTAAGCCTAATTTTTCATCTTTCTGTTTCATTTAAATATTCAGCATGTATGTATAACTTATTTAAAAATAAAAACTCAATCCTGGAATTAGCAATGGAACATTAGGAAGATGGAGGACTCAGTCACTCATTCACCCTGAAATGTAAGCCCTGTGATTACTAAGGGCTGAGATACCCAGTCTCCTTCATAATAGAGGCTTCCCCAGTGTGTCCTAGGACATGGAGTTGTCTGGCAATTAACTAATGTCCAATAATGATCTGTAAATTAGTAGATTCATCACATGTGCAGCTTCTGCCACCAAACTAATGGTTTGTTTAACAAATGGCTGATGTCTCCATTAGAGGCTCTTTTGTTTCTAAATATCATTTGTTGCATTTGGCAAGTGCCCCAGCATGGGTGTTTGCTAGCTGGCACTGCTCGATATCTACAATAACAAAAGTGTGCTCTACAGCAGTGGGCAGTCTCAGGGGACTGTGAGAGAAGGCCTCCAGATCCTGAAAGCTCAGAGGGGTTCAACTGCAGATGAAGCCTAAGGCTTAACTTTCTTCTACTTGTTGACCTGCCATTGCCATCCATCCATCCATCCACCCACCCACCCATCCATTGGGGCATTCACTGAGCATATGCTACGTGCAGATAATGTTCTAGGTACTAGAAATGATTAAAAGCAATGAAAACCCTGCCTCTTGGAGCTGACATTCTAGTATAATATTGGAAAAAATAAAAAGTTTAAAAAATGTAGAGCATGTTTGATGGTGATAAGTATGTGAGGAAAATATAGTAGGGCAGGGGTTCAATCTTATGGTCAGGAAAGTCCTCCCTGAGAAGGGGATCTTCAAGTGAAGATCTGGAGAGGTGATGGAGCAAAGCCTGAAGATATGTGAGAGGAAGAACATTTCAGACAATACAAACAGCAAGGGGGAAAGCCCTTCCATGAGACAGTACCTGGAATGTTGGGGAACAGCAAGGAAGTAAGCAGGAAGAGAAGGTGAAAAAGGTATCTGCCTGGATGAGGTCAGTCCAGACCAGGTAAGGCCTTCTAAGTCATCAAAGGACCCTGGGCTTTCCCTCTAGTCAGATGAAAAGATATTGAAAAGTTTGAGTAAAGCAACTTGACATGACCTACGTCTTTAAAGAATCACTCTTGCTCAGTAGTTCTCAACTAGGGGTGATTCCTCCATTACCACCAGTCAAAGGAAGTTCGACAATGTCTAGGGACATTTTTGATTGCATGACTTGGGGTAGGGAGGTGTGCTACTGGCATCTAGTAAGTAAAAATCAGGGATGCTGCCAAGCATCCTACAACTCCCTGCAACAAAGAATGATGCGGCCTGAAATGCTAGTAAGTGCCCAGGTTGACAAAAGCTGTGCTGGGCTGAGAGCAGTATGTAGGACAGGCAGAGGAGAAAACAGGAATTAAATAAGATGTAAACCAGATGAGAGTATGGCTTGGACCACCTGGTAGTGGTGATGAGGAGGGGTTAGTTTCTAAATGATCTTTGAGCATCGATTCCATGTGACTTGTAAATGATTGGATGTTTTAAGGTACAACAGAGGGAGAAGTCAGTAGGGAGAGCGAGGTAGTTGGTCTTACTCTGCCTTTTGAAACTCGTTTTCTCCTAATCCTTATTTTCTCCCCTCACCACAGGTCCTGAACCTCCTATCCTCTCCTGCAATCAGTGCTACCACACTCTGTCCCACCGCATCTGGTTCCACACCACGGCTTCTAACTTTCATCCTCAGTGTCCCACTGCATTCCACACCTTTTCCATTCCTCGAACACAGTGCTGGGCCTCACCTGCTCAGTCCACACCCAGGCTACCACGTCATTTTTCACTAAATCACGCTGTTGATCCAGGGTCCTTTGCTCCCCATCAACTCCCCAAACAATGGCACGGTGAAGACTCATCAGTTTAACTTCTAAACCTCCTCTTCCATCTACCTTCCAATCCTAACGTGCCAACTCTGCCATCTTTTACACGGACCTCATGTCATTCCCTCCCTCTGTAATTTTCCTCTCTTTACCTCTAAAATGGTTTTGCAATCTCACCTGTTATAAAATGTGGCTCAGTCAATGCTAATTTTTCTAAGAAAGCTCCCATGATTAAGCCGGGATAATTCTGTTCATACCTCTACTAGGAAGCTGGTTAGATGACTATTTGGTGGGCTGCTTTGAAAATTACTGTTCTTCTGATATCTCTGCATATTTCAGAATACTCTTAAGTTTCATGAAGAATTATATATTCAGTTCCCTTTGTACCCTTCCCTTAGATTCTATACAGTGCTGCCCATACAGGAGAAATTAATTAAATGCTTTCATTTACTGACCAATGAAAGAAAATGTTGTTGTATTTATCATACAAGAACATTATGTAAAATACAAAAATTTTAAGACACATGATCAGATAAATGACAAAAATATGCCTACTTAAGGCTTGCTTTCTCAGGTGAGAGGCATATAGCTCAGTGGTAGAGCACATGCTTAGCATACACGAGGTCCTGGGTTCAATCCTCAATACAATCAATGAATGAATAAATAAATAAATGTACCCCCCAACACAAAGAATTAACTTTAAAAAAAAAAGCTTGCTTTCTCTATTAAAGCAATGATTGTCAATCAAAAGAAATAAAATAACACAATGCCAAAAGAACTAGAAATATAGTGAGTAGAATGCTCAAGACAGGAGATGGAGAATATTGATGGAAAGAGAGCAGCTCATAATAGGCGTACAGGCATTGTATTAATTCTTGCTTCAGGTACTACCTGGCTAAATGGCTAACCAGGACTGCAGGCACAAGTCAACAAAGGTGAAGTGCCAGTCAGCCTGCTCCAGTCTCTTTCAGTAGGTGCTCTTGTTGGTTTCTGTGGGTCCAATGGCACAGGCATTTGGTTTTTCACAGGACTATAGTCTCGGGCCTCATACAGTGGGTCTCCCCAACAGGTAACACTTAGCCTCAGACACATGGATAATCCTACCGATAACCTGGCCTCCTCTCCTCCCATTATCTTGTCCTCCACCTGCTTCTGCTGCCACTGACTCCCAAGGCCATCCCTCAGCACTGTCATCACCATCAGACGCCCCTCCACTGGCCCATGGAAGCCTCCTCGTTGGTCTCCCTGCTTCCCCTTCACTCCTCTCTAGTCTACCGTGGGCACAGCAGCCAGAGGAGTAGAACAGAAGTCAGACCATGTCCCTCCTGCTCAAAACCCCCCAGAGGCTCCCATGGCACTCAGAACACAAGAACAAGTCCTTACACCACCTTCAAGGTCTTCCAGGATCTGAACCCCTTTTACTTCTCCAATCTCATCTCCTACAACTCCTCACTTGCTCAGCTCCAACCACCCTGACCTTCTCTCGTGTTCCTCCAGCCCACCCAGCATGCCCAGCCTCAAGACTGCTGTCACTGCTGTTCCTTCTGCTTAAAATGCTCGTCTTCCAAATGACTCACTTCAGCATGAGGGACTTCGGTCTTCCCTGTTCATTCTATACGATGAAGCTGTACCTCCCACAATATTCCTTTTCCTCTGCCCCTATTTTTCTGTATAACACTTGCCAGCATCTGAATTGCAACCAACAGTTTTGTTACTGACTGCCTCCCTCCACTAAAACATGAGCTCCGTAAGGCAGGGATTTTTGTCTGTTTTCTTCACCCCTGTACTCTCAGCATCCAGAACAATGTCTGGCAGGTGCCTGGTGAATAGTTGAATGGACATTGCCTGCAGTGTCAGGACCTGTGCCTAGCCTTGTGCATTTGCACACACATTTATGAGCATGCACCCACATACACACACCCACAGACAAGCATGCACACGTGTGCACACACAGAAACTGGGTTTACGGGTTTACAGCAGCACTGATTGAAGGGTAAGAGACTTCAAAAACCTCCCATTTTCCTCCTCCTCTTGGTTTTGCACTGTTCGCTCCTTAATTCAAAGGCTATGGAATACTACTGAGCGATAAAAAAGAATGAAATGCCATTTGCAGCAACATGGATGGACCTGGAGATCATCATTCTAAGTGAAGTAAGCCAGAAAGAGAAAGAAGAATACTACAGGATATCACTCATATGTGGAATCTAGAAAGACAAATGAACTCATTTACAAAACACAGACTCACAGACATAGAAAAAACAATTATGGTTCCCAGGTGAGGAAGGGGGTGGGAAATGATAAGTTGGGAGTTCGAGATTAACAGATACTAACTAATATATATAAAATAAACAAGGTCCTACTGTATAGCACAGGGAACTATATTTAGTATCTTACAGTAACCTAAAATGAAAAAATATGAAAAGGAATATATGTATGTATGATTGAAGCATTGTGCTGTAAACCAGAAATTGACAGTGTAAACTCACTATACTTCAATTAAAAAAAAATGGGAAAAAAAGGCTATGGAAGTTGTACCCACACAAGGGACAAGATGACCAAATCAAGCACTCCCTCTGTTGATTCATTTCCTTAGTTACATTTCACTCCTGATATGCCTGACTCTTCCAAACACTCACGTCTCTAACTTTACCTGAAGTTTCAAGCCTCTGCAACCAGAGATCCCAATGGCATCCCCATCTACCTGATAAAAAGAAATAACTGGCTTTATCTCTGATAGGATATGGAATTGACTTTTATGCATTAGTCATTCAACCTTGAATTGAATTTTGACAGGCTCTGCAATGTATTAAATTGCTCCCGCAAGGATGAGAAGTGTACATTCCTTATTAAATGTGTAACAGAACTCAATAATGCCTGTCATTTTCCACTGCTGAGATGAACTTGAATTAAAGCAGAATTAATTCAGCTAACTTAAGCAGAAGTCTAATACCGAGTTTACTTCAGTTAAGGAATAAAATAAATAAATCCGATTCCTATGCAAAGCTCCGTAGCAGTTCAAACAATAACCTGATTCAAAATGATAGCTAGAAATATGCCAGAATCAAAGATTTTATGAATCCTTTGCAGCCCACAAATGCTTAGATGAATGACATATGTTAAAAAGAAATGAACTATATTTTCAGAAGGGACATAGAGCCTGTCCTTAAGACAGCTCTGCTGCACATTCACAGGCAAAGTGGAACGCTGTGGCCTGTGTGGAGCAGATCTCTAACATTCACCGAGCACCTGCTATGAACACCTCATTACCTCCTTTTAATATAGCAATCCCGTTAAGTTTCCTTCTCGCTTCCCTTTTTATGTCAATTATGCCTTTCCTTTCTTCAAGACTCTGCAAGTGTATGATACACAACATCCTCACCCAAACAGTCCTCATTTACCTCTAGGTCATCTCACTGTTCATCATGCCCTGCTATTTGTAGATTTCAGTCTAATTTCATCATTTATGTATTTGCCATGTACCATAACACCACACACACACAGAGTCATGATTAATTTTTCCTTCATTAATAAACCTTACTTAACCTGAATTCTTGTTGTACAGGACTGGTCTTGGGCAACATTTTGAGGCAACTGCTTTTGGTTTTTTACCAAATCCCTGCTTTCCCGTCTTTGAATTTTCTCACTCCTCCAAAGCATCAACAGCCTTCACAATTCCCCAGCTGTCCAGCTCTTTCACAGCCCCTGACTCAGGCCTGAAATCTGCAAGTATCACTCTGAGTCCCTGGTCCCTGTCTTTCTCTTCCTCCCACTATACAGAAAGCAGATCTGTTCTATGTCCCAGTCTCTCTGTGCCTGGGGCTCAGATAAACTAAAACATGTCAACATCAAACGATTAAGACGTTTTATCCAAGCCAAGTATCTGTAGTCATGTAAGTAGTAACCATCTAGCAAAGGAAGTCATGTAAGTAGTAACCATCTAGCAAAGGAAAAAAGAAAAGAAAACAGGCCCGAAATACCAAGCAAGACAGCAGGCCAAGCCAGAGGCCACTTTGGAGCCAATGAACCTTCCATCAGTTATCAACCCCATCTTCATACGACTGCCAACCCAGCTCCTCACAGGGCTGGCCTCGGCAAACCTGCATCGGTGCTCCCTGCTAGCAGCATCTGAAGGCATTTCATGGTCCAGAGCTCACGTCCAGGTCCTTAGTTCCCCTTGTGTCCCTGTTATCTAAGTCAGCAAGTCAGACCTTCAGAAGCTTGTGCAGAAATCCCTGATGCTGAGTGAGCATCACAGGACTGCAACGAAGTTCTCACGGGGAGAAACGATCATCTTAGGATTCCAATCCACGCCTAACCGTCCTGCTGGACTCCTGAGAATGACTCATCCTTGGATTCTCAATTCCGGGACTTTGCCCGGCTGTTTGGACCCCCATTGCCTCTTTCTGATCCCCTGAATGCAACTGTTTGCCTGATCCACACTCCCCTTTGGATACTAAGTTCTGTTTGGCCCTTCTAACCTTTAAAAGGTAGTTTTCTTACTCCAACTGCAGGGAAATCTGCCTGTAGGTCTCGGTCACTCTAAATCTGTCCCTCTAACTGGACTTAAGGAACTGCTACATCTTGCTGTTCCAGAGAGAACAGGCTTGCTTTCCCCATCAGGATTCTACTGCTGTCTTACCTAAGATTGTGACATAACAATCTACATAGCATCTTCCAACTCTGTTCATCCCACTTTTCCATGTTCTTCCAAATGCTCCACTATGGATTACTTTACTGAGAATAGAAATCAGTCCTTTTCTTTTGAAGTCAATGATTCTGAAGATCATTCTAGTGGCCTGGGCACTTGGCCACAATGATGTTAGTCCTAATAGACAATTTGTATCTAATTCAGCCAGCCTTGGTCAATAACAGAAGACTGCTAAGGAGTGATAAAGAAGGGGCATGTAAAGATAACAAAATTGGTTGTTTTTTTTTTTTTGTAAGTGATCTTAAAGGTCTATTCAAAAGGTGACTCAAAACTATAGGGCAAGGTGAGGACAGTTAAATGCCACATTCCTCCAAAACAAAGCCATATACATCGTGTACACCTAACACTGTATGTATCCTTATGTTCTTCAAGGTACTTTCACATAATACTCTAGTACAACTTCTCTCCCTACTTGCTGGTCCGGAATATGTCCACAATCTGATTTGAGAACAAATATCACGGACAAGGACACTTTCTGACATATCCCATCTCACAGAGCCGAGCCCCGTGAGGATGTCTTCTCCTCTGGGTTTTCTGCCTCACAGGCAGTGCAGGTGATCACAGGCTATTTGTCTTTATTTCCAAAGCACTCTGGGAGATCAGAAGAGATGAGAATTGATTAATGCTCTCTATGCAAAGTTCAATAACTATTTAATCACAGCTTGGAAATAAAGCAATGCGCCTGATCTTTTACAAATTAATTTAACGTTGCATTAAAAATAAAATAGGCCGTAAATTGTGCTGTGCAGGGATAATCAATGGCTCATTATCTTTGCTTCCAGCAAAATGCACTGATTCTTTTAAAGCCATTAATGAGCAATATTGGGCAGTACACCGCTGCAAATGTGGCCAAGTATTATTGATCCTACATCTATGAAACTAATCTCATCTGGGCAGAATTTATGAGCAATAATCACGCAAACTCTTCTACAGTTCATACTAAAGAAATAAAGAAAAAAATCCCTACGCATAAGGCAAGATTATAAGATCACTGGAGAGAAACAATTTCTGACCCCTTCCTCTATTTTGCTGCCAGGACATCATGGCACTTAATCACTGTTAAATATAAATCTAATAAAAAGAGATAATCAGTGGGGACCAGTGAAATGCCAGAGTCTTTCCACAGAACCAAACCATTATGACAATTCCATCATTTGGATTGATGTTACCGCTTTCTCTGGACAACTAGGACATTATGCACACATTAGCTATAAAGTTACTTCTGTATCATTCCATATTTTGTGACATAATGCTTATAAGCATTTTGCTACTAAAACAAACACTGAGCTCATCGACGGTTTTCATTGTCCAACTTTGCAAAATAGCTGTGTTATCTGTGTGTAGAACTGCCTGTTAGGTATCTCCCCCTTGGACATCCTTTAAACCCCTCAAACCTAACATGTCCAAACACTGTGGGGCAGCTCCCAGGGAAGTGGGGTCACAGCAGAGCCTTGGGACCTAGCTTACTTACCCTGGATGCCAGAAGTGGGAAAAAGGCACAACTGACTCTTGGAGCTTCTTTAGAAGGAGAATGGTGGGAGGATGGAGAATTCCCCACTCACAGAAAGGGGGATGGAAAACGGGTGTCTAACCACTTCAACATGTATCAGATGTTTACATTCCATTCTATGTTCATGGCTGCAAAATCAAAGTAAGACTATTTTCAGGCAACACCAAAGACTGCTTTGCAGTGAAACTGTAAATCATCACCAAAATGTATCATAAACGGGGGACACATTTTGCTGAATGCTGCAGACTGGTTCCCTTCCATGCTTTTGGAGAACTTCACCAGCTTCGCTGAGCTGAGTTATGAAATGCAAAGATTTGACATCCTCCTTTTACTACCTGCCCTCATCTCAAACAGCAGGAACAAGAAACAACAACAATGCAGATGATACAAGTAGCTAGAAATTGCCAACATTTGTTAAGTCTCCTTAAAATCGTATCTCAAAATTTCAAACAACCAATCGTATTACACCCCTTCGGGGGATTAGGATTGCTGGTGTTAACACTGGCAGCCAACTGACCGGCAAGCTCATGGAGAGACAGAGAACCCTTTCTCAGCATTTCTGGGTCCCAACATGCAGACAAGCGACATATCCCAATCTAGCCATGGTAAGAAGACACGTATTTCCTTACACGGTGCTTAACTCTAAACAAATGTTCTTGCCTACTTATAAGAAAATATAATTTTATTATAGAACAAAAACTCACTCCCAATATGGCCTCAAAAAGATTACCCAACTTTTTATCTTTCAACTGTCAAACAGATTCAGAGCCAGATTAAGTCAACATTCAGTAATACTTAGCCAGTGTGAATCTGAAGACACCCATGTTTCTTGGGGACGGATATAAAAAAGGGAGACAAATTCAGAGGGTCAATGAGGCCAGAAACAGGACGTGAGCTGAGGTGAGACAGTAAGTCCAAAGCAGAGGATGTTCAACTTCTCTCAGAGGCCGAACCATCCCCCAGCTAATCCAGGAGGGGGCAGCAGAGTGACAGCCTGGGTCTCTTAGCAGCTCCCGAGGTACACCCAGCACATGAGACAAAGATGATTTCTCTTTTTCACTTACTAGCTCCCAAGACAAGGCTGTCTTTGCCACATAATTGCTTTCAGCTATTGGGTGTGTCACAGACTCACAGGCAAGGAAGCAAGCTAGTGGGAGTTTCTGAGGTCATATATACTTGTAAAGACTGTTGGCCTAATCATGAATTATTTCATTATACTTTGAAATAGAATTAAACTCACATTAAACTGGCCTAAGATCCCAGTACAAGGGTTTAAGCTGACTAATGTCTCTGAATTCTAGTACATCTACAGTCCTTCTCAAACTTTACTGTGAATGAAAATTACAAATCTTGTTTTTAAAGCACAAGTGTACAAAAAAAACTCAACATCATGCATCATTAGGGAAATGCAAGTCCAAACCTCAGCAAGATACCACTTCATACTCACTAGGCTGGCTAAAATAGACAATAGCAAGTGCTGGCAAGTAGGGAGAGGAACTGGGTTGTAAAATGTGCAGCCACTTTGCGAACAGTGCGGAATACAGTTTCCAAAGTGCTCAAAAATGCTAAATACAGAGATATCATAAGACTGAGCAATTCCATTCTTAGCTGTGTACCTGTATTATTCTGCTGGGGCTACCATAACAAAATACCACAGACTGGGTGGCATAAAAAACAAATTTATTTTCTCACAGCACTGAAAGTTCAAGACCAAGGTGCCAGCAGGGCTGGGCTCTCCTGAGACCTCTGTCATTGGCTTGCAGATGGCTAACCCCTTGCTGCCCCTTCACACATCATCCCTCTGTGCACGCACAGCCGTCGTGTCTCTTTGTATGTTCTAACCTGCTTTTCTTATAAGGACACTGGTCAGATTGAATTAGGGCCCACCTCAAAGGCCTCGTTTTAACTTAATCGCCTCTTTAAAGGCCTGCTCTACAAATACAGTCACATTCTGAAGTCCTGGGGGGTTAGGGCCTCAACATATGACTTTGGAGGAGACAAATCAGGGTAGAACATACGTCTACACAAAACCTGTATATAAGTGTTCATAGCAGCATTACTCACAATAGCTAAAGGTGGAAATAAACCAAATGTCCATCAGCTGACAAATGGATAGCATAAACTATATCTACACAATGGATTATTATTGGGCAATAAAAAATGAAGTACTGATTCATGCTACAACAGGATAAAACCTGAAGCACTCTGCTAAGTGAAGGAAGCCAGTCACAAAAGGCCACGCATTATATTATTCCATTTATATGAAATATGCAGAATAGGCAAATCCAAAGACATAGAAAGCAGATTAGTGGTTTCCAGGATCTGGAGGGAGGTGAGTACAGGGAGTGACTGCTGATGGGTTCAGAGCTTTCTTGGGGGGGGGGTGATAAAAATGTTCTGAAATTGCTTACTGGTGGTGGTTGTACAACTTTGTCAATATACTGAAAACCACTGAACTGCATATGTTAAAAGAGTGAACTTTATGGTATGAGAATTGTATTTTAATAAATATATCATCTAAATTTTTTTAAATGAGCATATTATGGGCCCCAATTCCAGGAGTTCTGATTCAGGATATCTGCGTAAGGTCCAGAAATCTGCATTCTAAACAAGTGTTTCCACCCCATCAAAGATTCTGTTGAACTTTGAGAAGTAGTAACTTAAAAAGTTGATGATGTGAGCTTCTGGAGGCTACTCTGAATGAAAGATCAGGGAACTTTTTTTTAAAAGTGGACAACAGAACACTTAGACTAAGTTCTTCGGTCTTCGAGGAGTAAGTAGTCACCTTCGGGATGGGGAAGGAGTAGGAAAGAGCTAAAGTATACAAATCCACACTCGAACAGGTGGGAGGGAAGAAGCTACAGTGTCTGACACAATGAGACAGACGGTCATCTGGGTCCTGGATGTCCTGGGAAAATGAAGCTCTAATTCAGAGACAGTCAATTCAAGTATTCACTCACTAAGAACTTAGTGTAAAACCAAATGCATACAGTCTAGAGTTTTTTGCACAGGGGAGGAATATGGACTGCTTTCCCAGCTTCAATTCTGAGACAATTAGAGATCAAAGAATAATTACCACAGTCAAAGAACAGTTTTTTAGAAGTGACTTCATATAGAAAGCTGGCCCTGGTTTTATCAGCTATTATTTGATTCTTTTAACAATTATTAAGACAATTGGCAGGCACACGATGCCAAGTTTTGGGGGTTAGGGTTCAGGTTGAAATGTCACACAGGATTCAGAATTCTGTCTGTCTTTCTAGCAAGAGTGTAAGGCCTGAGTAGCTCCACACAAGTAATGAGCAAGTTTCTTCCCAACACATGTGTTTGACAGAAAGCTAATGAGACAATAGGCAAATCATACAATTTTAAAATATTGTCATGAAAAAAGAAGGCAAACAATGTCAACATCATCTATTCATGATGATGAATTCAACTCTTCCCAATTCTCAGCCACCAAAAAAATCAAAGTTGTGGAAAGTGACAGCCAACCTCCAGTATGGCTCCCAGGTAGCCTCCTGATATTCACGGGCTTCATAGCCCCTTCCCACACTGACCAACAGAACACGGCAGTAGTGAGGGTGCCGCACTTCCGAAACTAGGCTGTAGAAGACACCACAGCTTAGTCAGTCTTCCTCTCTTGTATCACACAGTCTGGGGGTAACCAGCTGCCCTGGCAGGAGAAACCCTAAAGAGAGGCTCCGATGTCAAGGAGCTGGGGCCTCTTGCTAACAGCTCCTCCTGCCCCAGCAGGCCACTCAACTGCGTGAATGCTACCTCGTGAGAGACCCTGAGCCAGAATCACCCAGCTAAGGTGCTCTCAGATTCCAGACTCTCAGAAACTCTACTGTCTTCATCTTCTATTTTGGGGGGTAATTAAGTTTGGGGATCACTTTTGCATTGTAATAGATAACTAATACAGCAAGCTAATTCTGTTTTTTATACTATATTGTTTTAATCCACTGGACCTAATACCCATTGTCTTCTAAAAAGATAATACATATAAAGCAAATAACTAATGGTATTAATGAAAAAGTCAGAAGCTATCATCCACGGGGAGGAGGTATAATGCACTGAGAAGAGGTTTAGAGTCAGACAGACCTCGATTCAATTCATGCTCTACCACTTTCTCATTGAGCATCTTTGGGCAAGTTTCTTAAATGCTAACCTTTAACTGGGGACAATAACTTCTTCATGGGGCTTTTGGGACACTTAACTAAGTCATATATGTGAAGCATTCAATCCTTAGAAAATGTTCAAAAAAAAGCTGATCTCTCCCCTACCCTTTTTGATAACTTATTACAACCTTGGTCCTAAGTGACTGTATAATAGTCATCTTCCAGCAAAAATGTTCCTAATCAGATATCATAAAATATACCACTCCTTCCTAACGTTTTATGGAAAAAGAAAACCTTGACTTCTAGCTGCATCATTTGAATTTGATGAGAATAACTAGATTCTATGACTGACTTAGAACATACAATTATTCACTAATCATATGTATGTGGCAGGAATAAATAACGTATCATTCAAGTTAACTACTTAGACAACCAACTCCCTTCCTTATTCCCATCTTCTGAGATGACCCAATTTAAATTGACACTAAATTCCACATGCTGAAGAACAGAGAGCAGCTTTAGGTACCATTCCAGGAAGTTGTATTGCTATCCTGTGATCAAGAAGGCCTGCCCTTTTCTGGACAGAGGAGAAAAGAGCAGAATTCAGTAGAAATCTCAGTAGAAATTTAGAAATTCATAGTAACGTCACACCTGAACCAGTCAAAGATCAAAAAGTTCCTCTTCAGGGAAATGTTTTTGAGGAAGTTACTTCTCTCAGCATGTTTTTTTCTCAGGCTGTAAAATTCGGGAGATTCTCTTTAAGAAAGGGGAAAGAAACATAGATGCTCAACCTTCCAGCTTTTGCCATGAGAGGAGGTTCTCCTTGGAGATTCTCTGAGTAGTTGGTTTCCGCTCCCCTGCCTGCACTGACTCTGTTCGTCCACGTACATGGGTAAGATGCTGTCTAATCCAGCTTCAGAGATAGACAGGTGCCATCTGCCCACGACTCACCTGTGGCACATCTAACACCGCCTAGATGAGGATTCCTATGGCACAAAAGGACTCAAGCTTATCAACAGCCCATCTGCTCAGCCATTCACCTCAACTGGATGTGAGAACAGGACGGGAAAGACCCAGCAGAGCGGCCCCGTGTGCTATTAAGCGGGTTGATTTTAGAGTATTGATGGTGGTTTCAAGATCGATTATTTAATTAAACTGACAAATGCTCATCTTGAAATTAGAGTTTAGAAACTAATACAAACACTATGTTCCACCTTCTATTTTTCCTTAAACCACAAACTCTAGTGATACCCACATCACTCATACCCTCCCCTCAAGTCTTTGTCCAACAAGCTCTCACTGGAGTTTTTCTAGACCACCCCGTTTAAAATTGTCGGCCTTTTCCCCTTGAACACCCTCTACTTCCTCCTCATTTTACTCCATAATACTTACTGTCATATAATAGAGCATCCAATTTACTGATGTGTTTAATATGTAGTTCCAGGAGACTGTAAAGTTCTGCTAGAAATGAAAAATGAGGATTTGTTGCCATTACCTAAAATAGTAACTCATGTGTAATATGTACGTGCTAAATACTTGTTAAACGACCACTATTTCCCCCTGATCTTTATGTACCCATACAGTGCCTTAGAGCTTTGTCTCCACCTCCAAACTAGCTCCACTGCTCTCTCCCTACTCATAATAGACCTATCCCAGTGCTAAACACAGGATGGAGTAAATACTAAGAATATTGATCAATTAATCAGTGACTCCACTAGAGAGACATGAGAGAACAGAAGGGAAAAAAGAAATCAATCACCTGGACTGAAATACCACATTTGTTATTCATCTCTTCACTGGGCGAACATTTATCAAGAGCCTTCCATGCTATCTTCACGTTCACAGATGGCTTTGCCACAATGGGAGACTGAACAGTGAAAATACCTACGCTCAGTGTAGTCACTTTAATATGCTGTTGGAATTTGTGATTTTTGCCTTTAAACAGCTTTCCTGAAGCAATAAAATAGAAACTTAAACATATAATGAGCTGTCTAAAGGTTGGTCACAATTATATATCCTACTCTTATCAATCAGTTGCTTAGCAAATGGCCAACAACCCATTTACAAAAGGAATTTGGGGGGATTCTGTTTAAAATGCAGAAATAGTTTAAAAGCTTGAGAGCACAGAATAGGCTGGTTGCTCATATGAGAAGGAGAGAGATGAGGCAGAAATGGGGCTTTAGAATGGGACAGGCTGGGGATGAGGTAACAAGGACAGAAGGGTCAGGGGACCCAGCATCAATGGGACTGAGACTCTACAAAGTACACAGAAGTACACCACAGGAGTATTGCCATTCTGAGGTCCCCTGAGATGCCATTAAGTAAATGTACTTGTTCATGTATAAATGGTCTATTATTAACTTGTGAGGACTAGCTCCCATTCTAGAGGGTGCCCAGCTCACCCAGTGAGCAGTGCTTTAAGCACCAAAGGAGTCTGGCTCACAGTGTGAAGATGGAGGACTTTTCAAGTGATCTTATGATCAAACGTATGTCACATGCAAGTTCTTTGGAGTTAAAGATTTCCACAACTACAAGTTATTTCATTCATTTATTTAACCAACACAAGTTGAGCACCCATTCCACAAATCCCCAAGCATACAGTGGTGATGAATCAGACACTGAAGTTTCTCGACCTCAGAGGGGACATTTGAGATGGACAGGCTAGTCAGGAACAACAAAAAAAATTAAAAGTCAAGATATCTACGGACTGTGGTAAGTGCTGTGAAAGAAAGATACAGAGTGATGACAAAGACTAACAGAGAGGCCACTGTGAGGAGCCGACATCGAAGTCGTGAATTGAAGGATAAACCAGCCATACAAAGAACAAAAGAAAAAAATTCCGAAGAGTCCAGAGAGGGCCTGCCCTGCTCTCCAACAGACAGAAGGCCAGAGTGGCTCGAGGGAGGGAGGGAGCTATGCGAGATCAGGTTCAAGGGGACAGCGGGGCCAGGTCACACAGAGCAATGTGGGCCAGGTTTAAGGAGTCGGGATTTTATTTTAGGTGTAATTGGGGAATAACCTTTTCCTAGGACTTCCAATTAAGGCCACATATAAAGGCGGCTAAGTGGAAAACTTACAGCTACAAACACCTAGAAAATGCTGGATAAAACCACCAATATATTCTTTTCAAAAACTAAGTGCAGGATTGGGGTAAATAAAGGGAGAGTCCCAGGATGTAAAATCTGTTACTAAAGAACTATTGAGAACACTGGAATATAAAGTTATTCAGTAATACCTAGATTCTCAAAATTAGAAAATGCAGCTCTGAAAACCATCTCTTACTGTATTCTGTTATCTTTTGTTTATGCAATACTTTTAACAGTCCTAAATTTCTATCCAAACTTATCTCCTTCCTGGATTACAAATCCCCCCAAAATTAAGGGAAATGTCATATCCGCATCTTTTACATCTCCAGCAGAGTACCTTTAATCATACCAAAGGAATTGAATTTGAAGTGACAAGGGAGTCACTGTCACTGAACTACTGGAGCAATGAGACCTCTGGAAAAACACAGGACTAACCAACATGAGTGAGGAGACTTTCCATGCACAAGACCTGCCTAAGGTGTCTCTGATTGAATCATCCCCAAAGTTTCCCTCCTTGAGTGTCAGTCCTGATTTCTGAAATACTACTTTACCACCAGAAACACATTCCTATTTCCAAGTACCAGGGAGGAGGAAAAAAGAAAAGCTGAGAGCAGTAAGTATTTGTCATTGCTGCCTTTCACTTTAATTAGGAGATTTTCTTCTTTAATGTAGAAATATCCTAATTCATTAGCATCTTCCTATTTTGTACTCTATTCCTACATTTTTGTGATCAACAAAGTTTTGCTCCAAAATGTGCTTCATAGATACCGACACTAGAAATCGGGAAGCATCCATAAAGTAGTGGAAAAGGTCCAACTCAGAGGAAAAAATAATACAGACTGGAAATGGAAACTGACCTTCTCACATACAGAAGCAGCTTGACGTGCTCTCGGATTAGTGGAATACTGTAGGAGTTTTCCAAGTTCACCTGAGGACAGAGACTGCAGCATCTTGGACAGAATGTGGCAAACACGTCTGTCGGTGTTCACGTCCTCGCGTGGTGGTTGAGACTTGCCCACAGAACTGTGTACCCACGCCCTCTCCCAGGCTGCCTGAGAGAGGTCTATTTAACACCATGGCAGCTATGGAATCATGAGGTTAGGGGTAAGATAGGCTTGTCCCCAGTGGTGCAAGCACAGTCTCACAAATTCCCCAAATGGCAGGTTTGGGAAGCCACTCTGCTCACCTGGAGCAAATTCCTCATCTGTAAAAACACATTTAGAACCATCGCTCCTATACAGCTGCCTGTATTTCAGGCCCATCTTTCGTCTTTAGACATGGAAAGTTGAGCCCACCTATCCAGTGAAGAGAGGCTAAAATATACAACTCAAAAAAGAACCAAAGCAATTTTTTTTTGAGGCTGAAAAATAGCAAGTGGCCCTGTGCCAGCCAGTATTCCATGGTGTTCTGTGGACACTGTGTGACACACTGGCAGGAACATGCCCTGTCAAGCCATGGCCACCCCTGCTCAGAGCAGAAGGTAACCATTCTGGTCCTCGCTTTCCTCATCTATAAAAATGGGAATGATGATACTTAACTCACACTGTGGCTATTAACGAAACAATGTTCAATGAGGCAATCACACTGCCAACTGTGTGGCGGTGAACGTGCACCAAGTGTGCTCACCCCTTTTAATGCCCCTCACTCCCAGGCCCCCATCCCTGCAACAGCTACACTTTCTCCATTAGAAGGAAAGATGTCATAGGACCAGATTACAGAGAACACCGTCTGCTCAGCTGCACCAGGCGACGAACTCAAAAGGCTAAAACGTGTCTGGAAAGAAAGGGACAGAGCTCCTTAGTGAGCAAAACGTAAACGGCGCTAACTCATATATGCATTAAAATATGCACATATTTTGAATGTTAATATTAACAGTGAAACAATGTTACATGTAACCTCCTGGAACCTTCACAGGAAGATCCTTTTGTTTTTCCTGAAAACAATTAAAATCTTCATCCTTCTCAGAATGGCTATCAAGGCGTTAAACTTGAAGGCAGTCTTAAGTTGTGGATGGTGGCATAAAAGCTGGGAGGTAGAAACCAGAAAGTAAAAAAAAAATGCTCTGAATAAAAAGAACGACAGAGAAGGGACAGGAGAGGATTTAGAAAAATTAAATCAGAAATACCAATTCCTGGAAGTGGGGAGGGGAAAGAAAGAATATAGAAAGCTGTTTGGTCAAGAAGAGAATGAATGGTAAGAAGTGAGACATCCAACGGGAGCTTCTGGAAATGTTACGTATGGCAAGATGTAAACATCCTCCCTGATCTCTATGGAATTTTTATTAAATTTTATTAAATTAGACAACTGCATTTTTGTTTTAAAGGAATTTTAAAAGGATAAAAGAGGCCAAATAAGTGCATACTGAGGCATACTACATTTGTATTAGTAGAAAAGTGGTTTCACCCCACCCTCCCAGAAACATGTTGAATAAATACTTAAACCTAAGTTTGAAACTGTACCACAGTCCCTGGATTGCCAACTCATTTCTTCAGTTCAGCTGGTATTTGGGGAAGAGGAGAAACCAGATTAAGAAAGCAGAGATACTCAGAGGTCAGACAAGTGTGAAGCGAGGAGAGAACTGAGGAAGCCGAGAATCCGCTTATCTGCTGGAATTAGTCTGAGGTTGCTAACCTACTTCTACAGGATGGGACGACAAAGGAATTGCACAGAAGCAGGGAGGGAGAGTAACAGCCAAATGTGGAAAGAGGAGGGAGCTTCAGAAAGGCAGAAAAAGTGACTATTGATGTCAAATCCTGCAGCAGGTCCAGTGAGATCAGAAGGAGCAATTTTGTTTGGTGGCAAAAAGTCATCTCTGTGAAGCAATGAGACCTCCAGTGATCTCACAGATTAGCTAAGAGACCAACTTAAAAAAGGATGCTTCTGAGAGTCAGGGAAGGGCTCCATCCGAGGCTCTCCTCTCCCGCCCTGCACGCTCTCCCTAGGCGAGTCCATCCATTTCTGTAGCATCAGTGACCTCCTAAATGATGATCTCCCCAAGTCTATCCCCCTAGCCCAGACACTCCCTTCTCCCTACTCCTCCTCCCCGACCCAGCTTCAGGCCAGTCAGCATTCCCACACCCTGTCAGGCATTTCCACCTGCTTGTCCTATGGGACTATCCATTTTGCTGCATCCAAAATGGAACTGATCTTCTTCCTCCCAAAGTGTCTCGCCTTTAACTTTCTATTTTAGTGAATAGAGTCTACGTTGACACCTGAGAATAGCCTGGATTCCTCCCTTTTTCTCACTCTCCACATAAGCCACTAACCAAATGCTAATGGTACTTGTAACCCCTGGATATCTCCTTATTCACCATCTTCCTTCCTTCCCCTGTTCAGTTTTTCAGGTCTTCATCATCTCCCACCTGTTACTGTACCAGTTTCCAAAATGGTCTCCCTTGTCCAGCCTGGCACTGTTCTACATCCTGGCCAGAGCGACCCTGCTGAAACACGAATCTAACCATGTAAGCGTCTTAGATTCCTATTCTTCCCTTAGCATCAGTAATTAACAGGGATACAAGATACAAGAAGAACACATCTCTTCTATGCTTTAACTTTCCTACTGAAAAAAGGGAATCATGCTGAATTTCTTTACCTACAGCAGAAGGATTTCTGTGATGATTAATTCAACATTGCTTCCTAAAAACTAAGCTTTAAGGATTGTAAATGTCAGGGAAATAGGCCTAGCAGAATCCTCACTTATATTTTATAGGGTGATACCATTAATGTAAAATGCATAGGAAAATCCTAGAAGAAAATGGTCTAAAATTTTAAGTCACAAATGTCTCTTAATGATGTGATTATGGAAATTATTTTTTCATAAAACATCTTCTACCTTTCCCACAATGAACATATAGTTCTTCTGTAACAGAGGCAAGACAGTCAACTTTTTAAAGCCTGAGCTGTCCAAAAGAGGCACTGGTGTAATAGAGAATTCCCAATATTTAAAACTGCTGTTGTAATTCTGAGGAGGACTGCTGGACTTGATTAGTTACTGAACTGTTACAAGGAATTGATCCTCTCATTGTGTTTTGCCCAGAGTTAATGTCTAGGATGCATGACCAAGTACAGTTCTGAACCATCCCCGCACTCCTCAGCTAAGGAGGGTGAAAGAATACAGAAACTGACAGTTAATTAAAGGAGGCTACCATGTGGCTGGCAGGTCCCAACTGTGATGAGTAACAACTGGAGCTCTTCAGGGGCCTCAGAATAAAATTCTGAATACTAAAGCAGGCTCTGAATAAAGTGTAATTCTTATTGGTACTTTAACAAAATTGCTAAGTGAAAATTCAGCCCATAATATTCTCTACCAATTTTATGCATACCATCCAAGGAAATTGAAGAACAACCCTAAAAGGAATCATTTATAGATTCTTTCTTAGAGTCTGGATTTTCATTAAAAGACTATTTCTACCTATTTTCAGCTTCTTGGCTTATCTCTTTCAAAGAGAAAGTTCGTCTTAAATGTTTCTATCAAGCAGGAGAGTAGACCCACACTAATTACAGGGGCCCAAATAGATTTCTCCAGCTTAGTGCTTCTCGTCTCACACAGAACAATCTGCTTAACAACTGTTTAAATGAAACAGACTTTGTAAAAAGTGGTCATTAGGAAAACTCAGTCACTTTAATTCAATGGTCCTCCATCAGGGCCAATTTTGTCCCCAAGGAGACATTTTTCATTAGCATTAACTGAGGAGGTTCTGCTGGCATATAGTGGGTAGAGGCCAAGGATGCTAACCCAGCATCACACGATGCACAGGACAGCCTCCCCGCCACCCCGGTCAAGAATCATCCAGCCCCAAATGTCAAAATGCTGAGAAACCCTTAGATGGTCAAAAAGAGCAAAATTCTAGGTCATGGTAACCAACTTTCAAGAGTGAGAGCAAATTTTTATCTTTTTTTGCTAGACTGAAAGTCACCTACTTTCCTCCTAAGGGCCTGCCCAGTAGAACCCAGGACTCTCTCCAGAAACTTGGAGAATCCACTGCCTAGTCTTTTCCAATTTCTTTCTCCAGTACCCAAGAAGCAAGCCTCTCCTTATCAACAGAAATCAGAAAGTTCCTCCTAGATTTCATACATACCTGGTCATCATATTAACTATTATTTTTCATCATATTAATTATCATCTTATACTTGACAAAGACTATTTAACAACCTGAAAGCAGAGAACAAGAATTAGGTTCAAATTAGGCTCTAGGTTGAACAGAGCCCCAGGGTGGAAGAAAAGAAGAATGAAAGGAGAAGATGATCAAGACAAAGTCCAATATCCTCCAATTTCACCTAAATTCATCATGGCAAACAAAGCACATGGACTTTGGAATAAAGAAAACGGGGTTTGAATTCCAACCCTACCACTTAATAGCTGTGCAGCACATGACAAGTCATTATCTAATTTGAGTCTCAACTTCCTCCTATCTGAAGTGGAAATAATTACATCTACCTCCCAGTAATCCTTTTGATCCCCAAAACAGTGAATGATCAGTCAATATCAGCTTTCCTGCTCTCTTCTATATTCAATGCTGTAATAGTGATGGGATCACATTTCCCAACACTCCTCCTCAATGGAAAGTCGTTCAGTATCTCAGAGCCTTGGTTTCCCCCATCATAAACAATATACGTAAAGTGAATAGCAAATGATACATGAGCACCATGTATGGTGCCTGGTACTCAAAAAGTGCTCTAAGAGGGTAGCTATTGTTACTCTCCAGTCATTATCAAGGTTTAAGTTCACTACTGTATCTCGGCCTTGGTGGACAAGTAAATAAGTCAGCAACAACACAGGAGGAGGAACTTTGTGTCTGGGGCTTCAGATGAGTGAACAAGGCTGTCCTTAGACCTGGATCCTTGCTAACCATGATGAAATGATCTCTAATATGTTGACTAATTCTCTACTTGGAAATTTACTCATTTCTATTTTGACCTTTGAGAGAGTATATAACTATGCTCTGTGTCTTTTTACAGCTTTTGGTCCAGAGCAATCAAAGTCAGCCTCTCCAAGCCATTGCGTGGGCTGTGCTGTATGGTCAGCTCCACAAAGAACTTCTTCCCTCCTCCTGGTTTGTCCTCCTCCCACCCTTCACTGAAAACCCGAGCTGATTTAGCAAAGACAAATCCAGGCAATCTTTTGTCCCAGAAAAATATTTCATCATCTGTCCCATCTTTCTACTGCAGTGGATTGTTGCTGCAGTAGGTAAGACGCTATAGTCTAAAAGAAGTCCAGTTAATCTCGTCCTCCATGAGTTAATTCCCAGATAATCCTTCAATACTCCCACCCCATCCTCTGCCCAACACAGTACTAACAGCTCAGCCCTCTTTACATACAGCTTGATGAGCTTTTTGTCCTCCTGCACTGTACCTGTTCACCTTTCCATGTAGATGCCAATTAGATGCTAAGCAAGGCTGTCTCATTTGTTTCTATAAACTGGTATAGCACCGGGCATGGCCCATTAGAATTAAGCAATAAATATTTGCTTAGAAAATTTGCACCTAAAATATGTCTATTTGCACACACAGTAGGGAAACCCTATATACAGAAAATATGAACAGAAGTGATTTATAAATCAGGGTCATTGCACTACTCACACATCAGATGGCTGGCTATCCATACTCACAACAGACTGAGAAAGACCTTTGAGTAATGGAAGGTGGTGATGCCAACCAGCAAACTCTGTTCACAAAAAAGGACCCTAAAGCCTAAGAGACCTGGCATTGGCGTACCTTGCCTTCTTTCAGGCAAGCCAATTCAGATTAATCTCCACTCTTGCTGAGGGTGAGATCCTCTGGCTTCGTTCCCACGAACCCTGGGCTCATCCCTCAGAAGAATACCTTCTTTTCTGAGGAGCTTGGGCAGTGACACATCTGAGACCCTCTCATCAATGAGTGTCTCTTAGAACCAATCCAGATCTGGAGACACAAGAAGGAAATACCTTTTGAAACTGCTGCAAAGGAGCTGAACTTCCCTAAGAGCAAGAAAGGAGAGGAGAAGAAATGGTTTCTGGGTTCACTATAATGCAATCCTGTATACAGTGTTGTAGTGAATGTTGAGGAAGAATTTATCTGACAAGAGCAGCATACAGGTCAGTCTTAAGAACCAGGATATTCAGGATAATCAACAATTCCATGGGCAAGGAGATGTGGTGACCTATCAGTCAGTTTCAAGTACTTGAAATATTTATTGTTCAAACTTGTAAACACTTAATTTTCTTTAGAAAGAGAGACTGTGGGAGCTAAAAACAAACTAAAGAGTTGATCTGGCTCAAATCTCTCATTTTACAGATGAATTACCAAAGCCTCGTAGATTAATTTGTCTAAAATCAGTGGTGGCTTGGTCTTAAAGTTGTATTTATTTATTTACACTCCAACTTGTTTCAGAAAATATTTAAGTCAGCTGAGCAAAAAAAATACATTCATTTCAATAAGAGTAAATAAATGTTAAATAAGACTAAAGAGGAATGATCAGGCAAGAGTGAGGTCAGTATGCCACAAAGCCCTGTATACTGGTTAGAAGTGGGCAACAAAATTGGTCCCCAGCTTTCTAACAGCCAATGATATAAAGAAAGAGCCCCCATCTGTTTCACAGTTTAGGGTCTATAAATTAGGAGCCAGTTGGTTTGAACGTTATTAATTCTGTACTGAGATCACAGGACAATTTCTCCCACTCATTCTCAGGGCCTGGGCTTCACAGAAAAGGCTGCAGTGTCACTCAGTTCTTCCTGATAACATCCCCCTGTGCAGAATGACGGCACCACAACAAAGAACAGCTCAATAAGAGGGATTCTTGGTGAGGACTAAGATGTTTCAGACACATAGCTCAACAGAGGAATAGACTCTAGAGAACAGAGATGGATAGGTCAACTATATACCCTAAGGCAAGGCTCTAAAAATGACAGTCTTCTCCAACATACTTGTGATGGATGTTGAGTGTTGACTGGTCAATACTTAACCTGCCCCATCTTCACTGTGTTCTCTCTCAACACAGGCTCCCACTCAGTGTTCAAGCAACATCCAAGACCATTCTTGGATGTCTCCCACTCTCCCCCTACCCAGTAAGTCAGCAGGTTTTATTCCTTTTGCCTCCTAAATATCTCAGGATCAACTAATTCCCTCCCCCCTGAATTTTTACACCAACTTATCCTTTTACCTACCAATTCTCCACATCTAACCTTATGCCCTTCCAGTTGTGGTCCCCATGGAGACCCTGAGATCTTTCCAGATGCAACTCTGATGACATCTCTCCCCTGTTTCCCTGGTGCCCTCAGGATAAAACCCCAAGTCCTTAACACAGCAGACGAGGTCTTGCATTGTCTGGTCTCCAACCGTCTCCAGCCTTTCTCATAGCCACTCTCCTCCTCACTCCTCCCTCCAGGCACACAGGTCTTTGGGCAATTCCAGTAAGTACTTTTCACTTTCCTCCATCAGACCCTTGAAGTCTCCAGTTATTCATTTTCATAGTACCTTATTTGCATTTATCACACTTAGTTGGGTATTTGAGAAATTATGTTGTTAACATCTCTCTACCCATGGACTGTAAGCTTCATAAGGTACAGAACTGCATCTTTCTAGCTCACTGTTGTATGTCTTATCTAGCACAGTACCAGGCACAATGCCTGAAACACTAACATTCAAATACTTGAATGAATGAATTAATGAATAAGATAATTACATGAATAAATTAAAAGTGAGCATTAGAGTCTAGCTATTCTATTTTTCCAGATAAAGAGATGACAGATTAGATAATTTTGTATGATGTGTAGGGCCACATGTCGGCAGACATACTCCACTGGTCTCTTGTGTTTCAGCCTGTCTTCCAAGAAAAGGGCACCAGCAGCTTTGTTCTGGAGAATCCCTGCAAGAACGTCTACAGAGCAAACAACCCTGGAAGACAGGTTTTTTTCCCTCTAAGGCAGAGGGCATATTTGTTTCCTGGCCAGGATAATCAACATAATGACTTCCCCTGGAGCAAAGGTTTGGCAACTTTGCCAGCAGCCCTCTTACACAATTAAGGGTTTCCTAAATTCAGAGTTTCTATGACAAAAATCTCCTGTGTGCACAGCATTGGCTTTCATGGCTCTTCATTGCCTCTGTGGGACTTAATGGGCCAAGGGACCCAATATAAAAATGAAGTTCATGATGCTTGCAGTGCCTGGAGTAATCAAGTTCTTTGCCTCTGACCCTTGAGTCTCTTGTCTTCTGCAAGCATCTGTGAAACGCTGGCAGGCTGATTTGTTAGCTTGCAAAAAGGATAAAATCTCAGACTTTTCACAATTGTTGACACCATGTGATTGAACAACAAGCAGAGCTGTGAGGAGAGGTGGAGGCTGAGATTCTCTTGTGAAAATTGAGAAATCTATGAAAGATAGTGTTTCCATCGGCTGTGAATTACAGACCATCCTCAAAAGCTAATTTTGGTGTGACTCAAAAAAGTAAAGTTGTAGCCCCAGATTTATAAATATCATGAAATACATTATAAAATGATGTTTAAAAAAACAATTCCTGGAACTCTTGCAACAGAAATATCTGTTTAAAAGACCCCTGCATCTTATTCCAAGTCTATTAAATCAGAAATATACTTGTAAAAATTATATTTCTAGTTGACAAAGCAAGTTTTCACTGATCCATTAATATTTTCCCAATACTTCCTAGGAACCAAGAGTATGCATCTTCCCTGAGACAAAAAAAGAATAACCAGCTTTGTGTTAGGATTGGGCCTAAATACAACACATATAATATCTATTCAACACCAAGATCAGGACCTCTAAACTCTTAAGAACAGTTATAGCCATGCCCCTTCTCCTTACTCTCATTCCAATCTATGTGTAATAATCTCACCCATTTCTTTCAGTTCTATGTATCACCGTGGTAAATAAGTTTTATAGACAGATGATTAATTAGATAAAGAGGCAGCATATCCAAAAACTGTATGCCACAAAAAAATAAGACTTCTCCCTTTGGAACAGGGCAAGTACACAAGGCAAATTTTTAAAAATGATGAAGCTACAGTTCAGTAAAAAATAAATTAACTTTAAACCTACAGATGCAAAATTAAATGACATCAAATCTACAAATACAAAATTAAATGACATCTCCAGCAACTGAAGAAGTTCAGTATGTAATCGTCTTTCTTGCTGCAGTAAGGTCTGCATTTTCTGTTTCCCTTCATTTCACAAATAAGCTCCAAACCTTGCAGTGTCCTGTATGAAAAGCGCCGCTTGCTCAAATGCCAAGAATGAAAGATCTAATTACTGATGGAAACTCACCTGTGAGCACAACCCAGCAAGAGCTGCTTGCGGGGCTCATTTAGAGCCTCCTAATGGTTTTGATTCAAAGAACTCCCTGAAGACAGAGCTGATTACATCAGGATTTCTGGCTGCATGGTCAAAGTGATATCCACAGGATATGACAGGAATTATGATGGATATCGAAAGCTCTGCAAGTTGAAGAGTAAAATCACTTTTCTACCTGAGAGTTCTGTTCCATGTGAAACTCAGTATAGATCAACAGTGAAAAGTTAATCTCTTCCCAGCGCAGGTAATGAAGACATACAGCACGCAACTCGGCCAGACAAAAGGAAAAGAATCTTTCCTGCATGAAGATTTTCTCCACAACCTAACTGGAAATTTGTGTATGTTACTAAGTAATCCATCAGATTATTAAATATCCACCAGATTAACAAGGGAAAAAATTAAACAGCCCTCACAGTGTATATAAATTTATTGTTGAAATCTGTTCTCAAATCAGTATCTTCTAGATTTTAAAATGTATCTTTGAAAGGTATCTAAGGTTTGGTGCTATGGTAAAAAAAATTTCAATTTAACTTAAAAATCTAGTTGCAGGAAATTATTATTTTCCTTGCTTTTGAACCTGTATTTATAGAGCCAAACCTACTACTTTTCTTTTTTTTTTTTAATGCACACACTTAAAATGAAAACCATTTAAAGCCAAATAATTTGTGAAGCATAACTCTCCACTTCTAAAATGTGGCGTGCTCACAGTGACTTCCTTCCAAAGGGGACAGAAGGGAAAGAAGGGGAAAAATTCAAGGGAGAAACCTGACAAACACTCTGCCAGCCAAGTGATCAAGGCTTGTATCACCTGTGACAATTCATGGTCTCTTGAAATGATAACAGCACATTTACCCCTGTGGTCCTCCTCTGCAAAACCCACAACCCCAGTCTAATCATGCAAAAAACATCAGGCAAACTCCAGGCAAAGGACATCTACAAGATACCCAACCAGGATGCCTCAAAACTATCCGAGTCCTCTGAAACAAGGAAAATCTAGAGGTCAGTAAAAGGGTACAAACTTTGTTTTAAGCTGAAAAAGGTCTGAGGAGCTGATACAGAACATGGTGACTATAGTTGATAATACTCAACTGTATACTTGAAATTTGCTAAGAGACTAGAGTTTAAATGTTTTCACCAAAAAAAAAGATAAAAAATAATTTTTCTTACCCTAAATATTAAATATAAAAGTAAAATGAGCATTATATACATATATATGGTATATAGTGGGTAGCAATTCTTATCGTATAGTGTTCATGGAATAATCATTAGAGGTACTCTGATTTGCATGTGAATTAAAGAGATTAAATTGTACTCCTGAAATCAACAAAAAACAGGAAAAAAAAAAAAAAGTCTGAGAAAGTTGTCATAGCCAAAAGAAGCCCAATGAGGAATGATGACTAATTGTAATGTGATATCCCTGGTGGGATCTTGGAACAGAAAAATAACTAGGTAACACTAAAGAAACCTGAATAAAGTATGAGTTTTAGTTAATAACTTGTCAAAATTAATGACTACTGGCACATGTGCCATACCCTGAAATGTTAATAGGCGAAACCAGGAGTAGGGTATATCGGAACTCTGTACTATCTCTGCAATTCTCCTGTAAACCTAAATCTATCCTAAAATACAAATTTTAAAAATTATTTTCATGAGTCAATAAACTTTTCTGAAAAACAAAGCTACAAGTACATTAAGCCAGTCATGATGCTAAAAGTCAGCAGTGATTACCTGACATTATCCATGTTGGCTAATTATAAAGTATTAATATTTCCAAAGAACAGACAGCATCTAAAAGAGATAAATTACAGACTAACAAACCAACAAGTAAGAATGCACCTATATTTACAAAATCTTTCGTATCACATCTGATTAGCATCTTCCACATGTCAATTTTTCTAGCAAATGCTTTCAAAGTGGAAGCCACCGTTTCACTGTTCCTGGTTAAATACCAAGCACTGACCTTGGACGACAGCACAAATTACATATGCAGTGCTAATAAGGTATGAATTCAGAATTAAAACTTACCTTCTCTTTTAAAAAAAAATCCTTCTATACATGGTCCCTGAAAATCCTTTCCCAGGGCATAAATATCTCCTAACTACAGAGATTTAATTACAAATTCTTTCTGATTCATAATAAACCTAAATTTCCACTCAAGCCTAAATGACCCATATGGGTTGTTTTTCTTCCTCAGCTTGGCGATGACCTTTCACGAAGACATGGATTGAGATGACAAACAGGGGAAAGAACTGGACAATTCATCCTGGGACTCAGCAGCTCAGCGAGTTGTGTATTTATATATATTTCATGTACACTGAAGTGATGTTGTAATTGGTATTTAGGTTGCCAATATATCTCGTGAGACTTCATTTAGCTCATGAGATTTATTGGCAACCTAAATACCAATTATAACATCACTTCAGTACAAAAATATGTCCTGATTTTCCAACACTGAGTTATAAGCAGCTGACTCTGGAATCCAGACCACGTGTAAAATGTTGCCTACTGATAGTCATTCGCAGCAGGAATTGTACGTGTTGTATCCACTTGCAGTATTTGAGTGATGCTATTCCTATCCTTGTCTTCACGGAAGCCCTATTCAAGTACCAACATGATTTGTTCTAAGGAAAAAGTTCAGGAGGTACAAAAACTCTGTAGCAAGAGTTGAACAATTTTTATAATAGGGAAGAGCTCCTCTCTAACAAAAAGGAGACTGCTTAAATGACCGTGTGCATCTGTGTATCGGTGTATTATACCATCATTAAAATGGCTGTAGAGAAATGTTAAATATCAGGGGAAAATGTTTATGACATATTGTTGGGGGTGGGGGTTAAATTGCCTGTTGGTTCTCAAATGTTTCCCCATCATTATCTGCTCGGTTCCATGCCCCAGGGAGCTGTTTCCTTGCCCTGCGGCACCCAGTAGTTTCAGATAATGTAAGGCACCAGCAGGACACTGCACGTGTCGCCTACAAGGTCACACTGCATTCAGATCACCCAGGATCTTAATGATACAATTTAGCCATTAAATTAGCCAAAGCTGGCAATGCCCTATTCTTGCTAAATATCCATGTTTAAATGCATTACATTTGGAGTTTTCTGTTGCCTGTAGCCAAAAACATTCTCATTGATATAGAAAGTATATCAGACCTTCTCCTGATGGTGGTGTTTTGGATGGAGTTTTTAATGCTAGTTATACTACCAAATGACACCCAAATCTCAGTGGTTTAACACAATTAACAGTGCAGTGCTGGCTCATGATCAGATGTTTGGCAGATGACCTCTTCTGTGCAGTTCAGGGATTCTTGCCTTTTCTGTATTATGGTTCTAATATCCATTGGCATTTCCTTGATGTCATCTGTTAGGTCCTCTGCGTTCAACTCACTGACAAGTGAGCTGAGAAAACACGGAAGATGGCAGAAGATGTTTAGGGGCCAGAACTGCCCAAAGTGGTTGGATGCTCCATGCATTTGAGTTGGCATTTTCTACAGATAACAGGAGCCCAAGTACACTAGCACTAGCAAACAGAGTTTGTTTCCCGCCTCCTCCCCTCCAAAAAGGCAGTTTAATCCCAGTACAACTGTACCAAGAAACCACTAGGTCCCAGGATCCTTTGATCTTTTCACTCTACCATTCTTAGCACATGTATTTCTTCTTCATGCTTCCAAAATGGTGTTACACTTATAGGGATCAGAGCATTATACCAAGTTACAGACAGAAAGGAGGAGAGAGGGCTAAGCCATGTGCCATCTGTCTGCCTCTTACTTAAAAAATTTTTCCTGGAAACCTTAACCAGTAGACTTCCATTTATTTTTCACTGGCTAGAACCAAATTTTCTAGCAAGGCAGATTGGCATCATGAGTACTTAACTAGCACATTGCCACACTGAACAAAAGCAGGCTTCTGTAACTAAAGAGGGGAGAGTGGAGTCAGGGTAGGCAACCATGAGTGTGTGCCTCACCTACACATGTCCACCAACCAGAGCTTTAGCCAAGATCTCTAGTATATCCATTTTTTCCCTCCACCACCTTTAAAGGCCTTTAACTCTAGAATTTAACCAATGAAAATAAACACCCTCATCTTTAAAATCCCTGTGTTGGAGAAACTAAAGATTTCAGATTTGCTGCCTCACCCAAGGTATCACACTGATTTCCTGTTTGAATCAGACAGGAGTTTGATCTGAGATCAAGTAACATAGGGTGAGGTCCCAGTCATTCATTTTCAGCCCAGGCACCTTCTGCTACATTCTAACTTTATCATGGTTTCCTGATCTGGGAATGAGATTTGACTGACCGTGTCTGTAACTCTGGTTAGCAGGAACAAGAACTGGCAGTTCTGATCTCCCTGAGAGCACACATAAAACTGAGGAGACATCACGCTAGGGGAACGCAGTTTAAAGGCACCACATAAGATACAACTTTTCTGAAATGGGGGAGGGGCCGATAGAACCACTTTGCATCAACTAACATGCTTTTGTTTCACTCACCCAACACATTTTGTAAAATATTTTCTATTATGTGTAAAATCAGTATTATGTAATATTTGATATTCAAAAGAATATCAAAATATATTAGGCACAAACTCACCTTCAAAGACTAAGGTTATAGATAGCAATATAATGTATACCACAATAAACCACAATACAAATTAAATTATGATAAGCACAATGTGTATACTGAAAAAAAACCACGAAGGACTGAAAAAAAAAATCACTTCCTCTGTGGATGTTTAAAAAGGTGATTATGGAGTACTACTCAGTGATAAAAAAAATTTTAAAAATGCCATTTGCTGCAACACGGATGATCCTGAAGATTGTCATTCAAAGTGAAGTAAGCCAGAAACCGATAAAGAGAAATCCATATATCATTCATATGTGGAATCTTAAAGAAAAAAGAAAGAAAGAAAAAAGAGGACACTAATGAACTCATCTACAAAACAGAAACAGACTCACTGACATAGTAAACAATCTTATGGTTACTGGGGGAAACGGGATGGGAAGGGATAAATTTGGGAGTTTGAGATTTGCAAATGTTAACCACTATACATATAATTAGATAAAAAACAGATTTCTTCTGTATAGCACAGGGAGCTATGTTCAATATCTTGTAATAACCTTTAATGAAAAAGAATATGAAAATGAATATATGTATATATGTGCATGACTGGATATTATGCTGTACACCAGAGATTGACACATTGTAACTGTCTATACGTCAATAAAAAAAAGTTGATTATGGCAAGCATCTGGGTCCTAAGTATGGACAGAATTTTGGTAAGTGGCTACAGGGAAGAGGAAGTTCAAATGGAGGGAAAATATAATATGTAAGCTAAACCTGTAAAAGAAATCTATGTTCAGAAAAATCTAGAAGATACCTAGAAAATAAAGTTGTCAAATGGGTTGAGACCAATTTATGAGACGACAGAAGCCTACGTTTAGATGATGTAAATACACCCACCTGTCCTGGGTTGTAAAACTGGCAAGGTTTAGTTTTGTTTTGTTTCTGAAGTTGCATTTCAAAAAGACAGAGAAAGAATTTACAATTCTAAGTTTCCTAAAGTGAATGATGTGAGAAAAGGGAGGAGGGCTTAGAGTCAGGAAGAAGTCCATCCTGAGCTTAGCTGCACTGAGGGGAACGGTAAGGTTCTATTGATCTTACATGAAAAAATTAACTGGGATCAGTGGGTCACGGCTATTTCCTGACATGTGGACAGGAAGTGTAACACTGAGCTAAAACACAGTTACCAAATTCTGTACCTTTTTAATATTATTCATGGTTAGGTGGCTGAACATTTTAAAGTAAATATATGAAGATTTTTGTAATAATGGCTTTATTTTTAAACCTGAAATGCATCACTGTTCTGAGAATCTGTTCAACCAATGCATATTCCTAACTGCATGCAAACCCACCTGCGGTACTGAGGGTACACAGACTTGCACCACAAGCAGAATCTTTCACCCCACCTGTTCTAAGAGCCAAGAATTTTGTTTCCTTGGCATCGATACCAGCATGGCTGTATCTCGCTGTCACTCATCTCTAAGAAATTAATGCATTAGTAGAACAAGAGCTACCCTCTTACCAGCATAATTCTGAGTTACTAGTGTCACTAATATGAAGGTGGGAAATTGAAGATTATTTTCATAATTGCCACCTACTCTGACGGAAACAGAATGAACTGCTTTTTTTAAGTGTCAATGAAAATATCATCTCAAACATATAATCTGAATGATTCATAAAGCACACTGAAAATTTGCCCTTGCTCAAAGGCAAAGAAAAAAATTTCATAAAGAGTTAAGTAGGTAGAAGTGGGGATAAAAATAGATTCTCAAAGTATCGGGCAGCAATAGGTGATGGTAAGAGACACTTCCTCTTAAATAACAATTTCTTTTCAGGATCGCTTGAGTCTTTCAGAGTACATCTAAAATTTTCCATTTATTTTCTGCTTCTCCAACTGCCTGGATGAAAGGCACAATAAGATTTAGTGTAGATGACTTTAATGTAAATGTCATTCGAAGAAAAATCCTGTATCTCCAGGGCAAGAAAATCAACCCCTAACCTTAACTCACAGTTGGTCTATAATTACCTTTCAAAATTAGGTATTGGAAGAACATATTAGGCTTAATTCCACAGAATATTTTTAATCACTATTTAAATCATCACTGACACCTCCTATAATTATAATTTTCTCAGATAATTTTATGAAGAAATCTAATGATTCTCAGGGATTGTTTAAGGAATTTCCAAAGCCGTGCATCACGAAGACAAAAGAAGTGCTGTGTTGCTTTGCTGAGTGATTTTCTAAGTGAACGAAGAAGAGTCAAAAGCTTGAATTTCAGTGTTTTATAAAAATAAAATAATCTATTAAGCAAAATTATTTAGGAATTAGAAATTAAGTTCAACATTACTACAGGTTTGGTTTGACTCAGTGCCAGCCATCTAAAAAAACAGATGGAGGGAGGGGCCTCGAGATGGCAAAACAGAAGGACGTGGCGCTCATCTCCTCCCACAAATGAAAGATAGATGGGGCCACTTTTCCGATGGCACCCCGTGCTTCTTTTTCTTGCAAAAATAAATAGCAACCAAAAAAGGAATAGGCAGAAGACCAACAGAGTGAAACTGAGAAAGCAGAGAGGTGAGCGAGTGCCTAAGCTGGCTTTGCAGAAGGGTTTCTGCTGGACCTGAAGCCCTTATTTTTCCTGCTTTGAAGTCTGCGTAAGTTTTAGGAAATCAGGGAAAGCAAGTGCAAGATAAGGAACCTTTTAAGAGATTCTCCTCCATGAGACTGAAATTCCAATGGGTTTTACCCCAATGTAAGGGTGAAAAAGAAATACCTCAGGCATAAAAATGCAGTAGTCTCACCCCTGGCCCTGGTAAAACGGGCAATGAAGAGATCCCCCGAGAACTTGTAACCACAGTCCAGGTTTCAGAGGTTAGCAAGCCAAACCATGTGCCTGCATGATCCACAAAAACGTTACTGAGCATTCACAGTGATTCTGCATTAGCAGTTAACTAATGGAACTAAGCAGATGTGAACACCAATTATCTCTGGAGATCTCAAATATTCTTTTGGATGAAATTCAAAAGAATATTAGCAGCTTGAGTCAAAAAAAAAAAAGACATCACAAAACACACAAGGAAGCAACACTATAGGCAAAAGCAATTTAAAAAGTAAATGTTAGGATCACACCAGCAGAGACTGAGGTTTTGAAATTATCAGAATACTAAACATTCTACACAGAATGTTAGATAACTATTACAATATATAAACAGAACTATAGGGAAAGTTGAAACTATCAGCAAGGAAATTATAGGGAATGGCAGAATACATATGAAAATAAATTGAATTTCTAGAAATGAAAATATAATTAAAATCTGACACTCAATGGTAGATGAAACAGCATAGTAAGCACTGCCAGAGAGAAATAATTAACTGAAAGATGAATCCAAACAAATTATTCAGAACATGGCATAAAAGACAAAGATACGAACATTCTTTTTAAAGAGATTAGGGAAATGTAAAAAAGATTGAAAAAATGTGACATGTATCTAACAGAAGCTCCAGAAAAATAAAATTGAGTAACAGGGAGAATTCAGAAGGATGTTAAAACAGACAATGGGCCAGAATTCTCTAGAATTTTTGAAAGTCTCCAAACTTTAGATCCAGAAAGTCCAACAAGTACCAAGCATTCTAAAGAAAAAAAAAAGTAAATATGTGTATATATTTATAAATACTTTAAGTATATTCTGTATAAATCTACACAATTAGATGATATATCTCATGTTGGAAAACAAGACACTAATGATCATGAGATCTTAAAATAGATCACCTTGACTTTTTCAGAGCAATAGTGAAAGCTGGAAACCAAGTACGTTCAACATGCTAGAAAACAAAACAAGCAAAAAACTACAAATCTAGAATTCTATAACCAATGATGAAACCCTTCAATATTGAAGGGAAAATAAATACATTTCAAGATGAATAAAAATTGAATTTGCTTTCTGCAAATCTGCACTAAATTCTAAAGGATTTCTACTTCAGAGATGGAAAATTACCCCAAATAAAAGGAATAAGATGCAAGAAGCGATGAAGAGCAAAGACAGTGACTATGAAGGCAAATCTAGGTGAATATTGTATAAAGCACCAATTACAAAGCCTTTGAGGATTCTTCTAATATACAATTGAAATATATAATAAAATAGCATATAATTGAGAAGGGGATAAACTGAGTTAGTGTTTTATGGACCTTGTGTTGTCCTAGAGGAAGGTAAAGATTTTAATAACAGAATTTTATAAATTAGGAATTCATGTCATTAATCTGTACAGAAATCAATAAAATAAATAATTGTATAAAATTTAAAGCTACTGAAGAAGAAAAGCTGATAAAAGATATAATTTAAAGGAAAAGAGAACATAGCCCAGGAAATATATTTAGGGGGAAAAAGCATAAAGACATAAATACATGTAAGAGTTAAGTATGGATATTAAAATACAGAAACATAAAAATACAGAAAGTTCGACAACAGTACAAAATAAGGTGGCAGATTTAATCCAAATATATCAATCATCACATTAAATGTCAACAGAGTAAATTCTGCAGTTAAAAGACAAAAATTATAAAAATGGATATGAAAAATATAGCATGCATGTGTGTCTATATTATGTATATATGTAATCTAAAACATGCACAGAAAAATTCAAAGTTAAAAGGTAGCAAAAGATAAGTACTAACAACAAAATAGTTGGTGAGCAAAATGAAAAAAATTTAAATTACAAGAGATAGTGACAAAAAGTTTAAATCACCAGGATTTATAGCAATCTTATATTTGCATGCATCTAGTAAAATTATTTCAAAATATATAAAGCAAAAATTGACAACATAACAAGAAACAGAAAATTCCACCATCCCAATGGCGTATTTTAACACCTTTCTTGCTGATCAGATGAGAAAACAAGAATAACCCCCAAAACAAAAGATGCTCCAGCTGATTGGTAATGGTGGGGGCGGGGGGCGGTGGAATACCAGATAAAGCTATGTAGCAAGATACAATTTCACATCCAACAGTTTGGCAGAAATTGAAAAATCTAAAAAAAGGACATAGAGCAACAGCAACTCTCATCTATTTGCAACTCTTTAGAAAACATTTGGCATGTGCATCGCCTTTAATCCCACAATTACACTCCTGGAAACAGACTTCAGAGAAACTCTTGTACATGTGTGTCAGAAGATTTGTTCATGAAAATGTATTTCAGCATTTTTCAAAATCCCTGAAGTAGCAGTAGTAGAAAAGATAAACCGCGGTATAAACAAAGGAAAAGTATAAAGCAATGAAAATAAGAGAAACAATGAAAACAAACATAGCAATAACCAGACCATGAAAGTCAAAAATGTAATACCGAATAAAAGATGAAAATCACGGACAAGAACATGGATTATGACTCCATTTAAAGTTCAAAGCAGGCAAAACTAAAGAATATGAGTGTGTGCACGTCCATGTGTTCCAACCCACTACCGGGCTTACACTGGGTCCGCTAACCATGTCAACCAACACAACCCAGGAAGATCAGAGCATCTGACAGTGATAGTCAAGACATTAGACAAGGGCTGACTGAACCCAAGCCTCAGAACATTCTTCAGTCCTCCACAATGATTGCCCCAAGTAATACAGGCACCAATCAAGTCTGAAAGGAATTTGAGGTTCAAAGAAGGAATCAAAACTCAGTTCAGAAGCTGTGGCCCAAGAAACAGAAGTTGTAAGGGATTGGAAAGATTCTCTCCTTCGCATCTTCCAATTATTCCTCTTAGTTAAATACCAGTTCCTTAGCACTCTGAACTCAAGCCACCTTTAACAGGCTACTTATATTCCTCAACTCCACACTTTCTCCATTCCTCATTTTTTTTGACTATTATTGCTTCTCTAAAATTCTTTTTGCTGCATCTCAGAAAGTCAAAATCGTACTGATAACTCAAGGTACACGTTGTTGCGCTATGAAATTTTCCCCTTTTCCTGGTTAACAGTAACCTCTCAACTTGCAAACAGCATGATAATGATATGCAGAGCATTCTCTCCTGTATCACAGCTTAACAAAAGTCTGGGTAGAGAACCTGGTCTCCCAGGGAGACAGGTCCAGTCATTCTATTTGCATGCGCACTCCCGCCCCCTAGGGGCCGTGGCAAACAGGACTTCTGCAATGACAGATGCAGAGATTGAGGCTCCTGAACAAAGAGGAGTGATAAAAATTAGTCCACCCCATCCCTGCTCCTTGGGAAAGTGCTCGGGTGAGAAAAGTACACACTCTGAGGTGGGAAGTTAAGGTGTATGTGTTGCACAACTCAAAGAGCCAGTGACCTGGCTACCCCAGCCCTCTCATATTTAATTGAAAATTGAATATGCCAGCCTATCAGTTTATGACTTTGAAGAAAATATGCAAATGATACTGGTCTTCTCAACATCCGGAGTAGCAGTGATGTCAGTAACAAAATTACAGGAAACCATCCACAAAGGCAGTAGCCACTGAAATATGGATCGAGGTCACCAAGGGGCAGAGAGTGATGGTGCTTTTCTCAGCAAAGGCAAACAAGATGTCACTCATTTCTATTAACAGCTATCAGACGCTTAAACAAGCGATGCTAATAAGTGCAGGGAAGGTGAGCTTTTGAAACTCAATCTACCAGTTAGAAATGCAGATGCAGAAGAACGGAGACTGGAAAGAAGTGGCCATCGCATAACATTTTTCACATCCCTTATGTGCAGAGCCTACGGTTTTATTATTTATGAAAACCACATAGGCGGAACTGTCAAGAATGAAACAGAACTGCCAGATCTTAACCCAAGGATTACTATATTGTTTTGAAACCCCAGTTTTACTTCATTAGAGACTGTTCAAAGAGAATGAGTGTGATTATTTGTAACCATGCACCTGCCACTCTTTCTGCAGTGACCAAAAATTTGCCTAAAACCTCTGCAGTCTGGCTGTCAGGCTCAGCCTGCTGGGTGAGCAGGAAGAATCTCGTGGGAGCAGTGCACGGGATACAGGACATAAACTGGGCGTCTTCCAGCATCCCCCGCACCAACCCTGTGAGCTCTCTCCAAAACAGGCCAAGTTGAGCGCACTCATCTCAGTCCCTAATCAGAGTCATCAGTCAAGATTACATTAGCTCGCAGTTATGACATATTAAATAACATTACCACTGCCAGATTATTAGGACCAGTCATCGCCACGTCCCATTTGATCCAAGCCCTGCTTGGGTGTTGGCTGCAACTGAATTCTCTTTGGGAAATCTCAAGCAGCAGAGGTGTGTAAAAGATTCAGTGTCATTACATTTAATGAAACTGATCTTCGAATATGAAATTGCCCCCAAAAACTGTTATCAAATATATTGCTTTCATTCGTCATTTACCTACTCCAATGTCAGTTCAAAAATAAATCAGTCCAACAAATTTATTTCTAGTTTGTATGTTTCAATAGCAACTAATGGAAAACTTAAGCAAAAACCTGTTAAAATATTTGAGAATGTAAAGAGGATTATGAATTACCTTTGTTGAAAATGAAAAATAAAGGGGCATGTTAGCTGTGTTTGCACATTAATTGCCACAAAACTTAAGTTAAAGTTATGCTTATTCAGTCTCTTATAACCATAAAACTGATTTTGTCTACATCTGTTTACTAATAGGGGAAAAAATTGAAATATTTGTAACAATTACAAGGCTGTTGGTTTATAGCCTTAAGACTATGAATGTTATCAGAAACTATTTGTTGAAACAAAAGTTAAGTTCTAACACTGTAATGGGAGGCTGATTTTTTTTCTCACCAACCTTGAGGTAATTAACCTACACGCTATGATTTCACTAATCTAGCTCTAATTTACTTCATATAGAAGACTAGAAAGATCCTCTTAGAATTAAAAAGAGATGTAAAATGGATCGACTTCCAGAGCTGTGAGGACTGTAGACCTTCTATCCAATGATACAGCCATTCAGCTGCTGAAAATTTAAGCTCTGGAAATCGTCCCAAGGACAAGTGGGAAACGTCTAGTAAATTTCAGCAAGAACAACCAGAGCCTGAAGCCTCTGAACCATGACCTGCTCTGTCTCCATCACCCACCCACCCCCAATTCATTTATTGTCAACTTAGCTTCAGGATGTACGTCCTACCTCCCCATCTAGATGATCAATTCCTTGAAAGAATGGCTTTTTTTTTAAACTCTCATGTTTTAGGCCAGTGTAATACAAAAAAGTTCCAAATAAATACTTTCTAAACAAAATTACTTCCAGGGGTCCCTATCCAAGGAAAAGGCCAGGGATTTACAGCTGGGAGAATTCTATTGTTCTGGCTCTTGTGGTAACACAAACATAATGCGTAAAGCTATTATCCTCTCCAAACCCAGGAATCTTTGCTCAATATATGCAGGCTGTTGGAAATATACTCATTCCTCTGTAAATGGTGAAATGCTGAGAACTCCATGTGGAGGAGACACACGTTAGTGCACAATCCAATTCTGATACAAAGGAAGGATAAGCCCCTAATAACCAAGTATGAACTGTTCGCTTGCCAATATAGCCTTGTTCTTTAATACAGACTTGTGTTGTCTGTGGAGCCCTGGTCCTTGTGAAATCGGTTTGTCTGACGCACACAGAGGTATCAGTCAGAAGCACTGGAGAACCACTGGGCTCTTTGCTCAGTATCCATTTGGGTAACACATGGCAACTCCAAGGGAAAAGTTATGACGACTTAGTTTTTCAGCTTCTGGTGGAGTCACCCATGAGCACTTTCAAACAGCTGCTGGAGAAAATTGTGATCACCACGTGTCTTCCTGGGGTAAAATTAATTTGAAAATAAATTCAAATGAATTTGGTGAGGTTTACTCATGCCCAGGTTAGTTTCTCTGTAGAAAAAAAAAGAATATTCAAACACAGATAAGGACTCCATGAGCTGGGAGGAGAAAAGCATCCAGCATTCCTAAGAGGAGCAGAACGGCCTTAGGCAACAACGGCTCCTTGGAGAAGCCCAGCGTGCCGCAGCCACCAGGGCCCCAAGGCTGACTAGGGGCCTGCAGAGCTGAGGAGTAAATTTCAGTGTGAAGAGGAGATCTGAGTCCATTTCTCTGGCAGACGCCGTATGTTGACCAAGACACTATCAGCTTCATCTGATTTTGCCTACCTCTCTAGAGGATCAAGGAGCCAAATGCTACACCTGAGCTGTTCTGGCCAAAGAAATATAAGGGAAAGTCTCCTGGAATCTGTAAGAGATTTTCTCAATCACCCATGGCTTGTTCCACCCTCTTTATCACTCCTTCATTGAAAGAGGGTGTTACAAGGTAAGGGTCCAGAGAATTATCAAGAAAACAACTCTGGCGTCACTGAGCCACTGAAACAACCCCAGCAGACGCCTACTTCCGGACTCCTGATTCTGAGACAAAAACAACTTTTTATTAGTCCACTGTTGGTGAGGATTTCTATTTTTTGCAGCTGAAGGCATTCCTAACTAATTATACTGCCATACCAGGATGGGGAGAAGACAGTGCTTACAATTTCGACTGAGGCTTCCTACAGGACAATGTGGAACGTCACTGTGGAATTTATATCACAATTTTGTTTCCCACACATACCGTTCTGTTAGGCATCACATGAGAAGTCACCAGTACTAGGCTATCCACAATCTTAACTGCCCCACACAGCCCTGCCGTAGAGCAACCCTGTTTGTCTTCCAGATTCTCAGTTTGTAGTTTAAAGCCTTTGGCCTAAAATTCATTGTCAGTGTGGTCAAAGTGGAAAAAGTTGGCACTACACCAAGGCAACAGTAACACTCATTCCCATCAACAGGGTAAATTTAAACCCTGATAGCAGTGGTTGTTGTCCCCAGGTCAGCTCCATTACTATCACTGGGGAGCTTGTTAGAAATGCAAATTCCAAGGCCCCTGCAGGCGAAATGAATTACATGCTCAGTCCGAGAACCACTGCCCTGTAGCGCAAGGGCCTCTCAGGTGCAATGTTCCCTATTCTGGTACTTCCACGTTTTCCTTTTCTTCCCATCTTCTTCCAGTCTCTATTTTTCACCCTTCTCTGTTAATGTTAAGTATCTTCAGGTGATATTCAGATAATTTAGTCTCATTAGTTACTAAGAGAATTACAGACATCACTCTACGGCTCACAGGAGATGTGCCACTCACAGGTGAGAAATATGGAACTTGAAAGTCCCCTGTCCATGTGTGTCCCCACCCCCACTAAAGACACTGAACCCTGTTCTTCATTAATCCATCCTATATCCTGGCTCTTATTTCTCATGCTCTCCTATCTTAGTCCCTTCAAGGTTGCTTTAGCCCAAATACCATCCTTGTGGCTACAACAACAGAAACGTATTTCTCACAGTTCTGGAGGCTGGGAAGTCCAAGATCAAGTTGCTGGCAGATTCAGCATACAGTGAGACCCCACGTCCCAGTTCACTGTGGAAGGAGGGGTGAGAGGTCTCCCCTGAGTCTCTTTCATAAGAGCACTAATCCCATTCATGAAGGGGCCACTCTCATGACATGATCACCTCCCAAAGACCCCACTTCCAAATACCATTTCCTTGTGGGCTGGGATTTCAACATACGAGTTTGAGAGACACAAACACTCAGTAACATTTCTTTTTCTCCTCACTTACTGGTCAAACAGCTCTCACTTCATTTTCAAAGTAGCTCTTACCACCAACCATACCTCACTTCAATGTCAAATTATTATCCTTGCTTCTGCCTAAACCTCATGCTATTTTCATTTCCTTCTGCTAGGAGAGTGAAAGCTGGGCTTCGATGAGCTGTGGATATACAGCCTAGAGTCAGTCTAATTATCTTGTGCTAAAGACAAGGTATTATTGTTTCATCCATTTTTAATTGGCTGTCACCAGTCACAGAACATCCTGTTTGAAGAAGTTGAGCTCAGCGTGAACCACCCCCCAACCCTAGTTCCCTTTTACCAACCTCTAATTTGTGTAAATGTTCACATCACAAAGTTGTGTTTATCTGCTCCCCCACTGTGCATCCCCCCCGAAGATTTTTCAAACAGATATTCCTAATGTATTTTCCTTATCTCTTCAAGACTTTTGAAAATATGGTTCTGGTTGTATGCTCATTAGAATGTCATCGAACACTGTGCCTCCACCTGAGACATCAACAAGCACGGAGAACAGACCACCGCCAGGAGATCCCCGGTCGGGGTGTGAAGCAGAGTTCTCCCCAGGTACCATCAAGTGCCCTCGTTTAAACATCTAAAAAGCAATTTTTAGAAGGGCTATAGGACAGACATCTCCTCAGGTGGCAGCTGTTTGAAGGAACAATGAAGGGTTTAACAGAAGTGACACCTATATATGTCTGTACGTCCTCTTCCACGAGCAAAGCTACACTCTGCTAACCTCCACAGTCTCCTTTTTCCTTTGGTCCTGATATTTTTCTATTTCTGGTTTATTATGCTCTTTGAAGCCACCCTAAGTCCTTTTTGCAAAAACACATGAAGTCAATGATTTATTCTTAAAAATAGTCAATACTGTTACTTTCAGGAATGATTAAACATTAACAGCATAATTTATACAGTAATTTTAACTTTTCAAAGCATTTCATTAAATTCTTTTTTTGAAAGACACTTACATTCAACTCAGGAGCAGGTCTTTTCTTCTTTCAATGGATGAGGAATTAAAATCCAGAACATGACTTCCCCAAGGTCACGCATTTCGTTGCTATTAACAGTAACACAAAACAGCAATAGCAGCTCAGGGCGCTTGCTGATTACTAACCAGGACTTACGCTCAGGTCCCCAGACTCCAAATCCCACACTATTGCTTCTATACATAATATATCCCCCCTCACAGTCCTCCCGAGACAAAGTAACTAAGTGACTGGGTTACCGGGAAGGAGAAATAATGAAAAACCTGAGCCGATAATACACGTCATTAGTCACTGGTATACGACAGAATTTTCACTTAGTTGCTCTATTTTCTTAAGAAAACGTGGGCGAGAAACACGTAGGACAAAATAATGGAAAATCATTTTGGTCTTGGATCCACTCAGCAGGAGAACCAAGCCCAAGGACGTTACCTCAACAGGTTCGATCTGCCCTGCGCACAGCAAGCCAAAACGCTGAGATGCCCATGTTTGCAGCAGACGGTCTCCTCACACGGCAGCCAAGCTAGAAAACGGAAAAAGAAAGCTCAAATCCGTGCTCCAGAAAGCAAGGGGCTTGGGGTATTTATGGGATGAAGAACAGAGCAGCAGGGCGGTCTGGGGCCGGCAGGCGCGGGCGGCGTGGGCGGCGCGGGAGGCGCGGGGAGGGTGGGTAAAGATGATTGGGAAAAGCTGTGGTAATCATAGTTCTGCAAAGCCTTAACTAAGCTGCAGGCCTCTGCACGTGCAAAATAGAGGCTCTTAACAAGATCTGGAGGTAGAGTTTTCAGCCCTCCGAAGTCAAAAATCCACAAGGATGCTAGTGCACGCCCGTTGGAGGGTGGGTGGTCCTTACCAGTCTTAACCAGCTCAGTTAGAACCAGGCACAGCTGACTCCACGTTCCTGGAAAACGTCTTGTTGAGGCTCCGTGCCACTTGGAGGACATGCAGGTCTTCTGCAGACAACCTTGATTAGTGAAGGCAGGTGAAATGGATATGATTAATGATTACCTGCAGTTTCCATTACTACTCTCATCATGGCTGGGAACGCCAAATTACTCCCCCTTTAAATCCGCTTCTCTGTCTTCCACTCTGACATATGAACTTGGACTAGGTGGGTTGCTGAGCTCTGTGAACCCTGATGATGCTGCCTTTGAAATAATGTTCTTAGACCAGATGATCTCTAAGGTCCCTCTGTTCTAAGCGTTTCTGCTTCTGTGAATGAGAGGCCGTCAGGTCCTTTGAACAGATCTTAAAGTGCAACAACTGAGAGAGCCATGCTAATGATCATCAGGTTGGGCCTGACCAGTCTTAGCTCGGTGATGCCCTTGGTGCAGCAGAATCACCTGTAGCGCACATTTCTTAGTCCGCATGTCAAGATATTCTGATCCATGGACTACACTTTGGGAAATATTTATCCTCTCCTTTAAATGCTAACCTTGAATTTGGTGATTCACTGAAGTAATATCTGCTTCCAGTGGGTGTAGCTGGAGCTATTTGTCACCTCAGTTCTGGATGAAAATATTAATTGCCTTGTAAGACTTAATACTTTTACTTGCCAATGAAGTAAACAAGTTTTCTATTTCTAACAATGACATTAGTAAAAAAAATACACAAATAAATCATTTGAAGAGAATGAATTAGCTATTAAAACAGTAGAAAGAGAAATTACAATATTACATTCTTTAAATGCATTTTTAAGATCTTCACAAATATTAAACGGCATTTTATTGCAATAGAGACTTCCCCTTTCTGTAAAGATTCTCAGTCTCAACTTCAATATCAATTATTTATAAAAAATGAAAACATTAACTAATTTTGAGTAATCTTAACTATTAAAATAAAGGTTTGATTGCTCTATGTATGAAATGACAACATCTCTGATAAAGTAAAACATTTTGGAAAAAACTCAATCATACAAACGTGTTAGCAGAAGGAGACAATGGGGAACAAAATATTGAACAGTAAAGGCTTGGAGACAGGGAATTTCCAAAAGCAGAGTAAATCCCTATAATGCCAAAGGGGTAGTGTAGAATTCAGTAAAAGATGGTTAATAAACAATTTAAAACCAACTGATACATATCTGGTATAACTCACTGGACATGAGTAAAGCATAACGTATTTGTAGAGAGAATGCTACAGAAATACAGATTATCTTAAACCCTTCCTCAACTCAGTCCTCTGAGAGATTTCTTTTTAACCTAAACAGCTTTCCATACATACAATGGAAATCAGTGAAAAACTAAGACCCTTGTACTTGATCTTATTGTACTGATGTGTTTTCCCACAAGGTTTCTAATTTAATATTTTCGAAGCAACATAATCGTTCTTTGAGTCTTAATTTTTTTAGGAAATGTTTCATATTCTTTCCTCTAAGACCAAACCCAAGTCAATGAATTTTGATTTTTCAAGAGAAAAAACAGTATTTCCAAGCAAGGTTTCAGACTCTGTGATCTAACAGAGCAGTGCTTGGTCCACAGCAGATGCTCAATAAACTTCTGTTGAAAAAACAAGTGAATACAGTACCCATCCAAGAAACTATATTTCTGGTTTAATCATCACTTTTCTTTGTCAATTAATTCAATTTCTTAATTATTATTTTGTATCACATGGAAGGAAAGAACTTAACACGACAGAGAAAACTAAGTATAAGTAAGAGGTAAGTTGCTTCCTTTAAAAAGCTGAAAAATAAGAAATTAAGACAAATACATAAATAATTATAATACAAGATAGACTATGGCAGGTGCCCACAAAAAGATGCAAACATAGCTAATGCAGGTTAGATAGGAGAAAATTTTATTCAAGTAGGAAAAATATTTCATGGAGGCTGTTTTACTGGATATGTCTTGAAGGACTGGTGGAATCTGAACAGATGGAAAAAAGATGAAAGGCTATAGGGCACATATGAGTTTTTAAATTGCCAAATAGAAAAAAAAAATCAAATGTATCCAAACAAATACCAGTTAGAAAATAAATGGAGGAGACAACACAGAAAATACATGGAGGAGAAAATACAATTTACATGGCGAAATCTTGTAAAATAAAATGAAATATTTAGGCATAAACCAAGCAAAATATATTCAAAACCTATATGAGAAAAATGTTTAAAGACTCCTAAAGGACACAAAAGTAGACTTGAAGAAACACTCATTCCATGTTCTTGGATGTGTCATCACAAATATATCATCTTCTTTATAAATTAATATAAATAGTATTAAATACCTTTATAAATTTAATGTAATTTCAAAAAAAAAAAAGAATAGTCCATTTTGACTGGCCTAGGGTAGAGTCGGGTACAACTTGGCAGACTCGGAGCTTCTGGGTCACTGGGTTTCAGAGGAGTCTCTGGGTCTGACTGAATGGAATTGGCACAAACACCTCCAGCCAAGGGAACCCAGCAACAGGCACTCTTGTTGAGAGTGGAGTCATCCATGGACCAGGCTTGCTGCAGCCGGGACTGGATCTGCCTCACCACAAACTTTACTGAGCTGGAGAGCCAGAATCCAACAGCACAAGGGTAGTTGCCAGCAACGGCAACTTCAAGGATTTTCCACCCTTGACAGTGGAACTCTTGTTTAGACTCCAAAAGCCCCTCCAAGTTCTTTACCCAGGAGAAAGGGAGAAGGGGCAAGAGCGTGGTGACGCCCTCCCTGCAATATGCTAGGCACCCAGTTTTGATTTGTTTGAATTGTAATCATTTGAACCAGTCGAACAAATTGGGGTGGAGGGGGAGGGAAGGGTGAGATATGATCACTGCCTTAGGAGAAAAAACCCCCAGTGAGCCTGTTTTATTGGAGTCTCTGGGAACACCTGTGCAGAGGAAGGGCGGCAGATGTGGGCAGAGGGGGAGGTTGAGCTGGGATGCCAATCCAGGATGGCCCTGCAGAGTTCCAATTGAACAAAGGGGGACCATGCATTTGTTCCCTCTAGTTGGCCAGTTATTGGGGTGAGTTGTGTACCCTCAGGCAAGGCAGCTCCTTCCTGCAGGCAGACAGTGCAGCTCAGAGAAGGACTCAGGTGGGAGCCATCAGCAGCCAACACACCAGGAATCAGGGAGAATGAATGGCTTGTTTCTGAAGGGAAATCTGGGTGGCACACCACGGCATCCTTTCCATCCACATCCGCACCGCTGATGGTTATGAAGCTGGTCATGCCACCTAGATGTTTCTGCTCAATGTCATCATCAAAGTTATGAAATCAGTGTATCTGCACATCTCTGTATACCCCACAAATTTTAACCTAGTGATTTGTGCATATTAAATACTCAGTAGCTATGTACTGATACAGAGGTTCTGAGACTAGAGACCAATGAAATAATCAGATCATTACCAGTGATAGGGGAACCAGGAAGGGACGATAGTTGGAGAAGAGGTGAGGGGGGCCCATCTTGGACAAATTTAATTTAAAATGACAATGGTGCAGCTAGGTAACGATGTTCAAAAGGGGTTAAAAATGTAGGATAGCAGTTTTGGGGCACTTCAATGTTATACAAAATAATTTATGACAGCTTTTTCTCAGTTTTTCAGTGGAAAAACATCTAGGAGTGGACGGTGGAATAGTAGGTAAATATTCTGCTTAATAATTTTTATAGAAGATGCAATATAGTTAAAATAAACACCAAGGGTTATCCTTTCAGGGAAAAACAAAGTAAAGATTGTGACCAGAGGGGTTAAGGGTTAAGTCTACTCCATTTGTCTTAGGATTCAGGCCGTATAAGCAAAGAATATAATAGGGCTACATGCACAAGAATAACCCCAATCTCAATGCTCCAAGTCCTCATTCACGTAAAGAGCACAAAGTGTCAGCTTTTTCATATAGGATGTCCTTGCCCTAAGTATGCCAGAATTTTCCACACGTAGCATTTAAATGACCCCTATGCCTCACAGGAATGGGCCATTAATGAATTCACTTTCTCGGAGACTCCAAGGGTGTGGAGGAGGGCAGTAGGTGGTGTGCAGTGAGGGAAGAGTTAATCAAACACCATCAGAGCCACTACTTACAGCTCAGCGGTCTCCCTGCTCCGATGTTCTCTACTGATGCTGGCCTCGGACCTCGCCCATCCTACAGGAGCTGCCCCCAGATGTCTGTTCTCTCCAGTTAGTAGAGAAATTCTTTCCCTCTTTTTGTTCACTTCTTCAAAGATGATCTCACAGTGGAGCTGTTTTGAACCCAGACAACAGTCCGTTTTTCCTTCTCAGAGTTTGTGATCACTTACACAGTTATCTTTATCTTTCTTGAGTGCCTGGAGAACCTTGGTGGAGGAGGGAGGGGAGTTTCACTGTACAGGTGGCCTCTCAGAGCCCCAGCCAGGCTGCTTCTTTCCATGCATGTTAATGAGCCATTGTTCTATTCATCATCACCTTGTCTCAGTCCCCATTTCCCTCCTCTCCTCTTCCCACAGCTTCCTTTGATCCTAACAGGTACCCAAAGTGCCCCGAAGTATAAATCGCACAGTCATGCCCCTAATTGGGTACATCAAGACTGTCTCTGGTAGTTTCTTTGTACCAGGTAAGTTCCACCTAAAAACAAAAAGCACAATCTATTTTCAATATGAAGAGACAATGTGGTCTGAAAGCCTGGGGATAACAGTTAACCCCACTGAAAATCAATAAAAAGCCCTTTAAGGGCCACCATTCTCTTTCATGACATTTTTCTTAATGCTGGATGGCCCATACCAGCAGGCAGTCAGGTAATGGGATTGATTTTTATATAACTCTGGTCTAGGAACATGCAACCATTATAGGGAATGTGGAAGGTCTGAGGAGAAAAGAGAAAAAGGAATTTTCTTTGCCTTCTCTCTGGCTCAGCTCCCTAGTTCTTTCGCAGGAAATAACATGTGCACAAATAGGATGAGGCAGCATGTTTCTCAGCCTCTACATTTATTTGAGTGCTGGGTCCCCAACCCAGGTACCCCAGGGACCACCTACTCCCAACTCCGCCACTAATGTGCACTGCTGGGTGTGGGTGTAAAATGGAGAAAGGCATCAACCCCTTATAGGTCAGCACCATCCTCCAAGCAAATCTACTGGTGATTTAATGGAATAAAGTAGGTAAGGAGTTCAAAAAAATACAGAAAATTTTAAAATGAGGGATATCCCAAAGGAATTTCTGAAATTAAACATTTTCAGAAAACAATTCTCAGTCTTATCCAGGGATAAGCACAGTAAAGCATCCTCTCCAGTCAAGCGGAAGGCAGGGAAGGACAAACTGCTCCCCTTCGAGAGACCAGCACTTGGTCAACGCTCCTGACTGTGAACACCCCTATTGCACTTCCACAGCTGGCCACGGACTTCTACAACTGGCTTTCTTTTCCATTTCTACTCAGTTTCCACCCTTGATATGGGACTCTGCTGGCCTTCAACTCCACCTCCCAGATCACATCTTTATTAGGCTGGCTCTGACCTCCAATGACTGACATCATCTGTCCTGAAGACCTCTCTCTCATGAATAAAATGCCAAAGTCCATTGTACTCTGACTTCCATACGCATTGGTCCTGAAGAAAACATTCCTTTGTACATAGAAGAGTCAGAAACATTCTTCAGGAAGGCAGCTGTTTGCAAGAACTAGCAAATGATGACAACATATCAACTCAAAAATGTTATCCCAGGAGTAAAACCCAGTCAAAAACCCAGAACAAATAACTCAACTGTTCCTCCAAAAGGGCAGCTGTAGACAATGCCTGCATATGAGACATTGAAAAGTAAACATTCAAGTGATTACCTACCACCACTACTCCATGCGGTGCCTGGATATTTAACTTGCATTCTAGACAGGTAAAAGCTTCTTGGACTATATTTGAGTTCTACATCTTCTTAGGAGAAGCATACAGACAATACTCAGCTTATAAAGGACTCACCCCTTCTCCTGTCTACCCTTCTTCCTCTGTTCCCTCAACAATCTTGCAAAAAAATGTGTTACAACTCAGTTGTGACAGCAACCTGGAATCAGGCGAGACACTAAGCCACGCTCAGAAACTCGGAGAACTCACGATTTATTACGCCAACATACAGACAAACTAACACTCCAAGCTCTAGACCCTCTCTATAGGTTTACACAGGCCTTTTATAGGCTGCCAGTTTTACACTTTGCAACATCATATGCAAATCGAGTACAACAGAAGTTGACCAACCAGGAACAAACTTTGTAGAAATAGACCAATCAGGAGTGAGCTCCATGCAAATGAAGTACTACAAATGGACCAATCAGAAGTTAGGAAAGTGGACCAATCAGAAGTGAGAGTAATAACCAACCAGAAGTGAGAGTAATAACCAATCAGGAGTGAGAATAATAACCAATCAGGAGTGAAGGAAATAACCAATCAGAAGTGAGCTCAAGGAACCAATAGAATTCTAGGTGTAAGTTAGCCGCTTTAGAGGCAAAAAGTGAGATAGAGCCTCTGGGCCAGGGAACGGGAGGGTGGTAAGAGAAGAGCAGCAGCCCTGCCTGGGGGTCCTGCCGGTCTTTTTATGGGCCTTCCCGCCTCAACGTGAGAGCTCATTTCATCTAGCAGATCCCTGAACAGCCGGAATCTGACCACTGCTGCTAGCACAAAGTTAGAAAATAAGTTGGTGCTCTTGGGTGCAGAAGTGAGGAAAGGGAGTTAAGAAGTTTTAAGAGTTACGTGCATCACTTAGAAATGTTCCTTTTCCATCAAACCGAAAACCTTCATAACAAGGTATCTGTTGTTTTCTTAACAAGAAGTCCAAAAGTAAGTGGCCTTAAGATTGGTCCAACCACTCAGAGATTAATTTGAAACAGACATACGAATGGACTGAGGGCACCAAGGTCAAGAGGTCCACCCCGGAGGAAGTTGCAACAACCCAGAGAGAAGGGGCGAGGACCTGATCTCCTAAGAGTGAGAGCACATGATGAGGGGACAGAACCTTGGGGCCCTGGCACTGAAGGGATATGCAGGGAAGATAAAGGGGAAGCCAGGGTGGCCTTGGTGACTATGGCCAAGCCAGGAGTGCCATTAACAGGACAGCGAGGTCAGGAGAAACATCATTTGATGGAGCTGGAGAGAAGTGGGGAGAGAATTTTCACTTTCAAAGTGTTAACTTTTAATGCATTTCCTGACCTATTGATAAATAAATCAGGCAGGTGTTTGGAAATGTGAGTCTGCTATTGGGAGACAAGTAGTCAGGGGTGGGAGGTGTATCTATATACACAGTGTAGTCGGAGCCTAGAGAATGGATGCGGTCACCAGGGAGAGGGTGCAGAAGAAAGAAACAAAGAGAACGGAAGGGGATGGGAGGGGAAGGAAAGGGCCCCAGGCATAGAAACCTAGAGAGTGCCCACATTAAGACATAAGCTTACATTCTTCCCTCAGATAATCTTGTACACAAGTTACATGCGGGCAGACTGTGCCCTGTTCACTATTGTAATCCCCAGTGTCTCCCACAGCACACATAGACACTTAAATATCATTGGATGACTAAATAAAGCTAAAGGGAGGAGGCGAGGGAAGGACAGATCCAAAAGAAACCAAGCAATGCAATGTCTCTGAAAGAAAGAATTGGAAGGATAAAGTTGTCTGTGGTATCATTTCCTGCATCAGAATGAAACAGGATGAGGACAGAGAGAAAGCTCCAGGATTTGGGAGCTCATTCCAAATCTCTAAGGACAAGCACAGCTGACTCAGGTCAGAGTCAACATTGCAGTTGGATAACTGGGAACCAGCAGTTCAAAAGAAAAAAAAAGTATAGGTAATTGATATACTCATGTCTTTAAAGAATTTCAGCTCTAGTAAAGGAGAAAAGATAGAATTTGGCAAAGTCCCAGAGTTAAGGAAAATTTTTGCTTAATGTAGAATTTCCTGAAAGGTGTTTATACATGTTAGTAAACATTACAGAAGAAAACAAAAGGGAAATGGTGGGGTTTATGGTAAAATAACTTGGGGATATACTGAGTCAGCAAAGGTAAATTTCCAGCATTGCAGAACTTCTCAGAATGTTTAACAAACAAACTGATGAGTTCTAAATATTCAAAACAGGGATAACAGTATATAGGACACTCAAAATTATTTGACAAAGTGGTTCTTTTTTTCCACTGTGTACCTCCCAAAGCTAGTATTAGGTAGCTAGACTTTGGAAAACATGGTTTAAATGAAAGAGGAGAGAATTTTATAAGCCAAGGAGAAATAAGCAGTGAAAAAGGGAGAGGTTAAGGAAGCATTAGATAAAGAGGTACCTGATGGGAAAAGATTCAGAAAGTGTAGGAAGGGACAGAGTGAGCAGATAGAGAAAGGGAGGATACTCTATCCTCAGCTATCTGAGAGATAGGAAGAGAGAGGGAGATAGTAAGATGTCAGCGAAGTTTACAGGGAGAAAAAAAGTTGAGGCAGTTCATAGCAGAAGGCTTCATTCTTTGAAAAGAAAAAAAGTTAAATCTGTAGAAAGGGTAAAGGGCAGGATTGGCTAAGGGAAAAAAGCCAAGAAGCCACAGACCTGGGAGGGGCACCAGGGACAAAGGAAACAGAAAAAAGGAAGGTGGGACAATATCAGTTTCAAAAATGTGTTTTTATTAACTGTCAAAATTACAATTATACATGAGCTTTGGCCTAACATTTCACTTTAATGGAATTTACCCCATTAGATATATCTGCATGAGTCTGTAGTTAGTTGGACGAGGATGTTCATGACAGTGTTATTTATAGTAGCAGAAAAAAAAATGTTTAACAACTATATGTAAATTAAGAGGAATTGATAAATAAGGCCAAATCCTTACATCAAAACACTAGGTAAGCAGACAATAAGAACGTACTGACTTGAAAAAATTAAAAATAGAATTACCATATGATCTAGCAATTCTACTCCTGGGTATATATCCACAGAAAATGAAAACACTAATTCAAAAAGATATATGCACCCCAATGTTCATAGTAGCATTATTTACAATGGACAAAATACAGAAACAACCTAAGTGTCCAACAACAGATGACTGGACAAAGAAGAAGTGATATGCATGTACACAATGGAATGTTATTCAGGCGTTAAAAAGAACAAAATTTTGCTATTTACAACAACACAATAGACCCAGAGGATACTTTATGCTTAGTGAAATAAGTCAGACAGAGAAAGACAAATACTGTATGTCTTTGCTTACATTTATATCTAAAAAATAAAATGAGAAAAGAAATATAACAAAACAGAAACAGACTCATAGTTACAGAGAACAAACTAGTGGTTACCAGTGGGGAGAGGAGCCAGGGGACGGACAAGCTAGGGGAAGGAAGTTAAGAGGTACAAACTATTAAGTATAAAATAAATAAGATACGAGAATGTAATGTACAGCAGAGGGAATATAGCCAGTACTTTGTAATAACTTTAAATGGAGTATAATCTATAAAAGTATTGTATATCTGAAACTAATATAATATTGCAAATCAACTATATTTCAATTTAAAAAGTACTGACTTGGACAGATGTCCAAGATATTTTATTAATGACTAAATCAATTTATAGAATAATTTGTATAGGATGAACCCATGTGAAAAAAGTGTGTGTCCGTGTGTGTGTGTGTGTGTGTGTGTGTGTGTGTGTGTGTGTTTGTGTGTATGCCCAAAAAAATACCTGGTGGTTGTACATTCAAGTAGATATTTGTCGGCTATAGGTTTGGAAGAGCCCAGGCTGGAAAGGAAGGGGGAGTTTTTACTTTTTACTTAACATCTCCCTCTCTGGATATTTTAGGGGGAGGAGCATGGAGTACATGTTTGTTTCTTCCTGAGCCAAAACTCTTGAAACCCTCTTCTCCTCTGCAGCATGGCGTTGCCCATAGCTCCAGGAACCTCCTCTGTGATCAGGCCCTTACAGATCTCTGCCTAGATCTGCTGACAGTTCACTTTGAGACTCCAGACAAGTCACTAACCCTTTCTAGGTCTCTGATCTTCAGTAGATCATCACAAGAATGTCACCCAGCTCTAGGGTTAATTCCAATTCTATAGCAAACAGTCTATAAAGAGGCATGCTGGGATGAAAACAAAACATTAACTGCAGAGTAGAAACAAGTTTTGGTTTCTAATAAATAATTTAAAATGGATTCCTGGAACATAAGTGTATTTATAAGTAAAGCCAATAAAAATACAGATTTGGAAATTATTTTCATAGAAACACAATGTTGCCCGAATTAGCCTTTTATTATTATTTATTCTCTGAATTCATATCTTCTCTCTCATTATTATTTTATTTACCTTCAAGGAGGAATTCATTGTCTCATACTCACTTTTCATAAAATCCAATCAAACTTAGCTGCTACAGTTAGAGTGCAGATGTTTCTTATAACCACTAGGGGTCAGACTACTACATTAATACAAACCAATCCCAACTTGAAAAGGAGCATTAATTGGTGGAGGGCTATGCCAACTTACTTTCCTGCATAAAAAGGGAAGGCTGGTCATTTGAATTAAACATTACATAAAAAAAGATAATGAGAAAGAATGCATTTGACAAAAGAGACTCAGAAAGTTGAAACTATCATATATAATAAATATTATATAATAAAGAAGTTCATCCTTAATAAAAATTTCAATTATTCACTTGCTCTTTCTGGTTGGCAAGATATGACTCCAGTCTGAGTGGGTGCAGATTGGAGAATTAATCATGGAGCTGGGCAAATGCTAAGAGAGCAGAAACAACTAAAATCATAAAACATGTCAGCAAAAAAGGAGAAATTCTCATTTTTAAAGAATGGATGGCACGACTAGCAGAGGATTGAGAGGGATGGCAGAAACATTTTTCCAATCGATGTCAGCCATGGTAATAATAAATCTGAACCATCTTACAGCAATGAACGTGTTCAGGGATACGGGCAGAGGGCAGCCCAAGACTGGGTCTCCCTTTCCATCCCAGGTCTGCTACAAACTGACCCTGTGGCCTTGAACATGGAACTTGTCTTCTTTTGATCTCACTCACCACATCTTCAGAATAAAGAAGTAAGATTATATTATTTCTAAAGAATCTTCAAGCCCCCAAATTAAACAGATTTATCTGGAATCGTATTTCTTTATATAGTAAGGAAAAAATCTGCCAAAGTTTTAAAGAAGATTTTGACTGTCAATATATATTATTATAAAGTTTCATCATTAAAGTGAAAAAACTGAGATCATAGATCATATCCAATGTCAGACAGAGTTAAAATAATACACAAAAAGTCAAACCTGAATTTGTTTACATTTTTAATGACCAAGTATTCTAAAGTAAATACTCTAAGCATACATGTGAAAATATATGCAGATCATTCTCTGGAATGGTGAAGAAAAAATTCAGAAGTAGTTACCCGTTGGGGGTGTGGTAGAACTGGATGGATTTGGGTTTGGGTAGGATGGGTATAGGACTATAAAGTGTGTTTCTTCATATGTTGTTTTGATATTGTTGCCCATGTGAATTTAGTAGCTATTTTTAAAATTTTTAATTAACTTAAGAACTTCATAGATGGGACAAAAATGTATGTCAGCATGAAAACAAACACAATTAAAAATCCCCCTGATTAGAATGGGGATTAGGAATGGATATAGGGATATCTGTTGCTAATATAAGTTGGTAGTAAAAGAGTGATACTGTGTTTTAAAAGGACTGCATCAGATTACCTCAGCCAAACTGGTCCTGTCAGGATGGCTATATCCAAAATTTCTACCTGGCAGTTCTATGGCCTGAGCCCCAAGCCCTCACTGGGCTGCTTGTTCCTGAGCCTCTATCTCCAGAGAGGCACTAAATCAGGACAAGTACTATTCCATCCCCCTTCTTTCTTCACACACACACACACACACACACCTGCACACACAAACATGTTTCTTTGCAAAGTCTTTATGAATATTAACCTGTTCAAATAAACAGTGGAGAGGATCACAAGCCAATCAGTTCTATAAAGACCTGAACCCTGAATCCCACACTTCCTACCATACAGGTTTAATGCAATTCCCATCAAAACTCCAGCAAGATAATCTGTAAATATAGATGAGATTATCTTAAAATTTATATGGAATGGCGAAGATCTAGAATAGCTAAAACAATTTTGAATATAAAGAAGAAACTGGGAAAATCAGTCTCATTGATTTCAAATTATTCTATAGCTACAGTAGACAAGAATTTACGGTGTTGATGGAGAAACAGACACATAGCTCAGTGGGACAGACTGGAGAGCCCAGAAATAGATCTGCACAGATTTATGTCCAATTTATTTTTGACAAAAGTACAAAACCAATTCAGTGGAGGAAAGATAACCTTTTCAAAAACAGTTCTGGAATAATTGGACCTCAACCTCATTAAACAAAACCAACTCAAAATATATTAAAGATTTAAATGGAAATGTAAAACTAAATACTTTCAGGGGAAAAAAAAAACAAGAAAAAAACAGGAGAAATGCTTCCAGATCTAGGACTAGGCAGAGAATTCTTAAAGTTGACACCAAAAGCACAATCCATAAGGGAAAAAAATGATATATTGGACTTGATCAGAATTAAAATGCTTCTTCTGTGAAAGACCATATTAAGAGGATAAAGAGAAAAACTACAGATTGGGAGAAAACAGTTGCAAACCATTTAGCTGACAAAGGGTTGGTACTTAGAATAAACTTGAAAACTCTCAAAACTCAACAATAAAAAATCCAGTTAGAAAATGGGCAAAGACATGAACAGACATACTACTGAAGGGGATATACAAATGAGTACATGAAAAGATGCTTAACATCATTAATCATTAGGGAAATGCAAATTCACTAAAACCTCACTAAAACATCATGACACAGCAGAACGGCTAAAACTCTTAAATTGTGGCTATGCCCAATTCTGGCAAGGAAGTAAAGAAACTGGGCCTCCTACGTTGCTGATGAAAATGTTAAATGCCCAGAGAAAAGAAAACATGTATTCACACAAAACCCTGTACACAAATGTTTCAATGCACTTTGTCATAGCCTAAAACTAAGCATAGCCCAGATGTCCTTCAGTGCGTAAACGGTACCCAAACTCTGGCGTGTCCATGTCACATGATACCACTGCTCAGTAATAGAAGGGAATGTTGCAACGATAAATGCAACAACTTCAGTGCTTCTCCACAGAATTGTGCTGAGTCCAAAAAGCCAACCCCAAAAGGTTACATACTGTATGATTCCATTTATGTAACATTCCTAAAATGAAAAATGTACATACAGAGGAACAGATTAGTGATTGCCAGTGGCCAAGAATAGAGTTGGGGAATGGGTGGGGGGAGGGGCAGGGAGAAAGGAACGATGGCGATAAAAGGGCAGCTCAAGGATCCTCGTGGAGATGAAACGTTCTGTGTCTTGTTGTCTGCATGCCAATATTCTGGTTGTCATACTGTGCTTCAGTTCTGCCATGTCTTACCATTGGAGGACAGTGAATAAAGGGTGCATGGTATTGCTCTGCATTATTTCTTGCAACTTCATATGAATCTATAATAATCTCAAAATAATAAATTTTTTGTGATACATATATGCACACACACACAATACAAACTATGGCTACAAGTTCAATTACAGAAATAAGGCCAGCCGCAGCTATGTATACTTTTTCCTTACTAGTTGTGTGTGTGTGTATGTGTGACCACAAGTTATTAAGCTGTTGTCTATAAATTCTAAATCTACTCTTGTCTCTGCTCTGTGTTTGTAGGACTGGGACTCCACAAATCACATTCCCACTTTTTTAGCCTCTTCCCTCCTGAGCCACCAGTAAGGGGTGACTTAGGGGGACGAAAAGCCTGGAGGAGAAGGAAGAGACTTCTTCCTTCTCATTTTCTTTCTCTGGGCTTCCTCTCTGTTCCACGGCCCTCTGCACATCACACAATAAGATGTCTTCTTCACCTATGAGTAGCAAGGCCTTCCAGTAGCAGCAGTTGAATCCAATTTGCATTCTCCCAACACTTGTAAAACCGGTCATATAGAACAGATATCAGCAAACTTTGACTGCTAAGGGCCAGATAGCAAATATCTGAGACTTTCCAGCCAAGCAGCCTCTGTAGCAATTACTCAACTCTGCCACCGTGGCATGCCAGCAGCCGAGACAGTAAATGCACGGGCGTGGCAAGTGTAACTTGATTTAGAGACACTGAAATTTGAATTTCACGTAATTTTCACATCTCACAAAGTATTATTATTGTTATGGGTTAAACTGTATCCTCCAAAAGAAATGCTGAAGTCCTAACTCCCTGTTCCTGTGAACATGACCTTATTTGGAAATAAGGTCTTGGCAGATATGATCAAGATGAGATGAGGTCACTAGGGTGGGTCCTAATCCAACAAGACTGGTATCCTAATAAGCAGAGGAAAATATCCTGTAAAGACAGAGATACAGAGAGGAGAACGCTATGTGGAGATAGAGGCAGAGACTGGAGTTAAGCGACGGCAAAGCCAAGAATGCTAAGGACTGACAGCCACCAGCAGAAGCTAGAAAGAGGCGAGGAAGGGTGCTGCCCAGAGTCGCAGAGGGAGGACAGTCCCACTGACAGCTTGATTTTGCATTTCCAGCCTCCAGAACTGTGGGAGAGTAAATGTCTGTTATTTTAAGCCACCTGGTTTATGAAATTTTATTACAGTGACCTTAGGAAAAGAATACAATTATTCTTTTGATTTTTCTCCAACTATTTAAAAATGTAAAAGGCATTCCTGACTCACAGTCTATACAAAAAAAACCAGTGATCTGGTTTTAGCCAATGGGCCATGTCCTAGGGCCTTCCCAACCCAGAGACACTAACACCAGCCAAGTTGTGTCCCCAAGGTCTAAGTTTTTGCTCCCTACTACTAAATGTCAATAATTCTAACAACTTTCCCCTTTTCCTCCACTCTTAGGGGAAGGTAGCTACTTTCTGTAATTGCTGCCTCCATTATACTTTACTGTTCTCTTTTTCTTCTTCAGTTATCTAGTTAAAACCTTCATATCTAGTTAACAATTATTTGTATTAATTTGCAGTATATATAAACAGCTCATACAACTTAATAACAAAAAAACAAACAACCCAATCCAAAAATGGGCAGAAAGTCTAAACAAGCAATTCTCCAGTGAAGACATACAAATGGCCAATAGGCACATGAAAAAATGCTCAATATCACTAATTATCAGAGAAATTGCAAATCAAAACTACAGTTAGAATGACCAATTCAAAAGTCTACAAATGATAAATGCTGGAGAGGGTGTGGAGAAAAGGGAACCCTCCTATACTGCTAGTGGGAATATAGTTGGTGCAGCCATTATGGAAAACAGTATGGAGATTCTTCAAAAGACTGAAAATAGACTTACTATATGATCCAGCAATCCCAGTCCTGAGTATATATATGGAGGGAACTCTAATTCGAAAAGACACATGTACCCCAATGTTCATAGCAGCACTATTTACAATAGACAAGAAATGGAAGCAACCTAAATGTCCATTGACAAATTACTGGATAAAGAAGTTGTGGTATATTTATAAAGTGGAATACTACTCATCCATAAAAAAGAATAAAACAATGCTATTGGCAGCAACATGGATGGACCTAGAGATCGTCATTCTAAGTGAAATAAGCCAGAAAGAAATAAAAATACCATATGATACTATTCATAAGTTGTTTCTATAAAAAAAAAAAGAAAGAAAAAAACTATGAACTCATCTACAAAACAGACTTGCAGGCATAGTAAATAATCTTATGGCTACTGGGGAAAGGGAGTGGGAGAGATAAATATGGGAGTCTGAGATTTGCAAATGTTAGCCACTATATATAAAAATAGATTTTAAAGCAACAAACTTCTTCTATATAGCACAGAAAACTATATTCAATATCTTGTAATAACTTTTAATGAAAAAATATTAAAATGAACATCTGTATGTACATGCATGACTGGGACATTGTGCTGTACACCAGAAATTGGCACATTGTAACTGACTGTACTTCAATAAAAATAATTAATAAAGTAATTACTGACATGGGGGGGATTATCTGTAGTAAGTTCTCTTTGTTAAAATCACTGTGTGATTTCCGTCTCCTGACTGGTCTCTGACTGGTATGATTTTCTTTTTTAAAAAAAGTCTTCTGAATTTTGTATAAAGTGCACTGACCATCAAGGCTTTTCGCATGTCTTGGTAATTATTAAATTTAATCTTAGGTAATTAAGACAACTCTTTGCAGAGTTGAAATTTCTGACATAAAAATTGCATACTTTATTTGTCACAAACTTTAATTAATAATCATTCTTGCTTAATAGACTTGTTCCTCTGAGGATCCCCAAGTGCTTTGGAAGAACTGAGAAATTAGTATCATGTTATACTGAAGCAGGAATGAAGCTGCCAGTGTCTTATAAAGTTTAATGTGCACCTATCCTTCAACTCAGAAATTCCATTCTAGGTATTTACCCAAGGGAAAAAAAAAATATGTTCACAAAAAAGCCTAACACAAAATGTATAACTGAATCACTACGCTGTACACCAGAAACTAACACAACATTGTAAGTAAAAATAATTTTAATTAAATAATATTTTAAAAAGAAGCAGAAGTCACAAAGAAGTTAAAAAAATGGTATGTTACCAAGCTGCCCATAACTTCCCCCAAAACACAGCTGGTCACACAGGAGGGTTCTGGAGACGCCGGTGGGTCAGGGCACTCTGGAATGTAGTGCAGAGGAATTTATCGTCTGGATCCTTCCTGTCACTTCTCTCTCCCCAGGTGACATAAATATCACTACACTGCTTAGTGTCCTTCCTCAGCCCCTTCAGGGGCACCAAGAGAGCCAGAGCCCCTGCGGGCCCAGTGGCATCTGACCTGGGCACAGCTCCACAGTAAGAGTGACACAGGATGTGCCAGAGCCCACTGCTCACCCCAGGGAAGGTCAGAGACAACTCCTGGGAAAGAGGATAACTTGCCCATAATAGCGGCAGCGGCCAAGCCTTATAACTGGAGGAGTGGCAGGACGTCGGTTTAGCAGCCAAGAGCTGGGGACAGATGAGGCTGAGCAGCTACAGGCTGGTCTGCAGATGCACCAGTACAGTTTAGTAAGATGTTTTTTCTAACACTCAAAACCATGCAATAATGGAAAAGTCCAGCTCTTCTCAAACATGAAGTGTACATGAATAGCCCAGGATCTTGTCAAATGAAGCAATTCCATATTCTTAACTAACTCCCAGGCGTTGCCTGGCTGCTACTCCCAGATGACAACTGTGAATATTCAGCGGATGGTCTGCTTCACAGAGTCGTGAGTTTTACATCCCTAGATGTTTCAGCAGATCCTGCATTGATTGACCTTCCGTCACAAAAAAGGGCAAAGATTTCACAGAAAGTTCTGAGTGGGGTGAAAGACCATTAGAGAACCTTCCAAATCTAAGATTTTGATTTATTTCCAAAACATGATAAATACTAAACCAAGGATGAACAATAAAATATTTAACAAAGAAGAAATGCCTGGATTACATTGTATTCATTGCCCACTCCTCAGTGACTCTTTATCAGACCTAGAGCACAATTAGCCCAGACCCTGATTGAAATTTGGAGTTTTGTCTAATGACAATTGACCAAGGACAGATTGTAATTCGGTCAGTAATTAACAGGTCTGATGCTTTTCTCATCATTTCCCCCCCCCCCCAATATCCTTCCTCATCCACAACAAACTCAAGCAGTAAATGCAAAGATGTTAAAAAGTATAGACAAGACACCTAAGATCATTAGAGACTTTCTCCATCACAGATTTATGGACCTTGAGTTAAATTCAAAGTAAAAATGCTTTCGTTTTATTTCATTCCCTAGTAGATAAAACCCGAAACAAAATCTCCCCAATCCAGAACCTCAGGGAGTGAGAGTTTCTGGATAGCTGTGTTTCCTAGAGAGATGAGAGTCAACGCCTTAGAACTGTATGTTTCTCCCTTTTTTTAATCTAATTATTCATAACCACTTAAAACTGCTCTAAGAATTTGAATTACAGATAGTTACTTCTATTTATTTTTCAACTAATTTCTCAAAGTCTCATATTGTCTAATATCAGGAGGCAGGACATCAGCCTCTTTAAGCTTCCTCCACGTACACACTGTCCCCTAGGGCTGGGGCTCCCACACTCGGAGAGCCTCCCGGCTTTCACGCTCCAGAGTCCAGGCTGGCTTATAACTGCCACTGCTCCTCTCTGCCACATGGTGGCACTGTTGAGAACTGGTTCTACCCCGCGAGCGCGCCCACTGCTGCAAGGAGCCTTTGTGATCTAGACCTCAGTCAAGATTTCCATGATTTCCTGAAAAAGACCATCCCATCTCCCAGTGCTGAGCTCAGCCGCACGGTTGCAGCTCTTTGTGTCTTGCTCTTTCTTGTCACACGCGCCTAATTCCTGGTCGCCAGTTAGCCCCCACGGATGCTGTCAGGGACTATTTCCAACATCCATCACTTCGCAGACTCAGAATCCTTTTCTCTTTCTTCCCCAAAGAAGGATGTACAGTTAGCGTTTAAACCCTCAAAAGACAAAAGGTCTTATTACACCCCTCTTTCTTGTGCAATTGGCCTTAACCTTTCCCAGGAAAGCTAACCTCAGTGAGTTCTAAGTGTCCTAACCTAGCCTCCCATTCACTTCCCTGACTTCTTAGGCAACATACACTGAACACAATCTAACTTTGTATCCATCTCTCAAGGCCAACATCATGGTTTGGTTTGGTTTAGTGTTTGTTCTTTGGGGGTTAAGTATACAAATGCCTTGTAAGTTAGAGAGGTGATCTAACTTAGCTCATATGACAGAGCTGGTGTTTGGGAGAGCCTTGATTTCAACTCCATCTCTGGAGGGAAGCTCACCCCAAGGCCCCCCTGCCCAGGGCTTCCTGACACAGGCCATCACCCTTCTCCTCCAACCTTACTCCTTCTTTTTTGACTTGCATGTCTTTATGCACCAGCTAAATTTAACGATTGCCTTTTCCCCACATGTGAGTACAATTTTTTATCTCTGTGCCTTTCTTTGCTCATATTGTTTCCATTTTCCTACCTTGCCCTTTATTTCATTTCTGCCTTTTCAAACCTTAATCATTCTTTAAGGCCCAATCCATACACTAACTCCTCCTTCAAACCCCTCCCACTGAATGTGACCATTTTCTCCTTTGAATCCCATGGCATTTTATGCAGACTTTCCTTAGAGTGATTTCATTCCTACCTTACAGACACTGAAGGACGTCTTGATCTCGGCAAACATGTATCTCTTTAATTTTTTATTGCCTGTAGCATCTAGAATAGCATTTTATACTTAATAAACATTTAGTAAATACATGTTGAATGGAAATTCACTGCCAAAAACATCCCTAAAATTTTAGTAAAATCCTTCTTCCAACCTGAACTTGGTCCCTCTTGGTGTACTCTAATCCAGGAGGATTTGATACAAAAAAAAAAAAAAAGGAAATACAAAACAGGAAGTAAAGGAGGATATTGAGGGCATTTTTTATATGTTGCAAAAAACCCAAGTTGTTCTAAGAGCTGAAAACAACTATTGACAAGTTCAGTGACCTCACAGCACAGGAGAAAACCATCTGTCCCTGCAGCTGAGGAGGACAAGTGGGAACTGCGGGCAATGAGAAAGGGGATGCCATTCCATGGAGATCATCACACTCTCTTCCCTTGGGTACCACGCTGCCATGCTCAGTTTGCCCAGGACTTGGTCTCTTTATGCACTTTCTCCATAGGACGGTGGCTCTTGCCACCTGGGCAATTTGTAGTCCACTGGAACTGACCAATGAGGGGCAGAGACAGGCACTGGTTAATGCCATTCAACCATCATAACACATTTCCAACTTCTGACATTGTGCAGACTGTGAGTGACAGGCAGTGGTGACTGAATAGAACCTGAACTTTGCATTTAGGTGCCTCCTGGGCCATGTGATGATTTCCAAGACTTGTAAATAAAATCAAATACACATTTGCTTGAGAGGCATAAGAAATCACCCTGAACTAATGTCTCTCTTTCTGCTTTTCTTGATGGTGATCAGAAAACTCCACAGGCAGCCTCAGACCTCATAAGGGAGGTCGCTGCTTGTCATCTTTTGCAGTCCTTTTGAAGATGAAAAGAGAATCATAATTGCAATAGCCTTTCACTCTCATTTCTTGTACCACCGCTAATTTAAAGCCTGCTGCTCAAAACACCCAGAATGCTGCTTGCTATGTATTCTTCCACTGTGGAAGGAGTAGCTAGGCCTCTGGTAAAGAGGCAGTCAAATCTTCCCTGTAGGATACGTAAGTGCTGGTGTGTGTGTGCCTGTATCTCTGTGTGTACATGATGTATCTGGAGTTCTCTCCTTATCAAGTTCTAAGCCCCGACGCTTTGACTGCATTCTCCAGGGGTAGCTGCTGGACCACCCAGTTTTCTTCTCTGCGAAATGACCCAAAAAAACTTCTAAATAATGGGTTGGTGAGGATCCTTTGCAACTTTTTAGGGCTGGACCTGATTTTCTCGCCACTGAGAGAATTTTAGCCATGGTAGTAAATAGAAGACAAACGTTAAAGAAAAAAACTAAGCAAAATTAGTTTCTGTATAGGAATGGATTTATAAAAATCACTTTAGAAACTATCTCCAAAACCTGAAACCCGTCAAGAAAGTGTTTAAATCCTCATGGGAAAACGTGAGTCACAAAAGTCATAAAATTTTTTCCTCTTAGAACAAAATTCTGGTTACTTCAGGACCTCTATTGCCTTGAAAAATGGCTCTATCATGTCCTTGATCTGAAAGACTGGAAATATCCAGGTTTAGAAAGGAGGAATCTAAGCTCTGTGATTGTGGCCAATGATCCCTAAACATCTTTAATCACAGACCCTGCCAATAAGACACATTTGAGTGATATCTTGATATCCCTCATATGTGGAATCTAAAACAAAGAGAGAGACAGAAAAAAGAGGACACAAAACAGAAACAGACTCACAGACATAGTAAACAATCTTATGGTTATGGGGAAAAGGGAGTGGGAAGGGATAAATTTAGGAGTTTGAGATTTGCAAATGTAAAACACTATATGTAAAAATAGATAAAAATGTTTCTTCTATATAGCACAGGGAACTATATTTAATATCTTGCTTGTAATAATCTTTAATGAAAAAATATGAAAATGAATATATGTATATACATGCATGACTGGGATTATGTTGTATATCAGAAATTGACACATTGTAACTAACTATACCTCAGTTTAAAAAAGAAAATAAGACACATTTGAGTACATTTATGTATATTTATATCTCTGTAAGTTTTACATACGTTCTGCTGTATAGACTATCACACTGATTATATAATAAAATGGAGATAAAAATTTTAGAGGCAATTAAACATCACTAATTCAAAGTTATTTTATTTATTAATGGTCTCCCAAAGCCTTTCTGCCCCTCCTTTAATAAACATTATGGAGATTTTTTTTAGTAACAGCAGTGATTGACTACATTTCATTGTTTGTGAACTTTTGGGCGGTCTCCATGGGCTGAAAGCTTAGTTTCAAATGTCTTTCTAGCCTTAATGGCTTCACACCATCATTAACTAATGCCTCGGGGCACAACAAAGAAGGACTGAGGCCCATTACATCATCTTGACTGGATGTGCATCTGTATTAGTTGGCTAGGGCGGCCGTCATAATGTACCGTCATCCGGGTGGCTTAAACAGCTCACATTTATTTTCTCACAGTTCTCGAGGCTGGAAACCTGAGATGGATGAGGTGCCAGCAGGGTCGGGTCCTTCTCAGGGCTATGAGGGAAGGCTCTGCTCCAGATCTCTCCTAGGCTGGTAGACAGTCATCTTCTCCCTGGGTCTTCACATGGTCGCCCCTCTGGGCATATCTCTGTATCCAAATTCCCTCTTCTTATAATGTCAGCAGTCATATCAAATTAGGACCCACCCTAATGACCTCATTTTAATTTAACCACCTCTGTAAAGATCCTCTCTTCAAATAAGGTCACATTCTGAGATATAGGAGTCAACACATGAATTGGAGATGCAGGGAGGATGGGGAGGACACAATTCAGCCCTTTAAAAAATCTGTATTTCAAACAGTTTTGTTCATAATTTTGAAGTTTTGGGTCAGCTTTGTGTCAGATGTGATCAGCTCTGCCATGACCTTGCGTGGTTAGCTACACTGCCTTTATTGCATGGTTCATAACAGAAGTCTTTTAAGACGCTTGCTCAATTAACCAAGCTCACAAAAACTGCAAAACATCCCAAGATGCTGGAAGAAACTAGCAAATGGTACTGGTGCTGGGCAACCCTGACCCTTTCCTCAGGGTACCTTGATTATTAGAGCATCCAGACCAGTTGAGGTCACTGCTAATTTCTTAACTGCCTAGAGTTAAAACTTCAATTCCTTCTCTTTTATCTATTAAATCGACATCTGGGTTCTAACATCTTTTTCCACAATGGATTGTCTTGTGGGTGTGATCATCCCATGTGGGAGACCTCTGATCTGGACCATGCTTTGAAGAAACTTTCCGCACATTTTCAAATTCTGATGGGGAAACTGACTTGTAAGAAGAGCCTCTGGCTGTGAAGGAGGCTGTGAAATCATGTTCTAGTCAAACCACATCAAAAGGGCCCGCAGAGCTTATGATTCTCACTTTCTCTTTCCCTCGCCGCGTATACACAGGTATGTAACTGTTCCCCGAGGTTGAAGGCAGCGGACTGAGAATCAAACAGTCTCCAGCAGCACTGCATGAGCTCCGTGGACGGTGCCATTCTGACCCCATAGTTCGGAGCATTTGTTGAAAATGTCATTCAGAAGACGTCAACACTGCCCGAGTCATCATTGGACTGCATCTGCAGAATAATGGCGTAGGAACTGCGTTTGTCACAAGGCGGTAATGACGGTGGGGGTTGGGATGAAAGATGCCAAATATTCTGTCCAAATCCATCAGGCAAACAGACAGATTAAGTCAGTCGGTGCTGCAGGCATCCGCCTCAGCAGAATGAATGGCAATATTACCTTTTTCCTAAAGAACCACAGGAGTAAGATCTCTTCTTTATAGTGAATTTGGCCAAGTGTATTCTAGCTCTGGGGGCCTAAGCCAGCCATTAAAAGAGCAGCAGTACTGTGGCCAGTGGTCTACCTAGAGGCAATGCAGGCCCTCCCAAAGGGAAAGGGCCTTCCCCCGGAGAGCAAGAAGCAACAACGCCACGTCAAAGAGCCCCGACAGTCTCAGAGCTGGCCCTGCCTGCTGCCCAAATGCAAAGGAAAAAGCCAGTTAAATGGAGGAGACCATGTTTGACACTTTTCACCCTTACAGTGCATTCCAAACTGGCACAAAGTGATTACTTTCTCCAATTCTGAGTAGAAAGGCAATAGCATGGGTGGGCATGACAGCTGTATCCAGTCACGACACAGCCAAAGTAGAGCCAGCCCTGGGCCTCAGTGCTCTGTGACGAAGTGATACTGGCCTCAGAGCTGCCCCACCTCACTGACCTGCCTCCCAAGCACCCCATGTCACTGTGTGTCTGTGACTTTTATTGAGAGTCAATGGATAAGTTCATGTCTCTGCTTTACAAAAGGGTTGCACTCAAGCCACTTTGATTAGTGCTTCTCTTTCATTGCATGTATTTCTATAACGATACATATTATCTTATTTCCTGACTTAAAAAAAATGCCAACCTCCCCTACTAGAGTATAAGTTCATTAAGATCAGGGACCATGTCTAATCTTTGTATTTCCATGAAAACACAGATCTTGACGCTTACTAGGTGGTCTGTATGTGTTTGAGGGCATAATGAATAATAACCAGGTCTGCTACTAAAAATGCTTCGAAGTCCCTAATAATGTTATACAATGGTCTCAGGACTCCTCACAATGAACCTGTGAATTCTTTCTCAATATTTTATTTTAAAGGTGGGAAACATGTACCCAGAGGAGGTAAGTGGCCTGCCCAGCATCTCAGAGCTTTGAGCAAGAGACTTCCACCCAGGGGGTGACCTCAGATCATTATGAGACTTTTTATTACAATTTTTATACAGTTTCCTCTCTGCTTTTTCCATAAGGATTAAGAAAAGACATCACAGATATCCTAGATGATCAAGAATGGAACACTATTATGCAAATTCAAAACTACAAAGGGAAGCGTCTCACACTGGGCGTATCTGTATCTCATCACTCAGAAACCAGTAAATAAGGAAAGAGGTAGCAGTTACCACGTAGTCAAATAAGGACTGGCTTACCTGTAGATGATTCATCCCCAAACTGCTCTGAGTATTTGTGAGCTACAAAGTCCATACCTCTGAGTATATTAACCCAGTAGCTTTGCTGCAGGAAACCAGCTGAAAAGTGTCTCTAAATGACCGATATCAGCCCCTGTGTTCTCTAAGTCAAAACCATGACAAAGGCATTTTTTTTCCAAATCCCCAGGGAGGGTGGGAAGGAGATGATTTTTTAACGTATAGTACTAATTCTTACGTTGGCATCCTCTTGGTCAGTGAGCATCACATCTCCTTTCATTTAAATTCCCTGCTTTTGTGATCATGTGATTCGGAACAGAGGAGGCAGAAGTGACAGTGTAACCTGCATGCTAAATTAAAATCTAGTGGATTCAAAGTAAAAATAGGTTTCCAAATTGTGGAGTCAGGCACATGGATGGTTAGACTGGTTGGGCCATGCTAAGGAAATGCGCCACCATGAGGAGCAGGCTGCCTTGGACTAGCCCCACCGTGTCCTGCTGGTGGCGCTATATCACACATGCTTTCTTCCTTCATTTAGGTATAATGTGGATGGATCTTCTCAAATAGGCGAAGTATTGTGGACCAAAGGAGATCATCTAAGTCCAAACAGCAAACACACAGGATGTCCGCAGATGCCTGGTGGGAGAGCTTGGCCCCATAATCACCATAGTGACTCATGCCTGCAATCTGTGTCTCTTTCCCAAACACCTGAACTCAGGTTGGACACTGGGAGTCAGTTGTGATAGATGTAACTGAAAGGATAAAGACACAGGAAGGCAATAATGACAGGTTTATATTTTGAGCAGTTCTGGGTCCCAGGAAATCCTGTAACAGGTGGCACCTATTATCTCCTTTAATCCTACAACAAGTCTATGAGATAGATACAATTAGTATTCTCATTTTTCTGACCAGAACATTGAGGCCCAGAGAGGTGAGGTAAAGTGCCCAAAGTCATACAGATAATAAGCCAGCATTCTAACTCAAGCAGCCTCATTCCAGGACTTCAGCTAAGCCACTCTACTATGAGCAGAGACAGAACTGTTGAGTCACAGGAGGAGTAAGACACCAGAGGAAGAACACAAACCCCTGCAGCTGGGCAAGCAATGAGTCAGCCTGGTGGATCTCTCCAGGTCCTGAATCACAACTCCATGGTCCCAGACCACATCCCAGTTCCTGGATGCTGAGCTGTGCCAAGGAGTTTCATCATATCCATACCCTTGTTTTCAACTTTTCCTGGGTTCCCAGGAAGCCTGATTTCTTACTTCCACAAATGTTCTTGCAAAAAGCCTTCTCCGTTGATTTGGATAACCCGGGGGAATCTTTCTTGCTTCTCAAAAGCCTAACACTAAAGCAGACTTGAAACTATTAACTGGCAGTGGTTCTCAAACTTCAGGGTACATGAGAATTAACTGCAGGGCTTGTTAAGCCGGATTACCGGGCTCCAGACCCTGAGCTACTGATTGACTCGGCCTGGGTTGGGGCCCAAGAGTCTGCATTTCTAACAGGCTCCCTGGTGATGCTGATGCTGCAGATCCAAGGACCACACCTTGAGAACCACTGACTTGGAGCCTCGCTCCCCAAAATGTGGACAGTAGCAGCAGCAGCCTCACTGGGGAACTTGTTAGGAGTGAGACTCAGCACCCACACAGGCCAACTGAATCAGTGCCTGCATCTTAACAAGGCCCCCAGGTGCTTTCTGTGCATGTAGGAACTTGGAGAAGGGCTGCTAGAGACAAAGTTCCCAACTGGCTGCACATCGGAGATACCAGCGAGCTTGGAAAAAAGGACTGATGCCTGGTTCATATCCAGAGATGCTGATTTTGGTGCCTGGTCCCTTCCCCAGATTTAGCCAGGTCAGGGTGTGGCTATGACAGGGGGATGTTCTAAGCCTCCCCACTGTGATTCTGCTGTGCAGCCAAGTATGTGAACCACTGACACAGAGGTGCTGACTTTGGTTGATCAGCTAACATGTTCCCTTGCCCCACACTCATTTACAAAGTCTGTACTTCTAGAAGGATAAAGCCATCACCATCATATTTATTAAACTGACAGAAGAGAAGTAAAAGTGGAAATAACTTTATGACTGAAATCTCCATTTTGGCCAGGACAGGCTTTGAGTTGTTAAGGATCGAAGAATAAAATGAGAGCAACAAACTGAAATCATCTTTACATCCAGCAAATATTCCTGCAGCTCTGGTCTGCTGAGCCAACAGTGGAGTCAGAGAGAAAAAATACATTCTTCCCAAATGAGTACTTGTTCTCAGGATGAAGTGTTTCACTGCTGCCCCTTTCCTTCTAAAGCACTTTTCCTCCCCTATCTTTCTGTTTGTTGGTTTATTTTCTTTTAAATAAGATATGTGACTTTAGACAAGTTATTCCAGTTCTCTGTAACTCAAGTTTCTCAACCAAAAATGGAGACTGATCCCTAGGTCCTTCGAGTGTGGGGATGGGGTTGGATGCTGTCTGACGTGCCCAGCACCTGCCTCACCAAATAGTGAAAGCACAGTAAATGGTCTACCTGGGAGAACCCCTCAATTAAGAACTTTAATGATTAGGTATCTAATGATCTGTAATACCCTCCTGAGCACCTGCTAATCTCACTTTAATAAGGAGAGTGTGTCCAGCCTTCTACAGGAAGTCACAGATACTTTAGCCAGCAAGGTTGGAGGAAAGGCTAGATCTGGACCTAGCAGGCTGGTCAGCAGGTGCTCATAAGCCAAGCACTGAAATCATGAATCAGAAAGGTTTCCTGCAGCTTTGATGGCCTGTAGGATGGGCAGTGGCAGGCAGCTCTCTAAATCTTACTGTAGTCAGAGAGTTTGGGATGCGAGCCCACGCAGAAGGGGTGGGGTGCAGCATTTCAAGGACTGTTTTCATCACCAGGAGAGTGAAGTATGTTTGAAAAGGCAAATACTTCTACAAATTCTCTGGAGAGATTTTTTTTTTAAATAGAGGTACTGGGGATTAAACCCAGGACCTTGTGCATACTGAACATGTGCTCTACCACTGAGCTATATGCTCCCCACCACTCTGGGGAGATGGTTTTTATGTGAGAAATACAGCGGGGAAGGAGCTGAAGTGAACAGTGAAACAAGATTCCTTCAAGCTTATTTCTTTCCAGCTTCTCCCTTCCCCTCCTGAGCTCTGAGATGGGTGGTATTTTAAGACGACATCTCTCCTAATAGATGTTTTGTAATGCCTCAGAGCCATTTCCAACTTGGAGTCAATATACTTTGTATATTGATGAGATAGTGCAGTAAACTAATTAGCTGTCTGCAACTAGTTAATTAAGAGATACTGCAGTACCTTGGCCTCAGGCATTAAGCAAGTCTAGCTGATAAGCTGGAAATTGGCAAATAAGAGGACTGACAGGACACGAGGGGATAATATGTCACTCACTTAGGAATTTGTTTTTCCAACGGGTTAGATGAACAGAGCCTAGAGGAGGTCATATGGGTGGGATCTTCATGAGGCTCAGTTATTGTCAGAACAGGGATTTCCAACTCTCGGAAAATGCAGCAATAAACAGAGTTCTTCCTAAATTTCATTGTTTTCCCTCTATCACCCCAAGACCTCGTTTACTGTAGACAAGGAGGGCATTGACTCAGAGATCTTTGGGTGTGCCACCCGGTAGGGCCATAATTAGCAGAGACCCTGTGCAGATTTGCGAAAGGTACCCATTTCTCTGGCGAGGCAGAGTCTGTCACCGAACCAAACTTGGGTCCACTTGCCTGCTGAGCAGCAAAGCCAATCTACTGACACTAGACTGTGAAGAAGGAAAGTGCAGTGTTTATTGCAGAGTCTGGCAAGGAATATGGACAGCTCATGCTCAAAAGACTCGAACTCCCCAACAGCTTTCAGAGAAGGGTTTTTAAAAGGCATCACTGAGGGACGAGGGTTACAGGGTACAGGACTTTCTTCTGATTGGCTGGTGGTGAGGTAACAGGGTGATGTTTTGGGAATCTTAATCATCAGCCTTCTGGTTCCAGCCAGTCTAGAGTCTACATGCTTGTAGTCAGCATGTAGTCACCATCCTCTACCTGGGTAGGGGTCTTAGTTTCTGCAGAACAACACGAAGTTCCTGCTGGGTTTCAAGCCCTTGACTTTGCTCTAACATCAGCTTGGTAAGTGGGAACTAGACTGGATTTCAGCTACCCTCACCCTTTGGGAATGCACCTGTAGCCTGCCTAACAGGAAGCAGGGACCCCACTTTCACTCCCAGCCCAGATCAAAGGGAGTCTAGACTGAAGGGGGCTCTCACGGAGAAGCAACCAGGTTATCTTTCCCCACCCTTGAAGGGAAGGAACATTCTCAAAGGCAAGGTCTTGTCTGCTACTCGCCCACAATGCAAGTCCCCTGGTGCCCTGAGTGTTAGCAAGTCTCCTCACACATGGAAATTCCCCAAGAGACACCTGCTTTTCTCCAAGCTAAGAATCACCTATTGGTGAGTGGAGTGGGAAATAAGAAATACTACCAGAATCTGAGAGGGCTTTACATACGCCTGCCTGGAGACTCTGATGTGTGATTCCTGCCTCCTCATTGGTTCAAGTAGTCTCCCACTACCCCGACCCCTGCGGCCAGTTTTCAAATTCCTATCTGATGAGGCAATGGTGAAAGAACAGCAAAGTGAAGAGGATTAAAGCAGAAAAAAAATTTGGAAATTACAGATAACCCTTTAAGTCAAACTCTGGAATATCTGAATGGTGTCTCTCTCTGCCCCAAGCAGTTTCTGCTATTCAATGCCATGCTTTCTCAATGCGCGCTCCCTGACGACTTGCAAAAGAATCACTTGGGGCACATGTCAAAAATACATCCCAGGACTCCTCAGTCAAAATAACTGGCAGCAGAGCTGGAAATTTACATTTTTTAACAAGGTCCCCAGGTGTCTTTTGTGTATTTTAAGTTTGTGAATAACTAATCTACTAGGACAGGTAGCTTATATCATGAATATTTCTTCATCCGACTTATCTGCTTATGACTTCTTTCACATTTAGAGAGTGTAGAGTGAGTCCCCAGTGCTATTCACACAGTTATCTATTAGCCTAAACCTAGCATAAGGTCATTCTACTCGGCTGTGAGCACAGAACAGCAATCTAGCTTCCAGTGGCCATAAATAATCAATCGTAAGCTTTGACCAAGCAGTTCCCTTTGAACTTACATGGCCGTAAGCACCCAGTTCTGTCTCTAAAACCAGTCTTATATGAAGTACATGCCTTATTATCTAATGTGTAGTCCCAGGCATTCTGTTTCTAACTCTTGAGACAGGAGCTTTTTCTTGGAAAGAAGAGTCAAGGACTGAGCAGGGTCCTTCACTCTTGAACAGGGCAGTCCACTTCTGGGCCACATTCAAAACCCAGAGGGGACTGTGTAAAGTCAGAGGGTCCCCAGGGCTTTGTGTCAGAACAGGAAGGACAACTTACAGTAAAGTAGCCAGGGAATACTACTTTCTTTCCTCTTTCTGCTGTAGCAAATTACCACAAACTTGACTTTCTCCATATCTTCCTCTTAACCTTTACTTAAACAAAAAATTAATGAAAGGAAATCAACTATGTTGATTATCAGCTACCAGCTGGAAGCAAATGAACCTCTTTGTCATTATTTTCTGAATTTAATTTCATACATAAACTACATGCCAAGGACATCTCCTCAGGTGCGTTGCCTTTTATTCACCTATGAATAATTTCTCAAAAGTTTTGCATGTATTTTAGCACCTATTATAAAGAATCTTACAGTGTCACGAACCCACTAAGCATTAAAATGTAAATTGAGGGGAAGAGAAAGTTAAAAAAGATTGCTTGGGGGGGGTTGGAAACAAGAGGTCATTCTGAAGTTCAGCGTCAAAGGAATTGCTGAAGAACAGATAATAATGCTACTAGGAACACTGGCTGGAGTACATTGGTATATAGAGAAATTGGATTCTTGTTCTCCCAGTGGCAGCTCTGCCTGGAGCAGATTTTGTGGCTCTCCTAAAGTGGGGCCGATTTCAGCATGTGTCTGTATTTCTGTGGTAGACACTGCTACAGACTCACCCACGACCTCAGGTCGCTTTTCTCTGCCCAGAAAAATAATTGTCTACTACTGACTCTTCTTCACTTTTATTTTATGAGTATATTTTAAATTTTAAGAATAACAAATGCTTAATGTATCTTCAGCAAATTCAAACTAAGAAGAAATGTGTGAAGAGGGTCACACATTCATCCCCTCCCCACTCTACTTTCTTTCCTCCAAAATAACCACAAAATCCACTAAATGGGAGGCATCCTTCCTGACCTTTTCCCACATAAATATGTATATCATTTTTTGTTGTTCTCATTAGCTTTTTGGCACTCAGTATATCCTGGACACCCTTCCATGTAAGTGTATATTGCTCAACCATATTTTAAAATGGCTTCATTGTACTCCTTAGGGAGAAATGCACTGTAATTGTTTAACACTTTCTTTATGAACAGATATTTGCTTGGTTTCAGGTTTTTTTTTTTAATTTTTAAACAGTGTTGGAATAAGTACCATTGTACACATATCCTTGCATACTTTCAGGGTGAAAATTTCTGGGTAGATTTTTAATAGGCACTGCCAACTTACATGCCTACCAACAGGAAATTAGAATTCCTTTTTTTCTATACTCTCAGGGACCCTGGATATTAAAATATTTATAGTTTTCCTCTATCTGATGACATGAAAATGTATCAAATGGTTCATTTGATTTGCTTTTACCTGATCAGTTTTAGGCTTGAGCATCTTTTCATATTTTATGATAGAGTCTCCTTTGAAGACTATTAGGGTCCTGAGGATCCTGTGGAAGATGTCTGTGGTCACTGACAGACAGTATAAGGTGACCTGGAGTTGATTTGGAACATAGCAAGCTAAGATTCTGGGAAAGTGGGAAAGAAACAGCCTTTAGATTCCTGATTAGGCAGCTTCCTATCTACCCACAGGCTTCCTCTTCCCTCTCTGTGAACTAACGAGAGGCTTGTGGAGGAGTCGATCAATAGTTCTCACTCCGCAGGTCTTCGAGGTTGGGAAGGATCTTAGCCTTTTCCAACACTCACCTCCTGGAAGGGCTGTTGGGCAGCAATTCCTGAGAATCTCCAACATGGCAGAAAAGAAAGAACAGGGATTGAGAATCAGTCAAATCTAAATCCTCTACTTAGTAAATTCATGATCTTAATCGAATCACTAAATTTTTCTGCAAAGAGTGCTCCCAGGACCACAAGAATCCAAGTTTAAGGAACAGTAGATGCTCAATGAATGTGAGGATTCCTTGCCTTTTCTCATCTCCTCTGTCTAGACCGTTTGAATGCCTGGGGTCTCTCCCTCTACCCACAGGGCACCCGTGCCAGCTGGCACAGTCCTGCCCTCTGCTTGAGTCATGGATGGAGGCTTGTTTTTCGGTCTCTGTCCAGCTGGCTGATATCTCCAAAGGTTGAGCTTTTATCTTTGCTCTTCCTCCATCTTCTACTTAGAAAGATTGTCTTGAAGGACACTGTTCTTCCTCATTGTCTCATCATCTTTTCCCTATAGTTTAAAAGCCTCATCCCCTTCCTCTGGATTTCAAAGCCTCCCTGACACTGGCCCAGAATTCCCTCTCCCAAGCTTGGATTTGGACTTGATCTTCTATTAAGCACCTCCACCCCCTCATTAATTCAGTCTCCATTTCTATCCCCATGTCCTTACCCTCCAATCTCACCTCCTGTTCCCGCCCTACTGTAATTTTCCTTTGCTAAAACAAGACATTGCAAAGTAGTCTCTTCCAGCCTCCCCGGAGTTCATGCTGATTGCTTATCTGCATTCTAGCAAGTGATGCTGATGAAGAGAAGGAAGAAAGTCACCGTAAGAGAAGGACAGCCTCCCACTCTTCTGTTTCTCTTTCTTATCTATTGGCTTTCATGCAGCCACTCCCAGTACGAGAAGCTCCCCCTTCTCCCCAAATTGGAACGCTTTATCAGTCCATAGGGATAAATGTCACAGCCAGCTGAGCACGCAGTATCCCATCCTGGATGCAAGGGACAGGAATGGAAAACAAAAATTGCCACTAACAATCTATAGCTTTGAGACCAAGTTTTAACTTGTAGAACTCAGAAAAATGTTCACCTTTTTCCAACTGCATCTGTTGCTTTTCTGAAACGTATGTGTATCTGATTATCAGACTAGCAGAGACACCATGTTAAACATTTTCCCTTTCCTAATGAATCCCCTATCAGGACTTGCTACTTAGTTTTAAGACCAAGACCATTAGTGCCTTTCAGTATTAAATAATTATAAGGAATGAAAATTTAAAGATATTCAACACGGTTGCTATCTGTGCTCGTTAGGATATTAGCTCAGCTGCTTAAACTCAGACCAAACCACATGGCTGAAAACAAGATAGAAGCTTATTTCTCTCGTCAAAGTTCCATCCGGTGGGTTCAGAAGGGAGAGGCTGTACTCCACAAGATCATCCAGGCACCAAGGCTCCGATCTCATGGCTCTGTCATTCCTTAGAGTGTTGTTCTTGTCCTCAAAATCAAAATCGGCTCACCCACTACTGCGTCCACACATCTGCCTATGGAAAGGGAGAAAGAGGGCATGGAGGGCGAGCAGCTCTCTCGGAAGTGGTGTACATCATTTCTGCTCACATGCATTGGCCAGAACTTGCTTGGGTGGCCATCCCTTGCCAAGGGGAACTGGAAATATCCTTTCACTGGTGTTTCTCTACCACCAAAACAGCATCTGGCACATAGTAGATACTCAATAAATCCTTGCTGGATAAATAAATGAACCTCCTTCTCTCACTACCAGAATCTCTTGACTATGTCAAATACTTAGGCACAGTCTGCAATTACCTCTTTTCAAAGAGAAGTCTCGAAGGCCCCACACACCCGCTCTTGAGTCCAAACACACTCACTCCCACTTTCAGGCTCTTGTCTTTGCCTCCCTCTGTCACACTTACAATCCCAGCTCCGTGCACCACCACCAATTAGGCTCGAACGCTCCCTGCCCTGCATGACACATCGGCACAGTTTCCACAAAGACTTATAGTCTCTAACCAAGATTAAAGAAGGAAGAAGAAAAGAGGAGGAGAGCCGTGATCTGGCTGCCAAAAAACTACTGTCCTCATGCAGAAAGGAATGTGGCTGCCTGACTTTCTGGTTAGAATCCCTGAGCTAAGAACAGGCTGTGACAGTAACAGAGCCAAATGATGTGTACTTTTCCGAGACAGAGGGTGGAGCAAATTGAGCCCACAACTGTGCTTCTCAATCCAACACCACTGATGTGGCAGTTTGTGGAAATCCTCCTGGAGTCTAGCACATGATTTTCCTGTATTCTGGTTAGCAGAACTACTGCAATTAAAAACTAAAAAAAAAGTACTTATACATTTTCAAAGGGATTTTTCACTTAATGTTAGGAGATGACCAATAAGTTACCTCTAGCATGACTTATATCAAACTGGAAGTCTAACTAATGTCTAATTTTAAATTCACTTTTTTAGCATCAAGTAAGAGACAGGTACCATAAATCTTTGTGGATATTTTTCCCTATTTTACTTTCATTGTCTCAGAATTATTATGAATGGTTTCAAATATATTTTCATATTTTAAAATTAATTCCTACTTTAGTTAATATACTATTACGGACAGGACACCATAAATACCCTAAAGAGAACATAGGCACAACATTCTCTGACATAAATCCTAGCAATGTTCTCCTAGGGTGGTCTACCAAGGCAATAGAAATAAAAGCAAAAATAAATAAATGGCATGTAATTAAAAGTATAAGCTTATGCACAGCAAAGGAAACTGTAAACAAAACAAAAAGACAATCTACAAACTGGGAGAAAATATTTGCAAATGATGTGACTGGCAAGGGCTTAATTTCCAGAATACACAAACAGTTCATACAGTTCAATAACAAAAAAACAAACAAACAGTCAAAAAATAGGCAGAAGATCTAAACGGACATTTCTCTGATGAAGACATACAGATGGCTAATAGGCACACGAAAAAATGTTCAATATCACTAATTATTAGAGAAATGCCAATCAAAACTACAATTAGATATCACTTCACATTGATTAGAATTGGGCCATCATTAAAAAGTTCATAAACAACAAATGCTGGAGAGGGTGTGGAGAAAAGGGAACATTCCTACACTGTTGGTGGGAATGTAGTTTGGTGCAGCTGTCATGGAAGACAGTACAGAGATTCCTTAAAATACTTAAAAAAAGACATACCATATGATCCAGCAATCCCACTCCTGGGCAGATACTCAGTGAAAACTCACTTTTGCAAAGATACATGCACCCCAATATTCAGAGCAGTACTGTTTACAATAGCCAAGACATGGAAGCAACCTAAATGTCCACTGGCAGATGATTGGATAAAGTTGTGTTATATATATACAAAGGAATACTACTCAGCCACAAAAAAGAATGAAATAATGCCATTTGCAGCAACATGGATGGACCTAGAGATTATCATACTAACTGAAATAAGTCAGAAAGAGAAAGACAAATATCATACGATATCACTTATATATGGAATCTTTTAAAAATGATGCAAATGAACTTATTTACAGAACAGAAACAGACTCAGAAAAAGAAAAACTTATGGTTACCAAAGGGAAAAGCAGGAGTTTGGGATTTGCAGATACACACTATTATACATAAAATAGATAAACACCAATGTCCTACTATATAGCACAGGGAACTATATTCAATAAGCTTATAATAACCCATAACAAAAAAGAATATGAAAAGAATATATATATGTATAACTGAATAAATAAGCAGTACACTAGAAATGTTACCAAGTACAACATTGTAAACCAATTACTCTTCAATTTAAAAAAATTATATATATACACACACACTATTACGATCTGTAGTTATAAGAGTAACCACTTTGGAGACCCAACAATTAAGTAATTAACTTCCAGAATTTCTTTGACAAATTAAAAAGCAGAGGGCTGCACCAAAGTGCATTCCCACCAGCAGTGTAGGAGGGTTCCCTTTTCTCCACAGCCTCTCCAGTATTTGTCATTTGTGGACTTCTGAATGATGGCCATTCTGGCTGGTGTGAGGTGATACCTCATTGTAGTTTTGATTTGCATTTCTCTGATAATTAGTGATATTGAGCATTTTTTCATGTGCCTATTGATCATTTGTATTTTTTCCTTGGAGAATTGCTTGTTTAGGTCTTCTGCCCATTTTTGGATTGCGTTGTTTGTTTTTTTCTTATAAAGTTGTATGAGCTGCTTATATATTCTGGAGATCAAGCCTTTGTCAGTTACATCTTTTGCAAAAATTTTGTCCCATTCCGTGGATTGTTGTTTTGTTTTGTTTATGGTTTCCTTAGCTGTGCAGAATCTTGTAAGTTTAATTAGGTCCCATTCGTTTATTCTTGCTCTGATTTCTATTGCTTGGGTAGACTGCCCTGGGAGAACATTTTTGAGACATATGTGAGATAATGTTTTACCTATGTTTTCTTCTAGGAGGTTTATTGTATCTTGTCTTATGTTTAAGTCTTTGATCCATGTTGAGTTTATTTTTGTGTATGGTGTAAGGAAGTGTTCTAACTTCATTGATTTACATGCTGCTGTCCTGTTTTCCCAACACCATTTGCTGAAGAGACTGTCTTTATTCCATTGTATATTCTTGCCTCCTTTGTGGAAGATTAGTTGACCAAAAGTTTGTGGGTTCATTTCTGGGCTCTCTATTCTGTTCCATTGGTCCATATATCTGTTTTTGTACCAATACCATGCTGTATTGATTACTGTAGCTCTATAGTATTGTCTGAAGTCTGGGAGAGTTATTCCTCCAGCCTCTTTCTTTTTCTTCAGTAATGCTGTGGAAATTCTAGGTCTTTTGTGGTTCCATATAAATTTTATTATGATTTGTTCTAGTTCTGTGAAATATGTCCTGGGTAATTTGATAGGGATCACATTAAATCTGTAGATTGCCTTGGACAGTATGACCATTTCAACAATATTAACAAACAACCCAATGCAAAAATGGGCAGAAGACCTAAACAAGCAATTCTCCAAGGAAAAAATACAAATGATCAATAGGCACATGAAAAATGCTCAATATCACTAATTATCAGAGAAATGCAAATCAAAACTACAATGAGGTATCACCTCACACCAGCCAGAATGGCCATCATTCAGAAGTCCACAAATGACAAATACTGGAGAGGCTGTGGAGAAAAGGGAACCCTCCTACACTGCTGGTGGGAATGCAGTTTGGTGCAGCCACTGTGGAAAACAGTATGGAGATTCCTCAAAAGACTAGGAATAGACTTACCATATGACCCAAGAATCCCACTCCTGGGCAAATATTCAGAAGGAACCCTACTTCAAAAAGACACCTACACCCCAATGTTCATAGCAGCAGCAACATGGATGTCCCTGGAGAATGTCATTATAATTGAAGTAAGCCAGAAAGAGAAAGAAAAATACCATATGAGATTGCTTATATGTGGAATCTTAAAAAAAAAAAAGAACATAAATACAAAACAGAAACAGACTCATAGACATAGAATACAAACTTGTGGTTGCCAAGGGAGCAAGGGGTGGGAAGGGACAGACTGGGAATTTGAAATTTGTAGATACTGACAGGCATGTGTAGAATAGATAAACAAGATTATACTGTATAGCACTGGGAAATATATACAAGATCTTGTGGTAGCTCACAGCAAAAAAAGAATGTGACAATGAACATATGTATGTTCATGTATAACTGAAAAATTGTGCTTTACATTGGAAATTGACACAATGTTATAAACTGACTATAACTCAATAAAAAAATGTTTAAAAAAAAGAAAAAGAAGAAGAAAAAGCAGAGGGAACATATAAGTTGCTTTGGGAACTTAGGCTGAATATTCTCTAGTGAAAATAAGACCTATTCTTCTGCAGTGCCAGGGGCAAGCACACCCCTGGTCCTCCCAATTGCTAAACATCTTCCAACCTCTCTTACTCTTCCTGCATCTACTCAACTTCTCTTATGAATTCAACAGAAGCCCACTTTAGTAAATCTTCTTCAAAACTGTATCATGATCACTCTCAACCCCAGATCTTTCCATCCTGAAACAGGGGGAAAATGCTGTTTTTTTCCTCATTGCTCCATTTAAAAAGCTCTACAAACTCATGAAAATACTGTATGTTACTTTAGGGTCACACCAGCTACATTTTTACTGGTTTGAAGGTTTACTGGTAAGAGAACGAGCTGTTGGCCAGATAACCAAATCCCCCTCTGTGTGTCCCATCACATTACCATGTCCTAACCATGTGTTCGATGGGGCTGTCTACCGTGGCCAACATCCAGCACGCCTGGAACGGGAGCCGACTTAAGTCGTTTCTTTAACATCTTCCAGATCTGGCTGAGCCGCTGGGAACAGGGATAGAGCACCTCGAGAATAATTAAGTAATAATTAAAAGGAAGAATATTTACTATGATAAACAAGGCATGAATGTGGCAAGCCAACCAAAATATCCCTGGTCAGGGGTATGATGACAAACTGTGTCTCTCTTCAAGTCCTCTTGTCCAACCATTGCTTGAGTAATTATATCTCATTCCATCTCAGCACTTCTTAATGTTCCTCACAAACTGATGACCTAATACTTCATGCCAGGATATTCTTGTTATGCTGGGAATCTAAGACATTCTTATTATCATTATGCCTTTAGGGATGTTGATTTCTATGATACAGAAAATGTTGGGAACTTGCATGTCCGTGAAATCAGCACTTACAAAACCTATCTTGTTCTGGGTAGCATGAAGACAGTCACGGGATAAATTGGTCTCTAATAAAACTACTCTTTATTACACAGGAACTCTCTGCAGCACACAAATACAAATGCTCTCAGGGAATAAAATCAATAGGATTGATACACTGTACCCCCTGGCATATTAAAGATGAAGTAAAATGACGTACAAATATATACAGTTTTAAACAACTTCATGGGAAGATGTTTAAAAGTTTCCAAGGTGCTCAGTTTATAAAGCCAATTTTTATAAAGTTTTAATACACCAACAAAAGTTTTAGGAGGTCAGTAAGAACTTGCCTGATAACTAATGAATCTGGAGGATTCAATCTAGGCAGAACTATCTTTTTTTCTCCCCATAGTATTTTAAAAGACATGAAATCTCAGATGTTCCCCGATTATTCCTTAGAAGAGTTCAAAGAAATGGCTTTGACAGAGATGGCTTTGAAGGTGGACCGATGATCATTTCTAAGAGGAAATTTGAAACTAGGTTGACGCAGTGACAGCACAGAGCAAACACAGGTCCATGAGCCTGTAAGCAAGGTCAGGCTTTAAACCCAGCAAGAGGCCTGCCTCACAGACGCCTCAGACTGAGGACAAGTTACAATCCTAGCTGCAGAAGTAGGTGAGCTTCTCAGCGATCCTGCAGGACTTCTAACAGCCAAGTAGAGATTGATAAGACAGGTTCATCCAGAGGAGGTATGAAGGGGAGACTAAATCATTTTTTCTGTTGAAGAAGTAGTTTTAGAAACTACTAGGAAAGGAAGTGTGCTGACCTGAATGTAATTCACGAACCCAAACTAACTGTGAGCAAACTGGAGGCTCACTGAGCTGTGATGGGCCTCACAGGTCAAAGCATCTACATCAGCGGTCCCCAGAGACCAGCCTGCAAACCAGCTGGATCAAAGTCCTCCTGGGGGGACATTTGAAAATACAGATGCCCAGGCCACCCCCTGGGGGCTTGATTCAGTTGGTCTGGAACAAGGCCCAAGCATTTCTGCTTTCAACGAGCTCCACTGTTGGAAAAGCCACTTGGAAAAAGAAGGATGGATCAGACTGCTAAAGCTCAGGGCCCAGGAACCTGGCCCACATGCCATCTGGATGCAGGCACTTGGGTGAAGTTCCAGGCAGGAAGTCACACCAAGGGGCTAGCAAACTGGGTGTCCAGCAGAGGCCGGACATGTGCAGAGATCCAAGTAGACAGGCAGGCCGGCAGAGGCCACCAATTGTATCCAAAAGTCTGGAAGGAAGAGCCGTCAGAGCCACAGGCCAGGTTCACAGACAGATACTCAGTCTTGAAAGTTATCAGGCCCTGAGGAGGTTATACACACAGGGACACAGGCATGGAAGGACCAGAGAGGTACACGGAGGTGGGCAAAGCTGGGGCCTGGTCACGAGAACAGAGTAGAAGCCCAGTCTTGAGCACTAAGACAGAACCAAGGGGTTATAATATTTGCTGAACAGCATCCCTCTGGAAAGCACTTTTTACAGGCTGTCTCATATTCCCCTCCCTGTGTTACCCTAACACATGCTAATTGAATCTCCGCTTAACAGGTTAGGTGAATTTATAAGGTGACCATAGATCAATTTTTATCTCTCTAGGCCATAAGAACATCATCCTTAAAACGGGTGGGAAAATCTATACTCCACAGTTTGCAAAGGATAAATCACAGCAGTATAGTCAAAAGAGAATTTCATAGTTTCTAAAAAAAAAAATCTTTATATGATACTATTTTGCAAGACAATGTGTTTAAAAACCTACCAGGACTTTCTATATCCAGTTAATTTCCCATCTAGCTTTTAGAGCCATCTGTTAGCCAATCACACCCTCTGCACCAACCGCATTTCTTCCAGTCCTCTGAGCCCCGCACTGTGTACAGACCAACCCAGAGGGACACCAGGCTCCCTCCTCATCCTATCCTCGGTCTAAACGGTTGTCCTCACCTGTACATCCTTCCCTTCCTCCTTCCTTATATAAACAGTGAAATTGCATTTAGCACAAAGACAAAGCCAGGTAACTGTACTGAGTATTTTACTGGTATTATTTCCTTCAAGGACCACAATAACCCTATTAGGTAGGTACTATTCTTTTAACCCTTTTACCAGTAAGTCAGGGCTTCACAGAAGAGAAGTAGCACACGTAAGCTCACATATTCAGTGAGCAGCAGAGCCATGTCGTGGACTCAGGTTTACCTGCGGCCAAAGCCCTTGCTTCCAGCCGTGCTGTGCTCTCGGCTGTTGGCCAAGCCGTCTGTCACTCAAGGTGAAATTCAAACTCCACAGAGTGAGGGCAGCTCTAGGCTTCACTGGATCAAAGAAACACCACGAAATGTATTTAAGTGCATCCTCGTCTGGAAACCAAGCAGAGAATCAGTGAGAATGCCTCATTATCCTTTGCAAAAGGTGCCTGCGGGGCAAGCTGGGAAATGGCGAGGCTCGCTGAATACTTAACTGGAGTCTTTTCCCAGGAAGACATAAGCTGAACCTTGTTTTTTTTTTAAATAGTCAGTTAGAAGCACAAAAACAAACAGCAATAAACGCTTTAGGGAAATCACTCCGAACTTTGGTTTTAAGTCCGTTTCAGTGGAGATGGTGTTTGAGGACAAACAGGTCAAAGTCTGCCCAGTTCTCATGTCTGCATCTTTCCTCTCTTCCTGCACGACAGCCTCCTGTGGCCCCAGCCTTGCCAGGAGGACACTGAGTAGATTCTAGCCTCACGCTCTCTGACTGAGGATTTTCGCCACTTATGCTATTCTGATCTTGTACTCAGTTTCAAAAACTAAGAGATAATACTTAGATAAATATATAGAAAAGTTTACATAATTATACACATATTCACAGGTCTATGGATCTATATAGATTAATTTAGCTATCAAGACATAGAAATATACCTGTATGTCAGTCACCCAGTAGGTGATATGGCACAGTTTAACAAATATTTATAAAAGGCCTATAATGCACCAGACTCTGTATTAGGCACTAGGGAAAAACAATCAGAATAAGAATGGGTTCCTGTCCCCGAATAGTTGACAGTCAGTATTATACACCTGGAAGTTTCTTCATTTATTCGTTAAAGTAACCCTGTGACACCATTATTGTTTTAAACAGAATAAAAAGTGAGACCAGGGACACCCAAAGAAATTAAATAATTTGCTCAAGGCTGTACAGAGAGTAAGTGGTAGGTAAATGTCTCTGACCCAAAACACAAATACATCCAGTCTCCATGCGTCTTTCCAAGACCTGGTCTTCCATTTTGATCCTGCTTTTAGCAGTTCAACCAACCGATTGATCCCTTTCCTTATTCCTCTCCCAACAACCCTTGAAGTTATTTCTGAACTCTCAGTCTGGTCTGGGGAGCTACCCTAGGGATCGAAATTCTTCCACTAAACTCCAGGTGGCGCTCTTTCCCTTGAGGCTGCTAGACTGTTTGCTTAAGGAGGAGAGGGCCACAGTGCTGGTCCCATCAAGATCTGTGTTATTCCAGTGGTGACCTCCCTGATGCTCCCAGCTTCCCCATATGACCCCACTGCCTGTCCCCTTGCCCTCTGGAAATGCTCTGCCTAGCAGCCTGCACATCCTCATGGGCCTCCTAGGCCTGCTTGAGTGTGTTCTAGATCTTTACTTCTCCATGTGTTGTGTGTGTGTGTGTGTGATCCATCTCAAGGTGGTTAATCAACTCATGCCCGACCACGCCCCAGGACAGAACAAGAAGTACCATAAACGCATTCAATTTTCCAGCAGTGCTGTTTGTCAATAAGTAAAGGCATATAAAATGTCAGAAAGGAAAGGGGTTCCGCACCAGAGGAGAGGACCGGCAGGCTGGAGAGAATGACCTGAATGAATCTCTCTCTCACACACCTGCACACACACACACACACACACACACACACACAGACACACACACTCACTTTCAATACACAAACACAGTTTCTGTCTCCCTCTCTCTCCTTTCTCTCTCTCTGTCTCTGTCTCCCTCTCTCTCTCTCTCAGTTATGATTCTATAGAAGTGAAGTTTAGAGCAAGGAGTTCTCACCCAGAGCCACAGTGGAGGGGTCAGAGTGACTTAGTCCAGTGAGGCTCAGCTCTGGGGCCCCTCACTGGCACTGGCCTCTCTGAGTAGCAGGAATACTCTCTGGGTGTTCTAAGTGGCAAAAGGAAACCAGGCTACAACAGGAAGCACTTCATGTAAGCTTTCCTGATAAACTGCCTAAGGAGCTCTCTGAAGAAAGAACCAGGAATCTCCAAGGAGTCATGCTGTGATTTATTTTCTTATTCTAAAGAAACGTTTACATTTGTACTGAAGTTAGTATTGATAATTTTGTAGGCTACTGAGAGAGCTCCCCAAACTGAATAAGATTTGGGCGCCACGAAACCAAGATCTGCTCCTGGGAAGGAAAATACTGATACTGAAGAAGCAAGGGAACTCAAAAATGGTGCTGAGATCCAAAAGATTGGAGGGTTCTGTGAAGAGGCAGCTAACAGAAGGAGCAAAAGCAGTTAGGGAAGTCGATGCATCCAGTTTGGGATCCAGAAGTCTAGTGATAAGCAAACAAAGTGGGAGGGATTCCAAGAAGTGCCAGAGTGTGGCAGCTTGCTGCGAGGGGTCCCAGTCAGAGCAGAGGGTGATGGGAGGAGGGATGGGGTAGAACAGGCAGGGCACGGCAGGGGGTCAGGGACCCAACCAAGAGCACTGGGGGCGGTGGCCAGGCTGCAGCCCAAGCAGAGAAAACCAGGACACGGGCACCATTGCCTCACCCTAAGACACTGCACCCCAGTAGTGCATTTGGGTACCTTACATGATTTTAGGCTGCATCAGGACATCCTCAGAGAGGATGCAGTGCTAAATTAGCAGGATTGGGGAAGGCAGGCAATGACAGGGACACAAGATAAGCAGCAGAATCTCACCTATAAAACAGGGATAAGACTATTACCCATCTCAGAACATTGGTGGGATGGGCCTGGTGCCTCATTCAGCCCTGGAGAAGCACTCACGCTCTCTTGAGTGTGATCCTACCCAGCTGCCCTTCATCCCGGAATGTGGTGCACTGTGTGAGCTGAGTTGCTGATATCTATTCAGAGATAGTCTCCAGCTTCTGGTCCATCACTCAGAGATCCTGCCCTCAGGAGGACACGTTGATCCCTGGCACCGAGACCTGTCACCAAGGCTTTTGGAAGTAATTTTATCCCCATCTGAAAAGCTAGGTTCTAATTCTCTCACAAAAGGCCGAGTCCTAGCCTCCCAACAGAGCTGTTCAGACCAAAGCATGAGATACACGCAGAAGATGCCAAAGGACCTCAGAAGGTTAGAGGCTGGGATTTTTATTCAGTTCAGACAGAGACCCTCTTGCCTTCCTCTGAGGGGAAAAACTACTTAATATTTTTAAGCAAAAATTTCCACTCACTGTAGTCTGTTCAAAGCACTCACAGAAAATATTTCGAATGCACAAGGTTTCTCTCAGGGAAGAATATTTATTATTTCAGAGGGGGAAAAGGAATCAATCATAAATTTTCTCCCACCTACCCTAGCATTCACATTTAAGGGAATTAATTCAGTTTTGCCCAATCTCCATGACAAAGCAATCCTTGCCTGACCTCTCAAACTTCCTTCAGTCTGGAGGTTATATAACCAGAAGTGGCGGTAAATTCTCAAGAGACGACAAAGGTGAAAATGGGCTGAAGTCTGGAATCACCAATTGCTGCCGAAATTTGTGGGCTCTGGGAGTCTTCCTAAATTATATCCATAAGCCATAGCAAAATGCTTAAATCTTTCCATCCATTTTTTTTATTGGTAAGTTGTAATTCTTTTTGAAAGACAGGAAACATCTACCCCAGCTCTTATTTATTTAAATGAGAGTGATCACTTACATAAAGAAAATGCAAGTGAAAACAAGGCTACCATCACCATATATTATTTTCTGAAATGATTTATAACACAACACTGCATAAATAACAGCCAAAATTAAAAGAGATTCATCAAGTACAAAATGCATCCAACTCAATAAAGTCAAAGTCAAATCAACGTTCTTTAGGAAATGTTTGCTAGAACCTCAAAAATGTACATGAATTTTAAAAAAACTTCAGAAAGAAAACATCTGGACAGAATTCAGCTCAGTGTTTTGTATTTAGTATGTGCCAAATAAATTTTTACTAAGTTTTTCACCTACAACTATAATGGCCCATATACCTTTATAGGATCTTCTGGGGACATCTGTGCAGTTTAAAACTAATTCAGTTAATTCAGTATTATAAATGCTACCACTAAGCTGCCAAAATTATACTGCCAATTCCTCCTTGTTTATCTAGTTGATTTATCAGCCCCATATTGCATTTTATGTCTGACCTCAGAGTGACATACAAACATAATGAAAGTGAGAGTTGAGGACACCTGCAGATGTGGTTCAAAATCTAAATCCATGACAGTGTGGGCATCGAGAATAAAAGAGCTCTCGCCATGTGGTCTCCAAGGATCAAGGTAGCAACAGGCCATCCCTGCAGCCAGGCCCTCACAGCTGAAGGAGGAAACTGACAAGCAGTGATGCCTCTGGGCAACTCTGTGCTCTGCTGTAGAGAAAATCCAGTTGGGGAACTACCTGATTGGGTACATTGATTTTTGCCCTAATAGATATGGATTATCTGCCAGGCCATGGCCTCCTTCTAGGCGCACTGTTGAGAGAAGCCAACAGCTGCTCTCCTCGCACTAGGCTACTAGCTTAATCTGTGGCCTTACATAGCGATCAGGGCAGCCTCTGAGTAATACAGTTCAGCCAGTTTGGGAATCTGGTTGGAGAGGAGGGAAAATCCTTCAGTGCTTCACAAATGATTCTGACTCTGAGATAGCAGGAAAAGGATGCTTAGGGAAAAATAGGAACAGATAAATGGTTGGTAGAGGTGACTCTTTCTAAGTGCTCATGCAACAAGCAGACCTCCTTCCTTTATTGCTCCCTTGAGATCTTTCAGCGGTTGGCTTTTAAGTTAATTTTTATCTTGGGCTTCTGAGACTTCCATCAGTAAGATGGGATGATTTTACAAGGAGAACTGGTCCTGCTAGCTTTGAGTGTGGTTTCAGCGTAATTTTAGGCAACAAGGAACACATTTCGCAAGGCAGTGTGGGAGGGAGAGCGCCTGACTATGAGTCACAAGACCCAGGTCTGGTGGCGCCCCCACCACCAACAATCACATAGTCACTGTCCAGGTCAATTTCTCCATCTTCAACATGGGGTTGATAGGCGACTTTCTACTATCTCAAAGGAAGTACTGTGGGGAAATAATATACGAGAGTTCAGATACCTTACAATTCTTTGGAAGAGAAACTCAGACCATTAAGATAAGTCAGGGACATAGGCTGTTTGCACATAGAGGCAGAGAATGGCGCAGTTAGTCAAACAATTACTACAAAAACCACTCCCACCTGCCACAGAAAACGGGAAACACTTCGCCCACACTTACCAACACTTATCTCACTAATCCAAGCATGTCAGATCAAAGGAAATATTTGATCTGATTAATTACCTGAATTATTCAGATATTTCCCTTAAAAATCTCAATTTCACATGGGTAGTGATAACCTCAATAAGGACAACATTCTCTTTTTTAGGGAAGGAGGTCCTGGACCTAAAATCACTTGTTTCCCTTTCAATATCATTTCTGAGGAAGACACATTATTATGCTATGTTCACCCAAGTGGAACCTTAAGACTTTTGAACACCATGAGAGTTATCTGGAGTTCAGCTAAGGGGTTAGGGGTCAGAATCTTCCAGAAAGGCATCTCTCTTCAAGGCATCTCTCTAAGGTGACAGACTGTACCCAGGGGATTTCTGGGTGACTCCAGCAAAGCATTACACTTTAGTTGCTGCCAGGCGGTATACATCAAGACGGCAATAAACTGCAATGCCTCAGGCTTGGACAAACTTTGAGGGATTTTATTGTGGTCATCAGTCTAATTTCTGAAAAGAGTTTGGGGAAGTTCTTCTCAAACCAATGGATAAGATAAGAAAATGATATACCAACTTTGTACACTCAATTTATATATTATTTAGCAGGGAGGAGAAATAATTCACTCACCATATCTTGCTCTTTGATCCCAGAAATAAATCTACATTCCTAATTTTTCAGATACTTGATATATACAACTATATATACATATACTTCTCAGTTTATGACTACCCTTTGTTGTTTTTATAACTCAGATAAGTCATTTAGCATGACAAATTCCTTATCTTTCTAAAGCAGGTACTTTAATAATGCATAAGAGTTACTAAGAATTTTAATTCAAAACCTTTATTTATGTTACATCTTTATAGTAGCCTTGGGTGGAAGACAGGCAGTGCTGTATGTTTATGACTATGAGATGTTATATGTAACTTCCTAAATATACCTAGTAGCCTCAGGAAAAAAAAAATGCCTCTTTTAGAAGCATCTTCTGTTAAAGTGTCTTATGTTCCGGAGAAACTGACTGAACAAATGTGACAATGCAAACACCACACCTACTTACACTACTACTTTGTCAAACTTGGACTCAATGTCAGCCTTCCACAGCTCCTGTAAGTTGTCAAATTCACCACCAAATTGTATAAACTTGGAAAACCAAGCTTTCTAATAGCTTACTGCATAAGTCTTACCCCCAATCTGCACAGAGGTCAAAGTCTCCCCTTTTGGCCTTAATGCTGAACCCTTTTATCCAAGCAGTGTTTTTGCCCTTCTCCTAAGACACAAGCTCTTTTTTCAGCTTCTGTCTCAAGCCAGTCAACCCTACACCCACCTCTCCCAACCTCGGGAGAGCCACACTCATGCTGGCTTCATCCTGGACCCCGATTGGAGCCAGAGCAACCCAATATTACAGAAGAAACCACAGCAGCAAGAGAGAGAGGGAAAGAAGGTCTTCTGGCCTATAGTGCCCTAGTCCTGCTCAGTAAAGCTTTCTTAAAGATACAACTTGAAGCACACTCAGAACCTTGCATTATATGTTCTCCCAGAATTCCAGATCAACAAACACTGATTTGTTTTACAGATTCAAGGAAAAACAGGTTGCAGGAAGATATGTCAAAATCAAGGATCTCATTCAAAAATATATTGTTATGATTGCAGAAAATAATTTGAGGCAATATGACTATACATGGGGTTTCATAATTTTAAATATTTGAGGAAAATAGACCTCTCTGAGCCTCCACATTAAATATATATGTATACATGCAAATATGTATGTCTGTGCATATCCTGACCCCTTATAATTGAATATCAGGTTTAACGGGGCTTAGCATACAGACACTCAAATGCTGACCTACAGGCCCATTAAGTTGATATTGATATTTGCAAGATTTAAACAAAATAAGAAGAAAAATTCAGTGTGTGAATATGTATATGTATCATTGTAAGATTACTCCTATCCTTGCCCCAAAAGACCTATTCTTTATGATTTTTTTTGTAAAATTCTCTCTTTCTTTATGCAATGATGCTTATGATAGAAAATTATTTTGCTTCTTTGGGGTTGCTTAGTTTGTTTTTCATTTGGCAAAATACAATGTTGAAAACCTGGTATCAGTCTCCAAGTCTGAGGCGCGGCATGAGTTTGTTTACTGATCCTTGAAATTCTTACTTCTGGGATGTAAGTCCTGGGCAACACACAGCAAACTCTAACTGATGTTCAAATGCTTCTTCATAACCTTCCCCCAGCAGTCCCAGTTCTGGGTCCTGCAGCCACATGATTGTCCTTCCACATGAAAGCCCTTTTTATAGTTGAAGACAGTTCCTCTGCTGCCCCTCAGACCTTTTTTTTCAGAATAAAAAAACATATATTTTATTGTGTGCAACTATCCTTTGGAGTCAGACCTCCAAAAAGAGCTTGTCAAGAGGAAGAAAAAACTTGAGAGAAAGAGAGATGTCTATATGATTGCTATTATTATTATTATCATTGAAGGAAAGAAACCACATCTCTTCTATGTTTTATAAATGAGGAAGCACAATCCAGGTGATTAAGAGACTGAACCAAGATCAAACAGCTTGTATATGACATTCAGTACACATTCAGCAAGACAAAATGCCTTGCCCTTGATCAAAGGATACATGAAGGCCAAGGACAGAGACAGGAACAGATGTACATACATTGACTCAACAAACGTTTTCCTTGTGTAAATGATACCACGCCTCACTGCAGCAGCAAGGCAGAGAGATCCTGGAAGAGTCTCTGCCTTGGGGGAGCTCCCAATCGTGACACAGTATGTAGGCAGAGCAGGGAAAGTATGAACATGTTGCATGAGAAATCGGAAAGAAAACAACTAAGCTCACTGGGGAGAGCTGGAAAGTCGCAGGAGAGGACGCCACATTTAGGCTAGGCCATGAAGAATGAGAAGTTTGCCAGGGAGAGGAAGCCATGACCTAAGATATTTACCGCAGAAGGAGGAACACGTTTGGAGGGGAGACGTAGAGTTCCATTCCCGGGCTGAAATTCAGGTAACCTGGCGACGTCGAAAGGGATAGCCTGGAGGCAATTACCCTTCGTTAAAAATACATATATGAAAAAATAGACTTAGGGGGTACACAGACACAGACTGTAGAGCTGGAAAAAACTTTTTCTCCCTTTTACTAAATTGCAAAATGCTTTGTATAAAAGCTTAGGATGAGTTACTTTTAACTCTATGATCCAAGAGGACTTTCTTTCCTGAATCATGGTGCAGAAAGCCATTTTTATTGATAATGATGAAATGAGAAGGCGCATAGGAAAAAAATATCCTCCAAAAAAGTTTCAACAGTGTGAGAATAAAGTTATCCAGCATAAAACTTCCTATCTTTAACTCACAGATACATACAGTTAATCCAGAGCCAACAGCTTCTCAGGGCTTCAAGAATGTTTACTGTTGTTTGTCATTATAGGAAAACAGAAGTGAAGAGATAGCCTTAGCTTTGGAATTCTTGATACTGCCTGCCTAGGATTATTTTCATGTAAATATGGAAGTGACTTCTGGAAACTGATAAGCACTCAGTGATTTTTTTTTCATCCTAGCAGAGATAGGTGGCTTGGTTTAGGTCTCCGTAGATTGGAATGTCTCAGAGATACTGACATACAGATCTGCCATCATTAACTCTGTAAATGCAGGCGGCTGGCAGACTGAGCTTGCCAAGGAGCCTCCGTGTAACAAGCAGAGTCACTCTGATCATGGTTAAGGTGTAGGGAGCTTCCTTATAACAGGGTTACTCTGCAGGGACCGCAGCTGCAAACAACAGGTTGCACTCGCAGGAGATGGTTCTGGCATGATCTCAGCCTTGTGTTCGCTGAGCCTGCGTCCTGCATGCTCCCTGCAACACCCACAGACTCTGCTCCTGGTGGCTTCCAGAATGGAAGCTTGGACCTCAGCATCTTAGCTTCTAGCTACACATACACACAATGCCGGACACAGAGTAGTCGCTCAATAATTACTTTTTGTTGAATAAACACAGCCAACAACAGTTACCAATTCAAAAAAATCCATTTGAGTCCACCCTACCCAGCAACATCGCCTGCTCACCCACTTAGGGTCCACACGTGGCGGACTTCGGAAGACACTGATCCAGAAAACTTCCTACTGGCATTATTTCCTCCTTCCTTCTTACCCACCCCTTGCAAGTTTCAACTTGAAATTTTGAATAATAACCTGGCTAATCAATTGGGCTTATTTTAACCTCTAATACTGCATTTAAACTTACTGAACAAAATGATCTCTCTCTGTCCTGAGGCTTCTATTTTGAGTTTTCTCTTGGCACCATTTTAGCGTGCACTTAAAACTGGGATTTTTTTGAGCTTGGATGAGATGCAGAATAATTTTCTGTTATGCATGACTGCGAGGCTGGAAAAAGTATTTTAGAGAAAGAAAGCTCTCTCTAAGTGGTTGTAGGAATAATTTGGGATAGCACTGATAGAGAATTTAATTTTAGCAGCATTAATATGTGGAACAAAACACTAAATGTCACTTTCCTACTTTGTGGCGTATTGCTAATCATACGTAACAGCTGTGATTAATACATATTTTAGCTGCATCTAAAGAATTCTCATCTATGTGCCTGCATTATTCTGTAAATATAATTAGGATAAGAGCATTTTGGTGTGCTCTTGTTTATTATTATTCCTCATTCGTACATAGAGCCCAGGAAAGAAGAGCCCTTAGCAAATACACTCTAATAATGATCCCGGGACATTTAATTTATGCACAAAAGGTGCTGTAAAAATTCTTTGTTAGTAGCTTGTTTTACACATTGATGGTGAGAAAATTGAGAGCCTCTATTACAGAGCTTCAAAGTAAAAAACGAAGACTTAGATAGAATCCATTCAGGAATACTGTTCTCTTGGGCTGTTGTTGGTCAGCTCTCTCCAGTTTAATCTGTCTTGCAGCAAAAAATGCCAAGACAGTTTCAGGGAATATCACACTCAAAAATATTGCTTCTGTATTTATGGGCAGGAAGCATATCTGGGAAGGAAAATCATCTTGTCCTAGAAGCCAGGCGAAATTGTCCAGTGAAAAGCAAGTAAATTCAACATGGCAAACCAAACTAAGGAAAGTAAAGAAACACCGTCTAAAGGCATTGAAAGCAGATTTGATTTTCTTTTGAAAAATTTTGAGTCCTGTATAGACTCCACTTCATAAGGCTGGGGAAAAATGGCTCTCTCTCTGATTATGAACCCTTCAGAGGAAAATCTGAGCAATAATTTGTGGTATTGTGGGATAATCCACTTTAAAACTAATTGTGAAAGCAAGGCCATAATTTAAAGAAAATCGGTGGGTGGTTTCCCAGCTAGCTAATCATGGAATTGATGTATTCCTTGTTCTCTTTCTCCTTGACTTCTTTGTCCCGCCAGACACAGTTGGAACTCTTTGCCCCTTGAGCCTCTGGTGACAGCACCTGCCTCATTCTTTTTCTTCCTTTCCCTCATCTCTGCGTTCCCTACTTTCCCACTCTGATCATTAATTCACACGAAGGTCTCTACTTATGTGAAGTTATGGGAACCTCTCTCTTTTATTTTATGATTTTCCACAATAAATCTAATGCTTAAAACCCTACACATCATCTCCTGTCCCAAACCTGGTGTCCCTCCTGACTGTTGTATTTCTGACAAAGGCAGACTCATCACTCAGACTCACAATCCCAGGCAGTGAATATCACACTTACGCCCTGATCTCCAGTTACCCAGTTAGACACCAAGCCTTCTAGATTTTCCCATTGGAATATCCCCTGACGATGTTTGTTTCTGGGTGATGAGATTTTATGATAAGTACATATTAATCATTTAAACACACATACTGCATCTCTAATACACACGTAGACAATAGATTTCCCTATGTACGTATATCTTAGGTCTTTTTCTTATCTCAATACTAAACTTTGTGTTTGTCTTTACCTCAGTCCCCCCTCAAACCTCACTTCTGACTTGGCTAAGAAGATCGAAGGCTTCCAAAGTATGTTCTCCCTACTTCTGTTCTTAAAAACTTCAAAGGGGGTGGGTACAGCTCAGTGAATGAGGGTATAGCTCAGTGTTAGAGGGCATGCTTAGCATGTATGAGGTATGGGGTTCAATCCCCAGTACCTCCATCCAAAAACTTTTTTTAATAAATAAATAAATAAAAACCTCAAAATTTCCCAAAGTATTCAAATATTCCTCCCCTTATGTTTTACAACTGGCCTTGATTCTTTGCCTTTATATCTGTTCTTAGAGCTTGGCCCATCAGTTGGTTATCCTGTATCTCTCTCTGGTATCTTCTACCTCTTTCAGAAAAAAAAAAAATCAACTTGTCCTATACCCACAACATTCCCACATTTCATCTGAGAAAAAAAGGTCTTTTTTTAACTCTGATAATCTCCCAAGCTACCAGGCCCACCTCCCTCTCCCTCACACCATTCTTCTTGAGAGAGATTTGCCTTCCCTCCCTAACTTCCCACTGATTCCTCAACCCGCTGTACTATTTTCAGTTTTTAGCACTCTACTCCAAGAGCTGTCTCAAAGATCATCACTTAACTCCCCCAGAATAAATCCAATAGCCTCAGTGTAGTTCTTAGCCTTCTTGGCTTATCTAAGACATTTTCCACCTCCAACAACCCCCTGATTCTCAAAATTCTCTCCTCCCTTGGTCCTGTGGCTCTCCAATCCTCCGAGTTCCTTTTTATTTTCTCGATACGTGTCAGGTCTCCCTTTTTGGCATGTCTTCCTTCTTCTAGCCCTTAAATATAGATTTCCCCCAAGGTCCCATTGTTAAACCCTTGTTTAGCTATATAGTCTTTTTCAGGTGAACTCCTTGGCTCCCATGTGACTGGCTAGCAAATTTGTGTCTCTTACTTCTCCCTTGAAATGAAGATTCTGTCTCTAACCACTTTCCACATAGTTCTAGTTGGTCTTTTGCAGGCACCCCAGACTCAACATGTCCAAAAGGTAGCATAACATCTTCCCTATAAATTTCTTTTCCTTGCCTGAATTTCCTATTTTATCCATTTTCTTCCACATTAAAAAAATCTATTTACTCAACCATTTCTTCATAGCTATTTTAAGGGATCTTCATTACTGGGATATCTTTCTTCTTTCTTCCCAGAAATCCAGACACTGTGTAACTTTTCCAGTCAAGGTGTCATGTCCCTACTGTGCCATGACCTGACCACTTCTCCCCCGACACTTTTATCACTTATGGTCCATTCCTGTGATTGAACATTTAACAATATTAGTTGTGCCTCATTTATTTCTGTATCATATTTCCATTTAACGTTTTATGTGTCTATATTTCATTCATTCAATTAGATTGTAATTTATTTTAAAGCATGGCTCATTTATTACCTTTCCTCAATCTGTCTTCCTCATTCACGTATTAAAAACATGCTTGTGGGTATGGATTATGAACCAAACACAATGTTAGATATTGGAGAAAAATATATGTGACATATTTCAGGCCATAGAGGAATTTACCATCCAATAGAAGAGTCAGAAGTAAAATAAATAGGTACAGCAATGTGATGAGTGTATGTTAGAGGTGTGTGCAGTGTACTTTGGGCAAAAAGGAAGAAAGGACTTAAGGTATTAAAAATTACTCCAGAAGACACCACCTGGGTTTATTCTTAAAGGAGGAATAATAGTTTAGAAGGTGGACAAAAATGAAATGGCATTCCAGGCAGAGCGAAAGTAAATAGCTGAGAAAAAATACAGTCTATTGGTAGGACACAAGTCATAAGGTATGGGTGGGCTGGGGACGTGACAGGAATTTGGAAAGACAAGACTCACAAAAGATTTTAAATATCAAACTAAGGGTTTGACTCAATCCTGGGGACAATGGGAAGCCATGAGGAGATTTTTAAATATAACCTTTTGATTTAAGTCAAACGTAGACTAAAGTACACAACTCATACATTCACAGCTCAATGAGTTTTCACAAAGGAAACAAACCTGTGTAGCCAACACCCAGATTGAGAAAGGAAACACTACCTGAACCCATGGAAAGATTTGAAGCAACAGACATATATTGTCAGACTTGCATTTTGAAAGATCTTTGCAGTGCATTAAAGGAAGAAACTGCTTGGTAGGGTTTTGTTTGTTTGTTTGTTTATTTGTTTGTTTGTTTTTGTAGTTCCTGAATTGTTCATTTTCCCCCTGAGACAGGGATAGAGACCTGAAGCCAATTTTTTAGGTAAATACCACTCACTTCTCCTAAGTAAGGGGCTCTCCAAATCAAGATGTCTAGAGTGGGTCTTAGCCCTGACAAATCGGACTCCAAGGGAGATTCTCCTCTGCCCTTCCCCAAAGGTCCTCCAGCAAATTAGACAAATTCGCCCAGGTGAGCTGTTCCCTGCACTGCATCACTTGTTAGGAGCTGGAGGACCCTCAAAGGAGTTAGGTGAGAGATCTCTCCAGAGTTACCAAAATTTGTTACCCAAAAACTGAGTTCACTTCTTGGTGAGTTTTAAGCCAAAAGACACAACTAAGACAAAGAGCAAAGGTACTGTCCAGGGCCTTTGCACATACAGTTATCTTTACCTGAACATTTTTTTCCAGATACCATTTTTGAGATACAATTGACATGTAACATTGCATAAGTTTAAGGCATGTAATGTAATGATTGATATATGTATATATTGTGATAAATTGCTTTTGTCTGTTTATCTTGCTTTAAAATAGTGAATTTTTAAAAGCTAATTGAACAGTTCTTAGCTTTAGATGCCCTCTTATTTTTTTAAAAAATTTCTCTAGCTTCAGAAGCCATCTTGTTTCTCCTTGGTAAATTTTTAACTTTTTATCATGCCTGGAAAAAGCTGTGGAATGATACACATTCAATGATGGTTTGTTCCGGAACACCACTCTCCTTGGTTGTCTGCCTGCTTATCTGACCACTCTTTAGCTCTCTCCCCTGTACTCTCTTTCTCACTCCCTAAATATTCATGCCCTGTAAGCATCTCTCTTTGGCTCTTACCTCTTCTCAGTTCATGGCTCTGCTTGAATAACTAATCTACTCTCATTGCTTCAACCAGGTGTTAGTCTGGGTCCTCTGAGCAGCAGAAGCCAAGATGCAAAAGAAAATGAGAAGGGAGCTGGTAGAAGCTGAAAAGCCATCAGATTCTGATGCCAGCCCAAACCTAAGTGAGGCACAAAGGGTAAGGAAGTTTGATGGAAGCATCCTGGATTGTTGTGCAATTCTGAGTGTTTGGCAAGGTCACCAGAGAGTCCTCAAACAAATCACATGCCATAGGAGCTCCCATTTCCCTTCTGCACCCACTCATTGTCTTGGATCAGCCTGTAGGAAGGTTAGCCTCAGGGTAGAAGGATTTCAAAGTGTAGCAGCTGGAGCCATTGATCAGTTACACTCCCTATAGTCATTGATATAAGAAAAGCATTGCACGGCTGCCACCAACCACCACTTCACAATTCCCAAGCCCTAATCTCCAGTCCTGGCTTCAATTCTGAGCATTAGAATCATAATTTTGATAGCCACCAATTATTTTCAACATATTCCCCATATGAATCTCATTAATGTATACAATAAATCATTACTGAGTTCCTATTATACACCAGACATTTTACTTTTCTGAAGAAGCTCATAGACTGGACAAGGGGATAAACATGTAATAAATAAATTACAAGTTGCTTGTTCTTTCAACAAGTATTGATTGTGTATCTATTGTTTACCAGGCAATGGGACAAGGTCTAGAGATACAACAGTAAATAAAATATGATATATGTCCTAAGGAGCTGACAGTCCAGTTGGAGAAGTCAAACAACCACACAATTATCATACAATATAGTATGTATATTGTATGACATAATCTATGTGTGGAAGTTTAAATAGGGAGTGTCCACATGGATAAGGGCAAGGACAGGGTTTTCTCAGTTCTCAGCGGCATAAACAAAAGACACATTGACAAGTAACAGCATGGTGTGTGAGGAACTACACGGTCTTATTGTCATAATTGGCCATTCCAATAATTTTAGTGAAAAATAATAAGTACCTGAGTTGATTACCAAATAAATGAAAGACTAAGAAGAGAGAAAGGAGGTAAGGGAAAGATATCTAAGAGATACAATTGTGAAGATTTGGCAAAAGACTGGATTTAGGATGTCAGAAAAGAAGAATCTTCTCAATCTCAGCATGTCCCACACCTGTCCCACCTCCTGTATTTTCTCTCTTCCTGCTGCCACCCCTCACAAAGGTGCTCTAGTTAGAAACTTCAGTGAGTTCCTAACACAGAGCCTGGCAGGCATACGATAAATGCATAATGAGCAAAGTACAAAATATCTGTGACTCTGAAACGTGGACTGGCATCACAGCCTATATCACTGGCGTTCTTAGCTGCAACCACAGAATCCAGTCCCACCAGCTTAAGCAGAAAACTGTTAAAAGGCATTCGGCAGCTGTAGCTAAAAAGGGAGCGCTGGAGAACAACTAGAGGCTAGCCTTCAGGAAGAACGTTCACGTCCAAACCACAGAACTGGTCTGAGGAGGAAACGGCCGCCACTACCTCCAATGCTAAGTATTAAACCTTGGGACTTGACCAAATGGTGGCTGCAGCCAGCACCAGGGCCACTTCTGTGACAAGCACTCAGCCTTCCCAACATTGCTGCTGCCCCTGCTATCAAAACTGGGCACCACCCACAGCAGCAACAGCCAAAGCCTCACTTCCGGCATCAGTGGGTGCATCCTGCGCGCGTGCATCTGACTAGTGGAGCCTGGACCTCTTGCTTGAGTCTCTGCTGCAAGGGCTACTGAGGCATTTCAGTTTTACCGTAAAGGTCAGGACTACTGCCTTGGGGAAGTGAGGCTCTTAATGAGGGAAATGCCCAAATATAGACAGTTATGATGGGCAGCTATATACGTGATGTGCACAGCCTCACTCATCATGTGATTCTGTGTAAGAATTAATTTCTATGCTCATTTAGAAAAGGCACCAAGAGGCCGCCCAAAGTTAAAAAGGAAGAGTCCCTGCCTTGAAGCACACACTCCAGAAGCTAAGACCCTTTTCAAGAGTGTGAGACCCTTTCCTACTGCAAACAAAGGTAGTTTTCATTGCCACTGATATGTGACATTGTTTCAAACAAATAGTTAGGCCTGTGTTCCACAAAAATACATTCTCCTTTTTCAGGCCTACCAAGTTGGCTGACAGTTTCTTCCATTTAATGGGTTCCATTATTTATCTTGGATTGAATAATAATAGTCTGTTTTCTTCTTCCTTCTTCAAATTGAACAGTTTGGGAGTGCTGTGTATCATTCTGCCAGCTACCACTGCTAGTTCCTGAATAAAAATGTGCTTGAATGTTTTATGGTCTAAACCAGTGCTTCCACTAGGAACTTTCTGTGATGACAGAAATGCCCTAAATCTGTTTTGTCTGATCAGAAGCCACTAGTCACAGGAGGCTATAGAGCCCTCAAAATATGGCTAATGACACTATGGGACTGGATTTTTCCATTTTATTTTATTTTAATTCATCTAAATTCTGTATTGAAATTTAAATAGCTACATATGGAGGGTAGGTAGTGAGTTGGACAATTAACTATAAATCTTAAATATTAAAAAGTGATTTTAAATATTCAAAAATGATCCTAGGCTCTTCAACCCCCAATTTTCTTTCCTTCTTTCTTTCTTTTTTTATTGAAGTATAATCAGTTTACAGTGTTATGTTAATTTCTGGTGTACAGCATAGTGTCCAACATTCTTTCCATTACTTCTCTTTATGCAAAACATTACTACCCCTGCTATCTGGGATTGGGTCATTTTCCTTTCCTTAAATTTTATTGACAGCCTTGACATAGGCTTGCATAACTGTCTTCTTTATTGGAATCAATCAGAATTGGACACAATCCATGTAGATAAAATTAGGACGATCTAGATAATTGGGTAAAGCCCTCCTTGATCTATCCCAGGCTCCACCAGGAAAAGAATTCAGTGGTTAACAGTGAAGTGTGATTATACAAGCAAATTCTGGGAAAGGTTATGTATGTATCTGTTTTAACAACAGAAAGATAGATCATTCATATCCACTACATGTGTGTCTTTGAAGCCTAGTTACAGGGGGAAACGGCCTCAACACTATCCATGCAAATATGCCTCACAGCAATTGTGGGGTTAACCAAGTGATTTAAATGAAAATAAATACACAATGATGAAACTCATCACAATTTATGTTAAAAAAAAAAAAGGACAGACTGAAAACCACACCAGTGCCAATTCTATACTTTATCAGCATTGAAGCAACTATGATATGAAGCAACTATCACTCACATGCATGCTCAGCAGGAACCTGCTACAGAGCTAAACAATGCTTGGCAGCCAGACTTCTTAGCAGAAAAGAGATATGATTTTATTTTATAATGACAAAACTTTAGAACTCACTTGAGAGGACAGTCAATTCGAATACAAATTTGCCATCCACATAAATGGGGCATCATTCACCTGGAAAAACTGAAGGAAGGTCATGCTTTGCTTTTAGATTGGTTCACAGCACAAACAAAGGACTCTCACGCTTTGAGACTCCCTGCTCTAGAGAGGAACAGCATTGCATTTAGATTCTTTGTTCTCTGACATGGTGTTCCTTCATTTGGGTCACAGTCTGCAGAATTTAAATGGATAAACAAGCAGATAAGAAAAGCAAGGATCAGCTGCATGATGTTTAACTCCACTGGATATTAAAAGGCATATCTTACAGTTATTGGGGGAAAGAGGGTGGGAAGGGATAAATCTGGGAGTCTGAGATTTGCAAATGTTAACCACTATATATAAAAACAGATAAAAAACAAATTTATTCTGTATAGCACAGGGAACTATATTTAATATCTTGTAATAGCCTTTAATGAAAAAGAATATGGAAATGAATAAATGTGCACACACAGACACACACACACACACACACATATGCATGACTGGGACATTATGCTGCACACCAGAAATGGACACATTGTAACTGACTATACTTCAACAACAACAAAAATTTTTCTAAAGGCATTCGTATCTATTTTGAGACTTTCCTTACCCATCTAAAATATAGTATTTTCCATCACAAAAGCCCTCTTGATCCCTACACATGAAACTTGGGGGAAACAAAGTAGGAGAAACCAGAAAGCTGAGCGGGGTCAGCAAGAATGTCCTTTGGGGCATGGAGAGAGACATCAAAGCAAATGTAAACACCCAGGTATGCCTGAGTCCAGGTCTGTCCTGTGGCTTCTTAAACGAAAATCATTCACTCATTCAACAGTATTTTCTGGAGCCTGCTTAGCAACTTATCCTAGATATATGAAAACCAAGACGCATAAATGCTCTTCCTACCTCCCAGGGATTACAGTCTATTCAGTGAGACTAATTTATCAGGCTCATTCTGAACCTAAAGTGACAAAATATAATTCATCTCAGCATTAGGTAAGATGATCTTATTTTTTAGGGTGGCACATCACATCTAAATATTCCAGATGTTTCTATTCATTTAATTGTCTTTAGTAATGAATAAAAACAGAACTAAGAAATTATTTATCCACAGCAATAATGTTAACGGCATTATGATACGGATGGTGATATTTCTATGGTGAAAAACAAACCCTTAGCATCCAAAATATTCAAGTCATATGGAAATCAAACATCAGATTCTCTTATTATGAAGAGTATTGGAAAAGCCAACATATCAAGAAGAATAGTTCCACAACCAGAGATGGAGATCTTCTATAGAAAAACAGAGCACTGAACCATTCTTAACATTTCTATGAACTAAAAATAAAAAGTGACAAATCTGAAACATACGCAAAAGATGTGTTTAACCCTCCTGAATCCAGCTTCCTCCAGTTAATTCAATAGTAAGAACTACTTGTAAGCCTTTCACCCAACAGGTCCTTTCAATACCTGGATGTAGAGAATAGTAAATCAATAAATTAATTTTAATGCTTCACATTATCCCTGGGAAAATCTTTAGAAAGTTTTCTATGACACATTCATGACAGATTTCAAAATACACTGTTAATATGGTACAAACTCATTTATACAAATAGATTATAATGGGACATGATTTCTGTATATAAAAATATGGATATTCACAAGTCCAGAGGGACCATGCCTTCTACATTTACACACAACATAAATTCTGGTTTGGAAGTAGTCACGAGCAAATCTTTTCAGCTCCTTTTCCATATACATCCAGATTCTACTGCCATTATCTCCAAAGAGAGGTGCACGTACCCCTGAGAACTATATTAGAAGAAAATATTAGAACATCTACATGTATGTATACAAAAAATAAGAAATAGGTTAAGGTTACTAATATCTTCCATACTAGGTCCCGTACTTTGTTCACTCATTAGATGGCCACACGAGTGTAAAACATAAGGTCTCCAGAGGGAATTTGGGGAGTTTCATGATATGGAAGGATTGGTATTTGGCCATCTCACCCCATCTCTGCTTCTATCAAACTTCAGTAAATTGTAGTTTACAGTGTTAAAGTTATTTTATCTTTATTAGTTGAATCCTAGGCACTGGAGTCTAGTTGTTAAAAGGAGAGCCTCTAAAGCCAAAATGGATAGGCTCAGATCTTGCCTGACTTTGAACAAGTTTCTTGTTGATTTGTCTCTGCCTTAGGCAATTTCATCTGTAAAATGGGAATGAAACCAAACTGATAATGTAATTATGAGATTAACTGAGTTAATATTTGTAAAGTGCTTGAAACGGTGCCTGGCAAGTAGTAAGCACCATATAAATCTGTTAAATAAATATTTACTCATGAGATGAGGAGTGCCTCTGAAAGTATTTTGTACTGCAGAGAGGTTCATTGGTTGTCCCTTGGCAAAACATTTCAAACTCTTGTCAAACTTAAAGGTGAATTATGTATTTTTCTTTTACAGAAAGAAATGTGTTCCAAATTTGCTGATCTTTTCTGTGATGCTCTGGGGGAGACAAGTAGAGAAACCCCAGTTGCCCATCCAGATAGGGCAGTCAAAGACAAGAAGCAGACAATGATCAGGATGGATGTGCCCAAATCAATATTGTGCTCCATCAATATCAAGCATTCTAGCAGATATGGAGAAAAAAGAGAAAAGGAAATTTGCTGATCTTTTCTGCGATGACAGGTGCCTGTCAGCAAGTAAGCCTCCTATAAATATTAAAACAAAATAAACTGTATCTGTCCCATCAAGGTAAAGGTGCGATTTTAGCAATGAATAAGAAAACAACTGCTTCTTTTTGAATGCTATCAAAGTCTTCTGAAAACGGGTGTTTACAAATGTTTATATCATTGTGCAATTTTGTTTGAAAATGATGGGTGTTATCCATAAACATTCTCATTTCTACACACAGAAAAAAACTTGGAAACAGAATTTTCTAACTCATTACAAAAATCTGGAGCCTCACTGGAGTCTGGAAATGTTTGAATGACTTAAAGAGCAACACACATCTCATTTATACCTTATGTTTTTATTTATTTTTAAGTAGTGCTTATTTTATCTTTGTCATGTTCTTTTCAAATTTTACTTTTATGTATGTTTTACACCCATGCTATGTTAGTCAGAAAGGAACACATATATAATTTATAAATAAATAATCAAGGCTATTTGATGAAAATATTTTTACTACTATGGGTGCATGTGAAAAAAAAAAAACCACCATCCTATTGCCTAGACATGGTCATTGTTGAGTGACTGCTAGGTAACAGAAACTTATCACATTGACCCTCCTTAATCGTCACAATAACTCTAAGAGACAGGCACTTCCATTCTTCCTGCTTTACAGAGTAGGAAACAAAAGTTGAAAGAACTTAAATAATTTCCCCAAAGCCAAAGGGCATGCAAGAGATTGAATCAAGATTGGAGCACAGTTCCATCTGGCTCCAAGAGCATAATGGTGACCACGCTGCCTACACACTTCCCGAAACACAGAGCAGAGGGGTTGTGGTGGTATCACACAGCAAAACAACTGGACAGAATAATAGCAGAAAATGCAGATTAGCTAACTTAAAGAAGGTAATTAACTATATTTTTGGTTACATATATACAAGCAGTCTTCAACTTTCAAATGGTCTGTGCTCTAAACTTGGGAATTACTTGCTAGGAATGTAGAATGCATTTTCTTCTAGGAACAGGACTAATGATAGTGGCTGAATTTCTGGACTATACACAATCTTATTCTCCTCATAGTATATCTGAGTTATTAGACATTAGCAATGAAAAATAGTAGAAAACCAAACTTCTGCAATGGTCAGCAACTGAACACCCACACGCAGAATCAGAATATTGCTGCCTAAGGAAATCATGTTCTAAAGAACTGTGATGACGTATAGGGAAATTTTGTGCATGTTTTCAAAGCAATAGTTTCTCATTTTCATGGACTTCAGAAGTTAATGGCATCATATCTTCACAACACTTAATTTAACTTCAAAGGATATAAATTTAATTTTCTTGGTAGAGGTGTACAATTAGTGTTCTCTTACTTTTATCAGAATTGATTAAGGCTGGTTTTTCAGCTAATGGAATGGGGAAATGGGCAGAGAGAAAGAAAGAGGGACTGAGACTTTGATTTTCCTAAGGTAATTAGGAGAAGGTAGCAAAAAAAAAAAGACAATTAGATTAGCAATGACACGTGTATACTTGTGGAAGAAAACACTATCTTTAGTAAAACTGACATGGGGTGGAGAAGAGATAGCATGGCAGGGGCTTATTCAAACCCACTCCTTGTGGTTCTGCTAAGTGCCCATTTTGCTGTTATATTATAATCTTGTTTAATGTCTGGGAAGAGGTAGTTTCTTCTCCCAAGATTGCCAGGAGCTTGGTTGGTCTGGTACAGTTTGGTTGGGTGGTGGTGACTGGGTGGACAGGCACTAGGTGTCATAATGGATGGACGTCAGGTATCTCTGTGACAAGAACATCCTCACGGTGGCTTTGAGAGCAGCAAATGACCAACACCCAAATTCTGAGCCTGGGGTTTTTAATTCAAGAAGCACTTAAGATGCATCATTATGCTTGTTGGCAATGAATTAAAATGAATAACCTTCACTGAAATATTTAACTAATTACTCTGTGAAATCTCCCAGGATTCTCTAACTCCAAAGAGGAAGAACATTAGACTTGGAGTACTTTTCAGAGAACAAGTCATTCTCATCTTTAAGAGAAAAATATTTGGTTTATTTTCTGTCAGCTTCCATAGACTGTTGCTCTTGGAAATACTCTCCTCTTTCTTATAATACACTTTATTTTGGCTTAAAAAGAAATTTATTTTCTCATAGTTCTGGAGCATAGGTGTCAGCAGGTTTGTTTTGTCCTGAGGCCTCTCTCCTTGGCTGGCAGACAGCTGCCTTCTTATTGTGTCTTCACATGGCCTTTTTTCTGTGCATGTGACTCCCCAATGTCTCTCTTCTTATGAATTAGGGCCTCACCCTAATGCCCTCATTTAAACTTAATCACCTTATTAAAGACCTTTTATTTCTTTCTAGTCTTACTGAGATATAATTGACATAGAGCATTGTACAAGTTTCAGGTGTACAGCATAATGATTTGACTTACATTTATCAGGAAATGATTATCAATAAGTTTAGTGACCATCTATCATCTCATATAGACAGAAAATAAAAGAAAAACTTAAAAACATTTTTTTCCTTATGATGAAAATTCTTAGGATTTACTCTTTAAATTTTGTATATAACATACAGCAGTGTTAACTATTTTTATCACATTGTACATTGCACCCTAATACGTGTCTGTCTTATAACTGGAAGTTTGTACCTTTCAGCTGCCTTCATCCAATTCCCCGCCTTTCACCCCTGGCCTCTGGCAACCAAAAATCTGATTTCTTTTTCTATGAGTTTCTTTCTTCCTTCTTCCTTTCTTCCTTTCTTCCTTCCTTCCTTTCTTCCTTTCTTCCTTTCTTCCTTTCTTTCCTTTCTTTCCTTTCTTCCTTTCTCTCTTCCTTTCTCTCTTTCTCTCTTTTCTTTCTTTCTTTGTTTTTGAAGTGTAATTGACCTACAACATTGTCTTAGTTTCTGTTACACAACAGAGTGATTCACTATCTCTATACAGTTCAAAATGATCAGCATAATAAATCTAGTTGCCATCTGTCACCATACAAAGATACTACATAATTATCGACTATATTCTCCACACCGTACATTTCATACTTGTGACTCATTTATTTTGCCACTGAAAGTTTGTAACTTCTTAATCTCCCTCAGCTATTTCTTTCTTCCCTTCACCCCTTCTCCTCTGGCAACCACCTGTTTGTTCACTATATTTATGATTCTGTTTCTGTTTTGTTATGTTTGTTCATTTGTTTTGTTTTTTAGATTCCACATATAAGTGAAATCATACAGTATTTCTCTTTCTCTGGCCTAGTACCCTCTAGGTCCTCCATGTCCCAGATGGCAAGGTTTCATTCTTTTTTATGGCTGAGTAATATTCAATTGTGTATATGTACCATATCTTCTTTATGCATTCCTCTATTGATGGGCTCTTAGGTTGCTTCTAAATCTTGGCTGTTGTAAGTAGTACTGCTATGAACATTAGAGAGCATGTATCTTTTTAAATTAGAGTTTTCATTTTTTCCAGATATACACCCAAGAGTGGAATTGCTGGATTGTATAGTAGTTCTGTCTTTAGTATTTTGAGGACTCTCCACACTCTTTTCCACAGTGGCTGCACCAATTTACACTTCTACCAGTACTGTAAGAACTGTACGGCACCTAAGGTTCCCTTTTCTCCAATTCATTGCCAACACTTGTTATTTGTTGTCTTTTTGATAATAGCCATGCTGACAGGTGTTGAGCTGATATCTCGTGGTTTTGACTTGCATTTCCCTGAGGGTTAGGGATGTTGTGTATCTTTTCATGTGCCTGTTGGCCACCTGTATGTCTTTTTTTGAAAAATGTCTGTTCAGATGCTCGCCTCATGTTTTAATCAGGTTGGTGGTTTGTTTGTTTGTTTGTTTGTTTGTTTGTTTTGATATTGAATTGTATGAGTTTTTGGTATATTTTGGATATTAACTGCTTATTGGGTATATCATTTACAAATATCATCTCTCATTCAGTAGGCAGCCTTTTCATTTTGTTCATAGTTTCCTTCACTGTGTAAAAGATTTTTGGTTTGATGTAGTCCCATTTGTCTACTTTTTCTTTTGTTTCCCTTGCCTGAGGAGACAAATACCCCCCAAATATTACGAAGACTAATGTCAGAGAGCATACTGCCTATGTTTTCTTCTGGAATTTTTATGGATAATAACTTTCAACAAAATGGGTATAGAGGGAACATACCTCAACATAATAAAGGCCATAGATGATAAGCCCATAGCTAATATCATATTAAATGGTGAAAAGCTGAAAGCATTTCCTCTAAGATCAGGAACAAGACAAGAAGGCCCACTCTTGCCACTTTTATTCAATCTAGTATTGGAAGTCCTAGCCATGGTAATCTGACAAGAAAAGGAATCTGCATTGGAAAGGAAGAAGGAAAACTGTCATTGTCTGTAAATGACATGATACTATACACAGAAAATCCTAAAGACCCCATCAAAAAGCTACTAGAACTCATCGATGAATTCGGTAAATTTGTAGGATACAAAATTAATATATGGGAATCTGTTGCCTTCCTATATGCTAACTATGAACTATCAGAAAGAGACATTAAGGAAACAATCCCATTTATAATCACATCAGAAAGAATAAAGTACCTAGGAATAAATCTAACCACGGAGGTAAAAGACCTGTTCTTAGAAAACTGTAAGACACTGATGAAAGAAATTGAAAGGGACACAAATAGATGGAAAGATATGCCATGTTTATGGATTGGAAGAATTACTATTTTTAAAATGACCATACTACACAGGGCAATCTACAGATTAAATGAAATCTCTATCAAAATACCAATGGCATTTTTCACAGAACTAGAGCAAATAATTCTAAAATTTGTATGGAAATGCAAAAGACTCCAAATAGCCAGAACAAATGTGAGAGAAGAACAAAGCCGGAGGTGTCATACTTCCAGGTTTCCAACTATACCACAAAGCTACAGTCATCAAAACAATTTACTGCTGGCACAAAAACAAATATATAAGTCAATGGAACAGAATAGAGAGCTCAGAAATGAACCCACACTTATATGAACATTTAATCTACAATGAAGGAGGTAAGAATATACAATGGGGAAAAGACAGCCCCTTCAATAAATGGCATTGGGAAAACTGGACAATTACATGCAAAAGAATTAAACTGGACTACTTTCTCACTCCATATCCAAAAGTAAATTCAAAATGAATCAAAGACTTAAATGTTAGACCTGAAACCATAAAACTAGAAGAATACAATACACTTTTAAATTCATTGTCATTTAACTTCTTGGTCCTCATCCTCTCTAACCTTAAGATAGGACATAAATTGATACTACCTACCTCCTTCCTTCTAGAAGCTCTCATGTCCCACTGTACTCCTTTCACTCTTCTCCTACTTTTTAAAATACACCATTTCTTTCTGTCTGTGACTTTATACTTTATACTTGCCACACTTCTAGATTTAAATATCTTCTAACATTCTTCTTTCAGCTCTACTTTTTTCTTAAACCCTCCTATGGGGTGTCATCCACACACAACTTGAACAATTACCACTATTGACTAATTCCCCATGTACAGTTGACACTTGAACAACATGAGTTTGAATGGCTAGGGTCCACTTATATGTGAATTTTTTTTCAATAAATACATATTACAGAATGTGAAGTTGGTTGAATTCATGGATGCAGGACCGTGAATGCAGAGGGTCAACTATAAAGTTATACATGGATTTTTGACTGCATACAGGATTGGTGTCCCTAGCCTCCAAGTTGTTCAAGGGTCAATTGTTTATCTCTGTCTCTCCCACACTTACATCTCTTGACCTCTAAAGTCTTAGGACTTTACATCAATGGTCTATAGCAATTCAACTTGCTAAATCCAGTAGGCTCTATTCCTCAGTGGTTTTCTCTTTCAATCTCTCTATCCAGTCCTACTGTCACATTGGCAATTTGGGAACAAACCTTATTTCCATCCTGAGCTGTTGGATAGCAACTCAGATACTATCCCTGCTTCCATTTTTCCTCTATGGATTTTTTTCTTTCTTCCTTTCTTTCTTTCTTTTTTTTTTTTTGTCTTAAGTTGCCTTTCACAAGCATATTCTACATACAATATCCTTGTTCAGAAACACTTAATGGCCCTGAGAAGAACCTAGACAGGCTGCCTGGGAATCCTGACCTACAGAGCTAAAAGCTAATAAATGGGTGCTGTTTTAAGCTGCTAAATTTGTGGTGATTTGTTACACAGAAAAGGAAAACTTGAGGAAGGGTATAGCTCAGTGATATAGCTTAGCAGGCACAAGGTCGTAGGTTCAGTCCCCAGTACCTCCATTAAATACATACATACATACATACATACATACATAAACAAACCAACCTAATTACCTCCCAAAATTTTTTTAAAAAGAAAAAAAAATAGAAAACTAACATAGTCTTCATGACATGACATCTAATATCCCCTATAGCGAGCAATCTAAGGGACAGCAAGGAGGTAGTGACAATGCTTTTTGGGGGAAAAACAACGTACAGTCTATTCATTAGAAGTCACTAAGCCACTAAACCTCTCCCACACTCACGAGGAAAAAATTAAGCTTTACCTGTTGAAGCAATTAATATCAAAGAATTTGTAAATATATCTAAAAGCCACCATAATAATAGAAATAGTTTTTTAAAATGTTTACTATTGCTAAACAATAGTTTATTTAATACAAAAAAAAAAGTAGATAGCATTTTTACACACATTTTATAGATCCCGAAACCGAAGCACAGAAAACTTAAGTAATTTGTCCAAGTGTCATGGGTAGTAACTGGCTGTGCTGGATGCTAGTCTCAAAATCTTAACTCCAAAGCCTGAGTTCCTACCTACTATGTTAATTTTAGCAATGCAGTGAAAAATAAGTTTCATAATAAAATCCATAAACTGAATACTAAAATATTAGCCAATGAAAATATAACTGGCTGAATTCATAATTAGGTCAGTGACCATTTCTTTCTAACTAGGGATGACCAATTCAGACTAATGACTGAAGTCTACCTGGAGGGGAAAAAAAGAGTAGTTTGTTTAAAATTATATCTTCTACTGTCTACTTGAAAACATTTTATTCATGCCTTGAGTATCAACGGCAAAGGCACGATCACTGAATTAGTGAATGGCAAGAAGACAGTAGAGTAGCCAATATACCAGACAACTGAATCAGGATCGAAAAAGTTCCTGTGGTATATAATTATAGGCCAACTCTAACACAATGAAATTTTTAAATGATAAATTTAGAAGTTCAGCACTTGACTACTGGATTGAGAAAACTGACTTAATATTAGCACTTACAAAAAACAATATTAGGCAGGTGTTAGTTGACTCTAAGCTTAATATATGTCAACTCAGTGATGCACCTGCCAGGGCCTTGAATAGAACCTCAGGCTGTATTAGAAGCAGAAGTGATTATACTCAGACCAGACCAAAAGAAAAATTCCAGTACTGACTGCTACATTGTAACAGGAGTGCAGGAATTTGCAGAGAACAGATTAACTAGAATTGCAGGAGTCTGAAAAAGCATGTCGTAAGAGAAACAGTGAAAGCAGCCAAGAATATCTAACTTAGAAAAGGGAAGAAAAAAAGGAGAACATATTTCCTGACAAATACTGGTAGAGCTGATATGAAAAAAAATTCATTTTATCCTGTGTGGTTTCAGAAAGCAGAAATAAAATAAATGGATAGAAATTGTGGAGAGGTTGATTTTCAATCAATACAAGAACTCTAACAGTGTGAGTCATCTAACAGCAGTCAGGCTGTCTTAGAAGGTGGTGACTTCTGAGTCACTAGAGGAATTCCAAAAGCAGCTGAATGGCCACTTGTCAGATACTGTAGGAAAGATCCACTTTGTAGGCGGAAAGTTGGAAAAAATTACTTCTAAATCACCTTCAAACTCTAAATGTCTCCAGTCCTCTCCTATCCCATGAGTAATTGATACCTCCCAGCCTTAAATTCCATCTTTGGCTTACTAAACTATGCCCTCCAGCCAAGCTACTCTGTATTCTCCATAACCACCTCTCATTTCTTGACTGTAATTTTTCTCGTCTTTTCCCCTTCACTTAGATTGACTGTTACCATCTTTTGTGATTGGCAAAATCATATCCATCCTTGAAGATCAAACACAAAGCTTTTGCATCTATGATGCTTTCTCCAATAACTAATTATCCTCTTCATTTCCTTTCCACCTCTCTTGTATAGTTGTTTTTGAAATTGTTTTGCATTAGACATTTTTATAGCTATCTTTATTCCCTATAAAATTGAAAGCTACTTGAAGGCAAGGACCATCTATTGCTCATTTCAGCATTTCTGTTCAGCTCTAAGTAAAACTTCTGATGACAGCCTGAATAATATGTGCTTATTAAATTGGATTTGACATAGTTACCACATGAAATCAATAGTAATATTGGAAGGATAATTTAAATATATTTTTTGATGAAATGTACTTCTGAAGTGGAGTATTTGTGCCTCTTTCATTGACCCTACTAATTCTATTTTTTTTTCTGTCTGATTTTCAAATTATAGTGAAATACATGTCATTTACCATTTTAACCACGTTAAAGCATACAGTGGCATTTAGTATATTCACAGTATTGTAAATCATCACCACTAGGTAGTTCCAGAACTTTCTCATCATCCATAAAGGAAACCCCATACCCTTAAAGCAGTCACTCCCCATGCCCCTCCCCCAAGCCCCTAGCAACCACTAGCCTGTTCTTTGTCTCTATCCTGTTAATTCTTTCAAAACTCTGATACAAAATCTTGCACCAAGTGGTTATTCAGTAAATATTTGTAAAACTAAATTTGAATAAAAAGGCTCTCCCAGAAAATATACATGATGCAAGAGAAATAAATAACAGGAGAGATCCATTTTTTTAAAGTGAAAATTATTTTTTAAAGGATATTGTTTCTTAGCATAATATTGTATAGAAGAATGTTAGTGATTTTATCAAGCAAGCACTTTGAAATATAAAGTCCTATACAAATGCTAAAAAAATGAGCTATAGAAACAAATCAGAAATTAGCTATGCAAAAATATTTTGGAAGAAAGTTCTTTGAAGTCTAATTTTGCAATTATAACTTCCCTAATTTCCCTCAAAATACACATGAATGATTAAGAGGACAAAAAAACCAGGAGTAGTCAAGATGGCGGAGTAGAAGTAGCTTACCCTCTCCCACAAATACTCCAAGAGTGACATCCACGGACCCACCTATTCACTCAGAACACCTGCTGAACTTTGACAGAACATCGCCTCTTCAAAACACAAAATCTGTCACAAATCTGGTAGGAGAAAAAAAAAAGAAGAAGAAGAAAAAGGAAATTAGTGTGGGACAGTCCCACAGGGAGGGAGAAGCAAAGCAGGAGTAGCACTCATTTGCTGGGTCTCCGCCTCTCCAACAGAGAGGTCAGTGGGACGGAGGGTAAGCCTCCAAGGCCCTGATCTGTGCAGAGCAGTCCTTGACCGATAGAACTAAGTGAAATGGTCACAAAGAGTCCCTGTGAGCCCCAGCCCTAGACATGAGCCTGCAGGAGTGGGACAGGACAGGCTGCCCCAACCGGGCGGAGGACTGCGGCCGGCTGTACAGAGGCAACCTCAGGGGACTGTAGGGTGCTGCGTGCCATGGCTATAAGAGCATACAGAACAGAACAGCCTGGTTCCCTCATAGAATAAAAAGACAGAAAGAAAGAAAACAAGCAAGCAATACTGCTGGTGTGCCCTGGGGGGAGGGGCGTCGTAGCCTTTGTCTCCTCAGACCCCGGGCACCACAGAGCGGTAAGGCTCGGCCACCATATTCACTGGTGCTCGGCTCCCAGATGGAGGGGCCTCCGAAACCTGAATACATACCCAGGGGCTCCACAGCTCCGTAGGCGGGACTGAGATTTGTTTACAGCCTCAGGCAGAGGAGACTGTTCTGCTCCATAGGTGCCTTTGTGGACCCTCACGCCTAAGACAAACGAGCAAGGAGCGGAGTTCTGGCACACAGCGGGGCGAGGGCTGGTGCGGCCGTTTTCTGCGAGCCCGCCTCCTGCGCAGACGCAGTGCTGGGAGCGGCACTGACCCAGTGGCCTGACCCGCGGGCCTTTGGAACAAGCATGTGGAGTCTGCACAGTGGGGTGAGTGCAGGAATGACGTTTTGGCACCGGGAAAGGTGCTGATCCAATAGTGAGCCACATTCCAGGTTGTGTGACCCAGAAATTGCCGTAACTGCACTTGTAGCTCTGACAGCAGAGAACCTGGGGAGCACCACAGCACCACACTGACATTCCCGCAGCTAAAGTAGGGACAAGGGCGGAGTCAACAAAGAGTACTTAAGGCACTCCAACCCCACCTACTATGCATCGCAGCTCAGAAACGGGTCTGGGAGCCTCCACTCCAACAAAAGGGTAACAGACCTGGCCGCTATCAGGGCTGTGACAACCACAGGACAAAAAGGAGGCCCCGATCAGTAGCCAGGGCAGGCTCTGGTCACCACAACACCGGCCACACCCCCAAGTAAAGGGATAACAGCCAATATACATGGAAGAAAGATGTGGAAACCATCCACACTTATAACAGACCTCACAACAAAATTATTACGGGCACACAGTCTACACAGGAATACATTCTCTCTTTTTAAAAAATTTTTATTTATTTATTTATTTATAAAATTTTTTTCTTCTTTTTAAATTTTTAAAAATTAAAAAATTATTTGTTTTTTATTTTTATTTTTATTTGTTTTATTTTTAATTTTTTTCTTTTAAATTTTTTTCTTTTTAATTTTTTAAAATTTTGTTTTTGTTTTGGGTTTTGGTTTTTGGTTATGTGGGGTTTTTTAGTTTCCTCTCCACATCCTCTTTAAAAAATAATAATAATAAGGGAGGAGGATACAGTCAAGTGGTAGAGTGCATGTCTAGTATGAACAAGGTCCTGGGTTCAATCCTCAGTATTTCCTCTAAAAATAAATAAATAAATAAATAAATAAATAAATAAATAAATAAATAAACCTAATTACTCCCCCCTCCCAAAATAATAATCACTTCAGGACCACAATAGATAACTGAATATCCATAATCCATACTGCCAGAGAGATATAAGTAAAATGAAGAAGCAGAGGAACCGCTCCTAATTAAAAGAACAAGAGAAATCCCCAGTAAGAACAATCAATGAAATAGACTTCGATAGTCTACTAGATCATGATTTCAAAAAGGGAGTGATCAAAGGAACTGAAAGAGACTATGAATAGAGACAGAGAATATGTTAAAAAGGAAATTGAAACTATAAGGAGGAGCCAATTAAAAACAGAAAACTCAATGGCAGAGATAAGAGCTGAGCTAAAGGCTGTCAAAAGCAGAATAGACAATGCAGAGGAACGATAAGTGACTTAGAAGACAGGATAACAGAAGTCACCCAATCAGAACAGCTGAGAGAAAAATGAATAAAAACCAGTGAAAGCAATATAAGGGACCTATGGGATAACATAAAGCATGCCAACCTATGCATAATAGGGATCCCAGAAGGAGAAGAAAGAGCAGAGGCATTGAAAAGGTATTTGAAGAAATGATGACTGAAAACTTCCCAAACCTAAAAAAGGAATCAGATATCCAATTACAGGAAGCACAGAGGGTCTCCAACAAGAAAAACCCAAAAAGACCCACACTAAGACATATTATAATCAAGATGACCAAGGTTAAAGGTAAAGAAATGATTCGAAAGACAGCAAGAGAAAAACAAAGAGTTAGTTACAAGATAACTCCCATAAGTCTTTCAGCTGATTTCTCTACACAAACACTGCTGGCCAGAAGAGAGTGACAAGAAATATTCAAAGTCCTGAATGAGAAAAAGCTGCAACCTAGGATACTCTATCTGGCAAGACTATCCTTTAGAGTAGGAGAGAGAAAGAATTTCACAGACAAGCAAAAATTTCAGCAATACTAAACCTATCTTAGAAGCTCTACACAAAAAAACTTCTAGAGCTAATAAAAGAATTAGGCCAGGTAGGAGGATACAAAATTAACATATGAAAATCAGTATCATTTCTTTACACTAATGATGAATTAGCAGGAAAAGAAAGTAAATAAACAATCACTTTTAAAATTGCATCCAAAACAATAAAATATTTAGAAATAAATCTGACCAAGGAAGTGAAAGAGTTATACATGGAGAACTACAAAACACTGATTAAGGAAATTAAAGAAGACTTAAGAAATGGAAAGATATCCTATGCTCTTGGATTGGAAGAATCAATATTGTTAAAATGGCCATATTGCCCAAGGCAGTCTACAGATTTAATATAATCCCTATCAAATTACCCAGGACAATTTCTACAGAACTAGAACAAAGAATCCTAAAATTGATATGGAATCACAAAAGACCCAGAATTGCCAAAGCATTACTGAAGAAAAAGAACAAAGCTATAGGAATAACCCTCTAAGACTTCAGACAATATTACAGAGCTACAGTAATCAAAACAGCATGGTATTGGCATAAAAACAAACCTGGATCAGTGTAACGGAATAGAGAGCTCAGAAATAAATCCACAGACCTATGGTCAATTAAACTTCAATAAAGGAGGCAAGCATATATAATGGAGAAAAGACAGTCTCTTCAGCAAATCATGTTGGGAAAATTGGATAGTAGCATGTAAATCAATGAAGTTAGAACACTCCCTCACTCCATACATGAAAATAAACTCAAAATGGCTTAAGGACTTATAATATAAACACAGGACGTGATAAATCTCCTAGAAGAAAACATAGGCAAAACATTCTCTGACATAAGTCTTAGCAATGTTCTCCTAGGGCAGTCTACCCAACCAATGGAAATAAGAGCAAAAATAAACCAATGGGACCCAATTAAACTCATAAGCTTTGGCACAACAAAGGAAACCATAAGCAAAACAAAATGACAACCTACAGAATGGGAGAAAATAGTTACTCAAATGATGCAGCTGACAAAGGCTTAGATTCCAGAATATATAGACATCTCGTACATCTTAATAACAATAACAACAACAACAAAAAGCCCAATCCAAAAATGGGTAGAAGACCTAAACAAGCAATTCTCCAGTGATGACATATGAATGGCCAATAGGCACATGAGAAAATGCTCAATATCGCTAATTATCAGAGAAATGCAAATCAAAACTACAATGAGGCATCACCTCACACCAGTCAGAATGGCCATCATTCAAAAGTCCATGAACAATAAATGCTAGAGAGTGTGCTGAGAAAAAGGAACCCTCCTACACTGCTGGTGAGAATGTAGTTTGGTGCAGCCATTATGGAAAACTAAAACTAGATTTACCCTATGATCCAACAATCCCACTTTTGGGTAACTCTAATTCAAAAAGATACATGTACCCCAATGTTCATAGCAGCGCTATTTACAATAGCAAAGACATGGAAACAATCTAAATGTCTATCAACAGATGACTGGATAAAGAAGTTGTGGTATATTTATACCATGGAATACTACTCAGTCATTGAAAAGAATGAAATAATGCCATTTGCAACAACATGGATGGACCTGGAGATTGTCATTCTAAGTGAAGTAAACCAGAAAGAAAAAGAAAAATACCATATGATATCACTCATATGTGGAATCTGAAAAGAAAAAAAAAAAGACACTATGAACTCATCTACAAAACAGAAACAGATTTGCAGACATAGTAAACAATCTTTTGGTTACTGGGGAAAGGGAGTAGGAAGGGATAAATTTGGGAATTTGAGATTTACGCATGTTGGCCACTATATATAAAAATAGATTTAAAAAAAATTCTTCTCTGTAGCATAGGGAACTATATTCAATATCTTGTAATAAGCTTTAATGAAAAAAATGACAATGAATGTATGTATGTATATGCATGACTGGAACATTGTGCTGGACACTAGAAATTGACACATTGTAATTGACTATACTTCAATAAAAAAATAAATTTAAAAAAAGACAAAAAATCAACATAGGAGTTGGTCTTAAGCAATCTTTGGTTTTCCATGTAGTCTTCACAGCTTATTTTGTAGTATTCTTACACAAAATGGATTATTTTGTAATATTCAGAATACTATTCTTTTTTATTTTGCCTTCTTAAAACCATTCAAGAAAGGAGAGTTTCTTTTTTTATATTTTTATGTGCTTTCTGGGTAGTTAGAAAATGCACGGGAGTTCCCATACCAGTTGTCACTTTCAAGCAAGAACCTCATTTGAAAATTCTGGCACTGGTTTGTAATCTTATCTGTTAGTGATTGCAAAAAACTGAGTTGACACATCAAAATATTCCTTTATCATCTTAATTTTTCTCTTTCTCCATTCATACGTTTATAATTTTATACTTTTTACTCTTGCTACTGGAGAATTCACTGCTTTATGCCCTAGTTTCTCCACCTAATAAATTGTTTGAGTTGATCTTATAACTTAGAGAAACTGTGCATTTTTTGTTCAGTATTAACAGCCTTCCAACTGAGGAGGGTTTTCTAAAGGATAATGATGCAATGATCCACAAGTGACAATTTAAGTTAATTAAATTCAGTGACATTAAACTAACCATAAAACTCCCAATGGGTACAAAATGACTCATTTCCAGTAAGTCCCACTTAATCTCATGAAATGGTAAAGGGTTATGATTTAGTTAGCTATTATTCCAAACAATCTTGAGGCCAAAATTAAGAGCATCTTTTTGCTGAAAAAGACAACTTTGCAGTTATGGTTATTTTTACTTATTTTAATCCATTCAAGACATTTTTAAAGTCATGTTTTATTTCTTTGTATATTACAGGGGGGAAAATGGAATGCAGGAATTTCTCAAACTGTTCTAAGTGTAAGTAGAGTAGGTAGTAGATACATAAAAGAAAACAAATAAGGGGAAAAAATCTTTCAAAAAGCAGCAGCGTTGAATTGGAATATATGGTAAATGTCTCATTGCCAGAGGAAATGTAAATAGGCACTGCCTTTCTGGGACTTATGTTGACAAGGGTCTTAAACAGGTACATGCTCTTTGCATTAGCAATATCACTTCTAGGAACAGATCCTAGGGAAATAATTTGAAAAGTGAGAAAAAATATATGAACAAGAATGTACAAGAGTTTCTTATAAAGAAAAAAATAAAACCTAACTAACCTAGAAACAACCTAAACATCCAAAGATAGGGGACTAGTTAACAAATTATAGAGCATGAATTCTATTAAAAACTAGACAGCTATAAAAAACGATTATGTAGCTCTAGATAACTGTCATGGGGAGAAGTTACAACATAACACTTAGTGATAAAAAGCAGTTTACAGAACAGTGTGCCCAGCATGAGTCCATTGTAATTAAATGTATATAAAAATACACACATGCAGGCACACACAGAAAAGAAGTTTTGTAAAGATAAACAATGAAAGTTAACAAAGGTTATCTCTAAGTGGTGTATTCATGTAGGTTTTTTCTTTTCTGTTTATTTGCATTTTCTCATTTTGCTACAATTGTCACAGATTTCTTATGTGATTTAAATGCAAGAAATTTAGTTTTTTTCTAATCCTAAATTCTTATGTGAATTACCTAAAACCCATTGCATTGTTCCTAGATGACTATATAGCCTGCAAAAATAATGAATGTGGATAGGTGGATTGATGGATGGGTAGATGGAGAATTGATCGTAAATAATAACATTATTGCAACTCTGGTACTCACACAAAACCACCTTATTTAAGAATGTATTGGGGAGCTCTCCTGCCAAAAATATTTGAAAATGAAATGACTTTATTCGTCTTGAATGACTTTATTTTATTTACTTCCAAATTTCATGTATTTTTATATGTTCCATTTTATAAAAAGATACATACAGTGAGTCAAATTTATTTCAAACTATATGATGTGACTAAATGATTTGATGCTGTTACCTTTATGGCTTAGATGGAAAATTATTAAGCTAGACAAGAAGTTTTTCTGTGCTTATATTTATGCCAATTCTTCCAAATATGTGTATTAGTCAGCTATTGCCACAGCAAAGTGGCATAACAAACTACCCTAAAACTTTGTTGCTGCAAGAACACACATTAAATGCTCATGAATCTGTTGGTGGCTATGGCTCAGCTGATTTTTGCTGGTTTTGCTTGGAAGTTATGCTTCAGAAAGCAGGGTGTCTAGACTTGGCTCCAGGCTTTGGGTTGGATTCAGGGCTGCTTCATTAGTTCTGGGGTTTGGGATGAAGTAGCAAGAGCTAACAGGGGTATGTTCTTCTCAGGACAAATCACTGGAGCACAAAAATTAAGCAGAATTACACAAATACATTTCATTTATGGCCTCTTCTCACTCCCATTAGCCAAAGCAAGTCACATGGCCAAAGTCAGTGGGTTAGGGAAGAATATTCTGTCTCAAAGGGAAGAGAAAGTGATTGAATATTGGTTAAACAGTACTCCTAATTATTACAGTAAACTAATTAGCAACTGAGAAATAACCCACAAGCCATTACATGGAAAACTCTGTAACGGGAAACTTTAATTTTGGGGTTGAGAGAAACCTTAAGTCAGTTCTTGAATGGGCATTTCCACATTCTGTTTTTGCTTTAATATCTGGTCTACATTATCCCTCTTTCCTATCCCACTAAATTTATCCCACTCAGTGAATCATAGGCTCATATGTGAGGCCAGTACTACACTGTGCTAACAAGCATTCTTGTGTAGCAATATAGTTTTCCATAGGCTGAAAAATATCTATCCACTTAATTGGACAACTTCACAGCAAGTCTATCCCGAAGGACAACCAAAATCAGTCGGACAGTTCTCCATAAAGAGAAGTTGGTTTACAATAAAAGTGAAGGCGGTCATAGTAAGGTGTGTTTTTCGTCTATGACCTCTATCCTCTAATAGATAGAAGGAGAAATGCAAGTTAAACGTGACTGTATTTAATTCTCTCTAGGTGAAAATTAAGAGTCAAGAATGTCACTGGAAAAATGCAATCATCCTTCCCTAAGCAGTCTCATCTCTGACACCGTGGCATCTGCTGTGTAAAACCTTCAAACGTGCCCTTGCTTAATCTCCTCCACGCAGCTGCCAGAGTTCTCCAACTTCCCCATTTACTCCTTGTATCCCCAGTGTGGTGTGGGTTATGTTGTCCCATCCATAACCCAGAGAGGAAGCGTAACATATTTTCTTGATGCCTATTTGAATTATGCCCCATGATACAGATAAGAGGAAGTAGGAAAGTGAAAATATGAGCCAGTGGTGGAGCTCTAGCTTGTCGCATGAGACATTCAGCATGGAAACAGACTTTGGGCTGGCTCCGAGAAGCATAGCAGAGTTGTAGAAGCTTACAGAAGACAACCTGCACAGATCTGAACTGTTGCCAAGAAGAATCTGTGCTTGAGGCGAGAATACTATCTAACAGTTTAAGTTAAGTCCAAGTTGGAAAGTTAGGGGCAGTGAATGGAGTCTTGCCAAGTTTCCTGAAATCCGTCGTTTTGGAGCCTCGTTCCTCTTTCTTGTTTTCTATTCAGGAGTATCACAGGGTGGTGATGCTCTGAGTCATTGTAAAGAAAATGAATAGTCAAGGTATTTAAGTTGAGGGGGCAATCAGAGGGTTTACCGCTAGTTCCTGTTCGAACCATCTCATTTCCTTTTTTCAGTTTCAAATATAATATCAGAATGTGAAAAAAATTATACGTACAGTCATCTTTGCCTAATTCATCATCTGTCAAATTAAGACCAGAATTTACCTAAATAAAGTAGTTTTTTTTACTCAAGAAAAGAAACGCTTTTGATGCTGTACATCAGAAATTTGCACATTGTAAACCAACTATACTTCAATTAAAAAAAGAAAAGAAGTACTTTGGGCAAAATTCTAAAAATTTAAAGAAAGAAATAGATCAACTGCTATAGAATATTCAAAAACTGATATGTAGCAAACTCTCAATTCTGTGTGGTGTCTGTAAGGCAGGAACTTTGTGTGTTTAGCAATTGTGCTTTTGGGCTGGAGGGCTGATCAGGTTTGAATCTTTTGAAGATTTACTCCTAGACAGGAAGTAAGAGAGTTAACTGTTTAATATATAAAATTATAATAAATAAAGAGATGCAAAAATAATGATTACGAGTTTGGGGATTAAGATGATGTAAATACATTACAGCTATTATTCTGCTAAAATTAAGCTATCAAAAATAATTTGATGTTAATTCAGTTTTCATTATTAAAGCTTAAACATTATAAAAAATAATATACTTCTAAAACCACCACCCTAATAAAACAAGTATCTTTTAATCCATAGAAGTACATCATCTTGTTTGACATCTCAGCAATATTCAGCACAGCTGACCACACCTTCCTTCTTGAAATACTATTTTATTTGCTCTAAAATTACTCAACATCTCTCCAGCCCAGAAGTCACCTTCAATAGCTCCTTCTCCTCAACACACCTCTTAATACTGAAGCTGCTCAGAGCTGAAAATGGGCTGTTTCCCTAGTCATTCTCTACTCATTCTAAACAATAGCATCAAATGCCACCTAAACACTAGTAACTCCCAGATGTGTAACTTCCAACCAGATCTATTCTCTTGAGTTCCAAACCTGTATATTCAACTATTTGACTATTCCACTTAGATCTCTGACAAGATCTCATGTTCAAGATGGAGTTTTAAGTTTCCCTTCCTAAATTTCTAACTATACCAAATACGTCAATGACATCACCATTTACCTTGTTGCTTAAGGAAGTAGTGTAGAGGTTGGAGTTAATGTTTCCATTCCTACTCCCAACCCATTAGTAATTTCCTTGTCTTACCTGCAGACTACAGCACTATCTGTCCTCTTCTCCTCATCTCCCCAGTTTTAAATGTCGTCTAAACCATTTCCATCTCTCTCACGTGGACTATCACAGTGGTCTCCAAAATGGTTTTTCTTCTTTCACTCTTATTTATTTTAACCCATTTCTCACATAGCACAAAAAGGTCTTAAAACGTAAATATGTTCCTGCCACTCCTCCACTCAAGAAGCTTCAGTGGCTTCCCACTGGGTTAAAAAGATAAATCCTGAAGGCATTGCATGGTCTGGTTCCTCAGCATCCACCGTCCTCCTCTCACTCGTTGTGCTCCAAACATTCTGTTCCTTCTTCCACTTTGGTAACGGCATCAAAACTTAACCACCTCTGAGCTTCCTCCTGTTCCTCTGTTCTTGCTGTTTGCACCTGGACGCTCTCCCCAAGTCTTCCCTTGTCCAACTCTGATTCCTCCTTCACTTCCTCAGAGAGGTTTCGTTGAGGAACACCCTCCTCCTCCATCCAGCATAGGTTCCCCTATTATCTATAACACCCTTACTTCATAGCACTAGTCACAGTTTGTAACTATATATCTACTTATTTAATAGCTTTCTTCCCCATCAGACTGTGAGGCCCTTATGCCAGGAATCACTGCTGCATCCCTGTCTAGCACAGTGCCTGGTCCAGAGTAAATTTTTAACATTGGGTGTGTGATTGGTTGCAATAATATATCAAAACAATTTTTATGTACTGAACTTTTTATAAAAATTAAGCTGGTTTCACGAACAGTCTCTAGTTAGTTATCCCATGTATTGTCTATAAAAGATACATAATATTTGATCAAACAAATAGGACAAAATGCACTCAGTTGTTTCCTGTTTTCTGAGAAGTGTTACCTATTTTTGCTATTATAACTAACACTGCTGTAATAGAGCTGTTTCTCTGAGAGAAACTCACAGAGGTGGGACTCACAGGACTATAATTTCTGACTATTTTTTTCCCGTAAGGTCATCATTTTTCCTTTGAAAGTATTATAACAAATAAACATAACCCCCAAAAGACTGATCTTGAATAATTAGGTCAAACTTTTTTAATGCTTATCGAAGAAAGCATGCCTATCTGATGCGAACTCCGCTCCTACAGCGAAGTCTCCCCACATAGGTCATCTACTCATTTTATGACTCACAACAGTACTGACACTCGTAAAGTCTAATTTCTTATAAGTCCTTAAGTTCTAGGAACATTTCCCATTATACTTTATGTGTGGTAAAATTATAATGACACCAGGATGTCTGTTGGGAAGATACGTTTATTGGGAATATGACATCATAAATCTGATCTAGAGTCGAGGCTTTTAATTGACTCAGCTATCAAGAGTAATAAAATGATTGGTTCTTTTAACTTGTAACTTGCAGCCGGAAACTCATTGCCTTTACTCAAAGATACATCACAAAAACTTGAATTAGGAACACTAGATATTTTTCAATACAATTTCTTTTTAAAGAAAAGATACCAGAACCTGAAAAAAACATATTTTAAATACTTTTTTAAAAAATGAATATTTTTAACTTTCTAATGGGAATAGACCTAGGACAGAAAGTGCGTGAAGAGGAATTCCTTTCTGAGCCCATAGCATGCTCTTTTAAAGCCAGGGGTCAAGCCCCTAGAAGACAGAATTGTGACTCTATTCCAGAAAGAGGCCTGCTTTGGGCCAGTTCTGGGTGGTGGGTGCTATGATGGGGTGGATTTGAATCTGATCTGGCTCTGTTAGCTCTGAGAAACTGTGACAGTTCCAGCCCAGTGTATTTGGGACTCTTTGGGGACAGACGTGATGTGGTTCTCCGATTCCTGTTTCAAACAGGCTCACGTCCACCCCGGGGTTAAGCTCAGTTTTTCAGATAAACTGACTTCACAAATGGAGCTTTTTCTTCCCTGTTTCCCTTCCTCCCTTCCAATTCATAAACAAGTTTTTTTTTTTAATCCAGGGCCTACTGTGCTAGACTTTCCAGAGGATCTAAAGAAGGTTCTGGCAAGTCTTAAGCCCCAAGCGGGGTGGATGAGACCCGTGCAAACACATTTGCACGGTGTAAACAGACCCTGGGAAGAGCTAAAGGGAAGATCTGAGTAAATGAGTGGGAGAGGCCTCTAGCTGACACAGTCAGTAAAGATCTCCACAAAGCAGGCATGTCAGACAGCTCAAAGCAAGGCAGGGGTAGGATTTAGATAAACAGAGATGAGGCCAGCAGATTGCAGTAAGAAAGGGCTTCCAGAGCAAAGGAAACAGATTTCACCATTAAAGTCCTTTTTGTTTTCTCCTTGTCTTTCTTGGCTGGGTGTCCTGGGGCGATGCTCCTTAAACTTAAACGTACAAGTGAATTACCTGGCAGTCTTGTTCAGATGCAGATTCTGATTCACAGGTCTAGGGTAGACAGGCACCTGCATTTCTAATAAGTTCCCAAGTAATGCTGGGGCTGCTAGCCTGAAAAGTGCACTTTGACTAGGAAAGTCCTAGGCTGCCTGTTTCCAAGAGGAGGCAGCAGCACTGGGAAATGATCGGTCCACCTCTGGCCAGGCACGTCCATTTGGCTGGAATAGCTTCTGGGGACACGGCAGTAGGAGCTTCTTTCACTGTTAGTCTTTGGCAGGGCTCAGGGGCCAGAACAAACAGAAGAGAAAGAGCTACCAGAGGCGACAGAGGAGACCCATCCTTCTCTGATTGTGAATGGATTGCATCATTCTATCCTCTAAACCAGCAGCACAGAGACTCAGGAAGAGATAACAGCTCTGTGTGTCCTGGCAGAATAAAGGATTCTTTGTTAGCTCAAAGCCTAGCAGCTTTTCTGGATCTTGGTGGAGAAAGTCATTTTGAAACAAAAGGAGGTCTTTCAAAAACATTGCTGAAGTAAAGGAAGAAGGAAAAAGGATGGTTCAGTCTACTGATCTCTGAACTTATCACCACAAACCAGGTCTGAGTTAAGGTGATGGCCCTGCTGCAGCTGAAGGTGACTGTAAGTGTCTTAGTAGATTTTTATTTTTCAGCTGGAAACTATTCCTCAAGATTTTTAATTCAAGCAACTCAGGAGATAAGAGCTAAACTTGACTATCTGAGATTGAAATTCAGATCTAGTCACTGTTTAAACTTACATATCTGTCTAATATCTTTGTAAATCTTGAGTCCTGATTTAAAAAGTACAAATGTTGAAATCTGTAACTATTCATCAACCCCGGATTGGGTCTTTTCTTTGGAAATAAAGTAATAGGTGGAGACACTAGGACACCTGACCAGAAGAAGATGGAAATGTTGTAAAAAGCACTTTCTGTAGAGGTGAAGTTGTTTTTGTGAAAACAGGAATGCTATATCACATCTGTAGAAATAAAATATGATCACTCTAACAGAGGCAGTGGAGCTGCTTAGAAACAGCTCAGGTTAGAAGTCCAACATGGTCTCCCCTCCTGCTTCTCTTGAAATTACCAAGATGGGTGGTCACGGGTTGAAAGTAATGTTGATTCAGCACTTGCTGTGGGCCAGGTACCATGCTAAGTGTACTACATATGTGTTCCCTTTTAACCCTCCAATTAAAACCATAAGGGGATAGTAATATACATTTTTTTAGAGATAAGAAATCTGATGTTTAGAGAAGGTGTAGACTTTGCTCAAGGTTATAAACAAGGAGTTAAAGTAGAGGTTCAAACCCAAACGGTCTAAAATAAAATTCAGGTCCCTTCTACCACAGCATGCTTCTTCTTAACGCCAGAGTGCTTTGTGGTTAAGATATATATTAAACGATAGTTTAATAACAGAGCATCTAAGCCCAGGATATAATCCAGCCTTTTTGCAAGACTAAAACTTCTCTGGTTTCACTTTTATTTCCAGGAACTGATTCTTGTTTCAGTCTATGTCTTATCTGTATGTTGGTATATGAAGGCTGCAGCAGCTTAGGGGATAAAGTAATATAATTAGAGAAGGAGAAAGAAGCTTTGAGAAAAATGGGAGACCATTAAAAATAAAAAGGAAGAATGAGAATGACAGTTCTTTTACAGTAAAGAGCAGTGGACTCGTCCCATCATATTTAATGTCAATAGTCAATATTTACCCTGGTTCTTAAAAGCACTGGAGAGAAAGAAACTAGAGACTTAGTAAATTAGGGACAGAATGTTGTCCCACAGCAACTCAGTCAAAATAGGAAAGGAGGACTCTAGTTATAAACCGGCCAGAATTCTTAAAAAGTAAAACCACAGACCAAGACTAATTGTGTGGGAAACAGAATAGGGTCCCAAACATAAGCTCCAGAAGCCCTTTGAATTCTGCAGATTTCCCAGACCCCATAGGCTCCACATTACTAGAAATGAGAGGTTTTTGTTCCCAATCTGGAAATGATGCCTGCATGCAACAGCCACAGACCTATCCCAGCCTGGGGATGCTCACTGCTATTGCCAGAGGGAACCACTGTGGAAAGCAAAACAAAACCCCAAACTTCAAAAGAATCCATAGTTTTCAAGAAGGAGGATGGGAAGAAATGATAAACTATAGAATGATCAGGAATGGAACTAAAATTCCTCTTCTTCCATGTATTGTTTCTACCCCTCACGACCAGAATTGATTCTCCTGTCACTTTTCATACGCTGGAATTGTATTATGGAAATGTTTCTTTGAGACCACAAAATACTCTTAAAATTGTATGTATCTTTGGAAAAGTTGAAAGGTTGATAGTCTTGCACAGATGAGTGTGGATTAGTTTAATCAAGCTATTTTACTGAGTTCTAACTTGCGGTATACTAAAGGAATGCTGATTTTTAAGACTATAGAGAACCAGCCAGGCTGGGTGAGACAGGGAAACTAAGACATATAGAAAATTTGGGGGAGAATACTGGGGAAGAAAGGTGCAAAAGGAGCAGAAAGGAGCTAGAGACTATTTTTGTTTTAAGACCAACCAACACTGGTGCTGTACTCACCAAGACAGGAAGAGAAATGTCCTCCTTTTTTGACCCTTCTGTACAGAATGGGCCCAGCTCTAGTATCATTACAAACTGCAAACATTAAATCAGCTTCTCTGAGCTGGTTAAGTGACACGGCTCTTGTGGGAAACTGAATGGTATCCCAGGCAACTTAAAGGAAAGACGCTTTCAGGTCTAAAAAAGTTTTGGTTGATTAAACCATGTAAAATTGCCAATATTCAAGTGACTGTGACCAACAAAAATGGCGGTTTCACATGGACCAACCTTCAAGTTGACAAATCGAGACATCCTGAGTTTCCTACCTGAAGTCACATCATTGGAATGAAGAATGTGGAGAGCTATTAGCTATGCTGCGTAGAAGGATAAAAAAAAAAAATACAGACTTTGCTAGACTTGAAGACATTCTGTGATTGCTGATGCTGCACCACAAGTGATGCTATTAAAAATATGATGCTATAATGCACAGCTCCCTAGATGAAGCTCTCTCTATGTCAAAGCACCTCCTTCTACAGCCCTGGGCAACCTAGGACACCTAAATCTGTGGGTCTTTTAGGTTGAGGTTGACAGTGGGCATTATGGGTTTCAGGAGAACTCTAGGTTTTTCTTGCATCACTCAGTGTTCAGAAGGAGGGCTTCACACATGTGATCTAGTGTCTCTCTGGCCATGAGTTTACTTGGGCCACAAGAGAAAACTGCTTTTATGGTTTCCTTTTCTATTCTGTAATGTAATAGTAATTTAAAAGCCTGTAATTTGGCATCTAGATGAACTATATAAGGTATTTTTCAGGTCTATAGATTCACGATTAGACTTTAAGGAAGAAAACCCAGCTATTCTTACTCTCGTGCTCACAGGATATTTCCATAATTATATGCAAGAAACTGGCAACAATAGTAGTTCTTGTGGAGAGAAACTTACTTTTTCTCTTTACTGAGCTTTTTTTTGCATTGGGCTTTTTTTCAATATCATATATCATTTACTACTAATAATAAAATAATTTAAAAACAAGTACAATTTAAACTTTAAGTAGACAAAGCATTTTACTTGTAAAAGCACAGAGCCTCTCCCTTTATAAATGTTTACATCCTGTTCTTCTTGCTCTTCTGTACAACCTTATCATTGTTGTGACTTTTAAAAATAATTCTTAGGAACTGTGGGAGGTGGAACAGAGATACAGAAGATTCTGATGATCGAAACTGCTATTTATTCTGAAAATATTTGTAATTACCTGTTATATGATAGGTCCTGGGCTAGGTACTTCCTTCTTTCCATGATTTCTGGAAGGCTTCTTGTGTAAACACCCAAGCAATTTTTTTTTCTTTAAGAGTTCGCATGCTTAAAATGCTTCCCATAGATAAGTGGCGCTCTGTTTTTCATGAATGCAGCAACCAATGAGCTCACCTGCAGGGAACATCACGCAGGGCACTGAGGGAAGTCCCAGCTGTCAGAGGCAGAGACAGCACTGATGACTTGCAGGTGAGATAGAGGATAGTCATGTGTGTGTTTCTGTGTTTGTGTGTTTGTGTGTGTGGTGGGGGGAATCATTTTGAGCTAGATCTGCAACACTGAGAAAATAAAAAAGAGGAAGATATTAAAAAGGAAGGTGGAAGGGAGGTGGCAATAGAAACTAGTACAGGGACAATTTTTTTTCCTTCCAGTTTTATTGAGATATAATTGTCATACAACACCGTACAAGTTTCAGTGGTACCTCATTAACAATTTGACTTACATACATCATGAAATGATTATCACAGTAAGTTTAGTGAACATCCATCTCATATAGATATAAAATTCCTTTTGATAAGAACTCTTAGGATTTACTGTCTTAGCTTTCATATATAACATATAGCAGTGTTAATTATATTTATCATGTTATACATTATATACCTAGTACTTATTTATCTTATAACTGGAAATTTGCACGTTTTGACTGCCTTCATCCAATTCCCATATCCCCTATCCCTGGCCTCTGGTAACCACAAATCTGATCTCTTTTTTCTATGAGTTTATTTGTTTGTTTGTTTTCGATGTATAATTGACCTATAACACTATGTTAGTTCCTGTTACATAGCATAGTGATTCGCTATTTCTATATATTTCAAAATGATCACGGTAAGTCTAGTCACCATCTGTCACCATACAAATATACTACATAGTTATCAACTATATTCCCCACACTGTACATTTCATACCTGTGACTCATTTATTTTGCCACTAGAAGGAATTTTGCACCTCTTAATCTCCCTCATCTATTTCTTTCTCTACAGGAATATTTTAATTCACAAAAATGTTGAATTACTCAAAAGCTGATTCCGAAGATTTGTAAACAGAATCTTGAACACACTGAAAGAGCTTGCTACTGAAGGCAATTTTGTAAAGCCGTAGAACTTCCTTGTTTAAATTTCAGATAGAGGAGGTGTAGATAAGAAGATAAGAGATAAGAACAATGCCTTATATTTGCTTAAATTCTCAGAGTTTTCAAAGCCCTATAGACATACATTGCTGCTCTGAATCCGTACAAAGATGCTGTGAGAATTGTTTTCCATTTCACAGATGAGGAAAGTGCAGCTTAAAAGTGGGGTCTCTTGCCCATGGAAACCTGGCAGAAAATGGCTGAGGCTTAGGCCCAGAGGCCCTCCTGCTGGCCCCAAGCTACCCTGCCTCCAGTCTCTCCAGAAACAAGCAGAGCTCATGTGAATGTATTAGGGAAATCTCTCTGATTTTCATAAAACCACAACAGTGACTATGCCTAGGTAGGCATCCCTATTCCTCCCATTCTTTCCCTCCAAGCCACCTTCCCGGGTCTGCAGCTCAGCCATGTTCCTAGAGTTCCATTCCGCCATTTGGATTATGCCTCGCTCTTCCCCCAGTATCTTTGCTAGCTCTGCACAGCCTACAAAATCAAGCTCAGGCTCCACAAATTGGCAACCAAGTCCTCTGCCTCAGCCCCCATCCACTACTCCACCCCTCCTTCCCACTTCAGCATGATGTTTCTTGCCCTTTATAGCTAGTGAAGCGGAGCAGTATACCACCATTTAATGTCCCAGAAGGCCTGGGTTAGGATGAGGCGGGCCTTAAAGTTTAACAGGACATCAAATAACTCAATAATCAAGATAAATCTTTCAATGCAATATTTAAAAAATTAATGCCCAACATGAAAAATATCAAAATTCAAAATACAGACAGGGTCGGTCATATTACTCGTTTTTCCCTTTCCCCTCCCCCAGACTTCAACATGTCTCAGCAGAGTACTGTCAAGGAACCTACAGAGACTTTCCACTTGGGTACTTTTATTAATGATGTTTCTCCAGAGTCAGTTCTCACACCCCTTTCCACATCAGTAACTTAGTTTCTTTTCTTGAATACCTCAGCATTTATCTGTAGCCCTCTTCTGTCTGGAAAATCTATTTTCCTTAGTAACTGGCCATACTTCGATGGCAATCTGAATCATCTTGGACTCTTGCCAGCGCTTTCCCAAACCACCGTGGGCACTCAGTTCCTCTTTGCTAAAAGAACGCAGAAACCATAATCCTCAAATTGGCTGGCTGCGGGTTGAGCAGAGAAGGAACTTAGATAGGTTTCGTTTGGTCTAGAGTTTTTAAAAAACTGAATTTTTATCAAGACTTAAAAGTCGGGATATTTCACAGGAAAAAAATCGAAATCTCTGTTATGTATTGGAAAATCAGAATATCTAGCTAAAGCAGGCCCAGATTCTTCCACGACACCAATAGAAATTTAGAGCCCAGGGGCTCTCTGCCTTCAGAGTTCTCTCCAGTTCGCTGCCTCCTACCCGTTTCACTCACTCACATTGCCGGCCAGGCCTATTAGCTCTGTTAGTTTGCGACCCTAGGCAATGAAAAAACGAGTACACGGGATAAAACCCTTGTGCTGGGTCCACCTGTCTCTCCGGGAGAATAAATGTTTCCTCTTTCTCCTTTCCAATACAGTCTTGCAGAGAGGCTCGCAGAAGCAGCTCATCTTTCTAACACAAACTTCCCCCAACCCGTGAAACTTGCAAAGCCCTCAGCACGCTGTTTCTCCCCTGCCCTTTGCTCCAGGGTCCTCTCCCCGGCATCAGCCCTCCCCCCCCCCCTACCGCGGGCGCTCGGGAGCCTGGGGCGGGTCCCGGCCCCCAGCTCAGTGATTGCCCCGGGCCGGGGCGCTCGGGCTCGCCCACGGCGGCACTGGGCATGCTCAGAGGCGGCCGCGGGGGCAGCTTCGCTTCTCAGGCGCTCGCACTCGGCGGCGGGCGGCGCGCGGCTGCAGCTGGAGCTCCAGCGCCCGGAGTTGGAGTTGCCGGGAGTTTCCCCTCAACCCCTCCCTCCTCGCGCGTCGCAGCGGGAGCCGGCGCGGGAGCCGCGGGCGGCGGCCAGCCAGCACCGGGGCCGGCCGAGCCTCGTCCGGAGCCCGGAGCCCCGCGCGGGGCAGCTCCCGCGGAGGAGCCTCGCCGGCTGGGACGCGTGCCGCGCACTGGCACTGCCGGGGCACCAACTGGGCTACACGGTACGGCCGGGGCGTGGGGAGCCAGGCGGGTTCGGCAAAAGCCAGGCCAGGGTTTGGGGGGGTGCGGCTGCCGCAGCCGCGGCAATTGGGGCGCCCGGCGCTGGGTCTGATGCGGGCAGCTAGGTCAGGGACCCCCGCTACGGGGCCGGGGGAGTAGGCAGGCACCCAGAGAGATGCTTTCAACTTGGCGGGCGCCGGGAGAGGGGGCTGTGCGCCCGCGCGCAGCTGCTTTGTGCGCGCCGAGAGGGACTCGGGTCCCTGGTTCTCTCCAAACCTGGGACCCGGTGTGCGGGCAGGGCTGGGCAAGCCTCAGAGTGGAGCAGTTTCCTCTGAGAAAGTTGAGGATGGAGCCCTTCTTTCTTGACTGTCCCTGGGGTTGGGTGGGTCCCCAGGGTGCCTTCCCGAGGACCCCAGTGTGGAGGAACTGAGTGGGTCGCTGCGCCCCTGGGCTGAGTTCCTCCACCCCCGGCTGAAATTCACGGATCACCCAGATCTTCGCTTCGCTGGCGTCTTCTAGGAAAAGCATTCCTGCCAAAACTGAGGTAGGCTGTCCGAACGGGCATGGCTCCCCGACTCCCGGACGTTTAGCTGGGCGACGCCTCCTCCCCAACCTCTGATGTGGCCAAGGGCGCGGGGTTCCAAGTTAGCGTTTATGATGCGCACACATATGGCAGGGAACGTGGGGGTAGGTGGATGGCCCGATTTTTCCTCCAGCCTTTTCTCAGGTTTACAACAGCCCACCAACCCCAACCCGTTCGTCTTTGCAAAGGACATAACCTGGAGGAAGAGTCAGGTGGAGAGTTTGGGCTGGCCTACTGCTCCTTAGGAGAGGATGCCAGGGTTGTATCTGGCTTGGGCTGCAGCCCCAGGACTTCATAACAGACCCTCTCCTCTGTCTATTATTCTTCCTCAGGGACTGGGTGGGAAGAAATAGGGGCAGTGGGTTCATAAGAATTTCCACTTCATCCTACTATCTCCTAAGATTGTGTTCCAGGCGACCCCAGGACCCTGGAACTGGCATTGGATGGGTTAGAGTGTGGAGGATGCTGACGCTTTCTCCCAGCTCCACGATTTTCACTTCTTGTTTTGAGTTTTGGGGTTTTGCCTGCACACGAGTCAGAGCTGCTGTCATAACCTGGGGGGTGGAGAAGCTTCAGCTTGGCAATGAGCCGCTGTTCGCCTCCGAGGCTGCTAGTGGGAATTGGTCCAGAAATGATTATGCAGGCTAGAAATATGCCTCTTTTTTTCCCCTCTTTTGGCTGAACACCTTGGCTGTTGGGTTTATGTGTTAAGTTCTTAAAGGGGAACCCACACACTGTTCAAGTGCCATGTTTTAGGGGCTCATCATTTCTGCTGCGTGCTTTTCTCTTTGTTTTTTCCGGGGGGTTAATCAGCTTTGGGGCAGATTTCCAGGTGCGGAAATCACTGAGTGTCCGGTTCTAGAGTGAGATAGACCTGAGGTCAAGTTTCAGGTTTACAGCCAGATTACTATGCTGATGGACAAATTGTTAGACACTATGAACTTCAGTTTTCTCTCCTGTCAGTTGGGGATAATAGTGACCTTATCCCCTTGCATTGCAGGGTTGTTGTGAGACTCAGGGGAGATAATGGCCATGAAAAGGGCTAAGAAAACTTTAAAAGCAGCATTCATGCCTTACTGTGGCTGTGCTCTTGACTCAGTTTTTTTGAATTAACTAATTCTTTTGATTACAACAAGATACCTAAGTCTTCTCCCTTCTACCCACTCCTCACCAAAAGGTTTGGTTTTGCAGTCTTTGAAAGGAGCTCTTTGTCTTCTTTTTTTCTCTTCCCTTAAATCCATCTCTCTTTTGATTTTAAGAGTTGAGGCTCCAGTCCTCTTATTTATCTGAAGGAAGCAGTGTGGTGTAGATTAGGAGATGGGGGTGGGGCGGGGTGCCTTATCAATGTGCAGAGCCCTGGGCCCCAGAATTGACATGTTAGTAAGGCCCAGTCTGAGATCCAAGGTTGATGAAGGAGTTAGCAGACCCTGAGCCAGAGCTCTGGCTTGATCTGTAATAGTGACCTTGGACTAAGGACTCAATCCCTCATCAGTGGAATCAGTCTGTGTGATTAAGGGCCAGTGCTGATCAGAGGCAAGAACAGGTGAGGATGCCTCTCACTCAGTTAATAAGGGTTTAATCAGGCTCCTGAGCCCCTCGCCCCCCAGGTGCTGCGTCTTTCCTAATCCTAGGGCAGTGGTTCTTGAACAGGCGCATGAGTCACGTGGAGGGCTTGTTAAACCACAGATAGCTGGCTGCACTGCCTGAGCCTTTGATTCTCTGGGTCTAGGATGCGGGGGCAGGGGGTGTCCAAGAATTTGCATCTTTAACTAGTTCCAGCTGATGCCAGTGCTGCCAAACTAGGGACCACGCCTATAGAATCACTGACTTTGGGGGTGAGAGAGAGAGAGATGAGGTTTGTTCTGAAATGCCGTTATTTTAATATTTCTTGTTATAGAGACAGGTTTTTTCCAGGGCATTTTAGGAACTTGCCGAAAGCATTTTGTATTTCTGATACTTGTGCCATTTCCCATCATCCAGCTTAAAGAATTCTGATTCCTCTTCAGATGAATGAATTTTACAAAAAAGAAAGTTCCCCCTTCTCTTCATACTGTTAAATACTTAGCCATGGCGTCCAGGTCACTCTGGGTTAGCCTGAACTTGGTGACTCTGGTATTGATAAATCCAACAGCTACCCTATTTACTTTCTCTGAGGGTCACAGACATTTGTGGAGAGGAGGTTGCAGAAAGTTCTGGCTGCTTGAACCTAAGACTGGAGAACAGGTAAATCACTTATGAGCACATTCAAAAAGAATTTGCAATGTGGTATCTTCTCTGAAGGGACAGCTTACCCAGGTCTTGGAGGGAGGTGACAGATGTCCCGTGGTGATCAGACCTGCTTAAGGCCTTCCATCCTTCTGGAGGGTGGTGGTGTTGGCAGTGACTGAGAGACCCTCTCCCACTCTCCCCCTAATTTCGGGGGAGCTGTGCAGTAGCTTCGCTATTCTGTATAATTGAGCTTATAATCAAGCACTGTTTGGGCTCAACCCCATCTTAAACCTTTCTCCTTGCCCCCTAAGCCACAGTCCTGGGCTGACAGCTCGCCGTGACTTAAGAAGGCCTAGGTTGTGGCCTTGAATTTTAGCTGCTTTGTATCAGAGAGCCTTTTGGGAACCCGCTGGAATCTGAGGGTTCCCGAGATGACATCCAAGGGCAAGAATAAGGTTTGTGTCACACCCAAGTGGACTGTGTATCCGAGGAGGTCAGCACTTTAACTAGTTCTTGTGTTGCCATGCCAAATGGGGTCCCAGCGGACCATCAGGCTTTATCTCAGCTTTCCATTTGTGCTTTGTTTCAGTTTTAAAATGATTAGCACTAGAGAAGCCTATCAGTAGATCAGAGACCTATTCAAAAGCTCAAGTGTACCACTTAGTGTTTCAGGAGATAAAACCGCAAGGTCTATGCTGGCCTTCCTGACCATAATCAGCATTCGGTGGAGAAACAACCTTGGGCTTGCAATTCCTGAGATTCACTAGCTAATTTAAATGCTTTCTCCCACTTAACTTGAGTAGGGAACATTTCTGTTTCAAAATTCATTTCCGTAACTTTGTTTTGGGTGTTACCCCTACTTTTCGCTGGTGGGATTTTTTTCCCAAGTGGATGAAGCTTCTTTCCTTGCCTGGGGTTCACTTTTCTCAGCGTGTGACTGCTTGATTCTCTTTGCTCCCTTGGGAAAGTCTGCTGTGAGACGGTCATTTTGATAACTTTATTTCTCTTTGATCACCAGGGCCTGTTGTTACTGGGTCAGAGAGAGTCCTGGTTCCTTCCTAGAGGGTGCTTTTAAATGAACACTCAGTTTATGTGGCCCTAGCTCAATTCTAAGATACATTTTTTTCTTTTCATGCTTCATTGTTTTCTAATTTCAGAAATCCAGGTAGGTCTTAAAGAGTCTGAACTCATTTAATGTATAGTTTCTTCTTTCTCTTTCTGTAACCTATGGCATCTTAACAGCGACTTCCAATTAATGGCATCCTAAAACAAAGCAAATTTGGTTCCTTACCCTGGTAGAAAACATGGTTTCTGCTGTCCAGCTGATAGAATTGAGCAGCAACAGAATTATCTCAGCAGTTCCCAGAATATTCGGAAGAACGCTGTTGGGTGGATGTTAACAGGTGTGCTCTTGTAACGGGCAAATCACCTGGGGAGCATGCCTAATGTTTTTCCCTCCCTTAGAGATTCTCAACACATGCATCATATAAAAGACTCCGAGGAGTACTGCAGTCAGCAGTATCAACCACAGAAAACTTGGTTCTATTTATTCAACTAAACGTTTCCCAGGACATTTCTGAGGTTATGTGTGTATCTTCCAAGAGCCCATTTCTGCAGCATCACATTCCAGCAGCGCTAATACGTTGTTTAACACCGTCTACGGGTGGGTTGGTTCCCCTTGGTATATCCCTAAAACAGAGGGGCATTCATAAAATATAGATGTTACTTGGTGAATTGGTAGTGAACTCTGTAGGTGATTTCTGATAACTTAAGAGTAGAGAGAAACCATTTTAAGCTGTGTGGCCGAGGAAGTCTCCATGGAGGGGCTAGACTCTGAAGAGGTTGGAAACGATGGGTGGCACTTTTGTGGAGAGGAGAAGGGGTGTTTTAGGTTGGTGGCGTTAGGGAGCATGAGTGCGAAGTCCTTGAGCCTACGTGTAAATGCTTGGCAGAGCACGGAAGAAAAGGGCTGTGCCTAGCATGGAGCGAGACCAAGTGAATCTGTGGTGCTGGTGAGAGAACCTGTCATTAAGTTCTTTCTTGATTCTGTAAATTCACCAAAGTAACAGATGCGTTCTAGTGACCCCAGGAGAGCTCACTGCGGATAGAGAGGAGGGGAGGCACAGGCTTGGGTTGAAAGCAAGGAGGGGGTAAATGGGACAGAAGGGGAGAGGGAAATGTTCCTAGGCTTTTTGAGGATAGTGGCTTCAGGCACAGAGGGATTAATTCAGATGTAAGTCCCGCTGGAGAATATTGGATATTTGGAGGAAGAACTTTCCAGGAAGAGGGGATCTTGACTTGGGTTTCAAAAAGAAGCAAAAAGAAAGAACTTTTCCAACTCAACAACAAAAAGGCAAACAATCCAATTTAGAAAGGGGCAAAGGATTTAAATGTACATTTTTTTTCAGATAAGATACACAAATGGCCAATAAGCAGATGAAAAGATGCTCAACATTATTAGTCACTGGGGAAATGCAAATCAAAACCTCAACAAGATACCACTTCACACCCATCAGGATGGCTGTGATCAAAAGGACATATGATAACAAGTACTGGTGAGGATGTGGAGAAATCAGAACCCTCCTACATTAGCTTGTTGATGGGAATGTAAAATGCTGCAGCCACTTTGGAAAACAGGCAGTTCCTCAAAATGGTAAACACTGAAGTACCTCATGAACAATTCCACGCCTCAGTATATTCCCAAGAGAACAGAAAACCTGTTCACACAGGCCCTTGTACACAAATGTTCATAACAGCATTATTCATAATAGCCCAAAAGTGGACACAACCCAAATGTTCACCAGCTGATGAATGGATAAACAAAATGTGTACTCATACAATGGAGTACCATTCAGCCTTAAAAAGTAATGACATTTGATTTATGCTGCAACACAGATGAGCCTTGAAAATATGCTCTATGAAAAAAAGCCAGACACAAAAGGCCACATATTGCATGATTCCACTATGAAATGTCCAGAATGGGCAAGTCCACAGTGACAGGGTACATCAGTAATGGCCAGGGAGAGGGAGGGGTGGGAGTGACTGTTGAGGGGTGTGGAGTTTCTTTTTGGGGTGATAAAAATATTCTGGGATCATTGTACAACTATGTGACCACATTAAAACTACTGAATTGTACACTTGAAAAGGGTGAATTTTATAGTGTGTGAATTTCTTAATTAGAAGGAAGCTGCAAGAAGGCCAGTTGGGTGAAACGAAAGGAGAGTGAGAAAAAAGTGATGAGAGTGATGCAGGAAGAGGCTAGAGTTTCAGGCCAAACTTTCTGCTCTTGGGCAGAAAACACAGATCTAGATAATTTCTTTCTCCTTGTTTGCCTTTGGGTCTTCTAGGATTTTACTGTTACTCTTTCATCTCAAAGTCCTTCCTCTGAATTAAAAGGGTTATGTTCTAAGTTGCTCCTGAATCAGTGAGATGGTTTTCATGGCAAATACCTTGTGATCGTCACACTGAAGTGTGTTTCTAGATTTCCCTCTGGAGACTAATTCCGTATTTAGGCTTCCTTGTTGTGGTCCACCAGAGGGCAATGGGCAGTGCTGACCGTCCGGACAGCTTGTTCTTAACTCCTCCCCATTAAGATTTAATTGTGGTAGCCTTTTTGTTTGTTCATTTTAATTTTTTCTTAATAGGAGTATAGTTGATTTACAATATTGTGTTAGTTTCTGGTGTACACCATAGTGATTCAGTCATACATATATATATTCTTTTTCATCTTCTTTTCTATTGTGGCTTATTACAGGATATTGTGCTATACTGTATGACTTTGTTGTTTATTTTATATATAGTGGTTTGTATCTGCAAATCCCAAACTCCTCTAATTTATTCTTCCCCTACCGCCTTTCCGCTTTGGTAACCATAAGTTTTCTGTGTCTGTGAGTCTATTTCTGTTCTGTAAATAAGCTCATTTGTATCATTTTTTAGATTCCACACATAAGTGATATATGATATTTGTCTTTTTCTTTCTGACTGACTTCACTTAGTATGATAATCTCTAGTTCCATCCAAGTTGCTGCAAATGGCACTATTTCATTCTTTTTTATGGCTGAGTAATATTCAATTGTGTATATATATATGTATGCATGTATGTATGTATATATATACCACATCTTCATTATCCAGTTATCTGTGAAGATTTAGATTGCTTCCATGTTTTGGCTGTTGTAAATAGTGCTGCCGTGAACATTGGGGTGCTTGTATCTTTTTGAATTAGTTTCCTCCAGATATATGCTGAATCATATGGCAACTCAATTTTTAGTGTTTTAAGGAGCTTCTATACTGTTTTCCATAGTGGCTGCACCAGTTTGACTGTGGTAGACGTTTTAGTGCCATCTTCTAAGCTGTTAGAACTGTGTCAATACTGCCCTTAAAAAAAAAATCTCTGACTGTATTAAACACGGTTCACATGATACTTTACACTACACAATCACCAATGTATTTGCCTCTAAATCATGATGCTAAATGAGGTTTAAGACCACTGAAGCTGGGGTGGTTGTTCCCCTGTGTAGACTGTTTCTACCTCTTTAAGAGTGGTGGCTGTGCTTCTCAAACCCATGGATGAGAAGCACCTGGGGATCTTGTTAAGGGGCTGATTCTGATTGAGTAGAACTGGGTTGGGGCGGGGATTCTGCTCTTAGAACAAGCTCGCACCGATGCGGCTGCTGCCAGTCTGAGGACCACTCTGCGTGGAAGCTGATCCAGTGTGAAGATGGCGGTGGGGTGAGCAGAGCTGACTGTGAAATGAGGCTCCACCATTCAAGGAGGACTTGGGGCAAGGTACCTAGCAACCAAGCCATGGTTTCTTATCTGTGAGGTCAGAGTGAGACCTAGTTTGTAGAAAAGTGCTCAACACGATGCACCTGGAGTGCTAAATGTTTCACCTTCTTCCCACAGTGTTGAGAATTCCATGTTTAGGACTAAGGAAAGAATACATAGAAGAAAGCCAAGGGCTTCAAGGAAGTTTCTGATTTGTGTAGGTGGGGTTGAGGTAGAGGGAGAGGTTGTAGGGAAGGGGGTATGAATTCTAGTCCTCAGAACAGCGTTAATTGGCTTCCTGGTTCTCAGATGACCATGATTTTGGTCAGGTCACTGTGTGGGTCTCAGCTGAGTCCGGATCACTTTCAGTCCAGGTGTTGGGTCTTGGCTCTGCTTTCATGAACTAGGTTTCTTTTTGACCAGAAGGGCGCCCCGGGGCTGCTCAGTTGGTGCTAAGCTTCCTTGGTGTGGTGGTCTCAACCCATCCTTGCCTGGCTGTCTTTCCCCTTCACTGATGTTTATCTCTCACAAAGATGGCAGGAAATAAAGGGACCCAAGATGTGCTCCATAGAGCTTCAGTCATAGCATGAGTGAACATTTCTGGGGACCAAGTTGAGAATGTTTGTTCCGTGTTGGCTTTAGAAAATCTAGGTGTTTCATCAATTTATTTTCTGTGAGTCTCTTAAACTCTGGAAAGATTCAGTTGAATTAGGTGAATGGGGAACAGCCAAAGAGGAGGAACAGGGAACTAAATCCTGGCACTGGCTGTAATTCTCCCACCTAGAGCCTGGGTCACTGCCCTCACCAAGCCTCAGTTTCCTCTCTTGCTATCTGGGGCCAGTCCCTGCCGGCTGGCCTGCCTCCTGGGCTGGGTTTGAAGCTCAAATAAATAGCACCTGTGAGAGCATTTGTGCTTTAGGATAGTGGGCTGCCGTAAGCATGGACCACCACTCTGCAGTGCTGGCATAGGTGACGGCATCCTCTCAGGGTTACAGGAGGTGAGTGGTGGCCTGTTAACTTTTATTCTTTCTCCTTTGTCACCATCCGAAAGGGGAGGAAATAAGAGATTGTGTTTACGTTTCGGTTAAGTTGATGGAGCCTTTGCACTTTCCTCCGGGGGGGAACATGACTCACAAATAGTTTGTCAGATTTTTAACAAAACCACGAGTGCAGTAAATTAAACCAGTTACCCGTCTTCACAGCCTGAACTTCGTCGCTTTCCTCAGGGTGCTCATTTCACCTGTGAGGCCCTGTGTCACCTTGTTTGACTGTGGGGTGCACTGGCAGGGGTGGGTCTTTCTTGCCTGGTGGCTCCAAAGAAGAGGGGCTTGTTCACTGTGTCACAGGGCCAGGGCTGAGCGTCCAAACTGATGCTGCACCGACATCAAGTAATCAGAGGCAAGATGCCGGGTTGAAGCCTAGTATCCCAGGCCTCGCCGGCACGGCACTGCCCTTCCCAAAGGTGGAAGCGGAAACGATCTGATTTCTGAGGCAAGTGAATATGTGTGTTTTCCTGGCGTCACCTTTCACGAGCACTGTTGGTCAGAGAGGTTGCAGAGCAGCAAGCTGGTCTTTTGTTTCTCGACTGTGCGGGAATAATGTGGCCTCACAGTCTCAAGTGACAGCCAGCACTGTCTAGGTTAAGAAGTGAATATTATTCTTGAAGAACTGAGGCTACCCTGTCGTTAAGCAGCAGTAAGGAAGCTGACCTGCTGCTGAGAAGGAGCTAGGTGTGTAAAGCTGGGTGTTCCTGAAGTACGTCCTTCTAAATGAAATCCTTATGCAACTGTAACAATAGTTGGGGGGAAAAAACCTCCATTGGAGGTAGAAATTTGGTGCTTATATAAAGAGCTCAGTGCTCATAAAGTAGACATTTCTCCCAATTTCACCAACTGAAAATGAGACTTTTCCTTTTGAATCAGATCCTTCACTGACGTTGCCAGCCACGCACACCCAGGTCTGTCTGGAGGTTGATTTTTTAAAAGTGGAACAGGGAAAGCTGAACTTGTTGATGACCAGCCTTGCTGTCAAACCCCACTCAACCGTGAACCCCTCCAAAGGCGGGCTCTTCATTTTTCTATCTCCAAGGCCTCGCATGTCTGGTGTATGGGGAGAATCAATAAAAATATGTTGCGCTGGACAGCTGCTTTCTTCTGGGATTCCCCTTCCTGTCTGGTCTGTTCCGTTTTCACTTCAGTATATTCTTTGGATAACATCTCCCTAGAGGTGATTATGTGCTCCCATAGAACATTGTTCTAAGTGCTTTATGGATACTGGTTCCTTTCATCCTCCCAGCCACTCTCAGAGCTCCGTACTGTTACTTATCCCTATTTTACAGTTGGAAAAACTGAGGCAGAGAGAGTTCATGTGGCTTGTGTCAGGTCTGGCAGCTGCCATGTCGCGGAGCTGGGAGGGACCTGGGTCCCTGCTCTGATGGACAAGACGAGCTTCAGTAGACTCCCCTCTCTCCCTGCTCAGAGCTCCAGTGTTGCCCTTCTCTCCCACCCTCTGGCTTTCCTGAAAGCTGCAGAGAAATGAGGGTGAGACACATCTTTCCATCCTCTCTTCTCCCTACCTCCTTTGTCCCCTGCCCCATGCCCTTTTCTGCCTGCTCCCACGTTCCAGGAAACTGTGACCCCAAGTTTGGAAATAGAGTAACAGGCACAGCACATGGCTCATGGGGATAGGCCCAGCCTTGGGGGGAGGCATTCACACAGGAATGAACTCTATCCCCTGGGCAAGGCTATGCCCTCTAGCCCTGAGTCTCAGTTTATCAAGTGACAGGCAGTGTGAGCTGGGTCTAGTGCCTCTCAAATCTTGAGGTGCACATGCATCACCTGGGCATCCTGTGAAGGCACAGATTCTGATTCACTGGATTTGGGGTGGGGCCTGGGATTCTGCCCGTCTCACAGCTTCCAGGATGCTGAGGCTGCCGGTGCTTAGCCCCAGGCCCTAAAGAAGCCCTGAGTTAGGGTGAGGCCAAGACTGCTTTCCCAAGCACTACCTTGCCTCATCAGGCCTACTTCCTAACCTGGGACCCAGAGGGGACCTAAGACATTTAGAGAGAGACTCACCAAGAACCTGGAAGTCCCCTGAAGACAGAAGCTTCAGAGAGAATGAGGACATAACTGGGAGTCAAGGAAATTTGATGCTTCCAAAATGAAGCGTGAGTGTCATTTCCAAATGTAAGCTGAAAAGCCCTCTCTTTCTGATGGAAAGCTTATTACGGAGTGGCTCCCGTGATGCAGCTGTGAGAATGCAGACTACAATAACTCCAGTTGGAGCTTCAGTGAAATTTCACAAAGAACCTATGCTTCGGCCCCTGAAACTCTTGGAAGTAACTCCCCGGAGCTCCTCAGAGTCTCCCTGCGTCTCCTCCAGTTCTCCCTGCTTTCCAGCTGCATCTGCTGTGATACGTGCTGCTGTCCTAGGAACCAACGTCGGAACACCAACTGTACATACAAATACGAAGTGCTCTCATCGTATCTCTGGTTCTATCTTTTTTAGGGGGGAGAGGGGTGGGGAGGTAACTCGGTTTATTTATTTATGTATTTTAAATGGAGGTACTGGGGATTGAACCCAGGACCTCGTGCATGCTAAGCACACACACTCCCACTGAGCTGTAGCCTCCCCTTCATTGTACCTCATCTAAGTCTCATAATTACCCAGCTGTTTTTATCCATGAATATTGAGACCTGGGGAGTCAGACTCCCTCGGAACCACAGGCTCACAAGTGCAGGCACGAGAGGGGAGCGTGACCTGGTGTCTACTGCTCTTTATACTGGCCGTGACTGCTTAAATAAATTTATGCCAGTAGATCATTAAATCAATTTGCCCTCTTTGGCTTTGCACAGGAGGAGACATCTTGGTGGGTATACTTTTATTTTAAAAATTATTTTTTTAAAATGTAATACCTAGAAACAAGCACATACTACATGGATGCAGTATAGTGAATTTCCGTTCCCTGAACACATCCATTAAGTCTTAACACAGGTCAAGAGAGGGAGAGCTGCGAGCAGCCCGGAATCCCCCCTTCTGCCTGTACTTTCCCGTTACTTCCTCCTCCTCGGGAGCGCCATCCTGACTTCTAAGACTATAGAGCACCTTTGCCTGCTTTTGAGATTTATATAAATACACTCATACTTTTGTATTCTTTTATGTCTGACTTCTTTCCTTCAACGTTATGAGATTCATCCCCCTTGTGCAATGCAGCAGTAGCTGGATTATATTCCATTGTATGAACATATCACAATAACCGATTATGGACCTTGGGATTGTTTCCAGTTTTTGGCTATGTTTATGAATAGTGCTGCTGTGAACAATATGTTTTTGTACACATAGGTGTGCATTTCTGGGGGTGTGTGTGTGTGTGTAATTCCTGGGTCCTTTGATGTGAATATGTTCACCTTTAGTAACTGCAGCTTAACAGTTTTCCAGTATGGCCATTCTAACATGTGTTCCCATCTGGTGTAAGTGAGAGTCCCATTACTTCACATCCTTGCCAATACTTAGTTTGCTAAGTCATTTCAATTTTAGCTGTTCCGATGTTCAAATGGAGGTCTCTCATTACGGTTGTAATTTGTATTTCCCTTATCACCATTTGAAGCTCCGTGTCTTTGCATTTGAATATCCTCTTTTGTCAAGTGCCTGTTTGCGTCTCTTGCCTAGTTTTCTATTGTGTTGTTTGTTTTACTTTTGAAAACAAAGTGAAATCATCTATGAAAAAATCCTTGAAATCTCTATTGATGGGAGTCACCTGTCAGTGAGATCAGTTTATATTCTCAGACATTTTTTCTGGAGATCCCTCCCTGCAGGAGGCACAGCAGGATGAGGTGGGCCACGCATATGCAGAGGCATAAAACCTTTAGTTGGGAACTTGCTGAAAAGTTGGGAAGCCCCAGAGTCTGTGGCTCAGGGCGACTGTAAGGTGGTAAGATAACCTGAAAGCTTAAAAGTACTTCACATCTCAATGTTTGCCTTTTATGGGCAGTCACTCTGGAAGATTGTAGACCGACTCCAAAAGTATTGCCGAAAACATTTTTGGAATTGCTTTGAGTATATCGCTGTGGATATTTTTAGTGGCTTTCCAGATGCCCTTCGAGCATGTATTTGATTTGGGGAAATAGCCAAAGACATCTCAGAATCCGGTGCTGTGAATAAGGAGGAGGCTTTGTGGGTGACTGAAAAAACAAAACGTTCTATCTGAGGCTTGCCTAGAAGAGGCTGAAAGATTAGCCTGACTTTCACGAATTCTTTTCATTTTTACAGTCACCTCTGAAGTGCTTACTGTTGTGAGTGTTCACACTTTGTAGATGAAAAGTCAGAGATGTGGGAAGAGAGTGAGCGTGACTGAGGAGGCAGGCTCAGCTCTGCTTACCCCAGGGCCACGAATGCCTTTCCCTTTCCCCACCCAGCCTCGCCTCTGATAAGTGTTGAAGGAATCACAAAATTGTTGCCTCCAGAGAACCATGTGCTGATGGCAGAGGTCTGGTTTCCACCCTGTCCTGTGCAGACCCTGGGATCTGGGTGGGTCCTTGCCCGGCAGGGATCTGAGGGGAGGAGAACCCAGAGTCAGGCTTCAGGGGCCTTGTTTTTTTCCAAACACGATTTCTGAGGCCCTGCTGCTCCTGGCAGCGGTGGAGGGCCTTTCCGTGTCCCGCCCCACGTCCTGCCAGGACTGACAGTCTGACCTGCAGGCTTTGCTCTGCTCTTTCTTCCTTGTTGTGGGCAAACAGCCACCCAGGAAAGACGTGTTCATGGATATTGATTGTCACCATTGGAGACTTGATTCTGTGAGCACTCTTAGAAAATCTGATTGGAGGAGGCAGAATATGGCTGAGTTCTTTATTATTTATTCATTCCTGTTTTTTTTTTAATTGAAGTATAGTCAATTTGTAATGTGGTAATTTCTGGTATATGGCATAGTGATTCGTTTATACATATATTCCTTTATGTATTCTTTTTCATGATAGGGTATTAAAAGATATTGAATATAGTTCCCTGTACTATACAGTAGGACCTTGTTGTTTATCTGTTTTATATATAGTAGTGTATATCTGCAAATCCCAAACTCCCAATTTATCCCTTCCCACCTCCTTTCCCCCTGGTAATCATAAGTTTATTTTCTATGTCTGTGAGCCTGTCTGTCTTGTAAATAAGTTCATTTGTGCCCTTTTTTTTTTTTAAGATTCCGCATATAAGTAATATCATAGGGTGTTTTTCTTTCTCTTTCTGACTTAGTATGACTATCTGGAGGTCCATCCATGTTGCTAAAATGGCATTACTTTATTCTTTTTTATGCCCGAGTAGCAATTCCACTCCTGGGCGTATATCTGGAGGAGACAATTTCGAAAAGATACAAGCACCCTAGTGTTCATAGCAGCACTGTTTAAAGAAACAAGAGGTGGAAACAACCTAAATGTCCACCAACAGATGACTGGATAAAGAAGATGTGGTATATATTTTTATACAATCCTGATCTTAAGAGAAAATCACCCACTAGTTTTCTCCGACACAGAATGGGTTGGTGGCTTTGGCGTCTAGTCAAGACGTTCAGAAATTACTCCCTGAAAAGAGTGCTCTGGGCATGGTGCTTTCAGATAAGCCCTGGGGCATCCAGCCAGCCCTGAGATGTGAAGGGTCTGGGAGAGACTCAGAAATACACTTGGCCATCCCAGAGGCTTGTTCTCACCCTTCCTGACCCTCGGACCCCAGTGAGCCAGTCCCTCCCACTGAGCTTGGGAGTGCTGTCTAGAAGCTGAGTGCATGCAACGTGGAAACTGCTGCTGATTTTTCTGGCTCGGAGCTGTAGCAGAGAAGCCTCTGGTCTCCTCTTGAGACTATACAGCAGAATGGCTTCTTTGGTTGGTGGTTTCTTTATTCTTAGCACCTTACATCCTGCACAGCCTTGGTTTTCAGGGCACAGCTCTGGGCTGTGGGTAACCAGATAACCAAACCATTTCCTAAAACAGATTAGAATTTTATTTCATTCATACTCACAGTTTTCCCCTGATAAAATGAGGGCTCTGAGAAAAACTGTGAGGACGTTTTAATGAACAACCCCCCCCCCCCCCCGCAGTAAAGCACTCATTTTCCTACCACATTTAATTCCTACAGAGCATTCTAGAGCAGGTGTGAAGAGCCAGGTGTTGCTAAGGAGCACTCGGCCCCAGTGACTGTGAGAACCTGACGGGGCCTCTTTCCCTGTTTTCCTAGCAGATTACACGATCCCATGTGCATGTGTGGCTTAAACACCTCAGATTTGGACCTGGCCAGGGGACGCCTGAACGTACTAGTCACCTCCTGCCAAAAGAAAGAAACTTATAAATGGTGCTTTGTATTTGAAATTTTCTAGGGCACTGAGTAAACACAAGATAAACACTGTGATAGGAGGAGTAAAAAGTTCCGCCACGTCTTTATTTTTCGAGTGGGTGTAACTGGATGACTAGTTCCTGGATGTGTAACGAGGATGTAGGTCATGGTCCGGCTGTCGTCTCCGGCAGAGCTACAGTACACATGCTCTCACCTGTGTTATCTTAGAGGTGCAAGTGTCTAAAGTTCTTTTTATCCTCAGAAGTTTTCCTCGAAGTTTTTTTGTTTTGATTGGTTTGGTTTGGTTTTGTCTTAAGAAGCCTCTTTTTTTGGGAATAAGGCGCTCGCTTCAATGAATACCCGAGGCTTCCTCAATACTGAATGTTACAGATAAGGACCCCCAAGGCTGTGCGTTTCTAGCGTGAATCAGTAGTAAACCTGGGACTCTTAATTCCAGCCCTTTGTTCCTCAACTCATTGTGATTTTCTAGAACTTTAAAATATTTCTAAGATTCTTTTCTTTTAAATCTAACTTTCAGTTTAAGGTCATTCTCTCCTGCAAGTTGGTTCCTTGCTTTATGGTAACCAAAGCTTTAAATTGGTCCGTACAAGGGGAGAACCAAGCAATGACTTTGTCTTGTTCCCAAATTAATAAAACAACTTACAGCTCTATGAGTGATATTTACTGAATTCAACAGTATTTATATGTATGAGTAAATGATTTTGAAGTGTCCCCATATTTTATGTGTTCTGGCCAAATTTCCACTTGGAGGAGATTGTATTTGTGTTAAAAACACACTGTCCTTCCTCCGTCAACCTTGTCATTATGTAGGGCGAGTCCTTGGAATCATCAGTTTTCACTCTGAGTTTGTGTAGGAAGTCAGGATGTGTTTAATTGTCATATAGGGTGTCAGGAAATTCTCATAACAGTTAATTTAAATCCACTTTAATTAAAAATAACACATTATATAGCAACAGAATTTCCTTTTTTCTTTTGAAGAGGGATGGGAGGCCACGAATCAGATGAGGAATGGGGAACACATGGGGATTATTGCTTTAAAGGCCCAGGAGGCGCAGGTAAGAACCCACCAGTGCTGCCAGTCCTCACTGTGACCTGGCGCTTAGGAGGCTATTGATGCTCTCTGTAACTGGTGATCTGTGATCTACCTATTTCTCTTTAAAATCTATTTAAAATCAGTTCTCTCGTCTCCTGCCCAGCTCTGTGAGCATTTCTTTTCTGGGCTGAACTTGGAGCTGACCCTCAGGATGAAGAACCTTTGATGGAACAACATCCTATCCTCAACTCAAGGTCTCAGAGTCATGATTAACTGGCAGATACTGGCTTCAAAAAATAAAAATGAAAGCAAGACAGTAGTACTTAGAATCCACAGAACTTAGGGTAAGAATAAAGGAGCTAAGACGAGAGCTGGAAAGAGGTGGCCAGGCTCTCCTGGAGGGTCGATGAGCACCGTGGCTTCCCTTGCCCATGGCTGCCCTGACTCCTCCCTTTTCCCCTCATAGGGCAGGCCACTGTCTTGGGTGCTGAGCTCAGGCAGGTGCAGAAGTCTGGTCTTTGTGGACTGGGATGTGTTTGACCTTTGCTTGTCTATTGGCTAGCTCCATCCTTTTTCCCCAGCTTTCTCTCCATTGTAATTTGATACTTTTCTGAATGATATGAAGTACCCCAGTAGCATCATTCATTTTCATTCTTTAGTCTTTAAAATGCCTTTCTCCTCCTGTCCATCATATATCTTTGCAATCATTCTTCAGACACCACCTCTTTGACACCTGTGACCACAGAACTTATACCCTGGGGCAGAGTTGGTCTGTGCTGCTTCTATGCCATGTAGACTGAACATCTGAGGGATGGGACTGTGACTTGTACATCTTATATCTTCAGCATGGTGCCTGGTATGTGATAGGTACCCAAAAGGGGATAGATGGATGGGGCACATTCAAAGAGAACTTCTAAGAAGGAATAGAGAACACATTGTTTAGCTGGGATATATGAGAAAAGCTTTAGGTGTGAACAGGGGAGTTGTTTCTGCTATATACTTAATGAAAAAGACATATATATAGTAGGGGATAGAAGTGTGTGCTATGGAGAATGAACTATGCCATTATTTTCAGAATAGAAACCAAGTAATTGGCAAGAGATGACATTGCAGTCATCTGGCTTTCCTTCTTAAAAGCTCTGGGATCTTTATTGAAAGATGCAGTTTCTTAGGTGTAAAATGAGATGATAGCCTATAAGGTAGGTTATTTTATTAATGCAAGGAACAGTTGAGACTTTGAAAGGGCTCAACACCCTGCCTTGTGTGTTGTGAAGGCTCAGTGGGGTAAATAGTAGCTCTGGCTATTATTGCCTGCCTCTGGTGTGTGACAGAATTGAGATGCCTGCTGTAAATGTTCTGAGGCAGCATTCTCTCCCTCCCTGAAATAAGAAATTCAGATTCATAGGTCACCACAATATGTGTGTCCAGGTGGTAGGATTCATTGGAAATGGGATTATGTAATCTTTCCTCTTTCTGCTGATTTAGTACTTTTTTTTTAAGAAAGGAAAGCACTTGGTTCTAAAGCAAATTTTTCATGCAAGGCATTAATGGGAGTCTTTCTGGTTGTTTAAAATATATATATGTGTGTATGTGTATGTATATATCTATAATATTTGCAAAAAGTATAATTCTCTTCTTCCCTGCAGCTCTGGAGAGCAGGTGGCATGCACTGCTGTTTCTATTTCAGTACAGAAGCAAGTTGTGTTGGTCTGGGACAGCTTGATTTTGGCTTCTGAGTGTCATTGTTTGTATGTGTACGTTTCTGCCCCCACAGTTGGAGAACCATTTAGGAATCAGTGGCGGGAGTTCTTAACGGTCTTTATTCACACAGTTGTTCATGCATTTCCTGCACTGGGTATCACTGCTTTTTCCCACCTGGTCCTTCAGTGCTGGGTCTGGCAATTATTACTGGTTTTTTTTTTTCACTTAATGTTCTAAGAACATCTCCAGTTGCCAGTGATGAAGACTATTTGTGTGTACCTCTGAACCTCGTCTTCTCAGAACATTTTGTAGCCTCTCTGTGGCTGTTTGGGTGTGTGGCCACTTTTATTTGTTGCCTAAAATAGGTCAGTCCTGCCGTAGTGAATTTCTGAGCAAATGAGGAAATGGATATGAAGGAGCCATGGACACCGATCAGGTGAGGTGGACTCCCCTTCCTCGCTCTGTAATTCCGAAATCCCAGCTGCTCTGAAAGCTCTTGTAACCCATTTGGTAATAGCTCTCCTGAACAAGAGGCTGTTCATAGTCTTCATTTAGCTCAGTCGGGGGGGTAATTTGTAAGCTTTGCTGCAGAAGTATTACTGTGTTTGAGTACGGGGTCCTGACCTACACTCCACGGGGAGTGAAAGGTACATATTACATTTCCAAAATGTCAACATGTCTACATTCCCAAATATTTCTGGCCATAGGGGATTTGGATAAGAGATGCGTACCTATAGTATTTTTATTACGGCCTCTAAGCCTTTTTTTCGTTGACAGCCTTCCCTTGAGATTCTCTCCTTGGTACCATCTTTATGTATTATGCAAATGAGGATCTCCCATGCCAGTTGCTCCAGGAACATTTACTGAGCTGCTTGCTGTAGATTGGCTTGGTGCGAGGAATGGGGAAGGAGGCAGCATTGGCTCTCCTTGCCCTGGAGAAGCTCGAGATTCGTAATGATGTGGAAGGTGGTATATGAGCCAGGCTGTGGAGTCCTGGGTGTGGTAGGAAAATCACAGCCAGAAACTTCCCCAAGAATGCAAAGGTAGAGAAATGTGGAAGAGGATGTGATCAGAGAGCAGTTGTGTCCTTGCTGTGTGTGGTCTTTGAAAAGTAAAGCCAGAAACCTATAATGAAAAAGAATATGAAAACAAATGTATGTATATATATATATGACTGAAACATTATGCTATACACCAGAAATCAACACATAGCTGACTATACTTCAATAAAAAAAAAAAAAGTAAAGACAGATAGGGCTGGAGAGCAGTCAGTTTTTGAAGAGCCTTACCTACCAAGCTAAATGGTTAAGAACTTATCCTTTGGCAGTGAAGAGTCATTAAACCTGGGAATGAACGATTGGGTTTGCATTTTAGAAAGAGCCCTCTGGCTTTAGCTTAAGGGACTCCCAAAAAGAAGTCATTGAAATATTCTGGGCAATAGGACATTTTACTATTCCTAAAATGCTTTACATACTATAGTATTGGATGGTTTGCAAAAGATTTCCTCTAGCCTTAATTTCTTTTGCAGTTGCCTTGAGGGATGGGTAGGGAATAATTAAGGAAATGTTTCAAGAAGTGACTTGCCCAAGGTCATATCCAGCAACTGGCTACACCGACTCTCCTGATTCTATATCCATCCCTGCTTGAATGTGATGCTAAAACGTTTTAGTATATTGTCTGGTTATTGAGCATACTTAAGGTAACCTTGCCACCTGCATATCTTTTATATTTGTACTTAATTAGACTGTTGCTCCTTGAGGATTTCCAGTATTACATTTGATGTGCCCTTGGTACAGTGATAGGCTCACTGCAGGCACCACCAAGAATTTGCTAAACTGTTTCTCCTCCTCCAGAGCCAGCATAGCCCTAGGAAGAAGGAACCTTTATGAGGACAGAGGGACTTCATTTGTCTTGTTGTGTATCTTACCATGTGTATTTAGTAGGCAGTTTCTATGTTTAAGACACAGCGCTAGGTATTGTGGGGGATACAAAATGCAAAACAATTAGATTTAAAAATTTAAAGTGTCACGAATTAAGCCTATTCTGTCTTACTCAGATCCCACACCAAATTTCTTGGCTTTTTGTAGCAAATCTTTTTTTTAAAGGATGTTAAGTGTTGAAATCAGAAGACTTCTTGCACAGACTGATTAGGCTTACCCCTTTGCTTTGCAAGAAGTAGGTAGAACGTGGCACCTTTCCAGATGGTTATTTTGGAAGCAAAGAAACAGACAAAATCATTAAATAGGCATATTTTATTATAAAAGAATGAAAGTCTCATCTTGACTAGATACCCAGTCATATCCCCTCACAAGTGAGTATCGTCTTGTGATTCATGCTTAAAATTAACAGTCAACTGTAAGTTTTGTGTCAGCCCTACCGAGTTAGCGGTGAAATGAATGATGTAATCTTTTGCTTACACACCTGGCATATATTGCTGTTCACATCTGACGTCTTTCCCAGGCTGTCTAGGAGTTAGAGAAAAGTCAAGGCCTTAACGATTCCGTCTTAGAATCCATGTCTGTTTAAAAGCATTTATTGAGTTGACTCAGTGCTGATTTCCTTTACCACCTTTGTATCAGAAAAGCGTTGGGAGCCCCAGAAGAAATTTTCAAGATCATTCAGACCCAGGGGCTAAACTCAGGGAAAGACAGATTAGGAAACTGATCCTATGGGTTCATATCTATTCTTCATCTTACTAATTAAAACTTCAAGCAGGTGTCTGAGCCTCTGGTTCCTTATCTGAAAAGTGAGGCTTATGATAATGTTTTTCAAAGATTCTAAGATGTACTTTTTTTTTTGAAGTATAGTTGATTTACAATGTTGTATTAGCGTCTGGTGTGCAGCATAGTGATTTAATTATATATATATATATATGTATATACACATTCTTTTTCATATTATTTTTCATTATAGGTTGTTACAAGCTATTGAATGTAGTTCCCTGTGCTATACGTATATAATAAGATCTTGTTGTTTAACTATTTTTTATATAGTAGTTTGTATCTGCTAATCCCAAACTCCTAATTTATTCCTTCTCCCCTTTCCCTTTGGTAACCTAATAAGTTTTTTTTTTCTGTTTGTGAGTCTATTTCTGTTTTGTAATAATGTTATTTGTGTCATTTAAAAAAATTCCACATGTAAGTGATATCATATGGTATTTGTCTTTCTGTCTGACTTACTTAAGTTAGTATCATAATCTTGAGGCCCCTCCGTGTTGCTGCAAATGGTGTTATTTCATTTTTTATGGCCGAATAGTATTCCATTGTCTTTATATACCACAACTTCTTTATCCAGTCATCTGTCAATGGACATTTAGGTTGCTTCCATGTCTTGGCTATTGTAAATAGTGATGCTAGGAACACTAGGGTGTATAAGACATACATTTTTATTTGAAAACAAGATGCATTTCATAGTGCATTATATGTGTGGTTTACTTTGTGGTGTTTTTGTTTAATATAGTAGTGCATAAAATGGTGCATCTTACAGTCAGTGATTTCTTAGATCTGGTGAAATATGGTAATAATTTTCCTTACCAACCTCCTGGGTTGTTGTCAGGATCAAATTGGATATGTTTGCTAGACAACTACAGCTGTGTTAACAAACATGCAAGCAAGAGCACCTTTCAAGGTCCGTTGACAATTTTCCTGCCTTTGGTAGTTATGATATTTTATTTCTATGTGTCTTAAAAATAAATTGAAAAAAATTGGGAGATGGAACATGAAAATTGTAAATTTAAATGAATTAAGCTATCAGATGTCTTTCTGAGATATTTGAAGTAACAAACGAATTTCAGTTGACTGACAGTTGACTTTCCGAAAGATTTTATTTTTCTTGCAGGACCCCAGTCATGTTGGTCTTGCCTCCTCTTAGGTTCCCCTCCACCCTCCGCCCCAGAGAAGAACTCTGAGTAAGACTACTTTGGGTGGGAGAGGAGTGTGGGGTGGGGAGACCATTAATTTCATCTTGAGCAAACTGAATTTGGGATGAGTTTGAGGCAGCCAAGTGAAGATGTTGAGTAGGCAGTTGAATTTGTGAGTCAGGGATAAAAATGTGGCATTTCTGGTATAGAGATGGTACATGAAGGCTCAGGCTTGGATGAGATCACCTAGGAAACAAGTAGAGGAAGGAGGATTGGAACTGGAGGTTGACAAGCCACCTTCAGCCAGCAAACCTGTTTTATTTGGCCTGCGTAGTGTTTTTAAAATATTTGAACAAGCTGCTGTAGCATGTTTATGGGTTTTTTGGCTGCCCCAAATATACTTTCTCTCCTGATGGCAGCACCTTAATTTCCTTTTAAGAAATTCCCTATTCTCCAATCTCCGACCTTCTGCTTAGATAAACTTCTTCCCCTGACTCTGAACAAAGCATGTGACTCGGGGCTGGCCAGTCATTCCGCAGTTGTCCAGCCACAATGATTGGTTCAAGAATTCCCTTATAGTCTGAGCTGGCCCAATCAGGGGGAATTTTGAGACTGGGGTGGGGTTGGGGGGAGCTCCCGAAAGAGAATCTTCCTTGTTTTCTGTTTAAACCTGGTAGGATGTGGTCAGGAGGTCTAGCAAGTGCCTTGCTGCCATGGGGTAGATCCTACCTGAGAATTAGGGACACAAAGAATTCAGACAGAGAAACTGGTCCTGATCACGTTGATTAAACCCAGTGTCAAGCTGTACCTCTAGGCTTTGCAGTTAAATGAGCCGATAAATTCTCCTTTTGGTGTATCCCAGGATTTCTTTGCTTTGCACCAGAAGGAAATCTTAATTGCCATAATTTAAAAAGCGTGAGTTTTCATGTATAAATCAGGACTTCTGGCTTGAGCTAAGTAATTGTTTGAGTAGGAGCACCCGCTCTCCTCTCCGTTTTATCGGCTGTACCTGTCCCCACTGCCATCTTACCCTGATGCCTGTGGTCTTGCCAGCTATCCGGCCCAATTTGTCATGTTTTAGGTTGTCCCTCTCAGTGGGAAGTGAAAGTCAGCTTTGTTTCACATAATTGTATTACCTGCTGTCCCTGTGAGTACTTGGGCTTTTGCCTGTTGCTGATACAGAGCTGAAAGCGAGGGAGATGTAGGTTCAAGCTTTGAAGAGTTTGAGCCCTAAATGAACAGGTAGAGGAGGACAGGCCTACAAGGAGAAGGGAACCATGATGGCAGGGAGAAGAGCTTTGGTTGTAGCGGCCAAAGTAAGGAGGGCTTCAGGGAGAGATGGATCGACATTGCCAAATACCAGCAGAATGTCCAATAAGAGAAAGAATAAATAAGTAAATAAATTCTCCTTTGTATTTGGCAAAAAGGAGATCGTTATTGATCCGACCTGGAGCTGTTTCAGGGAATGATGGAGCCATGCCATTTGGAATGGGTTGAAAATGAATGGGAGATAGAGAAATGAGAGATACCCGAGGAGGACAGTTTTTACTTTGTCTTTGTAGGAAGCGGGGAGGTAAGCCACCAGCTAGAAACATGTGAGGTTGAGGGTGGAGTGCTTTGAAAACAGGACCTGAGTATGTTCAAGTATTGATGAGAAGGATCTGGTTGAAAGGGAGATGTCGATTGAATAAACAGGAGACAAGAGATAAGGAGTAATTGATGATGTGAGTCTGAAGGTGAGGTGAAGTGGGATCTAGACCCTGGTGGAGTGCTTGACCTTGGATGAGGGGAAGCAGCAGGATGCAACAGGAGGGCAGAAGCTGAAGGTTGGTAGGAAGTTAGTCTGATACCGGCGAGTTGCTATGTGATGGGTTCCATTTCTGTGTTAGGAGGCAAGGTCATCTGAGAATGGGGGCAGGCGTGGTGGTGGTGGTGTGGCTGTCAGAAGGGGCGGTCGTTTGAAAGTGAGATGAGAGCGGAGGAAAGTGGGGGAATGAGTGAGTGGGAGACGTGAGCACTGGGATCGCCCAGCGTGGCGGAGGACTGACTCATTTGTAGTTGGCGCTCGCGGATGCAGGGCGAGTGTCCAGTGCCCAGGTGCTCGGTTGTGGGTACAGACAGAGCTAGCGTAGGTGTCGGGCTGGGGTTTGGCAGAAGAGGAAGGACAAAAGGGTGATGGAGGGAGGTTGAGGGCACTTGGGGAGGGTGATACGGAAGATGTGCTGTGGAAATGTCGGCCTTTAGAAAGAAAGCTGAGTCAGAGGGGTGTGGAATGAAACTCAAATAAGGCCCAAATGGTGCAGCACAGTGAAGGAGGTTTGAATGAGGGACCCGAAGCTGAGGATATTGTGGTCAGAGGTGGGATGTTTAGGTGGTGGGACTGAGGTAGAGGACAGACAGGAGAGGTTTTGTTGGAGGTGAGACAGGCAAGAGAATGGAGACCAGAGTGATGATTTTTTTTTTAACATTATTATGCTTTTTTAAAAATTGAAGTATAGTCAGTTTACAATGATGTGTTAATTGCTGGTGTACAATGTAATGATTCAGTTACACATATATATATTCTTTTTCATTATAGGCTGTTACAAGGCACTAAATATAGTTCCCTGTACAGTAGGACTTTGTTGTTTACCTATTTTATATATTTATATGTAGTAGTTGGTATCTGCAAATCTCACACTCCTAATTTATCCCCCCATATCCCCCCTCCCTTGCTGATAGCAGGATGAAGAGGAAAGGAAGACTTTGGCCAGGGTGGGGCATCATTTGTAATTGAGTTGGCTGTTTCATAAGAACAGGCTGCCCACTTCCTCTTAACCTCCTTACCTTTGATTTCAATGGAGATTCAGCTGGAAGAGTATATTTAAGTGGTTTGGAGCCTCTCTCTGATTTTTGCAGTGTGTCCTGAGAGTGATATTAGGAAAATTGTGCCTTAAATCACTCTGTGGTACTACAGAAAATGTAAATCATTTAACCCTCTTGCGTTCATAGAATCTTCGGTTGCTGGGAGGATTTGGTGCTCCTTTGCCTTCCATGGTCATGTTGCTTCTGAAGGTGACCGATGGTGTGATCAAAACCTCTAAGAGGAGGCCAAGTTAAAGTGACTCCCTTGTGGCTCTCACTGTGATGAGCTTGGAAGGGAGGGTAAGTAGGAAGCTGTGCTAGCGACATCTGTTATCGTTTGTACCGTGTGTCGTGCTTTGGCAGTAACTGAGTCTGAGCAGGCCTCCCAGTCTGTAGTTTATACGCAGTAATCTGAGAGCTCAAAAATTTCTTCTCTGAATGGTAAGGCATCGAACCAGCTTTGCTTATACTTGAGAGGGAAGAGGGCTTGGAAGGCTCACCAGGAAAGAAAAAGCACTTGGGTTTGGGGTTTCATAAGATGCTAAATGTGATCATCTCAAAACAACTGAAGGTTGTGATAAAAGCCCTCACCAAGTAATCAGGATGCAGAAGTCTAGACTCAAAAAAAAAAGAAAAAAATCAAGCACGTGGGCTTTCAGCCATATCATCTTTTGGTTACTGATTCTGGAAAGATTAAATCAAGGCAGGGCGCGGGGCAAGAGTGTCTGTGTTCTCAGGCTGAGGGTGGTGAGGGATGGTAGCGGGAGAAGCCCTGTGACACCCGGAGACCTGCCCCGGCACGAAATGCCTTCCAGCCCAGGGCAGCTCTGCTGCCCCCCGGCCCCTCTGGGCTCCCTGGTGGTCTGCGTCTTCATTCTTCCCCAAGGAACCTCTCTATTCATCCCTGCCCTTGCCTGGACTTTGCCCCACCCCAGTGCCTCTCTGCCCTTTCCCCGCATCTCATCCATGTTTCTCTGCCCAGTGAGGCCAAAGCCAAGTCCAACATGATGCCAGATCTTTTCTTTCTCTTACTCTTTTGTGTCTGTCGTTTGTGTACCTTAGTAAGTTCACTCTTCTGTAGACTTATAGATTAAGATTGTGAGAAACCTTGGGTTTTATTTTTATTTTATTTTTTCCCAAATTGTTCACAAAACAAGAATCACTTTACCCAACTCAAGGCTTAAGTGTCTGCAAGCTCCTTTGGACCCTGGTGTATTCAAGAGTCTGGAGACTTGGCTTCTCCTCTCTGGGGCTTCGGGCCTTTAAGGATTGCTTCATTTTTTTTTTCTCCAATAAAGAGAACAAAGCGTTGCTGATGAGCACTGCGTGTCCCTGACATCTGCTGTTTTATCCTGTTGTACCCAAGCAGTCGTTTCTGCCCTGCCTTAATCATTTTTTCTTGCTTTCGAAATACTGAAACCACCTGCTTCTTACAATTTTTTTTTGAAAGCCTTAGTTCATTCTAGACACAAGTTGTCTTGCGGCTTACCCATTCCTCCCATGCTCCTGTGTACATCTTTACTAGGTCTTTTAAAGCTTGTAGAGTGGGAGATAAGGTGTAAATCCATCAAGCATGGCTTCCTGGGCTCAACAGAACAGAAGGGGACTGAGCTGAGTTGCAGCCAAGGAGCTTAGCCTCCCTCACATCCTTTAGGAAGTCTCTGTTGAATTTGTAAACTACCATGGGCGTTGCCTGGGACATAGTAGGCCATTGATGGTAATTATTCTTATGGGGCCAGGTAGCTGGTCAGCAAGATCCACATTAGAGAAGTTCATCAGTAAAGAGCTTATCTCCTACAGGAGTTGCACCTCACGGTTTTCACCTTATGGTAGTTCTCTATATGTAGGCCAAAGAATAAACAATAAATGGGGACTTGAGAATCATAGTGTTACAGCTGGCAGGAAATTGATCTCAGCATCCCAAAGCATTACATGGAAGGAAGCTGAAGCCTGGAGAAGTTTGGTGACTGTCCCCAGGCCGTATAGTTTGTGTTGACAGATTGGGACCAGGATTGCAGCTTTCTGGGTTCTGGAACCAGGATTTTCCTCCTAGACAAAGGTGTGTGACTCTGAAAAGTCACCCTGGAGGGAGGAATGTGAAAAGACAGGAGGAAAGGGGTGGTGTCTGGAGGGCGCCCTAATCCTGGTGGTGATATCATAGAAGAACATAGGTTGAGAGGTTTGGCCCCTTCTGTTTTAGCACATTGCTGCCCCGTGATGGTTGGATGGTACATCTGCTCATTTTTACTTAGATTCTGGGTCAGGCTTTGGGAAACCAGGAGAGTCTGGGATTCCAGGGATAATTAGAGCCTCCTGTAATATTAAAGGTCATAGTTTTGAGACTGCATCTGGAAAAGAGTGAGAGAAGAGCCTGGGCTCAGAGGCCCCTGGGCCTCGTGGAAGCTCAGGTTGTAGTGCGTTGCTGTGGAGGCCTGGGGTGGGCGCTCCGCATTTAGCTGTGTGAGAACTGAGTTGTAGGCAAATGAGAAGAAGCCACTAGCGGTGGCTGAGGTCCTAGATGTATGGAGAATTTCTGGAGTCCTGCTTGTGGACGCTGCAGGAAGGATGAGAGAATAAAGAAATCATGCAAGGGGGAGGGAATAGCTCAGAGGTAGAGTGTGTACTTAGCATGCATGAGGTCCTGGGTTCAATCCCCAGTACCACCATTTAAGTAAATTAATAAACCTAATTACCCCCACAAACTAAAGTAAAAAAAAATAAAATTAAATCAAGAAATCATGCAAAAAAAAGAATAAAAGGAGTAATGCAGCACCGTGATTACAAAATAGAAAGGAATCCATCCAAAGATCAGGTGAAGAATGTGTTTTCTGAAATTGCTGAGAAGGGGGCAGAGGATAATTAAATTGTCTGTTGTCGAGAAGACCTCGTAGTGACCCACACCCAAGAGAACTTGGACAGAGGGGAAGTTCAGGGATGGATGTCTGAGCAGACAGAGCAGGCGCTGAGTGTGAGCTAGCGGACGGCAAGCTGAGGTTCAGACCCAGGCAGTTTGGTTTCACAGCTGGAAATCTCAGCGGGCCGTGTTGTCTGTCTGCCCCTGCTCACCTGCCAGCGGTGATCCAAGGCTGGGAGAAGCAATCAGGTCTAGTAAGTGCTCCAGTAAGTTCCCCTCCCCGGGGTACCTGACAGCCTCGTGAGTCCTTGAGATGCTCTGTGGTCCCGGAGCCTCCCTCAGTCAAATGACCATGATTTTTAGATTCCTATGGAATCTCCATCTTTTAATGTTCTTTCCTTTCCTTATACCATCAACCTTTTATCTTGGTAACTGAGTAGCAGCTGGTTTTCTCTGCCCTTTGGAGATGTGGCTCAACCCAAAGCTTTCTCATGATTCTACACGTTTCTGTGTCTTCCTTGCTCACACCTCCCTCTGCCTCTGAGCTTCCGTGTCCTGACGTGCATCTCGGTGTCACTCACGTGCGTCCTAAGTGCAGTGCTTCTTCCCACATGAGTTTCCATGGGAAACTGTGTCCCATCAGAGAGGCTTCTCTGAAGGTTCGACGGTTCACATTTTGACACATGTGATCCTTCCCCAGCTTGACTGATTCTACCCCACCTCATATTCTTTCTCACTCGAATATCAGTCAAGTTCTACCCACACTGGGGCAGCGGTGGGAGGAGGAATCCTCACATTATACCTTAACCATGAGCACAGATAAATGCTGCCTGTTTTCTAAGAATTCTGGTGAATAAAAATTTGCCCATTATATGCACTTAGCTTGGGTGCAGACATATGCAATCAGAGATACCTAATGTCTAATCCACTAGGCTGTTGATTCTGCCATTACTGGACTGTTTGTATTAATTCCCCATAAACCTTTCACTGCTTACTCAGCACCGTACACTGTACATCTGGACAGCACTCACCTCAGATTTCTTTCATCCCCTTTATCTGCCAACTTCACTTCAAGGCAAGTCTCATTAGCCTTGCTTTTAGCTCTCGTACTAATTCCCAGGTTTTTAGAGCCTGAAGCATGTATGAATCTCATTCCATCTCCCCTTTCCCACTGCTTGGGGCCTGGAAGATCATCTTGGGTGTTTTGTTTTGTCTTAGTTTTGTGTGTCTTAGGTCTATTTTATGATTTCAGCCATCTGTTCTATGTCCTGTTTCATCATCCGGAAGTCTCCCTGATAGTAAAGCACACCTAGAATTTTCTTTTAAGTAAAAGTTCTGTGCGGCATGCCAATATTCTTTTTATTTTTTAATTGAAGTATAATCAGTTTACAATGTTGTGTCAATTTCATGTTTCAGTCATACATACACATACATATATTTGTTTTCATGTTCATTTTTATTATAAGTTACTATAAAGTATTGAATATAGTTCCCTGTGCTGTACAGAAGAAACTTGTTTACTGTCTGCAGATCTCGAACTCCCATTTTATCCCTTCCTACCCCTTTCCCCCTGGTAACCGTGAATTTGTTTTCTGTGTCTGTGAGTCTGTTACTGTTTTGTAAACAAATTCATATATGCCTTTTTTTTAAGATCCACATACAAGTAATACAATGTGTAATATTTTTCTTTCTCTTTCTGGCTTACCTCACTTAGAATGATGATCTCCAGGTCCATCCATGTTGCTGCAAATGGCGTGCCACTATTCTTAAGACTTGTGTTCCTTTTTTCTAGAATCATGTGAATTTCTGCCTGTCATTCTTATTGGTATGAATTGGCTGAATGACTTTTTTTCCTCAAAAGAGCCGGAGAGAATTAGTGTAATTGGAAACTAGATTCCTAATTCAAGTTAGGATTTTGGGGGATTGGGGAATCACTCTCTAATTCTCAGGAGTGACTAGTGTCTCAGAAAGTGTGAGATTCTTTTTAGTTTCAGGGAGTTAGGAATCTGTTACCATTCACAACTGGCACAAAGTAAAGAGAAATCTAGCTCCATCTTTTGTTTTGTTTTTGTCCTAGAGAAAAAGTTAATTTCTACTCTGGGGAAAACAGAAGAGTCCAGGTTTAAAATAGATTACAGTATTCACTGATGAGGCGAAAGAATTAGGCATTTGTAGAATCTTTGTTTCTTGGATGAGAAAAGGAAGGAAAAGAGAGGAGACTGGAAAAAAAGGTGTCTTAAGTTACAATAACAATAGTTGGTAGCATTTATAAAGCATGTATGTGTTAAGGCTCCACCCTAAACATTTTTCCACTTCTCATCTCAGTTATTACAACAGTGCTGACACTCCCACTCTTTATTTTATAGAGGAGGAACCCATGCTGCACAGAGAGGTTAAACAGCTTGCTCAAAGTCACAAAGCTAATAAACGGCAGACTGGTGGAAGGCTAGTGCTCTTTAACTACTAGGTTACAATGCCAGATATTGAGTCATTTGAACTTTTCCCCTCTCTTTGAGTACAACCTCCCACGATATATATAAAGCACAAGAGGAGTGGCAGTTTCAGCTTTTTTTCCCCTTGTTGTTGTTTGTTTATTTAATAGAAGGGTTAAAAAAAAAAGGCAGGGTGCAGTCTAAGTCAAGTTTAATTAGACCCCCGTGGAAAACATAACAATTATCTACGCCAAATTGCCAACGTTTTTCTTTTTTCGTGTTCAATTATTAATAGATACTGGTGCATATATTCTTTCATGTATTTTCTGAGTGAAATAATTGAAGCAAGCTTAGGATTCTAAGCTGTTGCCCAGTTCTTTAAGAATCTTTAGCTGAAAGGAACGCTTTCCCTAAAAAAGAAGAAAATCCGTTTTTGTTTGTGGGACACATCTTCCTTTAGGGAATACGACGTTACCTTGTGGTGTGGCATCTTGGCCTTAAACAAAATTTCCTGTTCGCTTCCTTGAACTGATAGAAGGGAGTGGGAGGAGGGTGGGGGTGAACAGAGTATCTGGTGATACATAGATACATAGATGTATATGTCCAGACCTGTCCAGTATCTGGGCAGAAGGTGTTTCAGTAGGTCTCAGACATCCCTGTTTGCCCCCAGCTTCCTGTGCTGAAACTGAGGTTTTAGAAGAACCTCAAGAGATCTTCTCAGGGTAGGTTGTCCAGATGTGATTTAAAAATAAAAAAAATAGCATCTCTGTTTTACAGAGGGAAAGGTAATGAAGGATATCCCCCTCTTCCCAAATATTAAAAGGGTGTTTTTCTATTGCTTTCATGATTTAACTGAAAATCCCTTAATGATAGTTTTCAATATTTTCTTCATTATTATAATATTTTCCCTTTATCTAAACCATAACGGGTCACAGAAATAAAACATAAAATGCTCTTACTATTTAAAAATAGCTAGCTATATTGATACTATAAATGATTTAAAAAATAGTTGATTAGGTTTCTGCCCACATTTAAAATAATATAGCAATTGCAGAACATTTGGAAAATTCAGAGAAACAGAAGCAAAGTAAACTCCCATAGTCCCTATACTCAGGAGGTAAAAAAAAAAAAAAAACTTACTGTTTTCACATGTGTATCTGCGAAGAGTTGTTACACCCTTTCTGTGTTGGGTTTTTGCTTATATTTCTTGGTTGGGATCACACTGTAAATGTAGTGCTGGTTCCTGCTCTGTTGGAAAAATGTCTCAGGGTCAGAGACAGCGGGCTCAGGACTTCTTTGCTGAACCCGCCCCATCACAGGTCAGCTCTCAGATCTTGGGCTGGTGGCCTGGACCATGGCGTGTCCTGGACACGTGCCGTGTGCTCCGTGTTGCTGAGTGCTGGGTGGCGGAGAGGTCTTGCCCTCCCAGCTCACAGAATCGCTGGAGAAGACAAGCAGACATTTTCATGGCCACTTTTGTTTTATTTTTCTGGTGTGGAAGATTTCAAACATGTACAGAAATAGAATATTAGAATGGACCCTTTGTGCCTCTCTCTCAGCTTTAACAATGGTCAGTTTATAGCCATCTTTTTTTTTTTTGAAGTACAGTCAGTTACAGTGTGTCAGTGTCTGGTGTACAGCACAATGTCCCAGTCATGCATGTGCATACATATGTTCATTTTCATATATAGCTGTCTTGCTTCATTTAGACCCCAGCCTCTTTTCCCCCACCCTGGACTATTCTGAAACAGACCTCTGATACCCTATTATCTCATTAGTAAGTATTTCTGTACACATCTCTGAGAGACAAGGGCTCTTTTTTTCTTTTAATACTATAATATCATTATCATACTGAACTTCTCTAAGATAATCAAATATGGAACATCTGGTCACTGTTCAGATTTATCTGTTTTCCTCCTTGCTTGTCAGTTTGTATCAGGATCCAAATAAGATCCATACAGTGTGGTTGATTGACATGCCTTTTTAGTCCATTTTGTCTGTAAGTTCACCCTTCACTACCTCTTCCTTGCAATTTAGTTTTTCGCCAAACCAGACAATTTATTCTGGTCTAGAGCCTGGTTTTGCCAATTACATCCCAGGGAGTTAAATATTAAATATTCCTCTGTTTAACATACTCCACTAGCCACTGTGTCACTTGTGAATTTGTAGTCACATCTAGAGGCTGATCAAAATTGTTTCCATTTTTTTTTTCAAGAATACTATGAGTGTGTCGTGTACTCTCATCAGGAGGCACTTAACATCAGTTTCTTCTGGGTGTGTGTATGAGAGAGAGATGTTAACAGTGAATGGTGATCACAGCTGTCTAATCAATTCATTAGGGGTTGTAAAATCTTTATTTCCATCATTCATGTATTAGCTAAGAATACTTCTATAAAGAGAAACTTCTGCTAATTAGCTACTTGGTTCTCCTGAGGCACAATTTATATAGGAAAGACAGGAAATATGACTGATTCTTTCCCTTTATTTATCAAGTTTTAATTATAGTCGACCCTTGAACAATGTGGGGGTTAGGGGTGCTGACGTTTTGTGAACCTGTCAATTTATGTATGGCTTATAGTCTGATCCTCCCCATCAGCAGAGTCAACCAATAGCAGATCGTGTAGTACTGTAGTATTTGCTGTTGAAAGAAATCTGCATATACGTGGACCTGCATAGTTCAAACCTGTGTTGTTCAAGGGTCAACTGTCATTGGCTCCACTAGCCAACTAATTAGTAATGTCTTCAGAAGGTAACCATGGAGAGACACGGAGAGAGGTATGTGATTTTTGAGGAATTCATGAATTTAAATATATTTCTGTTTTAATCCATTGCATTTATTTTTGGCACTAAAATTGTCCCATCTTTGGCCAGTGGGAGTCCCTTTGTGCTGGCTTCTGGATCCTTTGGTTATGATTCTAGTGGTTTTTGACAGCTTCCTTGCTTTCTGTATGTTAAGATACCTGAGGCTAGTGGTTCTCAAAATATGGTATGAGGATGCCTGAGGGTTCCCAAGACCCAGTGAGTACGTCTATGAAGTCAAAACAATTTTCATTAGAGTACTAAGACATTATTTACCTCTTTTACTCCTATTTCTTATGTTTTAGTAGAGTTTTCTAGAGGCCACGTGTTGGCTCTTGGAATGTGTGTGTATATTCTTGAGTTTTCTAGAATTTTCTAAGGTAAACTCTTTGACGTATTCAATAACCTCTAAGAATGTAAAGGGGTCCTGAGACCAAAAAAACTTGAGAACTGCTGTTCTAGGCTCATCTTTTAACATTTCTCGTCACATACACGGAATCACTGGTGATCTTAGAAATCATCTCCCTTTCTTCCCAACTCTTATTATGTGAGTGATCTGCTCCAAACCTCAAAGCCAGTAAATAGCAAGACCAGAATTTGAATCTTGATGTTTATGCAATAGTTTTTTCCCCCCATAAAACAGTCACTGCTGTTCAAAATTTGTGATTAATTAAAGCTTAGAAGCTGTTAACACTGCATGAAATGCCAGATATGTACATTTTAGGGGCCACCAAGCAAAATCAGCAAAATCAAATGGAATACCCCTCAAAAAGGGAAAAACATGTCGAGGCTGGATGAGTGGTTGCTGTAGCTCTGGGATGTAATAGAGAACAATGCACTGAATACGTTTTTCTGGTCACAGTAGGGAAATTCACAATCCAGTAGTAACTCAGTAGAGTATTAACTTGAGAAGATTTCTGTCATCTGGAGAAGAGCCTCTGTTGCCCTTGGAATTCAATAATGGCTCATGTGTTTTCCACTAATTTCTGAACCCAGGATCTGATCAATCGTTTGACCATGTAGCTTAGAAATGCTTTTTTTCATCTTGTCGTTAGTTGAACCAAATTGTGCAAGAAAGCATCCTGCAGTTTTACAAGCTGAATAATGGTGCCTTAAGCCTGGGACTCTAATTTTTCCATCACGGAATAGTATACACATCTCTAAAAGATGGCTACTTGAAACCACTAGAGTTTGCAGTTCTGGATCCTCGAGGGAATCTTTATTTGGTCTCACTCTGTGGAGCTGAACTCAGTAACTTGTTCTTTGTTCACTATTCCCAGTAATAAAGGGATAAAGAACAACATTGACTCTTACTTCCCAGGCACATGGGGAGCATTCCCGTCATAAGAAAAGGACGTAAGAAAGCCTTCAAAATGGCTTTCTAAAGTTAGCGTACGTACAGGAGAGGAGCAGCCTTATGTAATGTCCTTGACTAATTCCCAACGTAAGAAGCACCTGACGGCCTCAGGTGCCATCTGGAGCAGTGTCATCACAGAGGAAGTTTGGCTCAGCGCTCACATGACCTTTCAGGTGCTTCCTAATTATTTTGTGGTTCAGGTGGGGAGCGGAGCAAAGAATTTGTCAGGCGTTTCAGGGCTCTTAGGAAAACGTGGATTTCTTTGTTGGAAAGTAGATTTTTTTGAATACTAAATAAGTTTTTATATTTATGAGCAAACTCATTTTCTACTGGAGCCCCACTTGTGATTTTTCTCAACATTAAATCTGCCCTAGTGAAATGATTTCTGTGCCTACTTGAGGTGACCCATTGCATTTAGATTTATGTATTTGGAAAGTCAGGTGCCTGGACTTTTCTAGCAAGTCATCTCATTGGTGTTGCTGAAGGCAGTTTTAGAATACACGCACGCCAGAGTACGAAGTGGAAAAGTCTGTTTCATGGAGATGGGCACTACCATCAGTCATATCAAAATTTTATTTTCTTTCGTATTTGTCACTTTTTTTGGGGGGGTTAAGTTTCATGTTAAGTTCATGGATCAGACCCATCTCCATGTGGAAAGCATGTGGTATATGACAAAGCAAGCCTTGAACTTATGGCTGGGGAATGTCAGGAATTTGGGGTTCTGGTGTCACTGAGGAAAATGGCCCCACCTTACTACACTTTGGTTTCCTGTTTAGAAAGTTCTGTTCCTTCATAAGGACCTTGAAGCACTAGGAGGAAAGGTGCTGTGTGTGTGTGTGGAGTTTTCCATAACGTCCAGTCCTAACTAAAAGGCTGAGTTAAAGGTAGATGATTGCTTTATCAGAACATGTTTTACAGATATATGAAATATTTATTAGTTTATGCTGCACTTAGTTATTTACCGAAGTATAAAGCAGCCCCAGGTGATTTGAATTCAGATTTAAAACTCAGGTTTTGTTTACTGAATGCTCTTCTTTCTCTTAAGAGCAAAGAACAGAAAGGCTCAAGAAGTGGAAATTGAAATTGATTTTAATTGCCTGAGTAGGTTTACTGGAGAATTTTACTGAAGTGAAAACGAGGGCTAGGTTATTTTTGTTCTTGCTCTGTGTCTAATTCCAGACAACTTTGGAGTAGTCTGTAAATCTCTTTGCAAGTCTAAGGGAGACTATCGCTCTTACGGTGGAGCCATAATGTGACAGCTCACTGTGACAAGTGTCTTGGCTAAAAAGTCTCTATGCTGAGAACTCAGAATTCCAGGAGTGCATTTGGAGGTGGAATCAGTTATGCCGATGATCCCCACGAGGAACATGAAGCTATTTTAGAGTCTCCCAGGGTGCTTTTGAAACTCTGAAGACCTCTTTCCTGTTCTCCCAAAGTTCAGTGAGCCCGTGCTAGGAGCAGTTGTGTTGTGTATCCTTCAAGTGTGTATTAAGAGTTAAAACACAGCTGAAGTTGGACTGGTATTGAAATTGAAGCTAGTCTATTGGAGTAGCATTTCTCTTTGGAGAGTCCCACTCTTTCCAGAACAGATAAATAATGGCATTGAGTGATTCATAACTCCTACACTGGCAGTCACTGTTGCTTAAATTTAGGACCACGCTGTGTACAAATTTGTGGTGTTTTGGTTTCATTCTCAATGCAAAACTTTTGTGTGATGTCCTTTGGCACGAAGAGGCTCCATGTGGGTGTTTGGACCCCAGTGACAGAAACCAGTGGGACTGGAGAAGCTGCACTGTTGAGTTGAGGGTCAAGGCCAAGCTGGAGTGAGTTCTCAAAGAGTCTGGGACATTGCGGCCATGCCGCGTTCCTTAGTGAGTGGGCTTGGGCTTGTTGGGTTTCTGTTTCACCAAGGGATGGAGCTTTTCTCTGCATTTGGTTATGCTCCAGGAACTGTGGACCATGACATCTGGGGGCTTAGGTCTGGGAGAAAAATGTGGTTTAATTATTTATTGCATAGTTTGGTATATTGTTCATGTAATTTTTCTCTCTTGTTTTGAGAAGCAAGTAGGGAAATGGAAAAGCAAAGGATACAGTTGATCTGCAAATGAGATTAAGAGAAAAAGTCCCTAGGAACTAAGATAGGAAGATGTATGTTTAAGTTTTAGAACATCAGGTATTAGAACCCAGGGAGCAAGAATTCTCTAGTTACCAAACTATTTTGCAAATTTCACTTTTGCATCGCTGCCGGCCTTAACTTGATGTCTTATGTGGCTAAAATCTTTTGATTTGGAGGAAAGAATCCAAATATGTTCTTTATTTCATCCATTCCTTCCACAGATGTTTATTGAGTGCTTCCTGTATTCCAGGCACTGTTTTAGGTGCTGGACAGCATGGACATAATTCCCTGTCCTTATAGAGCTTCTCGTGGGACGAAAGGCACACAAATACGTTTCATGTGTCAGGTGGTGATACACGCTAGGGAGAAAATTAAAACGAGTGGGAGACAGGAATTGTGCTGAGGGGTCGGGGACCCCATATTAGGAACTGGAGTCTTGTACCACTTCCGGTGGCTGATTAGACCCACGGGCATGATGAAACAGCATGGTCCTTTATGTCTGATCATGCTGTCATAGCACCACCAGCTTTGTCACTGTCACAGTCAGAAAGCATTTATCTCATACCTGTTAGCAAGGTTGTGCATAGAATGAGTCATACTGATGAGTCCTCGAGACTGACAGCTCTAGGTGATGCATGCAGAGGACTTACAGATGACAAATTTTAAAAATGGCAGGATTCATTCAGTAAATATTTCTTGAGTGATGGTATATACAAGGTATTGTGGAAACTAACAAGATAAATCACATGTATACCTTGCCAAAAGAATGTATACTCTAGTATATTTCTGTATTACAGATCATTTGCATGTCAGTGATTTGAGGTAGACTATGAAAAGTCCACGACATATGCTGATCTGTCATTTTGCTGAGGCATGGTTTTAAGTCAGCTGCTTTAGGAGACAGGTGGGGGGGTAACGAACCCAGGAGTGGTGGATTAGTGGGTTAGCAGCTACCTGGTGTCCATATTCCAGTGCAGTGTTGTTTCTACCCATTGTTTAGGTGTGAAATGCCTTTGAAACAAAATAGGCTCTCTTTGTGAAAGATGACTCTGAGAAAAAAGCCAGCTTCTAGTGCTTGTGATGAAAGTGCTAATTCCAAGACGTGATGGTTCTTAGCTGGGAAATGGAATCACTGAGGGTACTGAGGAAATGCTTGGCATTTTGCTCCCTTTATGAGGGAAATCACATACTGTAGTAGTGTTTTGCCAGCTTGAGATGAACCCTTTGTGAGTGTATTATTTGGGTGGATCTTGATAAGGTCCCTAAAGGCAGTGTGGCCATGGGAGTGTTTATCTCCCTTGTCTGGAGGTGACCCTTGGAGGAAGCTAAGCAAAGCTTCATGAACTATTTTGTCTGGGTCCCAATATCTGGTTGTTCCCGTTCCTTCAGAAATTAAGGGTCACCCATCTTTGTATGAGGGTCCCTGGCATTTATTATGCAGATGGGATAAAAAGTTTACTGTATAAAACCACATTTTATATATACACATATGTACATACACACGTTCATCCGTACATGTACGTCAAGAGCATGAAAAACCTTGGAAGGGGGAGGAAAAACCATAAAATACAGTGACAGAGGCTGTTGGCTTCTCACCACCATCCATGTTTCCCTCTTGCAAGAATGCATCTTCCAGGCTCCTTTGCACTTGGGTACAGCATGTGACTGAGGTCCAGCCCACAGAATGACCCAGATGGAGATGGCAGAGCCTGGCAACCCGAATCCCTGATTCAGTGTGAGGGAGAGGAAGACCTCATTCCCCCATTCCTCAGACACGAAGCTCTGAGTTGTCTGAGCCTTTAGATATTTTGGGGTCTATTTCAGCAGTGACTAGCCTTCCCTAACTGATACTGATACTCTGGGTGGTAGAGGAGAAAGGCAGAGACCACCATGTCAGGGCCTTAGTCTTACTTGGTTGGGACGCTGGGCCCCGTTGTTTCCGCCTGACTGGGATGAGGGTGGTTATTGTGCCTGCAGGTCCAGGCTGTGCGTTTGTTAACTGCGCTCACCATTCCTGCTTGCAGAGAGCTGTGCTCCTTCCTGTACCCCCAGGGGCTGAGGGCAGAGTCCAGGCAGTATTAGCTGATGCTGAGTTTTCTTCTTTTCTTCCACTTCTCCACAAATATTGTGGTTGACCAGACAACCCTCAGTGAGACTTTCAACTGGAGGTAACAAAAAAGTCAAAGAGAACAAACAGGTGGTTGCCAGAGGGGAGGGAGTAGAAAGAGGAAAGAAATAGGTGAGGGAGATTGAGGTACAAACTGCCAGTTGCAAAATAAATGAGTCACAGATATGTATGTACAATGTGGGGAACAGTCAGTAACTATGTAATATCTTTGTATGGTGACGTATCGTAACTAGACACCGTGGTAACCATTTTGAAATAAATAGAAATATCGAATCACTCTGTTGTGTAACAGGAACTAACACAGTGTTGTAGGTCAATGACACTTCAAAAACAACTCTTAGAAAAAGAGATCAGATCCGTGGTTACCAGAGGCGGGAAGTGGAGGGAGGGAGAATTGGATGAAGGTGGTCAAAAGGTATGAACTTCCAGTTATAGGATAAATAAGTACTAGGGTGTAATGAACAACACGGTAAGTAGAATAAACACTGCTGTATGTTAGATATGAAAGTTGTTAAGAGAGTAAATCCTAACAGTTCTCTTCGCAAGAAAAAATATTTTTGTTTCTATTCCTTTAATTCTGTATTTAGATGAGATGATGGATGTTCCCTAAACTTATTGTGATAATCATTTCATGATGTATGTAAGTCAAATCACTATGCTGTACACCTGAAACTTATACAGGGCTGTATGTCAATTATATCTCAACAAAACTGGAAGGAAAAATAGATTTCTTGTAGGGAAAAAGTGTGTTTAAACAATTAAGTGATTTTATTAAGAGCTGAGCAGTACATTTGACTTAAGGTGCTATTTCTCTGTGGTTCTTAATCCAATCGGGCCTTAATCCGAAGACCCCTACACCTCAGCCACGTTTGTGCTCTTTTCCCCAGTCGTTTACCTCCGAGCATCGCATGGTGCTTTATATATTATGTATGGCTAAATAAGTGGTTGACGAATTAATTGATTACTTAAATCTCTTACATGGGAAGAGCTTCTCGAGCTAGCTTCATGCTTGGTGGATAGTTCTTTCCATGGCAAACATCACTTCCGGTTGCCTTTGTGTTGCTGGCAATTCGTGTGATGTTTCATCTTGTTGCTTAACTTTGTGACACTGGCCTTAGCCAATAACAGGAGTCACCCAGCATGAGGTTTAAGAAGGGAGAGTGGTGATGTGTTAAATAGTCGCTGTATAAGTGTAGTAAGATGCGTCTTGACCTGGTTCAAAGAGGTACTTGTAGGTGCACGTCTGGTGGGTGATACTGAACCAGCATTCCTATGCTTTCCTTGACAGAAGAGTCCTGTTATGTTATAGGTATTCTACTGCTCAATTTAATAAAAGAACAACAGGTTAGTCTTTATCTGTCTACTAACTAGGTTTGTATCTCAAGTCTTGCTTGAGTCACCAAAGTTTCTTGAGAATTTTCTGAGAACATTCATAATTAGGCTTATTTACACTAATCAAATTACAGCTGAAATCTTTCCCTCAGGGATTTGTTACATTCCTCCTACAGAGTACATTTTAGTAGTGGTAACACAACAGAAGGGTGACTTAACAGGATTTACTAACATCTAGCGGAGAAATGAGAAGTTTCATCAGCCTGTCTTCCTTTGAGCAACAGTTGTATTACCTTCCATGTCTTTCTTCACTGGTCCTTCCTTACTCTCCAGCTGAGAGGTGACTTTGAGAGAAGCTGGCTAGAGCTTTTCTCTGATCTTGCTCTTCTCACCTTTTTCAGTTTATGATCCTTTTGCCAAAAGTCAGGGAAGCAGAAGATCATCTTCACATCTTTGATGGTTTGACCTTTACGTTCAAGAATCTGTGATATGAACATTTCAGTGCTGACTTACTTGTTGCTTAACTTCAGTCAGCTTTGCAAAGACAGGGAAACCATTGTTTCTTTAACAGAACTCAGAACACAATTGTATAGGGAGTCCCTGTCATGAATTACATAAAAAATTGTAAGTATTTATGTTGGAAACATGGAGCTGATTATCTTCTCTCAAAATAGTCTGTGATGATGAGTAGTGAAGGAGTCTAATTTTTCCTGCATCTCAATTCACTGGCCTAAATGACATTATAGTAGCCTGAAAATACTGGTCCAGTCTCAAGTACTTAGAGGTTAGTTTTGGAAAATGTTTTCACCAAGCATCTGTATGCTGGATTATATGAAAAGCAACTAGTTTGTAACGTGGATAGGTTAGTGCTCTCTCTAACCTTGGTTGGCGGTGTGACCCCACCTTTCATAGTGGCTTAGATGGTGTTGTTTCAAGTGGTAGCCTGAGGAACTAGCTCAGTGACTCTGTGTACATTTTAGACCAGACACCTAGAAGAAGGTACATGTTTGAACAGAGAATAATGATTAATAATTTCAAGAATATGCATTATTATGGAAGACAATGCTACCCTCTGCCTTCATTATAGTCTCTATGATGGAAAAATAACTAAATCATCACTGCTTACCTCGTTTCCTATCAACTGTTGTGACATGTCCCACACTCAACCAAAAATTAGAAGGCATGACAACAGGTAAGAAACAGCAGTCTGTTTATTGTATTATTTAATTATTTTATTGGGGGGGTGAGGAAATCAGGTTTACTTATTTTTAGAGGAGGTGCTGGGGATTGAACCCAGGACCTCATGCATGCTAAGCACGTGCTCTACCACTTGAGCTATAACTTCCCCCCTAAGAAACAGCAGTCTGGAGAGACAAAGTAGTAAGCAAAAATGACTCTGATATGACACAGATGTTAGAACCATCAGACAAGGAAATTAAATGAACTATGATACATTAAGGGCTCTAGTGGAAAAAGCAGACAACATGCAAGAACAGGTGGGTAATGTCAGCAGAGAGATTGAAACTCTAAGAAATAATGAAAAGAAAATGCTAGAAGTCAAAAACATAGTAACAGAAATGAAAAATAACTTTGACGGACTCAGTAGTAGACTTGACACTGACGAAGAAGGAGTCAGTGAACTTGAAGTTAGAGCAGTAGAAACTTTCCAAGTTGAAGTGCAAAGAGAAAAGATAATTAAGAAAAAGGACAGAACATACAAAGTCTGTAGAACAGTATTAAAAGGTACAGCCTGTGTGCTGCTGGAATTCCAGATGGAGGAGATAAAGGAGCAGAAGAAATATCTGAAGTGATTATGGCTGAAAACTTTCCAAAACTAATGACAGACACCAGACCACACATCCAGGAGGCTCAGAGATAAATACCTGAGGGTCCTTCCCACTCCCACACTAAATGTTTGTTGTTGTTTTTTTTTTTCACACGAATTCTCCAGATCTCTGACACCAACTGGGTGTCCAGCAATTCAATTCAATCCTGACACTAGTTCTTGGAGTTGGCACAGACCCTGCAGATTAAGGGCTCAGTCTCACAAGTCTGTCCCCACTTCAGATGTCAGCCACAAATAGGGTACACAGGCTACCCACATTTCTGCCCAGCCAACTTCAAAGTCTGGGGTCCCACAACCCCAGCCCTCTGAAGGTGGATAATTCACTGAAACGTCACAGAACTCAGGAGAAGTGCTTGGCTTACTATTACCAGTTTATTATAAGGGATTCAACTCAGGAACAGCCAAACGAAAGAGATGCACAGGGCAAGGTGTATTGAGGGGGAGGGGAAGTAGAGTTTCCATGCCTTCTCTGGGTATGCTCCTCTCCTTGAACCTTTGTGTATTCACCAACCTGGAAGTTTTCTGAACTTCATTGTTTAGAGGTTTGTATGGAGGTTTCATTATGTAGACATGATTGACTGAATCAGTGGCTATTGGTGATTGAACTCAATCTCCAGCCCTCCTTCCTCCCTGAAGGCCAGGAAAGGGTAGCTGCTGAGAATTCCAACCCTCTAATCATTTCCTGATCTTTGTGGCAAGCAGCCCCCATCTTGAAGCTCTCTACCTAAGGGTCCACAAGAGTCACCTTATTAGCATAAACTCAGGTATGGTTGAAAAGGGCTTTTTATGGATAACAAGACACTCCTGTTACTCCTGTAACTCTGGCAATTTCAAGAGTTTTAGGAGTTCTTTGCCAGGAACCAGGGTCAAAGACCAAATAGATACTTTCCATTATATTCCAGGACCCTCTCCCCCAAGAAAAAAACCATAGTAGGGCATGTCTTATTCAAACTGCAGGAAACCAAAGACAAAAGAAGATCCTGAAGGCAGCCAGAGGGGAAAAAGGGACACCTTACCTATGATGGGACAAGGATACAGTGGCTTCTTGCTCATCAGAAACCATGCCAACAAGAAGAGAAGGGAGTGAAGTCTTCAGAAGGTTGAAAGGAAAGAACTTTTTCATTCAAACTAACAACATATTGAGTATCTGTGCTGTCACCTAGGGTATAAGCAAGAGAGTAAACCATTGCATGTTGCCCCAAAAGAGCTCACAGGTGGACCAGGAAAGAAACGTAGACGTGTGACTTGCCATAAAGTCACGTGCCCGCTCGAAGCCTCAGTTTCTCAATCTGTTAAATGAGTGTGGTGGACTAGATTAGTGGCCTCCAGTGCTTTTGTTTTCCCCTTTCTTGTTTTCCACATCCAGTGTCCTTTCTCATCATGCCTGAAGGGCTTCTTCATTTACGCCTGTCTTCTTGCCATTTTTCTTCTCGCGCGTCTCTTATTTCTTACGATTTTTTTCCACTGTAATTTGTGGGAATTTAAATTGTGGGCTAGCCATTTTTAGGAAACAAAATTATGAGAGGCAACACTTACTGTGTGACTACTGTGGCTACTGTTCTAAACAGTTGGTGTAAATTGTCTCATTTCATTGTCACAACACTTCATGGGGCAGGTGTTAACATCATCATCATTTTACAGACGAGGAGCAGAGCGGGTGCAAAAAAGGCACATGTCGTGATGAGGTCAAAGAGAAATAGTCGTCAGAACTGACTCGAACATAGACCTGCCGGCTCCAGAGCCCTTCCACTTAATCAGGGCCTAAACCTTTTTGCTTTCACTTTCTCAGCTGTCACTTCCCAGGAGGGCACCCCCTCACCCCCCAGTCATGTCTCTGTGGCTCTGGAATCTCTGCTTCCTTTCTCCCCACTCCCGCTTCTCTTTTTTGAAAAGAAAGAAATGAAGAAGCCCTATGGGACACCAAGAATGAAATACTTAATATTTCACTGAAACTCACAAGAGAAGTGATTTGGGGATTGTTGTTTTGAGTGAAATTCTCTGGATGTGACCAAGGGAAACGAGGCTGAGAGGTTCAGGTGTAGCAAGACCACTTAGGTTGACAGTTGGAAGTTGACCAAGGAATTTGCTGTGAGGGAGAAAGGGGGCAGGGCCAGCGCTGATCCACCGTCAAAGTCAAGAGAGAGTAAAGTAACGATGGAAAGTGGGGACACTTTCCCTGTTTCGAAAAGCTTTCCCTACTTTAAAAAGCTTTCCCTATTTTGAAAAGCAAAACAAGTTTTGAGGAATGATTTCTCCTTTTGTGGTGCTGTGTGATTTTAACATCATGCCAGGAATTGTCTTAATATAATTACCTAAAAATAAATAAGGATTATGTGTTATTTTTGATCTTTGCTAAGTATATTGTTGCTACCAAGAAATCAAGGACAAAATAAATGATTAACCAAATTCCTAAGGACAAAAACCTTTTAACTTATTATGTTTACTTAGCAGAAGTCAGTCTACTAAGTGGCCAAGAAGCATTAAAAAAAAAGTTAACCTCGAAGCTTTTGGCCAATGTTTGACCTATTTCATCATAAAGTCTGAAAGGTAAGTTTTGAGAAGTAAAATTCATGTAGTTCTGTTACTTGTATCTATAAAGTTATGAAACTATCCTATCGGAAAACTTGGCCATTTCTCTTATTATTTCAACTATCTGAGGGTTAGGGGAAGAATGAGTTCCAAATAAGAAAACACATCTCCAATTTATATAGCCAACCTATGCAGAGAAATCAATAGAATGATTTTTCCCTCATTGAAGCATTTCTCTTTCCATTTACTGAGTTCTGAAAGTAATGTTCAGATTTATGACATACTTGGTTTAAAGCAGTTTCTGAAATCTGATGTGTATGAGGTTTTTGAAAGGAAAGCAATAAAGTAAGTTTATTGGGATCTCAGTACACATTTTACTTTAGAACAGATGTTGGCAACCATGTAGGCCTTCTAAAAGGGGAAAGGATGGGTCCGTAAACGTCCAGGGGAGTTTAGTCCCTATATTTCTGAGGTAGTTTTATCCAGGTGGTAGCCTGTGGATAAATATCAAAGATGTAAGTTTTATTCCCAAGAAGCTTATTTTTCAAGAGTTGCTTGAAAATTTGGGTACCCCTGAAAGAATAGATCTTTTTACTTGTTTTGTTAGCGAGTCCGTGGAAGCTAAGGATGGTATCTTTTGTAAACTTTCTACAGTGCTGGAGATTGGGCTTAGCACTCCAGGCAAAATTCAACCTTCTTTAAGAAGCATTCCCAAATCTCCCTAGTAGGAGTTAATCTACACCTTCTCATTCATGGATTTGTTCATTCATTCAATAGACTATCATTAAAAACCTGCTATGTGGGATTGAAAGTGTGAGCAGGCTAATCATAGTGCCTGTCTTCCCAGAATTCCTGGTTTTGTGTAAACACAGAGTTAACAGGCGATGTTATTCCTGCTGTAGTGGATGAAGTTAGACCACATGCAGATCTGGGAAGACTGCCTGGAGAAAGTGTCGTCTGAGCTAAGTAGAAGTTAACCGGGTGAACAGGGAGGATTAAGGGCACCATATATGAGGCTGGGGAAACAGCTTTGTGAAGGGAGTGAAGGAGGACAGTGGTTCTGAAGTGGAAAGGAGTTGAGAGTGGTTCGAGCTCGGGGCAGGGGAGGGAGGAGGAGGGAGCAGCAAGGGGAGAGACGAGGGAGGCAAACGGTGGCTCTAGAACCTGAGAGCCTTGGCGCACCCACTCACCTGATGGCCGCTGAGGTGACAGGCCCTTTATCAAAGTCAGTGGCTGCTGTGTAGGGAGTGTCCTGGGGAGAGGCATGAGGTCATCACTGTTCAAGGTCAGAGAGGTCAGCAACCCAATCCCAGAATCCCATTTTAAGGGCTTCTTTCCTGGGAGCTAACCCTGGTGCCAAGTACCACATCAGCCAGGGTCCAGTCAGAAAATAGATGCCCAGCTGATATTTCAAGTAGAGGTGATTTGACACAGGGAATTGGAGACACAAGGTAGTGGGGGGTTGAAAGAATAACTGATGGAAGCAGAGGTAACCTGGAAATGAGTAACTTCAGGAAGTAGCTGCCATCCCGGGGCCTGGGAAGAGCAAAAGGGAGTGGGTGTGGTTAATGGAAACGAGACACTCGGAGAGGGGCCACGACAGAGCTGACCTGCCGACTGCCCGGGAGCTGCTTGGGCCTCTGGGGATGGATTACCTTATGGCCAGTGCTCCTACCATCCAGGGGGTCTGTGGCTACTATACAGGGTGCTAAAAGTATGGGGAACTGGAGTGGCCACTACTGTGAAGTCTGACAGGAGCTGGAAAACGGGGAAGAGAGTTTCTTCTCTCCACCTCTGCCTTCCAGTCTCCTATAAATGGCTCCTGTTGACAGAATTCAACAGGAAGCCAAGTGCAACAGAGCCTGGAGGACATGGTTTGCAGACTTCTAGCTCCAGGCACCATAAAACAGCATATAAAAGGGTGGGCTTGGGCTAAGAGACAGCTGGTACTAATCTGCCCTAGGCGTTTTAGAAAAGTAACTCTAGCTCTGCTGTGGGAAGTGGATTGGAGGGAGGCAAACCTGGTTACCAGTTGATCCATTCAGAGGTTGTTCTCTAGACAGGAGATGATGGCAGCCTGGTTGAGGACAAGGACAGAGAGAGAGAGAAATGGGTAGGTGCGGAGAATGTAGATGTGAACAGAGTTTGGTGACTGATGTATTGTGAGGGATGAGGACATAGATCAGAGGGAATTAAGGAGGGGGAAGAGTTAAGGAGGAAGCTTGTGTTTCTGGTGTCTGACTTAGGTGGTGGGTGGTGCTGCTTGCCAAGATGGAAACACCGGCCAAGAAACTGTTGAGGGGAAAATGGGTTTTGGACTGTTGAGTTTGATGTGTCTGGGCATCACCTAGGTGGAAATTCATTATGGATATCTGGGAAGATGCAGATGTAATTTGTTTTCAGCCTGTAGGTGGTACTTGAAGTTTTGGGAATGGGGAAGTTTACCAAGGGAGACTATAGAAGGCAGAGAGAAGAGAGCAAGGGCAGGACCAGGAGGAGTCAGAGCATTTTAGGGAAGAACAAAGTAGTGGGGAAAAGTTGGTGAAGGAGACTATGAAAGACTGGTCAGAAAGATTGGAAGAAGACCAGAGTGCATGATGTCCCAGAAATCAGGCGGGAGTTGTGGAAAAGGGGATGGTCAACAGTTCAGGTGCTCAAAAGCTTACTGTTGAGTGGTGTTTGTGCTTCTTTTATCACGCTCATAAGTCTGCTTGTTTTTCATAGTTACTTTTGGGTGCCTCTTCTCTAGAGCAATGTGGGCCTGGTACACTGTGCTGCACATCCCTCAGCATCTGGCGTTGATGTTTTGCACGTTTCGCTCGTGTGTTTGTACATGATACGTGTTTGCTGCATTGCGTAAGTAGGTATCTGCAAACCCCAGCTTGGGGATTGGCCACGTGTTCTTGTAAATACCGTTTTATTGGAATGCAGGCCTGCCCGCTCATTTACCTGTTGTCTGTGGTGGTTTTCATGCTGTAACAGCAAAGTTGAGGAGCTGTGACTGAGACCTTGTGGCCTACAAAACCCTAAATCTTTATTATGTGGCTCTTTGCTGATCCCTGGATTAGGGTCTTGAAGCTGTTCTGTGTAAACTGGTAAGATTATATCTTTGACTTTTTCTTTTTTTTTTTAAATCTTTCTAATACTTTAAGGGAAAATGTGGGGAATAGAACGTACCTTCTCAGGGTTGGTTGTGGTCTTGATTTTGGGATGAAGGCAGCAGAGCCAAGGGAAAGAAAAGTTAGCAGATGGTCGCAGAAGTCTTTTTCAACATGACTGTGGACCTGAGCAGTACCCTTATAAGGAAAACCACCAGCCCAGGGAAGGTAGTAAGAGAGGGAGCATGGACCCACGCATTTGAGATGTGCCTTTCCAGCCCTGGGATGTACCAGCTACTGTGCTAGGTGCTTGGGTTTCTCTAGTAGCTCAGAATCTGTTTGGAGATGCAGATCCACAGGCAGAAACTTACAATTTCCTGTAATATACCAGGCACACTGAAAAAGCTGCACATGTGGTACAGAAGAGGGGCAGCTAGCCCAGCCTGGAGGGAAGCAGTGGGAGGAAGAATGGCCATTTCAGGAGGAGGCCACCAGGTCCTCGGGTGCTGCCTCGCCACGTGGGAGCTGGGAGTGGGTGTGGAGTATAGGAGGCTGGGTGGGGAGGCCTACCAGCTCTCCAGTCAGAAGTCCTATGTGAGAAGTTAGGCCCTGAGGCTGTGCAGTCATGGAGAAGAGGCAGTTCTGAGAGGTCTCCTTGTCTGTCACCAAAGTTTGTCTTCTAGACATTCTTTTTATTTATTTATTTTTCTTCCAGATGACATATTTAGTGTGGTTTGAGTTTGTGGGGATCATAACCTTGAATTGGCTGATTTTCCCCTAACATAAAGTGCAGAAGTCATTTTGCATTAATATGTCTTTTGACTGGAGTTGTCTTGCCTTCAGGGACGATAAAAGCTCAGTGAGTTGAGTGGCTGACATAAGCAAGGGAAGTTCTGTTTGCTTAGAACTTGCTGTCATTGCACTATCCATGCCCCCAATAACAACAAATTTCACATTCACATCAGTCTGACTGTGCTCCCCCAGTGGCCTGGGGAACTGATGGGGCTGGTATTAGGCCTAATATATGAACAAAGAAAGTGAGATACATACTTAGATTTTAAGTTACTTGCCAATGTTCATGGCTTCCAATAAGTTTTTTTGTTTGCATGTAAGAGCAACTCATCCAGTTACTTCAGAAAAGTAAGAGTTTTTCATAACACTGTTTATGAACTGAAAACTGGGTGCACCCAGGGAGCTCTGAGTGCTTCCTTTCCCTTTCTCTCTCCCTCTCCTCTGCCTGTCTCTCTGTCTTCCTCTCCTCCTCTCCTCCTCTCCACTTACCTGCACCATCCTTTCCTCAATCTACAGATCCATTTTCTCTGTAACTTTGCCTTATTTGTAATCTGTCTTCTCTCAGACACTCTCTGCATCATAGACGACACTTAAAGCTTCAGCTCCCAGTGTTCTTTGGGTCACTAGCTGTTTTCTTCCAGAATCTGATGGGCCCAGGTTCTCTTTTCAAGTGAGGCACTATTGTAGCTGGATTGACTCTTCCTGGGTCAAGAGCCTCTCCTGTTGCACTCAGCTTGGACTGAGAAGGTGTACCCACGTGGTTCTTCAAAGTAGGTGGTTGGGCAGCTCCCCTGAGAACCATCAAGTGAGAAGCGAGGCATCCTGAGTTGTGACCTGTCCCACACGTCACTTCCCTGCCTGGCTCATAGTTCACTTCCTACACCTAGTTTCAAAGATACCCTCTTCTGATGTAAGCTGATCCTCATAGGTAAAAGCACACATTCATTTACCCTCTCCCAACAGAAAGCACCCCAAAGTCACAGTCAGCTGCTGCTACATTAAGAAGCAGTCATGGGATCTCATCATCCAGTCTGAATCCACCACCCTCAGTGATGTCCGTTTAAACTCTAGTTATCTCCAGATGCAGTCCTAGCCATTCCAGACCCCGTGGACTAAACGTTATGTGTGACAGCAGCACATGCTGTGTACAATGGTGGAGACTATCTTAATTCTCATTTTAAAAATGGAGAAGAAATGTCTACCTCTTAATCTCGCTGCAAGAAAGACACATCCTGCATTGGTCACCAACTCAGTCTGTATTCTGTCTGGTAGAACAGAGCCCGGATCCACTGATGGGCAGCCTCTTGCTGGTATTCTGAAACCAGATGCTTGGATGTAGTAAGGTTAACCGGAGGAGCCCTGACTCCTAAGCCCTTGACTTGCTGCCTTTTCTCTACTCCTATGAAAAGAGTTCCCTCATCTAGAAACAAGTACTCTATAGAGTTGTTGTCTTTGGCTATTGAATGACCTGCATCTTTGGAAATACCATGGAATCTTCTGTTTTCTTCCTGTGCCTTTCTTTGTTAAAATCTGGTTGTGGAGAGTTTTCTTTTCTTTTCTTTTTTTATGAGTTCTTCAGTAGCTAGTGATGTGACATAGAATTATCAGCTCAGTGGCTGCATCTCAAACCAGAATCTTTTTGGATGTTTTTCCGCCTCAACTCCTGTTAAGAGTTTTGAGCACTCTAATTTTGTAATACATAGAGTAGGTATCTATGGGGCTTGGATTCCGTAATCAAGCTTGTTTATTTCTGAGTATTCTTTCTTGGCTAATTTCCATTGGCTTCTTAGTTAATTGCATAGGAAAAAAAAAAAAGAAAAATTTCATTTTCTACACAGTATTGACATGACTTGCATTTGCACTTAATCATTTGCACTTCTTCTACCTCAGTGAGTAGAGTAATGTCTTTATATTTACATACCATTAAGAACTATATGATAAATGAAGGGTGGAATTAGAATACAGGAAATCAGCATAGTCATTTCGTAAATAACCAAGCATCAAGGAATGCTTCAGCCATCAACCAACACCAAATAACTTTAGCCTAATTAAGGCATTGGAGTATTTTTTTTTAACATATGTTGTTTATCTAGTCTTAATTTAGCTAGTAAAAGTTCCCCTTCCCAACCCTGTCCTCTTTCTTTTCAGAGCTTCCCAGCTTTTACTGGGTTGGGTTGGGCTTACCCAATGAGAAATGGATACCAGTATATCCAGAGCCACAGGAAGATATCTGTGTTATAGGAACGAACACACACACACACACACACACACACACACACACACACACACACAGAGAGAATTAACAGACCAAGTATGTAATGCTGTATAGTGTTAGATATATCATACAGGGAGTAAATCAGATGGTGATTGTCCTGGGAACAGTGGTTTGGCATCATGTCATTTATTGCTCTCTAGGTATTTTCGAGGTGAACATAGACATCTAAGAAGTCCACTGCATGGGCTGTGAGAGGCCAGCTATAAACATTCTTTTAAAAAAACAAAATGCAGATCTTACATGTTTACCTCTCCACATGAAGCCGAGGTTCTTTAGGACAGCAGTGGTTAATGAGAGCCCCCTGCAGTTTGAGCTCCTTCCAGCCAAGTCTCCTGCCCACGCCCACCCTGCTGTGTCTCTCATCTCACGTGCGTGTCTCAAGTCTAGCACAGACTTGGAGTCTAGTAGACATTTGATGAAGCGCTTGGTCCAAAGGATGAAAATGTGGGTAGGTTTGAAGGATTAGGCCTCCAAATTTCTGTGGAACACTGTCTCTTTAAGGTTTATATTGAGATTAAATAGGACATTAGAGAAAGAAAACTATCGGGCTCATGTCTGAAGAAAACCAATCAGATATATGAACATCCATGAACATGTGTTCTTGCCCACTTGTTTGATGATTTCTTTAGGTGTGGAATTGTTGTGCCAGTTTTCAGAGCATTTGATAAATATACCAGAAGTGGCTTCTGGTTGGCTGTGTATGAGGCTGCAGGTGTCCCCATCATCCATATTTCACTTTGTTTGTGTTTGTTGCCCTAGGGCCTGCTTGGTGGCACTTTCTCAGAGGAGTTGGCTTGTTGGGAGAGGTGAGAACAGAAGGTGTTTATAAACTTCTAGAATAACTATGTGATAGGAACATTTGACTTGTTTTTTGTTTACTTTGGTACCCTTCCCCAGAAGGGTTTCATTCCGCAGAATTCATGGGATGATTTCTTGATCTTGGCTCTACTCCCCATTGGGCAGTAACTTTTTTTTTGAACTGTGCTCGCTCTCTCTTATGTATTCTTACAACTTTCCTAGTCATGCTTATTACTTTAGTATCTACATCAGGTTCTTCATACTCAGGAACTAGACAGAATTAAATTAATCAACAGGCCAGATAGAAGAAGATCAGGGCAACTTGGATGAGATGGTCAGTTGACATTAAGCCTCAGTTTGGGCTTAAGAGAGTGGTGGGGATGATGAATTTGAGACTGTAGACATTGCGGGGATGGGGGCAGCTGCAGGCCAGGAGTTGCCAAATCCTCTCAATTTTCAGGAGAAACTAGAAATCTGTTGTACATAAAAAAATATATATTTTTAAATGCACATGGGCCAAGAAAATTTCTCTCAAAACTACCCATTGATGACCTCGGGTATGTCCACCCCCACTTCAGTGAACAGGTGGGGATGAACATTTTAAAAGTTCACCTTTCAGCTTCCCTCCTCCCACCCTCCTCATCATACTTAGTACCAAATGGACATCTCAGGAGGTTATTGTTGTCTCAGTCACCTTTTTCCTGTATCAGCTTCTCTGTGACCGTTTTCCCCCCATACATGTACAGAGAGTTGCCCCTTGCTGTTCTGGAAGTGTGTAAGGTCTATGCAGATGTGTGTCCCTGCAGGGAGTCTTCTGTGCTCACCTTAGATCTGGCTGTGTCTGTCTCTCGAAGCATCCAGGGCATGTCCCTGGCATGGATCCCAGAGGGAAGCCCAGGTGTGCGTCCAGGTCACTCAGAGTTAACAGCTTCCAGGGCTTTCTATCGAAGTGGATCCCCATGCGTCATCCATGCTGGTCAACCTAATTAAATTCTTTGATTACATCTCAAGGATAGGCTTCAGAGAGTGAGTACCTCCTGATCACCAGCCTCAGAAGGATTAAAGTGCCTGCATCTTCTGTGGCCACAGAGCAGCAGCTGCACACCCCTCATTTGGTCCAGGGTGGCCTGTTGTCCTTATCTTTCCCCTTAACTGGACTCTTTCCCTTGAGTGTATCTAGCTTGTCTATCATCCGCATCCTTTGTGCAGAGCCCAGGTCATGGTAGTTACTCAGTGAAATTGTATCAAAGGAAGAAAGATAGGTCCCAACCCTGGGTGGAAGTCCTTTGTTACCTCTGATAATAAAGAACAATACATGCTGGAGCAGAAATAGTCATCGCAGCTGGGTGAATGTCCTCTCAGAAGTCTTGGAAAGCTTTGGCTCCACGTGACGCGATTTCTATCCCAGTCTGACCATGAAGGGTGAATGAAAGTGACTGTTATTCTTCATCCCTTTGCTTAATTGCTGAACCCACAGGACCAGTCTAAATGGAGTTCTTTTCAACTGCTGCATTGAATTGCTTGCTTGTTGGTTGCTCTTCTCCACTGGAATGTAAGCTCCATGAGGGAAAGGACTGCCACGATCTCACCTCCCTGAGCGTCCTCAGTATCTGGGACAGGGCTGCATGCTGAATAAGTAAGACTGTGTCTTAACCCAGCTCTGCTCCTTGTATGTGCTTTTTCTTTTCTTTCCTTTTCTTCCCTTTGCCTTTTTTTTTTTTTAATGTCTACACAAGCCTGCACCTCCCTTGGGTAACAGCCCTTCCTCCACATTGGGGCAGACTTAAATTGGCTCTGTCATTTTTCTGCTTAAGCTGGCAGTCCCACATGGTGAGGCAGAGAGGTCCAATGGAAACAGGACAGGAATGCAGGAAGAAAACCCATCTTTTTCCTGGCTGAGTCTAGCAGAGTCATGAAGGTAGGTCCCCTCTCTGAGCCTCATTCTCTTTACCCGACCAGGAGAGATGATGAAACCTCCCTCGCAAGATGGGAAGATGCAATAGGATGACACCTGAGGGAAGCTCTGTAAAATAACACTGCGATGTGTATATGCTGCTGCAAGTGTAGGCTGACTTGTTTACATGCTCGTCTGTCTTTCAAGGACCAGGGCACCCCAGGTGCGAGCAGGCTGGTCCAGGGAGCTGATTTCCATAACCTCTTCCTTCATCCTGCATGGTAGTCTTGTGAAGTGGGTGGCAAACTTTCGGCTGTCAGAGATAGAGAATTTTACCCACAATTATTCATCAAGTAAAGGCAAAGCCAGCTCTTAGATCTGGGTCATCTGATGACAGATCCAGCCTTCCTTTTACCACCCAGCATCTGTAAGATTTGAGGCGGGGAGGAAGTGACCACTGTGCCTTGGCCCCGGATTCTGGATGGTGAGCTGGCATATGTATTTGAACATCTCTGCAGTTTGCTAACATGTGACACCATACGCTTGCAGTCATGTTAACCCGAGTTAGTATTAGACTAGCAGTCAGTCAATTGATAGATTTTCCCTGTCAAACACTGCACAGCTGGTTAGGTCAGAAGTTAGTTGTTTTCTGGAACATGCTGATTAAGAATGGGGTTGACACTGAATGACAGAAGAGCTGATTGAATGGGACAGAATCTGCATTTGCATATGGGCCTTGAGTCTGACCTGGATTTGTAGGCTATTCTGTGGCCTCCCCAAACATAGAACATGGATGCCCGCCTGCCCACCCATCCCTCTTATGTGGGGATGTCACTGTTGATTGGATGCTGGATCCCAACCAAGGCATTCTATAGTTGGTTGCTTCCGGGGAGTCTCGAGTGAACCTGGAGAGACTCTTCAGTTACCCAGCAGGACCTTGTGCAGCTGCGTGTGGAAATCAGGGTAATTTTGGCATTTCTGAGAGCATTTTAATAGAGCACTGATTGCAGATTGCAGGCACCTGGTGGTGGCTCTGTACTGCAGCTGAAGGATGCAGTTCCAGAGACAAGAACAGGGCTTGACAGATTCCCATTTTCCCACCCTGCTGTTTCCCAGGGCCTGGAATAGGTACTGAGACACCCTTACAACAGCTGATCCAGGCTCTTGGCGTGGGTAGCATGTGCTTTCAGGAGACCCCCCTAGTCCAGAGCATTAATTCCCAGAATGATGATGGACTTGTGCCTTGGCCCAGGGCATGTTCTCCTTCCAGCGGCTCAGAGCACTGAGTCTGTAGGACGGGCTCCTCCTGTTAGTTGGGGTCAGCATAGAGCCCTGTGGCTTGGGGCTTGGCCAAAACAACTCTGTGCTCCTTGGACTGTCTTAGGCTGTTCCACTTGGGCAGACCATCATTGCTTTTGGCCTTGACAGCCAGCCGAGCAAACATAAACTGTGAAACTTCAAGAGAAGAGAAGGTGATAGCCAAAAGTTGAGGTTGAGAAATCTATGGGCCAGAGATACGCTAGTCTGACACTAAATTTCATACCAATTCATGAGAAAAAAGATGACTCTGAGAGGAGTCCCCAGTGCAGTTAGTGATGTCTTCTCTCTCTTTCCCCTTCTCTGTTGACATACTTCCTACTCTCACCTTCCATGAGCTTCGGGTTGCTCTAACAGCTTCTACTTGAAAGAGCATCGCAGAAAAGTGGAGAACATTGGCTAGCCCTAATCTCGGGCTTGCTACTCTTTAGTTGGATGATGTGGGAATCACTCTCTGGACTTCAGTTTCCTTGTGATGTAAGGAAGAGAATTGGATGATCTAGACAGTAACTGTATCACTTCCATCTGTTGAATTTGCAAGCTCAAGAATACCGACCTACTAACTTGCCCACATCTTTCTACTGAATGAGCTACTGGTGAGTAGGGCCCCCAGAGATGTCAAGGGATGGTGGTTGGTTTAGAAGGTCTTGTTGAGATGGAAGTCCTCTTGCCAAGACTTTCAGATTTGTGAAGCTGGGGGCATTGCTTCTAGGGAAGCAGCTGTGGTGGCTTGAAGCACTGGCAGTGGAAGATGGAAGACGCAGAAAGAGTGTGGGCTGTGAGGTAACAAGGAGGGTCCAAGTTGTGCTTTTGAAATACCAGAGGGGGCTAATACAGCACAGGAAGTGGAAAGAGGAGTTTCCCCTGAGAACCAGCAGAAACCTTTGAAATCTGTGCCTTTCATTTTTAAGCCTTTTCCGGTTTGGAAAATAGCCTACAAGGTTCATAAAACTGCCTGGTGGCAGCCATCCAAGATCCTCCCGGGAGCTGACTCCTGTTGTAAATGGCTGGTCTCCAAAAGAGGGTGGCAAACAGCTGTGATGAGGCTTCAGTGGGCATTGTCCTGTTTATGGAGATCAGGATTTATTGTAGACTCTCTCTGCTAATGTCTTCTCAACAACCCAGTTTTTAATTTGTGGAATCAAAACAAGCTCTATTCTCTTTTCCAGTTACACAGTATGACCTGCACACTCAAGATGAACAGATATCCAGAAAGAATGATTTGAAATTACAGCCTGATTCATTATCTTTGTAGTTACTGGACAGGGATGATAACAGTATCCTGTCCTCTTAAAAGTAAGGCTGATCAGAGGCAAAACTGTGAAGCAGATGAATTTTGTCTTGATTTACCTGGAATACGTTTCTATCTCATCTTTTCCGACCTTTTTAATTTCTTCAATAGGAGATAGTGAGGGAGAGCAAAGACTCTTAGGATCACGCTTCCTAGGTTCAAATCCCAACTCTGCCTTTGAAAAGCTGTGTGACCTAGAGCAACTTACTTAATTACTCTGTGCCTTAGTTTCCTCATCTATAAAATGGAAACTTTCCTTCCCTCCCTCCCACGTATGAAACATACTAATGAGGACTTTCAAATACCAAAGTCCCATGTTTAAGTGTGTGTGCCTCATGTCACATTTGAGGTGCTGATGGGGAAAGCTTTGGAGGCTGGGTGGAAATCTTTCCAGCAGTGTTCAGATTATGCTGTGTAGGCACAAAGTCATTCAGTTGACCACTGGGGAGACTGATTAAAGTTGAAATTACAATCCTTGGCTAGGTCCGTATGAGAATAGTTTAATGACCTTATTGAAAATTTCATTCTTGAAATTGAGCCATTGAAGGACAGAGTGCCTTGTCTTTTAAATTTTATTTTTATTTTTATTTTTATTAAAAAAAAATTTTTAGTGGAGGTATTGCGGGTTGAACCCAGGACCTCGTGCATACTAAGCATGCACTCTACCACTGAGCTACACCCTCCTCCCAAAAGTGCCTTGTCTTTTAAGTTGACAAGGTAAATATGTAACAGGGCTCCCGAATGTGTCACATTTCTTCGGTGCCCCTCATTGCTGTGAAAGACTTCATGTCAGAGTGTAACACTGACAAAACATCAATTACAGAAAACTAATTGAAACTCTTTCAAGAAATGATGAAGTGATGATATTCTCCAAATAAGGGATTCAAGTAGGAAATACTCTTAAAACTGATGATTTAGAGAATATTTTGAGAAGTTTTGTTCTGAGTTTTGGATTTTTAGACAATACAGAAACTTGTTTCAACTATATTTTCAGTTTTTATAGGTTTCGTACCCTTAAAAAATGGCGGGTCTTTTTAAAGGCTCATTACCTTTTTAGTGTTACATTCTCAAGTCTGTTCTAAAGTAGAAATAATTGAATCAAGAGAACTTATAATTTGCCTATGATTTAACAAACAGCTGATAGGAAGACTCATTTTATCCTTGCTGGAGGATTTATTTCACCTATTTGTTTCTTTGTTTTTAATGGTTGATGTGTTTGGTCCTTTTTTTTTTTATCCATAACTTTAGTTGTAAACTTAAGTATAAATCAAGCCCTTCCTCTAAAAGGGAAAACACCTGCACTACACTACCTGCGTCTTCCCCTTCCTTTCATGTGTGGGTTTAGTGCTTCCCCCACTTCCAGCTTCAATGTGAGGAAAAGAAGTGTACTAATTCAGCAAGCAGTACAGAACATCGCGCACAATTGAAATGTTTACATTTGTGTAGTCAGTCCTTGTGTGTCTTTGTCCGTATTTGGTTGGAATAGACTTGTATTACCGGTGTTGTCTACAAACAATGGTCTCAGGCCAACATCCTGTTTTCTTAGTTTGCCAACGAGCCGTGGGGCACCACAGTGACATGAGTACTCAAACATTGGAAGATGCTGCCAGTTCGAGCTCCTTTGGGTTCGATTTCTTTTACAGCCCTTTCTTCTTCCTCTGATACGGTTAAATTCATTTCTGAGGCCCCCTCACACTTTGGATTGATGATAATCCTGGCGTAATCCAGTTGAGTGCACCCCAACCTGCCTTTCCCTCTGGTAATTTATTTCTTCCCTGTAGAATCGAGGTATGGGGACTGTGGAACTTCACTGGTCCTTGAAATTTATGCTTGTGAATGTGGGGGCTCTGTTTTAAAACGAATGCTTTAAAATGGGCGATGCCTTATGAAATCTTCATCTCAACTGAACAAACCCTCCAAATGGCATATTCCTGTCATCTTTGTTTGTGGTTGGTAATGTAATTTTCGGGTTTTGTCATATCATTTGTTAAAGTTAGGAAGTGATTGACAAGGTGGTTCAAAAATCCACTCACCGTATAAATAAACTTGTGTAAACACGCGTCTTATGGTCTGGGTATAGAGCAGGATTTGTTCTTTGGATATTAACTGACAAGAATGTGCTTACTGAACATATAAACAAGGAAAGAGGAGATGACAATAGTTTAGGTTTATAATTGAAGCAGACATGAGTCACTGGCTTGGAGGATCCTGTGAACGTAATGTCTCTTACACGAGGAGGGCTAGTATATACACGGAAGTGAAACCCAACCAGGTCTTAGGGTATTTGGCAGCCTGATGATAGAAAAGGGCTGCTGCTTTTCCTTAAACAGCTGAGCATCATGACCAGGGGTGCTGTGTATGGTCGTGCTATATTTGCACTGCTCCAACGGTGTGTGTCCAAGGGAGCAGGGGCAGGCTGACACCTGCTCAGTGTTAAGTTCACATGTCATGGGCCCCGGTATGGAGCTACATTGGCTTAGGGGAAAGGTGCCATTTATTTCTCAGAAAAAATCACTCCCAAGCCTCGTCGTAACTGTTCACAGCATTTGCTCTCCTTTCTCACAACTCTTTGAAGATAGGAATTTATCCAGTTTCACTTTTGGGAGTCCTAACACCAGGCCTGGACTGGAGTTGAAAACAGAGTTGGGTAGGCTGATAACTGGATCTCAGTAAAATAGATTTTGATATATCTTCCAGGTTGGGGAGAAAGAGTGTATCTCAAAAATGACATTTTTAAGGAGCACTGTGGTCCAGTTATAGTGGAGTAAGAATACTGCCCTGCAGAATCTCGGACCTGTTTTTTTTGTGTCAAAATCCAGAGAGAATCATATTAACATTTCAGCAGACATTTTTCTAGACATCTTTTTGTGCATATCAATACACACATACAATTTTACATTCATTTTTTTCAAGCCATTATGTATAGCTCTATGCCATGATTTTTAAACATTATGTGATATTCCATTGGGTGGAAGGGCTATACTGCATTTTACCAATGTATATTGGATAGTGATGGATATTTAGGTTTTTTAATCATGTTTTGCTCTGAAAAAAAAATGGATCTGAAGTAAGTATGCATCATGTATAAGACACACAGCATTTCCTTTTTTTCTTTAGTGGAGGTACTGGTCAAAAGATTTCAGTTTAAATACCAATCTCTGTAAGAGAGGAATTATAACTTTCTTTGACCAGTAAGGATGGGTTAAAAATGGCCTAGTTTACAGTTCATCAGCGCACATACCTAAAGATTCTAATTTACAAAATAAGCAAACTTTGGAAGATGCATTCAGGTACTGTCTTGGCTGTATACTTGGGACTGTGTGTGGAAGCGTTTTGTATATTCTGAAGTGCTTTGCAGACCTCAGCGACTCGTTGCTAGAGCTTTATGGAGTATTGGCCATGTACTCCCCCAAAAATATTTATGGAGCCTTTTTATTTATTTTATAAATAATTCATTAAATACAGGGTGAAAAAAATCCCAAAGACAATGATTCTGGACCTGGATGTACAGTAGAATATATCACAGATATCTTCAAGAAAACAAGTCCTAGGCCCTGCCCCCCAGGTCCCCCGAGTCTCTGTGAGCAGGACTTGGGCACCACAGTTAATGTCGACATACAGAGTCTTTGTTTGGAATTCCTCCTTTAAGGTATTTTTTGGCTTCTCCGAATATTTTTCTGGCAGAATAGAGAATATTTTTAGCTCTCATTCATACACTTCGATTTTTTATTTTTCCTGTTTGAAAGTTTCAGGCTCCCTCTGGGATATTTTTTTGTGGATTTGCTGTATGAACTACTGATTGAATCTCAATCCTTGTAAATCTTGTGAAGTCTAAAGTATGGGTCCTTGGTCTGCCATTCCCATCTTTTTTTTTTAATTCCTATTTTTTATTGATGTGTAGTTAATTTGCAATGTTAATTTCAGGTGTACAACAAAGTGGTTTGGTTATACATGTACATACATTATATATGTATAGTTTTTCAGACTCCGATCCACAGCTCATTACATGAAATTGAATATAGTTCCCTGTGCTATACAGTAGGTCCTTGTTGTTTATCTATTTTATATATAGTAGTTTTTATCCATTGATCCCAAACTCACATCTTGGTTTTATACCCTTGGCAAGCCCTTTCTTTAGCCTTTGTTGTTTTACTGAAAAGAATGATGAACTTGTAGTGATGTCATTACTAGATTAAAGTTATCTGACCACTAGGGCATATCCAACTCCCTTTTTAGGTTCTACTTACAACAACTTTTAGCTAAGAGTTGTATTTGAACTACATGGAAAAATTGGGTGGTGGATTGAAACTTTTGTCTAATTTATTTAATTTATCCTCATGCTTACAGGCTATGGAGAGACTGAAGTTTTCATTTTTTTTCTTTAATTCTTTAATCAAAATACTGGGGGTTGAACCCAGGACCTTGCGCATGCTAAGTGTGCACCCTACCACTGATCTATGCCCACACTCTCTAAGTTTTCATCTTGAAAACTATCTCATCCAAGTTGTCTAAGTAGAAATTTTGCATATTGAGAATAACCAGTAACCCTTACTTGAGTAGACTTTCATAAAGTAGCTAAATTGGCCACAAATTATCTCACTGCTCTTAATTTATGAAACCAGAAAAAATAAAATAAAATTGATTTTGATCACATAACAAGTGGCATATTTTCTGGCTACCAGGTGAAGTTTTTGGATTTTGGAGCATAATTAACTTTTTAGATTATCTTTAAGGTTAATGATTCTATAATGTCTGACTTGTAACATTTAGTATTTATGTACTGTAGGGTTAAGGGAAGCAATGTAACATTTCTCTACTTTGGTTTCAATATTTATAACATTCCCCAGTTCCTTGTCAAGGTAATTGTGTTTCTCCATCAGGACCTGAGGCTTAGAGAAGAAACAGCTGAATACAGTTAAACTTGAATCCTATTTATCCTTTAGAATATTACATTGGATGGTGTAGAGGGGCCATTGTGAGCAAGAAGGGAGTTGGTACTGGAGCCCTTTTAGGATGCTTCCACATTATTCAAACCAGGGATGATGAGGATCCTAGACCAAGGCAGAGGATGTGAGGCTGAGGAGGAAATAACTGGTGGAGTCCAGAAATATTAAATCAGATCCACAGACCTTGGTGATTGGTTAGTTGTTATGGGGACTGGGAGGTTTTGAGGGACAAGACTGAGTCCAAATTAACTCAGTGGAAATGCTCAGTTGGCAGCTAGATACATGGATTTAAAACCAGAAAGGCAGTGGGAGCTGGGTACTTAATTAGGATTAGTGTCAGCAGGTTAAAGGCAGGAGTCAAAGTTGCACGTGAGAAATTTCAAAAACAAAGTGGCAATGCAGAGAAGTCCTATCTTCGAGAACAACCTTATTTCTCTTATTTCTAATTGTTTGAGGTCACCTTACTAGAGTTCCCATGCACTAGGGGAGACCAATTGATTCTCCCCAAAAGTCTTCCAGGATGATATCCTGTTTGCTGCTAACTTGGAGAATTCTGAAACTTGCTATCAGCTTATTTTGAGTGCCTCTACCTCAAGGTTGAGTCACAGTGACTAGTTTAAGACGGTGATGTCTAAAACCAGGGGTTCTGGTTACTCCTTGGTAGTGGGACTAGAACTGTCATACAGTCCAGATTACTTGTGTTAACACAGCGTAACCATGATCAGAAGATTGCATGTTAAGCATGCAACGTTAATGAGGTTAGACGAATCAGTTCTCTAGTAACATTAAGCTTGGTAGATGGTGGCTCTGTTTCTCCAGAGGTGTCTCTTACCTCTCAGGTGAGAAATATTTAAGCCTTGGAGGCTGTACCAACTTAGAATCATCTGCCTGATAACGAACACCCACCACGGGTCATCTGCGGTTTTAATTTGCTGGAGTCCCTGCTACTCCTCCTTGTCACCTGACCACAGTGGACAAGTGTCAGTTCAACTACTGGAAACGTTAGTGTTGGAATACAAAAACACCTCACCTCCCCACCCCTTTACTTGTGTACTTTATCTGCCCCACCCGTGCAGTCGTTTGAGTTGACAACTACTGGAAAGGAGGACTTCCTGGGAATGACAGAAGTGGTTATGGGTTAGGTGGCTTCAAGTGAGAAGATAGAGGAAAAGACTTGAGGGAGCTTAAAGCTAACTACGATTAGTTTCCACAGCTGCCACTTAAGGCAGCCAGCTGCTTTGACTTGCAAATGATGCTGTAGGTTGGTTTCTTGGATGGGAAAACTTTGTAATTATAGCCTCCAGAAACTGTGGACAAGGAAGTGAGAGAACTTCCATGGGATTGTAGTGGAAGATAAATGATTGTCCCTGTACTCTTCTGAGTTCTTAGCCGAGACCCCTGTAATAAAAGACAGGTTAACTAGAGAAAAACAATTGGAAGTTTATTACCTCATGCATACATGGGAGAGACCCTGGGAAAAATGAGTAATTCCTGAGGTGACTTATAGAATTCAGGACTAAATACCATCTTACTAGAGAAAGGGGCTGGTGGGGAGGGGAGATGTCAGCCTCTTAGGAAGAGTAAATGATTTTTAGAAAAGATGAAGGGCCCTTAGAAGATTAAGTGGGAGATATGACAATTCATAATAAAGTGTGTCTGAGTGTGGTGTCCACTTCCAGTCTCCTCTCTCCTGTGATAAGAGTCAGTCTTCCCTGTGGATGAAACTCCTGGAGAGGGGACTGAAGAAACTGAGTTCTCTTTGGAGGATCTGTCTCTAGACAGATAAAGGGAACTCAGAGAAAGCCCCTCCCTGCATTTGTTGTGTTTGTTTTTTTCAGATGCCTTCAGATCAAATCAGTCAATGTGCCAAAGCAGTGTATTTTGGGGTGGCATGTCCTGCTCCCCTCCAGGGTAATGTCGGTTGGAGTCACTGTGGTCATTGGGGCACTGCTGCTCTGTATTCATCTTGTTTTCCTTACAAAGAGGTCCCAGCGATGGGCTGGACTTTGACTTACCAGGAGGAAGATGTAGGACCTGATAAAGCTGGTTGCTTAAATGGAGAGAACAAATTCTGTACATTCTCTTTCTGTATTCTTCCATTCCCATAGGTCCTCCTCAGGCTCTCGGCTTTTAAATTAGGTGTTGGGGTGGCTGCCGGAGAGCCGGTTAGGGTGTTGTTTAAAATACAGATCTCAAGATTTTGATTTGGTCCGGTGGAAGGCAAGGCCTGTGGGTCTGCAGTTTTGCAAAGCTCTCCTTGCCAAGTTGAGATGTGCAGTCAGGTTTGGGAGACATTCAGAGATGATTGCCATGAAGCTACAGCAGTATCCCTTTCACTCTCTGATTCTTGCTCTCCTAATCTGCCATCCATTCCCTATTCTGGGGTGGCGTTAAAAACATACACACGTGCTCCAGTCACACAGGTCTGTTAGTATCTTCGTCCTGAACAAAACCTGGAGACAATTTCCCCATAAAATGAGCCTGATAATCTCCTACTAGTGACTTTCCTGAGGGTGAAACCTATAAACTCCTCATCCTGATAACACTTTGTACAGAGCCTTCCATGTATTAGACTGTTTATCCACATGCAGAGGGTTTCATACCCATGAAGGAGAAAAGCAAGGCTTTGGTAAATAAAGTTCAGTTTCTTTTACAAATGCCTTCTGGTATGGATGGCCACATTTGTTCAGTGTCTATAAGTTCAGAGTGTATTTTATTTTTTATATGAAAAAATGTGAATCTGAGTTGCAAAAGCAAAAGTCATGCCATCGTTGGGAAGCCCGATGAGTTTGGAAAGATGACTTTCTACATTGCTTACAGGACGTTTGAAGCCACTGTGCTGCCACTGGCTTTCTTTTCACGTGTTTCCCAAATGGTGAGAGGTGGGAGGCCTTGGAGCTAGGAAAGAACTAGTACGTTTCTCTCTTTTTAAAGAAATGTCCCTGTAAATTATAAAACTTTGCCTTGGAAAGTCACGGTGTAGATCATGGCAGGGGAATTTCTGTTTGTCAAGGTATCAGTTAGAGGTCAGCACACTGAGAAGCAGGTCCCCCTACACTGTTGTCATTTTGTTCTCACCAGTATGAAGAACCTGGTGGCAATGATAAAATGTCATGATCTGAGCACATAGATCTGGCCACAGAGCTCTTATATGTATGTAGGTAGAGTTATAGATAGATAATAAAAAGCAACACTTTGTATTCTTTATTCTTGGTGCCACTAAGAACACCTGTTCTATTACAAAATTGAAACTAGGAGAAATTTCTTTAACCAGTGAAAAATTTTTTTTTAAATGTCTCTTTTTCCTGCCCTAAGGTTGCAGGTGGACAGCTATGTTGGTTACATTTGTGAATCTTGCATTGGGAAGAATGTTTCCATGGTCTTCCATTATAAATCACCTGGACTTAAGGGAAACCTTTGATGTAGTCCGTGGTCAACTCCTGGAGAACAGGGACTATTTCTTAGTTATTTCTTGTATCTAATACTGAGCATTGAAGTGGCACAGAATAGGTGATTGTTTACCAGCTGGCTCAACCTTACAGCAAGTTGATCAGCTCTTTGAGCTGCTGTTACCGTATCTAGCTGCACTGTAGATCCCTATGCAGGATGTCTGAGTACTCTGTACAGCCTGCCTGACCAACCCACAGGTCCTCTCTGCATCTTTAGTCCTCATTTGTTAATTGCTTGAACAAATGTCGGTTACTGATTAAGACATAGTCTCTGACTAGGATGATGGAATGGAAGATGCTTACTCAAGTTACAGTTGAGTTTTTCGATGATAGCGTTAAGATTAAGCTTGACCTTGAATATAATAAACACAAAGAAGCAAAATTAAGACCTTGAGGGAGGTACAACTTTGGAAAACTAAATATAACATGGGGACTGTATATATGTAAATTTGGGGGTGGGGGAGAGGGGAGACTCATTGTGAGTCAGCAACATGCTGCTTTATTTTCTTAATTATTGGGCACACACTGCCAGTTAACCACAGGAGCATGACATGTGGGAACTGCTGGGTCACATTTCCAAAATACTTTGCATTAGTCAGACTACTTATTCTTTTTTTTTTTTTAAGAATTCTGTGTCCACTTTGGCTGAAGGAAACTGTGGAGAATTTGGCAGGGGTCCAGAGCATGGCACCTAGAGGGAGAGGAGCACTGGAAAATAGCACCTGTTGAAAGACGCCAACAAATACGAAAAAGAATTAATTTCTTAGCCTGCTCCAAAGCAGCTGAAGGGTGATTAAGTTAATGGTCTTCTGTTGCATGTATACTTATCATGTAGAAGATGATATAATTATTTCTGCTATGAATAGAATTAGGGAAATGGGTTTACGTTAGAGTTAAAGGAGATTTTGAAGTTACCTAAGGAACCTCTTGACCTGGAAGATGGTTAGACAGTGGGAAGACCTCTCGGCTGGAGATTTGAAATCGTGGTCCTTACAGGATGGGAATGGGGTGGGTACCACTTGTCAGTTACAGTCAGGTGCAGGTGGGTCAGAGACTGGCCTGTCTTCCAGATCCCATTTTGTGCTGCTCATCTTACATGGCGTTTGTCATTTTCAGCGAGGAAATCTGAATTCCATTTCTGTCAGTACTTTTTTCACCATTATTATCTATGTGAAGCTCTTGCTTTTAATGATTCTCTGTTACATTTCAAGCAAGTGAGAGGTTAAACCACCAATTGAAAATTTTCTTCACCTGCAAATCGACTTGGTGCTCATTCTTACATGGCCCCTGACAATATTGCCGGTTTCAACCTGCCTTTGCTTGTTCTTCTCTAGAAAACTCCCTGAGTGCTCTGCTCCCTTGGTCTACAATGAGCGCCAAATCTGCCATCAGCAAGGAAATTTTTGCTCCGCTGGATGAAAGGATGCTGGGAGCTGTCCAAGTCAAGAGGAGGACAAAGAAAAAGATTCCTTTCTTGGCAACTGGGGGTCAAGGCGAATATTTAACGTACATCTGCCTATCAGGTAATGAAAATCAGATGTGAATATTACTGAAACAGCTTCTGTTGTAAAGCAGTTAATGCTAAGATATCCAGGAGGGATGTATCCTCAGGTTTGGATGCGACCTCCACCCATCTCCCGTTCTCTGTTGCCTTCTCTGATCTGTATTTACTCGTGCCACCTCGGCTTTTGAGGTTGCCTTGTCTGAAGAGGTAATGAAATTCAATTGTAATGTGTTTTCTGTTTCATTAAGAGCTTCTGTAAAGCTTTGTCCATCCTTTTCCTTCATCAGGGCCCCGACACAAAACGGGCTCTCCTCTGAGATTTTTGTTTCAGAACTGCTCCTGGAGTTTGCATAATTGTTACTACTAGCAGCCTGAGTTCCATGGACTTTTCTTTCTCTTCACAGTTGCCAATAATCAGTAATAGTTTGTCTCAAGATAAATATTGACACGTTATGGAATGTGAGCAAGTAGACCCAGCTCGTAAATCACAGCTTTGCCTGACAGCTGTTCCTTGTCAGAAAGAGGCATCTGTTCTATTACGCTTAGAATTTTGTGGGATTATTTTTTTTTTCTCTTTCTGTTTGTGTTTGTAGGAGATCTGTGGGCTTCCCTGTGGATTCATACCAAGTGTTTTGAGATAAAATTTGGATAAGTTTTCCGTAGAGTTGTGGGTGATGCTAATCTGAGCACCTGGGGTTTTGTAATGTTTCTGATATTTCTTGTAACTGGGCACTGGAAGAATTACGCTTACCCTAATGCATCTTTTTCCCAATTTTCTTCAATTGTGGCTTGGGAATACAACTTTATTTTTGGACCCACTTTTAGCTTTTTTAAAGAATTAAGCCTCTGATCATTTAAGCTTATTAGAATTTATTTCAGGGTAGAGATAACATTTTTCTAGAAAGAATATACAAAGATGACAATAAGACTGTGTCTTAGTTTAAAATGAGATGAGAACATAGCCCTTCAGTAAGAAGGCCTTTTAAGTGGTTGGAAGAAAGTTTTTATCTAAACGAGTGTGAGAGAGTTAACTTTGAAATATTGGTCTCTCTTTCTCAGGTTATAAAATTTGGTGATTTTTGGACATTTCCAATCCTTTAGTGTGCTGGGCAGTGCTTGTCACATAATAGGGGCGCAATAAATATCTAAGGAAATCACCTTTCCAAATACCTTCCTGATATTTTCTTAATGAGATTCAGGTCTTAAAAGTGTTTTCACATTTTAAAATGTCAATTCTGGAGTTTTTGCTTGCATCAGTCATGAGCAGAATGCATTCAAGTGAATTTTGTTTTATGTTTGGGCTGAGCTGAACATAGGACGAGCATGGACACATAGTGATTCTAGTTTTATTACGTTCTATTTTCTCAGTGTGTAATTGAGATTTCTTGAAGATGGGTAGTTGCAGAAAAGGTGGATGGTCTAGAAGCCCCTAGAGTTTTGCCTGAAACTGAAAAAGAGGGTGGTTTTGTTTGCCCTTGAGGCACGTGCTCTTGTCAGCCTACTTCTGATCATGAAGTCTGCAAGAGTGTTGCGGGGCCTCTCACTGCCTCCTGCCGTTGAAATAGCATGACCGCAGCCCTGCCAGGGGAGGTAGTGACCTGGCACTTGTTGGATAACTGCATTTTCTTCACAAGTTACCCAGACCTTCAGGTTTAAAGTCTGAAACTATGATAATTGCTTTTTTGGTTGCATTCTAATGGAGGAGAGTCTTTTGTTCTGAAAGTCTTCTTCCTTTTCATAGATTTGAATTTCGAGGGGTTAGGTTGATAGAGGAGGTCTGACATTTAAGCAGCTGGTTTAACGGAAACTAGGGCAGAGGAAAGCCAGGCAACTTTGACACCAAGTTTTTGGCAGTTTGATCTTTTATATAATTGAGAAAGAAGCAGCCACCTTTATTTTCTAACTTACACGAAGCATAGAGGGCTAACAGTCCCATCTCTGGTCAGGTGTTGTTTTAATTAACAAGTTATTAATTACTCAAATATTTTTAAGCACTTTTAGTGTGCTGAGCGCTCGCGGTGCTGGGGGGTCAGTTAGGAGACAAACTCACGAAGTTTACCTTGTTTGGTGGGAAAGGAGCAGTACATGTATATACATTACTCACTAAAGTAAACATAATTATGAACTGGGAAGAGGTTAAAGAGGAAAAATACAGTGATGTGAAAGCATGTGTTGGGAGGATTTGGGAGAACCCAGAGCCGCAAGAAAAGTGGGGTCTCACTGGGTCTGGAAAGAGCTGGTGTGAGTACAGGGGGCATTCCTGGCAGAGGGATGGACGGGCATCTTCATTAGAAGACTAAGCTGGATTCTGAGTTCTTCCTTGTCTTCTGTTCAGTCCCACTTAGTCTTTGCAGTTGAACTCGCACAGGTGGCTGTGATGTGAAAGCAGAGCCCGGGAATGACAGCTCTCCCTGCTATCCGCGTCAACCACCTCTGCTTTCTGGGAGTCTGAGCCCTTCAACGCTTGTGTTTTGGTTGATGAAAACCAGCTATCCATTCTGAATAGACAGAATGTGTCCAAATCAGGGCAATGCCTGCAAATAATTTTTAATCACTTTCCAAACAGCGTAAAGAGTTAAATTCTTTCTTTAAAAAAAGAGGAATATCAGCTTTAAAAGCTTGCCAACATATGCGTGTATAAGCATGGGTGTTTTAATATATCTGATGTCTTTTACTAATGTTTCTCTGTGCGAGTTTTTTTTCCACCAGTGTCTGGCAGAATCTTTAGTCTGAGAGGTAGGGGCCTGTGATCATAAGGCTTATTATTTTCAGAGTGGGTTGTGTATCCTCTGGAGAAATCCAAAATTTGCTGGAGCAAAGGAAATAAGATCTTTCTTGAGTTATTTCGCTATAATTGTGTAAGGAAAGAAATAATCTCTCCAGTTCATTCATGGAGCTTTGGTAGAATCTGAGTCTTTCTCATTGGGCTTCCTGACTGGCTTTTTGAATTGCATGCAATTACTGTCATATAGAGATGCCTCTGTGGTTGGCATTCTTGGTTTCCACTTTTCTGTTCAGCTATGGCCAAAATTAAAAAGACCGACAATACCAAGTGGTTGCAAGCATGTGGAGCAATTTGAGCTCTCATACTTTGCTGGTGGGAATGTAAAAATGATAGAATCGGTTTGGTAAACAATTTGACAGTTGTTTATAAAGTCAAACATACATTTATATGACTCAACAACTCTGTTCCTAGGCATTTACCCAAAAGAAACAAAAACATATGTCCACATAATGACATGTACTTAGAGGTTCCTAACAGTCTTATTTATAATCAAAAATCAGAACTCAGATGTCCAGCTATATGTGAGTGAGTAAGCAAATTATTTTTGTAACTGTGCAGTAGAATACTACCTGGCAATAAAAAGAAGTGAACTCCTAGTACATGCAGCAACGAGGATGAATCTCAGAAGCCTTATGCTGTGTAGGTGAAAAAAACCCAGCAAAGACTACGTGCTGTATGATTCTGTGTATAGGAAATTTTAGAATGCACAGAACTTAGGCTATAGTGACAGAAAGCCCGTTGGTGATTTCCGGGGGGTGGAGTTTATGATTGACTGCAAAGGAGCATGAGAAGATTTCTTGCAATGGTCTAAATTCTCTGTGTTGATTGTGATGGTTAACTGGGGTGTATACATTTTCCACAGCTCATCAAACTACATGCTTAAAATGGGTGCATCCTATTATATGTACACATATCACGGTAAAATTGATTTTACAAAATGTCTTACAGAGTCACTTGTGGGATGATTGTAAGAGTTTATTAACCTTTTTATCTCCGTCTGCCTGGTAAGGTGGACAGAAGCTAGCTCTCTCCTTTATAGATATGAGACGTTATCCTAGATGGCCTTTTGAATCCTCAGACAGGAGCAGCTGTGTGTTATTAAACCTGTGCTTCCATCTATCTGGTCTGTGTGTCAGTGGGTTCTAAGTTGCTTTTAGCACCTGGTATGTTGCCAAGTATAGACCCAGTAGATGCTTAAATGGAAGATGCTTTTTAAATGTATGGCTTACTACATACCTGGTTATAGTATAGACTTTATTTATAGCTTAGAGCTGTTAACTCATTCAAAGTGTACAGCAAGCTCTGCCCACAGTCGTTTCTACAGTTGGTTGCCCTCTCTTGTCTGGGTCTATGAAACTAAACTAGAATCATGCTAAGAAATTAAAATCAGTTTATTATTCAAGGCCAGTTACCTGCTGAACATTCTGCAATTTCATGTTTAAAGTCTATTTTCCTGATGCTGTTTTAATTCTGTATGCAGAATGTGTAATGCTACCTTTCATGTCCGTAGACGGATAAAAATCTTTCCTTGGCTGCTACTCATTGTCCCCATAGAAGGAAACTTTAATTTCTGTGATCAAGGCATTCTCTTCCATATTTTGTTAAAACAGGAAATCTTAGTCTTTTCAAAATGATTTTAAATTTGTAGTGAGCCAAGTTTTCTTATTACAAAAAGTTCTGAATGATCTTTGATGGAATCGTTTATGTAAATGGATCCCCATGGAAGGTAATGATGTAGATTAGGAGCCTAGAACCTGGCAATACTGTTCTTTATCTCTGTGGTTGCCAGTCTGAGGTGTTCCTTAGAATAACCTCTAGAACTTCACAGGTGGCCTGGTCCCACCTGGGTCCTACTAGTGCAGCACGAGGAGTTGGGGGAAACACACCCGCATCTTGAAAGTATCATGCAGGAGACGCTTAGGCTGAGGTTGAGAAGCTTCACTGTCTCAAGGAGTTATGCTTTGGTTTGTCTTATTGGTATACTTGACATAATGATGTATTTTTGATACTCAAGTCTATTGAAAGAGGGACTTCTTAGTCGTTTTCTTCTTGACTGGCCATGGCCAAAGCTCTGAATTTCTCTGGTATTCAGAATGACAAGTTCTTCAATTCAGTTGACAGGTTCAAAGCTTTCTTTGGGCTCTGAGGTTCTAGGGTTTTATAGCAAATTTCAATCTCATTTCATACATATCATGTAGGGAGAAATTCAGCTTGTTAATAATCCAAATGGACACTCAGAACATTTACAAGGGTTTGAGGACATGCTTTGTAGGTTGTTACTGGAATTAGGGTGACCACAGTTAATTGTCTGTGATCTGGCATAAGAAAGACATTCTTTTTTATCCGCTTTCTAATTCAGACTGGATCTCAGCTCAAGGTCTATAAATATTAGAAGAGAGAGAAGAGAAGAGAAGAATACAAGACTGATGAAATTTGACCTTGATAGAAATGGTTTATTCAGGAGTGGTGAGTTAATTTTCCAAGAGTTTTTATCCAAGAAAAATGAAGAAATCAACACTGAACTCACAGGTATGCAAAGATATTAGCAGGGAAAGAAGAAATACAAAATGCCTATAAGGATGATATTTATTTATTATTCTTTATTACAGAAGTAGTAAATATTGCTGAAAATATCAATCTTTCAATGCAGAGGAAAATAACAATCATCCATGTATATTTTATTATATGTTTTAATCCGGTTAACCCTCACAACATCCCTATCAATTAGGCAGTATGTTCTTTTCCCAGATGAAAGGACCATTGTTGATCAGAGAGGTTGTGATATTCCAGGGCCACCACTTTGGAAGTGACAGACAGAAATCCACACAGTCTTGTAACCCCAGTGGTCATACTTGTACTGCTGTAGCACCCCACTTTTTCTGACATAAGTCAAGAGGGGTGTGGTGAAGAGACGGCTATGTTTTAAGGAGCAGATTTCTCCCGAACTCTTCAGAATTGATAAAGACATTGAACAGTTTTGATCTCTAGTGTCTTCTATATAATTTCCAAGGTTATTGAATAATAAACTCTCCTACATTTGGAACATACATCAGGGTGAGCCTTTTATCACTTTATTATAGAGATTTGGTATGTAAATCTAGCCATAAAACTTTAAGTAGCTCTGTAAGACAATGCAATAAAGCAAAGTTATTTCCAGTGTCTTGATTATATGAGTCTTTCTACATCCTTTATTTATTTTATTTTATACAGTATCTTATGTTATACTTAATATTGAGAATTTGGCTCTTTTGTGACATGTGCTTAGACATATGAAAAAATTTGCAACAACAATATCCTTAGTTAGGTGAAGTTGGGGTTAGAGAAGGTTTTCTTCTGAAATGTTTTCAGCAGATTTTGCCACTGGGTGTTGTTGGTAAATGACCTTCAGTGTAGCACCTGCCGTGCATCTATCACATGCTTCGTGCTCCATATCCTTAGGGCAGCACCAGCCCCCCTTTGACTTAGGAACAGTAATAATACTAACAGTAGTAATGGTATCTATTGAGCTCTTGTATTGGTCAATGTTCTATACCCTTTATGTATATTAACTCATTTAATCCTTATAATGATGTTCTGAGGTAGATGATAGTACTGTCCTCATTTTGTGATGAGGAAACCAAGCATAAAGAAGTAAGCTGGCTTGCCCAGGACCATCAGTTTGTAAACAGGTGTTATCTCTTTTAATCCTCACAACAGCGTTGGGATGTAGTGTCTGTTGTAGTTTCTTTTTACAGACGAAATAACCGAGGTTTAAAGTGGGGTAAGGACACTGCCCGGGGTCAGGCAGCTGGATGATGATAAGGCTGAGACTCATATCTGGGTCCTTCTCACTCCCAGGTGTGCACACTTAAGCATTTTTTTTCTTCCGTCCAGGCCTCAGACCGAGACACCAAACTCCCACTTCCTTAAAAACAATGTGACAACATTCCTTGCACAAAGCATCTTAATCTCCAAGGATTTAGAGGATGTGTTGTTGGCCACTTCTGCTTTTCTAGTGGTTTAGCACAGCAGCAGAATTTTCTTTCTCCCTGCTCTCGTGTATGTGTTCCAATACTAAAACCAGATGGAAACAAGGGAAAACTCTTCACAGAAGCTGGTGCCAAAACATTTCATTTAAAAAGGAAACTCCATCTGTGCACTCTCCCACCACACAGCCCACTGGGAAGAACAGGAATTTCACAGCTGATTCACTTCTGTTCGTTTTGATTGGTTTTGACGAATTGCAAAGGTAGAGCACGTGGTGGCGGGGAGATTGCAAACTAAGGCGGCTCTTCTCCTGGAATGAGGCCGGCAAGGCTCTGGGAAGCCAGCTGACGTCCTAAACAGAAGCCGAGTGAGTGGCAGGGTTTCAGTCCTCGCAGATGCATTCCTTGGTGGTGGTGATGTCCTGACTTTTAGATGTTAGTGCTCTTTGCTGTTGTACTGTGAGTTAAACATCACCAGGGTTTCATTTGTCAGTAATTTGTAGTCATAGTCAGTAATTTGTGGCCACTTGTCAGTAATTTGGAGTCCCCATTGCTCCCTGTGTTTTTCCAGCCCAGCTATGTGGAACACGGGCAGAGGCATAAGACTCACTGGGTAAAATACTGGCTGTACTAGGTCTTTCAAGTCTTTGAGCCTCCGTTTTCTCATCTATGTAATGGAAATATCTCTGTCCCATGGGCATTTTGACGATTAACTGAACTATGCATGTGTGTATATAAGGCTTTACGAGCAACATTATTTTCTTGTCATTAAATGGGATATCCACCTGTTCTTGCCACATAAAGGTGATTCATCTGCGGCTTTTAGAAAACACGTTGATGTGTGTCTGTGACAGGCTTCTGTGACTGATGTCATGGGAGGCAGAATCACATGAAAGATTTGTCTTGGGCATTTCCCACCTCCCCTTCCACACTTTTCCCCCTTTACCTGTCAAGTTCACGTTCCTCCTCTGTCCTGCACCTGCAAGGGATCTCAAGATTGTTCTGACTCCTGATTTCTAAGCCTAGCTTCTCTTAATTCTCTGTTCCAAGTTATCCCCCCTACCTCCAAACTGGAATGGGGCATCCCACGCTGTTCTGTTCCTGGGAGTTTGAAGACTTCCCCTCTGATCTCATGAGGATTTGCGTATTGTTGGGTATACTGGATGCCGAAGACCTTGTGTTCAGGCCCTTTTATCCACCTTTGTGAGGAGTTAGAACTGGCTTAGTTGAGTTCTGGTCCCTGAAATGGGAGATGTTATTTTCCTACACCTATCTTCACTGGATCAAAAGAAAGTTGAAAACAAAATAAAACAAAGCCTTCCCTGGGGTCAGTCCAGTGCGCTGGTAAGCAAACAGCAGAAGTGGGAGAGGCAGGCACAGACGCCCATGGACCCAGCCTTTCAGCCCAGATCAGGTTCTTGTTTGCTCAGCTCTTTCCTGTTACCCTCTCTTGAGAGAGAGAACGATTATGAGCGATGTTTCCATGCCAGTTGCAGTCATGCTAAAGCATATGCTAGAGTTTCCAGAAGAAGCTAGAGATGACCATGAGGACAGCAAAGTTGCACGAGACCAGATGACCAGTTAGTTCCTGTGCTCTGACCTTGTTCACTTTTCTCTCTGGCCTCCCATGGCATCTCCAGGATGGCAGTGAGCATGGCTGGGTTGTGCTTGTCAGTCTGCTTTCTGTTTACCTCCCCCGACTGCCAGCCCCTACAGGGTCAGGCCCGTGTTGTAGACACCTCGTCCCCGTGTGGAACAGATGAAGCGCCTGGAGGGGGAATCAGGCAAAATCTCACTTCTGCTAAGGCTGCTGGTTAGGGCTCGCTTTCTGGGCTGGAGCTCCAGTCTGTGAGCTGCAATGTGGTGGAGTTTGTCTTTGTTTTTTGGTTTTCTTTGCTCTTATTTGTACTAAAATGCTACTGGGTGGTCTTTTAATTTCCTTGGAATTCATCAAGTTTCGGAGCAGGAGTTTTTATTGCACCTAACGGCCCAGTTACCAAGAAGAAAATGTAGATTTCTCTCTGATTCATTCTGACTACAAGAGTCATCAAAAGCGAGCAGTTTAGAAACGCTTCCATTGTAACCGGCAGTGGGAAGCTGTTATCTCAAATTGCTGAGGTACCCCAGTGCATCTCCTGAAGAAGGAGTTCATATTACAGGGGAATAAATGATCGTTTAATGAGCATTGAATGTATCAAAACTGGCCCTGAATGCTCTTTTCTCACAGTAATCATTTTCGGTTCTACATTTCCTTGAAGTCGGCTTTCAAGGGAAAAATTGAAACTCCACTTTTATTAAACATCTCTCCGAGGATATTCATACTGTCTCCCTTGCCCCCCCCACACACCCTTTTATCACAGATTATTTTTGATCCACCACACATGGCTCCCATGTAGCTTAGATTGTAGACCTCATGCCCAACTACCTTTTGATGTTTGTATCAGTTTAACAAATTATGCTGTTCTGAGAAGTTGCAGCAGCTTGGCAAGTAGGTTTGAGATGACAGGAATGTATCCAGCCCTTGATTCTGCAGATCTAAGTTTCCATTTTCATAAGAGCAAGCAATAGAATTGAGAGTTGCCCTCTTTGATTTTCCAGTTAATATGAGTAAGCCGAGTTTTATACATACTTTCCTCTGGTTAGAATCCTTTTTTTACCTTGTGGCTAGGTAAGAATCAATTGTTTTTGGATGCGTGCATTTTTCAACTGTTCTTCTCCCTATAAATTTAAATGTGTTCTTTATCAAAAGTGTAAAGTGCCACAAAAAGTGGGAAAAATCATGAAAAAATCATGACTTTGGCTTTTTAGGTTCGATGTTTTTAATACTACCCCCTTTATTATATTCTAGGTACAATTTTGCCTTTTTTCATTTACATGGTAACAAGGTATTTAATTTTTTCACAGTTTTTATAAGGTTAATTTTAATGGCTTCTTGAGTACCATAGAGTATTTAACCATTCGTCTATTGCTGGCTATTTTGTTTTTTTAATTTTCACAGTGAGAAATGAGGAACTTGGGCTTGCTGTTAAGAAAAATACCCATCTTACAGATGAGGAAACTGAGGCACACACCGATAACTTGTGAGAGGAAACCTCCATGCTGCTCATAAGTGGTAGAAGCAGCTGGAACCTCAGTGCTCTGTTCTCTGTTCTGTGCTCTGCCACAGGCCAAAATGAGCTTATTTTAAAACCCACATCTGACAGAGTCCTTAAAAATAAAATATGCTATTGACTTGCTGTACTTAACAGCTGGTTAGTCATCTCCATGATATTTAACCTAGTTCTAGATCCAGTTCTCTTTGAGGTTACATCTGGTCCCTGCTCCCTATAGGGTTAAGTCATTGTGTGATTTTCCTGTGCATTTGCAAGTGTATGTCAGTGTGCATGGTGTGCATGTACATGTCTGTGTTCTCAGAGAGAAGGTTTGTGTCTTACTTAGAGTCAGCCCTCATGGTCCTTCAAAGAGGTGGCTCTTTGCCTCATCTCTTTGGTCTGGTTCACACACTAATTCATTTGACATCTTCTTTATTGGTGTTAGATGAGGAATGGAGGAAGTGGTAAATGTCAGCCAAACATATGATGCTTTTTTTTTCCCTAGGTCAGTGCATTTCATTAATGATTCACATCTGACATTATATCAGATCCAATATTTGAACCTACAGAGCAAATAAAATGAGGGAAATTAACTTCTTAGGAATTTTCTTTTCGAACTCTAGATTATTATAGCTAGGAGACTCCTGAGTCATTCTCAAATAGAATACCCATGTTTACATGAAAAATGAAGCCCAGAGGGGTTGGATGGTTTGGCTGACATCACTGAACCACTACAGTCTGGCAAAGGAAGGAAGGAAGAAAATGTGCCCACATCTTCTTGCTGGGCTGGTTTTTGACCTTGGGACTGACTCTGGTTGAAGCGGGGTTAGATGAGAAAGAGACAGGCTAAGCTGAATTTAAAGATCTATCTCCATGCCATTCCTTATCACACCAGTAGGCAGGAGCGATCTGTCCCACTCACTCCCAGGAAGAGCCTGTCGGCTGCCATTCAAGGAAGTGGCTCTGTCTTTTCTAGGGCCTGGGTATTGTAAGAAGTTGGGTGTGGGTTATCTGAAACAGCCAAGTGTGCAGCTTCACCCCACTTCTCCATCACTTCTTCCAGGGCTTGGGGCCACATAGAATGGAGAGTGCCCAGGGAGAGTATTTTTGAGGGGAAAGGCCAAAATGCCATTGTCTTTAAATGTGGTGTACTGCCTGACCCATTGGGTTAGGAAAAGAAAATATTAGAAAATGTATTTAAAATGTAATTGTTCTCAACTTTATATCTTTCATGTATTCTTTATAATCGCCATGATATATAGAGCTATAGTCCAAATCTGTAACTGACAAATATGTGTAGATTGGCAGTTAATACTCATGATTTTTTATTGAATGAAGCATAGTTGGTTTACAACGTTGTGTTAATTACTCTTGTACAGCATAGTGATTCATAAACACAAATATATATTCCTTTTCATATTCTTTTTCATTGTAGGCTATTACAAGATATTGAATATAATTCCCTGTGCTATACAGTAGGACCTTGTTGTTTATCTATTTTTTATATAGTAGTTAGTATCTGCAAATCTCAAACTCCCAATTTATCCCTCCCCACCTGCTTTCCCCCAGTAACCATGTTTGTTTTCTATGTCTGTGAGTCTGTCTCTGTTTTGTATACAAGTTCATTTGTGTGTGTCTTTTTTTTTAGATTCCGCATATAAGTGATATCATATGGTATTTTTCTTTCTCTTTCTGACTTACTTCACTTAGTATGACGATCTCTGGGTCCATTCATATTGCTGGAAAAGGCGTTATTTTATTATTTTTATGGCCGAGTAATATTCCATTGTATATATATATACACCACAACTTCTTTATCCAGTCATCTGTCAATGGACATGTAAGTTGTTTCCACGTCATGTATTGTAAACAGTGCTGCTATGAACACTGGGGTGCATTTATCTTTTCAAATTAGAGTTTTTTCCAGATATATGCCCAGGACTGGGATAATACTCATAATTGTTTTACTGAAGAAATGCGTAGACAAAAATGGTTAGAGAGCACCAGCCAGATCCTGGGGGGGGGGTGGAAGCTTTTGCTACAGTAATGACAACTTCTAGCCAGTGGACTGGAATCTACTATTGTGAAATCTCTGGCTTTAGAGGTAGTTGCACAAAGCAGTGAGCATGTAACTGCCTTTTGGAATCACCCTCAGCCCCACTCCCTGCCCCCAGTGATTCCGCGGCTTTCTGGAAGGCAGAGAGCCAGCTGCTGTGCGGACTAAGTGTCCTAACACAGGGGAGGGGCCTGTCTCAGTGCTTAGCGCTTAGTGGTTGGAAATGGCAGCTCTCCTTTTGGACCCTGAAATCTGGCTGAGACAGGTATCCGTTTCAGTTCTAGCACTGGGTTTGGTTTGGACTGGCAGTAAACAACTGTGACTTTGCCTTTCCTACACTATCATCAGGTCTGGCCTGGTTGATTTAATTCTGAAGCTTCTTGGCCCTTTGTACTGTTTGAAAAAGGGAAACTTGCGTTTCCTTTCTGGACCTGATGTTTATTGATTCATCCAGGGGAGCCTCGTTCTTTGCTAATAGAGCAATGTCCTTGTTTCTCGTACGAGCAGTTCTGTTGGAGTTCATGCATTTCCTTTTTTGTACGTAATTATTTCTCTTTATTTGTCAGTTATACTTCATATGTAAGAGTTGTAGAGACCACTTACTTAACAGCATGGCTCTGTCACCCTTCATTTTTCGAACTTAAATTCAAATATGAGGTCTCCAAAAGACACTCAGATTTGCCACATCTTTCATAAACACGAGTCACAATACTCCCTTTTCCATGGAATTTGGAACTATGAAGAGTTCACTTTTGGAGCGGTGGGTATAGCTCAAGGAGTAGGGCGCGTGCTTAGCATGCATGAGGTCCTAGGTTCAATCCCCAGTACCTCCTCCAAATATAAATGAATAAATAAACCTAATTACCTCAAGTATCACTTTTGTCTGTAGAAGTAGCATAGCTCTGAGATTACATTTGATTTTTTTTTCCTGAGTATGTATTTCAGAGATTGTCTTTTCCCTCCGTTCCCTTTTCTGTATTGCTCCTCACTTCAGGTGTCCTGTTCAGCTCCTCTTAGGTGCTAAGAGCCTCCCAGAGCCTCTCTCTGCAGCCTGTCACGGTGACCACTGTTCCCTCAGCCTGAAATCCCTCTCTCCCTTCCCTCACCCACACTATTAAAAACACAATTCCTTCAAGTGACTGCTCTGACTTATTAGGAGAGAAATAATATAATTTACAGAAAACTTTACAGACTGATACATAATCTGAATACCTTCCCCAAGAGCATTTGTATTTGCAAAATGAAGCAACCCCTCTGAGGCTGATGGTGATGGTGGTGGTAGTAACACTGAGAGCATTTATTGAGCAACAACTATCACCCATCTTAGACCTCAGATAATGAAATCTGGGGTTAATACACACACTGGATAAACGTGTGGGTGTCCTGTTTTGATCATTATTCGCTAGTGCCTATTTCCTTTTGTCTCTGTTGGAAGCATTCATTTGTTCAATATTAATACTTAGGGACTCTTGCCTGGAACCTTTACATGATGACAGTTTTTACCTTGAATTTTAGAGGGCAGCTGTGAAATGGACTTTGATTTCATTTAATTTGGCCACCGTTGGTTTGCATTTTACCAAAGAGTATTACAGAAAAAAAGCAATTTGATACTAAGGGGCCTTGCATCACTCATTTTCATAAATCGACTTACTAACCACATGCACTTAGGATTATAAATGCCTCCTTCAGTTTCAAAAAAGTGTGTTTGTAGGTTTCTTTTCTTTTTTTTTTTAAGATCACAGTTAGCCAGCCTTCCAGATAAAATTCTCTGGCTTTAAGGCTATGATATGATAGGGCTCTTGTTGCCAAGATTTTTCTACATAATATTTCAAACTTGCTTCTTTCCAAAATCCAATTTTATTTTGAGCTACAGTACAGCTTTGTGAATGTCGAGGTCAGAAGAAGAAAGGAACCTTCTTCCTCATAAAATGAGCTCTTTGAATCTGGACTGGAAATACCTTACAGGTCACAAGCAAGGGGGAGAGTTTTGCAGACATGAGTTTAAATTTCCCTGTGACCAGTTTAATTTTTGCCTAGAGGCAGGAATACGATGGCAGTACTTGAAGTCTTTTGAGGATACAGCATTTGGCATAATATAGTGTAGTTACTATCATAAATCCTTTGGTCTGTGCAGTATTGAAAACAAGATTTGGATTGGCATGATTTACTTAGATTTATGAGTTGAATTGCTCTAATTTTAGCCTAGCCACATTGAGTCCAGTTAGAACTTTCAAGTTCTGCTTTTGTGAGAGGTGCTCTGTAGAACATCGTTGTCCTGAGTTCTAATGGGTCTTGAAAAGATAGAGTTGTCTGTGTATGTTGACAAGTCAGGTACACCGTATCAGTGAGAAGCTGCAGGAGCCCTTCTGATAGGCTTTCTTTTGTCACCCACACAGTAACAAGCGGAGAAAAGCCAGGGCCCAGGAATGGCTAATCAAGTGATGGTTCTGCGTGCACCATCTGTGTTTCATCCTGTTTCTAGGATCAAAGTGACCAGAAGTAACCCTGCGTAAGGGCAAAAGGCTTTGGAGACAGAAAAATCGGGATTGCAGTCTTGGTTCTCTATGGACTAGCTGTGTAACCTCGAGAGAATTATTGGCCTTTCTGAGCCTCAGTTCCCACTTATGTAAAATGGTGATTAAAAATATCTATCCCGGTGGACTATTATGGGAACTTCTTAAAAATTGTATAAGATGATATATATATATAAACCACCTAGTTTGGCCCCAGAGTATAATAAGTGCTTCATAAATGTTACTGTCTTCATCACCCTCATCTGACATTTGAAAGTGTTCTTCTACGGGTGACAAGGATTAAGTCATCAGTCATCCGTTAGAGACTGGTCTAGAAAAGGCAGGAAAGCAGCCGGTGACTTTGCACTTTCCTCCAACAGGAATCGGAATCTGGGGGAGGGGCAGAAGAGAGTTTCTAGTCCAAGGGGCTTGACACACAGTAGGAGCCTGATCACAAGTTTTGTCTCTGCCACATTGGCTCGTATTAAATTACACACTCCGAAGATGGAAAGTATCCATCTTTTCTGAAGAGCACATGAGTGACAGGTTTCAGTTTAAAGCAAAGAGACAGGATGATCCTTAACGTCATTAAATATGCCAAAAGGTTTGGTGCTCTGGGAGAGCATGGCTGGGCTCAGGGACAGCTCTGTTCGGAGCTCAGCCAGATCCCTTTCTAGCCACAGCCACAGAGCACACTTAACCCCTGTGAACCATGTTCCTCCACATGGTTCCTCCACATAGACAGTGGGGACAAATCAGACCTTGTAACAAGAAGCAAGGCTCCCTACAAAGAGGGACCACACCTCCAAATTCTTCCACTCCAGCTGCCATAACAGCCGTTCACCTGCTGCACCTTCTGTGTCTTCACCACACTGGTGGAAGGGAAAGGCTGCTCAATAAATGCTGGCTGACAGCGTGCTAATCATTGTGCTTGTGTGAGTGTGTGTGTACACACAGAATCGTGCTAAATGCAACTCCAGAGCCCTGAGAAAACACTGAATCCTTCAGCAGTACATTCAAGGGAGGAACACGGGGGACCCACCTTTAACTGCTTTGTGGCTATACTACTGCTTGACATGAGTGCTGGCCCGGTTCAGAGCTAAGTTCCACCACCTTCTCTGGAAGGTATGGTTGATCATCATGTTACAAAAACAAAGCCCACAGATACTTGCTCGTCGTTGAGTGTGAGTTTTTTTTTTTAATTAAGCTGATATACTGTCAATGTTTTTTTCTTCTCACAACATCACTGTTTTGGTGGAGAGCCTTAAACCCCTGCAGGCAGCCACGGCAAGTCTGCCCTCAGCCGCAGCTTTAAGCTGGGCGCCCAGTCCCCGGAGAGCTTGAATTCCCTGTGGTTTGATAACAGGCTCTCAGAATACAAAGGAAACCTCTGCAAACCCTTTCTGGTTTATCATTTTATTGTCTCCATGTTCATTTTTATGCAAACTAATGCCATTCATTTGGATTTTCTTCTACCATTAAAAGCTTAAAAAGCCTCTGAGGACTTAATCAGCAGCGTTTCAGCTGTGCCCGTAAGGAGGTACCATTCCCTTCATCCTGGTGGGCAGTTGCGACGGTGGGTGTACCACCCTCTGTAACGTGGTCCTGAACTCCTTACTGAGGGCTTGTTCTTTTCTGTGTGACTCCAGTCTCTTCAAAGTTTCAGTGATTTTTTTTTTTCTCTTAACTCTACTGACCCGCATGACCAAATACCTGGTAGGTGACGTTTTCTTCATGTTCAATTACTCAGTTGTTTTGCAGCTGAAAATTCAACTTCCTCTTGTGCTTTTGCCTGTGCAGGGAGCTCAGTAACCAGCAGCTGCCTGATGTGATGGAGGAAAGAGCTGGGGCTTTGCAGTCGAACAGGCTTGGGTTTGAATCTTGTACTGACACCAGCTGTGTGACCTTGAGCCAGTGTCTTCCCCTCTCTATGCCTTGGTTTCCTCAGCAATAAAGCTGAGTGTTTGGTGTGGCTGTGAAGATTGGAGGTTAGATGTGTGAAGCACCTGGCATGTTTCCTGGCACATGGGCGGTGCTGTTGAGCGGCAGGTGCTTCTCCTGTGGTGGTGGTCTCCTGGTTGTCTGCCCCGGCACTGGTTTCTGGGGAGAAAAACTTGCTTAGGGAAATGGGGCTAGATCCTTGAAGCACCTGCAGGCTGAGATACACGGTGCTTTGAAGAGCCTGATTTCCTCACCACAGCCACCCACTGCCCATCATGCCTTTGGTTTGTCTTGCTGCCATCAAGGGCTGTGATTCCATCTCACTTTGCCCCTTGGGGTTGAATGTCTCATAGTTGCTGGTGGTGAGAGTTCCACCTCTGCAAACATGTCCACAGTGTCTCGGGTACCTATGTTCCCACTTGTTTGTCCTGATCAGCAAAGGAGGCAGCCAGGACTCCAGGGGCCATATCCAAAAAGATGATAAACCTTCAGCCTTTCCCTTCCACCAGTGTGGTGAAGACACAGAAGGTGCAGCAGGTGAACGGCTGTTATGGCAGCTGGAGTGGAAGAATTTGGAGGTGTGGCTGGTGGAAGCTTTGGCATCAGATGTGGGACTCCCGGGTCTAGTGGCTCCCAGGAGAGTGATCACTTTAACATCTATCTGCCAGGCATTCCACTAGTCCTTTGACCATTTGGAAGTGGATGACCACTTAGGCATCCTACTGAGGATGTTACTCTCCTTTCCTGCCACGTGTGACTTAATTTCTATAGACCAACAGCTGAGCATAACGAAAGTCTCAGATGGGAACAGCAGTGCAAATAGCTGACACTAATTGAATATTTATTATATGCCAGTTACTAGACTAAACAGCTTACATGCACAATCTCCTTTAATCCTTACATCAAACCTCCCAGAGAGACCTGAGTGATTTTTTCCCCCTTGCTCAGATGAGATAACTGAGCAGCAGGAAGATTCAGTAATTTACCTCATGTCACAGAGTCAGTAAACATTGGAGCAAGGATACAAACCAGGTCCTTCTGTCTCCAGAGCCTGAGCACTTAACCTTCATGCTTCCAAAAGCCACTTCTTTCTGGGTCAGGCTGTGTTCTACTCCTCAGAGAATATTCCTCCGTCACCAGAAGCCAAGGGGGAATTATTGATCATTTATTGTAGCACCTCTGTTGCACTGCCTGATAGCAACCTTATTTCTCGGAAAGATGACCTATATCTTGCCTGGTGGTAAATTACCAGGTGACCCAGACAGCACTTGGCCTCTCCTCGCCTGCCTCCTGCACACATACCTGTACCCTGTCTGTGGTCACACCTGGGTCCAGATCAGGTCACATGCAGATCTCAGTGCTCCGTTAGGACTCCATTCCAGGCAGTTCACTTAGCAAAGGGCATTAGTGAGCAGTGTAGATGCTGTGAAGTTTCCTGAGTCGAGGTGGGGGAGAGTGTTTACATCACATACAATAGCAGGTAATGACATACTCTGTTCCCCAGAGCCCGGGCTGCCCTGCTGCTTGGGACTGCTCTCTCAGAGCTACCTTTTTAGGAAGAGTGTAGGACCCCTTAGATGACCCTGCTCTCCCCCTGGTATTACACAGAGCGATTCAGGACTTCTTCAGCTGCCACTCCCACCCCTTGTTAACCAAGCCCATTTTAACCCATAGATAGAAAGCAACCGTAGTCATTAGGACCTACCCTCCCTAGAAAGCAGGTAGGGTTTATTTTTTATTAACTTTATTTCCTTCTTTGTTCCCTGAGTTAAGGAGCTTTGGCAACCCCTTCCATGCCTGCCAGAGATGTAGGTGGGCCTCTTTACTTTGGAAAAGTACTGGTCACTTTCCTCTCTAAGAGCCAATGACCAGCTGGCTCTCCCCTTTCTTCTTGTGAGCTGGCAGCCCTGGCAAGGATCCTCAGCCCACCCTGGGATTTGCTGTCTTCTTCCAGTCTCTTGGAGCCCCCCCCCCTCAGCCCAAGAACAGCAGGTAGCACTTATTACACACTCCATGTCTTCGTGCTCTTAGCCTTTTCTCTGTTGGTTCTGAGCGAGATGCTGACCTCTGCCATGAGCATCAGCGATTCTAAGCCTTACCATCACCATTTAGCTCAAGTTATTTTTTTCATCCCTTCAGTAAATATTTATTGAGATCTTACTGTGGACCAAAAATTAACATGATCATAACATAACTGTTCCTATGGTGTATAGATGGGGAGAGAGCCATAACTTAATCAGCTGTAAAACCCTGAGTTGATTTCAAGGAAGGAGAGCATAGAGCAGAACTTGATGTCTTTAGGAGGAAGTGAGTGATGAACTGGAATGTGATGGTTGGAAAGAAGTTTACTTAAAGTCTTGAGAAGAGGGTGGGAACAGCAGGGCTACAGGCAAACACTCTGCTGTCTGTGACAGAAGGGAGCAGGCCCACCTTGAGAAACAGCCAGAGAGCCAGTGTAACTACAGCACAGCAAACAGGGAGTGAGGGACCAACAGGACCAATAGTGGCTCCTGAAGATCTGTGCACATCCTCATGCCGGAACCTGTGAGTTTTACCTTATTTGGAAGCAGGGGCTTTGCAGATGTAATTAAGTTACGCGTTCTGAGATGAGATTGTTCTGAATTACCTTGATGATGCTTAAATGCCACCTCATGCATCTTTATGAGAGCGGCAAAGGGAGATCAGGCACACGGGGCTTCCTTCTCTGAGCTGAAATGTCCTTTGGTCATATTTTCTTGTTCTTTTTTGACAAAATTCGTTGAGAGCATTAAACAATCAAGAGGGGAAATATACCTTTCTCTACCTATGCTAGTGAGGGAGGTACTCATCTGCTTCCAAGGATATTTTCCTTGAATAACAATACTTCAGAATCTTTCAACTCAGAATTTTGTTCTAATAATAAAGTTTTAATTGTGGGGTCGGGGTTAAATTTTCATGATTCAGAACATTTAATGCTGCTGGCAGACCATGAATAATCACATTCCTGCCACTTCAGAAATTTAGTTTTGTCTAGAAGAACTCAAAAAGAGAAATATAAAATATTTGGTTTAACCAAGTATAACCTTCAGAGTTGCTTTTGGTTGTGCAGGGTATCAGCAGTGAACTTCATGGAAATTTAGAAAACATTTGGGGAACAAAAGATCTGTGCTATCAATAGCAATAGTAATAAGAATGTAATACATGATAACTGCTGAAGCATAGTGATTATTTATGTGCATTTACTAAAATCAGCCTCTTGGTCTGCAGGCTTGAAATAAGCTTATTTTTCTGAATGGAATTTTCTCAATATTATTTAAAAAAATTTTTATGGAAAATCGTAAATATGTAAGAAAAGAGAGAAGAGTATAATGTATCCTATGTACACATCATCCACTTAGAACACTTAACCTTCCTGGCCAGACACGCTGCATTTATTTCCCATCCGCTTCCCCTCACTGAATCATTTTTATGTAAGTCATCTCATTTCATTCTTAAATATTTCCATTGTATATATTCAAAAGACAGAGACCTTTAAAAAGCATGGTCATGTGCATCAGAAATGAAAATAACATTGTAAATAGACTGTATTTCAATAAAATATATAAAATATACCCCCCCAAAAAAGGCACCTTCTAAATAAATACCAGTATCATAACAAATTCCTTAATGTCATCAAAGATCGAGTCAGTGTTCAGCTTTCCCAATTGCCCCCATATAGATTTCTCTCTCATATATATAAACTCAAAAAGTGTGAAAATTGGAATGAACTGTAAGAAATACGATTTTTATACCTCATACATATGTGTACATGTTTATGTACAACTCTAATTGGAATCCAGATATGACCTAGACAGTACAACTGCTTGCTAATCTCATGATTACTTAAATTTATATTTACATACAAGGAAGTATTCGGATTATAAGTGTGCAGCCTGATGAATTTACGCAAAGGGAACACTTCTATGCAGCCAGCACCCAGATCAAGAACTCAAATATTACCAGCTCTTCAGAAACTCCCTGTGTCCCTCCCATTAGTACCCTGCTCCCTACAAGGTAACTATGATTCTGATTCCTAGAACCACAGTTTCAATTTGCCTGTCTATGAACTTAAGGAATCCCAGAGTATGTCCAATTTAGTGCTTGGCTTCTTCCTTTCAATATTGTTTGCGAGACTGATGCACCCATGCTGTTGCACGTAGCTGTAGTTTCTCATTCTCATGACTGTGTAGGATTCTATTGTAAAAACTGTACCGCAGTTTTTCATTCTATTTTTGATCGACATCTGGATTTTTCCCAGGTTTTTGGTTATTAGGAATAGTGCTGCTTTGAACATTTTTGTACTTGTCTTTTGGTGACTACGTACCTACTTGTTTCTGTTAGGTCTATACCAGAAATACAATTACTATATGGAAGAGTATGTCCCTCTTCAGCTTCAGTATATACTACCAGCCAGGTTTTCAAGAGGTAGTACCAATCTGACACTCTCGCCAGCAATGTACAGAGTGCCAGTTTCCCTACCTAAGCGGCCATTATTAATTGCAGATTACTTAGTGGGCAGCGAGGGTTACTTAATGAAGTTCTGCAGCTGAAAGTAGATTTCAACAGTAAGAAAGTTCTTTTCTCTTAGATCTTAGATACAGAGCTTAGAAAGCACATCGCTATTTCTATTAATCGGAAAGTTTAAGGAAATGGATTTTGACCAGATTTAAAGGCAATTTTTCTCATTCATTCTACATCTAAGAAACAGTTCCCATTTATCAAGGATCCAGATCTTTGTTTGACCATCTTCTGTAAGTGTGTCTCTCTCACTGTGATGAAAATGGAGAATTGTTCACCATGATTCCTTTGGGAAGAACTCTTAGAAATCTGGTGACTTAGTCTTTTCTTTTCAAGGCCAACTAGTGCTTAAGCCGGGTACCCACTTTCCATCTCTTTAGCTGTCCGTTACTCTTCTGTGGACGCAGTCAGTTTCTGCAGAAACCCAGGTGGCTGGCCAGTGCACTTCATTGGTCGAGACTCTGTCACGTAGCCACGTTCAGCCTTGAGTGAGGTTGAAAACACAGTGCCACCTTCCCACCGCCAAAATCAGGGTTCTGTTAAGAATAAAATGGATATTGGGTAGGCTGCCAACCCTGTTAGCGCCTGGATAGTGAACATGCACATTTGAAGGGTTTTCACCTTAAGGAACTGATCCTAATTAAATTAAGGTTTTTCTCTGACCCGTCTCTCGCTCGTTTTCTTCTCTGGGCCACGTCACTTTCCTCCTTCCTAGTAAGTGGACCCGTCTTGACGTTTCTGCTACGTAGCAATCAGTTTGAAAACAATCGCATAAGCGTTTAGGTAATTGGTCTGTGGCACTGGGAATAGGCCAAAAGGATACGAGTCACCCCGTTATGTTCTGTGGAGATTCGTGCCATTTGTGGGTAATTGACTTGCTCTTTCCATGGTCTTTACATCGCAACCTACCCTCAGATCAAGGGTGGCTGTGTTCAGTAAATGCTGAATAAAAAACAGAACTGTCAGTGATGAAAGCCTGAAGACAAGGTAACTAACCACTTGATTCTGAGCATTTTAATTTTCTAGGGACAAGTGTGAGAGAATACCATTCATGTTATCGTGATGACATGTGGTTTTCTGCAGAACACACGATCTCCCACCCAGTGTGGCCCCTGAGGTTCCTTAACCTCGTCCCCTCAGTGATGGGACCGTATGTGGTGGATACAGTCACCGGGGAGTTTTCTCACACGCTCCCCTCCTCCTTCCCACCTCCACCCGCTGAGTGTGAACCATTTCCAGCTGATTGACTGGTCTCACCATTCTGCCTCGTCTGGATGGAATTGTTGTTAATGTGCATTTGGTTATCCAGTCTTCTTTGAAATGTGGTTCTAATTTTCCCCTATAAAAATGAGGTTTGAATGGTCCCACTCGTGTGCCTTTAGTCTCATTTTCACTGTTAAGTCTACCAGTGGGATCAAAAGTGGTTCAAGACCTAGTTGAAAAGAGCTGTCTTCTGCTTACGCTCCTTCCCTTCATTTTCTTTTAGAAATTCTGTCAAACTCCATGCTGCACTTTCATTGACCCATTGCTCTCTACAAGTTGACGGCGTTCCCTACCTTAGATTTTCATTCTCTCCTCTTCTCAGCAGTCGGTCTCTTCATAATCTCAGTGAACTGAAGGAAGGCCATCACTCAGACAGGTGTGCCGAGGAGGATGTTGGGCAGGTGTCCATCACGGCAGCCTGCTGGCGTTCAGCCAGCAGCTCCTGGACCCGTCTTCCTGACCTCTCGAAAACTGGAGGAAGCATTATCTCACTTGCAGATTTGTACTGGCTTCTGGGATGCTTTCCCCCTGTGGTCCCTGTGTACCTAGGATGGCACTCACTCAAGTGGAGGAAGGAGCCAAGGAAGAGGGAGGACTGAAGCAGGGAAGGGCAGACACCTAGGAGTAGGGATGCGGGTGCAGCAGGTGGAGGGCTCCCAGTCTAACCCTGAGAGGGAGAACCCATCGCAGGGCTCTGTATTCGTGGCAGTGACCCTGATGTAGCTAGTGGATACAGCGTCTACTCCCTAATGGCCCCAGGACCAAAGTTGAAACTCCACTTAAAATTGTAAGGTTGTAATGATCTGGTGTTTGCTCATTTCTTCGTTACTCACAACCTCCTGACACTCACATATCAGCCTCTGTTTTCCCTAACCCCACACAGTACCTTCCTGCCTGTGTCAGCCATATTGATCAATCTGATGGACTTTCATATTCTTCCATCTTCCTTTTTATTTACTTATTTATGTTTATTGAAGTATAGTTGATTTATAATGTTAGTTTCTGGTTTACAGCCTAGTAATTCAGTTATACATATGCACATATGTGTATATTCATACATATTACATGTGTAGATATATATTTTTTTCTTATCCATCTTCCTGTAATTATATCTCCTATTTACTCAGCCAAATTTGATGAGTCCTCCCAACTTCTGCTCACATGTCTCTCCCAGATGCCAGCTTGAGTCCTGCATCCTGAGGGGGTGCCCCTCAACTGAACTCCCACAGTGTCCTTGTGCATCCCCGTCATCTTGCCCTGCAGTTTTTGTTTGCTTGTCTTCTCTCTTATCCGATGGCAGGACTTTGAGGTTAGCCATCATGTTTTTCAGTGTCCTAAACACAGTGTCTAACATGGTGTCTAACAGAAGGTTTTTGCTCAGTACTATTAGCTGCATTAATGGAGAAAAGCCCAAGAAACTGGCTCAGTTGTCAGGTGTTACAGCTGCATTTTTCATCTCTCCAATTGACATAATAGACCCTACTTGCCAAGCCCCTGGATGATTACTTAGTCTGAATGTCTGTCTGGGTTTGGGGTGAGGCAGAGTGGGAGTGGAGGAAGTTGCTGTGGTGAGAGAATGGGGGAAGATTGATTTTGGAAAAGGTTTGCTTGCAGGTCAACAGGTCTCTGACATGCACCAGCTTTAAAAATAGACCTGCAGTTCTTATCGGTCTGCAGTCAGCCTCTTAACTGAAAGGTCAAAAAAGAGGCATCAAGCGTCAAGCCAGCAGAGCAATAATGAAAAGCAGCCAATGTTAGATTCAGGATGAAGGGAAGGTGAACATCCTCTTAACCGCAGACAATACGTATACCTCGTGGGGTTTCTCACCCATGAAACTGCCATCTGGCTGAATGCTTTCAGTATGAATGTTGATTTTGCATAGTCACAATTCTGAGCTGCAGTTTGCCTTGTCCCTTTCAGCAGTCATATTTCCCACTAAGGTTACCCCTGCCTACGTGAAGGTAAGAGTTTTGGAACTGGAACCATCCTTCTCTATTCCTTCTAATACCCAATCTTGTCATTTTGTCTCACGTTAGGAACCACCTCAGTAAACGTCACCCTTTTCACCCCAGTTCTTCTTTAGGTACCAGTTGCATGGACAGGCAGGTCATCCTCCAAAGTTACTCTGAAGGGTTTACATCCCTTTCTCAGCTTTGTGGAAACATAAACAACTCAAAAAGAGCAATATTTGGGGGTGCGTGTGCAGGAGGTCAGTAACAGCATACTTTATGAGGATACTGTGGGCAAACAGGTAGCAGAACCCTGCTTTCTAAAGGCTGTGGATGGGGCCTTAATTTGCTGTATTCTACAGAGGTCTAGGGATGTGCTGTCCGGTAAGGCAGCCATAAGCTAGATGTGGCTATTGTGCACTTGGAATTAAAGCTAGTCCCAGTTATGTTATGCCCTAAGTCTAAAATGTACACCATTTGTTAGGTTAAATAAAATGTATTATTAATGTCATCTGTTTCTTTTTACTTTTTAATACAGCTGTTAGAAAATGAATGTTGTGCACATATTATTTCTCTTGGACAGTGCAGGCCTATTAAGGTAACATCATGATGCAGTACACATAATGTATACATAGTAGGAATTCAATAAACATATCTTGATAGCTTTGACTTAGAGATAATGGCCACCCCCAACTGTAGAACAACAGAAAATCCCCCATTTTCACTTCTCAGATTAGCCCAGCAAAGCTATAATTCCAAGGATAGATATACTTGCATCGTGTAACCTCATCTGATCGAACCTTTTGCTGAGATCTTTTATCTCGGTTGTTTCCAGAGGAAAACCATTGCTTTTCAGTTGCCTAACTGAGCATTTAGGGCTGGAATCAAGACTTCCCAAACTAGAATAGAGGTCAGGAAGATTCTCAGACACCAAGAGCCAGAATTACATTTGTCCATATGGTCTGCTGATGCTGTATCTCTGTTGCCTTGACCACCAGATCACCACGAGGGGATGTAAATGTTATTAGGTAATTGCAGCAAAACATCTTGGCATTTCACTTGATCTAAACCTCTTTAGACAAAGGCAAATAAGTGCAATATGGTTAACTTCTTTTCATATAATGTTGAGATGTAATTTTCTGATTTTCAACACCCCGTACTGACCTAATTTTTTCATTTCTGGGTTTATGCCACTTTCTGGGTGCCTGGAGTTGACCACTTAAGTTCTCTTTTTGTCCCTGGACATCAGTACCCCGCTTTGTTAGTTCACCAGCATGGCTTATTTGAGCATTTGAACAAATGTTTACGCAGAAACTGGGCTCGACCATGTCTTAAACCAGCACGGTGACTTTTCTAACAGAAATGTCTGGCCAACTGGGAAGAGACTTGATGTGTAGGGGCTTTGTGAAAGCTTCTGGGTGTGGCTCACCACAGAGATGTTTTCTGCTGTTTCCAGGGAGGCCAGGCCTGATTTGCCCCCATTAGGAGCAAATATTTAAAAATCCAAACATCATTCCTTATATGCAGTTTAGTACTGGTGCAATGAGCTGACTTTCTTTTGGGGTTTTTGTCGTTGTTTTCCTTTTCTTATTAAAATGTGAAAGAGCGATTTCCTCTGGACCTTAGGAAATGGAAGGGGATCTGGTGTAGACGTTGATTGTAGTATGCCTTAGAAATGGAGGAACAGTGTCTCACATAAAAAAGACAGGGCTCTTGTGATGGGGCGTTGTTTTTCTTTTAGCAGAGATAAAGTCTGAAGTGTGGTTAAGTGCCATACTTATCAAATCATCAAAGAAGATAGAAGTGGATTCTTTTGAAAAATGTATCTTTACTTGACTATGTTAGCTGTTACAGAGATTAGGAGAAAAGCGAGCCTTTGGTCAGCAGGGCACAGCATCTGATAAAGCACTCTCCTGCAGTTACCTGTTTACTATTGTGGTTAATATTACTCTTCTATTAAAACTACTATATATAAAATAGATGAAAAACAAATTTCTTCTGTATAGCACAGGAGACCATATTCAATATCTTGTAATAGCCTATAATGAAAAAGAATATGAAAAGGAATATATGTATGTGTATGTATGACTGAAACATTATGCTGTACACCAGAAATTAACATATTGTAACTGACTATACTTCCATTAAAAAAATTAAAAACAAAAACTAAAAAACAAAAAAAAAACCCACAAGAAAAACACAAAAAGTGGTGAGATTGCTGTGGTCCCTGTATATTGTGTTTTCGGTCCAACAGCCAAATGCAAGGACCTAGCCCTGGTGTTCTCCTATATGTAGTTTCATGTGATTTCCATTGCAGAGTACAATGTGTGCATCATAGATAAACAAGAATTATTTTCTTGCCCACGTAAAGCTCGGCAGAATTTTTGCACCTAATTAACATATTACTGCATTTGTAAAGTGCTAAAGTATTAAGTGATTTTTGACTGGCAGTTCTAAAATGCCTTCCATCCGTAAAGCCCAGAATACTGGAAGCAAAATGATTACCAAAATCTCTGAAAGCCTGAATGTACACAGGGAATATTGTTTTGTCTCAGCCAAATGCCTACCTGTGGGCACACAAACACAGAGACACACACACACACGGACAATACAGCTTAATGCCGATTTATTTAAGGGCAAAACTTATAGCCAGGAAAATAATTGCATAATTATTATCATGTTTCATGTGCTCACATGTTTAAAACATGTCATCTAGAGTCAGAAATGGTAATATAAACTATTGTTTCCTATATTTCTAAGTGTATTTTTTTTTCTCATTTTACTGCTTCTTCAAGATGTGTCTGAGAATCTGTGACATCTTTTAATTGTTATCAGCCGGGTGGCAGTCGTGGCATAGTTGTGTTTGCTGTGCAGACTGGGTGTAACTGCCTGTACCGTCATCACTTCAGTTCGGGTAGATGGGATATGGTTGCCCTGTAAGCTGCCTGCTAAGGGATGATGCTCTGCAGTGTAAACCCATGGAAACAGAGCAACAGAATATGTGATAAGTCTATGGCTAAAGGAGCTCTTTCAGAAAGTAAAAGAGTATGTGGTCAAAAAGCATTGTGTCATGGTTTAATTGATGATTTCTTTACTTATGTAGTTTTACATTAGTAACAGTGCATCTTGATAATCAATAGTGACTTGGATATGACAAAAACCAAAGTGTAAGATCAGGACCTTTGCAAAGGGAGTGTGGATTTTTTGCCTTTACACTCTTCCTATGGGTATATCTCCCATTTCTCCGTCTTTCCTACAAACCAGCGGTCTCTTCTATCTGACAGCCGCATTGCTGACTCAGCAGCGGGAAGGCAAGCCACTCTGGGTTTTTGGTGCATCTTAGGGTGCCGAGGAACAATCCTCGCATGTTCTTTTGCCCATCATCTACCTGTGTGTGTGTGAATGTGTGAACAAGAGTGTTGAAAAGGCACAGGGCCAGTGTTCACGTAGAGCTGTGACGAATGGAATAGAGTAAGTGGCTCGACTCCCAAATGGCCCTAAGTCTTGACTCTGATCTAATACAGGCCTCTAGCCCGCAGAGCTGATCAGTTACAGACACAAAAACGAAGCGAAGTTCAAAGACATCTGGTCCTAGCCCACCCCGAGTTACACTTTTAAACCAAAGGAAGCCTTGCGTGTGCTTTGTGAGTCTACACACATCCTCCTATTTCTCCCGTTTGTTCCGGACTCCTGGGCTAGGTCTCTCGTGTGAAAATAGACACGAAGGAGAGTAGCCAGGTTATTTCTGTCTGGTGTTTGTGTGGATGCGCAGTTGTTTCATGGTGTGTGTTCATCAGGAGAAGACTGTTAACTTCCGAGGACAACGCAACATTTAAGAAGAAGGCCTTTCGCGGTAGAGAGATGTTGGCTCCTCCTGGGTTTCAAGAAAAGACCTCAAAGAAAAAGCAATCTAGTATTATTCTATTCTAGTTTATTTTAATTCTGTAAGTCCAATTCTCTAATTCTTTAATTCCAAGTTTATTACAATTCTGTAATTGTGTATTCTAAAAAAATAAAGGTTTTATATTCTTTGTGTTTACTCTTAGGTTTTGAGTAAGTACTATTTTTTTGTATGCAAAGCCTGTCCGGCTTCATTTTGGATTATCTTAAATTTCACTTGTTTGCATGATTCTTTTACCACATGTACTTCCTCAACTTTCCTTTTCCTGTTAAAATTCAGATCGTTCTTATTACTTGTTTTGCTCTAGTTTGGCCTTTTTGTTTGTTGGTGAGCTCTTTTTCACTTGAATCATGCATATGGATTTTTCTCTTGATTTTTTTTTTTGACATTTTACCTTCAGTTCATCTTCAACTTTATTTTTTTTACCTTTTCTACATCTTCTACCATTGCCCCAAATTCATTTATTTCCTTAATTTGGAGATTCCTCTATTACCCATGTTGTCCAGCAAAATCTATCTCCAATGGAGAGGCTCTGCAGGCGACATGATGGTAAAATGGTTTCTTGCTATGAGAAACTGTGCCTAATAATCCTACATTTGTCCCTTTCACTTTTTCATATTTACCAGCTGAGTTTAATCCAATGCTATATTTGAATATCGATCTTTATAAGATACAGCTCTAGGTGGTGCTGAATTTCTCCCTGGGAAGATGAGTCCCCTGGAGAGGTTTTCTGTCCCTCCTTTTTGTGCCCCCCTCTTCCACCATCCTGCTGCCCTTATCAGCATAGTCTGGTACCTGATATACAGCAGGTACCCTCTAAAAGCACTTGAATGAAAGAGTCTGCTTTTCACATGTGTTTTTTCCTTTCCAAAATATAAAGAAGCCTAACTCTCCCAGGAGAAGTTCTATGGAAGCTCTGAGGAATGAGGGAGAAAATGGGTAATAACTCTTTAACAAGTGACTTTTTCATCTTGGGAAGCAGTAGCTTGCCAAGGGTGCAGCATGTGCTTGAACAAGAAGGTGTTACTTCATACACATCCAGGTAATTTAATTACTTTCACTAACACAGGAGTGTGGTAGCCATTTACAAATTCTCTTGTGAAAGGGCCAAAATCCTTAATCGTGTCACTCACACACGCACTTTTCAGCCCTTGTCCGTGTTCTCTGATACAGTTGTAATTTTAGTAAACCAGCCCCTCTCCGTATCTGAGTAGAATGTCTCAAGAAATGTTCTCTGTGGTGTTCCTGGTTAACTGTGATGGAAGATCTTCTGGGTGTGATCACCCGAATAATGAAGTGATTTACTTAGTTCCTAGAGAATAAGGCACAGAGCATTTCTCCCCCTAACAGTCATCATGAAAGATTTTTTTCAAGAATACTACATGCTGGTAAAAGTTTTGTTCATAAAAATCTGTTATCACTAGCATGATGCTAGTCTCAAAAAATGTGCGGTCAAGATTTCATCACAAAGGATATGATTTATTTATTTTTTTAAGGAAATGTGGCTTTTCTTCAGAAACTCCAAGTTCAGTGGACAACGTAAAAACACTTTAGAATACTCTGCACCATTGTAGGGAAGTGCAGGCGCGGTGAGATCCGAGGCAAGCGCGGGCAGTGCTGTCTCCAGCTGCCCTGTCGCGGGCCTGCTCTCCCGGAGGCTGTCATGAGCTGTCAGAGGAATATGTCACCGCCAAAGTGGATTCATTCTTTGCTAACAGAAGCCTAGCAGGTCTTGAGGAAATTTAACAATATTTCTGGACCTATGGCCTGGGGAGTATTTTCAAGTTCAAGTGCCTCTGAAAGTTCAGCCTTGCACCCGGCAGACACCGCCATGTTCCTTGGGGGCCAGTAATGAAGTGCTGCTTTGTGAGTGGGAGGCCACGTGTTTTCTAGATTCTCTAGAAGCCATTCTGGTGTGACACTGACACCATTTTTGCCAGAATTCGCTTTCCTAAGGGCTGGGACCCAGGGGGAAGGGGGAGGCAGGGGAAAGAAGTTCAGTGGAACGTGTTTTCCTGAGAGTAGTCGTTTGGCTTATTGAGCGATGCCCAGGGTGACGTAGAGGTCACTGGCCCATCCTTTGGAGAACATTTTTTCTCCCCGTAAGCCTTTTAAAGCTGGTACAGTCTATAACATTTTGTTGCTGATATAAATATCTAATTTGAAGAAATTCTGCTTGTGCGGTGTATTCTTCTCGTACTAAAAATCTAAATGGGAAACTAGACAGCTGTTTATCCGCTTCCTTGGAGGTTCAACAGTAAAAGTTCCTGAAAACTGCCGATGTGGGCAGAAAGTCTTTTTAGAATTGCAGACTACTGCTTTAAATCTCTGTAGTCTCTGGTAAGAGATGAAAGAATTTCCTGTCCCAGAAAGGGAATGGTTTGGACTAGATGGTGTCATAAGCGAACGTTCAGAAGTCCAGCCTTTGGCCTGAGTGTCTCACACCTTACAGTGATGCAGGGGAGACGGCTGCAGCTCTGTGCAGGCGCGTGGGAAGATGGAACGGAAGATGTTTGCCACTGCAGTGCTAACTGTGTCCCAGGAAAGGGAAGATTGAAAGGCTCCCAAGAACTCTTTGATTTTTGGAACACCTTGTTTCTGAAATGCCTATGACTTGCAAAGAGAATAATTTCCCACTAAGAGATTTTATTCAAATAACCGGTCTCTACTTGGGATTAGTGAAGGGTCCATTTGGGGGGGGAGGCCTGTGTTCACTCTCTGTTTCCAAGCAGATTCTTCCTTCCTACTGGGTTTCTGGGTGAGGTTTGGAAATCTCAGGACCTGTTTCCCTTTGTTGTTCTGCTGAACTTTTACCTGACATCTTCTGTCATCCATTGACCTTGTAGAGTGTCACACCATTTTTTTTTTTTTAAATCTAGTGCCTGTGTTGGGTTGTACTTTCCAACCCAAGGGAACTACGTGGATTGATTGAGTCCTTTTATTTTTCAATAAATTTTAAGAACACTTAAAAACTGTCTTTACTTCTTAATACCCATGCACCAGAATCCTAGAGATATTTAAATATCTGGGAGTGCATGGTTTCAAATAAGTCAAAATAAACAATGATCAGATATGAAGACTGCCAGTCTGGTTTGGAAGCTCTGAGCTGGTGATTGCATGTTTTTGCTTTAATCACCAAGATACTAAATTATTTCAGCTCTGTGTGCCTTGTGTCTATATATAGGTCTATCAGTATCTGAAGTGATTGCTAAAAAGCTGGAAAGTGGTGTCAAAAGCTGGGTAGGTTATCCAACTCTTGATTTGTTTTCACAGTGTGAGGTTGCTAATAGACTAATAAGCTCGTAGGGAAAGAAATAATGAGTTTATGAGCTAGAGACACTATTAAAATCGCAAATGAACAACTTAGCATATGGCTGTGATGAGAGTAAAAACAAACATGTGGAAAGAACAGAAGACAAAACAAACCCTGAAAACGCCTGGTTTGTTTAGAAACATTGACAGGGAGGGAGTAAGGTTAATGAGGGTGAACTGGAATCTCTGTGTTCCAGAACATTTTCTCCCCACTTTGCAGTCATTTCCATTGTGGTGCTGGGGGCGAGCTCTTGTTTCTGATGTAATTGTATAGTTTTAATTTTCTAATTGGTAATGATGTGCATCTGTATTGATTAGGCCTGGCTTTCTAAGGAAAGCGAGAAGTCTGTAGGATGTGGACAGATCAATCCAGTTAGGCGTTGATTATTCTAAATTCAGGGGGACTATTTTGCAGTAGGCAGGGTTTCAGTTTTTCAAATTTTTATTTATTACTTTAGCCGGGGAGGTTTAGGTATTTATTTATTTTTAATGGAGGTACTGGGGATTGAACCCAGGACCTTGTGCTTGTTAGCAACATACTTTACCACTGAGCTATATCCTCCCGCTTTGTGTTTCAGTTTTTCTACTGTCTCCTCACCCCTCCGTCCACTCACTTGTGTGCAGAGGTGTAACAGCATTGGACAGTAATTCACAGCTGCCTGTGCAGTAAACGAAGATTAATGAGAATTAAATCCCTGACTAATGATTGCTCTCTAAAACTAGAGGAAAAGGACTTTTTGTCAAGTGGCAAACATAAAGATTCGGGAATATTTCATTTTAAATGTTAATACAATGCGCTGAAGGGAGGGAAACTGTAATAAAGAAAAATGAGCCCCAAACATCTCTGGTTGACATTTCTGCTAATGTCACCCAAAGGAAAGCCGCTGCACTCCATCCATCCCTCGGACGGAGAGGGACGGCGGGCCTGTCGCCGTACAGACGCCGGGAAAAGGACAACGTCAGAAGGGATTTAGAGAATAAATAAACTGTTCTTTTGAAGGTGTCTTTAGAGAAAAGGTTATTGCAAAGTATGATAGTTACAAAAACTTTCTCCGCAAATCAAGATTTGAGGGAGAACACTCGTAGGGTTTTTAAAGGATTTTGAGCATAATACGCTCCTGCCTTTGGCAATTATAGATAACATGAAAAATATTCTGGCTTGTTCCACTTGACTCTTATTTCAGAAGGATGTCAACACAGCCCAGAGGCCAAGGAGGAAACAACCTCAGCCACTGAGAACCAAAGATTAGCCTTTGAGGGAAGATGGATTGTGTAGCCGGGAGGGTGGAGGCGGCAGGGGTGGCCTGGGTGTGGAAGCGTGGAGACCCAGGAGGCCACCGGCATCACACACCTCAGTCCTCCCTTCACGGACATCCTTCTTCAGCGGTGGCTCCCAAGGGCCTGATTCTTCACGCTGTGCCTGGATAGCCCACTCAGAGCAGGCGAGGAACCCTGGACGCATACCTCTCATTTTCACTGGTAGTGTTCTACGCACAGACTTCTCTTTGTTTTTGTCCACCAAAAGTTTTTTATTATTTTAAAATTAGGGAACCGACCTTGAATAGTAGGAATCAGAAACCTTATTTAAAAAAAAAAAAAAAAGGCCAGCTGGCTAACATTTCCGGAGTGCTCACTCACTCTGCTCCAGGTAATATTCTATGTATTGCATGTGGATTAACTCAGTGGATCTTTGAAACAGCCTTCTGGCCTAGTTCAGATTATTGCCCTCCTTTTAAAGATGAGGAGCAGGCATAGAAAGGCGAAGTCACTTGCCCACATGTATGCAGTAAGTTAACATAGAGCTGGAGTAGGAATTGAGTGGCCTGGTTTCACAGTCTGTTCCTTTTTTCTTTTTTTAAGTATGTTAGTATAGTCTTTACTTATGCATTCATTCATTCATTTATTTAATGGGGTACTGGGGATTGAACCCCGGACCTCATACATGCTAAGCATGCGCTCTACCACTGAGCTGTCCCCTCCCCCCCACACAGTCTGTTCTTAACCATTGTGCTGTTCTCTCCTAATTGGCAAATGATGAGCTTTGCATTGCAAATATTCTTTAAAATCTTAGTTTATCATTTGTTTGTTTATACCTCTACTCTCCAGCTATAGGTCCGTGCACACGCACACACACACACACACACACACACACACACACACAAGGGAGCAGTGTACCACTAGAGTTCCTTAGCCTCTATGTGTTTCTCAATAATCCCAGGGAGTAAAATGGGTGAAATCTCGCCTCTTTAACTTGCCTGGCATAAATAGTTACCTGCCCAAATGAAAAGCCTTGAGACAGGCTAACCCCCTGGTTTGTACCTGGTGGAACATATATCCACCTCAGTAGGCAGAGCAATGTTGCGAACCCAAGGAGATTGAGAGAAGCAATTTCAGAAAGTGTGTTTAATCTCCCCTTTTAGTCCCACACTTCGTGTCCTAATTTTCACCACCTACTCGCAATTCCCATTGTGTTCTGCCCTCTTTTTGGAAGAGATCCTTTCCTCCCTTTTTTCATCAGGCCTTTGCTGGGCTGGTGGGAGATCAACTCAATGCTTTCTTGTTTGTTTATCCAAAGGAGACAAGTGGAAAGGAGAAACAAGTATAAAACTTCTTGCCAAAAATTGAAGAAAACTAGGCAGGCAGCAGAGCTGAACTATTTGAGAACATGTCCAAACTCTCCCTGCCAAAATATTTCCATTGGGTTTTTTTGGTATATAGTTTAAATTGAAGTATAGTCAGTTTACATTGTGTCAATTTCTGGTGTACAGCGTAGGGTTTCAGTCATCCATCAATATACATATATTTGTTTCCATATTTTTCACCATAAATTACTACAAGATATTGAATATATTTCCCTGTGCTATACAGTGTAAACTTGTTTATCTGTTTTATATATAGTAGTTAGTATCTGCAAATCACGAACTCCCAGTTTATCCCTTTCTACACCCTTCCTCTGCCTCGGTAACCATAAGTTTGTTTTCTATGCCAGTGAGTCTATTTCTGTTTTGTAAATAAGATCATTTGTCTTTTTTTTTTAGATTCCACATATAAGTGATATCGTGTGGTATTTTTCTTTCTCTTTCTGGCTTACTTCACTTAGAATTACGTTCTCCAGGACCATCCATGTTGCTGCAAATGGCATTATTCTATTCTTAATGGCTGAGTAGTATTCCATTGTATAAATATACCACAACTTCTTTATCCAGTCATCTGTCGATGGACATTTAGGTTGCTTCCATGTCTTGGCTATTATAAATAGTGCTGGCTATGAACATTGGGGTGTATGTATCTTTTTGAATTAAGGTTCCTTCTGGATATATGCCCAGGAGTGGGATTGCTGGCTTATATGGTAAGTCTGTTTTTAGTCCTTTGAGGAATCTCCATACTGTTTTCCATAATGGCTGCACCAAACTACATTCCCACCAACAGTGTGGGAGGGTTCCATTTTCTCCATGCCCTCTCCAGCATTTATCCTTTGTGGACTTTTGAATGATGGTCATTCTGACAGGTATGAGGTGATACCTGATTATAGTTTTGATTTACATTTCTCTAATAATTTGCAATATTGAGTACTTTTTCATGTGCCTATTGGCTATTTGTATGTCTTCACTGGAGAATTGCTTGTTGAGGAGGTCTGCCCATTTTTGGGCTGGGGCTTTTTTATTATTAAGTTGTATGAGCTGTTTATATATTCTGGAAATTAAGCCCTTGTCAGTCTCATCTTTTGCAAATATTTTCTCCCATTCCATAGATTGTGAAATATTTCCAATGTAACAGTCCTGTTCTGTCTTGCTTTTACATCTAAGCCACTCACAGACACCTGCCCTTACCAGTTTCCTCAGTGGTAGTGTAGGGAGCTTCTGGCCAGAGCAAGGTGAAGTGCTCTCTCTTAGTGTGATGCAGTAACTCCCAAACAAGTCAGAGAGCTGTTTTTTAGTTGGTGTCTTCTCCTTTTCCCTCTTTAATGTAGGGAAAGGTTGGAGATTATAAAATTTATTGGTGGGGGGAGTTATTTGCGGGTGATGAAAGACTTTAAAAACCTGTTGTGCAGGCTTATTCAATGTATCCGAAGTCAACTGACTAATTGCTAATGTTTTGCTTGGTCCATATATATGCTCTTGTTAAACTTTAAAAATGGAATGGCTGACTTCTGAGAAATGACTCAGAAATCTCTGGAGGTGAGAAGTGTCTGTGTGTGGGGAAATGCCCAGGCCCCTCTCCTCGATATCTACTCCTGCACAGGGCAGCTCCCGGGACTGAGCTAGAAGCCTCCCTTCTCCCACACCTACTGTAGTTTTACACTTTTGGAGGCAAATACCTGAGTAGCTGTGGTATTATCTGGCAGTGTTTTCCAGCCAGTGTTACTTGAGTTGTTCTGCGTCTATAATTGCTTGTGCCTGGAACGGAGTTAGTTGTCTAAACCCTCTAGTAATGGTAGGGAGCATTCTGATCGTCAGGGTCCATGGACCTTTGTGTTCAGCTGATGCAGGGTGATGCCTCGTGTGATGCTGGCATCCGGGCACAGGCTGGCATCTTCGTCAGGGTGTCTTGTAGGAAGCAGAGGACTCCTGAGATACTTAATCTAAGCCACATTTCATGAATAATTGAATGAAAATGCATTTAGGGGGATTCACCATTTAATGTCATTCTACTGTGAATTCACCTTTACGGTCAAGTCTTACCCCTCAGTAACTAACTCCACGTCTCTACATGTCACGTGTTGTGGAAGGTGGGGTTCATGTGTGACTGCGAGTAGCTTCTCAAATTGAGCACCGTACCGTGAATGCAGAGCTGAAACTTGCTGATCATATGGGCAGAAGAGTATCTTGGTACAGTGTATCCGATTTTTATGGTAGCTGATTCTTAGCTGTAACTTTTCTGGAGAAATTTGTAGAAAACAAAGGAGGTCAGGAAGTATTGCTCCTTTTTGACAATTCCCTGAACATCCCCCTTTGCAGAGTTAATTGTTCCCTCCTGTAAGTGTATACCCCTAGCTTGTCACTTGTCATAACCTGAAATATACTGAGCCATGACCCTGTCTGTGTCCCCACTGAGTGTGACCCAGGACCCAGAGACTGGGACCTAGTGATCTGGGTGTCCCCTGACACCAGCACAACGGTGAACATATAGGAGGTAAACATGTGCTTGTTTTAGTGATTCTTTGAAGAAATTGACAGGTAAAGAGACGGCTAGTGAGAACATAGAAAGGCCAGATAGGGCACAGAGTTCATGAAGAACTAAAAGTAGGTCATGACCATTGGTACACTTACTGTTTCTAACTACTCCCATGGAGTTTGAGATTTTATCTATTTCTAAGTGTACTCAAAGGTCTGTAGTAACTTTGTAATTTTTTGTTCAAGAAATAATTGCATTGCTGGGTTAGAAATGAGTCGCTTAGCTCTTGGTGAATGCACCTGTCAACCACTCAGCATCTCCATTTCACTATAGTTGTGGTCCCTGTTTATCCCAGAATAAGAAGAACTTTTCTGGGCCATTTCCACAAAAATGCACTGCTAATGCAGCAGAGGGAAGAGATAAAATAAATTGATGATCCACACATAGATAGAACCTTGATATTTGACAGTTCTCACTGCAGGTCAGTAGGGCAGGGTGGGCTGACTGTTCAATAATTGGAACCATGACATTCAGTTGGTATAATGAGAAGGCAGTGGACCTCTAGCCCACACCAAAACCAAAAATCAATCCTAGGTAGACTAAGGATCTAAATGTGAAAAGCAGAGCCTTAAAGCTTTTAGTGAAAAATATGTAGGAGTCTGTTCTTACTTTCTTAGGGTAAAGAAGGATTTCTTAAACAACTTCATAAAGGGTGAATCATAAGGGGAAAGATTAATTTGACTACATTAATGTGAAAATCTTTTGTACATGGAAATGCATCATCCACAAAATGAAGCAATTGCTGCATTCAAGAAAAAGGTATTTGCAACTTCGTGTAACTGACAGAGGATCAGAAGAATTTCCAGAAATCAGTAAGAACAACCCAGTAGAGGACAAAGGCTAGGGGCAGGTAGCTCAAAGAAGACGAAATGCAAATGAGCAATAAACATGAAAGGTGCTTAGCCTCACTAGTCATCAGGAAAATGCAAATGAAAATGAAATGCCATTTCACACTCATCAGATTAGAGAAAGGCTTTGAAATTTGGTAACAGAAGCATTGGTGAAGATAGAGAGCCGTGGGTAGCTCTGATACATCGTGAACAGAAATGCAAATTGATCTAATCACCTTGGAGAACCATTTGGCAGCGGGTCCTAAAGTGTAAGATATGTTTCTAGGACTCAGCTACTAGCCACACCCTAGAGAAAATAACATGTTCATAGGGAAACATGAGAAAGAATTTTCAAGGCAGCGTTGTTTGTAATGCTGAAAAATTGAACATAGGAAAATGGATGAATACATGGTGCAATTTTAATGAAATGGAATACTCTACAGCAATGACAGTAACTAAAACTACAGGGATCAACATGAATAAATTTCACAGACATAATGTTGAGCACAAATAGCCAGTTGTGGAAGGAAATAATTTCCTGTGCTGACATTTATATAAAATGTACATATGTATAGAGTTAGTAACGTACTAGTATAATGACATGCAGAGGTGTTGTTAACATCAAATTTAGGGTTTTGTCCCAGCAGAGGAAACATAATCGAAATGGATCTGCGAAGTTCTTGTTATGGGTTATTTCTTATATTGAGTGTCAGAAATATTTCATATTAAAATGTGAGCAAAGAGAAGGAATACTTCTTAATTGAGAGATAGAAGTTAGGTTAAAGTTTAGTATACTAAATTCACATTGGCTCAAATTTTTGTTATAAATAAGTCCATTGTTGAACTGGACATGCTCTTCTTTTACGGAAATTCACTGATGGTCAGAATCAACTTCTTCATCTAAAGTACGCTTTAATTAGTCAGAAGTGCTCTCAACACTGTGGCTGCTCCTCATCTGTCAGAGCCGTCAGTGTCATTACTTGTCCTTTCTGTAAAATACGTTGCCCAGGGCCTGTTTGCCTCTGCCCCAGTCAGGCTATCATCTCTGTAAAGATACTCTCTTTCTCTTTCTTAGTTTTGACCTTCCCCTTACTAACTCGTAGTGGTTGGAATTCTGCTTGTTTCCAGCACTCTTCTGAGGATGCATCCTTTTCTACAGCTTTCTAAGTCCTTTACGTCCTTTAAGTCTGCAGGAATGCTGCCCTTTGCAGCTGCAGCCTGGACACCAGGTGAATGCACCTTTCCACTTGATCCAGTCTTTGTTTTGCATCTCTGCTCTGAGAGCACATTTGACAAGGAATCAAAACTAGGGAAGGCCTGCCCCGGGGTTCCCCCGCATGCTGACTGTGTGGCTTTGTAGCCGTCACTCAGTCCCTCTAAGCCTCGTTTCTCTTATCTCTAAGATAAGTTAGGGAGTTGGTTTTGATGACCTCTAAGGTGACCTTCGGGTCTGAAATTCTTGGTCTGCTAATTTTCCATCTGCAGAGAGGGAAGCACATGGGAGAGGAGTTAAGGGGAGAAGGCAGAAAGAGATGAAGAAAGGACAAAGGGATAAATAGAAGGGCTGAAGGGTGACTCATCCTGGTGAGATGGCAGCCGTCAGAGTGAAGGAAGAAACCTAAGAAATCCGGTTGTAAAAAGGAAGAGCCAGGTAAACTACTGAAGGAAGAAAGGAGTCTTGGTGAGGTCCCGAATTGGATGTATGGTGTTCTGAAGAAATGGGATGAAGACTGAGGAACGTGGGTGTCCACTGGGTGTCTTACCAAGTAAGGGTGATGGTGGAGGGGAGCATGGGGACCCAGTGATGGGAAGTGTGGGAGGTGGGGCCAACTTTGGAGCAAGAAATAGCTGAGATGTCAAAGGAAGGGTTGGAGCTTTGGGGCCGTGTTCTTATTTAAAAATACAGTAGGGAGGGCAGCAGTCAGTAAAACAGGTTAAAATAGGCAGATGGGGGCGATTTCCTTCCTTTGAGAAAATGACTGTAATTTGCTGCCTGGTGTTCCTGAGCCGTTGGGGACACTGCATGTGCCCGGGCACTGTGGGTCTTTGTTCTGGAGGAACAGGGACAGGCCTTCAGCTGGTATCAAAAAGGGATCATGAGCTCTGGTTACTTTAATGCCAGTCGATTTTAAACCCTGAATTGGTATAGTCTCCTACCCCTTACGATGAAATTGTATTTAAACAAACAGAAAGAACTTAAACAAGATGCCACTTGATACCCAGAAAGAAAGGATATTATATAGATTGAATTAAGCCAATGCTTGCTGGTATGTGTTTGCAAATACTGGAAAATTTTACTGAAATTACATTTGTTAGGCCATAACTATAAATTCCTTCACGGAGCTCACATTCTGCTGTAAGTACCTTATTAAACTGTTAAAGGGCCATCAAACAGATCCCTGGTGAAGCTGGGAAGATAGAGCTCACATCAGGTTTGCTTTGCTCAGTGGGATGAGAACAGTACTGATTGTTATTTTGCATGAGCTCTGGTATTGTACAGCATTGCATTAATTAAGTACTTCACAGATATTTCTTTGAATCCCGGCCATATCCTGGTGAGGGAAGTGGTGCTATTTCCACTCTACAGATAGGGGGTGAAAAATGAGGCTTAGGAAGATGATACAACTGGCCTCCTAAGTAGAAGTGACTGAAAGGCAGAACCTCTTTGAAACTGGGACTCTGACTCCAAAGCCAGGTTTATTAAGGACTGAGCCTTGCCTCTGGTGCCTGGTGTCTGTTGTGCCTTCAACAGTGTACCCCACGTGCCAGGTTTCTAGATGCCACCCTTGCCTCATCGCTGGAGGTGTCGGCATGCGCTGCGCTGCTGAGCTTGTGTTGCGTTTCTTGGAAACCAGTGAAACGCATTAGTGGGAAAAGACAGTCTCCAGTTAGGAACAGGCATTGCTTGGCAAACCCATCATAAAATAAAAAGCGAGATGTCTTAGGACGTTTGATACCGAAGGTGAGAAACTGTGGGGTGGCTGGAGCTTGAGGGATCTGGCACCGAGGGAGGGTTAGGGGATTGACTGGCAGGTGAAGAAGATGGAGGCGGGGCTTGTCGACCTCCCTTGGGAGCAGCGTGTCTCCACTGGGGTGAAGGTGTGGCTGGTTAATGGAATTTTTCCAATTCAAATAAAATATGGTGTGTTAGTCAGGGTTCTCCAGAGAAACAGAACCAAGAGGATGTATATAGATAAATAGGAAGAGATTTATTATGAATGGTTGGCTGGCTCGTTTATGGAGCCAATTGTGAAAGCTAGAAGCCTCAAGATCTATTATCTGCCAGCTGGAGCCAGGAAAGCAGGCAGTGAAGTTCCATTTAAAACCTGAGAAAAGGCCCAGGAACCAGGAGCACGGATGTCTGAGGGCAGGAAAAGACGGATGTCCCGGCCCAGGCGACAGCAGATTCAGCCTTCCTCCCCCTTCCTGTTCTGTTCAGGCCCTGGGCGGTTTGGATGACACCCACTGCCTGGGGGAGGGCGACCCGCTTCACCCGTCCACCAGTTCCAGTGCTTATGTCTTCCCCAGACACCCTCTCACAAGCATGCCCAGAAATGTTTCACCAGCTACCTGGGCATCCTTTCTCTTGGTCCAGTTGACATAAAGTGAACCATCACGCATGGCGAGCATTTTATTAAAAATGAAACAGAAAATAGCTAGGAATGTGCACTTACGCAGGAGCCTTGTGCTTCGTGCTCAGTAAACTAGAAAAAGAATAAACTATTACCAGCAAGGAAGTGTACAGCACAACCCTGAAGAATCACCTCATCTCTTTAGAAGCAATAAAGAGAAAACGTTAAGTAGTATTGATCAAACATTAAAAATAGTCACGGATTTTAATGAGTAAGTGTTTTTAAACTGTTAAAAAATTACAGATGAATTGTAAAGGATAGTCTTGCTGTTTTTCTAAAAATGGCCACATTTAACACACCTCTTTTAAAAACGAATTTCGTATACAAACAGCAGATATTTACATACCTTCCTACAGTGTGTTTTGGGTAGTGAAGTCCAAATTCTTGCTTTCTGAATACCAGGAGCAAGTACACATGTGAGTTTCCAGACTGGTTTCTGGTGCTTTTTGATATCTGGCTGCTGTTTGATGTTCTCTTTCCCTTAAATTGGAAAGACTGAGAGCTACACATAAGAACTTTTACAGTTTCTAGGTATCAAAATCTTGAGAAGCTAAACTTTTTTTTAAAGGTTTCCTTCCTCTTACCTTATTTATATTTCTCAGTAGGACACAAATGAAGCTTCTGTGGTGTTTGATTTGACCTAACTTACATCTGCTCACCTGAGTAGCTATTTTCCTTCTTATTACAAGCAGACTTTCAAAATTTCAGCTCTTGGGCACAGTAAGCAACTAAAGATTTATAAGAAATGAGCCCTGCTGTTACCCACTCACTCCGTCCTGAACTATGCACACATGCGTGCCTGGACACATGCACGCACCCCTCCCCCTTCTCCCACTGCTGTTTTTCCTAACAAGTATACATTTACTTATTTACCCAAATTGCTGTTTCACACCAAGAAAATGTAGGGTAGGACAGAGCCACAGATGTGAAGTATACTCACAGGTTTGTTAAAATCATGGTCGATCAGACAAAATCATTCCTTCTAGTTTCCAAGTAAGAACAAAATTTAACCTGAAGTACTAAGCAACGTGAGGGCAATTTGGTTTTTAAAAAAAATCCTGTTGAATCTTTCAGAAGAGAAGTAATTCTTCTTGAAAGGAGCCTGATATACTAAGTGAAAAATTCCAGAAATTAACAACTCATAAGTCTTAAATTGCTTGCTGTTCTGACTATCATGATAGCGTCTCATGCCCGTTGGCTCCGTTCCACCCGGGATTCCCAACCATCTCATGGTCTGCTCCTGACATCCAGTTGTCGATGTCGGTTGTCATGACTGGAGGACCCAGCGTCACCCAAAGCAGATGATCCTCCTTCCGTTCCTCATTTGGATGTATTGTCAGAAAGTCAAAAGTAGCCTAATGCTGCATCACAACGCTTACATCATTGACATCACTTCATCTGTCACATGGGCATTTTCTCATCTCTCACCATCACATAACTACTATATGTAAAATAGATAAACAACAAGGTCCTACTGTATAGCACAGGGAACTATATTCAATACCTTGCAATAGCCTGTAATGAAAAAGAATATGGAAAGGAATATATATGTGTGTGTGTAACCGAATCACTGTGTTGTACACGAGAATTTAACACAATATTGGAAACCAACTACACTTCAGTTAAAAAAAAGTGTGATGAATCCTAAAGGAAACTTAAAATTTGGTTTTGGGGTTTTTTTTTTGCATTTATTCATCAGTTGTTAAAACATTTGAAATGTTTTCATGAAGTGGGAAGTAAAACCCCACACATTTCTGCCAGTGTATTTGTCATAGGGTAATCTTCCCTTTCCTAGAAACCTTTCTTCCTTCTCTTTAATATGATCTACTAGTGACTCTATCATGCACCCATGTCAGGATGAGATTTGATAATGAGGTTATTTTAAGCATCGGAGGCAGAAATTGCCCCGAAAGTACGTGTTTTCTGAGTGAGCCTGTGCCTAAGGAAAAGGCAGCCAACACGGACAGCCCTGACACATCTCATGCTGAGCAGCGGGTCTTGGGAAGGACAGTCAGAGGCCAGGGTGTGTGACACCACCTCGGCTGTCACAGCAACAGCAGGGATCTCATCTCTCAGCAGGGATCACACTTGGATTCAGAGCCCCCTCTCTCCTTCCCCTTGGGGCAGCTTAAGCTTTGAAATCAGAAAGCAGGCGATACTTCGTAATGCAGTTGGGGGCAAGTTCCTTTCTTTCAAACTCTTACTTTAGAATAAAATCAAAACCTAATATTTAGACCCGATATTTGCCAATCAGTATTCCCATGGGAGGTATGATTTTTGCTTTCCTCTGTATGTGAAAGTCAGTGGTGTTCCAGGGCAAGAATGTGCTGTCACGGGAGAGAAGGCAGGACCAGAATGATGGATATCATAGTCTCTGTGTTATAATAAAGCATTTGTATTGAATAGATAAATCCTTAGTCTTCAGCGGTTTGATGGATTGCCAATTCTAGAGGACTTCATCAAATGAAACTTTTCCTTTCTTTCATTTCACCAACTAAATAAGATTTCCTGTTGGTTAGACATCCATGCCTACAGTTTTTTTGTTTGATTGGGTTTTTTAAAAGAAATAATCACATCATTTTAAAAAATTAAATGTTTCCATGATTCTTAGAAGTATCAGTGACTTCCTCGCATCATGAACACCCCATAATTCCAACTCCTTTGACAGTGACTGTAGGTTAGTATTGACACAATTTAAATAAAACCTTTAGGGGTCATTCCTTTGTCCCCTTATCTCTATCTACTTTTTTTTTTTAAAGAATAACTTTATTGATATATAAGTCATAGACCATGGAGTTCTCCTATTTAGAGTGTATAATTCAGTATTTTATATATTCACAGACTTATGAAAATATCACTGTCTCTTCAAAACTGTTTATCACACCCCCTCTACCCTGCAAAAATTACCCCTTAACAGACGCTCTTCACTCCCTGCCCCACCCCCATCCCCTGACAACCAGTAATTTACTTTCTGTCTCTGTGGATTTACCTACACTGGACATTTCATATAAGTGGAATGATACAGTCTTTTGGACTGGCTTCTTTGATTTAGCATAATGTTTTAAAAGTTCATCCATGTTGGAGCATGTATCAGTATTTCAATTCTTTTTATTGCTGAATACTATTCTATGGTATGAATATAGCTCAACTTGTCTATTAATTCATCAGTTGATGGACAGTTTGATTCAGTGATAGGCAGCATAATGGTACCCAAGGATGTCCACGTCCTTACTCCCAGACCCTGGCATGGCAAAAAGGACTTTGTAAATGTGGTTAAGGTTTAGGACCTTGTGAGATGAGGTTATCCTGGATTGGCTGACTAATCACATGAGTCCTTCAAAGTGGAGAGCCTTTCATGTCTTTGATCAAAGGAGGTGTGACTATGGGAAAAGAGACAAAGAGATGCAATATTGCTGCCTGTGAAGACAGAGAAAGGAAAATTCCATGAGCCATGGAATATGGGTGGATTCCTAGAAAAAGCAAGGAAATGAATTCTTCCAAAGTGCTTCCAGAAATGAGTGAGACCTAGCCTGTACTGAATTTGCTGTGTTTTAAGGCATTAAGTTTGTGGTAATTTGTCACAGCAGCAATGGAAAACTCATGTAGGGTTGTTTCCACTTTGGGGACCAGGGCTGCTATGAACATTTGTGGATACAAGTATTTGTGAGGGCACACACGTCTTCATTTTTCTTGAGTCTCTACCTAGGAGTGGAATGGCTGGATCAAATGGTAACTGTACGCATGCCATTGTAAGGAACTGCTACACAATTTTCCAAAGTGGCTGCACCATTTTACTTTCCCATCAACACAGATTTCCACTTCTCTGCCTCCTTGCTAATGCTTCTTATTATCCGTCCTTTTGATTGTAGTCATCCTAGTGGTTGTCACGTGGTACTTTGTTACAGTTTTGATTTGTATTTTCCAAATGACTACTAATGTTGAATATCTTTTCATCTGCTCCTCAGCCATTTGTGCATCTTTGTAGAAATGTCTATTCAAATCTTTTGTTCATTTTTAAAATCAGGTTGTCTTTTTATTGTTTAAGTTGTTCTTTATATTCTGGATTGCAAATCCCTTATTAGATGCATGGTCAGCAGATATTTGCTCCCAGTCTCTAAGTTGCCTTCTCACCTTATTGATGGTGACCTTTAGCCTGAAATGTTTTCACTTTGATGAAGTCCAATTTATTTTTCCTTTTACCGCTTGGGCTTTTAATGTCTTATCTAAGAAACTATGGCTTAATCCAAGGTCACAAAGATTTTGAAAGTATTACCTCTTACATTGATGTCTGTGATCCGTGTGGAGTTAGTTTTTGTGCAGGGTGTGGGTAAGTGTCCAGCTCCATTCTTTTGCATGTGAGTATCCAGTTTGTCCAGCGCTTAGATACAATTAATTTTTAATTGGAAATGTTAACCCCTAGAGCTTATCTGCAGGTGTTCAGGATGCTGCTGGTGCTTGGGGGAGGCTGCTGCTGCTGGGCTCCATGTTTGGAACTTGCTGTGCAGGTGACAGCCTTTTCTCTCAGGCTTCAGTAAAGACCATATGATGAGCCTCCTGTTCCCAGATAGGTTGCAATGTCTTGTCAAAATGTGTGCATAATATAGGAAATCAGACACATTTTGCCTACCTCATCCTTTGACCTTTTCCTCTAGTTTTTGTTTCATTTCTGGTAGTATTGGATTTTTTCTACAAAATCATCATGTGAGTTGCCATGATCAGGAAGCATGTCAAAAAAAAGGATTTTTTAGTATTATCTTTCCCTCACTAACTTAGAATTGTTTTAACTCCTTCACCCCCTGGAAATTTTCAAGTGCACCAAGGACCTAAATGCATTTTTTTCCTTCTCCTTTGGTTTTCTTATACTCTGCTTCCTGTACAGAGATGGATTTTTCTCAGCTATTCCTAAACCATAGGATTGCACTGTTTCATCCCTAGTTTGTCCACGATAGGACGTCCCTGGAAAGTAACTATGGTCTAGGAATGGTCATGTTTGTGTCCAGGAGTTAACAACTACCTCTAATTCCTAAGCTGGAGAGATCCTTATTCAGGAAAGGACTGGTTCCCTAAAGCAATGCTTCTCAAACTTGAATGTGTGTGCAAATCTCTGGGGGATCTTATTAAAATGAATTCTAATTCAGTATGTCTGGGTAGAGCCTGAGGTTCTGCATTCAGTCCACGCACAATCTCCCAGGGGTACTGAAGCTATTGGTCCACAGACCAATTTTGAAGAGTAATGGCTCCCCCGGGAACCCAGATATTAGGGGGAATTCAGGAACTGGTAAAATTGGAGGCATTTAAATCTAGACCCTGAGTTTTCCCTTAAGTTTTCTGGAAACCAAAACAAATTTTTGTTTGTTTCCAAGAAAAATGGAGAAAGTGTATTTCTTAACAGAATTTAAAACCGTTCTGACAGATGTAATACACGAAATGTGCTGTGTCAACTTGTCTTACCCCTGTTCTCTTCATTCATTTACATTACCTGCCTAGACTCTCAAAACAAAAAAATTTTTCATAAAACAAAATACTCTCCCACACCCTTCAAAACAAGCCTGTTCCAGATAAACTCCAGCAGCTGTAGAAAGGAGGTAGAAATTAAATTTCTTGAAGAAATGAAAATTTGCCTTAGGACAATCAGAAATTTTGCTGTGGCTAGTTACATCATTACAAAGCTTGGATGTATATGCTCCAGGTGGTGTCAGAATGACATCTCTGGTCTTGTGGTAGATTATCCCCATCATGGCTTGGAAAGGTGTTACTTGATTTGTGCTTTAAGAACAGTGCCCAACTGGCTGTTTTACTAATAGACTTCCCCAGGTGATTTAAGAATGAAGTGGGGATAAGAGTTGGATCCCTATAATTGGTCTGTTTTCTTTTTTCTTAGTTCAGTAAAGCTTTCATAGCAATTTAGGCAGACATCATCTGATTCCTTTATCATGAAACTCATATCTACCCCAAATCCAAGGGTGGGAGACCTTGTATGTTACCCTTCTGGGGAATGATTTTACCTTAATTCATACAGTGAAAGGCTGGTCTCTCTCTGGCCAGGGCGTATATCTTAACTATTAGAGTTAGTCAGTTTTTGCTGGTAGTTACTTCAAAATCAAAGTTATAACTGCCTTAACTATCATAGTTAAAATAGTGACTTTTTAAAAAAGACATGCATCTGTCTGCTGAATGCTATTAAGAAACCAATTTTGAAATGTCAGTGAATTTCTGGAAGTACAAACCACATTTCTGGTTCTTTTATGACCATTGGAATTTTCCTTTAGATTCACAGTTGATCCATTTGTGTTACGTAAAACTTAGTTCAGGAAGGGAAAGGAGGAGAGATTGATTGACTGACTCACTGACTCATTTGTTACTCCACCATCACCTGATTAAGATTATTTTTCTTGAACCTGGATTAGAACTACAGTCATCCCGTGGTATCTGCATGCAGTTGGTTCCAGGAGCCCCTGCAGATACTAAAATCCACAGATGCTCACGTCCCTTATATAAAATGGTGAAGAACAATGAATACAGTCAACCCTCTGTATCCACGGGTTTCACATTAGTGGATACAGAGGGCCGGCTGTGGTTTTATGTGGCTGTGGGTGGGCATATTGATTGGAAAGGGGGAGAAAAAAGATGGTTGGTTTGTATAAATGTACCAAGACTTCATAGTGTATGTGAATTTCTGTAACTTAAAAAAAAAAGTCTTTATAACTTAGCTTCTTCACTAGAAGGATGAAGCAAGTTAAAAATTTGTATGTCCCCCTATTTAAAAGTCCAAATGATTTATATAATGTGTTGGGGCTTTTTTTTTTTAAGTTACGGGGTTTTTTGGAGAGGGTAGGTAATTAAGTTTATTTATTTACTTTTGATGGAGGTACTGGGGATTGAACCCAGGACCTCCTGCATGCTAAGCATGCGCTCTGCCACTGAGCTATACCCTCCCCTACTTAATGTGTTGTTTTTGATAAGAGCCAGCGCCTTACTATGACTGGCTTGGAATGAAATACAACTGTAATAGTAATCATAATAGTAATACCTAATAGGGATAGTGGCTGTGGTTCCATTGTTTTAGCTGTGAAGGAATCCAAGCTCCAGCATGTGTGTGTGTTTGTATGTCTGGGTAACTCAGTGCACCATCTGCTTGGCTTTTGAAAACTTCACTTCTAATACTCGCTGTAGGAATTACATCAGAGTATGGTTCTCAACCATCATTGAAAGAATTTGCAATGCCCTGTCATTTGTGCTCTTATCTCAATATAGTCATTTTTGTTCTATCTCAATGCTGAAGTATTTACAGGAATGCTGGGAGCTCCAAGCCTGACCTCTGCAGGCAGTAATGACGTGAAATGCAGTGGCATCCTTTTGTTAGGCTCTGAGAAACATGACAAATTGCCCTCATCCATGATATTCCCATCTCTCCTCCTTGAAAAAGACAGTGTTGACCCGAGCCTTGTGATAAATAATTTCTGGCAATAATGGGGAAAGCTGAGGGATGGTCATGTTTTGCTTTGCAGCCATCCCGCTGCCTGGTACTTACATTCGAAACAGTTAAGGAAATAATTTTCTGAAAATGAGTAAAAATTCTTAAGCTAAGAGCTATGCCTGTGGACATGGTTGAGTGAAATACTGAAATGCCAAGCAAATACTGAAATATGCCAAAGCAAGCTCATAGATCTTGATGCCTCGTTGCAAACCTCCATCAGTGAATTATATGCAGACCATCCTTTGAATGTACATTTTAAATGCAAAAGATAAGAAAAGGAAAGAGTCTTCATGACAACTCATACAAGATTGTGGAAGAGATAGACATCGCAGATAGCCACCAGAGTCCCTGGCAGGGATGTGAGAGGCTGATGCAGGATAATTCCACGTGGTTTGTTGTTTTAACACTTAATCTTCATTAGGAGTGTATTTTTGATATAGTCTACAAGAAACTGTTTGTGTTTATCTATAACATCAGCCTCTTTCATTCTGGAACCACATGGTCTTTAAAGTGGGGAAAGAAAGGGATGGATAGCTTCTTTAGAAAGGGGGAGGACAATGCAGTCAGCCTGTCTTTCAAGATGTATAGTTGTCATGAGTTTGTAGATTTTTCTTCCATTCACTTCTTAAGGACAATACAAAAAAAAAAAATCATTGCATTAGCTGCGAAAAAACAAAGGGAAACAAAAAGCTCAGCATTCGACTCTCCAGTTAAGATGCAGATCTCACATCTCAGTCTTCTGATTGAGAGTATATTAAATGATACTATAAATACTGCAGAGGTACTAGTCTATTGTACTGAAAAATGAAGGATCAAGGAAAACTCTAAAATATTTCTTGTGACCAAAACTTGGAAGAGAGTGCTGGAAGGACAAATGATTAATTAGAAAAATATTAACCTCAGCCACCAGAAGGTGCCTGTAAGATCAAATCCATGAGAAATTAATTTTAAATAACTTCATTTTTTTGCATCACAGTGGCATATTTTCTGATACCAGCTTTACTGTCTGTTACCAAATGACAGTGAAATATGATGCATAATTTAAGGCTCAGTAAATCCCAGTAACCCTGAGCAGCTAAAGGAAGAATGACATGTTGACATCAAACAAAGAGCGCAGCAGCAGAGAGGGAAGGACCACGCTGCCTGTTGGCTGCAGTGTCTCTTGAATCCTTCCCTGCATCAAATCCCTTCCCTGGAGAAGGAACAATGTTTTTCCCTGTCCTGGCGACCTCTTTATCCCATTTCCACTTCCTTGGTGGCGCTTTTTGGAGATTGGTACGATGTGAAACAAGACAGCAGACTGTTTTCAGGGACCGAAAAGATTTCATCACTCATTGTTTTCAACAGATGCCTTTAAAACACCAGGTTAAACGGAGAAATTTCAGACTATAGCAAAGCAATTCACTTTTCAAATTGACTTTAAAAATTTTTAAATGAAGACTAATTGCCTTAATAGACTTTCCTGTCCTTCCTCTCAGCATACCCGTGAACTAGAGTTCTAAACGAGGTCAGTCATGCTTTTCTAAAAGTAGCCCAGGAAATGCACAAAGATGACCTATTCTTTTTAAAGTGGTGTTCGTCTCCTGTTTCCAGGACTGTGGCCCCTTAGCACGGAGGGAATAATTGCTTTTTGGCCAGTGAAGAATTGAGTGACTGTAATAGTCGAGCTACTTCTTTTTGTTGGAACCGCCTCAATGGACACTTTGCTGTGCAACATCTTTTAAGATAGTTTGAGTTTCAGACCCTTTAGTGATTCTGCGCATCACTCCCTCATTACACCCATCTCCTGGCAGTGTAGCTGTTTGCAGCATTAAGACTGGGCACATAACTCAGGATAGCAAAGAAAAAATTGTCTAAGAAAAAGAGCTCAAACTCCAATGAATCTAGTGCTAACTTCTCAAAATAGCTGTGTGATGAAGGACCCATTTTTAAATTTCTAGTCTGCTTGGGCCCACGCTTTAGTAAATGGGGTCAAAATGAATTGGTAGAAAAACGAAATGAGAAAAGACAAGTCCCCATTTTTAAAAAAAAAAAAGTATTATTAGATTCAACAGTCATAAAATTACTTGGTCCCAGTTCTACAGTAGTTTCTGAATGCCATTTCTCAATTTCTTCTCTTACTGCAGAACAGGACCAGATTGCACAGCGCACCCTCTGAGTAGCTCTAATCTCACGCACTCACCCTCACTCACTTGTACCCAGCGCCATTCCAAGTCATCTTATTCTTTTAATAAATTGTAGTTTAAACCTTTAGGTAAACTGTGTGCTTAAGACAAGGCCGTGTGATTTTTAAATAGATGGAAGTACATCTAAATTGCAAACTCGAACACATTGTTAGTCATGGAAGATTTGAACAATTATTTGGCAACCGCTAGTTGCTGCATGTAACATTTCTTTGGCATCATTTCCTATCACCCATTATAAATCTCACCGGCCACTTCTCCCTATTAAAAATACCAAAGAGTGCTACCAAGTGACTTTCAAATATATCCATCTAGATACCTTTCATATCTTAACAATTTTTTTAAAAATCTTGAATTATTTCACTGGGAAAATCTAATCTGGGACCTTAGTTTTGTTAAAATTACTTTTAAGACTATAGAAAAATAATCACATTCAATTCTAATCTCACTCATATCTCAAGCAGTTAAAAAAAATGTTTGAGTTCCATGAATTCCTTGTTCAGATTGAGTACACAGAAATAGAACATTACTTATGCAGAATGCCAGCTTGATGGACCTCGCATACCAAAGAGAGACTGCCTGCCCTTGGTGGTTAGGTGAGCTTCTCTATTATTCCCAGTGCACAGGGTACTAAAGTTTAACATGGAAAGAACTCAAGGGGATGCATTTGGTATCTTGCAGTATTTGGAAGGCTGCCACATAGAAAGGAAGGTTGAGTTGCTCTCCATGACTGGAGAGCACACAGCCCTGTGGGTAGAAGTCAACAGAGAGGCTGATTTCAATTAAATGAGGGGTTTTCAAACATGCACACACATGTTTAGAGGGAGACAAGGAGGAACTGAAGAACTCTCCTGGTCTTTCTCAGCTATGTGAGGTCCTGTGCAGCAGAGGAGGCTGCTGGGGTGAGCATGAGAATAGAATGAAAGTTTGGAATACTCATTCCGAGAAATGGAAGAAGGCCTTGCCAGTGGAGGAAAGGTGGCCAAGCAGCACTGCCAGGCACATGGCTGACTGTTGGGCTATTGGAGAACGGTACCTACCCTCTGCTACAGACTGGTCTGGATGACTGTTCAGGTGTTTTCCATCCCTGAGAAGCTGAGATAGCAGATTCTGGTATTGCAGTGGAGACGTCCTACTGCTTGCTTGCTTGCTTCCTTCCCTCCTTCCTTCCTTCCTTCCTTCATTCCTTCCTATCCCTCCCCATTATGAAATGGCTTAAGCCTATAGAAAAGTACCAGATTTAACATTTTGCCATATTTTTTCCATCTCCCTCTGTCTTTCTCTTTTTTTGGTGTTATGGGTACAGCTAAAGCCTTATCACCACCACTGCACTCTTTTCCCTTCTTTCCTTCTCGGAAGTGGCCACTGAATTGTTCAGAAACTCTTGACGGTCTGTTGCGAGATTCCGGTTGTGAGGAATTTTATTTGTACTTTCTGACTGTTGCACAACCAAGGCAATTCTGAGTGGTGCTGGTTTTTTAACATCTCTGGTACGAGCAATACAGATAGAAGTAGAAGCTTTGAAGGCTGTGCTGAAATCGATGTTGTTAAAATCAGCCTCTTGTAGCTAATTATCATATCTCTGTGTTCTCCAGCCCTGTGATCTGCTAACTTATACGCAGTTGTGAGTTGCGAGGTTTACTCTGATTAAAGACACAGATTTTAATAGTCACCTGATGGTGGACAGACCAGAAGGGACTAGAAGATGATCATCGTAATACATTCATTCATACAATTACTTTATTCACTTATTTCCTCCATTTATTAGATCAGTGTTTGAGGGGCACACTCGATGTCAGCCACTGTGCTAGGCATCAGGGATACCAGGGAACAGCATAGAATTCCCTGCTTTCATACAGTTGACAATCTAGTTATGAGAAGACTGAAAAACAAACATGTCAGATGGAGAGGAAATAGGTTCTTTGGAGAACTATAAAACAGGGTAGGTGAAAAAGCAGTGTGGGTTGGGAGGCAGGGGCCGCCATTGTATTTGGGTAGTCGATGAAGACCTCTCTAATACGGTGCCATGTGAGCAGTAGCCTCCTTTAAAGAAATGAGGGACAGGTTGTGGGTATCGAGGGAAGCCTGTTCTAGGGATCAGCAAGTGGAGGGATGTTTCTGTGGAAGGGTGCTCTGTGTGGGGATGCGGCGAGGCAGTGTGGGTGACTGAGGTGAACTGAGGACGAGCCACTGGAGATGTGATCAGAGATCACAGTTGCTCCTCAAAACAGTGCTGTGGTGGAGCTAGGCCAGTTGTTATTATGCCCATTTTTTGGTTTATTTTCAATTCTTATTTTTTATTGAACTATAGTAGATTTATAATGTTAGTTTCAGGTATATAGCAAAGTTATACGTATGCATACATGTTTTTTGTTTTTCAGATTCTTTTCCATTACAGCTCATTACAAGAAATTGAATACAGTTCCCTGTGCTATACAGTAGGTCCTTGTAGTTTATCTATTTTATATACAGTAATGTATATCTGTTAATCCCAAACACCTAATCTGTCCCTCCCCTCCATTCTCTCCTGGTAACCACAGTTTGTTTTCTGTGTCTCTTTCTGGTTTGTAAATAAAATTTGAATTTTTTTTTACATTCCACATATAAGTGATATCATATGATAGATATTTGTCATATCTGTGACTTACTTCACTCAATATGATCATCTCTCATCCATCCATGTTGCTGCACATGGCATTATTTCATTCATTTTTATGTATTATGCCCATTTTTTACATGTGAGGAAACTAAGACCTAAATAGGGGGCTCATTCAAGGTCACCCTTGCTGGTTGATGACAGGACCAGGACGGGCTTGCCTCCTGGATTCCAAAACATGGCTCTTCTTGTGCCACAGCTTCAGCTTTAAAGTACTCAGACATGGTCTGGTCTTGCCTTTATAACTCATTCTTTGGTCAATCTTTGGTAAAATCCCTGGACCTCAGTTCCCGCATCTATAAAATGATGGAAATTAGATTCAGGGTTGTTGTAAGATCCAAGCGGGAGAACATAGATGGGGCCCCATGGACTGCGATGCTCTGCACATGGTGTGCTGCTGGAGCTGGCCGGTGCCAGTGGCCAGGTTCCTGATGGGCAGTCCTGGAGCTTGTAAACTGACCTTATTCAAGGTCAAACCTGCGTAACCAGTGCAGAGCACTTTTGGTTCTATAGATGCCCCCTTATTCTGGTTTTCTGGGAATCTTAGACATAAATTTCAGTGCAGGTTCTAACAAATTGAGAAATACTTCAGTGACTCTGCATCTCTTTTCCTGCTTGTCCCTAAAGATAACACAGAAATGTAAATATGGTTTGATGTATTTAATTGGCACAGATTCGACTACTGTGTATTTTACCTGTTTCTATTTTAAGTGCATTTTCCTTTGTGATATCTTGTTTCCTTTTATGTTCTGCCAAATCCCATTAATTTGTCCTTGAGCTGTGTAATCTAGAGTTAGCTGCTCAGGGTGGCGGGATTTGCCCAAAGTGAAACCTGGCTGCCAGGAGTGATGAGCTCCTTTCTGCCAGGGCCGCAGCTCAGCCCAGCCTCTCACTCCTCCGGGGCTCCTCGATCTCCCCAGGGCAGCTGTCGGCCTCACAGGCTTGGTACAGCCTGCACCTTCCAGAGGAACCCCAGGTCTGGCTAGTCTTAGCAAGGGAAGGACCATTTGTGGAGGCAGCCCTGAGAAAGGGCTTTCCAGGCAGAAAGGACAAAAATGATGCAATTCAAGGACCAAAGAAAGGTCAGTGTGGCCAGAGCATAGTTGGGATGGAGAAGAAATGAGACTGTGGTGGGAGGAGGGTCCAGATCCCACAAGGCCTTGTCAGCAACAGTATGGAGCTTAGATTTTATCATATAGATGTTGAGATGTGGGGACAGTTTTTAAGCAAAGACATGACATGATATGTTTTACATTCCTGCTACCATGAAGACAAATGGGGTCATAGTGCACACCACTAGGCAGCTGGTGCAGAGGTTCTGTTGAGATATGACTGGCAGTGGCCAATTGGAAGCCACAAAAGTGGTGGGAGGTGTTGGATTCAGGATGTATGTTGAGATGGCACTAACAAGTCTTGATAATGGGTTGACTTGGGAAAGAAGGTTAGGAAAAGAATGGAATCAAGGGTATAATGCCCAGTGTTTTGGTGTAAGCAACTGAGTAAATTGGTGATACCACTTCCTGTAAAGGTGAAATACTCCAGGGCATGCGGACTAGGAAAGATTGGGAGAGGGAGGAGGTAGTGAATCAATGGTGCTGTTCGGCAATGTTGTGTTTGAGAGACCTGTGATAGTCCCGAGTGGGACTGTGGGGTTGGAGGGCGCCATCCAGAGCTCAGGGAGGAGATGTAGACTGGAAATACAGACTTGGGATGCATTAGCATTGAAGTGATGTCCAAAACAATCCACTGGATGGTTGAGATCACATAGGAAGGGAGTGTGGTCAAGACAGAGACCTGGGATGCTCCAACACTTAGAGATCTGACAGAGGAGGAAGAGTCAGAAGAAGGAGCAGAAGGACGCAGACTCCAAAATGAGTGGAAACAAAGGATTTGGTAACATTTTTTCAAAGAGGGAATAATATCAGGGTCTTTTTCATGGGAAGAATGTTATTGGTATAATTTCTTCAAGTTCAAGAATAATTCACAGTGACTATCTTGTTTTACTTTTTAATTAAAAATTAATTAATTAATTTAAAACTAATTAAATTAAAATTAAAATATGATACATTTTCATTCTTTTTTTTAAGTTGAAGTGTAGCTGGTTTACCATGCTAGTTTCAGATGTACAGCAAAGCCATTCAGTTATACATACACATATATGTGCTCATATATTTTCAGATTCTTTCCCATTATAGCATATTACAAGAAACTGAATATAGTTCCCTGTGCTCTACAGTAGGTCTTTGTTGTTTATCTACTGTGTATATAGTAGTGTGTATCTGTTAATCCCAAACTTCAAATTTATCGTTCCTCCCTCTTCCCCTTTGATAACCATAGTTTGTTTTCTATGTCTGTGAATCTACTTCTGGTTTGTAAATAAAATTTGTATCTTTTTTTAGATTCTACGTATAATTGCTATCATAGGATATTTGTCTTTCTCCGTCTGACTTAAAACATTAAAAATATAAACTAGAGAGAGGAAGAGAAATCACTTAAAATTTGAAGATTCTTAGACATTTCAATTTCAAATGCTAACATTTTGGTGTGTTTTTCTAATCATTCCTAATGCTTCCAAGGTATTTTATATAATTGAGGTGACATTACATAGATATAGACAGCTATTATAATGGAAGTGAGTTCTCATGTTATAAATTTTTAAATAAAATGTTAATTCCTGCAAATATATTTTTAAACTTTTAAAAAATGTTTCCAAATATGTATCTTTGCTATTCTTGAGAAGTTCCTGATTTTTTCATTTTTTTTTTCTTGGGGGAAAAAGTGAAGTAGACCACTCATCTCCTTGAGCTAGTATCTCCCTACTATATATCAATTGACTGCACAGAAAAAGTAAAGCCAGTCAAACTGCCTGCTTAGAGATTTGGCTTAGCAAGATACCCTCTAGTGAGGGACATGAAAACCTTGTGATTCCGTGCTAGCCTTCAATTTTTCTGTAGCCCTTCAATTAAACCTTGTCACGAATGCTCCATTTTCAGATTAGATTTTATAACAAAACAGTCCTTTAAAATATCCAGTCCAATGACTTAAAAAATAAAATGGCTGACAAAAAGGGGAAATACTGCTGAAATATTCAGTGTTCTGAATTTGGAATTCTTCACACCAGAAAGCTAAATGTACTTTCTGCTCAAGATCATCATCAGTGGCAGTTGAGACAGTGGCTGGTTCTGACCTGATGATTGGATTGCTGTGTGTAAAAATCATTAAAATGGCCTCAAAAAGACAGACTAAGTCAAAGGTACGCCCATACACATACCTGATTTAAAAGTGTTCTGTGTATTGTGGAATATCAGGGGCAATTTATAAGCAAATTGAAAAGTAACATGATACTCATTTTATGGTAGTAAGGTTTGAACTGAGAAGCTGTCTAAATAAAAGGATGAGAGAATTGTCACTCGTGGACTTTCTAAAGAAAATCTGATTATTTGGGACTATGGAAATACATCTTTAATCAAGATGCATTCACCTTTTAGGGAAATTGTATGATGAGGAAATGATAATTAGAAATAGTTGATGAGTGTTCTGTGTGTAGGTGTGCAATGTGTGCATTCCTTTTTTGCTACTCCAGGTTTTTACTCTCAGGTTTCCATGACTGCTACTTGTGACAAGGGATCCAAGGATGTCTGTGGCCCATGCTTTCATCTCCCCTTGCACATTGGCACCATCTTCTACAAAAAGCGTGTGTGCGTGTGCACAGGTGTGGGAGCATGAGGCTACGTGAGCTCCGACCACCAGCAGACCCTCTGTTGTCCTTCCAAGGTTTTCTTTAGGAACTGACAGATTAAAAAGTCTCCAGTATTTATTTGTTGGAGTAAGTGAAAAACAATGATGTAGAAACAAAAGTGAGTCCAGCTGGGAGGGGATCGCCTGACGTGTGGAACTGGAGTGAGACAGCTAGCCTCACAGGTTGTCTTCCTCCTTTGGCAGTTTTGCTCCATAGGTCACGGAGCCAGAGGTGCCATGCTGTTTGTAGATCAGAACAGCAGACTTCCTGTAGCTTCTCAAGGCTTTCCTCCGTAGACAGGGGCAGGATTGCAGAAGACCAGAACCCTAGGGCGGGGAGCACACAGCAGGGTTCAGATTTCAGCAAACATGCATTGAATGTCAGTTGCATCCCAGGCTCTGGGGATCACTCTCTTATGTTCCCCATGTCAGATGGCACTCCTCTACAGAGACATCACTACCCCATTTAACCGATGAGGAATCTGAAGCTTAAACAGTGTAAATAACTTGACAGGCCACTTTGTGTTAAAGGTAAGACTGAAATTTGAACCCAAGCCTCCAGACGTTTAAACCACCAGAGGGACTTTGAAATAAATAGCCCCAAAGAATACATGGTTAAGTCTTAATCCTGTTTGAGATGGTTTCTCATTTGTCCCTTTTCTTCTTTTCTTTTTTCTTAAATTTATTGAAGTGTACTTGGCTTATGATACTATATTTAGTTTCAGGTGTACAACATAGTGATTTTTATATTTTTATAGATTAGGTGGTCTACAGAGTTATTATAAAATATTGACTATATTCCCAGTGCTGTACATTACATCCCTGTGGCTTAGTTATTTTATAACTGCTTGTTTGTACCTCTTTTTTTCCTCATTGTATTTTTTATTGAAGAATAGTTGACATACAATATTATACAGCATAGTGATTCACAGTTTTAAAGGTTATACTCCATTTATGTGTATTATGAAATACTGGTTACATACGCTGTGTGGTACAATGTATCCTCATAGCTTATTTTATACATAACAGTTTATACTTTTTTTAACATTTTTTATTGATTTATAATCAGTTTACAATGTTGTGTCAAATTCCAGTGTAGAGCACAATTTTTCAGTTATATATGAACATACATATATTCATTGTCACATTTTTTTCTCTGCGAGCTACCATAAGATCTTGCATATATTTCCCTGTGCTATACAGTATAATCTTGTTTATCTAGTCTAGATTTTGAAATCCCAGTCCCTTCCCACCCCCCGTCCCCCTGGCAACCACAAGTTTGTATTCTATGTCTATGAGTCTGTTTCTGTTTTGTATTTTTGTTTTTTTTAGATTCCACATATGAGCGATCTCATGTAGTATTTTTCTTTCTCTTTCTGGCTTACTTCACTTAGAATAACATTCTCCAGTAACATCCATGTTGCTGCAAATGGCGTTATGTTGTCGGTTTTTATGGCTGAATAGTATTCCATTGTATAAATATACCACATCTTCTTTATCCAGTCATCTGTTGATGTACATTTAGCCTGTCTCCATGTCTTGGCTATTGTAAATAGTGCTGCTATGAACATTGGGGTGCAGGTGTCTTTTTGAAGTAGGGTTCCTTCTGGACATATGCCCAGGAGCAGGATGACTGGGTCATATGGTAAGTCTATTCCTAGTCTTTTGAGGAATCTCCATACTGTTTTCCACAGTGGCTGCACCAAACTGCATTCCCACCAGCAGTGTAGGAGGGTTCCCTTTTGTCCACAGCCTCTCCAACATTTGTCATTTGTGGACTTTTGAATGATGGCCATTCTGACTGGTAATAGTTTATACTCTTAATCCCCTAACTCTGTCTGGTCCCTCTCCCTTCCCCCTTCCCACTGTTAACCACTAGTTTATTTCCTGTATCTGTGAGTCTGTTTCTGTTTTATAAATATTCACTAGTTTTGTTTTTAATTTTTTAGATTTCACTTACCTGTCCCTTTTCTGATCTCCAACAAAAGATCCATACAAACCATGGCAGAATCAAATAAATCACTGAATTCTCTGTTCAGAAAAGATAGTTTATTTTGGGGAAACAGGCACAGAGAGGACAGTGATTTACCATAGCCACATCGCTACCCGTGACAAAGCCAAGACTGAACTCTCAGACTGGAGTCTTCAGCATCCTCTTAATATGACCAATGTTCAAATGACATGGTAACTTTTCAGTGACTGGCTATGGTCAAATAGATCTGCTTTATATGAGTCAAAGGAATATTAGAGCACTGAGCCCCTATCACTTAGACAGGATGTTTGACCTAACAATTTAGGTGTGAAGTTGTGGTCACCCTATTAGCTTATGCTGTATAATATAATGCAGTATCATTCCATAAAATCAGTTCAGTGACTTTGGGTCTGTGTTTGGATTGGATGTGTGGGATTTGGGGAACATATTTTATTTTGATTTCATAACTCTGTTGGTTCTACTATGAGTGGCAAGGTCACTCACAAGCGTGAGATTCTTGGTGCAAAGTCTCTGGCATCCTTTGCGCTGAGGCCAGCCCTTGAATTCTGTGACTGAATGTCGTTGTTCTTGCTCCCAAAGGACTATGTCAAATCCTGGATGGGGCGGGAGAGGGATGCAGAGCCGGAAACATAAAACCAGTCTCTACGTGTACAGGCCCTTTTATAGAAATCCTCATTTAAGCCTAGAAAATGTTCTGCAAAGCAAGCACTATCCCCATTTTCTTAGATGGAACACTGAAACTCAATGATGTTACATAGTTCTTCCACGTTCTTTAACGTGGAGTGAATGCTGAAGCTCTGCTTTAAACCTGAGTTTTTAACTTTGAGGTTCATACTCTTTTTCACCTCTCTGTGTTAAGTCCCTAAGGTACAGATAACAAAATAAAGCGTTCTTATTTTGTAGATTTTTTTTTTTTTAACGATAGAGAGATTTCACATTGGCTGTTCTGGTCATCTCTGATTGAACTTTTAGGCATATTAAATTTTAGAGTTTCATTTATGTACCAATGGTAACACATCCCTCAAATATTTGTAGAGAACTTGGTGGGGTGGAGGGAGGAGAGAAATAGATGAGGGAGACTGAGGTACAAACTGAGTTACAAAATAAATGAGTCACAGATGTAAGATGTACAATGTGGGGAATATAGTCAATAATTACGTAGTATCTTTCTCTGGTGACAGGTGGTAACCAGATTTATCATGGTGATCAAATTTTGAAATGTATAGAAATATCAAATCACTGTGTGGTGTACCAGGAACTGACATAGTGTGATAGGTCAACTATACTTCAAAAACAAACAAACGCATGAAAAAAAAGATCAAACTTGTGGTTACCAGAGGCCAGGGGTGGGGGAAGAAGGAATTGGAAGAAGATACTCAGAAGGTCCTAACTTCCAGTTATAAGATAAATAAGTACTAGGGATGTAATGTACAACATGATAAATATAATTAATGCTGCTGTACATTATGTATGAAAGTTAAGAATAAATCTTAAGTTCTCATCACAAGGAAAAACTTTTTTCTATTTCTTTCATGTTGTAGCTGGAGGAGATGTTGGTTCGCTAATCGGGGAGGGTACAGGGCAGCCTTGAGATCAGTAACTAGGCTAGTCTGGCAAAAAAAATAAAAGGGGGTTTATATAAAACAGTATTCACAGGTAAGGGAGGAAAGAAACTTTTAAGTTCGATTTAAGGTACAGAACATTTAAAACTTAAAGTTTGAATTTGTCTCATGGAATGCTGGTTTTGGTTTTCACACCCTGTCGCTGGAGACTTGGAGATCCGTCAAGAGATAGCAAAGCACAATTCCAGTCATGGTAGATATGTTGTGGGTTGTTTTGTTTTTTTAATTAAATCTAAAAAGAAGTGTATGTGTCTAAATGACCTTAAGTAGCTGGATTTGAGAACATTTTGATTTTACATAAGAAAAGAAAATGTTAACATACTCTGTATGTAATCTTGCTTTTTAATAGGTAGAAAAGCCAAAAAACCTGTCTATTCAGGCCCATTAAATTAATTATTTTTCCTCTCCTTATTTAAAAGAAGACTAGTAATTAGATTCTCAGTTTTGAGGTTAGGCTTTTAAATGTAAGTGTTTTGCTTTACGTTGTAAATTTCAAGACTCAGTCTGTCCTGGGGTAATAAAGTTCACGCTGCCACAAGTAGAATTGCTCCTTCTTCACCCAATTAAGCAGACGCCCAGTTTTTATTGCCTTCGTGTCTGCTTTAGATCTTGCTGGTCACCGTTTATCTCCGATGTTTAGTCAGAGCCGGGCCACTGGGGGTCCTGGTTCCTTTAGAGAAAATAGACACTATTATAGGACAGGCTGATGCTTCAGTGTTGGGTGGAGAGGTAATTCATTTTCATGATCTTTATGGCAATATCATTGCATGCTGTTATTCTGCCAGTCTGATAAGGACCTCATTTCTTTCTCTTTCAATCCTCTGATGACGGGCCCAGAGACCTCTAAATAGCACACTGGAAAAATTAGGCATGACTAAGCCACAGTAGCTCAAGGGAATAATTTTGCAGAAGTTTCTCTTGTCATTTGGCCCAGTTGTTCCATGTAGAGCTCTTCCAACATTGCTCCCCAACAGAGGTCTGACTCTCTTAATCTGTATCAGATGCGAGGAGGAAGCCTGGACTTCATGTTTATTTTGGACTTCATGATGGGTTAGAAAACAAGCCTGCACAGAGTTTCTTCTTTGCTGTTGGCCACTGGTTGTGTTTTGTTTTGACTTTTCTGCTGCTCTCCTGTAGTTCTACAGAGCCTGGGATTGTACCACACCCAGTAGGTGCTTTGATAAAACCTTTCAGGGATAACATTATCCTATGGGGTTGAACTGTAGCTCTCCTGTAGAGCAGAGAGGAAAGAACTTGAGATGTGCTAGCCCTAGGACTTTAGGGATGTATATAAGTTCTCCCTGTAGACAGTAGAGATGTGCTTTTCGCTTAATATAGGTCCTAACAAGATGGAAAGAGATGAATTTTACATTAGGAACAAAATTGAGCAGATGAGCTAAGATCATATGCATTCATTTTAATCTTTCTTAATGTTTGTAAATTACAGTCTATAAAACATAATGCTCTGTTTACCAATTAGATAATCTGTCCTGTGGCATTTAGCAAGACACTTAACCTGTCTCTACTTCCTTCTTTGTGAGAGTTGGTTCTAATGGTCTCTAAGGACCTTCTCAGGTCAGAGATCAACCCATGGTTGCATAGCATGGTGTCTCGGAGCATCACTCAGGGTTCTTAGTAGATGTGTGATATATGAGCAAGTCACTCACTTTCTTGGCACCCTGTATAGCATGGTGGTAATTACAGCACCACCTCGCTGGATTGTTATCATGATTCAGTGAGGCAGAAAAACACTTCAAATTCCTCTGGGCACAGAGTTGTTTCTCGAAAGGGTTAAATCTGGTATCTCTGTGGTATCTGTGCTAATTTGAAATTTTTAAAAATCATTTTTTAACATTTTTATTGATTTATAATCATTTTACAATGTTGTGTCAAATTCCAGTGTTCAGCACAATTTTTCAGTCAAAAAAAATGTGACAAAGAGTCTGTATATGTCCATGAATGACTGAAAAATCATTTTTAAGGAAGTATCTTTTTACATTCTTACTGGGCACAAAGGAAGACAAATCAGTATTGGCTTTTTATTGAATATAGTGCTTTAATTTCACTGAAATAAATTTCAAAATCAGATTATATAAAATATCCAAAGATATTTTGGAAAATACAAACTAGTAAAAAGAAGAAAATAATTAAATGACTTCTATGCTCACCACCCAGATATAATCATTTTGTTTTATTTCCAATCAGGCTTTGATTTTTTTTTTCCTATTCATAGGTTAACTTCATTTATTTTCCAAGTTACAATCATTCTTTATAAACCATTTTGATTTCTAAGCTTCTCACTAATCATCAGTCTTAAGCATTTTCCTGTTATTACCTAGGATTAATTTAACATCACCTCACTGGTTGCATAATCATTTTGAATAGATACTTTTTGATTTATTTATCTTTTGCCAGACTGTTGAATATCATGGTTGTTTATGATTTTTCAGTCCTATAAATAATGGTGCAATAAATATCATGTTTAAACTCAAGTTTACAGGATTCATTATTCCTTTAGGGTAGGTTTCCAAAGGTAGAATTATTAGGTCAAAGGCTTTGAATATTTTGAAGAATTTGAGTTTGCCAAGTAACTGTCCAAAATTGTTGCTAATAGTAATGTATCGGGATGTCTATTTCATATATCATCAGCATTGATTATTATCATTTTTCTAATCTGTGCCAATTTGTAGGTAAGTTCTTTAGTACTATTCAGTTGCACTACTACTGTTTTTATTTGTGCTTCACTATAGGGTGCCTAACTGTTTGGTCATGGATTTGCTTAGTAAAGGTATTTGCTCTTTCGGGAAACGTCTGTTCATGTCCTCAACCTGATGTTTAGGAATGTTGGTGTCTTTCTCACTAATTTGTGTGAGTTCTTTTACAAAAAGAACACAGCCTATATGTGAAATACTTTCTAAGAATATTTCCTCTTGTATTTTTGCCTCTTATTTTGATTTTGATCTTTCAAAATCATACAAACATAAATGAGAGTGTAGGTAGTTAAATCTGTATATCTTTTCTATTGTCATTTCTTCTATAGTTTCTAAGCTTAGGAGGTCTTCACATTGTAGAGGTTAGGTAATTATTCAGTTCTTTGTCTCTGGGTTTTCTAGAAGTTTACACATGCATCTGTCTATATCTGCACTTAATGCCTTTATATAAACTTAAATGGTTTTAAAGGAAAAAAATGCTTTTGATCATTTCCTTAGTTTTCTTTTTTTCTTGTGAACCACTGAAATAGCCTGGATTCAAACTTAAACCCCTTGACTTTCCGTACTTGGTTAGAAAAGCCTGTGGTTTCAGTGGCTTCAGTAATATTCCCCAGTGGTGCAATTATACTAATGAGGATCACTGTCAAGGAGTATCTGTTAAATCCTCCCTGTACGAGGCAGTGTCTAGTCACAGTAGATGGACTCCTTGTGCTCGAAGAGATTGTAGTCAGAGATGGAAAGTTGGGATGCTCAGTAAATGCCAACTGTGGAAACTTCTGATGTGAGAGTCTAGGAGATGACTTCCCTGCTCTGCCCTCAGTTTCCTCATCTGTGAAATGAACGAGTTGAACTGAATGATTTCCAAGGAGCTCTGCAGCGCTGAGATGGCTGGGTTTGATGTACAAAGATGCACCTATACACAGACAGCTGTGTGAAGGTGAAACAGCCTTTGTCCACATCCATTCACCATCTGTTTTCCAATTTGCAGCATCATAGCCTTTGCTTATTTACCCTTGGAGAGACAGGGAGGCCAGGACTGATAAGAGTAATGAGGAGGAGTTATAAATGCCAAACCACTTCGACAGTCCAAAGGCACCTTCCCCTTTAGATAAACCTCCACATCAGTTACGTGGTCCTGGAAAATTGGCTGCTAGGAAAGGTGGCACTGATGACTCATACTTATGTACCACCTTTTAAAAGGTTTCCTTTGTCTCTTAAAGCATCAAGGCCACTGAACCTCCCCGATGTCTGTAAAGGTCCACAATTCCTTATCAAACCTTAAGATGTGTTTTGAAATTCAGAATTTTTCTGAGTTCAAAACGTACATAGTACATGAACTAACTATTGTAGCGTCCCCAAATGGGGCTTGGGGCAGCATCTCTAATGAAACGGGTTAATATTTTGGCAGCAGAATGCATGAAGATTCACAGTAAGTTGGCCAAATAGTGACTATAAGTAACCCCACTTCGTTTCATGGCAGGTTTTGCCACCCAATGAGATAGAGAAACATTTTCTTGTTTCCATAGGTTTTTGGATTTAGGAATGTAGATAAGGGATTGTGGGTCTGAGTCACCTTTTCCCACTCCTTATTCCAGACTCACCTTTCCAAAGCTCAGGTCTGCTTATGACCCCTCTACAGAAACCCTCCACAGCAGCTCCTGTCAAAGAGACACCGGAACCCAGGCTCCATCTGGCATTAAAGGCCTTCCGTCCTGTATCTCATCCAGGAGCCCCCCTCCCCACAAGCCACTCACTGGGGCCACAGCCGTACTTACCTGCTCTGACATATTCCAGACCTGCTTACTCCCGGGGCACCTGTTTAGCCGGCTCCCCTCTCCCAGTGACACGCTGGCGTCCTGCTGCTCCTCGTTCTGAGCCCAGCTTTTTTTCCTGCTGTTCATCCTAACTGCCTTCCAAGCTCCCCTCCAGGAAGTTCTCCTAGATTTCCTTGTTGGGAATGACCCTTTGTCTCTTTCATTCAGCCTCTATACTCCGCATCTTTATTGTGGTACCTTTCAGAGGCTGCCTGGTACTAGGAAAGCTTGTGTGTGTGTGTCCTCTACTAAATTATGAGCCCCTAGAATAGTGGTTCTTGAACCTGAATATGCATGAAACGCTGCTCGTTATAATATAAATCTCTGGGTACCCCCTCTCACCCCCAGGAGATGCTTTTTCAGCAGGTTTGAGTGGGACTCAGGTAACTGCATATTAGTAAGCCTCTAACAGATTTCAACTCTTCTGTTTCATCTCCTCGGCTCTGAGGAGCTCGACAGCAGGTCCTGCTTTTGAAACAAGAAGCTGCCCCAGGACTCCAGCCAGAACTGAACACCAGACTGTGGCCTCAGCGTCATTGCACACACAAGTGCTGCCTTTGATTTCCTTGTCTTACCTCTTCTCCTTTGTGTAACTCTGTTAGAAATTAAATCCACAACAGATGATGGTGATTGTGGGAGAGTCTCTGGTAACAATATATAGGAGGTCTCTTGGTTGAGCAAAACTGGAGTCAGCCCTGCCTCTGGGATCATCAGTGTGGAAAACAGCCATAGCCAGTGCCAAACCAGCTAAGCATCCCCAGACCGACAGGTTGTCAGCCTGAGAATACTGGATTATGGACTTGAAGGGTGAAGAATTCTTCTGTGACATCCTTTGCCTGAGACAGTTCAGAAGTTCTGCTGCCTCTTATTTAGATTTCTGAGGTTGGAGAGAGCCTTGTTGTAGCCCATCCCTCCGCCCTACCGAAGACACCCCGCGCTCTTCTCTTTTGGTTTCTGATAAGGATGCTGTTGATGGACATGATCTCTAATGTAGCTGATGTTTGGTGAGCTCTGTGTGCCGGAACTGTGTTAATCACTTGATGTAAATTATCTCATTTAATCCTCAAAACAGCCCTAAGAGGAAGTGTATTCATTGCCTCATCGACTGGTGAGGACTCGATGCCCAGAGAGGTTAGGCAGTGTGCCCGTGGTAACACAACTAATGAGATGTCAGCCCACGTGAGCGGACTCCAGAGCCCACGCTCTGTAACTGCTCCAGCTGCACTTTTGAAGTTCTCAGGGCCCTGACTTACCATTGTAATTAGAACTCTGCTGTATCTCTTGTGCATTTGAGTATTTTTCAATTTTTCAATTGTATCTTCAAGTGTGTAGGGTGTGAATGAGTATAATTCAATTCTGCATGTATCTGGACTGCTACGAGGTGTGATTTGGCATATGAGCAGCTTGCCCAACTCAAGGCCAGGCCACCAGGAATGGCTGGATGCTGCTGTAACTCTTCAGAGAAGTTAAATGCAGCTCCTAGTTGCATTTTCACTGAGCACGAATGCCAGTGTGTCTTGGTTGTGGGTTAAGTCAGAGCGGAAGAACGGCACACTATATGAAATGCAAGCACATTACATTTATATCACTTCTGATCACTCTTAATGGGACAAATAGAAAGGGACAAACAGCAAAACATGTGGGAATTCCCTGTGACTTTTTAAGTTAGATTCATGGCTGTCGTCCATTAAGTGGTCATTTCAAAATGAAGGAATCTGGACATTTTGATGTTCTGTTTCTTGCTCCTTAGCTGTTGATATTGGAAAATGCCACAAATTGGACCAACTGTAAATTAGAGACTGATTTCAATGTGGAAGACATTGAGGTGCTTAACACATTGACCATAATTGGGATTGAGATGAAAATAGATACTGATTTGGCATTATTTGCTTAGAATCTTATTTTAGAGGTCAGAACTAATACATGAGAGGTAGAGAAAAATCTCCAGACAAGCTTAAGGCAAATATCATAAAGCTACTGGAATATGACATAGAGGGAGTTGGAGAAATTTTCCTGAGCATTAGTTTTTTTTTTAAGAAAGGAGAAATAAAAAGAAGCGTTAGAATGGAAAACTTTCAGTTGGAAGGAAGTTATGCAAGTAGGAAGCTATACTGTCCATCAGCCTTTTATCTGCTTGGTAGCTGCCACCTTGCAGTGCAGTGAGGGAGTTCCCTAGCCTGGGTAGAGAGGATGGTGTGTCCCCTGCCCCACTGGCCTCTAGGGAGGTTATTTGAATGTGTGCAGAGTTGTGAGATATAAGCAGGTAAGTACCGCATAAAGCACACAGGTGTGGGCAAAGCCAGCTCTCAGACTATGAATATAGCCAAAAGAAAATGCAGCGTGTTCTGCAAATGTGATGATATGGAATCTGTTTAGATTTAATTCTTCTAACCAGCATTAACTTCCTGCTTCTAGGAGACAAGCCTGCCCTGGTTCTCCTCCAGTTAGCACGGCTGTCTCTGGTCCTCTGCCCACTCCACCCTGCCAGGCTGCCTATTAAATATTTCCACCTGACCTGAATCCAGGCACCACACAGCACCTCCTGGCCTCCCTCCCATAAATGACTGACTATATTACCCTCGATCACTTTCCCTGAGCTAGAAACCTTAGGATTAATTGAACTTGGTCTTTCCACTTTTTTTTTCCAGCTTTTACATTTAAGTCAGTTACCAGATCCTCATCATTTTGCATTGTTTGTTTCAGACCTGCATCTTCTCTCCTGTAAAATACCAAGATACAAATTTATCTTCATCTTTTCTGTCCCCTTCCATTCAGGAAACCCTCAACTCTGCCAAGAGATTTCTATTTCTCAAATGCAAACCTAATTCTAATAGTCCTGGTTAATTTCTAAAACAAAGACCGAATTCTCCAGCATGACTTCATCAGGCCCCCCGCTGTTTTTCCCAGAGAACCCTCTCCCCTGTATCGTATGCTTTGTCCTCTTCTCTAGTTTGCTGCTGGATGCATATTTTGATTATCCTTGGCTGTGATTCTTGTTCTTGTTTATTTTTTGTCATTATTTTATATTTTACAGTCTTTTATGAAATGCCAAAAGAGAAATGACTGAATTGAAGTTCAAACCCAGATTTTACTGTAAAGCCAGCTCTTCCTTAACAAGATTTGTGATCTTAAACTTGAATGTCATCCAGGAGGTCTATTCGCTAACTTTGGAGTTCCTGGAAAGTATTCATGGGGGAGGGCATGTATTTATTTGATTTTCATTTGAACACAGGGGAATGAAGTACCTGATGAGTGAGTATCCCTTACAGCCCCAAATGCTATTTGTTAAGATTCTCTGTTGGGGATTACTCACAAGATTTTGGTTGTAACTGAAAATCACAGATCCCTCTTTAAAACCCCACATTTTGCACAGCTAGGGTTTTGTTGTTGTTGTTTGTATATATACTGTTATTCTGACACTCTAAGTGCTTGAGGGTTCCCAACCCAGGAGGTAGCTGGCAGGTCACAGCACAGACTAAGGGCTATGTTCTTTTTTGAGGGTGGTGGGTTCTATTTTTTTAAATTGAAGTATAGTCAGTTACAGTGTATCAATTTCTAGTGTCTACTTCTAATCACAGTTCTGCCACAGCTGTGTGATCTGGGGCATATCCCTTAATTTTTGTGTACCTTTATTTCTCCATCTATAAAGTGGGTTTAAGAATAGTAACTTTTTTTTAGGTTTGTGGTGAAAATTAAATGTTAATATATGCAGAACCCTTAGAATCAAACCTGACATCTGACAAGCCCTCTTGATGTCAGGTGTTGTTTGTTTGTTGTTAGAGCTGTATTTAATCATGGGCAAGGTCAGGTTCCCTTTGTCCTCTGTTAATATTTCTACCATTGGGTCAAAATTCATCATCTAAGGACTGCCAGGATCTCTGGATATCTGAGCAGGGGCTCTACACTGCATGGTGACCTGGAGGCTGAGCTCACAAGGCCCCTCTCAGCCCAGCTGCTGCAAATGGGGTTCTCGGCCCCTGCTCCTTGCTGAGGATCTCCCCAGGGAGTGCTCTAGTGCAGCAGAATGTGGAAAACGAGGCTCGTTGTGCTCGCTTTTCAGGACTGTGGGAATTCTGTTTGCAGTAATTGATGGTTGAGACTGTGCCGGTCCCCTCAGCTCCCTCCTGGTTCTCTCCAAGCCCCTGCTTTGTGACATCTTGGCAGCGTGCCTCGCACTTGAGATCCTCTCTAGTGGCTTCTGAGGTCAGCAGCTCCTGGGTCTGCAGGCCAGATGGAGCAGTGTGGGGGCTGCGTGGCCCAGAGGGCTGCCTCTTGAGGCTGCCAGTGCGGCACCTGGACCCAGGCACAGGGTCAGACACCTGCTCAGGCGGTCTGCTCCCAATGCTCCCAGAGGACCATGTGGAGAGGAGGCCCTGCCCTTTGCATGACTCTTCTGGAGAGAGGGACTTTCATCCGAGGGGTGTGGTTGGCCCCAGATCAGGATCACCTTCTGAGGATGCGGCCTCATGTTTACCCCTCTCTCAGCACTTTCCCGTTAAAGTGTAGGAGCATCTGACTCATTTTCCACGTCCTCTGGCAACCTCTGAAATTTCTAAAGCAAAATGACAGGTAGATACACAAATAATAAGTTCATTTAATGTAAAAATAAACACTACTACCTAAACTCAGGATTTGTACCCAGAACTTCTCTTTCTTGTCCCTTCCTTCCATCCTCCTCTCTTCCCTCCCTCCCCGCTTCTTGTTTTTCTTCCCTTTTTCTATCTACACACCTCCTTCCTTCTTTTATTAACTCATTTATGCATGATGGATGCATTGGCTGCCTGCATTATCAGACACGGTAAACATGTGGGTGAGCAAAACAGACACTACTGTGCAGTCATGAAGACCTAGTGTGTGGGGGTGGGGACACAGTCAAATAATCTCAGAGATGCATAGCTATGCACTGAGACAGGTGCCAAGAAAGAAAAGTACTAAGAGCCACAGGTATTTATGAGGGAGCCAATCCAAATATGGATTTTAGGAAGGAGGGCTAACCTCAGATGAGGAGGGTGAATTTCCTCTAGAACATAACCTTCTCATTTTTGCAATGAAGAAGGAGTTTAAAATTAAACCATGGAAGGGAAATATTAATGGCAGCAAGGTATGCTAACTCTAATAGTTTTGGTTTGGAATTTCTTAGTTCCTGGTGATGACAAATTAACAGGTTCAGCATTTTGCTGATTTTGAGGAAAAAGGATTAATGCATGACTTACCTTTTAACAAAAGGTACACTAAAAAAAATCTGTTATGAAACAAAGGATCAAAGGGTAGATAAAGGGTATAACTAGCGTAATAGTTGGGGGGGGGATTCATTGAGGCCTTGACTGTTGAGCGCTCATAAATGTGTGGAAGTAAAAATCCCATTTCTGCCGAAGTATATTCTTTCATGCTTTGAGTCCTGATACCACTTAGGGTGTGGCAGAAACTAGATGAACTAGATTCTATAGTTGATGTTAATTGTTTGGAAACACAGAGGAGGGGGTTTCACTGAACGTGACTGGCTGCCTCTTGGGGGAGGATTTGGGGAGTGGAGGATATAGCTCAGTACCTATGTGGATTCAAGAAACTGCAAAGTATTTTTCACTAAGAGTTGGGCAACGTGGATTTTAATCCAAATGTGTCTGCTGACTAGTTGCATGACCTGAAGCAAGTCCTTCTCAATTGTTTTGTTGGTAATTTTTTTAAACTCTGAGTTACAGCTAAGGTGCATTGGCAGAAGAATAAAGTGATCAAGAATCACGGTAGTGTTACTTTGAAAGTCAGATGTAAGTTCAGTCCACTTGAAGTGCTGGACAAAGCATGAATATTTAAAGGTTAGAGCTAAATAACAGATCACAAAGGTGAACTGAACTGTTGGCATTCCATGGGGCAATTCACACCACCAAAATTCCAGAATTCCTGTTTAGCACAGGGGATTATATTCAACATCTTGTAATAACCTATAATGAGAAAGAATATATATATAACTGAATCAGTATGCTGTACACCAGAAACTAACGACATTGATTACATAAAGTAGTGAATCAACTATACTTCAATTAAAAAGAGATTCTAGAATAAAATAGTGAGGACATCTGATCTCAGTTGTTGATGGGTTCTAGATGTCAGACACTTGCCAGGGATGACTGTTATGATAACCAAGGTGTACTGAGTATTTAATATGTGTCAGGCCCTGGACTAAAGGTCATTAAGTGTATTAGCTTATTTATGATCCCCATAACAATTCAGATTTATAGTTACCGTTATCATTCCTATTTTGTAGGTAAAGGATCTCAACCGAAGTCATACAGATAAGAAGGGGGCAGGTCAGGAACTTGGAGCTGGATCTGTTAGACTCCAAAGCAAAAATGTTTTCAACCACTATGTGAGATGGTGCCAAAAACGGGCACCAACTGAAGCTTGTATCAAAGAGTCAACATCAAAAACAGCTAATGCTTCTTTTCTCTCTTTTATGAGCTCTGAGCTATTGGGGCTAGTAGAAGATTCAGCAAATTATATACAAAAAGTGTCTGTCAGACTGTCCTACCCAGTAGGAAGGTCTAGTCTAGTTGAAGAGGTCAGACATTAGAGCAAGCTGAGCAAGGAGACAAAGCAATGTGTGATCGTAGGTGAAGAAGTGACTCCTATTTACCCTAAAAAAGAGCAAAATTCATGAAGACTAATTCCAAACATCTCAGGATAGTAAACGAAAGGCGAATCAGATGTATCTTCTGGGACTTGAGAACCACATTTGTACTTCTGTGCATGGAATGAATGGGGGTCCATCCACAAGAGGCAGTCAGTGCCCTTTCACTGCTTAAGTTCAAGTGACACAGATGTTGTGGAGGGAGTTCACACAGCCAGCGCTCTTTAGGTCCTCTTCCACCTACAGATACTCAGGATAAGGATGCTTACCAAAGAGATTTAGAAAAGATCAGCTGGGGGGAAATGGAATGAATAGGGAGGACTTCAGGATGAAGGCACACCTGGAGCTAATATCTGGGAGAATAAGTGTGATTCATTTGTGGGTTAACAGGTCAAACTGCTTTTACAAGTGGAGAAACCAGGAAACCCAGAGAGGTACTAGGGTTCACCGTCCTGGGCGGGTGATCTGTTCTCTAACCTTTGGTTGTGCCCCACAGTGAAGCAGGGAACTGGGGCTGGTGGTAGTTTTAGGGGGTCGGGGAGTAACTAGGTTTATATATTTATGTATTTTACTGAAGGTACTGGGGACTGAACCAGGACCTCATGCATGCTGAGCACACGCTCTACCACTGAGCTGTACCGTCCGCCTGGTGGTGATGGTCCTAAAGCCTATCCATTCCAGGCATTCTCAGGGTCCTGAGGGGCCTCCCCTGTAGCAAACCTGCCCAGCCTTAGCAGTCTACCCTGTGGCCTTTGGATCTGTCATATCCTGAGTAGAGAAAACAAGCTCTCTGCCCAGGACCTTTATTTTGGAGGCAGAGAGACTCATCAGAGCATGAAGACTGGCCTTCTTCAGCAGCCTCTGGAAGTGGTGGCAAACAGCTCAGAAAACCTCTCAATTCAAAGACATCAGTTGTATTTTTTTCCCCTAAGCAATGCTTTGCATCCAAATGAGGAATGGAAATATCACGGAAACTCACAGTCCTCCAGATTTCCAGGGATACCACACAAAGTTTTATTTTACCCTGAACAAGCAGGTTGAAGCCTTGATTTCCTTCCAAATGGGTACATTGTTCCTGCACCTTGATTTTCCATGGCTGGGTCAAAGCAGAGCCCTGGCAGGGAAAGATGCGAGGTCGAGCTTGGAAAATCTACAAAAGTAGCTTCTTTCCTTGCATTTCTGACTAAACAGTGGGAAACGTGCTTCCTTATGTTTTTTACCTGCAGAACTTTAAAAATACTTGTTTCTTGTGTGACTTCTGACACAAAGACAAAAACCACATCCAGGTACCCAGTAAGGAGATTTAACATTCAGTATCTCATTTTGAGTGTACCTCTCTTGGGGCAAAAATATGAAAATGGAGGATTTACAGGTAGTAGTAAAAATAACTATCAACAGGTCTGCATGCTTTACTGAATGCACGCATATTTTTGGAACATTGAAATTGAAGCTGGATTTGCCAGAACTCCCTTGATGCCAAAGCATTCTGTGTGGATCTTTGGGGAAAAGACAGAGAGAGGCAGTGTTTGAAATGCCATGTCAGCAGGTGCTCTCACTGACTCCTGGATCAAGTAGGCGAAGCTTGGGGTTTTTATTGCTTTTGGAAAGGAGAGCTTTATTAGAATTACCATTCTCTGGGAAACAAGTCAAAATAGTATTCCTTCAGTATGTCACTGAAATTTAAAATGAAAGTGTATTGATTCAGAAGTGGAGATGGGGGTACTTCTGTTCCTGAATTTCCACTATGAATGGAAGATGGAAGTCAGGAGCTGTTGCAGACCTTCCTTCAGACAGTTTTAACCAAAATTTTAAAAAATTATGTTTGAAGATGTCTTGACATGAGGAAACGGGTTCTGGGTTTTTTCCTAGCCTGCCTTTTACGGAGTAGACTAGTCTGCAGCCTGCCTCCCTCCACAGAATCTAAGTGGCTGAATCTCAGTGGCTCTGCGGAAGCCTTCTCTTTCTCTTTCTTCTGTGTAAGTGATGGCCTTTTTGCAAAGACAGCTAGACAGTCACGTGCTAAAAGGTGACTACGACTCCACTTTAATGAGGGACGGCAGCCTTTAATAAAACAGGATTTCTGTTTCTGTTTCAGTTGTTTTCCCTCCTTTTAAACATGGCCTGTTTCTGTCCTTTCGTTTGCCAGTTACTTAAGAGCTTATGTTGTGGGAAAGTTCCAATTCAAAATAGTTGAAAAAGGCATTCTTCCTGAGGAAGCCAATCTGACATTTCCATCCACTTCTGCAGAAGAATCCCAGGGGTAAGGAGACATTATGAAAGAACCAGCGACTGATCAGGGAGTCAACTCCCTGGACCATAACAAGGCGATGGTGGTTTGCAGACCGATTCCAGGTCAACAGTGGCAGTGGGTGTTTTTTCTGAATGTTTTGGAAGATTTTTTAAATGTCTAATAACAGCCTTTAAAAGTACTCAGCTCAGCATGGGTACTTCAGGGAGTAAGGCGTCCTCATGTCTAGGTAGTTCGCTTGAAGCAGGCACCTCCGCAGTGCCGGCTGTCTGAGATTTCATCACTCGTGAACACTGGCTCCATGGTCCCTGACATCAGCTTTGGGGTATCCTTGATAGCTACTGGAAGAGAAAAAGGACAGTAGGTCAAAACTAAGGAAATCTGAATCAATTGTGGGCTTAATAATGATGTATCCATAAGGATTAATTAGTTTTGACAGATGTACCCCTAATGGAAGACGTTAGCAGTAGAGGAAACTGGATGTGGGATACAAAGGAACTGTCTGTATTAGCTTCAAAACTTCTCTGTAAATTTAAACCTATTCTAAAGTAAAAAGTTTATTAACAAAGAAAAATATAACATGATATCACTTATATGTGGAATCTTAAAAAAAGACAGAAGTGAACTTATTTACAAAACAGAAACAGACTCACAGACATAGAAAACAAACTTACGGTTACCAGGGGGAAAGGGAGTGGGAAGGATAAATTGGGAGTTCGAGATTTGCAGATACTAACTAATATACATAAAATAGATAAACAACAAGCTTTATACTGTATAGCACAGGGAACTATAGTCAGTATCTTGTAGTAACCTATAGTGAAAAAGAATATGAAAAGGAATATATATGTATGTATATGTATGACTAAAACATTATGCTGTAACCAGAAATTGACAGAACATTGTAAACTAATACACTTCAGTAAAAAAATTTTTTTTAAATAATAGATGCTTGTAGAAAATTTGGGAAGTACAGAGAAGTAAAAAAAATTGGCCTGCAGTTCTAACACTCAGAGGAACTGTATTTTTGTAACTTTCATATATAGTTTAGTATGTATGATTTTATGAGACAGATATGCATATCATAATCCCCTTTTCTGATGTACATATTTCCATATCATTAAATGTGTTGCAGCACTGTACTTGTTACATAATATTACATTATAGGAAAATATGCCGAAATGTACTTAACCAGTCCCTGCTTGCAGAAATTTGAAGTTATTACCCATGTTTCATTATTATAAATAATGCTATGACTTAGCCATGTAACTAAAACTTTGTTCACATTCACTATTATTTCCTCAGATGCAGTTTCTAGAAATGGTATTACAGGCTCAAAGAATGTGCAAGTTTCAAAAGTGTTGCTAGCTTTCCGGCTGAGTATGCGTGAGGGAGCATGTGAACAATAATTCATGGTGGAAAGATCGGGGACTGGAACCAGTTAGGTAGGAAGAGGAGGAAGAGCTGATGTAAGGGTTCTGTTTATTTATCTATTTATTTTTGAGGCTTTCCTGAGAACGACTGTGGGTGGGGTAGGGAACTAGAAGAGGATGACTAAATAAATAAAGCTCCATGAAGGCCTGTGAAAGAGACCTGAGCAGTTGCTGGTCAGTGCAGGCTGGGTGGGAAGTTGAGCTCTAGAGACGGGGCCGGGGGTGCAGGCCTGTGGTGAGGGGTACGTATCTCCTTCTGCTGATCCTAGGAGGACACAAAGGCACGAGGCTCAGGCATCTCAGGTTATTTAGGTTGGGACCAGGTCCACGAGGTATGGGAAGGCCCTTGTTAATGCTCCATCACCCAGGAGAGGGAAGAAAGTTTGGTATTGACAGACAGTGGCCACTTTAGGTAGAAACTGTCCTGAGATAGGTTAAGACATGTCAGATAGTGAGGGGAGGACCCTGCCAAGGTATAGGGAGGAGAAAGCTCACACCCTGATTGGCACCTTTCAGTCTGTAGGCCACTAGCAGCCAATTTTGAGCCAACTGGGATGAGCCTTTCCTATTCACGGAGATACTCATCCGTCTGCACTGGGCATCGTCCCTGCAGCCGACCCCCAGCCACTGTAGGCCCAGTTCCTCTCTCTTTCCCACCCTTTGGTAGCTGCCCTCCAGGGTAGTGACCAGACTCTACCGGCTCCTAAACATTGCAGTTATCCTGCCCCAACGTGCTGGTCCAGATTACCAGCTTTAGGAAACGTGTCCGTGTCAGTGCTGGGTACAACCCCCAGGTAATTTCCTGGTCTGCCCTCTGCCTTCCAGGGGCTCAGGACAACTCCAGTGGAGCCTAGATGGCTCCACATCCTGAGTGGCTGTAAATGCAGCAGTGTACGTTGTGTGTTTGTCTTTGGAGCTGCTCAGTGGAGGGCCATCCCTGTTGTTTCACCTTGACTTGTCCTTCTTGATGTTTTGTCTCGTTTCAAACGTCTTCCTGCTTTCAGGTCTAGATGCCTTTTCATGATGTTTTGAAAGGAATTCTTTTCTGAAGTCTGCTCCCTCCAGGGCCATGCTTTCCTGCCATAACCTTGCAGAGTATTCCAGTGTAAACTCCATCTGCTGGCTCAAGCTCCGGCCACCCAGCAGGGCCGGCAGAAAGCGAAGAGATTCAGAAAGTCAGAGTTCAGGGGAGGTGTAGAGAGTGCTGCCTCTGAATGAATGACCCGCAGACACTGAATGCAGCCCAAACCTTGTCCCCCAGAAAGCCCACTCTTCTGTTCAGATTTGCAGAAAGACCCAGGAGATCAGATCTCTGGACATCTCTCTCAGGGTAATGTCACCTGCTAACTACGGTGGGTGGGGAAGCAAATCGGTGGTAGGGGAAGGAAAAGCGTGTGAGACAATGATGGCAAGACAATAGACTAGTATCTAAACAGTGTCCTTGGTTTGGGGATTCTCACGGCAAGGCGAAAACACTCTTGCAGTGGATGAATGTGGAAAAGCATATGAAACGTGACTCATCTAACCTTTCAAAGACTGGAACGGCCAACCTTCTACTCAGCTGAGTCCTCTTCTCTGCCTCTAACCGTCCCTGCTCCCCCTACCGTTCCTTTTAGGATGAGATGTAAGGATGTGGGTTCGTCGTAATTGCTGGTTCATGACTGGTTCTCATCACTGATCCATACATGACCCACTTTCATGGATTTGGTCATTTTTAATAACTGTTTCTTCTATTAACAAAAATTATGCTGTTTCTAGATTTTTGCTCTTGTATCTACCTTTACCTCTCATTTCCAAATTCCCAGCCCCAGATGGCAGGGAGCAGTGAATCACAGCTCGACTGCGGGTCCCAGCACTAGAGAGTGCTGCTTCCTATCGTGTGTTTCCCAGCCCCGACCTTCAGAGGCTCTGCCATCCTCCCAGGTTCTCCTGCTCTGCCGACCTTGAACACAGAGTCTTTGACTGACAGCCCTCCGTCTTACCTGTGGCTGAGTAAAAGCGTGGGAGTGAACTTCGTGCCCTTGTACCCCCTAGGGGTTGAGAACCGGTTTCAGTTTCTCCAGGAAATTTTCAAAATCTGTGATCTTGTTCTTAGCCACTGCATTTTTTTTTTCTTGAATGTCAGAAGTGAATTCTTACTGGTGCCCAGACCAGAAACTTTCCACTAGTTTCCCTAGGGAAGCATTTGAACAAAATCGTGAATTAGTAAGTCTGTTTTTTTTTTTTTTTGAAGTATTTTCCCCTAAACCCTTTAGTACAAGAAAGCCTGGAACCCAATGAGGAGAGAAGAAAAATGTCAGTTCTGTCTTGTCATTTCTTAACCTTGCTCGCAGACGCAGCCACATTGGCAGCTTCTCAGAGCACATGGCTGTCGAGCCTCTTGGTAGAAACAGTCACCGTGGAGTGGGTGAAGGGAGAGCGGATGCCAAGAGGGAAAGAAAGAACAAGAACCACGTCGTGGAAGTCTCGGCCCTGAGGCAGCAGGGGGCCAGGAGCAGGGCAGCCAGACGCCCCCTCCAGAGTCCCTAGGATGCTGCCCCCAGGTTGTTTGGGAATCTGCTGGGCTTTTTCTTGGTCACAGAGGGCAGCTCCTGCCCACCAAGGTCCTGTTTCTGTTTTGGTGAAAAGGATGCCAGGAGCTCAGAGAAAGAGAGGCTGTGTAGAGAGACAAGGAAGAGTCAAAGGAGAGGAAGAAAATGGATTCTGTCAAGTTGTTGGTACAGTTTCTCTCCTTTCTTCCTCGTCTCTTAAAATAATTGGTTTAGGACTGTAATAGAATTCCCTCCAAACACAGCCTGAGAGTTGGTTATCTTGATGGAGGCACATAAGTAAAAGTGTACCAAATGAGATCGTGAAGTGAAAATGAAAAGAAATATCGATCCGGACGCCAGAGCCAGCGGGAACAGGGAAGGAGGGTGGTGTGTGTGTGTTTGGATCAATAGTATGTTGATATACTAAGCATTTGTCCCAATATCAAAACGGATTACAGGAAAAACATTAGGGTACAGAACTCTTTACTTTTGCTCTGTTCTTTTTCTTCTTTTGTTAAGAAGGAAGACTTATTCACACTGTGTGTAAAGGCTACAGAGAGAGTATCAGTGGCCGTAATGAACCCAGTCTTACGTATTTTCTATGTAATATTAATATTTAATGAGTAATTGTTTCATAGGGATGATGAACTGAATACGTGGAAATTTCCTTCCTTGTCTTTAACAGGAATCTGTTTTCTAACCCACTTCAGCAGCGTGGCTCCTGTGGTGTAAATTTCCTTGGCCATTAGTTTGTCATTGTTTATTTTCTTTTTTTTTCTTTTTTTTTTTTTTGGAATTCACATGCTTTGATTCTTTTATAGACTCTCCGTAGTCTTTTCAGTGTTGTCCGTTGCAACATCGAGGCCTGTGGTGGTCCTGAGCACGCACAGCATGATGGGAACCTCAGGTGCCGTGTACTTGGACAGGCATTGTCTCTTGCGCACGCCTTCATTTCAGCAGGGACGGGAATAGCTGTAACAGCTCCCTTACTAGTTTATATTGCGCGTGTACATCTATTCAAGCAAATACCAAATCACCTCCTGAGGCGAGAACAATTACTGAATTTGTGTCAGACAACAGGGCAAGGATGGAGGGAAAGGGTGGAGCAGAGGGACACAGAGGTGGGAGTAACATATCTCACTATGTAACTTCTGGTTCTGTTTGTTTTAACCCCAAGGTTGAGGTTTTTTAATATAATTTTTAAAGGCTACGCTCCATTCACAGTTATTACAAAATACTGGGTATATTTCTTCCCCATGTTGTACATCGTTGAGCCTGTCTTACACCCAAGAGTTTGTGCCTTCCGCTCCCCAACCCCTATGTTGCCCCTCCACCCCTCTCCCCACTGGTAACCACTAGTTCATTCTCTGTATCTGTGAGTCTGCTGCTTTTTTATTATAGTCACTAGCTTATTGTATTTTTTAGATTCCACGTGTAAGTGATATCAATACAGTATTTATCTTTGTCTTATTTCACTTAGCATAGTGCCCTCCAAGTCCATCCATGTTGCTGCAAATGGCAAAATTTCATTCTTTTTATGGCTGGGTAATAGCCCATTGTGTGTGTGTGTCTGTAGGTATATATACCACAGCTTCTTTATCCAGTCATCTTTTGGTGGACACTTAGATGTTTCCATGTCTTAGCTGTTGTAAGTAGTGCTGCTATGAATGTTGAGATGCATGTATCTTTTCAAATTAGTATTTGTGGGTTTTTTTTTTCAGTTTCAGTATATTACTTTTGAATCATGTGAATGTTACTACCCATTTAAAATACCAGTTAGTAAAATTTTGAAAAGAATAAGAAGTCAACAGGCACCCGCAGTCACCAGTGGCCTTGAGGTCTTTGATGGAGATCATCACAGCAGGACCATTCCGTTCGATGGACAGCCAGCTCGCTGCCTGTCTTCTGATGCCCCCTGAGTGGCCAGGTTCTAACGTGCTTTTTGCAGTTCAACCGTGTCATGTTCATAGTGCTCAGACTTCTTGGTATTCGCTGTCGACATAAGCGATCCCGATTGCATATCAGGCTGTGAAGGAAAAGCCCAGCTGGGCTAACGAGCTCAGTCACAAATCTAAGTGTGATAAGTGTCGGTTTACTGATATAAGTTCTGCCGGGCTAACTTATAAATCTGAAGTTTAGTGTCAGTTTACTGGGCTAACAAGCTAACTCGTAAACCCAAGCTCAACAAGTGTCAGTAACGTGATCTGTTCCAAATTGATAAGCTCCAGTGTACTGATTCCTTGCTTTTTGTTGTTTGAACCTTATTGGCTAATAGCCCCATACTTGTAATTAACCCTATAAAACCTCATGTGCACATCTTGGAGGTGCTCAGAGCTTCAGAGCAGAAGCCCCTCTGAGCCCGCCGGCGTAATAAATCTGAGTACTCCAACCCTCCGAGTGGTGCTTGTTTCTTGGCTGGCCTGTCATTTCCGTAACATTTCTGGAGGCCCCAGCGAGATACAACCACGCCGGCCCCTTGAGCCGCTGGACTGGTGGCTCCGGCCGACCGGGGGACGGGACTCCGGCAGCGAACGAGATGGCGCCGCCCGACAGTATTCCGGGTTCTCTTTCGTGACGGCAACTCGGCCCCCCGGGTGGCTGGGCTACAACCAGAGCCAGACTCCGTGGAGGGACGGACGGACTCACCAGGTGGCCGTCCGGACAAGGTAGGCTCCCCCGGGAGGAATCAGGTCCTGTCCCACTGGACAGAAGAGGAGGCTGATCCCCTCCTACAGGAAACAGGATATTGGTATTGGTGGGAGGAATGTTATTAACCTCTGTGTGTGTGTGTGTGTGAGTGAATGAGCGGCCTGTGAAGCATGCGATCAGGCTCGAGTTTGTAGCTACACGGCATTCTGCTACGGAGTTCGAGTGAGTCCCAACCTGCGGTTCCGTGGTGACCTCATACGGCTCAGGGCGGTATCGGTCCCTCAGGGTCCCGATCGGAGTCAGCGGCTTATTCTGACCCGCCAAAGCTAAGAGGCACCTTCGTCCCCGCGAGGGGAGTGGCCAGGCGGACGCAACGAAAACCCTCCCTTGTCTTGTGTGCGACACCGGCGCCGGGTGGCTACACTGGGAGGGAAAAGGACATAGACAGCCAATGAGTCAAAGCCCCTGTGCCCTCGGAGGCTAGGATGCTATTTCTTTGAGAAAGCCTCCTACCTGACTCTGTCACAGAACACCCGAGACTTATTGTTCCCCTACTGAACTGACTCAAGTAGTGCCCCTTTTGCCTAGCCTCAGACCCCCAGGACTCAAGTTTAGAAGATGAATTCCTTCAGGACCGGGCTTGCCTGGCCCTGGAGGTCCCTTTTCTAGTCCATTTGTTTTGCCATCTGCCGTCAGTCCCATGCCCCTGATACGTTAGTTCAGAATATAGAGAGGATTTAATGAAGAAAGTCCCTGAAACTGCTTGAGGCCTTGAGATCCAGAGACATCAGCTGTGACTGGAACCCAGAGTCCCTGACCAAGTTAGCCTTAAAACAACTCATAGACCCAGCAAGAGAGCAGTCTCTCTGAAAACTTCAGTGTTTTGAAGCGTAAAGAAGAAAAAGATATGAAGGCTACCTTCCCAAACATCTAAAGCAACAGAACTATTATCCTTAAATATCTAAAAAGAATGGGAGGCTCTAAGTCAAAACCCACCACTCTAGACTTCATGATTAAAAATTTCAAAAAGGGGTTCTCAGAAAACTGTAAAATTTAAATGACCCCTGGCAGGCTCCGCACTTTATGTGAGCTTGAATGGACTGCCTTTGGAGTCGGGTGGCCCTCAGGAGAAACTCTGGACCTAGCAACAGTGCGAACAGTCTATCAAATAATCACTGGAACCCCAGGCCACCTAGATCAATTCCCTTACATTGACTCCTGGCCAAATATCGCCCAGACTCTACCCCCATGGATTTGGTTTTGCTCAAATGGACCTGGACAATGCAAGATATTAGCAGCTCAGCCAGTCCAGGCCAAAAAGACAGTCAAATACTTGGGATTTATTATCTCAGGGACACCGAGCCCTAGGACCAGAACGAAAACAAGTTATTTGTGCCATACCCAGACCAGAAACAAAAAGAAAACTGAGAGAGTTCCTGGATGCAGCTGGGTTTTGCCGGATCTGGATCCCCGGGTTTTCAAGAATAGCCAAGCCCCTCTACGAAGCAACTGCTGGATCAAAAAAAGAGACCCTTAAATGGAAAAGTAAACAAGAAAATGCCTTTAGGCAACTAAAGAAACTACTAACTCAAGCCCCAACACTAGGCTTACCAGATGTAACACGAGAGTTTAATCTGTTTGTACATGAAAGAGACCAAACTGCTCTTGGAGTCCTAACTCAGAATGTGGGGCCATGGCAGCGCCCTGTGGCCTATTTATCTAAAAGACTGGACTCTGTAGCATCAGGATGGCCACCCTGTTTACGGGCCCTCGGTGCCACAGCCCTCCTGGTCAATGAGGCAGACAAACTCACACTGGGACAGACTTTAAATGTAAAAGTGCCCCATTCTGTGGTGGCCCTGATGAATGGCCCAGGTTACAAATGGGTAACTAACACAAGGATGACCCACTACCAGGGGCTTCTATGTGAAAATCCAAGAGTCCGTCTAGAGACTGTGCGAACCTTAAACCCAGCCACATATTTGCCTGAGGGGGAAGGGCAGCCTGACCACAACTGCGAAGAAGTCATTGAAGAGGTGTATGCAAGCAGGCCTGATCTAACCGACAAGCCCCTGCAAAACCCAGACCTGGAACTTTTCACAGACGGCAGCAGTTACATGCAAGATGGACAACGGCGAGCAGGTTACGCTGTAACAACAACCCAAGAGGTAATAAAGGCAGAGTCCCTTCCCCCAGGATGGTCTGCTCAGCGAGCAGAGATCTGGGCACTGGTCCAGGCAGTAAGGGAAGGGAAAGGAAAACGAGTCAATATATACACTGATTCCAAATATACATTTGCAACCTTGCATGTACATGGAGCCATCTATAAGGATAGAGGACTTTTGACTGCTGGGGGAAAAGAAATCAAAAACAAAAAAGAAATTTTACAGTTACTGGAGGCAATATGGGATCCAAAGGAAGTGGCCGTTATTCACTGTAAGGAACACCAAAGAGAAAATGACCCTGTGAGCCAGGGGAACAGGCTAGCTGATCAAAAGACAAGAAAAGCAGCTGCCTGAAAACACTCAGTAGTTAAAGTTATGGCAGCGCCAGAGCTACCCAGTGCCCCAGAATATAGTCACGACGAAAACAAATGGACACAGGCTAAACAAGAAAAGAAAGAAAAGGACGGATGGTGGATCATGACGGATGGAAGGGTTTTCATCCCAGAACGACTAGCTTATCGTTTAGTCCAACAACAGCACGAAGCCACACATATGGGAAAAAACGGCTTTGGAGGCCCTCTTAAAGCGATATTTCCTAATTTCTCGTCTCCCTACTCTGTGTGCATCAGTTTCCCAACGCTGCTTGCTCTGTGCACAAAACAATCCAAAACAAGGGCTCACTGGGCCAATGGGAATACAACGATGTGGATTGGCTCCCTTTAAAAATTTAAAAGTAAACTTTACTGAACTTGGGCCCAATAAGGGATATAAGCACCTGCTGGTTTTCGTCTGCACCTCCACAGGGTGGGTAGAGGCCTATCCCACCAGGACAGAGAAAGCAAGGGAAATGACAAAGGCTCTTCTCAGGGATGTTATCCCTCGATTTGGAATGCCTACCTCCATCGGGTCTGACAGTGGACCGGCCTTTGTGTCAGAAATTGTACAGCAAGTGGCAAAGGCACTGAGCATCCGCTGGAACCTGCACACAGCATACCGGCCTCAAAGCTCAGGGAAGGTAGAACAAATAAACAGAATTCTAAAACAAATTATAGCTAAAATCAGCCAAGAAACCCAGCTCCCCTGGGTGGACATTCTACCCCTGGCTCTGTTGTGAATTAGATGCACCCCAAGATTTAATATTGGGTACTCTCCCTTTGAAATCCTCTATGGGTGACCGCCACCTTTAGTCAGGATGAGAAATCCCACCCCAGAAATAGAAAATTTAGGGCTCCACCAACAACTGTTGGGACTAGAAAAAGTACTACGAAAAGTTTGGGGTTGGGTAATAGAGAAAACCCCCATTTCATTAGGGGTTCAAGTGCATCCCCATAAACCAGGTGACCAGGTATGGATAAAGGATTAAAAAAAAAAACCTCTCAAACCAACATGAAAGGGACCATATTTAGTGGTATTAACTACTCCTACAGCTGTTAAAGTTGCAAAAATCGTCCCTTGGATCCACCACTCCAGGGTCAAGAGAGCGACTGCACCTCAGACAGAGGGTCCCTAAAAAATTGAGAGTGTCCCGGGAGACCCGCTCAAGATCAAGAGGGACCAGAAAAGGATCGACGAGCCCTGCTCTAACCACACCCGAAAATTGGCTAGTCAACGCACGGCCGAAGCCTGAGGATCAACAAGCCCTGCTCTAGCCACACCCGGAAGCTGGCTAGTCAACGCATGGCTGAAGCTTGAGGAAAGCTCAACGCAGCTGTTAAATATAAATTCAGCCACGATCTCCAACGAATAGCAAAAACCCTGAAAACTCTGCAAAATCAGACTAACTCTCTGGCCGAGGTGGTCTTACAAAACAAAAAGGATCTGGACTTACTCACGGCCAAAGAGGGGGGACTATGCCTCTTCCTAAACGAAGAGTGTTGTTTTTATGCCAATCAATCAGGAATTGTCAAAAAAAATGGTTCAAAAGTTACAAGACCGAGTAAAAAAGAGAAAACATATTTTAGATAAGAGCCCATGGACAGGCCCCTGGGGCTGGACCTCCGGCTGGCACCGTTCATAGGTCCCTTACTCCTGATTTTTGCAGTTCTGCTGTTTGGGCTCTGTGTCCTAAACTTCCTGACCCGCTTTGTCAGTGAGCAAATAGAGGCTATAAAACTTCAAATATTAGCCTCCAAATATGAGCCCCTGCAACAGATAAATAATGATGCTTACTCCAACAAGGGTTGTAAAAACATCAAGAGGGGGGAATGTAAAGAAAAAGCCCAGCTGGGCTAACGAGCTCAGTCACAAATCTAAATGTGATAAGTGTCGGTTTACTAATATAAGTTCTGCCGGGCTAACTTATAAATCTAAAGTTTAGTGTCAGTTTACTGGGCTAACAAGCTAACTCGTAAATCCAAGCTCAACAAGTGTCAGTAACGTGATCTGTTCCAAATTGATAAGCTCCAGTGTACTGATTCTTTGCTTTTTGTTGTTTGAACCTTATTGGCTAATAGCCCCATACTTGTAATTAACCCTATAAAACCTCATGTGCACGTTTTGGAGGTGCTCAGAGCTTCGGAGCAGAAGCCCCTCTGAGCCCGCCGGTGTAATAAATCTGAGTACTCCAACCCTCCGAGTGGTGCTTGTTTCTTGGCTGGCCTGTCATTTCCGTAACAAGGCCAAATATATACCTGCTGAATTGAATGGAACACTTTTAAGGTGGAGTTTTGTGAGTGGGAAGGCCAAGCTTAAAAAGTAAAATATTTTGATAACCCCCGGCATGTGAGAAAATTGAAGAAAACCAACCAAGCTCAACATCTTCAGCTGAAAACACTAGTTAGCTGTGTGTTAAATTACAGTGCCAAAATTCATTCACTTCCCATTTGCATCTGATTCATCATTGCTCTCGTTTTGAATGTTCTTAAACATTACCTGTTGAAGCTGTTAAAATCCAGTAAGTGCCTTCACACTCCCAATTAAATGCCCAATTACCAATTTTGGGCTCTTGACTTACGTTTTAAAATGAGAAGAACCTGGCCCTGCAGCTGAATTGTTAATGGATGGCAGATCTCAAGGGAAGTAGGATTTTCAGCGTTCTCGCTCAGAAACGTTGTTTCCACCGTTTAAAGAGGAGCACAAAGCACATCATTGCTGCTTCTACATCAGACCCTGTGTAGTCTGTCCTGAACCAGTGTGAGTGATAACTGTGGGTGTCCTTTCAAGAAGAAGAAAATTGAGGGCATATCGGAGTCTTTGGAGCCTGGGCAGGGGCACTGGAATAATTTCCTTTTCGAGAATATAATCGTGCCTTTGTGTTGAGGCCAGGAAACAAGACCAGGAAGCTTGGAGTCCTGCTTTTGAATATAAATACGTATTTAACAAAATGACTTCCTAAACATTGAGTTTGAGCCCCGAGGAGTATCCAGGATTCTTGGCCAGGAAATGAGTTGTTTTAAGATTCATTCCCAGGTCAAGGTAATCGAAAAGAAATCAGCTGCTCTCTGGGTGGTCTTATTTCTGTTTCCCAGACAGCGGGACTCATCTTCTTAGTTATAGAAGCACATGGATGGTTTGAAGGGAAAATCAGATCTGCTTTGCTTTTTTCGCCTTGATCCTCATAAGACTTATCCAGCCTTCCGGCCACAGCTCAGATGACACAACTTCAGAAGAGAGCTGTCCTGCCTCTGCCGAAACCCACCTCACATCCCTCTCTCCTGCTCCATTCAGTGTGTGTTCCTTCCCTCCCCCAGACGCCTCATTATCCGCCTGCTGGTGGTAAGAAATACACATCGTGGTATTTATCATGCCCCGCCTTGTACTTTAGCACTTAGGGACTTGTCATTTCTCTTCTAAAATGCAGCCTTCCTAAGCAGTAGGGCTGGACTTGAATCACCTTGTCCTTATTTCCCCCCTCAACTCATCTTCCTTCCCTCCACCCTCCCCCCTGCCCATCACTGTTCCTTCAGTGTGCGCACAACAACTATTTGTTGAATGAATGTTGTTTGTGTCTTCAGATTTTTCCCTGAAGAATGGACTAGTCACATTGCTTTCTGATCCAAGTGTTGGCAGTTTAAATTCTTCTTAAGCCAAACAGAAATTTTACATAAATGTCTCCTGTTCAGCCCTGATTCCCTCTAGGGAAACTTAGGAAAGTTGGGAGCATAACATTTTGCCACTCCCCAAAGAATAGTTTTCTCATCACCATGACACTCCCTTCCTGCCAAGAGACCTCCCCCTGCCACGCCTTGGTTCACAGTGGTTCATCAGCACTGTGAAGGGAAACAGCAGGGCTGGCGATCGCTGTTGAAGAATCTCAGATGAGTCTAGAATGATGACTGAGTAGAAGGAATTAAAGATATCCTTTGCATGTTCAGCATTTTAAAATGAATGGGTATTTTGATTTTCTGCTTTCATTAATTAATTGATTTAACTAATTTTATGAATAGAAAGATCAGCCTTACTATTTTTATGTGCAGAATAGTTTTCTGAGTTTGTTTCTCATCATATCAGTGAGATAGCTACATTGAGACACTGTGCATTCGTGTGACTCAGACCCCTAGAAAGTTAAAGCTGGGAGGGGCACACAGCATCCCTCTAGTCTAGCTTCATTCTAGAAATGATGAAATGAGACCCAGACAGTCCAAGACTCGTGTCTAGAGTGCCCAAAGACAGGCGGGCAGGGTCGGCACAAGAACCAGAGCTCCCCGCCTCCCAGTCCAGCGCTCTCTCTCACTGAAGCCTTCCCCCACCTTAGAAGCATTGCTGGGAGTCACTGAGCTCCAGTCCCAGGTGAACGGACATGTGGTTCGTTCCCCGTGTAGATCACCTTCCTTCATAGAGGGGATCGCTTCATTTCGAGGCCAAATCCTGAGCCTGGATGGCAGTTTTGGTGCTTCGTGGAGCAAAGGAGGAGCTGCAGGGTGATTCTGTGCAGGTAATGGTGGCCTCCGCCGGAGAGCCGTTTTAATGAGCTCGTCCTCTGACAAGGTGTCAGTTAGAAGCATTACCTCCCTCTCAGGCGACAGCACACTGAGCTGTGGTTCTTTTAAAGGGACTTCTCTAAGACTCCCAGCAGGAAACATGTTATGTATTCTCACAAAAGTTTCTTCTTACTTCCTTGTCTCAGCAAGTAACTCTTTCCTCATATTGGGGGGAAAAATAGCCATTTAATTAGCTGTACTCTTTCTGTCAAGATGACCTTCCACTCATGACAATCCATGCCCTGTACCAGCTTTCTGCTTGGCTTATATTTGGTGAACAGAGCTTGGGTACCATTAGGAGCTAATGTGTGTTCCAGCTGTGTGTCTCAGAAGGCTTTCAGGTGTCGGGGCCCAGATGACATGCATAGGATGGAGTCTGTGGCATAATGTGGTCTACACCTGCAGGGGGACCTGGGGCAGGTGGTTTTCCACAGTCCTCTTTTGAACATGCCTGAACAACAGAAATGGAGGCTACAACCCAAACCTGACATCAGGGCATAATCCCCGGACATCAGAATCTGAGGGACTAGTCCTCTCATCAGCTCTGGCTTTGATAACGCAGCCTGGAACCTGCCCCTCTCAGCTCAGACCACTGACCAGCAAATCTTCCTTCCTCCAGGAGGAAGGAGAAGGAGTGAGCAGGACTCAAGGACAAAGCAGGTTTTTCTCCCCTCCCTCTCACTCTTAAAAAAGACCACTCCTTAAGATGTGAAGTTCCTGTCTGGAGTGCTCAGTGGATGCTACTTTTAGTTTGTATCCTACAAATGCTTCCCTTATCTCATTTATAGACAGTAGAATTGACAGTGGAGATCTCTGGCACCTGCACATCAGTAAGAATAGGCACCTCGGCTGTCCGAGGCGGGTGCAGGGCTCTGCGGATTGCTAGACACGTTGTCTTAGGAGCAGAGTGTACAAAGGGGTCCAGGTGAATACGGCTGTGTCTGTGATGTTTAGACACTTCACTGTGAGTTCTTCCCCCGCACCCTCATTGTTCCCAGCAGTCAGGGAAGAATGAGGTGGACTTGCATCTGCAGAATGAACCTCCTTCCAGTGCAGCCCTCAAGAGAAGAAAAAAAGTTAATGGTCGTGGTCCAGCACACAGGAGGATGGACAGACGTGGATGCAGAAGACAGTGACTTCTGTGCTCCCTTCAGTGGGGACACCATGATGACTCCAGTCCAGACCGGAAGTCACTGTTCTCATTTGTCTGTTTCCCCAGGATCCGGAACCAATCATGCTGATGCCCGTTTCCACCTTTACTCTCTTCTCTTTGGAAACGGGGCCTTTTCACTATTCATTCTTGTACTTGAGAGGGTGCGTCGCCCAAGTCTGTCCTCCTCCTCTTCTCTGAAGGATTCCACTTCCTCGCTTTCTTAGAGTCTTCCTCTAGGATGCACCTCTCCTGAACACAGGCCCGGCTCTTCTGGCCTGTTGAACCCTCCGTTGGCATTGAACTATAACTACCATTTCTTGCTTGATTTTTTTTTCATCCAAATGTATCCTGAAAACTCTTGAGAAGCAGGAACCATATCCTATTTTGCCTCAAGCGCCAAAAAACTAACTAATTAACAACATCAAGATCCCACTGCAGTATTATCAGGGAATACATTTCCATCTGATAGAGGCTCATGTGTTCTGAATTCAGAATGTTGGTTAATTCGTCCCAAGTGTGGCTGAAGTGTCTCCTTGCTTGACCTATGGGGTAAAAATGCATCCTGAGCAGATGAACAGAATGATAAGATATGTACAAAAAGGTTTAACCTATTAAATTAAAAAAAAAAGAAAAAACCTGGCAGATGAGGACTAATCATTTGCTTGCAGACAGCATATTCCTTTTGTGTTCCTGAACTAGATTCCTGAACCAAACCCTGAAATGAGTGTTACAGAGAAATACCATAGACGTGTTGGGAAGGTGAGGAGAGTGGACTGCCAGGAAAGGTCTTGTAGCTCAGGGAAGATCTGGAGTTGGCAGGTGAAGGATGAGCACAATTTGGATTTGCAGAAGGTGGCCCAGAGGCCTCCCAGGCTGAGAAGTCCCAGGGAGCAGACAGGTGGGCGAGGACATGAAAGGCACTGGGAGGCACTGGTGCCAAGTCTCTGGTGAAGTCGGTCTTGGAGGTGTGGAGGCTGGCTAGAGGGGGACCAGCTGGGCATTCAGTACCCAGGAACACTTACGATCCATTGCACTGTATTACTTAAAGAACTGAACATCTATTTTTCTGAAAATAAGCTCAAACCCAATCCACTAACTTGAGTTGTCAGGGCTTCTGAATGGTTTCCCCATCAGGATAGCATCTTGTACACGTGGCAGCAGTGGAAGGGCTCACACCCAACACCACTGGCACAGGCTTCTCGCTAACTATGAGGACCTAGAAATGATGGCCTGGCACCAGGAGGGCAGCCTTTGCCATACATCTGGGGTGGACACTGGCTACTCCCTGTAGAACCCTCAGTGATGTTGTTGACCTCTATTAGTTAGAAGCATTAATTATATTCTTGTAACAACATCAGACCCTAAAGTGACCTTTGTGACGTGCGGCAGTCACTTCCTCAAAGTCTGTGTGGAGTCAGCACATTTTTGCCCGTGCTTTGTGTTGGCTTGTGGGATCTGTCTGTACAGGGTCACAGGTGACTCAGAACTCCAGAATGCGCATGCCCAGCATCGCCTACTATCACTGACTACAGGTATGGAACTAAAGCAGCCGAGAGACCAGGAGTCTGTGGATCTGTCGATAGAATCTTTGTGGGAATCTCAACATAGTTCAGTTTCTCTATTTGTTTAACATTGCTGGATCCTGGAGAGTTTTCCATCTTCAAGGAAGTAGTACCGCTCGGTGCCAAGGCACGCTAAAGGCTTAGCAAGGGTGAATTAGGGAATGGCTCTGCTGGTCATGGAAATCTTGGCCTGCAGAGTCAGATGGGGAAAAATTGGTACAAATTTGTGCCTCGTCTAGGAAGTCCTCCATTAGGATGTTCTTGGAGATAATCAGGAAGTTGATCCCTGTAGCCATTAGTGGGATGAGGAAGAGGCACCAGACTGTAGGTAAAGACCCTCAGGCAGATGCAAAGCCTGTGTTACCTCACTCATCCCTCAGAGCCAGGTGCTTACAAAGATACTGCCTGTGATGAGCAAGGTGAGTATTTTGAGTCCATGTTCCGAAGCAGTGTTATTTAAGGGGACTAGAGCTTAGGTTATGGGAAGACATCAGAGTTTCTGAGTTAGCGATTAACATTTGGAAAATGTGATCCGGTCTTAGCCCCAACCCCCCAGGAACCATGGGCAGCGAGCCTTGGCTGGGGAGCTGCAGCACAGCATAGTGGTCCAGGCGCTGGAGGTGAGAGCTTTTATCATCTGCTTCTATAAGTAGTTGATATTCAGCTGGTTGCTGCATCGTGAGAGTTCTGTGACCTTTGGACCCCTCACATCGTCATCTGGCACATTCCAAACGTACAGGTTGACAGAACAAGACCTCCAGCACATACCCGTCCTCTCCATGGCAGTTGGTGAAACCATGGCAAACTACCAATTATGCCTACATGGGTAGACTTGGAGCAAAGCCTTTCATTTTGTACCTTTTCATTTCCAGTGCCATCCTCCCACTTTCATTAACCCACATTCCCTGATGTTCATGGCATCCGTTCCACAGATAGTCAGTCACTGCTGATGCTTCCTGCGCATGAGGAAGGTGTTTGACTGAACTTGGATTGAGTAGGGGATGGAGAAGGGATAGACGCAGAAGCCATGCCTATACAATGTAAAATCTTTAGTGAGGCCAGGAAATAGCCTCTCTCCCTCAAGGAGCTCAAAAAGGGCGTGATACCTGCCGTAGGGAAATAATGGCCAGAAGAACATAGTAGGATGCAAAATATTGGTGTGACTTGTAGAGAAAAAAATGTTTAAAGTATCAATTAAATTTTTCTCTAACCTCTTTGAGAATGTGGCCAAAGGCTGGGCTATAAATCCTTGTGATAAATAATAAGATGATGTAAGTTTGCGGCACCCTGGGTTTAAAAAAATACTAGCACAACCAAGTAGGAAGCCAGGCCAGTCCAATGCTGTGTGAACCTGTCACGTTGTGTTTGCCAGTTTTTAGCTGTTCTACTCAGATCTGGTTCCATGTCTAAAACGGAACTGGGTCACTGGCAGCCCACGGAGGGTCACTGGCAGCCCAAGGAGGGTAGTGATTGAAAAAGAAACCCTATCTGGGAAGGCTGAAGGAACTGGGAAGGCTTTAACTAGGAGAAAACTAGAGACCAATTAAATAACGACTTTCAAAAATGTGAAATGCCAAGTGGCTTTCTTCATAACCCAAAAGGAGAGTTTCTCATCAGTGAACAGTTTCAACTATTAGGGTGAGTTGAGAATTATTATTGTGGGCATAAAAGAAGCTAGAAAAAGAATCTACATAAAGTAGCTGAGGAGGTAACATGCCCAAAGGCAAAATGTGGACTGGGGGAAAACCTCTTGAGACATCTTCCAACTCTAGAATTCCATATTTCTGTGATTACGTAGGCGGAAGTACAGACCATATAGGTAAGGTCAGTTAAGTGAACTTTATATAAAACTGGTGTGAAAGCTGAACAGAACTTTAGCTTGTACGTTAGAAGAATGCAAAATATTGCTTTTGCAGGAGCCAACAGAAGTTACAATTTTTAGTACATTGTTGATGTGAAGAATTCACATATTTGGCCCCTGGTTGTAAGTGCTAAGTTTAATTTTGAAACTAATTTGGGTTCCCTTGCAATGCAAAATTGGTGATTTCTGCTTCACATTTCAGTCAAAGTAGACTGAGGTTTTGGTACCAAATTAATTGCTTGCAAAGGGTTTGAGAATTCAGAGTTGGTAGGTCTATTTCCTGGTATCCGTGATCCTTCGGTAAGTTTATTCTCTGCCTAACAGTAACTATGCTTGCTCTTGCTATTCATCTTTTAACATAATGTCTTTACTTTCATTGTGAAGATATGTAGTGACATCCAGTGGGACCGAGGAACTGCGCTCCATAGTATATACATCAGGGGTTGGATAAGCACTCTACTGTATCCCTGAGGCCCTGGGCACGGAGTTTAGTGACCACATTTGGCATTTACAGCAGCCGATTCTCTCTTTGGCACGGAGTGGCTGCCCAGTACAGCTACTGCTCTCCGATTCAGACTGGCCTCATCAGAAGAGCCCGTGGTCTAGGCTGTAAGTCCGAGGGAGACGAAAGATACCTTGGGACAGACAAGTGGAGGCCTGCGGGCATCACAACCAGCTGAGTTTGGAGCAGAGCTGAAATCTCCAGTCATGCCTCACCTTCCTAAGCCCGTTTGTCCTCCAATTATGTTCTGATTTATGTGGGGATTGTCACTGGGGAGCTGGATAGAGAAAGCTGGACGTCTTGCTGCTCACGCGGCACCAGCAGATCAGGTGTTTTTCTCCCTTTGTTCTGAGTCTTCATCAAAGCTGTGCTGTTGAAAGATCCCCGGGGATTTTTCTTCGGAAGGAATCATTTAACATAAGTGGCATCATTTATTTCGGAAATGATTCCTAGGCGCTTCCATAAATACTAATGAAGTGCTTAACAATGTGTTCCACCTTGGAATTTGCAGCAGAAGTCACGGAGGTGCTGGCTTTCTGGGTGAGAGGAGCAGCTCTTTACCACGCGTCAGAATTTGTAATCAGATGTGCATGGTTATTCTCTTTTTTCCTTCTTCCCCGACATTGCCTTAAATGACTCCAGATAGAAAAAGAACAACAGCGACATGGCCAAAAAAGAGAGTGGGGTGGGTGAGATATTGCTGACCACAGTCATCAGTACGTACAGCAAATACCTGTTTATTTCTGATGGGAATGGCGAGATTTCACATGATGCATAATTGAATTAGGACTCTGAGTAGGGCACCCTCCCAGGTGCTCTGAAGTATGCAGAGACATACTCTTTTATTCTCAGGGTGTTTGTAACGTGGTAGATGAGATAGCCCATGCAGATAAATAAAAGTACAGATTGGAGAGTGATCTTTTTTCTGACATGTACAAAGTAAACAGCAGCTTACCATACACCAGGCATTAGAGTAGGAAGGTGACTGGGACTTGGTGACTGACCTTGAGGATTTCCTCTGGGGGGTCAACAGCTATGGAAAGTGGGACACACCATCCATCCCCTTTGCTGTCTGTCTCCACTACATCCGCCTGGTCTAAGCCACTGTCCCCTCCCTCAGGGACTGCTGCTGTGGAAGCTCCTAAGTGGTTTCCCTGCTTCCATGCATGCTCCTGCCATGACCAGTTTGCCCTACAGCAGTTAGCCAGCATCTTTCAAAATGTAAATCAGATCCTGTCACACTCCTGCTTCATGCTTACAAAGCCTCGTGCACCAGGGCCTTCATGATCTGGCTTGCTTGTGTCCATGACCTCATTCATTCATTCCTTTCCTCAGTGTTTCGCTACCCTGCTCTTTGTCTTCCTTGAACATGTCCAGCTCTTTTGCACCTTTGAGCTTTCATATTAACTGCTGTGCCCAAAAGGCTTGTTCTGTCCAAAGAATTCCTGAAGGATTGTCTTGGGTGTGTCTAGATTATAAGGAGTGGTGCAGGGAAACAAGGAGGCTGAAAAAAAAAAAAAAGAAGCAAAAGCCACAGAGTTTTACAGTTTGGAGGCATTTTCATTTTCATGGGGAGATTTCTGGAGCGTGGGAAGTGGACAGGGAGGTGATGGGTTAAGCAGTGAGTGGGTAGTAAGCAGTAGAGACTTAGCACACATAACTTATCTCTCACCACCACATTTCTCAAAAGTATGATGGGGCTTGAGGACCATCCTTGCCAATAAGAGATTCTCATAGGAAAAGAAAACATTCAGCATGTTCACAGGCAGAGCAGAAGAAATCTGAAAAGTGGGAGCAATGGAGGCTTCAACTAAGAGTACAAGTTACTGAAGAAAAGTTCTAGAAGAGGTTAACAGAAAAGGGGACCATGAGCCCACCTGGAGAGTTTTGCAAGTAGGATATACTTTCAAGTCTCACAGGTAGATTTTCATAAAATCAAGTATCAGAATTGTGGTGAATAAATTCACTTCTGTTATGGACTGAATGTTGTGTCCCCCAGCCCCAAACTCATATGTTGAAACCCTAAACACCCCCCATATGATTGTATTAGGAGGTGGGGCCTTTGGGAATTAATTAGGTCATGAGGGTGGGGCCCTCACAAGTAAGATTAGTGCCCTTGTAAGGAAGCCCCTCGAGTGTCCTCTCCCTCTTCTGCCATGTGAGACACAGCAAGATAATGGCCATCTATGAGCCAGGAAGTGGGATTCCACCAGACGCTGAATATGCTTTTGCCTGGATCTTGGACTTCCCAGCCTCCAGAACTATGGGAAATAAATTCCTGTTTATAATTCACCCAGTCTGTGGTGCTTTGTTATAGCAGCCCGAACAGACTAAGAGAACTTCCAACTTTGCACATTGTTCCTCCATGGAGAATATTCTTGGTGGTGTGACCTTGCTGGCATTATCCTTGAGGGCACTAGTGTGGCACCTGCTAAGATACATCTCTCAGGGCTGGTAATTACAAACTGATAGAGAAGTTCACAGCACCGCTACTGGGAGACTCTCAAACTCTGCCATTATTATTATCATTATTATCATTGGTTTACCTTTTACTAAGGTGTAACTTACATATTGAAAGGTATACAGATCTTAAGTGTACAAGTCAGTGAGTCTCTTACATGTGTATAAATCCATGTAAGTATCACCTATATTGACGTGTAGAATCTTTCCAGCACCCCAGAGGGTTTGCTTCTGCCTCCATCAAAGGTAATCTCTATTTTGACCACAATTGCCATAGATTAATTTTGTAACTTTTTAACATAGCTTTGTTGAGGTATAATTGATAAGCAGGAAACTTCACATATCGGAAAGGTACAGTTTAGGAACTTTTAACATGTACACACCCATGAAATCACCACCACAATCAAAGTAACGAATCCATCCATCATCCCCCAAAGTTTCCTTCTACCCCTTTATAATGCTTCCCTGGCCCCAACATTCCCATACCCCACCTGTTATGTGCAGGCAACCACGAATATGCTTTCTGTATTTCTACATAAATTTGCACTTCCTAAAATTTTATATAAACTGAAGCATAAAATATTTATTCTTTTTTTCATCTGCCTTTCACTCAGCCTACTTATATTGAGATGGATATTTGGGTGGTTTCCAGTTTGAGGCTATTGCAAATAGAGCTGCTCTGAATGTCTGTGTACAAGCTAACACCTGGCATGGTCAGACTTCTGAATTTTAGCCATTCTAACAGGTATATAATGGTACCTCATAGTGGTTTCTGTTTCCATTTCCTTAATAGCTGATGATGTTGAGTGTCTTTTGTGCTTTTTCTTTTTTGCATCCATGTTGTCTTTAGTATAGAGTGTTTTCAAATCTTTTCATCATTTAAAAAAAACGGGTAGTTTGTTTTCCTTTTATTGGGTTTGGAGAGGTTTTTTTAAAATATATGTTGGATACAAGTCCTTTTTCATACAATGACTTGCAAATGTTTTCTGCCAGTTCATGACCTGTCTTTTTATTCTCTTGAAGAACAGTTTTTCATTTTGGTCGTAATTAGTTTATTCCTGTGTGAGTTATGTTTTAGTGTCATATCTGAGCAGGCTTGCCTAGGACAAGGTCACAGAGATTTTCTTCTATGTTTTCTCCTAATAGAAGTTTAAAGTTTTAGACTTTTGCATTTAGGTCTCTGATACGTTTTGATTTAATTTTTGCATATGGTACAAAGTATGAGCTGAAGCTCCTTTTGGTTTTTTTTTTTTTGGCATATAGATACACAATTGTTCCAGTATCATTTGTTGAAAAGCTACCTTTTATCCACTTCATTGCCTTTGTACTTTTGTTGAAAATCAGTCATTCACATATAGGTGGTCCCCAACTTAGCTTATGTTGTTCAACTATGATTTTTCAGCTTTATGATGGTGCGAAAGCGATGTGCATTCAGTAGAAACTTTGAATTTTGATCTTTCCTGGGCTGGCCACATGCAGTATGATCCTCTCTCATGATGCTGGACAGCGGCAGCGAGCCAGGCTCCCGATCAGCCAGGCACTCACAGGTGTAGACAAACGACAAATTCAAACCATTCTGTACCCACACAACCGTTCTGTTTGTTCACTCTCAGTACAGTATTCAGTAAATTACATGAGATATCCAACACTTTATTATAAAATGGGCTTTGTGTTATATGATTTTGCCCAACTGTAGGCTCATGTAAGTGTTCTGATAACCTTTCAGCTAGGCTAGGCTAAAATGATGTTTGGTATGTTAGGTGTATTAAATGCATTTTTGACTTAAGATATTTTCAACTTGCAATGGGTTTATTGGGACGTAACCCCATTGTAAGTCCAGGAAGGACTGTATACTAGACTCTCTGTTCTGTTTATTGATCTATGTCTATCTTGATGCCAGTACCACAAGATCTTGATCAGTTTAGTTTTAATAACAAGTCATATAATCAGGTTGTATAAATCTTCCACCTTTGTTCTTTTTTCCCCCTCAGAGTTATTTTTGCTCCTTTAGATCACTTGCATTTCCATATGAATTTTTGTAATCAATTTGTCATATTCTACCAAACAAAGCCTGCTAGAATTTTGATTGAGATGGCGTTAAATCTATAGATTATATTGGGAATAACTGACATCCCTTTTTTTTTTTGGCTTTTTCTTTAGTTGAAGTATAGTTGATTTACAATATTCTGTTAATCTCAGGTGTGTACAACATAGTGATTCAGTATCTTCTAGTTGATACTCCATTTGAAGTTATTACAAAATAATGGCTATAGTTCCCTGTGCTATACAGTTTATCCTTGTTGCTTTTCTATTTTATACATAGTAGTTTGTATCTCCTAATCCCATATCCTAACCCTTCCCTCTCCTGACCTCTTATATTCTTGCCTTCTGATGTCTTAGTAATATTGATTCTTCTAACCCATGACCACAATGTGTCTTTCCGTTTGAATCTGAAGATCAATTTGGGGGTGATTGCCATTCTTAACAATATTAAAGTTTCTAATCCTCGAACACAAGATATTTTTGTATTTATTTAAGACGCCTTTAATTTCTTTTAACAGTGTCTTATGGTTTTCAGTATACAATCCTTGTTCTCTCTTGGTGAAACATGTTCCTAAGCATTTTACTCTTTTTGATGTTACTGTAAGTAGAACTGTTTTCTTTGCTAGCTTATTAGCTATTGTGTTAGGGTTCTCCAAAGAAATAGAACCAATAGGATGTGTGTATATATTATTACTATATACCATATTTCTACTATATGTTTATGTACGGAATTCACTCATGCGATCATGAGGCTGTCAAGTCCAGAATCTGCAGGGTGGGCTGGCAGGCTGGAGACCCAGGAAAGAACTAATGTCACAGTTCAACTCTGAGCACCATCTGCTGGCATAATTCCTTCTTGCTCTGGGGAAGTCAGTGTGTTGTTCTGTTCCAGCCTTCAGCTGATTGGATGAGGCCCACCCACATTGTAGGGTGAAATCTCCTATGCTTAGAGCCCACTGATTTAAATGTGAATCTTATCCAAAGACACCCTGGCAGGAATGTCCCAAGAATGTCTGACTGAATGCTTGGGTGCCATGGCTTAGCCATGCCCACATTGACCCAGAAAATTAACCATCATGGCTGTGACTCTGTTGTGTTATTTTAGTGATTGCTTTAGAGTTTATGGTGTACATCTTCAACTTAACGTGCTTTACCTTCATGTGATACTATACCACTTCACGTATAGTACAAGAACCTTCCAGTAGCTCACTTCCCTTTCTCCCATCCTGACCTTCCTGCTATTGTTGTCATACATTTTACCATTTCGGGTGTTACAAGCTCCATACGCCATTGTCATCTGTAAGCCAGCCTAGAGCGTCGTTCAGTCCAGGGCCAATTATTCCTAATAGGGCAAGAGCCTCCTGCGTATTCTCAGTGCCCCTTGAATCTTGAGATTCTCCAGTCTGGCCGGTGGAAGCATTCCGAGCCCTGCTGGAGCCTGGAGTACTGCTCCCTCCACTCATTTTGAGCGGTTCCGTCTCTGGCCGCAGGTAATTTGCTCGCACACCTGTGGCGGGAAGTACTCGGCTAAGCACCGCGGGCCGAATCTCCGCAGGTCTCGGGTTCTGCGTGTGCGCAGTCCTCTTTCCCTCATTACTCTCCCCTGAGACTGCGAATGACGGCGGGCCCCCGGGCTCCCCGCTGTGCCCCGTCCGCGCAGGGGTCTCCCGGTCTCTGCCTGGGGGCCTCCTCCTCACACTGCAGCCCGAAGGGTCTCTCAAAGCAGGAGAGCAGGGCAGGCCCGGATCTCGCCTCCGCCGTTTCGCGTCCCGCGGGGATCGCTGCCGTCCCTTGTTCCGGGCGCTGCCCGCTCGGGCTCGCTCCAGGCGGCAGGGGGGCTGTACGTAACACTCGTTCCTGTTGTGCGGACACGCGGTTAGAACTGCAGGGTCGTATGTATGTTTAGCTTGAGCGGATATATTCAGAATTCACCAAAATAAACTCTGCTCATTTTAATTGCAGAGAATTTTCACAAACACAGTTGGCGTCCATTTTACCTAGAACAGGTTGCTCGGTTTTGCTCCCCAGTTCAACACAGTAGAGAGTGAAGGTGACAAGAGCTTAGTGACACGGGATTCACTTTCTTACCAACTTGAGGGATGTGCACCCGCATATTAAATGTATTGTTGAAAGTATCCAGCGCATGTGGCAGTGAGGCGGGAGGAAAGCAGAGAGCAGGTCAGCCTGCCTTTGCTCGGCTGAGAGTTGTCATGGTATTCGTCAGCGTATGTTGTTGGCTAAGTAATAGCGGCTTTGATTTTCCCAAAAACCCAGTGACGTTCCACGTGGCCATTAAATGTACCTGGTGCATTAGCAAGTTCTCTCTGCTGCTCTTTCTCGAGTCTTAGTCGCATTTTGGGGGGATACGCTTGTCACGCAGAAGATGGTGACCCACACCCACAGAACACCCTTCCATGGCTCTTTGAGTCTAAACATTCATGTGAAAAGCCATGGGGAGACCAGGAAGTAGATGCTGCAGAGATGATCCCACCTCTTCTCACTTCAAGAGGCATTTGGGCCCTAAGGGTGCTGCTGCTCCCCCTGGTAAAATACGTATTGAACTTCTACCGAGTGTGACACTTCCCTCACAAGAGTTGCTGCTTGGCCTGTGCTTTTTGGTATATAATGGATTGTATGGAAGGAAAGTGTCACGTTAAAGAGATCTCTTTTCCCCTTTTCACCCCAGCCTTTGAGCTGCGTGCAGAGTCATTGCGTCCGTTCCTGAGCCAGGTAGCTGCTGCTCTGATGCTTTGTCTTTAGGGCTTCTGTCTGTAAATCTCTCCTAAGAATAGATTAAAAAATGACGCTCAGATCCTTTTCTAGAATTAAGGAAGTAAGAACAGAATTGAGACTTTATGACTGTAGTTAACCCCTTCTGTTACCAGCTCTGTCTATGATTTAATCTTTTTGAAGCCATCACAGGCCTCACAGATTGAGGCATTTACTTCCCTGGCTTGGTTGGGCCTGTTAGTGTGTTTCACGGTTACACTACGTAAAGCAGACATGTTACACCCTTTCTATATAAAATATGAAATTGCAATAACTAATATTAACCAGGTTTTATAATTCATTATATGTTTACCCTTTACCCAAAATGCATGCAAACTGATTTTTTCTGCAGGTCAATGGGGGAAAGTCTAAGGGAGTTAAAACCTCAAGCAGAATGGGAACCCTTGGGTTGCTGAATCTCGGGCCTGAAATCGTATTTTCAAAGGAGGCTGAGACAAACAGAATTGCCTGAGAAAGGTGCTGCTAGCGTGAGGATTGCAGAGGGGGGAAAGATTATTTTAAAAGGTCTTAACCCAGAAACTTTCCCCCTTCTAGTCTCCTAATACTTCTGTAATGTCTTGGTTTTTACCATTTTCTCTACTCTCTTTAGTTCCCAGGATACCCCTCTTTAAGTTCAAATCTCTTACAGCCATGGCTTGATCTTGGAGCAGAACCACTGAGCCTGAAATAAGCTGTTGGCTTATTCATGCTTTCCAGTGGGCACAAGAACTGTTCTTCCTTCTGTCCAGGGAACCCTTGTTTATTCGCTTATTCATTTTTGCGTGTGTACCTGGATTGGCTCCGTGTATCAGTTTATAATAGAGAGGGTGTCGAGGTACTGGTGGGCACCACCGGTCTTGTAATGGGAACTCAAGCCTTCTGGGGATTTGACTTCCTGATTGCAGGCTAAAGATTTAAAGCCCAAGATGACCTTTGGTGTACCTGAGCCGGTCATTGACTCAAAAGTATAACTCCCCTTCAAAATAAAAATCCACATATTTTTACAGTTAAAAAAGGTTAAATTATGAACAGGGTTAAGAAGATTACAGTTGGAAAAGACTAGATTTTTAAAGTCCCAACTGGAGTTCGTGTTGGCATGAGACATTGAAGTTGTACATTCCAAAGTATGCTGTCTCCTCGTTGGGAAGTTGGAAATACTAAAGCTAGTACTTCCAGCAGGGTTGGTGGAGGGGCCTGCTTGCTGTGCAGTGTGTGTTGTTGGCTACCCTGGGTATGATGCTGTACCTTCGTATTAAAAGCACCCTTCCTGAAGAATGCTTGATGCGAGACGTTTGTTATTCTCCTTCTACTAAAGGACTCATCCCAGCATAGCCACAAAAAAAGTTTCCCATGCAAACTTCTTTTTTTGGCATCCCTTTGGAGAAGTTTCCTGGACTTTGATTCTCCTCCCCTTTGGAGGTGAGAATGTGATGTAGGCACAATCCTAGGAACTAGTGGTACTAAATAATCGTTTGTGTGGAAAACTCCCTTCTGTAAATGACAGAAGTCTGCCTTTAAGACACAAACCTCAAAGCCCTGTGCACTGACTCTCCCCTCCCTCCCTTTAGGGCCAGGGAAGCAGGAACCGTGGACTGGCATCCTCTAGTCCTCCTCACTAGCTTGGTGGTCATGGCTGAATTGCCACCAGTTTGTCGTTGTAGCTGTTGTTTATTTGGAAGAAAATTTTCTTCCTAAAAACGTGCAGATTCAAGTATACCCCTTCAGACCCATTCGGGTCCTGCCAAGAATCTTGGCCAGCGAGCCCCCAGGACCTCCGGTGGGAGGAGAGGATTGGGGCCCCAGAGATGAGCTGGGCTATTTCATGAATTGGTCTAATCTGGGAGCCTGCGGAGCTTAAACAACTATGTCCCTAAATTATGGCACATTTTGAGAAATAATGTGAGGATCACTGTGTTCCTTTCCCCACTTAACTATAGCAGAGAGAACGGGTCTCTATTCCGCAAGTATTTGCGGTAACAGTCTAGATATTTTTGCTTTGAAGCTTTGTAAATGTTCAGCCATCTCACTGGATAAAATTGCTGATGCAGCCTCAGACCTGCAATTTATTTCTCCATCACTACAGTGAAATCCTGGAATTATCATACGTTAGAGTTTTAGAACAGCTTTAAAAAAACAAAAAAACAAACAGTTGCAAGTAGTCATTTCTTACCTTGTCCTCTTGTCCTTTTCTTCACCACATCAGCACCCAGAAGGCATGCTCAGTCTTGCTTTTACTTCCTGAATCACATCTCAGAGGATTTCTTTTTTTTTTTTCCCCTTTATGTCAGTCACCTCTGACACAGCCAGACAGCGGCCCTGATGAGATTCTGTGTGGACATCACTTTTTTCCCTTGCTCCAAATTATTTCTTTCTGGTCAAAAATCTTGTTGAAATCAAAATGTCTGGTCATTAGGCTTCTGCAGAGCACAAAACGCTGACCTTCACTGAACTTGAGATCATGAGAGGACTAGGAGTGGAGCAGGTTTAAGTTATCTTAGGTACTGAGGTGTGGTAAATTCTATGTTTTAGCTGCCTGGCCTTAACATCAAACTATATTGTAGATACAATTTGCTTGTCAACATCATTTTTTTTTAAAAGAAATGACCGCATAAAGTTATAAGATGATTCGAGTTTAACATGTAAAAGGAATGTTTGTGTAAATGTTAGTAAATATACCATGTATGTGAAAAATGAGATGATATAGAGGTGAGTCATCATTTTGTTTGAATGCTGATTATTTCTTTTCTTTAAAATAATATCTTAAGGACTGAGGCTAGATATTTCATATTTAGGCAAGATTGATTTTCCTGCTTGAAATGATTGAGAAATGGTGCTGTGAATAATGAGATTATAAGGGAAAGGATGTGACTTAAAAAAAAAAAGTGGTCTCTCGACCATTGGACCTTGAAATAGAAGGTCAGACTCTTAACCCCTGGCCGTCTGTGCTCTTCTGTCACTTTTCATCACATGGGAGTAACTTGCATTTCTGTCTTTCCTGCCCTTACCAGCCTTTGTCCCCTCTTCCACCAGTTCCTGGCTCGGTGCAAGACTACGTTTGATCTGACTAGATGGTGCTTTACTATCGGCCAGCTTACTGAGTTTTAATTAAATAGAATTTTCTGATTGGGCAGAAGCCTGGCTGGTGGTCTTCACTCTTTGACTACGGATCCTTGTCTTATTTGATTTTTGTATGATGTTTCATGGCTGGACCGTTTTTAAAAAGAACTCTTTTAGGCCATTGGTTCATGAGAGAGAGAGACGTTACGCCACTTGAGTAGTGATGGCAACGATATTCTAGACGTAATAGTTCCTATCACTGCTTCTTAACCACAGCTGAGATGTAGATCAAGTCTACGTGAAGGTTAAAGAGGAGGCATGCAGCCATGAAGGCCACATTCTTTTTATCAGAACTGAGCAGCAGGACCTGGATTCAATTTGCTCCGTGCTTCTGTCTTCCTCTGATAACCACCATCAGATGCAGTGGGTTCCGGGAGTGGGAGTGAGTGAAAAGATGCATTAGGCTTGGATAACCCCCAAAACGTATTGAGTGAGTCCCAGTGCACATGACTCAGTGGTCTGGGAGAAGCCATTTCCGGTTAAGCTCTTGATCACATCAAGGAGGACATCTGTGTGCCGTGATAGTCTTTAACACCCAATTAAAGGTCGCATTTGACATTGCAGCAAAAAGCTGTAGTGGAAAGAGCAGTAGTCTCTAAGCTCATTGTTTAGGTCACAGTTTCTCCATTCATTGACAGTATTGCTTTGGAGAGTCCACTCTTTCTGTGCCGCAGTTTCGTCGTCTCTAAATCTAGTAGGGGACAAGAGCATGGACCCTGCCCCTGACTTTGCCCAGCTCTACTTTGGTCCTTGAAGCTCCCTCCCTCCCCCGCACTCAGATGACTCCTGTGTCATTTATCCTGTTATGCTTTGCTATTCTTTTGCATCATTCTTATCTTCTCCCCACCAAAGTACTTGACTCAGAACCACACCTCGCTCAATATTTGAATTATCCTCAAAACTTACTTCTGTCTTCCATCTAATAAACGTCCCATAGACATTTGTTAAGTGAATAAAGACATGGTTCAGTGGTTCTCAGCAGTCAAAGTGCCTCAGAGTCAACTGGAGAGATTTAAAATACGGATGCGGGGGCCACACCCCCAGGGACTCTGACTCCCAGTATTTGGCGTATTTGTTGTTAAACTCCGGAGTGATTCTGATGTGCGGGTCTGAGTGGGGAACCAGGGGACTGGGCTGGTTCTCGGTGGTCTGCAGGGTTACCTGGGAGTGTCATGCCCACCCTACCCCCTTAAAATGCCTGTGTATTTACCTTTTCCTCACGAGTATCGAAGGCATGACGGAAATGTCCTGATTTATCTCACCTTTAAAGGTACTCAGAATAATGAATAAGGAATCTATCATATGGAGGTAGGCACACAGCAGTATGATATTACTGATCTAGGCCATTTGGTTCCTATTTTCCAGAGTGTGTTATTAATTAGCTTTCCTTTGGGAGGAAAAGATAAATTACTGTTTTTCACTAGACGTCGGGAATTTGACTGACTGGCATATTTTTAACAACTGTGGACCCTGGAAACACCAAAACAGGAAGGGGTTAAAACATGGCTCCTTCTAGCATGGAACTCAGAAAGTCTGGCAATGGTGTGATTGTGCAAGTGTTTTGATTTCAGAAAGTTAAAGTCTTTATTTAATTCTGTATGATGTGTATATAATAATATAATTTTAAGGCACCTGCTTCAAAATAGAAACTGGGATGTTGGAGATAATAACAATAAACAAAAATTAAACCAGACCGGGCTCAGTGCCCAGGAAAGCTATCAGAATCCAAGAACTAGGCAAGGAATAAACTAATATGGGGGGAAAAGGAAGGAATGGATGAAGCTGTAACTGCCTCTGTTAGAAACGGCCACTCCACTGTGTGGTCGCTGCTGAACAATTCCATGGGGCATTTGTTGGGTGGGTGGAGTTCCTGCCCTTCTCATTTCAGTGACAAACTTCCAAGGGAGCTTGTCTTTCTAAAATGTCAGCCCTAAACATGCCAATAATTACAGCCATCTTGCATTATGTTTGAACTTTTATAATGCTGTAAACCACTTGGCAATAAATGGGCCAGAAATAAAAATAGAAGTTCAGAGCAACTTTAACTGAAGTTAGAAGAGAGCCTTCATGTTTCCCAGGGTGCCTAACTGTCATGTGATTTACATAAACAAGGGAGGAAATCCTCTTGGTGTGTTTAGGGGTGTGCGTCTAATACAGGAACCCATGTTTTCCTGTTATTGAGAAGCATTCTTTAATCTTTTAAGCACATTTTAGGACCTGCATATATTCCAGGTGTGCTGTTTCCTTTAACATTAAAACAGCAGAGCAGGGCATGCCTCTCAGAGAAATGTTAGATCTCCCTTTTGGGTCATACAGGCACACAAAATAAATGAGTTAAAATTAAACAGACAGGCAGCCCTGGGGATACTGGTAATACCGCCTGAATTTAGTTAGGGGAATGGTTGTTCCTAATGGGACTTAAACAGACTTACACGTGGAACTATAGGCTGGACAGGCCATCTGTGAGTGGAAGGCTATAAAATGTCCTCGACTGTGTTAAGAGATGATTACTTTTTAACCATGGAAGTAAATGTAATTGGTGTGAAATGTGGATAAGCTTTTAGCCAAATATAACTGAAATCATGGACAACAAACCTGAGCATTATTTGAATTTTTTTTAACTTTGCTAAATTCTGGTTATGAGCAGAGGGAGAAGATTGTACTGAGACCCTAAAAATAGCCTAGTCCTGGAACAGTAGGGTTCTCACCAGACCTAAAGGCAGGGTGCCCACATTTCATTCCCCTCCAGGTCGCTGCTTCCCTGCCCTAAGGCCCGCAGACACCGAAGCTGCAGGCAGCTCTGTCTGGTATATGTGAAGGAGAGCCTTCTGACCACCAACCGTGACTGGAATGGGTGCTTTCTGTCCTCATCCCACAAGGCTTCTTTTTCTGCCGTCCGTGGAGCATTTGCATGGTTATTTGAAAGTGGAGGATCTGTGGGCTTACTGAAACTAAGAAGGAATGCGCCACTGATGCGCACTCTTACTAGGATTGCTTTCATTACAAGGAGTGTTTTCCACTTTTCCTCGCTCCTTCTACTTAATCTTAACAATTCCTACAGCCGGGGCTCAGGAGGGGCTTTTAGGAAAACCCTTTTAAAATCCTTAATTACCTCCCCACCCTTGAGGCTCTAAGTCGGGGAGTAGGCAGACCTAGAAGTATTCAGAGTGACTCTCTGCTGGTGGCTGGTGCTGGACCTCTGAGAGGTGACAAGGTCCATCCTCAGCATGGAGGGGAGAACTAAGGCCGGGAGCTGGAAGGGTTCTGACCCTGCTGGTGTGGTGACTTCAAGAATTCATACGGGGCCAGGGGTGGGGGGACCCAGAGTGCCAGATATAGTTATAATCAGATGCAAAGTAGATATAAACCCAACTATATTTTAAAGCCAAATCGTTCTCTCTCTCTTTTTTTTTTTTTTTGAGTGAGGTATTACTTCTTATCACTGAAGCCTGGAATATTTACACTGGACTATAAAATTAGAAATATGCATTGCACTTCCCTAGGGTAACCAGTAACCTCCACTTCCTGTAAAATGCAGCCTTTCCCAACCGCCCCTGCCTGATGCCCGTCAGCCCCGCGCGCTGCTTTCCCTTTGACCATCACTGGGCGTTTGTAGCCTCCATTAGAGGTACCCGGTGTCAGTTGTTCCAGCCGTGTTCCGTGTGAGTGGATGAAGGCATAGATGAAGCAGCCCTTTGATTATAATTATGTTGTAACTGCTTGAGAGTGCAGATTGTAACTTCTGTTTCCTTCGCATTCACCCCTCACTAAAGGTGCACATAATGATTTTCATTTTCTTTCTCTGCTTCTCTTTCTCTCTCTGTACTTGTCTCCAGCTCTCCCCATCCCTTTGTCCCTCTTTCCCTCCCTCCCTCCCTCCTCTCTCCCCCCAATACGCACACACATATCTCTCTGTATATACACACACAGGTGTATATATACACACTGTACACATACACAGATAGATACATATTATGTCTTTCTCTCTCTCTCATTGCACATATGCATGTAGGTATAAAGTAGAAACACCACTGAGTGAGGACCCAAACCACCCTTCACATCCACTAATCCGAGTGATCTTTTCTTGGCAGTGACAAACAAGAAACCCACGCAGGCGTCCATCACGAAGGTCAAACAGTTTGAAGGCTCCACGTCGTTTGTGCGGAGATCACAGTGGATGCTGGAGCAGCTTCGCCAGGTTAATGGCATTGATCCTAATCGGGTGAGTGAGCTGTCCAGTGCTGAGCGAAGGGGTTCTTTTCACACAGCGGCTCTCTCACTGACCTTGGCAGTTGTCTGAGACATTTTTAACAAGGCTATTTCTCTGTTTCAGTTATGAGGCTAAGACTTTCTGATTCCTGTGCCCTTCTTATGGGAAATTATAAATCTTTTCATCATGTTTGATGGAGACACCTAGCGGGATGCATACTGAAGAAATGCTACCTCCAGTAATATGTTTATCAGCCAAGTGCAAAGAGCAGAGTTCAGATAATCATATCCATGGGTATCAGTATGAAAATTGAAACCATGTTCATTGAAGCTCTGTTTATCTCCGAATGTCACCAATAAGATTTATTTACCAAAACTCAAATAAATGATCTGTACCTTAAAAACTACATATTACAATTCGTTTGGGTTTAATAAGAGAAATATTTCATGGTAGAATTATCTATTTCAAGCACATTCTCTTTGCTCACACCCACCCACCATAAAAGACATCAATAATGAGGAAAAATAAACTGTAAAATGCAACTATGTACTAAAATAGTAAGGGGGAATCTTTTGCTGCCAAATGTTAGGGACAAGATGAATATGGTTCAGTGCTGAGATCCTGAAGGAATCCTTTTCCAAGTCATTGGGAAGGCAGTGTGTAGTCTGCATTCTGACACAAGCTGACATGCAATTAAGCTACACGGAATTCTGTGCTCTTAGCTTCCTGGGAACATCTGAAAATACTGAGATTTGGGGTTTGTTTGATCAACAGAGAAAGGCGACTCTCCATGCACCTAGGTGCTAATGAAGACGAGTCTTGTGATTAGGACCAAACTCTTTGAAAGGTGCTTTAGCCTTTATGAGTGTCTTCACGTGGAAAACTGGGAGCAGCGGTTTTTACAGCTTGAGATCAGTCATTATTTCACTGTCTTTTCCAGGACTCTGCAGAGTTTGACTTGTTGTTTGAAAACGCTTTTGACCAGTGGGTAGCCAGCACAGCCTCAGAAAAATGCACCTTCTTCCAGATCCTCCACCACACCTGCCAGCGGTACCTCACAGACCGGAAGCCGGAGTTTATCAACTGCCAATCGAAAATCATGGGAGGTGAGTGGGCGTTTGTATGACTTTAGTCATCCTGTTTCCTTCAACTCACTTTTACATACAAAGTTAGGTGTTCAGCAGCATAATTAACGACCAGAAAAAAAAGAATCGAGATGCTCAGTTACTCGGCATGAGGACCATTCCAGGGAGTTCACTGTATGCTTATCTAGACACAGTGGTTTGTTTTCACTCTTGCCCAAAAGCTGATCTTTTGAGGAAATAACCATTCAGCTAAGATTATTTGTACCGAGAGAGCAAACCTATCCCATTATTAGAAAAACCTTTTAGTTTGGTTTCTTCACTGCTATTTCTATAATTTCATTGCAGAAGAGTTTTTGGGTTGCTTTTTCCTAGTATTTCCCAAGATATTTTACAAATATTAACATGAATGCTCCTACAGATGTGGTCCCGTTCATTCAGATAGCAACCAGTCTCACGTCTATTCCTCGAACGGCAGGCAGAGCTGAGGTAGGATGAGTTCTGTAAGCCAGCCTTAAGGGGGCGACGACCAGCAGGGGCATCTGAATGAGAAACATTTAGAGGGTGCTTAGCACGTTCCTTTTAGGTGGCATTTCTTTTTAGAGAATTGAAACTGTGCTAAAAAGAAGAAAGCCTTGCCAGTCACTCTGAGATGAGGAAGACTCTTTATATCATTGGTCTTTTCACTGACCTGTTCTCCTGGTTTTGAAAGCATCTTTTAAAAAATGCACCGACTTTGTCTTAATCCAATGTCAAGTGAAGGTCACGTGAGAGACATGACCTCTCCTTGGGCTGTGTATATCTTTCATATGAACACGAGGCAGAATTATTCTGTCCCAGCAGTTGATGTACACGCTGTCATTTTGCTGTTATGCCGCTAGACGTGTGGAGAAGACGCTGTCCAGTACTTCATTGTTACCCACTGAAGTGTTCGTGTTCCTCTGAAATAGGGAGTTGCTCACATCATAGGAACCGTGAAAGGTCTCCCTTAGGCACTAATGCAGACTCTTGTGCTATAGCTTCTCTATTTCATCTTAAAAAAATGTAAGAGTTGACGAGTGCATATTTTCTTTAAAGTGGCCACATCCTATGGTACAAAAAATGAAAAAAAAATTAGACATAAGTGTTGAAAGGAAAGGGAATATCAAACATTAACCTCTTACTGTTTGGAAAATATAATAAGATGTAGCTTTCTATCATGTCTGTGCCACCGAGGCTGTTCAAATGAATCCTGCTTTGAAAGTCCAGCCTTAATGGACTTAGCCAAAGGTCACAGTGCCCATCTGAGGACCACAGATGGCCACGTTTTCAGGAAATGGAAAATTGCCCAGGAAATCCCAGCTTTCCCTCATTCTTCATTAGGATTTTCTCTGCTATCTTAGAATCAAATTTGTCTCTTGAGCTGAAGTTCCTGTTATGAAACATTTTCCCCAGTGATATCAGTATGGTCAGTAGCTTGTCTGGCTAGTGCTTAAGCAGAGTCTCCTCTAAAAATAATATGACATATGGATTTGAAATTTCTGTTGCCCTTGGAGATAGACTTCCCTCAAGCATTCCACTCCCCCAGGTTCCATCCTGAGAGCAGAGAGCATCAGAAACAGTTCCGTCCACAGGAAGGACTGCACGTCCTCAGAATGGAATTGTGAGGTGGAAGCAAGGTGGGCGGAGGCTCACTTCTCCTCTGTCCCCACGAGGGAAACAAGCCGCCTCTTTGCTGCCAAGGTTGGGGAGAGCTTTGGGACTCTTCTCTTCCTCCTCTTCTAAGGGACGGCACAGAGTAGCCCTCTTCTCTGTTGCATCTGAAGCTCTCATTTCTTCTCTCAGAACAGACTCTGTCATTCATTCCTTCTTGGTTCATCGTCCAATCAGATGTACCCTCAGAGTTCCCACACATTCCCACCCAGCTGCTTCTGTCAGTCATTGACCCAGTCTTCCGATGTCTTCCACTGCCCTAGGGACCCCAAATTATGCCAAGTTGAGACAGGAATCTATATATCCAGTGTTAAATTGTTGGTATGTATATTGCATAAAGCTAAAGACTGATTTCCCATAGTAAGAAAAAGAATAATTTGATGAGACCAAGTGCTAGCAGTGGCTCTGCCTTTTGTGACCATAGGTATGTCTCTCGTCTTCCTTAGACCTCAGTTTTCCCTGGTGGAACATGTGGAGGTTAGACTAGAGGAAATCCGAAATCCCTCTCAGGTCTATCACGGGAGAATCTCTAATTCCTAAGTTATAGCTTTATTGTGTGGGTTAGTCATGTCTTAGCCACTCAAATAGAAGAGTTAAGCAGTTAAATATTGACTAGTCCTGGATTCCCAAGGAAGGCAAAAAGTTTGAGCTGAGCACATTGTAGTTTGTTGGCAGCACGTACATCCTTAAAGAGCACAGCCGGTCTTATTTAAACAGCCGCTTACCCTTGATAGCAGCTGCACCCACACGCCCTAGGTAATTAGCATGCTGATTAGTTTTCCTTTCTGCCAGTTATCACAATTCAGAGACTTCAGAACCGTGTAGTTTTCGGGTCACTACATTCTGTCCGCTTTAACTTTTACGGTACCCACCCCATCTTCAGCAGGTGATATCTGTTCCAAATTTGACAGTAGCTTTTGGTCTGGCCTCACAGTAGGGGCCACAAGTGCTAGACACAGTTGTTTGCTGTGCCGTGAACTGTGATAGATTTTGTGATCTGGAGGAACTGGTGTTGGTGTTGGTGTGCTGCCCTCCCTCCGCCAGGTCCCTTACGTATGTTATCTCACTTACTTTTTACGTCAGCCTTTGGAAATATCATTTATTATCTCTATTTTACAGAGAAGGAAATAGGAGCAGAGAGATTATTAAACAGCTTGCCAAGGCTCATACAGCCTTTGCCCTCCAGTGGAAGAGCTGAGATTCAAACACAGGCTCTCGCCACTCTAAGAGCATCTTCTTTGGAGCCACTGAGTGGCATGCTCTAGGGAACACCATTGACATGGTCTTTGGTATGAATGGTGCCCCCTGGAGTTGTGCAGGAAGTTTTGGAACTATTTTAGCTAGCACATTCCCAGGTATTAAAAAAAGGGAGCTAAGAGGAGAGGGCCAGAGATTATGGGCAGTTTTAACTTTTTTCCTACTTTTATCACAGGTATATGATTTAAGATAATGACTCAAGCATTTTTCCCCCATACTAAGAATGATGGGATCATCAGGGACCTCTGAAATTGTCTTACTTTTGTTTGTTGTTTGCTTTTGTTCATCAGAACTTCAGAATATTAAAGAGATGAAACTGAGGCTGTTTTAGTGGGTGGGGAAGACGCTGGAGCCCTGCCCACTCACCAGGCCTCTCGGATGCTTTGTTTCTGGTCCAGCCACGTCACTGGGAAAACTGAAGCCCAGTGATTTCCAGTGGCACGCTGACTTTTGAAGGACAAATCTGCCTGATTCTCACTGAACCACACTTTCTTTAAGACCCCTTCAAATAGGATTGTCGTGTAAGCCTCTACAGTTCCATGAGGTTCTTCTCTTAGTACTTATCGATTGTGTATCTCCCATATGGCCATGTTTTTCTTCTTCCCTTGGGGAAAGTCAGTTCCACAGAAATAAATTCTTTAGCATAGTTGAAACTCTTTCCTCCAAACATGATATTTCCTTGTCTCCAGAGAATAGCCTGGGAAGCTTTGCTCTGATGCTGGTTACAGGATCCAGGAGACACGTCTAAAGTCTACAGTTGTAAAGACCCTCATAAATTGAAAGTGGGCAGGGTGCTGTAAGCAGCTGTGAGAGGAGAAGCATTGGCTTCCTCTGCCTCAGCCAGCATCTTTGCAGCCATCTTCCTTCCCTGGGTGGTTGGGGGGGTTTGTCTTCAAGCCTTGATCATTCCTAACCTCCACTTTACCTCTTTCAGTTCAGTAAAGATCAGTCACCCTCAAAACTACAAAGCCATTCATTCAGCTGCTGGGTTCCTAAGGTCCCAAGCAGCCTGTATAGACGGAAGGCAGAGGTGTGGAGCCAGTCTGGCTGCTGCGATGTCATGTGGCATCGTGAGCGATGGAGCCCTGAAGGTGAACTCGCGGGTTCACAGAGGTCATATTTGCTTCTGAGATGGTAGCTTTTTTCTGTTTATCACAAGCAGAGATGATGCTGTGCTGTTACATGTGTGATAACACATCTGTACTTCAAAGATGCCTCGAAGGAGTTAATCACACACACAGAACTTTAGACTCCAGAAGAGAGACTTGCTTTCAGCTAGTTTATTTGGGGGGAAAAATGGTCTGCTCCAAATAGTAGCGTCAGTTTAGTTATAATGGACGTGTCATATTGAGACACAGTCCCAAGAGAGACTTTGTTTCACTTTCTTCATGCTTCTTAATAAAATGTGAGCAAATCCCACATAGCTCCCCGTTGCTATTTTATTTCCACTGACCTTCTATAGTGATTACTGCTGGCCTGTTATTTTTTTATGCCTAATACTGGAAACTAAAGAAATCCTTAATGGTGTTGGCAACATCTATGTTAGAACCACAAAATAGATGCTTTGTAAACCTATTTTCTTTTTAATAAGTGTGGTAAATTATTTGCAGGAGAAAAGAAAAAGTGATTTATTCTTCAAGGCAAGGTTTTATTTGCTGGCCGGACCTAGCATTTTCCTTCAATTCTGAGCCCAAGCCCCTTGGCCGACTCATTCAGTTACTTGTCCTCACTCTTTCATCTGTTCTCTGTGGGTCATCCATCCGTGGGCCCCACCTACACTGTTCGAGGCCCATTTGGTTCCACAAGCGTTTACTCAGCACCATCTGCCTGTCGGGTACTGAGCTACCTGTGAGCATCCAGCAACCAAACAGGCACCTTTGCCAACTTTACTTACGTTCCTGGAGGGACGTCAGGTGCAACAGGTATAAAACAATTATGATACACCAGGGTGATGGTGGAGCTGCATTTAAAGGATGGTTGGCAGTTGACAGACATTACAGGGGCAGGATGAAACAAATTCTCTTATTACAACAGTAAATCCAGACTGTTGCATTTCAGTGTTGGCTATATTCAGAATTTGAAATGTGGCAGATTGTTTTTCCACAATGCAGGCTATTTTGAAGTGGCATGTATTTTTATCATCATCAAAGGGTATTTCTTAAGCATTGTCCTTCTGTGCACAGCCCTTCAGAGGATGGGATGAAGCCCAGACTTCTGAGCTCTATTAGCACTGCAGGGACACAGATGTCCCTGAGGTTTCCTTCAGAGCAGGCTGGCCCTCGTTTGCCCCTGCTGATGGGTGTGCTAAACGAGAACCGAATGGCTTTTTCTGGACTCCCCTGAGGTGGAACAGAATCTCAGGATTCAGACAGTGACTTTGTACTGTACCTTTCTCCAAAACAATGCAGGGGCATCCCTGGGTGAGTCGCGCAAGCATTTCAACTTGGGAGTGCCCCGAGCATGGGCATGTGTAAGGTGTGGTCACAAAGAAATGACACAAAGAGCACAGGTGCGCATCCTAGCAGGGTTCTTACGGAAGGGAAAAATCAAAAAAAAAAAAAACAGAAAGGTGATTGATATGGTCATTCTTAGTCCAAATATATTAACATAGTGCTCTAAGAGAATCTATAACATTTGCCACAATTTTAATTTTTCTTCCTTGTGTTTTAAGGTTTTCTGTCAATGAATAATGGCTTTGTGGGATGTAGACCTCACACTCCTAACCATAGGCACATTACAAAGAGTCGCTTGTTTCTCAAGAATAAATTCACATGTAATTTTGCCTCCACGTCTCAAACCTTTAATACACTTTGGGATTCAAGTGTGTGCGCGCGTGCTCGCGCACACACACACACACACACACACCAGGGGATTATACTTCACATAAAGAGTTACACTGTATTAAAACTACCTTGCAGTGGGGAGGTTATAGCTCAGTGGTAGAGTGCCTGCTTAGCATGCACAAGGTCCTAGGTTCAATCCCCAGTCCCTCCATTAAGTAAATAAATTAATAAACCTAATTACCTTCCCCACCCCCAATTTTTTTTAATTAAAAAAAAAACCTGCCACGTTGTTGCTTCTTGATCTCATGTAGACACAGAGCAGCAGAGGAGGCCAGGCTGATGCACTGTTGTGAGAGAGTCAGAAAGTGTTTCCACCAGCTCTTTAAATCCTGAGGAATCCATGTCATTGTTCCTCCAGTGAGTTTTTGTTGTCCTTGAAGAAGAAATAACAAAATAACAAACTTCGGTTATCCTCTACCATGGTACAAACGAGGAAACTGATTTGCAGGGAACCTGGCTCGGATCCCACAGTGACAAGGGCTGGCGCTGGTCCTCCGTTAGCTCTACCACTTACCCCCAGCCATTCAGTGGAGACCAGGACTTCCAAGTGCCCTCAACAAGCAAAGGTCTTCTTTTCCTTACATTGATTCAGCCAGGCAGCAGAGGTGATAACACCAATTTAACAAGACATTTATGAAGCTCAAGTTAATGGAGGTACTGGGGATTGAACTCAGGACCTCATGCATGCTAAGCATGAGCTCTACCACCAAGCTGTACCAACCCACCGAGGCTCAAATTAAAAATTCTGTTACAAAGTTCTCTGTAAATGACTGTTCATTTTAATCGCATGCACATGCAGACTCAGCACCCGCTCTCCATCACTCCATCCTCTCCACTGCAGCCAGTACCATCTTTTCTTACACAGAGTGATAGTTTATTTAAGACTTGCTTTATAGAAGCTTTTTGGAGAGAGTAAGAAACTAATAGGAACCAAAAATTATGCATCAGTAAAAATAACAGTATAAATGTTTTCATATACAACTGGAAAAGCCCCGCTTGGGGGGTTATTTTTGTCTGGGTTATTGGGATCCCACCAGTGTAACCACTACCTGAAACAAGTTCAGTGCTTACTGTGCTACATGAACTGCTCACATAACTATCTGACATCAGCTGACTGCTGTTCGGAGCAGGACGTCGTAGCAGAAGCTATGTTTCAGGATCTGACTCTTCTGTGCATTTGTTTTTAAAATTTAGGATGACATTACCAGTCATGATGTTGTGTATTTTCTCATATTTTCTGATTTGGTCATTTTACTTCATCTCGTTTCCACAAAGTGAATCGAAAGCAGATACTTTTATTTCCAGTGGGAAAATGAAGCAACCAAGGACTAGTTCCTTAAGTTCCACCCGATTCTGTGCATGATGTAAATGACCAGTAACTAAAGAAAAACTGGGCCACAGATGTGGTTTCCTCTTTTTCATTGCCCGTTGGCTGTAAGCTCCACTGAAATGCATGCTGTGAAACAGCTGGTGAGTTATGGTTAGTCATCCTGAGCCCAGTGACTTTGTGCACTAAGTGCTCTGTGAATCATAGCTCTCCATCAAAATCTTGAAGCAAACCAGGCTACATAAGTGTACTTCCGAGGTATCACTTATTGGCGTGACAAAGATCGTGAACACATTTTGTCTATCCCAGGGTTCAATAATCTGCACTAGATGATAGCCATTTCTACTTTCAGAATCCACCAGAACATGTAATCAATCACACAAATTGACGTAGTGAAAGAACAGAGTAGATTCATTTCCCCCTGCCTTTGGTAGCCTCACTCATTAGCTCTGTAACTTTCTCTAAGGTGCTCAACTTACACTCAGCCTGTATGCTTTTCTGTATCGTGGATAGCAGCATATACCTTGAAGGAATAGTGTGGGGATTAAAATGAATTCTGAAATACTCAACCAGATGGGAATTTTGCAAAGTGCCAGTATAAGTCTGAATATTCTATTTAAAAAGCATGGAAATTATACTATGACTCTCCATAATATTATATGCTTTCTTCCAGGATATTTATCAAAAGCTCTTTCTTACGAAAGAAGCAAGAAAATATTCTTAAGCTTTCCTGATCCATGTTGGGCATAAGAATGACAAAAAAAAAAAAAGAAGAAGCAATTTCTTTGTTCCAAGTGGGAATGAACTGAGCTATATTATAGATATTTCAAATGTCTAGAATTCTGGGTTGTTGGCCATGGTTTATAGAATGCTGAACGTGTTGCATTTTATGTCTGACATTTATAGAATGCATATGTTACTGCTGACTTTACCAAAACAACAATGCTTAGAATATTTTGAATGCCACTGTGCCAGAGATCAGGGCACATAATTCAGTTCTTGTAGGAAAGAAAAAAAAAAAACCTAAAACATGTTTTCTGAACTTTATGAGAGAAAAGAAATATTCTTTTTTTCCACCAACGTATCTTCAACCTAGACTATTATTTTGCGTCCACTTCTCTTTCCACATCCAAAAAAGGAGGCATGTGGATCAGAGTCAAGTTGTTTAATACTGTTAGACATGAAATGGTATTTCTGAAACAGACATAAAAGGCATGCTGTATGATGTCCATACTTTTAGATACCCAGACACATACCATTTTTAAAAGAATTTGGGCGACATGAGTTTGCCAACCAATTTTCTATGTAAGATATTAAAAAATCATATCACCCTAATTTCATAAAGGTTTACTTTGATACTGAAAGATACAAGGGACATAATCTCTGAGTATAAAGGGCTATTCCTTATACTGAAAACATTTACCTTAATGAAAACCTTAAATATGCTGTCCTCATTTTTCCTAGACCAATAAAAACCCCATCGTCAGCTGGCATTTAAAAATTGTTGCTCTGCTGTAACATAGAAGCATCAAGAACTAAAAATTACTTGGAACTTTAGTGAAGAGAAGCTGTAAATTCTCAAGAGCAGTAACTGGTTCTGAAAATGGTTATTTAGCGATTCATGAAATTCATTCCCACATCGGGGGAAACCACTCAGAGTACACACCTTTGGGACAGCAGATCAGAATGTAATCTTCAGGGTTGAAAGCTCTAGTCCTATTCCTTCCCTGGAATAGAAGTAAGGAATTTATGCTTAATACCTGAGAAACTACCGAGAAATATGAGATTTCAAAAACCTTTAATGAAGGGGTAAATAAAATGGCTTTTCCCCCCCATTATATCCTAAGCTTTAAAAAATTTCAGTCTTGTATCTGATCAGTAAAGTAAGACTGAGTCACTAGATTTATCACATGGAGTTATTTGAAATTTGGACATTGATGTAAATATGAAGCTGGAGACTTCAGATTTATAAGACCAAACGTTTCTCACCCTTCTACTCACAATATGCCTGCCCAGGGTTGGGTTCATTAGCTGTCCTGCAAGAAGCAAGAGAATTAGGGATGCCAAATTTAGGAAGTCAAAATAGAAGATGCACAGTAAAATTTGAATTTCAGATAAACAGTGGATTTTTTTATATAAATATATCCCACGCAATATTTGGGACAACTGAAAAATTATCCATTGTTTACCTGAAATTCAGATTTTACTGAGTGTCCTGTATTTTATCCAGCAACCTTCGTGGACATCCCAGTTTCTAGCCACCATAACAAATATTAAAAGCAAAATAAGTTTATAGATTAAATGAACTTAAGGATGGCCAATTATTAGGACTTAAAGATAATTTGAGATGGGAATCTCCCAGGCGTAATGTTAACTTAGCTGATCAAAAATACAGAGGAAAATATGAGACAGACTGTGAAAGAAGGACTATTAAAGAACCTATTGTGGCTATTCTACAGAGAAAAGTGCTTTTAAAATGCAAATTAAATTAGTAATAACTATAGAAATTCCACTAAAGCTCTTTTGTAACCAAACATGAGATTCCTGGTTAATTTTGCACAGGGAAGGAAGCTGAATCCTGAGTCTGAATGTCTTTGGCTTGGTTTTGAGGAGTTAGTTTACTGCAAGAACAAGGAAAGGAGCCTGCCATTGACTCCTGGGGACACCAGCAGAACTAAGGCTCCGCATTTATGGAGAAAGAGTAAAGGTCTCAAGAACTGGCAGGAGCTGCCCCTTTAAAAATGTAGCCTCCTCTCTGGCCAGTCTGATGGTTTTCTTCGTGATGGAAGTGACTGGTCTAGCGAGGACCCTGGTCGGACCCTGTGGCTTGCCTGCAAGCTCTGCCTCACCTTTGTCCATGGGGTCCATCTGTAGCCTTCTTTCACTGTCATGTAAACGTGCATGGAAAGTGACCCTGGCTTAGCTTTGGTTGGCTGGTTTTTGTTCCAGCTTCATATGAGTCCAGCATCCAAAGGTCTTGCTACTGTCGGGTCCCTGAACCATTCCCTGGGTCATGCCCGTGAAGGGGGAAGAATATCTTCAATGTTTTCTGGCCATGAAAGCACACTGAGCATATTTCAACTGCAAGACTTGAGTGGCAGGAAGGCAATAAAACAAATCAGTCATTACATTGAGGAAAAATACATGTTTTAGGAAAAGAATGAGGAAAGTCTTCGTTGACTCTCTTACTTTCTCCAGCTTCCGAGTGGTTGAATTGTGAGGTGGCAAATGAGTGCCTTTTAGACTTAGTGGGTGCTGTTAGTGGCAAAGCGACTGTTTTCCTTGTGTTTAAATTAGTGGTTCATGCCAAAAAGACAGTAGTAAGGAAGACTCAGAGTATTTTTGAGTTTAGATATCTAAGCAGAAACTGAGTGTTTATGCTTTGAGAAAATCTAAATTGTTATAATTACTCGTAATACTATGCCTTGTAGAAAAGAACCTTCAAGTGGAATCAGTGTCCCCCTCCTTGAATCTGACTGAGAACATTCTGGTCAGAATCAGCTCCATGCCCCTTATGACACAGAGAAGTAAACAGCACAGAGTATGATGGGTACAAGTCAGGGGCATTCCCTGCATCACGTATAAATATGGCACGCGATCTAATCTCCTTGTGATTATTTCTACTATCATATATTATTCCCTCGATCAGTGTTTCACTCCATCCTGTGGACCTTATTTTCACAGTTGGTTGATTTTATTGATCTTCTTTCCAGTTCTCATTATAAGAGGTTGAGACTTAAGGGGAGGGGAGGGTGTTTTGTACAAGCTCAGAGTAGATTCACGCATCTGTGATAAGAGCCAAAAGCTTGTCCTGACGGTTGGTTTCTAGGACTGTTAGTTTTTTAGAGACCACGTAAAGGAGAGGAAAAACACGTTTGTACTTGTAAGAAAGTCTTTTTTTTCATAATTTTATTAACTTTTTTTATTGATTTATAATCATTTTACAATGTTGTGTCAAATTCCAGTGTACAGCACAATTTTTCAGTTATACATGAACATATATATATTCATTGTCACATTTTTTTCTCTGTGAGCTACCGTAAGATCTTGTATATATTTCCCTGTGCTATACTGTGTAAGGAAGTCTTTTAGGTGTCAGTATACAATCCTTGTGCATTTTCTTTAACTTTTTGACTTTCTGACTTGAATACGATGGAATATAATTGTTTAAAGGCTTAATCATTTAAAAGCAAATGGTCATAACCTTAGAGTTAATGCATATTTTAATTTTCTATTCACGGTAGGATTACCATCTTGGCCATTTGTATAGTTTCCTAATAATGCTATAAGCAATTAGCACAAACTTAGTGGCTTAGAACAACACAAATGTATTGTCTTGCAGCTGTGGAGGGCAGAAGTCTAGAGTGGGTCCGTAAGGCTGTGTTTCTTCTGGAGGCTCTAGGGAAGAACTTGTTTTCTTGCTTTTTCACCCTCTAGAGGCTGCTTGTTCCGTGGTTTGTGTCTCTTCCCTCCATTTTCAGAGTCCCCAGTGCAGCATCTTCAAATCTTTCTCTCTGGCTTTTACACTCCTGCCTCCTCCTAATAAGGACCCCTCTGGTCATATTGGGTTGACCCCGGTAATTCAGGACAATCTTCCCATCTGAAGATCCTTAACTTAAGCACAGCTGCAAAAATCCCTTTTACTGTGTAAAGTAACGTGTTCACAGGTTCTGGGAATTAGGATGTGGGCATCTTTGAGAAGCTGGTGTTCGCCTACCATACCATTTTTCTAAAAGCTAGAATATACACTATCGTAAATATGGTCCTACATTTTTTTCCTTTTATAAGATGTATTTTTAAGTATTTCCTACAGGCTGTATTTCTTGTATGAATCTATTATGACTTAACACATATGAATTTAGAAACACGTAAACATTTTAGGAAGACCCAGCACTTAAGTGGATGAAAGGGCTTGCTTGTGCGACATTATCCAGAAGCTCCTTACTTTACCGGCTGCGATATTTGTACCCTGGCCCTTTCTCATCACATAAGGAATTGATTTTCCTGAATAATTAGACAGGTTCTTTACAAGTTTCTAGGAGGTCTGAGTATTTTAGGAAGTCTTTTGATGGTGGAGATGCTGTAGTCCATTTTGTTTTGTTAAAAATTATTCTTTTCCTTGGTGTTCCCCTTCCTGCATCCTCAGAAAATGATCCTACTGCCCTACCTGTAAACACCTTGGTGGTATTCCTCTAGAGACTGACAGTTCCTCTTCAGCTTTGATATAAAATGTCAAGGTCAAGTGTGTTTAACACATACTCATCAGACAAGTTCACATTAGCTGGTTGGATTTATCACTTTAATTCAACATACGTTTAGAAGTGATCCAACACGAGCACCTGAAATGCAATTAGCATGTTCATTCAATAGTTTTCTGTATTTCTTGGGATGTGTACCTCCTCCTCTGTGGTGTTGCTCCTTAAATCTTGTCTTCCTGGTATGGCGCATTACACATTAGAAAGAAAAAAACTTTGTGCAGATCTGGGTTTGACTCTCTGATCTGTTGTTTACTACCCATGGATGAGTTACTTAAACTGTAAGCTTGACTTCCTCTTCTAAAACAGAATAATAATGCTTATTCTATAGGGTTGTTGTAAGATTTTAAATAAGGTCATGTATGAGCATTTAGCGTGGTGCATAGGGAGAACAGTGGAATGCAGTGGTAGCTGTTATAATTAATAATTATATTAATACATTATAATTAATGTTTTCCTTTAAATTCTGCCTTCCTGTTGTCCTGCCTTGCCTCCTATTAAGGGGAATTAATACAGAATTAGAGACACAGAGGAGAGAGTGGAGGTACAGAGATACTTAGCTTTCAAAGTTACCCTTACATCAGGTGCAGCAGAGTTGCAGTCATATGCATTCGTATTTGCACTTTTCTTAACTTCTAGGGAAAAAAGGCAGCTAACGGATGATAACACTGATAGTCACCCACTGAGTTCCTACTATATGGGGCAATTTTTTTAGCTCACATTAATTTTACTAAGTAATTATCGTTATCCCCATTTACAGATAAAGAAACTAGGTCTCAGGTTACTTAATCGCCTACAGTCACCCAGATAATGAAGGAAAGGCAAGATTTGAACCTGTCTGTTCCTAAAATCTATCTTTCCATCTTGCCCCTTAGAGAAAAGTAGAGAAACTCTTAAAAGCTATCACTGATGCATATTTTTGTCTAAAAGTTCAAAGTGTTCTTCCAACAAAATTGGATTCTCTTCTCATTTCATCAGCAGTTAGTATAGTTCTTGGCATTGGTCAGTGTTGTATTTTCAGTATAATATTTGAACTACCCTAGTCATTGCTTTATCACTATTAAGTTTTTTTCCAGTTGAGTGTTGGTCTAAGTTCACTCTCCTAAGGCTGCCCTTTCTTATGATATTTCAGGTCATATTTTCTTTTCCCCTAGGAACACATCTTTGAAATTATATTATACTTTAAAAGGAAAATACAGTTTTATTTGTTGAAATTTAAGATATACGTACATTTTCAGCAATACATATGTTACATAAAGTATGATATATTTACATCCAACTCTTTTGCATAAATAAATACTTACAGACCAGTGACACCAGGGGTAACTAAGGTGGAGTCCCTGGTAAGGCAGCCTTTGAAACTAGAATATGTATGAATCTTCTTCTGGGAAGTAAAAGCCTTGGGAGAACATGGTAAAGCTTTCCTCAATGATGACTAAGAAAATTCCAAATTACGATTCCCCTCTTCTGGACTATTATCCTTCTCAGCTTTATCTCTTAAAAGCTGAGTAAATGCAAGCACAAATAGCTGTATTTCTTTCTGATTAAGATTAAGTACAAAGCTGCCAAGTTTTAAGTTCTAAAACAGATCATAATTAACAGGACCACTGAGTTACTGCTGCTTCTCCCCCCCCCCCCCGCTCCCCGTTAAAAAAAAAAGTAAATTTAAATGCAGCATTTGGGACCATCTACTTTCAATTTGCCAGGCTTAGGTAAGTAAGAGAATCTGTCATAAGATATAATCAGCTTTTTTGTTTGCTGGTGAGAACAAATGGAAAAATAAGTTTTATCACTGCTGAACGTTACAGAATTTTTGGATTGTTATACTGATAAAAATGAATGTTTTGAAAATTGAATATTGGAGCTATTTAGCATTGTAAATTCACATTTTGGGACTCCTTCAGCATCACCACATACAAAATAGAGGAAATTAAAAAGAAATAGTCACTTTCAGGAAAAAAGATAAGTATGTGCCTAAACCAGAATCACAAAATAGCAGGAATGAAGCTACCTTGCCTGCTGGGCTGCAGGTCTGGAAAGAGGTAGTTTGAATTCCATGCTGTAAAAGTGACTAAAAGTGCCCCATGCAAAGCAGAAGACCAGAGCCACATTCACTGCTTGGAACCAAGCCTTTTCTGCCCAAGTAAGGAATCTACCAATAAGTCATGACCAACTGCTTTATGGGGTAGTGGCTTACAAGAACCTACATTCCTGGGGAGGCAAGAGAAAGCAGACATAGCCTTTCACCCAAGCCTGGGAACTAGCTGCCCGCTGGCTTAGGGCTGGCTCTGCGATATCCAGAATAGCACCCAGGACAGGAGCCTCAGACCGTCACTTTAAGTCCCAGTTGTCTTAGGTGCCAATCCTGGAAAGAAAACTACACATAGGGAAGAAAGGACCAAAGTGAGCTTTATTTTTTTTTATTTATTTTTAATTATTTTTAAATAGAGATTCTGGGGATTAAACCTAGGACCTTGTGCATGGTAAGCACATGCTCTACTATTGAGCTGTTACCCTCCCCCTGAGAAAGAACCAAAGTGATGAGAAAAAGGGGGAAGAAATTAAAATTTCCTACTCAAGAAGAATGTGCACGCCAAAATTCTACAATATATGAGAAAACCAAAAAAAAAAAAAAAAAAAGGAAATGAATTTACTCCAGGTGAAATGACAGAGCAGCTTGCAAATGACTTTAAAGTAAGTAGTTTATGATACTCAAAAGATAAAGGAAGGAATTAGGGAAAAAAAGAACAAGATGTTACAAACCAAAACCAAATGAAAAGATGAAGTAGTGGGGAGGAAAGAATTCTGGAAATGAAAAAATATAGTCTTTGAAATACACTCAGTTGTTAGAATAAAATCTAGATTGGCCATAGTCAAATGTTACAAACCAAAACCAAATGAAAAGATGAAGTAGTGGGGAGGAAAGAATTCTGGAAATGAAAAAATATAGTCTTTGAAATACACTCAGTTGTTAGAATAAAATCTAGATTGGCCATAGTCAAATGTTACAAACCAAAACCAAATGAAAAGATGAAGTAGTGGGGAGGAAAGAATTCTGGAAATGAAAAAATATAGTCTTTGAAATACACTCAGTTGTTAGAATAAAATCTAGATTGGCCATAGTCAAATGTTACAAACCAAAACCAAATGAAAAGATGAAGTAGTGGGGAGGAAAGAATTCTGGAAATGAAAAAATATAGTCTTTGAAATACACTCAGTTGTTAGAATAAAATCTAGATTGGCCATAGTCAAATGTTACAAACCAAAACCAAATGAAAAGATGAAGTAGTGGGGAGGAAAGAATTCTGGAAATGAAAAAATATAGTCTTTGAAATACACTCAGTTGTTAGAATAAAATCTAGATTGGCCATAGTCAAATGTTACAAACCAAAACCAAATGAAAAGATGAAGTAGTGGGGAGGAAAGAATTCTGGAAATGAAAAAATATAGTCTTTGAAATACACTCAGTTGTTAGAATAAAATCTAGATTGGCCATAGTCAAAGACAGAATCATTGAACTGGAAAACAGTGAGAAATCCACCCACAGTGCAGGTCAGAGACATGAAGCATATGAAGGAGCAGGCGTATGTGATGGGCAGAAGCACAGAAGAGGCCCCAGCATGCATCTCATAGGAGTTTCTGAAGCAGAGGGGATAAGAATGGTGGGAAAGCAATATTCCGAAAGATAATGACTAAAACTTTTCCAGAACTGAAGACTCAGGTAGGGAATACCAGCAAGTGCCACACTTGAAGATTAAACAAAGCTATAGCTAGAAAAAACATAATGGAGTAAAACATTGAGGACAAAAAGAAAAATCTTAAAAGATACTAAAAATAAATTTCCTTCAGTGGAAGGACAAACTGATGGCTGTTATCAAGCACCAAGAGATACCAGAAGTCAAAATTAACTTCCAGAAATAACTGTCAATCTAGAATTCCATACCCAGCTAGACTATAATATAGAAGTGAGAGAAAAACAGCTCTTTCTAGACACGCCAAGATTACTTGCTCCCTCCCCCACCCTTGCTGAAAGAACTACTAAATGATGTACTTCAACATGAAGCAAGGTGAACCCAAAGGGAAGGAGCAGAACGTAAGAAACAGCAGTGATCGTGAACATGGCAAAAATACATGGCCAAACTTAATAGCCCAATGATTATTTTTTTTAACATTTTTTATTGATTCATAATCATTTTCCAGTGTTGTGTCAAATTCCAGTGTTCAGCACAATTTTTCAGTCATTCATGGACATATACACTCATTGTCACATTTTTTTCTCTGTGATTTATCATAACATTTTGTGTATATTTCCCTGTGCTATACAGTGTAATCTTGTTTATCTATTTGACAATTTTGAAACCCCAGTCTATCCCTTCCCACCCTCTACCCCGCCCCCCACCCCAGTAACCACATTCTGTATTCTCTGTCCATGAGTCTATTTCCGTCCTGTATTTATGCTTTGTTTTTGTTTGTTTGTTTGTTTTTGTTTTTTAGATTCCACATATGAGCGATCTCATATGGTATTTTTTTTTCTCTTTCTGGCTTACTTCACTTAGAATGACATTCTCTAGGAGCATCCATGTTGCTGCAAATGGCATTATGTTGTCGGTTTTTATGGCTGAGTAGTATTCCATTGTATAAATATACCACCTCTTCTTTATCCAGTCACCTGTTGATGCACATTTAGGTTGTTTCCATGTTTTGGCTATTGTAAATAGTGCTGCTATGAACATTGGGGTGCAGGTGTCGTCCTGAAGTAGATTTCCTTCTGGGTACAAGCCCAGGAGTGGGATTCCTGGGTCATATGATAAGTCTATTCCTAGTCTTTGAGGAATCTCCACACTGTTTTCCACAGTGGCTGCACCAAACTGCATTCCCACCAGCAGTGTAGGAGGGTTCCCCTTTCTCCACAGCCTCTCCAGCATTTGTCATTTTTGGATTTTTGAATGACAGCCATTCTGACTGGTGTGAGGTGATACCTCATTGTAGTTTTGATTTGCATTTCTCTGATAATTAGTGATATTGAACATTTTTTCATGTGTTTTTTGATCATTTGTATGTCTTCCTTGGAGAATTGCTTGTTTAGGTCTTCTGCCCATTTTTGGATTGGGTTGTTTATTTTTTTCTTATTGAGTCGTATGAGCTGCTTATATATTTTGGAGATCAAGCCTTTGTCGGTTTCACTTGCAAAAATTTTCTCCCATTCCGTAGGTTTTCTTCTTGTTTTATTTCTGGTTTCCTTTGCTCTGCAGAAGCTTGTAAGTTTAATTAGGTCCCATTTGTTTATTCTTGCTTTTATTTCTTCTAGGAGAAAATTTTTGAAATGTATGTCAGATAATGTTTTGCCTATGTTTTCCTCTAGGAGGTTTATTGTATCTTGTCTTATGTTTAAGTCTTTAATCCATTTTGAGTTGATTTTTGTATATGGTGTAAGGGTGTGTTCTAGCTTCATTGTTTTACATGCTGCTGTCCAGTTTTCCCAACACCGTTTGCTGAAGAGACTGTCTTTATTCCATTGTATATTCTTGCCTCCTTTGTCGAAGATGAGTTGACCAAAAGTTTGTGGGTTCATTTCTGGGCTCTCTATTCTGTTCCATTGGTCTATATGCCTGTTTTGGTACCAATACCATGCTGTCTTGATGACTGTAGCTCTATAGTATTGTCTGAAGTCTGGGAGAGTTATTCCTCCAGCCTCTTTCTTTCTCTTCAGTAATGCTTTAATAATTCTAGGTCTTTGATGGTTCCATATAAATTTTATTATGATTTGTTCTAGTTCTGTGAAATATGTCCTGGGTAATTGGATAGGGATTGCATTAAATCTGTAGATTGCCTTGGGCAGTGTGACCATTTTAACAATATTGATTCTTCCAATCCAAGAGCATGGAATATCTTTCCATTTTTTGAAGTCTTCTTTAATTTCCTTCATCAATGGTTTATAGTTTTCTGTGTATAATTCTTTCGCCTCCTTGGTTAGATTTATTCCCAGATATTTTATTACTTTGGGTGCTATTTTAAAGGGGATTGTTTCTTTACTTTCTTTTTCTGTTGATTTATCGTTAGTGTAAAGAAAGGCAACTGATTTTTGAACATTAATTTTGTAACCTGCTACCTTGCTGAATTCTTCGATCAGCTCTAGTAGCTTTTTTGTGGACCTTTTAGGGTTTTCTATATATAGAAACATGTCGTCAGCATATAATGACACTTTTACCTCTTCTTTTCCAATTTGGATCCCTTTTATTTCTTTCTCTTGCCTGATTGCTGTGGCTAGGACTTCCAGGACTATGTTGAATAGGAGTGGTGATAGTGGGCATCCTTGTCTTGTCCCAGATTTTAGTGGGAAGCTTTTGAGTTTTTCACCGTTGAGAACTATGCTGGCTATAGGTTTGTCATATATAGCTTTTATTATGTTGAGATATGTTCCCTCTATACCCATTTTGGCGAGAGTTTTTATCATAAATGGGTGTTGAATTTTATCAAATGCTTTTTCTGCATCGATTGAGATGATCATGTGGTTTTTGTCCTTTCTCTTGTTGATGTGATGTATTACCTTGATTGATTTGCGTATGTTGAACCAGCCTTGTGTCCCTGGGATGAACCCCACTTGGTCATGATGTATAATCTTTTTTATGTGTTGTTGGATTCTATTTGCTAAAATTTTGGTGAGGATTTTGGCGACTATGTTCATCAGTGATATTGGCCTATAATTCTCTTTTTTTGTAGTGTCTTTGCCTGGTTTTGGTATCAGGGTGATGGTGGCTTCATAGAATGAGTTTGGGAGTATTCCCTCCTTTTCAATCGTCTGGAAGAGTTTGAGAAGGACTGGTATGAGTTCTTCTTTGTATGTTTGGTAGAATTCCCCGGTGAAGCCGTCCGGTCCTGGACTTTTATTTGTAGGGAGGTTTTTAATTGCTATTTCTATTTCCTTTCTAGTGATCGGATTGTTCAAGTGTTCAGTTTCTTCTTGACTCACTTTTGGTGGACAGTATGTTTCCAGAAACTTGTCCATCTCCTCTAGGTTATCCCATTTGGTTCCATATAGTTTTTCATAATATTCTCGTATGATATTCTGTATTTCTATTTTGTTTGTTGTACTTTCTCCATTTTCCTTTCTTATTTTGCTAATTTGTGCTCTCTCTTTTTTCTTCTTTGTGAGTTTGGCCAGAGGTTTGTCGATTTTATTTACTTTTTCAAAAAACCAGCTTTTGGTTTGGTTGATTTTTTCTATGGTCTTGTTAATCTCTATTGTATTTAATTCCTCTCTGATCTTTATTATTTCCTTCCTTCTGCTGCTTTTTGGGGCTTTTTGTTCTTCTTTTTCTAATTGATTTAGGTGGTGGGTTAACTTGTTTATTTGAGATTGTTCTTCTTTTTTGAGGAAGGCCTGTATCGCTATAAACTTCCCTCTTAGCACTGCCTTTGCTGTGTCCCATAGGTTTTGAGTGGTTGTGCTTTCATTATCATTTGTCTCAAGGTATTTTTTAATTTCAGCTTTGATTTCCTCATTGATCCATTGTTTTTTCAATAACATATTGTTTAATCTCCATGCTTTTCTTTTTTTCTCCTTTGTTTCTCTGTTGTTGATTTCCATTTTCATGGCATTGTGCTCAGTAAAGATGCTTGAGATAATTTCTATCTTCTTAAAATTGTTGAGGTTTCTTTTGTGTCCAAGTACATGATTGATCCTGGAAAATGTTCCATGTGCACTTGAAAAGAATGTATATTCTATTTTTGGGGGGTGTAAAGCTCTGAAAATATCCACCAAATCTAGTTTTTCTATTGTAGTATTTAATTTCTCTGTTGCCTTGTTTATTTTCTGTCTGGAAGATCTGTCTAGTAATGTTAATGCAGTGTTAGAATCTCCAACTATGATTGTATTCCCATCAATATCCCCCTTTATCTCTGTTAGTAATTCTTGTATGTACTTAGGTGCTCCTATATCGGGTGCATATATATTAACGAGTGTAATATCTTCATCTTGTATCACTCCTTTAATCATTATAAAATGTCCTTCTTTATCTTTCTTTATGGCCTTTGTTTTAAAGTCTATTTTGTCTGAAATCAGTACTGCAACACCTGCTTTTTTGGCTTTTCCATTTGCATGGAATATCCTTTTCCATCCTTTCACTCTCAATCTATATGTGTCCTTCTCCCTAAAGTGGGTCTCTTGTATGCAGCATATTGAAGGTTCTTGCTTTATTATCCAGTCTGCCACTCTATGTCTTTTGACTGGAGCATTTAGTCCATTAACATTTACAGTAATTAATGATAGATGTGTGTTTATTGCCATTTTGAACTTATCTTTGCAGTTGAATTGGTATATCCTCTTTGTTCCTTTCTTCTTCCTTTTGTGGTTTGGTAATTTTCCTTTGTATTATCATGGATTTTATTTAATTTTTGTGACTCCCTTGTATCTTTTTGACTTGTGGTTACCCTTTTTTGTAAATCTATTAACCTATACCCGTTTTTAATAAACTGATAATAACATGATCTCAAACCCATCCTACTGTTAAAAAAATTTAAAAAAAGAAAGAAAAAAAAATTGTGTATTTCCCTGCCTCCCTCTCCCACTCTCAGTGATTTGTATGTCTTCTTTTGTAATTTCATGTTTTCTTTATTTGTAATTCATGAGTTATCACCTTTCCAGTTGTACGTTTCTCATTTCTGTAGCATCCTGCTGCTTTTCTATTTAGAATAGCCCTTTCAATATTTCTTTTAGCATGGGTTTAGTGTTGCTAAACTCCTGCAGCTTTTTTTTTGTCTGTGAAACTCTTTATTTCTCCTTCTATCCTAAAGGATAGCCTTGCTGGATAAAGTATCCTAGGCTGCATCTTTTTTTCATTCAGGGCTTTGAATATAGCTTGCCATTCCCTTCTGGCCTGTAGTGTTTGTGTAGAGAAATCAGCTGAGAGCCTTATGGGGGTTCCCTTGTAGTTCACTCTTTGCTTTTCTCTTGCTGCCTTTAGAATCATTTCTTTATCCTTGACTCTGGCCATCTTGATTATGATATGTCTTGGTGTGGGTCTATTTGGGTTCTTCCTGTTTGGGACCCTCTGAGCTTCCTGTACTTGTATATCTGATTCCTTCTTTAAGTTTGGGAAGTTTTCAGTCATGATTTCTTCAAAAACCTTTTCAATCCCCTTTGATCCTTCTTCCCCTTCTGGGACCCCTATTATGCGAAGATTGGGATGCTTTATATTATCCCATAGGTCCCTTATGCTATTATCATTATTTTTTATTTGCTTATCTTGTGGTTCTTCTGAATGGGTGCTTTCTGTTGCCCTGTCTTCTAGATCACTAATTCGTTCCTCTGCATTAACTAGTCGGCTTTGCACAGCTGTTAGATCATTCCTCATCTCTGTCAATGAGTTTTCCCATTTTGCTTGGCTCTTCTTTATAGCTTCAATTTCATTTTGACATATTTTATTTCTCTAAGCATTATCTCTTTTAATTCCTTCAGCAATTTGATCACTCCTTTTTTGAAATCTTGATCTAGTAGGCTATCGATGTCTATTTCATTGAGCTTTCTTTCAGGGGATTCCTCTTGTTCCTTTAATTGGGAAAGGTTTCTCTGCTTCTTCATCTTGCTCATACCTCTCTGGCACTGTGGTTTATGGAGTATCAGTTGTCTATTTTGGATCTTAAGGATTTTATCTATCTAATGCCTATTTAGGAATACAACTTAGGAAAGAAAAAAGAAAAAAAAGAAAAAATAAGAGAGTGAGAGAAAGATTTTTAAAAGAAGGGAGAAAGAGGGTTTGAAAACAATGTATAATGAATAACTGAAGAGCAGGTTGAAGCAGAGTATTAATCGGGTGGAGACGTCCTTTTAAAACCTTTAAAAAAAAGGGGGGGGTGGGGAGATGAATATATGTGTTTGAAGCCTGTGTCTAATCAATAACAGGACATCAAAACCCAAGAGAAATAGAAATGAATTAAGAAGTAAAAATTAAGAGAGTAATTGAAAATAGAACAGGTAAAAACAGATTAAAAAAACTAAACAAAAACAAAAACCAAAACCAAAAAAAAAAAAAGGGGGGGGGGGTTTGTCGGTGTTCTCCTGGAGTGTGTGTGCTTTTAATGTGATGTCCTTCTGTCTTCGTCCTGTTTTGGAAGCTCAGCATGTTTTCAGAGGCCCTCCGTTGGCGCCCTCTTCTGTGCTGCTCCCAGCACCTGTCGGCAAGCAGATCGCGCCTCCTCCTAACATGGGGTCAGATGCAGCTCTCCTCTGCTGCGGGCGGGCGGGTCACTGCCCCTCCGGATGCCGCAGTCAGATGTTGCAGACTGGCCAGGCAGGAGGGCGGGTCGTGCCCCTTCCCAGCACCTCGGTCAGGGGTTGTGTTCTTGCCCGACAGGCGGGGGGCCGCTCTCCCCCTGCCTGTGCCGCCGGTAGCTCCGCTGCTCTGTGCTCCGCTGCTCTGTGCAGCTGCGCGCTCTGCGCTGGCGCTCCGCCCTGGTCGCGCTCCGCGGGTGGGCTCGGGGAAGACTGAGGGGCAGCCTCGTTCCTGCTCCGAGCCAAGACCCAGCTGCTTGTTTGTCTTTGTGGAGCAAGTTCTCTGGGGGACCAGAAGGGAAGGATCCTATCTGCCCAGGGCTGTAGGCCCATCTCAGTCTGGCCCTTGAGGCTGCTAAGCCCTTTGGTGCGGACGCAGGTTTCGCCTCTGCCCCCGCCTGGGTGCTAAGCGCCGGAGAATATGGCGGCTCTGCCTGGGCCCTGCCCCTCTTCCCCTGAAAAGTTTCCGTGGGTTTTCAGAGATGGGGGTATGCACCCTTCCCCCGAGAGCACATCAACCTTGCTGTTTTATGGAGGGCCCAGGTTGTTCTGTCCTGTACACCCACAGCCCCGGCGCCCAGCCCCTTGCAGTCCCCCGGAGCTGCCTCCGTGCAGCCGCCCCCGTCCTCCGCCCGGCTTGTGCAGCCTGGCCCTGCCCGCCGCTGCCGGCCCGCGTCTCAGGCTGGGTGTCGGGGGGACGCTCTGTGCCCGTTTAACTTAGTTCTGTCAGACAAGGGCTGCTCTGTACAGATCCGAGCCTTGGAGGCTCCCCCTCCGTCCCGCTGGCCTCTCAGTTGGAGAGGGGAGACCCAGCGAGCGAGCACCAGTCCTCCTTTGCCGCTCCCTCCCCGCGGGACCCGTCCAGCGCTGCTTTGCCTTTTGTTCTTTCTTTTTTCCTTTTCTCCTACCATATTTTTGGCGTCTTTATCTTTTGAAGAGGGCGATGATCTGTTGGAGTTCCGCAGGTGCTCTGGTTGGCTGAGTGGGTCTGTAGATGTGGGTCTTGGTGTATTTGTGGGAGAGGGTGACGTACAAGCGTCCTTCTACTCCGCCATCTTGCCCGGAAGTCGGTGACTCCCCAATGATTATTTTTTAATTATTCTGGATGTCTCCTTAAAAAGCGGGAACTAAAATTCTAGACATAGTTAACAAGGAATATATGCTGTATGTTTAGTGGATAGTTAATCCGTGCTGAAGTCTGTACTGGGAATGATAGAATTACCGAATTAATTTGACTTTGACAAGGGAAAAAGGCATAGTTGCATCTGTTAGGCTTTGGGTTTTAAAATAATAGAATAAAAAAGGATTTTCCTCTCTTCTCTTGAACAGTATCCAAAATCAACTAGGAGAATGTAGGAATCAAATTATCTCTGATGAGATGAGTAGCTGTTTCTAATTACAAATCCCTGTACATAGCGAAGGGCTGACAACCACAGTAAAGGTCAAGGTAGACCCCAAGAGAGAGCTCTCACTGCTGTGGTCTCAGACAAATCCAGCAGAATGAAATGGTCCAAAGTGGATGTTAGCAATCCTTTCTTGAACAATGAGCCAGTGCCAGGAAGCTCTGGGTTTGATGGACTCAGCTTGGCACGATGCCTGGACAGCAGGAAAATATGGGCTGAACACAGAATCACACAGTCAAAGCCATATTTGCAGGAATCAATCTCTTGACGTGGGAGGAAGGAAACTGCATTCTCTGCATCCCTGTGGTACAGATCTTCTTTGGGGAAGTAAAGACTTAAGAGGTCTCTGTCACACATGCAGCCCTGTGTCATAAAGAGAACATCTGCCGGTTGCTAGTTGGAAACATGGTCCTCTTCCCTCTTCGGTAATATGAACCTCCTGCAGATAGCTGTTCAGAAAGTGATCATCTTATTTTCAAAATGGTCATCCCAACGGAGCCAGCATAGGTGGCTCCATCACTTAGTGGGGTGTGTCCCTGCACAATTCATAACCTCCTTAAGCCATGGTTTTTGTTAAAATAGGGTAATAGTTCCTCCCGTAGAGCACTATGAGTAGGATTAAATAATATATGTAAGACACTAGGCATGCTATCCAACACATGGTTGAAAGTCGGGAAATATTTGCTGATGCACTAAGAGCCAAGCATCCATCCCTGAGGTGGAACTCCCAGGGCTAAATATTGACTTGCCTTCCTTCTCCTCTTGCTCTCTGAAGAGTAGTGATTGAGATCACAGATTCAGGAGCAAGAATGCATGAGTTTGAATCCCACCACTTTCACCTACTAGCCTTATGATCTCAGCCAGATTATTTACCCAGCCCTCAGTTTTCCCAACTGTAAAGTGGGAATAATAATAGTACCTACCTACCTCACAGAGTTGTTGTGGGGATTAAGTGAGTTAATTCTTATAGAGTATTTTGTATAGTGTCTGGGACAGAGTAGTTCAGTACATATTAAGTGTTGATACTTTTATTTTTCAAGAATTATAAGTCACATCAGAGATATGGTTACTATATTTATTAGGTTTTTAGGGACTGTCACCTTCTCAGGAAATAGCATTATTGAAACAGAATTGACTGAATTTTTTTTTTTTTGGCAGGTGTAGTACCCTATTGCTAGATCGTGTATTCCTAATTCTGATTTATTTAGATCATAAGCAAAATTCTCTTTTGCCTATGGTTATTTTTTAAGGCATTGAATAAATTGGTTGTGTGCTGATACCACCCAGGTGAATTCTCAGTTATGACCCCAGAGCAGAGGTCCACAAACTACAGGTCCCAGGCCAGATCCAGATCCAGCCTATTTTTTAAGTAGAATTTTACTGAAATACAAGCACACCCGTTAATTTACATATTTGCTTATGACTGCTTTCATGCTACAACAACAGAGTTTGTGGCCTTTCAAAAATATTTGCCCTTTGGCCCTTTACAGGAGCAATATGCTGACTTCTGCCCTAGAGGAGTCATTTTCAGTAAATTTTTAGCTAGTCAAAAATAGCATTTTTGGATGCATTTGATTATAGCCTTCAGTGTACTTTGAAAATATGAAGTGTAATATAATTAGAAGGATGTTGGTAATGATACGGTTCCAGTCCTCCAGAATGTTTTTTGTGATTACATAAAAGCTCTCAACCTACAAGAAGATGGCAGGGAATCCCGCTCCTTCCTCTTAGTGCGGGAAACGTCAGATTTGGGACCTGAGCACTTACTGCTGATCTTTTTATTAAGGGACATTGTCAAGGCCAGTATGTCTAAAATTAGAGAAGAGAAGAGAAGGAGGGCACACAGGGACAGACAATGCAACTTTCACTCACCATCACAGAACTCAAGTCCCCATGGGGCTGCTTGGCCGGGCTCCCAGTTGAGAAGGGAGATCTCTGATGGGCTTGGATGGTCTGGGCTAGCTTGTTCTTTTCTTCTTTTTTAATGGTTTGTATTTTTTGTTGTGTTTTCATCTGACTGACTTTTTAATCTCAGCTTACAGGAAACCTCACTATTAAATCTGCTGGGAATGTTTCAATGGGTAGGAAGTAGGGGTTAAATAAGGGAGGGCATTTAAGTTGTTCATGCATATAGGTGCTTATGCTTAGACTTGCTCAGTCCCCCTCAGTACACCTCTGAAAGGCGTTAGATGCAAAGTACTTAATAGACACGGAAGGGCCCTCAGGTATACTGGCCAGTGTGTGTGTGTGTGTGTGTTTTAGTAACTTTATTTTCTAAAAATCTATCCTACAAATATTTTTTTCTGCATCTCCACTTCTTTAAGAAGGAATAGAAATAAAGACAAAGCTTATCATGATACAGGTTTAGTCAGCCAAATTCACTAAGAGTTAAGGGCAACCAGAAGTTCTGCAGCTGGCTGCTGCAAAGCCCTGGCCCTCGAGCAGCATTGGACGCTCTTCTCAAGTCCCTCCCCAGGGATGGAGTCCATGACGTCAGCAGCTGGGAGAGAGGGATGGAGATTATAGACCATTATAGCAGAGAGCACGTACTGACGCTCCCCTGAGTGAGGTACCTCCTGGGTAGTCATTTGCCACAGAGTGATGGCAAAAGAGTAGATGCCAGCTTTGAACGTTATGATCTGTCTTTTCAAGAGCTCCTGGTCTCGCTGGGTGTTTGTGCCTCCTGGGTGGTAAGGAGGAGTCTGGAAGCAACCAGTCACCAGTCTTGCAGACAGCCTGCTTAGTCCCATGACTACAGACCACAACAAATATGTCTGTTGCTCATTTAAAAGACAGCAAAGCTCTCCTTCGGGAAATTGAATCCAGGTCCTCAATCAGAATTTCACAAGAAGGAAAATATTCTTTCAGTTGCCAGACTCTAAGAGGTCATTAGCTATTGTTCTTCCTTTCCAGTTCCTATTTCCAGCCACCCTCAGCTCCCCAGAGCCTCTCTGACACTTACAGCCCCTTCTCCCCACCGGCCCGCTCCGTTCCCTTGCAAGTGACCAGGGTGGGAGGTGAGAGTGGGCACCGCTGAGTGAAGCTCCACCATGGTTTTTTCTGGAGAATTTGTTTCACTGGGACCCAAGGCCCCGGCGCAGGCATGGAGCACCATGGCGGTGCGAGTGGGAATCACAGCGGTGGCTCCGGACGCTGTCATCCTCAATGATGTCATTCATTCCATTGGGACAGTCAGGCTGGAGAGCTGGCAAGGAGGGGCTGCTGCTTCCCCACACGCACTGATCCCCAGCAACCCAGGCCAGGGCAGGGCCGGGTCTGGGGATGACCCGTCTTTCTGGCAGACCTCCCCCAGGGCGGGAAAGTCCAAGATAAAGATGCTCATTTACAGCCAGTCATGTCAGAGTGCCAGGTGAGATTTCTTTGAGTAATAGCAGGATTATGTTTCCTACTCAGCTGTCGTCTGCTCATTTCATTTGACTGACACATTCTGTCCCAGCCTTCGCTGAAATGAGCCCAAGTCCCTGTGTAGCAGAGCTCTGGGTGACTGTGCTGGCAGGTCCTCCACTTGGACTCAGCCCCAAAGTTCTGGGGACTGACAGTTCCAACCTGCCCACCATCCCCAAAGCCCCAGAACAACATTTTGCGGCCTCTTTTTCTTGCTTTGGACTAAAGCGTATGTGTGGAAGGACTTAACAGGTGATCACGCCATCTAAGCGTACAGCTAGGCGGCACTAAATTCAGACCACTGATGGTGAATCTGCTTCTAGTCCTGAACTTAAACCAAGAAAGACAGTCTCGCTTCTTACAAGAGTATGAATTTAAATTCTTCCATGGAAATAACTGCCTGGTAGCCCCTCAAGTCTGCATAGTTTTCAGACTCCTTTACGTCTTTAAGAATTCTCAATTCTCCTGTGTTCTGCACAGCTTAGGAATTTGTCCTGTTTCTGCCATCTTCCCTGCTGTTTCAACTCCTTGTTTTAGATCATTTGTGTCAAGTTACATTTATTCAAAATAAGCAAAGTGTTCAATTACCTAAAAAGAGAGACTAGAAAAAAACGGCAATGCCATATATTTCCCGTAACTTCTAATAATTATGTCTGTATCGACTAACGTGTGAATTAAAATATGCATGTTCTTGATGTCATCTAGTTCACAAAAGGAAATGAGTAGTGCACTTTGTCAAACTAATGCCAATATGATGATAGTTAAAACATCCAGCCTGCAGCTGCAAGTTACTAAGCCGTGTAAGGGAAAGCTTTAATTACAGCTTCATCCTGCAGTAAAAGTGCTTAATTAGACTCATGTTAAGATTTTACTTGAAGCTGGATTTTTTTTTCCTGAAGATTTAAAGAGTTAAGAGGAAGATACCTTTTCCTCTTCATCTTCCTTTTTCACTTGTTGACCTTGATGCGTACGTACTTCCCTAGCTTCTCTGTGTAACAAGAACTGACGCAAGGAGATTTTAGTCTGTCAATTAATAGATATGCCCTCTTTACTGGTTACTGATTTTCACTTCAGACTTGGGAGTTTTCAAACGCTAGTTGTCTTTAGTATCTTGACCAGGTCTTGAGTACAAAATAAGTATTTTGCACTTACAAAGTCCCTTCGGTACTGAATCGAGTTGCATCATTTGCATGTTGCCAATAATCTTATTAAAAACCATTCAGGTACCAAAGGTGGAGTATGATTTCATACACACATTCAGGGGTGTCTCTAACTTAAGGGTGAACAAGGGTATTGCTCCTGGCTTCTCTAGTGGCAGTGAAGAATGGAGTGACAGCCAGCACCCCACTTTTCTCTGCTACTGGATCTGGTCCCCCCAGTGGCCACAGTAGTGGCACTATATGGTCTCACTTGTACAGAGCAACATTTCGTACCTTGCTGCTGCTCTTCATTTTAGTTACCCATGGACACATTTTCTGATAAGAAGGCAAGTAGAAAATGGGTATTTGCATCTGTACCACACAAGAGAAAATGACATTTTGAATACTGTTACTGAGTGTAGCTACAGTTACAAATTCGAAGCAGAAAATGACTAACTATATTAGTATATTAATCTATATAAAGTCTGTTTTTATATTTTAAACCATAAAATTAGGTTAATTCTTATTTGTCAATAGCACCTACTTTTTTGTTCTGATAATATAGAAGTAAGAAAAAAACAGCTTCCTTAAAAAATAGTTTGTGTTTTTTAATTAGATAATGTTATGGACTACATGTTTGTTTCCCCCCATAATTCATATGTTAAAACCCCAGCCTTCAGTGGGATGGTATTTGAAGGTGGGGCCATTGAGAATTAGGTCGAGGGTGCAACCCTCATGATGAGATTAGTGCCCTTATTAGAAGGGCGCTTGCATCCTCTCTGGCTACATGAAGGCACAGCAAGAAGGCAGCCATCCACAGCCCAAGGAGAGAACCCTTAGTTTAGTTAAAACATTTTTAAGGAGGTCTTCTAAACCTGGGTGCTCTCCTCAAAATGTGTTGAAAATGTGAACATCATCCTTTTTATTGGTCAGAACGACACCTGGTTATGCTTCGATAACAAACATACATACTTCAGACTCAGTGGCGTAATAAGATATTTCTCATGCCAGCAAGTTCTGTGAACTCAATTTCTCTCAAGGGTAGCTTCTACGTAGTGACTCCAGGATCCAGCTTGCTTGCATCTTCTTGTCCACCATCTCAACAAGTGCCTTCCAGAGTCAGATTCCAGGAAAGAGAGCTCCAGGGCCACCCCGACTTCTCCTAACCTCAGCCCAGAAGTGACACTCACTGCTTCTGCTCACGGCCCACTGGCAGGATTGCTGATCTAACTGCAAGGAGGGCTGGAAAATAGATCCTCTCTATGTATCCTGGAAGAAGGGAAATGAAACACAATTTTGTGAATTCCTACCATTATTTCTACCAAACTCTTTTTGCGTATCATGCAGGAGCACTTTTTGAGATTCAGAATTTCCAATCAGACAACTTGAACTGATCTTATAGTAAATTACTCACCCAAAGACCCTCCTTTTTCCCTTAGAAATCCATGATGCACTGTCTGCAAACAAGTCATCTTTAACGAGCCAGTCTCCCTTACTCTGGGTGCTCCCTCTGTGTCTCTTAAAACTCTGCTCTTTCACTTCCATCTTTCCTATTACAGTTTAGGCCCTTGTCATCTTTTCCTGGAATATTCACAACAGTCTAATCACTGGTCACCTGACTTTCATGCTTCCCACCCCAAACCCCTCATCATTATTTACTCAGCACTGTGTGGTCTCTCCACCTTATAAATTTCAAGGAGCATTAGCATCTGTATGATTCATGCAAGATGTAATAGTCACGTACCTTAGAAATAAAGTATTATTCCTCAAGATATAAAGTTCCTTCCCACAGCAAAGATTATAAATGGCTTAAAATGACACTTGGAAAACCCAGTGAGTGAAATACAGTGTTTTTAAATTGACAGAAATCTTGATGTTTCACATGTGATCCTGTTAACATTTTAACCTGTTTGTTGGCAAGGGATGAAATACACTAAAAGTTGGTTCTTCTAAATTGAGTTTTCAAAGCTTAATCCTTTTAAAAAGTGTAGTATTTAAACAGGAGGTGTGAAAAGCATGCCTTCCTTCATATTCTAAATAGAGTAAACACAGGAAGAAGCAAAATCTGTTTTGGTTTTCACTCACTTTGTGTGTCTTTTCCCCACCAGAACCATAATAACAACTTTGTAAATAGTGACGTTTCTTTTGAAAGGAACATTTTCCATACCAATCAAATATCCTGCGCTTGTATTTTGTACATGATTATATTTTTGGTATAATAAAAAGATGTCCCAAACAATTTAGAAAAATGCTGTAAAACTTGAATTTTATCTTAGTGCCTCCAGGAGTTGCTCCTTTCTGTGTGCCGGTAAGGACAGCACAATCCAGGATGAAGGCCAATGAAAATAGGATTTAGGCATAAATAGTAACCTCATGACATCTTTATAAAACCAAAACTATCTTCTGTTCTTTATCAGTTCACTATCCATTCAACAACCATCTCTTGAACACCCACTAAATGACAGGCATCAGACCTGGAAATGCCCAAAGAACAAAGGGGCTGCCCTTGTGATGGAGAATAAGCACAAACAAGCAGACCAGCAGTTTGGGTGCATTGCAATGAACACTTCGTCAGAGAAGCGCTGAGGGTGCTGTGGGAAGCATGGACAGAATGGGGATCCGAACTGGATTCCAGGAGGAAGCACTGTGGCTTATGCTGAGCTGATCAAAGGTAGGGGATGACAGCCTGAGTACATATCATGAGGCTGGGACAAGTGAAGATCTATGCTTGGTACATTAAGATTTCACCTCACAGTGTGTATGTACCCTTAAGAAATTTCTTTGGAAACTCTTTAGATACAAAAAAAAAAAAAAGTGATATTGGAGTCAGCCAGACTTGAATTTGAACCAAGATTCTCTCACTCACTAGCAGTATAATCTTAGGTGAATTTCTGAGTTTTAACAGTTTTAAGGGGGAGGATAAGAATATCTTCAAGGGTAGTCATTAAGGTTTAGAGAATAATGGATGTAAAGCATTGGCACAATTCCTGGTGAACAGCGGGCACTTCGCAGTAAGTATAAATAATAAGAGTACAAATGGAAACTGGGTTGCACTTGTAACTTTTATAAATAGACATCCAGGTCTACAGTTGGCTGAGCCTTCTTTCCTTCAGTTTGTGTCTTGCTAATATGAATTGAAAATATTTGTGTTTAAAGTGATGCAGCATGGATTAACTCCCCTGTGTAATTGAGAGCAATTTGATTCAGTTGATAATTGTTGTGGATTTTAATGACCAGTTGGCAGGAGTTTTCAGAGCATTCTTCTTAGGAAAATATGTTACCGGAATTCATTAGTAATCAAACAAAATACATTAAGACTGTAGAATAACTAATGAATAGTCATGAAACCCATTAGAATTTTGTATCGATTTTTAAATTAAGTATGATACCAGAGAGATGGTAAAAACACCCCTACAGCTATCAGCCTGGACAGAAACTGTACTTGGCATCTGCTAGCACGGCCGTTAACTCATCACCGTATTCCCAGTTTGTCTGTGAGATGAGATTCCCTGTTTTGCATTCACCATATTAAAACAAGAAATTAAGTGACTCTCAATCCTTACGGGTGTCAGTATGGGACGGAGTCAGAAAGAGATGCTGAAGTTCAGTGGACTGACTGCTGAATTCGACTGCCCTTTGTGACAATGTCTGAAGCATAACTGGCCCGAACTTTGAAACTTTCAGATGCCGGTGTCATAAAAAGAAACAGGTCAAGGCTGTAGGCTGACTTGATTCTCTATCTCCTAAATGATAGGATTTAACTACAGCAAAAAATGACCTAATCCAGTAGGAAAGCAACCCCCGTGACTAAAACAGAAGACTTTTGTTATACGCAGCATAGTTCACCTGAAATTGAGCAGCAAGTGTATCTCTTTCCGTGGAAGTTCATCTGTCTCATTTCTCCTGCTCAAGATAAGAGGTTTCCCACGATGCATGGTTGCATGCTCGTCACTTTGCCGGTTTAAGGACTGAACTGTCAGAAGAGCTTTCAGTAATTGGAAGTTTTCTCCACGATTCTCCAGTCCTTTGGCCCACGTATATTGGCCACGTAAGATATCCCTGTTGGTATGTACACATACACTTTGCCTTGAAGTGTACGATTTTCCCCTTGGATTTATGATTATGAAATCAGAGCTGGGTAGTAACATACACTGAAATCACAAACTGGTGTATGTGTACATACCTGCTGGGGTGAAGTTCTCCAAAAGGTAAGGGTCACACTTTCCAAAGGGGACACAAGCATGGGTGGTTTCACGGAAATCAGTTGCCAGATTCTCAGCTTCTGCATGTGTTTTCCTTAAATGCTGAAGACCATGAGTGAGCTGAAAACTTTACTGAATGTCAAGCCAGCAAACACGGCTTCCAGGTCCAGCTCTGCTGTCACCTGGGGTGCACCTTGAGCAAATCCTTTCGCTTACCCCTCTGACCACAATTTTCTGAGGAATTAGATGACCCCCAGGTTACTTTCCAATGTGAAGCAAAAGGGCTTTAGCCTGTTTTACTTGAAGTCATGCTAAATTCCCAGAGCCTGACTGCTTAATAGCAGTAGGTTTGAGGCACATTTGAATTAGTTTGAGGTAAAACATCTCTTAAGAAACAGTTTGGGCTGGACACATACTAACCGTGGCGTACGTATTTTTTTAAGTCAAGGAGTACAATAAATTCATCTTTGATTGTTATGAAGGATGCTCAAACCTCAGACTTCGTTCTCTATTAAGTTCTCAAGCCACTTAACCTTTCATTGTTTTAATCCAAGACCATTTAACTTCCTAACCCATGTTAGTAAATCAGTCTTAATGGGTTCTTCTTCCCTGGTGAGGTTTCTCTGTATTTTCCACCCTTTGTAGTCTGATCTCCTATTTGTAAAAATGTGTTTATTTTCATACAGTAGTGTTAGCTACATAATGCATAGGATGTATGGGTGGTACTTGCCTTGATACCAAATATACAAATAAGGAGGCGACAATGTCTTTCTTACGAGAAAAATGTAAGAAATTCACAGTCTAATTGGCTAAACAGATACTTAACCTGGTAATTGTAATAATGGGTTAAATATGGTAATGGAGGCCTGAATAAAGTGCTAGGGAAGCTTGGAGGAGAGGGCACAACCTTCTTTCTCATGTTGATGAAGTCCAGTTTACTCTTTTGTTGCTTGTGCTTTTGGTGTCATACCTAAGACACCATTGCCCAGTCTAAGGTGATGAAGATTTGTGCCTATGTTCTAAGACTTTCATAGTTTAGCTCTTATGTTTAGGTCTTTGATCCATTTTGAGTTAAATTTATATGTGGTATGAGGTCAGATCCAGCTTCATTCTTTTGCATGTGGCCATCCAATTGTCCCAGTACATCTCACTGAAGACGATTCTTTTCCCGCTGAATTATCCTGACACCACTGTAGCACCACTTGGGTGAACTGTCCTGACTTAGATCCCACTGTGCCAAATTCACCTTGGTTTTCCTCCTGCCTCTCAGGCTATCTCCTCTCAGTGCCCTTACAGGCACTTCACCTTCACCTTCCTCTAAATGTTAAAATTTTTAAAGGTGTGGTTTGGAGAGCTCTTCCCATCTCTTTCTAGTGTTGCTTCCTAGTAAGCTTACCCACTCCCATTCTCCTTCTGTGCCGATGACTTGGAAATTTTATCTCCATCCTAGACCTCTGCAGAGCTTCGTATCGGAATATCGATTTGCCTTATTGGCTTCACTCAGATGTCTCATAGACAGCTTAAGTATAACATTATCTAAAGTGAAATATTTGATTCTCAGGCCTGCTCACCCTTCAAGGAACTTTGTCTTTCCAGCAGCTTTTTCTATCTTGTAAATTGCACTCCTGTGTACATACCCACGAGTTCAAGTCAGAAACCTGGGATTCACGTGCTGTTTTTCCTCTTCCCTCATCTGCCATATGCAGTCCCTCGGTGTGTGTCTCAAATCTGTCCACGGCTCTCATCTCCACTGACATCATTCTAGTGTAGGCCACCATCCTCTCTTACCTGAGTTACTTAGCTTCTCACCTGTTCATTCTCTTTTCTCTCTTGCTTCTGTTGCCAGACTATAGCCAGAGTAAGAATTTAAAAACTGACCTCAGTCCAGGTTACCCCTGTTTTAAAACTCTGCGGTGGCTTCTAGAATCTCTTACTATCCATCTCTTTACCACGGTCCCTAAGCCCCTGCATAATCCGGCTCCTGCTTCTCTCTCTAGGCTCATCTCAAAGCATGCTCCCCCTTTTACAGCTGCACTGGGTCTTTTGGTTCCTAGAACACAAGTCCCCCCCACCCCCTTCAAGCCTTTGCCCATGGGTTTGCCTCAGCTTGTCTTTTCACATCACAGCTTAAACATTAGCTCTTCAGACGGGTCTCCCTCACTGAAGCTAAGTCAGTTTCTCTTCCCTTGAATTCACTATCGCAGCACATTGTTTGCTAATTGCCTGGCAATTTTTAAATTGTATTTGTGTGTGTGTGTGTGTGTGTATACATAATACATACACACCTACACATACATTGTTTGAACCTATACATGATGTGCCTCTTGAGACAAGCTCCTGGCCTGGCATGGAGGTGAGGACAGTGTGTTAGGGGAGCTTGTCGACTTTACCTAGGACTGTGTTCTCAGCCTGCTCCTGTGCCTGTGGCAAATAAGATGACCAGAAACCATTTCAATGAATAAACAAACAAACTAGCAGGGAAATGTGGAAAAGACGGGGTGACCTCTGATGGGTGTGAATTACCAGGTAGTCAAGGAAGGAAAGTGCATCACAAGTTGAATAATAACCAGAGTGTGCAGAGGCTCAGGGCAGGGAGAGAGAGCATGCTTGAAGATACTGTTTATGTTCCTTGAAGATTGGTAGGATTTTGTGCATGGAGAGGAAATACTTTTTTCACTTTGTTTCATGCTTAATTTATTAAATACTTCTGCTAAACAAAACTTGGAAAATCAGATTTTCTTAAAGCTTTTTAAATGTTCTTCATCACAATCTAACAGGACTGATTATTCTGAATACTTTAAAGTATCTAAACAGATTAAGACATATGCAAAAATAACAATTACAATACTTAAAAGAATATTATATTTAAACCTGTTGTGAACTAGCAACACCATGAGTTTATTAATATATGCCTTCACTACTTCTTTACTTCTTCATAGATCTTCCAAATGTAACCGAAGCGCTTATTTCCACATTTCCTGAGTCTAGAGGAATCGGGTTGCCAAACAATTTGTTTTCAATGGGACATAGCCTGATACTGTCTCCCAAAGTGATTCCAGCCTGAGTCCCTGGATATCTAACTGGGCCCTTTCTGTAACTGGACTTTGTTTCACATCAGTCGCACTTATGTTAAGCCCGTGGTTTTTACATGAGTCTGTCTGGGATGTATCCTTTGCTTGGCTGGCCCGGCATTATATAATCCTCCACCATGTCATTATACACTGATCTGGTATGTTAGCATTACTGGAAACAGACAGATGCCTCATTAGTATCTTGTCATCATTGGTCAAGTTATCTAGGGGTTTCTTCTGGCAAATGTGATCTAGTCTCAACAGACAGCCAAATTTCTAGAGAAGAGAACACACTGACCACTGACACCTTTCATCCTTTCCGGAACAGTTTCTATTCTTTTTTTAAAAAAAAAAAAATTTTTATTGAGTCATAGTCATTTTACAATGTTGCGCCAAATTCCAGTGTAGAGCACAATTTTTCAGTTACACATGAACATACATACATTCATTGTCACATTCTCTTTCGCTGTGAGCCACCGCAAGATCTTGTATATATTTCCCTGTGCTACACAGTACAATCTTGTTTATCTATTCTACTTTTTGAAATCCCAGTCTGTCCCTTCCCACCTCCCATCCCCCTGGCAACCACAAGTTTGTATTCTATGTCTATGAGTCTGTTTCTGTTTTGTATTTGTTTTGTTTTGTTTTGTTCTTTAGATTCTGCATATGAGCAATCTCATATGATATTTTTCTTTCTCTTTCTGGTTTACTTCACTTAGAATGACATTCTCCAGGAGCATCCATGTTGCTGCACATGGCGTTAGATTGTCAGTTTTTATGGCTGAATAGTATTCCACTGTATAAAAATACATCATCTTTATTCAGTCATCAGTTGATGGACATTTAGGCTGGAACAGTTTCTATTCTTTCTGAAATGCTTTAGCTTACTCTCAGTTTCCTGTATTTACCTACTGCTACTGGCACAGATAGAAACAAGTAATACTTTCACATATAGATAGATACATAAAAGAAACAAAACATCTAAGTATTTTAATCATCTTTACATATTAACAGCAATCAAATAAATTAAGCATCTGGTTATAGTTAATCTTGTTTTGGATTTCAACTTCATTTTTGTACATTTTCTATTAACTCAACATTCACCAGTTATGGCTGCAACAAAGTTATATAAAATTATTATAATTGTTATCCTCTTCATTGTTACAACTTTTATTGCTATTGACATTCTAACATCACAGTGGATATACACCTTACCTAGTAGGACCTGCTTTAAACTGGCTTCTCTTTGGGTGCTGTCCCTACCATCTCGGAAGGTATCTTTAATATCTTTGTTGTCTGGCAATAAAACATGTCAGGCCTTTCTGAGTTTTCTTTGCCCCAAGGCATGGAACCCACTGCTTTCCAAAGAAGTTTGCTTTCTTCTAGCAGAAAACAGGGTTGGCCACCAAAATCTAAGTGCTAGGCTTGCATTTAAGTACCAGTGTTACCAAAAAAAAAAAAAAAGTGCTGTTGTTAATGTTTGGACACCTTTAGGGACAGAGCTGGACACAGCATTCCTTGTTACTCACACTGATTTATTTACAAATTCATTTACTACATACTCTACCTACAGAAAGAGACTGATCAAAATTTAACAATTTTCTAAAATTTGTCAAGGAAAAAATTAGGCAGTAGATAGAGACTGGAGTTTGTTGGGTGTGGCAAATGAGTAGCTTGGCACTTGACTGAGAAGGACCCAGTTCAGGTGACTGTAGCTGAGATAAATGCCCTGGACTGCATCAACACTTGGATATGTGGGGTATGATGGAGAGTTAACAGTTAAAGGTGAATTGAATGTAGGATGCTGGGTGGACAGAGGGCCACTAACTAACACAGTAAATTCAGGAGGAAGAGGAATAAAGGGTCAGATAGAGGGTGACATGGGAAAGAATGGGCTATTATGGTAAAATTTGAGAAGCAGACAAATATAGATAGTATCTGGCCCCTGTTTATTCCACAGTAAATGTGCTGAATGACAGATACTACTAATACCACAGTGGGCATGAGTTCAGACTGCACTACAAACGCTAGGCTAAATATGTATTTTATTTAATTCTCAAAACAAACTCTGTGAAAAAGAGGAACTGTTTTTATCACCATTAGGCTGATAGGAAAACACAAGCTCATAGAGATTAAGAAGTTAACCTGAGGTCACACACCTAGTACGCAGCAGAGACACACTCAAACCCAGACCTCTCCGACCTCTCACCCCAGCCAAGAAAGGAATGAAACTGACAGGGAAGAATCAAAGTGATGGGGAGAGGTGGGGAGAGAATCAAGAAATGGTGTGCCATGGAAGCCCAGGGAAAAAGCCACTTTTAAAAAGGAATAGTCAGTCCACTTGTGGTCCCATGGCCAAGTGGAAGAAACTTAAATTAGGCAACAGACTTGGCAGGTCATTGATGAGTTTGAGAGACCATGTTAGGAGTTGGGGGTGGAAGCCACGGCACTGAAAGTTCAAGGTGCCTGGGAGCATGAGAGGGCACAGTAGGAGCAGACTCTTCCTTCAAGAACGTTCACAGTGAGTGAGAGAGCAGGGAAGGAAAGATGAGCTTAAATGGAAAGCTTAACAGAAAGACGCTTTAGTGCCAAACACCTGAAGTTTCTCTTTTTGGTAATGGCTAAAGTTTAGTGTCCGCCGTGTGCCCAACACTATACTAAGTACTCCACTTGGACAACTTCATTTATTCTTCACAACCTTACGAGGTAGGTTCTAGACCAACTCCATGACTGGTGAGGAAACAGAGGGCAAGGTGTTTGTTCAAGGTCACACAGCCAGCAAGTACCAAGCTTCACATGTTGAACAGAATTTGTTTTGGCTAGTAGCACTGTGGAGGGTTTTCAAATTGTATCTATCAGGACTTGAAATTGTGGTTTTTATGGTAAAAGGCACTTGCTTCCAACTGTAATAAAAAGCAGAGCAGCAGATCATAGCCGGTTTACTGCCATACATACCAAAAACAGAGAACAAAATCCATTTTACCAAGTTTAGAGCTATTTTAGGTTGTTAACCTTAGAACAAGGGTTCCCTCTTTGCAGCTGCATTTCAGCTACCCTTCTGAGAGCCTGATATTCTCTGAAGAAAAGAGAAACAAAAGAAGTGTCCTTGAATTCATTCTCCTGATGCCCTGTAATTCAGAACATCTTCATAAGAACCAAGATTAAATGAATACTGAAGGAGACTGGTGGATTTCTCTACATATCTCAAGTTTAAGTGTTTAAAGGACATGAATAAAATCCTAAATGTTTGACCCCTGCTGTTGAAAATACTGGGACAGTGATTTGACAGCACAGTATGAACTCATACCTTTTATGGGACAGGGAGGGGCTGAGTCCTTGGCTATGGCACATTCCTGTGACTTGGGAATGGCCGAGGTTCCACTAAATTATTTTAATGTCACCAGCAGAAGAGGTTTGCTTAATAGAATGGTCCGTTCTTCCTTTGGTAATGCCAGCAATAGATAACTTCAAGGTCTCCTTCAAGTGGACTTTTGAGTTTATGGGTTTACAAAGTGCTCCTGAGCGCTGAGTCCATTTTTCTTTGTCATCCAGCTGCAGGCAACAAACAAATTTCATGGTCCCTGAAATTAGCCACCAACTTAAGACAAAAGATAATTCTGGACCTGCCACTCAGCAAGCTATATCTGTTCTGCTGCCTCTATAAAGCAAGCCTTTTTAATGTAATTACATGACTTGTCCATCTGTTGCTAAGTTGATGAGGACAGCCTGGATTTATTTATTTTTCCTTCTTTAACTTAGGAGTCAGTATAGTTTATTGTAGCATTTCCCAAAACAGATTCTGCAGAAATCCAGCCTACTAAGATCATCTCTGCAAAAGGAGATTACCTGGGAATAAACATGTTTGGGAAATTCTGCTCACAGAGCTTTCCTGCTTCCACCTCTACCACTTTTTGATTAACAGTTTACATTCGTATATTCAGGGTTTTCTAAAGTTCTGCATTAAGGAGCCAGCTAGAAAGGCATTTCATAAAGCCATTTACTACAGAATTGAGTTTTCTATGTAGCACTTTGTTAAACCACAGAACCACTTTGGGAAATGCTGACACAGTCATTCAGAGCTTTGAGGTCAACTCTCAGCTTCTATGTATTCAACTTTTGTTGATTCCATATATAAGTGAGATCATGCAGGGATTTTTCTTTCTGTGTCTTGCCACCAAGGGGGGGAGGTGGGGGAAATGGGAAGGTGCTGGTCCAGAGTACAAAGGTGAAGTTACATAAGATGAGGAAGTCCAGAGAGCTAACGCACAGCATGATGACTGTAGTTAATAACACTGTATTGAACACGGAGAGTTTTTAAAGAGTGATTTCAGGTGCTCTCACCACAGGAAAAAAAAGGAAAAAATGGTAGCTATATAAGGAGATGGCTGTGTTAACTAACTTGATTGTAATGATCACTTCACTATTTACATGTATATAAAATCAGCATCTTGTATTCCTTATATGTATACAATTTTTATTTAAAAATGGTTTTTAGAAAAGAGCTTTGAGGTCAAGATCTGGGTGACCTTGGGCAAGCTATCTCCCCTCTCTGAGCACTTGTTTCCTTAATTGTAAAGTAGGTTAAGAACAGGTTCCTCTGAGGGATTTGACGAGTTCCCATGGCACCAGCACACAGTAACCATTTGGGGAACTGCAGCTGTCTCTGTGAGTGACTGGCTGATGTTCACACCGCATCCGTGCCCAGCATGGGTTAACGACTCTTCCTTTTGGAAAGGCTTGATCTAACATAACCTCGGTTTGTAACAGAAATTATCTGATTAGTCACTACAGCAAAAGTACGAGTGAAATTTAACCTTTTGGAAGAATCTCCTATCTCAACAGGGAATCCTAGAGATTGTCCAACATTGAGATGCAGCTGTGTGATTAGTATTGATTAGTCCATGTAATGTAGAAAGAACTTGGTAATTTACCCAAGCTCTCAGAGAATTAATGGAGTGTGAATTAAGAACCAACTTATTTCACCCGGTAGGCCTCTGCATTTAATCACTGTTTGCAGAAGTTAATATCACCATTCTTACTTAAATTATTCATTTATAAAATGTTTAATGCAGACACAGTCCTAAGCAGAACCTCCCTGGAAGCGTCACGATTACCATGCAACTGAATTACCACCGTCTGGGGAGGAGGTGCCTGCTGACGCTGGAAAGCAGCACCGTGTGTTAGTGGTTCCGAGCGCCTTTAGGACTGAGAAGGGACCCTGCGGTCTGGGAACCAAGTTTCCATGGGACTTTTCTTTTCTTTTGCTAAAATGGCCCCTAGTGATAGAGACCTGAGCAATGAAAATTGGAAGCAGAAAAAGGAAAGAAAAAAATATCTTGGGTGAATCCCATAGATTTGTATCCAATAAAATTAATTTGTTTCCAGTACTGGACCAGACTTAAGTGAACCTTATCTACCCATGAAAATAGTTGTGCTTTAAAAAATTAATACTATAGACAAGAATAGAATACGGACTATTTAATCTATTCAAGGAATAAATTATCATTGAATACTTTGGGAATACAATATGAGAGTTACTGATGTTCCTGGCCTATTAACAGGTTTCATATAATAGATCTCCCTGCCAACTTTTTTGAGTTTATTATATTAAAACCTAAATTTTTTTTCCCGACAATTGGTCTTTCTTTAAGTTAGTTTGGAAAAATGGGGCTTTATTGTACAGTTATTCCTAAGTGGTTGATTGCAGAATACAAGTAGTCCACGCAAAACTATTACCAGATTTCAGTTTTAAAGAGCGCCCTGCAGTGACCATGTTTCCTCAGCACTGAGTACAGACTGGCAAAGATTGATCAATCGCCTATCTTTAGGTGATTTTTCTACTTTTCTCCAAATGAGTATTCTGCATTTCAAATATCTACATATGTATTTGATATAGGAAGTAGCTGCTGAAATTGTTTAAATTGCCTCTTTACTAGCCATAGAATTAGGAATTTTGATTACCAAGATACAACCTGAATGCTAGGGAGATATTAAAAAAACCAAACTATGTTTATAGTTGTTGGCATGGTTTGTGTGCTTCTAAATAAATCTTTCCTCTTCTTTCTCTTCTGTTGTCACTGTTCAATATATCTTACTCTCCTTCCCTCATTTTCCTATACATTCAGATTTCTTTTAATTGTCTTCAGTGACTGAATACAATGCTATAGCTTTATCTCAAATTGCTCTCAGTAAAACCTTCTCAATCACTTAATGTAAAAGATGCCAACATAATTTTTTTAAAAGCACATATTGAGTAGAGCCAATGTGAATGTAACATCAATGAAGTAAGACTGGTTCCTGCTCAATCCTCAGAGACTATAATTCAAAAGGTAGTTGACTTTATTTGCAGTGGCTGACAGCCTCTTTTCAGACTGCTTGAATAAATTTGGGTATTAATATGCTTCCTGCCTATTTAGAGAGAATTACTGTTCTGTCTGCCTCAGGAGACTGTTTTATTTCCAGATTTAACTGAGCACAATATGATGGGCCCCAACTTTTGAGTTAAGCATTCTGCTTAACAAAGCATACCTTGATTTAATACGCGTGTGTTCCACTCTCTCTGAGCAGCACACCGAACTGCACACAGCAGGTATACAAAGATCTGAGTGTCTCCTGGGAGCCTCAAGACACTTGGCCCCAGGATAAAAAGAGAAATAGACATGCAAAGGAATTGGGTGGGACTGTGCAATTTTTCCAAAATTTCTGGAGAACAGATGTGATCTTAGGGAGGTGAAGGGACAAACAGCTATTGAGCACCTGCAGGCACTTTGTATAAATCCTCATCTTCATGTCCCCAACAGCCATGTGAGGTGGATGATACAGTCGAGGAAACCAAAGATTAGAGCAGTTAAATCACTCCCTCAGCATCATTCTGCCAGTGTGTCAACACAACACTGCCTGGCACATTGCGGGCACTCAAATGAGGAGTTTTGAACATTGAATGAGTCTTTCAGGGAAGCAATTTTTAGCATGCAGCAAGAGCCTCAAAAATGTTAGGTCCTTTTTTGTGTCTTGTGTTTACCAGTTTATTATAAAGGATACAAATAAACATCCAGACAAGAGGTGCATGGAGAAAGGACTAGAAGGGTCCCAAGCACAGGAGCTTCTCCTGTATGTCCTTTGAATCAGCAGTTTAACCTCTAAGAATTATCAGAGATGTGGACAAAGATTGTGTGTGTGTGCATGTAAATGCAAGAAAGAAACCGTAGCCTCACTCTAAAAAGTAAAACTTTCCTAATGATTAGTGATGGTGAACATCTTTTCATGTACCTGTTGGCCATCTATGTCTTCTTTGGAAAAATGTCTATTCAGATCCTCTGCTCATTTTTTCATCTTTTTTTTTTTTACTGTTATTAAGTTGTTTAAAATATATTTTCTATATTAACCCCTTATCAGATACATGATTTGTAGCTATCTTTGCCCATTCATTAAGTTGTCTTTTTGTTTTGTTGATGGCTTTCTTTGCTGTGCACAACTTTTTTAGCTTCATGTAGTCCCATCTGTTTAATTTCGCTTTTATTTCCCTTGCCTGCAAAGACATATCAAGAAAGATACTGCTAAGGCCAATGTCAAAGAGTGTACTGCCTGTGTTTTCTTCTAGCAGTTGTATGGTTTCAGTCTTACATTAAAGTTTTTAATCTGTTTTGAGTTGATTTTTGTGTATGGTGTAGGATCGTGGTCTAGTTTCATTCTCTGGCATGTGGCTGTCTAGTTTTCCCAGTGCCATTTATTGAAGAGACTGTCATTTCTCTACTGCATATTCGTTGCTCCCTTGTTGCAGATTAATTGTTTGTGTATGTGTGAATTTGTTTCCGGGCTCTCGATTCAGTACCAGTGATCGGTACGCCTGTTTTTCCGCCAGTACCATGCTGTTTGGATTACTATAGCTTTGCAGTCTAATTTTAAATCGGGGAGTGTGATACCTCCAGCTTTGTTCTTTTTTCTCAGGATTACTTTGGCTGTTTGGGGTATTTTGTGGTTCCATACACATTTTAGGATTTTTTGTTCTATTTCTGTGAAAAATATCATTGGGGTTTTGATAAGGATTGCATTTAACCTGTAAATTTCTTTAGTAATAGGGACATATTAACAATGTTAATTCTTCCAATCCATGGGCAAAGAATATCTTTGTGTCTTCTTCAGTTTCTTTCAACAGTGTCTTACAGTTTTCAATGTATAGATCTTTTACCTCCTTTGTTAAATTTAATCCGAGGTATTTTATTCTTTTTGTTGCCAGGGTAAATTGGATTGTTTTCTTAATTCTGCTAGTTATTAGGGAAATTTAAATTAAAACCACAATGAGATATTACCTCATACCCATTAAAATGGTTATTTTCCAAAAAGATAAGAAATAACAAGTGTTGGGGGGGTACAGAGGAAAGAAAACCCACATGCACTGTGACTGGGAATGTAAATTGATGCAGACACTATGGAAAACAGTATGGAGAGTCCTCAAAAAATTAAGAACTACCATATGATCCAGCTCTTCCACTTCTGGGGATTTATTGAAGAATATAAAAATACTAATTCAAAAAGATATTTGCACTTCTATGTTCACTGCAGCATTAATTACAGAAGCCAAGATATGGAAACAACCTCAGAGCCTACTGATAGATGAATGGATAAAGAAAATATGGTATTTATATAGAGAGAGACAGACAGGCAATAGAACTCAGCCATAAAAAAAGATGAAATGGTGCCATTTGTGACAACACAGAGGGCCCTGAGAGTATTATATGAAGTGAAATAGTCAAGGAGAGACAAAATACAGTATGATTTCACTCATGTAGAATATTTTTAATTAAAATTAAAAAAAAAACCCACACAGATGCAGAGACACAGTAGTGGCTACCAGAGAAAGAGGAGGTTGAGGGAGGGTGAACTGGATGAAGGGGGGTCAACTGTACAGTGACAGACGGAAACTAAACTTTTGGTGGTGAGCACACTACAGTGTATACAGAAGTCGAAATAGAGTGGTGTACACAGGAAACATGATGAAAGCCAGTGCTACCTAAATAAATAAGGCCAGGAGGAAGGAAAGAAAGAACTAATGACCAAACACTTTTGGACACACACCCAATATCTCTAAAAGGGAACTAACTGAAAAAATTACAAGTGTCATGTAGCCATTTATAAACAGTATTTTCAAAGTTGTCTTCATGACATGGGAAAGTACCCACAATAGGACACAGTACTAAATATATACAGTATGGTCTCAACCATGTTTTAGAAAATTTACTGGAATGAAAGGTACCATAAATGTAAATGTGGTTATCACGAAGCAATTGAATATTATACAATTTTATCGCCTTTTTATAGTAAGATGTATTCTAAATTTTCTATAGTAAGTTTTTTGAGCTTGTAATAATGACAAGATGTTTTCGTTTGTGTTGTGATTTTAAGAAATGCTTTAGGAACTAGTACACTGAAGTCATTCCATATAGTTAATGCAGACTGTGTCATTAATCTCAACACAAGGGAATTCCCATGGAGAGCCAATGAAACAGTGGGTCAGAGAACTGGCTCTGCAGCTGGGCTGCCTGGGCTCAGAACCTGGCTCTGCTGTTCACTTCCTGTCTGATCCTTGGCGCACTGCCAACCCTCTCTGTGTTCATTGGTGCTCCCATCTGTAAAAATGGGATCAGTGATATGCCCAACACATAAGGTTGTTGTGAGCAGCAGACTTTAGTAAGTGCCTAGAACGCAGTAAGTGTTCAGGCAGCTGTTATTTCTGCATTGGATTTACGAAGCTGTTTAACTTCTTTTATTTTTATACCTTAAAGTTCTTTATTTTAAGACTAATCACAACAGATTTTTTTAATAAGCTCTCCCTTTACTTTTACTATAGCAGTAGCATTCCCCTTTCTGCATTTTGTTGTTAACTTAATTCACTGAATTCCTGGCACAATCTCTAAATGAGATAGTTGGCTTCATTAGACACAGACTAAATAAATCCTTAGTCATTTGGCAAGTTTAGAATTTCAGAACCTAGTTAGATTATGTAGCAGCATCAATCGTGTGTCCAACCCTCTGCCAAGCCATGGAGAGAGCATTAGAAGGATGATATATACCTCCTGTCTCTATGTCAACCAGCATTTTGAGTGTCTCCTGTGTATCGTGGATTGGAGATACATTAATGAGAGAGGCACAGTCCCTGCCCTCAAGGAGGGCACACTAGATACCCAACAATTACAGGCATCGTAATAAATGCACCATCTGAAACAGACACAAGGTAATGTGTATGTGGGGGAACCTATGGTACAGGGCAGGCTAGACATGACAGAGTTTCCCAGGAGAGCGGTCTGAAGGGTACTGAAGCACAGGAGTAAGTGGGGAGGCTGAAATGAGAGCAGAGGTCAGGCAGAGGTAGCAGTAAGCATGAAAGCATGTAAGTAAAAGAAACATGACACATCTGTGAACATTTAGGTAATCTGGCAAGACGTAGGATTAGGGAAGGCTAGGGAGGAGGGAAAATGGATGGGCTTCTAAGAGATGAGCTGAGAGAGAGGCAGGGCAGAAGTCTCAACTTTATCTTGGAATTAGTGAGCAGATGGTATCGGATTTGCCTTCTTAAAAGTTTACTATGAGGGAACTACATTCAATATCTGATAATAACCAACAGTGAAAATAACCTGAAGCTAACACAATCCCGTACATCGATTACAGTTAAATAAATTAAAAAAAAGTTTAGTATGGAAGCGTGTGGAAGATGGACCAGAAAAGGTGGTGAAGACACAGGACAACAAAAGGCTATTGCTGTAACTCTGAGGGCAAGAGGGACTGGACAGAGATGATGAAGGTGGCCGAGGGCCAAGAGTAGAGAGCTGGATAGGAGGTGACCTGTCATTATGTGGTAAAGGTGAGGGAGGAATCTGGACTGGACTCCCAGGTTTCTGAATGGGGGAGCACGCTGGGAAGATGGGTTATTCGCTGAACAGGGGGCCCCAAAGGGAAAGCAGGTGACAGTGGGTCAGGTATATACATACTGAATTCAGGGTGACTTTGGGTCACTCATCTGGAGTCGTCCAGTAAGAAAACATGGGTCTGGGTCTGCAGCCTCAGCAGCCCAACCCAGAAAAAGAGAGAAGTTTGGTCACTGAAGCCATGAGCTGAGTAGAACTGGGCCAGGAAGTGTCTGCAGAGTGAGAAAGAGAAGAGGGCCAAGGACAGAACCCTGGAATTACAGCATTTGCAAGATCTCAGAAGAGAGTAAACAAGCAGGAGACCCAAGTCAAGAGGAAGATTTTCAAGATTTAGGGAATGGTCAACAGAGTGAAAGGGGCCCGTCTCGGAATTTACGATCCAGCTAGGAAGTCACTGCACCTACTGGTGAAGAAATGAGGTAGAAGAGTTGCCCACGACTGTGTCTGATCAGCTGCCCAAGAAGGACACAGACAGTTCTTACAAAGTTGAGAAGAGAATGGAACTGACCTGAAGCTTGAGAAAGGTGATGGGACTTCACTGAGCTTGAAATATGGGTAGAATTGAAACCAGGAGAGGACATTTCAACTGAGGCAGTGAGATGGGTTCAAATCCATCTTCATGCCTGAAAATAACTGAAGGTAGATTTTTTATTGAAGACAGCGTTTGGTTCCCTCTTACAGTTACAACATTTGGTTCTCTTTTAGTTGTAACAACTGCTGGTTAAATAGTTCTCATATAAAACTGGGGTAGTGTTGATCTGACATCTTGTACAAAACGAAAAGGAAGTCATGACAGGACAGCAGTATGGCTTACGCAGAGCAGATTCACTGCAGAAACACAGATGGCTTTGAGGGCATCGTCAGGGTCAATTCCATATACCCTCTTCATTTTATGGCAGCTAACTCTAAAATCCCTTTGGTTTAATATAGCTGTTCCCGGCTATGAAGCTGCAGCGTCCCTGCCCCATCTTGTCTTCAGCCTCTGGTGGCTAAGCGTGGATATGAGGAAGGAAGCAGGAAAGGGAGATTTTCTCGTGCCCCACCCCCACCCCCTGCACCTTCAGTCCCTTCTCCATCTTCCCATCCCATCCCATCCCATCGGCCTGCTCCTTCCTGGGAGCACCAGACCTGCAGTGCAGCTTAGGCAATAACTCTTCATTTACGAAGAGGAGTACCTTGAGGACAGAGACAGTCAGGCGTTACCTTGGGAAATAACCTGTCAGAACCTATCTGTGCTGGTCTGCTCACAGTTCTGTCACAGTGATTGCGTTCCAGGACCAATGCTGTACCTGCAAAGAGAAGGGTACAGAATCAGGAAAGGCATTAGGAAACCAGGTTCAATTGCTAGCTGTGTCACTTCCCCAGTGATGTGATCCTGTGCAAGCCACGGATCCTCAACTAGTCTCGGTCTTCCCACAGAATTTTTGTGACAAATGAAACATTTGTGAAGATGCTTTATGACTGCAAAATGCTATTCAAATGTTACGCAATAGTATAGGCTATCATCAGAGTCGTGATGTGAGAGCAAAGGGGGACCTGGATTATTCCTCCTAAATGTGTTCTGAAGACCTAGCATTTCCATTCCAGCCCTTGCATTCAATCAGGTTTCTCCAGAGCCACATCTCCTCTGGTCCCAATCCATCTGTGCTGATTTATCTTGGCTCCTATAGGGCCTGATGCAACTGAGTAATAGTAAGTTAACTCCATTCTCCTCCCCTTAGTGCATACCCTTAAAATCCATCCCTAAAGAAGAAAAATGGAGAACAATTTACAAAGTGCTTCCTTGGGGCCAGGTACTTTCTTTGCCTGAGATCCTTTTCCACAAACCAGACTATTCCCACGGAGGAGAAACTAGGACGCTTCTGCAGCTGAGACCACTGGAAATTACATTTCTATTAAAAGCTGTCTGTGGCTAGATGTATCCATCCCAGGTACAAAGTTAAATGATGTAATAAACTTACTCAAAGACATAAAGCTATTACATAAAATGCCACTTACATATCTTCCACTCAGTGTTAACAAAATATAGCCATAAATTTCCCCTGGCTGTAATTTTCCGAGTTGCTAGGTCTCAGTGGGTTTTGCGTCTGCAAGTTCTTCACTGTTGAATTCTGTTTCCCGGTCCTGGCAAATGGGATGTCAGGGCTGCACAACTGTCTGAAATGTGGTGGTTTTCAGCTTTCTCAGTATCATCACTCGTGAGTCTGGGAGTGCTAAGTTTCTTGTAGGACAGGCTTCTGTCACTGTTTCCTACCTGCTGGCTAAGCGCAGTGCCGAGGCCCCATATTTCATGTCCTAGAGATGGAGGCAAAGAGGCCCAGCCAACCAGGCCGTGGCTTAGGAGTCAAGGTCAGGAGCCAACGCGTCTCCTCTGAACTATGAGGCTGATCCAGAGCTTCTCACGGAGCCATACATTTAGGGATGGAGGGGCAAAATGGAGGGGAAACACTGAAAGGAATACGGACATTGTATCTGGAGAAGTTCCGTGTGCCCAGTTTTCCTGTGGTTTTTCACCTAAACCCCAGGTCAAGAGGACGTGCTCCTAAGATCCAGATATGTCTCACTGAACTTGTGTGATTCTGTGAACATGTTAGGATTTCCAGGGTGCTCACCCCTGCAGGGGGTCTGTGCCTGTAGGTCAGCCGAGCCAGCTTCTGACGCACTTGCTGTCCTCCTTCAGGAAACAGCATCCTCCACTCGGCGGCCGACAGCGTCACCAGCGCAGTACAGAAAGCGAGCCAGGCCTTGAACGAGCGCGGGGAGCGGTTAGGCCGCGCAGAGGAGAAGACCGAAGACATGAAGAACAGCGCCCAGCAGTTTGCGGAAACTGCACACAAGGTGGGTCCTGCAGAGGTTGTCAAGGAGCTTCGGTGCCCAAAACTGTATTTCAGTGTGTTTCCCATGATGGGAGGTACAAAATCAAGCCCTCCTTTTTCCCTTTGGCCCCTTTATGCAATGTCCTTCCACTAATCAGTTAAGTACTAGAGTCATGGAAGATTTCGTCTTGGACCCGTTTCTTTGGTTAAACCAGTCTCCTTCCTGACATCTTCATCCTTCCTCTGATCTTGGATCTTTGGGAAGTTTTAAGGCTCAAGTTCCAGGGAACAGGATGGAGGGCGAGGCGGGGCAGCAGGTCTAAGACTGTCCCCTCTGCCTTGGCCGGCGCTTGAAAGGGCTGCTTGTGCTTACTCTTTCGTGCTGTCCCTTTCTGGTCATGAGCCCGGCATCCTGTGTTCTTATCTCTTTATCATATGAAAAGCAAGCTGTAGTCCAGGGCACAGGGCACCTCAGGGCTAGTTTCCCCTCAGCAGGGACCTTAGACCTCCAAGGCTGACCTGCGAGACTCCCACCACCTCTGGGTCCAGAGGATGCCGCTGGTGCACACACGCACATTCACACACTCACCAAGAATCTGCCTCTCAGACGGGTAAGGGAGAGTTTTTATTGGCAGCAGCTGTCTAAGGCAGGCGCAAACCAAAGGAAAGAGAGGCCCTGTTGGTCAGGTGATAAAAGAGGATTTATTACTGTTCTCGTGCTTCAGATCCAAGTACAAATACAAAGTGCATTCGAAGTTCTTTTCTGGCTAGTGATTCAAATTTAGGTTTCCAGAAACAACAACTGATAATGTTGGCATCTCAGACTCATAATCTGGCCTTTCAGATATGCTTTTCAGGTGACCTTTGGGGAAAAAAACTAATTTGCTTTAACAGAAAACCCACTTCTGCTGAGGAAACAAGAATGGACAACCTGAAAAGTAATGGGAAAAATCTCCCCAGCTGAGCCGGGGTGGTCTCTCCCAGGGGGATCCGGATCTGAACAGATGCTTCTCACACCCCCTTCCTCCATCCCCTTTGCACAGACCTGTGCCGTTGTGTCATCAGTTCCCTATTATGACAGCATCTTACTGCACTGCTGCCTTGAGGGCCCATTTGGAGTTCAGAGTTGGCCAAAAATGCAGGCAGCCTTGCTGGGGGCCAGAGCCTTGCTTGCCGTGGCTGTCACAGAGTGAGCGAGCTCAGAATTAAGGTTCCCCTCCTCCCTTCTCCAGCCTTTGTGATGCAGGAATGATGATGGAATGGGGATGCTAGAATTCCCACCCAGCTTCATTTATAGCAACAGCAAGTGTAGTGATTTAAGTGGTGGGGGTTGAGATGGGCAGTGGAAGTCTGGGGAAACATTTAAAGTGTTGATCTGGGGAAGAGAAAAGCTCAAGGGAATTATTTTTTAATTGTCCTCAAGTCTGGGAATGGTGATAATGCAGGCAGTTCCCTTTTGTGTCTTGTCAGACAGAAGAGGACACTCAGTAGTGCACTGATAACATTTTGCTAAAACAAGAGTTTAGGTTAATGATTAAACCATGGACCAGGTTACCAAGGAAGTCTGTGAAACCGCTCTTCCTAAGGTAGAACAGACAATACTTGGAGGTCATCCATGTCGGCGTCTGCCTCTGATGTACAAATAGTGGGTGGGAGAAGCTAACCATACAGCTCGAATTCTTGGCCTCGGTCACTGTTTCCCTGACACTGTGGCCAAGTCTGCTACGCAGCTGGGGAGGCAGTATGGCATGGCAGTTAACGTCTTGTGTTTGATTTACCGTCTCAGTGACCTTGGATAAGGGCTCAATTTCTCAAAGCCCCAGCTTCCTCATCAGCAAAAGAGGGCCAGTTAATAGTAGCACCTCTGTCCTAGGGCACTGAGCAAACTGAATGCACTCAGACCTATTAGCGCCGTACTTGCTGCATATAAACCTCAATTAATACTAGTTATATTTCCATAAAAATGGTTTCTGCCGAACCTGCCCTAATTGGTCATATGCTGAGAACCATAGGGGGTTGGAGGAACGTGACCCAGGATCCCAGGACAGGGGTGGGGAGGGACTGGAGGTGAAGATTTTGTGTCCTCCAAAGTAGGCATCCTGCTGAATGCCGATCCTGTCTAGACACAGAGCGGCTCTTAAAAACTGGACCTGTCAGAACAGAAGCTGACAAGGCCACCAACGGCCCAGGGGGCCCTGCCCACTGGGAGGACCGTGCCGGCCAGTCACCTGCTTTGGTAGAGACAGATGAGGTATGGGGCAGTCTCCACTTACTCTCATCTCCCCTCCAGGGGGTGTTATAAGGGCAGGGGGTTTGGGAGCTGCTAGTGTCTGTTAAGTATGTTTGAGGAGGTGCGAGAAAGACACTATGGCAGCCAGACTTGTAGTTTTCTAAAACGGATGTGTGCTTATGAATCACAGCATTGGCAGGATTCCTAACAAGGAGACTGACCCCTTTTAATAAGGTGTGGCCATTTTCCCAGGGACTAGGACTGATCTGTCCCCTTGGCACAGGCTGACCACAATGCTATCATTTACTGGCTGAGACCCCGCCAGGCCTACTGGTAAGGAGAGAGTTCAGAGATGGAACCCAGGCCTTCCGCTCCCCTCAACATGGCTATGTTTAGAAGTTGACACACAGTACATACGTTAGAGCCCTAATAGAGCGAGGCAGTTCTGGGTGACAGTTCCTTTGGACTCCCTGGCTGAATAAGGACACACAACCCCAGCTGGAGAGTAGGGCACACCTTCTAGACTGCAATAGAAGAGGATCTCCTAGGCTTTTCCCAGGACCCTGACAGTGATCCAGGTACATTAGTGAGTGAATCACCTTCACAGGACCCTGCCATCAAGATATCTGGTTGCTTGCCTCCTGTAAAGCTGATAGAAATGTACCTGCATCCCCTTTCCCCCACTTCCATTTAGCCTGGCTTGGAGAAGCATGGTTCCTTCCTGAGCTGTGGGCTTGGCACAGTCTCAGATCTCAGGAGAGGCCAGAGAGCAGGCCTGCTCTCTCTCCCTGCCCCAAAAAGGACTTTGACGCCCGCCTCGGCTGGTGAGTCAGCAGGCGAGAGCGGTACCCACACCTAGGCATCCTCAGATGACATTTCCCCCAGAAAGGAGCAGTGATCTGCCCTATTTTGCACAAGCCCACGTTTGTGGGGGAGGGAGTGGTAAGTGGCATTTCCCTCACTGGCCAGGAATGGCTGCCTCTGTCCCTACTACAGTCATCTGCTTCCTGTGGGTCTGAGCCAGAAGGGACCTCAGGAGCCCAGGCCTCTTGAAGAACACCCCCAGTGTGAGTAATGGTTTTCTCCATGATTGCTGTTGTTACTAAGATGGGGCTATTTACAGTTTTGAAAGAGAAAGCTTTCCATGTGTTTGAAAAAAAATAGCAGAAGGAAATTTTTAACTTGTATAGGAACTCTGACATCAAAATTAATCCATAAGCATTTGAGTTGGAGATATTTACAGACATGAGAAAACTGAGGCACCGAGCAGTCGTGACTTTAGAGCTCAAGGTCATACAGCAATTTGCAGCAGGGAAGCAACAGTACCCTGCCTTCCATATTCTAAAGCTTCTAACTCCCAGGAATTAAAGAAAAAAAAATTAGGTAGCATAAAAAGTGCTGGCACTTCCCACAAAAATACCTCAAATGGCAAAATGTCCAAACCAGCTGCATGTCTAAAGCTGAGCTGGCGCGGCCCTGCCCAGCTGGGGCTCCCTCAGCATCAGTTCCAGCTGCACTGGAGTGGTGACCAGGGCCCAGTGTGAGCAGCAGCACATCACTGCTGAGAATTAATGGCTGTGGGTAAACTGGCACAAGCCCATTAGCTGAAGGCTAACAGCTCAGTGAATAACAGGACAGCAGCACTGATCAAATATTTATGGTTGGTATTCATTATGCACAATACTTAACAGCTCTGTGTGGATCTGAATGGTCTGCATTGCTAAATAACGTATAAAACCTAGGGACAAAGCAAGAAGTGGAGGCCACACAGGGGAGGGGCTCCGAGCGTGGCTGAGGGGTGGGACGGATCTGAGGGAGAGCACCGGCCCTGCCACTTCCACCCACCATGTTTCCTGAACTATAAACTCTCCGAGGTCAAGAGTTAGTAACCACCTCCATCCTTCCTGGCAAAAACCTATAGCACTTTACTTAGCAGGGCAGCCTGGGCATACTCGGGACTTCACGAACACCATCTGACCATTGACTGCTGGTGTCAGCACTACTGAAGGTCCGTGGTTTAGGATGGCTTCACCCAGCCAGGCACGCCCAGAGCTAAGGTTTCCCAAGTAGAGACTGATTTAGCAACACGACTACTCCCAGTCACTCCAGCCCCAACCTCAGAGTCAATCCCTAATAGCAGACGCTGGACACACAAGGACTCCCATAGGTCAGCCTCCGCCCTGCCTTCTGCTTCACACCAGCGTATGGGCTCCTTGGTAAGAATCTGGCTAAGGAAAGCAGTATCAGGTTTACTTTTATGTTTTGTACCTGCATACATTTCCTTAAATATATCAACGTGGGCTCCAGCTGGCTTGGGAAGCTATTGCATGATACAGTGGTATCTGGTGTTCCCATTTATAAAGACCTTACGTTTCAATAAACAACATTTCTCAAACACCAGCGGGAGTCGTAAATCAAGGTCTGAATTTGGTCTATTGTTCAGCCGTGCTCAGTGACACATTCTGTCAAGTGCTTTGGACCTCACTGAGTGTCCAGGATGTTACGTGGCTTATTGCAGACTGTTTCTCTACAGCTGGTGATTTGTAATACTTTATGAGATGTCAGTAAATACTTACATTTGAGGAGTGTTGGTCTTCCTGGATAACCACCAACCTGGGAGCCCAGAGGCCTCTGTTCTACTCCCACTGATTTGTAGGGTAGGTCGCTTGTTCTGCCTGCGCTTTGCCTTTTCCATTTGCTCCTTCAGTGAAATGAAAGGAATATCACAGAACATCCTCCGGGACCTGGACACATTCACCGCCATCACTGTAAGGAGGGGAGACAAATGCAGCGCTCAGTGGACGGTCCGGGGAGATGGTGCACACCTACCAGGTGCCGCTGTGGGTAGTAACAGTGCTCGGCCGCAGCAGGAAGACTCCTGGGGCTGCTAACATCTTACTTGTGTCCCTCTCTCTGTTTAGCTTGCCATGAAGCACAAATGTTGAGAAACTGCCTCTCCTGATGACCTCTTAAGAGAAATGGAAGTTTGTTCAGCAGTTTTTACAAGAATTCCAGACCTCCGCTTGCTTCTTTTCCAAAATACGGACATTTAGGGGGTTTTGTTTTGCCTTTTCAGATGTTAGTATGAAAGAAAAGATGCTGTGTTTATACATTTCCCTAATAACCTTGCTAAGAAATGCTGCATAGCATCAGCTTCAGTTCTTTTCCACTGTGTGTATGCGTATGTTTGTCTTTTCCCTTTTTTTTAAGGTTTTTTTTTCAGTAGTTTGAATATGAAATTTTGACCAAATGATATACTGGCAACATGTTTTTTTTTTCTTCCCCTGATATTAAGCAGGAAGACATTTTATGTAGTGACATCAGCTGTTACTGTTCCTGGTTGAAAATAAAATTCAAGCAGTGATTGGTTTCACTCAGTCTCCTAGCCACTCTTAATTTGAAGGTTAAGATTCTATATCCTGAGATGTAAGTCTGTATTATGGAAAACAAATGGATTTATCAGGGGAAACAGCAGTCTTAGATTTTGCTTTTTGTGTAGTAATCTCGTGCATGAGCCATCACCAGCATTCAAAAAAAAACCCATCAGAATCACAGATAGAAATCTGCTTTCTGAGCTACAGTTTAAGTACTTCCACTACTTGTTTCCAGGCTGATTATTTGGAATTGTCAAATGAAGGATAAAAATTTGAGATTAAAGACCCAAGGAAAAGCCTATTTGTAAAACCTCTGTGCATTCACAAATGTTTCTTTTGTCACTGTCCCCAATTACTAAGTTAGCTGGTCTTGAAAAGAGCTTGGATTTTAATCAAGAATCGATTTGTCCAGATAAAGGTCTGTGCAAATGATAACGTGAAAAGATACTACATTAAAAATCTTTTTTTTTTTTTTTTTTTTTTTTTTTACAAAGTCATGCATTTCAGAGACACCCTCACAATGCCCTTGGGAAATGGCCATCAATAGCTTGGTATCTGATTTTTGGAGGTTTTTATGTTGTTACTACTGCTGTCTGTTTACTTAATGTAATTTAAAGTATGGGTTTCTTGACACATCACATTTCATGGCAATTGCAACTTGCCAGGTCTGGCATAAAACAGCAGTCAGGAAGCCTTTCCATTGCAGTCAGACTGAATAAAGTCAGTTCACACACTTTCCGATCCCGTATTACTCAACATTGTCCTGGGCTTTTCAGTCTGGGAATTTGGTTCGTTAGAGGGTTAAAATGCTAAATAGAAGCTGTGCTTTGTCTTCATGAAACAAGGAGGCAGGCTGCACATCCCAGACACATTCTCAGCCTCCCGCTGCGGTGCATTGATTTTTAAGCTGCCTGGATCTTCAGGACCCCTTTCTATCCATTGAGCCGACTGAAGCCATGTGTATTGTAGCCTCTTACATAGCAGCATACAATGACTTTGGGATTATTTATGCTGATTTAAATAGCTTAAATTCTCCTGATAAAGCATTCCCAAAGTGATAGAAAATTAGGCTATTGTGGGGGGGAAATGATCTTGGTACATATCAAAAGGGAGATAGGATTTACCAGAGACAAATTTCTGGATCCTCTTAGGGAAATGATCCAGTTCAAGAAAACTCTGTAAAGTTAAATAGTTTACCCTATAAAGTTTAATATTTTGTACTTTTTTGTTTTTGGTGTCTTAAAACTTTAAAGAAGCAAGGAACTTGGTATCTGGTGAGTATCATTAGACACATTTATAATTTTTAAGAAACGCTGAAAACATCACACCAAATAGGTGTTGACTGCAGACCTCGGTCAGAAAATGCACACGCACACACACATATATTCACCTTCCCAAGCTGGATTCTAGCTTCATAGATAGACAGTTGGTATAAATAATTGAAAGGGTAAATCTAAAACCCCCCGACAATCGGCCAAACTCAAATATAAAATTTGTTGCCAACTATCTAACAACAGTGTTTGTGAAGCTGCTTCTCAAATAGCAGAGGGTGAGGTCATAAGCATACTGTGAAATCTGAGATTCCTCCTTCCTGGTAGCCTTGTGATAGTTACTCTTCATAAATATAGGTATTCAACATCTTGCCCTCTTTCTTTACTGTTTATCCTGATAGACTTAAGTCTTACTGGAAATAGCCTGGATTAGAAGAAAGTCTATTTGCATCTTTATTAGCATCCTCTCCTGATTTGCTTCCAGGCTGTGGTCATGCCCTTGACCTCCCTGTGGCCAAGTCCTACCTAGGCTTCCACCCCACAGAGGCCAAAAAGCAACCCCGGCCCCTCCTGGACTCCTAACTTTTTTGCAGAGGAGCGAGCCCTGTGATGGCACACATGAAGTTCTTTGCTATCCTTTTGTGGAAGGTGCTGCTATCAAAATATTAATACAGTCTAACGTAGAGAAAATTGCTAAAATAACTTACATTACTTGGGAGCAATTCAGTGGCTTGCTAGAAGACGTTTGTTTCATTTCCGCACTTCACTGTTGAGTTTTGGAAATACTCAGTATCTGTGAAGGCTTTCTTAAATCGTATTGACAACGCATAAAGATTTTCCCAGTGTTCTCACTTCCACCTGGAGCGCAGCTGCAGTATTCTTCACTAGTCCTATTAGATACCTGTGTACAGGAAGTAGACACTAATTCAGGCTAATGTTTCATATTAAAGAATGTATTTGTAAAATGTAACAAGATCAGTAGTTACCTTTTTTAAGCTCTGAAAAAAAGATTATGTGTTAGACTTAAAATTACAGTGAAATTTGTCTTAATACTACTTTTGTGGCTAACCAAGGTTGTGCATTTATGTAAAAATATTTACAGAATGTCCTCAATAAAGGATATTAAAGATAGGTTTTGCTCTTAATTTTTAGAATTGTAACACTGCTAATGTCTGTTGTACAGTTATTCATTCTCCAGAAGTTCTCTAACACGTCAAAGATAATTTTTGTTCCTTTCAGAGACAAGTAACACTTGCCCTGTGATTCACTATTACAGCAAACTCTAATTTTATCATTAAATAGTTTAACCGCGATGAATGTTCGTTTCTGTCAGTTATTTTCGAAATCTATAAAACACTACCGGATTGGCAGGCATCACCCTTTGGATGCTAATGGGAAGAACCTGTGTGCCTACAGGAGCCATTCTGGTAAGTTTTCTTATGGACATTTGACTGGGAGAACTTGAAATTTAAAAAAAAGACTAAAGAGCTAACTAAAATTAATTTAGACAATGAGCTTCTACCCAGGAAGAGTTAAGATTTTTTCCTTCTCACGGGCAAAGCAGTTAAGCTGATTAATAGTTATTTTTCTGCTGATACTAGTGATGTCTCAACTCAAGTGCTTATTATTGCACACACCCTCATTCAGCAGACTACTTTCATGTCCTTTTAAATTGGAAAGAAGTCAAATTATCTCGATTTATTTTTATGGAAAAGCAAATGCAAGTTATCGCATTGCCCCGCTTGTTTTCAAAGGAAGTGACTGAGGTGACGACTGTTGCAGAACAGTTGTCATGGACACTGGGTGAAGCAAGTAGGACTCTGAAGTATTTCCTGGGAGGGCTTCAAGTGTAAAGGAAAGGCTACCACCTCCACTTTGCAGAGAAAGGACAGAGAGATGGTTCAGCTAGATGAGTACCTGGCCTTGAGTCATTAGATATTTAAAGGCACCTTTCTTACAAACTAATTATCAACCCACTGATTTGCAAAGATGATCTTTTTTCTTAATATAATTTTTGCTAGCAATTATACCACAAGCAACTCTCAAATTTTATGGGAGAATACAAGGTTTAAGACAAAAATCAATGATGCCTTTCCTCCTTGCTGTCAATGAGAACACACTTAGGAAAAACGTTTGTCCTAACATGGGTTTGAACTGCCCGGGTCCACATATACGGGATTTTTTTCAATAGATGCATACTACAGTACTACAAAATTCAGTTGGTTGAATCTGGATTCAACCAACCACACACGAAGGACCAACTGTGAAATTATAGGCTGATTTTCAATTATTTGAGGGAGGTGGGGCTGCACCTTTAATGCTCACATTGTCCAAAGGTCAGCTGTATTGACTCATCAATCATCGTCTGCCTAAACAAGCAGACTGAGGGCAGGGCGAAGTAGAGAGAAGAGAGGGGAGAAAAATACCAGGAATAAATCTCAAACAAATGCAAAGTCTCCATGTTATTTCCTGATGATATCCCTTCTGTGTGCCTCTTTCCCCTGACGTGGGTGAACCTGGGTGGTAGCTGGACACAGTTATGCACATCCATATAGGCATGCACACAGCTGGCATCGAGAAAAGAGCTGAACTGCGCTGCTAGCTTCCCCCAAAGTCACATCTGGCCATGGGTGGGCAGGTGGCAGTATTCCTAAAGGTCGGTGGAACCGGGAAGTGCCTCAAGTGGGCCATGATGAGAGCATGAGAAACGTGAAGACTGAGACACTGAACACATCCCACCCAGACGGCAATGCTCACTTTGTTTCTCTACACCTGAGTGCGCTAATAGCCCTCTTTTAACAAGATGTTGCAAAAGACAGATTTCCTTTTGGTGTCCTTTTTGAAAATCCAGAAACTGCATATATGTGAAATGATTTTGTAGAGCCAGAGACAGTTTGATTGCAAAACTGATCTTTATACCCACCCGCCAAGTCACATTTCTCCCCTCCGTGCCCTTCGCCTTGTTTTTCCACCTTACCTGCAGTACAGCGCCGGTTTATAGCCACTTAGGGCAGCTTCTCCATCCAGGCTACATGTCACAGTTACTTGGGGAGCTTTTGGAAAATGTACACATTTTATTCCCAAATTTGCCCCTGGCCATCTTGTCTTTTGCTAAAGAAATAAAATGGCTCCAGCAGGCCTGGATGGTGAGGCACCTGGCTTCCCCAGATGCTCATTAGGTTTAAACCAGCAAATTAAAGCCCTCAAGGAAATTAAACATAATGTGCATTTAAACTTGATTACTGCTATAGTGCAACCTCCTGCCTTGACCCCCATTATATTTTCTCCCTTGAGCCTCGTCTAGAGCCTCAGGATTTCCTGAGTCATATTTTCACTTCCCAACCCCCTCCCACCCCTGAAGTTTTCTGCCACATTTTCTTCTTTCTGCTAATGAGTCATAATAGTCCTGGGCATTGCAGGTCTTCAGGGGGGCTGCTTCGGGGGTCCGCCCCACTGGGCACTGCTGATTGTAGGCTGGTGGGGCAAAGCCACCTTGCTTCCCTCAGTCTCACAGGAACCAGCGGATGGACCTAAGAGGTTCTGAGTTGACCGCTGAGGTGTATTGTCACTGCGTCCACATTTTGTGTATTAGACATTGTAAATGCTTTTGATTCTCTGAGATGGAGTGGAGATGTTTTTACAGAGCACACATTTTTTTCCTGTCTTTATGTGGTCGACCGGCTCAAGGATGCCTGTTTCAATGGGGGCTGGCCTAGATGTGTCAGAGGCTACTCAGGAATCGCCATTCCTGCAAGTCCCAAGTGTCACTTGTCAACATTGGATACAAGCCTTTGTCCTATGACATCGTATCCCCCACCAGTTTTGCCACTCTGGTTATTTGTCAGATAACCAGAAAGAAGAAAAATGAGGCCGTGAATTCTTAACTTTACCCTGAGATCTAAAACATGGCTTGGGTGATTCACAATTTCTGAAGAAAATACCTGTTACCTGCTCTGATCAAGTGCACCAAATGCTCTGTTTAATTGTAAAACCACATCCTTGATGACTGAAACCTGAAGCTTTCTGTTAGTTTTTTTTTTAAAATCAATCCTTTTTAGTTACTGCCTCAGGAGGGAAAATCTGGTTCCAACTATAAAATGTGCTTTTTTTATTCACAGTACAGTGGCTTCCTTCAGGGAGCTTTGCTTTTTTTTTTAAGACCTGGAATTACAGTGGCTGATACTGGTGGACACATTTACATTGTTCTGAAACTTTCCAATATTGAAATGGCCTCAACATCTGGACAGAAAGAAACTGTGGGAAAGAAGGATATATGAACTGTGCCCCACCCCACATCCCCAGGAGAAATAAAACACACCTTTAGCTAGAGTGGACATGGGCAGGGCGCCCCCTTGTGGTGGCTTGCTGAAGACAGCATTGCCCTGTGGTCCTGCAGTGCTTTGAGGTCCAGCTCCAGTCTTACCAGGTGGGTGGCCTTAGGCAAGTTATTGACTCTTTCTGTGCCTGCTTTCTTAATTTTGAAGTGGGAGTGGCTATCTACTTTAAAGGTTATCAGAAGGATTAAATAAAATAATGACTGTAAAGGCTTTAGCCCTGTGCCTGGTACATAAGGGCTCCACAGCTCATCTGCAGGCTGTTCTCTATGATGGATCCAAAATAAAGCAGTGAGCCCTGCAGGCTTCCCATGCCTGTCAGATTGTGCTGCTGGCTGGAAAAAAGGATGTATTTTCCTTAAATCCATGTTGGCACAAGGCACTTGAGCAGACATTCCAGGCCTCTTTGGCCATTTTTAGGATCTATGGACATAGATCCCTTGACATTTCATGTATCCCAACCCTGACATAAAAGAGAGGCTTCTGGCCTAAAGGCACATCTTTGGAAGAAACTTCCAAAAGGACTAAATTCACAAGAAAGAGGACTGGAAGAAACTGGCTTTAGTGTCTGGCATCAACTGCAAGAATGGAACTGAGTGGTTTTACAGTCTGGGAGATTATTTGATGTGTCCTTTGGGCAGCAATTCATACTCTAAAAAGAAGCTCAAGGTTGGTCTACATACGTATAGCGTGCCTTTTTTGGAAGCATCTTTAGACATTCAGCTAAGAGAAGGAAAGAGGCTCTAGAAAAACTCTGATGTCCGCCTACTGTTTCCCACAGCCGTCATGGGTCTATTATTTATGATGTCCAAGTTAAGCCCAACATTACTTGGGAAATAGGCCACTTGTAAAGGACTGTCCAGGCAAGAAGGATCAGGCTAGTGATTAACAGTGGATCTGCCCCGCTCCAAATTCCAGAATCTACTTTTCTAAAAATTGCCCTGTACATTACTTTTTAACAAATTGCAAGCCATACAAATTTCTTTTAAAAAATTCTTCCTAACAGAGGGCCTCCTGGCTTTGTTATTAGCTTTCTGTCCTCAGGCAAAGTACGTAATTTTTCTGTGTCTGGTTCTTCATGTTTCAAAGGAACATAATCTACACCCTGCCTGCCTCAGAGTCCCGGTAAGGGGGAGGCGTGGAAAGTGAAAGAGCTCTGGGAAGTGAGAAGTGATAAAGAGGTTGGTTACTCACTAAAACCTTGACCTTCAACTGTTCCTGCCACACCCCTAAGGGGTTCCTTTACCTACCACCTCCCTCCTACAGGCCCATCCTCCTGGGACTGAGTGGTATCATCACCGCCTCTTCCCTCTACCAAGGGGAAAATTCCCTACAGTCAGAGGCTACTTGCCACCTGGGAAGTGGAACAAAGGCAGTAAGTAGTAGGAGACGGCCCTGAACTGCTCAGGAAGGGGACAGCTGGGCATGCCAGGGGCTAAAGGAGAGCACTGTCCTGGGCAAGTGTCCTGGGCAAGACGCAGCTCACCCCAGGACCACAGGTAACTCTTGAGAGTTCTGACATCCTGGTGCAGAAACTGGTCTCCACCGCCTGGGAAGACTCGTTGAAAACAAAACAAAAAAAATTCAGAAACCAGTCAGGGAGGCTGGACATACTCTGCTCATGTACAGGGACTGGACGGAGGCACACGTGTATCCTTACTGTGCCTGGGCATCCCAATGTAAGATTAACACGGAGAGGGCCACAGAAATGGCCAAAGTCTTAGGAATTCACTGAGTAAAAGTGAAAGCAATGACACTTAGTTATCCCAGAGAGACAGGATACTGATTAAAGGATGCGATCTGAGGATGTTCCTTTAGACACAGGAAAGATTAACACTCTTCAGCTCCAATCACTGGGAACAGCATTATTTTTCTGACCAGGGGAAGCTGGGGCAGCCAGCTCTGTACTCACCTTTAGGACTGCCCCATCTGGCCTCACTTTCCCTTTAGAAACAGCAGGATAAAGGGCTGGAAGTGGACATAACTGTCTCCTCCCAGGCGTAAGGCTGAGCTGGTCTAAGTTACCTACTCATACTTGCCAGATTCTCCATGGTGGGTGAGTCCCCACCACACACACACACACACACACACACACACACACACACACACACACACACACACACACACACACACACACACACACACACACACACACACACACACACACACACACACACACACACACACACACACACACACACTGCCCTCATGCCCATGCCACTCCAGATGAGAGAACCTGAGGACCCCACAAGGAGGAAGGGAGTGCATGGGGACCACGGCTGGCCCCGTGAGACTTCCTTCAGGATCCTGTTCAGTTTTCTGCCTACTCATTTTCTTTTTCCCATAGTAGAATGAGGCTGGATGAAAGGCAAAAGGAGGTTGAAGTTGCCACAGAAGGCACAGCGGTTGACTCTACCAAATACCATCCTTACGAAGCGTGAGTGACAGGAAGGGGCAATTAAGGGAAGTACCAACTCTTCCTTCAGAAGCCATTCAAACCCATCCTCTGTGAGGAACAATCCAACAGTAGCCAACAGCAGAAGTCACCTTCCAAGCCTTAATTCCAGAAGCAAACCCACAAAAGACATTTCACTGTAGAGTTTTTACCCAAGAAAAGCAAGCCTTAAATAAAGTGCTCGGGTCTGCTTAAACCTGTACAGATCTATCCCTCTGCATTTGGTCGGGACTATGAATAAATGCCACCCCATTACTCACTGTGCTTTCACTGGCCTGGCCATCTTTCACTTCTCCAAGCAAGCCAGATTCTTTTGCCCCTGAAAACCTTCACACGCTGTCTCTGATGCCAAGAGTACTTTCCCCAGCTGTCTTCACGGCTGATCATTTCTCACCTGTCAAATCTCCACTGAACGCCTCCTCAGAAGGACCTTCCCCACCACTGCATCCGCCTCTTCCTTGCACAGCACCCCTTCTTCCCTTTCACAGAACTGATGGTGATGTGTTTTTATGCATTTGTTTTCTTTTCTGTTGTCTTGCCCACATGCAGCCCTGAGAGGTCAGGAACCGTGTCTGTTTAGCTCACCACGTTGCACCAGGATTAACCAGACACTTAGTACACTCTTTTTCACACAAATGAACCTGTCCCCCGTGAAAGCCCCCGTGCAGGACCAGCGGGAGCTCACAGAAAAAAACCCCAAAAGCTGAACATATGAAAAATATTAGCCTCACTTATAGTTAGAGAAGTTCAAAATTCTTAAAAAGTGGCATTCTGAGACTTGATAACACTTGATAATCAAATATCACTGAATGAGAAGATACATTGAGGTCATATTTTTAAGGGCAAACTGTCAACATTTATCAAGATTCAGCTCGCTTGTACGTGCCCCCCTAATTCAGCCCCATCCCCAGCCTCCTGCTCCGCAGCTCTTCAACCACCAGCCGCTTGAGACCAGCCCACCCTGTATCCACTCAGCTCGCCGTTTCCTGGCTTGTCCTCATTAGAGCAGCAGAATTACAGTAAGTTTCCCCATCTCTGAATCCAGGAAGCAGTTAGCAGGGGTCAGTTAATTCCCCCAAATGAGTAGATAAAACAAATGTGCTCTGCTTTTTATTTTCCTGTTTTATATTTGACGTAGTCAGGTGCTTCCACTGCTCCCAGCCACTTTCTGAAGGGGTGCATTTTCCTTGACTCTAGTGCTTCCCTCTTCTGTGGGATTCTGAATCTGGAAAGGAAGGAAGGAATGATGCTTCTCTAAGGTACGAGATTATTTATCTACTGTCTTGGGCAACCCTTTTATTCATCTACACCAGTTGTCAGTTAATTGTCTCTCAGTTCCAAGTCCACACTTTCTAGACCTGCTTTGTGATCCTGGAACTGGACTCTGAATGCTGCACCTGCTGCTTTTGGACCCCTTAGCACTTAACTACTTTTAACTTTTAACAATTATTTATGTCAAATTCTGCCTATTCCAATAACTGGCATGGCTGCTGCTTCCTGCCTGGACCCTGCCTGATATAACATCTCAGCAGATTCTCAGGCAACTTGGCACAGTATCTGTTTCAGCCCGTAACCATTCTCCCCAAGTCTCTTTTGACAAATCCCTTACTGCTGGCAAATCAACTCATTTTCTACTTTGCTAAGATAAGGACTAGCCTATTTAAAATAGTTTCACTTCCCCCACGTCCTTCTCTAAGTTCAGCTGCATCTCCAGCACTCCCAGCTTTAACGCTCCTCCACCTGTTTAAGAGGACCCCTCTTCCGGAGCCCTTGATCCCACTTCTTTCTGCTTCTTCAGAGATCTCATTCCATCAGTAACAGCCTCATTTTCTTGTATCTTTACTTCGTCTTGCTCCACTTTTACTTCTCTCAGAGGACAAATGTTTGCCTCCTCTATCATGAAATCTCTTAAAAACTTTTCTTTGTCCTCGCTATCCATTAAGATACCACCTTCTCATCATGCCTGCACAACAAACTTTATGAGCAAGTGGTCTCGACTCACTGGCCCTTACAAGTCTGGTTTCTTTCCCCATCACACTGCTGGCGCTGCTCTCTCAGGGATGACCCAATCCAAAATCCAGTGACCAGCTCTCTGCAGTCCCACTTGCAGACATCTAGTTTCCAGCTTTCCAACGTGCCTTCTTCTCACCCCAATAGCATATTTTCCCCTAAATTCTGTCCTTTCCCTTTCCTCTTTTTACACACCTTTCCCAAATCAATGAATTCATTTCACAAACTAATTTTTTACTTGTAATGCAGTAATATTACTCTAACCTTGACCTTTCTCCTGAAATCCAGAACTGAATTTCTGCTGGAAATTTCCGCATAGCTCAACAGGTCCAAATCTGAATTCATCTCTCCTCACAAGCCTGTTTTCCTTTCTGTTAACATATCCTACTCAGGCTGAAAACCTAGCTCTCCTTGACTTTCTCTCCCTGTTCTCAGTCATAAACTAGGAATAATAACAGTGCATATATTTCATGGCATTGGGTAGGGATAAAATTTTGTTTTAAAACCATTAGGAGATTTAATTTTTTTATTAATATGGTCCCTTCAACTAGTGGAAGTCTGGCAATTATATTTCTATACACAGTCATTCCTACATGAATTTTTCCATCACTGCCTCTGACCCTCACCAGTGTTTACCTGAACTATTCAAGTTGGTCAACATTTATCCATAGTCTACCGTATGCAATGTTTTGCACAATAAGATCATTCATACCCAGTCTCAAATAGTTCTACTTTCTACCCTGGTGGGAAAGGCAAACATAAATTGAATACAACCCAAAATGAACCGAAGTCCGCTGCACCAGAGATTAGGGATTGCAACAGCATCTTCCTGCCCCCCCTATCCAAACCTGCCTATAAGTACTGTCAGATTCATCTTCAGAAGCCAGATCTGATCATTTACGTCAGAGCTCACAAATTCACATGCCAACAGAGGCCAAACATGGAATAAAATTGAATGAAACAGATCTGAAGAAGGCCATAAGGAGCGGTGTGGACTGCAGCAAACTGGAAGTGCATGAACGTATGCCGTCAAAGGGCAGGCTGCTACTCAGCTGCAGTCACTGCGGCTAAACAGGAAGCAGGCGAGCCCTGCTACATCTTCTAGACACTTTTATGTGAACCATCCCATTCAAGCCAAACAAAACACATCAGTAGGTAACACTTGGTTCTTTGGCTACCATTTTGGGAGCCTTCATTTATGTCTCTTATCTGCTCAAAAACCTGAAGGGCATCCTCATTATCTACAAAATAAAATCTGAATTCCTCAGTCTGGCATGCAAGGTCCTATGTGATCTAGCCCCAACCACTGCCCCAGCCTACCCCTCACTTTCACACATGACAGTGCTATCATAATTCCACCACACGAGGCCACTGCTTCTCCCACCTCCTTGCCTTTGCTCACATGCGTCCTGGGCCTGGGACTCAAATCCCATTCAAATCTGGTCTGTCACTCAGGGTTCCACTCAACACCTCTTCTTCCCCTCAGCTTCCCCTGATTTTTTTGCCAGGCTGAAGTAACCACCTCTTCCTATACACTTCCATTGCTTTTCCTGATATTCTGGCACATTCTGCTGTATATTACAGAGGTGACTTGTCTTCACTGCCAAAGAGGCATCTACCACAGAACTGAGACTGAATTTCAGTTACCTCTGCATACCTAACAGCACACGTTAGTAAATGATACATGTGTGTTCATGTACTGAATGAATATACTGTCTCTGTCAGCTTGGGCTGCTGTAACAAAATACTATAAACTGAGTGACTTAACCAACGCCTGCCTCTCACAGTGCTGCAGGCTGGGAAGGCTAAAGTCAGAGTGCCAGGCAGATCTAGCTCTTGGTGAGGACACTTTCTGGCCTGTAGAAGGCTGCCTCTTCGCTGCATCCTCACACAGCAGAGAGACATCACTCGTGTTTCTTCCTCTTTTTATAAGGGCATTAATTGCATTATGAGGGTCTCACCCTCAGGAGCAAATCTAACTATAATTACCTCCCAAAGGCCCCACCTGCAAACACCATCACATTGGGGATTTGGGCTCTGACATATAAACTTGGGGGTACACAAACATTCAGCCCACAGCGCACACAAATGATGACACGCCACTGTAACATTCTGCCATGTCTTCTCCCCTCAAGCCCAGCCTGAAGTAGCTTTCTCTCTTGTTGACATTTTCTTACTGCTTCCATTTATATATTAATTTTTGGATTTTTTTCCCTTGAACCTAAACTCTGCTGAGAAGTTGTGTGTGTGAGTGTACACGTGTAGTGGGTATGTGTGGTGGGTGTATGTACATACGTGCATTGAACAAGTCACTTTTCTAAATCTTAGTTTCTTCTTTGTAATGTCAGAAAATAATACCTCATTGGGGTTGTCAGGATTAAATGAGACGGTACATGTATGACAGTTTGCATGCTAACTCCACTGCGGTGGTGGCTGTATGTATGTTTGGCCACGAGAAGGCTGAGGTCTTCCTTTTTATGACATAACAGATCTAAAAGACTACTGAAACTGTGGCACCTATGAGCTCTGCCAATACCTGTTGTACAAGAACTGACTGGTCATGCAGAAGAAAGAGGATGAGAACATAACATCCCTGGAAGAGAAGGCAAGGGTGAAAGCCCGAGACAGAGGTGACATCAACAGGTGACCAATGAAACTCTGTGTGGTAGTGGTGGGGGGAGTGCGGTAGATTTTTTTACTCTGAAATACAGATGCCAGCAGCACAGCTGGTGCTTCCTGTCAAGTCAGGTGGAGCTGGAGGTGAGAACAGGAGGGGCAGACCGGGTCCTTCCTAAGGAGGCCTAGGCCCGGGGAGAGGGTGCTGATGATGAACTCACATTCCCTGTCCCTACTGTGTTCTGAAGGCTTCCTTTTCGACCCTTCTCAGAAGTAAGGATGTAGATCACGCATGTAGATACACCCAAGGTGTGCAAACCAAGAACCAGAAGAGACCTTGAGAATATGTGCTCAGCCCCAGCAGGTGAATGTCTAAGCCACCTGGAGAAGAACTTCCCTTCTCTTCTCTGACCACCTTGATGGCACTTCCGAAGCCTACCCACACACCGGAGTTCACCGGGACACCTTGTAAGGAATAGATTTCCTCATTAAGACAGACTGGAAAAAACCTGTGAGAACACTAACGATGGCTACGACCTTTCAGTAACAAAGCCCCTAACCAAACAACCTTAAAGTCTGGCTTGAGAGGACCCTTGGAGGCCAAATAATGCCTTCCCAAAAGTGTCCATGTCCCAATCCCTAGAATCTGTGAGTATGTGACCTTACACGGGAAAAGGGACTTTGCAGAAATGACTAACTTACAGATCCTGAGATGGGCAGATTATCCAGGTGACCCCAATGCAGTCACAGGGTCCTTACAAGAAAGAGACAGATGGGTTAGGGCCAGGAAAACAGCAGTGTGATGAGAAGGCAGAGAGAGAGAGACTGGAAGATACTAAACTACTGACTTTGAAGATGAAGAAAGGGACAAAACCACGGAACACAGATGGTCTCTAGAAGCTAGAAAAGGGAAGAAACTGACTCTGCCCTGGGCTCCCAGAAGAAACACAACCTTGCCGACACATTGATTTGAGGACTCTTGACCTCCAGAACTGTAAAATAATAAATTCATGTTGGTTTAAGCCACTAAGTTTGTGGTAATTTGTTACAGAATCATTATAAAACTAATATATTCCTTAACCCCCAAGATGAGGTGAGTTCTTAGGAGGGGGGAGGGGGATAGAGTCCTCCTGATACCAGAGAAAGCCAACAGCTCCTCTCCTGCCAAACTTGGTCATGATCAACAAGCATTTATTGAGGCTTCTGGGTCTCTCCTGGAGGGTGGAAATATGAATTCAGACCCAAACCTCAAGCACAGATCCATATAAAGAGAAATGAAATTTTAAGGCAGAATATACTAATTGCCAAATGGGTAACAAGTTCGGCTAGGGCTTCAGGCATTCAGAGATGTTCAACCTTGTTTGCAATGAAATGCTTCTCCTATTCAGCCTTTCCATGATAGGCAGAGGGTTGTGCCCCCAGGTTTGTCCAGGACAGTTCAGACTTACAACTGTTGTCCTGGGGTACTCATGAGTAGGGACTCCTTCCATTCTCAAAATTGTCCAGCATCATGATAAACCACATGGGCACTCTAACGATAGGGCCCTGGACATAAAGCTACTGGACAATCCATGCCCTGTTAGGAATAGCTTTGAACTTGAATCTCAATGCAGAAATTAAAAGTGATCCCCAAGTTATTACACTGCCAGCAAAATCTTAGTAGAGAATACTTTCGATTGACTGTGAGTAAAACAGACATTTCAATAGTACTTGACATACAACACTCAGATCCTCTTCCTGGCAAAGTTGAAGTGAGGAAACTTCATTTACATTGTCTAATGAGATACAGTGATTTTAATGTGTGATACCTCCTGCAGATGAAGCAGCCAAGGAGAAGGACTTTTGTTTTGTGTCATTTTGTCTTCAAGCATTACTGTGGGCAGGATGGTGATAGTGGGTGGAGAGTTGGGGAGAGGAAGAGGAGGAAAGAGTTGGAGAGGGAGATTATAAGACTACAAGCAACACTGAGGGGAAAAGACAGCGAGTTCTAAGTTTCTTACCATGTTCACCAGACTTAAAGAGCAATCATTTAATTCTACCCTTGAACTTGATTCTCAAGGTGCTTCCCTTTCAAAGACATTTCCTGTTCCAGATGGCAGGATGGGCAGTGGTGCCCTACTGAACTCCCAGTCTGTGCCGGGAGTTGGACTGTGGAGGTGAGAGCTATGTGTGGGGCTATGAATCCACCTATCACATCAAACGAGGCGTGGGCTGAATCATGTCACTCAATTTGGTCCATAAAGGGATAAAAATTAAAATACTGATAAACGAGCACGATTATCAAACTACAGGAAGCTATTTAGTGTGCTCAGGTTCACGCCTGCCTTTGGGGGATTTTGATGAGACTCCGTTTCTTCTGTTTTTTTCTTATCTTCCAGCCAACTTATTAGCCACAATTACCACTGCCTCCTGGAGGCAGCAGTGACTTCTTTCTCAAGATATTTATGTAGTTTTATAAGAGGAAGAGAGAAAAGGAGAGAGGAGGAGAAAGGGGTGAAAAGAGGAAGGGAGGGGTGAGGGGAGGGGTGGGGAGGAAGGAAACACAGTAGGAGGGTAGAGGCCGAGGAGAGGGGAAAAGACTCTTAAAGTTCCTGGTCAGTCACAGGTCCTGTGTCCCCTCCACGCTTTAATGTCTCACACGGGCTGCAGACGGGTCTGTGGGAAGTCGTAACACCTACCAAACCCGTGACAGCCGCTATTCTTCACAGAGGCTGTGAGCAATTGCCCGCCTGCCAGCGTCTGACTGAAATAATAGCTGTACCCACAGGATCATTTGGAAGACAGATGGTGGAGGCAATCCCCATTCATCTGCCAGCGGCCATTTCATAATCCTCACTGTCCTGTCAGGCCCGGGACGGAAGGCGGAATGCAGCCTTGCTAATTATCCGAGCTCATTAGATAATTGTGTTAAAGACAGTACTTCTGCCCCACGCCTGTCCGGCTCCTCCACCCAGCCCCGCCGTGCCAACGCTGCTCTGAGGTGCTTCTGAGAATACCTTTGGCATCCTGAGAAAAGCACGTCTCCAAAGCCTAACGGCCCTGACGTTTGCTAGGTGGGGCTTATTTTTTCCTCTCTATCCTCCTTCCCAAGGAGGTCCTGCAGCTCCAGAAACAGGTCCCTCACCCTCCCTACTATATGCTGCTCCCGTGGTCCAGCCCATCAGTATCCTGCATTTCAAAGACTGGGTTGCCATTTTCTACTTAAAGTATCAGACACATCTGTTATTATTTTTATAGCATGCATTAAGCCTAAGACTTAACTCAATACACTTTTTATGGATTTAGGGAACTTTCAAGAGCTCCATAACATTCCAGCACATCTGAGATCCTTGGCTGTCATTCAAACACAACGTCTAAGAACCTACTAAGTGGATGGGAACAGGAATGAGGGTGGAGAGAAGCACGGAAGCCCCACAAGTGAGGGCGGTTCATTGAGCTTTGACCTGCACAGTGACACAGGACCTGAGCTCCCTCTAATACTCAGCAGTCACCACCTTGAAATTCTTAATCATTATGAACAAGAACTCTGCATTTTCATTTTTACACTGGCCCCCAAATTGGCAGCTGGTTCTGCTTCCACTGTTGGAAAAGGGGAGCATTTGGCAAGGGCTCAGGAAGGAGTACTCCTGAGCAAAGCTGAGAGGCTGGAACTTCAGATGTAACAGATTAGCCAGTGGAGGAGAGGCAATGATCAGTACGTGCGGCAAGGGAGACACAGGCGGCACAGATTATTACTGTCTGTCTGAGCACCACCCCAGGCGTGACTGCTTTGGTGCCTTTACTGACAAAATCAAGTATGCGAGTCTGAAAACTGGTGACAGACCTGAGATCTCTGTAGATTCAGCAAACAAACAGCACCACCTATGATTCTTCTTGAGAAACAATTGGCTGGCATCAGTCCCTTCACTCCATTACCAAATTCACCATGTACCAGACCTCAGCAGAAGATGCATTAGAAGGATTTGTGGGAAATAAAGTAAAAATGTAACTTGGACACTATAAAGGGAAGGCTTTGAACACCAGACTGCGGAATGTGGGAAAACTTTTGAAAAATTTATTCAGGAGGGTGACTACTGGAGCTCTGGCTGTCCCCTAAAAAAGAAATATTCTTTCTAGACCCATTGGGCCATTTGTTCACAAGGCTTATATAACAAATAACTCTCCACCACCTTCCCCTTAGGGCACGTCTTCCTCCCACTACTCTCCTTCCTTACTGCCTCTGCCACCCATGAACACGCAGTGGAAAAAAGTGTAGCTGTTGTCTCCAGTTCTGGCCCCACTGCTGCCTTGACCTCCCTCGGACTCAAGTCACTGACCATGTTTCAGTCCATGGCACCGCACATGTCTGAATTCACATCTCTGACCTCTTCGAAACCGCTCAGGTGAGCAACCCCACCCATGACCCTGTCTCTGGTAGGCAGAATCCTATAAATGACCCCAGTGACCCCTGGCCTTATATAACCTCTCCATCAAGAGGGTGAGTGGAACCCATGAACATGATGAGACATCATTCCAATGATTATGCTGTGTCGTATGGCAAAAGGAACCGCCAGTGTGATTAAGGGTACTAATTAGAAATAATGGGCCTAACCTAGTCACATGAGCACTTTAAAAGTGGAGTTTCTTCCAAACGGTGTCGAGGGCAAGTCAGAGGTGGAAGCAGGAGAAGGACTCGATGCCTGATGGGCTATGAAGATGGAGATGCCATGTGAGAAGGAATGTGGGTGGCCTCTTAGAGCAGTGACCCCCAGCTGATAGCCTGCAAAGAAATGGACACCTCAGGCCTAAAGCTGCAAAGGCACTGAATTCTGCCAACATCATGAATGGCTTGGAAGACTCTTGCCCAGAGCCTCCAGGTAAGAGACTAGTCTAGCCAACCCTTTGATTTTGGCCTTTGGAGACCCTGAGCATAGAACGTGACGAGCTGGCTGGATGTCTGACCTACAGAACCGTGCAACTATAAATGTATGTCCTTTTAAGCTGCTGAATGTATGGTAATTTGTTATGTAGCAACAGCAGAGTAATATACTCTTTCAGCCCTTCTCAGCACTCTCCTGTTCAGTGGCTTAAGTCCTGCCACTTTAACACTTACAATCACAATAAAAGAGCTTCAGAAACTACACCCGAAGGGACAATAAACTGAAAATGAGAGATGAATGTTGCATTAACCAGTTGGGAGATCACTGCAAATGACCAGCATGAATACATAAGGTCCTAAATTTAGTGGCATTAGGTATGGATAAAAGTGATGGATTTGAGTCCTTATGAAAGAAAAACTGCCCAGATGTAGCAACTGAATGGATGGAAGAGAGAGAGAGACGACTATCATGCTGACTTCTGGAAGGAGCTGAAGAGAACACTGGTCCTCTGTGATTGCATGTCCATTAAAGTAAAGAGAAATAGTGTGTGCTCAGTTCCTAAAGGTGACTCTTCCTAAGAAGGTACCATGTTAGTTAAAACTGTTGGTGGCAAGTGACAGCTAGTTTAATTCAAACCAGTTTGAAGTGGGGGAAAAGGGGAGGGGGCTTCATATTGAGACGCAGGTGTTTCACAGACCCTAGAGAGAAGCAACAGAGCCTCGGAGAGGGCTGGACTGGGATACGAAGGTCCCTGGGGCCAGAGTGTGGTCCCTCCATCTCTCGTCTCTTCTTCCCCCAGTGACCACTCCTGTGTGCCAGTCAGCCCACCCAGCTGACGGATGATGGCCACAGTACAACTCTCGGGTTGAAAGGGAGCCCAGGCTGGACTGGAACTGCTAAATCCAATTTTCAATCTCCAGGGGAAATGGTCAGGTTGGTTAACGTGGTTGCCCCACCTCCCACCCCACCACCAAGCTGCTGCTCTCTGGAGAAGTGGGAGAAGGGCTGGTTCTTGAGCACGGCAGACATTCCCAAAGTTGTTTACCCAAAAAGCAGAAACGACTTTTCAAATCCTAATTCCCACAGACACAAGAATGTGCTCTCCTGTCTATGGGAGAAGCACAGCATCACGCTGCAAGCTGCTGGATTCTAATCCTGGTCCTCCCTCTAACCAGCGGTGTGAACAACACTGAGGAACTTCTCTAGATCCTGGCACTCTTAAGCTATAAATCAAGGAACTTGGTCCAGTTGGCATCGAGGGCTCCAGCTTTAATGCCTTGTGATTCTAAGTCCTTGTGAGCAGAAACAATGCTATATGGATCCAGTTGCCTTGTTTCACTTCCCCTTGCCTTCCGAAAGATCAGAAGTAAAGCCTCTCAGCGTTAATCCTCTCACTGGCTTACAAGGGGAAGACAGTCAGCCAAGGAAAATATATAGTTTGTATTTCGAGAGAGCTGGACCACCCAAAAATCTGCTTAGGACTCAAAAAACACTCACCCTGAGCCTGGTGTTAATTGGCTCTAAGCCTCTCCCTGAACAAGAGCAGTGGTTCTGTGCTTCCCAATAAAACTGTGTCTCAGATCCCCTGGGAGCCGCAGCTGCCAAACATCCTGGCTCGTCTTGCAGTTTTCTTTAAAGCCATAGAAGGTTAGAACGTCAGGGGTTCTATCCCAGTTCCTTCATTTCCTGTATGACAGAGTGAAGGCTGAGAGAAGAGAAGGGACTCGCCCAGGGCCATATGGATAGTAGGGGGCCAACTGCGGAGTAGAGTCAAGTGGCCTGACTCACATTTTTCCACTGTCCCTTCCTCTGTGAACAGGCTGTATGTGATCCGAGGCTGGAGCCTCAAGGATGAACCCACATCCTGCAATGATGGTACCTATTACAGGTTCATTTGTGACTCACCCCAACCAAAATTCATGTTCTGAAGTCTTAACCCTTAGTATCACAGAATATGACCTAATTTAGAGACAGGGTCTTTACAGAGGCAATCAAGTTAAAACAAGGCCATTCGAGTACACCTTAATCCAATATGTCTGTGTCTTTACAAAAAATGGGTATTTGGACAGAGAAAACTGATTATGAAGAGACACAAGGAGGAGATGGCCATCTACGAGCCAAGGAGAAAGACCTGGAACAGATCCTTCCCTCTCGGCCCTCAGAAGGAACGAACCAGCTAGACACCTAGACTTCCGGTCTCCAGAACAGTGGGACAGTAAAGTCCTGTCGTTTAGGCCACCCAGTCTGTGGTGCTTTTGTTCCAGTGGCCCTAGCACACGAAGAAAGCACCAAAATTGCCTGCCAGTCTCTCTTCATTTCAGGGCAACTTCTCTGACTGGGTTGAAAATTGAAAGCAATGTAGGCAACGGTGGGTGCGAGGAAACTGTCCTCCCTCACTGTCTTCCTTAACCTCCTTCCTGACCTCTTACCCTTCTCTTTCATTCTGTCCCCTCCAAAGCCAGAAGTCTTCGCTTGCTTCCACCGGTGCAGGAGCCTAATAACCGCCCCCACCATCACCTGAGTAGCTATCCATGTTAGCATTCTTTCTTTTAAGCTACAGCTAGAAGCACAAATCAGTCTAAAAATAATGCAAAATTCATGTTTGCAAAAGTATGCTGTGATCATCTCCTATCATATATATGATTATTTCAACTGTCCCTGTGATAGTGGGTTGTGTCCTTTCCATAAGCAAAACCATCTCTTTGGAGCCAACGTAGTATCTCACCATAGTGGTCACGGGGGTGCACCACACAAAGTCTGAACAAGGAAGAAGTATGTGGGGGAACTTGAGAACATTTTAAGGTAAAGACAAGCTAGTTCCTGACAATGCAACCCTCCCAATATTTTGAGATTTTCAAAATTATGTTCAATGCATACCCTACATCCACTGCTACTTCTTCTCCATGTGAACTCATGGCAGTGGACTCAGCCATAGGTCATTCTGTCACTAAATTGGAATTCACAGGAAAATTCTGGTCAGTATCAACAATTCCCTCAATACCAAACCATCCTAACATAACAAGGAATTTCAGAGTTCTAGACCCAAGGATGTCCATAATAGTCTTCTGGCATATATTTGCAAAGCAGCCTCAAAACTAGGTAGGTCTAGGTTCAGAAGCAGATGGATAATTATAAATTTCTATCCCACCTATTCTTCTGCCCTGACACTTCCCTCTGCTGGATATCTCCTTCTGTGCTTTCTGCACCCAGCCATGGAGGTCCCGCCCCCTGCTCCCTCTCTGTCCAAGGCACTGAGATGCCTTTCTTCACCTCTCCAAACTCAGGTTAGAGTCTCATTTCTGCTGCATGATTTTTTAAGGCTCTGAAGACATTCACTCCTTGCAGCGTTCATCTATTTCCTCTGCACAGTGGCCATAATCTCTCAAGCAGCCATGAGAAAAGCGCCTGGTTAAAACAAAAACAAAAAAACAAAAAACAGAAGTCTCTGTCTAATACTGGAGCAGTGGACCTGGGATCCGAACAAGAGAGGCCATGGCAGGAATGTGGCCTCCTAGGTCCTCACTTTTAAAGGGAGAGTTAAATAAGGCCCAGTGCAAGTCTGGCACCATGAGATGCAAAACTGTCTACTCAAGTGTTGGCAGTTCTCAGATAAGCTCAGGAAATCATAAGGATGATGATGACAGACTTTTAAATTTTGTAGAGTATCAGTTTTAAATTGTTGATGTGCATTACTCAGAAATTGTCTCTGTAAAATGTCTGTCAACCTCTGTGTCCTCGTCTATACAATTTGTTGACATAGAGACTCGCACAGCACGCTAGCTAACACAGAAGCAGGTTAAAATGGGACACAGTCTCGATGTTAGCAGAGACCTCAAGACGACCGAAGCTGCTGGACCACTTAAGCGGAACTGGAAATGGGGGTATGTGAAAGCCAGTTTCTGTGACCATTCCTCATCTCCAACCTCCAGAGACGCTGAAGAGACCAAAAGGAAAGATGGGAACTGGAGAGAGGGTTTTCATTTGGAGGTAAGTGGTTATAAGCCTCTAAAGAGGTTAAAGCCCCTGCATGAGGCAGGCTGATGCCGTCCCACAAGCCTAGGAATAAAGATGTTAAGGAGGTCCTGCAGAGGGCTTCAGGCGAGCCCCCTAGAGAGCGGTCCTCTGATGTCTGGCTCACGGGTAAGAATCAGAATGTGCGAGAGGTCTGCAGAAGCACCATGAGGCAACAGTGTGAAAGTCCCTGGCTGGGAGTAATTTTCATTCCCTCTACTGAAGGATTTAACATGAAGACATTTTCTGTGCATCAGAGGTAAAAGGAGAGAGAGCGAACAGAACTATCTCAGAGGGACTTTGGCAATAAGGCCACCTGGAGGATTAGTGGGAACAGAACAGGGGAGAGTCTGTGTGGAGGTGGTCATAGAGAATTGGGGTTGTTATGGACTGGATTCTGGCCCCTAAAATTCATATGTTGAAGCTCAATGTAACTACATATAGAGATAGAGCCTTGAAGAGAGTAATTAAGGTTAAATGAGGCCTTAAGTATGAGGCCCCAATCTGACAGGACTGGTGTCCTTATAGGAAGAGGAGCTCTCTTTCTCTTCCCTCATGTGGCCACTTGAAGACACAGTGAGAAGGTGGTCATCTACAATCAAGGAAGAGAGCCCCACCAGAAACCAGCCCTGCTGGCACTTTATCTTGGACTTCCAGCCTCCGGAACTGTGACAAAACAAATGTCTGTGATATGCCACCCAGTCTGTGATATTTTGCTACGGCAACGAGAGTAGACTAATGCAGGGGTCTTAGGCAGCCAACTGGGAAGTGCGTCCCCTAAAGCAGAGGTTCATGGGTGAGTAGTCCCTAGTGATGAGAGAATCTCCAAAGAACCCCCAAAGCAATCCAAAAGGAACAGATTCAACCTACAAAGATATCTCCAGGATTAACGTTTCACTGGTGACGTCGTCTACCAAACATTTAAGGAAGAAATAACAAAAATTGTACATAAACTCTTCCAGATAACAGAGTATGTATTTCTCAAGTCATTTTATGAAGACATAACCATGATAACAAAACCTGATAGAGACATTGCATGAAAGAAAAAATGTCAATCTTCCTCCAAAGTATAGATGCAAAATCTTAAACACGATATTAGCAAACTGAATCCAATGATTTAGGAAAGGATAATAACATCCTGACTGGAGTTTAATCCAAGGGTGCAAATGTTACCATTTAAAAAAAAATCAATGTGATTCACACAGTTACAGAATAAAGAAAAAGGATCACTTGATCATCACAATGAATACAGAACAACTTTATAAAATTCAGTAGTCATTCACAGTAAAAAAAGAAAATTTTTTTTTTTACCAAACTGTGATAAACATGACAGTGTCTCCCCCTCAAAATCCTGAGATCAGAAATAAACATTGTACTTACTGAAGTTTCTTGCTTACTGAATAAGGCAAGAGAGCCCTGAACATCTGCCAGACACAAAGATAACAGTGCCAGATCAGGACTGCACCAGTCAGGCGAGGCCTTCCCAACCTCTGGTCCCTCCTTCCCACCACTCCAGCACTGGAGGAAACAAATTCCCAACTAGAAAGTTGGAAGTGGAGTGGGGAGACGGCAGAATCAAGAAAGAAGGAACTAGGGGGAGATAGAGATGAGTGGTAGAGAGCAGTGCTTAGCATGCATGAGGTCCTGGGTTCAATCCCTAGTACCTCCATGAAATAAGCAAACAAATCACCCCCAAAAATTTTTTTAAGGAAAAAAAATTTTTTTAACTCTCTCTCTATATATATGGGGGAAGAGAAAGAAAGAAAGAAACAAATCACCCAGCCTCTCCCATCTCACGCTGCTTTCCATTGAAGGCGTTCTATCATAGCAATGCCAAACCAGGGGAGGGAGGAGTTTTAAACATTATTTTTAAATGAAGATTGGAGTTTTGACTCTTACACAAGGCTGGAAATTTTAGTTACTGAGATGGTGCTATGTTGTAACATGTAGTGGCTACAGGACTTTTCCTTACCTGAGAATGACCAGGAAACCAGAGAATCTGCTCTAGATTTTATCTAAAGGGTGAGGGGATACTGTATCAGAGAACAGGCGTGCACGAGGGAAATGGAGAATAAAGTTGTTTTCCATTCCACCTTACGACTAAAGCTCCTTCTAAATCCTGGTCATCCTGCTCTTAATGTCATTCAACTGTTCACTGCTAGTCCTCAAAGGGCAAATGCTTCCCCTGGACCACACTTTCCTAGGTTTGTTGGAAAAAGAGCCTTCTTCTGCTGCCTTTTAAGACTCGCCTTTCGGCCTGGGCTGTTCCTGGGCAGGCAAGGCACACATCCTGTGCTGACTGAGAAGGCAGGGGACTCTGCAGCGGTCACAGATGGTAGTTTCTGTGCTGGGTGTGAGCAGAATGTCGCCTTGTGCCTTGTGCTCGTGCCAGCTCCACACTAACCATCCCAACCACCTTACTTTGAAGCAAAGCAAGCAGGAGCAAAACGTAAGTGCTATGGGAAATTTGTCATCATGCAAAGATGGAGAGATGGCCCTGAAGGGTGTCGCTCTGCAAGTCTGAGGGAATTACCCACACAAGAAGCTCATTCTAAGGACATACTTATTGTGCACAATATACTCAGCATATTATTATAAAGACTTAATAGACATGGTCTCTATCCTCAAAGAATTAACAATTTAAAACCAAAGATGGAACTAACATATAAAACACTATAAAATACAAGCAAAATGAGTATGCAAGGTTATTAAATATTGCCTTGAGACTGATGTATCATCTCAGTCAGTGGAGAGTCCAGTGTCATAGGAAACAAACTTATTTGTTAAAAGTCATTTTCTTAATATGTGACTTAGTTCATGCCAGATTTCAGCAGGGCATTTGGCCCATTCTGTTATTTTTTTTTTGAAGTTAGTTTCTCGTCTTACTCCTGGCCTGGGAAATGTAATGCATCACTGAGGCTGTTCTGAGTTTATGTTGTGTTCACTTTTAATGTGTGCTAAATGACTGGAAATAGGAAGCAGATGGACACTTGGCCCAGAGATTAAACTCTATCTCCTTAATTAGATGATGTTGATTAAGGCTTCCATGGGGTCCTTCTCCTCGCTGCCAAGTAAAAGAGCTCTCCAGTGGGGCTCCTCAAAGCATTTGGGAAGTAATGGTTTATTCAGTTCCTCCTATGCATTTATTCACAGATACTGAACAAACAGGATCCAAACTGTCTTTGTCTCTTTGGTTTTTCTGTAACAGTTTTGCCACTGGACTTTCCTTTTTGGCAAGAGTTGAAACAGAATAAAGGGAATTCTGGATAGCCCCTGGCTGAACCTTCCTTCCTATTCTGAGTTGGCAGAATTTAGTTGGGAGGTTGGGGGGAGGGGTCTTAAGAAGAGAGAACTTCAGGGCCTTCGCTAAGTTCTGTGTAGTACAACAGACTGTGGCTTCTCTTAACACAGGGAAACAGAGCAAGAGTTCAGAGACTGACAGATGTTGAGTCTGAATCTTGGCTCAGCTGGTTATTAACTGCAAACTGTAGTGTGCTGGTAAATGTTTAATGACAGACTCTTAAAGTAAATAAGTAAGGCCTTAATCTATAATGTGCCAACTTTTGTGGTGTCGTTGCTCCCATTGTGGCTGACTTGAAGCTACCAGTGGGTTGTGACTAAATGCAAATTTGGGAAGAGAGCGGTACTACTGGCTCTCACAGCCTACGTAAACTGACTCCAGCTCACCAGGAACCAGCGTAAGCACCAGCGTCACCATCTGTATGAAATGGGTAAGATACTTTGCAGGGTCATCACAGAGACTAAAGTAATAACTGCAAAGTGGCCAAAACGGAGCCTGACCCACACTAGGAACTGAATCAGTTGTCACTACTACTATCATTTTAACCTGGGCTTTGAGGAAGTGATTTCACTTTGCTTAGCACTCCAAGTCAGAGCCTCTGTCTTAAAAATTTAGCAACTAAATTTCATTACACTGGTGTCTGAGGAATGGAGTCACACTAATCAAATACATAAATGGCAGTTATATAAATCAAAATGCCAATTTACTACTTTGATTTAGTGTGCACACAGAATAATAATTTTCCAAACCTAAATTGGGTAGCATGGTCTAATAAAGGATTTTGTGTGTGTGTGGTTTAGGAATGTGTTTATACGCGAAGTGCTACAAAAGCTTACATGTTAATTATATTTAAAAATCCTTAATTAATGATCTGGATGAAAAATTAAATTGGGGTTGCTCCAGAAATTCCCTGGCCTAGGCTGACATTAGCATATCGCTGGCATGTTACTCTGTACCTGTCTGCCTGCAAACAGCTAGCTTTTGTGTTGACCCTGTGGAAGGCTGGACAGGTGGACACTGTTCAGTGGAGAATATATTTAACCACCCCTGAGAGAGTCCTGCCTGGAGTTTCCCCAATCACAACTATAATGATAGATTTTAAACTCATTAGGTAAGGGAGGAAGAATGGAGATTACTGGTTCCATTTTATAGTTATGCAAATTGACAGAGACATAAATGCAGATAGAAAAGTTACCAGGAGAGCTAAGACTAGAATTCAGATCTCTGACGCATACTTTAGTCACTCTTTCTTCTGCCCTAGGATGATCAGTTGGGCAACACAAAAAACACAGTTCAGTGCATTTTAAAACCACATAAGTAGATAAATATTGAGAGAGAGAGAGAGAGAGAGAATTTCTGTGATGGAGGTGATGGAATCATATTCAGGATGCTATGGGAGCAGAAACAAAGGAAAACTAACCCAGTCTGGAAGGGGAGATTGAGGATGGGTATAGGTGGGGGAGGTTCTAGATATGGGTACCTCTGAGCTGAGTTCTTATGGGATGAGTGAGAATTCCCTCCGAAAAGAGAGACATTTCAGGCTGGGTTCATCAGAAAGCAGAGTCTAAGGTGAGGATTAGCACGTGAGACATTTATTAGAGAATGCTCTTGCGAGGGGAAGGGCACAGGACTGGGGAGAGGGAAGAGTTGAGCAGTGATACAAACCAAACAAAGGCTTCAACCAATCCCATAAGAACTCAAGAACAGAGGTGGTTGCTTCAGAGTTTTTCCAAGTAGGAGTGAGGAAGCCAAGTCATTATACCATCATGTAGATCAGTCACTGGATGCAGGCTGCCCTTAGAAGGAGATGTGACTTAGGGTGAGTAATTTTCTTCAAAAGAGGGCTGTTTCCCAGCAGCAATTCCAGGTGATAGGGAAATAAGCCCTCCATTCCTGAAGGGGACCTGGGCAATAGATCACAGCATGCACCACAAGGGGGAAAAGGTTTTATACACAGAGAAAAGCACTGAAGAAAGAAGCAGTCATGTAGGTGGGTATTATATAAGTGACTCAGTGTTTGTCATGGAAAGAGTTCCATGGAAATCAGATTCTGAGACAAGATGGTTCACTGGGGAGTAGTCTCAAGAACAGTATCTCTAAGGGAGTGAGCAAAGCAGGACTGGGTAAAGGGGGAAGTTGAACTGTAACACAGTTGAGGCAGAGAGATCAGCCAGTTCCACAGGGATGACCCTTCAGAGATGTCCTGAATCAAGGTAAACGAGATGGGCCTTAACCATGGCATCGACCAGTCACTGGATATGAGCTGACCCTGAGGAAGAGAGCATAACCTTTTACATGGCAGCTCCCTTCAGCAAAGGCCAGGTCCTTGGAAAGATCAGCTATAAGCCATCAGGAGTCAACACTTTTTTTTTTTTTAGCCCTTTTTTTTTTATTTTTTTTGAGGGAGGAGGTAATTAGGTTTTATTTATTTATTTTTAGAGGAGGTACCAGGGATTGAACCCAGGACCTCGTGCTTGCTAAGCATGCACTCTACCGCTTGAGCTATACCCTCCCCCCAGGAGTCAACACTGTTAGCAGCAAAAGTAGTGAGTATCTTGGTCCTGAAGGGACCATAAAGGATTACTTTTGTCTATCTCAAGTGCATGTAAATAGTGTATGGTTCTCATTCTCAATGAGGATGGAAAAGAACACGTTGGCCAATTGATGGCCACGTAACATGTACGTAAGGATGTGTTCATCTACTGTTTAGATAGGAAAGATACCACCATTCAGCATGGTAGCAGTGACTGGGGCTACCACTTGGCTGAGTTTGCAGTATTTAAGTTATCATCCTTTAAGATCTGTCTGATTTTTGTCAAAATTAGATTGGTGAAGTAAAATGGGGACCACTGGCCCTGACCCCTTCGTTCTTTAAGAGTATACTAATCTCTGCCATTCACCTTGGGAAAGAATATTTTTTTAAATTTTACATCTTGCCTGGCTCACTCAGGGCACCAATTTTCATAAGTAGGATTGCCAGAAAACCAACTCTGAGATGGAGATTTACATCAAGGAACCAATGTTCCTTCTAACTAACACATGTGTACCAATGATTGTTTTTTGAGAGTGGGGAAATGATCACTGGAGGGGTCCATGAGCCCAGTGGACTCACTATGAGCTGGACCTAGACTAAGATTCTACTTATTACCTGCTCCTGGCTACCTCTACTCTAAAAGTGGGTAACACTCTGTATCTCTGAGTATCAACGTCAACTTGAACTGTGTCCAACATTCCTCAAAATGACTGTGTATCCCATTTTCCTGGTTACCCAAATAAACATCCATAGGGAACCCAGCCTGTCCTTCACTTATTGGGTTCTGGATCTAAAAATGACTCAGATATAAAAATAGGGTAAGAGACCTCAACTTTTTATTGGAATAAATTCCTTTAGCCTCCTGATCATACACCGTTGATTTGACTGTATAGATTGAGCAATATCCTTTTCTGCTGTCCACCAATCTTGTTCCATTAACCATTTCTCTTTTTAAAGCCTTTATTTTTTATTGAGATATAACTGATTCAAAATTATGTAAGTTTAAGGTGTACAATGTGAAGACTTGATGCATATATACATTGTGAAATGTTACCAGAGTAAGTTTAGTTAATACCTCCTAATTACCACTTCTTGTGTGTTTGGTGAGAACATTTAAGATCCACTCTCTTAGCGACTTTCCAAAATGTAACAGTACTGTTAACTATAGTCACCGTGCTGTACATCAGATCCTCAGAACTTATCTATCTTATAACTGGGAATTTATACCCCTTGACCAGCATCTCTCCATTTCCAAGGGGGGCTCTGGCCTTTATACTTTGCCTTAAATTGGTTATTAATTACCCTCAACACTTCCTGCATTTCTCCAACCCACTGAGATTTCTCAGAAACAGCCATCTGATTCCATGCTTCTTATAGTTACTTCTTCCCTCTACCCTGACAAATACCTGAGATACTGCACATACCAGTGCATTCCCTCCCGTTGTTGTATCACCCAGTTCACTACCGGTGAGAATTTTAACAATCACCTCACTACTTCATGCCATAGTCTGTTAGTACTCTACCTAGCAGTAGTGATGGGGCCCTCATTTCCAGTCGGCCAGTGAATAATTCATCTCCAAAATCTCACAGTCTGTCTCCTTGGTTCACTCAGGGCACCAATTTTCATAAGTAGAATTGCCAGAAAACCAACTCTGAGATGGAGATTTACATCCAGGAGACTTACTGGGAAGAGTGCTCAGAGACAGAACCTATAGGTAAATGGGGGGAGGAGAACTGGGGTTTAGTCCCATGGGAGCTCTGGAACTTGAGATGACCCTTCAAAGACAGATCAGAGAAACAGTTGGGGGGGGGGATTAAAAGCTATTAGGAGTGAGGGAGAAGAAAGAAATAAAATTATCTACTAGAATTCTTGTTTGGATGCTTGGATGGATGTAGGTTTAAAGAAATTAAGAGAATTTTGGAATGATAACCAGCTCGGGAAAAAGGATGAAGGCACATTTTTAGACATCCTGAGTTTGAGCTGAAAGTGCCCACAGGGCAGTTAGGTTTCTGATGATGAAGCTGGGGGAGCAGCCTAACCTAGAGATCGTCTGACTCAGTGAGAGTGGATGTCCCCACCTGGGACAGTGAGTAAGGTGAGAAGACAAGTGGCCCAGGATGGCACCAGGGAATAACAACACTTAAGGTCAGCAAAGAAAGAGGATCCTCTTAAAGGAGACATAAGAAACGATCTTAGGTAGCAAGAGAAGTGACTTGAGAAGGTCAAGAAAGGAAGAATTTAAGTGAGCAGAAAGGATCATAAAAATGCGGGGGGGGGTTGTATTTGGTAAATTTTAGGGTTATCATGATCTTAAAATAGTTTAGTGTATCTTAAAATCGTTCAGTGATGGGTCTGGGGAAGCATAAATCAGACTACAGTAGACTGAGAAATTTATGGGAGTGAGACTTTATGGGAGATCAGCACAAAAATTACCTCAGCCATGACGTGAGTGTGCAGGTGGAGGTCGGCTTCTCTTTAATGCTTAACGTTAACATTTAACTTTTAACTTTACGATTGCAGTAATATCATAGAGGAAAAAAAATTATTGAAGTCCCCTAGCCTCCCTCTCAATGGAATCAATGGGAAATAGCTCATTATTGCTTCTGAATGAGAAAGTATCTCTCTTCATAATGGCGACATTTAGATGTTCTGCTAATCAACTGCTTAGACTGGTTGAACATCTGTGGGCACTTTATCTTGGTTAATGGGGATATTTCAAAGAGCCCAGCTTAAGGGAATTTTATGACTGGGCAAGTTTTATTCAGTGCTGGGTTTCCTAACTTCTATTCTGAGACCCCCTTCCTTCCTCCCCAACCCTCTCTCCCTAAATTACCACTTTCTTCTGCCTCTGCTGCTGAAAAACACTTCAGTTCATCTGGATACAGAACTGTATGTATATGTTCATCTGTCTTTATCTTTGTGTATTTTTATTGTTTTTATTTATGTAAATTCTCTTTATTTAATTACTAATTTTGCCCATAATCAACTTATGATTTAATTAGGATCTTGGAAAGGGGGAGGGCTGGCCATCTCTCTTGGGGAAGGGGGGAAGTGCAGACAAAGCTATTAATTGTGACTTTGTGGTCCGTATCAAGTGCAGTCACAGAAGGGCTCTCCAAACTTCCAGAATTTGAGACTGTACTGTCAGTCACTTTTCTTTTCTGCAGTCCTCAGCAGGACATTTCGGTGTGTGAACTTTTAATACATTTTGCCTGGTGGTGCTGCTGCCGCCGCCAAGACCACTGACGAAGCTGACGCCGTCGCAGAGGAGAATGCCCTGATAGCCCTCTGCACACTTTTTTTGACTTCCTGACACCTTTAACTACCCTCCTTCTTTCTTAATGATCATGGTTTTAGGGTCTGAGATTATGCCCAACTATTCTAAGGTACCAGAAACCTGGAAAAACTTCCTTTGTCTTTAGCAGGCAACAGATTCATAGTCTTTCCAATGTCCTAAGAAAGCTATTTACCCCTAAAGATCCCATTGAGGGGGAGAAGTTTCTCCTGGCTGGGACTCCCTTAAATTTCTCTGCAGCAGACTTTCTTACAGCTCTCCTCCTTTCCTTACTCACTCATTCACTCTTTTATTCTTTTTGTTAACAAATATTTACTAAGCAGCCACTTTTTTCCAAACACTGAAAATTACCATCCTGGAGATACAGTGCCGACAGATATTGTCTCTAGCTTCAAAAAATCATACTCCATTCGCTTTGCTTAATCTCACGCTGCCCCTACTCACAAGCACCCCTCTCTTAGGAGGGAGAGCATGGTGTTTTAAAAGCTTTGATATAAAGGAGGTGTACTCAACAAATTTATAACACCTACCATTTGGTTGAATACCAATAGAAGCAAAGATTGATGGAATTAAGGAGAATGGATGGTATTGCTGGGATGGTGGGGAGATATGTGCTAATGTCTTAGAGCATGAGGGAAACTGAGAATGTGTGTATGTACCCATCAATCAAGTGGATTGTAAAGGAACATAAAATAGTCAAAGAAGAGTTACACTTGTAACTTTAAAGTATAAAATGGCACTCATAATCTTCCTTTGTATTTATTTTCTATCTTCATGAAGACTTGATTTAGTTATGCTGTCACTTGAATGAATACAATTGTGACTTTCATTTTACACATCATCTGATTTTAGGTACTTCTGACTATTGCATCAAGTATTCAACAGGGCATTCTTCAGGAAGACTGGGTCAGCGTAACTGCCTCCTCTCCCCACCCAATCACCTGTCTCAACTTCTTGACACTGCACAAATGCAAGAGAACATTCCCTGGGGGCACTCAGTCCTTGACGTGATCCACACCTACTACAATTAACAAACACAGGTCCAGAGCAGCCCACTGTCTGCCAGTCTCTGACCTTCTGACCTGTTTTATGAGGCCTTTCCTTTCCGTGCCTAACAGACATAGAAAATGCACAAAAATATTTCTTGATTGAATAAATTTTGTTTCCACGTTCATATTCTTTCTCAGGTAAGAGGTTTGTTCCTTTCGAACAAACGAAAAGGAAGAGTAAGTCAAAGTCTCTAATTAAATCTTGCCAGCTAGGAGTCGGGGGGAAGAGTTGATTTTCCACTCCTGTACTTTTGTTCTAGGTACTGACTGGTCCTTAATCTAAAAAGGCACATTGGCTTGTGGGCTGGGACTGTCTGCAGTGCACACGGAGAGAAGAGCAGATGGTCTGCTAGATCCAGGAATCCCCAGGAGCTTATCTCCACTGCTCAACAGATCATTAATTTGGAGCTTCAAAACCACAACTGAGCACTGAGACACCTACACCAAGACCTAGTTGGTCTTTTGCCTTCAAAGAGATCAGTAATGGTTAGGTTTCTCACCACCAATAAACTCAGTGAAAGAAAACTCAAGAACAAAAGCTGCTTTTCACTAATTCAAAGCAACCTGACAATATAATGCACACAGGGTAACGGGGATGGGGACACTCCCACATGCCCCCACTCCTAGAGCATGAGACCCAAGGGAAACTCTCCTGCCTAGGCCTGTTTTTCCCAGATTCTGGGTAGGATGTAGAGTTCCAATGAAACAGTGCTGCAGTGTGCAACAGCCAGAAGAAATGTTAGTGATGATCCTGGCAACTTCATTTCGCAGAAATCCAGAATTCCTAAATCACTGAACAGCTCATATAAAACACCTGGAAATAGAGCATAAGATACATCAAGTATTTTTTAAAACGCATGGCTGAATTCAGAAGAAAGTATGGAAATTCCAAGAGGGCACCGCAAGCAGAGCTACAAGCCAAAACAGATGCCTGCTTACCAGGAACCAAGACTGGTTAATGGCAGTGCTGGGGCAGGAGACAAGGCTTTAGGCCCGTGCTAAGCGGGGAGTGGGAGGCCCCACATAAATTCACATCCCTGACAGACCTACATCCTAGACAAAAGACACAGTAGGAAAAAAGTCATCTCACCAGCAAAGGGAGACAAGGAAGCTGGCCGATCTTGACATGGATTCCAGTTGGAAATTTTACAAAAGGTTTCCTCTGAGAATTTGTAACCTTAAGCAAACCCTACGAAAGTATTTCCTTATCTGTTCCTGGGCAAGTATCCATACCTGAATCAGTACAACCTGAGTTAGTAGTTAATGCTTGAGTTAGAAAGAAACGGCAGTTGAACACACTGTAGTTTTATTTGTAGAGTGTTTATTTTACATATTTCTAAGTCTTTGTATCTTTACCTAAGTAGGCTTGCACAAAATTCACCAGAACATAATTAAGCCCCTCTCAAGCACCTCCTTTTATTGTCATTGTAAACTTGAGGTAGAGAAAATGTGCGTTGTTGCGAGACACCTGAATCCAGGTGGCTCCAGCCAACTCTGTCGTCTTCTGTCCTAGTACTTTGAGAGGGAGAAGTCCTGATTATACAGACCAGGTTACAAGCTGTTCTAACTGGTGAGAACTCTTTTAACATCTAGGAACCACAAGCCCCTCCTTCAAGCCAACACAGCTGAGGCCTTAAAATGAGCACTGCATCCATAGTGAAATAAAACCAGTTTTAAACTTCCCAGAAATGTACTTGTTCAGCTCACCCAACTTTTCCATGATCTGCCCCTTCAGAATCTTGACCTGGCTCTGGATTCCCCTTTCCTTCTGCTTCCTTCCCCCAACCCTGCACTCCAACCGGAAATCTCAGCTCCAAACCAGATCATGCCAGTCACCACTGCTTACTCTGTGGAGTCATCTGCCCTGTGCTAACTCCTGAAACTGCCTCTAGAACCCCTTTCTTATAGGGTTCTGACTGAGAGTTGGCCAAGAGGGTAACCTGAATGGGATTTGGAAAGTGGGAGTGAAAATCATCAAGATTAGGTGCGGAGGCGCCAGAAGGGTCCAGCTCATCCTCACTCCCCTCCCCTCTGGGTCCAGCCCTTCTTTCTGACTGTTGATCCGGCTGACCAAGGATAACTCCAGGCCCTCCACACTTGCGGGCAGACCTGCAGAGGCCCAGCTGCCCACAGACCTCCCATGACCTTATCCTTTGCTAGGTCCCATTTTGAAGGCCAGACGTGCCTGGGGTCTCATACATATTGCATATTGACTCCTTCTCTGATTCTCCAACTTCATTTCTGGACCTTCACCTCCTCAGATCCTCCCATAATTGAGTTAGATCTAGTTTCTATAATAAACCCTTTATCCGTGATGAATAGTGGTTCTGTTCCTCTGACTGAACCCTGACTGATTCATCCTGTTATCTGGTGCCTAAGAGAGGCCTGTAACACAGAACTGGCTGATAAATATTTGATATATTAGGTTTAACCTGAGCATTTTTCCCCTGAACTATGGAGTAATGAAATCAGACAGAAAAGCTGGGATGGCACTTCTCCAAAGGAGGAGTACTGATTGCTACAATCTGTAAAGCTCTTTATTAGTTCATTTTCCTGGTTCAAAACACCATTTTCATGTTCTGCTGCTTCTGCTCACCCCTCAAACCATGTAATGCTCAGATTCACAGGTTTCAGGCCAAGGCAGCACTGCCAAGCAGTCTTCCCTCACTATTTCCTTCCACTCCCCACCCCAACCCCAACCCCAACCCCAGCCCCATCTGTGTGCTTTGCGTTTCTTTCTCCCCCACGCCAGGCCAGCAGAAATCACATCACTCTCACATGCTCTGGAAAAAAGCTGTTTGTGAGCTGTTGTTTTTAAAGCTGCCTCGCTGGCACTGTGGAACGTGCTAGTACGTCAGCTAAAAGACGGGTAACCTTCATCTTGGCACACATTTCTCACTCAGTGAGTACACCCCAGCAATTCCCATTTAGACTTTTTTTCCCCCACTTAGACTTTTTAACAGAACAATTTTCTAGCATTTCCATTTATTACACATTTAGTTGTCTTTTAATTGGTGCAGCTGTTTTCAGCATGTTTGAGGCATCCTGGAACTATCTTCCTTAGAACACATTTCAGGCTCACTTCGTGCCCTGGTTTACGTTCCTGTTAGCCAAAACTTTGTGCTTGGGCCTCCAAGTTTAATCAAAGACTTACTGTCAAGTATAAAGACTTCTGATATCCTTAATTCCTACAGGCAGTGGAGAAAGAACAATACAAAATTTCAGAGGTAATCTCAGGACCTAAAACTACCATTGTAACACACCAAGTTTATGTCAACTTGTCGATAACCATCGCTGGGGCTTGCAGTCCAGGCACTTACATTGAAGTTCTGAATCCATTATTTTCAAGTCATATGTCGGAGGCAAAAGTTTTAACTTTCCTGGACTAAGGAGGTTGGTCTGTACATTCCTGCCTGCATTTAATATTCTGTCAGTCTGATCATAACTTTACAAAAAGGCACTTATGACTTATATGTCTGAAATATTTTTAACATCAGTAATATAGTTTTAAAATTTTATGTTTGTATTATTTTCACCTATGCTACCAATAGGCTCTTCTTATTCATATTTGCTTCATTTATTTATTCACCTGTTACACTAAGGACTAAAGTGGTATGGCAGATTCTGAAGAGCAAGTTTAGAGGACTTGGCTGGGAGAGGGAGCCTTGATTTGCACATTTGTGGCCCTGGAATAGTAATATCTACCTCACTGGGTTGTTATGAGGGTAAAAATGAAAATATGATCATGGGAGTTCTTCACAAACTGAAAGACACATTAATTCAAGCAATCATTATTTTAATAAGAAATATACACCTAGGTCATGAGAAGAGTTCTTTCTGGGGGTTGGGGGGGGGTGTCTAAGCAGACTACAGTAAAACCTCAGTTATTCTGGGAATTTTTGTTTCTGGACTCTTTCTTTGTCCTATGCTGAGTGGATATAACTAAAAATCTAACCAGTTCAGTGGCTGCATTAGAAAAACTCTGATTAATGCTTTGGTGTGAATGCACACAAAGCACTGGAACTACATATTCCTGAATCCCCTTCCCTCTGGCTCCTGGCTGGAGTCTACCTCTGAGGGGCTCTCACCTGAGACTGCAGGTGGGACAGAAGGTGAGGCCTTACTCTCTGCGGGCAGTGGCAACCAGATCTGGCAGACCTGAGATTCGGAAGCTCTAAGAGGGTCTCAAATTCTGATCAGTCATCTTTCTTAAGGAATTGAGACCTAAAGAATTTTCTTACCTGGCTTTCAAGTTAGGTTTCAGAAAGATTTCCTCACTGCCTGAGCCTCATGATATTAGCTGAGCAAGAGCCCATGCAGACACTGATGTGATTAAAAAGTTCAGCTGTGGTCACAAGGCATTTTAGTAATTTACACCATTTCCTGAATCCAGTCAAAATAGTATGGAATGCATTCCTTCCTAGAGATGACTTCAACTGTAACTATTATAGGGTTGGGTTGAAGGAAGAGGAAGAAATGTAGAAGAATCAAGGAACTTAAAGAATTGATTTTGTAGTAGACATCCTCCTGCACAAAATAGAACGTGTAAGAAATGTGATTTTCTTTAATGAAGGTGACTTTGAGGTCCCCATCCCTCTGAACTGGTGGGAAATTCAATTTTAGTCATTGCTAGGGTTCTCTCTCTTCCTGCCCTCCCGCCAGGGGCATGTGAAAGTCCTGAAGCTCCTCTGCAGAGAAGGCTATTCAGGAAGGCCCCTCTGGCAGATGGTCCCTGATGACTGTGATCTTTCAAGCTCACACAGCTCCTTGGAAATTAGAGGCTCTGCTGGGACTGTACCACACATAGGTTCGGGGATCTCTGCACCTTTGCATCCTTTTTCTGGGGCTATACCTCCCTGGAAAACTCCCCACCAAGGGCCTGGCCCTCCCTGGCCCACACTCCTAAGGGAGGGAGGCTCTGCCCTGGTACTTTGCATCCGTGATCCTATCATTCAAGTCATTTTCTTCACAGTGCTTTTTTCAATCTAAATCAGTATGGTTCATTTGGATCATTTATTTTATCTTTTTAAATCTATGTACTTTATCACTCGTTTTTATTTTGGGGGGCAGGTAAATAGGCTTATTTATTTTAATGGAGGTACTGGGGACTGAACCCAGAATCTCAGGGATACACTCTACCACTGAGCTATACCCTCCCCACTGGATCATTTACTTTAATTGTCTGTTTCCCATCTTTCTCTAGACCCCTTCCCATATTAACTACATTAAGAGTTTACTGAAAGCTTACTATAAACCAGGTACGAATCCAAGGGTTTTTTAATTAGGCTCTTTTAATTATCTAGATAATCCTATGATATGGGTTTTAACAGTTATACTTTGCAAGTGAGGTAACTGAATCCCAGAGAGTTTAAGTAACTCATCTAAAGTCACACAGCTAGAATGGCCAAAGCAGGATTTAGAACCAGAGCATCTGGCTCTAGAGTCCTGCTGCTTAACCATAATATCATTCAGTATCTTCCTGTTACTATCATTCAAAATTTTACTTCTGGATTATTAAGACTATGCCTACTTCTTCCTCCCTCCCTCCCTTTTCTTCCTTCCTTCCATTCTTTCTTCCTTCCTTCAGTGCTTATTCAGACAAAACTTAAATACTGTTTTCTCATCCTAACATTCATAGCCTTTGATTTTAATTACTCTTCTTGCTGCAATAATTTTTAATGATTTTTTCCAAGCAGTTTTTGTATGTTAAATTTTCTGGGGCCTGGTATGTTTAAGAATATCTTATCCTTATATTTAGATAACTGGTTAGATATAGAATTCTGGATGTTTTAAAAATATTATGATTTTTGTTATATTCAAGATTATTGAGAATTCTAATGTCAAGCTGATTCCTTTCCCTTTGAAGATGATCCACTTTTTTCTTTCCAAAAGATTGTTAACATTTCCCTTTGGCTTTTATGTTCTTGTTCTACGGGTGTGTGTGTATACGTATGTGAGTGTGTGTGTTTAAATCTGTCCTGTCTAACCCACTATGAGCCTTTTCAGTCTGAGCAATTAACATCCTCAGTATAAGCTTTCTATTGCTATTATAATAAACACACCAAAACACAGTGGCTTAAAGCAGAAACTTTTATCAACTTATATTCTACAGGGTCTAATTTGGGCTGGGTTCTGCTAGTGTTTCCTCTGTAGTGAGCTGCTAATCAGCTAAATGGTTCCACTTCATGGCTTTAGCTGGATGTCAGCTGGAGGAATAGGTCAACTGGGCCATATGTCTTTCTTCATCCACCTGGCTAGCTAGGGCTTGTTAATATGGTGGCTCAGGCTTCTAAAAGCAACAAAAGATGGCAAGCCCCATATGCAGCGCTTTTAAAGTCTCTGCGTGCATCAGTTTTTCTCTTGCCCCATTAGCTAAAACAGGTCATTCAGCCAAGCCTAGAATCACTGTGGAGGGCACTACCACAGGTTACAGACATAGTTGAAACAATTCGGGGGCCATCACTGCAAAATCTGTCACATCCTCCTTCAATTCTGGAAAATTCTTGATTGCTTTTTCTCTCCTATACTTAGTTTTGCTCTCTCCTGAGATTTCTAACATACAGATGTTAATTTCTATTTTTACTTTCCACCTCTCTGAACTTTCACTTTTATAGTTTAAACTGTTTTAATCTTTCTTAAAATCTTTCAGAAGACTTCTTGACCTGAGCTTTCATTTCATTTGTTCAATTTGGTAGCTATATTCACTCTGTTTTCCAAATAATCCATTGAGTTCCTTACTCAATTATATTTTTCACTCCTAGCATCTTCAGTTAGTTTTTCTTTGTTCCTGCTTCATGTTTTCCAAAATCCTCCCTTATCCTACCAAGGGTATTTCCTATGCTTATTTTAAATCTGATTCTGCCTGTTTTATTAATTCTACATCCTTTGCCAAATGTTTTCCTTTTGTAGCTTTTCTTTCAGAGTAGTGTAGATGTACTGTAACCTTTTCCCTATGACTCATATTACCCTGGGAGTATCAGTTGCCTTGGCTGACAGAGGGTAACTAGAATAAAGGGTGATAGCTCAGGTCCTTGTCTGTGCCTTTTCTGGTGAGCTTAGGAAACAGGCAGTGCATAAAAAACATACTTCTGGGCTCCACCATTCCCTATTTACTCCCCAACTCCCCCAAAAGTGACACTGCCCCTGGAGGCAATTCGTCCAGTTTTCAAAATAATGGCTAACATTTCTTGAGCATTTGGTACATATTAGTCCAAGTTTAAGTACCTTTACATGTGTTGCATCTTTCAAACCACCCCAGGAATTAGGTAGTATTATTATGCCCATTTTAAAAATGAGAAAACAAGGACAGAGAGAGAGGAAGTAACCTTCCCAAAGTCACAGAGCAGTAAGTGGCGGAGGTAGGATTAAAATCTGGGCTGTTTGGCTTTAGAACCCATGCTTTTAGCTTTTAAACTCTGGGCTGGGAGGCACTGCCCCAGTTATTACCTGCTCTCCACCCAGGTGGGCTCCAGCACTTCCCTGATGTCATCCTGATGCTTCTAGCTGGTGCTTGGCCAGCAGGGCTGTTTTTCTGCCTGGCAAGCAATTTTCTGCCCCAGCAATGCAAGAGAATGAGCAGGATACAACCAGAAAACTTCTGTAATCTGTTTCCAATGTTGGCACCAGATCTGCTCTTCCTCTTCACACTCACCCCACCGCCCTTCATCTCCCAGCCCCCAGCCACACACCCTGCGACCCAATCACATTCTGCCTCCCAAAGATATTTAATTTATCTATCTAATCAATCTATCTATTTATCACCATGTTATTAGATACATCAAACTTGTTTATGTGACATGTTTGGGGCTGGTTCAAGGGAGGAAGCCAGCATCTCATATTAGGTCATATTAGGCAGGAAACATCTGTATATGTAATTTCCGAAGTAATTTATTCACTAACACGAGCCCCCAAAGAACATCTAGCTGCATGAGTGCTAACCTCTGCTCTTCACTAGATATTTCCTTCCAGCTCATAGTCAGTCTCCAAAATCAACACAGGAATTCTATTATTACATCAATCTTTAAAAATGTCTTGGTCTCCTGAAGAAATGGACCCCAAAATACAGTTGCACACATACAAACACCCAGATTCAGAGCAAAACTTATCATAAATGGCAACATTTTTGAGTCCTTCCTGCCACTGCCTCAGGTAATTGACTTTCTCATTCTTGATTCTGATGTTTCATACCTGATGCTTTAAAAACTTTAAACGTTTTTCTTGAATAAGGCATTCAGCGATCTCCCCAGCCACATTTAAAAGGGCACCAGGCTTCATGCTAACTGCAGTCCTTCTACAAATGTCTAGGACTCATCTTTTGCAAGGCTAGGACTGCTGGTCCTACTCTTACTCCTCATCTGAATTGTAGCCAACCTTCAAAGTTTAGTTCAAATGTCCCTACCTCCAGGAGCCTTCCCTCGTGGGTCAGCTTCCAGTGATCTCTCTGAACCTACACAGCAAGGAGGTCATAAAGGCCACACACACGTAGGATTTGTTCCCTTTTTCTATGAGTGTCTGCATTCAGGGCCTCCAAACCATCTGCTGGGCTGTCCACAGTCCATCCCAAGGCTAAGCACAGAGGTCAGACATCAAGACATTTGAGTTCTGGCCTTTCCCCTGCTCTCACGTCCCTCCTTCTTTTCCAGTTTATTCCAGCATGCACACACAGTTTAGACTTGCATCATGATTATAATTATGGATACAAGCTGTAAGTGAGACGCCAAGCCTGGCTCTTTACCACTAAGTTTCATGACTGAACCAGTCACCTTACTTATCTGATCCTTACTTTCCTCAACTACAAAAAGAAAAGGTTGGTCTATGTGATTTCTAAGGCTCAGTCTATGATTCAGGTTGTAGATTCCTTTAGGTCAGAGACCTCACGCCCTGATTTTTGGTTGGGCACTGTGAGCAAATACTAGTGCTTAATATTATTAGATGGATCAAGATATCAATGATTATCTTCAGTGCCTTTGTAGTTCTAATTCTTTAGTACATGGGCCCTAATCTAGTGGCTTGCCATCATTGGCACATTTTCAGAAATGATCTCTGGAAAACAGACAGCATTGATCAGCCGCCCCTATTTTTTCAGGAGAGTCTAAGTTTCCCACAACTCACACTGAGCAGTTTCCCTGAGAAAATGTCCCCTAGGCGGGTGGTACAGGTTGCTTATTCCTCCACCGAAATTACACAATTCCCATTTTTCCAGCAATTTGAGTCGAGACCCTGGGGAAAAACCAATTCCATCCAAGGTATTTTGACAGGGGCCTTTCAGGGAGTTATCCTCAGGAGGTGGCCTGAGGGTGATGAGGGAGAGAGAAACTGGATTCCTTCCCGAGGTTGAATCACTGGTTCCAGAAAACTGCCCCCTACTGAGACCGCAGAGAAGGGAGAAGAAACGGTTTCAAAGGCAGAAGCCCCAACTCTCAAGGGGATCTCTGGAAACACAAGGAGCAGGCAATCATCTAGAGACAATCTGGAAAGAGAAAGCTGGAGCTCCCAGGGCCACGCCAACCAGCAACTTTGTGCCTCCTCCCCCCGACCCAGTATTTCTAAGAGAGTTTAACAGGCAAAATCTTCACAGCTGATTCCCCACACTGGCACACAGTGGAGGGGCTGGCTCTCTGCTGTCACATCAGTTAAAACCCAACCAAGCAGTGGGAATTCTCTGCATGTTGTTCTATTATTAGAATCCAATTACCATCTGGTAGTATCCTATAGGGAAGTGCTATTCTTCTGCGTCAGCAAACACAATACGCAGCAGTTTGGTGAGCAAGCTGGGAGCCTTCAGAGCTGAGAGCAAAAGGTAAAGAAATCATTTTATTTCTGCCCAAAGAATCTCATGCCCACTGGGAGCCCCCTGGCTTCAGGATACAGTTAGTTGAGCTTAGCCTTATAAAGGCAAAGACCTTATTCCGGTGTCATGCTGACCTTTTAAGATGTGAAACCCTTTGCCCAGGCCTAAGCCCATGTATTTGGTCTGTTTTATTTACCATGCCTACCTGTTTCCATCCCTCTTGCATACAACCCCCAAAACCACTAGATACCTCTCCTCATGAGGTAAGAAGCTGCTACTTCTTTAAGAACCACCATCTTGAGGCAAGACTAAACAGCCCCTGACCCTCATGCTCATCCCTCTTCCTACTTCTTGACTGAGGTCCCCTGGGTGAGGGAAGCCATAGGCTGCATCATGGTATATGGTTTGATGGATGTGGAAACAGTTTGATGCATTTCTGATGGATATAAATAGTCTGATGGATGTTCAGCTCAAAGGTTCTCTGGGCAAACTCCTGAAATCATTTGTTTTACCAAGGATGGAAAAGAAATTAAGCCTAGAATCTCTCTTAGACAGTCTCAAATTCCTTGGATGTTACAAGAATTAGAAAAAAGTATTGCTAGAGTGATGGCAAAGGAGAAGAGAGGAGAGAAAGCAGGGGCACAGTGTCTTCTAAGTGCAACCAAGGGACGGCACTTGTTTATCTCAGATCTTCTAGAAGCCTCTGAATTAAAAGATTTTGTTTCTGCCCCCTTCAACCACTGAAATTTCTAATTTGATTCTTTTGATTCATTCCATTCTTTTTTTCTTTTCCCCCCTGCAGGTACACCAGATGTTGTGAATGGAGAGGCATGGGATAGTCAGGAAACAGGTTCCTGAGTCCTTACATTTTATACTCAGTGGGCTGCCTCCAAGCCCATGTTGTCCCTTTGTGGTCAGGGAATTTCTCTGTCTAGATTAGAGACAGACCTAGGGCCTGAAACAAAGCAGAACAAAGGGCTATCATGTTTCCTTCGCCCTATGCCCGCACCCAGATCTCAGCCCTCTTTATCCCACCTCCCCTGTGTAAGAAGGAGGAGGACATGCAGGAGGGATGAAGCAGAGAGAGAGCACATTGGTCCAATGTCTGGAGAAGAGCTTGTGGGAAGCCACCCACACAGGTGTCCTAGACCACGGCAGCAGTCTTAGGCCACCTGATTTCACCTTGGACTTTCTGAATTATCCTTGAAATCTCTTGGGTTTTTTTTTTTTCTTTTTGCTTGTAGCAAAAATATTCCTATGTAACATAGCCAGGAATCGCAGGAAATCAAAACATGTTTCAAGAGAACTATAAATTTCAAGCTATTTTCAATTTCCTGGGCCAGGCAAAACAAGATAAAACTTTTCCTTGGAACTCTATGCTCCCATTTTTGTCCCTGTCCACTTTTCCAGATCACCAGCTTTCTTTTGACACACAGGATCTTGTGGTTTATACACTTCCAATGTTAAATCCTGCTTCCAGAAAATATTATCAACCCATAATGGTGTGTTTTATAATCAATGAAATAGAGTATTAAGCTTGGACTATGTATTAGAACTATTACATGTTATCTCACTTAATTGTCACAAAATTCTGCAAGGCTGGTAACATTGCTATTTAAGAGATTTGGGGAGTGGGGACCATAAACATTAATTGAATTGTTCCGTCACATGTCTGGTAAACAACAGAGCTGGGATTTGAACTCAGGTCTTTCAATTCCAGAACCCATGCTCTTTCCAAAACAACATGCTGCATCTCAAAAACAAATGAGCGCTTTCCCCATGCAGAAGGTCATCTCAGAACGAACAGCAGGACTGCAGAGACTGTTCTGCTGCAAACGTGCACAGAGGCAGCTCGTGGGGGTGACAGCACAGCCCAGAGCTCTGTCCACAAGCCCAAGGCAGGCAGTACGAGTGAGAGGAAGACAGCGTGGTTATCACCATGTGCAGGGGAAAAGTGCCCCTAGAAGAATTTGTGGGAAGCACAGCAAATCTTTCTTAACCAAAGAGTTGTACACTAAATACCTTGAGGAGGGAATCTTCTGAGTCTTCTGCCACATAAATTTAAAAAGGACAACATATTAATACATAAATATAGAGAAGCTGGACATGGATACTCTACCAGGACACTCCTGATAAAGAGCTACTGCCAGCTCTTTGGTGGAAGGAACTGGTGCTCAAAATTAAGTTCAAAATTTTTGAAATGCTATTTGAGGAAGCCAGTAAATCCCTTAAAGAATATCCATTTTGTATTTCACTTAAAAAGAAACCCTATACAATAGTGTTGTCATGTATACTGGTCCCTGTGGAGTTTACCAGTCAGGTGCTCCCTCCGCTGATAGGACGGCTATCCCTGCCTATCTGCACTCAAGAGGAGATTAGGAGTTGGGACCAAGAAAGGAAATGTTCATCATTGTTGCCCTAAATTGAGTCTATGTTAAAATGATGATGATGACCAGTTCTCCTGCTCTTGACAGGGATAATGTGAGGACAAAAGGAATAATGCATACGCCTTTCCAGTTGTGGATTCGTTTTCTTTGTAACAAAGGACTTAGTCAAGATAATTCCATTATAGTCAACTCATGGGTAGTATTTATTTTAGAAAAAAATTGTATCCATATTATGTAGGTCACCCACGTTAAATGAATTGGGCAATAAAGGATTTGTTAAATACCTTTCTCTGCTGGGCACTGCACTGGGTTTTTATTAAAGACTAATTGGGCATTTAGTTGGCTGGAGAATAGCAATTGCCCTGAAATGTGAGCTATTCTAAATAATAGCTATCAGTTTAATAAGGATTTGCTCTGCAGACTCTTTGGGCACAGAGGGAGAGGGTTTCAGTAAAAGACCTGAGCTTACAGGGCCCATGCGGTTTCATTAGACAGCATTTCCTCGTGAGTCCCTGGAAATAGGCATTGCTTTTCCCCACAGAGTCACAGGGCCTGAGCTTGTTATTCACTAGGAAGAAAACAAAATGTTCCGACAACCCAACAATTGGCTAATCTGATCTTTCCAGATCTTAGCTTAAGATCTGGCCTCTCAGACTCGTGGTGGAAGAGAAGCTCATTTTCAAGGGAACAGAGTTAAACCAAGTGCCAATTTTTCAAAGAGGAGAGGAAATGTTTTTGTTCATCCTTTACTCTCATTTATAGCTTTTGTAAATTGATACTTAGGTATACAGGCTTGATCCGATTCAGATTCACTATTTTGCCAAGACACATCATCAGTGATTTTATCATTTTACTAGGAGGCAACAAATGCCTGCTTCTCTCCCTATCTGTGATGTTAGAGCCACTGATTATCAGCCTCCAGATTCTTTAACCCACCAGGGCTTGCAGCAGGTGATACTGTGATTCTGTCATTCCTTTTGTATTCATTAGGTGAAGTACTTCCATAAAGAAAAAATTCCCCTCAGCAACTACTTGGTTACCCTGAGGTACACTGAGTTTACAGGAGAAAGGCAAGATTCAAAGATCAGAAGTCATAATGAAAATATTGATAACTTCAACTTTGCACACACACTGAAACCATCCCCACAACACACACTCTCAAACTTCTGCATAATCAAAAACACAAGCAAAGTTAAAATACAAATGATAAACTAGATAAATAGTTGCAACACATCCCACAAAGGGCTAATCCCCCTACTATGTAAAGAACTCCTAGAGATGGGTAAGAATAATCAGCCATTAGAAAAGTCAGCAAAGCATACTCATACAGAGTTCACAGAGACGGAAATACAAATAAAATGCCACTAAGAAATGAAATGATGTTGAAACTCGATCACAATGAAAATCTAAAATACAAATACACTGAGCTACATCTCTCCTCACGCATCAGTTTAGCAAATACAGAGCAATTCTGATAACATGCCCCCCTGGCAGAGCTGTGGAGAAACAGGCCATCTTTTACAATGCTTGTTTCTATAGAGAGCAATTTTCCAATTTCTATCAAAATTACAGATACATATACCATTTGTCCCAGCAATCCATAACTGGTAATATATCCTACAGGTATTGTGCACGTATACAAAATTACATAAGTATGAGTTGTTCACTGCAGCATACTTTGTAAAAACGAAAGATTGTAAGCAACCCTAAAAGACCAACTGTCCTTGATAGACTAAGTAAATAAATTGTTGCCCCCCACACACAATGGAATATTATACAGCTGTGAAAACAGACTTCCCTCTCCACTAATATGGAAAGACCTGTAGAATATTGAGAAAAGTGACGTACTACGAACATAGCACAGGGAGCATTTGCCTAATGTAGGCAATCCAAGTTTCATTGTAGAAATTTAAAAGCAATTTTAAAAACAGACTACAAATTGGTCTTTTGGAAAAATAACCATGTGCCAATAATTCCAAGCAACGCAGGTCAACACTCCTTCCTCCAAAACTCTTATTGGTCTTTGTTCTACTTGCTGATCTCCTACGCCTCTGTGGGACACTTCCACCACCCTGCCTTTGGCATGCTGCTGGTACACAACAGTGTAACAGTATGTCACCTTCTGGGTAAAAAGGAGGGAAAATAAAAATATATGTCGGTATCAGCTTGAACTCAAAGAAAGATATGCTGGGGACAGTTGGCTAAACCAGCAATTAATAATAGTGGTGCCACTGGTGGTACAGACCTGAGGAGATGGATTGTGAGAGCGATATTTTACTGTACACACAAACATGTGGACGCACACACACACAAACACATGTATACAATTACATTGAACCATGTGAATGTACTACCTATTAAAACTAAATTAAAAAAAATGAAAAAAAAAAGAAATAAGAGATTAACTCAAGAGGAACCCCCTCTCAAAAATACATTTTGGGGAATGCTTACCAATTTTCTTGGATGTTTTTATAAATTTGCCATTTTTTTCACATCTTACAAAAGGGAGAAATAAAAATACATGAACTTTAACATCTGCACACAAGGGTTATCCAGAAGTACTTCCTTCACATGTGCTCAAGCTTGGGAAAAAATCACATATGCTTTAGCTGACTTTATCATTAAAGATTCTGATGATTCTGAATAGAGCATTTATTTGCCTCATTTGTCTCAGTTCCAGGCAGACTACATGCTGCATAATGCATCAAAGTTATATTTATTTATAGCCTATTAGTCACACAAGCTCTTTACAGAGATGCTGGAAGAACTTTTTTGAAAACTTGGAAATAGATTTTATGGTCTAATTCTCGTCTCCCCTGTATATATCTATAACAGTAGGATATTCCAAGGTCACTTTCAACAATTGTGTCTATAATCAAGATTCTGATTGCCCTAGTTCTAAGAGCAGAGGCCAAATGATTACATTTTACATAAAAATCTGCGGGGAAAGAGGATTTGAGCACCCCCTACCAGAGACCAGGAGTCCTCCCAAAGATTCTGTCTGTGAATCCACCATCTATGTTCTAGAGAAGAAGTGACTGACAACAATGAAACAGCTGCTTAGTAACAGTGGAAATGGCAGTAAATAAACAGTATTAAGAAAAAGGATCAAATCAAAGCAAGATATAGAAATAATCACCTAAGCTCCCTCCCCTACACTCCTTTCCCAAATATAGAGTGTGGAGTAGCCCCAAATGTTACAGGATGAGAGACAGTCACAGAATCCCACAGATGGTGAGACTGGTGGCAGCCCCACCTCCCTCAGTCCTTGCCTCCTGAATTCCGGAGGGGAGGGAGTCACACCTGAGCATGTTCTGGTTCAGAGGAAGTAGAGGGAATTCAAGGGACAGAAAGTGGACTTGTTAACATCCTGGAGGGACAGAGGCCAGCAAAACACCTGTGTGAATCCCATACAATATTTTTTTCTAAATGTGAGATACTGTATTTTTCATCTCTAAGAGTTTCATTTGGTTTTTTTGGTATCTTCTATGTTTCTCCTCATTATGTAAAGGTTTTCCTTAAAATCTCAGGATATATGATAGCTGAAGTCCTTGTCTGCTTATTGAATCATCTCTATTACTTCTGGGTCTATTTCTACTGACTGATTCTTCTATGTGTCACATTTTCCTATTTCTTTGAGTATGTAATTAACTTTTAATTGGATGCTGAACAGTGGTAAGTTGTTGAGTGTTAGATCTGTCGCATCCCTTTGAAGAGTGTTTGCCTTTTTCTGGCAGACAGTTAGGTAAAATTGTCTTTATTCACAGATGACATGATTGTATACTGAAAATATTAAAGTAGCTATAAAAAGCTACTGGAACTACTAAATGAGTTTAGCAAGTTTACAGGATACAAATTCAATATAAAAAATAAATTGCTCCAGCTAATACTGGATGCAGCTTATTTTGCATAATGTCTACAACCTTAACTCATATAGAAATAATATTTAGATAGCCTTTACTTTGTTTAAATGTACAGTACACAAAATATACACTAAATATTACAAGCAGAAATTAAGCTGAGAGGATGCGCTCATTCAACATGAAGTACTGAAATCAGTTGTATATCAAACTTCAAGAAAAACAGTCATCTGCAGAAGCAGTATTTTTTAAAAAGAGGATAAAAATTAAACAATTATCTCCCAAGATTCTTACACTGTTGACATGTACTTGAGTTCTTGAGGAGGAAAACATTTGTTAAAGCCCACTTTCTGCATTAAAAATTCTGTATCAGATCAATTGAGAATTATTTTTTCTTGATTTCCTACATTTTTAATTTATTAATTTATTCATCCAGTATTTGTTGAGTACCAGCTGTGTGCATATTATTACTGCCGGTAGGAGGACAGAATACATAAATCAGATTCCATTCTGGCCCTCCAGAAGCTTACAAAAGAGAGAAGAGATAAACAAGTAGAAAAGCAACTTTAAAGTTAAAGATGTCATGGTCGTTTCTGCCCTGCCCCTGGCTCTTTAAATGCAGTCTGTCCTCACTCCTCCCTCACTTTACCCTCAAAAGTGTCATGGAGATAATAAACAGGCAGCTGTGGGTGACTGCTAGGCATTCTCTGGTCTCTCTGGCCAGGTGTTCTGACTTTAGCTCTGGTCATCTACTTAGTGGTGATGAACTGTTTAGGCTCCGTTCACTCACTCATTAAAACTTACTGAGTGCCCACTATCTGCCAGGCCCAGCTCTGGTGCTGGGCACTGAGAAAGCAGTGCAGGAAACAAGTCTTTCAGACCTCACCCCATAACCTACTTTGCCTTGATTCTGTGTACTCGCTTCATCCAGGTCGCATGCACTCCAAGGAACTGACATACACCCTGCTGACATCAGCCCAGGAGACTGCTACCCAAGGCAATAAAACTGGTATAAAGAAAGGCAGTGAGTGGGGGTGGAGAGAAGGATTTACTTTATTGAAAAACACAGTCCTGAAGGTCTAGAGATATATGCATGTGTGCATACACACACACACATGTTCATACACGTACGTATGATTAAAGACCACGTTTATCTTTTTTCTTTTCCTTTTCTATTTCTCCATTTTCCCTTAGAGGAATCTGAAACATATGTGTAATTGCTTTTTGGTTTGGGGATTGTTTATTCAGCCAAGTCTTTAGCTCCGGTGTGTCAATCCCTACTTCTGCAGGGGTGGGCCTCTGCAGTCACGGATATCCATAACCCCTTCTACAGCAATAACTGATCAAATCAGGGTGACCATCTGACTCCAGGAACATCAGGTAGCTTCTGCCTCCCAAGAACTTGGAATTGGCGCACAAAGGCCATTACTACTATCTGTTGGAAACTTTTAAAGCTAGGGCTGGAGGGGCCATACACAACCTGAGTTCAAATGGAGCGGAGGAAGGTGGTAGCAAAGAGAGGGATAAAAGGAGCACCTGCCCAGAGGCTCACAGAGGTAAGAGGCTGTGTGGCCACAAAGGAGCAGAGACAGCAGCTGCCGCCTGGCCAACTGGCCCCTCTTTGGATCCTTGGAGAGCCCTGGGTGCACTGCCAGCCCAAGGGGGCTCTGTAGCTGTCACGTTACCTTTCCAACAACTCTCTTTTTTGTTGTTTAAATTAGTTGATAGGGTTTTTACCTCAAAATCAAACAATCTAAAATATATTTCACTGTCTGGCTAATGTGATTTTTGAGTAACTTCTTCTATCTCCTAATGGTTAAAAAAAATCTGAGAACTCAGGCTTAAACACAGGGTAATGTCAGAGAAAATGCTACTAAATTTAGCTAGTATCTATGCAGATTAAAACCTGTCCTAGGATGGACTGCATGTTTGTGTGCCCCCAAAATTCACGTTGAAAGCCTAACTTTCAGCAGGATGGTATTAGGGGGTGGGGCTTCGGGAGGTATTAGGCCTAGACGAGGTCATGAAGGTGGAGTCCCCATGATGGCACTAGTGCGCTTGTAAGAAGAGACGAGACTAGAGCTTACTCTTTCCTCATTTAAAGACACATCGGCAAGCCAGGAAGAGAACCCTCATCAACAGCCCAACCAAGCTGGCCCCTGACCTTGGATTTCCAGCCTCCAGAACTGTGAGAGAAAAATGATAACTGTTTAAGCCACCCAGTGTATGGGAATCTGTTACAGCAGCCTGAGCTAAGACACAGAATGTCATGTCCATGTCACCCTAAAGGTCACTCTCCAGACACCTGGGCTCTTCCAGGGCTGGGGAGGGGGTAAGGTTGGTTCCGCAGAGCTGTCTCTGCACAGAGACACAGCCCCCAACAAAGCCCGACAGGAGAACACAGGCCAGCCCAGGAAGGACTGGAGAGACAGCAGGCCAAGAGATAAGCACAGATGTGTCACAATCAGCTAGGATTCGTTCCTCACAAGAAGCTGTGGGACTCTGGGGAAAATTCTCAACTCCCAGAAGCCTCACAGTTTTCAATTTTACGAATGAGCCGGATCAAAATCAAATAATAATGCATATTTCTCATGCATAAAGTCAGTAATCTATTACTTTTCTCTAAGAAAACACGAATGCAGAGCCTCTTTTATATCATTTTAAATGGAAAACTTAGCAGTATACCTGAAATCAAAATGCAATGCCCACTCACTTTCCTGAAGCCAGACTAAAACACCTATATTGTAAGTCACATATTCTTACATTAGAATGGAAAATGCTTAAAAGATCACTCCATCACCAAACAATTAATAGGCCTGCTGACAAACGGTCCTTCTGTATAACTAGTGACTCAGCCCCTCGGTGCCAGCAAGGCTGTGTTGACACCACATGCGCTTTCCAAAACATGGAATTCCGGTGCTCTGCCAATCATATTTGGAACTCAAGACCTCTCCTTCATGCCATTTCATTAAATGTGATGTATTGACTCGGGGAGATGTAATATAAATGTTTTAAATGTAAACATCAGTCAAAATGTTTCAAGAAATATGTATGTTTTGTGAGGTTTGGGTTATTAAAAACCAAGAGAGAAATTTCTCCTGCAAGATTGGTAATGGGGTACACAGGGTGGGACTGTATACGTGAAAGCACTACTAAATGGACGAGCTTACCACTGCAGTCTTTGCCTTGTACCTAAAGAACATCCCCGAAGGCGTACAAAAGAAGGAAAAGCAGGCAAAGCAAACACAGGCTGAGAATATTAATGGAAGAACAAAAGCGACAGTGTCTGATATCTGATTAGTGATTTTCAATTTACAAAGCACTTCCAGGCACATTATCTCCTGATCACCATAAAATTCCTATGAGGCAGGAGGGAAGTTTTTCCTAATCTCCTTTATTTATGAGGCAGTTAAGGCTCAGCCAGGCTAAGTCACAGCCCAAAGTCACACACTTGGCATCCAAGGCAACAGCTGAGTCCTCACCCCCAGGCTCTTGACACTAGTTCAAGTCACACTTCGTAGTTCAGCCCCAGGTGCTGTCCCTCTCTTCACTGGCCCCATAGCCCCCAGGGAATACCCAATCACCTTGGCCAGGTGGGAACCTGCATCTTCATCTATCTCTAGTCAGTGGCTTTTGTCTGGCATGGGATATGCCATAGATAATCCCCTAATGTCACTGGAGAGAAAATCAAAGTTGAGGGAGGTAGATTAAAGGAAGGATGTGGAGAAGGCTTTCTGGACAATTGATGGGAACACAACAAGGAAAGGACCAGCCGGGAAGATAAGACTATACCAAGCAGAAGAAACAATTTATATTAGGTAACTTAGGTGCAAAACTGCATGATGCATTCAGGGAAATTATAAGGAAGACTAACACAGGATGTCTCTAGAGGAGGGAATGGAGATGAGGCGGGCATCTCAAGGAGGGCCCTAGGGCTAAGCTGAAGTCTGGAATCCTGAAAGCTGCTGAAGAATTTCAAGCATAAAATTGACGTGGGCTGAATCACATTTTAACAGCATTATTCTGGCAGCAAGGGGCAGAATGGAGCACAGGAGACCTGCCTAAGTCTGAGAGAGCTGTTTAGGTGATCCTGGTTGGTCCTTGATGATGAGACCAGAGCTAAGGCTGTGATCCTGCAAAGAAGGCAGCAGGTTGAGAAGATGAGACAGGACGGGCAGCACTTGGTAGTTAATTCCAAAAGCTGAGGCAGGGTGCAATGGGGACCGGGGATGCCTCTCATGCTTCCGGCTTGAGCAACCAGATGGTATAATTCACTGAAGCAGAGATATTCAAGGAGATTGATGGGGCAAGTTTTGCTGAGCTCAGTTTTGGACAGGTTGACCTGAAGTTGTGGATGTGACTCAGTGATGACGCACCAGGCAGTGTGATGCTTCTATCAAGAGAGATCTAGTCAGTGGTCATAGATTAGGGGGTCATCAATCTATAAGCAGTTACTGAAGCCATGCATGTGGCTGACGTGCAAATCATAATTTTCCTCCATATAAAGGAGAATTAAAATACATTAATTTACCAAATGGACCTATCCCTTTCCAGTGGCAAGATGACTCATATCTACTGTCCATGGTGCTTCTCAGAATCAAGACACCTGAAAAACTGAATCACAATCAGTGCCTTGTTAGTTAGCAAGGAATCAGACCACAGAGAAATGGAGAATGGAGAAATATTTCATCCAAACATGCAAAGGTCTGATGAGTCATCCCTGCTCCACAACGGAGAACAGCTCTAAGATAGTACAAATGCTCACTTCTAAATCCAGGTTTTTACCTCTCCCCTGCCTGCGCTGAACAAATTCTGCCTTACTTTCTTCTGTCTCATAGGATAACTATAGCTATTCTTTTTTTTCAATCTGGTTACATACATTGATAAGGCTACAGCTTTAGGCCAGCAAATGTTAACATATACTCTAGGGACTGACCTGGGTTAACACTTTTCAAGCTCAAGTGTTCTTGAAAATTACCCATCACACATTCCTAGATTAGTCTTTAAAGACTGGGAGCCAATCTGATTCATGATATGTTTGGTTTTTCTAATTTCATTCTCAAAGGGAAACCTGAACATTAATACCAGAGGCCACCCTGCTGTTACCCTGTGGTATAATAAAAATATATTTGATGTTTGTCCCTGGTTTCTGGCACAGAGCTCCTAAACCCTTGGAATTTCCTGAGTGATACGAGTGCCTTTAGTTATTCACAATGAGCCCCTTTCCAGGACACCTGAGTTTATACCAGTGTGGTGATTTAAAATGGGGACCCCTAGATAGCTTCAGGATGAAGACTGATTATCAGAAAGAACAAATACAGGGATTAGAGTGTAGGAATTTTCAGTCCCATCCCACTCCTATCACTGGGGAGGACAGGGAAGCTGAAGGCTGGGTTATAACAATTCTTGAGAAAAGAGATTCAGAGAGCTTCAGGATTGCTGAACACACTGATGTGCTGGGAGGGTGAGGTGCACTGAGAGGGTGCGGAAGCTCAGCGCGCCCCCCACTACCTTGCCCTGCACGTCTCTTCCATTTGGCTGTTCCTGAGTTGTATCCTTTAAAATAAATTGACAAACATTAAGTAAACTATTTTCCTGAGTTCTGTGAGTCATTCTAGCATATTATCAACCCCCAAATTTGTATTCAGTCAGCCATAAGTGTAGGCAGTCAGCACCCCAAGTGCAGCTGATGTCTGATGTGGGGGCAGTCTTGTGGGTCTGAGCTCTTAACCTGTGGGATCTTTGTTAACTTTCCATAGTGTCAAAATTGTATTGAATTTTTGACACCCAGTTGGTGTCAGAGAATTGGAAAATAAACATAGATATAAAACACACATTTCATGTCAGAAAAACCACCATGCACACCACTGTGTGATAGAGAAAAGCCACAAAATCTTTACTGAGCTCAACAAATGTCTTACCATAAAAAGCAAATGTTTATCATCAGCTGTCTCTCAGTAAGGAACCACCAGCAATTAATGAGTTGTGTTTTTAGATAGCACACTGAGTTGGGGCTAAGAGATGTGGTCAAACCCATATGGATACAGGGGATAGAAACTACTGAAGCACATAGAGAACCTTTTCCTCACCCTAGGGACTCACTGCACTCCGCTCTGAACCCAGCTGTTAGCTGGTTTCTGCTTCTTGGCCCAGTCACATTCGATTCAGATGCTACACTTGAATTATCAGCTTGGCCTTGGATCCCAGCTTTGCCTAAGGTCACTGACTTTTGGCTTTCTCTTTGCTGCAAATCATGCAACCCCATGATCAATCCAGAGTCACCTCCATACCAGACTAAGCTCCTTCAGTTCCCCCAAATCTAGTCATCTGCTTATTTGATAGAGGGGGGTATGGACAGAGTTTAAGAGATACTGACAAATAGAAAACTTTTGATCATGATGACAAAGGAGAGAAAAGCGGCTCACATCATGAGACATTATTAAAGATTTTGAACATGTTCGGTCTTCAGGAGAGAGAAAATTGGAAAGAAAACTGGATAGTGCTTTTCAAAGATCTGAGGGACAACTGAGAAGAAGATCAGAAGTTGCATCTATTGCTTAACAACTCAAAGCAGATTTCTATCTACATCAGGTGACCAGAAACTGTGCCCTGTGAGCTAGAGCACGCTCCCTCGGCCCCCGTCACTGGAAGTGTTCAAATTGAGGAAGATGACCGAGCCGTGAGGGATGCCATGAAAGGGCTTGCCCACTCCAGACCTCTTACCTGGACTCAGAACACGAGGGCTACATTTCCAGTCACACAGCACTTGTTCAACACAGAAAGAGAGAAGAAAATCACATTTTAAAAAGCTCAAATATATAAAATTAGTTCGGAAGTCAAGTATGCAGCCTGAGTAAACAAATTTGAGCACTGTGGGAACATTTAAAATGCGAAGAAATGATGAGTACAACAATTCTCATAATTAAGTAGGTTAAGTGCCTTAATGAAACTCAATGTGAATCTGTAGAATAGTAATCAGCGGAATGTGTAGTTATAAAAAGCGGTGAGGCAAGATGACCCAGGCTCAGTTTCTCCAGGAAGAGATAACCAGCCATGCAGAGGAAATGAAACGATGGAGTCCAGCCCGTCCTGACTGCACACGTTCCCCGCGGCAGAGCCTCCTTCAGGATGACAGGGCAAGGTGCACCTTCCTTATACAGCCTGGCAGGAAGCGGTGGGAGATTTATACCCCCTGACCAAAAAGAACCTCCCTTTCCTACGTATTACTGCCTGAAATAACTTTGCCAAGGTCATCGTTGGAGGAAGAGTAGAGAGAGGAGGAGGAGGAGGAGGAACCAAGCCCAGAAATGCCAAGATAACTCCACTGTTTTAACATATTCAGACCCGCTCCTTTTGACAACAATGACTCCTTAGGGGGTCAGAGGTGGGCTGATCCATGGGGCTATGCCCTAAATGGACAAACTCTAGAGATGGCCTATTTCTGAGCAGTTGTGGGCAATTATAGGCCATAATAAAAACAGTACCACCAAGAAAAAACTGTTGCATGTTACATCTACTCCTTAAAAACTCTTACATGAAATGGATTTGCCATCCCAGTGTGGTCACTCTCCACTCTGCAGGGGCCTCTTCATGTTCTAAATGTCCTCTCCTTTGTTATCTTGTGCTCTTGAAACAAGAATGGCTCTAGGGAATAATTTAATTGTAACGCCCTCTGCTGGTCCTGCAGAAGGGCAAGACACAAACCCCATCAGAAGTCGCCAAACTTTTCACTACCACAAAGCCATTCTATTATTTTATTAATTTCAGGGACTTCACATTTTGAAACTGATTTTCAAGAAAGCTCCATCTGTTAAGTAACTATTAATCCTTTTACCAATTTACATTTATCAAAGGCATCAAAACATGTCAATTAGAACTTGTGATCAACATGCAATAACAAAGTTTACGATACAAAGATTATTTATTTCTAATCAAGCCTAAAATTTTACCTTTTACCTAGCCTGTAAGTTATTGTGGATCAAAGTGAAACTTCTGTTCAGCTTTTTAACGTACTACAAATAACTTAAGGACCTGGTTCCTACCTAGAGATCTAGGCAACCCAGGTTGGAAACTACAGAGTTAGAATATCCCAGTATCTAAAGAATAAGTGTATTTCTCAGAAATTTTTACTTTACTGGAAGCACTTCTGGATGATGCTGAATGTTTTCTGCCACTTGGATATAATTCTTCAAATTACTTTGGTGTGTTAACTGGTCATGTAGTGGCCTGAAAGATTAATACAGCATCCAGAAATGTAACTATCAGAGCTGAGTTTCGGTATCAGCTTTTAACAATGAGTAGCTGAACAAGGCTTGTGGCGGTTGAGATCCATGCACCTGGGAAGTAGGAGGGGCACATTACTAGCGATATCTGAAATCCAGCTCTCAGTGGCTTCCTGCCCCAGTGTGTTAGCAGTTTCAACTCCATTGCACTACGGCCCCATGCATGGAAAGCTGATCTATTCACAGGAGAAAAGAGAGGAAGATGGAAGCACATGGTCAGCTCAGCACAGTGTGTGGGATGGAGGGTGGGTGGAGCAAAGCAGGAGAGTAAGGAAGTACAGAAACAGAATGGACAAGGAGTTCTGACACAATGCCTGGCACACAACAGGCTCTCAAACATGTGTCAAATTTTTGTAGGTATAATGCTCATCAGTTTTAGAAATGCTTTTAGCTAGGGGCAAAGCCTTTTACCGCTGACACTAAGAACTATGAGCACTAAGATAATAGCCAAGGGTAGCTTGTTCGGTGTTGGAACGGAGCTTGCTCTCTGGTTAAAGTTTTGTACAGAAATGGTTGTATTTTTGGAAAAAGACTGAAGTATCTCAGAATGGTTTTCAGTGTTTTTTGTTTGTTTGTTTTAAAGTAAGAGGTATATTTTAATACATTACACACATGGATAAGTACACAAAGGGGACGCAACTGTACATCAAGCACTTAGGTCCTGGAAACAGATCATCTTGGTCCCCCAGAGGCCCTAGTAGAGTCTCCTTCTTGTCGCTATCTGACCCTCATCCCTTCTAACACCACAGATTAGTTTTGCCATTTCTGAAGTACACACATGATATACTCTTGTGTCTAGCTTCTTTAGCTCAACATTATTTTTGTGATGGTAATTCATGTTGTTAGTTGCAGATTGTTCGTTCTCATTTCTGTATTTTATTTACAAATACACTGCAATTTTTAATCGATTACTGATGATGGGTTGATTCCAGCTTTTACCATTCTGAATAGTGCTGGTATGAGTGTGTACATTTCTTTTGTGTGCATGTATACCCATTTTTCTTGGGTACAAGCTAAGTGGTAGAACTGTCAGGTCATAGTTATGTGCACATGATTAGCTTTTGCAGATACTTCCAATCAGTGTCACAAAGTGATGCCAATTTTGTAAGCTAGCTTTTTTACAAAGCTAGATGCCAGAGATGTTCAGAGAGGGATAATGGACAATGGGAAAATTATTTCTAGGCCCATGACCTGGAACTAAGGGGACTTTATGGAAAGTCCCATCGTTTAGCAATTCATCACTGGAGTGATTTGGAAGTGTGAATGAAAAATACTGCAAACCACATCAGTAAACAAAGAATGCTGAAGCCATCAAGTCATCCGCAGCTACGGCCACTGGCCAGTGAAGACCAGCCTGCAGCCACTCACAATGCTGCACCCTGAGGGGACTCAGAATACGAAAGGACAGTATACTGGCCCTCGATAGCTAGGTGCTTGTCAAAGGAATGAATTCAATGAGCCCAAATGTTTGCTCCCTCCCATACATAGAAAAGCACTAAATGCTTTAACTTGAGATGCCCTGTTTTCTTTAGTTAACAAGTAGTCTTTTATTGTTCCGGTCTTTGTTGTAAAGCTCCTATATATCCTAGCTTCTCCCCTGCCTCTTTGGCGCAGTCCTTCAGAGTGATCTGAGAGGCTGTCATCCTGGGCTCAAAGGGGCTCGAGTCCTCAGAACTGTCCGCCAAATAAAACATAACTCTCAACTTCTAGGCTGTGCATTTATTTCAGTCAACAGAAGCCTGCTTCCTAAGGATGAAAAAGGGAAACAGAATTATAATACAAAGGTGGAGGGGAAGAAAAGAAAAAGATCACAATAGTTGCAATTTTACCTCTGTAAATATGGCACAATAGTGTCCCAGAGCCCCGACTCCAATAGGCCAGGTTAGAACCAGAATGCAGTAAAAGCCATCCTGTATTTATATGTTTGTGTTTATCATAGAATTTCCTGAATCTGTTTGGGGCTTTGTGAGTACTTAAGGTTATTAATCAGGACAGGTCCTCTTTATTAATTTAGAGATAAGATCTTTTACCACTGCTGATACTCATAGGAAAAGAATAAAAGAATAAAAAGAATAAAAGAATAAAAACTTATCATTGAGTTTCTCCATGAGACTTTTGTAAAGTCTGATTTGCAAATAAGTAAACCAAAGTGGAAATGCCAGATGCCATTAGACAAGAGGATCAGATTTTCCATTTAAATGTGATTTCCCTTTTTCAGCTGGATTCAGGGCTTTCCTCTCAAAGTCTCAGGAAACTCATTTGCAAGAGTGAGTCAGAATTAACCCACTCTGTAAGACTGGGTTATCAAAAGGCACTTAAAGCATTGCAAAGAGGAATGGAATGTTCTGTTTACAAAAAGAATTTGTTAATTATGAATCCCTAAAAAATAGGCGTTTCATACTCACCTCCTTTGCAATTCAGAAATGACTCTTACAGTAGTTCTGGTCTCCTGTCAGGTGAGGTCCCCTCTGACACTTCGCTACAACAGAGAGCTCCCACCTAAGCACCGACCCCTAGGTATCTGCCTTTTCTCAAATTGGTTTTCAGCTCCAGGACAATTTGCTCTGCAGCAGATGTTGTCACAGAACAGACAGGGGCTGCCTTTCCTTGCAAACAGCAGCCAGGTTTACATTTGCCTTCATTTCCTTGGGGCCCTTTTTGTGAATTAAACTTGGCACAGCCCTGCCCGACTGCTTTAGATGTGACGTCCTGGACAAGGAGTTCAGTTCATTTGCTGCCTCTCCAGCAACCATGTCCAAGGACATTATCCAGTTGGAGGTCTAAGGAAGCTGCCACTATCAGTGGCCAGCAGGCACACTGGAAAATTCATGAGCAATGTGTGAAAAGGCAGTCCTTCCCCTTGGTGCTTTAACTGCCCTGCCACCTAGATGCTGGCTGAGCTCGAGAGGGGACCCAATACAGGCCAAGAAGTCAGTAATGGCTCCAAGACACCATAAGGATCTGGAAGCTTCTGATTTGCCTTCAAACAATACCCAAGGGTACAAAACTTGGCATGCCCAAAACTTAGCTGGTCTAGATGACGCGCAAATAAACTTGCTTGCATCCTCCTAGTTATGAACATTCACCATTATGAGCTCCTATAAGCACAAAAGGACGTTTGCAGGGCACCCTACCACCCAGCTGCCCAGAGACTACTTGAGTTGCCCCCTAAGTCAAGAAGTGATGCAGTTTTGGATGAACACCAACTAGGGGCAATTTAATAAATTATGAATCTTTCTCATTCAACTAAATCTTCTCCTTCTTTTACAAACTGTCTCTGGGGGCCTGCCCATGCCACCCTCCTCATTGTTCTTTAGACTTCCCAGCTTTGACTCTTTTCTATCTAAGCTTCTCGATTTGTCACTTACACACACACACACACTTTAACCCAATCCCCTCTTCTGCTCTCTCTTTAAACTCTGGCCTGGTCACCTTAGGGAAACATTTTTTTCCCTCTTAAAAGGCACTCTGTCTTGAAAAAAAGAAGAGCAATTACTTTAGCTCCCTGGAAACTTTAGGCAAAAGAAAACTACCCTGAAGCTATCAGTGTCATCAAATTCTAGAACACTTAAAAGTACACAGAAATCCTGTTCCGAATTTGATCAAAATTATTCTTCTATCCCTTTATCCTCTAAAATATCCAAAATAAACAACAGCTATTTTATATTCATTATTTCTTTTGCTTTGCTGAATTACTAGTGCTACGGTAATAACACCACTTTTTATTGCAAATGTACAATATTTCATTGCAAACATGCAGTCAAATTACTGATTAAACGTGGACTAGACGGGGGCTCTAATCACGCAGGTAAGACGACTTTCAAGCTTTTTAAGTTCTAAACAACCGACAATAAATGAAGTTTTAGAGCACAATCAGTATAACATGTTTACAAGTCAATTTGGGGAAAGTCTTCCATTTTAGATCTATTACAAGGCCCTTGATGATCTGCGATCATGAATGGATAGTAGTATACACCGTATGTATTCCACAGAGAATCCAGAAGTTGACATAAGCCACTACTTTTGAAAGCACAACTGGGTCTAACAGACAACATAATGAACTAATTTGAGTATCATTCCTTGTTCTTGACTAATTTCTAATAGAGAGCCCCTAGCCTCTAATACGAGTAATAGTCTTGACCCTGTTTCAACAGATGAATTCATGGTAGTGAGCTATTTAGGAATTCTCTGACAGAACCTAGTAAATAATTTCTGTTTTCTTCCCATTCCTTATGGTACAACCAAGCACCTTCACAGAGCAGGGTGCTTAACAGGGTTCAGAACATCCCAATTAACCTAGTTCAAGGATGGCAAATATACCACAACTTCCTCCTCGGTTAGAATTGAGGGGACCCAATAAATACCATCCCTCTTCCTTGCCCAAGTTCAGAACCAACTGAGAGGTAAGCCCAAACACTATTAATGATACAATGCTTGGGCTGAATGAAACCAGCTTGGGCATGAAAGGCAAATGGACTTATTACTGTTGCCTAAACTAAACTTCCCAGGCTTCAAGTCTCTCTGATTGTGGTCAGTGCCTGCCCTTCAGGCCTGCCAAATAGTGTGGGTAATAGAGCAAAACAGCATATTCTCCATGGGCAGACAGTTTCCAAAGAAACAGAAGGGACTGAAGAAAGCAGCACAAGAAGTGCCTCACCTGCCCGCTTTCTTCTCCCAAACTTTATAAATCTGACAGGTCACTCCCACCTTGCCCCCACTCACCAGGAACTAGGCAAGAAGGTGGCAAGAGACCAGCAGTTACTCCACTGCTGTGGTTCATAAACTTGAGCGTGTATCAGAATCACCTGGAGGGCCTGTTATATGCACATTACTGGGCCCACTTGAGTTTCTGATTCAGTGGGGCTGGGTGAGGCCTGAGAATGTGCATTTCTATCAAGTTCCCAGGTAATCAATCACTGCTCCAATGCAATGGTTCTCAACCTTGACAAGCAATGGAATCAAGAGAAAGGAGTGTTTCCTCCTATCACTCCTCAGTTTTTTCCTTCTTAACCCTTTGGGTTTAACCCCTAATTCTATAGTCTAGCAGACACGTGGCACTCCATCCAAGGGAAGGAGTCAGCAGTCTATCAGAATACTGTAGCTCCCGGTTCATAAGGCTTCTCCCCCAACACTGACCACTATTCTTTCATGGGACTGTTATCAACAGTGATGATTTCTGTCCCCAGAAAGCTATGTAACGGGTTATAACAAAAAGATAAAAACGCAAAGCCATACAACACGCAAGCACTCCCTATTCTATCTCCCATCCTAAATTAAGTCCAGCCACATTATCCAAAAGAGCTCATTAGAGATTCTTCAGTGAAACTGAATGACAACCTTAAGATATTCCAATAAAATGCCAATAATAAAAACATTTCAAATTCAAGTATAAATCTCTTATCATGAATTTTCCAGGTTGAAATTATAACTCCAAAATTAAATTCCCTGGATATTAAAGTTTAAAATCAAATTATCTTTCTTTTGTGTTTAAAGCCAAAAGAAATTAAAGTCCCAAATTCTATCCTCCCTGTTTCTTATCCTTCTGAGTCCATCTAGAGGAATATCCCTATCTCAGTAGAACTGTGGTTCCTTTAGCAACTGCAGCTGAATTCTCTTCCACTGGAATAGGACTAATTCTCTTGGGATCTGAAAGTTCACCTGCACTCGTATGTGCCTCACTTTTGAGGAGGTCAAAGAGAACACTAAAGATTATCAGAGTACCAGTCTCACATTCACTTGTTTCAGCAAACTCTTCAACCCTTTGCAGTTAGCAGATATCCCAGACAAGATTATATTCCCAGACCCTCACTTATTACTGCCAAAGACCACAGCAGAGAGTCAGTGATACCTGAGAGAGGGTTCTGTCCCAAGTAGAAATGGGACAGAACCCTTGTTTGCAGCTTTGCCACGATGCTGGTCATTCTATGTCTTTGTTGGAAGAACGTGACCTTTATGGCACCATACTTCACCATATTACGGGGAGGGGCTGGGAAGGCCATTGACGCATACTGTCTCAGCAATTAGAGGGTGGAATTTAAGACATGGCTCCCTTCCAACAAAGTTTAAAACCCTGCAATGGTGGCAGCTCCAGGGAGTAGGTCTTATTTTATGGTGCCTTTATTTCCAATCTAACATACTAAAAAACATCTTAATTTCCATTGTCCTTGGTTGGCATCCTGTGTTTCTGGCATCCCACTGCTGAAGCCAATAAGAGTTATGCCTAGTAACTTAGTATCCACTATCTCTTAGGAAGAGGGATTTTCAGTACTATGCCACAGCTGTTAAGTATAGGCAATGAAACAATTTGCATTGTTGCCTGGCTGCAAATCTACAATCCAAGACTTTAAAATAGAGCAAAAGAAGCTACATTTCATGTGTCCTAAAAACCATTCACGTGTGAGTTTCTCACTCTAAAATGATGAGCCAAGTAAACAAGCAGGGCTGGATCGGCCACACAGCTTCCGGTCCCATTGTATACTATTTTGAAAAATGAACAGGACTATAACCAGGGATAGAGAGGAATGTTTTATAATGATAATGTGATCACTTCATCAGGACAACATACTCATTTTAAACAGACATGATCATTTTAAATAATAACAGATTCAAAATTCATGAAACAAAAATTTATATAACCAAAAGAAGGGAAAAATCCACAATTGTAATTGAAGATTTCAACACATTTGTCCCAGTAATTGATAGAAAAGGTTCACAGAAAATTAATAAAGACACAAAAGTCAAACATTACCAGCCAGGTTGACCCAAATTGATACTGATAGACTACTTCACTCCAAAACAAGAGAAAACACATTCATTTTAAAACAGCAGAACACATGTTTTCAAATGTGGAATATTCATCAAACCTCATAAAATTAGTCTCAATAAATTCAAAAGTCTCAAATTCATGAGAGAATTAAATTAGCACACATATAGAATGAATTAGAAATCAATGAGACAAATATATCTAGAAAATTCCAACTTAAAAACACATTTTTTAAATAACACATGGGTTTAAAAAGACCCCACCAAAAAATTAATGTTTTTGAACTGAATGAAACTAAAAATACAACATATCAAAATTTTTGAGATGTACCTAAAGCAGTGTTTAGGGGGATCTTTGCAGCATTAAATGCTTTTAATATAAAAGAAAAAATAACTCAAATAAAATCTAAATTTACACCTTAAGAAACAAGAAAAAGAGGGCAATCCAAAGCAGAAAGGGAGGAAATAATACAGCTAACATTGGAAATCAGTAAAATAGGAAGTGAGCATACAGTTGAGAAAAGCAATGAAATCAAAAGCTGACGATAAAAGGTTGAGTAATGGTCCTCTGAAAATGTCCATGACCTAATCATTGGGACCTGGGAATACATTACCAGGTAAAAGGATTTTGCAGGTGTGATTAAAGAAATTGAGCCAGGGAGATTGGATTATCTGGGTGGGCCCAATGGAATCACAAGTATCCTTACTAGAGAGGACAGGAAATTCAGAATTAGAGGTGTGATAACAGAAGCAAGAAGTTAAAAGATGCAAGAAGGGGTCATAGGCCAAGGAATGCAAGGAGCCTCTAGAAATTGGAAAAGGCAAGAAAACAGGTGTTGCTCTCAGAACTTCCTGAAGGAACCAGCCCTGCCAGCCCCTTCACTTAAGCTCAGTAGGCCTGATTTTGAACTTCTGATTCCCAAACTGTCAGATAATAAATTTGTGTTGTTTTAATCTACATTTGTGGAAATTTATGACAGCAGCAATAGGAGACTAATGCAATAATCTTTTGAAAGATCAATAAAATAGATAAAACTCTATTCAGACCAAAAAAAACAAGAGAGAAAATACAAATTACCAATATTAGGAACCAAAAAGGGGCTCACTCCACGCATTAAAAGGACAATAAGTGAAAATAATGAACAACACGTGTCAATAACTTCTACGGCTTAAATGAACAAGCAATTTCTTTAAGACTCAAACTACCACAGTTTTGTCAAGAAGAAATAACCTAAAACGATCAATAAATAACCGATACCTATGGAAGGATTTTAATTTTTAATTGAAAAGCTTCAGTCACCAGCAAAGCTCGCTGACAATTCCCCAGAAATAAAAATAGAATCTGGGTAATGAAACAAGGACTAACCTTCTTTTTCCTTTGTGCGTCTTCTAGTTTCATTTGCTCACAGGGTGCTGCTTGCAGAGGCCGTACACCAGACACTTCAGACAAGAGGTCCTCCTGCATAAGGGCTGCGCGGGACCCCTCGGCACCACGGAACGTTGTGACTGGCACTTCGATTCTAGCTGGCGGCTAGGAGCCACGTGCAGATACGCTGCGTGCGCCTGCGTTCTGGGGCGCGAGCAGCACGCCTGCGCAGTCAAGGTGGCTGCGGCGAGGCACGTGCAGACACGGTGCGTGCGCCTGCGTTCTGGGGCGCGAGCAGCACGCCTGCGCAGTCTAGCTGGCTGCGGCGAGCCACGTGCAGAGACGGTGCGTGCGCCTGCGCTCTGGGGACGCGAGCAGCACGCCTGCGCAGTCTAGGTGGCTGCGGCGAGCCACGTGCAGAGACGGTGCGTGCGCCTGCGTTCTGGAGCCTGCGCAGCACATTTGCTCGGCACTGGCAAGAGCTCCGCCTCCTCCCCGCTGCCGGGATCCCTATAAAGCAGCCCCGCCCAGCGCCTCCACAAGGGAGCGTGTATCTCTGTTCCAAACGGGTGTGATCTCCTGACGAAGTGACCATATTATTATATAACATTCCTCTGTATCCCTGGTTATGGTCCTGTTCAGTTTTCAAAATAGTATACAATAGGACCAGAAGCTCTGTGGCCGATCCAGCCCTGCCTGTTTTACCTGGCTCATCATTAGAATGAGAAACACACACGTGAATGGTTTTTAGGACACATGAAATGTAGCTGCTTTTACTCTTTTAAAGTTTTGGATTGTAGATTTGCAGCCAGGCAACGACAACAAAAATTGTTTCATTCCCTATACTTTAAAGCTGGCATATGAAAACAGTTTCCTTACCCCTCTAACCAAAACCTTGCCTCAGCTCCTTGTGTTTACTGAAGCCAGTGCAGCTCTTGGATGTTTGTAAGACTGGCGCTTGCTGCCCTGCCTGTTTAAGAACAGCTGCTTGCCTGTGGACAAAGTTGCCATTAACTGCTAGGTCAAAATCCCACTGGACTACGGTTACTAAAATATAAAACCTTGAGCTGCCAGTCCAACCCTACCGGTCAAAAGACAATCACATAATCGTTAAAAAAAAAAAAAAAACAGACAAAACAGCCATGTGTCACAACAAAGTCCTACAAACCCCCAGGTAAATAAATAAAATTAAATAAATAAATAAATAAATAAATAAATAAATAAATAAACTTTAAAGATCACATTACCAGTGTTTATTTCACCTAAGGCTTAACACCACTTAATCAAAGCCTCATGTTTCTGGCTCCCCAAATTCAACTGCTTGTCTGCCTCTCAAGGTTCCTGGGTTGTGCTCCAAATGTTGGGGGAAAAGGATGCTATATGTTGGATTCCTTTAAACTCCATCACCCTCTTGGTCCAATGCCAATCATCATAATTGATCACACAGAACGTATATTAAGGCCTATTTTGCTGACCACGCAGTTCTCAGTATTTTTTTCTACACCATTCATCCGTCTGTAGTCAAGGTCCCTTGCTTCATTTCATGAAGCAGAGGTTTATAGTATACTGGAACGGTGACAAGGGTGGGACATGTCCCACACGGGACAGTTTGGGTGGAGGCTGGGCCACATCTAGGATCCCAGTGGTGGTCCCGCTGCGGGATGAGCCACAGGCAGTGAGCAGGGCTGCAGGCTGTGCTGTGTTCTGTGTCTTTCTATAGGGATCACTTTCATTTGTGGGGCCCCTCACCTCAGTCAGCTACTTCTTAATACAGCCTCTGGCTGCCTCCACAACTGTGCCCAGAATCACCTGATTTCTGTACCCTCTCCATCCAAATGACCCTCACACTCTCTCTGGGAGAGGAAGACATGGCCGTCAGCCTCACCCCCCATGTCTCACTAACCTTTGTGGTGCATATACCATGCTCTGCTCCCCTCCAGGCCTTTTCTTTTAATTCTTAAGAACCTAGTTTGGAAGCCAAACAAAAATGAATATTAACCATTTCTTTCTCTTTCCATCTGAATGTTCTAACTGGGCAAAGGGTCCAGGCATATAGCAAAGTACAGTGAGCACAGAGATTAATATTTCAGGATTCTAGGTCAGGACATGAGCTTGCCCACACTGCCCCCAAAGGTCTCACAATCCTTTTAAAATCCCATTCCATCAGAGTTGTTCCACATAAGGAAAACCTTCACTATCGAATCTAGTCAAATGACGGTGCTGGCGGTTAAGTCAAGAGGTCTTACAAATGAAGGTGCTACAGCTGGAAGAGGTTAAGCCACATGTCCAAGACTCACTGCCAGTTAGAAGTAGGGCTGGGATTCAGCTCCAGGCTGCAGAACCATCACCTGGGGTGACTCAGGATTAGTTGGCAGCCAGCTCAGAGCAAGATCTGGGCACAGGGCAGAGGTCAAAGCAGAGACGACGCTTCTTTCTAAAATGAAAGAGTCACAGGGGAAGATGGGAGAGGGAGGACAAGAGGAATGCGGGCCTGATTTTGCTCTGTGTGGGTGAGCGCACCACCCTTCTCCTAAAGCACCACGTCCCAGGAGGACCCTCTTTAGATGCCTTTTGATTGTTTCTCTTTCAAAGCTATGTTCCAAGACTAAGAATTTTCCCACCTGCCTTTATAAATAGGATATAAAAGTAATATAGAAAATTTAGGGCTGGGGTGAAATGCATATTCTAAGGAGGTGGAGCTGTGCATGGCAGACCCTGAGGCTGCAACAGGTACTAAAAGCCCATCATCGGTGTCATTCCCCTTCTGGGCTGTTGTCTAGTTAGTTGTAATAATATGTTTTCAAATCATCCACATCAGCAGAGTGCTGTTTTGATGGGACTCTGAGGAGAACTCCCAGATGGGTTTTAGAGATATAATGGGAAAAATTGCTGATGCTTGGGGGATTTTGAAATATTGGCCTTACACTTACAACCTCAGAGAAAATGGATGCTTGATGGGCTTTTCAAAGTTTGATGGAGGACAAGAGTGTGTTTTTTCCCCCAGCTGACTTTTTAGATTCAAAGCTCACATGCGCGGGATCATCCCAAGGGGATTTTAGCCATTCCTGCCAACTGTAACTATGGCTAGATCGTAACTGGTACCCTGAATGAGGTTCAAATTGAGCAGCAGCTTCAGCAAGAGTGGCTGTCCTGAAATGCTCTTTATCCCAATGAGGACAATCATAGTATAAAATTTAGATGGCACTTTTTAGTCGATTACACACCTTTTTAACATCTTAATCCTCACATCACTTAAGGAAACAGTCAGTGGAGAAACTACGGAAGGCTGTGCTCCCCAATGCCAGCTACTCAAAGAGTGATCCAGAAACTTGGTTCCCATCTGCAACAATATAAGTAAAGAAACTGAGGGCAAACTTTGGGAAATTTCAGAGCAATTTGACAGAATAATTTTATGTCTTATAATGAAAAGAGGTTTTACCTGTTTTTGTTTTTGTTTTTTTAATGCTGAGTTTCACAGCCCCAAGTGCGGTCAAGATTCAGTCGCTCTCCAGTTCCAGCAGAGCTGCCTCTCCCGCTGACCTCGGCTTGCATCCAGTCTTCCTTCTTGACACGCCAGCCCCACTGGTCCTCTTCATGTTTCTCGAGCACACGGAGGCTTCCACCTCGTGGCCTTTGAGCCCGCTGTTCCCTCTGCCTGGAATGTTCTTGCCCAGCTCTGTGCCTGGTTGGCCTCTTCTCATTCAATCCACTCCTGAGAAGCTTCCCTCACCAGTCGTACTAAAGCAGGTACCCGGGACCTCTCTTTACCCTTTCCCTGTTTTATTTTCTTCATAGCAGCCCTTACTATTATTACCTTATTTATTCATTATTTAACCATCTCTCTCTCCCATTATGATGTGAGAAATCTTGTCTTCCTTGTTCACTGCTGTGTCCCAAGCACCTACCACTGTGCCTGGCACATCAGAGACACTCCAGACATATTTAGCAGGTGAAGGAGAGGATGACAATGGATGAGATGCCCAGTGCTGCTTGATAAGGGGCCGCCACTCCACGCATCCGTGAGCGACCACACACTCACAGGGTTCCGGGGGCCTTGGAGAAGCACGTCAGTGTATCCCCCAGCATATCAGCCTTGCTAGGGGGACAGCATTTGGGCTCATAGTTGGAAAAAAGAATTGCATCTGTCACATACCAGCTGGTTTCCTAGATAGTGAGGCGAGTCACAGAGCTTTCTCGTTTTAGGTATAGCTATAGTTTCCTAACCCATTTCTCTCAGTAGTGTCCCCCTTTTATTTTTATTGAAGTGTAGTTGATTTACAATGTTGTGTTGGTTTCTGGTGTACAGCATAGTGATTCAGTTATACATATACGTATATTCCTTTTCATATTCTTTTCCTCATAGGTTATTATAAACTATCGAATATAGTTCCCTGTGCTATACAATAGGACCTTGTCCTTTATCTTATATATAGTAGTTTGTATCTGCGAACCCCAAACTCCTGATCTATCCCCACTTTCCCCTTTGGTAACCATAAGCTTGTTTTCTATGTCTGTGAGTCTGTTTCTGTTTTGTAAATAAGTTCATTTGTGTCATTTTTTTAGATTCCACATATAAGTGATCTCATACGATATTTGTCTTTCTCTGTGTGACTTACTTCCCTTAGTATGATAATCTCTAGGTCCATCTAAGTTGCTGTGAGTGGCATTATTTCATTCTTCGTTATTCCATTGAGTAGTATACCATTGTGTGTGTGTGTGTGTGTATGTGTACCAAACTTCTTTATCCAATCCCCTGTTGATGGATATTTAGGTTGCTTCTATGTCTTGGCTATTGCAAATAGTGCAGCTATGAACATGGGGGTGCATATATCTTTTCGAATTAGAGTTTTTGTCTTTTCCAGATATATGCCCAGGAGTGGGATCGCTGGATCATATGGTAAATCTGTTTTTAGTTTTTAAAAGAATCTCCATACTGTTTTCCATAGTGTCTGCACTAAATTACATTCACACCAATAGTGTAGGAGAGTTCCCTTTTCCCCATACCCTCTCCAGCATTTATCATTTGTGGACTTTTTAATGATAACAGTTCTGTCCCATGTGAGGTGATAACTCATTGTGGTTTTGCTTTGCACTGCTCTGATAATTAGTGATGTTGAACATCTTTTCATGTGCCTATTGGCCATCTCTATGTCTTCACTGGAGAAATGTCTGTTTAGGTCTTCTGCCTATTTTTTGACTGGGTTGCTTGTTTTAGTGTTATTGAGTTGTATGGGCTGTTGTATATTCTAAAAGTTAAGCCCTTGTCAGTTGCATCATTTACAAATATTTTCTCCCAGTCTGTAGGCTGCCTTTTAATTTTGTTTATGGTTTCCTTTGCTGTGCAAAAGCTTATAAATTTAATTAGGTCCCATTTGTTTGTTTTTGCTTTTATTTCTATTGCCTTGGGAGACTGGCCTAAGAAAACATTAGTATGGTTTATGTCAGAGAATGTTTTGCCTATGTTTTCTTCTAGGAGATTTATGGTGTCCTGTCTTACGTGTAGGTCTTTAAGCCATTCTAAGTTTATTTTTGTGTATGGTGTGAGGGAGTGTTCTAACTTCATTGATTTACATGCAGCTGTCCAGCTTTCCCAGCACCACTCGCCAAAGAGACTGTCTTTTCTCCATTGTATATTCTTGCCTCCTTTGTTGAAAATCAATTGACCGTAAGATTGTGAGTTTATTTCTGGGCTCTCAATTCTGTTCCATTGATCCATATGTCTGTTTTTGTGCCAATAAGTGGTGACCCATTTTTAATGACTGTCATTTCTCTCATTTTTCTTTGAAGTATTATTATTCACAGTCTGTGGCCTGTCCTGGTTTGCAGGAGTTGAAAAGTAGGTCTGGGAAAAGTTGAAGAGAACCTCCGACACAGCACAGGAAGGTCAGGTCCCTGTACTGGAGCTTCCCAAGATAATATGGTGGAATTTGTTAAGACTCCAGGTAATCACTATTCATGTGCTTCATCCACCAGAATCTTAGAACCTTCCCCAGGGGTCCTGTGGTCCAACTTTCAACCTAGTGCGACACCTTCCATGACACAGTAATAAACAATCGTCTGGCTTTTGCGTGAATATATTCAACAACATTGCAAGACAGACGGCCCATATTTTACCCCTGGGAAAACTTTTCTGAGGAGATTTTCCAATAACATTGATTCTTTCTTCTTCTTTTAAACTTTCTCTGTGGGCAGTTGGTAGATATTTTCCAGCTTGGGATGCAGGCCATATGGAGTGAAATATTTAGAAATGTTTAGAGCTATGTTGTCCCTTATGAAAACGAGATCGAGAATAACCTAAGAGAAAATCTAACACCATTGGCTTTTCCATTCATAAGCACATGCTGCTTGGCACTTCCCTGACATTCTGTGAGGTGAGGGAGCCTGGAGTTTAAATTCCATTTGCATGTTATCCCACTGTGATGGGAAATTATTTCTCCTTGGCCGACTCTTATCATGCAGATTGCTCTAAAATCAGATTACAGCTGTTCATTTTGATTGATTAGTTAGTTCTGCCTTAAAAAAATCACTTATATATTTTATCAGTGAAAATAAAGCTGAGGAAGCAAACATAACACTTTCTGGTAGGTTTCTGAGTGTTTTAACGAGAAACTGGGCAGACATAACCCCTATACACACGTGAGACAGAAACAAACTTTTAAAAAGCATGAGTAAATCTGTCAAATAACCCAAGGGGACCCAGAACTTAATTAAATGCAAGTTAGTCGATCTGTGCAGCATGGAGCACCCTTTAAATGCCAAGTTATTCATTAAATGGTAGGAGCTGCAGAGGATAGAGAATGAATAGAACTTGAACTTGAACATTAAAGGCGCCCAAAGAAGCAGCCTGCTTGTCTGCCCCCAACCAGGAAGATCATTTCGTGTGTACACTTCATGCTCTAGCCAAGTGTCGTGGGCTACTTACAAGGATAAGAGAAGTAGGGACGTAGCTTTAGGGAGATGTCATGTATATTCCAGGCCTTGGGGCCAGACATCCTGGTGTTTAAGTCCCAGCTCAGCACTTACTAGTTTCATGACCTTGGAAGCATTTTTTAACCTCTCTGTATTTATTTCCTCATCTGCCACATGGCAGTACTATTTTCCTTGTAAGGCTGTTGGGAAGATTAGAGATAACCTATGCAAAGCCCCTAGAACAGCGTGTAGCCCGCGGTAGCAAGCGCCAGCTGCGGGGTCTGGGTTTGGTTTCCCCCGTCCAGTTGCAGACACGTTTGCCGGGCAGTCAACTTTCATTAGTTCCTAAGTTTATCTTGCTGGAAGGTGACATTGGAGAATCTGCGCCAAGACAAGCTGCAGAAACCCTTTCCAGCCCTTCGTTCCTTAGCAAGGGCTGCGGCTCTGCGGAGGGGTTGATTCAGGGCAGGGGCTGAGACCACGCCGCGCAGACAGACGCCGCGGAGGAGGCGGGTGAGAGGCGGCGAGGGAAGAAAATCCGGGATAATGTGTTTAATTTGATCCGTTCCCTGGAGTCATTAAAATGCATCCTCCCCTGGACTCTGAAATTCTTGAGCTGAAATAATCAGTCCAACAGGCTTTTTGCTGAAGGTAGTGGAAGCCGACTTGATGGGTCCGAAATCTCAGGCCTGTTGAAATACTGCCCTCTTGTGTTGCGGGATGGGAGCAGCCTCTTTGGGAACCGGTTCAGCCTCCGAGCCTCTTACAGGCTATTATGCTTCCAAACTAAACCCCAAAGCAAAGACGACCTAAGTGATCCACCTAATGTGTGGGCTTAGAATGGGGGTGCTAGAAGCCCAAGCCCTTATTCGCTTGACAGAATTCTGAAGGAATTACGAACCTCTACAGCATCCTGTCTACAAGGGAGAAGAAAAATACTTGAGAGCACTGATAAACTCCAAACAGGAGCTCTCTGTTTCCCTCCCTCTCTGCTTCTGCTAAGAGACTAGAATTTGAATGTTCACATACCCAAAAAAGGTAAAATAATAATAATAATAAAATAAATTATTTAGAACAAGACCTGTTCTTGTAAACATTTAACGGTAGCTTTGATTAGTCATTATTTTATCCCCTTCTGTGTCTCAGGCTTTGTCCTAAGTCCCAGGGATGCAGCTAGTGCAGATAAACATGGTCCCTGCCCTCCTGAAAGGTACATCCACAAATCCTGGGCTTCAAGCTATTTGGGATTTTATCCACCCTGGAGGGCAGAGAATAGTAATGCTCCCAACGTCTAATAAACATTCCAAGAGAAAATAATCTACGATAGCTCAAGGCTCACTAGGAAATATTAGTGCCAATTCTCCCTAACTGAGCCAGAAACAGTTTTCTGAATACCTTGGAGAGCTCTTTTTTCCCTCGGATATCACTCATGAAATAGAATTCTCCTCCTTCAAATTCTGGAGTTTATCCACATTTTCAGCTAAAGGGACGGATTAGTCTTCCGGTAAGTAGAATAGGGAGCTACTTGGTTTGAGTCATGTTTGTCTTAATCTCCTAGAAATCATATTCCTTTGTCTTAAGAAATTAGCATCTGCAGGAGTCCTCTGCGGAAATGTGCGTGTTCCCGCACGTGGAGCCTCATTCCATATTAGTTATTAACGCTCACGGCGAGATTGATTTGTTAAATCCTTCCTAACCTGATGGCTAAAGCCAGGGAGGCTCAGAATAAGTACATTTTTAAAAATAACTTTTTCTGACTTTATAAATAATAAATGGATACAAACTACCATGTTCAGAACAGATAAACAACAAGGTCCTACTTTATAACACAGGGAACATATTCAATATCTTGTAATAACCTGTCACAGAAAAGAATCTGAAAAAGATATATATAAAACTGAATCACTATTCTGCACACCAGAAACTAACACGACATTGTAAAACAACTATACCTCAGTAAAAAATAAAAAATAAAAATAATAAATGCTCATTGTAGAAAACACGGGTAATAGAGAAAACTCTAAAGAAGAAAATTATTCCCACCATGAGAGAACTAATCTTAACATTTGATTCTTTTTTCCAGCTGTATAATTATAGATCTTGAGGTCTAGGCAAAATGATGCTCACCCCATCCCACCCCTTGCAGAAGTCCAAAGCCTGCCCCCAAATTTATGTAGATTGAGGAGGAGGGTACTGGGGGGGGCGGGGTTGTAATTAGGTTTATTTATTTATTTAATTATTTTTTTAATGGAGGTTCTGGGGATTGAACCCAGGACCTGGTGCATGCTAAGAACACACTCTACCAATAAGCTATACCCTTCCTCTGAGTTCACTTGTTCATTGTCAATTCTTAGTTCCAGACTTTACCTCCACAAATGCTACTTCTGCTCTTTACCAGGTCTGCCTCCTTCCCTCCAGCATACACACTCATGGATGTGCGCACACACACAAATACACACACACAACGCCACTCACAGCAAATATTTGTGCCCATGGCAAGCTGAAGATTAGGGAGGAGAAATACACACTGTGGCAAGCAGCTTCAAGCAGGACACCAGTCAGACCCTTCTTATGGTTCTCTGCCAGAGAATCTCCGCCAGCCACCGCTTGCCCAGCTGTCCTCAGCCTGGGAGTACCTCCCTTGCTCTCGGTCCTTGATCCTGGCCTCACACAAAGCAGTTCAGCCACTTCCTGCTGTTGCTCGAGCTCCAACCAGCTCTCCCACCTCGGGTCTTCCCTCTCACTCAAAGGCTTATACCAGGTTATTTTCTGAAACAAGGATAGTTTGCCCCTCAAGAGGACTGTTACTATTGGTAGATAAAATAATGAAATTTCCACCCCATTCCATTTTTTAGGGATATTGTATGGGTTGGGATTCTTTTAAAAATAAATGCTATTGGGAGCATTTCACCATGTCAGTAAAAATTACTTGAAAATGTATGTATCACATAATATTTCATCATCAGGATGAGCTAGTGTTCCAAGGACATGACATGAGAGGGGGCAGGCCTCAATGGGCACAGGAGGATGGGAGTTAGCGGGGAATGTGGAAAGGGGCAACACATTATAAAGAGGGGTAGAGACATAGCCAGCATCCTTGGGACATTCCATAATTTATCTTAGGCTCAGCTCTTAGGGCCAGCAATGTCCTCAGCACCCCTTTTGCTGAGACACTAGAAATGTAGAACATTCTTAATGAAGATAGCAACGCCAACAGTTAATATTTAAACATTGGTAACTGTGAGGTTGAAGCAACAGGTGGATAGAATACAACTTCTTGAAGGTGAGAGTGTATCCGTTATTATCTATGCTAATGTACCACATGGTACACACAGCTGGAAATCAACACGTTTAAGATAAAATTCTGGAAAAGGTGATGCTTACCTGGCTTTTTACAAATCCTGAGTATTAGAAACTTCACCTTGTGGAATCTAAAAAAGAAAAGAAAGAAAGAAAAGAGAACACTAATGAACTCATCTACAAAAGAAACAGACTCGCAGACATAGTAAACAATTTTATGGATACTGGGGAAAAAGGGGGTGGGAAGGGATAAATTTGGGAGTTTGAGAATTGCAAATGTTAACCACTATATATAAAAATAGATTAAAAAAACAAATTTCTTCTGTATAGCACAGGGAACTAAATTTGATATCTGTTATAACCTTTAATGAAAAAGAATATGAAAATGAATGTATGTATATATAGGCATGACTGGGACATTGTGCTGTACACCAGAAATTGACACATTGTAACTGACTATACTTCAGTTAAAAAAAAAAAGAAAAGAAAAGAAAAAGAAACTTCACCTTAGTTGAGTCCCTCCTGAATATGTATTTATATAACAGCACCAAGAGGGATTCTTTAACTCAAAACTTTATGAAGATAACAAAAGGATTTGATGGGAATATCTGGGTCTTTGCAAGAAATTAGACCCACATATAATTTTCTGTACAAACAGCAAGTCATTATAGCATTACCTGCAGATCAGTCAGTCCCGTGTTTCGACTCTCGTTTGTTGTTCTTATTCTCAAATTCCACCTAATCCCAGATTCTACTTTGCTCTCCTGACATTTCCTGGAGCTTTCTCTCTTACAGAACTCTCTAATTTTGAGTCCCAATTCCTAGTAACCCTGTTAGATGACTGGAGGCAGCACCTCGCAGTGGAAAGAGCACATCCCAACACTTCCATCAAAGAGCTAGGGTATCCTAGGCAACTCTCAACTATTGCAGTTTTCTCATTTACACAATACTCGAAAGTGGGTTTGGGAGACAAGAGAAAAACCTTCTTCAGCATCAATTCTAATCATTTCTAAATCTGATTTGAGTAAAGGAGTAAATAGATAACTACAAAAGATTATTGTTTAACCCCAATAAAAATATCTCCTTAGCATCTACCTTAAGCAATTCTGGGTTGCAACAGAAAAGAGGAGTTTCAATGTTCATTGGTGGGCAGGTAAACAGGTTAAAAGTTAGCAAAAATATACCACTGAATGACTGACCACAACTGGTTCATTGAAAATAAATTTCCACAGCCACTGTGGAAAACAGTATGGAGATTCCTCAAAAGACTAGGAATAGACTTACCATATTACCCAGGAATCCCGCTCCTGGGCATATATCCAGAAGGAACCCTACTTCAAAAAGACACCCGCACCCCAATGTTCATAGCAGCACTATTTACAATAGCCAAGACATGGAGACAGCCTAAATGTCCATCAACAGATGACTGAATAAAGAAGATGTGGTATATTTATACAATGGAATACTATTCAGCCATAAAAAAGACAACATAATGCCATTTGCAGCAATATGGATGTCCCTGGAGAATGTCATTCTAAGTGAAGTAAGCCAGAAAGAGAAAGAAAAATACCATATGAGATCACTCATATGTGGACTCTTAAAAAGAAAAGAACATAAATACAAAACAGAAAGAGACTCATAGACATAGAATACAAACTTGTGGTTGCCAAGTGGGGAGGGCAGGAAGGGATAGACTGAGAGTTCAAAATTTGTAGATACTGACAGGCATATGTAGAATAGATAAACAAGATTATACTGTATAGCACAGGGAAATATATACAAGATCTTATGGTAGCTCACAGCGAAAAAAAACGTGACAATGAATATATGCATGTTCATGTATAACTGAAAAATTGTGCTCTACACTGGAAATTGACACAACATTGTAAAATGACTATAACTCAATTTAAAAAATGTTTAAAAAAGAAAGAAAGAAAATAAGCAATCTAAGGGATGTATTCTAAGTTCCTTCAGTAATGTGATAGTTCACTGAATGTTACTGTGGTTGTGGAGGTGAGTCTACTACAAGCAGTGACCAAGGGACCTGCATTCTTTCCACTTGTAGTCATATAGTAGTCATACCTTCTGCAACATGTGCCCATGGAAGAGGAAGTATGAGTGGAGAGAGCAGAGAATCACACAGGTGGTTTTATGCTCAACCTGGAGGTGGAGCACATCACCGCTTCCCGCATCTTATTGGCCAGAATGCTGTCACGTAGTCTGAACTGACCTGTGAGAATCTGGGAAATGTAGCCTTTCTCTGTGCCTAGGAAAAAGAAACTGGTGAACAACTGACAAGACTACTTACAAATGAGCTGTTCCTTGTTTCCACCTTAACACCATCTGTTGTTGTGGGCCATTTAAAGAGCTGTTCATTGTATAACCAATTGGATTCCATAATCCAGATCTCTCCTCGACAGCTAAAATAGCCAGAACGTGGTATATGGAAGCACAAAGACACACACATCCTCTCTCTCATTCTCTCGCTCCCTCTCTGTCTCATTGCTAGCAGCAAACGTGCTAACAGCATAGTTGATTTGGTATTAATTATTAATATTAACAATGGATCCTCATAATAGCATAGCTCTATGTCAGACACTGGGCTGTGGGCATTATCTCAATTGATCTTCACAAAATCATGTGAGGCAGTCATTAATTACTAGTTTCATTTTTACAACTGAGGAAATGAGACTCGAGGTGATCTGCTCAAGGTCATACAACGATCAAGTGGCAGGGCTGGGACTCCCATCCGAGTCCATCTGGCCCTCAAACCAGTGCTCTTCACAGCTGTGCTGGCCCGACCTCCCGTTCCTAAAGACACCGCCAGAGTGAGGAGGAAGAAAAGCCCGTGAGGAAGGAACTTCGGGCTTTTCTGATCTTACTGCCGCCGTGGTTCTAAGTGTCACTCTCTGACCCTCCCGACAGTTTTGCAGATGAAACCCAGACTGAAGCCCTCGGTGGCCCCGCTTTACAGATGATGCCCTCACTGCTCTGCTCAGCCTCAGAGCTCACCCCATCATCCACCCTGGCCTGTGGAATGACCCCCACATGGAGCATGGCTGTTAAACTCAACCGGGGCCACCCTTGCTCACACTTGGTATACGACCACATGAGGTCTTTAAATGCTCTCATGTGACACTTTCTCTCTCCACCTTGAAGGTAAACTTGAGACCAAAGGCATGCATTTCCATCAGCACCTAGCACAGTACAAGGCACAGCAGAGGCATCTAAGGAACACGTGCCGATATGGGCTGGGCAGCCCTGAGGTCATTTCTGTACCTCAGTTCCCTCCTCCGTAATGTGAAGGGCTTTGGTGGGATAAGATGTAAAGGCTCACCCAGCCCTCAAGTGTACACTATCACTGGGCCTTGCTCTTCAAGGGTGCCCTGTCCAAAAGCTTGGTAAACTTTTCCTGCCAAGCCAAAGTCACCGAATGGTCACGGGGCGGGTATAGTCACACACTCACTAGCTAACATTTCCAGGTGCATGTGACTATAACTGAGTTTCCATAAAGAAAATTGCATTTTAAAGTGACAAGAAGCCATTATTATAAAATGACTAATAATGCAGCAAAGAGCCATAACGTGATTCTTGCCCAAGTCATTAATCAATTGATGTACTTTAGAGAGGAGCTTCCTTCTGCATGTCGCTAGTCATTTATTCAAATCAAGTAAATATTGTCCACATTGTCCACTGAGAGGTACAGGGTGATTTATTAAGGAATTGAGCAGATCACATTTGGAGGAATTGCACAATGAAGGATTCTCTCAATAAGGTGTTTTCAAGTTGTCAGGTGGGCTCTACCTGCTGTGCCATGTATTCGTGCATCTTGGGGCCTCTTAGGGTTCTGTCCAGTGGCCTGATGCAGTGAGGTTCAAGGCAACCTCTCTTGGCTCATGGGTCAGTCGCTCTCACACCTGGGGACAACAACATTCAAGAGGCAATAGCTTGGCGACAAAGACCCTAATACCCATTTGTACTTCTTAAGTCAATGGCTTGCCTCCCTTTCTGGTTTATTAAATAATTAGTTACTTTGCAGAATCAAAAGCCACACACGTAGGTGGCTTTCGTTGGAACGTGGGGGTGTCCGAGCAGGACGTGCCACTTCAGCCTTGTCCTACGGCTGCCATCACTACCACAAGGAGGGGCCGGACAGAGACAGGGTAGTTCTGGGGCCTCCAGCCAGGGACCTTTCACCACTTAGAGGGAAATGCTCAGAACAACGCAAATGTGAGGCTACTGGAAAACTAGATGATGACCCACTTTATCGCTAGCCAGAATAATAATAATAATAGCTGGAGGTCAGAGCAATCGATGGGTGCCAAATCAGGACAAAATTTAGACCAGGTTATACCCACCCAATTGCAAAACATCTAGTACATGTGGGTAATATTTTTAAAGTACATCCTTTAACTTCAAGTAAGCATTTGATTTTTTTTTTCCTTTCATATGGGCTGTTACAACATCCTAGAAACAATGCCTGGGACTTCTCTCAGGAGTTTCATGATCTGATTTTGCAAACTGGCTTCCAATCCATACACACACACACACACACACACACACTCAGAGACACACACGCTGGCATACACTTAGAAAGCTTCTTCCCTTTGTGCTGTGTCATCCAAACACCTACATGGTGCCCTGGGCCCCTAGAAGGAGTATTTCCAAGGCCTCTACAAGTGTGGAAGAATGTATCTCTGTCCTTTTGAAGAAATAATGGCACTAGAAGGGAGGGTCCACCCTTTCTTCTTGTTACAATTTAATATCGCTCTCGGATGAAAAATAAATGACTTTAGCAGTGGATTAATTGGTGACGGAATGCTTCGTATAAATGTTTCCTTTTACAATCCATGCTTCCTGCTGACATTCACCGAGACTCCCTGAGTGTGTGTCACCCCAACTTTACCTCCTAAAGGTCCCCTGATCTGCCCGTTTCTCTCCATCTTCATTCTTCCACCGTCAGGAATAGTAATCGTGTCCTAACCATCTCCCCACCTCTGCACTTGCCGCGCCCCCTCACAGCAGCCACGGTGAGCTTGATCAGCCCAGGTCTTCCCTGCGGTTGACTACTGGCGCTCTTGACCCAGTGGAATCATTACTATGAACCAAAGTCGCGTCTCTGCCTGTACGTCTTCAGCCTCGTCTCTCTCTACTCCCCGTGTTTCTTACTCAAGAAACCAGGTTCTTTCAGGCCCTTGTCCGTGCCAGCCTCCTCCCTCCCCTCCGCCTTTGCCCATGCTGTTCTCTTGGTCTGCCTGCCCTCCCACCCCCAGCCCACCCCTGTCTTGCCGCTACTCCCTCTTCAGACTTCCCATTTAAGTGCTACTTCCCTGGGGAAGCCTTTCCTCATTCCCCAGACTGAGTCAGGACGCCTGCTTTATTTTCTTATTGTACACTGTCCTTTTCCTTCATAGCCTTTCTCAGCTGCAGTGAAGGATTGTGTGCTTGTGAGCTTCACAGTGGGCTCGTCAGCACAGCAGAACAGCCCAGGGCCTGCGTGCCCGAGTCAGACTGCACCACTCAGATCTGAGCACTGCCCTTTCCTAACGTCCTGGGTGAATCCCATCGCTTGTCTATGCTTCTGTTTCTTCATCTGCCAAATAGCATGAATTAACAGCATCTATTTCACAGGGTCACTTGGGACATGAGATGTGGTAACAAGTAGCCTGTGCCTGGCATATAGAAAGCACTCAACACATATTAGGAAGAAAACCTTGGTAAGCTCCAAATACTTGTTTGCTGAAAGAACAAGTGCTTTTCATAGAAAATGGGGATAAGAGCTTTTGTCCTGCCACCACTCGAGGTGGACTGAAGATGAAATAAATTGCTGATTGTGAAAAGGCTCTATCACACGTGGAGTCCTGCCAGACTTAAGCCTATGTGGCGTGACCAAAATATCTCAGTTATCTGATTTAAAAAACAAAAAACAAAAGCAAAACAAGAGCAAGGTTGAAGCAGAGCCGGCTGTTCCATTGTCTCCTGTTGTGAAGAAGTTTTCCCAGAAGAGCAAAGGCCACACCACCCTCATTCCCACCAAGAGAGGCGTCACGGGAAACACAAAACGCCTTCCAGGATGTGCAGAGAAAGCAAGAACAAGGAAGCTTCCCTAGGCTCTCCTTGGACTGGGTAAACACAGTCTTTCCAAATTCAGGGGCTGACAGTCTAGCACTTTACCCCTGGGGAAGATATTAGCCCTCAGCAAATGAATGGACCTTGAAGTTTTCCTTCAGGGGAACAGGTCCTATTTAAATCTCTGCAACAGCTGGATGCTCCCATACAGCAACAGCAGGAGCAGTAAAAGTCACTGCGATGAGTGACAGAGGCCCCTAATTAATCAAGCTACTCCTCAGCCCGTCCACAACCAATGCATTTTCTCTAATTTAGTTCAGTGACACATGGAAGCATATATTCCTGCTATGAATAGAGTTCTGGAGGTTTATGGGTTCTGAGGGCTGGCAGGCATCTTAAGGCTATTGAACCCAAAAGTCTGTTCCATGCACATCCATAATTCTCTCTTCAATATGTCGCTAAGCTGAGGGTCCCAGCCTTCCTGGATGGGGTCCCTTAGCATAAGGATGGGCAGACCTCAAGCCGAGCTCCTGGTGGATCTGCCCAGTGGGGCTTTGAGACAAGGGAGGAGAGCCTATGCACAGCAATGACATGGCCAAGGTGGTTGGAACAAAGGAAGGACACTGGGGGAAAAGGCGAATTTAGATGAAGATTTTAATGCATTAAATCTTAAGAGATTTCTGGGACTAGAACTCAGAGTATCAATGACCAGGGGCCAGGCACAAACAGACTGGACTGGAGGAATAGGCAGAAGCCTGATTAGAATGGGGCACTGGGTGCCTCTGAGCATCCTCCTGTGAAGCAAACACCAGTGGGCTACTGGCTGTCACTTGAAGCTTCCCCTTCCAAGCAGTGCTATCAGAGTTTGCTGCCTTGGGGTGGCGGGTGGGGGGCACCGTTTGTAAAAAAGCAAACACATTGGCCCTCGTGCATTATTCATAGGAATGTACAGTGGTGGAACTGCTGTGGGAAACTATTTGGCAGTTCCTTAAAAAGTTAAATATAGAATAACCATACAACCCAGTATTCCATTTACCCAGAGGAACTGAAAGCAAGGACTGGAACAGGTACTTGTACATCAATGTTCACAGCAGCGTTATTCACAATAACCAAAAGGTAGGAACAACTCAAGTGTCCATCAACAGATGAATGCATAAACAAAATGTGATGTGTCCATACAATGGAATATCATTCAACCATAAAAAGGAATGGCAACTCTGGTACATGCTATAAAATACATGAACCTTGAAAACATGATGCTAAATGAAAGACTCTACACCCAAAAGGATAAATATCATATAATTCCACTTACATGAAATATCTAGAATAGGCAAATCCATAGTGACAGAAAGTAGATTACAGGTTACCAGGGGCTAAGGGAGGGAGAAATAGGGAGTCATTTTTTTAATTACTAAGAGATTCTCTTTGGGGTGATTCTTAAAGTTTTGGAAATAGATAGTGGTGATGGTTGCGCAAAATTGTGAGTGTAATGAATGCTGTTTCCATTGTACACTTAAAAATTGTTGAGATGGAAAATTTTGTTACGTATATTTTTACTGTTTAAGAATAACATAATACACCAGAAAAAACTGAACTGTACACTTTACACAGGCATATTGTTTAGATGAATTATATCTCAGTAAAGCAGTGTTTTAAAAAAAGGAAAAGCACTGTAGCGGCGCTGGGTCTATGCAGCTTTGCTGTGGGACATGGTAAGAGGGTCAAACCCAAGCAAGAGGCTGGCTATTTCCCACTCCATTCATGACGGGACGTGGCAGCAAGGGCCTGGAAGCAGGGCAGGTGGCCCCAGGGGTCTGTGTGTTAACCTGGGGAAGCGCCTGGACAGAGGCTTGGAGTCAATGAAGCACAGAGGGTGCCCGGAGGAGTGAGAAGCAGTTCACACTTCACACCAAGCAGCCTGTGTTGCTTCCAATTTTTTTTTCTTTCTTTTTTAAAATTATTTTTTATTGAAGTGTAGTCAATTTATCATATTAGTTTCAGATGTACAGCAAAGCAATTCAGTTATACATATACCTACATACATATGTATATTTTCAGTTTCTTTTCTATTACAGTTCATTACAAGAAACTGAATATAGTTCCCTTGCTATAAAGTAGATCTTTGTTATTTATTTAGTTTACATATAATAATGTATCTGTTAATGCCAAATTCCTAATCTATAGCACCTCCTCTTTTCCCCACTGGTAACCACAGTTTGTTTTCTATGCCCATGAGTCTATTTCTCCAAGACTGATTCTTAAGAGAAGTGTGACCCCCTCTACCACTCCCACCCGCTGAGGCCCTTTAAGATAGCAGTTGTGGGTGGAACTTGAAAGAGGGCAGAGAGACAGATGTTTCTACTTCCCATGGGTGAGAGCTAGCAAGCTGGCTAAACCTATTGATGTGGCCACGGTCACACCCGACATCCTGTGTACTCCATGTGGTCAGTCCAGGAATACTTGGCACACAAGCGAAGTCAGGAATGAATACAGTGATTTAGATAACTTAAAAAGTAAGAAAGGCGATTTTGCTGAATTATCTGAAGTTCCTATTTTTGTCCATTTCTAGTGTAAGTGGGTACACTAAAGAGTGCAAGGAAATGGGGAAAATAAGCTGATTTTTATCAATGTGGAAAGATACCTGGATGGGCTGAAAGATAGACCCTTATCAGTCTGCCTGTGAACTTATAACCTCTATCAGCATTTGTAAAGAATGAATCTGTACATTCCTGATTCCAGGAGAAGGACACAAAATTATTGAGGTAAGAGAGATGTTGTTAAAACAGATCTCTGCATTCTCAATGTTGGCCATGCTTCCTCAATCTAATTTCCATGTTAAAGTAAGAACCAATGGACAGACTGTCATTACAACTCTGAAGGACCCACCTGTCTACTGCTGTAATGCACTGGAATTGATGTTTTTGGATTTCCATAAAAATAGAAGCGAGACATGTGGTGCAGCCAAAGGCCTACGTACTATGGGGAAACTGATTTTTTGGGATGCATTTTTTTGTTTTTAATTTATTTGGAAATTAATTTATTTGGAATTAAATTTGTAGTTAATTTATTTGGAAATTAACTGGAAATTTGGAAAAGATGATACATTCAATGAAACATGGGGATATAGAAGAAAGTCTCCCTCTCTGCACCCTTCCTTAGAAGCACCATTGCTGCCAATTCCTTCCAGAGACTCAGTCTGACTGTCAATAATGCCAAAAGTTTCTCTGCACTTGGGATGGGTCAACAGTCCTTAGACAGTCCCACCACTTTTCAGATGGATATTTTGTCCAAAAACACAAATATGTGTATTTGTAAACACGTAAACACACACAGGTTAGTCAAAAGTCTCTAACAGATTGGAAGAAAAACATAGCAATGGATTTATCCCTGCCTATAAATAGAAAAAACATCTCAAAAGTTTATGCAACTCAAAACACTTAAATAAGTCATTAGTGATTGGAAGGATTTTTCTGGCTGTGTTTCATTTTGAAAAAGTGGAGCTGTCCAATGGAAGTAAACGCACTTCTGTAGTGACTTCGACCCTGCATTCTATGCATGTGTGTAGAAATAGCCACCCAAAATAGCCATATGTCTGAAACCATCTTTCTCCTGGTCCATTACTCTGCAGGGGTAATTTGAGTAGGCATTGATGATGATAAACACCACAGTTTAGAAGGTGTTAAACCAAGCTTATCAGAGCTCACATCGAGAAACAAATTAGGCAAACTGAAGTAATTTGAGCTAATGAAGTTTGATTCCAAACATCCAGATCAATTAAGCTTCAAGGGCTCGCTTGAGTTCTGCTCTGTAAGGCAGTGAGGAGCTGCTGCCTAGGGGATGAGGCTGGGAGTACTGCCTGAGAAGGTCTGAAAATCAAGGGGACAGACCATTCGGTGCTTCACAGATACAGTTCTCAGGTCTGTTTGAGGAGCACATCCTATTGAAACAAAGGGAAAGTGGCTGATGTGTCCACGTGGACCCTGCTCGTGGAGTCTTACAGGAGGCTAGGAAGAACAAGACTTAAGATATGCAGGGGTCAAATGTTTGGTAATGTTTCTAACGAGCTTGTTGTACCTGGGCAGACAAATTGAAAGCACAGGCCCTGGTAACATGAGCAAGAGATGGGCTCAAAGAGAATTTGCCCGTTTCAATGGATGGAAAGTAAAACAGAGAGCTCCAAAATTCCAGGCTCTCAGGGTTGAACTATGAAAGTGTGCTCACATCCCACCTGTAAAAGATAAAACCGAAAGGCGCTTTGGAATAGAAAGACTGTTTAACACAACCTCTCAGGGCAAAGACCAAACCAAGGGTCTTGCTGACAGACCTATGTTAAGACTTCTGATGGGATTAAGATGGCTCCTGGTAATTCTTTCCCATTGGGGAAAATGGTTCCAGGAAAAGAGATCAAGGGTATGTTCCCATGATGGGGGAGGGTATAGCTCAGTGGTAGGGCACGTGCTTAGCATACACAAGGTCCTGGGTTCAATCCCCAATACCTCCCATTAAAAAAGTAAATAAATAAACCTAATTACCTCCCCCAACCTCCCAAAAAAGAGTATGTTCCCATGGAAGCATGGTATGCTCAAAATCCCTGTAATCAAGTTTGGAGAGAGAGGTATGTCTTGGAAAAAATAGTGGCTGTGTTTTATTGGAACATGGATCCCACCAGAATCAAACAGATTAAAACAAACAGCATGATAAAGTGTTTGAGAGAGTTACGCTGTGGGCAGTGCTGCCAGCCTGTGACTATTTGAAATGTAAAACAACCCTTAGGCTAAAGTTTCTGTGGGCAAGAACGTGATGAATTCAGGAGGGAAGTAAATACATGTGATCAAGGATGGATCACGGTGGACGGAATTATTGTTCTCAATTATGTGCTCCTGCCTCTAATAGGATGATTTATCCTTACTCAGTTTTGATCACATGAGTTACCTATGCACCTTTGTAGGGAAAATATGTCCCTGTATATGGATACCAGTATGATTTGGTCAGTGAAATAAGAGGGCATGGGCACGTCTGAGGAAAAGCTGTGTAAGTGTAATTTCATGGTTTCTGTTGTACTCTCTGGCTCTGTCCTCCACCGTAAGAACAACACAGTCCAGAAAAGGGCTTCTTCGTCTAGAATTAGAAGTCACACTGAGTCCAGGCAAGTTAAGCAGAGCCACAGTCGACCCACAGCCTTCATGTAGCATTAACTATAAATACATGTTTATTGTAAAGTATTGAGATGTTGGAGTTATCTGCTACTGCAGAAAGAGTTGATAATACAGAGTCATCAACGTATACGTAACATATTTAAGACCACAGAACTCAATAACCTCACTTAGGGAGTAAGCATAAAGAAAAAGACTGGGCCCTGGGAAGAGGAGAGCCCAGGAAAACCGAATGAGAAGCCAAGGACAAAGATATCAGAGGAAAGTCACAAGAGAACTATCCTAGAGGTCAAGTTAAAAAAAAAGTAAAAAAAAAAAAAGTGCTTTATGAAAAAGGACGAAGTCCATGATGTCAAATACACCCGAGGGTATAAGAAAGACAAAAACACAGAAAAATGACGTTAAATTTAGCAAGAGGGAGAACATTGATGACTTTGACAAAGATGACCTCAGTGAACTGTGGGGAAAATTGGCAAGAAATAGAGATAATATGAGATGAGAATGGGGGGGGCAATAAGTATGAGGGACATTTTTAAAATAAATTTTCTATAAATGGAAGCAGATATGTGAAGAGGAGCGAGTTGAGAGGTTTAGGAAATTGTTTTATTTTGTTTTCCAGATGAGAAAATGTTCGCATGTTGATGGGGAGGATCCAATAGAAAGCCATCTTTTATTTCAAGGTAATATGAGAAACTAATGATGCTCACACGAGTGATAAACATTGCCAGATTTTATATTGATATTATTTGACCATACCATTTCCAGGAACCCAAAGAAAAATACGAAGATCCTGCAATGCCAGTTATCCTTGTCCCCCCAGTTCCCTGAGGCTCCTTAGGGAGCCACAGACAAGGAAAAACAAATAATTTAAAAGATTGTTCGAGTGCCCAATACTTCCCACTCAAAGTCCTAACAACAGTTGGCTAAGACCTTATAGCTCAGGCCTCTCCTTCAAGTCCTGAATCTAATTCTTGGGATCTGAATCCCTCTAGAAAACTTCAGGAAGAAAGTCAATGTAAGAGCATGGTCAGAAACCAAGTGGTCTAGCATCCCCTTACACAACCCCACAGAGTGGGAGAGAGAGCAGGGAGAAAGGGCTATGTTTGCCCTTCTTATGTTACAGCGCCCCATCCCTTACCTATTAAGGCCCAGCCGGAGTCTTGACTTCCAATAATTCACAGTAGTGACTCTTCCTCCTTAAAGGGGCAGTCCACAAGGGTGTGGGCAGAGCTGGCCACGTCATGGCAAGTTTTCTTCGCCCTGTGTAGGTGACTGTACCGTTCTCTGTGGGCAGCTCATTCATATTAAACTGGGAACCTCTGCAGACCACGTCTTAATCTAAAGACATGGCCTTCAGAGTGGAAATTTCAGACATCAAGGCACAGGGCTGGCAGAAAGACTTGGGCTAATGCTTTGAACCCCTCCAACTCCCCTCACGGTAAAGCTGGTTCATGCGAAGTTCTGTCTCCTTTGGGACCCTGACTCATGCATCGCATAAAGGTTCTTCACTCTAAACCTCCAGGAAGTTCCCTTATGATGTTTGCTCTGTCCTTCCCAGGATGCTCAAATCAGCCTTCTCTTTTCAAACAGCCCATAATTATTGAATCACTTCATTTTTATTGTAAAGAAAGAATAATTGCACCAGAATCCAGTGACCACGCTTTTTGGGCAGCTCAAAGGGAATTTCATAATTCAGAATTAATTAGGCAATAAGAGAGAACAGGAGGCATATTTTAGTGTTTTAATTCATGCCAAGTTCAAACTCATTCCATCTCTGTTGCCCAGTGTGAATAATTATGCCATTAATCCAAAGCGGGAGGAGAGCTGTTGTGACTGCAACACATTTCTAAGCAAATAAAGAAAAATGTCACTTCTACCCTTCAACTAATGCTCTGAACAGAGCTACATTATAATAATACTTTTATTTATTTATAGGGCATACATTCCCTAGAGCTCAATAAACTCTAGTATAAGCAAAATGCTAGTGAAAGAGGAAAAACAGAACTTTTCTAGCTAATTCTGAAACATTAGACAGGAAAAATGACTAAGGAGAGAGCCTGAAAATTTAAGGAGAGCTTGGAAAAGAGCTAAAAAGAAGAGGCCGTCAAGTGGCTTTTTCACTTCCCTCTTCCCTTCTGTTGCACACTCTCCCCACGGTGACTCAGGGATAGCAGTCTGGAGGAGAAGTTTCATGCACACTTAATCAGCTCTGAACATGACCCCTGACTCCAGTCATCCTTTGCTGTCAAGGCGATGCAGGTCAGCCTGCCCCCTTCCGCACTTCCAGAGACACTTCTGGTCACGTGCGGTTTATTGAGCACAGAAGTAATAGGGGATCAGTGGTTCCCCACCCATACCCTCCTAAGAGGGATCAGAAATGCACAGAGTGGCCTGTGTGGGCCATTCCAGCTTCACAGTGTTGAAGAGGATACTGGGGATGGACAGGGGCCGATACTGCAGGAGGGAGGTTCACATGTCCCCTGAGACCAGAAGGGACCCAATGCAGGCAGGGTCCCTGGATGCCAAGGAGACACAGAGGTAACAGGGAGCAGTCCACTCTGTCCTGACACTGGCCCTTCTGCATAGCCGTGGTGTTGCTTGGCATACACACAAAGCTGCCCGCTCCTGCCCACTGGAGCAGACAGGGGACCCTACAGCCACAAAGGCAGAGAAGATGAGCTGGGAGATAGGAAAAGACCTTCTTCTCAATGACCCTTCAACCTAGCACAGTGTCCCAAACACATCAGGAGCTCTATCAGTGTTGCACTGCAAGAAGTGAAAAGCTCCAAGTCTGCCTCTCATTCTTTTTTCATTTGACTTAGTAAAGGAAAACTCTTTCTCTAATCACAGCACTTCTGACACCAAATGTGTAAGTTTTTCACACAAAGTAATTCTTCAACTTTGTGGATTTCAGCTAGGTGTCCTACAATTGAATTCATTCTGACATTAACAACCCAGGGTTAGTGAGATCCCACGAGTAAGGGCTCAGTCCCACAAGACTGTCCCCCCAACTTCAACATCCAGTCACTAGTGGGTCCCCAGGTAACCCACATTTCTGTCTGATTTGGCTACAAACCAGGGGTTTCCATGGCCCCCTCCTCAGGTTCATAATTTGCTATGACAGCTCACAGAACCCAGGGAAACACTTCACTTACTATTACCATTTTATTCCAAAGGATATTACAAAGGATACAAATAAAGTAAAGGAGGGAATGAAATCTGAACATGCGCTGTTCCAGAAAGAGGAAGGAGCAGGGGCACAGGCTTAAGGAACAGCAAGAAGGCCAGGGTAGCAGGAAGGGAGTGAGCGGTGGGGAGGATGGAGGAGGACAAGGTCAGAGAGTGGGCCATGGGAGGACTTCTGAGTTTAATTCGAAAGGAGATGGGAGAGTTTTGGAGAATTTTGAACAGAGGCATGCTATGATCCGACCTGGAGTTTTGCAAGATCGCTCTGGTTGTTTTGAGAGGAAGATGGTGGGGTGGCAGTGGGAGATAGGGGGAGAAAAAGAAGACAGACCATTTAGGACGTTACTGTTGTCATCAGGAGGGAGACAATGGTGGCTTGGACAAAGCAGCTGTGTCAATGGTAAGAAGTAGTTCTATTTGGAATATGTTTTGAAGGTGGACCTAACAGGAATTACCAATGAATTAAAAGTAGGATGCAAGAAAGAGAGGGATCAAGAATGATTCCTAGGCTCTGGACCAGTGCAACTAAGAGGATGGCAGTGCCGAAGCGGGAAGAGTGGAGGGAGGAATAGGTTTGGGAGGGAGAGGATGAATCAAAGTTCTGTTCCCCGCACAGTTCCATGCACTATGCATATTGGACATATATGGAGAGCTTGAGGAAGGTCAGAGCTAGAGACAGTGTCTCCAGCTATTTTGGGCTAAAATAAGATGAAACATTTGCACACGTAGGGATGTCTATAGCGCTATGTGAGGACAAATAATGACTAGACGCTTCCTCTCAGTTGCTCTATCAAATGTGTTTATTAATATTTTAGCAACAAAAACTCCCTCCCATGTCCTAATTGACCTTCCAGTTAATAAATTGGATAATCGAAGTTTTAAGAACGTGTATTTCTCTTGAAACGCAGTCATACTATTATTAGTAAAACTTGCAGTGTTTTCTTTTCCCTGAATTGCTCCCTCTTGTGGGAGAAAAAAAAATGCTCGGGACTAGACAGTGAAAGAACTCAGTCTGGACACGAGAGGGCGCCATGCAGACAGTCGGGGAGCGCAGGGACTGAAGACGTGGCGATCGCGAGTTCCCAGACCCCTTCCCTGCCTTCTCTCCCCTAATTCATAAACCAGTGTTCCTGGGACCGTGAATCAAGGACAACAGTCCCCAGACCATCGGCGTGTGACCATTTCGGTAAGGGTGTAACAGGGCCAGGCAGGACTTTTTCAGAGCGAGCCCTTTTCAGTCCTAACGTTCATTAGAGGAGAAAAGGGAAAATACGGAGAGCATGAGGGAGGAAAAGGGAAAAAATAAGCAAGCAAGCAAAAAGGAAACCAAAAGGTGCCTCTTATGGGGAATGGGAGAATTCCAGAAATTCAGAGCCAGAAGAGGCCTCACAGACTATCTTGCTGAACCTTCTGTGTCCCAGGTAAAGAGGCTGGGGTGGCTTCCTGGGGTTAGAGTTCAAGGCCTTCCCAAGTTGCTTTTGCTCAGCCAATATTCTTCATCGACCCACCATGTTATCTTCATAAAGTTATAAAGTTCCTCAGGTGCCAGCTAGATGTCACTGTATCCTCAACAAGCCCTAATAGGAGCATGTACTATATTGTGCATTTAAAGTCCCCAATGCACTGTGATGTACCAGTGTAGAGTGCTACCAGGTCATCAGTGTGACACTACCTCAGGCTAAGGGGCTAGATACAGGAAATCTGCGTTTGAGATGTAATTTCAATGACTGGTCTTGTGGTATAAACTTTAGAAGGACTCTGGGGATTACCTGAGATTTCCCAGGATTCTTAAAAAATTAAAAAGCTTTCCCAGAATGCAGAATGGTAAACATAGAAGAACTGAAGTTACAGTGTCACACAGATTTGGATTTAACCATGGCCTTCCTGGGTGGCTGACCCATGGGGCAATATTTCTAAACTTTCTTGGCTTCTCATCTATAAAATGAAAATAATAACAGTGCTGTACCAAAGGATTGTTGTGAGGATTAAGTAAGATATTGGTGATAAAGTTCCTAGTTTACTGTATCCTCTCAATTAGCAATTTGTAATGTTTATGTCAAACAAAAGGTTAATATCCTTAAACAGTGAGTTCTTATAAATAAAAAGGAAAATGGACACAGGGTATGAACAGACAGTTCACCAAGGGAGATGAACATATGTAAATAAAATTAAGGTCACAATTAATGAAAAGCTGCAAATTAAAGCAACAATGGAAATGTTACGAGTAATGGGATTAATTGATGGCAAGTGCCTCCTGATGTGATGCACTGAAAAGCACTCAGCATCATGTCTGTGATAGCCCAGCCAGAAGTCCATAATCTGGATCTAATCACAAGGAAACACTGAACCCAAGCTGAGGGCTATTCTACAAAATAACTGGCTGGTACTCTTGAAAACTGTCAAGGTTATGAAATACAAAGACAGGCTCAGAAACTGCTCCAGATTAAAGGAAACTCAAGAGTGACAAGATGCATGATCTTGGATTTTTTTTTTTTTTTGCTATGAAGGACATTATTGAAACAATCCAAGAAATAGGAATAAGTTATGTAGACTATATAGTAGTAGTATAGCAATTCTGATTTTAATAATGGGACTGTGTTTTTAAGAGAGAATTCCTTGCTTTGGGGGAAACACACTGAAGAATTTAGATGTGAAAAGGCAATGTATCTACAAACTACCTTTAAATGAGAGAGACATTCAGAGAAAAATAAATATAGTAAAATACTGACATTTAGAGCATTGGTAAATGGTGTTCAGGAATTCTTGTATTATTCATGCAACCTTTTTATAATCCTGAAATTATGTCAAAGTGAAATATTTCTTTTTTAAAATTCATTCCTTCCTTTTCTTCACCCCACATATACAGTCAATCAACAAGTCCTTACAATTCTATTTCCTAAATATCTCAACAATCTAGTCCCTTCTCTTCATCTCCATGGCCACTGTCTTAATACAAACCACCCCTCTTGTAGGGACTGCAACAACCAACTAAAAATAGCAAATATCTTAATGGTATAATCTAAGAAGCTTCACCTTTCTAGAATTCTTTTTAATTGTCTTTGAGGTCCTAACTTAGTAAGACAAGAGAAGGGAATAAATGTTACAAGGATTGGAAAAGGAAACAAAATAAATTTTCACAAATGATATGACTATCTACCTCTCTGTAGATGACCCAAGAGAGTACAAACTAATACAATTAGACTCGACAAGATCAATATGCAAAAATTAATTTCTATACAACATTTAGAATATGTATTTTTAAAATAACACAGTAGCAGTAAAATTACAGAATTCCTAGGAATAAATCTAAGAAAGATATGTGCAGGTGAAAATAATAAAAGTTTATGAAGGACATAAAAGAAGGCTGAATAAATTCAAAAAATTTAATGTTGATGGATGACATAGCAGATCTACAAATTACCTATTTGAAGTCTATTCACCACCTATGTTTTTGCTAACAAAACCCCAAATTTGGGGAGAGAGGGAGATAGCAGTATGTTTTGCTAAGTTTTCTTGCAGAGAGGCATAATTTTTGACAAAGTTCTGGCCAGTGAGAGGTAAACAGATGTCTGGAATAGTTTCTTCTTTATTTTTTGTCTGTCTGTTTTGCTTTCTTGGAACAGGCATCACCCCTCTCTTCCTTTTGCTTATTACAAATTAAATATGATGCCTAGAGTAGCTGCAGCCATTTTGTGACATGGAAGCAATAAGGATGGGGATGAAAAATCAACACATACAAATAGAAGGCAAAGACTTGTGAGAAACTTGTGAGTAACATTGTGCAGTCACTGCATCCACCCTGGACTACTCACCTCCAGACTGCTTGTCATATGGGAAACATAAACCATTATTGTTGTCTGTGCTGTTGCAGAAAAATGCGTTACACCTTGGTGTTCAGCTCAGCTGTGACAGCAACCTGGATCCGGCCGAGAGACTCCGAAAGTTGGAGAACTCAGGTTTACTACACCACCAGGCCCAGAGGAATGAACACTTCAAGCTCTGGAGCCTGTTTGTAGGTTTACACAGGCCTTTATAGGCTGCCAGTTTTAAACTTTGCAACATCATATGTAAATGAAGTATAACAAGTTGACCAACCAGGAATAAGCTTTGTAGAACTAGTAGTGAGAGAAATAACCAATCAGGAGTGAGCTCCACACAAATGAAGTACTACACATGGACCAATCAGAAGTTAGGGAAATGGACCAATCAGAAATGAGAGTAATAACCAATCAGGAGTGAAGGAAATGACCAATCAGAAATGAGCTCAGGGAACCAATAGAATTTTAGGTGTAAGTTAGCCGCTTTAGAGGCAAAGAGTGAGATAGAGCCTCTAGGCCAGGGAACCGGAAGGTGCTGGGAGAGCAGCGGCCCTGCCTAGGGGTCCTGCTGGTCTTTTTATGGGGTTTCCTGCCTCAGTGAGGCTGTAAATCACATTTCTCCTACTTGAACCCAAAATATTGCTAAATGTTGCAGCTTGAAATACTTAATGTTTTAAAGATGGCAATTCTCCCTAAATCAATTTATAAATTCGAGCAAACAGTTGTGGCTTGCTGCATCCAGCACAGCTTGGGACCGTGTCTGAGGACGCTAGACTCAAGAAACAAAGACACAAAGTAAAGAGCAAAGATGGGACCAGGGGACTCAAGATCTCGTGGATCGAGAGTGCCAAAAGCCTGGTCAGCATCATATTTATTAGGAGTATACAACTTTAGAAAAACTTGTGATCAAAGAGCTGAGGCTTTAGATATTCCATAGAACAAGCACTAGGTTCTGCTTGCTGATTGATTGATTGATTAAGTCCAAGCCTATCTCCTCCAGGAACAATCACACTCCTCAGGGTATCTTAGATTTACGAGTCTACCCTGTGATTACCTCCAGGACATCTCGAGACAGCAAATATTTCCCTCGGATTAAACAGCATGCTTTCGTGCCAGAACAAAGTTCTGTTAATGGATGACCCGGCTTTCCAGGACCATCCATTGTTTACCTTCAGGAAACATATGCCCTCCTTCCCGCCCTTATGGTCAATCCCAGGGTTGCTCACCACAAATTTTCTTTAGCATAATATGTGCTATAAGTCATCTACTGTGTAAAACGTTACAACAAAGCAACACGTGCGTTTTAAGCAAGCAAGTGTGAATACAGTGTTTTAAGCTCATGGAAATCTAGGCATGGCTTGTTTTCTGGCTGCTTGTTGTCCAGCAGCTTGTTTTCCAGCAGCTTGTTTCCCAGCAGTGGCTGATAAACATTGCTGCTCTTTGTGGAGCTGTGTGAAAATGTCAAACAGGAAGCTACCACATCCGGTTCCGGACATTTTTAGGCTTTTTCTGGGACCAACCCAGACACCTAGAGGCTGTTGGCTTTACTGGCTGCATTTGTCCCCTTCCTTACACCTCAGTGGCTCCATGAGCTCCCTTAGCATTTATTTATTCTCCAGACACCCCCTCCTCAGCAGTGACCTGGACCCCAGATTGCACCCCTCCCCCACTTCTCCTCTTCTCATTCACACTCTGATTTGACCTGGAGCGGGATGCTAGTGGGCTTTATGAGAGCTGATTCAAAATCAGCGGCAGGAAGCCACCCTCAGTATGCCTAGGGTGGGGGCTGTGGGACTAGGGGTGGAGGGGAAAATGGGCTTCCCTCACTCACTTCAAAATGAGAAAAGAGGCCGAGTTTTGTTGGAAATAGCCTCGTGATTCTGGTCACTCCTGGGGGCGGGGGGAGGTGGGCGATTCTGGTGAGTGATTCACACCAGGCGCCTCTCCCCCACCTCCTCCTGTGATGGCACCCGCCACACAGAGGAGAGCCATCCTTCCCGGAAACACCATCTACGCTACGCGTCAGGCTCGAAGTTGGGCCCTACGCCCTGGTCCGTGAGTCGTCTGCGCCTAGCTGGCTTCTGACACAGAGGTGTCAGGCTCCAGGCACCTCACTCACATGCTCCCCCTTCCCCTCCCGCCCCGTGACTCCCTGGAAGTCCCTGAAGGGCTGCGGTAGGAGTGCTCAGGAACACCTTGCCAGGACATCGAGCTCCAACCGCCCTCTTCCCCGCCGCTGACTTGCTGTCCCCGCCGAGCCAGACGCAGCCTGCGAAGCTACACCGAGGCACCATCTGTGGTGTCACCACCGAGCCCTCACCTTCCTTAATGTGTTATGAGTGACTCGGACCATTCAGACCAAAAGAACGCTGCGTTTTCTTTGAAGTTCTAAAAGCCCCCAAGCCCCAATATCACGTGCCTCAGTGATGTCAACACCTTGGCCGCCTTTCCTCGGTAGAGGACTCTGATATTCTAGCAGCCAAGCACTTATGCTCGGGCCTCGGTGCCTCTCAGGAAGTTTTGGGGGCAAGAATGCTTTTGCTTTTTGCTCATGACCTCGCTCTTCCACTAGCTGAGGTGGGGCAGAGCCCCTGCGCTCTCTCCCTGTCCTTCTCGCTCTCCGGGCGACATCCCTTCTCCTTTAACCCAAGCCTCGCCTGGCGCTGCGCTTTCAATAAACGGCATTGCTTTAGTCCCTCTTCTGATTTCCAGAGAAGGAAGACAATCCGCCCGCTGGGCCCTGGTGGGTAACCTCATTGGGCTTCCGGCCTCGACTTTGTAGAGTTTGAATCTAGCTCCCTCCCACATTCGGCAGCTTTTACTTTCGCTTCTCCTGTGAAACCTCAACTCCTCTTCAACAGCCTCTTCCAGGCCTGATACGGCTTCTGGAGAGCCTTCCTCTGTCTAGCCTGTGAGCTTCAATCTTCCATTCGACCATCAGAGGAACGTTTACCAAGCACCATCACTGACACGTACCACCCAGTATGGGTACACTCAAGAAACATTTAATCACGGATGAGGGCAGAATTGTAGGTATAAGGATGTTTATAGCAGAAGTTTTTTTTTTTTCATGGACGTACTGAAGATTGAACCCAGTACCTCCGTGCATACTAATTATGTGCTCTACCACTGTGCTATACACACCTCCCATAGCAGAAGTTTTAATTAAACAGTGAAAAAATACAAATAATTTGTCCCAAAATAAGTAGTTGGTTGAATAAATACTGGTATATCCATCACTGTAAAATCTTACATCCACTAGTCTAGTTAATCACGAGAGGAAAGGTCATGATATAGTGTTAGATTAAAATTATAGGTTATAGAAAAGGTTTTACAATAAAATTCCATTAAAAAATACTGTAGCTAAAATAATAAATGCTAGAGAGGGTGTGGAGAAAAGGGAACCCTCCTACACTGTTGGTGGGAATGTAAATTGGTGCAGCCACTATGGAAAACAGTATGGCGGTTCCTTGAAAAACAAAAAATAGACTTAGCCTATGATCGAGTAATTCCACTCCTGGGCATATATCTGAAAAAGAGGAAAATGCTAATTCGAAAAGATTCAGGCACCCCAATGTTCATAGCAGCACTATTCACAATAGCCAAACCTTGGAAGCAACCTAAGTGTCTATCGACAGATAAATGGGTAAAGAAGATACATATATACAATGGAACACTACTCAGCCATAAAAAGGAATGGAATATTGCCATTTGCAACAACATAGATGGACCTAGAGATTATCGTACTGAGTGAAGTAAGTCAGACAGAGAAAGACAAATATTTATTCTCTGATATCACTTATATGTAGGATCTAGAAAGTAATACAAATGAATTTATTTACAAAAAAGAAACAGTTTCACAAACATAGAAAACAAACTTATGGTTACCAAAGGGGAACAGAGGGAGGAATAAATTAGGAGTATAAGATTAACAGATACACACCACTACATATAAAATAGATAAACAACAAGGATTTACTATACAGCACAGGGAACTATATTCAATATCTTGTAATAACCTATAATGGAAAATAACCTGAAATATATATGTATAACTGAATCACTTTGCTGTACACCTGAAACTAACACAGTATTGTAAATCAAAAAATTGTGCTTCAATTTTTTAAAAAGGAACTAAAACTTTTCAAATTTTAAAGTAAAAAAAAATTTTAAATAATGTAGCTAGCTATGTGATAGATAAGACTGAAAGGATACAGGCCAAAATATTAACAGTAGTTAATGGTGAGTTTATAGAAAGTTTTTATTTTACTCTTTTTATCTGTTTGCTTGTTGTGTCCAATTTCTAAATTTCCAAAATAAGCATGTGTTTCATCAGTGCTTAGCAAAATCATAAAAGTTGCTTTGTTTTTACATCATCATATAGGAGTTAAACTATGTGACTTTTTTTAACTTTTACTTTGGATTTTAAAAAACAAATCTGAAGCAGTTTGAAAACTTTTGTACCACATAACAGAATTTTAAGTTGAAGAATTAGAAATAAAGGGAAAATACAGATATTAATATAAAATGAAACCAGGATTACGGTTAGTTTCCAAGAATACATCGCCATAAACTTTAGTGTTGTTTCCAAAGTTAAGAAATTTGGCTCTTCCTAATGTTACATGATAACTGAGCAGATGTGGGCGGTTAGGGAGAGAGGCATAGAGGATCACTGCAAACTTTTAACTTGGACAACTAACCATGTGGATTAGAGTGCTCTTGACCAAGACAAAAGATTCACTAGAGCCTTGATTAATCATCTGTATTACCCTTCTCTTGAAAAGAGAACAAAAAAACAAGTATGGAAGAGAAAGCTCCCTCTGAGGCAGCTGCAGGGCATTCGGCTAAGTGACCACCACACACATGAGGCTTGCAGCCTGACATTCAAATTCAGGTCTCATTAAAAGTTGGGGACTTTATAAAAGCTGAGCAAAGGAGTTGAATAAACATTTCTCCAGAGAAGATAAACAATGGCAAACAAGCACTTGAAGGGATGTTCAATGTCATTAGTTATTAGGGAAGATGCAAATCAAAACCACAATGAGACACCACTTCACACCCACTAGGATGACTAAAAATTTTAAAAAAGGAAAAGAAAAGGAAAATAATTGTTGGCAAGGATGTGGAAAAATTAGAGCCCTCTTACGTTGCTGTGGGAGTATGAAATGTACAATGTAAATGAAACGTGGGACCACTGCAGAAAACAGTTTGGCAGTTGCTCAACAAGTTAAACATAGAACTATCATATGATCCAGCAATTCTGCTCCTAGGTATTAGGCTCACAATAACTGAAAACAAGCATTTTGAGAAATTCTTGTACACACAATAGCCTAAAGAGATGGTGGGGATCCAAACTGATGGATGGATAAACAAAATGCAGTATATCCCTACAACGGAACATTATTCAGCCACAAAAAGGAATGAGGTACTGATGCTACAACATGGATGAGCCTTCAAAGCATTCTGCTGAGTTAGAGAAGCCAGACTTAAAATATCACATATTGCACGATTCCATCTACACTAAACATCCAGAATGGGCAAAACCATGGAGATAGAAAGTTGTTAGTGTTTTCCAAGGGTGGGGAAATGGGAGGTGATGGCTTAACAGGTGTGAGATTTCCTTTTGGAGTGATGAAAAAGTCTTGGAACTAGATAGAAGTGATGGTTGCACAACACTGTGAATATCCTAAATGCCATTGAATTATACACTTTAAAATGGTTAATGGTTAATTTTATGTTATGTGAATTTTGCTTCAATAAAAAAAATGTCAGGGACTTTCAGGGTCACATAGGCATGGTTTGTGAAAGTTAAATCTGAGAATGCTGGGATTTTCAAGAAAAGCCTGTTTGAAGAGAAAGTGGATATAATTAGTTCAGTTTTGGACCTTTGAGTTTGATGTGCCCACAGAGCATTCAGGTGAGGGTGCTGGAAGTCAACCAGGATTAGCAGTCCAGAGCTGGGAGAGAAGTCTGGACGGCAGCTCTAGATGTGAGTGTCAACACGCTGGAGGTGGAAGATGAGTCTGTATACGTGGGTTCTCCTCAGAGCACCGAGCACAGATTGAGTGGAATATAGGCCCCAGGGGAAGAAATCCCATTATTGGCCCTGGATCATTCTTCCCTGAAAGTTTCCTCTTTGGTGTGGACTTTATGTTCATTCATTGTTCTTAATGAAAGTGGAGTGTGGTATGTCAGTTTCCACCTTGCAGAAAAGCCTTTGCTCTGTTGCAGTTGGCTTTCTCCGATGTGGCAGATTAGTAAAAAATTGTGACGTATGTTTGGCACATCACCGAAACAACTGACCACAGGCACCTTCTCAGCTTTCATTTCTCTGTACCCGATGAAGTGTGAAGGGGGATCCTCTCTCGCCTTTCCCAGCATTCGATCCAGGTGTTTGTGGTGGGCTTACTGGAGAGCCCACTAATATGTCAGAAGAAAAGATGTGATGCTGTGGCTGGCAGAGCCAGGTCATACTTTTTTCCGCATCTTTTCTGGTGTTTGAATTGGAACAAATTTCAGGGCACAACTAATATTTAAAATGGCATTTTAAAAAGAAGATGTGGGGGCGGGGGAAAGGATATAGCTCCATGGTAGAGCACGTGCTTATTATGCACAAAGTCCTAGGTTCAATCTTCAGTACCTCCATTAAGAAAAATAATAAAATAAAATTTAAAAATAAAGCATGTTTTTTATTATAATAATAATAATAAATGTGGTAAACTTGATAACTGTTTAATCTGGGTGAGACGTATATGAGTATTTATTGCAACATTTTCTCCACGTTTCCCATTTCCATGTTGAGAATATAATAGCTTTTTAACAAAATATTTAACATTATAGTCATTTAGATTTCACACAAGTTTATTAAGCCTGAGTTTTGTTCCAGGCACTAAGCTGGGACGTTTTAGACATGACTAGTGGCTGCACGTGGATTTCTTGACATTGCCTCTGAAGTGTCAGCAGAAAGCTACTTGACCATGGGCTGTGGTGGCCACAGCCCTGAGCAGACTAGTCCTCCTTACGATTGCTTCGGTGTGCAGATTTTTTTTTCGCTTAGACAAATGTATCAGTATTTTCCTTTATGATCTGTGCTTTTTCTATCTTGTTAAGGAAACTTCTGTACCCTAAGGTCATAAATATATCCCAAATTTTTTTTAAACTTATAAAAATTTGTTATTTACATTTAGCTCTCCAATTTTTCATTTCTTTTTGGTAATAGTATGAATTGGGGATGTAATTTAATTTTTCCCCACATGCATAACCAATTCTCCAGCACCACTGATCAGAGTCCACCTTTCCTCCACTATTTTTTCATGCCTCTGTCATCTATGAAGTCTAAACGTGAGGAGATCTGTTTCTGAACTTTCTACTGTCTTCTGCTGGACTTCGTTTTTCAAAAACTCCCCATGTAAATACTGCATTGTCTTAATAACTATAGCCTTGCAACAAATATTGCTATTTGATAAGGTAACCCCCCAACTTATTTTTCTCCCATTTTTTTCTTGATTATTCTAGGCCTTTTATTTTCTTATTTAAATTTTAAAAACAACTTGTTAAGTTGCTTGAAAAACACTATTGGGTTTTTGATGAGAATGTTATTGCATCTGTGAGTTAACTTGGGGAGAACTGACACTTTTAGGAGTGTTGAATCTTCTTATTCAAGGACAAAGAATGTTTTGCCATTTCTTTTTCTTTTTCTTTTTCTTTTTCAAAATAACTTTCTCCATAAGTCTCATACACTTATTATGTATTCCAATATACCTTAGAGACTTTGTTCCTATTGTAAGTAAAATCTTTTCTAAAAATTATATTTTATGACTGTCCTGTTGTTGTCTAGAACCCACTGATTTTTCTATATTCATCTAGTACCCAGCAATCTTGCTGAACTCTCTTATTATATGTAGATCCTATTAGATAGTCCAATGATTTTTTTTCCGCAAATAGGTATTGCATTGATACAAAGCGTGCCCATTCGCTCAAAATTATGGACGTACATGTATAAATTTTCGAAACTCTAGAATTCGAAATATATCACCTCCCTTATTTTCTGTAAATTGATGTAAGTTTGATTTGAGGTGGCAGAGAATTTAACCTTAGTGAGTCATTCTTGGGAATATCTTCACGCCAGGGTCTTCATCGTGGCTAGACCTGGGGGCTTGGGAGATCTCCCTCTGGTCACGTGTCATCAGTGCGATTGGTTCACTGCCAGCACATCTGTCCTCTCTGCGCAGCCTCCTCCAATCTCAGGGCTCTCTGCAGCCTTCATGCCCATTGGGTGACTGTCTGGAAGGTGAAGTGGAAGGGAGAACCCAAGAGTGGGCCTCATTAGAGCATCAACAGCTCTTTCAGGGTGGAACATGCAGGTTAGAAAAAGAACATTGCAACAGAGAGGCAATGAATAGGCAGACTAGTAAAAGGGAGAGGAGTGGAGGAGGAAGTTCTCCATCTTACCGTGGCAGAGTCACCTGTCATAAGTAGTGCTCCTTCTCAGGCATGAAAAGAGGGGACAGAAAGCTAAAGACAAGATGCCCTTTTAAACATCTCTCCTAGAAACCCTGCTTACAGTGTCTTTCATGGGCTAAAGTTGTGTCACATGGAAACCTTTACATGAAAAGGAATCTGGGAGGGTGAGTGTGTTTAGCTGAGTACCTTACTGCTCTGAACAAAACTGGGATTCTTTAGTGAGGAAGCAGGGGGCGGAATGGACATTGGGCAGACAACTCACAGTATCAGTCACAAATAATATCTTCCAGTTTAAAATTGAGGACACCAAGTCTTAAAGCCTTATGCACAAACAGGAGCCAGGAAAACTCTGGGGCTGCTTGGAGGAATCTTAATAAAACTTGATCTCCTAAGGCAGACACGGATGCACTCTGAAATGAAACTGTATTTCAGGTTTGCCACCTGTATATGATGAAACACTGCTAGAGCTTGGAGCTTTAAGAGATGTTTTGATGTGGTTTCTCTGCCACCAGGGAGGAGACTCATGCAGTTGTACCTGAGGTTGTGCACAGGAAGTCATCTGCCCACCCCACCCTGCCAAGTCTTCGGGTGGTGACAGCTGAAGAGTGAGTGGGGAAAGCCACAGCCTGTCATTTTTCTTCTGCACCATAGTGTCCTAAACTTCTACGGTCGTGTGGTGTCTCCCCAGCCTGTGATGGGGACCCTGCTCTACGACCACCAGGAGGTTTTTTATTAGATTAGAGAGTTTTTGGATTTCTTGCCTAGGCAGAGTTGGCTGTCTGCACCTGGGCTACAGTGGGCGCATTCTCCCTCCGAATTTCGTGGTACAGGTCCAAGCAGTGGCAAGCCAAGGTCCTCAGATCCCATCACTTTCTCCTTCATTCCTTGACCTAATATTTCTCATTCCTGGACCAGCCGATCTGCCCGTAGGGGCCTGAGTGAGGCATAAATCTTCTTTCTGCAGCTTTTCCCTTCCGACTTCACTCAGAAATCTGCTCAAGGAAGTAATTCCTGACACAAGAAAATCACTCAAGGCTTCTCCCCCTCACCATCACCCCTAGAAGGTGCAAGAGATCCCACCTCGTCCTGGAGATAAGGGCGGCTCTAAGAAGACCAGGGGACACTCACCACGTGGGTGGTAGAGAGACTGAGATTCATAAGGACACATGCAATGTATTAAGTTTTCCCAAAAGGAATTTTGACTTGAATAAAGATTTTCTGTGTAGTGGTGAAGTGCTCCCGCTCTACAGCTGGACCGCTGAAGTATGAATCCTGGCTCCATCCCTGCCTAAAGACACAACCTTGGAGGAGCTGCTTCACCTGGCTGTGTGTCAAGTCTTCTCAACTGTAAAAGAGTGATGATATTAGTACAGTCTCATGGGATGGTTGTAGGATTAAATGAATTCACATAAAACACTTAAAATAGTACCTGATGTGGAGCAGGTGCTCAGTAAATATTATCCGCTCATCCTTATCCCATTCTTACTGCAAGGGGCTCACAGTAGCTCACAGTTCACACCTCCCTGGGTTGCTGATACCCTCGGGGCTTCTCTAAGAAGGGAGAGCTGGACGGCACCACAAAGCAGGAGGGAGATCTTGTTTGCTTCAGAAGGTAATACTCTCATTTGATCGAGCCCATGTCTCTTCTGCATACCTTCAAGCACACTCCCACAAACACATAAACAGAATCTCAATTTGGGGGTGAGAGAAGATGGGGGCAAAGAGGGAAAAGAGAAGATGTATATGAGGCAGAGAAATTAATATAGGAGAAAAACAGAAAAGAAAGGATGTCATTCTTTTCATTTAATCTGGATCACATTCTGGATGAGATGGTTGTTATTCTCTCCTTTTCTCCACTTTTCTTTTCCCTAAAGAGATAACAGGCTTCTGTCGGGTGGATTATCTCTGATTCACGCTGCATTTATTTTCTATTGCTGTGTAACAAATTGCCACAAACTTAGCAGCTTAAAATAACACCCCTGTACAATTTCATAGTTTGGTAGGCCAGAAGTCTGGGTGGGCTCAACTGGGTTCTCTGCTCAGGGTCTCTGAAGGCCAAATCGGGGTGTCAGCCAGGCTGGGCTCTCTTCTTCTGGAGGCCCTGGGGAAGCACAAGCTGCCAGGCCCACTCAGGATGTCGGCAGGACTCAGCTCCTAGCAGCTGTGGGACTGAGGTGCCATCTCCTTGCTGGCTCTCAGCAGTGGGCAGCTCTCAGTTTCTAAAGGTTGCCCTCATTCCTTGCCGTGTGTCCCCCTCCATCTTCAAGCCAGCAATGCCAGCAGTGCTGTATCAAGCCCTCCTCATGCTTGGGATTTCTAGACTTTGTCTTCTGGAACCAGCTGGGAAAACTCTGCCTCTGAAGGGCTCATGTGATGAGGTCCCTCTGGATCATCTCCTTTTTGCCACATAACATATCAATCACAAAAGTGATATCTCATCATATTCACAGACTCCAACCTCACTCAAAGGAAAGGAGATTGTACAAGGGTGGGAGTCACTGGGGGTCATTTTAGGATTCTGCCTATCACAAATGCCATGAACTCCAAGAGTGGACAAAGCTTTTAAATGGAATGAGAGAGAAAAGTAAGTCAGGGACAGGTTAGGGTCTCCTGATGAGTTGAGTTTGGATATCTCCCTCCTGAGATCTTAGACCTTCTCTGTCTCAGGTTCAGTGTCACCTCCAAGGCTCAGACACCCAGGAAACATGAACACCAACCCAATAAGAAGGCACATAGGCATTGGTGGAAGCAAGAGCAGGCTCCTGAGCCGGTGGAGCTGTGAGCAGGCCCAGGGGACCATATGACAGTGCTCAACTGGTTCTGACTTGAGGGGTCTTGATAGAGTGGCCTCAAGCCTTAGAGGTCACGAGATATCAGCAGAAGGTCAGGACATTCAGTAGACATTCAATGGATTAAGAAAAGGAGGATTTGCTTCTCCATGGGCTTCTCTTAAGAAATTTGAAGACTGGCTCAGCCACCAATGGGAAGGGAAGGTCTAGGCTAGTGGGAGTCAAAGAAGAGGAACTTAATAATGATAGAAGAGACTGAGCCCATGATCTGAGAGCCTGTCAGCTAAGCATTCAAGTGCAGACCTCATCCTCCTGTTGGAGGGACCCAAGACACACCAGCTACAGAGTCAAATTCAGGCACACCAGGGATCTGATTGTAGACACCAGCTGATGTATATATTTATTAAGACAGTGTATTGTAAAAAGATTTCAGCAAATTGCCTTGTTCCAACTCAGCCAACATATTGTGATAATTTTCTTTTGTTTATTTGGGGGGGGAATAATTAGGTTTATTTATTTATTTAACAGAGGTTCTGGGGATCAAACCCAGGACCTCATGAATGCTAAGCATGCTCTCTACCACTGAGCTATACCCTCCCCGCTATGATTTTCTGATAGAAGGAAGTAAGTCTTGAGGAGGAAGGATAAGAGCTGACAAGATCAGCTAGAGGAGCTGGGCTTTCCAGAGAGGCTGCCCAGGGCAGGAGCAGCTCTGCACACCAGGTGTTTGCCCTCAAAGGTGAAAGGAGGGTGAGATGAGCTCAGTGGCCCAGCCTCTCCCAGCTCATGTAGGTTCTATTATCTCACTGGTCTTTGCTGTATTTTCCTTCCCCTATTGTCTCTATTATCAAAAGCAAATAATGGAAGAAAACCAAAAGCTTTGGTTTCCAGCCAGGGCACGGGCTCAGGTTTAGAAACCAATGAGAGGGGAGCCAGGACCCTGAGTTAAGTTGTGGAAGCAATGAGGGGAGCAGAAGGGAGCTGGTCGTTCATCACTGTGTCTGTTTTTAAACTTTTTTTAAAAAAAATGATTTACCTTATACCAGCCCTCTGCATCCTTCTTATTATTCAACACTAATTGAACATATTGTACTTTTAAAAAAGTGAAATACATTTACTTGGTGCAAAATTTAGATTCCAAAAGCATAAAAAAGTGAAAATATTTCTCACCTCGGACCCCTAGTCATCCTGTTTCCCTAGAAGAAAAAATCGATTTTTTTTTGAGATTTATCCATGTTGATACATGTATGTATAGTGCATTCACTTTAATGAATATATAATATTCCAATGTGTGCAAATAACACAATGTATCTATCCATTCTTAAGAAATTTAGATTGTTTCCAATATTTGCTAATAAAAAAGGTTGCAATGTGCATTCTTTACCATGCCTCTAAGTTTACATTCCCAAGAATTTCCCCAGGGTGTAACCATAATGGGAATGGCTGGGTTGTAGAGTATCTGTCCTTTCACGTGTCTTTGATGTTACCTAATTGCTTCACAAAGCTGTTGTTCCAACTGATACTCCCAACAATACTGGGGATTGTAAAGCTTAATAATTTTTGTCAATCTACTAGGTGTGAAATGGTAAGTCATAGTGATTTTTATAACCACTTCCCTGACTACTGGTAAGGTTCATTATCTTTTCAAATATTTATTTGAGTTTGCTCTTCTGTGAATTGTCCGTTCATATCCCTTGTACATTTACATTTGAATTGTTTTCCTTAAGGATTTTAAAGACGTCTTTATATATTCTAGGTACCAATTTTTCAACAACTGTTGCAAACATCATCCCCCAATCCAAAGGAGGTTTTTGTTTTTTTTTTGCAGTATTATGATGCCTTTGGTTAAACAGATGATTTAAATTTTCAAAGACTCCAATTTATTAATTTCTGCCTACTGGCTTTGAATTCCACATATTTTCTGGAAAGTGGAAGAAACTAATTTTTGGTAAAATTTCTCATTATTTCTCGTAATGAATGCCCAGGCACTCCAGAACCTCTGAATGTGCGACCTCAAGATAATTACTTGAACATATCTGAGAACACTTTTCCATCTTTAACTGTGTGCCTGCGTGACTGGTAAATATTAGCTCCTCAGGAAGGTCTACCCCAACCCCTGTAAAAGGTCAGGTTAGCCTGTCATATTCTCCAATAATTTTTTTCCTTTGGAGTGTTTGCCCCATTCATAATCATATACATGTGCGTTTATTTGGCTAATGTATGTCTCACTCCTCAAGATTAGAAACTAAATGTTATTGCTCACCATCTGATTCCCAGTGCTTTGTAGAGTGCCAAACACAGAAAAAGCACTTGATGCATATTTTTAAATAAAAGAATTGCCTAGACTTGGACATTCCATCTCCATCTGTATTGTATTAAAACCCTTCCCTTAGGCCCTTTTCCCTGATGTTCCTATGATTTGACTTCCCCATATTAACTTAAGCAATGGAAAGGCTCAGAATTTGTAGGAAATAGAATCTCTATCTTTGATCTATGGCCCACATGATCTTTTAATGAGGTTCTCACTGTGGCTCCAGTGGCTGTGAAGAGTTAACGGCACTTTCAACACATTGAACCCTAGAAGGGTGACTTGTGCTGACAGCAGTTAATTGCAATTTGTGGTTACCGACAAATCAAAATGAGTTCTCAGCCTTAGCTCATCCACCAAGCATTTTGAGTTTTTCTTATGGCATGTTTTCAAAGGATTATCTTATTTTTATTGAATTTAGTGCAATGAAAGGAGTGTCAAGGTCATCTTATGACTGAAGAGTTCAAGTTGGGATGTCTGCCTTCCATCTGGGTGCTATAGCACAGGGTTATCACCCACGGACCCCACCCATAATGCTCCCATTGTCGGCCTGTCACAGGTTTCCCTGACTCTGTCATATATGCTCTCCTCCCTCAGTCTGGCTAGAGTTTGGGTTGGAAACGAGATGTCAGATGGTAGCACTGAAGTGGAGCACCAAGTCCATGGCGTACATTCATTTTATATAAGGAAGGGAAAGGGTGGAAATCATACAGGAAAGAGGGAGTCCACTGGAATTCCTAAAGATGAAAGTTCATTCCTCATATAAAAAGGCAACACTGAGGTTACACAGTGGGTCTCCACTTTCAGAATGTCATGTCCCTAGAAAGGAAACAATGATAGATGGTCGTGATACACAGGAAGGGGCCTGCACGTCACACCATGTAAAAGTAACCCAAAAAAGGCAAAGACGGTGAGACCAAATTTCAGAAATGAAACAATCCACAGAGAGACAGAAAAAGTACGAGAGAAAGTTTTTGTTGCACGGATTAAGAAAAATGCAGAAAAATACTTGGAGACAACTAATCAATTCTAAAAGATTCCTCCAAGCCTGATTCCCTGGGGATCCCAAGAGGCTCCCAGAAAGTCGTGCTCTTTTTTTATCACTGGTTCTTCAACAGTCTTCTGAGGATCTACTCAGTGATTTATGAACTATCAGTTTATTTCTCACTATCTTTCTCCTTATTATGCCACGTTCACCCCAAGCCTGAAAGTCCACATCTTTTCTGTGTCGCCTCATTCTTATCATCATCCCCATGGTTCCCTGACAACATTAAGTAAAGATCTAAATGTGGATTGTCCCCGGGGCTGTCACTGAGCATACCGCAGTGCACATTCAGTTATTCTTTGCCTATTTTTGTCACTCTCTGGTTGGATAATCACACAAGGAGCAACGAATATGGAAGAGTGGAGGAAAGCACAACCTCTTTTGAGAACAGCAGTTTTTTCTGGTGACTTCGTAGCACGGAGCCCCAACTCTCCCGCGATTGCTGATACAGACATCTCATTTTCCCCATGAGATGCTTCACCTTTACAAGGCACAGGATGTGCTTCCTTCTCTCAGTGGGGCTGAAAATCTTGGAATGCTCTTCATAGGGCTGCAGTGCTGGCTTTACCAGTATAAAATACTTGGGTGAAATTCCTGTCAGTCCCCCACGAACAGATTGTAAAAAGGAATAAGAAAAGGCCTTCCATCATAAAACGTGGTTAAACAGAGGGGAGAAATATCCAAAGACTGCCGGGAGGAGACAGCATGAGGAGGAAAGGCTTTAATGGCAGGCTCTCCCGGGGGATATCTTCTCTGTAACTTACAAGAAGATTCCCTCTGAACTTTAACTTCCGGCCTGAGGTACAAGGAAGAAATGCCACAGCCTGTACTTCAACACTTTGTCCTATATTAACTCCTATGGAAGGCAGAGCCTGAAGCAAGGATTACAGGAATAACAATTTCTTTGGGAGATACAAGCCCAGGGCAATGACAGTAAGGAAAAAGAGTGGAGTCCGGGAAGAATGCAAGGCAATGTGACACGGGATATTACCCCAGCCAGCCGCAACTTCACATCAGGTTGCTAAGGGACAAGGCAAGGTGCTCAACAAGCTTGGTCACTCAGCATCTGGGGCTTCTCCAGAACAATTAATTGCAAGGAGTGTCACAAGAAAGATACGGCATTTAGTGCCTGAAACAAAAATCTGAATTATTGCTTGCTAAGCAAGGGAGAACTGTACTTGTAAAGAACAGTGTCTCTGAACCAAGCAAGAGCGAATCTTGCATAGAATTTGAGAAATGTGAAATCCAGAAATTAGTGGACTCTCAGAAATGAGGATGTTTTGGGATTGGCTGACTTTCAGCTGTGGGAGCACGGACATTGGGATGAGGCTGTAGCTGGTTGGCTGAGGTCATCTGTTGTCTCAGTCACCCTTCAGAAAACCAAGTTCTCACGACATTGTAAAATGACCATAACTCAATAAAAAATGTTTTAAATAAATAAATAAAATAAAATAAAAAAGAAGTTCCATTCTGGGGTCCAAAAAACAAGAAAACCAAGTTCTATGCCCCCAAGCTTGGGATATTTTCCAAACTCAAGCCTCCCAAGGAAAGGAGCTGGGAGAAGAATACCAGTACCACACACTTTGTGTGCAAAGCAGCCTGAAGAGAAGGGCTTTCTTGCATTCTTGTGAGAAAGATAGAAACCCCAGTTTTCTTACTAGATAAGTGGTTGATTATATGGTTTCTGTGGGTTTTAAAGATATTGTTTGTTAGATTAAAGAAATTGCTTTCTATTTTGGTCTGCTAAAAGGTTATCTTTGTTATCAAGAGTGGATGTTAAATTTCAGCAAATGCTTTTCTGTTTATTAAGATAATAATATGATTTTTCTCTTAGATCTGTGTGGCAAATTACATTAGTTGACTGAAGGTTAAATGATATTTTCATTAACGTAAACCTAACTTGCTTGTTATGTATCAACTTTTTATACATTTTTGGACTAATTTTGAGAGTTGATACTTTGTATAGCGTCTTTATCTGTGAGTCATGAATGAGATTAACCTGTAAATTTCCTTTCTTATTCTGTTATTTGTATTAAGACTATGCTAGCCTTGTAAAGTGAGGTGGGTAGTATGCTTCCTTTCTCTTTTCTGGAAGAGTTTGTAGATTAAAAGTTTTCCTTCCTAGACTTTCAGTAGAAATATACAGTAAAGTCATCGAGGTCACTTGGAAATTTGTGACTGCTGGTGCAATTTCTTTGATAGTTCCAGTATTATCTAAGTATGTGATTCCTTCTCGAGTAGGTGTTAGGCGGTGATATTTCCTTTTTGTCGAAAATTTTCAAATTTATGAGTAGAAATCTTTTATAATATTCTTGGCTTATCTTTTAATAGTTTGCAGCATTGGTAAAAATACTCTCTTTTTCGTTCCTGATATGAAATATCTGTATCTTCTCTCTGTTTTCCTTGATTCGTTTCTGCAGAGGTTTTGTCGATTGTATTAGACTTTTCAAATAATTAATCTTTGCTTTACTAAACCCCTATATTGTATGTTTGCCTGTTATTTCATTAACTTTAGCTACCTCTATTTCTTCCTCCTACATCACTGAATTTACTCTTATTAATCCCTAATTTAAAGTGTATGAATAGATCAATAATTTCAATTTTTTGGTGATGTGTAGCTAAAAATTTTCCTTCACTTGCTTTAGCTGCATTCCACAATTTTTAATAAATGCTGTTACTGTTATTATTCAACTCAAAACATATTCTATTTCTTTTTAAGTTTTATTGTGATTTCTGGGGTTTTTTTTAAAGTGTATTTTCCCCTAATATTATAAGCAATTTTCTAGTTACCTTTTTATTGATTCCTAGCTTAATTATGTTGTGGCCAGAAATTTTTCCAGAGATTTAGTTTTGGAATTCCTCAAGATTTGTTTTATGGCCCAGGATATGATCATTTTTTGGCAAACGTCTTATGCGTACTTAAAAATATATATATTCTGCGCTAGATGGGTGCAATGTTCTAGACAGGTCTACTAGGTCTACTTTGGTCATTGTTTTATTTAAATTATCTATATTCTTACTGATTTGGGGGAGGAGGTCTGCTTATTTGTGCCAATTCCTGGAATAGTGGTGAATTTATTTATCTCCCTGGAGTTCTTTCAATTTTTATTTTATATATTTCCTGGTCATATAATTAGGTGCATTAAGATGTAAAATCATTTTGTCTTCCTGATGAATTGAACTTTTTATGATTGTGAAGTGAAAAATAAGTAAAAATTTATTCTTACAGACACTTTTGACTTGAAGTCAATTTTGTCTGGTATTAACAGAACTATGATGGTTTTCTATGATTACTATAAATATGCTACATCCATTTCCTTTCTTTTACTTTCAACTTTTTAAACGCATCTGTTGCACAGAGCACATATTTGTTTTCATAGCTGATCTGACATTCTTTGCCTTTTAACTGGAGCATTCAGGATGCTTCTTTTTAATATAGTTATTGATATATTTGCTTTTAAATCTACTCTTACTTTATGTTTTGTATTTTCCCTCTTCTTTCTTACCTTTTCTTGAATGGCTTACTTTTTAGCCTTCCTTTTTCCCCTTCTGCTAATTTAGAGGTTATACATTGTTTATATTGTTTTGGTGGTTACATAAAATTTCATCATGTTTCCTTAATTTATCAAAGATTAAATTTAATCAATAGATTTACTCCCCTTCCTGAAAATACAAGAAACACAGAACTTTTAATCTCATTTACCTTCTCCCAACATTTTTGCATTTTAATTCTACCCTGTTTTTTAAGTGCCATTAGCAATTGTGATTCTCAATATGTAAAGTGTTCACTTTCCTTTAATAGTTTCTAGATTCTAAACTGGCTTTGTCTTTTCTGCATTATATTCTAATAATTTATTCTGTTTCTTCCAGTTCGTAATTCTCTTTTCTTCTGTCTTCAATCAGCAAGTAAATCATCCATTTAATTCTTTATCTTGTTATCTCATTTTCTACTTTTAGAAATTGTGTTTCATTCTTTATCAAATCTGTAATGAGACTTCATATTTTCCTGTTCCCTCCAGTTATTTTAAAGTTTGTATTATAATACGTGCCAGATAATTCCAAAACCTCAAGAACATGCCGATCTGTTCCTGCTAAGAGTTATTCCCCCTGGCTCTCATTCACAGTGTCATGTTTTCCTGTGTTCTTCGGTATTTCGACTATGTGCAGCTTATTATGTTTAAAAAGATCTCGTATGTGTGGTGGGGGAAGGGAGAGGCGGGCAGGATTCCCAAGGCCTAGAATAAAGGCATCTTCTTCAGAGAGGATTTGCTAATGCTTCTGCCTGGCATTCCTCCCAGTAAACCACTTGAAAATTAAGACTGCTGCTTGAGACCCAGTGAGAACTTAGGATGTAAATCTTCAGGAAGGCTGGCTCTTAGTCACAGCTTCTCAGAGTCGAGTCGTTTTTCCCTCTTTCTGCTTTGCTCAGTACCAAGGCTATCTGCTCTGCTGGGGGTAGATTTAGTTCCACTTCACTTTATGCTAAGGGACAGCCCACGGGGCCCCAGGCGAACATGAGGAGAGTTTATTTTTTGACTATCCATTTTGGTTGGATACAATATGACTTTTATCCCTCATGCCCCCAAGAAATCACTAAAGCCGAAGGCCAGATTGTTTAGATGACAAATACCTTTAGCGTATCCCCAGGCTTACTTTTCTTAAAACTGAGTTGGAAAACCATAGCTCCAAAATCCCCAAAACTGAAGGAACACCTATCTTGATTGGTATTTCAAGGCTTCCTAAAGTTGCTGGCAGCCTAACATTGACTTTCTGCAAAATAAAAATTTAAGCTTAACTGAGGCAAACAACAGTTAAAGCTAAAATGGCTTCTGACCTCAGGCTCTTTCCTCGGTTCCTCGTGCTCAGGCCCCGCCCCCAGCACCATGGTCCTCCTTCCCTTCTATACCACCCACACCTCCTCTATACTCTGAGATCCCCCACACTAATTCTCTCACCGAGCCTCCCTTTTCCCCTGAAACTCTCCCCACTCCTGTTTCCCCTGAGCCTGTCCCTTTAAAATTAAGCCTTCTGAGGATCCAGAGGTTCAACCCTTAATTTTTTGGCTGATCTGTAAGCCATAGTCAAACATTTTCCCAAAGTAACCGAAGATCCTCACAGATTTGCTGAGAAATTAAATAAAGTCATTCAAACTTATCAACCTGGTTTCTCTGAGTTTCATTAGCTAGTTCACATGCTTGTCAGTGAAGGCCAGGCCCAATATTGAATCAAAACTGCTACTTGGGAAAATCCCGAAAGTTCTCTAGAATTACAACTGAGAGGTCAGCCCAACAACTGACTCTATGATCAGGCTCAGGAAACTGTCAGGTGACTTTATCGGACAATTCCCAAGGCTTTCTCAAAGTCTGTTGGTTAGAACAATATTTAGGCTTGTACACAAAAATCTGATGAATCTGATCATGACTACTACAAGTGACTTCAGATTATTTTTACAGAAAATTATGGTTTTCCTTCAGATGTTGACTTACCCAGGTAGCCTTTAACTCTGTGTTCATTAATGGGCTGAACTGGGACCTTTGCCTTCAAGTAAAAGGGACCAGGATTGAACAGAAAACAATATTCACTCCAGATTTAGTTAATCTGGCAAACTAGCTGCCTTGCACTCTAGATGAGTCACCTAAAATGAAGACAGCTAAAAGTCTTAATCTTCGACTCCAGCAAATGAAGTCCCCTAAACAAAATCAAACCCTCCTAGCTTCTGTTATTATTGTAAAAAGCCAGGGCATTGGAAAAGAGACTGTTACAAATTTAAGTGCTTCAGATGCCTGCAGCCCTCTAACCAGCATTGCAAATGTCCTCCCAATTTTCAAGGATGGGGCTCCGAGGAACCACAGCAGCTCTTCCCAACCTCCCTCTTAATCGGTTTAGAGAAATGTTTCTCCAGATTGGGGATGAATCTCCTCTAGCCCTAACTGACACCAGGGCTACTCTCTCGGGGCTCAACCCACTACTATAAAATAGCCCCTGCCTTGGAGTGCCGAAACAGTTCAGATGGTGGGGATCTCTAATGAGCCTCAAAAGGTTTCCGTCTCTGGCCCTATTCCCTTTTGTTTAGACCCTTTGAGAGATCCACACCCCTTTCTCCTTAGGTTATCTGCCCCTGCCTATTTATCAGGCTGAGACTTCTTTGAGAAGTATCATGCCAGAATTCATTTCTCACAAAAGTAGGAGGTAATTCCAGAATTTGACAGTAGAATTTGACAATTCGCCACCATGTGAATTAAATGACTCTGTGACATCTTTTATTTGCTCTTTCCCTGGTGGTACTGGAGCTGATTCTGGAAACACTGATCATTTGTCCCTGTAAAATCAGCTACTACCCTTCTTATGAGCAAAATTTCCAATTGATATTGGCAAAATTCACAGCACACCTCCCATCGTGTTTCAAATAGACCCCTCAAAACCTCTTCCCAGAATTAATCAATACCCTGTAAATAATGAAGCCCTTCAAGCCATAAAGCCCCTAATAGAAGATTACAAGTTTCAGGGGCTCATTATCCTTTGTACTAGCTCCTATAATCCTCCCATTTTATGGGGGGGGTGGGAGATTTGGGGGGGTGGGTAAGGGAGAGCTGAGGATGGAGGTTTGTCCAGGACTTCCAAGCAATAGACAACATTGTTATCTCTTGACACCCTGTTGTTCCCAAACATCATAAGCTACTAACATCCATCCCCCCTGGAAGCAAATTCTTTTCTATGATTGATTTATGCAGTGCCCTCTTCAGTTCCAGCTGAGGAAGCCAGCCGATTTTTTGCCTTCTCTCCTGAAGAAAAACAGTTCACTGGGATGGTAGTGCCTCAGGGTTCTACTGAGAGGCTTTCTTATTTCTCATAAACCCTGAAGGCTGATCTAGATGCTATAAAGTTCCCTAGAGGTTCTACTTGGTTGCAGTATGCGGATGACTTGCTTCTTTGCTCTCCTTCACAAACCTCTTCGTGAGAAGACGGCATCCTCTTGCTAAAGCTTTTAGCCTTAGAGGCACATAAGGTCATCTAGGAAAATTACAGTTTGCCCAAAACCATGCTTTTTAATTCCCTCTGAAAGGACCTAGAAAGGAGATACATACATTTCAACTTTAAGAAGTAAGGCCAAACTGTTTTTCCCTAATAAATGTAATGTTGTACACACTCAACAGCAATAGATGAGAGTTCCTGTCACTTCACATCTTTGTCAGTACTTAGCATGGACAGATTTTGAAAGATCTGATAATCTGTAAGGTGTGAAATAATATCTAATCCTGGTTTAATTGTCATTCCTCTTATTACTAATGTAACTGTGCATTTTTTCATCTTCATGAGCTGTGCCTCCTATTTTTTCTCATCTTTTCCTAATCTTAATGTAGTTGAATTTATCAATCTTTTATTGTTAGTACATGCTGAGTCTTGTTGCAGATTGCTACCAGTTTATCAAAAATGTATTTTTTTTCTTCCAGGGCACACAGCTAGACCACATTTCATACCTTATATTGTTAATGTGGCTGGGTGACTGAGTTCTACCCAATGGCATGTGAGTACACGATGCATGCCAGCTCTTGGGTTCGCCCAAAAATCTCACACCTCCATGCTCTTTTCCAGTTGACTAGGTTAGGAACCCCTAGGAGACCTTGGAAGCCATGTTTTGAAGATGGCAGGGCTGCCCTCAGATTAACTGCTTAAAGGAGAGCCACCCTGCCAGTTCTGTGTCTCTTCCTTAAACTGTTACAGGAGTGAAACACAAACTTCTGTAGTGTTTGAGAAACTGTACCTTTGTGGGTCTATTTGTTAAAGCTGAGCTGTTATCGTTAAACCGACTTAACATGTGTTTAAGGTCATCTTTGTTAATCTGAGATCAGAACAACACCACCTGCATTTTTTTTTTCAGAAAGACTTGAAGCATTTCAGTAAAGAACCAGATGGATTATTGGACAAATAAGTACTCTTGATCTTTGGGCCATTTCCATCTGTGACGTGTTACATTATGTCATTGTGTACCCCCACCCCTGCCCCGCCCAGCCCCAGGATTCCTGTGTTGAAGTCATTACCCCCAGTACCACAGAATGCGGCTTTGTAGTGAGATAAAGCCTTTAGAGAGGTGATTAAGGTGAGATCATTAGGGTGGGCCCCAATCTAGCCTGACTGGTGCCTTTATAAATAGAGGACATTCGGTTATAGATCTCGACAAAAGAAAAACCTGTGAAGGCACAGGGAGAAGCCGAGAAGAGAGGCTTCTGAAGGCACCAGTGCTGCTGGCACCGTGATGCTGGACCTGTAGCCTACAGAACTGAGAAAATTATTTTCTCTTCCAGCTGATCTGGGTTTCTGGTGAGGTCTCTGCTTGGCTCATGGGCAGTTGTTCTGTCTCCACATGGCCTTTCCTTGGTGAGTGCATAGGGGGACAGAGAGAGCAAGTTTTCCAGTGTCTCTTCTTCTAAGCACACTAATCCCGTTGGATTGGGCTCCCCCTTTATGACCATTTAGCTTTATTTGCTTCTTTGGAGGCCCTGTCTCCAAATACAGCCACACAGGGAGTTAGGGCTTCAGTACATGAATTCTAGGGGGACAGAAACCTTCAGGCCATAACAAATGTCTACAGCTACATGCAACAATATGGATAAATTTCAAAAATGTAGGTGAAATAAATTAGACACAGAAGAATACATACGGGGTGATTCCACTTACATAAAGTACAAAAATAGGCAAAACTAATCTGCGTTGCTTGAAAACAAGTTAATGCTTTGGGTTGTGAGAGAGCGATTGGAATGGAGCACAAAGTGGAGGGACTTTTGGGGGCTGGTAATGTTTGCTTTATTGATCTGGGTGCTGGTTGCATGGGTATGTTCAGTTTGTGGCAATTTATCTAATTCATTTATATCGTGAATTGTACTTTATTAATAATTTTTTAAAATGTACCAGGATCATGCTCGGAAAGGGAAAATGAAGAAAATGAACAAAAATATACAAGAACTATACACACAAGCACACACAAATACACATGGACACATTCATATATGTGTGTATGTAACCATATAAAAATATATATAACAACATGTACACATGAGTCTATATATATGGGTATAAATATAGACACAGCTATATGATTTCAAAAAGCTACCTCAGTATGTGTAAAATCCATCTGAGGAACAGTTTCCATGGTTAATAATGCTAAAAAGCCTCTACCATAGCCCAATCCGCTTTTGTGAGATAAAGACAGTGAGACCCAGAAAATGGCAATTGAGTCACATAACTGAACAGGAGCCCGGAACTCCTAACCTCCAAGTCAGGTCTCTTCCTGTTAGAGCAGGCAGATAGCTAGATATGAGCAGAGAAAGCGGACACGGGCCAAATGGCAGGAATTGGGCAGAAAAGAGGGGCACAGGCCAAATGCAGGAAACCACACATCATGTGAGCACCAGGGGTCCCTGGGCAGAGAAAGGAAAGCAGGAACGTTTGAGCTGGTAAGTGGCCACATGATGAGCAGCCTGGAGGCCAACCAAAAAAAGGTGGGAAAAGGCAGGAATCTCCAGTGTCTGAATGTAACCTTTTGCTCACTATGCCCTCATTATAATAAAATCGGCCTTGCAGATTAGAAGTACCCATCCTGCACCGATGCCATGACACTTCTGATCCAGACTAAACAAGGCCAAAAATCCCTCCTCCCTTCAGGAAGGTGGAGTTGGGATGAAAATCAGGGAATACGACTTCAAACCCTTCCCTCCCCAGTGAATTCAGTTTTACACTCTATGTGACCAAGTTGCTAAAGAAAGCTCACCTGGGCCTGCCCGCTCTCCCCTTGAGAGTGTGCTAGCTATCCCTTAATAAATCCTCACTTTACTTTCTTAACCTCTGCATCTTGTCTCTGAATTCTTTCTGGGATGGGACAAGAACCTGGACACCAGCTACAACCACTAACATTCCTACCAAGAAAGGCTCAGAGCGGCAAAAGATCTTAAAAGTTATCGTATGCCCATGCCCATGATAACCTCCCGGTCCTCCTGACTAAGGTGCTTCTGGGCTCTGTTGGGACAGCTCCCTGCAGAGAGAGCACCTAAGCAACCATCCCAAGAGAGCTCGGTCAGAACACTCTCCTTTGCTGAGCTGAAACCTGCCTGCTGTGGCTTCCACCACTTCCAAGACTGGCATAAAGGAAGTCTGCAGCTTGGCAGGCATGCATCTTTGCGTGTGTGTGTGTGTGTGTGTGTGTGTGAGTGAGTGTGTGTGTGTGTACACGCTTTTGGTAATCATGTGACCTTGGGCACATCATTTAATGTCTCCAAGTCAGTTTTATTTTAAAATGTGATTAATGATAATGCCCATGCAGAAGGTGGAGAAGTCAGTGAGATAACATACACAAATTATATACTTTTTGGAAAGTAGTAAAGTGTGAATTAATATTAGTGCCCTCTGCCTTCCCTCTTCCCAGATTTCCCCTGTACTGTATTTGTATTAAAATAATAAAATAAAATAAAAAATCGAATGACAACCTCAAAATGTTTGAAGATAGCTACAATGTGTGTCCCTTGCTGAGTCCATTTTCCCCTACATGAGTCAGCTGGGAGTTAATTTATCAGTGAAGACCCTCTCCTCTGGACACTCATCAGAGCCCAGGGTGGACATCCTTTCAGGACAAGGCTTTCTTCCTCTTAACTGTTATATCCTCTATGGGATCAAGAAAAAAGCCTTACCTCCCTGCCCCTGAAAGTCTGTCAAAGAGACGAGATTTCTGAGAGAAAGGGACTAAACCACAGGACACAAGCCAATGCTAATCCCACTGATTCTGGTCCACATTATCTCCTCAGAAGTTACCAAGTTGTGAGTATTTTTGTGTAGATATCTAAGATGCCTGTAGCTGCACAGCCAAAGTCTTAGTATATGATGCCAAGGGGACTGGAAAGTCTCAAAGGTGGAGTTCGATGCCTTGGTGAATTAAGCATGGTCCAGCAACAGATCTATCCTCAGTCTTCCAGGTTTAGAAACCCAAGATAAGGGAACGTAAAAAGTATTTAGAGTTTTGTGGTCATATACTGGAGGTTCTGGCAAATGAATGCTCATAGAGAACACAGAGACTGACACGGTCATTGGGATCGCAGTAAATCATCCTGCCCTGTTCCGTTGGTAAAAGTGCTCTCAGTAGCCCTGTAGGTTTCTGCAATACCTGATTTCTCATGGGAAGACTTTGAAGGGCTGGCTGCAGTGGCCCAGATCTTCTGCTTTGTTCACATACATGGTTCGAGTGTTGCTTCCCAGTACTTGGTCAGAAACAGAGGACCATAATAGCAGGGGGTATCTACAACTAGGAGGTGGCACACCAAGACTGAAAGGCAGATAGAAGAAGTGACACAAAAATTCTTAGGTATGAATTACATTTTCCAAATGTAACGCTTTGTTATATCTGCCCTGAACTGAGAGATAGAGAGAAAGACCAAACAGTTTTGCAGTCATATGCTGGAGATTCTTGTAAATGGTTCAGCAGCCTCCCTCTTACCTACCCCAAACCAAACCATTTGCCACATCCCGTACACCGTACAGACATGCTAAGAAAGCACACGGCACTAGACCCTGAGCGGGACGGGAAAAGAAAGAACCCATCCACTCCAGAAGGTTACGGTGAGAACTTTAGGCCTTGTGGGGACTAAATGCTTTGGGGAAAGGAAATGGCCTCAGTGGGCAAAGATCTTGGGGAGATAAAGATTCTACGGTGGTTAGTAGGGGGTCTTAAGTGATGCAAGGTCACATCAAAGGCAACATCACAACCCAGAATATCACTCCCTTCTAACCAACTCCCACCCAGAAGTGCAGTCAACACCAACTGATTTCTCAGGTTCTGTAGTTTCATACTTGCCCTCAGTTTAATTGGGGTAGGCACGCACACTGTTCTTACTCAAGCACACTTCTCCTCCCCCTTCCCCTGTATTCTTCTCTCTACTCTTCGCCCCAGATATCTACCCACTCGAGAGTTTTACTGAATTATCCCCAATCCAACATCCAGAACTTCCTCTTCTTTGGCTGAGCAATGATTAGAGTAGGCAACATGGGAAAACTAAAGGGGGTTCTATGTTTACCAAAGCTCTGGAAAACTCATAGGTGTATCTATGTCCTACAGACAAATTCTCTCCATGTCCCTGCCCTATCATTCCAGCATTACTACTACAGAGACATGATGGAAGCACCCTCTTCCCCACTCCATCCTATAACCGAAGTTCTCCTTCACTGACAAGTCTCTCCCTCAAAACAGTTTTTGATGTCACGAAAGCACCCCAAAAGTTCTGACTATCATCCCAGCCTCCTAATAAGAATGCAGAGATAACTCTTAATGGAGGCAGGAATCTCTTCTCAACAGCACGGCTAAGTCTCACAGTCAATCAGCTGGGGCCGGGTTCTGACCCCTTAATGTCTGCGGGTTCTGATTTTAGGCATAACAAGAGAATGATCAGGCTCAGGGAAATATAGCAACAGACTCAAATGCCATTCACACGTGTGAGAAGGTGGGAGTGTGGCAAGGTCACGTCATTGTGCTATTGTCCTTGCCTGCAAGAAATAGCCGTGCCCACTTCCAATAGTCACTAGATATTCGAGGTTAAGACCCAAGGGAATTACCTGTTATAAGCCAGGCATGACACTATCTTGCATGTTGGGGAACAACATCAGGTTATAAAGGATAAAATCAAAGAGAATGTGTAATCCAAATGACCTTTTCCATCACAATATGGTAGCCATGAGGTACCTTTCATTTCTAAGAGAACCAGAGTCACACATTACAGATACAGACAGAAACTTTTATTATTCAGGACCTCCTTAATTTTTCCCCCAGAATAGAGGCGGAACAATATAGGAAAAAACAGTACAGGAAATGGTCAAATTTGTAGAATCGCAGATAAGATCACAGACTCTGGAATGAGATCCCTCCACTCTTAAAGCTGAATGAGGTGGGACAAATTCTTTTCCTTCTCAGTGTCTTAGCTTTCTCATGTGTGAAATGGAAGAAATATCAGTAGCTAGCTCAGAGGGTAGAGTGAGGATCTATGGTCAGTTATCAACAAATATTAACCAGCACTGTGATGTTGGATATTATTTTTCCATTGGTTCAGTGAACTGATTAATCATATCTCCTTTTCCAGATATATTTTTATTATTACTCATTTTTACTTAGACGCAGATTCTTAAAATTACAAGTCACAGATTGTTTTCACTGCCTTTCAAGTTGTCTCCCTTTGGTCACATCTAGGAAGAAACTTAGTGTCTCTACTGAGGCTTTTTCCAGGGGAGGAGTCTTTCTTAGGAACGTTCCTGTATCATGATCTTTTCCACTCAGGAAGCTCTCCTATGCCTTAAATTTGTATTACTACCTCTGGATTTGGGAGGGCTTTGCTACACAGCCTTGACCTTTGACTAGCCATTGAAGTTGAAAGAAAAATCTCCCTGAGCTTCCCACCCACTCCCTCTCCAGCCTTACCAGCATATCATGTCAGCATGGCTATGTTTCAGACCTCAGCCCAACTCTTGAATAACCAATCCAAATAGGGAGGGGGACAGAAAGGAGGGTGGTAGGAAAGGGCAGAACCTGAGATCCTAAGGGTTCATGGCCTCCTCTTACATCTCCTTCCTGTACGAGGAGCTGGCGCTTTCCAAAGACACTAAAGCGAGGGTTTAGTTAGTGAAATTGAGGGACCTCTAGCAATTCAGAGGAATGTCAGCCTGGGCAGGGATGGATACAAAAACCTGAAATTCTCTAGCATCAAGACAGCAGAATGACATACACACACACCTGAGACATAGAGCAAATAAAGGCTCCAGAGAGCTATGCTCTACTGATTCTGTCATTCCTCATCTTGTCAAGGAACTGACTTGTCACTTTAGTCTTCAGATAGCACCTAAAGCCATGAACAATATTCTGAACTATTTCTCTGGTTTCTGTACTTACAGAGATTGAGCCAGACTTCCCAGCCACAACTAGACAGAGAAAAGGTAACAGAGGCTTCAGTGACCACACAAACAAGAAATACAGTCCTTGCAAAAATACTCTGGAAAAGTCACTAGACAATTGGGTGACTGGACCACTCAACAAGCAATACAAGCAATCCCCGTGGGATGGGGACAGTGTAATTCCAAGAGAACAATATTATATTCAAAATATCCAGTTTTCAATGAAAATACACAAATACAAAGAAACAAGAGAGTAGGGTCCATTCACAGAGGAAAACAAAACTAGACAGAAAAATTCTTAAGGAAACCTGGACATTGTTTAAATTAGACAAGGATTTTAAATTGTCTTATCTTAAAAATACTCAAACAGCTGAAGAAAACCATGAAAGGAACTAAAGCAAATCAGGAACAATGTATGAAAATGTAGAGAATGTCCATAAAGAGATAGAAACTGTAATTCTGGAACGGAAAAGAACAATAACTGAAAAGAAAAATTCAATAGAGAATTTCAACAGTAGCTATAACCAGGCAGAAGAAAGAATCAGTGAACTTGCAGGGAAGATAAAATAACCCATTCTGAGGAACAGAAAGGGAAAAAGAATGAAGATAAATGAACAGAAGCTAAGGGACCTATGAGACACCACCAAAAGTACCAACATATGCTTTATGGGAATCCCAGAAGGAGAAGAAAGAAGGATCAGAAAAAATACTTGAAGAAATAATGGCCAAAAATATCTCAAATATGATGAAACACAGAGAGACACATACCGAAGAAGCTCAACAAACTCTAAGCAGGACACTCTCAAAGATATTCACACTGAGACAAACTACAATCAAACTAATGAAAGACAGAGAAAAAACTAGAAAGCAGCAAGAGAGAAGTGACTCACCATGGACAAATGATTTTCAATAAGATTAATGGTCAGTTTCTCATCAGAAACCATAGAGGCCCAAGGCAATGGGATGGTATATTTCAAGTGCTGGAAGAAAAAAAAAATGTCAACCAAGAATTCTATATATGGCAAAACTGCCCTTCAAAAATGGAAAAATAAAGATATTCCCATCTAAATAAAAACTAAGGGAAATCATCCTTAGGAGACTTGCCCTACCAGAAATAATGCAAGGAGTCCTTCAGTCTGAAATGTAAGGACACCAAGACGGCAACTTGAAGCCAAATGAAGGAGAAAAGATCTCTGGTAAAAATAACTACATAGATAAATATAAAAGCTAGTAGTCTTGTATTTGGAGCTTGCAACTTATTTTTTTTTCTTGTACGATTTAAAAGAAAATGTATAAAACTATAATTATAAGCTATGCTAATTGGCATACATATATAAAGATGTAATTTGTGATAATAACAACATGGGGGTGGAGCTGAATAGGAGCCAAGTTAATATATGTTACTGAGCTAAATTAGTATCTATTCAAACGAGATTGGTATAAAGTTAGGGTGCTAACTGTAATCCCCATGGTATCCATTAAGGAAGTAACTTTAAAATGTACAGAAAAGAAAATAGAGAGATTCAAAATAGCACACTAGAAAAGGAAGTGATCAAACACAAAAGAAGGCAAAACTGGAGAAACTGAGAAACAAAAAAAAATTTAAAACGTATTAAAAAATAGTAAAATGGCAGAAGGAAGTCCTTCTTTACCAGTAATCACTTTACTTGTAAGTGGATTAAACTAACCAATTAAAAGACAGAGATTGGAAGAATGAATTTAAAAATATGATCCAACTTGTAGCTTGCAAAAGACTCCCTTTAGAGCCAAAGACAAAAATGGTTGAAAATGAAACAATGAAAAAAGTTATTCTAAGCAAATAGTTACCAAGAGGAAATTATAGTGGTTATACTAATACCAAATACAACAAAATTTAAGTGAAAAATTGTTAAAAGAGACAGAGGATATTATATACAGATAAAAGGTTAATTCATTAAGAAGATAAAGCACACCAAATATCAGAGTTCCAAAATATATGAAGCAAACATTGAGAGAATTGAGGAGAGAAATAGACAGTTTAATAAAAATAGTTGGAGACTTCAATACTGCACTTTCAATAGTGAGTAGAACATATGGACAGAAGATTAATAAGAAAATACAGAACTTAAACAACACTATAAATCAGTTAGACCAAATAGACATACACAAAACACTGACAGCAGTGTGGTACATATTCTTCTCAAGCGCACATGAAGGATTCTCTAGAATAGACCATAGGTTAGGCCATAAAACATCTATCATTACATTGTAAAAGACTGAAATAATACAAATTATATTCTTCAACCACAATGGAATGAAGCTAGAATAACAATAACGGAAGGAAAACTGGAAAAATCACAAACATGGAAATACATGCAAACAACACACTCTTTTTTGGGGGGGTTAATTAGGTTTATTTATTTAATTAGTTATTTTAATGGAGATACTGGGGATTGAACCCAGGACCTCCTGTATGCTAAGCATGGGCTCTAACCACTAAACTATACCCTCCCCTCGGAAACAACACACTTTTAAGTAACAGGTGAGTCTAAGAAGAAATTACAGGAGAAATTAGAAAGTACTTTGAGACAAGTGAAAATGAAAACACAAAGGACTAAAATTTATAAGATGCAGTAAAAGCAATGCTCAGAGAAAAATACATAGCTATAAATGATTATATTAAAGAAGAAAAAGATTTCTAATCAACAGCATAACTTTAGTCTAATGACACTAAAAATAGATCAAACAACCCAAGCCAGCAAAAGGAAGGAAATAGTAAAGATTAGAGCAAAACAATCAAAATAGAAAGAATCAAAAAAACCGAAAGTTGGTTCATTGAAAGGATCAGCAAAATCGACAAACTTATAGCTAGAGCAACAACAACAACAAAGCAAGCAAGTAAGCAAGAAAACATATTACTAAAAATCAGAAATGAAAGAGGCATTATTACCAAACTCAGAAAAAAATAAAAGCATTATTAGCGAATACTATCAACATTTGTACACCAACAAATTAGATCATCAAGATGAAATGGACACATTCCTAGAAACAGAAATTACCAAAATTGACTCAAGAAGAAATATGAACTCTAACCAGACTTATAACAAGTAAAGAGATTGAATCAATAATCAAAAATCTCCTAACAAAGAAAATCCCAGGACCAGATGGCTACACTGGTGAAGTCTGTAAAACATTTAAAGAATAATTAACATTAATCTTACCCAGACTTGTTCCAAAAAATTGAAGAGGAGGAAACACTTCCTAACACATTCTATAAGGCCAGCTTTACCCAGATACCATAACCAGACAAAGATATCAAAAGAAAAGAAAATCAGAGACAAATATCCCTTACGAAAATAGATCCTCAATAAGATGTTATCAAATTGAATTCAACAGCACAAAAAAAGGATTACACACCACAACCACATAGTCGGCCCACATGGATGGGATGTTCTTCTGGGGTTTTAAAAAAGTTTTGAAACTAGAGAGAGGTGGTAGTTACACAAAATTTTGATGCACTAAATGCCACTAACTTTAAAGTAGTTAATTGTATGTTATATGAATTTCTCCTCAGTTTTTAATAAAGACTCATAGCCTTATATTTAGCAAAATCCCCTTGTAACTTTAAAAAATGCACATATACATGAGAAAAAAATGTTAGATGTTACTTCATGACATTAAAGATTATTATCAATGAGTGATAGAAAATTAGGTAATTTTAATTATTGTCTCTAAATTTTTTTAAATTTCCAACATTTTTGGAAATTAAGTACATGTTAAAAATTTTGATAACTAGGGAAGAGAGCTATGCTGATGTTGACTAATAGATACTTAAAAGCAAGGAGAAAATGCTTAAATTGCAGGGTTACATGAGGATAAAAGAAAATGTCACTGTATATATAACATGATCCCAAGTATTTAAAATGTAGTGTTTATGGTGACAGTCTGTCTGTGGGACACAGGAGTGATATTTTTCCTTTCTACTTTCCAAATTTTCTAAATGAACATATATTACCACTAAAATCACAAAGCTAACTTTATTTTTAAAATTTCTACCACTGGGCGAGCTAAGTTCAAAAAAGCAGAGGTTTGGTAAATGCATTTGGTTTGATAAGGAGGATACTGACACTGGAATTATGCCTTTTGATACATAATATTCCTCATAGAAAAAGTGCAAAGTACAGACAATGTAAAGACAGGAACTTTAAATCACCAGACTCTAACCCCTGAGATGTTCTTTGTTGTTCTTGAATAGAAGTGGGCTTGGGCTGTTTAGAAACACTGGTCCTTCACTTCCATTACAGCAAGATCATCAGGAGAATTTGTTTAGTGTATGTGAGCCCATAACGGGTCGGGCAGAAGTCTGGCTCTCTGGACAGAGGACAGAGAATATCAAAAGAATAATTATTGGTCCTTGGTCACACAGCATGCTTTCCCACTTCACATGGTACAGGCAATTTTTCAATCTGAACTTCCTTTGGTGAACCAGCCCTTTCCCCATCTTAACTCATGTGGTTTGGGTGGGACTGACCCTAGCCTATCCAAAGTAGGAATGATCTAGGCTCAAGTCAATCAGTAGATTGAATTTTTAGGGTCAGAGTGATTCATTACTTTGAGCCAATAAATGTCAAGTGCAGGACTTTTGTTAAAAACATTGACAAGAAAGATGGACTCTATCATTTATAACTTAAAAGATGTGAAAAATCTGCTAGAAATGAAGCTAAGATGATGAATGGGTGATTCTATGGATTTAGCAGATGGTGGCCACGCTCTGTTATGTCTTGTGCCTCCCTCCACCACAGCCCTTCCCATGCTGCGTTCTGATATTTCTCCTCCACCAGACAGTCAGTTCTCTAAGGAGAGGAGACACATCTCCAGTATGTTTGGTCATAGCATAGAGCAGAGCCTAAGCACACATCTGCTAAAGAAATCATCCTGATGAACTTAGCAGCATGGAAATGAGACATTGGTGGTTCTACCATTGAGGACTCAGGTTTCTGGGGTCCAGTACCTCTGCTGGTCAATACCACATCCTACAGTCCCCACCGTGTACTCTGGGGTTCCTGCTCCGAGCTGGAACAAGTGGTCTGCTCTGAGTCATCACCTGTGGGTACTGATGTGGTCTCTGCACGTTTCTCACACAATCACCCAGAGAACGTCATCAGGTAGACGGAGTGGGGGCGGGGCAGCTGTCATAGAAAGCCTTCTCGCATGAAGCAGCACAAAACCAGAGGGAAACCCCAGGTCACCGATCCCACTCGTACCTCCTTCCTCTCCTGGGAGCTAAAGAGAGCAACAAGGAAGCACCAGCAGCTCCAACCTGGGCAGCCTTCCTGGGAAGATGCAGCCGCTCCTGCTCCTGCTCCCACTGGCCTTTTTACTGCCCCCCGGGACAAATGCAGGTGAGTGACCATCCCCACTCTCAGAGGCCCAACTACATCCTCCATTTGGCACAGATCTCCTTCCCTCTCTGCATAGCCCTGACCCATCTATCCACCAGGAACGTTTTGAACACCGGCTCCTGTCCCATCTCATACCCCCAAGTATGATGCTGGAGACGCCACTGGCAGGAATGGCAGAGCAGAATGCTGTTCTCAAGAGGAGCCAGTGGGTACTATCCCCTCTTCAGGCCCTACTTCTGCCGTCTGGAAAGCAGAACTTTTCTAGATGATGGCAGAGGGTTGGAAACTGGAAAAGAGAAAATACTAAATTCCCCCTGCAGAGGGCAGAGCGGGCCTGACTTCTGCCACGAGGATGAAACAGGTGCTCCCCTCAGCACCTGCTTAGGAGAGAGGCCCAGAACTCAGCAGACCCCGGAGCTGGTGCTGTTGCCTTTGCTCAGACCCAAGGCCCCTCAGTCCCTATCTCCAGCTCAGTTTTCCTCCCGAGGCCATTAGAGGCTCCTCTCTTTCAAGGATGAAGCCACTGTTTGGCAGACCTGACCTCTGCTTTCCAGACTCCCACCAGCACCGGCCCTACCAACCACCCTCATCCTGAGGCCCACTGGGTCCTTCCTTCACGCAGCCAGCACCTACTGGCCACTGACTACATGTCAGGCCCTGGGAAATAGGCTATGACAGCTTCTAGATCCCTACACTAACATCCCCAGCACTGGAAAGCAGGGCTGTCCTACACATCACAGGATAACAGTGCCCCCAGAAACTCACCTGACACAAAGCACAGTCAGGATTGGAGTTTCTGGAAGCCTCTAGGACTTTGCTGTCCCTAAGATGCTCACTTTCAGTTGTGTGTGGAAAACAGATACGCAGACCAAGAGGAGGAAGTTGAAGACCCTCCCCAGTCCTCTGAAATCCAGGCCAGGCTGGGCCCCCACCATGCCCAGCGGTTCTGAGCATGGGGCAGAAGCCTGCCGGGTGTACTCAGGGGGGGAAACAAGCAAGACAAACTTTTCCTTCAGGGGAGATCATCGGGGGCCATGAGGCCAAGCCCCACTCCCGCCCCTACATGGCGTATCTTCAGGATGACCGGATCAGCTGTGACGGGTTCCTGATACGAGAGGACTTCGTGCTGACCGCCGCTCACTGTTGGGGAAGGTGAGAAGCAGCCAGCAGCCCCCACCCTCCTGAAAGCCCCTGGCAGGGAGTTCTACCTTTTTCTCCAGGAACAACCAGGCTCCTAGGAACACATGAGCTGGGAGGGCTCCTGAGAGGGTGACAAAGCGGGCAGTGGGGAGAGGGGCAGGTCAGTGCCAGCGGCATTGCTGAGGCAAAAAAGACTAAAGGTAGGGCATGCCTGGGTATCAGAATGTACACTAGTGCAATTTCAGCTCTTTTCCTGCGGGGGGTACTGACCCTCAAGAACTGCCGTGCCTTTAACAATGGCTCCAGAATCACACCTCGGCTGCCAAGAAACAGGGTATGGAGAGCTCGGCCTCCAGGCCATTTTGTCACCTTGATTTCCCCTCAGCTGCAGCCCTGCTCTGCCCCTATGTCACCAACCCCACATGGCTCCGCACAGGGGCTGGCCCTCCTGTGACACCACACTCCCCACACCCTCTCTGCTCTCTGTGCAGCTCAATCAACGTCACCCTGGGGGCCCACAACATCAAGAAGCAGGAGAAGACCCAGCAGGTGATTCCAGTGAGAAAAGCCATCCGCCACCCAGACTATAATAAGAGGAACTACGCCAATGACATCATGTTACTGCAGGTAAGGAAACCTCCCTGCTTCTCTGCCCTCCTGGAAACACACGTCTCCCCTCCCACTGCAACCAGTCCCTTTCCTCCCTCCCGTCCTGGCCACCCGACCTGTCCCCGGGGCTCAGGTGGGAGCGAGGGCTCTGCGGTCTCACTGCAGTGTCCCGGCCCGGAGGCCGCTGGCTGAGCTGGACCCTATCTCTCCCCATCAGCTGGAGAGAAAGGCCAAGCGGACGGCAGCTGTGAGGCCCCTCAGGCTGCCCAGGGGCCGGGCCCGGGTGAAGCCAGGACAGGCATGCGATGTGGCCGGCTGGGGGCAGGTGGTGGTGGCGATGGACAATTTCCCAGACACACTGCAGGAGGTAAAGCTGATTGTGCAAGAGGATCAAAAGTGTGAATCCCACCTACGCAATTATTACAACAAGATCATCCAGCTGTGTGTGGGGGACCCAAAGAAAAAGAAAGCTTCCTTTAAGGTGAGAATGACAGAACGCCTTGCTTGGCTCTGGGAGATCTGGGACCTGAGGACCCAAGTCGTGGGGACTGCCTCACCCTCTAGGCTGGGATCTTTCTGTCCAGGAAGACAAGAGGGGAACAGCCAGAGCTGGGAGTGTCTAGGGCCTCTGCAAGGCTACAAAGGACCTAGAGCGAATCCAAACATGGTTCCCCTCCAGAAGGAGGAATTTGCAATACAGTGAGGCACAGGTGTTAGAAAACTGTGCTACCTGAGTGTGCGGTAGTTAAAACCAGGTGCCTCTTAGAGCTGGAACACACCTTGATTAAGGGCTCGTCTTCCGTGTTGAGTGTCAGCCCCACCCACCTGCTTCCCTGTCCTTAAACAGCAGCCTGGAGCCACCATCCCACAGCACCTTCATAGGGAGAGGATCAGGGACCTGGGGGAGGAGAAGGAGCTGCCACCCGGGGTGAAGTGAAGCAGTGACAATGTCCAGGGTCAGGGCTTGGCAGCCGAGGGGTCCATGGGAGCCAGCCCTGCCCTCTGACCTCCTACGTAGAGGCCATGCAAGGCGGGGCCTCCTCCGAGAGGGGGCCTGGGAGGGCAGGGGAGGCGGGACCAGGAGGAGAGCGGGCTCAGTCCTTTCCCTCCCTCTGCCCTCAGGGGGACTCCGGGGGCCCTCTCGTGTGTGACAATGTGGCCCAGGGCATTGTCTCCTATGGACTAAACGATGGGTCCACTCCACAAGCCTGCACCAAAGTCTCAAGTTTCCTGCCCTGGATAAAGAAAACCATGAAAAGTCTCCACCTGCAAGAACCGGACCGTCTTCCCTGGAGCTGATCTAGAATCACACTGGGTTGGGGGGCCAGCAACGGAATAAAGCCTCTTAGCTGAGCAGGAAGAGTTGGTTTCTTGTTTATTTGTTGACCCCCATTCACAGGCACCAGCTCTGTGCTTCGAAAGCCAAGGACACCGTTCTGCTGGTTTCTGCTTCCTCCTCTTCCCCCTCCCACCATCACTTCCCCTAAACCCCGTGCAAAGCTATACCCAGGTCCCGCACACCTGGCTTTCCAGGGCCTGCCCTCCTGCCAGGGCTGAAGCTGAGCACCATCAGGAGAAGACAGGAACCTCTCTGGTCCGGGGCCAGAGTGCCTTACCTCCTTGCCCTGTGTCCTATGACAGAGAGGAGGGGATGACACCACGGGTCCCGGGCACCAGGCAGGCACAGGCTGGGGCTGCCACTCAAGGACAGAGCCCCCACCGGGGAGGGAGGGGCCTTCCTGAGCAGACATTTCTCTCCCACAGCCCGGGAAGCAGGCCCAGGGCAGGGGTGGATCTCCTGAGAAGTTCCTCCTTCTCAGCTGGGCAGAGTGTCCTTCCGGTCCTCATCCGAGCTCTTGTTTGCTGTGGCTCTCCAGCCAGAATCACTACTGACAATGTGCTTTTTCTTTAGCTATAGTTTTGTTGCTTTTTAAGAGACTTGGAATCAAGATGTTTAGAACTAACAATAATTTCACCTCCGTGGCTCTCTCCTCCTTTTCCATTACGGGGACATGATCAGGATAACTTGTTTAGCAAATGGTACAGGGATATTAGAAGTGCAATTCTCTGGACAGTGGTGTGGGAATTCTACTTTGGCTCCCTGGCATCCTTTCCCACTTCACGTGGTATCAGTAATTCATCAAAGAGAATAACTTTCGGGAGAGCCATTCTTCTTCCATTCTCAGTATATGTGGATTGGACAGAGCAGACCCCAGCCTAGTCAAAGGCTCTGACTAGGCTGTGGTAGGTCAGTGGTTTCAAGCGCCCTGACCACAGGCACCTGTAGCACCGAGGTAGGCTGTGCTCCGCTGGGACTGCCACTGTCTGTCTCCACCCTGCAGGTTCCTCTTACATGACTACATCACTCCTCCCGCTGGGAGGTGGGGTCTGTAGCCCTTCTTTTTTAATCTGGTGGGAGCACTTGATTGTCCAAGATGGAATATGGTAGAATAGAGGCCATATGACTTAAAAATCTAGGTAATAAAAACAACACAGCTTCTGCCCGGCTTGCTCTGTAGAAGATACTCACTCTGAGGAAGCCAACCACCATGCTGGCAGAGAACCAAACAACTGAGACTACTTGAGAGGCCCTCATGGAGAGAAACCAACGTGCTCAGTGAGCAGCCAGCACCAAGCACTGGGCGTGTGAGAGCGAGCCCTCAGGTGGTTCCAGCTTCCGGGCTTCAAGCCACCTTGACAGCAAGGGTAGCACAGGGGAGACATCCACACTGCACCCTGACCAAAATGCAGACTCCTGGGTAAAAGCAATGTCGTTCTGTTAACCCACTCAGTTCTTCAGTAATTAAAACATTACTCCACACCATTCTGTCCATCCCTCTAACCATGGCCTTCACCACCCTCGTCTGATCACTGGTGGTTTTGTCTCCTCCCCTAGAAGCGAGGATTCTCATCTCCAATGTCCCCCACAGTCTCCCACAAAAGGGGCCTCAATAAAGAATTACCCTGGTGATCTATAGTAAACTACAGAAATGACGACGTTCTTTGATCTATTATCATAAGACCCAGGTTGCTAGGGTCGGGGACCAGCTGTTGGCGGATACAACATCTCCAACCACCCTTCACTTGTAGCTTCATTTCCTGTTTCTGCTGCTGCAGTTGGCACCAAGCCAAGAGCTACTGGTGCTCTGACAAGTTCGTACTCCACTCAGACCCAAGGACTTGATCAAAAAGCAGCGTGAGGATTTCGGAGAAGCCTTGTAGGATGCAGGCCACAACATCGGAGGAGACACTTAAGGTTAAAACACTGCAAGGAAGCACCAGCAGCTCAGGTCTGGGCAGCCTTCGTGGAGAGCTGCTCCTGCTTCTGCTCCTGGCAGCCCATCTTCTGTCCGCCACCGGGGAGGCAGGTGAGTGACTGTCCCCGCCCACAGAGGCCCAGGCCCATCCCACACTGGACATACCTGCTGAGACACTACGCTCATACGCATCCTGGATGGTCTACCTGCCGAAACTTTCTGGACTGTGCCCAACTCCCTCAGAGACCGGCAAATCTGACCTCATCTGCCTGCTCCAGCCGTTGGCTCCACGAGCACACAGGCAGGCTGGGATCTTTCTTTTAGGGAAAATCATCAGGGGCTATGAGGCCGTCCCTACATGGCATTTCTTCAGATCCAGACTTCAAGGAACATTATATTCTGTGGCGGTTTTCTGGTGCGTGAGGACTTCGTGCTGACAGCAGCTCACTGCTGGGGCAGGTGAGGAGCAGCGCCTGGGCCCCCGCCCCTCTGTCAGCGCCTCACAGGGAGCCCTCTTCTCAGGGGCCGCAGGCCTGGGCCACCTAGTAACACAGACGAGCTCTTTGGAGGACAGCTAAGCTTTGAGGAGAGAGGGACAGATCAATGCGAGTGGCCTGCGGAGAAAGGAACTGCCCAAAGGTGGGATGGAAGGAAGCCAAGGTTAAGCCCTGGAGCCCACAGTGCAAATGTGAGACAGATGCACGGACTGGCTTACAGGCAGGCTCTGTGCAGGACTCAGCACCCTAAGTGCTCTCCAGGAACTGCCGCCCAGCCTGGGCTGCCCGCAAGCGGACTGAACAGAGATGCTCTGCCCCAGGGCCCCACTGCCTAGAATTCTCTCCACTCCAGTCCTGCCCTGTCCCGAGCCTGTGACTCCACCTCCCTCTCTGCTCTCTGTGCAGCTCAATCAACGTCACCCTGGGGGCCCACAACATCGATGAGCAGGAGGGGACCCAGCAGGTCATTCACGTGAGAAGAGCCATCCCCCACCCAGATTATGATGATGAAAACGCGGCCAACGACATCATGTTACTGCAGGTAGGGCGCGTGGTTGTGCTGGTTCTCACACACTTTAATCCCAGAGCTTTGCCTCCCCCATCACCTCACTCCTGTCCCTCCTTCCAGTACAACCCCTTCAATTATCCCAGAGCTGTGAAGAAAGCAACCCTACGACTGTCCCTGCGGTCTCTGTGGGCCATGGGTAGGTTAGAATGCCTTTCCTCTGCCTTCAGCTGACGAGGAAGGCCAACCTGACCACCGCTGTGAGCCCCATCCGGCTGCCCCAGGGGAAGGAGCCGGTGAAGCCAGGCATGGTGTGCAGTGTGGCCGGATGGGGGCTTCTTGGCGTGAACAAACCTGTAGCAGCAAAACTGCAGGAGGTAGAGCTTGAAGTCCAAACAGACGAGCAATGCATCCATCAATACAAACATTACGATGCCACCACCCAGATATGTGTAGGGAACCGAAGATACAAGGAGAATTCTTTTGAGGTGAGATCCCCAGCGTTATCCAGGCAAAGCCCTGGGCACATTCCTGGCAGTGGGAACTAGCCATATGTCCACGTCTGCAACATTTCCTCCTATCCAGTCTCTGGTCCTGTCTCCCTGGGGGATGGGAGATTGTCCCACACATATGGGCAGAGACTTCCTAAGGGAGGAGAACGGGGGATGAACAAGGCTGGGCTGAAACCTCAGGACCCAAAACCTTCATAACAGCCACGTCCCCCTAACAGAGATCACCCACCCCCTGGGCAGCAGGGAGGGTCAGACCACAAGATGACCCAGCTCACTCCTTCCCCTCTCTGTCCACAGAGAGACTCTAGAGGCCCCTTGCTGTGTAACAGCGTGGCCCAGGGCATTGTCTCCTTTGGAACCAAGAATGGTACACCTCCAAGTGTCTATACCAGAATCTCGAGCTTTCTGTACTGGATAAAAAACACAATGAGAATCTATGAACTTCAGGGACCAGACTGAGGTGCCCCGGGATGGATGTGTCCATCTTCTCTGGGGCAGAGGCTAGAACGGCATTGGGCCAAGGGGATGGAGGGGAGGCTGCCAGGCATCTAATAAACTGTCATCTTCAGAAATCATTGATTCCTCCTTTATTCATCCACACATATTCATTAGGTAACAAGAGTGTCTGGCAACCCTCTGTTCAATTTTCTGGACTGTTCCTGGCTTCCCCCTCCAGCAGACCCCTCCTTCCAACTCTGGAATAAAAATCCTGTTGCAGTGACAGCCAACGCCCTCGATCACACGTCCCCAGTGTCAGCTTCCCAGCCAGGCTGCCTGTGAGTCCGTCAGAACACGGAGACATCTCCTCAGGAAAACTGACCCTCATCTAGAGGACGCTCCCACCTCCTCCCTCGTCCCCACCCCCACCGCACCTCAATATACCAGGGCCACATGGCAACGTAAGAGGATCCAGATTTCGAAGGAGGATCACCTGAGACGCGCTGGGGTGGGGGTGGGGGGACTTCTCCACCCGAACAGAAATGGAAGAGGGGAGGCTTTGGAAAACTGTAGCTCACCCCTGCAGAACGTCCTCCCACATCAGAGTAGCCAGAGCTCAGAAGCCTGAGATCGTTTCAGGAGCGCCTCAGAGTTCCCAGGCCCAGCCCCAGGGCCTGGCCCAGCCCCAGCTGGGAGTCCTGGGCCCAGGGCCGCCTCGGGTGTCCGGACGGCTCAGCCTCCTGCAGCCCCAGGTGAGCTGCAGGGCGCTCTTCCTTCTTGTCTGAGCCAGCCTCCCCACCTCCACTGTTCGTGTGTGTGTGTGTGTGTGTGTGTGTGTGTGTACGTACACACACACATATCTTCTACTTTTCAACATCTCTTAATTTTTTTATATAAGAATGTTCAGGAAAGTGACCTTTTTCAAAAACCATGCACCTGAGAGAAGGCTAGGCTGAGGAGGAGAGGTTTACTGAATGTTTGCATTGGTCAGTGAGTCTCACTAAGGGAAAATGCATTTTGGGTATAGAAGTAACACATGCTCATCACAGAAAGACACTTAAATACAGAACACATAAATAAGAAAATAAAAATGACTGGGAATTCTACCACCCCGAAGTCATCATCACGAATGCTTAAGTGTCTTTCCTTCCACTCTTTGTCTACTGACTCGTAAGCTGCTGTTCTGTCCACATTGGAATTGGGCTATTTAGAACTCCTCATACCTTCTTTTCCCTTTCTCTTCTGGCCCCACGTGGGTGAGGGTGTGGGGAAACATGCAAGTGGTCAGGATTGCTACGGACAGGGACGTCAGAGACATGGTTCTCTGGACACTGGACAGAGAACACTCAGTGCAGAGTAATTATTAGGATGAACGGCATCTGGGTCTGATTTCATCAGAATGGAAAAGAAGCAAGAGTGGGGACATGGGGACCTCTTGATTCATGATGGAGCCGACACTGGGGGTCCAGCCCCTCTGCTGGCCGCACCCCAGCCTTCACTGTCTTGTGCTTGCTTCTTGCTTTCACCTTGTGGCTCAGCAGTGGGAGGGCAAGTGTGGTGACAGCGCCCTTCTCACCCAAGCCAAGGCAGGGACCAGGGACCCCCACGTTGCTGGCTGACATCCGGCCCAGGAGTCTGTGCCCGGCTGAGCCTCCCCTCCTCTGTTCCCCTGGGCTTTGTGTCTGGAAGGAAGGAAGACCAGCAGCTCAACCTGCGCAGACTTTCAGGGAAGATGCAGCCACTCCTGCTCGTGATGGCCGTTCTCCTGCCCGCCGGGCGGGGACAGGTGAGTGACAATCCTCATTCCTCAGGCCTGGGTCCATCTCACTAAGCCCCCTGTCCTCCTGACCCTTCTGCCCAGCTCCAATTTCTGAACCCCAGCTCCAGGCCCTACAATTGATTTCATTCTGACATTAACAACCCAGGGTTAGTGAGATCCCACGAGTAAGGGCTCAGTCCCACAAGACTGTCCCCCCAACTTCAGCATCCAGTCACTAGTGGGTCCCCAGGTAACCCACATTTCTGTCTGATTTGGCTACAAACCAGGGGTTTCCATGGCCCCCTCCTCAGGTTCATAATTTGCTATGACAGCTCACAGAACCCAGGGAAACACTTCACTTACTATTACCATTTTATTCCAAAGGATATTACAAAGGATACAAATAAAGTAAAGGAGGGAATGAAATCTGAACATGCGCTGTTCCAGAAAGAGGAAGGAGCAGGGGCACAGGCTTAAGGAACAGCAAGAAGGCCAGGGTAGCAGGAAGGGAGTGAGCGGTGGGGAGGATGGAGGAGGACAAGGTCAGAGAGTGGGCCATGGGAGGACTTCTGAGTTTAATTCGAAAGGAGATGGGAGAGTTTTGGAGAATTTTGAACAGAGGCATGCTATGATCCGACCTGGAGTTTTGCAAGATCGCTCTGGTTGTTTTGAGAGGAAGATGGTGGGGTGGCAGTGGGAGATAGGGGGAGAAAAAGAAGACAGACCATTTAGGACGTTACTGTTGTCATCAGGAGGGAGACAATGGTGGCTTGGACAAAGCAGCTGTGTCAATGGTAAGAAGTAGTTCTATTTGGAATATGTTTTGAAGGTGGACCTAACAGGAATTACCAATGAATTAAAAGTAGGATGCAAGAAAGAGAGGGATCAAGAATGATTCCTAGGCTCTGGACCAGTGCAACTAAGAGGATGGCAGTGCCGAAGCGGGAAGAGTGGAGGGAGGAATAGGTTTGGGAGGGAGAGGATGAATCAAAGTTCTGTTCCCCACACAGTTCCATGCACTATGCATATTGGACATATATGGGGAGCTTGAGGAAAGGTCAGAGCTAGAGACAGTGTCTCCAGCTATTTTGGGCTAAAATAAGATGAAACATTTGCACACGTAGGGATGTCTATAGCGCTATGTGAGGACAAATAATGACTAGACGCTTCCTCTCAGTTGCTCTATCAAATGTGTTTATTAATATTTTAGCAACAAAAACTCCCTCCCATGTCCTAATTGACCTTCCAGTTAATAAATTGGATAATCGAAGTTTTAAGAACGTGTATTTCTCTTGAAACGCAGTCATACTATTATTAGTAAAACTTGCAGTGTTTTCTTTTCCCTGAATTGCTCCCTCTTGTGGGAGAAAAAAAAATGCTCGGGACTAGACAGTGAAAGAACTCAGTCTGGACACGAGAGGGCGCCATGCAGACAGTCGGGGAGCGCAGGGACTGAAGACGTGGCGATCGCGAGTTCCCAGACCCCTTCCCTGCCTTCTCTCCCCTAATTCATAAACCAGTGTTCCTGGGACCGTGAATCAAGGACAACAGTCCCCAGACCATCGGCGTGTGACCATTTCGGTAAGGGTGTAACAGGGCCAGGCAGGACTTTTTCAGAGCGAGCCCTTTTCAGTCCTAACGTTCATTAGAGGAGAAAAGGGAAAATACGGAGAGCATGAGGGAGGAAAAGGGAAAAAATAAGCAAGCAAGCAAAAAGGAAACCAAAAGGTGCCTCTTATGGGGAATGGGAGAATTCCAGAAATTCAGAGCCAGAAGAGGCCTCACAGACTATCTTGCTGAACCTTCTGTGTCCCAGGTAAAGAGGCTGGGGTGGCTTCCTGGGGTTAGAGTTCAAGGCCTTCCCAAGTTGCTTTTGCTCAGCCAATATTCTTCATCGACCCATCATGTTATCTTCATAAAGTTATAAAGTTCCTCAGGTGCCAGCTAGATGTCACTGTATCCTCAACAAGCCCTAATAGGAGCATGTACTATATTGTGCATTTAAAGTCCCCAATGCACTGTGATGTACCAGTGTAGAGTGCTACCAGGTCATCAGTGTGACACTACCTCAGGCTAAGGGGCTAGATACAGGAAATCTGCGTTTGAGATGTAATTTCAATGACTGGTCTTGTGGTATAAACTTTAGAAGGACTCTGGGGATTACCTGAGATTTCCCAGGATTCTTAAAAAATTAAAAAGCTTTCCCAGAATGCAGAATGGTAAACATAGAAGAACTGAAGTTACAGTGTCACACAGATTTGGATTTAACCATGGCCTTCCTGGGTGGCTGACCCATGGGGCAATATTCCTAAACTTTCTTGGCTTCTCATCTATAAAATGAAAATAATAACAGTGCTGTACCAAAGGATTGTTGTGAGGATTAAGTAAGATATTGGTGATAAAGTTCCTAGTTTACTGTATCCTCTCAATTAGCAATTTGTAATGTTTATGTCAAACAAAAGGTTAATATCCTTAAACAATGAGTTCTTATAAATAAAAAGGAAAATGGACACAGGGTATGAACAGACAGTTCACCAAGGGAGATGAACATATGTAAATAAAATTAAGGTCACAATTAATGAAAAGCTGCAAATTAAAGCAACAATGGAAATGTTACGAGTAATGGGATTAATTGATGGCAAGTGCCTCCTGATGTGATGCACTGAAAAGCACTCAGCATCATGTCTGTGATAGCCCAGCCAGAAGTCCATAATCTGGATCTAATCACAAGGAAACACTGAACCCAAGCTGAGGGCTATTCTACAAAATAACTGGCTGGTACTCTTGAAAACTGTCAAGGTTATGAAATACAAAGACAGGCTCAGAAACTGCTCCAGATTAAAGGAAACTCAAGAGTGACAAGATGCATGATCTTGGATTTTTTTTTTTTTTTGCTATGAAGGACATTATTGAAACAATCCAAGAAATAGGAATAAGTTATGTAGACTATATAGTATTATAGCAATTCTGATTTTAATAATGGGACTGTGTTTTTAAGAGAGAATTCCTTGCTTTGGGGGAAACACACTGAAGAATTTAGATGTGAAAAGGCAATGTATCTACAAACTACCTTTAAATGAGAGAGACATTCAGAGAAAAATAAATATAGTAAAATACTGACATTTAGAGCATTGGTAAATGGTGTTCAGGAATTCTTGTATTATTCATGCAACCTTTTTATAATCCTGAAATTATGTCAAAGTGAAATATTTCTTTTTTAAAATTCATTCCTTCCTTTTCTTCACCCCACATATACAGTCAATCAACAAGTCCTTACAATTCTATTTCCTAAATATCTCAACAATCTAGTCCCTTCTCTTCATCTCCATGGCCACTGTCTTAATACAAACCACCCCTCTTGTAGGGACTGCAACAACCAACTAAAAATAGCAAATATCTTAATGGTATAATCTAAGAAGCTTCACCTTTCTAGAATTCTTTTTAATTGTCTTTGAGGTCCTAACTTAGTAAGACAAGAGAAGGGAATAAATGTTACAAGGATTGGAAAAGGAAACAAAATAAATTTTCACAAATGATATGACTATCTACCTCTCTGTAGATGACCCAAGAGAGTACAAACTAATACAATTAGACTCGACAAGATCAATATGCAAAAATTAATTTCTATACAACATTTAGAATATGTATTTTTAAAATAACACAGTAGCAGTAAAATTATAGAATTCCTAGGAATAAATCTAAGAAAGATATGTGCAGGTGAAAATAATAAAAGTTTATGAAGGACATAAAAGAAGGCTGAATAAATTCAAAAAATTTAATGTTGATGGATGACATAGCAGATCTACAAATTACCTATTTGAAGTCTATTCACCACCTACGCTTTTGCTAACAAAACCCCAAATTTGGGGAGAGAGGGAGATAGCAGTATGTTTTGCTAAGTTTTCTTGCAGAGAGGCATAATTTTTGACAAAGTTCTGGCCAATGAGAGGTAAACAGATGTCTGGAATAGTTTCTTCTTTATTTTTTGTCTGTCTGTTTTGCTTTCTTCGAACAGGCATCACCCCTCTTTCTTCCTTTTGCTTATTACAAATTAAATATGATGCCTAGAGTAGCTGCAGCCATTTTGTGACATGGAAGCAATAAGGATGGGGATGAAAAATCAACACATACAAATAGAAGGCAAAGACTTGTGAGAAACTTGTGAGTGACATTGTGCAGTCACTGCAGCCAGCCTGGACTACTCACCTCCCGACTGCTTGTCATATGGGAAACATAAACCATTATTGTTGTCTGTGCTGTTGCAGAAAAATGCGTTACAGCTTGGTGTTACAGCTCAGTTGTCACAGAAACCTGGATCCAGCCGAGAGACTCCGAAAGTTGGAGAACTCAGGTTTATTACACCACCAGGCCCAGAGAAATGAACACTTCAAGCTCTGGACGCTGTTTGTAGGTTTACACAGGCCTTTATAGGCTGCCAGTTTTAAACTTTGCAACATCGTATGCAAATAAAGTATAACAAGTTGACCAACCAGGAATAAGCTTTGTAGAACTAGACCAATCAGTAGTGAGAGAAATAACCAATCAGGAGTGAGCTCCATGCAAATGAAGTACTACACATGGACCAATCAGAAGTTAGGGAAATGGACCAATCAGAAATGAGAGTAATAACCAATCAGGAGTGAAGGAAATAACCAATCAGAAATGAGCTCAGGGAACCAATAGAATTTTAGGTGTAAGTTAGCCGCTTTAGAGGCAAAGAGTGAGATAGAGCCTCTGGGCCACGGAACCGGAAGGTGCTGGGAGAGCAGCGGCCCTGCCTAGGGGTCCTGCTGGTCTTTTTATGGGGTTTCCTGCCTCAGTGAGACTGTAAATCAGATTTCTCTTACTTGAACCCAAAATATTGCTAAATGTTGCAGCTTGAAATACTTAATGTTTTAAAGATGGCAATTCTCTCTAAATCAGTTTATAAATTCGAGCAAACAGTTGTGGCTTGCTGCATCCAGTGCAGCTTGGGACCGTGTCTGAGGACGCTAGACTCAAGAAACAAAGACACAAAGTAAAGAGCAAAGATGGGACCAGGGGACTCAAGATCTCGTGGATCGAGAGTGCCAAAAGCCTGGTCAGCATCATATTTATTAGGAGTATACAGCTTTAGAAAAACTTGTGATCAAAGAGCTGAGGCTTTAGATATTCCATAGAACAAGCACTAGGTTCTGCTTGCTGATTGATTGATTAAGTCCAAGCCTATCCCCTCCAGGAACAATCACACTCCTCAGGGTATCTTAGATTTACGAGTCTACCCTGTGATTACCTCCAGGACATCTCGAGACAGCAAATATTTCCCTCGGATTAAACAGCATGCTTTCGTGCCAGAACAAAGTTCTGTTAATGGATGACCCGGCTTTCCAAGACCATCCATTGTTTACCTTCAGGAAACATATGCCCTCCTTCCCGCCCTTATGGTCAATCCCAGGGTTGCTCACCACAAATTTTCTTTAGCATAATATGTGCTATAAGTCATCTACTGTGTAAAACGTTAAAACAAAGCAAGCACGTGCGTTTTAAGCAAGCAAGTGTGAATACAGTTTTTTTAAGCTCATGGAAATCTAGGCATGGCTTGTTTTCTGGCTGCTTGTTGTCCAGCAGCTTGTTTTCCAGCAGCTTGTTTCCCAGCAGTGGCTGATAAACATTGCTGCTCTTTGTGGAGCTGTGTGAAAATGTCAAACAGGAAGCTACCACATCCGGTTCTGGACATTTTTAGGCTTTTTCTGGGACCAACCCAGACACCTAGAGGCTGTTGGCTTTACTGGCTGCATTTGTCCCCTTCCTTACACCTCAGTGGCTCCATGAGCTCCCTTAGCATTTATTTATTCTCCAGACACCCCCTCCTCAGCAGTGACCTGGACCCCAGATTGCACCCCTCCCCCCCTTCTCCTCTTCTCATTCACACTCTGATTTGACCTGGAGCGGGATGCTAGTGGGCTTTATGAGAGCTGATTCAAAAGCAGCGGCAGGAAGCCACCCTCAGTATGCCTAGGGTGGGGGCAGTGGGACTAGGGGTGGAGGGGAAAATGGGCTTCCCTCACTCACTTCAAAATGAGAAAAGAGGCCGAGTTTTGTTGGAAATAGCCTCGTGATTCTGGTCACTCCTGGGGGCGGGGGGAGGTGGGCGATTCTGGTGAGTGATTCACACCAGGCGCCTCTCCCCCACCTCCTCCTGTGATGGCACCCGCCACACAGAGGAGAGCCATCCTTCCCGGAAACACCATCTACGCTACGCGTCAGGCTCGAAGTTGGGCCCTACGCCCTGGTCCGTGAGTCGTCTGCGCTTGGCTGGCTTCTGACACAGAGGTGTCAGGCTCCAGGCACCTCACTCACATGCTCCCCCTTCCCCTCCCGCCCCGTGACTCCCTGGAAGTCCCTGAAGGGCTGCGGTAGGAGTGCTCAGGAACACCTTGCCAGGACATCGAGCTCCAACCGTCCTCTTCCCCGCCGCTGACTTGCTGTCCCCGCCGAGCCAGACGCAGCCTGCGAAGCTACACCGAGGCACCATCTGTGGTGTCACCACCGAGCCCTCACCTTCCTTAATGTGTTATGAGTGACTCGGACCATTCAGACCAAAAGAACGCTGCGTTTTCTTTGAAGTTCTAAAAGCCCCCAAGCCCCAATATCACGTGCCTCAGTGATGTCAACACCTTGACCGCCTTTCCTCGGTAGAGGACTCTGATATTCTAGCAGCCAAGCACTTATGCTCGGGCCTCGGTGCCTCTCAGGAAGTTTTGGGGGCAAGAATGCTTTTGCTTTTTGCTCATGACCTCGCTCTTCCACTAGCTGAGGTGGGGCAGAGCCCCTGCGCTCTCTCCCTGTCCTTCTCGCTCTCCGGGCGACATCCCTTCTCCTTTAACCCAAGCCTCGCCTGGCGCTGCGCTTTCAATAAACGGCATTGCTTTAGTCCCTCTTCTGATTTCCAGAGAAGGAAGACAATCCGCCCGCTGGGCCCTGGTGGGTAACCTCATTGGGCTTCCGGCCTCGACTTTGTAGAGTTTGAATCTAGCTCCCTCCCACATTCGGCAGCTTTTACTTTCGTTTCTCCTGTGAAACCTCAACTCCTCTTCAACAGCCTCTTCCAGGCCTGATACGGCTTCTGGAGAGCCTTCCTCTGTCTAGCCTGTGAGCTTCAATCTTCCATTCGACCATCAGAGGAACGTTTACCAAGCACCATCACTGACACGTACCACCCAGTATGGGTACACTCAAGAAACATTTAATCACGGATGAGGGCAGAATTGTAGGTATAAGGATGTTTATAGCAGAAGTTTTTTTTTTTCATGGAGGTACTGATATTGAACCCAGTACCTCCGTGCATACTAATTATGTGCTCTACCACTGTGCTATACACACCTCCCATAGCAGAAGTTTTAATTAAACAGTGAAAAAATACAAATAATTTGTCCCAAAATAAGTAGTTGGTTGAATAAATACTGGTATATCCATCACTGTAAAATCTTACATCCACTAGTCTAGTTAATCACGAGAGGAAAGGTCATGATATAGTGTTAGATTAAAATTATAGGTTATAGAAAAGGTTTTACAATAAAATTCCATTAAAAAATAGTGTAGCTAAAATAATTAATGCTAGAGAGGGTGTGGAGAAAAGGGAACCCTCCTACACTGTTGGTGGGAATGTAAATTGGTGCAGCCACTATGGAAAACAGTATGGCGGTTCCTTAAAAACAAAAAATAGACTTAGCCTATGATCGAGTAATTCCACTCCTGGGCATATATCTGAAAAAGAGGAAAATGCTAATTCAAAAAGATTCAGGCACCCCAATGTTCATAGCAGCACTATTCACAATAGCCAAACCTTGGAAGCAACCTAAGTGTCTATCGACAGATAAATGGGTAAAGAAGATACATATATACAATGGAACACTACTCAGCCATAAAAAGGAATGGAATATTGACATTTGCAACAACATAGATGGACCTAGAGATTATCGTACTGAGTGAAGTAAGTCAGACAGAGAAAGACAAATATTTATTCTCTGATATCACTTATATGTAGGATCTAGAAAGTAATACAAATGAATTTATTTACAAAAAAGAAACAGTTTCACAAACATAGAAAACAAACTTATGGTTACCAAAGGGGAACAGAGGGAGGAATAAATTAGGAGTATAAGATTAACAGATACATACCACTATATATAAAATAGATAAACAACAAGGATTTACTATACAGCACAGGGAACTATATTCAATATCTTGTAATAACCTATAATGGAAAATAACCTGAAATATATATGTATAACTGAATCACTTTGCTGTACACCTGAAACTAACACAGTATTGTAAATCAAAAAATTGTGCTTCAATTTTTTAAAAAGGAACTAAAACTTTTCAAATTTTAAAGTAAAAAAAAATTTTAAATAATGTAGCTAGCTATGTGATAGATAAGACTGAAAGGATACAGGCCAAAATATTAACAGTAGTTAATGGTGAGTTTATAGAAAGTTTTTATTTTACTCTTTTTATCTGTTTGCTTGTTGTGTCCAATTTCTAAATTTCCAAAATAAGCATGTGTTTCATCAGTGCTTAGCAAAATCATAAAGGTTGCTTTGTTTTTACATCATCATATAGGAGTTAAACTATGTGACTTTTTTTTAACTTTTACTTTGGATTTTAAAAAACAAATTTGAAGCAGTTTGAAAACTTTTGTACCACATAACAGAATTTTAAGTTGAAGAATTAGAAATAAAGGGAAAATACAGATATTAATATAAAATGAAACCAGGATTAAGGTTAGTTTCCAAGAATACATCGCCATAAACTTTAGTGTTGTTTCCAAAGTTAAGAAATTTGGCTCTTCCTAATGTTACATGATAACTGAGCAGATGTGGGCGGTTAGGGAGAGAGGCATAGAGGATCACTGCAAACTTTTAACTTGGACAACTAACCATGTGGATTAGAGTGCCCTTGACCAAGGCAAAAGATTCACTAGAGCCTTGATTAATCATCTGTATTACCCTTCTCTTGAAAAGAGAACAAAAAAACAAGTATGGAAGAGAAAGCTCCCTCTGAGGCAGCTGCAGGGCATTCGGCTAAGTGACCACCACACACATGAGGCTTGCAGCCTGACATTCAAATTCAGGTCTCATTAAAAGTTGGGGACTTTATAAAAGCTGAGCAAAGGAGTTGAATAAACATTTCGCCAGAGAAGATATACAATGGCAAACAAGCACTTGAAGGGATGTTCAATGTCATTAGTTATTAGGGAAGATGCAAATCAAAACCACAATGAGACACCACTTCACACCCACTAGGATGACTAAAAATTTTAAAAAAGGAAAAGAAAAGGAAAATAATTGTTGGCAAGGATGTGGAAAAATTAGAGCCCTCTTACGTTGCTGTGGGAGTATGAAATGTACAATGTAAATGAAACGTGGGACCACTGCAGAAAACAGTTTGGCAGTTGCTCAACAAGTTAAACATAGAACTATCATATGATCCAGCAATTCTGCTCCTAGGTATTAGGCTCACAATAACTGAAAACAAGCATTTTGAGAAATTCTTGTACACACAATAGCCTAAAGAGATGGTGGGGATCCAAACTGATGGATGGATAAACAAAATGCAGTATATCCCTACAACGGAACATTATTCAGCCACAAAAAGGAATGAAGTACTGATGCTACAACATGGATGAGCCTTCAAAGCATTCTGCTGAGTTAGAGAAGCCAGACTTAAAATATCACATATTGCACGATTCCATCTACACTAAACATCCAGAATGGGCAAAACCATGGAGATAGAAAGTTGTTAGTGTTTTCCAAGGGTGGGGAAATGGGAGGTGATGGCTTAACAAGTGTGAGATTTCCTTTTGGAGTGATGAAAAAGTCTTGGAACTAGATAGAAGTGATGGTTGCACAACACTGTGAATATCCTAAATGCCATTGAATTATACACTTTAAAATGGTTAATGGTTAATTTTATGTTATGTGAATTTTGCTTCAATAAAAAAAATGTCAGGGACTTTCAGGGTCACATAGGCATGGTTTGTGAAAGTTAAATCTGAGAATGCTGGGATTTTCAAGAAAAGCCTGTTTGAAGAGAAAGTGGATATAATTAGTTCAGTTTTGGACCTTTGAGTTTGATGTGCCCACAGAGCATTCAGGTGAGGGTGCTGGAAGTCAACCAGGATTAGCAGTCCAGAGCTGGGAGAGAAGTCTGGACGGCAGCTCTAGATGTGAGTGTCAACACGCTGGAGGTGGAAGATGAGTCTATATACGTGGGTTCTCCTCAGAGCACCGAGCACAGATTGAGTGGAATATAGGCCGCAGGGGAAGAAATCCCATTATTGGCCCTGGATCATTCTTCCCTGAAAGTTTCCTCTTTGGTGTGGACTTAATGTTCATTCGTTGTTCTTAATGAAAGTGGAGTGTGGTATGTCAGTTTCCACCTTGCAGAAAAGCCTTTGCTCTGTTGCAGTTGGCTTTCTCCGATGTGGCAGATTAGTAAAAAATTGTGACGTATGTTTGGCACATCACCGAAACAACTGACCACAGGCACCTTCTCAGCTTTCATTTCTCTGTACCCGATGAAGTGTGAAGGGGGATCCTCTCTCGCCTTTCCCAGCATTCGATCCAGGTGTTTGTGGTGGGCTTACTGGAGAGCCCACTAATATGTCAGAAGAAAAGATGTGATGCTGTGGCTGGCAGAGCCAGGTCATACTTTTTTCCGCATCTTTTCTGGTGTTTGAATTGGAACAAATTTCGGGGCACAACTAATATTTAAAATGGCATTTTAAAAAGAAGATGTGGGGGCGGGGGAAAGGATATAGCTCCATGGTAGAGCACGTGCTTATTATGCACAAAGTCCTAGGTTCAATCTTCAGTACCTCCATTAAGAAAAATAATAAAATAAAATTTAAAAATAAAGCATGTTTTTTATAATAATAATAATAATAAATGTGGTAAACTTGATAACTGTTTAATCTGGGTGAGACGTATATGAGTATTTATTGCAACATTTTCTCCACGTTTCCCATTTCCATGTTGAGAATATAATAGCTTTTTAACAAAATATTTAACATTATAGTCATTTAGATTTCACACAAGTTTATTAAGCCTGAGTTTTGTTCCAGGCACTAAGCTGGGACGTTTTAGACATGACTAGTGGCTGCACGTGGATTTCTTGACATTGCCTCTGAAGTGTCAGCAGAAAGCTACTTGACCATGGGCTGTGGTGGCCACAGCCCTGAGCAGACTAGTCCTCCTTACGATTGCTTCGGTGTGCAGATTTTTTTTTCACTTAGACAAATGTATCAGTATTTTCCTTTATGATCTGTGCTTTTTCTATCTTGTTAAGGAAACTTCTGTACCCTAAGGTCATAAATATATCCCAAATTTTTTTTAAACTTATAAAAATTTGTTATTTACATTTAGCTCTCCAATTTTTCATTTCTTTTTGGTAATAGTATGAATTGGGGATGTAATTTAATTTTTCCCCACATGCATAACCAATTCTCCAGCACCACTGATCAGAGTCCACCTTTCCTCCACTATTTTTTCATGCCTCTGTCATCTATGAAGTCTAAACGTGAGGAGATCTGTTTCTGAACTTTCTACTGTCTTCTGCTGGACTTCGTTTTTCAAAAACTCCCCATGTAAATACTGCATTGTCTTAATAACTATAGCCTTGCAACAAATATTGCTATTTGATAAGGTAACCCCCCAACTTATTTTTCTCCCATTTTTTTCTTGATTATTCTAGGCCTTTTATTTTCATATTTAAATTTTAAAAACAACTTGTTAAGTTGCTTGAAAAACACTATTGGGTTTTTGATGAGAATGTTATTGCATCTGTGAGTTAACTTGGGGAGAACTGACACTTTTAGGAGTGTTGAATCTTCTTATTCAAGGACAAAGAATGTTTTGCCATTTCTTTTTCTTTTTCTTTTTCTTTTTCAAAATAACTTTCTCCATAAGTCTCATACACTTATTATGTATTCCAATATACCTTAGAGACTTTGTTCCTATTGTAAGTAAAATCTTTTCTAAAAATTATATTTTATGACTGTCCTGTTGTTGTCTAGAACCCACTGATTTTTCTATATTCATCTAGTACCCAGCAATCTTGCTGAACTCTCTTATTATATGTAGATCCTATTAGATAGTCCAATGATTTTTTTTCCGCAAATAGGTATTGCATTGATACAAAGCGTGCCCATTCGCTCAAAATTATGGACGTACACGTATAAATTTTCGAAACTCTAGAATTCGAAATATATCACCTCCCTTATTTTCTGTAAATTGATGTACGTTTGATTTGAGGTGGCAGAGAATTTAACCTTCGTGAGTCATTCTTGGGAATACCTTCACGCCAGGGTCTTCATCGTGGCTAGACCTGGGGGCTTGGGAGATCTCCCTCTGGTCACGTGTCATCAGTGCGATTGGTTCACTGCCAGCACATCTGTCCTCTCTGCGCAGCCTCCTCCAATCTCAGGGCTCTCTGCAGCCTTCATGCCCATTGGGTGACTGTCTGGAAGGTGAAGTGGAAGGGAGAGCCCAAGAGTGGGCCTCATTAGAGCATCAACAGCTCTTTCAGGGTGGAACATGCAGGTTAGAAAAAGAACATTGCAACAGAGAGGCAATGAATAGGCAGACTAGTAAAAGGGAGAGGAGTGGAGGAGGAAGTTCTCCATCTTATCATGCCAGAGTCACCTGTCATAAGCAGTGCTCCTTCTCAGGCATGAAAAGAGGGGACAGAAAGCTAAAGACAAGATGCCCTTTTAAACATCTCTCCTAGAAACCCTGCTTACAGTGTCTTTCATGGGCTAAAGTTGTGTCACATGGAAACCTTTACATGAAAAGGAATCTGGGAGGGTGAGTGTGTTTAGCTGAGTACCTTACTGCTCTGAACAAAACTGGGATTCTTTAGTGAGGAAGCAGGGGGCAAAATGGACATTGGGCAGACAACTCACAGTATCAGTCACAAATAATATCTTCCAGTTTAAAATTGAGGACACCAAGTCTTAAAGCCTTATGCACAAACAGGAGCCAGGAAAACTCTGGGGCTGCTTGGAGGAATCTTAATAAAACTTGATCTCCTAAGGCAGACACGGATGCACTCTGAAATGAAACTGTATTTCAGGTTTGCCACCTGTATATGATGAAACACTGCTAGAGCTTGGAGCTTTAAGAGATGTTTTGATGTGGTTTCTCTGCCACCAGGGAGGAGACTCATGCAGTTGTACCTGAGGTTGTGCACAGGAAGTCATCTGCCCACCCCACCCTGCCAAGTCTTCGGGTGGTGACAGCTGAAGAGTGAGTGGGGAAAGCCACAGCCTGTCATTTTTCTTCTGCACCATAGTGTCCTAAACTTCTACGGTCGTGTGGTGTCTCCCCAGCCTGTGATGGGGACCCTGCTCTACGACCACCAGGAGGTTTTTTATTAGATTAGAGAGTTTTTGGATTTCTTGCCTAGGCAGAGTTGGCTGTCTGCACCTGGGCTACAGTGGGCGCATTCTCCCTCCGAATTTCGTGATACAGGTCCAAGCAGTGGCAAGCCAAGGTCCTCAGATCCCATCACTTTCTCCTTCATTCCTTGACCTAATATTTCTCATTCCTGGACCAGCCGATCTGCCCGCAGGGGCCTGAGTGAGGCATAAAACTTCTTTCTGCAGCTTTTCCCTTCCGACTTCACTCAGAAATCTGCTCAAGGATATTCCTGACACAAGAAAATCACTCAAGGCTTCTCCCCCTCACCATCACCCCTAGAAGGTGCAAGAGATCCCACCTCGTCCTGGAGATAAGGGCGGCTCTAAGAAGACCAGGGGACACTCACCACGTGGGTGGTAGAGAGACTGAGATTCATAAGGACACATGCAATGTATTAACTTTTCCCAAAAGGAATTTTGACTTGAATAAAGATTTTCTGTGTAGTGGCGAAGTGCTCCCGCTCTACAGCTGGACCGCTGAAGTATGAATCCTGGCTCCATCCCTGCCTAAAGACACAACCTTGGAGGAGCTGCTTCACCTGGCTGTGTGTCAAGTCTTCTCAACTGTAAAAGAGTGATGATAATAGTACAGTCTCATGGGATGGTTGTAGGATTAAATGAATTCACATAAAACACTTGAAATAGTACCTGATGTGGAGCAGGTGCTCAGTAAATATTATCCGCTCATCCTTATCCCATTCTTACTGCAAGGGGCTCACAGTAGCTCACAGTTCACACCTCCCTGGGTTGCTGATCCCCTCGGGGCTTCTCTAAGAAGGGGGAGCTGGACGGCACCACAAAGCAGGAGGGAGATCTTGTTTGCTTCAGAAGGTAATACTCTCATTTGATCGAGCCCATGTCTCTTCTGCATACCTTCAAGCACACTCCCACAAACACATAAACAGAATCTCAATTTGGGGGTGAGAGAAGATGGGGGCAAAGAGGGAAAAGAGAAGATGTATATGAGGCAGAGAAATTAATATAGGAGAAAAACAGAAAAGAAAGGATGTCATTCTTTTCATTTAATCTGGATCACATTCTGGATGAGATGGTTGTTATTCTCTCCTTTTCTCCACTTTTCTTTTCCCTAAAGAGATAACAGGCTTCTGTCGGGTGGATTATCTCTGATTCACGCTGCATTTATTTTCTATTGCTGTGTAACAAATTGCCACAAACTTAGCAGCTTAAAATAACACCCCTGTACAATTTCATAGTTTGGTAGGCCAGAAGTCTGGGTGGGCTCAACTGGGTTCTCTGCTCAGGGTCTCTGAAGGCCAAATCGGGGTGTCAGCCAGGCTGGGCTCTCTTCTTCTGGAGGCCCTGGGGAAGCACAAGCTGCCAGGCCCACTCAGGATGTCGGCAGGCTCAGCTCCTAGCAGCTGTGGGACTGAGGTGCCATCTCCTTGCTGGCTCTCAGCAGTGGGCAGCTCTCAGTTTCTAAAGTTTGCCCTCATTCCTTGCCGTGTGTCCCCCTCCATCTTCAAGCCAGCAATGCCAGCAGTGCTGTATCAAGCCCTCCTCATGCTTGGGATTTCTAGACTTTGTCTTCTGGAACCAGCTGGGAAAACTCTGCCTCTGAAGGGCTCATGTGATGAGGTCCCTCTGGATCATCTCCTTTTTGCCACATAACATATCAATCACAAAAGTGATATCTCATCATATTCACAGACTCCAACCTCACTCAAAGGAAAGGAGATTGTACAAGGGTGGGAGTCACTGGGGGTCATTTTAGGATTCTGCCTATCACAAATGCCATGAACTCCAAGAGTGGACAAAGCTTTTAAATGGAATGAGAGAGAAAAGTAAGTCAGGGACAGGTTAGGGTCTCCTGATGAGTTGAGTTTGGATATCTCCCTCCTGAGATCTTAGACCTTCTCTGTCTCAGGTTCAGGGTCACCTCCAAGGCTCAGACACCCAGGAAACATGAACACCAACCCAATAAGAAGGCACATAGGCATTGGTGGAAGCAAGAGCAGGCTCCTGAGCCGGTGGAGCTGTGAGCAGGCCCAGGGGACCATACGACAGTGCTCAACTGGTTCTGACTTGAGGGGTCTTGATAGAGTGGCCTCAAGCCTTAGAGGTCACGAGATATCAGCAGAAGGTCAGGACATTCAGTAGACATTCAATGGATTAAGAAAAGGAGGATTTGCTTCTCCATGGGCTTCTCTTAAGAAATTTGAAGACTGGCTCAGCCACCAATGGGAAGGGAAGGTCTAGGCTAGTGGGAGTCAAAGAAGAGGAACTTAATAATGATAGAAGAGACTGAGCCCATGATCTGAGAGCCTGTCAGCTAAGCATTCAAGTGCAGACCTCATCCTCCTGTTGGAGGGACCCAAGACACACCAGCTACAGAGTCAAATTCAGGCACACCAGGGATCTGATTGTAGACACCAGCTGATGTATATATTTATTAAGACAGTGTATTGTAAAAAGATTTCAGCAAATTGCCTTGTTCCAACTCAGCCAACATATTGTGATAATTTTCTTTTGTTTACTTGGGGGGGGGGGGGAATAATTAGGTTTATTTATTTATTTATGTTTATTTAACAGAGGTTCTGGGGATCAAACCCAGGACCTCATGCATGCTAAGCATGCGCTCTACCACTGAGCTATACCCTCCCCGCTATGATTTTCTGATAGAAGGAAGTAAGTCTTAAGGAGGAAGGATAAGAGCTGACAAGATCAGCTAGAGGAGCTGGGCTTTCCAGAGAGGCTGCCCAGGGCAGGAGCAGCTCTGCACACCAGGTGTTTGCCCTCAAAGGTGAAAGGAGGGTGAGATGAGCTCAGTGGCCCAGCCTCTCCCAGCTCATGTAGGTTCTAATATCTCACTGGTCTTTGCTGTATTTTCCTTCCCCTATTGTCTCTATTATCAAAAGCAAATAATGGAAGAAAACCAAAAGCTTTGGTTTCCAACCAGGGCACTGGCTCAGGTTTAGAAACCAATGAGAGGGGAGCCAGGACCCTGAGTTAAGTTGTGGAAGCAATGAGGGGAGCAGAAGGGAGCTGGTCGTTCATCACTGTGTCTGTTTTTAAACTTTTTTTTAAAAAAATGATTTACCCTATACCAGCCCTCTGCATCCTTCTTATTATTCAACACTAATTGAACATATTGTACTTTTAAAAAAGTGAAATACATTTACTTGGTGCAAAATTTAGATTCCAAAAGCATAAAAAAGTGAAAATATTTCTCTCACCTCGGACCCCTAGTCATCCTGTTTCCCTAGAAGAAAAAATCGATTTTTTTTTGAGATTTATCCATGTTGATACATGTATGTATAGTGCATTCACTTTAATGAATATATAATATTCCAATGTGTGCAAATAACACAATGTATCTATCCATTCTTAAGAAATTTAGATTGTTTCCAATATTTGCTAATAAAAAAGGTTGCAATGTGCATTCTTTACCATGCCTCTAAGTTTACATTCCCAAGAATTTCCCCAGGGTGTAACCATAATGGGAATGGCTGGGTTGTAGAGTATCTGTCCTTTCACGTGTCTTTGATGTTACCTAATTGCTTCACAAAGCTGTTGTTCCAACTGATACTCCCAACAATACTGGGGATTGTAAAGCTTAATAATTTTTGTCAATCTACTAGGTGTGAAATGGTAAGTCATAGTGATTTTTATAACCACTTCCCTGACTACTGGTAAGGTTCATTATCTTTTCAAATATTTATTTGAGTTTGCTCTTCTGTGAATTGTCCGTTCATATCCCTTGTACATTTACATTTGAATTGTTTTCCTTAAGGATTTTAAAGACGTCTTTATATATTCTAGGTACCAATTTTTCAACAACTGTTGCAAACATCATCCCCCAATCCAAAGGAGGTTTTTGTTTTTTTTTTTTTTGCAGTATTATGATGCCTTTGGTTAAACAGATGATTTAAATTTTCAAAGACTCCAATTTATTAATTTCTGCCTACTGGCTTTGAATTCCACATATTTTCTGGAAAGTGGAAGAAATTAATTTTTGGTAAAATTTCTCATTATTTCTCGTAATGTATGCCCAGGCACTCCAGAACCTCTGAATGTGCGACCTCAAGATAATTACTTGAACATATCTGAGAACACTTTTCCATCTTTAACTGTGTGCCTGCGTGACTGGTAAATATTAGCTCCTCAGGAAGGTCTACCCCAACCCCTGTAAAAGGTCAGGTTAGCCTGTCATATTCTCCAATAATTTTTTTCCTTTGGAGTGTTTGCCCCATTCATAATCATATACATGTGCGTTTATTTGGCTAATGTATGTCTCACTCCTCAAGATTAGAAACTAAATGTTATTGCTCACCATCTGATTCCCAGTGCTTTGTAGAGTGCCAGACACAGAAAAAGTACTTGATGCATATTTTTAAATAAAAGAATTGCCTAGACTTGGACATTCCATCTCCATCTGTATTGTATTCAAACCCTTCCCTTAGGCCCTTTTCCCTGATGTTCCTATGATTTGACTTCCCCATATTAACTTAAGCAATGGAAAGGCTCAGAATTTGTAGGAAATAGAATCTCTATCTTTGATCTATGGCCCACATGATCTTTTAATGAGGTTCTCACTGTGGCTCCAGTGGCTGTGAAGAGTTAACGGCACTTTCAACACATTGAACCCTAGAAGGGTGACTTGTGCTGACAGCAGTTAATTGCAATTTGTGGTTACCGACAAATCAAAATGAGTTCTCAGCCTTAGCTCATCCACCAAGCATTTTGAGTTTTTCTTATGGCATGTTTTCAAAGGATTATCTTATTTTTATTGAATTTAGTGCAATGAAAGGAGTGTCAAGGTCATCTTATGACTGAAGAGTTCAAGTCGGGATGTCTGCCTTCCATCTGGGTGCTATAGCACAGGGTTATCACCCACGGACCCCACCCATAATGCTCCCATTGTCGGCCTGTCACAGGTTTCCCTGACTCTGTCATATATGCTCTCCTCCCTCAGTCTGGCTAGAGTTTGGGTTGGAAACGAGATGTCAGATGGTAGCACTGAAGTGGAGCACCAAGTCCATGGCGTACATTCATTTTATATAAGGAAGGGAAAGGGTGGAAATCATACAGGAAAGAGGGAGTCCACTGGAATTCCTAAAGATGAAAGTTCATTCCTCATATAAAAAGGCAACACTGAGGTTACACAGTGGGTCTCCACTTTCAGAATGTCATGTCCCTAGAAAGGAAACAATGATAGATGGTCGTGATACACAGGAAGGGGCCTGCACGTCACACCATGTAAAAGTAACCCAAAAAAGGCAAAGACGGTGAGACCAAATTTCAGAAATGAAACAATCCACAGAGAGACAGAAAAAGTACGAGAGAAAGTTTTTGTTGCACGGATTAAGAAAAATGCAGAAAAATACTTGGAGACAACTAATCAATTCTAAAAGATTCCTCCAAGCCTGATTCCCTGGGGATCCCAAGAGGCTCCCAGAAAGTCGTGCTCTTTTTTTATCACTGGTTCTTCAACAGTCTTCTGAGGATCTACTCAGTGATTTATGAACTATCAGTTTATTTCTCACTATCTTTCTCCTTATTATGCCACGTTCACCCCAAGCCTGAAAGTCCACATCTTTTCTGTGTCGCCTCATTCTTATCATCATCCCCATGGTTCCCTGACAACATTAAGTAAAGATCTAAATGTGGATTGTCCCCGGGGCTGTCACTGAGCATACCGCAGTGCACATTCAGTTATTCTTTGCCTATTTTTGTCACTCTCTGGTTGGATAATCACACAAGGAGCAACGAATATGGAAGAGTGGAGGAAAGCACAACCTCTTTTGAGAACAGCAGTTTTTTCTGGTGACTTCGTAGCACTGAGCCCCAACTCTCCCGTGATTACTAACATATTTGCTGATACAGACATCTCATTTTCCCCATGAGATGCTTCACCTTTACAAGGCACAGGATGTGCTTCCTTCTCTCAGTGGGGCTGAAAATCTTGGAATGCTCTTCATAGGGCTGCAGTGCTGGCTTTACCAGTATAAAATACTTGGGTGAAATTCCTGTCAGTCCCCCACGAACAGATTGTAAAAAGGAATAAGAAAAGGCCTTCCATCATAAAACGTGGTTAAACAGAGGGGAGAAATATCCAAAGACTGCCGGGAGGAGACAGCATGAGGAGGAAAGGCTTTAATGGCAGGCTCTCCCGGGGGATATCTTCTCTGTAACTTACAAGAAGATTCCCTCTGAACTTTAACTTCCGGCCTGAGGTACAAGGAAGAAATGCCACAGCCTGTACTTCAACACTTTGTCCTATATTAACTCCTATGGAAGACAGAGCCTGAAGCAAGGATTACAGGAATAACAATTTCTTTGGGAGATACAAGCCCAGGGCAATGACAGTAAGGAAAAAGAGTGGAGTCCGGGAAGAATGCAAGGCAATGTGACACGGGATATTACCCCAGCCAGCCGCAACTTCACATCAGGTTGCTAAGGGACAAGGCAAGGTGCTCAACAAGCTTGGTCACTCAGCATCTGGGGCTTCTCCAGAACAATTAATTGCAAGGAGTGTCACAAGAAAGATACGGCATTTAGTGCCTGAAACAAAAATCTGAATTATTGCTTGCTAAGCAAGGGAGAACTGTACTTGTAAAGAACAGTGTCTCTGAACCAAGCAAGAGCGAATCTTACATAGAATTTGAGAAATGTGAAATCCAGAAATTAGTGGACTCTCAGAAATGAGGATGTTTTGGGATTGGCTGACTTTCAGCTGTGGGAGCACGGACATTGGGATGAGGCTGTAGCTGGTTGGCTGAGGTCATCTGTTGTCTCAGTCACCCTTCAGAAAACCAAGTTCTCACGACATTGTAAAATGACCATAACTCAATAAAAAATGTTTTAAATAAATAAATAAAATAAAATAAAAAAGAAGTTCCATTCTGGGGTCCAAAAAACAAGAAAACCAAGTTCTATGCCCCCAAGCTTGGGATATTTTCCAAACTCAAGCCTCCCAAGGAAAGGAGCTGGGAGAAGAATACCAGTACCACACACTTTGTGTGCAAAGCAGCCTGAAGAGAAGGGCTTTCTTGCATTCTTGTGAGAAAGATAGAAACCCCAGTTTTCTTACTAGATAAGTGGTTGATTATATGGTTTCTGTGGGTTTTAAAGATATTGTTTGTTAGATTAAAGAAATTGCTTTCTATTTTGGTCTGCTAAAAGGTTATCTTTGTTATCAAGAGTGGATGTTAAATTTCAGCAAATGCTTTTCTGTTTATTAAGATAATAATATGATTTTTCTCTTAGATCTGTGTGGCAAATTACATTAGTTGACTGAAGGTTAAATGATATTTTCATTAACGTAAACCTAACTTGCTTGTTATGTATCAACTTTTTATACATTTTTGGACTAATTTTGAGAGTTGATACTTTGTATAGCGTCTTTATCTGTGAGTCATGAATGAGATTAACCTGTAAATTTCCTTTCTTATTCTGTTATTTGTATTAAGACTATGCTAGCCTTGTAAAGTGAGGTGGGTAGTATTCCTTCCTTTCTCTTTTCTGGAAGAGTTTGTAGATTAAAAGTTTTCCTTCCTAGACTTTCAGTAGAAATATACAGTAAAGTCATCGAGGTCACTTGGAAATTTGTGACTGCTGGTGCAATTTCTTTGATAGTTCCAGTATTATCTAAGTATGTGATTCCTTCTTGAGTAGGTGTTAGGCGGTGATATTTCCTTTTTGTCGAAAATTTTCAAATTTATGAGTAGAAATCTTTTATAATATTCTTGGCTTATCTTTTAATAGTTTGCAGCATTGGTAAAAATACTCTCTTTTTCGTTCCTGATATGAAATATCTGTATCTTTCTCTGTTTTCCTTGATTCGTTTCTGCAGAGGTTTTGTCGATTGTATTAGCCTTTTCAAATAATTAATCTTTGCTTTACTAAACCCCTATATTGTATGTTTGCCTGTTATTTCATTAACTTTAGCTACCTCTATTTCTTCCTCCTACATCACTGAATTTACTCTTATTAATCCCTAATTTAAAGTGTATGAATAGATCAATAATTTCAATTTTTTGGTGATGTGTAGCTAAAAATTTTCCTTCACTTGCTTTAGCTGCATTCCACAATTTTTAATAAATGCTGTTACTGTTATTATTCAACTCAAAACATATTCTATTTCTTTTTAAGTTTTATTGTGATTTCTGGGGGTTTTTTTAAAGTGTATTTTCCCCTAATATTATAAGCAATTTTCTAGTTACCTTTTTATTGATTCCTAGCTTAATTATGTTGTGGCCAGAAATTTTTCCAGAGATTTAGTTTTGGAATTCCTCAAGATTTGTTTTATGGCCCAGGATATGATCATTTTTTGGCAAACGTCTTATGCGTACTTAAAAATATATATATTCTGCGCTAGATGGGTGCAATGTTCTAGACAGGTCTACTAGGTCCACTTTGGTCATTGTTTTATTTAAATTATCTATATTCTTACTGATTTGGGGGAGGAGGTCTGCTTATTTGTGCCAATTCCTGGAATAGTGGTGAATTTATTTATCTCCCTGGAGTTCTTTCAATTTTTATTTTATATATTTTCTGGTCGTATAATTAGGTGCATTAAGATGTAAAATCATTTTGTCTTCCTGATGAATTGAACTTTTCATGATTGTGAAGTGAAAAATAAGTAAAAATTTATTCTTACAGACACTTTTGACTTGAAGTCAATTTTGTCTGGTATTAACAGAACTATGATGGTTTTCTATGATTACTATAAATATGCTACATCCATTTCCTTTCTTTTACTTTCAACTTCTTAAACGCATCTGTTGCACAGAGCACATATTTGTTTTCATAGCTGATCTGACATTCTTTGCCTTTTAACTGGAGCATTCAGGATGCTTCTTTTTAATATAGTTATTGATATATTTGCTTTTAAATCTACTCTTACTTTATGTTTTATATTTGTCCCTCTTCTTTCTTACCTTTTCTTGAATGGCTTACTTTTTAGCCTTCCTTTTTCCCCTTCTGCTAATTTAGAGGTTATACATTGTTTATTTTGTTTTGGTGGTTACATAAAATTTCATCATGTTTCCTTAATTTATCAAAGATTAAATTTAATCAATAGATTTACTCCCCTTCCTGAAAATACAAGAAACACAGAACTTTTAATCTCATTACCTTCTCCCAACATTTTTGCATTTTAATTCTACCCTGTTTTTTAAGTGCCATTAGCAATTGTGATTCTCAATATGTAAAGTGTTCACTTTCCTTTAATAGTTTCTAGATTCTAAACTGGCTTTGTCTTTTCTGCATTATATTCTAATAATTTATTCTGTTTCTTCCAGTTCGTAATTCTCTTTTCTTCTGTCTTCAATCAGCAAGTAAATCATCCATTTAATTCTTTATCTTGTTATCTCATTTTCTACTTTTAGAAATTCTGTTTCATTCTTTATCAAATCTGTAATGAGACTTCATATTTTCCTGTTCCCTCCAGTTATTTTAAAGTTTGTATTATAATACGTGCCAGATAAGTCCAAAACCTCAAGAACATGCCGATCTGTTCCTGCTAAGAGTTATTCCCCCTGGCTCTCATTCACAGTGTCATGTTTTCCTGTGTTCTTCGGTATTTCGACTATGTGCAGCTTATTATGTTTAAAAAGATCTCGTATGTGTGGTGGGGGAAGGGAGAGGCGGGCAGGATTCCCAAGTCCTAGAATAAAGGCATCTTCTTCAGAGAGGATTTGCTAATGCTTCTGCCTGGCATTCCTCCCAGTAAACCACTTGAAAATTAAGACTGCTGCTTGAGACCCAGTGAGAACTTAGGATGTAAATCTTCAGGAAGGCTGGCTCTTAGTCACAGCTTCTCAGAGTCGAGTCGTTTTTCCCTCTTTCTGCTTTGCTCAGTACCAAGGCTATCTGCTCTGCTGGGGGTAGATTTAGTTCCACTTCACTTTATGCTAAGGGACAGCCCACGGGGCCCCAGGCGAACATGAGGAGAGTTTATTTTTTGACTATCCATTTTGGTTGGATACAATATGACTTTTATCCCTCATGCCCCCAAGAAATCACTAAAGCCAAAGGCCAGATTGTTTAGATGACAAATACCTTTAGCGAATCCCCAGGCTTACTTTTCTTAAAACTGAGTTGGAAAACCATAGCTCCAAAATCCCCAAAACTGAAGGAACACCTATCTTGATTGGTATTTCAAGGCTTCCTAAAGTTGCTGGCAGCCTAACATTGACTTTCTGCAAAATAAAAATTTAAGCTTAACTGAGGCAAACAACAGTTAAAGCTAAAATGGCTTCTGACCTCAGGCTCTTTCCTCGGTTCCTCGTGCTCAGGCCCCGCCCCCAGCACCATGGTCCTCCTTCCCTTCTATACCACCCACACCTCCTCTATACTCTGAGATCCCCCACACTAATTCTCTCACCGAGCCTCCCTTTTCCCCTGAAACTCTCCCCACTCCTGTTTCCCCTGAGCCTGTCCCTTTAAAATTAAGCCTTCTGAGGATCCAGAGGTTCAACCCTTAATTTTTTGGCTGATCTGTAAGCCATAGTCAAAGATTTTCCCAAAGTAACCGAAGATCCTCGCAGATTTGCTGAGAAATTAAATAAAGTCATTCAAACTTATCAACCTGGTTTCTCTGAGTTTCATTAGCTAGTTCACATGCTTGTCAGTGAAGGCCAGGCCCAGTATTGAATCAAAACTGCTACTTGGGAAAATCCCGAAAGTTCTCTAGAATTACAACTGAGAGGTCAGCCCAACAACTGACTCTATGATCAGGCTCAGGAAACTGTCAGGTGACTTTATCGGACAATTCCCAAGGCTTTCTCAAAGTCTGTTGGTTAGAACAATATTTAGGCTTGTACACAAAAATCTGATGAATCTGATCATGACTACTACAAGTGACTTCAGATTATTTTTACAGAAAATTATGGTTTTCCTTCAGATGTTGACTTACCCAGGTAGCCTTTAACTCTGTGTTCATTAATGGGCTGAACTGGGACCTTTGCCTTCAAGTAAAAGGGACCAGGATTGAACAGAAAACAATATTCACTCCAGATTTAGTTAATCTGGCAAACTAGCTGCCTTGCACTCTAGATGAGTCACCTAAAATGAAGACAGCAAAAGTCTTAATCTTCAACTCCAGCAAATGAAGTCCCCTAAACAAAATCAAACCCTCCTAGCTTCTGTTATTATTGTAAAAAGCCAGGGCATTGGAAAAGAGACTGTTACAAATTTAAGTGCTTCAGATGCCTGCAGCCCTCTAACCAGCATTGCAAATGTCCTCCCAATTTTCAAGGATGGGGCTCCGAGGAACCACAGCAGCTCTTCCCAACCTCCCTCTTAATCGGTTTAGAGAAATGTTTCTCCAGATTGGGGATGAATCTCCTCTAGCCCTAACTGACACCAGGGCTACTCTCTCGGGGCTCAACCCACTACTATAAAATAGCCCCTGCCTTGGAGTGCCGAAACAGTTCAGATGGTGGGGATCTCTAATGAGCCTCAAAAGGTTTCCGTCTCTGGCCCTATTCCCTTTTGTTTAGACCCTTTGAGAGATCCACACCCCTTTCTCCTTAGGTTATCTGCCCCTGTCTATTTATCAGGCTGAGACTTCTTTGAGAAGTATCATGCCAGAATTCATTTCTCACAAAAGTAGGAGGTAATTCCAGAATTTGACAGTAGAATTTGACAATTCGCCACCATGTGAATTAAATGACTCTGTGACATCTTTTATTTGCTCTTTCCCTGGTGGCACTAGAGCTGATTCTGGAAACACTGATCATTTGTCCCTGTAAAATCAGCTACTATCTTTCTTATGAGCAAAATTTCCAATTGATATTGGCAAAATTCACAGCACACCTCCCATCGTGTTTCAAATAGACCCCTCAAAACCTCTTCCCAGAATTAATCAATACCCTGTAAATAATGAAGCCCTTCAAGCCATAAAGCCCCTAATAGAAGATTACAAGTTTCAGGGGCTCATTATCCTTTGTACTAGCTCCTATAATCCTCCCATTTTATGGGGGGGTGGGGGAGTTGGAGGGGGTGGGTAAGGGAGAGCTGAGGGTGGAGGTTTGTCCAGGACTTCCAAGCAATAGACAACATTGTTATCTCTTGACACCCTGTTGTTCCCAAACATCATAAGCTACTAACATCCATCCCCCCTGGAAGCAAATTCTTTTCTATGATTGATTTATGCAGTGCCCTCTTCAGTTCCAGCTGAGGAAGCCAGCCGATTTTTTGCCTTCTCTCCTGAAGAAAAACAGTTCACTGGGATGGTAGTGCCTCAGGGTTCTACTGAGAGGCTTTCTTATTTCTCATAAACCCTGAAGGCTGATCTAGATGCTATAAAGTTCCCTAGAGGTTCTACTTGGTTGCAGTATGCGGATGACTTGCTTCTTTGCTCTCCTTCACAAACCTCTTCGTGAGAAGACGGCATCCTCTTGCTAAAGCTTTTAGCCTTAGAGGCACATAAGGTCATCTAGGAAAATTACAGTTTGCCCAAAACCATGCTTTTTAATTCCCTCTGAAAGGACCTAGAAAGGAGATCCATACATTTCAACTTTAAGAAGTAAGGCCAAACTGTTTTTCCCTAATAAATGTAATGTTGTACACACTCAACAGCAATAGATGAGAGTTCCTGTCACTTCACATCTTTGTCAGTACTTAGCATGGACAGATTTTGAAAGATTTGATAATCTGTAAGGTGTGAAATAATATCTAATCCTGGTTTAATTGTCATTCCTCTTATTACTAATGTAACTGTGTATTTTTTCATCTTCATGAGCTGTGCCTCCTATTTTTTCTCATCTTTTCCTAACCTTAATGTAGTTGAATTTATCAATCTTTTATTGTTAGTACATGCTGAGTCTTGTTGCAGATTGCTACCAGTTTATCAAAAATGTATTTTTTTTCTTCCAGGGCACACAGCTAGACCACATTTCATACCTTATATTGTTAATGTGGCTGGGTGACTGAGTTCTACCCAATGGCATGTGAGTATACGATGCATGCCAGCTCTTGGGTTGGCTCAAAAATCTCTCTCACACCTCCATGCTCTTTTCCAGTTGACTAGGTTAGGAACCCCTAGGAGATCTTGGAAGCCATGTTTTGAAGATGGCAGGGCTGCCCTCAGATTAACTGCTTAAAGGAGAGCCACCCTGCCAGTTCTGTGTCTCTTCCTTAAACGGTTACAGGAGTGAAACACAAACTTCTGTAGTGTTTGAGAAACTGTACCTTTGTGGGTCTATTTGTTAAAGCTGAGCTGTTATCGTTAAACCGACTTAACATGTGTTTAAGGTCATCTTTGTTAATCTGAGATCAGAACAACACCACCTGCATTTTTTTTTTCAGAAAGACTTGAAGCATTTCAGTAAAGAACCAGATGGATTATTGGACAAATAAGTACTCTTGATCTTTGGGCCATTTCCATCTGTGACGTGTTACATTATGTCATTGTGTACCCCCACCCCTGCCCCGCCCAGCCCCAGGATTCCTGTGTTGAAGTCATTACCCCCAGTACCTCAGAATGCGGCTTTGTAGTGAGATAAAGCCTTTAGAGAGGTGATTAAGGTGAGATCATTAGGGTGGGCCCCAATCTAGCCTGACTGGTGCCTTTATAAATAGAGGACATTTGGTTATAGATCTCTACAAAAGAAAGACCTGTGAAGGCACAGGGAGAAGCCGAGAAGAGAGGCCTCTGAAGGCACCAGTGCTGCTGGCACCGTGATGCTGGACCTGTAGCCTACAGAACTGAGAAAATTATTTTCTCTTCCAGCTGATCTGGGTTTCTGGTGAGGTCTCTGCTTGGCTCATGGGCAGTTGTTCTGTCTCCACATGGCCTTTCCTTGGTGAGTGCATAGGGGGACAGAGAGAGCAAGTTTTCCAGTGTCTCTTCTTCTAAGCACACTAATCCCGTTGGATTGGGCTCCCCCTTTATGACCATTTAGCTTGATTTGCTTCTTTGGAGGCCCTGTCTCCAAATACAGCCACACAGGGAGTTAGGGCTTCAGTACATGAATTCTAGGGGGACAGAAACCTTCAGGCCATAACAAATGTCTACAGCTACATGCAACAATATGGACAAATTTCAAAAATGTAGGTGAAATAAATTAGACACAGAAGAATACATACGGGGTGATTCCACTTACATAAAGTACAAAAATAGGCAAAACTAATCTGCGTTGCTTGAAAACAAGTTAATGCTTTGGGTTGTGAGAGAGCGATTGGAATGGAGCACAAAGTGGAGGGATTTGGGGGGCTGGTAATGTTTGCTTTATTGATCTGGGTGCTGGTTGCATGGGTATGTTCAGTTTGTGGCAATTTATCTAATTCATTTATATCGTGAATTGTACTTTATTAATAATTTTTTAAAATGTACCAGGATCATGCTCGGAAAGGGAAAATGAAGAAAATGAACAAAAATATACAAGAACTATACACACAAGCACACACAAATACACATGGACACATTCATATATGTGTGTATGTAACCATATAAAAATATATATAACAACATGTACGCATGAGTCTATATATATGGGTATAAATATAGACACAGCTATATGATTTCAAAAAGCTACCTCAGTATGTGTAAAATCCATCTGAGGAACAGTTTCCATGGTTAATAATGCTAAAAAGCCTCTACCATAGCCCAATCCGCTTTTGTGAGATAAAGACAGTGAGACCCAGAAAATGGCAATTGAGTCACATAACTGAACAGGAGCCTGGAACTCCTAACCTCCAAGTCAGGTCTCTTCCTGTTAGAGCAGGCAGATAGCTAGATATGAGCAGAGAAAGCGGACACGGGCCAAATGGCAGGAATTGGGCAGAAAAGAGGGGCACAGGCCAAATGCAGGAAACCACACATCATGTGAGCACCAGGGGTCCCTGGGCAGAGAAAGGAAAGCAGGAACGTTTGAGCTGGTAAGTGGCCACATGATGAGCAGCCTGGAGGCCAACCAAAAAAAGGTGGGAAAAGGCAGGAATCTCCAGTGTCTGAATGTAACCTTTTGCTCACTATGCCCTCATTATAATAAAATCGGCCTTGCAGATTAGAAGGACCCATCCTGCACCGATGCCATGACACTTCTGATCCAGACTAAACAAGGCCAAAAATCCCTCCTCCCTTCAGGAAGGTGGAGTTGGGATGAAAATCAGGGAATACGACTTCAAACCCTTCCCTCCCCAGTGAATTCAGTTTTACACTCTATGTGACCAAGTTGCTAAAGAAAGCTCACCTGGGCCTGCCCGCTCTCCCCTTGAGAGTGTGCTAGCTATCCCTTAATAAATCCTCACTTTACTTTCTTAACCTCTGCATCTTGTCTCTGAATTCTTTCTGGGATGGGACAAGAACCTGGACACCAGCTACATCCACTAACATTCCTACCAAGAAAGGCTCAGAGCGGCAAAAGATCTTAAAAGTTATCGTATGCCCATGCCCATGATAACCTCCCGGTCCTCCTGACTAAGGTGCTTCTGGGCTCTGTTGGGACAGCTCCCTGCAGAGAGAGCACCTAAGCAACCATCCCAAGAGAGCTCGGTCAGAACACTCTCCTTTGCTGAGCTGAAACCTGCCTGCTGTGGCTTCCACCACTTCCAAGACTGGCATAAAGGAAGTCTGCAGCTTGGCAGGCATGCATCTTTGCGTGCGTGTGTGTGTGTGTGTGTGTGAGTGAGTGTGTGTGTGTGTACACGCTTTTGGTAATCATGTGACCTTGGGCACATCATTTAATGTCTCCAAGTCAGTTTTATTTTAAAATGTGATTAATGATAATGCCCATGCAGAAGGTGGAGAAGTCAGTGAGATAACATACACAAATTATATACTTTTTGGAAAGTAGTAAAGTGTGAATTAATATTAGTGCCCTCTGCCTTCCCTCTTCCCAGATTTCCCCTGTACTGTATTTGTATTAAAATAATAAAATAAAATAAAAAATCGAATGACAACCTCAAAATGTTTGAAGATAGCTACAATGTGTGTCCCTTGCTGAGTCCATTTTCCCCTACATGAGTCAGCTGGGAGTTAATTTATCAGTGAAGACCCTCTCCTCTGGACACTCATCAGAGCCCAGGGTGGACATCCTTTCAGGACAAGGCTTTCTTCCTCTTAACTGTTATATCCTCTATGGGATCAAGAAAAAAGCCTTACCTCCCTGCCCCTGAAAGTCTGTCAAAGAGACGAGATTTCTGAGAGAAAGGGACTAAACCACAGGACACAAGCCAATGCTAATCCCACTGATTCTGGTCCACATTATCTCCTCAGAAGTTACCAAGTTGTGAGTATTTTTGTGTAGATATCTAAGATGCTTGTAGCTGCACAGCCAAAGTCTTAGTATATGATGCCAAGGGGACTGGAAAGTCTCAAAGGTGGAGTTCGATGCCTTGGTGAATTAAGCATGGTCCAGCAACAGATCTATCCTCAGTCTTCCAGGTTTAGAAACCCAAGATAAGGGAACGTAAAAAGTATTTAGAGTTTTGTGGTCATATACTGGAGGTTCTGGCAAATGAATGCTCATAGAGAACACAGAGACTGACACGGTCATTGGGATCGCAGTAAATCATCCTGCCCTGTTCCGTTGGTAAAAGTGCTCTCAGTAGCCCTGTAGGTTTCTGCAATACCTGATTTCTCATGGGAAGACTTTGAAGGGCTGGCTGCAGTGGCCCAGATCTTCTGCTTTGTTCACATATATGGTTCGAGTGTTGCTTCCCAGTACTTGGTCAGAAACAGAGGACCATAATAGCAGGGGGTATCTACAACTAGGAGGTGGCACACCAAGACTGAAAGGCAGATAGAAGAAGTGACACAAAAATTCTTAGGTATGAATTACATTTTCCAAATGTAACGCTTTGTTATATCTGCCCTGAACTGAGAGATAGAGAGAAAGACCAAACAGTTTTGCAGTCATATGCTGGAGATTCTTGTAAATGATTCAGCAGCCTCCCTCTTACCTACCCCAAACCAAACCATTTGCCACATCCCGTACACCGTACAGACATGCTAAGAAAGCACACGGCACTAGACCCTGAGCGGGACGGGAAAAGAAAGAACCCATCCACTCCAGAAGGTTACGGTGAGAACTTTAGGCCTTGTGGGGACTAAATGCTTTGGGGAAAGGAAATGGCCTCAGTGGGCAAAGATCTTGGGGAGATAAAGATTCTACGGTGGTTAGTAGGGGGTCTTAAGTGATGCAAGGTCACATCAAAGGCAACATCACAACCCAGAATATCACTCCCTTCTAACCAACTCCCACCCAGAAGTGCAGTCAACACCAACTGATTTCTCAGGTTCTGTAGTTTCATACTTGCCCTCAGTTTAATTGGGGTAGGCACGCACACTGTTCTTACTCAAGCACACTTCTCCTCCCCCTTCCTCTGTATTCTTCTCTCTACTCTTCGCCCCAGATATCTACCCACTCGAGAGTTTTACTGAATTATCCCCAATCCAACATCCAGAACTTCCTCTTCTTTGGCTGAGCAATGATTAGAGTAGGCAACATGGGAAAACTAAAGGGGGTTCTATGTTTACCAAAGCTCTGGAAAACTCATAGGTGTATCTATGTCCTACAGACAAATTCTCTCCATGTCCCTGCCCTATCATTCCAGCATTACTACTACAGAGACATGATGGAAGCACCCTCTTCCCCACTCCATCCTATAACCGAAGTTCTCCTTCACTGACAAGTCTCTCCCTCAAAACAGTTTTTGATGTCACGAAAGCACCCCAAAAGTTCTGACTATCATCCCAGCCTCCTAATAAGAATGCAGAGATAACTCTTAATGGAGGCAGGAATCTCTTCTCAACAGCACGGCTAAGTCTCACAGTCAATCAGCTGGGGCCGGGTTCTGACCCCTTAATGTCTGCGGGTTCTGATTTTAGGCATAACAAGAGAATGATCAGGCTCAGGGAAATATAGCAACAGACTCAAATGCCATTCACACGTGTGAGAAGGTGGGAGTGTGGCAAGGTCACGTCATTGTGCTATTGTCCTTGCCTGCAAGAAATAGCCGTGCCCACTTCCAATAGTCACTAGATATTCGAGGTTAAGACCCAAGGGAATTACCTGTTATAAGCCAGGCATGACACTATCTTGCATGTTGGGGAACAACATCAGGTTATAAAGGATAAAATCAAAGAGAATGTGTAATCCAAATGACCTTTTCCATCACAATATGGTAGCCATGAGGTACCTTTCATTTCTAAGAGAACCAGAGTCACACATTACAGATACAGACAGAAACTTTTATTATTCAGGACCTCCTTAATTTTTCCCCCAGAATAGAGGCGGAACAATATAGGAAAAAACAGTACAGGAAATGGTCAAATTTGTAGAATCGCAGATAAGATCACAGACTCTGGAATGAGATCCCTCCACTCTTAAAGCTGAATGAGGTGGGACAAATTCTTTTCCTTCTCAGTGTCTTAGCTTTCTCATGTGTGAAATGGAAGAAATATCAGTAGCTAGCTCAGAGGGTAGAGTGAGGATCTATGGTCAGTTATCAACAAATATTAACCAGCACTGTGATGTTGGATATTATTTTTCCATTGGTTCAGTGAACTGATTAATCATATCTCCTTTTCCAGATATATTTTTATTATTACTCATTTTTACTTAGACGCAGATTCTTAAAATTACAAGTCACAGATTGTTTTCACTGCCTTTCAAGTTGTCTCCCTTTGGTCACATCTAGGAAGAAACTTAGTGTCTCTACTGAGGCTTTTTCCAGGGGAGGAGTCTTTCTTAGGAACGTTCCTGTATCATGATCTTTTCCACTCAGGAAGCTCTCCTCTGCCTTAAATTTGTATTACTACCTCTGGATTTGGGAGGGCTTTGCTACACAGCCTTGACCTTTGACTAGCCATTGAAGTTGAAAGAAAAATCTCCCTGAGCTTCCCACCCACTCCCTCTCCAGCCTTACCAGCATATCATGTCAGCATGGCTATGTTTCGGACCTCAGCCCAACTCTTGAATAACCAATCCAAATGGGGGGGGGGGGGGGGGACAGAAAGGAGGGTGGTAGGAAAGGGCAGAACCTGAGATCCTAAGGGTTCATGGCCTCCTCTTACATCTCCTTCCTGTACGAGGAGCTGGCGCTTTCCAAAGACACTAAAGCGAGGGTTTAGTTAGTGAAATTGAGGGACCTCTAGCAATTCAGAGGAATGTCAGCCTGGGCAGGGATGGATACAAAAACCTGAAATTCTCTAGCATCAAGACAACAGAATGACATACACACACACCCGAGACATAGAGCAAATAAAGGCTCCAGAGAGCTATGCTCTACTGATTCTGTCATTCCTCATCTTGTCAAGGAACTGACTTGTCACTTTAGTCTTCAGATAGCACCTAAAGCCATGAACAATATTCTGAACTATTTCTCTGGTTTCTGTACTTACAGAGATTGAGCCAGACTTCCCAGCCACAACTAGACAGAGAAAAGGTAACAGAGGCTTCAGTGACCACACAAACAAGAAATACAGTCCTTGCAAAAATACTCTGGAAAAGTCACTAGACAATTGGGTGACTGGACCACTCAACAAGCAATACAAGCAATCCCCGTGGGATGGGGACAGTGTAATTCCAAGAGAACAATATTATATTCAAAATATCCAGTTTTCAATGAAAATACACAAATACAAAGAAACAAGAGAGTAGGGTCCATTCACAGAGGAAAACAAAACTAGACAGAAAAATTCTTAAGGAAACCTGGACATTGTTTAAATTAGACAAGGATTTTAAATTGTCTTATCTTAAAAATACTCAAACAGCTGAAGAAAACCATGAAAGGAACTAAAGCAAATCAGGAACAATGTATGAAAATGTAGAGAATGTCCATAAAGAGATAGAAACTGTAATTCTGGAACGGAAAAGAACAATAACTGAAAAGAAAAATTCAATAGAGAATTTCAACAGTAGCTATAACCAGGCAGAAGAAAGAATCAGTGAACTTGCAGGGAAGATAAAATAACCCATTCTGAGGAACAGAAAGGGAAAAAGAATGAAGATAAATGAACAGAAGCTAAGGGACCTATGAGACACCACCAAAAGTACCAACATATGCTTTATGGGAATCCCAGAAGGAGAAGAAAGAAGGATCAGAAAAAATACTTGAAGAAATAATGGCCAAAAATATCTCAAATATGATGAAACACAGAGAGACACATACCGAAGAAGCTCAACAAACTCTAAGCAGGACACTCTCAAAGATATTCACACTGAGACAAACTACAATCAAACTAATGAAAGACAGAGAAAAAACTAGAAAGCAGCAAGAGAGAAGTGACTCACCATGGACAAATGATTTTCAATAAGATTAATGGTCAGTTTCTCATCAGAAACCATAGAGGCCCAAGGCAATGGGATGGTATATTTCAAGTGCTGGAAGAAAAAAAAAATGTCAACCAAGAATTCTATATATGGCAAAACTGCCCTTCAAAAATGGAAAAATAAAGATATTCCCATCTAAATAAAAACTAAGGGAAATCATCCTTAGGAGACTTGCCCTACCAGAAATAATGCAAGGAGTCCTTCAGTCTGAAATGTAAGGACACCAAGACGGCAACTTGAAGCCAAATGAAGGAGAAAAGATCTCTGGTAAAAATAACTACATAGATAAATATAAAAGCTAGTAGTATTGTATTTGGAGCTTGCAACTTATTTTTTTTTCTTGTACGATTTAAAAGAAAATGTATAAAACTATAATTATAAGCTATGCTAATTGGCATACATATATAAAGATGTAATTTGTGATAATAACAACATGGGGGTGGAGCTGAATAGGAGCCAAGTTAATATATGTTACTGAGCTAAATTAGTATCTATTCAAACGAGATTGGTATAAAGTTAGGGTGCTAACTGTAATCCCCATGGTATCCATTAAGGAAGTAACTTTAAAATGTACAGAAAAGAAAATAGAGAGATTCAAAATAGCACACTAGAAAAGGAAGTGATCAAACACAAAAGAAGGCAAAACTGGAGAAACTGAGAAACAAAAAAAAATTTAAAACGTATTAAAAAATAGTAAAATGGCAGAAGGAAGTCCTTCTTTACCAGTAATCACTTTACTTGTAAGTGGATTAAACTAACCAATTAAAAGACAGAGATTGGAAGAATGAATTTAAAAATATGATCCAACTTGTAGCTTGCAAAAGACTCCCTTTAGAGCCAAAGACAAAAATGGTTGAAAATGAAACAATGAAAAAAGTTATTCTAAGCAAATAGTTACCAAGAGGAAATTATAGTGGTTATACTAATACCAAATACAACAAAATTTAAGTGAAAAATTGTTAAAAGAGACAGAGGATATTATATACTGATAAAAGGTTAATTCATTAAGAAGATAAAGCACACCAAATATCAGAGTTCCAAAATATATGAAGCAAACATTGAGAGAATTGAGGAGAGAAATAGACAGTTTTATAAAAATAGTTGGAGACTTCAATACCACACTTTCAATAGTGAGTAGAACATATGGACAGAAGATTAATAAGAAAATACAGAACTTAAACAACACTATAAATCAGTTAGACCAAATAGACATACACAAAACACTGACAGCAGTGTGGTACATATTCTTCTCAAGCGCACATGAAGGATTCTCTAGAATAGACCATAGGTTAGGCCATAAAACATCTATCACTACATTGTAAAAGACTGAAATAATACAAATTATATTCTTCAACCACAATGGAATGAAGCTAGAATAACAATAACGGAAGGAAAACTGGAAAAATCACAAACATGGAAATACATGCAAACAACACACTCTTTTTTGGGGGGGTTAATTAGGTTTATTTATTTAATTAGTTATTTTAATGGAGATACTGGGGATTGAACCCAGGACCTCCTGTATGCTAAGCATGGGCTCTAACCACTAAACTATACCCTCCCCTCGGAAACAACACACTTTTAAGTAACAGGTGAGTCTAAGAAGAAATTACAGGAGAAATTAGAAAGTACTTTGAGACAAGTGAAAATGAAAACACAAAGGACTAAAATTTATAAGATGCAGTAAAAGCAATGCTCAGAGAAAAATACATAGCTATAAATGATTATATTAAAGAAGAAAAAGATTTCTAATTAACAGCATAACTTTAGTCTAATGACACTAAAAATAGATCAAACAACCCAAGCCAGCAAAAGGAAGGAAATAGTAAAGATTAGAGCAAAACAATCAAAATAGAAAGAATCAAAAAAACCGAAAGTTGGTTCATTGAAAGGATCAGCAAAATCGACAAACTTTTAGCTAGAGCAACAACAACAACAAAGCAAGCAAGTAAGCAAGAAAACATATTACTAAAAATCAGAAATGAAAGAGGCATTATTACCAAACTCAGAAAAAATAAAAGCATTATTAGCGAATACTATCAACATTTGTACACCAACAAATTAGATCATCAAGATGAAATGGACACATTCCTAGAAACAGAAATTACCAAAATTGACTCAAGAAGAAATATGAAATCTAACCAGACTTATAACAAGTAAAGAGATTGAATCAATAATCAAAAATCTCCTAACAAAGAAAATCCCAGGACCAGATGGCTACACTGGTGAAGTCTGTAAAACATTTAAAGAATAATTAACATTAATCTTACCCAGACTTGTTCCAAAAAATTGAAGAGGAGGAAACACTTCCTAACACATTCTATAAGGCCAGCTTTACCCAGATACCATAACCAGACAAAGATATCAAAAGAAAAGAAAATCAGAGACAAATATCCCTTACGAAAATAGATCCTCAATAAGATGTTATCAAATTGAATTCAACAGCACAAAAAAAGGATTACACACCACAACCACATAGTCGGCCCACATGGATGGGATGTTCTTCTGGGGTTTTAAAAAAGTTTTGAAACTAGAGAGAGGTGGTAGTTACACAAAATTTTGATGCACTAAATGCCACTAACTTTAAAGTAGTTAATTGTATGTTATATGAATTTCTCCTCAGTTTTTAATAAAGACTCACAGCCTTATATTTAGCAAAATCCCCTTGTAACTTTAAAAAATGCACATATACATGAGAAAAAAATGTTAGATGTTACTTCATGACATTAAAGATTATTATCAATGAGTGATAGAAAATTAGGTAATTTTAATTATTGTCTCTAAATTTTTTTAAATTTCCAACATTTTTGGAAATTAAGTACATGTTAAAAATTTTGATAACTAGGGAAGAGAGCTATGCTGATGTTGACTAATAGATACTTAAAAGCAAGGAGAAAATGCTTAAATTGCAGGGTTACATGAGGATAAAAGAAAATGTCACTGTATATATAACATGATCCCAAGTATTTAAAATGTAGTGTTTATGGTGACAGTCTGTCTGTGGGACACAGGAGTGATATTTTTCCTTTCTACTTTCCAAATTTTCTAAATGAACATATATTACCACTAAAATCACAAAGCTAACTTTATTTTTAAAATTTCTACCACTGGGCGAGCTAAGTTCAAAAAAGCAGAGGTTTGGTAAATGCATTTGGTTTGATAAGGAGGATACTGACACTGGAATTATGCCTTTTGATACATAATATTCCTCATAGAAAAAGTGCAAAGTACAGACAATGTAAAGACAGGAACTTTAAATCACCAGACTCTAACCCCTGAGATGTTCTTTGTTGTTCTTGAATAGAAGTGGGCTTGGGCTGTTTAGAAACACTGGTCCTTCACTTCCATTACAGCAAGATCATCAGGAGAATTTGTTTAGTGTATGTGAGCCCATAACGGGTCGGGCAGAAGTCTGGCTCTCTGGACAGAGGACAGAGAATATCAAAAGAATAATTATTGGTCCTTGGTCACACAGCATGCTTTCCCACTTCACATGGTACAGGCAATTTTTCAATCTGAACTTCCTTTGGTGAACCAGCCCTTTCCCCATCTTAACTCATGTGGTTTGGGTGGGACTGACCCTAGCCTATCCAAAGTAGGAATGATCTAGGCTCAAGTCAATCAGTAGATTGAATTTTTAGGGTCAGAGTGATTCATTACTTTGAGCCAATAAATGTCAAGTGCAGGACTTTTGTTAAAAACATTGACAAGAAAGATGGACTCTATCATTTATAACTTAAAAGATGTGAAAAATCTGCTAGAAATGAAGCTAAGATGATGAATGGGTGATTCTATGGATTTAGCAGATGGTGGCCACGCTCTGTTATGTCTTGTGCCTCCCTCCACCACAGCCCTTCCCATGCTGCGTTCTGATATTTCTCCTCCACCAGACAGTCAGTTCTCTAAGGAGAGGAGACACATCTCCAGTATGTTTGGTCATAGCATAGAGCAGAGCCTAAGCACACATCTGCTAAAGAAATCATCCTGATGAACTTAGCAGCATGGAAATGAGACATTGGTGGTTCTACCATTGAGGACTCAGGTTTCTGGGGTCCAGTATCTCTGCTGGTCAATACCACATCCTACAGTCCCCACCGTGTACTCTGGGGTTCCTGCTCCGAGCTGGAACAAGTGGTCTGCTCTGAGTCATCACCTGTGGGTACTGACGTGGTCTCTGCACGTTTCTCACACAATCACCCAGAGAACGTCATCAGGTAGACGGAGTGGGGGCGGGGCAGCTGTCATAGAAAGCCTTCTCGCATGAAGCACCACAAAACCAGAGGGAAACCCCAGGTCACCGATCCCACTCGTACCTCCTTCCTCTCCTGGGGGCTAAAAGAGAGCAACAAGGAAGCACCAGCAGCTCCAACCTGGGCAGCCTTCCTGGGAAGATGCAGCCACTCCTGCTCCTGCTCCCACTGGCCTTTTTACTGCCCCCCGGGACAAATGCAGGTGAGTGACCATCCCCACTCTCAGAGGCCCAACTACATCCTCCATTTGGCACAGATCTCCTTCCCTCTCTGCATAGCCCTGGCCTATCTATCCACCAGGAACGTTTTGAACACCGGCTCCTGTCCCATCTCATACCCCCAAGTATGATGCTGGAGACGCCACTGGCAGGAATGGCAGAGCAGAATGCTGTTCTCAAGAGGAGCCAGTGGGTACTATCCCCTCTTCAGGCCCTACTTCTGCCGTCTGGAAAGCAGAACTTTTCTAGATGATGGCAGAGGGTTGGAAACTGGAAAAGAGAAAATACTAAATTCCCCCTGCAGAGGGCAGAGCGGGCCTGACTTCTGCCACGAGGATGAAACAGGTGCTCCCCTCAGCACCTGCTTAGGAGAGAGGCCCAGAACTCAGCAGACCCCGGAGCTGGTGCTGTTGCCTTTGCTCAGACCCAAGGCCCCTCAGTCCCTGTCTCCAGCTCAGTTTTCCTCCCGAGGCCATTAGAGGCTCCTCTCTTTCAAGGATGAAGCCACTGTTTGGCAGACCTGACTTCTGCTTTCCAGACTCCCACCAGCACCGGCCCTACCAACCACCCTCATCCTGAGGCCCACTGGGTCCTTCCTTCACGCAGCCAGCACCTACTGGCCACTGACTACATGTCAGGCCCTGGGAAATAGGCTATGACAGCTTCTAGATCCCTACACTAACATCCCCAGCACTGGAAAGCAGGGCTGTCCTACACATCACAGGGTAACAGTGCCCCCAGAAACTCACCTGACACAAAGCACAGTCAGGATTGGAGTTTCTGGAAGCCTCTAGGACTTTGCTGTCCCTAAGATGCTCACTTTCAGTTGTGTGTGGAAAACAGATACGCAGACCAAGAGGAGGAAGTTGAAGACCCTCCCCAGTCCTCTGAAATCCAGGCCAGGCTGGGCCCCCACCATGCCCAGCGGTTCTGAGCATGGGGCAGAAGCCTGCCGGGTGTACTTAGTGGGTGCAAACAAGCAAGACAAACTTTTCCTTCAGGGGAGATCATCGGGGGCCATGAGGCCAAGCCCCACTCCCGCCCCTACATGGCGTACCTTCAGATCTGGAATCAGGATGACCGGAGCAGGTGTGGCGGGTTCCTGATACGAGAGGACTTCGTGCTGACCGCCGCTCACTGTTGGGGAAGGTGAGAAGCAGCCAGCAGCCCCCACCCTCCTGAAAGCCCCTGGCAGGGAGTTCTACCTTTTTCTCCAGGAACAACCAGGCTCCTAGGAACACATGAGCTGGGAGGGCTCCTGAGAGGGTGAGAAGGCGGGCAGTGGGGAGAGGGGCAGGTCAGTGCCAGCGGCATTGCTGAGGCAAAAAAGACTGAAGGTAGGGCATGCCTGGGTATCAGAATGCACACTAGTGCAATTTCAGCTCTTTTCCTGCGGGGGGTACTGACCCTCAAGAACTGCCGTGCCTTTAACAATGGCTCCAGAATCACACCTCGGCTGCCAAGAAACAGGGTATGGAGAGCTCGGCCTCCAGGCCATTTTGTCACCTTGATTTCCCCTCAGCTGCAGCCCTGCTCTGCCCCTATGTCACCAACCCCACATGGCTCCGCACAGGGGCTGGCCCTCCTGTGACACCACACTCCCCACACCCTCTCTGCTCTCTGTGCAGCTCAATCAACGTCACCCTGGGGGCCCACAACATCAAGAAGCAGGAGAGGACCCAGCAGGTGATTCCAGTGAGAAAAGCCATCCGCCACCCAGACTATAATAAGAGGAACTACGCCAATGACATCATGTTACTGCAGGTAAGGAAACCTCCCTGCTTCTCTGCCCTCCTGGAAACACTGTCTTCCCTCCCACTGCAACCAGTCCCTTTCCTCCCTCCCGTCCTGGCCACCCGACCTGTCCCCGGGGCTCAGGTGGGAGCGAGGGCTCTGCGGTCTCACTGCAGTGTCCCGGCCCGGAGGCCGCTGGCTGAGCTGGACCCTGTCTCTCCCCATCAGCTGCAGAGAAAGGCCAAGCGGACGGCAGCTGTGAGGCCCCTCAGGCTGCCCGGGGGCCGGGACCGGGTGAAGCCAGGACAGGCATGCGATGTGGCCGGCTGGGGGCGGGTGGCGGTGGCGATGGAGAATTACCCAGACACACTGCAGGAGGTAAAGCTGATTGTGCAAGAGGATCAAAAGTGTGAATCCCACCTACGCAATTATTACAACAAGATCATCCAGCTGTGTGTGGGGGACCCAAAGAAAAAGAAAGCTTCCTTTAAGGTGAGAATGACAGAACGCCTTGCTTGGCTCTGGGAGATCTGGGACCTGAGGACCCAAGTCGTGGGGACTGCCTCACCCTCTAGGCTGGGATCTTTCTGTCCAGGAAGACAAGAGGGGAACAGCCAGAGCTGGGAGTGTCTAGGGCCTCTGCAAGGCTACAAAGGACCTAGAGCGAATCCAAACAGGTTCCCCTCCAGAAGGAGGAATTTGCAATACAGTGAGGCATAGGTGTTAGAAAACTGTGCTACCTGAGTGTGCGGTAGTTAAAACCAGGTGTCTCTTAGAGCTGGAACACACCTTGATTAAGGGCTCGTCCTCCGTGTTGAGTGTCAGCCCCACCCACCTGCTTCCCTGTCCTTAAACAGCAGCCTGGAGCCACCATCCCACAGCACCTTCATAGGGAGAGGATCAGGGACCTGGGGGAGGAGAAGGAGCTGCCACCCGGGGTGAAGTGAAGCAGTGACAATGTCCAGGGTCAGGGCTTGGCAGCCGAGGGGTCCATGGGAGCCAGCCCTGCCCTCTGACCTCCTACGTAGAGGCCATGCAAGGCGGGGCCTCCTCCGAGAGGGGGCCTGGGAGGGCAGGGGAGGCGGGACCAGGAGGAGAGCGGGCTCAGTCCTTTCCCTCCCTCTGCCCTCAGGGGGACTCCGGGGGCCCTCTCGTGTGTGACAATGTGGCCCAGGGCATTGTCTCCTATGGACAAAAAGATGGGTCCACTCCACGGGCCTGCACCAAAGTCTCAAGTTTCCTGCCCTGGATAAAGAAAACCATGAAAAGTCTCCACCTGCAAGAACCGGACCGTCTTCCCTGGAGCTGATCTAGAATCACACTGGGTTGGGGGGCCAGCAACGGAATAAAGCCTCTTAGCTGAGCAGGAAGAGTTGGTTCCTTGTTTATTTGTTGACCCCCATTCACAGGCACCAGCTCTGTGCTTCGAAAGCCAAGGACACTGTTCTGCTGGTTTCTGCTTCCTCCTCTTCCCCCTCCCACCATCACTTCCCCTAAACCCCGTGCAAAGCTATACCCAGGTCCCGCACACCTGGCTTTCCAGGGCCTGCCCTCCTGCCAGGGCTGAAGCTGAGCACCATCAGGAGAAGACAGGAACCTCTCTGGTCCGGGGCCAGAGTGCCTTACCTCCTTGCCCTGTGTCCTATGACAGAGAGGAGGGGATGACACCACGGGTCCCGGGCACCAGGCAGGCACAGGCTGGGGCTGCCACTCAAGGACAGAGCCCCCACCGGGGAGGGAGGGGCCTTCCTGAGCAGACATTTCTCTCCCACAGCCCGGGAAGCAGGCCCAGGGCAGGGGTGGATCTCCTGAGAAGTTCCTCCTTCTCAGCTGGGCAGAGTGTCCTTCCGGTCCTCATCCGAGCTCTTGTTTGCTGTGGCTCTCCAGCCAGAATCACTACTGACAATGTGCTTTATCTTTAGCTATAGTTTTGTTGCTTTTTAAGAGACTTGGACTCAAGATGTTTAGAACTAACAATAATTTCACCTCCGTGGCTCTCTCCTTTTCCATTACGGGGACATGATCAGGATAACTTGTTTAGCAAATGGTACAGGGATATTAGAAGTGCAATTCTCTGGACAGTGGTGTGGGAATTCTACTTTGGCTCCCTGGCATCCTTTCCCACTTCACGTGGTATCAGTAATTCATCAAAGAGAATAACTTTCGGGAGAGCCATTCTTCTTCCATTCTCAGTATATGTGGATTGGACAGAGCAGACCCCAGCCTAGTCAAAGGCTCTGACTAGGCTGTGGTAGGTCAGTGGTTTCAAGCGCCCTGACCACAGGCACCTGTAGCACCGAGGTAGGCTGTGCTCCGCTGGGACTGCCACTGTCTGTCTCCACCCTGCAGGTTCCTCTTACATGACTACATCACTCCTCCCGCTGGGAGGTGGGGTCTGTAGCCCTTCTTTTTTAATCTGGTGGGAGCACTTGATTGTCCAAGATGGAATATGGTAGAATAGAGGCCATATGACTTAAAAATCTAGGTAATAAAAACAACACAGCTTCTGCCCGGCTTGCTCTGTAGAAGATACTCACTCTGAGGAAGCCAACCACCATGCTGGCAGAGAACCAAACAACTGAGACTACTTGAGAGGCCCTCATGGAGAGAAACCAACGTGCTCAGTGAGCAGCCAGCACCAAGCACTGGGTGTGTGAGAGCGAGCCCTCAGGTGGTTCCAGCTTCCGGGCTTCAAGCCACCGTGACAGCAAGGGTAGCACAGGGGAGACATCCACACTGCACCCTGACCAAAATGCAGACTCCTGGGTAAAAGCAATGTCGTTCTGTTAACCCACTCAGTTCTTCAGTAATTAAAACATTACTCCACACCATTCTGTCCATCCCTCTAACCATGGCCTTCACCACCCTCGTCTGATCACTGGTGGTTTTGTCTCCTCCCCTAGAAGCGAGGATTCTCATCTCCAATGTCCCCCACAGTCTCCCACAAAAGGGGCCTCAATAAAGAATCACCCTGGTGATCTATAGTAAACTACAGAAATGACGACGTTCTTTGATCTATTATCATAAGACCCAGGTTGCTAGGGTGGGGGACCAGCTGTTGGCGGATACAACATCTCCAACCACCCTTCACTTGTAGCTTCATTTCCTGTTTCTGCTGCTGTAGTTGGCACCAAGCCAAGAGCTACTGGTGCTCTGACAAGTTCATACTCCACTCAGACCCAAGGACTTGATCAAAAAGCAGCGTGAGGATTTCGGAGAAGCCTTGTAGGATGCAGGCCACAACATCGGAGGAGACACTTAAGGTTAAAACACTGCAAGGAAGCACCAGCAGCTCAGGTCTGGGCAGCCTTCGTGGAGAGCTGCTCCTGCTTCTGCTCCTGGCAGCCCATCTTCTGTCCGCCACCGGGGAGGCAGGTGAGTGACTGTCCCCGCCCGCAGAGGCCCAGGCCCATCCCACACTGGACATACCTGCTGAGACACTACGCTCATACGCATCCTGGATGGTCTACCTGCCAAAACTTTCTGGACTGTGCCCAACTCCCTCAGAGACCGGCAAATCTGACCTCATCTGCCTGCTCCAGCCGTTGGCTCCACGAGCACACAGGCAGGCTGGGATCTTTCTTTTAGGGAAAATCATCAGGGGCTATGAGGCCGAGCCGCATTCTCGTCCCTACATGGCATTTCTTCAGATCCAGACTTCAAGGAACATTATATTCTGTGGCGGTTTTCTGGTGCGTGAGGACTTCGTGCTGACAGCAGCTCACTGCTGGGGCAGGTGAGGAGCAGCGCCTGGGCCCCCGCCCCTCTGTCAGCGCCTCACAGGGAGCCCTCTTCTCAGGGGCCGCAGGCCTGGGCCACCTAGTAACACAGACGAGCTCTTTGGAGGACAGCTAAGCTTTGAGGAGAGAGGGACAGATCAATGCGAGTGGCCTGCGGAGAAAGGAACTGCCCAAAGGTGGGATGGAAGGAAGCCAAGCTTAAGCCCTGGAGCCCAGAGTGCAAATGTGAGACAGATGCACAGACTGGCTTACAGGTAGGCAGGCTCTGTGCAGGACTCAGCACCCTAAGTGCTCTCCAGGAACTGCCGCCCAGCCCGGGCTGCCCGCAAGCGGACAGAACAGAGATGCTCTGCCCCAGGGCCCCACTGCCTAGAATTCTCTCTACACCAGTCCTGCCCTGTCCCAAACCTGTGACTCCACCTCCCTCTCTGCTCTCTGTGCAGCTCAATCAACGTCACCCTGGGGACCACAACATTGATGAGCAGGAGGGGACCCAGCAGGTCATTCAGGTGAGAAGAGCCATCCCCCACCCAGATTATGATGATGAAAACGTGGCCAACGACATCATGTTACTGCAGGTAGGGCACGTGGTTGTGCCGGTTCTCACACACTTTAATCCCAGAGATTTGCCTCCCCCATCACCTCACTCCTGTCCCTCCTTCCGGTACAACCCCTTCAATTATCCCAGAGCTGTGAAGAAAGCAACCCTACGACTGTCCCTGCAGTCTCTGTGGGCCATGGGTAGGTTAGAATGCCTTTCCTCTGCCTTCAGCTGACGAGGAAGGCCAACCTGACCACCGCTGTGAGCCCCATCCGGCTGCCTCAGGGGAAGGAGCCGGTGAAGCCAGGCATGGTGTGCAGTGTGGCCGGATGGGGGCTTCTTGGCGTGAACAAACCTGCAGCAGCAAAACTGCAGGAGGTAGAGCTTGAAGTCCAAACAGACGAGCAATGCATCCATCACTACAAACATTACGATGCCACCACCCAGATATGTGCAGGGAACCGAAGATACAAGGAGAATTCTTTTGAGGTGAGATCCCCAGCGTTGTCCAGGCAAAGCCCTGGGCACATCCCTGGCAGTGGGAACTAGCCATATCTCCACGTCTGCAACATTTCCTCCTATCCAGTCTCTGGTCCTGTCTCCCTGGGGGATGGGAGATTGTCCCACACATATGGTCAGAGACTTCCTAGGGGAGGAGAATGGGGGATGAACAAGGCTGGGCTGAAGGAGAATGGGGGATGAACAAGGCTGGGCTGAAACCTCAGGACCCAAAACCTTCATATCAGCCACGGCCCCCTAACAGAGATCACCCACCCCCTGGGCAGCAGGGAGGATCAGACCACAAGATGACCCAGCTCACTCCTTCCCCTCTCTGTCCACAGGGAGACTCCTTGTTACACTTGCTGTGTAACAGCGTGGCCCAGGGCATTGTCTCCTTTGGAACCAAGAATGGTACACCTCCAAGTGTCTATACCAGAATCTCGAGCTTTCTGTACTGGATAAAAAACACAATGAGAATCTATGAACTTCAGGGACCAGACTGAAGTGCCCCGGGATGGATGTGTCCATCTTCTCTGGGGCAGAGGCCAGAACGGCATTGGGCCAAGGGGATGGAGGGGAGGCTGCCAGGCATCTAATAAACTGTCATCTTCAGAAATCATTGATTCCTCCTTTATTCATCCACACACATTTGTTAGGTAACAAGAGTGTCTAGCAACCCTCTGTTCAATTTTCTGGCCTGTTCCTGGCTTCCCCCTCCAGCAGACCCCTCCTTCCAACTCTGGAATAAAAATCCTGTTGCAGTGACAGCCAGCGCCCACCGATCACATGTCCCCAGTGTCAGCTTCCCAGCCAGGCTGCCTGTGAGTCCGTCAGAACACGGAGACATCTCCTCAGGAAAACTGACCCTCATCTAGAGGACGCTCCCACCTCCTCCCTCGTCCCCACCCCCACCGCACCTCAATATTCCAGGGCCACATGGCAATGTAAGAGGATCCAGATTTCGAAGGAGGATCACCTGAGACGCGCTGGGGTGGGGGTGGGGGGACTTCTCCACCCGAACAGAAATGGAAGACGGGAGGCTTTGGAAAACTGTAGCTCACCCCTGCAGAATGTCCTCCCACATCAGAGTAGCCAGAGCTCAGAAGCCTGAGATCGTTTCAGGAGCGCCTCAGAGTTCCCAGGCCCAGCCCCAGGGCCTGGCCCAGCCCCAGCTGGGAGTCCTGGGCCCAGGGCCGCCTCGGGTGTCCGGACGGCTCAGCCTCCTGCAGCCCCAGGTGAGCTGCAGGGCGCTCTTCCTTCTTGTCTGAGCCAGCCTCCCCACCTCCACTGTTCCTGAGTGTGTGTGTGTGTGTGTGTGTGTGTGTGTGTGTGTACACATACATATCTCCAAAGGAAACTCATTGTAATGAAAAGTATTGGTCTCAGGGGTTTCCTAATGTTTCAAAGGTGTCTAATAGCCTACAGCATACTGAGCAAACTTTTTCTTCTACTTTCTAACATCTCAGAATTTTTTATATAAGAATGGATTCAGAAAGGTGAACTTTTTGAAAACCACGCACCTCAGAGGAGGCTAGGCTGAGGAGAGGCTTACAGAATGGTCCGCTGTCTCACTGCAGGCGGCAGGTCGGCTCCAGCTGACTGCCAGCTTCTCAGGGGCAGGAGCTGTGTCCCTCATATCCCCGGACTTACCTTATTAAATAACTATTCATAACTTCATCAAAACGGAAAAAGAGCCGGGAACAGGAACATGGGGACACTCTTGATTCATGATGGAGCCGACTCTGGGGGTCCAGCCCCTCTGCTGGCCGCACCCCAGCCTTCACTGTCTTGTGCTTGCTTCTTACTTTCACCTTGTGGCTCAGCAGTGGGAGGGCAAGTGTGGTGACAGCGCCCTTCTCACCCAAGCCGAGGCAGGGACCAGGGACCCCCACGTTGCTGGCTGACATCCGGCCCAGGAGTCTGTGCCCGGCTGAGCCTCCCCTCCTCTGTTCCCCTGGGCTTTGTGTCTGGAGGGAAGGAAGACCAGCAGCTCAACCTGCGCAGACTTTCAGGGAAGATGCAGCCACTCCTGCTCGTGATGGCCGTTCTCCTGCCCGCCGGGCGGGGACAGGTGAGTGACAATCCTCATTCCTCGGGCCTGGGTCCATCTCACTAAGCCCCCTGTCCTCCTGACCCTTCTGCCCAGCTCCAATTTCTGAACCCCAGTTCCAGGCCCAAACCCAGACAAACAAGTTCGATGCCGCCCAGACATTCACATGGGTGGATGGCAGGAAGGCAGGGTGCTCACTGGAAGCTTTAGCAGGGCACAGCCTCTCTCTCTCTCTCTCACTGGGAAAGTGGGTTGTGCATTTGGCAGAGGATGTGAAGCTACAAAAACCAAGTAAGTAAAACCCCTCACTCCAACCCGGGAAAGGGCAGCTCAGCCGAAGCCACTGCAGGCTGGGAGTGGTCAGTGGACCCAGCTCAAGGACCGGTGAAGTCTCTCAGGGTCCCCCACCCCTCGGTCCTGCCCAGGACAGGAGCCCAGGGTGCGATGCATCAGAAGTGGCAGGATGGCAGCACCCAAAGCTCTCCGGGTGCTAAGCTCTGCCCCGGCCCCACGCAGCCCACTTCCAGTCCCACCTCCCCTGCCTCCCAGACCCTCAGTGGCCCCAGTGCCTTTGGCAGCGCCCTCCCCACCCCTGTGCCCTTGAATCCACCAGCGCCTTCTCTGCCAAACTTCAGCCAAAAGCCAACTGGAGGCTATCACTCATGCAGCCGGAGTGTTCACTGCAACCCTAGGGTGTGTTAGGCCCTAGGACACGAGGATTTCAGAGAATCCAACTCCATAAGCTCATAGGAAGATTATTAGAAAAAGACACCTATCAATCTGCTAACAGAGGCTCAGAGGAGTCAGGGAGACCCGCAGGGAGTGAAGGCTCATCAGGGAGTCCTGTCCACCATCCTCCGGGGCTCCACCAGCTTGAAGGCAGACCTTGGCTCCGCCACGCACGTGTCTGAAGCAGGACGTGAAGGACAAGCTGACCCCCTTTCTCCGAGGGGGATTCTGAGGCTTGAGGTTAGAAAATGTTACTCTGTTGCAAAGAGAAGCTGGAGGACTCTCCCCTGGGGTCTGCAGGGCTCTGTGGACACACCTCAACCGCCATCTTCCTGATTGTCGCTCCTAACCACAGCCGCCCCTGTCACCCCGTCTCCCAGCCCTCTCTTTCAGGGGAGATCATCGGGGGCCATGAGGCCAAGCCCCACTCCCACCCCTACATGGCGTTTGTTCAGTTTCTGGATCAGGAGAAGATGAGGCGGTGTGGTGGTGTCCTCGTGCAGAAGGACTTTGTTCTGACGGCTGCTCACTGCAGGGGAAGGTGAGGGGCAGCAGCCAGCCTTCCCCTCCTGACACCCCCGCAGGGACCCCATCCTATGCCGGGGGGCCGAGCCCAGGGAGGGCCCGCAGCTTCTCATAACGCAAGACCGAGAGAGCTCATCAGACGAGCCATCTGAGGGCAGGACTAAGGTGACGAAATGCTGAGAAACAGGGCAGTAAGTTTTGAGGTCTGGGGATCAGAGGTGAGAGCAAGAGGCATAGGTGAGAAGGCGGGGACCCCAGCAGCCAAAAACAGCATCAGTGAGGAAGAACGAACGCATTGAAGGTCAAAGTGCAAACTCAGAGAAATATCACGATTCTGCTGAGAAAGCTCCATCATGTCCCTGCCTTCATGTCATAGAGAAGCACAGAGCAGGGCGTCACTTCGCCCCAGGACCTTCTGTGGCCTCAGTTTCCCCTCAGCTGCAGCCCTGCTCTGCCCCCATGTCACCAACCCGGCACGGCTCCGGGGCTGGCCCTCCTGTGACACCACACTCCCCACACCCTCTCTGCAGCTCAATCAACGTCACCCTGGGGGCCCACAACATCAAGAAGCAGGAGAGGACCCAGCAGGTGGTCCCAGTGAGAAGAGCCATCCCCCACCCAGACTATAATCCTAAGGACCACTCCAGTGACATCATGTTACTGCAGGTAAGGAATCTCCCTGCTTCTCTGCCCTCCTGGAAACACACTGTCTCCCCTCCCACTGCAACCAGTCCCTTTCCTCCCTCCCGGCCTGGCCGCCCGACCTGTCCCCGGGGCTCAGGTGGGAGCGAGGGCTCTGCGGTCTCACTGCAGTGTCCCGGCCCGGAGGCCGCTGGCTGAGCTGGACCCTGTCTCTCCCCATCAGCTGCAGAGAAAGGCCAAACAGACGGCAGCCGTGAGGCCCCTCAGGCTGCCCGGGGGCCGGGCCCGGGTGAAGCCAGGACAGGCGTGCGGTGTGGCCGGCTGGGGGCAGGTGGCGGTGGGCGTTCCAGCCACCACCCTGCAGGAGGCAGTGCTGACGGTGCAGGAAGATCGCGTGTGCGAATCCCTCTTCCCAGGCTATTACAGCCGCGCCACCCAGATTTGTGCGGGGGACCCGAGCACGGTGAAGACCAGCTTCAAGGTCAGGCTTCCAGCATCTACGCACACAGGCCCCGGGGAGCAGAACTCGGGGAAGGTCTGGGGTTGGGGAGAGGCCATCTTCATTCCTCAGCCTGAGGGTTTGGGCAGCCTGGTCCATGAGTCCACTCTTTAGACAATTTTCCTGAGTGGGTCAGAGTGGAGGGGGAGGAAGGATCAGTCATGTGGCAGCTGTGTTATCAGCAGAGTTTCCATGAGGACTGAGAAGAAAGGTTGGCCTGGGTCTCAGCAAAGACCAGTTAGAGCCAGACGGGAGCCCTGGGACCCTGCCCTGGTCCCTGACAGACAGCACCCAGCCCCAGGCTCCAGGGAGGGCGGGCCCCGCTGAGGACTCTCAGTCCTTCCTCTCTCTGCCCACAGGGCGACTCCGGAGGGCCCCTCGTGTGCAAAAACCTGGTCCAGGGCATTTTCTCCTGTGGGAAACAGAACGGGAAACCTCCAGGAGTCTTCACCAAGGTCTCCCACTTCCTGCCCTGGATAAAGAGAACAATGAAGCGCCTCTAACAGCAGGCTGGAGACTCACCTTTTTGTGTGCTGGCCATCTTCCTGGGGCAGCGGCAAGAATCCCATAGGGGTTGGCAGTGGGATCAGAGGGCCATAATAAAGGGATCTCTAGAGCGAAGATGACTGAATTCCTGTTTATTCAGCGACCACTTCTGATATGCAACAGCCCTGCCCCAGGCAGCCCTCTGCTGCCAGCTCGGGGTTCTGCTTCTGCCTTTCTCCCCCAGGCCTTGCTCCACCCTAAATCCCATGCTGTCTGTCTACAGTCTCACTGTGTTACTGAATGCAAGCTCCTGTGCCCGACGACGCACAGTGAGTCCAAACAAACTGAAATGTCGGAGTTTGAAGCGGAGAAAGGTTTGTTGCAGGGCTGAGCCAAGAGAACCAGTGGCTCAGGTTCCTCAAATCCCAAACTGCCTAAAGGCTTTCAGCTGAGCCGTTTTAAAGGCTCGCTGAGGGCGGGGCGGCCCAGGGTGTGGGATCAGCTGTGCACAGTCCTCTGATTGGTTGATGGTGGTCGATCCTTAGATGCCAGGTCTGTGCGCTACTTACGCTTGATCATCAAGTAGTTAATTTCTTCAATCTGGTGGTGGTTTTGAGCATCTGAAAAACTCAGAAAATATGCACGAGATACTATTATCTGGGTACTTCAGAGAGGAGCTCCAGCAGAGGCTATGGGGGAGGGGTCTGCCCCCCCACCCCGGGAAGGCCCCATGGGGTCCTTCTGGGTTACAATTGATTTCGCAATTACACCTCTTTGGTGCTTATCCTTCTACAAGGGCTGAGTCTAAAGGACTGTCCATTAGAAAAGGACAGCCTTCTCTCCCCCAAAGAGGTCCTCTCTGGGCCTCAGGAACCTCTTACCTTCTCTAAGCCACATCTGTCATCAACCCCTCAACAATCCGCAGAGTAAAGAGCAGGTCAGCGGAAGGAGGGTGAATCCAGGAACCCAGGAGGTCAGGGGCCATAGCAGGGACACTCAGTTTCCTGTTTCCAGGGCCTCTCTCCGGTGAGGGCAGGCTTCCCCTGTAACCAGCACTGGCCATAGCTTAGGAGGCTGGGATGCTCCCACAATGGCCCTCAGCCTCCCCCGGTCCCACGTCCTGCTCTGCTCCCAGCACTGAGCTCAGTCAGCCTTGCTCCCTGACGGACCGGCCCACACCAGACCCTGTTTTCCATTTGAGGGCCCTGGCCACCAGCTCCTTTCCCTGCCTGCTCACCCTGCCTTGAGACAGCCTCCCTGCCTTCTCCCCAGCAGAGGTCCCATTGCCCGTGTGAGTTCTCCTCCACTGCTTGTCCCTGCCTTCGCTGAGCTGCCAGCCCACCGGGTGCTTATCAGAGAAGCCAGAACCCACCTCCCACCTGGGCAGGCCAGCTCAGGCCCTCGGTCCAGCCCAGCACGCCCCAGGGGCTTAGGCAGCACCAAGGCCTGTGGAGACCCCCAGCAGCCTCAGGCCTTCAGCCTGTCCTGGACTCAGACCCCTGCCTCCCCCTGCTGGCGGCCTGGGATATGGCAGCCTTGTGAGCCAAAGGGACCCAGGGCTGCTGGGCAGGAAAGCACCACTTCGCCATCCATCAGTAGTCAAGGGTTGATCTCTCCCTTTGTGCCAGCACATAACAGGCTCTGTCCCTGTCATTGGGAAACTTACAGTGATGAGAAATTTCTTCTACGTTCCCCTGGACCCTCATTCAACTCTCCACTCACCTGTGCCTCTGAGGGGTCTGTGAGCTCCAGGAAAGACTCAGCAGATGGACTTAAGGGCTGTCTTGTGTGAAGCATAAGCTTTTATTTCCTTTACACAATATTTTCTTAATTTAAAGAATTCTTATTGAAGTATAGTCAGTTACAGTGTTTCAGTTTCTTTTTGTCTTCTTTTTGAAGGTGCTGGATTTTGCTTTCATACACATGTGATTCATTTGCTACTGTTTTTAGAGCCTTCTCTTCTCGATGTTCATCTCACTCAATTCAGTGTTTGTCCAGTTACTGTGAATTTGTTGTGTTCTGTCACATCCAACTCACTGGCGGTACTGTTTGATAGACACAGGACATCTGGGTCACAGCAAACTGTCTTCCCCTAGAAATGAGTCATTTCCTGGGTTTCTGGACTGAGGCTCATGCCCCTACATATAATATAAATAAAGATAAGTCTGTCCCAGGCTGTGAGCCAGAACGAGCGGCAGAGTGGCCAAGGATATCCACCGCTACGGGCAAGGGTGTGTGGACTTGCGAGGCGGTGTCTGCCGGGTCAGCCTTCCCCCTTACACCTGGCCGTAGGACTCGACATAGTGTGAGGTTGATTAGGAGGAAAACCATTACCATATAAAGACTGTAGCTTCCTGAAGACTGACTGCCCTGGGTGTCTCCTTAGAACGATTTCTGTGTGTGTTTACATTATTGCTCTCTCTCGTAGTGATTTTATTTCTTGGACCTTATCCTACGTTAGGTCTAAACTGTGTGTGTGTGTGTGTGTGTGTGTGTATGAAGGGGTTATTCATACAGACGTTTATCATACCACTACTTAATAGTAGATGTCAAATTGGAATCAGTATTGAGGTCCAAAAAGGGAGTTAGTAAAATATTACACATTCACATTGTATATCATGCAGCCTTTACCGCCTACATTATCCCCACTCTAGAAACTAGCCTGAGAAAACAAAAGAACAAAATCTAGGCTAAGAACATTAGTAGGCAAGTTATTTTTAAAAACCTAATAAATATTTGGGGAAAAGCAAAAGCTCACCAATTAATCAAGGCAAATTAAAAATATTAACTATTTTGCTTATCTGATTGAAAAGGATGACAAAAATGATAATACTGAGATTTAGCAAGGACATAGAGAAAGTGGCACTTTCACACCTGTACCTAAAGGTCCTGAAAAAAAAAAAGGAAAAAGGATTCTGATGTCGTCATCAACCACACAGAGAAAAGTGGAGTAGGCAATGCCTAAAAACCTTACACAAGTGACATCTTAGAAACGGTACTTAATCCAGCACTACATTGGGGATAAGCTTTTAAAATTTTTTATAGCTTGAACGCTATGGAAACATTAAAGTCACAATACAGAATGACATTTGCCATATGGAAGAATGTTCTCTAGGTACGTTCAAGTCAAAAGTCATGTATTTGACTACGTGCCTGTTACTATACTTGAAAATTTTAATACTGGAATTACGTGAATTTCCTCTACATTTGCATTTGATTCTGCCAAGCACTTGGGAAACAGTTCATAAGCACATGAATGCAACTTCAAGCTTGGGGAGTTCATGAAAGTCCAGGTAATTGCATCTTTCATGAAATTACATGCAAGGATTAGCCGATTAACTCTTCGTTGTCAGTGTGAGCTTGTAGACCTATGAGTCCCCAGATCACCGTGCAGAGGGTCTGGTTAGAGCTGCTCGTGTGGGTCTTGGTCTGTCGTTTCTGTGCCGCTCACCTTACATGCTCATCAAGAGAAGTTCAAATTTTGTGTGCTCAGTAAATTTCCTCAGAACAATAGTAGCTGTCTGAGTGAACTCCCATTGTTCCTTCAGTTGTGGCCTGGTAATCACTCTTGCTTTGGCAGTTCGTCAAAGCTTTGCAGAGTTTGAGACATTTTCCTCAGGTTAGTTTTGGTTGTTTTTGGTAGGAAGATGGAGTGAAATCGCAGCCCCTGCTGATGCGCTGCTACCCATGTCTCAATCCAGATCACTGGGTGCGTATTTTCACTCCCCTTTCTTTGCACTCTATTCTTTATCCTTTTCTCTCTCTCTCTTCTTTTAAAGTTGCGTTAATGTTTTTAAGACAAAATAGAGTGTTGAAAAATTTAGGAATAAATTCAAATCTCCTAATGCTCAGGCACTTACACAGCTGTTACACTATTTCCCCTTTGCCCTGCTTTCTGCTTAGTACTTCTCAGATACAGAAACACATTTCACGAGGTGTAACCATAACACACCTAAGACACAATACATGTATTAGACAAAGGACTAAGTTCTTTTCAACTTTGAAGTAAGTGCTAAGCTGCGTATGTTTATGGACAGGGAGAAAATCCTTAACTTTCATAGGATTTTCAAGACGGCTTATCAGAATTCATAAACAATTGAGAATTGTATTAGTTTCCTCTTCTGATATTTTTGCAAACATGTCCCTGTGGGACACAAAAGCCTTCACCCTGAGGAGGAAGCAGGAAAGCAGGGGTCTTTCACGGCGTTGTGATTTCCACTGAGTCTGTTGGGGCTCAAGTGACCTGGGACGGTAACAGTCGGGGGCAGAGCCTCGTTCTTCCCTGCTCTTTTCCTGGCAGTGCCGTCCACCTGCTCAGGAGAGAGGGCTGCTCAATCTGCTCGACAAGTTCTAGAAAGCAGTGGAAGTAGCCATGGTCTGAGCAGGGGGCCAGGACAGATGTGCAGACAAGCAGGCTCCAGTCTCAGGGGGAGAGTGTAACCAGCAGCACCCTATGGGGCCTCCCTGGGACAGACCCCTCCCCACCCCGTCCTCTGCTGTGGCTCCCCTCTGAAGTGCCCCGATAATGTCCTATGCATGTTTCCTGAGGTTTCCGACGCTACAAAGCTCCACCAAATGGAAAAAATGAACTATCTGATGATCATGAGCACGAGGCCCCCAGACCTTCTCGTCCTGAGGACTGATAATGTTAACAGCTGTGTTACCTCACGTCATCCAATCAGAGAACTCTGCCTGAGCCGATCACATGCCCTGGGACGCCCCTCCCTCACCTGGCCTTTAAAAAGGCTTTGCTGAAACCTCTGGGGGCTTCCAGGGTGTTCAGACGTGCGTCCCCTGTTCTCCTTGCTCAGCCCTGCAATACAGCTTTCTCTGCTCCAAACTCGGACGTTTCTGTATTACTTGGCCTCATGGCGCCTGGCAGGCAAAACTGTGCTCGGAAGCGAGAGGAAATGAGGAAACAGACAGCTACCAGCTTTCAGGCTCCTTGGGAGGTTACTGAATTTGGTGGGTTTGGGGCTTTGGGACACAGCGCCCCAGCCCCCGTCCTAGTGGCCCTGGGTTCCCATTTCTGCTCCCGGCACCAACTCAGCAGCTCTACAGGGTATTGGGTGACAGCCTGGGGGGCCCTCTTTCCCCACACCACGGGCAGTTGGTGGGCTAGCCCCGTGGGCACCCTTGGGTGATGAAATCTAGCACAGCAGCAGGGGATGGGGCTGTGGATTCTCCAGCCCCCACCTCCCCCTTCCTTCCTCTCTCCGGGGCTCAAAGTCTGGCAGGAGGAAGCGCCAGCAGCAACTGCCTAGCCGGCCTTCCCGGGAAGATGCGGCCGCTCCTGCTCCTGGTGGTCTTGCTCCTGCCCCCCAGGGCGAGGGCAGGTGAGTGACCTTCTCCGTCCCGTGGACGCTGGGCCCGGACCGCCCAGGCACCTCCTAACGCTGTGCCATTGGGCAGCTCAGGGGAGTTCACAGCTCCTCAGCTTTCTCATCTGTAAAACAGGGATTCTGTCAGCGCCTACCTCAGAGAATCACTGAGAGTGAGATCACCTCCCGCAGAGGAAGCTCTTGGAATTGCCCCCGGGATACAGTACTTGCTGTTCTCGGTGGTGGCGTCCACACTCCTTCTGCAGCTCATGGGGCAGAGCCTAGGAGAGGAAGACACAGCGATAGCAGCCCCATCAGCTCACGTCTAGATCCTTAAACTCCAGTCCCGTGCTGGGCCCGGGCGGGCCTTGAGCTGGACTCCCAGGGATCTGGGGCGCTCCCTGAGGAAGATCGTGCCACAGAGGTTCAGGGAGAGGCCACTCCAGAGGCCTCTGGATTTGCCATCCTGACAGCAGAGAAACCCTCCTCTTTCTGGGGGCTGGACCTGGCCCTGCCTTGTGGGGGAGGTGGGAGGGAGCAGAGGCTGGAATGGGGAGTCAGCAGTGCTTCCTGCAGAATCTGGAGCCCTCTCCCAGTGCTGCTGCTCTGCAGACCCCAATTCCCACCACCAACCTACCCCATGCGCCTCAATCATCTCTCCTGCATCCCAATCTTCCCGGCTTTCGGGAATCACCAAACTGATGCCTACATCCACCCCCTGCCCAGTGCAGAGATAAGTGCCTAATGCTTCCTTTCAGGGAAGATCATCGGAGGACAAGAGGCCAGGCCCCATTCCTTCCCCTACATGGCATATATTCGTGGCCGAACTTCAGTGGCTCTCAAAACTTGTGGAGGATTCCTGGTGCGAGAAGACTTTGTCCTGACAGCGGCTCACTGCTTGGGAAGGTGAGGAACTAAGGACCTTCCGGCAGCCAGTAAGGCAGGCCCAGAAGAGTTCATGAGGGGATCCATCTGTTAGCAGGGTTCTAGCCAGGAAGGGGTCAAAAACAGACCAGGTGGGTCTTGGGGGCAGGGGGTGGCCAGTGCAAATGGGGAGAAAAGGAGGATGTGATTGAAAAGGAGCAAGAGAGGGAGATCGAAGGCACACATTGGGGCTCAGAATAGGGATTTAAGTTCTTTCTCTGTTATTCTGGGGGAGGCAAAACTTAAGAGCTCTGCGTCCCCCCATCCCCAGCTCAAGGCTGGGGCACAGATCACTCAGCCCCAACCCCACCCTGCCCTCAGTTCCCTCAGCTGCAGTCTCCTGCCTGGGCTGTTCCCCTGGCCTGCAGAGCTGCAGACTGAGCTCCCCGCAGCAGCTCATGCCTACCTCTAGCCTCCCTTCCTCTGCAGCCAAATGAATGTGATCCTGGGGGCCCACAACATCAGCAGGTCTGAAAGCACCCAGCAGCAAGTATCTGTGCGCAGAGCCATCCGCCACCCCAGATACAATCAGCAGAACAACCAGAACGACATCATGTTACTGCAGGTACCGCCTGCCTGACCCTCTGCTTCTTCAGCCCACGTGGCTGCTCCCAGCTGGAGCTTCATGGGTCCGGGACCAGGGAGGTGGAAGCAGGGGCAGATGCCCAGGGCACTGGTGGGCAGGGGGTGAGGTCGGCATACGTGGTCCCTGAGTGCCTGCCCTCCCCCGGCCAGCTGGCGAGCAGAGTCAGGCGGAATCGAGCCGTGATGCCAGTGGCCCTGCCTCAGAGCCGGAGCAGGCTGAGTCCGGGGACCGTGTGCACCGTGACCGGCTGGGGCCTGGTCGGCCTGAACAGGAGGACAGACACACTCCGGGTTGTGCAACTGAGAGTGCAGGAGGATCAGGAGTGTCACAGACGCTACAATTTCTACACTGGCCAAACGCAGATTTGTGTGGGGGACCCAACAGAAATGAAGTCTGCCTTCCTGGTAAGACCATGGGCATCACCAAACCCTGCGTGAGACAGAGGGGGCTGGGCAGACTGGGTACTGGGGACAGACTACATCTCCGTGGCCTCAGTCTGGAACCCAGACCAGAGTGAGGTGGGGGCTTTTCCCATCAATCCTGTCTCTGGGGACCAGGAGGAGCAGCAGACACACAGGACACACATGTGCAGCCTTCTCCTGGGGAGGGTGAAGGTACCTTGACCTGGGTTGCCTGGAGAAGTAACCTCAGCCAGGGCTGAAGGCCAGTGATGGAAAAATCCAGAAGCTTGACTTCTGTACCCCCACCACCCTCCCATCTCACACACACCCAGCAATGGAAGGAGCCCACCCACCCCTGTCTTCTCTGAGGGCCAGACCTAGGGCAGCAGGAGTGGGAGCCCTGGAGGAGGGAGGCCTGGCTTAGCGTCCCTTCCTCTGTTTCCACAGGGAGACTCTGGAGGCCCCCTGGTGTGTAACAACATGGCCCAGGGCATTGTCTCTTATGGAAACCGGTTGGGAACTCCTCCAGCAGTCTTCACCAGGGTTTCCAGCTTCCAGCCCTGGATAAGGAGAACAATGAGACGCTTTGCAAAGCGGGGACCAGACTGAGACCCCACTGAGACTGACTCTTTCTGGGGCAGAGGCCAGCTCCAGGGTGGTTCCCAGAGCCTTAATAAATGTCTAAGCCTAGAACCGAAATAACTGATTTCTCATTCGTTCGTAAACATGATTCAGAACACAACAAATGTACACCAGGACTGAGTCTGAGCTCCTCCCGGAAAATAGGGTCTCTTGCCCAGGACATGCGAACCCCTGTCCCCACCGCCCTGGGGGTCAGGATGAGCGTCCTCCCTTCCTCTGTCACTCCTCCACCCACAGCCTCAGGGAGTGATGGAAAGACATCTCTCTCCCCAGAGCAAGGCTCCTGATTGTTACCCTCCCAGAGACTCCCCGCTAGGTGTTAAGGTGTACCCCAAGCCGTGTGCCATCGGCGTGGGTAGGACAGGCCGACCAAAGGAACAGAACTGAAATTCCATACGCGGCCCACTTTAACATGTGGTACACGTGGCGTCTCAGATCACTGGGAAACAGTGAACTCTTAATAGAAGCTGTCTAAACAAACTGATAGTCATTTGGGGAAAAAAGATAAAGTTGGATCCGGGCTTCTCATCATAAACCGAAAAAACACCTCAAATGGGATCAAAGAGCTAAATGTGAAAAATCAAACCACGCGAGTACTAGAAGGAAGATAAAAAATTTACCTTCGTAAAAATATCTAACAAACACCCATGTTGAAAGCAGCGCTATTCACAGTGGCCAAGAGATGGGAGCAACCCAAGTGTCTACGGACAGCTGGACCCTTTCTCCTAAGCCCTTACCCACACCAGCCCCCACTGCGCTCTCAGCCAGTGTTCTCATTTTCAGTGTGACGAGGGTCTCCTTCTGGTTTTGTCAACCTAAAATTATACAAAACTCTACACAATGTGTTCACTAAAATAAAATGACTTTTATGCTAAAGAATAGCCCATGACTAACTACATCAATGTGATAATCAAATAAAAGTTCTGAAGTCACACAATTTAAACCTATACTTTTAACACCTTGAGGGAACGGGAAAGAACCAGCTGGGAGGTTCTTCTATGTCCATCAAATGTTGACTACTCCTCACGTTGTGAATTTTGCCATCTGAACTTCTGCAGTTTCCATAATCTTAAATGGAATAATCTATAAACAGATATCAAATCCAACTGACAATGGGGAGCCAGTGTCACAATGGATAATGCATCTGACTGCGGATCAGAACATTCTAGTTTCACTCCTAGCTGTCTCGTTACTCCGTTTAAATGCAATCTTCTTTAAATTGACATCCAAATGAATTTTTTTTTTCAAAATGAAACTTTTTGGAATCCAACTGGCTATACATAGAAATGCTTTGGTAAATTTGATCATTCTTTTATAGACATTTCTTGTCAGAAAGTCATTTGCCTAGTGTTCAGTATAAGGATTTATTGACAAAATTTTAATCAACAATACATCTTTGTCAATACTCAGTCATTTTTGCTATATTTGCCACCACCTACGAATAGGAATTACTTCTCACTTATATGTTCTCAAAGAGAACAGTCTCATTATTAGATGTTTGCATGGCACATGGAAAGCACGCTTGCTGGTGGAAGGGGGAGGAAAGGACAGAGGAAGAGCCCTGTTCCGTGCAGCCCTTCCTCCTTCTGACATTTGCAGGAGGCCCGAAGCACCGACCTGGTCCCCAGCAAACTCCCAGGGCAGTGCGCTTTCCATTTGATTTGTGTTCAGTGATTATTCCATTTAAGATTATGGAAACTGCAGAAGTTCAGATGGCAAAATTCACAACGTGAGGAGTAGTCAACATTTGATGGACATAGAAGAACCTCCCAGCTGGTTCTTTCCCGTTCCCTCAAGGTGTTAAAAGTATAGGTTTAAATTGTGTGACTTCAGAACTTTTATTTGATTATCACATTGATGTAGTTAGTCATGGGCTATTCTTTAGCATAAAAGTCATTTTATTTTAGTGAACACATTGTGTAGAGTTTTGTATAATTTTAGGTTGACAAAACCAGAAGGAGACCCTCGTCACACTGAAAATGAGAACACTGGCTGAGAGCGCAGTGGGGGCTGGTGTGGGTAAGGGCTTAGGAGAAAGGGTCCAGCTGTCCGTAGACACTTGGGTTGCTCCCATCTCTTGGCCACTGTGAATAGCGCTGCTTTCAACATGGGTGTTTGTTAGATATTTTTACGAAGGTAAATTTTTTATCTTCCTTCTAGTACTCGCGTGGTTTGATTTTTCACATTTAGCTCTTTGATCCCATTTGAGGTGTTTTTTCGGTTTATGATGAGAAGCCCGGATCCAACTTTATCTTTTTTCCCCAAATGACTATCAGTTTGTTTAGACAGCTTCTATTAAGAGTTCACTGTTTCCCAGTGATCTGAGACGCCACGTGTACCACATGTTAAAGTGGGCCGCGTATGGAATTTCAGTTCTGTTCCTTTGGTCGGCCTGTCCTACCCACGCCGATGGCACACGGCTTGGGGTACACCTTAACACCTAGCGGGGAGTCTCTGGGAGGGTAACAATCAGGAGCCTTGCTCTGGGGAGAGAGATGTCTTTCCATCACTCCCTGAGGCTGTGGGTGGAGGAGTGACAGAGGAAGGGAGGACGCTCATCCTGACCCCCAGGGCGGTGGGGACAGGGGTTCGCATGTCCTGGGCAAGAGACCCTATTTTCCGGGAGGAGCTCAGACTCAGTCCTGGTGTACATTTGTTGTGTTCTGAATCATGTTTACGAACGAATGAGAAATCAGTTATTTCGGTTCTAGGCTTAGACATTTATTAAGGCTCTGGGAACCACCCTGGAGCTGGCCTCTGCCCCAGAAAGAGTCAGTCTCAGTGGGGTCTCAGTCTGGTCCCCGCTTTGCAAAGCGTCTCATTGTTCTCCTTATCCAGGGCTGGAAGCTGGAAACCCTGGTGAAGACTGCTGGAGGAGTTCCCAACCGGTTTCCATAAGAGACAATGCCCTGGGCCATGTTGTTACACACCAGGGGGCCTCCAGAGTCTCCCTGTGGAAACAGAGGAAGGGACGCTAAGCCAGGCCTCCCTCCTCCAGGGCTCCCACTCCTGCTGCCCTAGGTCTGGCCCTCAGAGAAGACAGGGGTGGGTGGGCTCCTTCCATTGCTGGGTGTGTGTGAGATGGGAGGGTGGTGGGGGTACAGAAGTCAAGCTTCTGGATTTTTCCATCACTGGCCTTCAGCCCTGGCTGAGGTTACTTCTCCAGGCAACCCAGGTCAAGGTACCTTCACCCTCCCCAGGAGAAGGCTGCACATGTGTGTCCTGTGTGTCTGCTGCTCCTCCTGGTCCCCAGAGACAGGATTGATGGGAAAAGCCCCCACCTCACTCTGGTCTGGGTTCCAGACTGAGGCCACGGAGATGTAGTCTGTCCCCAGTACCCAGTCTGCCCAGCCCCCTCTGTCTCACGCAGGGTTTGGTGATGCCCATGGTCTTACCAGGAAGGCAGACTTCATTTCTGTTGGGTCCCCCACACAAATCTGCGTTTGGCCAGTGTAGAAATTGTAGCGTCTGTGACACTCCTGATCCTCCTGCACTCTCAGTTGCACAACCCGGAGTGTGTCTGTCCTCCTGTTCAGGCCGACCAGGCCCCAGCCGGTCACGGTGCACACGGTCCCCGGACTCAGCCTGCTCCGGCTCTGAGGCAGGGCCACTGGCATCACGGCTCGATTCCGCCTGACTCTGCTCGCCAGCTGGCCGGGGGAGGGCAGGCACTCAGGGACCACGTATGCCGACCTCACCCCCTGCCCACCAGTGCCCTGGGCATCTGCCCCTGCTTCCACCTCCCTGGTCCCGGACCCATGAAGCTCCAGCTGGGAGCAGCCACGTGGGCTGAAGAAGCAGAGGGTCAGGCAGGCGGTACCTGCAGTAACATGATGTCGTTCTGGTTGTTCTGCTGATTGTATCTGGGGTGGCGGATGGCTCTGCGCACAGATACTTGCTGCTGGGTGCTTTCAGACCTGCTGATGTTGTGGGCCCCCAGGATCACATTCATTTGGCTGCAGAGGAAGGGAGGCTAGAGGTAGGCATGAGCTGCTGCGGGGAGCTCAGTCTGCAGCTCTGCAGGCCAGGGGAACAGCCCAGGCAGGAGACTGCAGCTGAGGGAACTGAGGGCAGGGTGGGGTTGGGGCTGAGTGATCTGTGCCCCAGCCTTGAGCTGGGGATGGGGGGACGCAGAGCTCTTAAGTTTTGCCTCCCCCAGAATAACAGAGAAAGAACTTAAATCCCTATTCTGAGCCCCAATGTGTGCCTTCGATCTCCCTCTCTTGCTCCTTTTCAATCACATCCTCCTTTTCTCCCCATTTGCACTGGCCACCCCCTGCCCCCAAGACCCACCTGGTCTGTTTTTGACCCCTTCCTGGCTAGAACCCTGCTAACAGATGGATCCCCTCATGAACTCTTCTGGGCCTGCCTTACTGGCTGCCGGAAGGTCCTTAGTTCCTCACCTTCCCAAGCAGTGAGCCGCTGTCAGGACAAAGTCTTCTCGCACCAGGAATCCTCCACAAGTTTTGAGAGCCACTGAAGTTCGGCCACGAATATATGCCATGTAGGGGAAGGAATGGGGCCTGGCCTCTTGTCCTCCGATGATCTTCCCTGAAAGGAAGCATTAGGCACTTATCTCTGCACTGGGCAGGGGGTGGATGTAGGCATCAGTTTGGTGATTCCCGAAAGCCGGGAAGATTGGGATGCAGGAGAGATGATTGAGGCGCATGGGGTAGGTTGGTGGTGGGAATTGGGGTCTGCAGAGCAGCAGCACTGGGAGAGGGCTCCAGATTCTGCAGGAAGCACTGCTGACTCCCCATTCCAGCCTCTGCTCCCTCCCACCTCCCCCACAAGGCAGGGCCAGGTCCAGCCCCCAGAAAGAGGAGGGTTTCTCTGCTGTCAGGATGGCAAATCCAGAGGCCTCTGGAGTGGCCTCTCCCTGAACCTCTGTGGCACGATCTTCCTCAGGGAGCGCCCCAGATCCCTGGGAGTCCAGCTCAAGGCCCGCCCGGGCCCAGCACGGGACTGGAGTTTAAGGATCTAGACGTGAGCTGATGGGGCTGCTATCGCTGTGTCTTCCTCTCCTAGGCTCTGCCCCATGAGCTGCAGAAGGAGTGTGGACGCCACCACCGAGAACAGCAAGTACTGTATCCCGGGGGCAATTCCAAGAGCTTCCTCTGCGGGAGGTGATCTCACTCTCAGTGATTCTCTGAGGTAGGCGCTGACAGAATCCCTGTTTTACAGATGAGAAAGCTGAGGAGCTGTGAACTCCCCTGAGCTGCCCAATGGCACAGCGTTAGGAGGTGCCTGGGCGGTCCGGGCCCAGCGTCCACGGGACGGAGAAGGTCACTCACCTGCCCTCGCCCTGGGGGGCAGGAGCAAGACCACCAGGAGCAGGAGCGGCCGCATCTTCCCGGGAAGGCCGGCTAGGCAGTTGCTGCTGGCGCTTCCTCCTGCCAGACTTTGAGCCCCGGAGAGAGGAAGGAAGGGGGAGGTGGGGGCTGGAGAATCCACAGCCCCATCCCCTGCTGCTGTGCTAGATTTCATCACCCAAGGGTGCCCACGGGGCTAGCCCACCAACTGCCCGTGGTGTGGGGAAAGAGGGCCCCCCAGGCTGTCACCCAATACCCTGTAGAGCTGCTGAGTTGGTGCCGGGAGCAGAAATGGGAACCCAGGGCCACTAGGACGGGGGCTGGGGCGCTGTGTCCCAAAGCCCCAAACCCACCAAATTCAGTAACCTCCCAAGGAGCCTGAAAGCTGGTAGCTGTCTGTTTCCTCATTTCCTCTCGCTTCCGAGCACAGTTTTGCCTGCCAGGCGCCATGAGGCCAAGTAATACAGAAACGTCCGAGTTTGGAGCAGAGAAAGCTGTATTGCAGGGCTGAGCAAGGAGAACAGGGGACGCACGTCTGAACACCCTGGAAGCCCCCAGAGGTTTCAGCAAAGCCTTTTTAAAGGCCAGGTGAGGGAGGGGCGTCCCAGGGCATGTGATCGGCTCAGGCAGAGTTCTCTGATTGGATGACGTGAGGTAACACAGCTGTTAACATTATCAGTCCTCAGGACGAGAAGGTCTGGGGGCCTCGTGCTCATGATCATCAGATAGTTCATTTTTTCCATTTGGTGGAGCTTTGTAGCGTTGGAAACCTCAGGAAACATGCATAGGACATTATCGGGGCACTTCAGAGGGGAGCCACAGCAGAGGACGGGGTGGGGAGGGGTCTGTCCCAGGGAGGCCCCATAGGGTGCTGCTGGTTACACTCTCCCCCTGAGACTGGAGCCTGCTTGTCTGCACATCTGTCCTGGCCCCCTGCTCAGACCATGGCTACTTCCACTGCTTTCTAGAACTTGTCGAGCAGATTGAGCAGCCCTCTCTCCTGAGCAGGTGGACGGCACTGCCAGGAAAAGAGCAGGGAAGAACGAGGCTCTGCCCCCGACTGTTACCGTCCCAGGTCACTTGAGCCCCAACAGACTCAGTGGAAATCACAACGCCGTGAAAGACCCCTGCTTTCCTGCTTCCTCCTCAGGGTGAAGGCTTTTGTGTCCCACAGGGACATGTTTGCAAAAATATCAGAAGAGGAAACTAATACAATTCTCAATTGTTTATGAATTCTGATAAGCCGTCTTGAAAATCCTATGAAAGTTAAGGATTTTCTCCCTGTCCATAAACATACGCAGCTTAGCACTTACTTCAAAGTTGAAAAGAACTTAGTCCTTTGTCTAATACATGTATTGTGTCTTAGGTGTGTTATGGTTACACCTCGTGAAATGTGTTTCTGTATCTGAGAAGTACTAAGCAGAAAGCAGGGCAAAGGGGAAATAGTGTAACAGCTGTGTAAGTGCCTGAGCATTAGGAGATTTGAATTTATTCCTAAATTTTTCAACACTCTATTTTGTCTTAAAAACATTAACGCAACTTTAAAAGAAGAGAGAGAGAGAAAAGGATAAAGAATAGAGTGCAAAGAAAGGGGAGTGAAAATACGCACCCAGTGATCTGGATTGAGACATGGGTAGCAGCGCATCAGCAGGGGCTGCGATTTCACTCCATCTTCCTACCAAAAACAACCAAAACTAACCTGAGGAAAATGTCTCAAACTCTGCAAAGCTTTGACGAACTGCCAAAGCAAGAGTGATTACCAGGCCACAACTGAAGGAACAATGGGAGTTCACTCAGACAGCTACTATTGTTCTGAGGAAATTTACTGAGCACACAAAATTTGAACTTCTCTTGATGAGCATGTAAGGTGAGCGGCACAGAAACGACAGACCAAGACCCACACGAGCAGCTCTAACCAGACCCTCTGCACGGTGATCTGGGGACTCATAGGTCTACAAGCTCACACTGACAACGAAGAGTTAATCGGCTAATCCTTGCATGTAATTTCATGAAAGATGCAATTACCTGGACTTTCATGAACTCCCCAAGCTTGAAGTTGCATTCATGTGCTTATGAACTGTTTCCCAAGTGCTTGGCAGAATCAAATGCAAATGTAGAGGAAATTCACGTAATTCCAGTATTAAAATTTTCAAGTATAGTAACAGGCACGTAGTCAAATACATGACTTTTGACTTGAACGTACCTAGAGAACATTCTTCCATATGGCAAATGTCATTCTGTATTGTGACTTTAATGTTTCCATAGCGTTCAAGCTATAAAAAATTTTAAAAGCTTATCCCCAATGTAGTGCTGGATTAAGTACCGTTTCTAAGATGTCACTTGTGTAAGGTTTTTAGGCATTGCCTACTCCACTTTTCTCTGTGTGGTTGATGACGACATCAGAATCCTTTTTCCTTTTTTTTTTTCAGGACCTTTAGGTACAGGTGTGAAAGTGCCACTTTCTCTATGTCCTTGCTAAATCTCAGTATTATCATTTTTGTCATCCTTTTCAATCAGATAAGCAAAATAGTTAATATTTTTAATTTGCCTTGATTAATTGGTGAGCTTTTGCTTTTCCCCAAATATTTATTAGGTTTTTAAAAATAACTTGCCTACTAATGTTCTTAGCCTAGATTTTGTTCTTTTGTTTTCTCAGGCTAGTTTCTAGAGTGGGGATAATGTAGGCGGTAAAGGCTGCATGATATACAATGTGAATGTGTAATATTTTACTAACTCCCTTTTTGGACCTCAATACTGATTCCAATTTGACATCTACTATTAAGTAGTGGTATGATAAACGTCTGTATGAATAACCCCTTCATACACACACACACACACACACACACACAGTTTAGACCTAACGTAGGATAAGGTCCAAGAAATAAAATCACTACGAGAGAGAGCAATAATGTAAACACACACAGAAATCGTTCCAAGGAGACACCCAGGGCAGTCAGTCTTCAGGAAGCTACAGTCTTTATATGGTAATGGTTTTCCTCCTAATCAACCTCACACTATGTCGAGTCCTACGGCCAGGTGTAAGGGGGAAGGCTGACCCGGCAGACACCGCCTCGCAAGTCCACACACCCTTGCCCGTAGCGGTGGATATCCTTGGCCACTCTGCCGCTCGTTCTGGCTCACAGCCTGGGACAGACTTATCTTTATTTATATTACATGTAGGGGCATGAGCCTCAGTCCAGAAACCCAGGAAATGACTCATTTCTAGGGGAAGACAGTTTGCTGTGACCCAGATGTCCTGTGTCTATCAAACAGTACCGCCAGTGAGTTGGATGTGACAGAACACAACAAATTCACAGTAACTGGACAAACACTGAATTGAGTGAGATGAACATCGAGAAGAGAAGGCTCTAAAAACAGTAGCAAATGAATCACATGTGTATGAAAGCAAAATCCAGCACCTTCAAAAAGAAGACAAAAAGAAACTGAAACACTGTAACTGACTATACTTCAATAAGAATTCTTTAAATTAAGAAAATATTGTGTAAAGGAAATAAAAGCTTATGCTTCACACAAGACAGCCCTTAAGTCCATCTGCTGAGTCTTTCCTGGAGCTCACAGACCCCTCAGAGGCACAGGTGAGTGGAGAGTTGAATGAGGGTCCAGGGGAACGTAGAAGAAATTTCTCATCACTGTAAGTTTCCCAATGACAGGGACAGAGCCTGTTATGTGCTGGCACAAAGGGAGAGATCAACCCTTGACTACTGATGGATGGCGAAGTGGTGCTTTCCTGCCCAGCAGCCCTGGGTCCCTTTGGCTCACAAGGCTGCCATATCCCAGGCCGCCAGCAGGGGGAGGCAGGGGTCTGAGTCCAGGACAGGCTGAAGGCCTGAGGCTGCTGGGGGTCTCCACAGGCCTTGGTGCTGCCTAAGCCCCTGGGGCGTGCTGGGCTGGACCGAGGGCCTGAGCTGGCCTGCCCAGGTGGGAGGTGGGTTCTGGCTTCTCTGATAAGCACCCGGTGGGCTGGCAGCTCAGCGAAGGCAGGGACAAGCAGTGGAGGAGAACTCACACGGGCAATGGGACCTCTGCTGGGGAGAAGGCAGGGAGGCTGTCTCAAGGCAGGGTGAGCAGGCAGGGAAAGGAGCTGGTGGCCAGGGCCCTCAAATGGAAAACAGGGTCTGGTGTGGGCCGGTCCGTCAGGGAGCAAGGCTGACTGAGCTCAGTGCTGGGAGCAGAGCAGGACGTGGGACCGGGGGAGGCTGAGGGCCATTGTGGGAGCATCCCAGCCTCCTAAGCTATGGCCAGTGCTGGTTACAGGGGAAGCCTGCCCTCACCGGAGAGAGGCCCTGGAAACAGGAAACTGAGTGTCCCTGCTATGGCCCCTGACCTCCTGGGTTCCTGGATTCACCCTCCTTCCGCTGACCTGCTCTTTACTCTGCGGATTGTTGAGGGGTTGATGACAGATGTGGCTTAGAGAAGGTAAGAGGTTCCTGAGGCCCAGAGAGGACCTCTTTGGGGGAGAGAAGGCTGTCCTTTTCTAATGGACAGTCCTTTAGACTCAGCCCTTGTAGAAGGATAAGCACCAAAGAGGTGTAATTGCGAAATCAATTGTAACCCAGAAGGACCCCATGGGGCCTTCCCGGGGTGGGGGGGCAGACCCCTCCCCCATAGCCTCTGCTGGAGCTCCTCTCTGAAGTACCCAGATAATAGTATCTCGTGCATATTTTCTGAGTTTTTCAGATGCTCAAAACCACCACCAGATTGAAGAAATTAACTACTTGATGATCAAGCGTAAGTAGCGCACAGACCTGGCATCTAAGGATCGACCACCATCAACCAATCAGAGGACTGTGCACAGCTGATCCCACACCCTGGGCCGCCCCGCCCTCAGCGAGCCTTTAAAACGGCTCAGCTGAAAGCCTTTAGGCAGTTTGGGATTTGAGGAACCTGAGCCACTGGTTCTCTTGGCTCAGCCCTGCAACAAACCTTTCTCCGCTTCAAACTCCGACATTTCAGTTTGTTTGGACTCACTGTGCGTCGTCGGGCACAGGAGCTTGCATTCAGTAACACAGTGAGACTGTAGACAGACAGCATGGGATTTAGGGTGGAGCAAGGCCTGGGGGAGAAAGGCAGAAGCAGAACCCCGAGCTGGCAGCAGAGGGCTGCCTGGGGCAGGGCTGTTGCATATCAGAAGTGGTCGCTGAATAAACAGGAATTCAGTCATCTTCGCTCTAGAGATCCCTTTATTATGGCCCTCTGATCCCACTGCCAACCCCTATGGGATTCTTGCCGCTGCCCCAGGAAGATGGCCAGCACACAAAAAGGTGAGTCTCCAGCCTGCTGTTAGAGGCGCTTCATTGTTCTCTTTATCCAGGGCAGGAAGTGGGAGACCTTGGTGAAGACTCCTGGAGGTTTCCCGTTCTGTTTCCCACAGGAGAAAATGCCCTGGACCAGGTTTTTGCACACGAGGGGCCCTCCGGAGTCGCCCTGTGGGCAGAGAGAGGAAGGACTGAGAGTCCTCAGCGGGGCCCGCCCTCCCTGGAGCCTGGGGCTGGGTGCTGTCTGTCAGGGACCAGGGCAGGGTCCCAGGGCTCCCGTCTGGCTCTAACTGGTCTTTGCTGAGACCCAGGCCAACCTTTCTTCTCAGTCCTCATGGAAACTCTGCTGATAACACAGCTGCCACATGACTGATCCTTCCTCCCCCTCCACTCTGACCCACTCAGGAAAATTGTCTAAAGAGTGGACTCATGGACCAGGCTGCCCAAACCCTCAGGCTGAGGAATGAAGATGGCCTCTCCCCAACCCCAGACCTTCCCCGAGTTCTGCTCCCCGGGGCCTGTGTGCGTAGATGCTGGAAGCCTGACCTTGAAGCTGGTCTTCACCGTGCTCGGGTCCCCCGCACAAATCTGGGTGGCGCGGCTGTAATAGCCTGGGAAGAGGGATTCGCACACGCGATCTTCCTGCACCGTCAGCACTGCCTCCTGCAGGGTGGTGGCTGGAACGCCCACCGCCACCTGCCCCCAGCCGGCCACACCGCACGCCTGTCCTGGCTTCACCCGGGCCCGGCCCCCGGGCAGCCTGAGGGGCCTCACGGCTGCCGTCTGTTTGGCCTTTCTCTGCAGCTGATGGGGAGAGACAGGGTCCAGCTCAGCCAGCGGCCTCCGGGCCGGGACACTGCAGTGAGACCGCAGAGCCCTCGCTCCCACCTGAGCCCCGGGGACAGGTCGGGCGGCCAGGCCGGGAGGGAGGAAAGGGACTGGTTGCAGTGGGAGGGGAGACAGTGTGTTTCCAGGAGGGCAGAGAAGCAGGGAGATTCCTTACCTGCAGTAACATGATGTCACTGGAGTGGTCCTTAGGATTATAGTCTGGGTGGGGGATGGCTCTTCTCACTGGGACCACCTGCTGGGTCCTCTCCTGCTTCTTGATGTTGTGGGCCCCCAGGGTGACGTTGATTGAGCTGCAGAGAGGGTGTGGGGAGTGTGGTGTCACAGGAGGGCCAGCCCCGGAGCCGTGCCGGGTTGGTGACATGGGGGCAGAGCAGGGCTGCAGCTGAGGGGAAACTGAGGCCACAGAAGGTCCTGGGGCGAAGTGACGCCCTGCTCTGTGCTTCTCTATGACATGAAGGCAGGGACATGATGGAGCTTTCTCAGCAGAATCGTGATATTTCTCTGAGTTTGCACTTTGACCTTCAATGCGTTCGTTCTTCCTCACTGATGCTGTTTTTGGCTGCTGGGGTCCCCGCCTTCTCACCTATGCCTCTTGCTCTCACCTCTGATCCCCAGACCTCAAAACTTACTGCCCTGTTTCTCAGCATTTCGTCACCTTAGTCCTGCCCTCAGATGGCTCGTCTGATGAGCTCTCTCGGTCTTGCGTTATGAGAAGCTGCGGGCCCTCCCTGGGCTCGGCCCCCCGGCATAGGATGGGGTCCCTGCGGGGGTGTCAGGAGGGGAAGGCTGGCTGCTGCCCCTCACCTTCCCCTGCAGTGAGCAGCCGTCAGAACAAAGTCCTTCTGCACGAGGACACCACCACACCGCCTCATCTTCTCCTGATCCAGAAACTGAACAAACGCCATGTAGGGGTGGGAGTGGGGCTTGGCCTCATGGCCCCCGATGATCTCCCCTGAAAGAGAGGGCTGGGAGACGGGGTGACAGGGGCGGCTGTGGTTAGGAGCGACAATCAGGAAGATGGCGGTTGAGGTGTGTCCACAGAGCCCTGCAGACCCCAGGGGAGAGTCCTCCAGCTTCTCTTTGCAACAGAGTAACATTTTCTAACCTCAAGCCTCAGAATCCCCCTCGGAGAAAGGGGGTCAGCTTGTCCTTCACGTCCTGCTTCAGACACGTGCGTGGCGGAGCCAAGGTCTGCCTTCAAGCTGGTGGAGCCCCGGAGGATGGTGGACAGGACTCCCTGATGAGCCTTCACTCCCTGCGGGTCTCCCTGACTCCTCTGAGCCTCTGTTAGCAGATTGATAGGTGTCTTTTTCTAATAATCTTCCTATGAGCTTATGGAGTTGGATTCTCTGAAATCCTCGTGTCCTAGGGCCTAACACACCCTAGGGTTGCAGTGAACACTCCGGCTGCATGAGTGATAGCCTCCAGTTGGCTTTTGGCTGAAGTTTGGCAGAGAAGGCGCTGGTGGATTCAAGGGCACAGGGGTGGGGAGGGCGCTGCCAAAGGCACTGGGGCCACTGAGGGTCTGGGAGGCAGGGGAGGTGGGACTGGAAGTGGGCTGCGTGGGGCCGGGGCAGAGCTTAGCACCCGGAGAGCTTTGGGTGCTGCCATCCTGCCACTTCTGATGCATCGCACCCTGGGCTCCTGTCCTGGGCAGGACCGAGGGGTGGGGGACCCTGAGAGACTTCACCGGTCCTTGAGCTGGGTCCACTGACCACTCCCAGCCTGCAGTGGCTTCGGCTGAGCTGCCCTTTCCCGGGTTGGAGTGAGGGGTTTTACTTACTTGGTTTTTGTAGCTTCACATCCTCTGCCAAATGCACAACCCACTTTCCCAGTGAGAGAGAGAGAGAGAGGCTGTGCCCTGCTAAAGCTTCCAGTGAGCACCCTGCCTTCCTGCCATCCACCCATGTGAATGTCTGGGCGGCATCGAACTTGTTTGTCTGGGTTTGGGCCTGGAACTGGGGTTCAGAAATTGGAGCTGGGCAGAAGGGTCAGGAGGACAGGGGGCTTAGTGAGATGGACCCAGGCCCGAGGAATGAGGATTGTCACTCACCTGTCCCCGCCCGGCGGGCAGGAGAACGGCCATCACGAGCAGGAGTGGCTGCATCTTCCCTGAAAGTCTGCGCAGGTTGAGCTGCTGGTCTTCCTTCCCTCCAGACACAAAGCCCAGGGGAACAGAGGAGGGGAGGCTCAGCCGGGCACAGACTCCTGGGCCGGATGTCAGCCAGCAACGTGGGGGTCCCTGGTCCCTGCCTCGGCTTGGGTGAGAAGGGCGCTGTCACCACACTTGCCCTCCCACTGCTGAGCCACAAGGTGAAAGTAAGAAGCAAGCACAAGACAGTGAAGGCTGGGGTGCGGCCAGCAGAGGGGCTGGACCCCCAGAGTCGGCTCCATCATGAATCAAGAGTGTCCCCATGTTCCTGTTCCCGGCTCTTTTTCCGTTTTGATGAAGTTATGAATAGTTATTTAATAAGGTAAGTCCGGGGATATGAGGGACACAGCTCCTGCCCCTGAGAAGCTGGCAGTCAGCTGGAGTCGACCTGCCGCCTGCAGTGAGACAGCGGACCATTCTGTAAGCCTCTCCTCAGCCTAGCCTCCTCTGAGGTGCGTGGTTTTCAAAAAGTTCACCTTTCTGAATCCATTCTTATATAAAAAATTCTGAGATGTTAGAAAGTAGAAGAAAAAGTTTGCTCAGTATGCTGTAGGCTATTAGACACCTTTGAAACATTAGGAAACCCCTGAGACCAATACTTTTCATTACAATGAGTTTCCTTTGGAGATATGTATGTGTACACACACACACACACACACACACACACACACACACTCAGGAACAGTGGAGGTGGGGAGGCTGGCTCAGACAAGAAGGAAGAGCGCCCTGCAGCTCACCTGGGGCTGCAGGAGGCTGAGCCGTCCGGACACCCGAGGCGGCCCTGGGCCCAGGACTCCCAGCTGGGGCTGGGCCAGGCCCTGGGGCTGGGCCTGGGAACTCTGAGGCGCTCCTGAAACGATCTCAGGCTTCTGAGCTCTGGCTACTCTGATGTGGGAGGACATTCTGCAGGGGTGAGCTACAGTTTTCCAAAGCCTCCCGTCTTCCATTTCTGTTCGGGTGGAGAAGTCCCCCCACCCCCACCCCAGCGCGTCTCAGGTGATCCTCCTTCGAAATCTGGATCCTCTTACATTGCCATGTGGCCCTGGAATATTGAGGTGCGGTGGGGGTGGGGACGAGGGAGGAGGTGGGAGCGTCCTCTAGATGAGGGTCAGTTTTCCTGAGGAGATGTCTCCGTGTTCTGACGGACTCACAGGCAGCCTGGCTGGGAAGCTGACACTGGGGACATGTGATCGGTGGGCGCTGGCTGTCACTGCAACAGGATTTTTATTCCAGAGTTGGAAGGAGGGGTCTGCTGGAGGGGGAAGCCAGGAACAGGCCAGAAAATTGAACAGAGGGTTGCTAGACACTCTTGTTACCTAACAAATGTGTGTGGATGAATAAAGGAGGAATCAATGATTTCTGAAGATGACAGTTTATTAGATGCCTGGCAGCCTCCCCTCCATCCCCTTGGCCCAATGCCGTTCTGGCCTCTGCCCCAGAGAAGATGGACACATCCATCCCGGGGCACTTCAGTCTGGTCCCTGAAGTTCATAGATTCTCATTGTGTTTTTTATCCAGTACAGAAAGCTCGAGATTCTGGTATAGACACTTGGAGGTGTACCATTCTTGGTTCCAAAGGAGACAATGCCCTGGGCCACGCTGTTACACAGCAAGGGGCCTCCAGAGTCTCCCTGTGGACAGAGAGGGGAAGGAGTGAGCTGAGTCATCTGGTCTGACACTCCCTGCCGCCCAGGGGGTGGGTGATCTCTGTTAGGGGGCCGTGGCTGATATGAAGGTTTTGGGTCCTGAGGTTTCAGCCCAGCCTTGTTCATCCCCCGTTCTCCTCCCCTAGGAAGTCTCTGCCCATATGTGTGGGACAATCTCCCATCCCCCAGGGAGACAGGACCAGAGACTGGATAGGAGGAAATGTTGCAGACGTGGAGATATGGCTAGTTCCCACTGCCAGGGATGTGCCCAGGGCTTTGCCTGGACAACGCTGGGGATCTCACCTCAAAACAATTCTTCTTCTTTCTCGGGTTCCCTGCACATATCTGGGTGGTGGCATCGTAATGTTTGTAGTGATGGATGCATTGCTGGTCTGTTTGGACTTCAAGCTCTACCTCCTGCAGTTTTGCTGCTGCAGGTTTGTTCACGCCAAGAAGCCCCCATCCGGCCACACTGCACACCATCCCTGGCTTCACCAGCTCCTTCCCCTGGGGCAGCCGGATGGGGCTCACAGCAGTGGTCAGGTTGGCCTTCCTCGTCAGCTGAAGGCAGAGGAAAGGCATTCTAACCTACCCATGGCCCACAGAGACCGCAGGGACAGTCGTAGGGTTGCTTTCTTCACAGCTCTGGGATAATTGAAGGGGTCGTACCGGAAGGAGGGACAGGAGTGAGGTGATAGGGGAGGCAAAGCTCTGGGATTAAAGTGTGTGAGAACCGGCGCAGCCACGTGCCCTACCTGCAGTAACATGATGTCGTTGGCCACGTTTTCATCATCATAATCTGGGTGGGGGATGGCTCTTCTCACCTGAATGACCTGCTGGGTCCCCTCCTGCTTATCGATGTTGTGGGCCCCCAAGGTGACGCTGATTGAGCTGCAAAGAGAGCAGAGAGGGAGGTGGAGTCACAGGCTTGGGACAGGGCAGGACTGGAGTGGAGAGAATTCAAGACAGTGGGGCCCTGGGGCAGAGCATCTCTGTTCTGTCCGCTTGCGGGCAGCCCGGGCTGGGCGGCAGTTCCTGGAGAGCACTTAGGGTGCTGAGTCCTGCACAGAGCCTGCCTGTAAGCCAGTCCGTGCATCTGTCTCACATTTGCACTGTGGGCTCCAGGGCTTAACCTTGGCTTCCTTCCATCCCACCTTTGGGCAGTTCCTTTCTCCGCAGGCCACTCGCATTGATCTGTCCCTCTCTCCTCAAAGCTTAGCTGTCCTCCAAAGAGCTCGTCTGTGTTACTAGGTGGCCCAGGCCTGCGGCCCCTGAGAAGAGGGCTCCCTGTGAGGCGCTGACAGAGGGGCGGGGGCCCAGGCGCTGCTCCTCACCTGCCCCAGCAGTGAGCTGCTGTCAGCACGAAGTCCTCACGCACCAGAAAACCGCCACAGGCCGTAATTTTCCCTGAAGTCTTGATCCAAAGAAATGCCATGTAGGGACGAGAATGAGGCTTGGCCTCATGGCCCCCGATGATTTTCCCTAAAAGAAAGATCCACCTTGCCTGTGTGCTTGTGGAGCCAAAGGCTGGAGAGGGGAAGACAGGGACAATGTAATGCAGGGCGAGAAGGAGTAGGGTGGCTGGGAGAGGGTCTGTAAGAGCCAGCAGCAACCATGCAGAGGGTCTTCCAGGCTCCTTGGGCAGCATCCCTGCCCTAGTGACCCACAACTCCAGGTCTCCCTCTGCAGGACAGAAGAGCGGTCCCTGTTCCTTCATCCTGCCGCAGCCGCATGTTGACAGATAAGATTTGTGTTGGGAACAATTAGTGAAGTCCTCTTAGATCCTGGAAAATCCTCTCTCTGATGATCCCTGGGTCCTCTCTCCTTTCTTGTTACCAAGAGTTAACTGAGCTGCTGCATGTTTGTAATATTAAGGACATGAGCTGGGTTGTATTTGAGCTCTATCTTTTAGCATCTGACACATAGTAGGTGCCCAGTAAATGTCTTGGCCTCATGAATGAATGGCTCCCAGTTGGCCTCTGGGGGAGGGTTAGAGTTCTGGTTGGGGTTCTGAACAGTGGGAAGATGGGGCCTACCAAAGCCATCGTGCTCATTGTACTGAAAAATTATTCTTTTAGAGAACTTGAGACTGAACCAGCCAAGCATAAGTGTTAAAGGCACCAGCATGCCACCAACTCTGGGATCACCTGGGTCCTTGGCTTCTTTTATGGGCATCATGGGAATGACAAAGCTTAGAGAAGGGAATGGAGATTGAGAGTAGGTAGTAAGACAAGGGGATAGAAAGGTAGAGAGCCTTTCATTGATTACAGAAACCAGCCCCTTTCTCCAAGTTGCCCATTCCTGAAAATTATTTATTCCTCATTCCTAGCTTCCACCCTTCTTCCAGATGCTTTTGTAAAAGAATTCACTCTCCAGATGATAAGGAGAGAGAGAATATTTCCCGCTGGCTTTTAAGGGGAGCAGCCTCTGCCTGCCATTCCTGCTGAGTTTTTATCCAGCATCAGATTTGCTGGTCTCCAGGGAAGTTGAACAATGTTCAGAAATTCCTGGGGATGGACCGGAGCCAGGACGTGTATGAGCATAGCATCTCAGCAGGCGTGTGCCAATGTCAGATGGACCTGGGCCTCAGAGGGTGGGGACAGTCACTCACCTGCCTCCCCGGTGGGGGACAGAAGAAGGGCTGCCAGGAGCAGGAGCAGGAGCATCTCTCCAGGAAGTCCGCCTGGATCTGAGCTGCTGGTGCTTCCTTCTGGCCTTTTAACCCCAGTGTCTCCCCCTCTGGTGTTGTGGCCATTATCACATGAAACCTCCCTGAAAATCCCCCACCACTTTTTGATCAAGTTCTCAGATCTGAGTGGAGTAAGAACTTCACAAAATCCTCTGATAAGTTCTTATCAGTGGGGTGGTTGGGAATGTGGTAGCAGCCAGTCTCAGACCTCTCAGCCCCAGCAGCCCGGGTCTCACGATGATAGTATCAAAGAAGTCTTCATTTCTGTGGTTCTCTGTAGATCACCAGGGTGACTGTTTATTGGGGCCCCTTTTTGCGTGAGCCTGTGGGAGACATTGGCAATTCGGTCCTCACTTCTGGTGGAGGAGACAAAACCATCAGTGATCAGTCAAAGATGGTGAGATCCATGGAGTGGGATGGACAGAATGCTGTGGGAGTGATGGTGTAGAGAACTTATTCCAGTTACTAAAGTATTTTGCATTTTGCTCAAGGTACAGTGTGGATGTCTCCCCTCCGCTACCCTTGATGTCAGGGAGGCTTGAATCCTGGAAGCTGAAATCACTTGTGGGCTCGCTTACACATGGCCAGTGGTTGATGCTGGCTGTCCCCTGGGCATGCTGTTTTCTCTCCTTGAGAGCCCCTCAGGTAGTCTCAGTTCACAGAATTGTTTGGTTCCCCTGCAACATGGTGGTTGGCTTCCTCAGAGTGAGCATCTCCCAAAAAGTTGAGCCAAACAGAAGCTGTGTTCTTTTTATTACCTAGACTTTCTACCATTATACCATATTCCACCACAGTCCGCAGTTTGAGGCAATCAGGAGCTCCCACCAGATTAAAAAGGAAGGGCCATAGACCCCCACCTCCCAGTGGGAGGAGTGTTGCCATCATGTAAGAAGAGCCTACAGGATGGAGATAGACAGAGTCAGTCATGTTCCCATGGAATGGAAAATGAAAGAGTCAGGGAATTGAAAATATTGTTTGTTCTAAATATCTTGATGCCAAGTCTCTTAAAAAGCGACAAAACCTTAGTTAAAGACACAAAGCACACTGTCAATAGTGATTCTGACAGGCAAGTCACAGAGAACCAAGTAGGGTGCTCTAACCCCACATAAGCTCGGACACCCTGCACTGGGCGGCCTGGACGAGATATCAGAATGCATGTGAGGAGGGTTTCCCAGCACAGGGAGCAGACACCCACCTTGGGTGAGGAGGGTGCTCACACAAGGGACTGGCTAGCAGGTGGTTTCAGAGCTCAAGGAGGATTCAGGGCCTCCACAGAGGGGATGACGGTCTGGTGGGATTTGTCAGAGCAGGCCACATAGGCTGAGGCGGGCATTGGCATGAAGGGGCGGCCTGATGCGGATCGCCAGAGCCAGGGTCGGGGAGCAGGGGCTGCACTTGGGGAAGATGGATGAGAGATTTGTTATATAAACCTCTGTGGGGACTAATCAAATGTATAAACATACTAAGGCCGATAAGCCAAATTTCTCATTGTCTGAGGAGGAGGTGGTATTGGTGGCATCAGTGTTAATTCCTGGGTTTGATGGTTGGATTGTGGTTGTGTAAGAGTGTCCTTGTTTGTAAGAATTACACTCTGAAGTATCTGAGAAGTGTTGGAGCACCATGTCAGTAAATTTACTCTCAAACTGTTTAGGAGAACAGAAGTTTTTGTATTCCAGTTGAGACTTTTCTATATGCTAGAGATTGTTTCAAAATTAAAAGGAAATCTGTAGCTTTCACTTTGAAGATATAATTGAAAAGAAAACCTGTTACAATAACAATAAAAAAAGATGAGATGCTCAGGAAAAACTTAACCAGAATTGTGAAAACTGTACTTGTGCAAATGTTAAAGTACTCTTGACAAACACTAAAAGAGACTTTAGAAAAGCAAGAGACTCTTAGTTCTTGGGTAGGACGGACCTATACCGAAAAGATACTGATTTTTCCAAAGCTAATATATAAATTTAATGTGATTCCAAAAAAAAATCCAATTTTTTTCTCCTGATGTTACACAAGTTCTAGACAATTTCTAAAATTCATATGGAAAATAACCATGAAATAACCATGATAGAATAACCAGGGAAATTCTATCAAAAAGGAAAAGGAATAGTAAGGGGAAGCAGCGTGGTGCTGACTATGAGCAGACCAGTGAAACAGAATGGAAAGTCCAGAAACAAACAAGTACATATGGACATGCAGTGACAATAAGGTGGCATTTCAAACCATGAGGGAAAAGATGGACATTTAATAAATGACATTGGAAGAATTGGACAGTCATTTGCTAAGAGATTAACCTGGAGTAATATTTCACATAAACCACCAGAATAAAGTCCAAATAGAGAAGATGTTTGTATACTCAGATATGCAAAAGAAGACCATACATGTAAGTATGGTCAAATTCGTTTAAACAGTGAGAGTGGGGAAAGCCTCTAGCAATGACTCTAAATCCAGAAACATGAAATGAAGGACTGATAAATACATTTTGATATGAATAAATAATTTTTTTCAAGATTGTACATTAGGAAAGAGCATAAGAAAATTTAAATTACAGGCAGCAAATTTGGAAAAAATTATCACAACATTCGTCACAATTAAAGAGTTAACCTATCTAATACAGAAAGATCTCTAACTCCCAAGGAACAGACCAAACACCTGATAGAGGACTGGGCAAAAGACCTGACAGTTTGTAGTAGTATATATATACATGTGTATGAAAACATGGAAAGATTCTCAACCTCACTCTTAGTAAGGTAAACAGAAGTAAGATACGGAAAAACAGAAATAATTATCCTACTTTATCTCATCTCACAGATGGCCCCAAATTCTACAGTTAAACAGCATACATCAAGAGCAAGGCTGTGGCCCTGGAGAATGTCATTCTAAGTGAAGTAAGCCAGAAAGAGAAAGAAAAATACCATATGAGATCGCTCACATGTAGAATCTGAAAAAAAAACATAAAAGCAAATGAACTTATTTATAAAACAGAAACAGGCTCACAGACATAGAAAACAAACTGATGGTTACCAGGGGGAGAGAGGGTGGGAAGGGATAAATTGGGACTTTGAGATTTGCAGATACTGACTAGTATATAGAAAATAGAAAAACAATTTTATACTGTATAGCCCAGGGAACTATATTTGATATCTTGTAGTAGCTTACAGTGAAAAAGAATATGAAAATGAATATGTGTATATCCATGGATGACTGGTATGACTGAAGCATTGTGCTGTACACCAGAAGTTGACATATAATAGTAAACTGACTATACTTCAAAAGAAAAAAAAGAAAGAACAAGGCTGTTTCTTTGGTTAGTGTTGCAAGATATATCATTTTTTCCTCATAATTTTTCTTTCATCCTATCTATGTCTTTGTATTTAAGATATTTCTCCTATAAACGGCACAAAATTGGGTCTTGCATTTGTTATCCAGACGGACAATCTCTGCCCATTTGAGTATTTAATCTACTCATATTTAATGCAACTACTGATAGGGTTGGGATGAAGAATATCATATTGCTATTTGATTTCTGTCAGTGTGATTTATTTTTGTTCTTTTGTCCTTATTTTTCTGTTGTATTTTGTTGAATCTCATTTTGTTTTCTTTATTGGTTTTTAGCAATATCTGTGTACGTTATTTTAACTGCTACTCTAGGGTTACAATATGCTACTTCACACATTACAGTCAACCTTGAATTAATGCTGTACCCCTTCATAAAAACTTTGCAATGATGTATTTTCATTTGTCTTCCTTCTCACCCTTTGAGTTATTTTTGTCATACATTTCACTACTTTATGCCATAAATTTTTGCCTTAAATAGTTCATAATCCATGAAAGAATTTGATATAAATTATTTTCCATTTAATGACATTTCATACTTTTTAAAAATTGAAGTATAGTTGATTTACAATGTTCTATTAGTTTTAGGTGTACAACATAGTCTTTCATATTTTTGTAAGTTATATTCCATATAAAGTTATTATAAAATATTGACTATATTCCTTGTGCTGTGCAGTACGTCCTGGTATCTTATTTACTTTATTTCTAGTAGCTGGTATCTCTTAATCCCCTTCCTCTATCTTGTTCCTCCCACCACCCACTCCCCTCTGGTAACCACCAGTTTACTCCCAGTATCTATGAATCTATTTCTGTTTTATTTATTCATTTGTTTAATATTTTAGATTCCACGTATAAGTAAAAATGTACAATATTTGTCTTTCTCTATCCGACTTACTTCACTAAGCATAATACTCCCCAGGTCCATCCATGTTGTTTCAAATGGCAGAACATCATGGCAAAATACATTTGTTGGTCAAAAGCGGTGCTGTTTGGGATACCAGGACAGGAGATAAACCCTGAAGTTCCGCAAGTCCACAAGGAGTGGTACTGGCAGAATTATGGTGGTGTGAAGGGGAGGCAGGGCCATCCCAACACACGTTCCTGAAACGAATGAGCGAGAACTTGAATCCCTTGAGATCTGTCGCCCCAGAGATGGCTTGGCAGTTCCCTCCCCAGCCACACTGAGACCCAACTCTTCTTGTGGGTCTGGAGGGAAGGAGGGGGTGGGAAAGGGTCTTGGTGAGTAGAGGCAGTTCCTTGGAAGTCATCACAGAGATGTCTTACTTTATTTCATTTTTTATTTCCATTGCAGAGATCTTTCAGACAGGGAAGGATTGTTTCCTTGAAGCTGAGGGTGGAGGATACTTCTATGGACAAGAAAATTTGAAGGAATCAGCATGTTTAAGGTGTTTACTCCCCTCCATCCAAATGTGCCTGTGAGCAGACAGACCAGCACAGCAAGAAGGTGTCTTGCATACGTGTCAGAGAACAGCTGCTCCCCCGGCTGCTCTCAGGGGAGGTAGATAGGAGGCTCATGTCTTGTCCAGGGCTGCCAGGAAGTCATCACAGGGCAGGACTAGGAAACATGGAAGGCCTCTTGCTGGGCTGGCTCTGTCCTAGGTCTGTGGTGTCTTCAGTCGGTCTCTACCCCCTCGTGGGACTTTGTCTCCCTCATCACTCAAAGGAGGATGTGGGCCCGTGACAAATTTCTCAAGCTTCTTTTAAACCACAGACCTATTTCCTTGAAGTAAATGTTTTACTTAAGCTCTGAATATGTCTGTGGCTGGCAACTTTTGAAAATGCTAGTCTTGTTTTGTTTCTGCATTTTCCTTCTTGTCCTTTTCAATGAAGGAGCCAGGTCCTTAGTATGTTTCAGATGCAGGGTTTACTTCAGCTCTAAATCAGACGCTGCATGGCATCATTGCTCTTCCCTGGTGGGAGCGGCCCAGGTCATTGGGAGATGGTGTTGCTGCATGCTGTGTGCACAACAACACGACAAAGGGCAGGCCTTTGAGGGTTACGGGATCCCAGAGTATCGACCCCACACCGCAGAAGAGCAAAGTGGTGTGTGTCCTGGGGGCGCGTTGGTGCCAGCGCCGAGCTGGGCCCTTGCTCAGCTTCCAGGCAGTGCCCCCTCATAGCGCCCGACCTTAGAGGGACGGCTGTTGGGAGTGTCTGGAGAGGCGAGCCCACCACAGGGAGATCCTTGCTCAGCCAGAATCACAGGCCCTACAAGTGGCCTCCAAGCCAAGAACTTCCTAAGGCTGAAAAATCTGAGTCATCTCGGACTATGTGGACGCAGGAACCATGATGACCCAAAGAGCAGAGGCATTTCTCCATTTGTCCAGACCATGTGGGCCTCCCTGACTCCAGACTGATTCTGTGCAGGCAGGGGCTTGTGGTAATGACAGGGACCGTGCTTCTGGCCCATCCAAATAAATAAGTGTTTAGAGTCAGATCTAACTGCCTTCAAGCAAATATGTCATAGAGGGTTTCCTCCATTGAACGCGTGCAGTGACATTCGTCCTGCTACTTTTAGTGGAAATGCGGTAAGGCCAGCCTTTTCCTGCTCCCTGCCTCCCTGCCTCCCTGCCTCCCTGCCTCCCAGCTGCCCCCTCCCCCAGGTGACCAGGTTGCTCCAGGGAGCAGAGCAGTGCTGCTCAGTGCCAGCTGTTCTAGGCACACGTGGAATACACTCCCGCAGACAGAGTGTACCCAGCAAGACAAGTAAACACCAATGCTTTATCCCTGTGGGCTTCCTGCAGAGATCTAGGCCACCCCGGTGGCCTCACGTGGAGGAGGCCGGGGGTTAGGTGTTTCAGATGAAAGCCAGCGCTGTCCGTTTCACCTGGGTTCAGACGGTAGTGCCTGTAGGATGCCCACTGTACAGCCCCCGTGTCTGGCACCTAGTAGGTGCTCCATCAGCATTTGTGATGACTGATGAAAAAGAATTGTGACTGAAAGTCCTACTGGAGAGAGGAGCCCTTTGTAACTCAAAAGGCCCAAGGGGGCCAGCAGGGAGTCTCAGCCTCAAGGCCAGCAGTGGCTAAAGGGACAGGCCGAAAGGGACTCAGGCTACGCTGTGACCAGGTGGCCAGCAGACCCTGAGCACATGAGGTACACTGGGCTGGATGTGAGGCGTGAGCCGGCCCTGCCAAGGTGAGAGATGGGCCCAAGGGTTCTGAGGAGACACCACTCCCTGAGCCTTGCCTGGTGCCAGCACGGGCCTGGTCCCTCCGACACCCTCTCTGCCAGGCCCCGAGCTGGGCTGGCATCTCAGTGATGGGGCCCTGCTGCCCCACCTGGAGCTGGGCGTGTCCTGGGTGGGAGGGATATGAGGGAGGGGCCAGCTGAGGTCAGTGTGGGCTGGAGGGGACAGGAGTCGGTGGACTTGGAGGACTCCCAGTGGCAACAGGGCTGGAGAAGAGGGACCGCTGGGTGACTGGGGGCAGAGCTGGGCCCTGAGCTCGGATGAGGGCAGGAAGGACACTCTGCCCAGCTGAGAAGGAGGAACTTCTCAGGAGATCCACCCCTGCCCTGGGCCTGCTTCCCGGGCTGTGGGAGAGAAATGTCTGCTCAGGAAGGCCCCTCCCTCCCCGGTGGGGGCTCTGTCCTTGAGTGGCAGCCCCAGCCTGTGCCTGCCTGGTGCCCGGGACCCGTGGTGTCATCCCCTCCTCTCTGTCATAGGACACAGGGCAAGGAGGTAAGGCACTCTGGCCCCGGACCAGAGAGGTTCCTGTCTTCTCCTGATGGTGCTCAGCTTCAGCCCTGGCAGGAGGGCAGGCCCTGGAAAGCCAGGTGTGCGGGACCTGGGTATAGCTTTGCACGGGGTTTAGGGGAAGTGATGGTGGGAGGGGGAAGAGGAGGAAGCAGAAACCAGCAGAACAGTGTCCTTGGCTTTCGAAGCACAGAGCTGGTGCCTGTGAATGGGGGTCAACAAATAAACAAGGAACCAACTCTTCCTGCTCAGCTAAGAGGCTTTATTCCGTTGCTGGCCCCCCAACCCAGTGTGATTCTAGATCAGCTCCAGGGAAGACGGTCCGGTTCTTGCAGGTGGAGACTTTTCATGGTTTTCTTTATCCAGGGCAGGAAACTTGAGACTTTGGTGCAGGCCCGTGGAGTGGACCCATCTTTTTGTCCATAGGAGACAATGCCCTGGGCCACATTGTCACACACGAGAGGGCCCCCGGAGTCCCCCTGAGGGCAGAGGGAGGGAAAGGACTGAGCCCGCTCTCCTCCTGGTCCCGCCTCCCCTGCCCTCCCAGGCCCCCTCTCGGAGGAGGCCCCGCCTTGCATGGCCTCTACGTAGGAGGTCAGAGGGCAGGGCTGGCTCCCATGGACCCCTCGGCTGCCAAGCCCTGACCCTGGACATTGTCACTGCTTCACTTCACCCCGGGTGGCAGCTCCTTCTCCTCCCCCAGGTCCCTGATCCTCTCCCTATGAAGGTGCTGTGGGATGGTGGCTCCAGGCTGCTGTTTAAGGACAGGGAAGCAGGTGGGTGGGGCTGACACTCAGCACAGAGGACTAGCCCTTAATCAAGTCAAGTTTTCTCTCACAGCAGCCAGTAATCAATTAGAACTGCTAGGGCAGGCTCCCTGCTGTGCTTCAATGGCTATTCTACCCCTGGGCTCAGAATTCAGAGCTATTGTCCTCCTGTCCTGAGCAGGACTGACCCCTCTCTTCTTTGTGCCACTGCCCTAGTCTTGAGCACGTTGAGGGTACACAGACTTGTGTGGTGTGGGAGCAGCCGTTTGTGGCTGACGTTCAGCAAGACTTGTGATGCTGTCTCGCCTCTTATCTGCTCCAGGTATCTGTCACGCAGAAGTGAATGAGGGATGGTCTTCCCTGCATCTCAGATCAAAGCTCCACAGATGCAGATCTTCTCTTATCGAGGTGGACTGTCACAAGGGCCCAATGCGGCCCCAAATGCCTCTCTAGCTCATGCATCCAAACTGCTAGTTCTCAACTGAGGGTGATTCCTTCCCAGCTTCCTCACCCACCCCTCACACACCCCTGGGGGACATTTAGCAATGCCTGGACGTGTTTTTGGTTCCTAACTTGGTGGTGGAGAGGGGGCTGTTGCTACCAGCGTCTAGTGGGGAGAGGTCAGGATGCTCTAAATACCCTACAATTCGAAATGTTCTTAGTGATTTTGAATATCCCTAAAGGTAAGTCACGATTGCTGTTGAGTTGATGATGAGTCAAGGAAGGATCTGGTGTGATTTCTTGTTTAAGTTGGACATGAGGGTCCTGCCTCTCCAAGGAATCCCTTTCTCTTCCTTCTTTCCCTCTTTTTCTTCATTGTTTCCTCTCTGACTCTGACACACCGACTCCTTTCAAGGCTTTTAGAGCCTGATGCTGGGAGGAGAGAGCTGCAGAGGGAAGAGACACAAACTCAAGTCTGGAAACCGGGTCTTTATGGAGACTGGGAATTCTGTGATCTGGAGGAACATTCTTGAGGCTTAGGGGTGTGGCAGGACTTCCACAGGAACCAGAGGCAGACCACCAAGAGGGAGTGGCACAGACAGCATGATCGGATCCAGCTCCAGATTTCCCCTCAGGCTGGCCCAGGCTCCAGGTTAATCCTCCTTCAGGGCCTCATTGATGCAGGGCTGGTGATGGGAGATCCGGGTGAAGACAGCAGGGGGCTTTGCATGTGACCGTCCATAGGAGACAATGCCGAGGGCCCCCTGATTCTCCCTGTGGGACGGAGAGGGAGAGGGAGAGAGGGAGAAGGTGAGCCAGGGAAACCACCCACTCCTTCCCGTGGTCCCAACTCTGAGTTGGTCGGACCTAGCATCAGACCCAGAGCCCGGTTCCTCATGGGGTGATATATCTCAGTCTGATTCTGCTTCTTCCTCTCCTTCATGACACCCGATGAGTTCTGTGCCCCAGCCTGGGAAGGATGCTCAGAGACTGCCTGGGGCTGTGGGAGGACAGTCTGCAGAGGGAAAATTCTAGCTCCTCAATCCTATGATCTCAAACTTTGTCACCGCTGACAAACTTCTGACTCCATCTCCTTCCCGGAGATGTATGGACCCTGAACAGTGATTTGTGGAGAAGACCTTGGTCTGAGGATCACGTTAAATGCAGATTTTGTCTTCTGGGGTCTGCCCACACACAACTGGAGGCCATGGTCAAAAGTAGTGAAGAGTCTGCAGGCCCGGGGCTCCAGGACTCTCAGCTTCACCCCTCGCGGAGTGTTGGAGCCCCATCCCTCTGCTCGGGTTCCTCCCTAGCCAGCCGCGTGGCACACTGCCCCGGGTGGGAGGAAGCTGAATTGGGGTGGAAGGGGGAGCATCCCCATGGCAGGGTCAGGTTGGCTTTCTCCTCCGGCTGTAAAGGGGATGAGCGTGTCAGTGCTAGAAGTGGGTTTGGGAGCAGTTGGAGGCAATCAGGAAAGGATGGGGCAAGTTGCTCCCCATTAGAGCCACTTTCAGAGGGGTGAGTTGTGAGAGAGTCAGGTTGGGGAAATGTCAGAGCAATGGAACCTGAAGAAGCAGCCTAGACAGCAGGAAGGGGAGAAGGAAGCCCTAGGGAACAGGAAGGGGAGAAGGGGAAGAAGAATTTGCACCTTCAGTAACATGATGTCATGGTGAGCAAAAGAGTCGTTATAATTTGGGTGAAGGAACTGCTTTATGACCTCAAGCTTCTGCCATGTGTCTTCTTTCTTTTTTATGTTATGAATTCCCAGGGTGAACATTATAGACCTTTGTTAGGGAGAAGAAGGACAAAGAGAAACAGTGATAGTTTGGGTTCTCCCTGAGATATCCCCATTTTGAGAAAAGGGTATGGAGTCTCTCCTGGGGTCAATGGTCTCTACCCACCCCTCTCCCTTTTCCTTGGTCACTTTTGGTATTTGAGGGACTCAGGTTTTACTCAGGAAAGAGCTTTCCCAAGGAACAGAGACAATTTCCAGGACTCTTGGGACCTTCTGGGGACTGAACAGGCCACAGAGGACCTAGGGCACTGGGTTGGCACTTCCTAATCAGGGAGCCCTAGGGAGGGCCAGCCCTCTGAGCCAGAGGTATCAGAGGTAAGGGGGAAGTGGTGGGGTCTCAGGTGGACTCTGTTCTTGGCCTCTGATGGAAACAGTGAGTTCAGGTTCCTGGGAACTAAAGGCCAGTGTTCTCGGAAAGGGCATAGAGGAAGTGGCCAGCGAATGGCATGGGACCCTGAAGACTGAGTCCATGTCTCCTGTGTTGGGGTCAGGGAGGAGGAGCTACTTTTAGAGGAGGATGTTGGGATGGGGCTCCTTTCTTTTGTAGGGGAGCTGAGCTCACATTGACTGAGGGTCAGGGCAGCTCTTCAATTATGAGACTGCTTTCCTTAGGCCCAGGTCTTGCCCCTCCTTAAAGAGACTCAAGTCCAGGCCCCAGGGGGTGTCCCTGGTTCTTCCCTGGCTGTTTACCTCCCATTTAGAGATGAAAAGACCTTGATGTCTTACCTTCCTGTACATTGAGCAGCCGTCAGCACAAAGTCCCTTCTTACCGGGAAACCACCACATGCCACCAGCTTATCCTGGTGGGGTGATAATTTCCAGGCGGGCCAAGTAGGGGCGGGAGTGTGGCTTGCACCCTGTGCCCCCAGTGATCTCCCGTGGAACAGAGAACCCCAGGGCCTGAACATAGAAAATTCACAGGCTGGGTTGAATTTGGGAGAGGCCTTTCAGTCCATCCTGGCCCTGTGTTCTGCCCATCTTCCCTTTCAGGTGGCTCTGGTATCTGCTTCTCCCCTTATAGCCTGCTCACAAATTCTCATTCTTCCTCCAGACACAGCAGCCAACCCGGCCTCAGATGCCATATGTCATTTTTCACCTCAGATTTCCGCCACTCCATTCTGCCCCTGCCCTACACTCCTCTGTCACCGTTCAGGACAAGCCCTCTGGGTTCCTATCTCGACCTTCTCCGTATCCTGTGAGCACACACAGATCAGCCAAATTACAAGGCCAGAAGATGAAGAGAATACAGGACTTTAAGCACAGTGTCACACGTTATATAAAAGGAAGTCACCCTCTTCCGCCCACCTGCTCTTTGCTTTCCCTCAATCAGCATGGGCTTCCTTGTCCCTTGGGTTCCCTTTTCACCACACCCTCTCCAGCATTTCTTATTTGTAGACTTTTTGATAATGGACATTCTGACTGGTATAAGGTGATACCTCATTGTGGTTTTGATTTGTGTTTCTCTAATAATTGATGATGTTGAGCATCTTTGCATGTGCCTGTTGTCTTCTTTAGAGAAATGTCTATTTAGATCTTCCACCCATTTTTTGATTGGGTTGTTTTTTTTTTTTGTCATTGAGCTGTTATGAGCTGTTTGCATATTTTGGATATTAATCCCTTGTCAGTAGCCTAAGCACTGAACTTCTTTCCTTGGTTGTATCCCATCTACTATTGAGCTCATCAAAGGCATTCTTCATTTCTGTTACAGTATTTTGATTATTAGCATTTCTTTCTGGTTCTTTCTTAGTATTTCCATTATTCTTCTTACATTGACCATCAGTTCTTGCACTCTGTCTCCTTTATCCATTAGAGCCCTTAGTGTATTAATCATAGTTATCTTAAACTCCCAGTGTGCAATTCCAGTATTCCTGCCATGACTGGTTTTGATGCTTGTTCTGTCTCTTAAAATTATGTTTTTTTGTCTTTTACTACACCTTGTAATTTTTTTTCTTGATAGCTGGACAAAATATACTAAGTAAAAGGAACTGCTACAAATAGGTTTTTAGTAATGTTCTGGTGAGGTGTAGGGGAAAGGGAATTTCTCTATAGTCTTATGATTAGGTCTCAGTCTTTTATAATCAGACCAAGACATATCATCCCATGAGGAACCGGGCTCTGGATCTGATGCTCACCTTCTCTCCATCCCACAGGGAGAATCAGGGGGCCCTCTTCTGTGTGCTGGGTGGCCCAGGGCATTGTCTCCTATGGACGGTCACATGCAAAGCCCCCTGCTGTCTTCACCCGGATCTCCCATCACCAGCCCTGCATCAATGAGGCCCTGAAGGAGGATTAACCTGGAGCCTGGGCCAGCCTGAGGGGAAATCTGGAGCTGGATCCGATCATGCTGTCTGTGCCACTCCCTCTTGGTGGTCTGCCTCTGGTTCCTGTGGAAGTCCTGCCACACCCCTAAGCCTCAAGAATGTTCCTCCAGATCACAGAATTCCCAGTCTCCATAAAGACCCGGTTTCCAGACTTGAGTTTGTGTCTCTTCCCTCTGCAGCTCTCTCCTCCCAGCATCAGGCTCTAAAAGCCTTGAAAGGAGTCGGTGTGTCAGAGTCAGAGAGGAAACAATGAAGAAAAAGAGGGAAAGAAGGAAGAGAAAGGGATTCCTTGGAGAGGCAGGACCCTCATGTCCAACTTAAACAAGAAATCACACCAGATCCTTCCTTGACTCATCATCAACTCAACAGCAATCGTGACTTACCTTTAGGGATATTCAAAATCACTAAGAACATTTCGAATTGTAGGGTATTTAGAGCATCCTGACCTCTCCCCACTAGACGCTGGTAGCAACAGCCCCCTCTCCACCACCAAGTTAGGAACCAAAAACACGTCCAGGCATTGCTAAATGTCCCCCAGGGGTGTGTGAGGGGTGGGTGAGGAAGCTGGGAAGGAATCACCCTCAGTTGAGAACTAGCAGTTTGGATGCATGAGCTAGAGAGGCATTTGGGGCCGCATTGGGCCCTTGTGACAGTCCACCTCGATAAGAGAAGATCTGCATCTGTGGAGCTTTGATCTGAGATGCAGGGAAGACCATCCCTCATTCACTTCTGCGTGACAGATACCTGGAGCAGGTAAGAGGCGAGACAGCATCACAAGTCTTGCTGAACGTCAGCCACAAACGGCTGCTCCCAAAGCAGCAAGAAGTTGAAGGCCTAGGGTCTGCTCAGCCCCAACTCTTATCAGTTGAGGGACTGACTGGAGGAGAGGATAGGGCAGAACAGGGACAAACACAACGGGACCTTGAGGCTGCTACCACTCCTCGCTTCCAAGGGTATGGTGAATCACTTCAATCAAGTGAACTCTCTAGCAATTCATCTTGAACAAATAATCAGAATTACAGTGTGTGGAGTTTGGAGAGAAGAAACATGCAGAAGCAGAGAGACTTATCAAAGAGACTACTGCAGAAATGTAGACAAAAAGAGGATAATAACTTGAAGAAGAGTGGTAGTGGCAGAAAGAGACAGAAAGAGATGGATCTGGGAGATACTTAATAAGTATAATCAATAGGGTTTCAGACATCCAGGAAGAGATACCTAGTGGGAAGTTTTTACAGGATTCAGGAGCTCTGAGGCTCTCCTATAGTTGCATAGATTTTGGAAGTCTTCTTTGAAAAAGAAAAAAACTGGTAACTGAATTCACCGATGTAAATGCTTGGGAGAAAGTGCAGAATGGGAAGAAAGGAAAATCCTAGGAGCTAGCTTTGAGGAATATCAACATTTTAAGACACTGGAAGAGGCAGAGCCAAAAACAGAGACTGAATAAAGCTGGGTGAAAAACTCAAAGAGAGTGTGGCTTTCACTGAGGCTGCGAAATGAGCATTTCCAAAGGGAAGGAGTCAGCTAGCATCCAGTAATACAGAGATCAAGAAAAATTACTGAAAACCAAGCATTAATTTTGGTAACACGTAGGAAATTGGTGATGTTGCCAAAAGGGGCAATGCCTGATAAATGCGAAGCCCGACGGATGTGAAGTTGATGGAAGTAGAAAATGGACACTACTCTTTTCAGAAGTCTGGCAATGAAGATGAAGAGAAAGAAAGGACATTAGCAGAGGAAGAGGACTGGAAAAGGGTTATTTTAAGTCGAGGGGAACTTAAGAACGTGTAGATCCCGACAGGAAGGAGCCAGAACGGGAAGCAGAAAAGGTAAAATAACAGGCCAGGTAGAAAGAAACCCATTGTAGCACAGGACGGATCTTATACTACTGAGCCACCAAGCAGAATGAACATCCAGAATTCGGCAGTTGGAGTAGCCTGGGGTTTTAGATCAAGGGTTTTTTCCCACACTCAAACCTTCCCTACCCCGCCTCCTCCCCTTCCTTCCTCGCCCCTCGGTCTATTCCCACCGCCCCCCACCCCCGGCCTCCCATGCCCTTGTCCCCGCCACTCCTTGCAATGAAATACACAGCCTTCTCCAAGAATTCTTCCGGGTCGCCAGGCAAGGCCACGCCCAGTCTCAATCCTACCCGCGCCGCCACCGGAGCGCGCTTCCCTAAAGACGCATGCGCAAAAACGCCGTAGTCGCGTTCTAGGGGAGGCAAACTCTAAACCTTGCGCAGGCGCGTTAGGTCGTGGTCGCTATGCGGGTTCTAGTGGGTGAGGGAGGGCAGAAAGGGGGCGTGGGAGGAGGCAGGTTTATAAAATGAAGCTATTAGCCAGAGACTAACGGCTAGGAGGCCGTTCCGTCTCGTGCATAGGCAACTTGGCCTTGGCCTCCGAGCCGGAGAAGGCGAATCTCCCTAAGCCCTGTGACCTGTGTCATCTCTGCATCGCGGGGAGGGGGCAAGAAGGAGGGGAGAAGTCTGGAGTCAGATGGGATGGCACCAGAGGAGGGCACCCCGTGCAGGAAGGAAGGCGCCCCCAGGAGGATAAACACCTTGTATTTTCTGATCAGGTGGTGGGACGGGCTTCGTTGGGACAGCCCTAACCCAGCTGCTGAAGGCCAGGGGCCACAAAGTGACTTTGATCTCCCGAAAGCCAGGGCCCGATCGGATCACGTGGGTATGTCCAGACTCTGGGAGCCCCGGGGGGAAGGCCTGGTTGGGTGGCTCGCGGGCACTGTGTACTTTCTTCCACAGGATGAGCTTGCTACGACGGGGCTGCCCCGCTGCGATGCCGCCGTCAACCTGGCTGGAGAGAACATCCTCAACCCTCTCCGCAGGTCAGCCAGGCTCTAAAGCTGACAACCTTAAGAGCGGAGGGAGGAGAGGGCCGACTCTGACAGAACCCGCGAGCTGCAGCGAATGGAGCTGCCAGACTGAGAACTGGACCCATGTCGCAGACTGCTATCCCTCCACCCCTGCTCCTCTACACTTACCTGCCCTTCTTCACACTCAGCCAGTGGACCTTAGTTCCCACTTGTTACTCAGGATGCCCAAAATAGATGTGCCTTTTCCCTCTACAGGAGAAATAGACCATTTCTCTAAGCCACAATGCATGTTTTACTAGAAATGGATATGGATGATCCCCAGGGAAAGAGAGGGAAGAATATGTGCAAGTAGTTAGTGTTTTATTTTCCCCTATGTTTCTCCTGCAGGTGGAATGAAGCTTTCCAAAAAGAAGTTCTTAGCAGCCGCCTGGAGACTACCCAAATGCTGGCTAGAGCCATTGCCAAGGCCCCACAACCCCCCCAGGCCTGGGTCTTAGTCACAGGTGTAGGTATGCCCCAAATCACCAACCCTTTAGACCAGCCAGAGAAAGGGGAGTACACAGTCAGGGGTGGCTCAGGCCCCAGAGTCCTGGTCTTTGCCAAGCAGAGGAACTACCCAGGCCCTCAATCCATGCATACTTCTCCTGACTTTTGTGTACTGTCATTGAGGAACAGGGACCCTCAGAGAAAGAGGGGGGAGTGACAGTGCTCCCAGCCCCAGAAGAAATCCCACCTACCCTCAAGTCCCTTTTTTCTCACAGCACAGTCCTTTAGGAACAGAACTCCTGATTCTTGTATTTCACCTTTGGGACCAAATGATTGCAGACAATTATCGTGTATACATACCAGCCACTCTTCTAAGTGTTTTGTACATATTACATTTCATCCTCACAAGAAACTTAGGAGGTAGATACTATTATCCCCATTTAAAAGATGCAAAAATTCTGCACAGAGAGGTTGTGTAATTTGCCTAAAGTCACAGAGTTGAGAAATGGTGGCGCTGAGATCAATACTCAGGCAGCCTGGCACCCATGTCTTTGTTTTTAACTTCTGCACTCTAGCAGCCTCTCAGCTTAGCCCTGTAAAGAGAGATAAGAATTACTTCAGGGCAGGAACAGGTCAGCTCTTGGAGAAGCTCAAGGGAAACGTATCCATGTCTCTATCTTCCCATGGGAAGATCCCAAGGGCCAAGGAGGGTGAGGCCAGGGGAGCCTTGACCGCAGAGGGCCAGGTGGGACCCAAGGACACCCCAGGGCAAACAAGTACTCTTCCACCCTCAGCTTACTACCAGCCCAGCCTGACTGCTGAATATGATGAGGACAGCCCAGGAGGGGATTTTGACTTTTTCTCCAACCTCGTAACCAAATGGGAAGCCGCAGCCAGGCTTCCTGGAGATTCCACACGCCAAGTGGTGGTGCGCTCTGGTAAGAAGCAGGGGCCCGGGTATCCAACAGGGTTGGAATGTCTCTTTTCTGGTCTAGGGAAGTAGGGGAGGGGGGATAAGGGGAACTGAGTTCACAGAGGATGCCACCACTTCTGGCTAACCTGCAGATGGGAGGACAGGATGTCTCAGAGAGCCGTAACCTTCACCTGCCATAGAGCCAAGTCAGCACGGGGGAGGAGTGAGGAAGGGGGAGTACAGAGGAACCCTGTACCATCCTTCTTCCCTGCTGTAGGGGTTGTGCTGGGCCGTGGGGGTGGTGCCATCGGTCACATGCTGCTGCCCTTCCGCCTGGGCTTGGGCGGCCCCATCGGCTCAGGCCACCAGTTCTTCCCCTGGATCCACATCAAGGACCTGACAGGAATCCTGGTCCATGCCCTTGAAGCAAGCCACGTGCAAGGGGTCCTGAACGGAGTGGCTCCAGCCTCCACCACGACAAACGCTGAGTTTGCCCGGGCCTTGGGCGCAGCCCTGGGCCGCCCAGCCTTCATCCCTCTCCCAAGCCCCGTGGTCCGAGCCGTCTTTGGGCAAGAACGTGCTGTCATGCTGTTGGAGGGCCAGAAGGTGGTCCCGCGGCGGACACTGGCCGCTGGCTACCAGTACTCCTTCCCAGAGCTGGGGGCCGCCTTGAAGGAAGTCGTAGCCTAAGTGGGGAGGCTCGTGGCAGGGTCCGAGGCCTGTTCCTCAGGAGAGGCTTCCTGGTCAGACTGGGTGTCAGCCGAGGTTGTGACCTGGAACCATCTGGTTCTTAGGGAGTCCTCTTTCTTTCTCATTGTTCTGTTGCCCCACCTTATTTAACTTAGAGACTGTTCAGTTTCAAGGCTGCAATCTCATCAGGTTGGGACCTTACCCCCCTCAGCTCCCGGTATAAGAATTTCCAAGTTTGGTTTCCCTGCGTGTCCCGTTCTTGCCCCGTTTCTCCATTTTGCTGTGTAGAGAATGTTCTGCAGTTGAGGCAATAAAGGTAAATTACCTCACTAGCTCCGGCTCATCTCTTTGGCCCAGGTGCTCCTGACATTTACTTCAAGGAATGTCATCCTTCCCTTTACAGGGGATTTTGAAGGTTATAACAGGCCACATCTCCCTTCTTGGGCCCTCCACTGCCAAAAGAGCTGGAAACAAGTTTGGGGGCACAAGGTTATGACAAGAGGAATGATGATCATTTCCGGGGGGGCTCTGTGGTCACCCTGCACACTTGTTCACACAGTGCCATCAGGATGCCAGCAGAGGAAGAGACAAGGCCCAAGTCTAGGACAGCCTCCAACCTGTCCCCGGACAGCAGTGACTTGATAAAGCCATCACACGCTGGCCCCAATTCATCAAGCTGCAGCAGGACAAAGCTGTGCAAAGCTTGAGACTGTCAGAAGCTAAGGACTGGCCTCTCATCTGATTGGGGCCACTTCAGTCAACCAGGGTCCTCAGCATCAAAGGGCAGAACCCACTGCCCACTCTAGCCCACTGCACACCCACCAGCATTGAAAGTGAAAGATGCAGAAACCTATCAAAACAACAAACTCAACCCTATCAGGTGAAAAAAAGTGTTCATCAAGGACTCTGTCCCTTTTTATTGACCCTGGTATCTGCCATAGCTTGACCAGTAGTTCTTCTGGCCCCCAATTCAGGCCATATTAATCAATCTCCTTTCTTCTGAGGGGACTGTGTTGTCTTTGAGTCACTGTCACCTCCCCATCCACCCACTCTCCAACACACCTGCCCCCAGCCTAGCAGAATAGTGATGATCATCACCACTGAGGGGCAGGGGGCGAAGACACTGGGAGCCAGGGACCCTCTCCATCATCATTCAGCTCTGAATGCTAGCTGCTGCTAACAAGGATCTGGGGTGATTTCAACTCAACTCCCTATGCCATTCAGGGAACAGAAGTCAGAGCCTAAAAAAGGACCATGCCCAGGGACTTGCTGCAGGGCCCAGACAGCACAGAACTCAGGGGCACTTGTTCCACTTCTTTATCTGGTCTTGGACCCTCTAGGAAGTTGACTGGCTCTGTACCGTTCCTGAGGGAATGACCGGTCCCAAAGACAGAAGTAACAGAAAAGCCTATTGGGGGCTGCACTAAAGGAAGGACAATTAATACTGTTCAAGGCTGGCCGTGCTGCCTCAGAGGCAGGAAACTCCCTGGCACAGGAGGACTTCAAGCAGATACAAGACAATGACTTATAGGAATCAGGGTGGAGAGAGAGTGTCCGGATGTGACAGCAGTTGGTCTGGTGGCCAGTCAGGTACCTTCTGACTGATTCTTGGGTTTCCTTCCTCCAGATAACTGGTTCCTCTAGCTACAGCCTCTATACATCCTCCCATCCCCATACACACACAGAGAGAGCAGAAGTGGGCTTTGCTTTATGCAACATATGTGTTCGGTAGAGAAAACACTAGGGTCAGAGCACATGAACGTTGTCCTCACAGAGCATGGCTTCATCGGTTTGCTGAATGCTCAACGCCTGAGCAAGTGCGGTAACCGGGGACTGGGGACTTTCTGACACATTCGTTCATCTGTAAACACCTGAATGCAACGGGAGAGCTGCCATTGATAGGAACGAACCCTGAGAGTATTCTGGTAATGCCAACAGCCACCCCTAATTAACTGTTCTGTAAATGTGGATTTGGGGGGTTGCCCAAAGGGATGCAGCCATTACAGGGCACATTATACTGAGGATGCAGTGTTCAAATCTAGGGCACAGGCCCTGGGGAAAGAGGAGGTTTTGGTTAGGACACCTGTGCAGCCACAGACACACCTGAGACTTGGTCCAAGTACCTTTCCTCCCAGGAGCTTTCCTCTGTGTTCTCCTCTCTCCTCCCAACAGGCATTCTTACCCCTTACCCTTGTAGGCAGAAGTAAAGAGCAAGATCAATCAAGGTCACAGACAGGAAGAGCTGAAACCAGAAGCCAAGTCTCCCTCTGCCTTCTCCGCCAGCTCCCTGCTGCCCCAATGTGACCCAGACCCCAGAACACTAGTCTTTCCAGGGCCCAGCATTCCCTTCGATGTGCCCAGGAGCCCAGCCAGGACTGGGAAGCATCCTGTCCTCTGGCCATCAGAGCAGGAGCCAAGAGGAGGAAAGGCTTAGCTTCCTTTTCACCTGTTCCACATTCCCCTCCCGCCCACCCTAGCCTCCCTAGCCTCCATCCCCAGCTCAACGTGGAGGAGGGGCCGGCCGTCCCAATCTCCAGGACCCACCCTTTCCAGCAGACCCCACTCCCTACAGAAACCCTGCATAAGGCAAGGTTGAGAAGTTAAAACTGAGCAGAACCTCCTGAGAGCTGGTTGAGGTCCTGGCTCAAGAAGAGATCAGGTCACTTCCGGACCTGTCCCCGAAGTGCCCCAGGCAAGAGCATTCCCCACACCACAAATGCTCTAACTCAGTGCTTCCCTGACCCAAAGCACCAACTCAGGGTGAGTCTGGGTCAGGGTCTGAGCAGCAGAGGGACCCTCACAGAATGAGCTGAGCTGGGTGAGGCTGAAGCTGATGGGGTGGCAGCCACTCAGAGACATGAGGCTCAAAAGTTGAGACTGAGCAGGGCCTCGGAGAGCTGGTTAATGTCCCGGCAGTATGGCTCCCGCTGCAGGATGAAGTCCACCTTGTGATCCTGGCCCCAGAACACCTCCAGCAGTTGGCGCCGGAGCCGCTCTGTCTCCCGCGTCTTCCGAATGCCAGCACTGCCTTTTTCCTCCTCTTTTCTCCCCTGCTGCTGATTACCAGGTTCTGCAAAGCCCCTGGAGGAATGCTGAGCCTTAGAAGACCCCTGTGCCCTGGGAAGAAGCAGAGAACCCAGGAAGAGCTGATGAGCATTGGGGAGGAAAATTAGAGTCCAGTGGGCCTCCCCAGTCCCCGACTCCCAGTTAACTGCCCTGCCTAGTCCTGGCTATGGGGCGCGACCCTGCAGTTCCAGGAACTGACCGCTGAGTGGCAGTATCAACCCACTTCGAAAGGGAAGATAGACCGTTCCTTTGGAACCCGGAAGGTGAACCTGCCGCTAGTTCTAGCCTAATAAATTAATCACTTTGTGTCCAGCAGAGGGAGTGTTCAACACAACTGGCTGTAAGTAGAAGCAACCATCTTCCAAATAACTCCACCCAATGCACTGATTAGGAAAAACAGGAAGCAGGAGCTCCCCTCCCAGCCAGGAGGGTCTGCATCAGGACTCCCTGGGAAGCCATGAAAGGCCCAGCCTAAGGCAACGTGAACTCCTACAGAATAAAGCGGGCCCAGGTTGAGGTCATTCTTCCCGCAGTCCTCCAGACTTGTATGGCCCTTGCAGGGCCAGGGCCAGGGCTGCGGGCTGCCTAGGAGAGTCTGAGACATTACCTGACTGGCTTCTTCAGAAACTCATCCAGTGTGGGGCCGTTTCGCCCCAGCGGGTCATCAGGCACCATGAAGAGGTTTCCCACGAAGGTGAAGGGCAGCAGGCTGGATGGGCGACGGAGACCGTGTGGTCAGAGAGGGGTCCTTGCCCACCTCCCAGACAGCCAAGACCAACACCACCAGAAGCGGCCGGCTACCGTCCTTCACAAAGCAACATCAGCCCCTTCCCAGAGTCCTCACCCGGTGGCAGAGCAGAGCTGGTTTTAGAGAAAGGTCTGAGTCCGTGCCCTGTTCTCAGGGGAGGGCTCCCTCACCGCTCTCTGATGATTGCCATCCACTTCTCAGACTCCTCCGCCAGATCCCGGAACTGGTCGTTGGAGACGATGATCCCATCAGTCTCTTCAGCCAGCTTCACCATGAACCTGTCTCAAAAACCACGGCAGCCACATTGGGATTCTCCAAGGTCCCAACCCCAAAGAGCGTTACCAACTCCGATGACGCACTTCTGGAGACAGAGATTTGGGCCCCTCACCTTGACCCAGGTGACTGACTGGATACAGGTGCCAGGGGTTAGAAAGGAAACAATGAATCCAATGTGGTCCGCCATTAGCATCCCCTCTGGTCACCACAGTCCTCCACCCAACACTCTCTGCCTTGTTAGTAAGAGACAGAAAGATCCAGCTCTGTCTCTCTTTTACCCTACCCCACCAATCAGTCACAAATCTATCATGCTCCTCCGCTGAAAAGCCTTCCACTCTGCCCCCTTCCTTTCCAGTCCAACCATCACCACCTGAGCTACCTGGACATAGCAACTGAGCAGGTCCCCTGCCCCCAGCCATTCACTACCCTCCAGTCTCTCCTGTCCTTCCCCAAGAGAACATGCTCCCCTACACAGAAGTCTTTCATACTTGCCCTTTATAGAAAATTTCCACGTGCCCAGGCATGGCACCCAAGGCCTCCTAGAACCGAGCTCCAAGCCACCCTTATGGCCTTATATCTCCCCATACTCCCTAATGTACTCTCAGCTCCTGCCAGAATCAATGATCAGATTACACCCTGTTCTCCAAACATGCCCTGTGCTGTCCGACCTTCATGTTTCTCAAACTGTTCCCTCCATCTGGAAGGTGTTTCCCAAACCTCACAGATGAACAGAATCACCAGGATGACTTCTAAAAAACAGATGCCTGGGCCCCCTTTAGTCACCCCACAGGATTCCACAGGACGTGGGCAGGACTCATGAGATGCGTCCTTTCTAGCAGGTTTAGAAACCAAGAGATCCAACACATGCCATGTCCTTCTCAATCGACAAAAAGCTCTCAAATCCCTGCCTTCCCACAAAACCCCAGCCAGAAGGGGGATCCCTTTCCTCCAAATTCTGTAGTGTTTGATTGACAGTTTCTTTGGGCTCTTTGAAGTCAAGAATCAAGTCTTCCCTGATTCCTTGCATTCCTGCCTCCTTTGGCAGGCCATGCACCTAGTGCTAAGCGGGCAGTCACTGTTCGAAAGACAGTGTGGTATAGAGGGGCCTAATAATCAGGATTTGGGGTGACAGATGTCTGATTCTGAGTTTTTGTACAGGAAACAAATTAAAGAGATGACAGATAAATGTATATAGTATCTTACAAAGTACAAAAAGCATTTTCAAGTTCAGCATATTTTACTATTATCATGTTACTCCACACACACAGTATTCTGTAGGCCTGCGCTCTGCACCACTGTGCTTATTCACGCAATTAGGCAAAATTCCAAATTCATATTGTGCTGTCTGCCTACCAGGACCTACACAACTGTACAGACACATGCCTTTAAGATTTATTACAACTGACTCAGTTTTGAGTTTTAACTCTATGTCAATGCTGGCATGGAAAGAAGGTTCCACATCTTGGATAACCTGTGAAATCCAGACATAAAACAGTAACATCGGCAGAATGTGCCCTGCCTTCTTGGAGAATATCATTTACTCATTGGGGAGTAAAAGTGAAGTATTTGAAAAGACAAAATATATAACCACTACAGTTTGGAAACTAGTCTTTATATTTAAACCTGAAAGTCCTGGAGAATAGAGAACTTGTCACTGTACATTGTTTTAATTGGTTAGCTTTTAAAATCCGCCCATCTCCCACACTGCTTGCATGCTGGGAAGGGAAAATGCTCCGTGTTTTTCATTTAAACCATCTGGCAGCTTTAAGTTCTCATTTTCCCTTTGCCACTTCGTAGCCCTTGCCAAGGGAGTTAACCACTCTTACCCTCTGTCTCTGTTTCTGGATGAGAGAGGTGAGACCCTCTGCCACACTTGATGGGTCCGTGAAAAATTAAGGAATATCACCGTCCTCCTGCCTAGCATGGACTAAGGCAGCAAGCATGTAACTTGGCTTCTTTTGACACTCACAAGGAGGAGGAATGAACGGAAGAGGACTCTGAGACAAAGAGGTTAATCCACTAAGAGACTGGTCCATAGTCAATGACTGTGCAACTTGAGACTCAAATTCAAATCTTCCAAGTCTAAGTCCAGGAATCTTTCAGTATGTCTTTTAATATACCATGTTTTATACAATCTTCTTATTCATGGATTGCATTTCTTCATTTGTTATTATTTTGAACATTTATTCTGGTCTTTCCAGAAGGTGGGGGAGTTTCTCTCTGTGTTTGGACATTTGGGTTTTAAGAGGCATTTGTCAGCTATTCATGTCATCAGCTTTCCCATCCTTCCATTAAACCAGTATTTTCTAGGCAGTAAGGCACTATATAAACACAAGGCATCGTTTAGTTCAGTGAGTGAAAACTGAAGGATGAATGAATGGATAAACACAGTTGTCCACCATCCCTCTCATTCTGCCTGCAGGGCAGGTTTACCTCCCTAGTCGTAGGAGACACTGGCCCTTTTCCTTCGACTCAGGCTTAGAGACAGTGTGAAGGGGCAGGAGCTTTTGTCTCTCCCTCTGGGCTCCCTGAATATCAAGCCTGTGGCCAAGAGAGAAGCAAGTACCTGTCGTCATATGAGGAGATCCTCTTGCCATCCAAGACCCGGGAAGGAGTGAGAGAGAGCAGGCTGAGGGAGTGCAGCTTGTGCAGGAAGTGACCCTCTAGAGAAACAGAGGTGCACAACGGGGTTATCCTCAAGATGGAAGCAGGGCTCATCCCCTGACACTAATGTCCAGGCCCAGCTCACCTCTGACTTTGGCGTCTTTACTGAAGCGCCACTGAGGCACAAAGACAGTGATGTCGCGGTGGCCTCGGTCCCAGAAGTACTGCACGGCAATGGCAATGCCCCGGCTGGAAAAGTAGTGCTGGAGGCCATGCCTGCAGGGGGAAGGGGTCAGCACTCTGGGGCTCCAGAGGAGGGGCTTGGCAGCCTGGCTGGATTGTCCCCCGCTCAGCACATGCCCCCAAGGTGAACAAAATTGCCCATCTCATCCCCCTCCCCAGGACCCTCAGCCCGACCGGGTACTCACACCATGGCCACATTGCTGCCATCAATGACAATATGGCGGAGGTCTGGCTGGCCGGGCACATTGGCAAGACACAGGGTGAAAGGGTCCTGGAGGGCCTCCTGGAAACGCTGTGTGCCGGTCACCAGGTTGCCCCCCCGGGTGCCTCGTTTCCACGGAGACCCCCGACCTCGAGCCATGGCCTGCTGCTTTTCTGCCCTGTCTCCTCTGTCCCCTCGGTCTCCACAGTGCCACGGGGGTTCGGGTGCAGGTGGGGGGCTGGGCACTCTTGGAGGTGAGGCTTTCCCATTATGGAGCCGCTGGAGGAGGGAGGCTCCCCGGAGCTGAGCTGCCTTCTGACAGGGGCCCTGGGCACCAGGAGGCTCACCCTGGACCCAGAACCTTCCTCTTTCCTGGGGCAGCCCCTCTTTCCCCAGGGCCTTCCCTTTCAAGGCCCCTGCCTGCCCTGCCTCTCCTCCCCCTGACTGTGACCTGAAGGCCACTTGTCTCTCCCAGGCTTCTTCCCCGAGCAGCTCCTTCCGCCACAAATCCATCTCCCTGGGACCACTCTGCTTTGCTCCCTCCTTCTCCATAGCATGTCTCTCTCCCCTTGACTCTTGCCACCCTACAGGTCCTGTGTCCAGGGACTCCCTGCCTTCACTCAGGGGAGCCCTGACTCCCTGGTGCTGAGCACCCAGCAGGCCGGGGCTCCCCGGCTCCCAGAAGGGGAAGGCTTGGGGCCCCTGCGCCCTGGATGCCTCTTGCACCAGGCTCAGCAGTTCCTCCTGGACGGCCAGGGGCAGCTGCAGCAGGGCCTCGGTGTGGGCATCCCCCCGGGACTGCAGCAGGGCAGAGAAGTCTCTCAGCACTCCAGCACACTGAGAGGCTCCAGCAGACTGCCCCAGCTGAAAGTCCCAGCTCAGCCGCTCCACCAGCTCCTCCACTCGACTCTGGACCATGACGAAGGCCTCAGTCAGGCCGCTGACCATCAGTGAGCCGGGCGCCCCAGGCACCAGGTGGGCTGATGTGCTCCAGGCCAGGCAATCGAGGAAGAAGCCCTGCGCCCCCAGGAAGATGCAGTGCAGTTTGGGCGGGTAGTGGATTTCATTCTGCAGCTCCGGGCTGCAGAGACCCTTCAAGTACTCCTGGGGGAAAGAGAGGAGGGGGTGGGGGAAAAAAGGAGACTGCTGGAATCCTAAGTGGTCCAGTAGCCCTTTCAGGCCCACTGCTCTCCTCTGAGCTCCGGGATGCCTGGGCAGAGCAATAGAGCCCTACAGATCCTGACACAGGTGGGGGTTAAAAGGGGATTAAGAAACTTACTTCTTTCCCTTTTCAGCTGACAGTCTGTGGCTAAACTTCCATTTAGATCTTGATTCAAGATACTGTTATAATTAATTGGTTAAAAGGCTCTATTCTAAACATTCATGTGTGTGTATGTGTATTATTCCATCATAATGATCATCATGGCTAACTTTTACTGAACTCATGTTTTACATGCTTTGCCTCATTCACAATCACAGTGAGATTACGCTATGATGTGTTATGATTCACATTTTGTAGATAAGGAAACTGAAACTAGGACCATAAGAATGGCATTTGGTGGTGGCGCCTTTACTGACAGCCCTGACTAACTCCGAAGAAAGCAATGTGGCCTCCCACCACACAGAGAATTCCTTGGTGGGGCCTGCTTGCCCAACCAGATTATCTCTACTCTCCCAGAGTATAAACTGATGTGAACTGAATCACTTATCTCCAAGCCCTGGCAGAACCTGGGTCATAACAGCAGAAATGAAACCAAAACTCGAGACAAACAGAGCTGGTCTGGAAGTTCCTCAAAGCTCAGGGCCAGGGAGACAAGCAAGGAGTTTAGATCCTCCCCAGCCCCTCCTCTCTTCTGCCTCCAAGAGGGAGGGAGATATTGTTTCCCTGGAAAGGTCAGGGAGAGGCGTTCACCTTGGCTCTGCTGGCGTTCTCCTTGGGGCCCTCCAGCTGCAGCCAGATGTGAGGGTTCTCAGGGCAGTCCTTCGGGAGGACGCTCATCCCCACCCTGAAGATGCGCTCCACATGGGTTTGCTGCTCCCGCACCTTGTCCTCGGCCTCCGCAGACACGGCAAAGCGGTCAGGGGACGGGGAGCCAGCCCCCCAGGTAGGCATGGCTGCCTGGCTGCCCAGCCCTGGAAGGGGGAAAGGGCAGCTCTGAGCATCGACGTCACCTCAACCCGAATCTTGGTCTCCTGGCCTACACCAGCTATCAACAGGTCGCATCTAGTTACCAATCTGGTAAACAGCACCGGAGGTAACCGGTATTTCAGTCCATCTTGGGGGTAGGAGGGGAATGTCAGATTATCTGGACACGAGGGCCTTCTCTCCGGAGACGAAGCCATGGACAAACAAGGCTGTCTGGCCTTCTGAAAATAATAACCACAGCCCTGAGCAGGAAGGGTAGGGGGATCCAGCTCGATCTGGAGGCCAGGAGTCGATGGATGACTAAAGAGTCCCTCTGCTCAGGGTCTCCGCAATCTCTGGGTCCAACACGGCCTCTTAAACATGAATCCTCACTGGGGCTTGAACTGGGCTGTCCTCTGGGGTCCCCTGTCAGCCATTTCCAAGGTCTAGCCACTCCCATCCCTTCCCCTCCCTCCGCCGTCTGCTGCACCCCTTGGTCGCGCCACGCGCCCCACTAGGGGCCCAGGGGCCGGGCCGGGCCCCGCCCACAGCCGCTGGCGGCCGCCGCCCCCCGACTGCGCTCTGCACTGCGACCTCGGGGTCCCAGGCCCGGGCGCGGGGGAGAGCGCGCCTACCCGCCTCGCCGCCCGCTGCGGACTCAGTCCCGCCGGCGCCGCTCGGTGCCCGCCGGCCCCAGCTTCGCCCGCGCCCCCGACCCAGGGAAGAAGGGCGGGGGGCCCGAATCTGGGCGGGCCTTCCCGATTCCTCACCCAACAGGGACCTCTCTTCCCCACATCACGAACAGTTTTTTGAGTCACTTCCTGGCCCGGGGCGGAGTCAGCTGGGCCCCTCCCGGGGCTGGGCCTGCACGGGGATCGGCGCGCGCCCGCCCCCGCCAGCCGCTGGCTGCTCCCCGCCCCCCTGCCCGGGCCCCCGGCCCCTGCCCCCGCCCCGCCACCGCCTCCGGCCCCGCCCCCGGCCTCCGGCCCCGCCGCGGCCCCGCCCCCTCGCCCGCTGTCGTCACCGACTCTCGCTCCAAGCCTGAGGGTCAGCTCTCCCCGCTCCTCTGGGTTTTCGGTGGCTCCGCGCAGTTGTTTCTCAGGAACGGGGAACCACTAACTGAGAGTCGGAGGTGAAAGGGCCTTAAAGGGACTAATCCTGTCCCTTCGGATGAAGATATGGAAGACCAAGGAAAGAAAGAGACTGGCCCAGGGTCACAGGATAGTGACACTGTTGGCCCAAGCACTTTCCACCAAAACAAATGTGGGGAAAACACAAGGACACTCTCTTGTTTCCAACAAGAAAAGAGGAAAAGAGGCTGCTAGGAGGGATTCTGAAGAGGGGAGGAGTGAGGAGGAGGAAGAGGCTGCAGGAACTGTCTCACATATATGCACGCACTCACACATATGCACACATGCACACACATTCTCAGGCATACACCCGTGTTCTCTGTGATCCCAGTTCCAGCCTCCAGTGCTCTTGGGAGGGGCTGCCCTGTGGTTCTGGCTGTAGCCCTCCTGTCTGGCTGCCTCGTTTCTCCTCTCCCTCCCAGAGCCCAACTGCTGTCATTTTGTGCCCTGCCAAGGAGGAGGGAACTGCAGTGACAGCAGGAGTGAGAGGCAAGACAGAATCTTGGGGCACAGAGAGGTATGGAGAGGGAGATGCCAAGACCAGGTGACAGTGAGTCCCAGAGAGAGAGCTGAGAGGCAGGGTGTGGGGTGGTTAGAGCCTAGGGGAGAGAAGGGCAAACCAAGGAACAGAAAGAGAAGGCTTGTGGGTCACAGAGCCACTCAGCCATGCTGGGAGCAAAGCGACACTGGCCACCAGGTCCCTTACTCAGCCCCAGGCTGCCCTTGGCCCTGACACTTCTGGCCCTGAGGGCCGGGTGGGCCCAGGAAGGGACAGAGCCAGTTCTCCTGGAAGGTGAATGCCTGGTGGTCTGTGAGCCTGGCCGAGCTGCTGCAGGGGGGGCCGGGGGAGCAGCCCTGGGGGAGGCGCCCCCTGGAAGAGTAGCATTTGCTGCAGTCCGAAGCCACCACCATGAGCCATCAGGAGAGATTGGCAACGGCACCAGTGGGGCCATCTACTTCGACCAGGTAATCCCCCTGCCTTGCAAAGACCTGGAATCGCTCTCCAAGCCCGCTCTGCTGCTAAGGAAACAGCCCCTGCTGTGGCCAGTTGTCCCCAAGCCCCACTGCCTGTCTCCCTTCCCTTCACTCCCATCACACCCTCCTTGACTTTTCTCACCATTTCTTTTGAATCCGTGCATTCCTGAGTCTACTTGCCACTCCTTCCTTTCCTTACTCACTGTCCCTTCCCCCAACTCCGAGGTTTCCCTGAGGCCCCAGGCATCCCTGAACCCCACTCAGCAAGGGTCTACTTCCCACAGGTCCTGGTGAACGAGGGCGGTGGCTTTGACCGGGCCTCGGGCTCCTTCGTGGCCCCTGTCCGGGGTGTCTACAGCTTCCGGTTCCATGTGGTGAAGGTGTACAACCGCCAAACCGTTCAGGTGAACTGAACACTAAGCCCTGCCCCATCCCCGGCTCTGGAGGTGGGGGAGGGTAATAAGTGGAGCCCAGCTGACCCTCAGGTAGACCTCCATTGACCTGCATCCTGTGGAGCCCAGAAGCAAGGAGGAAAGGTCCTGCCTGGCAGAGAGTGTGAAGGAGGTGCAGAGTCCAACATTGCCCCCCGCCCTGGCCCTCTCAGGAGAGTGTGCTGAGCCCCAGATTCCCAGGTTCCAGAGTGTCCCTCTGGAGCTGGAGAGAAAGGAGGAAGCTCTCAGAAAAGTGGGGGTCCTGAGACAAGGGCCGGGAGAGGTGCTGACTGGGCTCCCCTCCTCAGGTGAGCCTGATGCTGAACACATGGCCTGTCATCTCAGCCTTTGCCAATGACCCTGACGTGACCCGGGAGGCAGCCACCAGCTCTGTGCTCCTGCCCCTGGACCCTGGGGACCGGGTATCTCTGCGCCTGCGTCGAGGGAACCTGCTGGGTGGCTGGAAATACTCCAGCTTCTCTGGTTTCCTCATTTTCCCACTCTGAGGACTCTAGCCTTTCAAGGATGGTAATCTAGGCCCTGACTTCTGTCCTCTGCCCTCTCCTGCCCCAGAAGCAGCACCTTTAGTGTGGGAGAGGGGATCCCTCTGGCTGCCTATATTCCACCTCCTTGCATGGGACCCTGTGCCATACATCCAAGATGAAGAGTAGAGCTGTGGTGTCTCGGGACCTGCCCCTCTTACTCCACCCCCACAATTGCCTCCCAGCCTCCCACTGCATCTCCTTCTGCCAGCTGCCCTAGGGTCAGGGCAGGGTTTGGCAGGTAGGGAGGCAGGGGCTACTTTGCAGACTCTGCTCCTCCTGCCCCCATCCCCAACTCAAGCTTCCTGCTCAGTGCTATTTGGGAACAGGTGGTACAGGTGAGCCTGACAGGCACCTACAGGGGACCAGATGGACCAGCCTCAGTGTGCTCTGCAGGCTCCTTCCTGTGAGGAGTGCCAGCATCACAGATCTCAGCCAGCACAGTCAGAAGCTGAGCCAGCAGTGTGTGGGCTGGGACGGGAGGTTCAACCAGTAGAAGGAGTGTGGGGTGGTCCACAGAGCAGCCCGGAGCCTGTGGCTGGGGCAGCAAGAAGGGGACATGCGCCCAGCCCAAACACAGTACATATTTTTCATGTACCTTGGGGCAGCCAGCAGGCAGTGAACCTGGTGCCTGTCTGTTTCAAATCCCAGATGGACTCTGGCCCTCACCTCCCCACCCAGGACACGTGGTGTGTATGTTTGCTTTGGCCGAGAGTGGTTATATAGAGCTGCCTTTGGAGGCTGGTGATGGAGGTCAGTCACACGTGGGCAAGTGTAGATCTCCAGGTATGGAACACATCAGTGACCGTGGCTACCCCCTGGAACTGGTCCACCTTTATAGTCTGAACTATAATCGCTTCGTGCTCTGAGCACCACTTCCTTCCTCCCAGCTCTCTCAGTGACCTTCACTGTACCTGCTCAACACTATCCCATCACCTTTCTTCTTTCTCCTGGTCTGTACTGTCTTATCCTCCTTCTTAAAAGTCCAATTACCTTGGATTCCATGACTCACCCCTTCAACCACTCTCCTGCCAGTGTTATAAATTTTGTCTCGCCTGTCTGTCCCATTGGCCCAGCATGGACAAATCTACCAATAAAGTAGAGAATAGTGATCAGTGAGACCCTGTAGGATCACTAAAGAGAGAAGATGCCATTACAATTTGGTTCAGGGCTTATAGGGTACAAGAAGATATGTTGTAGAGAAAATAAATGTCACTATATGTTAGAGTCAAATAAAAAAGGATTTGGTAGTGCTTGAGTTAAATAGGAAATACCAGTGTGAATTTGTGGTTTTCAAAAGAAATAACTTTTTCAAACTTTGTCACTAAAGTAGCATAGAAACAACATCAGGAAAAATCCGATATGCATTCTTAGCACCTGGATCTTTGCCTCAAATATTACTCACTTTTAAAAGGACTCAGGGTTTCTTGAAGAATAGAGCCATAAATAACTCTAGGCATGGAACATGTTATTGAAGACAAAAAGCAAGGATACTTTTTTTAAATGTACAGCTTAGAGATGAGAAGGCAAAGGAACCAATTTTATAGGCTCCTAACTGACATTCTGTGACAATTTGATAATCAAAAGAAAAATAGTACAGTTAATTGGAACAAGGTGAATTTTTAAAATCCATGACTCTTGTGATTTTCAAAAAGGAAAAAGTCACTGTAAAATATGCAAAAAGGTAGTTAATATACTATGTGAAGTATGAATATAATAGAATATTTTTAGTTAATTTTGGTAAGTAAAAGAGTATAAATATAATATAGCAGATATTTTATCTATTCATAAAATACATTTATTTTTCTTTATCTGCATAAGTAGGGAAGGGTGGATACAGAGAACTGTGAGTGATTCCAGAAAAAAACTGGAACTTTACCAAGAATGAAAGAGACTGATTGGCACCATCTGGTCATACGTTACAACTAGGAAGAAAGTCCAACAGTGTGTTACATGATGATGAATTAGTCAAACATCCAAAAGATAACTGGCCACTGCTCAAACCTGATCCATCATCTCTTAGAAAGAGAGCTTCTATACTACCCTACTAATTGTAAGGAGATTACAGAGACAATAAAATGCAAAATCATAATAGCTTGAACAAGATAATGGATTATTTCTGTCTCACATAGAAGAATCTGCAAATAAAGGGTCAAGGGATGGGTGGCAGTTTTATGATCATCACAGCCCAGTTTCCTTTCTTGATGTTCTACCATCTTTAGCATATCATCTCCTGACCCAAGATGGCTCCTTGTGCTCCAACCATTACATCAGCCTTACAGCCCCCAGGAAGAAAGAAAGAAGAAAGGGCACACCCATTTCCTTTTAAAGAAACTTTTTGAAAGGTGCACCCAACACTTCTTTTTTTTTTTTTTCGATTATTTTTTTTGAATGTACAATGAGGGAAGTCTAGGATCACAGCATGATTTACTAATAGAACTATGACCATAAACCATGTATCTTGTTTCCTAGTTAAGACTCTGCATTCTCTCTTCCTCTCTGTCTCTTTCTTTTTTTTTTTCCCCTGGGAGTGGGGTGAGGTAATTATGTTTATTTACTTACTTTTTTAGTGGAGGTACTAGGGGTTGAACCCAGGACCTCATGCATGCTAGGCATGCAGTTTACCAATGAGCTATACCCTCCTCCCCACCCAACATTTCTGATTGCATCTCACTGGCTAGCATTTAGTCACAACCTGGCCACACCAGGCAAGGGAGAGAGGCTAGGAAACAGAGTCTTTAGTCCAGGCAGCCATGCCTAGCTGAAAGTCAGGAGTTATATAAGAAGAAGAGGAGATGGGATATTGGAGAAAGCAACAATATCAGGGCCACTGGGGAAGTTTTTTATAAATGCAAATGAGCTAGGTAAATTTATACAATAATGGCAGTAAAGTTATTGTATTAGTTTTCTATTGCTGTAAAACAATTGCAACAAAGTTAGTGTCTTAACACAACTTTGACCTATTTACTATCTTACAGTTTCTGTGAGTCAGAAGTCCAGCACAGCATGACTGGATTCTCTGCTCGGGATTTTATTAGGTCAAGAGCCAGGTGTAAGCAGGGCTGCCTTCCTTACTGAAATGGTGCAGTCCACTCCCAAGCACATTCAGAAATCAGTTCCTTGTGGTTGTAGGATTGAGGTCCCTGACTATCAGTCTTCGGGTTAACAATGTCAGACCAAGTCCTTCTCACAGTTTGAGTCTCTGACCTACCCTTCTGCCATGCCTCTGACTTGAGTGGAGAAAATTCTCTGATTTTAAGGACTAGTGTGATTAGACTGGGCCACCCAGATAAACCAGGATAATCTCTCTATTTTAAGGCCCATAACTTTAATTACATATGAAAATGTCCCTTTGGCATTAAACACAACTTATTCAGTGGTTCCAGGGATTCAGGCATGGATATCTTTGGGACATCTGCATATCACAGTCATTAAATTTAAAGATGACATCATTTAAAGAAAAAAACACCCGGTTACAGTATGCTTAATACATGGAAAAGGTGTGGGCTTGAAATTTCCCAAGATATGTAGGATAAATACTGTCTCAAAGTTCCATCGTCTTAGAAGGTAAAAGCAGTGTCCAGGTCCCAACCAAGAATTCACTGATTAAACCCAAAACTTCATCTGCACTGAGATAATACTCCTCTTTTGTATATCCAAATTCAAAAATTGTTCTGAACTGAGACAGTGTCCTCTTGGGTCTACAAACCCATTTTTATAATGAGTTTAAGTGTAGGTGTAATACATTTTATAATCCTTGCAAGATGTATGTGCTTTACCAAAATGTTTATGCTTTTAGAGAAGCTGACATATTATACTGGCGATTCTACTGAAATGTGTAGGGGTATTTAAGTTTGCAACCAATGTTTAAATAATTTGATTTCTAAAATGTGTAGATTTTGACTTGTTGGTTATATAAATGGTGTTTAAATATTTAGACGGTTTTTGCTTAAGTAGGCTTATGAAGTAAATATATTAAACAAACAATAAATACAGCACAGATGGTAGCCAGTGTTCCTCTCCAGGCACAAAAATCTCCTAGGACTTAAAGGATCCTAAGAATAGAATCCAACTGTCCGCCTTCCCTACGCCCATGCCCTGGCAGCTGATTCCTACAGAGAGAAGCCCCGCTGAAGGATTAGCTGTGGATCTAAATCCCTGGTCTCCAGCCACCTCTGGTCCTCAATCCTCCAGGCAATTCTTCCGTGCTTTCCTTTGCCATCTTCTTTCCTCATTTTCCCCGGAATCCAAATGAAGCCTTCTGTTCTCTCCTTAAAACTTTTACCCCTCCACCTCTGTCCCCACCTCCAGCAGCAGACTCCTCACCGTCTACATCACTGAGAAAGCAGAAACACTGAGAGGAACCCTTCCCACCTCCACCTCCGGAAACTCACCGTCCTCCTCATCTCTCCGTCTTCCTATCTGACCCAGGAGAAGTCGTGTCCTTTCTTCTGTCAAGGTGGCTATCTTCATCCACCAGTCATGGATTCCGTGTCCTGCAAACATACCCTTTTCTCTTCCTCTCCTCCTTCTTGTATGTTCAACGTCTCCCCCCTACTCACTCCTTCTCTTTAGCAGTTAGATAGACTCAAGTCTCTTAACTCTCAAAGAGAAGGTGGGTATGGAAACAGTGGTAGACATACAGCTGTCCTCAGCTTTATGTGCTTCCGCAGCTCGTCAGCATCACGTCTCCTCCCCTTTAGAGCCAAGTATCTATGCTCACCACCGATTGCTCACCCCTTAAGTCAACTGTGGCCTTTGCTGCTCCACCTAAATTGCCCTCAGCTGGTCACTCATGATTTCTGAGTCACTGATGTCACTATCTTCTAGTCCTCTGTTACTCAAACTCTCCCTAACATGTAATCCTGTTGGCCACCCCCTCCTTCTAGAAGCATCCCCTGCCCCGCTTCCCTGACCCTGCATGCTCTGGGCTCTCCCTCCACTTCTCTTCTCAGGTCGGTTTCTTTCTCAGGCTTCTGTACCTCTGCCCATCTCCTAAAAGTTGATGTCCCTCAAGGTTATGCCCTAGGATTTCTGTTGTCCTGACACACCCTCAGAAGCTCCAGTCTCCATCCATTGCCAACTACTTCCACATGTTTTGTCTCTACACAGGACCTCCCTCCTAAACCTCAGACTTCTACGTTGGCCATCCCACCTTAAAATCAACCTACTAAAATTAGAGTCTTTCCTCCCTAAATCTGTTCTTCCTCCCTTAGTCTCTGTGTCTAAAAATGGAACCTCCCTGTTGCCCAAACCAAACATCAGCTATGATCCTCAATTCCTCCCTCTCCTGTAGCCTCCACATCCAGTCACTGACATCCATCAGTTCCATCCGTTGTTCCCCACCAATCCTGACTCAAGCCACCAATATCTTAGATCGAGTCCTATGAAAGCTTCCTAACCGTCCACTTGGCCTCCAGTTTTGCTTCTCTGAATCCATGCTCCACACTGGGGTTGCCATAGTGATCTATTTAAATAAACGTCACTGCCTAAAGCCCTTTAGGGGATCCCGGGGGAGGGAGAGGGTCTAGAATTAAATCCATATTTCTTAATGTGATTTTTCAGGTTTTTAGCAATCCAGCTGCTGCAATCTCCCCTAATTCATTTTTCACCATCTACAAGACTGTGGAAATTTATGAAACAGCACCATTTATTAGCTGAGGGAAAACAGTACACCTTGTGCGTCAGGGGACCCACAGCTGGTACTAAATTAAGCGTATGCAGATTATGATCTGTTGGATGAGGAGGCATAGCCGCCACATAGGATTGGCAGGTATCTCGCAGAGAAAGGGAGGCAGTGAGTTGGGGAAAGGCAGTCCTCCATCCCAGGTCGCAAGCGAGGTGGTAGCAAGCACCTGTTACGTATAAGGTGGTTGGGATGGAGGTCACTCCCTTTACATAGGCTCAGCCTCAAATGGTCATTTTAAAAGGTGCCTCAGGAAAAGCAAAGCAGGAATTTGAGGCAGGAGTCCTAAACTTCTGTCCTCATCTAAATGTGCAGATTCTGGGTGTGAGCACAGTCGTCATCCTGTGAAATGCCTAGGCAGCAACTCAAAATAGCTGTTTTCTCATCACAGCTCAGAAAAAGGGCGTGGCTTCGATTCAAAGTTTATCAGGGCAAGAGAATTGTTCTTGGACCCAACTGAGGTAAACCAGGTCCTGTTTTAGTTCATAAATCATCTTAATCTGGACTTAAACTGAAATGAAGAAGTCTTAACTGACACTATATAATACATTAATAAAAGATGGAGAGGCCATAGGTTAAGGGGGGGGGGGGGAGTAGCTCCAGCAACAAAGTGAATGTACTTGCATGAGAGGCAGTGAGCTTAGTGATAAAGATGGTGGGCACTGGAGTCTCTCACGTAGTAGCTGCACATGACCTTCGGAGAGTTACCCAACGTCTCTGTGCCTCATTTTCTTCCTCTATAAAATGGAGATAGTAATTGTATCTACCCCACAGGCTTGGAAGGCATGGAGCAAGTACTCAATATATGTAAGTTACTGTTACCATAGGAATTAGGAAACAAGTTTTAAAAGTTGTGCACAGCCCAGGGGTTCTTGGACAGTCTTTAAAAAGCAGGAGAGATTTTTGTTTTGTTTTATTATAGTCATTTGTCTGTTACAATGCTTCTTTCTTTCAGGTATGTCCACTTGTACCCAGAAACACAAGGACATAATGAATGGTAGCTAGGAAAAAACAGTATAGCAAAACGTAGGGGGGTCCCCATCTCACCAGATCATTTTATAAGATTACCATCCTGTATACTTTTAAATATAGGAATGAGATACTGTGTGGGTTATTCTTTATATTTTTCTTTGTCTGGGACTATCTGCCTACTGAAGACTTTATAATTTCTCTGTTAGTGCCTTGGGAAAGCTGAGCTCCCAGTGTCCCCAAAGAGAAGGGAAAACAGAGACGATATAAAGGAGAGAAGCAGTGACCAACAGCCCACCATGCCCACAGTGCTCGGCTGTGGACCAATTTCTTTATCTATTCTTCTAAAAGTAGGAGGAATCTCAAATCAGACCTTATAAACTGTACAACAGTGAAGAAGAGAAATCTCACTATCCAAGGGCTCAGAAGCCAATGTGGGTCAGATCTGAGTCTTGCTTAAAGTCCTCTTGAGTAGAAAATAGAGATTTTGCTAAGCCATCTTTCTGTTCAATCTTCCACTTAGGAGTTCTGAACCTTTCACTCACTGCCCTGTCCTAAGAGCATGTGCATTACTTTTGGTGAAGGGGGTTAGGGAAGACAAGACCTCTCTGGATCCTGTGTGAGCTGAGACTTCAGGCCCCCGCACCCTGGGCTCCTGCGCCACACTCCTTCTTTTACCACCTCACACAGTATTTGCTTGTGAAGTTGGCTCCATCATCTGACTGTGCACTGCAAAGGGGCAGAGACCATGCCACTCCCGTCACCTGCCATCCACTCCACACCTAGACAGGGCCTGGCACACAGCAGATGCTCTGTACATACTGGGTGACGGTGTCCATGTAAGCTGGGGAGCTCTCAGGAAGGACAGTTACCTTCCAGCCACTCCGCCCCACTGCCAGTGCTGAACAGAAGTTTGGACAGATGAGAAAAGCAGCAAGAAGCGGAGACCCAAATTCTGGAAGCTTTGCCAGGGTTAGGAAGGTCTCTGCGCCTGAGAGCAAGAACAACAAGTGTTCCAGGGGCAGGAAGAAGAGACATGTTAGCTAGTACATGACTGTCTTCAGCAGTTCGAGCTGCTGTAACAAAAACACCGAAGACTGGGGAGGAGGGTATAGCTCAGTGGTAGAGCATATACTTAGCACACACAAGGTCCTGGGTTCGATCTCCAGTACCTCCATATAAATAAATAAATATCCATTTACCTCCCCCCCACAAAAAATGTTTTTAAATAAAGTAAAAAAAAAACAAACCCAAAACAAACCACTGCAGACTGGGTGGGTGGCTTAGACAACAGAAATTTATATCTCATGGTTCTGGAGGCTGATTCAAGATCAAGGTGCTGGCAAATCAAGGGTCTGGTGAGAGCCCACTTCCTCAGCTGCAAACGGCCGTCTTCTCCTTGTATCAGGTGGTGGAGAGACAGCAAGATCTAGTTTCATTCTCTTCTTAGAAGGACACTAACCTCATCATGGGGGCTCCACTCCCATGACCTTATCTAAACCTAGTTACCTCCCAAAAGCCCACCTCCTAACACCATCCCACAGGGATTAGGGGTTCAGCACATGAATTTGGAGGAAACACAAACGTGCAGTCCATCATGGTGATGAAGACTTACTCCATACCGGGCACCACATTGGCCTCTTTGCACAGATTATTTCATATTCTCCTTGCACCATCCTTAATTTAGGAATTGTTACCCCACATGTGATACATGAAGATATCGAGGCCTCAGGAAAAGGCCACACAGGTAGCAGGCACAGAGTCAGTATTCAAACAGCCCAGCTGGGGCAGCACTGATGCCGCCCTCTTACACCAGTCTTCATCCCTCTGCATTCTCCCTCGCCCACTTCCAAGACATGAACCGGAAAGAGCGCTAGTGTGAAGCCCGCGGCCTGGGCTCTGCACCCACCTGCCATGAACCAGCCGCGGGTGAGGTGGGGGTGGCCTTGAGCTGTATCACTGCCTGGGCGCTGGTCTCCTCATCTGTCAAATAAGAGCCTGGATCAGACAAACTTGAAAAGTTACTATCCAGGCTGTCAAATCTGCAAGTCTGCCTGGGAAACATGCAGCAGCCATGCCCCATGACTGCCTCCCACCCTCCTCATTTCCATAATTGAGTCTAACGCTAAAAAAAAACCAAAACTAGACGCTAGCTCCATTTTGATTCGTTTATTGACAAATCAAATGAAAAAAAAAGTCACATAAAAGGGTATAAGATCATAAATGTGGTTAACAGAGGGGAATAGGTACAGCACCGGGGAGGGAGAATGAGGTTGGACAGACCCTCAGAGGGAAGAGGAAGAGGGGGAGAGGAGGAGGGAAGAGGTATCTGCTAAAAACCCCACAGCTCACCTTTCCACTTCTCAGCTGTCATCCAAGCATGCTTTCCTGGTCAGAATTAACAGCTAGAAATGGTTTAAGGGCAACATCTAAGTAGTTCATCTACAAGATTTGGGAGACGGGGAGTTGGAAAGAAGATGGATGTAGGACTTTGAGAGCCTCTCTGGCTTGAACCCCGTCTATGGTAAACTGAGAGTCAGAGGCTTAATCCTGGTCCCAGCTCAGCCACTAACAATCTGTGTGACTTTGGGCAAGTCACTTCCGGTCTCCAGGCCTCTTTCCTAAAACACGCAGGTCAGACTCAGTGGCAGGTTCTACTCTGGCTCTAGCAATGTCAAGTGTTTTAGCAACCTGAGCTAGGCCGGGAGACTGGCTCAGCTTTGGAGAAATCCAACTACTTAGAGGCCCAGCCAGAGGGACGGGGTGCTGGCCTCCACCTGGAACCCATTCTGTCGGCAGCAGCAGCAGCAATTCGGAGGGGTGAGTGAAGGCGCACACACCTGGGAGAAACGCACTCTTGCAGCCAGTCGTCTTTGCAGAGTGGCTCTAAGAGAGCCCAGGTTTTTCTCAACACGGAAGGCAGGTTCAGGGGACTGGGGCAGGGGCGGGGATCCAGACAAAGCGGTCATACACAATGTCGGGTTCCGGGGGTGCAGGGTACAGCAGCGGTGGGAGGAGGAGAGGGCTGTGGGCTTTGGGGTGGGGTCGGGAGGTAGAGCCACGCCAGCACCTCACCACGGGCCAGACTGCTCATTTCAGTCACCCTCCCCCCGAAACAGAGGCCTGGGCCCCTTGGTCGAGTTGAAGCAGCTCTTCAGATAGAGATGCCACACTTGGCATCGAGATCCTTGACTCCTGGGGGTTGATATCATCGAAGCAGGGGGTGGGAAATATCTCCACTGGGTGGAGTCACATGAGGTAGGCTGACTCCGTCTCCCCCTTGCCCTTCCTGGGCTGACGGGCAGGACGCGCCAACTTGGCTGGCCATCCTGCCACCCCAGCTGCCAGCCGCGAGGCCCAGGTCAGCCAGCCCTTCCTCAACAGCTGGGCAGGCCTAGGCTGGTCTGCAAGACTGGGCGGACTGGGAACAGGCTGCCTCTCCACAGCCTGCATGGATTTGTGTCAGCTGTGACAGCTTCAAGGGCAAAGGGCCCCCAAATGAACAGGTCAGGGGAGGAGCCCACGTTCGAGGTTTCTGTTTGAGAGGGGAATGTGGTTTCGATTCTGAGGTCCAGAGACACACTGTTTCGTGGTTCCCACAGCCAGGAGTCAGATTCGGGAGGAGGGTGGGTGTGTATTTTCATTTCACTTGGGAAGAGACCCTGAACCTGGCCTGCCTCAATAAGGGAACTCTCTACCCAACCAGAGACCCATATCTGACAGCCTTTAGCAGATTCTCCCAAGACCCCATCCTGGGGATGTTTCCATAGGGATGCTGGTCCCCAGTTCAAGGCAATTCAGCAAAGCATTATGAAATAACTTCTCTACAAAAGGCACAATGAAGGCCCCGCAGGGGGCTGTGAGAGCACTGCTGGGAGCAGGGGGAGGCCTAGCAGCGAAAGCCCAGGGCCCTGGGGTGGGGGCTCCCCTCTCTGCTCCAGCTCACTGCTCCAAGACCTTGAAGGACAGGGGGGTGCCGCTCTTGGCAAAAGTCTTCATCAGACTGCTAGGATAGATGCACCCAAGCTTCTCCGGGGTTGGGAAGCCCCAGACTCTGTAGAGGGACAGGCTGAGGCGGTCCCCGATGTAGAAGGGACCCACCCACTTGGCACTGCTGCCATTCCTGGGGAGGGACAGCAGGAGGACCTGGTCGCCCACGTTCCACTCCTTCTCCTGGCTCTCCCGCTTGAAACGCCTGTTCTCGGCCTTTTCGCTCGCCTTCTCAGCTGCCCTCCAGTGGAGGTCCAGCAGCTCCCCCCTCAGCTGCAGCAGGAAGACATCCATCTTGAGCCCTTCGACGTTGGCACTGCTCATCTCCCACCACAGGGGCTCGGTCAGCCTCTCCTCGGCCCCCGTCAGGATCTGGAACGGCGAGGCCTGGCTGGAGGAGGCCCTGAAGGCCAGGTGCAGCAAGGGCAGGGAAGCCGCCCACTTCCTGCCGTGCAGGAAGATGAACTCCTTGAGGGCCCGCTTGAATTCCCAGTAGGCCGCGGAGCTGGTCAGGCAGGGGAACTGGAGGTCCCTACTCAGGGAGGCGACGTGGGCTCCCAGGGCCAGCCCGCAGCTCACCAGGACGTGGCGGGCAAACTGGGGGCCCTGGGCGGCCTCCAGCCTGATGGGAACACCCCACCTGGCGAACACGTGCTGAAGCAGGACCTGGGCCACAGCCGTGTGTGTGTAGGGCTTCAGCGGGAAGGCCTCCACCCACCTGGTGTTGGGGTCAGCCACAATCAGCACGTGCTTGTGGCCCTCCTCGCTGATGGTGACAGGGCCCACCACCTCGATCTGTAGGTTGGACCAGGGGGCGGTGGACCTGAGGGGCCACAGGGACTCAATGACCTTGGACTCACCACCTGTGAGATTGCGGGGGATGCAGAACAAGCAGCTCCTGCAGTAACCCCTCACGTGCTCCTGCATCCCCGGCCACCAGCCCAGCAACCGCAACTTCTTGTAGGTGTCCTCAGGCCTCTGGTGGGCCCCCATGGGGAGGTCGTGCACGGCAAAAATCAGATCCCTCCGGAGCTGCCTCGGGACCACCCAGACCCTGGGCTTCTTGTCTCCCTTGAACATAAGCAGGCCACTCTCCTTGTCAATGCTGAGGGAGTTAGAGGCCGAACTGAAGGGTGAGGAGCTGGACAATTTCTGCCCGGCCTGCAGCTTGGCGATGATATCGGCCAGGGTGCTGTCGCTCAGCTGTAACGCCAGCAAGTTGGGCCTCTTGCCCGTGGTACGGGGAGGCACTACAGGGACCGGCACATCCTTTGGCAAATTCCACCACTGGCCGCTTCCCTGGGCGCCCTGCTTGGCTAGGGTGTCCACCGTCACAGCAAACAGGGAGCCCCGGTAGGAGGTTCGGTAGATAAATGGAAGGGATGAGAGGCCAGAGGTGAGAGCTATGATGTAGGAGAGCAGGCTTGGGTGAGGTAGCGGAGCCCCGTCGGAGGACAGGAAACCCCGAGCCTTCCAGAGGGGCAGGAGCTCCCAGAGGAGGCTGAAGATCCAGTTGCAGTGTGTGAGGAAAACCACAGGCAGGTGGGACTGGCCAAAGCGCTCCAGGCCACAGGCCACGGCTGCCAGGTGGGCATAGGTGGGTGTGTAAGGGGAGCAAGAGAAGGAAAGGGAGACAGGGGGGCTGGTGGGAGACAGGACATACAGACCGAAGCCAGCACACCACTCGTCTTCCCGGTAAAAGCAATAGCCCGACATGTGGATGCAGACAAAAGTGGACAGGTCGGAGAAAGGAGGCAGAACCTGGAAAAAACGAGGCATGGAGGCGGCAGGAGTGAGCAGCCGGTTTTCCCCCAGCAGGCCCTGGAGAAGGGTCAGTTCCAGCGCCCTCTTGCCCTTGTCCTGTACCAAGAGGGACCACCGGATCAGCCACGCTTTGGCCACCCTGCGGCCGTCCCACGCCTCAGGGTCCACAGTGGTCCGGGAGGCATAGGAAAGGTCCAGGACCACTGGGGTGTCTCCAATGCAGCGGGAAAAATGCTTGAGGGCCCAGGCCACAGCGTAGGGGCTGTCTCCCCCTGACTGGGGGCCCTCACTCTCCTCATCAGGGAGGAGGGGTTTCGAGGTATAGGCTATGGGGTGCTTCCTCCCGGAGAGCTCCTGGTACACAGCGGCCGTCAGGGCCACTTGGCTGACTGTCACCTCCAGGCGGAAAGGCAGCTGGGGGTTGGGGGCCGTCAGGCAGAGGGCGGACACCAGGGCTCGTTTGAGGGCCAGGAAGGCCTTCTCATGCTCCCGGTCCCACTGCCAGTCCGGCTTCTGCTTGAGGAGGCTGTGCAGGGGCCCCATGAGGGCTTCGTAGTCGGGGATGACGTCCCGGTGGGAGTCCATGAACCCCACAAAGAAGGAGAGCGCGGTGAAGTTGCTGGGGGTGGTCAGCCGGGCCAGGTGGGCAAGAACCTGCTGGCAGGGAGCCTTCCCATCCCAGGGGATGCCCAGGTGGGGTGAAGCCACCGCTGGCAGGAGATCGATGTCGAGGGCCCCGTCTGGGGGGTCGTGGAGGCTGAGGCACCGGAGTATTTCCTCTGAGAGGGAAGGGCACTCAGCCCTGAACACGGACACCAGCGAAGAGTCCAGGTCGTCCTCCTCCTCAGCCGGCTTCTGCATCTCCTGGACCTCTGTCTGCTCCCCACCCTGCCTCTCCTCCTTCTCCTCCCTGACTTCTTCCACGTTCTGCAGACTCTCTGGGGGCCCAGGGTCAGCGTCATCACTCTGCTCAGAGATGCCAGCCGATCTGGGAGGAAGGGTCTTCCACACCTTCAGGAAGTTGCCAATGTCTGTGTCCAACCTACACCGACACAGCAGGGCAGAGGGGCCTGATGGAGGAGGTGGAGGACAGGCCGCCCCAAGAGATCATCCAGGGGGGAAACCACATCTGTGGAAGCCCCACAGAGCCTCACCCCATTGCTAAGTGTCCCTGAGGCCAGGCCCAGGGCCAGCCTCCAACATGGCATAGTTTCAGATGGGCCCTGCCTACAGATACTTCCTCTACCTCCAGCATGTGCCAGGCCTCAATGTTCGAGAGTCATCTGTGCTTGGAAGGCTCAACCAGTCAAAACCTCATTGACCAAGTGACATTTCCAATCGCTAATTTGATAAGCATTAAATGACTGGTATTTCCAACCCAACCCCAGGGCAAGTGAGGGGGAGGTCGAGAGAGAAGGAGGCCTGACAAGCGGCTTGAGAGGGCACAGCACACAAAACTGAACCGCATCACTCTTCTTCAACTTGGGGAACTGAGACTGGGCGACCTGGCCCAGGAAGCAGTGCCCTGCCCTGCAGGTCCTGACCAGTCCCCTGCTGGGCCCCGGGAACTGGGAGGGGGGCAGGTAGGTGGCTTGGAGGGGGCGGAGGCAGAGGATCTGAGTTACCGCAAGCCAGTCCTGCCAGCACCAGTACAGTGACCTTGGGAAAGGACTTGAGTCTCAGATTCCTCATGTGTAAAATGAGGACAGTGGTCACGGCTGTCTAACTCCAGTAGTGAGGATCAAAGGGGAAAAGTTCTAACTAGGTAGATACTCCAGACACGGCCCCCATTGCACACAGTGAAACAGGGATGAGGCTGTTCACACGGCGCTGGTACCGACGGCATAACATGGAAACTGTTGAATGGCGCTGCCCAAGAGGCCCCATAAACCTGTCGGGTACTCATGGGATGGATTACCACGCGGACGTCAAAGCGAGCCACGCGAATTAACACGGCCTACGTCTGGGGAAAGCAATAAAACGGCAGTTGTGGAAGGACACATATCATATGAAAGCATGTGTGCGAGACTGTGAAACTGTAAAAGCACACTGTAGGTGGTTTGTGGATGCACAGATGGGGGTGGAAGTATAAAGACCTGAAAGAATCAAATTACTCTGCTCATTATTAAGCACCAGCCAAAAGCTGGCACCAAGGGAACATTTCTGGTCAATCCCAGGAGGGGCTGGGAGGCAGGGGAGGCCTGGCCCATTACCTGTTTGGCTTTTTCAGAAACTCGTCCAGGGTGGGACCATCACGGCCCAGGGGGTCATCTGGCACCATGAAGAGATTTCCCGCAAAGGTGAAGGGCAGCAGGCTGGACCAGGGATGGAGAAGGAAAGGTCACAGACGAACCCTTGATCCACTGACATTCCACTGCCACCTGGTGTTTCCACGGGAGCTGAGACCCACATCTCCTCCCTGAGCATGGCTCTGAGAGGCCTCTCCCTGCCCAACACCCTCCTGCCAGGAGCTGCCTGACATCTGAGGGTAAGAAACAATCCAGTCCCCTGGGAGCTGCCTCACCGATCTTTGACCATCAGTTTCTTGGAATTATTCATCAGGACATGGAGCTGCTCATTGGTGACGATGATGCCATCTGTCTCTTCCGCCAGCTTTACCATGAACCTGCAGGGAGAGGCGGAATTGCTAACCACTCAGCACTCAGTCCCTTGCCTCCCCAGTCCTCTGAGAAAATGAACTTGCAGCTTCCCGCTGAGGCGTGTTGCACAAAAACACTGCCCTTGGTAGTCAGGGAGCCAGGGTTCAGGAGCCCATCCTCATCTACTCAGCCATCTGGGATCACCATGAGCCCCTGGGAGGGTGAAGTGGGATGCACACCTCCCCCAACTGTATGTGCAGACACAGACTCCCTATTTTATACATACGCATTCACATACACATGCTCAGACACGCACACGGAAACCCATGCACTCCACATCCACACATGCATTTGTACCACTTCAGTTTTCACATCTGTAAGACAGACATAAAACACCTACCTCATACTGCTGTGAGGATCAAACTGAATGAGACAATACACTTAAGTGTCTAGCTCAGTGCCTGCCACACAGTGCACACACACTATGCCATGATTATTTTTCACCAATGCTCAACATTCACGTGCATGCCAAGACATATATACATACATGTGAGTGTATCTATACACATATAGAAACACATACCTGAGCAAACAAATCCATTTTTCCAAGGATCACTTCTCCTCGAAAGAGGGCTGTGACCAGGAAAGAAAGCAAAGGCCACCTACTTCTAGGCATTCCCTGCAGATCGCCATTCCGGCGGCCCCAAGCATGCAATTCCATAAGTGCCCAGCAGAGGGCGCTTCTGCAGAAAAGCCATCATCCCTCAAACCCAGGCTGGAATTAAGAGGTACTTTAAAAACTTACTCAGGGAACTAGCTCTGAAGGAAAGATGCATGAGCCACCCTGCCCAGCCCTTCTAGGTCTGAAGGCTAAGTGGGTGCCAGGTCTAGGGAAAAATGGGGAGGAACAGAATTTCTCCCTGCCTGGCATGCAAAGTGTCTAAGTGAAGCCAACACCTGTGCCTGCCAGGCATCGACTCCAGCCCCGGGCCAGTGACCTTGGCAGGGCCTCCCCCACCCCAACAGAGGTCCCTTCTGCACAGTGGCCCTGCAGCCATGTTGTGGAGTGGGTGCTTAGGACTGACAAGTAGGGAGACTTTCAGGCTTTAGCTGGTAGATGGAGCCAGTCTGGCTCCATTTTCAGAGCCCACCCAGGGCTCCAGCCACATACAGCCACACACATACCTCCTCCCAGGGCCAGGGCTGTGGGGAAGGAAAAGACTGTGGCAGTTCCTTGAGACATGAGCTTCAACCCAGACTGGCACCCAAATCAGCTGCTTGGAAAAGCAGCTCACTTGAGGCACCAGGAGTCACCTGGGCTGGTCCCAACCAAAGAAAGCACTGAGTCTCCGCCCATAGTTCATGCAGGAAGAAAGCCTGTTAACTAAGAGAAATGGGGCTGCAGGGTCTCAAATTCAGGAGTGCCACTTGGGCTTAGATAGAGCCAAGCTTGGAGCCCTCTCCACTCTGCGTCCCTCCCTCTGCCTACAGAGGGCCCATGGGCCACGCCCCCCTCTCTAACAGGACCCCTCTGACCTGTTGCCTCCATCTCCCCAGAGCAAGTGAGGCAAGACTCCACCCGACACACCAGCCCAGTCCAAGCCCCGGAGCACCACGAGAGGAGGCCTGCGGACCGGCACACCTGTAATCGTAGGTGGTTATCTTCTTGCCGTTCTCAAGCTGGGAGGGGGTGATTGAAAGCATCTTGAGGGAGTGAAGCTTCGTCAGAAAGTGGCTCTCTGGAGGTCAAAGGCAGAAGACAGCAGGTCAGAGGAAGGGCTAAGCGGACATGCCATGGTGGGGACAGACAGGCAGGGAAAATCAAAGCATGATGACCCTGGCGGGGCTGGGGGGCTGTGGACAGCTCACCTCTCACCCTCCGGTTCTTCTTCAGCTGCCAGGTGGGTACAAACACAGTGACCTCTCGGTGTCCCCGGTTCCAGAAATACTGCACTGCCATGGCGATGCCTCGGCAAGAGAAGAAGTGCTGGAGGCCATGTCTGGGGGTGCGGGGTGTAGTGCGTGAGCAGCTTTCTGCCTGAGGAATGGCCCTGCCTCACCGCCTCTCCGTCAGAGCCAGCCCGGGGCAGCACAGCCAGCAATGCCAGGGCTCCAGCATCAGCACTACAGGCACCTCCAATATCCTCTCCCTTCCCTCCATCATCAAACAGCGAGCACCCCCTGGGTCCACTCAAGTGTTGTGTGTTTGTGGGGGCCTCCAGGGCAAAAGGAAGAAGGCAGAGTTCAGTTTAGGGCTGGAAGCAAACAAGCATTCACTGAGCACCGACTGTGTGCTGGGAGTGTGCTCAGCACAGAGAACTACAATACTGCGTGGGCAAATGAAGCGGTCTTGCATGTATTTATGCTAACATAATTGCGGGGCAGGGAGGGTGATCGCTAAGGGTCGGCATGGTCAGGGAAAGCTCCACAGAAGAGATCTGTGCCAGGCCTTAAGGTTTGGGCTAAATATCTGACAGCTGGCCTGGGGTTGACAGACCCCTTGCTAGCTGAGGCAGGCTGCAGTTGGGAAAACCGTGGGCCTGGGCAGTGGGCAGATCTGAACCCAAAGGCCAGCTGGGTCCCTTCCTGGCTCTGGGATCTTAAGCAAGATTTGTCACCTCTCTGAGCCTGTTTCTGCTTCTCTCAAGGAGGGAGAACAGAAATCTACGTTTGAGGGAGGCTGTGATGATTCCATGAACACCACTGTCATGCAGTAGCCTCTCAACATGCACCACTGCCCTCCCATCTTTCCCCCATTTGAACCCCATGTCACCCATACACAGAGGTCAAGAAAGGATACCGACACTCTACCCTCCCCACCAGGGGCGCCCTGCCCCAGTCCCCCCATCCCCAGCCCACCGCAGGCTCGCGGCTACTCACACCATGGCCACGCTGCTGCCGTCGATGACCACTCGTCGCAACCCCTGGTTGCCGGGCTCCCCAGACAAGTTCAGCTCAAAGGGTGTGTTCAGGGCCTCGTGGTACCTCTGGAAGCTGGTCACTGTGCTGTTCGCCTGTGGGTGGCGAGGCGACTGCCTCGGGGCCCCCTCCCAAGCCCCCAGGAGCCCCTCCGCCTGAGGTTGGTGCTTACTACTTGGAGATAAGGTGCCGCTGGCCTGGGGCCCCTGCCTTCCGGCCTCCCCTTGGCCCTTCGGGAAGGAAGCACTGCTCCTTGATGAAGGCTGACCCTCACTCAGGAGTTTGGCTGCATCCAAGGTTGACACCTTCTGAGCTGCAGGTGTTTTTGGAGCTCTGGAGCTTTTGGGAGCTGCAGGGGCTTTGGGATCTGCAGATCCTGTTTTAACTGCAGGCCCAGTCTGGGCTCTGGGTGTTTGGGGACCTGCAGGTGATGTTTTTGCCACAGGCCTTTTCTGAGCTGTGGGAGTTTTTGGAGCTGCAGGCATCATTTGAGCTGCTGGTGCCGGTTCACCCACAGCTGCCTTTTGCACTAGGGGCACCGCTTCAGCTGCTGGCTTGGTCGCAGCTGAAGGCACTTTGAGCGCTGCAGGTTCTTCATGGCCTGCCGGCATCATCTGAGTTGCAGGCACTTTAGGGGTTGCAGGCAGCACTGGGTTTGTGGGTGGGGTTTGAGCTGTGGGCATTGCTGCAGCCATGGGCACTTTGAGAGTTTCAGGCACTGTTTGAGGGTCAGGTACTGACTGAGCTGTAAGCCCCTCTTGAGCCGTGGGCCTCCCCTGAGAGGTAGGCACCCTTTGCCCTGTGGGCAGCACTGGAAAGGGCTGCTCTTCTGGCCCCTTACAATCCCACTGCATACTTCCTTGTTCCCCCGGCCCACTTCCAGCTTGGAGTTGGGGTGTAGAGGTCAAAGGTGGCCCTATTTGTGGAAGTCTTGGGCTAGTCTTGTCTTTTACCCCTGAGCCTCCTGAGACCACCAATAAACTCACGACTTTTTTAGGGGTCTCCGGCCTCGGGCAATTCTGGAGGGCCACCTCTCCTCCCAGCCCCTCGTCTGGCCTACAGTCTGCGCTTTCCACACTGGGCAAAGGAACCAGCTCCTTCTGCTTCCATTCCAGATTTAAGGGCAAAGGATTCTGCCCTGGCAGCTTGAACTGAATGGGGCCCAGCGGCCTCTGCCAGAAGGGGAAACTGAAGCACGCCTGGGACAGGAGCCAGGCCAGGTGGAGAGACTGCAGTTCATTGATCCTCCAGAAGGTTGCAGCAATAGCCCCCGGCCACAAGGGCCCAAAGGCTGGCCCCGGGGTCCAGGCCTTCCAGGGCGAGCACACACCCAGTGTGGACACCGGAGGCTGGAAGGGGAGCTTGTCTTCCCCCCTCCGGACCTGCCTCTGCTGCGACAAGGCTTGCGTGTGGTCCGCAGGGTCCTGGCCGCTGCTGGCTTGCACTGGCCCTTCCTCGCGAGCGCTGTCTGTACCACCTTGGTTGTTGGAACTGACCCTGGAGGAAGCCCGAGTTTGTCAGAAAGGTGGGAAGGCCAGTTAGGTCCTAAACTATTTCCTTGGGGTTGGGGAGCAGAAGTAGGGGCAGAAAAGCCAAACTGATTCTCCAGAACTTACCGTACCAGCTGGTTTGCTGTCTCCGGCTGGGTGTTCTGGCCTGGGATGCCTGATATCAGGGCCCCCGTGGCTCCCAGGCTGGTTAATCTCTTTGAATTGTCTGGGCTTCCCATCTCCAGAAAGGGCCCAGGACCATCTCCCACGGACACCATGGCTGGGCCTTCCTTCTGCTGCTGGGTTGGGCAGATCAGGAGCTCGGGGTCAGAGCGGGAGTTGGAGGAGCCGATGCGGCCAAGCCACTGGATGATGTCCTCCTTGCCCGCAGCGTCCCGCACAAGGCTCAGCAGCAGTTCCTGCACCGCTGGGGGCAGCTGCAGCAGGTCCCCTGCGTACTGGTCACCACGGATCCAGACCAGGGCCCCAAAGGCCCGGGTCACCTCGGCCTCCCAGATGCCCCGGGGAGTGAGCAGAGGGGCAGGGCCCCAGCGCAGCCGCCCCACCAGCTCCTCCAGCCAGTTCTGGGTCATGATGAAAGACTCGGTCAGCCCGCCCACCATCAGGGAGCCCGGGGGCCCGGGCACCAGGTAGGCCAGGGTGCTCCAGCACAGACAGTCGAGGAAGAGGCCCTGGGCCCCGAGGAAGGCGCAGTGCAGGGCCGCCGGGTAGCGGACCTCCTTCCACAGCTCCGGGCTGCACAGGCCCTTCAAATATTCCTGAAGCCAGTGGAGAGAGCACAAAGGAAGTCAGCCGTTAGGGACCTGCCTCTCCTCACTATGCACGTGCCCTCCCCCTGCCCACCAAGAGCCAGATGACTCCCCATGGCCAGCCCCTCTTCTCCCCAGTCCTGCCTCCTCACACACTCACTTCTTTCCAGGGAGCTCTGACAGATTGGAGGAGGCCCAAGAGGAGGGGGAGCACCCAGGCTTGGAATCAAGGGCCCTGGCTCTAGTTGCAACTTGACCTCAATAGGTTAGGATTATTATGGGAAACAGATCATCTTCTCAGGGCCTCAGTCTACCCATCTGTAAAGTGACCAATTAAACAAGATCCTCCTGAGGTCCATTCCTAGCCTGGCATTCTAGAATTGTGAAACAGCTAGAGAGACGGGGATTGCACATTCGCCAGGAACTTATGGGACCTGGGGCAAGTTACTTACCCTTCCTGTGCCTTCATTTCCTCACCTGTAAAATGGGGTTAATACTTCCCACCTCATGAAGCTACAACAAAGCTTCCGTAAGTTAATACAAAGGAATTGCTTAGCCTAGTGCCTGGCATAGCTTGTTCCCATTTCACAGGCTCAGAAAGGCTATATCACTGACCCAAGGACACACAGCTAGAGTGACTGGGCCAGGACCACAACCCACATCTGTCTGACTCTGAAACCAGAGCTCTTTCCACCTCCTTGGGCTGACTACACATGACCACGGGGAAATCCTGTGGGATTCTGGTTAATCTCCCTCCAGAAGGTCTCTGGCACAACCTGTACCTGTAACCATGGTAACTCCATTGCCCAAAGGGGACAGAGGAGGAGATAAGTTGCTGGGCCAGTGTCCAGGGGAACCCCGCAGATATGCACAATGGCTGAACCAGAAGGAAGGCCTCTGGCTGTCTGGGGAGACCAGATCCTCATGTTTAAAAGGCTCACAGACTCAGTCTTTAACAGTTGCTGGGATGGGAGAGGTTGGGTTCCTCCACTATATGGCTGAGTTCTTCCAACATGACCCCATAAGCTCCAAGGAACCATGAGCCCTCCCTCTTATTCAGCCAGCCTTTGGCAACTGCATTCACCCTCATGTCCCTCCACATCCCCGCATCGATGACAGTCATCACTCTTCCCAATTTCCCTTGATAGTTCCATTATGGAACAAATGCTCCATTTCAGATCTCCAACAGTCATCCTGAAGACCACTCTGGCCCCTCTGCTCTGTGCCCAGACCATCCTTCCCTGCTCAGGCCTAAGCTTACCTCTTCTACCAGGCCCAGGCCACGGACCTCCAACGCTTTCCCCAAAGGGCCTAAAATACACTTAGGCACTTAGGCCCACATCTAACCCCTTTTTAGTCAGTCCAAAATCAGCTCAAAACCTGATGGACATCCCACGCCAACCTGCCTACCGAGAAACCCAGCTGGTACCCACCACCTGGCAAGGGTGACTCTGACCAGGTGGAATAACTCTCACAGACCTGAATAAACTCCCCCACCCCATGCACCCCACATTCTAACTACGTGAAAACAATATGTGGCAACGAAGAGATGTGCTGGGGAAGATTGTGGGTGATTTCTTTCTCTTTGTACCAAAAGCTTAAAATATTTATTGGTCCGTTAACTGGTCGATATTTTTAAGGGAAAAGATCCATTAGAACTGAGATAATTTTCAAAATAATAAATCTGGACAAATGTCTATTGAATACTTACTATGTGTCAGGGTCTGTCAGGCTCTTTACATACATTATCTCATTGATTCTGCTCTCAGCCCTATGAGGAAATTACTATCATCCCCCTTTAGACGAGCAAGAAAGGGCACGTGTCCGAAGGCACACAGATAGTGGGCTGGGACACTCGGCGCTCTGACTCCAGAGTCCGAGGTCTTAACCATGATGCTTGTCTATCCCTTAAAGCAAAAAACAGATAAGGAAACAACAGGCATTTACATCCAGAAAATACCTGGAACAATTTTCCTGTTTAAAGCCCACCCAGAGCTTTTTCTCCAAGAGAAGAAAAAGTCAAGAAGAGGCAGGAACAAAATAAGCATAGAATAATGTGGTCTATTTGTAAAAATATACCGCCCCATGTCTCAAGAGAAGTTTGTCAACTTGTGAGTTAAATTAAAACAATACCACCGAACAGTTTACTGCTGCTCTGTACTTGATCAGGTGCTCTACGATTTAACACCTGACTTAGGATTCTCCTTTCTCATAAGTCAGTTACCATTCGTTGCCTGCTTTCCAGAACCACCCCAAATTAAACTGCACAATACTCAAAGGCTCAAAAATAAAATGGCAGTACCAAGAAAACTCTTGAATTGGGAGTGAAGGAGAACATTTAAAAAAAAAAAAGTGGTCTGAGATAGAGTTGTTCAAGGTGCAGTTAGATCTGGAAGCCCTCAACACAAAGGCTGCGCAAGTACCTCTCCATCCACTGGAGTTTGTTCTGTAGAAAGCAACAGACAAGGTGCTAGGGTCAGAGATTGATCAGCGTGCTGGAGGGTGTGGGTACCGTACAAAACCACGGAGGAAGGGAGGAAGGCCAATAGCGATGTCTACGTGGACGCTGAGTGCAGAGAAACTCATTCTTCCCATTCAGAGATTCGGCAATAGTAACTGACGATGGATGAAGACAGACACACACAAAGGGGTCTCACTGGGAAACCCTCAGAACAGTGGGGGAAACTATAAACTTCCAGAGAGAAAAAAAACTTCATATTCAAAAGACCAGGGACCAGAATAGCTTCAGAGATCTCAAAAGCAAAAAGTCAATGGAGAAATGCCTTCACACTTCTGAAGGAAAATAACTTTCCACTTATAATTTGATATCAGCCCAACTATTAATCAAGTGACCTTCTGATATGCAATGTAGATAGGCTGAGGTGCGATTCCAAGATTTTACTGCCTGTAAATCCTTTCTCAGGAAGCTACTGGAGAGCATTTTCCAGCAAATCGAGAAAGGAAACCAAGAAAGGAGACCCAACATAGAAAAAAGCAAAGACAACCTCCAGGGTGATTATGGAGAGAAATCTCAAACGCTATTCACCTATACATCCATTCAACAAATCATTACTGAGCATCTACTATGTGCCAAGCACTGTTCTAGGACAATAACTGTCAGCAGGCACGGAGGATGACTAGTTCAGATTGGACAGCAGGACTCAAGAAACAAGCATGTTGACCGCAGTTATCACCATGCTCTTTAGCACAGCACCATCTCTTCAATCTGATGATGCTACTGGTGGATGTGCTCCACCAGCTCACAGAAGAGAAAGGCATGGCATCCAGGAAATGAGGCATTTAACAAAGAAGAAAAGGCAAAAGGGTGACAAGAATGACAGTCAACAGGAGTCTCAGGATGACAGCTGTGCAGACCTGACCAGACAGAAGGATGTCCCCAAGAAAAAATTTGGAACTGACAGTCCACTTTGAAGCTACTGAAAGTTATAAGAATTAGCAATAGGTACAAAGGAAAACAAGTAAACTGGAAGGGAGTTAAGGGGTTCTTTACCTCAAGGAAACTGAAAAGTAAGAAAACCTAACCACAGTACACTTCAATGCTTAGGTGTGAATGATATTTGCATGGGCATAATGTTGCAAGTACTAAATATAGATTTAACACAAAATGAAACATAACTATATTGGGAAGAAAAGGCAGATGGCAATAAAAGGTGTTAAATCCTCATCTATAATGATGGGAAGTAAAAAGATATCTAAAATTGATTAATCAAAAGATACAGCATCTATATTTTTTTTAGGGATATGGAGATGGGAAAATACCAGAGCAGATATTTCCTATGAGGAAGAGCACTGAAGGGGGAGCTGGCAGGGACGAGGCAGGGAATCACTGTGTTCTACTGTGAGCTTTTTAAAAATTATTGGACTTTTAAATTATGTATTACTTTGATAGAAGAAGAATTAAGTTTGAAATAAAGGAGAAGGATTAAATGCCCACAACACAATTAAGTAAGCTAGTAAGTGTTTAATCATCAACCATTGGAGTGGGGGCAGGGTCAGGGGGTGGAGAGCACTTGCCAATTTCTGTGATGTAAATACTCCCACTATGGCTGATTTCAGATGACCAAAGGGACTCCACTGGCTGGCAAACTTCCTGAAGTTTCAACAATGGGACAGCAGAAGCTAGCTCCAGCACACCCCTGGCCACTTCTAGCTTACTGCTGGTACTGCTCAGTCAGTCAGGCAGGGACAGATCAACTTCCACCTGACAGCCAAACCCGAAGTCAGCGAACCACACCCTGTCCCACAGCTCCCCGAACCCAGTCTCTGGCTCCCCATCACCTCCCTCCATCGTCTCCAAAAAGGCGAGAAGCAGATGTGTCACCTATCCTCTCTGCTCCCAACCCTTCCTTGCATCATTGCCAAGGAGGACAGAAGGGCTGAGCAGGGCCTGTCCTTGGGTGACTCTGATCATTAGTAAAACCCTCCTTTCCACTGGCTGATTTCGTGCTCAGGGAGGCCAGGCCTCCCCAGTGTTTGTTTTTGCTGCCTAGGAATGTGATTTCCAGCAATGTCTTCATTAAAAAAAAAAAATTCCACTACAAGGAAACTACTTAAAGGCACTCTTGGGTTCTACAGAGATTCTCCTGGAAAACCAGTGCATGTATTGTAGAAATACATGCCAGCTCTTCTCCAGGGAAGCCTGTATCCTTCTTGACCCTTCTTCCCCTCACAAACCAAGCCACCCCCATCCTCCCCTTCCCCATCCTGCAACCTTCCATCTCACTGAGCCATCTCTGCCACTTAGCCTGCGTAGAGAAGGCCATTGTCAAAGTGCATGATTCTGTGTCCCTATAGCTGGGACTTGGGGTCAGCCACAGCACCTCCACACGGAAACCATGAGACACCCTTAGACGTGGGAAATTTTCCTGTATCAGATCACTGGACCTTAGAGAGAGCATTTAATCCAAGCCTCTTACTTTACAAACAAAGAGACAGAGACTCAGAGAGGGAAAAGGACTCATTCAAAGTCACACAGCTGGTTCACAAAAGTAATAACTGACACCTCTACACTATAGCTCTCCATATTTGCAAAATTACATAAGCATGCATTATTTTAAATGACTCTCACAACTCCTCCATGGAGTGGGTATTATTAAATTGTTTTATAGATGAGGAAATAGGCTCAAGAGAAGGTAACTGATTTGACCCAGACCAGCCAGTCAGAAGGCAGCAAACCTCAATCTCAAACTCTCTCCACCATACGCCTCTGTCCCAGCAGTAACTTGGTGACAGCAAATTGAGCCCAGATCTCCTAACTCCTGGAGCAAAACCTTATCCTTACCCACCTTCCCTGCCCTCCTGCTCCAAACCTCCAACCATCTCTTCTGTTCATTCTGTGCAGTAAGGGAGGGAGTTACCCAGACCCTCTTTCATTGTTTCCACCTTAAACAGTGGCTTTCTCCAGGGGAAAATAAAGGGGAATGAGGTATGGGATGGAGGGAATGGAGAAAGTCACTGGTTACATTAGCAGGACCTGGGGTGTGAGGGAGAGTCGGGAGCCCTGAGGCAGTAGTGGGAGCAGGAATAGACAAGCCTGGAGAAGCTGACTGAGGATTTAAGCAGGGGACACCTTAAAAAGCCAGTCCCAAAAAGGGTGAGCAGCTGTATTTCAAATGAACAAGAAGATTAAGAACCCAAAACAACCCAAAGACTCCTCTCATTAACCCACCGTATCCCAGCTGGGGGTGGGGTGGGAGGAAAGTCTTCATCTCAGGGGCTCCTGCACATCTGTTCCCCAGGCAGGCACCCCTCCCCTCCCCCAGCACCTCTGTCAGAACTGGAAAAACTGCTGACAAAGCTGCTCAACCCAGGGGCTGAGGGAGGAACTTTCCAGCCTGACTGCCCACTGGCCAGCATGTTCTGGGCCTCCCCCACCCATGGCCTTGGCCAATTAGGATATTGAGATAGACCCAGCTGGGGAAGGATGTGTGTTGGGGGAGCGGGTGGTCTGGGGCTGAAGGGGGCTGTAGCATTCCTACCAGGAAAAGATAAGATAAGGAAATCTGGGGGAAGAGGGAGACCTTGGCCATGATTGGGGGTCAGAGGGAACCTGAGAGGCCCAAGTGGAGGAGAAGCTTGTGGGAGAAGCCAGGGAAAATGCAAGAGAGGCACACTGTGACCCAGCCTGTCCAGCGTCCAGCTCCACACAGCAGGCCCTTTCATCTGAAAGCCCACAGCTCTCCTCCCAGATTCCCACCCATCCCCAAGGGCTGCTGCTCTCCAGAGCCGCTGCACCCCTACCTCTGAGCTCCTGCAGGAGGTTTCCTAGGGCATCAAGAGGGTGTGGCAGGAAGCCCAGAGCCCTGGGTTCTGGTCCCAGCCCCTGCCACCACCCTCCCACCGGCCACCTACCTGGCCACAGGGAGGCCCCTTACCCTCTCCAGTCCCCAGTACCTCATCTGTAAAATGCCAGCGTTGCTCTAGAAGCATCTCTAAGGGCCCTTCCAGTCCCAGCACTCTGAGAGGCTCCAGCAGCCCAGGATTTAAGGAGACTTAAAAGGAGACAGAAAGATCTGGGCCTTCCAGAGTCTTGGTAGAGAACAAAGAAGTGTGTTGCACAGGCTACAGAAATGCAGGACCTTCAATTGCTCCCCAGATGGAGGAGAAGGCTGTGGAGACGGGGCCCTGGCCAGGGAAGGTTCAGGAAGGGGGGAGGGGGAGACACTGGACGCCAAGCCTCTCTCAGCGCACTTGAGGGACAGAAGTGACACGCAAGAGAGGGGTGGGGCAGGAAAGAAAGAAGGAACCAGAGGGAAGGACCCAAGGCTGCAGATCTGGAAAGGCGGGAGGATGGCCCAGTACCTGCCCGCCATACTGACAAATCCAGGTCGGGGGACCTCTGGGGACCCCTGTCTCCCCGGGGGGACAGAGGAGCGGGAGAGGGGTCTGGCTGGAAGGGATAGGTGGGGAGAAGCTGTTTACCTTGGCTTTGCCCGTGTTCTCCCTGGGCCCCTCGAGCTGCAGCCAGAAGTAGGGGGTGTCCGGGCGGCTCTGGAAGGCGTTCAGCTTGACCCTGAAGATGCGCTGCACTTGCAGCCGCTGCCGCTGCACCCGGGGCTTCGACTTGGTCTGCACCATGAACCATTCCTGCGCCGGAGGGTCGCCCCCGGACAGGAGCATGGCTGCCCTGCCGGCCCCGGGAACGAGGGAGCCGACAGTGTCACTGGGGTCCCCGGGTCCGAGGCGCCTGGGCCACGCCCCCTCCTCCCGGCGGCGCGCCCCCGCCTCCGCCTGGGTCCTCCCGGCGCGCGGACCCACCCGCCGCGGCTCGGGCGCCCGCCTTCCTGAGCTCCGTCCCTTTCGGCGGCGGCTCCCGCGACAATCTCTTCCTGCCAGGGGCTGCAGCCGGGGGTGGGACCGGTCGGGCTCCCGCCGCCCTTCCCTCCGCCCCCAGCCTTCCCCCTCCACCACTCCGCCAGCCCCTCCAGGATGAACTCTGGCGGCGGCTGCTGGGTAGCTTAAAGGGGCGCGGGAGGCGGGGGGAGGCGGCGGGGCAGGGAAGGGGCGGGGGGGAGGCTGCTGGAAACCTCTGCCTTCCACCCAAGGTTTGGGCCCAGAGCCAGAATCCCGGGGTCAAAGTTAATTTCCTTCCACCGTCCCCTTTCCCCAGTGGGAGGAAGAGGAAGGGGGAGGAGGGGCACTCGGGTGGGGGAGAGGGAGCTCGGTTTCGGGGACCGGCCCTTTCTCTCCATTCCTCCTGCCCACCCTGCCGCCTCCCAAGCCTCCCTGGAGAATCGAGACCTGCGATCCTCCTTCCCTCGGAGGAAAGGGTTAAGGGAGAGCGGGGTGGAGAGGCTGGGAGGCTGGGGCCTGAGGAAACTCCGGGCTGGAGACCGAGCAGGAAGGAGTAACAGCACCGCCTCCCCATCCCCAACCCCCAACCCCCACCCCCGAGTCTGGGGAGAGCCCGGGGCTGGCAGGCAGCCCAGACCCTCCTGAAGCCCCCAGAGCTGGAAGGGCGGGGAGAGCGCCCTGGTTTTCAAGAGTTTTCAGACTTGTGTTGTTTATGAAAGCCCTTTTTAGCAAGTTTGAACTAGGCCAGGAGGGGAGGCTTTAGGACGGCAGGGAGGGTCTGGTTAGTGACAACCTCCCAGGGTTCCGTCAACCCTTGACCCACAGCCAGCTGGCGGCTTGGCATCAGTGCACAGGGACCAGCCCAGGATGGGGGGCCTCCTCCAACACCCCGCCCTGGAGGCACCCCCAGCACAAAGAACACCTTCTGCAGCCCTGTGACCTGAACAGAATCTGGCTCTGTGGAGAACAGAGTCTGTATCCTGGGCCTCAGTGACCTTTATTTTCCAAAGCCAATCCCAGAGCCACAGTCTGACAGGCACAAGAGTACTATGGGGACAAAGGGCAGCGGACTTTAAATTAGGCCTGTCTGGAATGTCAGGGCTGGGGGCCGTGGTAGGTTTGTGTGCGGGTGCAGGCAAAGAGCCAGGAGCACCTCACTGCAAGAAAGGGGCCCAGTGGAGGAGGAGTGCGCTCACTTGAATCCTAGTCTGCTCTGGACTCAGCCCCTCCCATGTCACCCCACCTCCACTCCTGCCCCTTCTCCCTAGGCTGGAACCAAAAGGTAAAGATGCTCTGTCACCTCAGGCTCCAAGGCCTTCCTCCCTGCCCTGTCCCCTTGCTGCCCCTCCACAGTGCCTTGAAGCAGAAGACCCTCCGTGTGAGCTTCCATCTCTCTCCACCCTTCCCACCTCTATCTGCTCAGAAGCAGCTCCTACCTTATTGTGCTTCCATTTCTCCTCTGAAGCAGATGAGAGCCTTGTACCCCTGCTCCCCACTCCTTCCTTGAATAAATATGTATTTCTTGTTGCCCTCTTCCAACTGACTATGGACTCCAAACATGGAGAGATCTTAAGGGAAAACTCTCAGGTTTAATCCTGTATTCAAAGAAGCCTTGTGGAGGGTGAGAAGAGGTAAAGCTTAGGAGTCAGGTACTTGATAAAAGAGTAAAATAGGATAATTTATTTAAACTCTTGTGCCTCCATTTCCTAAGCTTATAAAAAAAAACGAGGATAATGATACCTGTAACACAAATTGCAAATCAGACCACATGGGTACCACACCTGGCACAGAACAGACACCCAGTACATTTTCATTTCCCCTTCCTTGATCATCTTGTCTCTTCTTCTCCACCTCAGACCTGGCCAGAGATCTCCTTCCCATCCTTTTACATCTGACTGCCACCAGCCCAGCTCCTAGATCAGGCTGTCCTTACCCATCCTGCTAACATATGCCCCAACTCCTGCCTCTCCCCCTGGATGGAGCAGATTTAGTTAGATAGCCTGGTTCTAGTCCCAGCTTTGCCCATGGTGAGCTGTGTGTCCTTAAACAGGTTGCTAAGTCCCTTGATGTCTGTAAGATTCCTCATCTAAATTCATTCATTGGGCCAAATCCATTCATTTATTCAACAAATTCAACACATATTTATTAAGTGTCTATTATGAGCCAGCCCCTTAGAAAATAGCATTGACTAAGAAAGTTATCTCTTTGCCCTCATGGAAAGGGTAAAGGAAGAAGAAACAGCTCTGATTTCGGGGACTGAGAAATGCTCTGTTGGAAATAAAACAAGGTGTGGTGACAGAGAGTCCTCTGAGGGCCCTCTCTGCCGAGGTGAGATTTCACCTTGAGAGAGAGCAAGAACACGGGCACTGAGATCACAACTCACTAAGCTCTTTACGATTTTTGAGCAAAATCTCTCCCCAGCTCAGATGCATTTAGTGATTCCTTGACTAGAATAGTAGGTTAAAACTTGTTTGCTTGTGTTGGAGGCCTTCCTCACCCAAACCCAAATCAACCTTCTCAACCTTGGTGGAAGGATCCTAGCTCAAGTCTAGGCAGACTTAGATATGCCTAGGCGTGTCTGACGGCAGGATAGCACCCCTACCTGCCTGTTTGCCTGAGGAATGAGAAGCCTCCAAGGAGAATGCTTGTCTTGGTTAAAGGAGAGGCCCTCCCTGTGAGCCTGGCAGCCTGACAGAGTAATGGATTCTCATCCCTCTGAGGCTCTAGCAGGAGAGATGGTTTTGTCACTCAAATTCCTCCCCTTCTAGCCCAGATCAACACCTAGCCCAGTTCCTGGGTATGGCAGGTGCGGAGACCTGGGACCTAGCCAGCCTGCAGAGACCTGGGATCTAGCCAACTTTTGTGTGGGAGTGACCCAGAGTGGAGACAGACTTCTCCCTCACTTTGCCAGAATCCCTGAGCAGACTGCATTCCTGGAGGGCTCCCAACAGCAGAAATGGCTCCCCAAAGGCACGCGGAAAGGTCAGGACTCAAGGTGGTTCCAGGTGAGTAGGTGGAGGCAAGATGCAAGGAAACTGAAGTTAAGGCGGGGGGACTCCCCACGTTGGTCAGAATCTGGTTGGGAAAAACATGGTCTTCACATAGGGGTAGATCTTTTATGGGGATGTGGGCAGGATTAAGGGAAGTCAATAAGAGAATGGTGCAGTACTCTAGGGCTCGCATGAGGGAAGCTGTTAACATCTGTAAACCTGGAAGAGAAAAGGGGGGAAGTAGTTATGGAGCCTACCAAGGGATCAGAGCTGGAGCTGTAGAAGGTCACAAGGCACGAGCTGTGGCCTTAGGGGAAGATGCACCACCACTGACAAGCTGGGCCAGAGTGGAGGGAGCTGCCTTCCAACTTCTGGCCAGTGCCTAGCACTGGCCAATCCCCATTAGAAGCCAAACAGCAGTGAGGTTGAGGGGAGACGGAAAGGACACAGAATGGCCAGCATGCCCCTTCGTCCCTTAACACCCACAGGCTGATGAGGCCCAAGGAAATCAGAATTTCACTAATCTCTCCTGCTCTTCCCCTCGCAAACACCCCTCTCTCATTCAGAGCACAGGACTCACAAAGACTTGAGTTCAGATCCCAGCTCTGTTACCGTGTCAGCTTCCTAGGACTGCCATTACAAGTTCCCACAATTGGGGGGCTTAAAACAACAGAAATGTATTTTCTGGAAAGTTCTGGAAGCTAGAAGTCCCAAATCAAAACATCAAGTTGCTATAAGCAACTGGTTCATAAATAGACAAACTAGACACCTAGAAAAGGAGCAGTTACATGCTGAAATTTAGCATCTCACAAAGATAGCCTCTCAGTCAGTGGAAATATGATATATTTTTCAATAAATAATCTTGAGGCAATGGGATAACCTTCTGAGATAAAATAAAGTACCCACACTTCATCCTGTACGGCAAAACAAATTCCTGAAGAATCAAATATTTAAATATTAAAAATGACATCATGAAACTACTACAACCATGGGAGAAAATTTTTTTATTATTATTGTGTTTGGGAGAGGCAGACCTATCCAAGAATGATACCATAACAGAAGTCATTAAAAATGTGTTTAATACATTCAGTTACATAAGTATAGAATTTTTTCCCATGGGAAAATAAACTACATAAAAAGAGACAACAGACAAATGAAAAACTGGGGGGAAAATTTTGCCAATTATATCACAGACCAAGGGCTAAATTCCTTAATGTTTAAACAGCTCTTATGAATCAATAAAAGACTAACTCAGTAGAAAAAATGGACAAATGATATAAGCAGTCTGCAAAAGAAGAAATGCAAATTGTTCTAAAACATATGAAAAGATGCTCCCCTTCACTCTTAATAAGAAAAATGCAAATTAAAATTACAGCAAGACAGCATTTTTCACCTACAGAGTGGCGAGAATTAGCAACGTTTGCTAACAGAGTGTTAGTCACTCTCATACCCTGCTGGCATGTCCTCACAACCACCAAGGACAGCAATTGGTCATATCCATCAATATTTCAACTGGATATACTCCATGACCCAGCCGTCACACTCTGAGAGTGTATTTTACAAATACATGCTCACATTTGCTTAACACGTATATATGAGCAAGGATATTCTTTGCAGCATTGTTTGTTGGGTCAGATTGGAAATAATTTAAATGTGGATGTTCATACAATGGAATACTATCATTCCAAAAAAGTAGGGGGTAGAATTAGGCTCTGCTATTTGTCCTAATATGGAACTACGTCCAAGACATTTAAAGGCGAACATTGTAAAGCCAAGCACAGGGGGAGGAGTTGCTGGAGAGAACCATGAGCTTCCAGCTGCCCCAGTCCACCAGCCAGCACCCACACCCAGAGGTACGTTTATCATGGCCCTAAGGAAGCTGAGGCTTCTGGGCTCTTCCCTCGCACAGGCCCCTGTCAAGGCCCGGGGAGGGGCCCCAGCCATGTCCTCACACACTCCTGTGTTTTTTGTAAAATCTGTCAAAGATATTTTAACCCCAACTGGTAAGACCACTGTGTCTTTCGGACTTCCTCTGTCACCCTTCGCCCTGTGACAGGTGGCAATGAAGCAGCCAAGGGCATTTTGGGGACCTGGCTAAGGGGAAAGTGGGTTGGAGACAAACTAATTGCAGGTTGATGGGATAGATTTACGTGGCTTGCAGTTACTTCCCCACCCAGTCAAGTTATTGCTTGCTGTTCCTGTGTCAACACGGCTTCCAGAAATATTTCTATCACCCACCATGCCATCTCATCTGGGATGGATGGTCACACCAAGGTACAGGTCATACAAAGTGCACATCAAGAAGTTGGTATTCATTTTAAAACACCGTGATATTTTTCTGGATTTCAGAGTGTTGGTGGTATTTATGTTTTTTAAGATGTGTAATTTAGTTTGATTTTCCTATGTTTTATACCCAAAATTAAAAGCAAAATGCTGAATCCCTTTCCAACCTCTATCTTTAGCGGGGTGTGGGGGGTGGGGAGTCTACTGTCAGGAGTGTCCCCCCTAATGGCTTAGACCTCAGGAGTCCAGGTAGCCTGATTCCACCTGTTTGTACTCCTAAAAAGAATCCTTCATTACTAGGAAACACATGTCCTCTATTTGATAATGACCCTTTGTCTCCCCTACAGAGTCCCCAAAGCCAAGTTTCTTATACCTAAAGCATTTGCTCCCAGTGTCTCCTCAATTATATTACAAATTAACAGACGGTCTGCCATGTTTCACTGTTGGCAAACATTCAGGTAATACAGCCTTTCCGCTGGCACTGGCTTTTCTGTAGGACAGATTCCTAGACACAGAATTGCTGCACTGAAGTCTGTGCATGCTTGGTGGTTCTCCAGCATTATGGTGCACTCATACCATGGAAGTTTGTGTGGCCAGTACAAATAATGAGGTAGATGATTGACCGATTCCTTAGAGTGGGGGAGCAGGGCACAGGCTGCAAAACAAGACACATAGCATGGTTTTAAAATGAAGGTGGAAGGAGTGGGTAGGGAGTGAGAGAGGAAACTTCCAAATTATATTTGTTTAATTTTTAAAGATTTTTTTAAATAAGCAGGTACTGCCTTTATAATTTTTTAAATATTAACAGGGGGAAGATATACCTGCTGTTGTACAAACATATCAAAACCTAAGAAGGAGATTTGACTCTGTTATAAAGAATATTCTAACTGACTCCTCTTTCCCCAACCATTTCTGGGACACAGACCATCCCTAGGACTTTAGGATTACTGTTTATCTTGGCTGGAGCTGACAGAGTCTCAGTCCCCGACATCATACCAGATACAGTGATTTCTGCCTGCCTCAGTCCTGGCGTGTTTCCAGTCTTTCCTAGAACAAGCCTGGGGTGGGGGTGGGGGGTGCTCATGAGGATCTGCTCCCTGGCTTCCCAGGGACAGTAGAGGACCCTAGTGGCTCCCACGGTTTTCCCATATTTATGGCCACAAGAGGCTGGTGCACTTTGGGTAATTGTTGCAAAACACTAACAGCAACAATGTTTCAGGGCTCTCTGGGTGTTGGGCTGCAGCTTTGAGGCTGGGTGGAAGGACTTCCAGGGTCAGCAGCTCTGGAGAGGCTGGAGGCCTGGTGGGGGAAACGTGGGCACCCTGCACGCTGGGGGAAATGCCTAGAAGCCACTAAGGGGAGAGTAGAGGGCAACGCTGGTCAAGTGGGGCTCCAGAAATCAGAGGCCATCACAAGTCAAGCAATGCTGGGTAGGCAATGGGGAGCACTGAGGCCAGGTTGCTAAAAAGGCTCTGACAAATTAAAGCCAATCCAAAACTCTGCCCACCTCCCTCACCTCTCCCATCCAATCAGTCATCAGGACTTGTAGATTGATTTATTTCTCTTTTCTTCAGCCGGTAAGAATTGAGTGCTCACTGTGTGCCAAATTCTGTTCTACTGTTTTAAGTGCTGGAGGTACATCAGTGATCATGGTCCCTGCGCTCATGGAGCCCATCCTAGGGCTGAACAAATTAATGGCATCATGATTTCATTATCACTGTATTAAGTGTTACGAAAGGAAAGGTGTGCTATTAAGTCTGGCAGTTTTTTTTTAATTAACTTTATTTGCCTGTGTTTTCTAAACTTACCTCAGAAACTACCCTCCCTCTTATTTTGTACTTATAGGTTTATTTTAAGAGTAGTTTTAGATTCTTAGCAAAGTTAAGAGGAAAGTATGGAGTTCCCGTGTCTCCTCCCTCTACATATGCACCGCCTCCCGCTGTCAACATCCCGCATCAGTGTGGTACCTTTGTAACAATAGATGAACCAACATTGACATATTATTGCCAACCAAACCCCATAGTTTACACTAGGCCCTTAAAAACAACAACAATGACAACAATGTAGTGTCACTGAGACTCACAGCTGCAGGGAAGCTATGTGAGATTTCTAAGAGGGAAGTGGCAGGCTCAGATTAGTGTTCTACACAAACAATTCATTCACTGCTTCTCCTTGTCTGACCCATGAATGTGTTATCTTCTGAGATTTATTTGGTTCAGATGCCACAGACATCACTTGCCCAGGCTGCTGAAATGAACTTTAAACCAGTCTACTGGCCACCAGACCAGCCCTCGACCCCTACCCCTGTTTTGACTCGGGATCCAGATCCCCAGATAGCTGAGAACACCACTTTCTCTGCAGCATGAGTTTGCACAGACATTTTCAGTAGCTCTCTACCAATGGTTTTCCAGTACTATTATCCATGGAACCCACTTGGTGATGGTAGTGGAGTATAGTGATTAAAAGCATAGACCCTGATACCTGTAGCCTAGAGACTATCTTGGGTCTAAGAATCCCAACTTCCTCATCTTTAAAGAAAGGATGATAATACTAACTAGTCAAAGAGATGAGAGGTTGGGGAGGGGGCATTAAATGAGATAAAGCACATCAAGTCCTTACTAGAGTGCAAAATAAACATTCCAGAATCATTAACTCTTATGTTGCCTTTGCTGTTGTTACTACTCATAGGAAACCATAAAGGAAGTCTAAAATATGAGGTATAAAAATCAGTGGATATGATTTGAACACCATGGTTCTACCAGCTTACAGAACTACGTGTAACCTCTCAGTCCAGTCTGATGCCCTCCTTCCCACCAAATCCACTGTTCACCTTTGCAACATTCATACCATACTGATCATTTACTTTGCACAATTATGTCACGGACTCTCTGAACTTTTGTCCATGCTATTCTTTCACTTCCTCTCTGCCCATCTAAACCATCTCTGCAGTGTGAGGTCTCAATCCAATACTACTCCCCACTTCCTTGTGAAGCCTCTCTTGGCCATTACAACCTCTTCTTTGACCAAGTAGCACTCACTATCCTTACCAGCTGACCCAGCCCTTCCCTTTTTGTTCTTCCTCCTCCAACCCTGGGGAATTCACATGCCAGATACACTCTCTGAGTTTGACCACAGTTGTGCAAAATTCCTAGTTACAATGCTACTGATTTCTCACCCAATAAGGTATATTAGAATGCAAGCAAGTATGAGTGGCAGTTATTACAGACACAAATGTAAAGATGCTCTGTTTCACCAAGAAGAACCATTCACTAGTGTAGTAGATTGAATAGTGTCCCCTCCCCCCCAAAAGTCGTGTCCACCTAGAACCTCAGAATGTACCATTATTTGGAAATAGTCTTTGTAAATGTAATCTATAAAGATGAGGTCATACTAGAGTGTGCTCTGAATCCAATGACTGGTGACCTTATAAGAAGAGGAGAAGACACACAGAGATGCAAAGGAGACACACAGAGGAGAAGAAGGCCATCTGAAGAAGGAGATAGAGAGAGATTGGGCTCATGTGGGTGAGGAACCAGCCAAAGATCACTGGGAGCCACCAGCAGCCGAGAGAATCTTCTCTAGAGCCTTCAGAGGAGCATGGCCCTGCCGACACCCGATACTGGACCCCTACTGGCCTCTAGAACTATGAGAGAATACATTTCTGTTGTTTTAATCCGCCAGTTTGTGATAATTTCTTAAGGTAGCCATGGGAAATGAATTCCACTTTTAACTTTAGCTTCAACATTTAAACTATTTTAGGTAAAAAAATAATTTGTGTGCCACTTTATAATGCCTCAGGTCAGCCCACCGCAGCAAGTGGTCGAATGATCTGTAGGATGCATTTGACCTCATCGCACACCATCTTCCAGGATTATGGCCTAGAATTCTAGAAGACAGCAGTCACAAACAGTGGTCAGGCAGGAGACCTACTGGGTGAGCAGAGCCTGGGATAAGACAGTGATGGAGGCACTGAGGAGCTGAAGATAGACTGTCTCGTCTAAATGCACCAGTAGGTATTCACTCTAACAGCTTCCTGTCAAAACTCCCCATTAGTCAAGAAAAAATAGTAAACCTGGTCTTCACATGAAATAGAATTTTGTCTTCATGTTGGCAACTGGTAGACCACAAAACACGGCCACAAATTCCTCTCACCCCTATAAGCACCCCCTTTGCAATGGGACCTTGCTGCTCCTCCCATCAGAGATGGACTCTATTCTTCCACCTCCACCTTGATTCTGGCCCAGCCTGGTGTCTTGTGACCAATAGGATGCAGTAAGCATGACCTTTGCAACATGAGCCAAGACCTCAAGAGCCGTTGAGACTGATTTTCACCTCCTTGGATTGTTCTGTCAGCACGTAAAAGAGCTCAGGATCGCCTGAAGGACCACGGGAGCCCACGTGTGGTCAGCGAGAAGCAAAGTCACCCCGGCGACTCTGTGCAGCCCAGCTGGGGCCTCAGATGTGAAAGTGAGGCCATCTAGGATCAGCTAACCAGCTAAACCACCTACTGAATGCCGCCGCCTAAGTGCGCCCAGGTGAGATCAGCAGAAGAACCACCAGGGTAAACCACAGAATTGCAAGGAAAAGTAAAGCATCCTTGTTTTAGGCCACTAAGCTGGGTGGTTTGTTACACAAGAATAGATAACAGGCAGAAATTATTAAAGCACTGTGCCAACCAAACACTTACCCACCAGTTAGCAATCTCTTAACTATGAACCCCTGGGGGACAGGAATCATATCTTGTTGATCTTAGGATCCTCAGTGTCCACCATTGCGTGATACTTACTATTTAGTCATTGCCTTATTAACAGTAAGTATGGCTACATGACAAAATCCTGCACAGCTGCAGCATCCCTGAGGCCAGGTCTTTGCTGTATGTGCCTTTTTAATCCCAGCAGGGACTGATGGACACTTTTCCTTGCAGTTCTATGGTGCATATAAAAAGAATGACTGTTAAATAATGGACTAGTAGTGCAAACTGCATAATAGAACGGAATTTGGTGTGGCTAATGAACAAGGAAGCCAGAGCAAATCTTGGTGTCAGTGTTCCATTTGGGAGAAAAGAGGTTCCCCTGATCAACTATAACGTCAGAGAAACATTGGGGAGTCTTGATGGAAGCAGGAAATGGAGTGTAGCCAGATCCACCCCAAACTGAAAGACTCTAAAATGAGACAAGACTGCGGTCTGTAGCCAGTGAGGTGCTAAGTTAGGAAGTGCTAAAGTTTTTAGGATGGAGAAAATAATACAGAAACAGCCCCAAATGGAATTGAAACTTAGTCTCCTTTGCCTTGGAAAAACCTTTCATGCTCTGTATCTTCAGTCACATCGGGGTAATAAAGTGTTTCAGCATCTGGTTGAATCTAAATATGATGGCTTTGTCTGCACAACCCGGGGGTGGGGGCTGGCCAGGTACCAGGGCATGTACTGCTTTCTTCCTCTGCCCATTGCCACCATGGGAGACAAGGGACAAAGAAGACCTCTCTGAGGCTGAGCAACATCCTTAAAGGACCTAAGAGTGGAGGGGAAAGGGGCTCCTTGGGGACTCACAACTAGTTCTGCCCCTTGTCTCTACAGACACCCAGCTCGTATACCACTTTCCCTCTACCCACCCCCCACCAGGGGTGGGGAACTAGGAGGTTGGGGGCGGGGCTTGGACATCCGGGCATTGTATCTAGCAACCCTGAGTAGGAAGGTCACCTTCTGCAGGCTCCTCTGTACACTGCCATTTGTGACACAGACCCCTGGCGTAGTAGAATTGGACCAGCCCAGCTCCTGCATTTTACTACCTAAGAAGTGAGCAATATCCAAACAGAAGCATGAATCCCAGTGCCTTTAATTAAAAGTCTGAAGTTCAATCTCTGGGCCATCTGGCTGTTTCATTTGAAGGCAACCCTGCATGTTTACTTTTCATCTGATTTCACGCGCATGGTAAGGAATTGACTGCAATATCTCAGAAAATATTGCTGGACCTGGAGTTGGGAGATAGCCTTTGAATCCTAGCTCTGTCCCTGGGGGCTGTGTGACTCTTGATATTATTTAAGCCCTCTGTGCCTCGGTTTTCTCACCTATGAAATGGGAAATAGTAATAGGAAAAACTTCCCAGGATTAAATCAGATGTGCTTGTAAAGGGCTTGATGAGATGCTTGGAGCAGGGTGAGCATGCCCCAAGTGTTATCTAATTCTGTTGCTGCTGTTCTTAATAAGTGTGTCTGAGCCTTGGCTTGGGATTGCCGCAAAATTTGGAGTTAAAACAAGCAAAGCACATCTCTAGCACGCATTACAGAAGTAGCAGCTTTTATAATTCACTGCATAAGGAGACACAAAGAGTTATAATCATTGACTCTATTCTTTAGGACCTTACCATCTAGTAGAGGAGACAAGGGAAACTCCCTTAAACTACAATTAACAGGCAGATCTATGATTACTAAGAGCCTCATGACTGATAATCCTGAGAAGGGGGGACTGGTCTTCGAGGGGTGGTCTGAGAGATTACAGAGGAGGATATGGGATATGAAGTTTGCAGAAACAGGAACAGGGTCTTGCTTTTTCCGACCCTCCTCCTCCCACCTGTCCACCCCAACCTCCATCTTGTTACTGCTGCCCCCTGGTGTCTGCCACCTTCTTAGCACTCCTGGATGATGCTAACCAGGTGCTGTTCATCCCTGGAGCACTCTGGAGGGAGGGGCCATAACCTATCACAGGGCACAGCCAAGCAGGACTTAAAGCTCAGCCAGGTCCCACTGGGAAGGAAGGGGTTGTCTCTTCTTCAGATTCCCCAGCCTAGACAAGGACACACACAGCAACTGCCTGGATGGAGGGAAGGGAAGATATCAGGAATTTATTGTCCAGTGGAAAATGCATCCAAAGTGCCTGTGACACATCCAAATGGATGCAGGGCCTGAGGTCCTCAGATAAGGGGGCTATGTCTCCAAAAGTTATAAGATCACCAGCTTTAGATTGGATTGCGCCCCTCCCTACTAGAGCTGCAGCTTCACTCCCTTGAGGACATCAATAAATAAATATGCTTGTGTTTTTCCTCATAACAAAAATAAACATCTCAACCCCTTTCAATATTTTGTGGTTATATACCTTCTAGAATGCCTGCCAACTTGGGTTTGTTTGGTGCTTTCTTATGAATAGACTGAGGTTATGGGTTTGAGGGAAGAATATCACAGAGGTGATGTGTGGTTCTTAATGCATCATATCAGAGAACATCTGATATCAAATGACTTATTGCTGGTGATGTTAACCTTGATCACTTGTTTAAGGTGGTGTTTGCCTGGTTTCTCTACTATAAAGTTGCTATTTTCCCAGTTCCATACTCTGTTAGAAGCAAGGAACTAAGTCCAGACCACATACAAGGAAAGAGGAATTGAGCTCCATCTCCTAGAACAAGTGATATCAAATAATTTGGGGTAGTATGTTAAAGCCCTCACAGTAATTAGTAATTTTGGAGCAGATATTTTGATTGCAAATATCCTGTTCTTCCTTAAAGCTTTACCTACTGATTTTAGCATTCATCAATGGATCTTGCCTGTAGGAATTATTACCGTGATGGTCTAATGATGATTTTTCTATTTCCCTCATTCCTTCTACATTTATTAACAGGAATTCTGTAAAAGAGATTTGTCTCTTCTCTTCCATTAGTTATTTATTTGATCATTTATTTATCAGTATGGATTTATACAGGGCTATTTTATTCTTTGAGTTATAATCTAATGTCATTATTTATTACATTGTTCAAATTTTTTGGCTTTGGCAATCATAACATCTTTCAGGCTGTCTCTTGTATCTTTGTTACATGCCCTTGCCTTTTTGCACTTAATTTCTGGTAATGCAAGTTCCTCCAGGATTACCTTGTATTTTCCCTGCCCCAGCCCTAGAATCAGTCGTTTTCCACGGAACCCTGGGTTCTTTTGTTGGAGAATGGTATTTAGAAGCCAACATCTGGGTGCTACGTGTCCTCATTGCTAATGGGGTGCCACTCCTTTTGGGTTCTCTTTGCAGACAAAGCTAACAAAAATATGTATGTATGTTAACCCATATATATATATATATATATATATATATATATACACACACACACACACTATACCTATATTTATCTCTGAATCTATTTGTGTGTGTATCTAGATATTTATGGATTATAGATCTATATGTAGGGATATTTACATAACTCTATTACATAAATTCTGTAGTATTATATAGATATGTAGACATAGACAAAGACATATACAGAATGAGTATGAGTTCATAATGATATCTCCAATTTGAATCCAGCAACACAGGGTTTATTCTAACCTTCCACCCTTTGCCCCCACAGCATGCCAACCACCCTCCTTTCTCTGACAGTGAGACATCTACCTCCCATTAGCTACAATGTATTTACTTATTTGTTCAACACTAGTTCACAGTTAAGTAGTTCCAGAATTTTTAACCTGTAACAAATTTGCCAGCTATACTCTTCACATATGGTTCCTTTCGTATTTAGCCTTACAGTATCCAGTCAAAACATTGTTTTCCAAAATTACTAAGTTTAGATCCTTTCCCCACATCACCACCACATTTTCCATGTATATTTCTAATTCACTTAGATTCATATGTTACACTATGCATTCTATCTTAGGATTGAATGACTTTAACATTTTTTTATATAGTCAAGTTCTGTCTTTGTAGAGTTCTATGGATTTTGACAATGGCATAGAGTCATGTATTCACCATTGTGATATCACACAGAAGAGTTCCATCACCCCGAAAATCCTCATGTGCTATCCCTCTGCAATCAGCTACTCCTTGTCTCTAAGCATTCCCTCTGCAACCACTGATCTGTTTTCTGTCGCTATCATTTTGCCTTTCCCAGAATATCGTAGAAATAGGATCACACAAAATATAGGCATTTTTGAGCCTGGCATTTGAGTTCTTTCACTTAACAAAGTGCATTTAATATTTGTCTATATTGTTGGAAGGTATAGCTCAATGGTAGTGTGCATGCTTAGCATGCATGGGGTCCTGGGTCCAATCCCCAGTACCTCCATTAAAAACAAACAAGCCTAATTACCTCTCCCCTGAAATTAAAAATATATATATGTGTCTATATTGTTGCATGAGTCAATAGTTCATTAATTTTTATTGCTGAGTAGTATTCCACTGTATAGATGCACTACAGTTTACTCACCTACTGAAGAACATCTTTTTTTTCCATTTGGGGTTGATTATGAATAAAACTGCTACAAACATTTGGCAACAGGTTTTTCTTGTGGACATAATTTTTTATTCACCAGGGTCAATATGTAGGGGAGAGATTTCTAGTGGTGTCACATGGCAAGCCTATGCTTAGTGTTATAAAGAATGGCCAAACCGTTAATATGTCTCTTCAGTTGCTAATAGTCTGTAAGTTCCTTCTCCATCTCCTTTTTTATTTTTCCTTTTCTTTTCCTGAGATGTTTTGTGGAAGCAACCAGACGCTGAGGCCACAAAAACCAGCTCCCCCCAAAGCCCCAAACCCCTGCACACTTCCCACATCTGGAGTTTCCAGGAGGTGCATGAGATGCCATTCCTCTGCAGCCTTCTTCAGGACGCTCACAAAGTCTGGCAGCAGTCTCCACCGCATCACAGAACTGCTCCAGGCAGAGGCCACACCCATCTGGAAGGCTACCCAATATGCTCTCCCCAGGTGTATTAGCAGCTCAGAGATCCAGCCAGAGGAGAAGACTCTGGGGCAAGAGGGAGGGTATAGCTCAGTGGTAGAGTGTGTGCTTATCATGCTTGAGGTCCTGGGTTCAATCCCCAGTACCTCTACTAAAAAACAAATAAATAAACCTAATTACCACCACCACCCCCACCACCCACCCCCACCAAAAAACAGACAAAAGAAAAAGAAAGACATTAGTTGAAAGTTCTGGGGCAGCTGCTCCTGCATGGAGCTCCAGGCTGCCCCTAGACCATCTCAGCGTGTCCATGGAGCAAGATAGAGCCAGGCAAGGGGAAAGGTGAGCTGCAATGTCAGGAATGTATGTGCCCTTCCCCTCCCCTAAGTACACTTTTCCAGGTGACCTTCCACCCAGAGCAGCCCAGACAAGACCTGTGAGAAGAGGGCAGGGAGCTGTTTTAGAGTCTGGAGAGGGAAGGAGTGACACTGAATTGAAGATGACTCTAGCTCTCAAACTTTCCTGTGCCGAAGAATCACCCAGGGTGCCTTGTAAAATGCAGAGACCTAGGCCTGCCCCCAGAGAATATAACTGAATGGCTCATGGGTTGCCTAGGAATCTGTATTAAAAACAAAAAATTTTAAATAAATAAACCCCCAAACCCTCCCTAATGACTCAAATGCAAATAATCTCAGACCACACTTTGAGAAATGTTGGCCAAGAAAGTCTTTTCTGGCAAATACTGAAGGGCCAGCCTTCTTCCCCTCCCTCTCCCAACTCCAGCCTCCGGGAGCTAGATGTCTGTAGGGACCTGGGAAGAGACAGCGACCCTGGGAGGCTGACACACACCAGGATTCCAATGGGAAGAGGGGTTAGGCCTGCAAAGCGTGGGCCCAGAGAGCAGAACAAGGCCCCGGGAGAGCCGTCGCAGGGGAGCAGATGCAGGCTCTACCCGAGTAAAGTTCTGGGGCAGATCTATTGTACCCTCCCAGAGTAACGCCCACCGTCCGGTGGGAAAGCTCCCATTGCCCTTGGATAAGTACGTTTCCTGCCATCCAGCAGGGGCCCCTCAGAACCCAGCCCCTGCTTCCCTCTCTGGTCCCCACTCACAGCCCCCCACTTCCAGAACTTAACCGGTTCAGCAAGCATGCCAAGCCATGTTTGTTTGCCTCTCTTCTCCAGGACAGGGCCTGCCCAGTGGCTCTTCCTGGCCTGCCCTTCCCTTACCCTTGGCCCAATCAATTTCCAGTCCTGCTTCAGGTCCCAGTCTGGAAGTCACCCCCTGAAGTTCTCTTTGACCCCCACAGCTGGATGGAGTGCCCCTGCTCTCTGCTCCTTCTGGACCCCCCATCAAAATTGTTCACTCCCCCTGCCCAAGACCTGACATACTCTCTGTACAAGAAATAGTTACTAAGTTGAATTGTTGAGTTATAATAAGCTGTTTTCTTACTGTCGTCCCTGAGGCTACAAGGTCCTCCAGGACTCGCTGGCTGGTATTCAGCAGCTGCACAATAAATGCCTGGCAATGACCAAATGGAAGTGCCCTGGCAGAATGGGAAACGGTCTGCCTTAGGAGGCAGCGACTCCCCATCGCTACAGCCTTCACAGAGGCTGACAGGCCCCTTGTCAGAGATCTCGGAGTGGGAGCTGAGGAGTGCTGGCTCGGCCACGGCCACACGCGCCAGGTCCCTCCTGCTGTGGAGAGCACAGGGTGATGACACTGGCCCTGCTGCAGTGTACCTTTAAAAAGCAGCCAAGGCCCAGCAAGCCAATCACTTGATGGTTCGCAGCAGTTTGTGTTCAGGGAGATAAAGGAAATTCATCGCAAAGCAGCAATGACCAGACCAGGGATCATCCTGGTTCTCCTGTCTTCCATTCCAGAGCCAGCTTCTGTTACACCCAACCCTGAACACAGGGGTACTTGCCAGTTCTGTCAGACACACTGGACATAGAGAAGCCCCACCAGCCTGGAGGTGAGGCAAGCTTCCCAAGTACTAATGCCCTGAGTATCTTGGGGGTACGGCCCAAGGCAGCTGGACCGGCGGTACTCAGGGCCTCCTGTGTGCAAGGCTCTCCAGGAGCAGGACAGACAAGGTCTGACTCTCCCCAACCCGCCAGGGACTTGGTCCCCTCAGCTGTTAAGATGGGGCACAAATCAGGTTTCCAGGCGGGGCCTGTCAGTGGTGACATATGGGAATGCAAGATGGGATGGACCTCAGGCAGTGCCCTGAACCCCAGGGCAGGTGGCAGTCAGAGCTTCTGGGAATCTGCCTGGCCTTCTGTAGTCTACCTCTGAAGCACAGATCTTTCCAGAATGTCTTCACAGTCCCCGCAAATGGGAGAATCCAGAGTGTGGATAGACACATGCCAGCCCTCCCTCAACCCCTACCCTGCTCCAGGGAGCTAAGCCTCAGGGGCCTGAGCCTCGGGGGTTAGGGTGCCTGAGGGGGAGCTGGGGACCAGAGCCCAGGAGTGAAGCATTCAACCTGCTGCTGGTAGCTGTGTGCTGTTGAGCAGCCCCCTTTCCGCTTCTGAGCCTTAGAGGCCTCCTTTGTAAATGAGGGAGAGGGACTAGACTGATGTTTCCTGAACTTGGCTATGAATCAGAATCATCTGGATGGTGGCAAAAGAGAGGAACTTGAAAGTACACAGATTTCCCCAAAGCTCCTAAAGAAACCTGAATCCCCAGGGAGGAGAGACCTATAGCCCTGGCCCCCAAACTTGCCCAGTTAGGGAACCTCTGGGGCCCTTCAGACACTCGCCGGTCCCCTGCACTGAGACTCACGGGGACGCAGTGTTTCCAGCCACATCCCATCTCTTCCCAGGTGCTAAGCCTCCTGCGGCCAGGGCTAGAGTAAGCTGCCCATCTCTCTCTCTCTCTCCAAAGAGTTCCGGAGCCTGAAGCACTAGTCAGTGAGTGGTTTATTATCCACCAGCCTGTCTCCAGCCTCCCAGTACCGTGGCCTGTACAGTCTAGACACGACCTGCACTCCAGTCCTCCAGTCTTCACACCCAGCCCCCACCCAGGGTCCACCCCCAGCCCAGTCCTCCACACTCTCCCTCCCCCAGCCCTCCAAGGCAGCACCAGGCCTGGGGGCCACACCTCAGCTGGAGTAAGGGAGGGCAGGGGAGAGGAGGCGAGAGCTTCCGGGTAAAGGAGAACCAGACTGGCCCGCAAGCTTCTGGAGCCACCACCCCAGGATGCCGGGAAAGTGGGCAGGGAGAGGGGAGAGGGGCTGGGGTGCCAGGCGACGGTTCAGGCAGGAGGCTCTTCTCCAGGAGGCGCAGGGAAGCCACTCAGGTCTCGGCCAATGATCTCACTCACTGTAAAGGAGGGGCAGTTGAGAGACTGGGCTGGGGGCAGGCCGCCTCCTTTTCCAGAGACCCCCAATCCACTCCAGACAGGCCTCTGTCTAGGATGCCACCAGGCTCCTCCTGCACTGGCCTCCCTTCCACTGGGCCTCAGTTTCCCCAAAGTCCTGACACCTGCTCTCAATCAAATCTTGCTCAACTCCATCCCTGGGGGCTCCCAGGCCCCATGCCAGCCCCTTCCTGCTCACTCTCAGCCTGCAACATCAGGGCAGCAGGACCAGAGGTGGGTGGAGCCAGTGCGAGGAAGGAGAGGGGAAACAGGGAGGCTCCTCCTGAGCAACCCAGACCACAGTCACCACATTAGGGGGACACTGGGAAAACACGCTTGCCTGGGACCTCAGCAAGCCATGGCCCCTCTCTGAAACTCAGGGCCTGAATCTGCAAATTGAGGGAGTCAGGTTGAACGATCATGAAGGTCCTTCTAGCCCTGAGACTTCTGTGATCTGGGGCAGAGGGTAGAGGCAGGAGAAGGGCCGGGCAGCTATTCCACGGACCCTTCAGAATTCAGTTAACTGGATTCAGGTGGCCACACGCACCAAGCACTTTCCCCCAGAGGCCCTCCAACTGGCCCGAGGACCACGGATGCCCAGTCTCTGGGAAGTCAAGCTCCAGCCCTCAGCAAACACGCAGCGCAACCTCTTGCACACACACACTCGCAGCCCCCGGTCCCACACCCACCTTCCTCCAGCGTGATACCCTGGATAGGGACACTGTCTCGGAAGCCGCTGCCGTAGCCACCCCTGGATTTCTCCTGCTCCGGAGCCCCCTCCCCAGGGCCATAGCTTGGCCCTACCTCATTGTATCCCTCAGCAGGTGGGGGATGAACAGCACTCTGGGGAGGGAAGGGGCCTTCAAGTGGTGGGGATGAAGGCAGTGGAGGCCGGAAGGGGGCTGGGGGAGGGAAGGGCAGCCCCAGGGGGAAAGGGGAGCCCCGTCCTCCATAGGGGCCACTAGGGAAGGGCCGGGGAAGGAAGGAGACTGGAGGTGGGCGGGCACAACCTGTGGTACCCCCAGTCTCAGGGAACATCCGCAGGCCGGGTCTGTAGGATGGTGGGGGCCCCGTCTGGGGGTACAGAGGGGGCGTCCCATAGCTGAAGCCTTCTGACAGGTAAGGAGTTTCGTAAGCAGGGTCTTCATGGGAATAGGAGGGGTAGGGGGGCCTGGGTGGTGAGAAGTCCATGTCAGAGCCAAAGGGGGGGCCCGATGCTGAAGGGAAGCCCCGGAGAGATGCATCCGGTAGAGGCTCCTCCTTGAAGATCACTGGGTGGATGGGAAGTGGGAGGACATGCTGGTGAGAGGGCTGGCAGTCTCCCCACTGCACATCCTCCCACCATCTTTCCATCTTCTGGGTTTCATCCAGCCCTTGGCCCCTCATGATGGGGGAAGGGAGGGCACTGCATCCCTCAGCCCTGCCTCAGCCCCCATATCCCGACACCCCCACCATGGCTGTCCCAGAGCGCACCAGGCAGGAATTTAAAACTCTGGGTAGGACTGCGCTTCCTCCGCCCATTGGAGACATAAAAGTAGACCTGGACTGGCCGGGACACCCTCTTGTTGCTGTACTCGGGGATGGTCAGGGTCAGCGTTACCTGGGGAAGAGGAGAGGGAGAGGCAGGGAGCCCTCAGGTATCGAGGCTCAGCCCAGCCCTTCTCAGTGCCCAAACTCCACCTCTTGGACTTTTCCATTCACAAAGGAGCAAAGTTCATCCCCTAGAGATGTCCCTGTTTCCAGAGTGGCCAGGTTGCTCCTCCAGAAAAGAACAGGTAGCTTCTGGAGAGCTGGTTGAGCATTTCCTGACTTCTCCCATCCCCTCACCCAGGGTGGGGAGGCTGGTACCTCATTGCTCTGCAGTCTGTTCACTGTGGCCTCCTCCTCCCACTGCAGCTTTCCATCTGTGCCGGAAGAACAGGGAGCTCCACGTCAGCTCCATGGCCCCTGCCCCCTGCCCCCTGCCCAGGCCTCTGCCCCTTCCCCTCCTGCTGGAGCCAAGGCCAGACTCAGAAGGTCCCTACAAGACCTGGCTCACAGAGGAGCCCACTGCATGTTTACGCGATCGAATGGAACAGGCAGGGTTTAAAATTGTCTTTAAGATCTAGAGCTGCAAACTGATGCCAAGAGAAATGGCAGGGTCATTCCAGGGACCAGAAGCAACTCTTGACCCTCCCACCCAAGTCCAATCTCCCCTCCCATGATAGAGCTAGAAGGAAATTCCAAGGTAAGAAAGTGTCCCAGCTTGAAGGGAGGCAATGAGACCCCAAGTTCCATGACCCCTGACTCTGCTCTGATGTGGCCCCAGGGTGCTAAATTTGAATGTAGGGGCTGAGGCTCCTGGTGTGCAGGATTGGGGGGGCAGATGCCTCAGGTTGGTGGGTGTGCCTGGTACCCCTCAGTCTTCCTTGCAGCTCCATCCTGAGGCACCTTACAGGCTCTAATAATCATAGCTGTGCCCCCAGTCCTGTAACTTAGGAGGGGCTCAGAGTGGGGCTGTGAGGATGTAAAATCACCTCTTCCCTTCTCCTTATCTTCCCTATCCACACAGGGGTAAATCAGCTCAAAGCTGTCTCCTCTTTAATAAAAAGAATGTGGATTTCTTACATGTATTCTCCATCCTGAGCATTTCAGATGGCTCTTATACACACAGGAAGCATACACTATGATAGGAAGGGCAGTCTATCTGTCCTGTTTTACAGATAAGGAGACCAAGCCCCTTGTAAGCTCCTCCTGCCTGCCCTCCCCCAGCCCTGCATACTCACCAGGGCCCCTCTCGATGAACACCACCTTGGAGTCTGGCAGGAAGTTGGAGCCAGTCAGCACTAGTTCCTCCCCTCCTCTCACGGAGCAGGCGCTGGGGCTATAGGCCTCCACTTGGGGCAGCTCCTGGGCCGAGCGCTGGGCTGCAGAGCAGGGCAGGAAAGGCCTGGCTGGGCTGGCTAGGCAAGAGGACAGCCTCCTGCACCACCATCCTCCCGGGAATAGCTGTCACAGGGCCCTGGGGGAGCCCTCCTCAGTGACAGACACACAAGAAAAACAACCATCTCCCTGGGCTCACACAGACTGTTAGGAACCACTCCTGGGCAGAGAGAGAGAGATGAACAGGGCAGGCCAGGGAGCTATGCAAGCAAGTGCAACGGGCCACCCAGGGCCAGATGGAGGACCAGGTCCCTCTGGTCCAGCCCAGAGACAGAATCTGCAGCAGGGGCAGTAGAACACTTCCCACATCCCATTCATGATAGAAATAAGGGCTGGGTCCTTTACAAAGCTACCCGGGACCAGCGGGGCACAGCACACCAGGCAGAGGGGATGGGGAGACAGACCAGAGACAGAGAGATGGCACAGGGCCTCTTTGCTCACAGCACTCAATGGGAACCGATGCTGTCTGCACCGAGACGACCTTTCCGCTGCCCTGGGGCACGTGTACCCGGAATACCAGCCGCACACGTGTGTTCTTGCGCCCAATGTCCGTCTCACCCTTCCTCAGCTCAATGTCTGAATTCCGAAGCTTCAGGATCCCAGCACAGTCAATGCTGAAGGCAAAGAATGGAAGGCAAGCCCTCCTAGCTGACACCAGAACGGTGATGTCCCCCAGGAGGTAAGCCCCCACCCTCCATCCAAAGCCCTGAATGACCTTCTCTGGGAGATTAGAGGGGCCTACTTTAACCCAGAGATGGCCTTTCCAGAGTGCCCCCCAGCTGCGAGGTTCTCTCCTAGACGGTGAGAAGGCCTGACACCGGCTCCTAGAGAAAATGTCTAACTCTTTTGGGAAGAGGAAGAGTGGGCCTAGCTTAGCCCCCTTGGGAAAGGCTAGTCCTAAAGCCTGAGGACTAAAGGGAAGAGGAGTGGGAACCTACTTGGCTGCCATGTTGTTCTCAGGAAGCAGGGTCATCTCCAACACCTTGGTACCACTGACTACAGCTTCATAGCTGGCTGTGGCCACCATCTTGCCCGTGATACGGTGCACCTGATAGAAGGCGTGAGGCCGCAGGTTCCTCTCATCTGCAGTGCCGATGAACATCTGTAGGGTCAGTGGCTTCTCACTGTAGCCTAGGAGCTGGCAGAGGGAGACAGAGGCCAACCAATTGAAATCCCCACTGTCTCATCCTTCATCCATCCCTAAGTTTTCAGTCCACCAGGGGGTGAGGAGTGAAAGATAAAGGATATCCTGGAAGGGATTCCCAGGGGGAATTGGGTACCAGTGATGGAGAAAACATGGCCTGGAGTTTAGTGTTATTCTTGGAATAAGGGCCAAACTGGGCTGGGCAAAGGGGAAAATCTTCCAAGGGAGACTGGCCCAACTCAACAGAGACAACCTAACTTCCAGTGAACTTTGCCCTCAGCCTAACCCTTCCCCCACATCTGGCAGGCCACCATTTTCCGGAGTAGACAGGAGGCTGGTGTCCCATGGGATAAGAGGAGTGGGGGTGGAGGGACAGAGAAATAGAAAGTATATCCGGGTCCTTGAAGTGCACCCTTCCTCCCCCAACACCAGTCCCTCCTCCAGGCCGCCTACAGGGTCATTGCTGAGAGGGAGTGTGGGAAAGGGCAGTGCCATGGGTCTGCACAGCTGGGGCCCATCTGCAGGGATCTGGGATTGGAGAGGAGAGAGGCTATCAATCAGACCTGGCCTCTGCCCCTTACCTTGACGACAGGGTGACCACCAGGGGCAGCTTTGACAGCTCCCCGGCTGCCCTCTGTCTCGTAGTGGGCCCGGTGGTGGGCTCTAGGCTGCACCTCAATTCTCAGCTCCAGCTGCTCATACTGGCTGGGTAGAGGCCAGTCCAACGGTGGGAGGGCAGAGGTCCTGGGTAGACATCGACAGAAGAGCACTGATTACCTGCAGCCTCAGACCCCGGTCAGGGCAGCCCTGGGTCCCAGCTCCCTGGGATGTGAGGGAGGAAGCAGGGTGGGTGTGGGAGGAAGGAAGTCAAAGCAGGAATAAAACACTCCAAAACCCCAGATGCAGGGGAGACAGGGGACTGGCCCCTCAGAGCCCCTTGAGGGTGAGGAGGATGAGGAAGATGGCACCAGACTGATAGTCCCTTCTTCACAGCTCTGAGCACAGGATCTGAGTTGGCAAGGGTTCCCCTGGAAACAAAAGAACCCCAAGCACATTCTAACCCCTAGGCCTTCATGGGAAGGGTTACGTAGCAAAGCACTACTTCAGACCAGAAAAGGTCTCAGAGATTAACCTCTTTGTGATACAAATAAAGAAACTGAGGCCCAGAGAGTAGAACGTAGTGGGCTGAGCAAGCCAGCAACTGACAGCTGGGACTGAGCAATCCCTTCCCAGGCCAGCGCCGATTTTGCTAGCTGGGGCTGGACAGGTGAGTTCCAGAGAGCTGGGGTTACAGATACACAACTCTCCTGTAGTGAGCACCTAGTTACCCTAGGCCAGGGGCTCTCAGTTGGTAATTGCCCCTGGGGTGATACTTGGCAATTTCTGGAGACATTTTCAGTTGTCACAAGCAGGGCAAGAGGTGCTAGCTACTAACATCTAGTGGACAGAGGCCAGGATGCTGCTAAACATTCTGCCACGCCCAGCACAGCCACACACAACAAAGAAGGATCCAAAGGAATATTAAAATAACAGTAGGGGTGAAGTTGAGAAATTCTGCCCTACAGGAACCCAGAGGAACAGGTGCTACAGTTTCTTTCTCCCAGGAAACTTTTGTGGATGGAGCCAGCTTGATTTGACATCCAAAGTTTAAGATTACTGAAATAGACAGGGTTCTTTGAGAATGAAAGAGGTAGAAGAACCGCAAGAACTGGTTGTTTTAATATGAACTCTTTGACTTGCAAATACATGCTATTTTATTCAAATTGAGCAGGTATACTTTTAAGCCACAAAGCAGGCCCTAGAAATTAATAGTGAAGGGGGACTTCCTGCTGCCCATTGTAGGGCTGAAATCCAGCCCATGTTCCAGCACAGAGCTAGGGGCAGAGGGTACCCTAGAGGAATTCCTCCTTTACCTATGTGGTCCTTCTTGGATTTGGAGGGACTTACTCTAATTGATCCACAGGGACTGACTGTCCTTTTGCAAATCATCTGTCCAAAGGGGGTGTTTTTTTTTTTTTAATTCTCCCTAAAACTGAGTAGATGGCAGCAACCAAGTTGGTAGCAGATTCTCTTTTGAAATTTCAAGGGCAAAGAACTAGGACCTTTTTTGAAACCCATCCCTTGACCCTCCTGCTCTCTGGGTGAGATGGCTGGAGATGGCGGCAAGGCCAGTCACAACTCTCACCTGAAGATAGGGCTGTGTCCCCCAATCCGGGCCTTGGACCAAGCCAGTGGGGAGGGTACTGCCAGGTAGTCCATGCCGGCCACCTCCTTCCGAGGACCCCCAGCAGGGGGCCCGGCCTCCTCTACTCCCGAAGGCAGCTTCCCATTGCATGGGGCAGGCTCCTCAGATCGAGGCAAGGCCACCGCCTGCTCGCTGGAAGTCCTCCGGGTCTTCTGGGGGATACTCTCAGCCGGTGGGGCCCCCACGTAGTCAAAGGGGCCAGGAGAGCCAGGGTCCCGGGCCAGAGGTAATGGGGGTGGTGGAGGTGGCTCAGGCCCCTCCTCTCCTAGGCTGCCTCTGCGGGACAGAGCTGGGGAGGCCGAAGATGGGGTTCCAGAGCTGGAATAGCGCCGCTTGCCACATGGAGAGGCAGGTCTTGGGGAGGCTGGGGTAGGCCCAGGTGCACTGAGGAGTAGCCAGCTATCCTCTGGCCCCCGGCCTCCAGGGCTTGGACCATACAGGCTCCAGGGGTCTTCAGGGGTCCACGGCCTAGGGGAGGCCCGGGGCGAGGGCAGCGGAGAGCCCAGGCCAAAGCGGGAGGCCGCCTCATTTAGCTCAGACTCCACCTCATCGCAGGCTGCATACAAGGCTGCCTCATCGGAGGCATCTGAGAAGAAGCTCCAGGAGGACAGACTGCTGCTGCCAGGGCTCGGGCTGAAGAAGGGGCCCCCGCCCTGGCCCCCTGCCTCTCGATAGCCTCCAAAGCCTTCTGGTGGGGGGTAATCCCTGGGGGAGCCGTCCCCCCAGGCATCAGGGTTGTCCTCCAGTGTGGCTGGCGTGTCGGGAGTGGGAGAGATAGAGGTGATGCGGATGCTGGGGCACTCAAGAACACGGCCTCCCCCAGCACCCCCAGCTCCCCCTCCCGGCCCTGCCAGCCTCACTGACCGGGCTGGCTGGCTCTCCCAAGTGCCAGGTGAGGGGGCTGGACGAGGTGGTGGGGAGTGCATGCCAGGCCGAGGGGGTGGTGGCCGGGGAATGCCGATGGGGGCAGCGCCATAGGGAGGGGGCTCCCCCAGGGCCAGACGGCAGCATGGTGGGGCGTCCTCTGAGTCCAGTTCTGTCAAAATGGGAAAGGAGGGAGACAGAGAGAGGGATGACACAGGAGATGGGGAGAGAGAAGCAGGTGAGACGTCTGGGTTCTTTGAGTGGGCAGCCTCCCAGGTCCTGTATGCCACCCCCTCCTCGCAAAGAGGGTTCTCTGAGATGGCCTTCAGAACCACAAAGACAAAAGCAGAGTTAGACTTGGGAAGGTGGAGGAGATAGGTCCAGACGTGCCAGGTCTTTTCCCACTCAGAGAACCTCACTCTCTGAGCTCCTGGCCCTGGGACCTGGGGTACCAGACAGGGCGGGTCTTTAGGTGAGGGAGGTGGGTCGAGAGGGGCTGGAACTGGGCCTGGAGGCGTGTTTAGGGAAGCAGTGGGCTGGGCTGGGGGCGACTCACACATGAACCCAATTAGCAGCGGTTCCCAAACCCCCAAACGGCGCTGGCAGGAGCCCCAGTTGCCATCGCAACGGTGGTCAGGGGAAGGGGGGCTCCAGGGCTGTGATGACGAGGGGAGGTGGCTCCTCCCTCGCTCCCCCCAGTCTGGGGGCGGGGGTGCAGCCGAGGGGGTGCTGCAAGCCGGGGGGGGGGCGAGGGCGGGGGGCGGGTGCCGGCAGCGCGGATTCCGTGCGAGCGGCAGCCGCCGCCCCCGGCTCAATCCCCGCCATCTGCCTCTCATTGCGGCCAGACGGGGGAAGGGGGAGGGGCGCCCTGGCGGGCCCTGAGAGCGCCCCCAGCCCCCGGCGTCCAGTCTGCGGGCCCAGGGCTCGACCCCCAAGGGGCAAACTCCAGAGCCCAACCTCCCCTTCCCCTGGCGGCGCCCGGGGCTCACGGGACCGCAGTTCCCGCCCGCCCCCCATCCCAGTGACAGTCGGCCCAGCCGAGAGGCGGCGCGCAGCCAACGGCACCCCCACCCCCACCCTAGTCACGACCTAAAAAGGAGAAAGTGGTGCCCGGCCCCCAGCCTCACCTCCGCAGACCCCCGAGCCCCGGGACTCCCTTCAACCACTGATCCCCTCATCTCTCACCCCAGGCTCGCTGCCCTAAAGTCCCCAGACTCAGGATCCCTGCGCCCTTCCCTCACAGATCCCAAGACCCCTTCCCAGCCCCGCACTAACCTTCCCCGGACCCCCCCGCACCCAGCGGGGGGGCCTCCTTTTCCTCCCCGAACACCAGCTTAAATTCCAGCTCCTCATCCTCGCAGCTCGCTGCCCCCATCGGTCCGGCCAGACCCCCCCAGGTCCTGGTCTGGGTGGGAGGGGTGATCTCAGGAGGCTTCAGTATCTTGACCCGTGGCTCCCTCCCTCCCTGCTCTTAGACGCCCCCTCCTCTGCCGCTGCCGCCTCCCTCTGGACGCCCCCTCGTTATTATAGAAACTTTTCCAAACTTTTTTCCCCAAACTTCTTCAAAGTGCTCCCCCCCCAGCCTGTCCCTGATTGGCTGCCCGGGATGCTCCAGCCCCTCCTCCAGGGATGAGATGGGAAAACCACGCGCCCCTTGTCCTCCCCCACCCTCCTTCCCTGTGTCCTCTCTCCAGTCCCTCCCTCCTAAAAAAAAAAAAAAAAAAGCAAAACTGAATTGGAAAACGGTCCCTCAAGCGTGGCTGGACCATAATGATGCCTATTGGCCCGCAGTTGTGACAATCATTTCCCTCAGGGAGCACTACCACCACAATCCCCAACCTAGTTTAAGTTCAGGGGCTCCGGGTCCCAACGCCTTAAAGGGGCCACATTCTGGGCCTCAATGTAGAGGGCCCATGGAAGATATTTTCTTAAGTTCTGAAGAACTGTTTAGCCAGCCGCTAGCAAGGCAGGATCACCTCTCCTCCCCTTTCCCTCCAAGCCCAAGGCCAGGCAGGCTATGGGGTGCAGAATGGCTCCAGGTTGCTCTGAAGAGGAGGCCATTCCTTTGGAGCCCCTAGCCTGAGGTCGCCCAGCAGAGGCCTTCTGAAAACCTTTGCTCTGCCGAATCAGCCCCTCCACCGGTCATCTCTCCCCATTACCCCAAAGTGAAGAACATTTAGCAGTCTTGGGCACTGTTCAAAGGTCCAAGGCCCCTAATGGGCGATGATCCAGGCCGGGCTTTACTGCTGCCCTAGTCCCAGCCACCCAGAGGGGCCATTAATTTGCCTCCGCGGGAAGTCGGCTCCCTCCTCCCTAGAACCGTAGTCTGGAAGGAATCTTAGATCCGATGGCATCCCGCTCCAGCTCTCCTGATAATCCTGGCCAGGTTTACCAGAGCCCCGGAGTCCAACAACCTGATGGGCCCCAGGGTTGGACACCTGTCACCTGGGCGGGAGGAGGAAGGAAGACTTGGACTGGAGTTTCGAGGAAAGGCAGGCATGGTGTGGCCCTGCTGTACAAGAGGGAGTTAGATCCGAGATGAGTTACTCAGGCGCCGGATTGGGGAGGTGGGAGGTGTTACCCTTTCCCCCTGCGCAAACCGTGTACTTTAAACCTCTCTAATAGGCCGCAGCGATCTTTAAATCCCTGCCGCGCAGAGCCGCGCCCCCAGGGACGCCCCAGCCCTACACCTAAAGGGTTAAGCGTCGGCCCTCGGGTCAGACGTTTACAAACACTCAGGAGCCGGGCGGGGACCGCGCCCGTTACTCTAATGAGAAACAGGCTCGGCGGGGGCCGGGGAAGAGGGGAGGGCTGGCCCGCTGGGCCCGAGCTCCGCAGCGGCCGAGGCGGCTCCCCTCCCTTCCCTCCCTTCCCTCCTGTCCTCTCTCTGGCCCACCCTGGGGACCCCCCCCCAGCCCCGGGGGACCCCAGTGACGTGCGGAGCTGCCCCGGCTGCGAGCCCTGGGCCGCGACGCCGGAGGGGCGGGGAGACGAAGCCAGGCGAGCGGGGAGAGAAGAATTTTCCGAGGCCGAGCGGGGAGGCGGCCTGGTTTGATTTTTCTTTCTTTTTTTCCCCGCTTTGGTTGGTCTCCTCAGATTACATTTCCCTTCCAGCTTCAGCTTGGAAATAAAGGAAGGAGAGACCCACGAGAAGGGAGAGCGAGGAACACCCTGAGATGGACGGCCAGCCTCCACCTAAAAGAGGGGCAGGGGGAAGCGGGAAGAGGTGGAGACCTCGACCCGTCCCCGGCACCGATCCCCCGCGCTCCCCCCACTCCCCGCCCCCCGCAGCACAAGCAGACGTGCACATTCTTTTCAAATGTCATATTTCCTTTGATCCTGGGCAGCGTTTCTCCATGTGTCTGGCTCAGCTCCTGCCCAGCCCGCCGCCTCCCCTTCTCACCACACTGTGTATTTTCCTGGAGGTCCCTCCCCCTCCTCCCAGCATCTGGAAGGCCCTGAGGGCTGGCGTTGGCGCTCATTCCCGTGGCGACTCTGGCCTCGCCCTCCAGTGACTCAATTTCCCCTCAGCGGTGGAGGCCAGGGGGTGGGTGCGGGCAGAGGAAAGAGTTGTTGAACGTAAATGTGGTACGCAAGAGCCTGCAGACTGCTTACAGTGCCAATCTTCCCTCGCGGGGAGAGCAGGGGGGCATCCCCTCGACTCTGTGAAAACCCTCGGAACTCTCTGGGCTGCAGAGGAGGGATGGAATTTATGACTTCTGCAATGTCCTGCCTGGGGAAGAGAGGGTAGTTAGGTTTAGGTTGCCCTACACTTCTGCCCCCTGGCGACGACAAAGACCCAGCCGCCTTCCCTCCCTCAGGTCGGGTTTCTCTCCAGCGGGGCATTTGTCCTCGCTCTGCTGCCCTCTAGCGCGCATACCTGAGCACAGCTCCGCTTTCTCACTGTTAGTGGAGCAGTTTGATTTCTGCTCTGCACTTACACAAGCATAGTTCAAAGGCCTTGGACGTGGACTTGTTTTTTTTTATTATTATACAAAATATGTCCTTGCCATACAAAAATATATAGTAAACTGTATATCCCCCCATTTTGTGTACATTTATTAATATATATGTATACACGTCTGCTCCTTTTATGTACATCAGACCATGTTAACAAGAGTTTTTCTTGACGTGCTTTTTTTTTCTCAGTTAGCAAACGGCTTGGATATCTTTTCTTGTCAGTACGTGTGCATCTGAAAATGGTGATAGAAGCTCCCATCTCTTCATTTGCGCGACAGAGCTAGGTCTGGAGCCAGGCTTCCTGGGTCCTTGTGCAGCGCAATTTCAACTATCCCACGTTTTACATAGGAATCTGTCTTAGAGTGGGCTCCCCACAAAAATCAGGGCCTGGGAAAAGAACAAGATGCAGGTAGTTTAGAGCAATCACAGGTACAGGAGTTGGGGACTGGAAGAATGAAACTGGGAAAGAGGGAAAGCCATCCAAAGGTAGATATGGAGCTGGTTGCCACTCTGAGCGACTGAAACAGTGTCCCACTGGGTACACTCTGTGGAGCCATACAGAAGGCGATTCAAGAGACAAGGGATATTTATTCACTCACCCTCTTGCCCAGTGGTCAAAAGTTGCCTTTTAAGTGTTGATTGCCTCACTCTTCCAGGTTTAAACGAGTGTCAGAAAATGGTAGGTGTCCCACAAGCAAAGAAGCCCCTGGGCAAGAGGCAAAAGCTGCGGGCAAGGACTGTCAGGTGACCCGGGCAAGCAGTTGGTTGCCAAAGCAATAGCTGGAGTAAAAATTGCAGTATGTCTTTGTTTCTCCAGGGTTGAAGCTAACAGTTTTCAGGTATCTCCTTCATTGAAAAAATTTAAACACAAACACTTCAAGTTTTTACATAATGTAGTTTATATTACTGCATAACGAATCACTTCCAAAACTTTGTGGCTTCAATCCATAATGATCATCTATTATCTTTCATGGATTCCGTGAGTAAGAAGTTTAGACAGGGTGAAGTGAGAAAGGCTCTTATCTGCTTCACAAAGCCTGGTGAGAATTGTCAATATGAGAATTGTCACATGTCTAACAGTTAATGTTGACCACTAGCTGAGACTTTAGCTAGGGCATTGGCTGTACCACGTACACGTGACTGCTCTGTGTGGCCTGGGCTTCCTTACAACATGGCAACATTGAGAGATCTCCAAGCAGAAGCTCCATCCTTCTTACAACCTAGTCTTGGAAGTCATTTTATGTTATTGGTCAAGGCAGTCACAAGCCCCTGACGAGAATCAAGGGGTGAGAACATAGACTCCCACCTCTGGGTAGAAGGAGTATCAATTACACTGTAAGAAAAGCAGGTAGAATTTAATAAACACATACACATAGACATCTTTAGAAAATAAAATCTCTCCCAGTCTGTTCATAACAAGCCACATCCTTCCCACACTCATCCCCTCCCTATAAGACCTCCAAGTCTCATCCCATCATGGCACCAAGTGCTGGCACAAGGGCCCAGATCTCATCACCTAGATCCTGGGCCTCAAGCCTGAGCAAATGCTGTGTAACAAACCATCCCGAGACTTATTGTTTCCTTCCAGGTAGCTATTATCTAATTGGGAGACAGGGTGTAAACATGAAAAGTTACATACTAATAAGAGAGTTTAACAATAACCAATAATTCAGGAGCTGTAACAAAGCAATTCTATCAATAAGACAAGATTGGTTGGAAGTAATAGAAACTGACTCCATATAATTTAAGCAAAGGAGGAATATACTGAAAAGAGAGATCACAGAACTAAAAGAAAAGGAGAAACAGGCTTCAGGAAGGATGAGGACCAATGGTTCTGGGAAACTAGTCATGAGGACCTGAAGCACAGTCTCTTCATGGTGCTGGACATTTTCAGTTGCTGGTGTGTACCCAGTCCTTCCTACTTCCAGGACTTCACAGATGCTGTTCCTCCTGCCTGGATCTCTCTTAACACACAACCTTCTTTGCCTAACTTCTATTCATCTCTAGATCTCAGCTATAATCTCATAGCATTCTCATAGCATTCATAAGACATATCCCAAATGTAATAACTGTGTAAATACTTGTTTAGTGTCTGTGTAACCCACTAGAGTGTAAATTCTCTGAGAGGAAACTTCTCTGTCTTATTTATCTACCAAAGTCTCTTATTTTTCCACATTTCATATGTTTAACAAACCCTAGTGGAAATAAATGAAGACCAATCAAATAAGAACAGGCAAAAGCCATTTATTCAGTTTGCTCTAGAGAGGGCGTCAGCCACCATCACTTGCATTTTGGCACAGACTCAGTCAGGTAAAGGAGTGAACGGGAAGCTTTATTGTGGGAAAAGAGGGAAGGCTTCAGGTAAATCCTGATTGGCAGCTATTGGTAGGGCATCCTATGTGATTGGTTAAAGGTACATTATTTGGTTTTCTCTGATTGGTCCTCAGTTGGAAGCAGGCATAAAACGTAGGGAAGCTGTCACTTATTAATCAAGCTTTGGCTGTTTGGGGAAGACTGTTGCAGGACTTATTGTTTGGCTTCCTAGGCTGGTTGCTAGAGATAGTGGTCTGATTTCCTACAAGTCTGACTTATAGGCTACTGTAGATAAAGGACTGGCTAATTGTTGCATATTGTAGGTCAGAATTCTATTTTTATACGTGATCTAGCCATTGTCCATTTGTACATTCAATCCTTCATGTTTATTGGACATCTATTATGTGCCATACACCGTGCTAAGCTCTAGGACGCAAAGATTGATAGAAGATAGTTGTTGACCAAATGGCGACTTGGTAAGAGATGGTGTTTAAATAACTAGGTGCATCTGTTAGAATTAGATTGGGCTGTGTATGACACAAAAACCTGAAATATCAATGGCTTAAATGACATAGAAGTTTATTTCTCTCTCTCATAGAAAAGCTCTGCAGGTAGGAATTCAAGGTCTAGTACGACAGATATTTGACTCCCAACTCCTTTTATCTTGCTGCTCCGCCATCCTTAGCATTTCACTTCATGGAAGATGGCTGCTCAAAGTCCAGCCATCACATCCATATTTAAACCAACAAGAAAAGGAGAGCAGAAGAATGCACACCTTCTCCCTCACCACACCATTTATGTTTACTTCCAGTTGGCCAGAATTTAGTCATATGGCCACATATGGTTATAAGAGAGGCCGGGAGATGTATTCCAAGTGGACAACATATGTCTAGCTAAAAATGTTTGTTCTATTACTAAGGCAGATGGGGAGAAAGACTATTGGGGTCAATTAGGAACTTCTGCAAACTAGACAAATGAGATTTGATGATTATCTATAAAATTCAATTACTCATATTTCCTCTAATATAAGATATTCTTGACTTGCCACGTAATTATTCTCATTATATATAACACAGAACGAATCAAGTTCTTTTCATAGTTAAGAAGAAGTGGCTTTATGAAATCCATGGTTATCCTGTTTTAGGGATGCTGACCATGATGTTGTCTACAGCAACTATTTGGAGTCCTCACTCTGTACCCAGGGACACTTTTTTCTCAGGTTTCAGCAACAACTTTCATTCTCCTGAATCATCAGACAAAGAGCAAAACCATAGAGTCATTGAAAATGGCAAATACCAAGGTTTTCATGGGCTAAGTATTTGCAATACATGTTGTAGACCATTATTGCAATAATTTGGTTCAATCTAAAATTATGTTCTTTTTGGATGAATTCATAATCCAATTAAATTCATGATCACATACGTTAAATTTCATGATCACATACGTTAAATTTCATGATCACATAAAATTCCCTAATAAACGATATTAATTGTCTCTGTTTCTCACTCTCAGAGGAGCTGATCCATGCCCAAGTCCCATTTCATTTTTCCCATTCAGAGAATTGCTTTATTTAATATCTTTTGAGTGTCTAGTATGTGTCAGGCACTGTAATATATGCATTATATATGTCCATCCACTGTTGACCTTAAGTAGATACTAGTCCCCCCATTTTATACATAAGGAAGTTGACACAAAGATTGAGTTTTCCCAAAGATGACTCTGAAATGGTGAAGCCTAAATCCCAGCCCAGATCTATTAATCTGTCTCCAAACCTGTGTTCTTCTCAAGGTACTTACTATCTCTCTCCTTCTTGTGAGCAAACAGAAACTACTCGCCTTCCTGTCTCTTCAACATAACTTTGTATCTTCATCTATTTCTTATCTGTTCTTTTCTTTTCACAAAAAAAATCCTCACCTCTATGCAAGGCTCATCCTGCCCCTGAAATCCATCCTTACCCACTCCTCTGGGTCCTGACTCCCTCTTTCAAGCCTGTGATCCTTCCCCCTCTCCTGCCACTCCCTCTCCTCCACAGACTGAAGTCACCTTTCTTTAAACATTAAAAAAAAAAAATTTAAAGTGGGGAGGATATAGCTCAGTGGTAGAGTGCAAGTTTGGCATGCACAAGGCCCTGGGTTCAATCCCCGGTACCACCATTAAAAAAATTAAAATAAATAAACCTAATCCTTCCCCACTCCAAAAAGAAAATTGTTTTAAATTTTTCATTAATTAAATTTTTAAAATTTTACATTTTAAAATTAAAATTTTTAAAATTAAAACCCTTGATCCTTCTTCTTGTTTAATGTAGCATCCATTCCCTTCACTACCAAACTTCTTAACGGTAATCTCTGCTCTCTGCTTCTACTTCCTCAGATTCCACACACACATTAACTGACTCTAAAGGAATCATAAAATTCCTTTTGGTCACCAAAGTCCTCTTTACTGCCAAACCTTACAGGCTCTGTGAGTCCTCACCCTGCTTACCATCTCTACAGGATACCTCTGGTCTACACGTCACATCTCTTGAGTTCACCCACAGCTGTGATGGATGGTTCTGTGTGAGCTCAGACTCAACTTGCACTCCCAGCATCCTATCTCAAGTCTGTACCTTGACTTTCACATTCTGCTTTAGGTCTGCTTTAGTCACAGTTCTCCAGAGAAACAGCACCAATAGGATAGATATAGATGATATAGATATAGATATAGATATAGATATAGATATAGATATAGATATAGATAGATATAGATATAAAGAGTAGTTTATCGTAAGAAGTTGGCTCACCCAATTACGAAGGCTGCCAAGTTCAGAATCTGCAGTGTAGGCCTACAGGCTCAACACCCAGGAAAAGTCGATGATGCAGGGCTAGTTCAAAGGCCAGCAGGCAACGACCCAGTAGAGCCGAGGTCCCAGTTGCAGTCTGAAGACCAGCAGACTGGAGGCCCCGGAGAGCTGACGGGACAGATTAAGTCTGGAGGCCGTCTACTGGATAATTCCTCCAGCTGACTGGGCGAGGCCCACACACATTACATGTAAAGTTCACCATTGCAAGGCCTTCTCCCACACAATGGGAGCTTGCTCACCACTCTCTCCTTGCCCGCTCTGATGCAAACACAGCTAGGAAATGCAGGACAGTTAGTGCCCCTAGGTGCAATCCTCAATCAACGGGGACAGACATTGGCAGATGAATATTCCAGCCTCCCATCTTTCATGGGGACAACTCTGGGAGGCAGTCTCTAAATGTGGAGGTTCTACTGGAATGAAGCTTCCATTGCCTATAACTGCACTCTCAATAAAACACCCTTCTATTGGCTTTTCCTCCTTTTCTGTCTCACTCTCTATTCTCTCACTCCTGCTTACTGGGATCCCTCCCCCCAAAAAACTCCCTGCACCTAAATGCACGTCGAAGCTCTTCTTTGGGGGAACTTAGCTGCCTTCTCAGTAGCAGCTGATTCTGATGGCTCCCTCCTCCCTTGGCTACCCTGATTCTGTACCTGCCTCTCTGACCTCTGTTTCTCTCACTGGTGTTCTGCTGGCCTGACCGTGACAATGCAGAGTTTTCTGTCTTCTGCTCTCTTCCCTTCTCCCGCCCCAGACTCTCCTGGTTGCTGCCGTTCATTCCAGCCTAACACTTGCCACTATCCCTGCTCCAGTCTCATGTTTTCTCCAGCCAGTTGGGGACCCCTTGAGGCTGCAGCTCTAGGCTCTCACACAAATGTGCCCACATCCAAACATAATCCATGCCCACATGGTTAGTGTCCCGTCTATGTTCCATGTCTCAGTTCACAGCATTACCATTCTGTCAATGTCCCAGAATAGAAACTTCAAAACTTCCCTCTCTCTCATTCCTCGGACCCTACTATCAGTATCAGAAATATCTCCAGAATGGGTTCCCTCATCCCCATCCTTGCTGGCATTAACTGCATTCAGGGCCTCATCTCTTGAGTTGCTCTAACTGTGGTCTCCTGTCTTCTCTGTCTCCAGATCTTGCCACCACAATTGCAGCTGCTGGTTTTGTCCTCCTAAATCACAGATCATGCTGCAACACAGACAAATCTTTCCACAGCTTTCAAGTTTAAAACAAAGCAAAACCTTTTAAATTTCGGCAGAGAAGAATTTGGGAAGGCACGTCTTCAGGTGAGGACATTGGTTGTTTAAGCATCCCTGATGCTTATTTGGGTACTTCTCCACCTCCACACCAAAGCTGCAGGCGTGAAGGGCACCCTCTTCCACCCAAAACCTAGCCTAAGCTACTTAGATTCCCTGTGTGTAGTTCCTTTATCAAGGGAGAGTCGATCTAACACTTTCCAAATGAATTTCCTTAAAACCAGAGGGAAAAGTTCAAAGAAAATCCAAGAAACAAACACATACACACACACACACGCACAGAGGCATCTAATCTTTAAAAATGAATGGATCTACTTTAAAACAAAATAAAACAAAACAAATAGATATAAATGGAAAACCTAAACTCTAAAAGGTTTAAAAGAAAATAAGAGAAAAATCACCATGATCTTGAATTAGACAAGGTTTCTTATAGATGACACCAAAAGCACTATATACTAAAGAGAGAATTGATGAGTTGGATTTTATCAAAAGAAAAATGTTTGCTCTTTGAAAGACACTGTTAAGAAAGTGAAAAAAACAAGTTATGGCCAGAGAAAGGGGAAAAAAAAATTTTTGACAGGAACGTCAGATTTAATGGTGAGTATTAGCAAGGAGCAGAGAGAGCCAAGGCTCTCACAAGTGCAGCACCAGCCTTTTGCTCAGGGGCCATGATTAGGGATGTGTATGACCCCACAGCCATCTGGAATAAGCCGCATGTCTGTCACCATGTCTTCAAGTTCTTCTGCATTAAACTTAGTAAATCCCCACTTCTTGGAGATGTGGATCTTCTTCTGGCTGCCAGGGAACATGAACTTGGCCGTTTATAAGGCTTCAGTCATACGTTCCTTGTTCTGCAGCTTGGTGTGGATGGACACGATGACTTAGCCAATGTAGACTCCAACCGCTGTGCCCTGGAGCTTTTCAAAGTCACCTCGCACACTGTCTGGAGCCTGTCAGCCTCAGCACAGGATGGCATCTTGTTGATGCAGACGAGGGGCAAGGGGTGGAGCCACACTTGGATGTGAAAGCCCCCTGGGCCACTGCTTTTCATGGTGTACTTGTTGGCACAAATACTGGCGGCCTCCAGGGCGCTGGAGGAGAGCTACTCATACTCAGCTGACACCACGTGACCACAGAATGGGAATTCATTCACTTTGCCTTCTTCTGCCCCAAGTCAAAGATGCAGATCCTTGGCATCAGGGACACCTCAGCAGAAGCAAGACTTTGGGTATGGCTTGTTCTTACAATACTGGTATACCAGGCGGAGCAGTGGCCCCTGGCGACACCAGGATCTTCAGTGCCTGTGGAAGGGATAGAGCGAGAGGAAAAAAAATTAATGATACTTCTGAAAAGGAGCTTATATCCAGGACATATAAGGAAATTTCAAAACTCAATAATAAGAAAACAAACAATCCAACAAACTAAGAACAAAAAATTTGAACAGACACTTCATCTGAGAAGATATATGGGTGGAAAGTAAACTCATGAAAAGAAGCTCCATAGCATTTGTTATTAGGGAAATGGAAATTAAAACCACAATGAGATACCTATCAGAATAGCTAATATTAAAAAGACTTAAACATACCAGGTGTGATATAGAAGAATATACATTGGTGGTGGGAATGCAAAATGGTACAACCACTCTGGAAAAATGTTCGGCAGTTTCTTCAAAAGGTAAATATATACACTGTATACCTATCATATGATTAAGCATGCCACCCCTAGACATTTACCCAGGAGAATTGAAAACATATGTCCATACAAAGACTTGTACATGACACATACATTTGTTATAGCCAAAAATTTTTGTCCATGAACAGGTGAATGGATGAAGAAATTGTGGTACAATGGAATACTACTCAGCAATAAAATGGAACGAAAGAAATAAAAGAAATTGTGCGAGACAAAAAAAGAAAAGGAATGAAATATTTTTCATTGAAGTATAGTCAGTTTGTAATGTGTCAATTTCTGGTGTACAGCATAATGTTTCAGTCCTACATATGCATACATATATTCCTTTTTATATTTTTTTCATGGTAGGTTACTACAAGATATTGAATATAGTTCCCTGTGCTATGCAGAAGGAACTTTTTTCTTGTTTTGTGAGGATTTTCCTTGTAGTTTCAATTGGAAGAGATAGTCTGCCAATGTACAGTAGGTGTTCTGTGGGAACTGTCCATATGTAGATGTAGTTTTTGCTGTATTTGTGGGAGAGGGTGAACTGCACGTCCTTCTACTCCACCATCTTGAAGCCCTCCTCCATTCCAAGGATTCACACAACAATATAGGTGAATCTCAAAATAATCACATTAAGTGAAAAAGGTCAGACAAAAAAGAATACATACTATGTGATTCCATTTATATAAAACAGATCATGCAAACCAATCGAAAGTGACAGGAAGCAGATTAGCGGTTTCCAGGAAAGGAGGAAGAGCAGAGAAGGGCAGAGGGAAGCACTGAAAAGGGGCACGAGGAAACTTTCACGTGTGATAAACCTGTTCACTACCTTAATTGTGGTGATGGCTTCCCTGGTACATACGTGCCAAAACTCATTACACTGTACACCTTAAACACGTGCAGTTTATTGAATGTCTACTCTACTTTGACGATGCTGTTAAAATATTTGACTTGAAAAAACTGAGTCTTGACTGATTCAAAGTCCTGCTTCCAGTTTCTTTCAAAGGACCTCCCTCACCCATAAAAGGAGGCTGCTGAAGGATCATAAATCTGGTTTTAAAATCCTGCCACCCAAGTTGTTGTATGGCCTTGTACTGATTACTTAACCTCTCACAGCCTCCCAGTTTCTTCATCCATAAAATGGGACTAATAATCTCCCTCACAGTTTTGTTGCTAAAACTTGAGTGAACTAACAGATGAGAGAGCTGACAGCGGTGCCCAAGTGCATGGGGCCCCATCACTGAGGTAGTCAGGTTCACTTCTGTCCCCTTCCTTTCCCCCTCCTTTCCTCTTTCCTGCCAGGCAGGGAGGGATCCTCCTCACAAAGACATTCAGAGGGTAAACAATGGGGAGGAAACAGGGCAGAGGGCTTGGATTGTGTTCCCCTGAAAACAGTGCCTGAGACCAGAACTTGAGACTTCCTGGAGGGTGGTTCCAGAGATCAGGAGGGAGGGAGTAGAAAACGTGAGTCAGGGAAGGAGAAAACATCCCCAAAAGGTACCTATTAATTTAGCTACCGATGTGGAGCTCAGTCCAGCCAGAAGTCCCCTGAACTGTATAGAACACACCTCAGAATTGCCCCTTTGAAAGACAAGCTGCTGGGGCACTGGCGTATGTCCTCTACAGTGAGGGTTGCCCTCAGAGTATTAATTCTCCTCTCCTCTTGCTGCAATTCTGTCAACAGAGGGAGAAAAACAGACACAGGCCTCTTACATGGGGCACGGGCGGAGTCGTGGGGCCATCCACTGCAGCTTCAGCTCAAATCAAAGAGGGCCTGAGGATGTGCGGCCTGGGGCACCAAAAGCAGCTGCCTCAGACAGAAAGCCCGTCCTTGGGTCAACCGCGTGACCTTCTCAACCTCAGACAGCCTTACAGCTGAGAAGCTAGAGACCCAGGATTGAAGCCCTCTCTCCTCTAGACCACAGGCAGGAGCACAACTGACTCCCTCAGTTGCTCCCTCAGGATGCTCCTCTGGGAGAGAGCAGAGAGAATACCTGAGGGGTGAGTCATTACGGAGCCCCGGGAGGAAAGGGTGGGGCTGGGAATTTACCAGAAGGAAGAGCTAGCTATTTGACGGAGAAACAGTGAAATCATTTTTCTCTGCTCTCCAAATAAATTGTGAATTAGAACTGTTCCTCAGGTTGGAAACGTAATAATGTTGATTGTATTCATGTCCCTTAAGCACGTATTAAGCACGTACTATGTGCCTGGAAATGTGCTGTGTTCTTTTATTTCATTTCATCCTCACAGCAACTTAATCCAGTAGATATTATAATTAACTGAAGCACAGAGAGGTTGAGTAACTTGCTAAATGCCGAACAGCTAGTAACTTGTAGAGCTAGAATTCAATCCCAGGTAGCTTGACCTCAGATCTGGACCTTTGACCATTAGGCTATACTCATTTCCTTATGAAAAAAAGAGGGGGAGGGGAGGGTATAGCTCAGTGGTAGAGTGCATGCCTAGCATGCATGAGGTCCTGGGTTCCATCCCCAATATCTCCTTTAAAAAAGAGAGAGAGAGAGAAAGTAGAACATCCAGCTGGGGAAGCAGTTTGAGGCAGTGAGCTGCCCCACTGGGATGAGAGGGGCTGGAAGAGCACAGAAATTAGATCATCAACATTAACTAGACATAGCAAAGAGAGAGGACTCCACAGTGATAGAAGTTGTATTATGGTTGTTGTATATGTGTGAACACTTGTCGTTGATGGCTGCTCAAATTCTTTAGTCTTATGATGGTTAGTCTTATAAGGTAAAATAAAAAGAAGTTACTCTTCCCAGCCTCCTTTGCCTTTAACGTGCAGACAGGAAACTTAAGTTCTGCCACTGGGACACTACTTGGAAATTGGCTCCGTGAAGAAAAAGATGATGAATAGAGATTCATTTTGCTGGGGCAGGTGGTCCTAGGCAGTGTGGGTTTTTGTGAAAGCATCAGTCTCTCCATTTTGCTAAGGAAAAATAAGTTAAAAGGGACTTTTGATCTGCTTGGAATAAAAGAAGGAGAAGAGTATGCCCTGGGCACTGGAAGGGGCTCCCCCAAAAGAATCCAAGAGCAGAGAGAAGTAGGAGCCACAGCAGGTAGGCTCCTAAAGGTTCTGGACCCAATTCCAATGCGTATGGTGGGTGAGGAGGCAGTGATTCCACACCACCAAGCAAATTCTCAGACACCAGAAGGGTGTCCTACAATTCAACTTAATTCTGATCCTATCCACCTAGAGATAGCATCAGATCCCACAGGTGGTTAAGGACTCAGTCCCACAAGACTGCCCCCAGCCCTGCCAACTTCAGACACAGCTCCAGGATTGTAACTTACCTGGGTTTCTAGCCAACAGGCTAGAGATTGGAAGTTCCAACAAACCGTGCCCTGGGTTCGATTAATTTGCTAGAGTGACTCACAGAAGTCAGGGAAACATTTCACCAACTTGATGACCAGTTTATTATAAAAGGATAGAATTCAGAAACAGCCAGATGGAAGAGATGCATAGGGCGAGGTGTGTGGGAAGGGGTGCAGAGCTTCCGTGCCCTTTCTAGACACTGCTCTCTCCAAACATCCTGGTGTTCACTAACCCGTCTCTGAACCCGTCCTGTTGAGGTTTTATGGAGGCTTCGTTATACAGGCATGACTGATTAACTCATTGCCAATGGTGATAGATTCAACCTCCAGCCCGCTCTCCCCTCCCCAGAGTAGTGAGGTAGGGTGGTGGATACTGAATGTTTCAACGCTCTTATTACAAGGTTGGTTCCCTTGGCAACCAGCCCCCATCCCCAAATTATCTAAGGGCTTTCTATAAGTCACTTCATTAACATAGCAAAAGACACCTTCTCTGCTCTTGACATGGGAAATTCCAAGTGTTTTAAGAGCTCAGTATCATAGATCCCTTTCCAAGTGAAACCTTTTCTCCATAACTCTACTCTACTCAAATCCGGGGGTTTGTTTTGTGGCTTTTCTAAGTTGAGTGCAGCCCAGTCTTCAAAGGTGACAGTTAATTTGCCCATAGTTGCACCCTTTTCCTCCTCTGGGGAAGGTTTGTTTTTCAGCAGCTGGAAGCAGAGAAAAGGGTTCCCCTGATGAGCGCCAGCTGCCTTGCACCAGTGGGAAGGACCCGCAATGCCACAGTAAAAAAATTCCTCTTTTATGTTTGTTCTTCACATCCAGACCAATTTAAAAAAAAAGAAGACAACTTTTTATTTCTTCACCTGCAAAATTTGATAATAGGTCTCCCCTCACAGAATTGTGATAACTCTCTGTGAAAGCGTTTTTTGAATCATCAAGTGTAAAACAGACTAGCCTGTTATCATTGTTGATGATAATGATGACGCATGGGTTGGGAGCAGGGGCTGGGGAAGGTGACTCAGCCAGTCTGGACTCCTTGCCTTTTCCAAAGGTCACACTGTGAAGTTTGCACCTTTGCTCATTACATCCTCTCTGACTGGAATCACACTCCCAGGTTTATGTCTGTGAAAACTCTATTCCTCATTGGAATGCCAAGGGCTAACTTCAGTCAGGTCTTAAATGTGATGTCACCAGATTTATAACTTCAAGAAATCGAGAGGAAGCAGCTGAGTAGATTTCTGGGTTAGGCTGGTGACAGATCGGGGAGGGAAGCTGCTGCATCTCTGGTCCATGTCCTGGGGGAAAGGAGGAGGTTGAAAGGTGGAATTACTATGGAACTTTCATGAATTCACTTTAGGAAAGTAAGAAAATACAGATAAAAATACGAATATAAAATACAAGAAAATAAAGTCACCTATAAACCCACCAGCCATTACTTTAAACATTTTTCTATTTGCCCATCTAGATATTTTTCTAAGCATATATAGATATAGATATAGATACAAATTTCCTTTTTTAAATAAAATTTAATGTTCAAATCAAGTTACTAAATGGCTATTAATATAGCCATCTCCCTAATACACGGAATCATATTTTAGCAGGTTTTTTGTGGTAAAATGTACATAACATAAAATCTACCATTCTGATTACTTTTGAGAATACATTTCAGTGGCATTAAATACATTTACATTGTTGCATAACCATCACCACCATCCATCTCCAGAACTTTTCATCTTCCCAAACTAAAACACTATAGCCATTTAACAGTAAATCCCCATTGTCTTCTCCCCCTAGCCCCTGGCAACCACCATTCTTCTTTCTGTCTCTAAGAATTGATTATTCCAGGTACCTCAGATAAGTGGAATTGTACAATATTTGCCTGTGACTGGCTTATTTCACATAGCGTAATAGCTTCAATGTTCATCCATGTTGTAGCATGTGCCAGAATTTTATTCCTTTCTAAGGCTGAATAATATTCTGTTGCATGTATATATTATGTTTTGTATGTCCATTCATCCATTTATGGACATTTGCATTGTTTCCCCCTTTTGACCACTGTAAATAATGCTGCTATAAACATTGGTGTACAAATACCTATTTCAGTCCCTGCTTTCAATTCCTTTGGGTAAATACTCAGAAGTGGAATTGCTGGTAGCAGATCCTTTTTTAAATCAGTCAGCCACCCTGTCTGGTTTCTATGAGTCTAATATGATGCTAAATGGTTTTGTGGTTGAAGTTATGGGAAAACCATTATTCCTTCTTGCATTTCACAATTCGGTCTAGGGTAAGTTTTCTTCATCTTCTTGATGCACCTCCATTCAACATTTCTTTAGGGAAGAGTCTGTTGGTGTTAAACTCAGTTTTCACTTATTTGAAAATGTCTTTTTTTAAAACAGTCTCAAAAAATAGTTTTGCTGGTTACACAATTGAATGTTTACAGTTTTTTTCCCCCTTTCTTTTAGTACTTTGGAATCATTCCTGTGTCTTCTAGTTTCCACTGTGGAAGTCAGGAAGTATGCCATTGGTTTAGTTGTGTTCTTTGTAAATGATCTATGTTTCCTCTCTAGCCTTTAGATTGTTTATCTTCATTGTTCTGCAGTTTCACTGAAATGTATCTAAATGTGGATTTCTTTATATTTATCGTTCTTGGTATAGATTGTGCTTCCTATATTTATGAATTCCTATCTTTCATCAATTTTTGAAATTTTTCAGCCATTTTCTCCCATTGCCTTGTCCTCATTTTTTCCTCTTCTCATGGGGAGACCAGTTTGATGGTTGTTAGATCTCCTCATTCTTTGTCTCTTAATTTTTGTATCTGCTTGTCTCATTTGGTGCATTCCGGTGAATTTTTTTCAGGTTCATTTTTTAGTACACTTTCTTCAGCTGTATCTTCTGCATTGCCATTTTAATTTTACTGGTTACATACTGTTTTTGATTTCTTGATATTATTTTTTCCCCCTAAATCTATTGGGGTATTTTTATAGTCTGTTATTTCTTGCTTATTCTTTCTAGTCTATCTTTAATTTCTTTAAACATTTCACAATAGCTTCTTTAGATTCTTCATCAGATTGTTCCAAATTCTGAAGCTCTTAAAGATTTACACCTGTTAATTATTGTCCCTCCTGATTCTCCTTTGTGTTACTTGAACCCTTATATATTTACGAACTTTTTGTGAGTTTGCATTTGGCTGAATTTAATCCAGAAGCTCAAATTGAGGATGCTTTACTCTAAGGAGAATCCAATTTGCTTCTGTTGGTCTTCAGGGGACATTAATAATATGGGGCCACTTAATCTTAAGCTTATGGTTTACTTAAGCAAAGGGAAAGTTAAAATTCCAAACACAGATCCGTGTGGGAGCAGATCTCACATGGCAAACTAGCATTTTTATTAATGTTAATATCTAGTGCTACAGCCTGGATAAGCTTGTAGCTTCTCTCTGCAAGCAGGTGGAATTTTTCCTTTCCACTAAAAAACATAGCCCCTTTGAGGGTCCCAGCTCTGGGGACAATAGGGTTGTCTCACATTTAGCTCTTCCATCTTCCTAGGCTCTAGGGCTTACTCTCTGGTCCTTCCCCAACCTCCTTTAGCCCCTACCCAGTTCCCAAAGCTCTTAAGTTTTTAGTTAGTTGATCTGTTTACTTACTATTTACTTTTTGTTTTGTACTGTTGCATTTTGATGGTTTCAGGAATGCACTCGGGAAATTACCTGTATTTTCTCAGGAGCACCCTAAGTTATTTTTAAAATATGTTTTTGGGCTTTATATTTAAGTATTCTGCATTGGGAGATTTTTGAGAACTCTGTCATACTACTGCAAAAGAATTTTTAAAACAAACAAAAATGTGATTATACAGTACATATGTTTTATAACCTGCTTTTTTTCCCTGTTGATGTATGATAAACACCTGTTGTATTAAATATAGGTCTAGAGCACCATTTTAATGAGTACATAGTCTTCCATTGCATAATATATTCAATCTTTTTCCTATTATTGGATATTTAGGGTTCTATTTTTTCATTATTTTAAACAACACTTCAGTGAATATCCTTACAGCTAAATCTTTGCATACATCATGATCTTCTTCCCTCTTTTAACTGTTTATAAAAGGAATATGTGTTAATATAAATTATTCAAATACTAAGGAAAATGAAAATTCTCCATAATCCTTTTTCACTATAATTTCAATTAATACTGTTTGGTCTATAACTGGAATCTCTTAATCAAACAACAGATGAGAATTAGGGCTAGAATATGCGAGGGACCACACCCTCTGCCTCCCCACTCCCACCCCAACAACTGGGAATATGGAATTGGAGCAGGTACTAGGGATGGGCTGAAGGTAACCAAAGACAATCAGAAATAGCCAACTGAAGGGATGAGAGACTTCCAAATAGACTCCAAAAGCTTGGGGCAACGGGGATCAGAGGTACCAGGTCTCAGCTCCAAAGTTCAGGAATCAACTCTGCCTTGCCTGTCCCCTCCTGCCAGAAGCAGATGGTCCTCTCAGTCACTGACTCCAGGCTCCTCTCCCTGCTCCTCCCTCTCTTAAAAGGGCCTGGTTTATTTTGAGTCAAAATGTATTATAAGCTCTGACACTATATCCAACCCTCTGCTTTACAATGACTTCCCCCAGGTCTCAGGGTCTTGTATCAATCTAAAGAAATCCAACTGAGTGGGGAGGGTCTAGCTTAGTAGTAGAGTGTATGCCTAGCATGCATGAGATCCTGGGTTCAACCCCCAGTACCTCCATTAATATAGATAAATAAGCCTAATTACCTCTCCCCCAAAGGAAGACAAAACAAACAAACAAAACAGAAGAAATCCAACCATGAAAAGTTTTTAAACACACTTCCAACTTCTTTCTAACTGCTCCCCTGCACCCACAACCTTCAAATGGAGCCTGGGTGTTGAGCCCAGGGTCTTCTCTCAGAATCATAAAAGGAATGGCCATCCTCTCTGATGCCTCTTAGTTCCTGAACTAGACTTTTGTGAGGACCTGCTGCACTTGCCTTTATATTCTGTGAGATACCACCAAATCACTATAATAAAGTCTACTTCAGATGGATTCTGTCAACTGTGCAGGTACAGGTAAGAGATCCCAAACGATAAAGAAGCCCAACCTCCTTTCTCCTCCCAATGAGTATGGAGCACCAGCTGGGTGACCTGCATCTTAAGGAAGCCCCCAAAATTTAGGTTGTTCATTTATAAATTTAATTCAACAAGTATTTATTGGGTACCTACTATGTACTGGCTTTTAAAGAGACAATAATCTAAGAATTCCCTAAATAGCTCGAAAATAGCATGGACTGACTTCACTAAAATTCATGATGTGGATCCTGGAGTTCCAGTTGCTCTAGAAACCACAGTTAACTGCTGGTCACTTTTGCTCCAACTAGCAGAGCTCATGGACCACTGGGCAGAATGGAAAGTTCATACCAAGATGAGCACCTTCCAGTGAGAGCTGGCCCATCACCCGCAGGGTTGGGTCTCCCCACGTAGGGCTGAGTGCCTAGGACTGGCTGTATCTAGCTCCATAACCTCCAGCCATGGTCATGCCTTGGGCAGGTAAAATATGGACACCTTTTGTCTACCCTAAATCCTCAAGCCCACCCCCACCCAAGCTCCTTAGTTCTCCAAGGCCCTTGTCCAGAGCATATGCTTATTGGGAACATTTATTAACCAGACAATTTGCACGGAGGAGTTGCCATTGTAGGGAGAGGGTAGAGAGGCTCTAAGGCAGTTCCACTGCAGGGTACACCATAACACTCTGGCTGGGCCAATTCATCTAGCTGACCACAGGGCCCTGGGAGAGGGTCTTGGTCTTGCCAGTGGACAAATCACTACCAATGACAGGAATACAGACAGGGACCCTCACTACACTGTTGGATGCTTCATACCTTCCTCTGTTACCTTCACAACCAGCTGTGTGAAAAGCCTGTGTGAAAATAGCAAAGCTTGATGGTTTAGGGCCAGGCTCTGATGTCAGTTCCATACTGGCATGGGTTGGATACTTAACCTATCAGTGTTTTCATTTCCTCACCCATAAGAAGGAATAAAAGCAGTTCCTATCCCGTTAGAGCCGATCCGAGAATTAAATGAGCTAATATATGTACCTGACACATGGTGAGCTTTAGAGAAGTGTTAACTCTGATCTTAGGGCAGCTGTGGGAGAGCTGAGGTCTAGGACCACAATATCCTCCTCGGCACCATCCCCTCCCCCAACACCCCAGGCTTGGCAGTGGGTGGGAGTGGGAGTCCTGTGGGAGAAGGCAGAGACACCAGCTGTAGGGGGCGGTCGATTGTGGGTTCCTACCGCGGCACCCTAAATACCCAGTGACAACTCACCTGGCCATGGCAAGTTAAGAAAACCACTGGCTTCCGTTGGCACCCTCGCAAGCTCTCCCTTACCTCCGCCCCCGGGGCGGGACTGTAGAGGCGTCCGTCAAAGAAGGAAGTCGTTCTGCCAGTGTAGAGGGTTCGGGAAGCGGAATCTGTAAGTGGCCTGGAGATTCACCCCCTCTGCCATCCCTGTGGGTTCGCAACTTTTAGAAGCCTCTCTCACCTTCCAGCCTGATGTCCTGCGTTAAGTTATGGTGAGTGGAGCGTGAGGTACGGATCCGCAGACACACACACACACACACACACACACACACACACACACACACACACAGGGCACCCCGCCGACTTGCTCTGGGAGAGCCTTTGCGCCGGTGCCAAGGGCGCAAAGGGTTGGGGCACAGTGGGTCTCACGGGGAAGGCTGGGGATTGAACTGAACGTGCCGAGTCACAGGGGTCGCGGGGAGGGGGGCGGTGCCGGGAGCAGCGCGGGCTTGGGGCCATGGCCAGCTGCTGACGAGGCCCCCTCTTTCAGGCCCAGCGGTACCCCAGCCCCCCTGGTGCCCATCAAGGAACTGGAGAACCCGAAATTCGTTGGCAAAGGCGGATTCGGTGCCGTCTTCCGGGCACAACACAAGACTTGGGGTTTAGAGGTGGCGGTCAAGATCGTGAACTCGTGAGTGACCCGAGCTGCCTGGCCGGTGGGCGGGTGCCAAGGAGGCGGGGCCTGAGTGGGGAAGGGAAAGATCTTTCCAGGAGCAGAGCGCGACCTCAACTCTCTTCTGAGGGCAGGAAGGCGATATCCAGGGAAGTGAAGGCCATGGCAAGTCTGCATAACGAGCATGTGCTGCTCCTCCTGGGGGTCACAGAGAAGCTGGAGTGGGACTACGTGTCTGGGCCGGCTCTGGTAACTCAATTCATGGAGAATGGTTCCCTGGAGGAGCTGCTCCGGACCCGGTGCCCTCGGCCCTGGCCGTTCCTCTGCCGTGTGCTGCAGGAGTTGGTGCTCGGAATGTGCTACCTACACAGCCAGAATCCTGTGCTTCTACATCGGGACCTCAAGCCCTCCAACGTCCTGTTGGACTCCGAGCTGCACGCCAAGGTCAGCCCATCCATAACCCAGCCCAACCTCTGCACAGGGTCCTGCACCAGAGCTGCTCCAGCTCCACCCACTGGACACAGGACCTGCTGTAGCCCTGTCTTCTGAGTACCCTCAGTAACTCCCTCTGGACACAGGGCTGCCCAAGTGTCAAGGCTGACCCAGGAGCTTTAACCCCTACCATACCAGGTGACAGAGGCTTTGACCAACATGGTCAGTTCCACAGGTCCACCCTACTGGGCCCTCTAAAGACCTATGGCTGGCCTAGCCCGGGAAACTCAGACCTTGACCCAGCCCCATGGAGAGGGGACCTAGACCTCCAACCAGGAGCCCCACTGGTCCTATCATTCCCCTAACCCTCCACACCACCTTTACAAGGCCGGGACTGCACCTTCTGCATGGGAGGCAAGGATTTTGGAAGCTTCCTGGCCCCATCCATCCTCTATCTCTTCCTTCTCTCCCTTTGCAGCTGGCAGATTTTGGCCTGTCCACATTTCAGGGAGGCTCACAGTCAAGAGCAGGATCTGGGGAGTCAGGGTGCACCCCAGCCTACTTGGCTCCAGAACTGTTGGCTGATATAAACCAGAAGGCCTCCATGGCCAGTGATGTCTACAGGTAAGGTATCCACTCCAAACACACACCCCCAGTTTCTACACCTCTCTGGGCCCTTCTAAAGGATGGTATATGGGAAAAGACTCTTGCCAGCAGCTGAGTCAAGTCTCAGCTTTTTGTCTCCTGCAGCTTTGGGATCCTAATGTGGGCAGTGCTGGCCGGAAGAGAAGCTGAGAGTAAGACTCTAGGCAGACTCTGGGATCCTTAACTTCAGGTGCCCCCCTCCCCCAAGCCACCAACTCCCCCCCACCAGCCCCCAAGCCCTCCTCTTCCTGTTCACCTGCTCAGACTGCCCAACTCCCTCCTCACCTCTCCCTGGACTACACTCCCTGCCCCTTTCCATGATGGAGCAGGTGGCCCTCCTACTCTGATGCCTTCTCTTCACATCCCCTACCCCCATCTCAGTAGTGGATCAGACATCACTGGTGCGGGAAGCAGTGTGTGAGAGGCAGATCCGGCCCCCACTGACTGAGCTGCCCCAGTCCAGCCCTGAGACTCCTGGCTTGGAAGGACTGAAGGATTTAATGCAGCACTGCTGGAGCCATACGCCCAGGAACAGGCCCTCCTTCCAAGGTGCTCTGGCCACTTAGCTGGCAGCTGGGGTAGGCTTGGATCTGTGGGCAGGGACTTTTCCCTGGAAAAGAGCTTTTGCTCACCTGCCACCCACTCTACCTTCTCTCCAGAATGCAGACAGAACACCCAGAAAGCCCTCGACCTGGTAAAGAAAGGAGATGTATCTGGTACAAAGATGATTGCCGCAGTCTCCACGGTGAGCGCCCAACACCCCTTCCCCAACCCAGGACCTGGGCAGGGGTGGCACAACATGGCTCCCTTGACCACCCAGTGACTCCCCACTGTTCTCTGAGCCTTGACCCTCATCCTCACTCTCCCCACCCCAACCTTTCATTCCTAGGCAATGGGCCAAGAGACTCCTCCCTCAGGTTTACTCTAACTCTCCCACCTCCATGGCCAGCCAGCTCCCTGTCTTTGCAGGTGAAGAAGTTCCTGTCTGAGCACAGGGGCAGCAACAAGTTGTCTGCCGGCGAACCAGGCCTGGAAAGTACAGAAATGGATGGCCCTGGGGGAACCACAGGAAGCCATGATTCCCTGGTCTCTGAAATGATGAACAGCCTGAATCTGGAGGGTCACCCCAGCTCTGTTCCTGAAAAATATACAAACCTTCCTGAGAGAAGCAGTACCCAGAGAAAGCCAGTTCAGCATACCTGGACTGCAGATATGTCTTCAGATTCAACAGCCCGAACTCCTCAAACTCCAGAGACCTCATCTTTCAGAAACCAGAAGCCCAGCCCCAGTTCAGGTTGGACCCCAGGTCCTGGACCCCAAGGGAATCAGGTGAGACATGGGCAGGACTGGGGGATGCGCTAGGGCTCCTGTGAATTCTGTCCCCTTGCCAGGGAAAACTGGGGGCTAAGGGGGTCTGCAGTAGGGAAACAGGCCCCAGGACAGGAAGCCTGAGAGCAGTGTGTTGTTTGTAGGGGGCTGATAGTCCTGGCACCAACTGGCTACCCAGAGCTCCAGGGCCAGATCTGATACCAGGTACCCACTCTCTACTCCTTCTTTTCTCCTGCTCAATTCTACCAGCTTCTTCCTCAAGACCGCATATCCAGGGTACTTGGGGAGGGGGGATGAGAAACGGCTAGAGGCCATCTACCTCAATCTTCTTATTTTATAAATGAAGAAATGGACATCCACTAGGATTGGGTCCCCCTGAGGTCACACAGCAAAGCCTAGATTTGCCCCTGAGCCTTCTGACTTTCCCCAACACCACCTCTGTGAACCCCTAAATTCCATAGTTGCTATGTCGGTCCAGAGGGCCTCCACATAGAAAAGACCCAAATATCAGAGTCTCAGATATTGGTTGCCACTCCTCTTGAACTTCTGCAACTCAATTCTGAAGGTGGAACCTGGAGGGGAAGGCCAGAGGCACACCTTGATGCAGTCACTGGCAGGCCGAGACCCCATACTTGCATTTCCCCCAGGTGAACACGAGGTGCCGCTGCCCCTCCATGCTACTGCTCTTCCTTACATTGCATCTGTCTCCGACCACTTAACCCTCCCACCACCATCACTATTTCTCTTAAAGGGCCATGGTCTTTTACCATACTTGACAGCCAAGGAGTACAGATCGGATACAACAACTACATGACTATACAAGGAAGACCTACCTCGTTCATGCAGGGCCTGGCACCTCGGGGCACAGATAGGGGCCCCCAGCATGGCCCCCAAACAGCAGGTTCAAAAGAAGGGCCACAAGAACCTGAAGCCTGGAGTTAGCCACAGAGCTGGAATCATAACAGCGGGAATTGAAGCAGCTTCTAAACTGCCTCCTGGACTTGAGGCAGCTAGCCGAGACTTTCTCTGAGGGCCATCAGGCCTGTACCTGAACTGTCTTTGTGTCCCTAAAGGTCAATAAAGATCGTGGAATTTTAACCAAAGCACCGTGCAAGAGGCTAAGGCTTCAGCAGGGGTGGGAAGGGACATGGATGAGAGACCAGGGAGCTGACAGGGGAATGGGAGGCCAGAAGTGAGATGCTGAGGCCTGGGGGTGGGCAATGTGGCACACGAGGTCAGGTTCCAGCTGGCGGCAGGAAGGAATCCTGAGGGCTTGGCTCCTGGGGCCCGCTCTAATCTCTAGGCAGAGTATTTCCTGCAGGCAGGCTGAGACCCCACCATAAACCAAACCCTGGGGATTGAGGTTGTGGTCCCACCCCCCACTTTTCTACTGGGCTGTGGAGACTTGGCAGTGGGGTCCTGATGAGGAGGCTCTCCATGGGAATTCACAGACCCCAGTACATCTTTGTCCTGCATGACGCACCTAGTCTCTCATAAGTCATTCTCATACCACCTCCCTCTGCCACATACACCCATGCACACGTTGCTTTCGTTGCTTCCGTGTAGGCATCAGAACCCTTTGATTCTCAGCTGATGTCTGGGAGTGGAAAGTGATGGCTCCACAAAGCTACACACAGATGTGCCCCTCCCACAGAGCTGGACACCACTGGAGCTTGGACAATTCAGATGTGGCCATAGAGCTGCCATCCAAGTTGGAGGGGCAGGGAATGAGCATCCCTCTTTTGCTGACCTAACCCCCATACTGCACCATGTTCTTCCCTACATCCTTGCCAGCCTTCGCCCCAGCCCTCCCTCAGTCTCCCTACATCCAAGGTTCCACACTCATCTTGAAGCTTGTCACTTGGCCTGGCCCACCTCACCGCTTGCATCTCTCCTGTGATCCACATTCCCTTTCCTTGAAGGGGCTGAAGTGAGGAGGCTGTGGTGTTAGAAGAGACAATCAGAGTGGGGGAGGAGGCCTGCTGAGTCTGGCTAGGGCACAGGAAGGGCTGGGCTGTCCCATCGGGGAAGTGGGAGGGGGCTGCGGCGCCAGGAGGGAAGCGCCTGTTGCCCAGGGCTCAGAACAACTAGCCTAGCAGCCAGCGTGACTCGGAAACCTGCCCCAGGGCTTAGCCTGTTCGGCTGTAGCAGCATCGCAGGCAGTGAGTTGTGGAAGAGGGGGAACCAGGGGCTCCTTTGCTTCAGCCCCAAATCCTGTGCTCCTGGCACTGAGGCTTTTGCTAGGACACTTCTGCAGTGTGGTTTGGGGGGATGGAGTTGGGGAGGAGCAAAGGACTGGACAGTCCACTCATTGCGGACTGGGGAAAAACAGGGAGTGGAAGGAGACGGCATTGCCGTGAGGTTGGGAGATCCAGATGGAAGTGGCGTGGACCAAGTGAGAGGGGCACAGTTGGCGCTGGCTGGGGCCTCAGACAGTGACCCACACTGGCCCTCTTCAACCCGGGGGCCCACCCCCAGGCAGTGCAGCACGGGGCAGGGGAGACGATGGCCCGCCTCTTCAGTCCCCGGCCACCCCCCAGCGAAGACCTCTTCTTCGCTGAGACCTACTACATCCTGAGCCAGCAGTACCCACTGCTGCTACTGCTGCTGGTGATCGTGATCTGCGGGCTCCTGGCTCTACTGGCTGTCGCCGGTGCCAGCGGCAGGGTGAGCAGGGGAGGAGGGGAGGAGGGGGGCCTCTGGTGCAGGGTGCCTCCTTGAAGGTCAGCAGGGTCACTGCCTAGGGGGCATTTTCGGGGTTGGGACTTGTGGGGATCTTCTTTTCAATGTGCTTTCTTTGCTGGGACCCGGGAAAGAAGCTCTGGACCTTGCTGGGAACTGCAGTGACCCCACATAAATCACTCTGCCTTTCTGGGCCACAGTCTCTGGGTCCACACAAGGAGGTAGCTGAGCCCTGGATGCTTCTCATTTCTCTCTGGGTCCTGATAGACCTTAAGGAGCTTCTGTGAGCTAATGATTCTAGAAAAATTCCAACACCGGATTTTCTGATTTTCCAGGGGGAAATTACCCTGGGCCCTGTGGGAATCTGCTTCCTGGTTTTCTTTCTCTCTTAGCAGCTATGGGGTAGTTGTACTGACAGATTCCCAGAAGGCACCCACCATTCTGCTCTCATTTTAGTCCTTAATTAAGCCCATTTCCAGGTTTTGGGGAGGGAAGAAAGAGAATCTTCAATTCCACTTCTGGAAATATCCTGCCCCAAGTTTTCTTTTCACTCTTTGGAGGCAAGTTGGGAAAACAATTGGATGTGAACAATCCTTGCCCGTCCTCCTGGAAGAAGTCCAGGAAGAGGTGGAGACAGGGGAGTAGGGGGAAATCCTCCGTGCTGAGGCAGTAGGGAGATCTCAGCTCCTGGCAAGAGAGATTCTGGGCGCCCCCTGCTGCCCAAGCACCAATGCTTGGTGGGGAGTGGGGCTTAAAACACCGGGTCTTGTGCCTCAAGCAGGGAATCTACCAAGCAAATTACCTAGATTTGGATACACTCATTCCTAAGTGCCATCTGTGAGCTAGGATTTTTCACTCGCTTTAGGATCCTAGGTGCAGAGTAGGGTGGGGTTGGGTGGTGCTATTATTTCTATTTGACAAGTGAGAAAACTTAGGCTCAGAAAGGTCATGGATTCATAAATGGCCAGAATGAGGCTGGAGCCAGGTCTTCTGTGTAGGTGGCCCAAGGCCCTGCAGCATGCAAGTGAGATGTTAAGTTGAATCCTATGAGACTGTTAGCTCTGAAGATTAAAAACAGATTATCAGCATTTCATGTGGTTCAACCTCATATGAATGGCAAGTGGTGGTGGCCTGCCTGATTTTCTTACTTGGGTTTGAGACTCTTGTCAGATTTGGTCTGAGGGACTGCCTGTTCCTCCTCTTCTTGGACAAGCTCCCCAAACTCCAAACCCCAGGCTTGCTTCACCTGCCCCCTCCCCTCCAGGAGCTGGCCTCCGACCCGGGCTTCCTGACCACTGTGCTGTGCGCCCTGGGTGGCTTCTCGCTGCTGCTGGGCCTGGCTTCCCGCGAGCAGCGACTGCAGCGCTGGACGCGTCCCCTGTCCGCCCTTGTGTGGGCAGCGCTGCTCGCGCTAGGTCACGGCCTCCTGTTCACCGGGGGCGTGGTGAGCGCCTGGGACCAGGTGAGGCAAGAGAAGCAGTGGGGAGGGGACTCCCAGGCCTCGAACTCAGCCCCCAGGCCAAGAGCAGCGCAGCAGCGTAAGCTCTCAGCTTCCGGCGCCCCTCTCCCCTAGGTGTCCTTTTTCCTCTTTGTCATCTTCACCGTGTATGCCATGTTGCCCTTGGACATGCGGGAAGCCGCCGCCGCGGGCCTCGCCTCCTCACTCTCACATCTGCTGGCCCTCGGGCTGTATCTTGGGCCTCAGCCGGACTCACGGCCCGCGCTGCTGCCGCAGGTGAGCACGCATGGAGCTGAGGCTGCGTCCAGGGCCGGCTCCTCTGGGCGCTACTTGCTCCTCTGGACATTCATCAACCGTTTGCTGAGCTATGACTCCGAGGCAGGGCGCAACGCTGGGTGTAGGTTACAAACACGGACCTCGACTGTACGTGCGCTCGTGCAGCTGGTACATAGTGCAGCGCGATGCCTGCAGATGCCAGAAGTGGGCTCTTGGGCTCAGGGGAAGGGAGTTCGCCTGGGGACCAGGGTGGTGGGGACAAATGTGGAAGACGGAACCTTCAGAGAGAATGTAAAAATTGGAGCTTGAGTAGATTTGTGCTGTCGCGGGGGGTGGGGGTGGGGTGGGGATGGTGGAGTGCATTCCAGGCAGAGGAAACGTACGTACAAACGTTTTCTAGACCTAAGACGCCGTGTTGGTGCGGCACCCAAGAGTCTAGAGTAGGGGGATGGGGGAGGAGAAGCGCCCCCTACGGATTCCACACTGTGGAACCAATTGCCTCGAAATACTTCGGTCTCTTAACCGTAGAATCCTCCCCAGCCCTCTTGGAAACCAATCCAGCTGCACACAATAGCCACCCCTACCCCGACCCGGGTCCAGCGCCCTCTGAGGCTGACCCTCCCCCACAGCTGGCAGCAAACGCGGTGCTGTTCCTGTGCGGGAACGTGGCGGGAGCGTACCACAAGGCGCTGATGGAGCGCGCACTGCGCGCCACGTTCCGGGAGGCGCTTAGTTCTCTGCACTCACGTTGGCGGCTGGACACCGAGAAGAAGCACCAGGTCCGCCGGGCCCGGGAGGCCGAGAGGGGCCGGGGCTCGGAGAGAGGAGTTGTTTAGGTCACACAACCGGGCTCTGGAAGCTGAATGACTTTGGGCGGGTCGCTTGAACTTCTGTTCCCTCCTTTGTAAAATATGGCTATTGCCCACCTTGGAAGGTGCAAACTAACTGAAGCTTGTGAAACGTGACTTTAGAACGTCACTATCCTAAACGAAGGGTTCTAATTCCCATATTGCTGCTTGGCAGTTCAGTCCCTAAATGTGATCAGTGCAGGATAGGGCTGGAGCCCTGCTGTATGTGGTGGGGAGGACCTGGGCTAGTGCCCTGGGGAACATTTCGTGGGGCTGAGAAGTCTGTAGGCTTTTATGGGTTTGGGGGATGGGAACTCCTGACTTTAGAGGGCAAGGATATTGGTGCTCATAGTGTCCTCCCCCAGGAACACCTTCTCTTGTCCATCCTTCCTGCCTACCTGGCCCGAGAGATGAAGGCAGAGATCATGGCACGGCTGCAGGCTGGACAGGGGTCACGGCCAGAGAGCACCAACAACTTCCACAGCCTCTATGTCAAGAGGCACCAGGGAGTCAGGTATGAGGAAGGATGGCTGGAGGGAAGGGGCATGGGCTGAGATGCTGGCCCCACTGATGCGGTCTGCCCTGCCCAGTGTGCTGTATGCTGACATCGTGGGCTTCACACGGCTGGCCAGTGAGTGCTCCCCTAAGGAATTGGTGCTCATGCTCAACGAGCTCTTTGGCAAGTTCGACCAGATCGCCAAGGTCAGAGGGGGCTTCATCTCCCACCTTCCAACTCCCTACCCTGGAGAGCCTCTTGTGAGGGAAATTCCTGCCATATAAGATCCCAGTCCCAGTGCCAAGCCCACGTGGGCTCCCAGACCCTTCACTGGAGGTAGGAATCTCTCTCAAGTATCCCCACTTTTGGAGCTGCTCATTGTACACCTCAAACCTGGAGGGACTTCTCAACATCCTCACAGATGTCCCAACCAAAACATCCCCAAATATGCTCTGAGCTCCAACATAGGTGTCTCTGGACACTATGGACCCTACAACCAAATCTAGGTAGATTTCCCAATGCTCTAACCTTGGAAGGCCCTTCCAAGGGAAATCTCTGCCCTCGGCATTCTCAGCCCAGCTACCTGCTCAGACCCCAGGGATGCCCCCGAGCAACCAAATCTTGGGTCTTCCCCAGAAGCTTCAATCCTGAAGCGGCTTTCATATGCTCAGATTTGGATACACCCTACACATGCCAAATCTGGAGAGAGCTGCAGACATCCCAACACTAGGGAAACCCTTCTGAGAAAGGCACTGGCATGGGAGACCTCAGCCAGTCCTGTATCAGGCTAAGGGAGTCCCTAGATCTGACCTAGACATTCCCAATCTCAGAAGCTCTTCACAAATAACACACTTGCTCCCACTTTCCCCAACTCCCTCCTGTTCCCTCTGGCCTCTAACCAGGTTCCCCTCTTCCCACTGCGTACCCTCCCTCCAGGACCATGAATGCATGAGGATCAAGATCCTGGGAGACTGTTACTACTGTGTCTCAGGGCTGCCGCTCTCCCTGCCAGACCACGCAATCAATTGTGTGCGCATGGGGCTGGACATGTGCCGGGCCATCAGGTCAGCTGAGATGGACAAGGACGAGTGGGAGTAGCGATGGATGGATGTGGGAGAGGAGCTAACAGGGTAGTGGAAATCCTCCTGGAGAGAGGGAGGGGTGTGGCATGGGTAGGGCTGAAGGCAGAACCCAGATTGTTCCCCACACACCCTGTTCAGGAAACTTCGGGCAGCCACCGGCGTGGATATCAACATGCGTGTGGGTGTACACTCAGGCAGCGTGCTCTGCGGTGTCATCGGACTGCAGAAATGGCAATATGATGTCTGGTCCCATGATGTTACACTGGCCAACCACATGGAGGCGAGTGGAGTGCCAGGGTGAGAGCTGGGGCTCCAGGGGGCTATGGCAAGAGGCCAGTCGGGCCTTCACATGCCTGGTATTCATCGTTCTTTAAAATGAGCACATTCTCACATGGCACTCAGGGAGATCCTGGGATGCAGGGAGGGGAGCTGGGAGACACCTCCTGTAGCACTGGGCCTTGCTTGAAGTCAGACCTCCACGAATGATCCTTGAAAGAAATGAGAGATTTGAAGTTCTTCTCACCTGACTCCTGCTGCCCTCTCCTTCCAGACGAGTACATATCACAGGGGCTACCCTGGCCCTGCTGGCAGGGGCTTATGCTGTGGAGGATGCAGCCATGGAACACCGGGACCCATACCTTCGGGAGCTAGGGGAGCCTACCTACCTGGTCATTGATCCCCGGGTAAGAGCCCAGCCTAGACCCCATGGGCTGGCCCACCCTAACCACCCACAGCTAATGGGCCTGGTCTCTTCTATGCCAGAGACTCAGTTCCTGGGTCCTAGTGTGTACCGTGGGGGAGGGACACCAGCCTTTAAGGGGCTGTGGGAGAATGGGGAAGGGTCTGTGATCTTGACTCTCAGCTTTCATTTGCCCCAGGCCGAGGAGGAGGATGAGAAGGGCACTGCTGGAGGGTTGCTGTCCTCTCTCGAGGGCCCCAAGATGCGTCCATCGCTGCTGATGACCCGCTACCTGGAGTCCTGGGGTGCAGCCAAGCCATTTGCCCATCTGAGCCACGTAGAGAGCCCTGTGTCTACCTCCACCCCTCTCCCGGTATGTGCACTCCATCATGAGTCCAGCACTTACATAAACGCACCCCCATTGCCCACTCCTAGCCCCTCCCATCTCCACCACCTGTGAGTCACTTGATGACATCCCAAGGTCCTGAACTTTCTGGTCAGGACCTTTCCTGCCCTTGTTTCCAGAGAAAGAACAAAGATAACTGCCCTCTGAGCTCAACTCAGAGAAGATTCAAGACCTCAAAGATACCATGTCCTTTGCTCCCCAGCCCACTCAGGAAGCCCCTTCCCCTGGTGCCATACTGCCTCCTGCCTCAGAAGCCAGTACTGCACATCCATTCCCACCAGGAAATGTCTCTGTTTAGCTCAGTCTTGTGACTGCATGCTCTCTTCTTCAGTCCCCACTAAGACGGGAAATGTGGGGCAGATCACTCATTGCCCCTCCTCTCCAGGACTTGTATACAGATAAAAAAAGGTGACAGTGAAAATCTCCCAGGGCCTTGAAGAAGGAAGTCACCATGAGCAGGCAGGGGTGGAGGAGGAAGGAAGTGGAGTGGGCTTATCGCTTGTCGGGGGTAAGCTAGGGCGGGGCCAGTTACTGGCTGATCTGTGCAGGGCACCTTCAGGCGATCGGTGACCCATCAGCTGCTGGAGGAGCCTGGATCTCCCCCACTTGACAAGCAGCCAGAACCCCCTCATGCAGGGACTCAGGCCATGTCCCTAAAGGCTTGCCCTGGGGTTAGTTTCCTCAGCCTGTTCTCTTCCATTTTCTCTAATCTTCCCCAGACCTGTTCAGCATTCCCAGCCACTGATCTGCAGATCTTTCCAGAATCTTCTCTACTGGGTAGACCTACCTGGACTTCTAGGATAACTCCAGAGTACCCTTTCTATGTTCCTTCCCCTCTCCTCTCCTATCCAACAGGAAAGTGGGCCAGAGATCAGTGAACACTGGAGGTGAGGGAACCTTGGCCACAGCAGTTCAGTGGCTGAGTGCTTAATTTCAAGCCTCAAAATGGGCAAGGGGAGAGGTCAAAGGGCTAAACTGGCAGGAGGGAGAGGAAGGAAGAACCCAAGGCCCAGCTGAGTATTGCAGGCGGAGGTTTCCAGGTAGGGTAGGTTAGAGGGGGATTTGCTGGGAGTCCAGGGACTGCGAGACAGTGTTGCGGATGCCCCCCAGAACCCAGGCCAGACCTCCCTAACCCCTAACCGGTGTGCAGGCTATTAGGTGTCAGGACGGAGTGGGAACACCTTGTTCTAAGGTATCTCCTGAGGCAGGACCTCACCAGCCCAGAAACTTGTTTCTCAGCCCCTGAAGTTCTAGGGCCTTAGTCAAATGTTAGAAGTCCTGAGAATCACACTTGGCTTACTATTAGGCAGGGCGCAACTTCAGGGTGTAAGGGCAGTGTTTGTGTGGTGGCTCCCATCCATCCATCCCTTCTTCCTACGGTCTTTGAGCACCTACTATGCAGCAGGCCCTAGGTTAGCTCTTGAGAAGACAGGAATGAATAAGATGTTTTCCCTGCCTTCAGATAACTTACAGGCATGGGGTGGGGGCAGGTAGGTAGTCCGATAAAAATTAGTACCAGGCATGGATGCCTAGAACTTACCTCTTAATTGCTCTCTACCTCTCCTTCTCCTCTCACATACACAAGGTTTTGGTTTGGGGGATGATGTGGCCCCCTGTGACCCTACTTCCTTCCCATGAACCAGGGAAGCAGGGAAAAAGGGTCACCATCCATCTTGCCCTGGGCAGTGGCCATGCTCCCTTCCCTGGTGCTGGTCCTCCCCCGCTCGTGTGCTCATTCTCACGTCTCTGCACACAATAAGTATGCCTTTTGGTGCAGAAGAGAGTGGCTGTAACCAAACCAACCTTGTTTCTCTTCCTCTTTTCCTTCTCCATTTTTGTGTCCTGCGCCCACTACCTCCCAGCTCAGCTTGACCACCATGAAAGGGCAGAGGGGATTCAGAGTGCTCTGCATTGCTATTCCAGTTTCAACCAAGAGGGATTTTTTTTTTTTTTGATATGGAGTGATGGGCAAGTCCATGCCTTTGGATTCTGTGTAGTCCTTAGGGAAGAAGAAGTCCTTAGGGAAGTCCAAGGAATCAACAGCCACTCAAGCATATAGAGGATGCAAGGTTGCCTCCTAAGTGATAAAAGCCATGAGGAAATCAGAGAGCATGGAGACTCTGGGAGTCTGAAGAGTCAGGAGGAAATTTCAAGGAATAAATGTGGATTTACCTTCCCTTATAGGCAGGTGGGATTTGGAAGAGATAGAGATGGAAATGGAGATGGAGATAGACATGCTGATAAAGTGAGAGAGAAAGAGATGGAGAGAGATATTAGCCAGGTCAAATGCTCAAATCAAGGCCATGTATAGGAATGCCTCACGGCAGAGAGGATACACTACAGTGGAGGACACTCACCATCTCCCCATCTTCCCCTGTCCCTGTGTTCTCCCTGCAGGAGAGGGCCCTGTCTTCCTTCAGCCCCCAGTGGAGCCTGGACCGGTAAGGAGGCCTGAGCAACTTTGACAGTGGGGCTGTCTGGGTGATCCACCTCCATCCTTCCTGGGGGGCTGCTCCTGCTTTGCCCATATGCTTTCGAGGGTCTTCTCAGTGACAGGCTGGGCTCTCACTGCGCAGGAGCCGTACCCCCCGGGGACTGGATGATGAACTGGACACTGGGGATGCCAAGTTCTTCCAGGTCATCGAACAGCTCAACTCTCAGAAGTATGGCAAACAGAAGAGGGCTGAGAGGGCTGGGAGGGCTGGAGGGCCTGGGCTCAGGTGGTAGAGGAGGGAGGTGCTCCCCTGAGAACCTGTAAGAAAGGGAGGGTCTTCCCAGCTCCAGCTCACTGAAAGACTCACCTGACCATGCCCTCCTCCCTGCCCTTTCCTCTTTGGTGCTTCCTGCTCCCACCTCCCACCAGACAGTGGAAACAGTCAAAGGACTTCAACCCTCTGACACTGTACTTCAGAGAGAAGGAGATGGAGAAAGAGGTAGGCTGGAGCTGGCAGCAGGCCCTGGGGTCCCACCTCCCCTCCCCAGGTCTGCTCAGTTTGTGATCCTGGTGTGAATAAAGGGCTGGTGCCTCTCTCCAAAAGGAAAGTCACCCTATCAATTGAATTATGGGGTGGTGATGGGAGGAAGGAGGGCAGCTCCTTGGAGACCTGGTAGGGGCCACCTAGGAAGGAACTGGAGGGTGGGACAGTGAGGCTGGGGGACCCACTCCTTGCCTGGGATTGACACCCTCAAGGTGACAGGCAGCACCAGTGCCCCGTCTCCATCCAACCCCCTCCCTTCTAGTATCGGCTCTCTGCACTCCCTGCCTTCAAGTACTATGCAGCCTGCACCTTCCTGGTTTTTCTCTCCAACTTCATCATCCAGATGCTGGTAACAAGCAGGTGAGAGAGTCTTAGGCAAGGGAAGCCCTGATTCTTCAAAACAGACCCCATGGCTCTTCCAGAACCCTGACTGACGCTTTCCTTCTCTGACCACTTCCCCTCGGCTTAGGGCACTGAGCCACAGAGGAAATGGAAATACATGTTTTGGGGAACCGGCAATCATAACCCTCATGTCTTACTGTCTTACATCCTGTAGGATTTCTACATAAACCAAATATTTTCACATGCCTATCTCTCGATTCTAACAGCATTCCCACAAAGGAGATTTTGTTCCAATTGAGAAGCCCAAATCTCACAGCAAATGAGCTTAGAAAGTAGGTCCTCGCTTCCAGTCCACTGCTCGGAGGCAGTGGAGGGGTGGGTAGTCTTGTTCAAAACTCAGCCAGGTGAAAGAGCTTTGGCCCGCAGGCTCAGAGGCCAGTCTGATGCAGCCTCGGCCACTCTTGTGAGCCCCCTGCCCACTCCCACTATTGTCCCTCCTTCATCCCAACTCTGCCCTAGGCCTCTCCGCTTCCCCAGATCATCAGCATGTAATGTCTTTCATCAGCCCAGACCCCATCAGCAGCAGGTTCAAATCCCCAGGATCACCTCTCTCCATGTTTCTCGACCAGATTGCACGGCACCCTCCCAGCACACAGAAAGCCTATTCGAGCTCCTCAAGGCCTCACTCTTGTCTCCCTTTAGGCCCCCAGCTCTGGCCATCACCTATAGCATCACCTTCCTCCTCTTCTTCCTCCTCCTCTTCGTCTGCTTCTCAGAGCACCTGACGGTGAGGTGGGCTTGGGGGCAGAGTGGCGAGCTGGGGCCCTAACCACAACCTGGCCTGCAGTGGGTGCCCCAGTCCCATGGCTACAACTCTCATGCTCCTTCCACAGAAGTGTGTCTTGAAAGGCCCCAAGATGCTGCACTGGCTGCCCACGCTCTCTGTCCTGGTGGCCACACAGCCTGGACTGCGAGTCGCCCTGGGCACCGCCACAATCCTGCTCGTCTTTGCTATGGCCATTACCAGCCTGGTGAGGGAGAGGGGGCCCTGTGGATCCCTGTTAGGGCATGCTGGACCTGCCAGAGGCTGAAAGGGGACCCCTGGGTTTGGGAGGATAACTGGACTAAGACCAGGGGATGCTGGCAACGCTGGACAAGTATAAAAAAAAAATCACAGCCACTGACAGTCTACCACCCGGTAGATACTCCTTGTTAAAAACACTTTGGTGGAAATTGTTCCTATCTTTTCCCTATGTGCACAGATCTTCATTCCTTAGCTTACTTACTCTGATTTTGTAAGCTGAGTTTGGCTGATTTTTCAGACCTTAGAACCATTCCTAGAATTCTACCCCTGAAAGACATCTTAGGAATCATCCTCCAGCCAAGTTACAGAAGAGGAAGCTGAGGCCCAGAGAGCTTAAGTGGCTGGCAAAAGATCACACAGTGGATCCGTGACAGACTAATCCTCATGACACCTACTCCTCTAATCCCTGTCCCCCAACAAAGACCCCCAGTGCTGAGGCCCCCTCACCAACCAGAAATAGCAGAATCTGCCCCTTCGGGGGAGTCTGGCCCTGACTCATCCCTGGGTCAGCTGAAACTCAGCACCAGCCACCATTGTGCCCAAGGAGCTGCCTGCCCGCTGCAGCACCCCATCTCGTTCGGCAGGTCTTCCTACCGGCAGCATCGAACTGCCCTGTCCGGGCTCCCAATGTGTCCTCCGTGGCTTTCAACTTCTCCTGGGAGCTCCCTGGGTCCCTGCCTCTCATCAGTGTCCCAGTGAGTGTCCTTCACTGCCCTGAATCTCCTTCTTCAGAGCCTTTCTTGGCCCCCTCCCCCACCTCCTTAGTTGAAGAACACTCCATTCTGTGGCCTGGGACGGACATGACTCACACTTGGTATATGTGTGGTGACACCCCCGGCCCCCCTGATAGGACGGGGCCCTGGGAGGGGCAGGACAGGAGCCCTGGGGTGTCCGCTGCCCCTGCCGCTGGAACATGCCCCACCTCCTGACTACCCTGCCCGGTCCCTCAGTACTCCATGCACTGCTGCGTGCTGGGGCTCCTCTCCTGCTCCCTCTTCCTGCACATGAGCTTCGAACTGAAGCTGCTGTTGCTCCTGCTGTGGCTGGTGGCCTCCTGCTCCGTCTTCCTGCACTCCCACGCGTGGCTGTCCGACTGCCTCGTCGCCCACCTCTATCCAGGCCCCTTGGACCCCAGGTGCGCACAGCAGCTGCACGGAGGGGCCCAGGCCTCCGGGATGGGGCTGGGACAGGACAGAGCTGAACTGTCCTCACCTCACCACCTGAACCACCCACAGGGTGAAGGAGGAAGGAGGCCGAGGGCTACGTGGGCACTGATGCCCGAGGTGGGCGGGGGCAGGGGGAGGCCATGGGTAAGTGGTAGCGCAAGGGGCCGCCCTGATCTGTGGCCTCCTCAGGCCAGGGGTGCTGAAGGAGCCCAAACTGATGGGAGCGATCTCTTGCTTTATCTTCTTCTTCACCCTCCTCGTCCTGGCTCGCCAGGTAAGTCACCCAGCTCAGCCCTCCAGGGCCTCCCTGTGAAGGGTGAGGCGAGAATCCCCACATATGTGACTTGGTCTCCTTTCCCTTAATCTCACATCTCCAGTCCAAATGGTGTGTCCACTGAAAGCTTCTAAGTGAACCTTTCTTTCCCCTTCACTCCCCAAAGGGAATGCCCTCAAGTTCTCCCCTCCCCTTCTCCCTCCCACTCCCAATCTAGGAAAACATGCTTAAGAAAAGATCTGCTGCCAGTTCTGTCCACTCTAGTTTGAATCTGGTTGCAAGGTAGTCTCCCCTGGGATCGTTGTGCCTTTAGCCTTATCTCTGAACCGGGGGTGGTGGCGATGTGGTTCTAAGCACCATGGAGTGGGGGGTGAACACTCAGGAGCTGGGGCTTCCCCTGCGCCGTGTCTCCCCATGGCCCCCTGGTGACCCTCCCCAGAATGAGTATTACTGCCGCCTGGACTTCCTGTGGAAGAAGAAGCTGAGGCAGGAGCGGGAGGAGACAGAGACGATGGAGAACCTGACTCGGCTGCTCTTGGAGAATGTACTCCCTGCGCACGTGGCCCCCCAGTTCATTGGCCAGAATCGGCGCAATGAGGTGACTCCCCACCTTCATCTCTGAGCCCCAGATGCCATAGGGACTAATTCTGGATAAAAGCCTTGGCCCTTAGCCCATTCTCTCTGGACTCCCACACAGTGGGTTGGGGGGGGGCCACCCAAGCCTGGCAGGTGCCTCCATTTTCACAAGATCTTAGGGTCTGTCTTTAGTGAACACAGAATCCCTGCTTTGCAATTTCTCACTTGGAAAGAGCACTCCAATTCATGGCCACTGTAGACCCTTCAGAGTGTCAATGGGGACTATGTGAAGGACAGTCCATCCATCTCTCTAGCCCTGCGTTATCCAGTACGGTAGCCATTAGCCTTGTGTGGCCATTTAAATTTAAATTTAAGCGGGGAGGGTAAAGATCAAGTGGTAGAGTGCATGCTTGGCATGCGTGAGGTCCTGGGTTCAATCCCCAGTACCTTCTCTAAAAATAAGTAATAAACGTAATTACCCCCAAAAAAACATAAATAAATAAATTTAAACCAATTAAAATAGAAAATTCTGTTCCTTGGTCACACTGGCCACATTTCAAGTGTTCAACAGCTGCTTGTGGCTAGTGGCCACCATATTGGATAGCACATATGATAGAACATTTCCTTCACCACACAAACTTCTATCGGATGATGCTAATTTAGATCAAGTATCTTGCTATAGTCAAAGCAACAGAAGGTCACTCACATATCTGTACCATCTTATTTGGTAACTGGTAACTGGTAACTTACCTGGTAATTGATCCCATTTCTGTCTTCACATTGGCTATCAGAAAGCTCAGAGCCAGAATCCAGGACTAACAAGGGATTGTGTGAACCAACCTAGACTTGACTCTGTCTTTATCATCTTTCCCTTATTTCCCTCTGTCCCTTTTCCCTATTATTGCTTTATCTTCCAAACTGTAACTATCTTTGTAAGCTGATTTAAGTAACAACACATTTCAGCAATGAGATAGTATATAAAGGTAATTCCCATTGACATGATCCAAGTTCCAAAAAAGACGCCCTTCACGTTGCTGTTTGGTGATCCTTACCCAGAATCTCTGTCTCTCCTGGAATCCCAATGGACCTAGTCTTTAACTCCTGAGTCACATCCCTGGGGTAACCTAGCTCTACCCTTCTCCCTCCTTCCCAATCCTTCTTAAACTGAGGGGGAGGAGTGTAGACACAGGGAGGAAAGCCCGTGTAGACCCCAAAGGGGAAAGAACATAGCCCCTCACCCCTGCCTTCCGCCCTCCCAGGACCTCTACCACCAGTCCTACGAGTGTGTTTGTGTCCTCTTCGCCTCAGTCCCAGACTTTAAGGAGTTTTACTCTGAATCCAACATCAACCATGAGGGGCTAGAGTGTCTGCGGCTGCTCAATGAGATAATTGCTGATTTTGATGAGGTGATAACTCCATGGGTCCCCCAGGCCCTGTGTCCTGGATTCTACCGTGTCCCACCAGTCTGTCCTTTCACTTTGCTCTCCTGGCCATGAGGCCTGTCCTCCTCTCCCCAGCCCTCCTGCTTCTCCCCTGACACCCCAGCTCTGCCCTCCCCAGCAACTCTGCCCACTCTCCTCCTACCACCACCCCTGACCCAACAACTGGTCCTTCAGCCTCCAAAAGCCTGGGGCTGGGCTTCTGGGAGAAGAGGGGAAGAGAGGAATAGAGATTGGGGACACAACCTGCTTTCTACACAGCTGCTCTCCAAGCCCAAGTTCAGTGGAGTGGAGAAAATCAAAACCATCGGCAGCACCTACATGGCAGCTACAGGCTTAAATGCCACCTCTGGACAGGACTCACAGCAGGTACAGCACCCCTTCCTTACCTCCCAACTCTCGCCTGGCTCTCCTTGGTGGGCCCGTAAGTGGGCCTTACTCCTGTGCCCTCACTGACCCACCCTGGTGGGCTGGCCCATTGCTAGGATTCTGAGCGGAGCTGCAGCCACCTTGGCACCATGGTGGAGTTTGCCGTGGCGCTTGGATCTAAGCTGGACGTCATCAACAAGCACTCATTCAACAACTTCCGCTTGCGTGTGGGTGAGGTCTCCCTTGCTGGGGCAGGCTGGGACCTCCTCCTCACCTTCCCAAACCTTCCCTCCTCCAAGTCCTCTGTTAGTGGCTCCCACGCTCACCCCAGGGGGCCCCCTCCCGACTCACCCCTTGGGACAGAGAATGAAGCTGCTGGGCCCAGAGCTGCAATGCCCACCCACTTCCTTCCCTAAGCCACACTCCTCTGGCTCCTCCTCCTTCCCTCTAAACCCCCTAAGCTCTCCACCTTAGTTTCTTGATCTTCCTCTTCCCTTCTCCTTTCTCAAATTCCTCCCCCTCAGGGCCCCTCTTTACCACACCTCTTGTCAGGGTTAAACCATGGACCTGTGGTAGCTGGAGTGATTGGGGCCCAGAAGCCACAATATGACATCTGGGGCAACACAGTGAACGTGGCCAGCCGCATGGAGAGTACAGGCGTCCTGGGAAAGATCCAAGTAAGGAAGTCACATGGGGGGCACAGGGGTCGGGAGATAGGATGGGGCCACCGCCACACGCCCTCACACCCCTCCAATTGCAGGTGACTGAAGAAACAGCTGGGGCCCTGCAGTCCTTAGGCTATACCTGCTACAGCCGGGGCATCATCAAGGTCAAAGGCAAAGGGCAGCTCTGCACCTACTTCCTGAACACAGATTTGACGCGAGCTGGACCTCCCTCAGCCACTCTAGGCTGAGAACCCCACCCCCTCCTCTCCACCTGTAAGATCCTTAATAAAGATACTCCTGTATGGCTGGGTTAGAATTGATGTCAGAAGCTGCTAGTGTAGCTGGGGATCATCTTCTCCTCACCTCTCAACAGGACGGCTTCTTCCCAGGCCAGCTGAGTGTTCGTGTGTGTACAAGTATGAGCATGAGTGTGTTAGAAAAGAGCGATTCTTTTTCACAAGCTCAGGAAGAGGACTGCCTTGGCCTCCCTGCCTGGCTGTCAACCTGATTCCAGTGTTTTGTGCCCTTGGAAGTATAAACAATTTTAGTCACATGACTCAAAACAAAGATTTGTCCTTTCCTGCTCCCCACCCACAAATATTGGAAAGAATCTCCAGGAAAATGTCATTTGATTGCTCTCTCTCTCTCTTTTATATTTATTTATTTATTTATTTATTTATTTATTTATTTATTTATTTATTTATTTATTTATTTTTGCAGAAGGCTGGTGTAGGTAATTAGCTTTATTTATTTGTTTGTTTTTAATGTAGGTACTGGGGATTGAACCCAGGACCACATGCATGCTAAGCACACATTCTACCACTGAGCTATATTCTTACCCACCCATTTGATCTTTACTTATTCAACAAACACTAAATAAGTACCTATTATGTACTTACTACGTAACATGGGCAGGAGGCCTGGGAAATAATCTGTTAGGTCCTTCCCCATTTCGGCTGCTGTTCTCAGATTGATCCACCATGTTTCCAGCGAGGGCCTGTAGACAGCTTGGGGGGTCTCCTGTTCTCAGGTCCCTCAGATGCCTCCTTGTCTTCTTCTGCATCCTTCTGCACAGATGCTGATATTACACGGGTCTTGATGCATTCATGGTTCATTGCCACCTGTTCACATTTTGGGGTCCATGGGGGATATCTTGACACCCCAGATTTGTTGCAGATGTTGCACATGGATTTTTGGCTTTTCTCATAGTGGTTCTTTTTTTTTTTTTTTATGGGAGAGATTCAAAAGTACACTGCTGCTACTTCCTAAAATGCTGTCAGAACACAGCCAGCTCAAGGCCTTCTAAGACAGCAGCCATCCCTAGGAAAGACTGACATCCTTCTCACTCTTGCAAATCTGTGTTTCCTAAGGGTAACCACATCACAGAGAGCCCTCAGCTCCAGCTTACACCACAGTCTGTTTTTAGGGGCTGGCAGAATGCTGATGTGCAGAATTCTAGGGGATAAGATCTGATGACTTGGTTCTCAAGTGAGGGCTCTTGGGAGATGGAGGGAAGGAAGGCAATCCCTATCCCCTAGGACACTCTCACTGAAAAGACAAAGATTACTGGCAGAAAGCTGGAGTCCTGCTAACAAGGATACCTATCACAGCCTTGAGGGTAGACACCTCACAGCAGTGCTGTTTTCTCAGGGAATCTGGACTGAGGAGCCCACATGGGTGGTAGTCCTTGGCCAGCTCCTTCAGCTGTCTGCAGACCTGTGTTGTTCTAAGTATGATGTGCAGACCACCTGCCTCAGCAGGGGAAGGAAGGAGGTCTGATTTCTAGGTCTGTCTTTGTGTCCCTTCCAAACTGAAAATCATGGGAAACTAAAAGATATGCCTCAACTATTGAGAAGGATCCCCTTAAGGGCAGCCAGGATCAACAACAGGATCAGATAATACACAAGTCCCACACACGGGGCTGACCCCTTTTCAGAACCGAATTTTAATTGTAAAGCTGCTTAAAGGGGCCAGGCTCTCACTCTGCCCTGACTTGCCCCTCACCTCCCTTTCTTCTGCTCCATCCCCGACCGGTGTTCTCCTCCTGGGGGAAGAGGGAGTGCAGAATTGACTCAGGCCAGCGTGGGGGCATTCCCCCAGGAGGAAAGCAAGCATCCTTCCACCGCCACCCCACTCCCACCCCACCCCCCACCCCACCCTGCAGGTCTAGTTGGGTTCGCTTCCCTCGAGAGGGTTGGTGGAGACAGTGAGGCTCTCCACGGAGCCTGGCTCGGGACGGGTGGGGGCGCCCCTCACCGTCTGGACCAGGGTGGCCCCGCGGCGGGTGCTGGACCCCTCGGAGCCGGTGCCCTCCAACAGCTTGGCGACGAAGCCCACGCCGGCCGAGCGCAGCAGGCCGCCGCCGGCGCACGCGTACAGCACGGGGTTCACGCTGCTGCTCAGGAAGGCCAGCGTGATGAGCACTTGGCGGGCCAGGTGCAGCCGCCGCCCCACGGGCCCGTCCTCCACGACCTTGCCCGCCACCGCGCGGACCGCCTGGGCCAGGTTCACCACGTGGTAGGGCAGCCAGAAGGCGGCGAAGGCCAGGATGATGAGCACCACCAGGCGGCCGGTGCGGCGGCTGCGGCGGAAGCGCCGGGCCTGCAGCCGCCGCCCGATGTCGGAGTAGCTGGCCACTATGGCCAGGAAGGGCAACAGGAAGCCCGTGAAGACCTCGAAGAACAGATGGAAGGCCCTGTGTCTTTCGCTGGGGTACTTCGGAAAGCATATAAGGCTCCTATTGTTGGGTGCCAGGTTCACCTGGCGGTACGCGATGACGGGCGTGGCCAGCAGAACAGATACCACCCAGATGCCTACCAGCACCCTCCAGGCAACCGCCTTGGTGCGCAGCTTCTGGGACACAAAGGGGAGGGCCACCGCCAGCGAGCGGTCCAGACTCATGGCCGTTATAAGCAGGACGCTGGCATACATGCTGACTCCGCAGACATAGTGGAGCAGGCGGCAGCCAGCCTGTCCAAAAGTCCAGGTGCCTTGGGTCAGAAAATGGAGGAAAAAGGGGCCAGTAAGCAATACGGCCAAATCGGCCAGAGCCAAGTTCAGCACCAGCAGGGCAGTGACAGAGCGTTTCCGCATCTTTACCAGGATGCTCCACACCACAAAGCTGTTGCCAGGAAGCCCCACAGCCAGGGCCACCGACAGTAAGATGATAGCCAGTAGAGAGATGAACATGACACCTGGCGAGGAGGGTGCTGCAGAAGATGTAATGTTTGTGGCCATTGCAACGACCTGGAGAGTGAGGGTGGACATGTACATGAGGGTAAGGGATCAAGGGTTTCCTGACAGCCTGGACACCCCCTAGCCTGTTCAGTCTTTCTCCAAGATCAGCAGCATCAGATGAACTTCTGCAGTTTACTGCCCTCCTCACTGCCAACTGACCTGTCTCAAGGGGATCTGAGTAGAAAGATTAATTTCCTAACTGGGCCACAGGGCCCCTTCCTGCCCACAGACTCAGTTACAAAATAAACAGCAACAGAGGAAGCAGTATTTCTAGATCCTTTCAGCCTCCTTCCCTTAGGAACCAAATGAGGGGCTTTCCTTACCAATGCTGCATCCCTCAAAAGGTTAGCTCCTTTTCTCTCCTGCCAGGCCCTTAGCCCCCTCAGTCCCACTGACTTCCTCCAATCACCTACCCACTCGCCCCAGAGATGTCCAGGGTCCACCAAGAATAAGAGGGTTGGGGGAAGATTTCATGGCTAGGAGACAAGAATAAATCCTCCCAAGTCCTTTTACCACTGGTCAGCCTTTCTTTGGAAATTCCTTTGGACCTTCTCTTATGGCTGCACCCTGCCCACCCCACCCTCACCTCCTCTACTCCCAGGATACTTACATACAGGCTTTTCGGGACACTGGTTCAAAGTAGGTGCCAATCCCAGGGTGAAGGTACAGCGGTGTAGCCTATCTTCAGATCTGTCGGAGCCAGGGGCCTGGCCTGGGATCTGGGTACTATCAGCTAAGTCAGCCAGAGAGGAAGTACCACAGAGTACCGGAGGGAGAAGACACGTCTTCCTGAGGGTGGGGCTGAAACTCCTACCCACCTCCCTTCATTAGGAGGAGGGGATAGTCTTTGTGTCCCAGGAGAGCCCAGTGGGGAGGAGGGCTCCTCAGGGGTGGGATGAGAAGAGGAGAGCCCAGGAAGGGGCTGTAAGTGAGGAGAGATGGGTGAGGGGAGTGAGTAGGCTGGGTTGTGGCCTCAGATGCAGGTCTAGACTGGAGAACTGAACAGAAGAATAAATTGTGTCATACAGAAGAAGTGAGGAAGGAAGCTGGGAGGGGGGAAATGGGCTCAGATTAAGAGGCCAGAATGTCGGTTATCTTTCTATATTCTGTGAACGATGCAGACTTTTGATTAGTAGTAGTGTGCATTGATATTGTAGCTAGGTTCTGGGTTTGGGTTAAGTGGCATCATGATTTATAGAGGACAGCAGTCTGTTTTTGGCTTGGATTCAGGCCATGACTGGGGTTTCATGGGGAGGGCCCTCTTCCAGAACCCCCCCATCCTTTCCCTCACTTAAAAGGACTGGTTCCATGCCTTTTAATTCTTTTGTCATCATAGACAGTTGAACTGTTGTTACAAAGGTGCTTCATCTTTAAGAAGATTCATTGCTATGGAAACAGTGGGTTACAACAGCCCCACATGATGGTTATGCGAGGATTCCAGGCCATACCACCATCTGAGGCAAAAACAAAAGGCTGCCCTGCCCCTGGGGCCCCTAGATTAGGCATTAAGAGATTTTTACTCCCTTACAGGCAAGGTCAATGCCCCTATTCAGCCCAGAAGTAGTTTTGGAAGAAAGACTGTCACCCCTCTGCACACCCGTAAGATTATAGGAGTAAAATCTCTGAAGGGAAAATGAGACAGGAGGGAAGGGGGCAGGGCACAGCCATTCAAGGAATGACACAGCAGTTAACACCAACATGTTGGAAGACTCAACTCCCAGTAAGTCTTGAGGATCAAGATGATGGGAGATTTGACTTCCAGTAGACCTTGAGCTTCATTATATGCTCGTTGTAATATTAGCAATGGTAAACGACACTCCCACAGGCGCCATGACAGCTTCCAGGCTGCCCATAAAAGGTCAAAGAATAAGTGGTGGCCCAGTTCCTGGGAATCCCAGCCCCTTTCCCAGGATAGTAGGAATGGTCCTCCCATTTGTTGGCATGTGAAGCTATCGAGCCCATTAAAAACTGGCAACACTGTGCCCCACAGCCTCTCTGGCTTCTTTGTTTTCAGAGATGGCCCGCACTCTGTTTATGGAGTATGTGTCTACTTTTACTTTAACCTGAGCACCCAACCCCCTCATCTCATGGCCTTTCTCTTGGCTTTTGAAACAGCCTACACTCTATGTAGTATGTATCTCTCTAAACAAATCTACCTTTACTCAAAAGAAAAAAAAAAAAGGACTGATTCCATTCTAGGTCCATCTCCCTTCTACTTGGTAGATGCCAAAGCCCAAAGGGTCTCTCTGTTATCACACAGAATGACAATCTTGGGGGACAGGGTATAGCTTAGTGGTAGAGTGCGTGCTCAGCATGCACAAGGTCCTGGTTTCAATCCCCAGTACCTCCACTGAAAAAAAAGAAAAGACAATTTCTTCTTCTTCCCCAACCACTTGCCTTGCACTTGCCCATGTGGCTACCCTGCCATGTTAATTTGGATGTAAAATCTGGGCATTGGGTCCAGAGGTCATCACCACCTCTTTCCTACCTTCCCACAGCTGACTGTTCAGTCCCACCTTAGACACACAGAGAAAGCAGAGGCTGAGCAGAGGGAGCAGGTGTGAGGGAGTGGGGGCAGTGATACCTTATGCCTGCCCTTCCAAGAGGGAAACCAGGAATGTGGAAAGGGAAACAGCCTCCAGAAGTCTCACTCTCCCCTCTCCCTGGAAGGAGGGCAGTCTCCTCTTCTTGAACTTTCCTATAGAAGCTAAGAACTGAAAAGTCTTTCCTTCACTGTGACCATTTGCCTTCTTGCTTCCCTTCCAACAATGCCACTTCGCAGCAAAGACACAGAGTGTAATCGTGGTCATTGAGGTCCCTTACCCTTTGCAGTAACTCCACTTTCCCTGCTTTGAAAAAAGGCAGAGCAGAGTTGACCCATCAGCTCTCAGGCAAAGGATATAACAAAAACCAAACAAACAAAAAGGGCTGAAACCGCAGTAAGAACTGAAGGCAGAGATGAGGAAGGGCTTTCTGACCGCAGAGGGTGTGTGAGATGGGGACTATGTAATAGAAGTCATGGAGCCTCTGCCCCGGTGCATGAGGATAGGAAGTGGCTCCTGAGTCAGTGTTTGGGAATCAAAGCTTCGGGCTTAGAGCCCCAGGGTCAACCAGAGGCCCCTTCTAATAGGAACTGGGTTGTCTCTGCCTCCTCTCCCAGGCTGCTCCCCACCTCCATCCTTCTCAGTGGCCTTTCCTCCTCCACCCCAGACTAGATATTCTAAGCATACTCTCTGCTCCCGAAGTCCAGAGCTCCACCCCAGAACCTGGGGTGATGGCCAACCATCTAAGTTTGCCTGGGACTGAGGGGACTGGGACAGGAAACTTGCATTGCTAAAACAGGAAAAGTCTGAGGCAAATGGGGTTGAGTTGGTCACCCTAGTGACCACATGTGTGTGTCCATGGACATGCCCTGAAAAAGGACCCCATCCTACATCCCCAAACACAAGAATGTCAGGATCCAGAACAGTCTGGAGACTTAGAAACAGAGAGATTCCAAAAGATGGGGGCTGAGCAGTATTGGAGGAAGTGAAGAACAGTTAGCAGTCTTGGGAGGAGTCAAAACTGGCTGAGAGAAGAGGGGGAGGAAGGAGAGATGTCCTCTCCCTGAAAAATCCTGCCTGTCCTCCAGATATCCACACCATTCCCCATCCTCCTCATCTGCAACCTCCAGACGCCCCCTGGGTGAGCGAGTGCCTGCTCCTGGGCTCCTTTTTGAGTCAGGTGACATTTGGGAGGAGAGTTGGATTCAGAGGCTATGTCTCAGACTCCCAGGGTCCCTCCCCACCCCCCACCCAGTACCAACCACTAGGCAGACAGGAAGACTTTCCTTTCAAACCCCACAGTTGGCTTTCTCCTTCTAGAGCCAGTTCCTCCGACTCGGCTCTTACAGTCCCTAGAGAATGGACCCTATCACCACTCCTCATCCAGGCACCCATACCTTTCCTTCCTCTTTCCCTCGTTATTTCCAGAGTGGTTCTGTGGGTTAGCTTGGGGGAACCAGGCCACCTGGGCTGCAGAGGACAGGTCAAAATGCCACTGAAAGCTGGCAATGCCCAGCCTTGGCCTGGCCCAGCAGGGAAACAGATGGCCTCAGTACAACTCGGGTGTGGTGAACCACTAGGGGGAGCACCCTTCAGCCATCATGTATTGGCTGCCCGGTGTATTTCACAGTAGCTATCGGCAACAAATAAACAGCTTTGGCACCTGGGCACATACCAACTTGCAAGTACATGATATTCTTTAACACGGACCAGACCATCACAATCCCTCAGTCTGGAGGAACTTGGGCCTGCCCGAGATATGTAATAATTCTGCCCCAGCCAGAGCCAAACTGGTCAGAGAAGGATCCCCAAACCCTCCAGAGGGGTTCCCTGAGTTCTGGGGGGCGATGGAAAGGGATAGGGAAGAGCATGCCCGGTTGCAGGGTTTGATGTCAAGGGTCTCATCCCTGACTGTCCTTCGCCCCGCCCCCGGGGTCTCCATTGCCGCGGCCCTGCCCCGCCACTTTGAGCCGAGTGGTAGCTCGTAGCTCCATGGTCCCCTCTCTAGAGAGGCCGCCCCCTCGGGCCTCTCCGGAGCCCTCAAAGAGCCGCATGAGGAAGCGGGGACCCGCGCGGGGCAGCAAATCGCGGGCGGTGAAGACGTAGAGCACTGGGTTGACGCTGGAGCTGAAGAAGGCCAAAGCCGTAGTTCCAGCTCGCGCCGCCTGGCCCGCCCCGCCGAGCCTCGCCAAGGCCCCTTCGGGCGGAGCCAGCGCGGCGAGCACCTGCAGGACGTTGACGGCGTGGTAGGGGGCCCAGAGCAAGCCGAAGGCCAGCACGATGGCGCCCACCAGCCGGCCCACCTGCGTCCTGTGCCGCCCGGCGCCCCAGCGGGCGCCCCGCAGCCGCGCCAGCGTCACGCCGTAGCAGCCGAGCACCAGCCCAAAGGGAAACACGAAGGCGGTCAGGGTCTCCAGGCTCAGGTGGGCGGCGGCGTGGGCGCGCGATGGGTGGCACAGCTGGCACACGCGGTCCGCCCAGAGGTGGCGGTAGACAGCGACCGGGCTGGCGAGCACCAGAGCGGCCAGCCAGACGGCCAGCAGCAGGCGGCGGGCCAGGGCGGGGCTGCGCAGCCGGGGTGCCAGGAAGGGGCGGGTGACGGCGAGGCAGCGCTGCAGGCTGAGCAGGCTGGTGAGCAGCACGCTGGCGTACATGCTGAGTGTGCACACGTAGTACACCGCCTTGCAGCCCGCCTGGCCCAGCGGCCAGGCCTTCCCGGTCAGGAAGGCCACGAAGAGCGGCGTGAGTAGCAGCACCAAGCCGTCGGCCAGCGCCAGATGCAGCACGAGCGTGGCCGCCAGCGGTCGCCCCCCGGCAGGCCGCCAGCCCGCCAAGCTCCACACGACGAAGCCATTGCCCGGCAGCCCCAGAAGCGCCGCCAGCAGCAGGAAGGCAGCGCCTGTGGCCCTCGAAGTCTTCGAGCTCAGCAGCGTCTCATTCCCTGGGGGACGGTAGCAGACCGACATCCTTCTGCGCCTCCGGGGGCGGGGACGGGGGCGGCTGAAAAGGGCCATAGAGCGCATTCAGGTGGTGGAGCAAAAAAGACCTCGTGACTTCTGATGCCAGGTGAGAAGGCACTGTGCCTCCCCCACTTCTCTGCAGCCTGCCTCTCTCCTGTCCAGGAGCTTCTGTCTCTTCCTGGAGGACCCCAGCACCAACTCAAACACTACTTCTTCTTGGAACCCAAATCCCCTGCTCTCAGTCAGCCGACTTCCCTAGTCTTGACTCCCAGGCTGTCACTACTTCCACCTCCACCCTTTTAGCCGGGCCTCTCCCTCTTTGTCCAGCCCCATTCTTTATACCTCAGGGCAAAAGTGAGTGGAGGGGAATAAAGTCTCATGGGCAGATCTACTTACCCAGCTGGGAGCTTAGCAGGGTTGGGGGCCCCTTAGGAGCCTGGGGAAGCTGAAAGGCAAAGCGGCCGTGGGCAAGGTGCTTGTTCCTGTCCTGTGCCTATCAGGTTGGCAGCAGGTGAGGCGAGAATGGGGAGGAACAAGGTGGGGCTCCTCTCGGGCCTTTCCTGGGGCGCCTCCCTCACCTGGGTCCTTCCCATCATTAACATGTTCAGGCGTGTGAGAGCCTGCCTCCCCAGGAAACAGAATAAGCTGAAGGGGTGCAGGTAAGTTTCCCTGGTCATGTGGGTGAGAAGGGACACTGCTGGATGCTGCCCCTGGGTCCTGTTTCTGCACTCATTTCTGCTCCCACTCTGGTCCTAGTCTTCCCACCCTAAAGCCCTCATGCTCTCTGGCTGCTTGGCCTGCACTTAGCAGAGAAGGTGACCCAACTGCTCACTGCCCCCAGCTGCTCTATCAGTGCCTGTTTTCAGACTCTTGACCCTGCTGAGCCCCCTTTTTCCTCAACTTCCTACCTATCCATCTCACCTCTTGCCTTGGGCCCTGCCCCAGTCATTTTATACTCATGACAGCTTTTAGTGTGCAGCATGGAGCTAGGTTCTGATGGGGATGGGGGCGAGGTGTAAAAAGGTGTCAGGGGTTTACAACCTGGTTGAGTAGTCCCAACACACAGTCATGAAGGGGCCTCACTCCTGGGCTGTGGCAGGAAAGCAAGGACAAAGGAGAGGGTGCAGTGTAGAGACAGGCTGAAAAACAGCCTTCTCTGGGTGTAGAGGTCTGGCAAAGCTTGCAAATAAAGAAATTTAGTAGATGGATAAAATTGAGGGAGGGGAAAAAAGGCTCCTGCCCTGTCAACTGTCAGAAGGGGGCTCCTTGGGAGCCAGGACACCATTATTGTCTCGATTATTGTTGGATTTCCTCCAAAGCAGAACCTGAGTTGAGAGTGTGGGTACAGGTATTGGGGAGGTCAGCTCAGGAAGCAGGGGAAGAGAGGGAAGAAGAAACCAATAAAAGTGTGTTCCTGAACTCCTTCCATGGGCCTCAGGAACCTCTGAGTGCAGAGAATACCTTCCAGAAAGACAGAAGACTGGGGCGCTTACACCCAGCTCACATTCCCCATTGTTGGAGTTGTCCTAGAGGCATGAATGCCCTTATACACACCTGCAGCTTGTACTTGTCAGGGGGCTGAGTGGGCTGCCACAGCTTCAGACCAGACTCCTAAGCAGGAAAGCACAAAGACTTGTGCTCATGTGAGGGCTTCACTGTCAATGAGAGTCTGAACTTCCACACAACTGTACATCACAACTGTGGCTGAAGTCAGAGATAGGACACGGGGCCCCGAAAGCAAAAGTCCTGATGCCATCAAGGGATGCACCCCCCACTTCCCCTTTCACATCTCCTTCATGCCTATTAAGTGGCCAAAGGAGAAATGTGAGAGAGTGACTAATCCAGTGTGGCTGAAGCAGGCAGTTCTAGAGAATGAAAGCAGAGAAATGTTGAGCCAGCCCCTCCCGTAGACCACAGAGGGAAGAGCAGAAAAGCAGAAGGCCAGGGTCCCAGACAGGATCCTGGTGACCCCATATGCATGGATCGGGACCCATCCTCCCCTCGCACCCCACCCAGGCACACCACCTCACCTCCTATTTTCTCCAAGCCCTGCCCATCCTCAGCAACGCCTGCCTTTCCATAAAGCTGCAGTTCATGGCTTTTTCAATAGGTGGCAGCACATAAAGAGCAAATCACACATAATGCTGCATCTTCCAGATTGGGAGCCAGAAATTCCCTCCATATAAAGAAAAACACCAGCGACCACATTCCATCCTCTTACATAGATCGTTTACCCTCACATCACACGCCACCACCAGAGACGCGCACACACACAAACTTTCATGGCTTTTGCCAGGCACCTCTGGGCCTTGATCCTTCTTCGGTGACCCTGTCTAGGCCCCTCCCCTCCTCCCTCCCCTTGGACTTTGCCCTTCTTACTGGCCAGGCAGGGGGGCCAGAGTCCAGGCTTGACTCATCCCCCACCTCACTGGGGCTGAGATCTCAGCTCTGTAACAGAAAACACCACCACTTCAGCTCCAACACAACAGAGACCCACCCAGCCCAGAACTCCTGGGAGAGCAACTCTCCTGCTCCTTCCCTCCACCATGGACTACCTCTCTGCCCTGAACCCCAGCAGCCTGCTCAGGTGATTTCTAACCCTTCTCTCCACACTCCAACTCTGGGGGTGTGGGCAAGGCACACCCTCTCCGTCCCCACTTTCCACACTGGGCTTGTCCAGCTCCTAAACCACCACCCCATCCCTACTCCATGGTCTCTCCCTCTATCCCTAGGCTACTCTGATCTGCAAACCTAGATCCCTCCCTCCCAACCTCCCTAATTCTCCAGCCACGCCACCCCCATCATCCCCATTGCATTCACCAAGACCCTCACTCCTTGATCTTTCTTCCCACCTACCAGGTCGGTATCCAATATGAGCTCAGATTTTGGCCGTAAGGTCTGGACCTCAGCTCCACCACCCCAGCGACCTTTCCGCGTCTGTGATCACAAGAGGAGCACCCGGAAAGGCCTGACAGCCGCCACCCGCCAGGAACTGCTAGACAAGGCGAGTGAGCCAAGTCCCTGGGTTCCAACTGAGGGGCAGCCAAGGAGCTAGTGAAGAGACCTCGGAATGGTGACCAGAAAGGGCAGAGTTTACAGGGCTGCCACTTCCTCAGGACTGAGAGCAGCAGGGTGAGCCCCATGACTTCCGCTGCATTTGGGTCAATTCACTTTTTTTTCAAGGAGCAGGCTTTTCTTCGGGGGTGGGGAAGGAGTAGATAGGATTGAAAGGATAGAATTCAGAACTCAGTATGGAATAGCAATTTGTATGACAGATCAAATTCAAGTCCTGATTCTGCTGCTTCCTAGTGTCAAAACTTGGGAAGTTCTTCAGCCTATTAATACTTCAGTTTCTTCACCGGGAAAAAGAGAACAATAAGACAGCTACCTCCTAGGGCTGTTGGAAGGGATAAACATGGATAATGTATGTAAAGTGCTACATAGGTACTTGACTTGAGTGAAGACTCAAAAAAGGTTACAAGTCATTAATTATTACTGAAAACAGCTCTGGAGAATGCTGAGAGGGCGGGGGAGAGTGAGGTAGGACATTGGAGATAAGACCCTATCGACAGGCCCCCATCAACATAGTGTCTATATCCATTCAAGAGAACCTGGCTAGCTTTTCAATTCCCAGCCAGCAGGGATGGCTTGGAAGGAGGCTGGGAGAGATGACAGTGATATGGTCGGAGCAAAGCAGGAAAAGGACAGCCCCTAGACCCAACAACTAAAGAATGTTGTGAGCTGGAGCCATTTGAAGAGATGACAAAGCACTAGGAAGTAGAGTTGGGAGATCAACCAGCGTCGAGGGCCAACTGTTGGGTGCTGGGCAGCTGCATAGGGACAAGCCGTGAGGTAAGCTTTGCCCCTTCCCTCCTGCTTCTTGCCACTGGGCAGGCCTTGGAGGCTCTGCTGCTGAGTGGAGTGCTGACGCTGGTGCTAGAGGAGGATGGGACAGCCGTGGAGAGCGAGGACTTCTTCCAGCTGCTGGAGGATGACACATGCCTGATGGTGCTGGAGTTGGGACAGAGCTGGAGCCCCAGCAGGGTGAGGCCCACACTGGGGCTTTTATAGGCCATGGATCCTTTGTATCTTTCCCAAGCCTCTTCTCTTGCCTAACCCTGATCTTGGGGGCAGGGGCAATGGGAGAGGTGAGGAATTGTCGAGGATTCTGTATAGTGGACAGTCTGGGGAAGGGTGGGTCTGTCCCAGTGCTGATGGGGATTAGTGGTGGGTGTCAGCACGTGAGAGTCCATTGCACTGATGGGGGCGCCCTACAGAGTGGGATGCAGTTGTATGGCCTGGGCCGGGAGAAGCCCAGGCACAGCAAGGACATCGCGCGCATCACCTTCGACGTATACAAGCAAAACCCTCGAGACCTCTTTGGCAGCCTCAACATCAAAGCCACATTCTATGGGCTCTACTCCATGAGTTGTGACATCCAAGGACTCGGCCCAAAGAAAATACTCAGGTCAGAGACAAACACGTCACACTTCCCCACCCCTACAGCTGCAGTTTCCGTAATTCCTTCTGCACGCCCCTACCCTGTTAGCTCTCCCTTGTGGAAAACTCAGCCCACCTCTGGCCTCCTCCCAGGTGCCCCCACCCATCCGACTTCTTGTCTCTGCCCTTCAGGGAGCTTCTCCGATGGGCCTCTGCACTGCTGCAAGGCCTGGGCCACGTGCTGCTGGGACTCTCCTCCACCCTTCGCCATGCAGTGGAAGGGGCTGAGCAGTGGCAGCGGCAAGGTCGCCTCCATCCCTACTGAGAAGGAGCTCTGAGCTTCTGCCCTAGACTCATTCCAAGAAACAGCATCAGGTTTGGGGGCCTGCAGACAGTGCAGACCCGATAACTCACCTGATTTCCCCACTGTCCTCTGACCCCATTGTGAAAGGCCCCATCCGCATAATGCCCTACACCGCTGGCCTATGCCCATTCCTGAAGAACGCTCTCTTCCTAGCCATCTTTCCAGCCTCCCACTTACCCTTAAGGCCACAGCCTGTCCCCAGGCATCTGGATCCCACCCTGATTGCTGCTACATGTAGAGATCCTTACAACTCCTCCTGTCCCTAAGTTCTCCATGCCCTGAAAACAGCCCTCTCTAACTTTATCTCAACATCTCTATTTCTTTGTACACCTCCCCGCAAATAAAACAAAAGTGTTTCCAATAAAAATACAAAAATGTTTTATCAGTAAGACTTTTGACTCCAATTTAAACTAGTAATAGGTCATGATATAGATACTTCCTTTCCCCCTCCCTCATCAACACCCAGTCTGATCCAGGGTCTCAGTCTTCAAGTACTGAGTTCAAGGCCCGCCTCCGCTTGGCCACCGCACCCTGCTGCTGTTCCCAAGCCTCTCGCCGCTTCAGGAAGGTAGTCAGGGCCACGTTTCGAGCCACATGGTGGCCAAAAGTATCTCTTATCAGCTCCTGGTTCCGCTCCCCTGCAAAGGGAAACATTCACGTTCAGTGTCACCATGTAGTCACACACCCAAGCTTGAAGAGACTCTACTTGGGGTGAATGTCTCTCCATTTTCCTGGGACCCTGGACCTACTTCAGGCTAGAGTTAACACTAAACTGTCCAGAGAACAGAAGTCAGGAGGAGGGGTGGGCACATGGGGCTGCACACTCAGCAGAGGGGTAGCGGAGAACAGCCTGCCAAGAACCCATGGCTAAGACTACACTTTGGAACTGAAGTCTCTGCTGAATTTAGGTCCACTCCCCAGCCACTCAGCTCTTTAGAGTGAGAAAAGGGAACTTATGGAAAGGTCACATATTGGTGCTGGTACTCACCCAGCTCAGCAGCAATTTCCTTCCGGGCCCCCAAGGCTGCTCCACTCCAGATGGCATCTAGCACACGGCTGCCATGGCGACTACACGCCAGAGCCACATACTGTCCCTGCATTGAGACAAGCAAGGTAAGTCCCTCTAGGGCAGTTCACAAGTGTGTTGGGGCGGGGGGGGGTGAAGTTTAGAGGTTGACTGAAGCAGTCTAGGGACTACATATGGTCTCTTTGACTCTGAAGGACAGTCCTGAGGGAAGCTCACATTCTCTAAATGTAGGAGGCAGAGGAATCTAAATGGAAGAGGAATCCGAGCAGCGGCCAGAACTCTAACCTTTAGGGTCTTGAGCGCACGGCGGCGCTGCTTGCGCGTCACGGAGGGACTGGTCAGGACAGCATCAACCACGTGGGAACCAGCAGGGCTCTGCGCCAGAGCCAGAAGCTGTGGTCCTGTCAAGGCACTCAGACTTCGAAGTATAAGACCAGGACTGGAGAAATGCAGCAAATGCTGGAGCAATAGAGACCCAAGGACTGTCACTTCCCCCAAGTCCCTGGCTGTGGCCATTTCCACCTAGAAGGACAGAGACAGGGAATTAGGAGGCAGCCACCAAACTGCTCCCTAACTTGGATGAAGCTACAGATCTCACCATCCCCATCTCAGTGATGAGGGGCTTCCTAAACCCTGGGAAGCCTGGTCCCCAATTATTCACAGGTTTGGCCTCTCCCCTACCTCACCTGATGCTCTGCAGGCACCGCCCCCTCCTCCTCCGCCAGGCCATAGTACACCTCATACGCCATCAAAGCAGCAAAGAGAGGCACACAGGCCACTTGCCGGGAAGAGGGCTCTGCACAGTGGAATGCCTAGCAGGGAAGACAGAACACGATGAAACTGAAACTACTTCATCCCTAACCCCAACTTTCCAGTCAGAAGAAAGCATTCAGGAGAAATGAGAACACCTAACTCCACAAGAATGCAAACTGCATGTGGATCGGATCTCATCTGCCTTGCTGTATCCCCAACCTCTATAAATGTAACAAAGGCTGCATAAACATTTATTCCTTAAAAAAACTTCTCTCTTTGTTCTGGGAGACAATTTTTATTCCAGGGCCATGAGATGGTTTAGACTCATCTTTCCCTGTATCTCTGAATTCCCTGCACATGAGCCCTCTTGGGTTCAGAGATACAACAACTAGAGATTACATAAGTTCCAGCAGGTAGAATTTGAACCGAGGGCATAAATGGGTTGCATGTAACCCCCACTCACCTCCAACAACAACTGCAGGACCTGGGCTTGGTGGGTCCCAACTCTGCGGCAGGCCCCCACTAGGGCAATGACCACCCCTGAGTGACCCTGGGCCAGCACAGCTTCCAGGGCAGGGCTTAGCTCCTCAAACACGGGGGAAAGCTGAGAGGAGAAACAGGATAAAGAATCTGGCGTTTTGATAACAGTGGGCTAATTTATTCAGAGAAATCTTCCTGTCAAAAACAACTAAAAATGCTAGATCAAACATAAAAGCACTGCCAATACCAGGACTTTGGTTTGGCTGGATAAGGAAGTTCCAGAACAAAGGGGCAGTCTGAGAGCTGCTGCCTCATGTGGGGAGGGGACCGAAAATGGCCATACTCTGGAGAGAAGGGAGGATGAGGATTAAACCTGCCCCTCCACTCTAACTCACCCCAGGAGACCCCAGGGAAGCATGCCTTGGCACTAAGCAGCAACGGAAAAGAGAAGCTACAACAACAGCTCCAGTGCTCACATGGATTTGCAGCCAAGTACCCAGAGACTGAGCGAGCCATGGATGCTTGTGCTGCAAAATGGGATTAAGCCAGTCTCCTGCTGGCACTGGCACCTGAGAGAAGCCACAGCAGATCCTCTCTGGGAAGAAGGCACCTTCACCCTAAGCTCTGGGAAACCCCCAAGAATAAATTCTCAAGGGGAATGGCCAGCACACGGTCAGCCATACAGAGGCAGGCACACAATAAAACAAGTCTCAATGAATAAGAACTAACAGCAACAACAGAGTACAGAAACAGACTCAGCCAAGTTCCCAACTCACCAGCTCAGGGGTGGTGATAGCATCCAGTAAACGCTGCAAAGGGAAGTTGGCAATAGGATGTGCAGCCAGCGTCTGCAGCTGTCCTCGGAAGTGATCCTCAAAGAGGCTCTGGAGCCTTGGGGGCTCTGACACCAGCAGCACCTGCTCCAGGAGTCTGGAGCTCGTCTGATCACGCAGAAATAACAGTAGGGGGCTGGGGACAAGAAGGAGGTGATCACTTCATCCAAAATACCCACATCACTGGACTTATCACGGTGAGCGTTTTGAAGCATATTGGAATATCAAATCATTATGTTATATAATGGGAACTAACATGGTGTTGTAGGCCAATCATACTTCAAAACCAACCAAACAAAAAAACAAACTCAGAGGAAAACACATCTGATTTGTAGTTACCAGAGGGATGGAGGGTATGGGAGAGGGAGAACTGGATGAAGACAGTCAAAAGGTACAAACTTTTAGTTATAAATAAATACTAGGGTGTGATGTACAACATGGCAAATGTAACTAACACTATGTTTATATAAGAGCTTTTAAGAGTAAATTCTAAGAGTTCTCATCACAAGGAAAACAATTCTTTTTCTATTTCTTTAATTTTGTAACTATATGAGACAATGAATGCTCACTAAACTTATTGTGGTAATCATTTCATGAGGTAACTCAAATAATTATGCTGTACATAATGTACATTAAACTTATACAGTGCCATATGTCAAGTATATCTCAATAAAAAGGGACAAAATAAAATAAAATGACAAAAAAATTAAACAAAATGAAAACCTTTGTCTTTTAAAACAAACAAACAAAATACCCACATCATGTCATTCATTTCACACAGCCCATCAACCTTGGTCAATCCTGAGGCCCTGCCCATACCTGCCATCTGCTGAGGAATTGCGGCTACTCAGGTAGCCAATCACAGCATTGCAGAGGTGGGCACAACACTGGGGCCGTTTGCGGTGTAAGATCTGTAAGGCCACTTGAAGGCAGAAGCTGGAGATCTTGTCAGTGATAAACACTGTGAGGAGAGGGCAGAAATAAAAGCAGCTTTCTCAAAATTCAGACAACCTGTACAACCTCAAACAACAAGGTACAATGGACTATGGACATAAGTGGTCTATATAGAAAAAAAAAAAAAAAGACAAATAAAGCAGCTCAAGAGGCTTGTCTGATGACAATCACCACCAGAAAAGTAGACCCTAGACCCTCCTATTTCCCTCCTTACCAGCAATGTCCTTCAGAAAGCAGGAGCTCACGTCCTGAAGGCAATTCAAGAAGGTTTCAGGAACCTCGAAATCAGTTGGCTTACATTCCCGAGTTGGAGCCCTTTGTGCTTCTGAAGGCAGATCAAGAACGTGTACGATAAAAAGAAAAAAAAAAAAGAATGTGTGCGATATATACATATGTGTATGACTGAATCACTATTCAGTACACCAGAAATTAACACAACATTGTAAACCAACTACACTTCAACAAAAATAAATAAATAAATAGATAAAAAGAACGTATGCAGTGGTGAGATCACAAACTGCCATCCAGGAGGGAGAATTCCATAACTGAACAAGGATTCAGCTTGGAGATGCAGAACACATACAGTACAACTGAATGTCTCTTCTCATCTGGATGACTGAACTGAGAGACTACATTTCTGTTTTAATTTTTCTAAGAAACTTCAACCAGGCCCATAGGTGATAGTCCAAACTCCTCAGCCAGGAATTCAAAGTGTTCCAAAATCAGGCCTCACCTAAACTCACTACGTTATTTCCTAACATTTTTCAAAATATAGGTTGCTGCTTATGAGTGTATCATGAAATCAATTTAGTGGGTCTCAACAAGCATTTTTTAATGGAACACAACAGAATAAAATAAAAGTAAAGAAAGTATCAGAGTGGGTTGCATGTAGTAAGGGGACTGCTTCCTGAACTTCTGCTTGACTCCAATATGTGTATATATATATAAAGAAAAAAAAAACTCACGCAATATATTTGTATATATACACATATGTATATTGAGTCACGTTTAAAAAAGCTTTTTTTCTTACTGTAAGTTGTGGCTGAAGTCCAATGCTGGAATGAATTACCTCTTTTCCTTGGCCCCATTCTTCTAACAGCTATTCTCTAAACACGCCTATGCATCCTCACCCCTGGGCCTCTATGCACACTAATCTTTGGCTTGGTATCCCTGTCCTTCTTTCTCTGCTAATTCTTCAAGGTCCTGAAGAAATATTCTTCTGCTTATTTTCTCCTTCCCACTAGGTCCACATCCCTCTCTTGAAATACTCACCAGGTGACTGGGAGCCACGGTGCCTGGCTCTCTCAGACTCCAGAAGAGTCCCGCCCAATACCTGTAGTAAAGTTCTGACCACGAAGCTGCCATGGGTGTCTCCACAGTAGAAAAGAAAATCACCACACACCTCTGCTGCTAGTCCCAGGACCAGCTCCTCTAGGGTCTCCAAAGGACCATCCTTCCCTTCCTCCTCCTCCTCCTCTTCTTCCTCTGCAGGGCTCCCTAGCAATCGAGGCAGCTGCAGCAAAGCACTTTGCAATACGTGGACGCCGCATCGATGACAGGCCACAAAACGCAAGTCGGAGCGCAGAGCAGCCCATACTCGACACAACGATTTAAGGGGACTGAACCCCAACAGTTCCTGCAGCATCTCACTACCGGTCCTGTTTGTGGCCAAGGCTAGGGCCTGAGCCTCCACTTCTTTCAAGATGTTGTGCACCATCAGCTCTGGAAAAACAAGGAATATATCAAAGAGAATGCGAGGAGGATAAGATTATGTCCCATTACTTAACCAAGGGGCGACGAGTGAAGAAGAGGACATAGGAGATGAAACTAGGTCCCCACACCCCGAGGACCCACGAAAATTTCCTTGCCTGTCCTGGATTATATGACCAACTAATCCATCCCTTGACCCACCCCGAAGTTGCTCCCTACCTCGTTCTTCTCCCGTCTCGGGGGCCTCTTTCAGCGCCGATAGTGCCCGGCGGAAATACCCCAGAGCTTCCGGGCTCAGGTGAGGGTATGCATCTGGAGCCGGCTCCGAGCGCCCGTCCGGAGGCGGGCAGGTTGGTCGCTGGCGGCCTGCTGGGGGACGCCCCGACCCCTTGGCCCCGCGCCCTCGTTTGCCTCCAGCTGGGAACCGGCGACCTGCCTGGTGGGGGGAGCGCGGACCCAACCCCATGGGTGCTTTGGGTCCTCTTCGTGGGCGAAAGCTTCCTTGGTCGCAGGGGAAACCTCACACAGCCCGGTAAAGGATGGGGCCTGGCCGAGTTTAGACACGCCGGCGCGCTCAGGGCGCAGTGTTACACGTCATAAGCCGGCGACGGCCCACCTAGGGTGGGCGTGGCTATCGCCGAATCGCCGCGGCCCGGAATCCGACGCGCAGGGAGCTGTTTGACTTTCCTGTCCGTGTCGCCAGGTGAAATCGCTCCAGACGCGGACTTCGACTCCAGCCTCGTACTCTGACCCCGTCGTTGTCACCTCGTCCCTCCCCCTCGGCCAGAATTAAAGTCCTTGACTCCGAGAACTTTGCGAGAGAGGCGGCCCGAGGACTCTAGCGGCAGCATAAGTGGTAGGTAAGAGGCATGAGCTCCTTACACTTCGGGCTGAGGGTCCCGGGGCCTCGAGCCCACTCCCGACACGGAAGCCGCGCCTCCGAGCCTGCAGCCATAGCCCCAGATAGCCCAGGACTCTGCATGGACGCGCCGGGAGGGACTGCCGGGCCACAGTCCACCACCCAGAGTTCCAGTAGGTGGCCGGCCTGGACAGCACCCCCTGCAGCCTCTTTCTTCAGTCCTTTACCTCTCAGAAGGAACATCCAGCCTTGTCCTGGGGCCTGCCCTAGTTATCCCCTTCTGAAACTTATCTCCCGTCAAAGGATCTCAACCTTGGTTCCACCTCCTACCACTGTCAGGATCCCCCTTCCACGTACACAATCTGCAGGCTTTTCTCAGAGCGAGTCTTTGCTTCCACAGATTTAACCCTTTTGCTTGTGAGTCATGGCAGCTCCCATGAAGGGCCAAGTGTGTGTGGTGACTGGTGCTTCCAGGGGTATTGGCCGCGGCATCGCTTTGCAGCTCTGCCAAGCAGGTGCCACAGTTTACATCACTGGCCGCCATCTGGACACGCTGAAGGCCACTGCTCAGGAAGTGAGTGCTTCCTCTGGGACCCCAGGGGCGGAAAACACCTGAGGGAGCCCTTCCCATTAACCACTCCTCTTACCTGACACCGTAATATTCCTTAATAAATGTGAATATTTATTTATTCAAAGCAGGATAAATAAAACTCATAAATATCTTCAGATTAGGTCATATTTTGCTACGGAGGGAATTTTATTTTAAAAACTTCAGGAAATTTAGAATGGCATCTAAAAAGTTGTGGACCTGTGTTTTTTCTCTATTTTTGATAAGACTTTATTGAATTGTACATTTTCACTTGATTTTTCTACTGGATTTCAATTAAATAAATATCGGGGTGCATTTGATTTGCTAAGCACCAGGTGAAGCACTGGGATTACCAAGATTAGTAAGACATAACTTCTGCTCTTAAAAGATAGAGTCCAGCAAGAAGTCTAAGGCAGAAATGAATCATTTCAATGGGATGTGAATAAAGTAAGTGATAAGAGATGAGTAATTAATGTGAATATGGTAAGTAAGAACTGTGCACAGAATTGTCTGGAAGTGTGGGTGAGCAGTTAGGCATGGAGGCCAGAGAGTGGGACCCAGAGCATGGATCTGGAGAATATGAGGATTGTTCTTGAATAAGGTACTCTACTTTCTCTGAATTTAGAGGATGGGGGCACATTTGTAGAGGGTGAGGCAGGTCAGGAAGTAGTAGTTCGTGTCTGAGAGCTTTGATCTCTCACTTAACAGGCAGGAATATTGGTGGAGTAAGGTTGAGAGGGCTGGGATTGACTAGGGATTCCACATGAGTGGTGAAGGGTGGAAGCTAAGGGCCCGTAAGAACAAGGAAAAAGATACTTGTTTCTCAAGAGCAGCCTCCAAGCCTTATTTGTCCCTCACTCTCCACATGCAGAATACAGTGCCTTGCACATGGTGGGCCTCAGTAAATGTCTGTAGATTTTAAACCTGAGATGCCCATCCACCTTGCTCTACAATGAGAGGACCTAGCATTCCTGAAACTCCTCAAAAAGACACCAGAGGGCAGTATTGCCCACCATGTTCCTTCAGCTGCTGGCTGTGATTCCTTATTGTCTTCTCAACACCCAAGCTGGAAGTTGAGGGGAGCTGTGTTGGTCTCACACTCGTGTGCAACTGAGCTCACATCCCCTCTGTCCCTCTCCAGGCGCAATCTCGAGGGGGCCGATGTATGCCTGTGGTATGCGATTCAAGTCAGGAGAGTGAAGTGCGAAGCCTGTTTGAACAGGTGGCTCGAGAACAGCATGGGCGTCTGGATGTGCTGGTCAACAACGCCTATGCTGGAGTCCAGGTGCTCTGTGAACTTTGACTCCAGCTCCACACACCTGCCTTTCCCCTGTGACTTCTGAGTCCTCATCCCCATTCATTGTCCCTTCCACTGTCCAGCCCCCCATACCTTCCAGCCTTCAGATTATCCTAGTCATCACACTCCCTGTGCCTTCCAGGTGATCCTCAACAACACTAAGAAGGCATTCTGGGAAAGCCCCGCCTCCATCTGGGATGATATCAACAATGTTGGGCTCAGGTGGGTGTTCCCCTCCCCGCTCTACCCCCAAGGGCCTGGGCTCCCCTCACTTACTCAGCCAAGCTGAGGGCCGAGACCTTTCCCCAGGTGTCCTCTCCTTTCCCTCTTGTCTCCTTGTCTCCTTGTGCCTCCTTGTCTCTTTCTTCTCCTTTCTGTCCCATTTGTCCACTAACCTCTGAAGAAGTTTCATCTAGGTGAATATGTAGCCATGAAAGTTAACTTTTGCCTTGTTTCTGTCAGTAATTCTCATCTGAACTTGCCCTTGCCCTCTCTCCTGCCTCACTGCCCATCCAAACGCATGACCCAGAAGGGAGCCTCTTTCCCTCAATAGAGCATACCATCTGTAGTCAACATTTCTAGATGATTAGAGGAAGAAACTGTTTTGTTTTACATCAGGACAAGGTCAATAAGAAAGTGAGGGCTCACCATCTTAGCCTCCACCCCCTCACTCCAGACCCACAGGAGAGGCACTCCCAGGTCCAGGCTGGGAGGGAGGGGTGTCGTGGGGTTACACATACATCTGGCACAGGAGTGAGATGAAACGCAGCATTTAGAGTTCACCTAGCATGATATACACCAGTTATGTCTGTGTTTATTGTTGGAACTGTAGTACCCTCTCAGAAACTGCACTGCATGGATGTGATCAGCCACCTGTGTGGGTCACCCTTCCATTATAAGCAAATTTCTTGTCTAAAGCGTCTAAGAACCCCCAAGGCTTCTAGTGGCAATCCCAGGGCAGCAGGATTAGAATCCAATTGTGATTTCCAAAGTGGAATTAAGGTTATGAGGACAGAGAGGGATGGTCAGCTAAGAGTCAAGAAAAGAAAACCCAAGAGCTGGAAATTGGCAATGATTATATCCTTAGCCCTCCAAAGAGAGGGGCCTTCCACACTCTCATCTCTCTTTTTTCCCCACTTTTTTTTGAAAGTATTGAAGTATAATCAGTTTACAATGTAGTGTCAATTTCTGGCATTCAGCATAATGTTTCAGTCATATATATACATACATAGATTCCTTTTCATGTCCTTTTTCATTGTAGGTTACTACAAGATATTGACTATAGTTCCCTGTGCTATACAGTAGAAACTTGTTATTTATCTATTTTATATATAGTAGTTGGTATCTGCAAATCTCGAACTTGCAAGTTATCCCTTCCCAACCCCTTTCCCCCCATTACCATGAGTTTGTTTTCTATGTCTGCGAGTCTGTTTCTGTTTTGTAGATGAGTTTATAGTGTCCTTTTTCTTTCTTTCTTTTTAGATTCCACATGTGAGTGGTATCATATGGTATTTTTCTTCCTCTTTCTGGCTTACTTCACTTAGAATGACCATCTCCAGGTCCATCCATGTTGCTGCACATGGCATTATTTTATTATTTTTATGGCTGAGTACTATTCCATTGTATAAATATACCACAGCTTCTTTATTCAGTTCACATTTAAGTTGTTTCCATGTCTTGGCTATTGTAAATAGTGCTGTGAACATTGGGATGCATATATCTTTTCAAATTAGAGTTCCCTCTGGATATATGCCCAGGAGTAGGATTGCTATATCATATGACAACTCATTTTTAGTTTTTTAAGGAACCTCCATACTATCCTCCATAGTGGCTGCACTAATTTACATTCCCACCAACAGTGTAGGGGGGTTCCCTTTTCTCCACACCCTCTCTGGCAGTTAGTATTTGTAGACTTTTTGATGATGGCCAGTGTGACTGGTGTGAGGTGATACCTCACTGTAGTTTTGACTTGCTTATCTCTAATACTTAGCGATGTTGAGCATCTTTTCATGTGCCTGTTGGCCATCTGTATGTCTTTTTTGGAGAAATGTCTGTTTAGGTCTTCTGCCCATTTTGTGACTGGGTTGTTTGTTTTTTTGATACTGAGTTATATGAGCTGTTTGTATATTTTAGAAATTAAGCCTTTGTGGGTTGCATAGTTTGCAAATATTTTCTCCCAGTCGGTAGGTTGTCTATTTGTTTTATTTATAGTTTCCTTTGCTGTGTAAAAACTTATAAGTTTGATTAGGTCCCATTTGTTTATTTTTGCTTTTATTTTTATTGCCTTCGGGGACTGACCCCCTATAGAAACATTGCTATGATTTATGTCAGAGAGTGTTTTGCCTACTTTCTCTTCTAGGAATTTTATGGTGTCATATTTTATATTTAAGTCTTTAAGCCATTTTGCACACTCTTATCTCTTGCTGGTCAGGGTTTTGAGCCTACAAGGTAAAGACCCAGACCCTGGCCCCTGAGCCCTGATGAATTCTCCAGGGTGAAGGTCACTCTGTGAGCCTCTTGGAAGCTAAGCGGCACCTCCTCTCACCTCCCACACACACATTCACTGTGCCTCTCCTCTGCTTTACCTTAGGCTGAGCTTCCTTTTGATTCCATAACTTTCTCTACTTGTTTTCATTTGGAGGGTCCTGTTTCTCACACACAAAAAAAGGATTTTCTCATTTCCCAAGTATGCATGTATTTTTTTTTAATATACTGTGAAGACCAGTATAATCTCATTCTCCTCCTCGCCACCCTTTCCTTCATTGCCTGAAGCATGGTATACTGTTAATAGCCTAGTATATATTCTGCCATTCTTTTAAATTTTCCACTGGGAGGAGATACCATAATTCATTGATCAAACCCTTTATCTGTTGCAGTAGTGGAATTCTTAGGTCAGAAAATATGTATGTCTTAAAGATGTAATAAATATTATCAAACTCCAAAAAGACCCCACCAATTTATGAGCTCTGGACAGTGAAGGAGAACATCTGTTTCCCTGCTTCCTCGGTCATACGAGACGTATCAGGCCGGGAGATCAGGCAAGTTCTGCTACTCTAATGGGCCAAAGATCTCTGAAGGTGTTTTTTTAATTCACATTTCTTTAGTATTTGAAAAGTTGAGCTTTTTTTTCTTTTCTTATTGGCTCCTTATTCTTTTGTGACAACTCACAAAAGTGAGTTATTAAATTTGTGTTATTAAATTAGTGTTTTCACATCAATTTATAAGATTTTTGTAGAATAGATTCCTTTGATGTGTATTTTACAAATATTTCCCCCAATTTATTACTCATTGTTTGCATGTGTGCCCTCCACAGCTATCTATGCATACGTATGTGTTTGTATATCTATGTATATATATGTCTTACTGTTTAGAAGTCAAGTTTCTGTCTCAGTGTGATACAGAGACAGGCTTCCCCACCTCAGGTTTATGAATACATTGTCATGCTTTCTTTTACTGCTTTTGTACATTCATTTTTTTAATATTCAAATATTTTTGGAATGCATTTTAAAATAATAAATGAGGTAGAGAGCCAGTCCCACCCACTAAATAACTGACCAGTTGTCCCAAATCCATTTGCTGAATGGTACATCTCCCCTCATTGGTTTGAAATGTTCCCTTTATAATTTGCTGAATTCGCATTTACACTTGGGTTAATTATTGACTGTTTTGTTTCATTGGCTTACCTGCGTGCCCTTATACCAGTCCTGCACTCTTTTAACTGTCACGTCATTGTATATTTTAGTGCAGGGTGGCGATGGGAGGGGAGCATATCCCTCTCACCCACAAGATATTACTCTTCCTTTTTCAGAGTCTTCCCGGCTATTCTCCCACATTCTCATTGCCTATTTATTCTCTTAGATTATTTTGTCTATTTCTTCAGAAGTCTGAGATATAACTCAAATTGACTGAATCTAGGGATTAATTTAAGTAGCACTGATGTTTTATGTGCTGATTCTTCTAAACAAATTATATCTGTACTTGTTCTTTTATATTAAATAGAACTTTATAGTTTTCCCTTGTAGATCATTTATTTATTATGTTTTATCCCCCGACTATTTAAGTTCTGTTACTGCTGTTTCTTCCATGATGTCTTCTAAAGATTGCCATTTCTCATCCTTTGGTGGTTGATTTTATCAATGTCTCTCTCAGAGTGTGGCCTCAAGCCCTTGATTCACCAGCTTTGCAGCTGCCCTATGCTGCGTTCTCCCAGCTGAGAAATGACTAGGGGGCAGAAGAAGCTTCCTGAAACAGCCCTGAATGTGTTTCATTTCTTCTCCTCCTTTGCCTCACCTTCTAGAGGCCACTACCTGTGCTCGGTGTATGGCGCACGGCTGATGGTACCAGCTGGCCGGGGGCTCATCGTGGTCATCTCCTCCATTGGGGGGCTGCACTATTTCATCAACGTCCCCTATGGTGTGGGCAAAGCTGCGGTGAGGCCCAATGGCACAGGGATTGGGAGGTGTAGGGCAGGGATGGTACCCATAGCTCAGGAGATACAGTCCTCGGTGAGAGTGGTAAGGCTGACTGGCCCTCACCTCTGCCTCTGCCCCTGCATGGACAGTTCCTTTGCCTGGGGCCCTCTTGGCTGGCCTGCGTAGGCAGTGCACTGGGGAAAGTGGACAGCTGATCCCTGGCTCCTGGGCTCCCGGGAATACCAAGGGTCTGGGACATCCTCGACAGAAACAGGGAAGGCAGGGGAGGAAGGTGACATGACCAGGTGCCCTGGTTCTCACCTGGCCTTCTGACCCTCTCAGTGCGACAGGCTGGCTGCTGACTGTGCCCACGAGCTGCGGCGCCATGGAGTCAGCTACGTCTCTCTGTGGCCAGGGTTTGTACAGACAGAACTGATGAAGGAGCAGGCGATGAAGGGTGACAACACCACTGATCCGCTGGTTGAGCAGGTTAGCAAAGGGAGGGCAAGGGTGGCAGAGATTGCAGGGAATCGGCCTTTCCATCCGCAACAACACGGCAGTAACAACAAAGAGTAAATGCCCAGGTGCTTATTGTGGCAGGCGCAGCATGAGCACCAACACCCGTTATGTCCTTTAATCCTGTAAGGGAGATGGTATCTCCATTTCACAGTTGGTGAAACTGAAACTCAGGGAGCTTAAGCAGCTTGCTCAAGGTCACGGATGCCCTGTGTAGGAAGACTGTCCCACTCCAAAGCCTATGCCCTGAACTAGTCTAGAAGGTCCAGATGTAGTTGGCATCCCCACATCTTTACACTTAGGAAAGGCGGAAAGTCAGTGGGTCCTGGTGTCGGGCTACAGGGCTCACTGGATGTCGGGAGGAGTCACTCCTGCACCACCCAAGATGTTGAGTTCTGCAGGCGCAGTGATGAGGACCTCTCTCTTCTGGAACAGAGGCTGAAAGTGGGAAGGTACTGGGCAGTTCTCTTGGAAATTAACCCCTCACTTCTCTGCCCCTGTGTTTCAGATTAGATCTCAGTTCTCATCTGCGGAGACTACAGAAATGAGTGGCAAATGTGTGGTGGCTCTGGCAACAGGTGATGAGGTTGGGGGCAGCTGGTAACAAGAAAGGGCATAGAGGATCTGCAGGGTGGTGGCAGCTACTTCTAGGTCCTGGCTCAGGATGTAGTTGAGAAATACGCCCTCCTCTGCCTTTTGGAGACCCAGAGGGTCCAATGCCCAGTTTGAGGAGTGGGAGCCTCAGAAACTAGGCCTGTGTGGCCAGAAGCAAGAGGCTCAGGAACCTTCCTAGAACAGAGAGAAATGATTCTGGCCTCCTAAGCCTGTCTCAGTGGCGCCCTGTGCCATCGGGCCCAAGCCTGGTCACCCTGCACCACTCCCACGCCATCTCAGCTGTCTGTGTGCCCACAGACCCCAATATCCTACACCTGAGTGGGAAGGTGCTGCCTTCCTGTGACCTCGCTCGGCGCTATGGCCTTCAGGACATCGATGGTAAGAGCTCTGGCCCGGCCCCAGCCTGGACCTCTCTTCGTTCTGTTCCCTACTCACTTCTCCCACCCTGTCTCCTTGTTCCTTCCTCCCTCACATCCTACTCAGTCTCTTCAGCCAGGGTGTGGGTGTCTGAGGAGTGGGAAACCAGGGTCTAACCCTTCTTCCCTTCCTGTGATCTGCAGGCCGCCCCATCCAAGACTATTTGTCTTTGAGCTCCATTCTCTCCCATGTCTCCAGCCTGGGCTGGCTGGCCTCCTACTTGCCCAGCTTCCTCCGAGTGCCCAAGTGGGCTATGACCCTCTATACTAGCAAGTTCTAAGTCTCCTGGCACATCTCAGCTCCTCTTCAGACTGCGTGGTTGGCCTATCTCAGTGGAACGAGGGGCCTTTCCCGCCTACCTACCGCATACCCTTGACGAGAAGGCCTCTGCTGTGTCCTGGCCGAGCCTTGGTGGCCTCTCTAGGTCCTTCTTGTTTTCCTTGCCCCTGCATTTTCCTTTTTGCTTTAGGATTCACAAATGCTCTGGGGTAATAAAGGTCTCATTTCTCCTTCAGCTCGTATTTGAGTGGTGATTCTGTGCTCAGCAAGGTGCTAAGTACTTGAGAGAAAGACCTAACGATACGCAGGTCAGGTTCTCAGGGAGCTGCATCCCCAGGACAGAGCGTCTTTCCTCTTCCCTGTAGAGCTGTCCATCTCAGGGCGCCTGCCCTTTGGCTGTGAGGCCCGTTTCCCATACCCCAGCTGGGGAGCAGCGTCCCTTTGCAGCCAGAAGCAGGCACGCGCCAGCCTCTCACTGCTTTCCCACCCTTGCTTCACCATCTCTTCAGGGATGCCTGCTGACTTCTGTCTGGGCCTCATCCCTGCCTGAGGCCCAGTCCAGGGAGGGCATTTTCCTTGGTGTTTATGATTTCCTGGAATTAGGAGGAAAGTACTACCCAGATCCAAGTGAGAGGTGGAGAGTAGTTAATGGCACTCACATGCTCGCATTCTTCCTCTTGGGAAGGCACCACCTGAACTGCTTTCTGATGAACTGATTGCAAGAATCCTGTAGGGCTGCCTTTCCTGCTTGGGGGGCTCTGTCCCAGTCCAAGGCAAGGCAGCAGGGGATATGATCCAAAGAAGAGCCGAGGGCCATCTGAGGGAGCCTTCCTGCCAGCAGCCTAGGTGGCTACCAAGGTAACGGGGTAGCTGCTGTAAACCAGAATGGCAGAGACCTTTTCTAATCTTCAAAAAAGGTGGGGTGAGAGCTGAGGCTTCCCAGAGCCGCCCGTAGAGTCTACAGGAGCCGTGATCTTCCTGTGGCTTTCTGGGGACAGCCCCCAGCTGCAGGGCGGCTTCTGGCTTGTGAGAGCTCATTATGTGCATCCCTTCCAACTCTGCAGGCAGTGACTTCATGTTGGTTGCTTGAATTCAGCCACAGTGAAGAAATCAACAGACACTACCAAGCAGAGCTTTTTTATTTAGAGAGCTGGCTTATCAGCACATGCCTGGAACTGTGCACCTAAACTCCACCATTTGCCCAGGTACCCCATTTAGATCATAGGGATCAGATTTTCCCCCCACCCTCTCAGCACCTTCCACTAACCACCCTCAATTCCTCTTATCCCCTGTGGCTGTATATGCTTTAAGAAGAACAAGGGCCTCAGGATCTCCTCTGCCTCCCACGGTCATCAGTAAAAGCCATCATTGGAACAGATCTTTTTATGACGGCCTTGTCCGCCGAAGGCCATCAGGTATCACAGGACGAACACAGGCTTCAAAGACATACAAATCTGCACACAAATCCTGGCTACTCTTTGAGAATTAAATGAAGTAACACATATGAAGCACCAAGCAATAGGTAGCCACTGAAGTTGTCAGTTCTTTGTCTTGACAAATATTTAAGAGTATACTCTGCACCAGGCACCATTCTTGGCTTTGGGAGAGCAGAGAACAAGACAGACCAGGCCCCAGTGCACAGAGGACTTTCATATCAGCCATGGAAGACCTTAGAAGCTAGACCTTCCACTTACTGAAAGAAGTCAGCAAACGGGCCCAGGGAGTCCACACCACACAGAGTTCGACCTCAGTCCTGGTATCCCAAGAAGCCAGAGGGAGCAGAGTTCTTTACAGGTCACCACCTGCTTCCCTCCAACAAGACTGGGTTAATCTTAGAAACATAAGCAACAGAGTAGAGCTCTGAGGGCATGAAACACGGACACTGAGTGCTGACTAGGGGCTGAAGAGATTCACGATCTGAGAAACCCAGTAGCGGAGAGCCTTAGGGCTTTTAGGGGATCGGTATTCATCCAAAAAAACATCTACTTGATGCCTACATTCTGCCCAGCGCCATGCTAGGCAGCACGGAAGATAGTGCAGTTTGGTGAGCTGGGTGCTGTAGTGAGTTTACACAGTACCCTGAGAGCATAGGAGAAGCCACTAGCTCTATTAGAGACTCAAAAGAAGTGATACCGAGCAGAGTCTTAAAGAATGGGGAGGGAGGGGGAGAGGGAAGGTTTCACTTTTTTTTTAACTTACCAAAAAAGGGCAGGTACTGAGACACAGAGTGTTGCAAGACAACTAGAAGCTGGTGTAGCATAAATGTAGATGTGATATGGGATAAATTTCTAGGGAGAAAGGAAATGAGTAAAGATCAATGATTAAGATTTAAATTGTGGGTGATAGGTTTCCAAGAAGGAATTCATCTTAGACACTGAATGACTCTTAAGGAAGAGCTCCCAGGGGAGACTAGTTGGCAGAGGAGAAGCCAAGCAAGAGTTGTAGCTCAGCTGTGCAGGGTGGCTTCCCATGAGGCCCAGGGAACAACTTTGGAGTGTAAGGCCTCAGGGTAGCCCGGTCTGGGGCAAGGAAGCCAGGCTTTCCTTCCCCACCACCACCTCTGAGCAGTCATCAGTCACACTTCAACGTAAAGCAGCTTCAGGAGGCCAAGGACAGCCCTCCAAAAGAGCCTCAGGTGTCAACCTTGAAAGCCCACTGAAGGGGGCGTCATGCACAAAAATGGAAAAGGGTATCTGAGGGCAGAGCACTAACACCGGCAGCTACAGGAGGATTTAAACAGCAGAGTAGTGAGAACAGATCTGTATTTGAGGAAGCTCAACAGGGCTGAGCTGTGGGGAGGATGGACCAGAGGGAGGAGAGGCAGGCATCGGAAGAGCCACCTGGAGGCTGGCCAGTATCCCGGGATGTGATGCCCTTGGAGGTGTGGGCTGAGGAGAGATTGTAGGAGGCAGACGGGACAAGTAGGAAAGGAGGTGGGCTAGTGCAGGACTGCACTGGCATGGGGGACCATGAAAGCAGCAGCTGGCACAGAAAGAAAGGATAAGCTGGAGCTGTGAGAGATGCCAACTTGCCTGAGGTCAGCCCTGGTGGGACACGGGCTGGCTGAGATGCAGCCGCTGCCCCCACAACAGCTAATTAAGGGGATTGGCCAGTCCCCAGAAGATGCTTAATCCTCCAAAGGAGCCCTCGGAGGAATGGAGAAGAGATTTTCACAAGCATTTTTTAATTTACATTGCTGAAATTAACACATTCACATGGCTCAGAATCCAAAAATTATAGAAGGGCAGACAGGGCATAGTCCCCTTCCCATCCCTGCCCACCAATGCGCAGTCCCCATCTCAGAGGCAGCCAGTGCTACCACATTCTTGGGTAGCCACAGAGAGAGCCCATGCCTGTGCAAGCAAATAGCCAAGGATGTTCAGAGAAGAGATTTGACTGTGTGCAAATCTGGACCCTCTCCAGCTAAGGGGTTGTATTTTCCAGGCTCTGAGGCCTGTTCTGGCTCTTGTGTCCAGTACTTCTAAGCAAGGAGTAGCCCTGGGGCCCAGAGGCCCCACCCCTTCCCAGGTTCTTATGCAGGTGCCCACCTCAGCCAGCCCCCACACACCCCTCCCCGTGGCTGCCCCAGTCCAGGATCATCCACAGAGTTACCTCCCATTTGACCGGGCTGACCTGGCCCGTGTTGAGCTGCAGAGGCAGGACTGAGCAGGGTCTGAGGACAGGCACAGAAGGGACCTTCCCTGAATGGATGCCACTGCCTTCTGCGGAGCTCAGGGGCAGGCCAGCTCCAGCCAGGGCCTGGTGCAGGCTTGCTGGGAGCAAAGTCAAGGGATCACTGGGCCTGCCCAGACTAGTGTGCCCGAAGAGGAGGGTACCAGGGCTGTCGGTGCTTAACTTGATGAGGGAATCTGGGAAAGAAAAGGACCCTTCCTTAAGTCCTTGAAATAGTGGAGCCTTCCAGGGATCCTGCGAAGGAGGCAGAGGGAGCAAGTGGGGTCAGTTCTGTGCCATTTCTGTTTGAAGTATGAGCAGATATGCTCCTGTCCCCAATGGTCAGGCCTTGGTGCCCCTTCCTTCCTGAAGAGGTGGTTCCAGAAGAAACAGGCCAAGCTTGAACTCCACAGATAGATACTGCTGCAGCATCCCCAGAGGGACTGGTGCAAGAGGAGGGAAGGTGACTGGGCTTTAGCTATCACGCTGACACAGCTGAGCCAGCCAGAGACACGTGCTGTAGGGGCAGAGAGAATTCGTGTTTGGTGTGTGCCAGCAATGACCTAAACTTTCTGCCTAAGTCTGACTTCATCTTTTTTCATCTGCCATGTGAAGAAAGTACTCTTACAGTGAAGGAAAGTGAGGCTTAGAAAAGCTGAGGTCCTTGTCCAGAGTTGCAAGTCTCTACAGTGAAATTTGGATTCAACCAAAGACATATAACTCCAGAGTTTGAACTCTTTCCCCTGCATCAGGCTGCCTCTGCTGCTTATTTGGCCCGGGGGGCAGGGGGTGGTGGTGTTTGGTTTGGGAGGAGCTTTTCTTTTTGGCAGAGAAGGTCAGGGATGGGGCAGAATGGTAAACACATTGCCAAGTTCACTCAGCCCAAGGATCCCCTTAGCCAAATTCAGACTTGCCCTTCTCTCAGTTTGACCACATTTTCATTCCTCTGCACTTTCGCTTAACTTGTTCTGGTCCCTGACATGCCACCCACTCCCCACTACCTCCCCAGCCCCATTTCCACCTGCCAGAATTCCTCCCACAGGACCCATCTCAACCTCTGAGAAACTTCTGGTTTCTTCTGCCATTGCTCTTGTGCCTTTTGAGAAACCTGTGACATTCACTTGGCTCTTGACTGGTATTAGAGGCATGGATGTCCTCATCTGGTCCCCTCGATAAGGCTGACGACCTCCTATCCCTGCCCCAGGTCAGGGGCTGGGTCTTGGCCCCTTTTCCCTCCCTGCCAATACACACATTCAGAGAATCTTTGAACCCTGCACACAAGACAGAGTATCCAAGCCACCCAGGGTGTGGCTGACCTCACAGGCCTAGTGGGACCCACTGGAGAGGGCCCCACCCTCCCTCCCTGAGGCAGGTGGGCTGGGCCAGCTAATGGCAGTGTCTGTGCCCCAGGACTGACCCTCCCAGAACTACCACCCTGAGTATTTCCCATTGCTTGGGCTCAGCCCCACCAGCTACACCTCAGCTCCCCGCCCCCTGCCCAGGGCACGGGGATCTGGGAGAGGACTGCCCGCAGGGCTGCCAGCGGCGGGGCGCTAGGGGCTTCTGTGGAAGCAGGCCCTGGGGAGGCTGGCCAACCCTGCGAGCTCCCTGAACCTCAACTCCAGGTCCTCACTGCCCTACCCCACCCCTCTCAGAATTCAAGCCTGAGTCATGTCAGGTGCCAAGGGGACTCAGAGACACAGTGTTGCTCCCGTCAGCAATTCCAGGCGTTCTCCTTTATGCTAAATTCTGAGGTTCCTCACCACTCCCTGTCCACTTCCGCCCCACCTCGCCCTGCCATGAGGCCTGAAGTGCAGCCACCCCTGACCACCCCTCCCCACCTCATCCTGAGCTCCCGGCTCTGGGATCTCAGCGTGCAGGCTCCCGCTCCTACTTCCCGCCCCGTGGGTCTTGCTCTGACTGCCATGGCTCACCATTCATTCGTTCACTCATTCATCATTTCCCAGGAACACCTACTACTAACAACAACTCTATCCCGATACCCTGTTTAATTTTTGTCAGTGCACTTAGAACTCGATGGAATCATCTTTGTGGGTATTTGCTTCTACAGGGTCTGTCCCCAAGCTTGAGCATAAGTTCTGTGACAGCAGGGACCTTGGCAGTCCCGGTCACTGCCGTGGGGCAAGCTGTACTGGTGCTCACTGAATGTTGCTCGGTGATTGACTGGCTGAATGATGGAAATGTTTCCTGAGCAACTGCCATGGTGGAGGCACTGGGCTAGGTAAGGGGACAAGCAGTCAAACCAGCCTCCTTGGGTAGTTCATGGTGGGAGTGGAAGCAGGGGCTTTGCATCCCCACGGGATGAGCTGAACGCAGGCATCACCGACGCTGCTGCTGAGGAGACACACAGGAGATGTGTGACTGAGCCCCATGCCGGTGCTCCTCCCCGCCCCTGCAGCCCCAGCTCCAAGCTCACTTCCCTGGGAAACTGCGCCCACCCCCCAGAGGAGCTCACCCAGCACCACACACCTCTCCATGAGGGCAGAGTTATAATTTCACATTTGCTTATAGGATTACTTGACTGCCTCTCTACGCTATTTCCAATATCCAGAAAGTTTGACTGGACAGCCACGCTCTGGACCATCAACTCCATGTGTCTGTGTTTGGCCTCGATGCCTAGCATGGCATCCACCACAGGGGCGCTCAGTCACTGTGAATGAACGAGTGGGACAGGAAAGGGGTAAGGGCTGGGTCCTCCCCTAAGCGAGCAACTCCTCCTTCCTGGGACTGTCCTCTGTCCTCTGTTCTCATCTACCAGCCAGAGCATCCCTTCCTTCCCTAGCCACTCACAGTCTCACCTCGTTTCAAGGCTTCTGTTTCTCATGCAGGCATAGAATCTCAGGGCTGCTACCTCCTGGCACCACCCACATTGTATATGCCGCAAACCCAAGGCGCCCCCCTGGAGCTATGCAGCAGTGGTTACCACCTAGGCCCTGCCAGGCAGCAAGCTTCTTGGCCATGTTCCCATCCCCACCAGTGCTCTGGGCAATTTTAAGGCAACATTGTCAACTTCACCAACTACCATGCAGTACCTGGCTCCCGTAAAAGAGACTAAGTCTGGCTCAAGAAGTTTTTCCAGCTTTTCAGCCCCATTTCCTGATTGTTTATCCTACATCTCTTCCCCCAGAGATGCCAGCCTGAGTCAGCACACACCACTCCCTGGGAGAGAATGGATACGCTATCGCAGGGACTTTCCCTCTAAGGCTCTGTCTTCTGGGCCCAGCCTTAAGGCCCTGCCCTTCCATCTCACTGGCCAGTCTCATCCCTCCTCTTCTCCAGCTATGGGTACGTAGTGACACTGCTGACCATCAAGGAATTTCCCCAGCCTGGCAGAAGGAACTAGGAAGCAAGGAGGAGGAAAAAAAAGTCTAAGCACTTAGAACAAGCATCAGGGACCCTAGGACCCTACAGAAGTGGTGACTGTAGAGGATCTTTTTGGGCTTTGAGTCATTCTGGGCCCCTGGTCTATCCCAGGGGTCGGATTCATTTATAACTTTGGGGAACATTCTGGTCCTTGAATGTTCTCTACCACATTCTCACAAAATTGTTGGCCAACACATGCTTGATTACCTTCCATGATAGAGAGCTCACCACCACTCATTTAGGCCCATTCCACCTTCAGACAGCTTTAATTATAGGAAAGTCTTCCCTCATAACCAGTCTACATCCACTCACTGGTCTTTGTTCTTTGGATCAAGATTAATGGAATCAATATAGCTTCTGTTCCAACCAGCAGCCCTTTAAGAGTTTAAAGACCACTATCATCTGTCCCTTAAGTCCTCTCCCCCAGTTCAACATTTCCATGTCCTCTGGTCAAGGACTCTCCTCACCATCTTGATTTCTCCCTCTGGACCTCGTAGTTTGTCTTTGTCCCTCTTAAAGTGGACCACATACTCCTAAAAGTTCTAACCATCACAGATCTGGGGCCTATGTACCCCATCATTCTGGGTCCTAAAGTTCTCTCATGCAGTTCAAAGTCATGTCAGTGCTTCTGGCAAGCAAATCTCGGGGTCGACTCCTACCAACCCTGTGCCAACCAGAACCTCTCCGTCTGCACACACTGGTGTTATTCCATCTCCCATACATCGTGCTTTTGTGCAGAGGATAATTTGGGGACCAAAAACTCAGACTCTACTTCTGTCCCTGTTCACTGCCATCCGGTCAAGTCTGGGCCCTCAGATTACATTTAGATCCAGGTTCCCATCATTCAGCATTCCTCCCAGCTACATGTTAGCTACCTTCAATTATGAGACTAGGACTATGTGCTCATCCAACATGTCACTGAAAAGTGCCACCACTAGGGACTTCCCTCCAAGTTGACAAACACACATTAACCACCATTATTCAGAGATGAATGTCCTACCAGTTACCACTATATCTACTATCCTATCATCCCATCCACAGTTAACCATTTTGTCTCTAAACCTATCCTGAGATGGAGCTGGACAGATGCAAAAGCGCTGTGATAATCACTGGGAAACCTGGTTTCCAGCCCTGGCTCTGCCACTGATGTGTATGTGATTTCACATCACCACATATCTCTGGGCCTCTGGGAAATGAGCAGGGACCAGATGATCTGTCAAGCCTTCCCTGGCTCTGATGTCCTGTTCTGAGGTGGTCAGGGTTAGAGAAAGGGTCATGAAGCAGGGGACGAGGAGGGTCCATGTTGCAAGAGCTAAGAAGTGGGCACTTCTGCTCATGTGTGGGGAAGCTTCGACCCTGCCCTTCCTGCTGCATGGCAGGTGCCAGGCTCAGCTCTTCCCCTTGCAACTCCATTTCCACAACTGAAACTGAGCTTCAGACTTCCCAACATTTGGTTTTCTCTCCAGTGTCTGGGTGCGCCCAGATGTCTAATTGCTGCTCACTCGATACCCTGTGGATCTACAGCCCCAAGATGATCCAGACCGTCATGTCTGAGTTCCCTTTAGTGCAACTCCATCCCCAGACAGCCCCCCAGCACACCCACTCCAGCTTCCCAAAGTCTTGTGGCACTTCCACACGCCTCTCTCTGTCCCCCAGCCTTGGCATTTGCTGCAGCAGAGCACAGTGGGCAAGCCAGGCGGAGGGAAAACGAGTAACAGTATCCTCCGGAATCCACAGCCAGCGGGGGAAACCAGGCTCTATTGCTTACAAGCCCTGTGACTTTGGGAAGAGTCTCAGCTTCTTGGTATCATGGCTGTAAAGCATTTAGTCATTAGCAATATTGGCTTCAAGGTCATAGAACCTCTCTTCATCGTCTGTTTCTTCCTTCGCTCTCCCATTGAGGCTTCTTTCCCCCACATCCTCAGTCCTGCCCTCACCATGGCTCTACTAAAGCTTGTTTGTAGGTCCCTCATCTCCTCCTCCTGGAGTCCCCATTCCCTGCTGGGTGAACTACTGCCGGGGCATCCTGTGCCCACGCTGACATCTTCTACCTTGACCTCTCAACCCCTCTCCAGGCAAGTATTTCTTGCTGCCTTTGGGACCTCTCCACATCAAACCAAACACATCAGAAATAGCCCTTTCCCTTCTCATATAACCCTGCTCCCTCCACCCATGTTCCAAGACCTCTGTGGACACCACAAGTTCTCAAGTCTCGCAGCTTTACAACCTGCTGGTCTGTGTCAAAGTCATTTTTCTTCCTGCATCTCAGTCCCACCTGTGACCAAGCCCAGTTTATTGTTTCTCAGAAATAGCCCTACTTTCACCCCGGCTCCGCACCCCACCCCCTTCCCTAGCAAGGCTGTGGGGCCATGGATCTGGATTTCAGGTTCTACCTAAATATCCCTGAGGATATCCCTGTATTTCTGGAACCTGTTCCCCATGCCTGTGGCTGGGAGTTAAAAATAGGAGCTCAAAGCTGTAACTCATGATTTGCATACTTCTAGTATACCTGTTACCCTGCATTGACAAGTTTCATAGGAAGAACAAAAGGAAGCATCAGTGTAAGGGAAAATATTGCAAATCATTACAAACCACCAGCTCTAGAACAAATTCCTCTTGACCTTAGTCTGGGTCAGGTGCCTCTTCTGTGGGTCTCATGGGCCCCTGCCTGACTCAAGTGTACATGGCGACATGTCTGTCTCACCCACGAGACCTGTCCTGCCAATGCAGCCCCTAACCCTGTGACTATTTACATTTAAATAAATTTAAGTTCATTAAAATTTTTTTCCTCAGTTGTACTAGCCAGCCTTTCAAGCGCTCAGAAGCCACATGGGGCTAGTGGTGACTGTACTGGATGGTGCAGATATTGAGTATTTCCACATCGCACAACGTTCTAGTCTAGCATAGGGCTACACTAGACTCTCAGCTCTAGGAAGACAGAGACAAAGTCTTTCTGGTCCCTTACCATATCCCTGGCATTCAGCACACTCTCAGGTCTGGTTCTGATGCTAAGTAAATATCGAAAGATTGAATGCACGTACTTCCACACTCTGCACAATTCCAGCCCTAGCTCTGGTATCGCCTCACTCTCCCAGTCCCCAGATCCCAGGCCACGCTTTGACTGGGGCCCTAACCCAGTACTCGTGGTCTCTTCCCTCTCTCCGAACCGTCTCTGGTCTGTGACTGGCTCAGGGTCCTAGAGGCACTGTGTGTGTGTGTGTGCATGTGTGCGTGTGTGCGCATGTGTGCGTGTGTGCGTGTGTGTGTGTTGGGGAGTGAGAGTAGAGAACGATCGGCCCGGGAAGAGGTGGTCAGCATTAAGAAACACCAAGGTTCCAGACGTCAGGAAGCTCAAGTTCAAGCCTCTGGCAATGGCCACTCCACCTCTGCAATGGGCAGACACCCAGGGTGTGGCTTGAATTCTGGTGAAACCGAGTGAAGGGCCCATCACGCAGAAAACCAAACTCTGACATTGGGTGTTTGCAGCAAAATGTTAATCGCAGGTCACCAAGCAAGGGAGTGGGAGAAAAGCCTCAGATCAACTCCAATTTGGTCTTTCAATTTGAGGGTTTTTAAAGAGGAAGAACAAAAAAAGCTGGGATTAGTCATCATCTTGTGACATTTGTGACCTTTCTTAATTGTAGTTTCGGGAGACAGAATATCTCTGGTTTCTACTCTGGCCAGGAGGTCCATGACTTGGGGGGGTCTGTTAGCTCTTCTTGCCCTGGAGAAACAGCCCGAGTTTGTCCATGAATGATGCTATCTATAATAGCGGTTTTAGTACATTAATAATGTCATAGACAACAGCAATCTTAGTCATCTGACTCTGGTTGATCGGTGTTCAGTTAGCACAGGACTGAGGTCAGAGGGCACGAGAAAGGCAATAAAGTTTTGGATAGAGATTAATCATGAACTTGGCGAGGGAATTTGATTTTAGGGGGACTGAGTTTCACTGGCTGTGTTCCCTCTCAGCTGTGTGACCTTGAGCAAGGCACTTAACCTCTGTGAACCCTCTGTCGGCACTGTTTCCTCATTGTCAAATAATCATACTTCACAGCGGTACTGAGTATATCAGATAAGATATCTGGGCCTCAGTTGGTCCTCAGTTATCGCTTATTCTTTTCTCTACGTACAAGGCAGCAAGAGGGGAGGGTACAGCGTAAGTGGTAGAGCACAAGCTCAGCACGCCCAAGGTCCTGGGCTCAATCCTCAGTACCTTCTCTAGAAATAAATAAATAAATAAAACCTGAATTACCTTCCCTCCCCCCCCCCCCAAAAGTAAACCTAAAAATAAGGCAGTAAAATCTCTTTCTCAAACGTTAATTCAGATCGTGGCCCTCAGGCACCTGCACAGATCCCACTTACCCTACACAGGAGGCCAAAAAGAACTCCTGACAGCTCCTTTTGCCTTAAAGCAAGAGGGCTGTCACTGGCTCCACTGCCCTTATCTCCAAAGGCACCTGGTTCATTTTCTGTCTGCCAGCCAGCTAAGTCTGTTTGGCTTTCTCTCCCCCACCTTCCTGTCACAGCACACATCTGAAATGCCCTTCCTGCCCTCCTTCCAAAACCAGGCCCCGCCCTCTTGGAAGCAGATTTGAGACTCACTTCCTCTCTTAAACCTGCTTGACTCAAACTTCCCAGTTTCAAGATTGTTAATCACTAAAAAATATGTCATGCCGATTTCAGCCTTCCTCCACCCTTGTTGATTGTGATGTAAGACTGTACCTGGCAAATCTGCACCTGTGGGCACCTGTGTTCCCAGGAATCTGGGTGCTCATGTGAGTGGTTACAGAGCAGGAAGCAAGAGCAGATGGTAACCAAAAAAAAAGCAGCTGATGAGGTGGAGGGAGGGCTGGACCAGATCACACACATGTCTCTTTTGGCCACTTACTACATGGGTGGTGCTTACCAAGTTACTTAGCCTTTCTGAGCCTCCATTTCCTGGCATATTTGTCAAGAAAATTAAAAAATTACCACTATTACTATTTACTGAGCACTTATTCAGTGCAGGCAGTGTCCTAAGCACTTCACATAGATTATTTTTCTTTTAAAAAAAGTTTTAATTTTTTTTTAAATGGAGGTACTGGGGATTGAACTCAGGACCTCATGCATGCTAAGCATGCGCTCTACCACTAAGCTATATCCCTCCCCCCATGTAGATTTTTAAACTGAATCTTCACTTCAACCATAGCAGGTAGGTAACATTATTTTTCCTATGCTATTGTTGAAGAAGTTGAGATACAGAAGAAACTCAACACAAAGGTTAGGTACTTTGCCCCAGGTCACACAGCTAATAAATGGCAAAGTCAGGATGGCCACCCAGGCAGTCCGACCGCAGAGTCCATGTTCTTAACCAGTCTGCTTACTGATTCCCACATGTAATCCTGTGTGTGTGCAAAGCTCTTGACACAGTGCCTGGAACAAAGATAACCATCAACCAGCGTGGCTCGTTCCTCACTGGGACTGCGAGTACTGATGGCCAGGACAAGTGTCTCTTTTTCCCTGTAACTTGTTACAGAGCCTAGGAAAGGATAGAATACAGAGTGGGCACTTTACACATATTTCCAGCCTGATAAAGCTATGGAAGAAATATAAAGAGTTTAAAGCCATATTTTCCTACCTAGATATGTGTATTAAACATACACATGCCACATGGACACACACTTCTCACAAATATATCACAGACACTCACTCACACATACACATTCAGTGGCCACTTTGAACCCATGAAGGCTCCATCAGGAAAACTTCCTAAACTGGTCCAAGCCTCACAATCTCTCCCATCCCTGAATGCCAACAGCACTCACCATTAGGCCCAGCCAAGCCAGCCCTCACTATGTGGTGTTTTATTCATTCATTTAAAGAACTACCCAATAACTACTAAGAACCAGGGCCACGTATTGGAGAAGCAGCACCAAAAAGAATTTTTTTTAAGTTCCTGTCCTCCAGGAACTTCGACTCTCCTAGGAGATGCTGACATACAAACCAAGACTTACAGTAGGCACAGGGGAAGATGTTTTGTCATTGACAGCACATATGAAGGTCTTTTAAATCAGACTGAGGCATTTGGGAGAGCTTCGTGGAGGTGACACTGGAGTTAAATTTTAAAGATGAACAGGAGTTACTCTGGCAAAGGAGAGGGTGTGGAGGAAGGAGAGTAAAGAAGAGAGAACAGGTTAACATGCTCGGGAAACTGCGAATGCTGTACCAGTTGTAATGAAGAGTTTTTAATGGGGACAGGCAGGACAAGAGGCCAGAGCGGTAGGCAGGGCCCATGTGCCAAAAGTCCTGATGGGCTAACCTGAAAGATTAAAAGTCTTACCTAAAAAGCTGTCGGGAACTATGGAAGGGTTTTTGGCAGACATACATCATCAAATCTGCATTTCAGAAAGATTGATTCAGCAGCAGAGAGATGAACCGATGAAAGAGGAGACAGGTTGGAGACGGGAACTTTGAAAAGACTTTCAACAATCACGGGAATAAACTGAAATTCTTAGTGCAGTAGGAATGGAGAGGGTATTTAAGAGCTATTAAGGAAAAGTGGGGAGGCCACCCATTCAAATAGGAAGCATAAAAGACTAAAGCTTAGACTGGAAGGAGGCAAGACAATGATACCTTTTGACTTTTAGAGTCTGAGGTGTCTCTGCGGCACCCAGGTGATACCTATTAGGCTTGTGAACGTGTGTGTGTATACATTTTTTTCCATTATTAAAGTCTGCAAGACATCTGGGCTGGAGATACAAGTTTGAGTGTCATCAGCTTAGAGGCAGCAATTAAAACCATGAGTGTGGATGAAGTCACCGAGAGAAAGTGTGGGCCGGAAGGTCGGTGAGCCCAGGACAGAGCTCTGGGAGCTCCTACTTCAAGCAGTTGAACGCCTGGATATGTGAACATTCTCCAGGAGCAATGTGTGCAGTGGGAAAAAGTGAGGAAAGGACCCTGGTGATCACCAACATTTAGGGGAGGAGAAGGTGAACAGACAAGAAGAGAGGGGCAAAGGTGCGGGAGGAGAAGCCAGGACAGGGTATCAAGTCAAGGGAAGTCAGCTGCATCAAATGCTGCAGAGGTCAATGAAGATAAGGACAGGAAATTCCATCCGTTACATTTGGCAACTGAGAGGTGGCCACTGCGGCCACAGTGAGGTCACTGGAGCGGTGAGGGCGTGGGTTTCTGGCTGTTGGAGAAAACTTTTCAGCTGAATCGCAGTTTGAGTAGCTGACAGGAATTTCGGTCCGCGTTGCTTTCCTGGAGCACCATAGTCGCGCGTGCGTACTCTTACGCACCGCACCGGAGGGCTAACAGGGACTTGGCGTTTCCGGACGGCGCGCGCAGAGACCCCGCGCACGCGCCTCCGGAGCCCACCGGCTCCGCCGTGGGCCTTTCCCTAGGCCTGCAGAGGGCGCTGAGTCTCGGAGAGCCAGGGCGTGACGCCGCTCTAGTCAGCGCCCGGGCTCGGTGGTGGGCGCTGCAGCTTCGCGTCCCGCACGCCGCCTCCCAGTACAGGTGGGTCCGCCCGCGGGGGGCGGCAGTGCTTGGGAGCCGCGGGGCGGGAGGGCAGCGGCAGCCTCTGGGCGCGGGATGGTCCCCATCACCTAAGTGCCCCGGCTCGGGTCTGGCCCCGGCGGATCGGGCTGTGGGCGGGCCCGCACGGGTGCAAGTTCCCAGTCCGGGTGGGTGCCTTCTGGACGTGCAGTGCCTATCCCAGGACCCCTTAACACCCCAGGGGTCTCCGCCCTAGCTCGCTTGCGGCTTCCTGGGAACAGCTGGGGGCGGTGCTACCAGAGGCGGGGCTCCCATGATTGACACTTCTTTCCCCAGGTTTCACGGGCGCCACTGGACCCCTCCCCTGCCCTGAACCTGAGCCAGCACCATGGTGAGAACCCTGAACCTAGCCCCTCACCTCCGCATGCCCATGCTCATGCCCTTGCTCTTTCCCCGCGTGGCTTTGCCTTCACTGCCCGATGTCAACCTGGGGCTCCTCAGTCGGGGTTCGGTGTGTCTGCCCCTACAAAGCAGCCTGCACTCTTCCAACCCGACCATCCCTGTAGCACGGACGCCTGAAGGTGAAGACATCGGAAGAGCAAGCGGAAGCCAAGAGGCTAGAGCGGGAACAGAAGCTGAAGCTATACCAGTCAGCCACCCAGACTGTCTTCCGGAAGGTGGGGCCCTCAGAGGTAGCCCCTTCCTGCAGTGGGCCCCTTAGTGTAGCACTGAGGCCAAGAGCTGGGCACTATAGTCAGACTGCCTGGATATGTATCTGGGTTCTATAATTTACTAGCTGCATGTCCTTGGGCAAATTACTGAATCTCTTTGGGCCTCAGTTTGCCCATCTGTAAAATGGGACTGATAATTGCACTTACTATATAGGGCTATTGTGAGAATACATGTAAACCTATAAAGTTTATATAGTTTGTATAGTATCTATTTTATAATATGGCATTCACAGATTTACTTATCCCTATAGTGGGAGAATGATATGATCTTTGACCCTGCTATCTGCCTTCTCAGCGCCAGGCTGGAGAGCTGGATGAGTCAGTGCTGGAACTGACAAGCCAGATTCTGGGAGCCAACCCTGACTTTGCTACCCTCTGGAACTGTCGACGAGAGGTGCTCCAGCAGCTGGAGGCCCAGAAGTATGTAGGGGTTCAGGGGCCCAGGGAAGATGGCCCTGGCCCTGCCCTACCTCGGTCCAGGGGTAGAGGAAGAATGAGGCAACCAGGGGCATAGGCAGAAGCTAGTGGAGGGCTGGGTGCAGAAAGTCAGGGTGAGCTGAGATTGGATGTTGGAGGGCCCTGACCCCCATTCCCCTCTGGGTGAAGGTCTCCCGAGGAGTTGGCTGCACTGGTGAAGGCAGAACTGGGCTTCCTGGAGAGCTGTCTGAGGGTGAACCCCAAGTCTTATGGCACTTGGCACCACCGCTGCTGGCTGCTGGGCCGCCTGCCAGAACCCAACTGGACCCGGGAGCTGGAGCTGTGTGCCCGCTTCCTCGAAGTTGATGAACGGAACTGTACGTGCCTGCAGATTCTGTCCCTACCGACGCTCACCTGCCCCACACCCTGGTACAGGGTGTCAGTAGGGCCCAGAGTGGGGAGGGATGGCTAGGACCAGCCCACTGAGCTAATGGCACAAGGGATGGTGGAGCCAAATGCATCCTCCATGGAGTGCACAGAGGTGTTTCTTGGAATCTCCAAGGGAACTCCAGGGGTACTAGCTAGGGAGCTCTTCTTGCCCTGCTTCTGAAATGTGGTGTTCCCCACCCTCCTAGTCCACTGCTGGGACTACCGGCGGTTTGTAGCTGCACAGGCAGCTGTGCTCCCTGCAGAGGAGCTCGCCTTCACTGACAGCCTCATCACCCGAAACTTCTCCAACTACTCCTCCTGGCATTACCGCTCCTGCCTCTTGCCCCAGCTGCACCCCCAGCCAGACTCTGGACCCCAGGGGCGCCTCCCTGAGGATGTGCTGCTCAAAGGTAAACAGGGCCAGGGGGTGCTGGGGAGGGCTCTGCAGCCCTGATGCCTAGCCCTGTTCCTGAATCTGCTACTTGGGTTTATCAAGTACATACTTGGCTCTGAGGGTGCATAAGATCCAGCCCCTGGCTGCGGAGAGCTCAAGTGTCCAATGGGGAAGATAAGACTAACACATGCAGCCCCTGTGCAAGGCCAGTACATAAGTGAAACTGAAGGCTGGAGGTGCTCAGAGGACAGGGTGGGATGTTGGGGAAGCCAGGAGCCCACCAGGGTCCTAACCACAGCCACATGCCTCCTTGTCCCCTGCAGAGCTGGAGCTGGTGCAGAATGCCTTCTTCACTGACCCTAATGATCAGAGTGCCTGGTTCTACCATCGCTGGCTCCTGGGACGAGGTGAGCACAGGGGGAAGAGGCTGGGTGATTAGGATTTGGAAGGAATGGAAGACTATTTAAGGAGACCTGAGGCTGTGTCTCCCTCCAGCTGATCCCCAGGATGCCCTGCGCTGCCTGCACGTGAGCCGGGACGAGGCCTGTCTGACTGTCTCCTTCTCTCGGCCCCTCCTAGTGAGTCCTGCAGCTTTTGCTGGAGAGCATCATGGACTGTGGGCCCAGTGCTGTTGGAGTGACGGGTCTCCCTTTGTCCCTTTTGTCAGGTGGGCTCCAGGACTGACACCTTGCTGCTCATGGTTGATGAGTCACCCCTGGCTGTAGAATGGAGGACCCCAGATGGCAGGAACCGGCCTAGCCATGTCTGGGTATCCCAGGATTGGTGGGGCAAAGTGGGGGCTGGGGCAGGGCTGAGGTGGGGAGTCAGAAAAGTGGTGCAGGCCAGGTATTTCCTTGACCGTATGCTTCCAGCTCTGTGACCTGCCCGCTGCCTCCCTCAATGACCAGTTGCCCCAACACACATTTCGTGTCATTTGGACAGCAGGCAATGCCCAGAAGGAGTGTGTGCTCTTGAAAGGTGACACAGCCTGCGTCCTCCACCCCTTGCAGCAGCCCCCCATCCCTCTGTTCTTCTCATGGGCGTCCCCTCCTACCATCTACTCTTTCTCTCAGGCCGCCAAGAATGCTGGTGCCGGGACTCGGCCACAGATGAACAGCTCTTCAGGTGACGATGACATGGAAGCCTACAGACAGGGGGAGGGACTCTGCACTCTGGGCATCAGGCATCTGGGGTGGGAGGCTGGGGGCTTGAGCAGGTGGTCTCAGACTGGATACTGGGGATGACCAGTACCCTAGGACTGTGGGCATCATCCCCTCCCCCCGCCCCCCCCAGGTGTGAACTGTCGGTGGAGAAGTCCACAGTGCTACAGTCCGAGCTTGAATCCTGTAAGGAGCTGCAGGAGCTGGAGCCTGAGAATAAATGTGAGGCCCGTCCCCTAGCTCCTGCTTTTCTCAGGAGGCCCCTTCCTAGGAGGTCCCCTTGGGGAGATCAGAAAGGGTCTCCAGAGGATGGGAGCAGAAAAAGATCCAAGAGAGTCCATCCTTTTCTCACTCTCTTCTCAGGGTGCCTGCTCACCATCATCTTGCTGATGCGGGCGCTGGACCCCCTGCTGTATGAGAAGGAGACACTGCAGTACTTCCAGACCCTCAAGGCAAGTAGGATCTGGGGGAGCCAGCAAGGGGGAGGCCTGGAGGGCAGCTGACACACATTCCCTGTCTGCCCAATCCCTGCCAGGCTGTGGACCCAATGCGGGCAGCGTACTTGGATGACCTGCGCAGCAAGTTCCTGCTGGAGAACAGTGTGCTCAAGATGGAGTATGCGGAGGTGCGCGTGCTGCACCTGGGTCACAAGGTAGGGACTGCGCATGCGCCTTCCCTCACCCCACTGGCTTACCCTCCCTCTTTCTTTTGATCTGGGTGGCCTTTCTATCTGCTCCCTGGGCTTCAGCCGAGGGTCACATCATGTCCTCAGCTTTGCCTTCAGTCTCAGGTGCCCCGCTGAACATTTCTTCCTCCACTCCTTCCCTTGCTTCTCTCCCTGGAGCTGGCCACATCATCTAAAGCCTGAATAGTTTTCCAGAGATTTTTGAATCAATCTCCCCCAATCAGTCTTCCCCACACATTAGTTTTATCATGTCCCTGCTGCCCACCTTTATTCCTACCAAACCGATCCCTCAGATTCACCAGGCCCACTCCTGCCCATGTCTGTGTTTATCCCAGCGCCCTCCTTTATCCCCTGTACCTGCCCCACTCCCTCCACTCCCCGGCCCACCCCAGCCCCAGCACTCACATCCGTCGGAGCATGTACTGCCATGGGTTGTCAGGTAAGCTTCCCACCTGCTCCGTCCTCTCCTCAGCTGGGGTCCCCTAGGGCCTGTGTGGGGCACGCCGGGCAAGTGCCGGATAAGCAGTGCCTGAGGACTTTCTCCCAGGGCTCACTGGGTATCTCCTCCTGCCTCCTCAGGATCTGACGATGCTCTGCCATCTGGAACAGCTGCTCTTGGTCACTCACCTCGACCTGTCGCACAATCGTCTCCGAGCCCTGCCCCCTGCCCTGGCAGCCCTGCGCTGCCTTGAGGTAACGCACTCACTTCTCTGTCAGTGCCCTGGGGGGTCCTTTCCCCTTCCTCCACCTCAGCAGTCTACTCACCCTACAAAGAGATGTCTGGGTCCTTTCAGCCCCAACAGATGACCCCTGCCTTCCTGTCCTCTGTCATCCCACCTGACCCCAGGAGCCCTTCCATGCACTGTAAGCTGATCATGCTGGGTTCCCCAGTTGCTTGTACCAATCCCAGGCTGACAGCTGCATGCCCTGTCCTGTCTTCCCTACCCTTCCTGATCCCCAGGTGCTGCAGGCCAATGATAATGCTATCGAGTCCCTGGATGGTGTCACTAACCTGCCCCGGCTGCAGGAGCTCTTTTTGTGCAATAACCGTATCCTTCCTTTTGGGGGCCTTTCAGACAGCAGGTAGAGCGAGGTGCCACACCAGGAAGGGACAGGCAGCCAGCAGGGTGGGTGTGCTCCTTGGCGGGGGGAGGGGGCTCTGGCTGGCTAAACTGATGAGAGAGGAGAGCCTGGGGCTATATGGGGCTAGCGTTGACTTGGGCTAGGAGAGTTTTGCAGGATGGAAGTAAATGACTTCCTCAACCAGAGTTCACAAACCGGCAGCCTGCAGATGTTCTTGAGTACCACATCGTATTTTTTTAAATCAGGAAGTTTCATATTTTAAAAAAATTTAGAATTCTGATTCTTATTAAAAACTGAAAGTTAAAGCACCCTTTGGTCTAATTTCCATTTGGCAACCCTTGGCCGTTGAGTCATGGGTGCCTCTGCAGCCAGGGCTAGCTTCCCCCTTGACCAGAGTCTCCATTACTCCTTCTGGTACTGCATCCAGCAGGCCTCCTGTGCTTCCTGCCTGGGGTCCCCGCGGCAAGTGTTTGCAGACTAGAGCCTTACACCTTCCGGAGAAGCAGACAAGGTGCCCATCAACCAGGCTGCCGGGCACCAGTCCCCGTTCTTGAGGGAAAACAGTGATGGCTATACAGGAGCAGACAGGTCTGGGGGATCCCGCTGAGCTTTCCTTGACTCCTGCCCAAGGCCTCCCGCAGCCTGCCGTGCTCCAGCCTCTTGCCTCCTGCCCCAAGCTGGTCCTCCTCAACCTGCAGGGCAACCCCCTGTGCCAAGCAGCGGGCGTCTCGGAGCAGCTGGGCGAGCTGCTGCCTTCAGTTAGCAGCATCCTCACCTAAGACACCCTGCCCCCACCCTTGCCCTTTAACTTATTGGAACTGAATAAACAACGAAGTGGCCCCCAAAGGCTGCTAAGCTGCTCCCGCCACCACTGTTACTACTGCCACCTGGAAAAGAAAGGGAGAGAGTTAGGGTGTGTTGGACCCCCTCTACTTTTATTTTATGCTTAATCCTGCTATTCCCTATCATGGAGAACCAAAGCCTCAGTGTCTGGGGCAGAATCCGGACAAGGACTGGATTTGGGACTACCTTCCGGTTTGGGCCTGGCTGAGTCTAGGTTTCAGGCTGGGATCAGGTTGGGTTCAGGTTCTGGTTGGAGCTGGACTACAGAGCAGCTGTAAACATGTCCAACTGGAAGGGCTCATGAAGGTCTCTCCCGTGACCCCTACCCCTTCCAGATGCCCTCTCTGCCCTGGCTCTCCTTCCCCACAGCTGAGAAGGCTGTTCCCAGGAGGAATGGGCCAGGGCGCCCCGACTCCGCCTTCTTATAACAACACTATTAGTCCCCCGTGAATCGCCTCCTCTGGTCAAAGAGCCCTTGAAAATACTTAATCCCACTTGATCCTCACAAGCTTTCCGGGCTGAGATGACTAGGCCCATTGTACTGATGAGGAAACGGCTGTGGAGACGCGCCCAAGGTTGCTGGGCCTGAGTGCTGGGGCCAAAGCTGTCTCTGCACCTTAGTCTGGGATTCCAGACTCACGTTCTTGCTTCTGGGTTGGGCAGAGCCTGGCCTCAGCTTCCGTGGGACTGAAATGTTGTCTTTTCCCATGGTGCCCCCTCCAACACACACACACACACACACACATACACACACACACGTTGTCTTTTCCCATGGTGCCCCCTCCAACACACACACACACACACACACACACACACACACACACCCCTTGTCCTTCTTGGAAAGCCCTGAGGCACTTAAGCCTCCTGGAGGGAGGAAAAGGGAGTGGCTCAGGGGTGAGAGCACTGAGTCAAACCTGGCTGGGTTGGGGTAAATTTGAAAGACTGATGGAAACGAGAGGGAGAGAGTGTGACAAGGCATTTTCCTGGTGTCTTGAGAATCTGCCTGGGCCCACGTGTGCTCACACACATACAGACTCTCAGGGCCCTGCCCCTTCCTGTATCCATAGTGATACACAAACAGTCCCTAGATGAAGCCCTTTGGCTGACCTGTCTCTTACCTGCCTGGGATTTTGATTTCCGCTAGTGCATCCTCTGAGTGTGTTGGAGGTAGGGGAAGGGTCTGGGGCTTAGACCTGGACTGGAAAAGGTCAGCAAGGGTGTGGAGGGCTTCCTACCAGGTCCTGGAGCCTCTGTCCCCACTCCCCAAGGCACCTTCCTGCCGGATGCATCACCAAACTCAGCCTCTCTTCCAGTCAGCTTCCTTGTGTCTTCTTGCCAACCCTGTTTTCACTGTCTTCTCTTCAGTGGCTGATGGGCAGAGCTGGGACAACAGTGGGATGGAGAGAAGAGTCACCAAGAACAGGGTCCCAGCCTTCCTGAAGATGCCTGACCTCCTCTGCCTTGGGGTTCTCTTGATGGCTTCCCCAGTGTTTCTCCCAGTGTCAGGGTGGAGTCGGGGCTGGTGCCCTGAGCCAGTTGGTCAGGATTCCCAGGAAGAATTGCAGGTTGGAGAACTCTGCAGTCCAGCTGACTCTTGGAGAAGCGGGTACTCTACAGCCTGGGGAGGTGGTCTTAGTTCCCACCTGAGCATTAGAGCATAGGTGGGAGGTAGGAAACGAGATTGTTCCTACTCTGATCCCTGCCCACACACACCCGGGCCAGTCCCAAACTTGGAGGGATACAGGAAGCAGGGGGCCAGCTCACTCATGCAGGGAACTGTGGAGTAGCTAGAGGAATGAGGGACAGCTGGGTGGTGGGGTAGGAGGATCTGGAAGAGCCGGCAGGCCAGGGGCTGGCTGGTGGAGCCAGTCTGAGGGCCTGGCTGCTGATGTCACCAGTCTGTAGCTTGGGATCCCAGGACCTCCCTGGGCAGGACAAGTCCCAGAACCAGGCCCATGGGCAGTTTCATAGGGCTGAACCTGGCCTGGGCTGCGCCAGAGCCTGGCAACCGGGGCCAATGAGACAGAAGCAAGCAGCCTGAACTTGGGAACAGAGGGTCTGCTGGATAGGGGTGTGGGCGGATGGGGCAGCCTGCCCCATTGCCCTTGGAACTTCTCTACCCAGGCCAGTCTGGGAGGGATCAGCATGGTTTGGGGTTCCTCAGGCCTTCCAGCTTCAGCTGTGACAGACCCCCGACCCTGACCCCGCCCTCTCCGGAGCCCAGGCCCCACCCCGCCTCCAATCGGTTCCTCATTCCTCGAAAGGGGAAAGAGGGGTGCAGCCCAACCTCATTTCCCGCCCCTACCTCTAGACACTGCCCCCAGAGGTTAGGCCTCCTCCCTTAGAGGGAGATGGAGCAACCTCGCTTCCCCCTTCTTAACAGCAGCTTGGCCCCGCCCTACCCCTCATAAACCAGTTACTGGCCCGCCCCACACCTTCCATTCTTGCGGCGGCGTCTGTCCCGTTCCTATCAGTCCCGACCTGTTCCACCCCGGCTGCGGGACTCAGAGATGCCGTCGCCAACACCTCTATCAGGTGAGGTGCTGAGCCCGGGCGGTGCGGTCTGGGGGCCTCTCGCGCGCCGAGGCCCAGCCCCAGCAAGGTGGGGTGTGGGCTAGCTCTAGTCTGTCAGCCCGAGAGGCTGCCCCCAACGCTGAGACTCCACGGCCTGAAGCCCGGCTCCTGGCACCTCCGCACCCCGCCCCTCCTCTCAGCTCCTCTTGGGTCTTTGACCTGACGTGGGGAATGCCAGGACTCCAAGTCACCAATGTTACTCACCTGTCTTCTGCAAGGAGCCTTGGATGGGAGATCGCTGCTAAGAAATGGGTCCTTGATGTGGCTGGCTCTGGACCTCTAGACGGAGGAGCCAGCAGGTGGAGGGAGCAGGCCCGGGATGGTCTGTGCTACTAGATCTTGAGGCTGTGACAAGCGTCCATTCGTTTCCTGGGATGGGTCCTTGAACAGGTTTCTTGATTGGGCATCTGGTTTGGTGGAAGTGATGGTAAGCGGGGAAGACTCTTCTCTATAATGTGGAAGTTTCTCAGGTGAGTCTGAGAGGAGTCTTTGGGAAAGGTGTCTGGATAGATCTGAGGGACTCCCAGGGTCAAGATCATATCGTCGCGGTCATCAGGCTGGGACTGAATCAGCTCTCTGGATGGAGAGTTTCTGAGTTAGCTGACTGGTGCATCCTAGGTAAAGGAGGTCTGAACAGGTGATGAGACCCTCCCTGCGCTTTCCAGGCACAATGGACAGTCCTCGTTCGGATGTGGGCCGCTGGGGCGGAAACCCCTGGCAGCCCCCCACCACACCTTCTCCAGAGCCAGAGCCAGAGCCAGAGCCAGACAGACGTTCACGCCGAGGGGGCCGTTCCTTCTGGGCTCGCTGCTGTGCCTGCTGCTCGTGCCGGAATGCAGCAGATGATGACTGGGGGCCTGAGCACCGTGGGTCTGGCTCCAGGGGTCGAGGATCCAGCTCTGGGGGCCGAAGACCTGACTCCCGGGGCACAGACTCCCGCCAGCCTGGCTCCCGGGGCAGTGCTGTGAATGCAGCTGGAGATGGCACCATCCGAGGTGAGGCCTGCCTGTCCACATGATCTGAGAGCCAGAAGGCCTTAATGGGGCCTGAGACTCATTCTGGCATCTCTGGGGCCTGGGAGGCTAATGATGGGGGCCTGGACTCCTCATGAGGTTTCACTGATCTAGAACTCTGGCCTGGCAGAGGGTATGCTGGTGGTGACTGGTGTGGATCTCCTGAGTTCACGTTCGGACCAGAACCGCCGAGAGCACCACACAGATGAATTCGAGTACGATGAGCTGATTATCCGCCGTGGGCAGGTTTTCCACATGGTCCTCCTCCTGTCTCGACCCTATGAGTCCTCTGATCGTGTCACCCTGGAGCTGCTCATCGGTCAGTGGGACCTGCAGTGGGAGGGGTGAAGGCCCTCAGCAGGGTGGGGTGGGGGGCACTGCTAACAAGGCCCCCAGCCCAGGTATTAGGGTCAAAGGGCCATCTTTAGGCTCCGCCCTTACCCTACTCTGTGCTCTGCCAGACAAGGCAGGTGTGAGCATGTAAGTGTGTCCCCAGGGGTGCCTCAGGGAGGGTCTTGATGTCCCCATTTTCCGAAACTTGCCCTCTTCAAGCCTCCAGGGGCATCTGTCTCAAAATACTTTTTCTTTAGGTGTTTGCTACAGCATCTCCTTGGGTGTTGCTGCCTCTGCGTGTCTTTCTCCTTTCTGGGTCTTCCCTCCTTCCCCAGGGAGTGGCTCTACTCTCTGTCCAACTCTGTCTCCCTCTCTCTGTCCCCATGGCTCAGGGCAGGTGCCTCCCTCACCGCATTGCTCGGTGGCCATTGGCTACCTAGGCTGGTGATTATGCTGCTGCCGGGGGCGGGCGACTCCTCTTACCCTTTTATTAGGGCCTAGCCTTGCCCACCCAGCCTCTAATTTCCCAGGTACCCCCACCACCTCCAGCAGGGATGCCCAGGGCTCTAGAAGCTACTGCCCCAGGGAACAGGCAGGGTGGGCCTTCAGGATGTGAACTGCCCTTTCCAGGGGCAACTGGACTGAGCCAGGGTGGCTCTGCTCCTCCAGCCCAGGTGCTGGGACAGGCAGGCAGAGGGTGACGGTGACCTGGTCTCTTCTACCCACCTCTGAGTTCAGTGTCAGGGGAACAGGTTTGGGATGTTCGGCTGGAACTCTGCCCTGACATGTGGGCAAGCATCGGGTGGGGACAGCTGCTCTCAGAGATTTGCCCAGGCGATGGCCCAACTCAGGGACACTACACGCACTGGCTCGTACACATCCTGGGTGGGGCTGGGAGAAGTCCAAGTCTCCATCCCCTGTCCTCGGAGAGGCCTCACCAGCTAATCACTGCTTTCCCCACTCCAGGAAACAACCCCGAAGTGGGCAAGGGCACCCATGTGATCATCCCAGTGGGCAAGGGGGGCAGTGGAGGTTGGAAGGCCCAGGTGACCAAGTCCAGTGGGAATAATCTGAACCTACGGGTCCACACCTCCCCCAACGCCATCATCGGCAAGTTTCAATTCACGGTCCGCACACACTCAGAGGCTGGCGAGTTCCAGTTGCCCTTTGACCCCCGAAATGAAATCTACATCCTCTTCAATCCCTGGTGCCCAGGTGAGCCGACTGGAGTCAGGAGCAGGGCATGGACAGGAGGGGAGGGGAGGGCAGGTCAGGTTTTCCTTTCCTTGGATCCAGCTATGTGCCTGGGTACTTGGCCTGAGGAGAAGCCAGCCTCCCATTTTCCAGGTGAGGGGACCTAGATCCAATGTAGAAAGGTGACCAGCTCAAGGTCACACAGCCTTACCTTTCCTGGTGAAGAGCCTTGGTTATAGCCACCATCCTCCCACATCTCTGTTACGCTCGCTGCATCCTTCCTGGGAGCAGTGCTGTCAGGCCAGAGGCGTCCCTGCTCTTCCTAAGTGATCATGAGTCCTTTAGAATTGACCCAGGGGCAGGTGAGACCCAGGGAGGGGGCTGGAGAGACCAGGCATATATGTTTTGGGGGCACAGAGGACATCGTGTATGTGGACCATGAGGACTGGCGGCAGGAGTACGTGCTTAATGAGTCTGGGAGAATTTACTATGGGACCGAAGCACAGATTGGCGAGCGGACGTGGAACTACGGACAGGTACAGCTGGCCAAGCCTTGTGCACCCAGGGGCACTAGAGGCAGGTGGGGTGGGGCTGGGGAGTGGGTGCTGGTCTAGGGGTCACCTCTGCCCTTTCTCCCTCCAGTTTGACCATGGGGTGCTGGATGCCTGCCTGTACATCCTGGACCGACGGGGCATGCCATATGGAGGCCGTGGGGACCCAGTCAGTGTCTCCCGGGTCATCTCTGCCATGGTGAGCACCCTTGTATCTCTGAGCCCTATTGTGTGTCTGTCCCCTGCCCTTTCTGATTCTTCCAGGACCCCAGCCCTGTCCCGGCCCTTGCCAAGGGTATTGTGGGAAGGGGTCTCACTCCTCTTCCCTCCCATGCCTGCCCCTCACCATGTCCTTTCTGGCTCCTGTCCCAGCTCTTGTGGAATGTAGGGCCAAACCCAAAATTTGGCACACCCATCATTCACATTCCGATGTCAGACCAGGGTGGGGGGGCAGAAGGCTCTGGGAGGAATGGGCGGGGCTCAGGCTGTCACTGGATCCTGAAGTATTTAGGAGTGAGGGGTGGTTCCAGGGACCCACATGGGGGGTTCTGAGCCTCACCCCCGACTCTGCCTCATCCCATCCTGTCCTGGGCAGGTGAACTCCTTGGATGACAATGGGGTCCTGATTGGGAACTGGTCTGGCGATTACTCCCGTGGCACCAATCCATCGGCGTGGGTGGGCAGTGTGGAGATCCTACTCAGCTACCTACGTACCGGCTACTCTGTCCCCTATGGCCAGTGCTGGGTCTTCGCCGGTGTGACTACCACAGGTAGTGGGAGGACGGGACAGGAATGACCTGGGCCCTCTGAGAAGGAGGGAGGGAAGGCAGGCTCCACCTTCAGGAGCCCAGCCTAATGGTGGCTACAGTGCAGGGGCAGGCGGGGGTGGATGGTAGGCAGGCCTTCATTATCAGTAATTAGTGTTAACGACCAAGAGAGGCCTAAAGGAGAGGAGGGAGAAGGGACAGACAGGGACAAGGCCAGGCAGGTGACCCTGGCTTCCTCCTGACCCTTGTGACCCTTGACCCAGCTTGGCAACCCCAGTTGCCCTTGTCTCCCTATTATTCCTGACCTGATGCCTCACCTGCCCCCCCACCCCTGCCCTGGTCCCAGGCCCTGAACCCCAACCCTGGTTCCCCCACAGTGCTACGCTGCCTGGGCCTGGCCACCCGCACTGTCACCAACTTCAACTCCGCACATGACACAGACACATCCCTCACCATGGACATCTACTTTGACGAGAACATGAAGCCACTCGAGCACCTGAACCATGATTCCGTTTGGTGAGGCTGGGGCTGGGGCTGAGCTGCCCGTTCCTGCTGAGGACCGATGACCTGAGACGTGGATGCCGGGGGGAGGCTGGGGAGGCCCTGGGTGGGCTGCTCAGGGAGCCCTCCGTCCATGCCCATCCAGGAACTTCCACGTGTGGAATGACTGTTGGATGAAGAGGCCAGATCTGCCTTCAGGCTTCGACGGGTGGCAGGTCGTGGACGCCACACCCCAGGAGACCAGCAGCGGTGAGACGGGGCCCTGCTTGGCTCCTGGACCCCAATCGGGGCCCCTCCCCCTCTCCCCAGCCTGCGTAACAAACCCCAGTGTCCTGGATGGGGCAATCACCATGTGGCCCTTCAATTACTTTCACTTTTCTGCAGAACTCTTTGCCTAAATTTTATTTATTTGTAATGGTTACAATACTTAGATGGTTGAAAAATCCAAAGATTCAAGAAAATTCAGTGAGAGGTTTCCCTCCTTCTAGAAATACACTATTCCTGCTTACTTTTTTATTTGCATGTCCTGGAGATAATTAATGAAGGATACATATATATATATATATTTTTAAGTCATTATTAGAAGACCTGCTTAAAAGGAAAAAAAATGAATTGACTAATTGTATAGAATTGCATAACATAAAATATAAAAGTTCCCCATTTTCTCTCAGGAGGTTTCTGTTTTGTGTTGTTTTAAGGAAATTTCTGCATCCTACCCCAGACCTGACACATCAGACATTCTGGGAAGAGATTCCAGGAATCTGTATTTTTGAAAGTTCCCCTGGTGATGCTGCAGATCAGCTGGGTTTGGGACTTTCTCTCATGCACAGAGCATTAAGTCAGCAGCAGAGCAAACCCAGCTCCTGACTCCTTCTCTTTTTGACACGTATTCTCACTTTCACCAAGTTCCTCTCATGTCTGTTCCATTGCTCACCATGAGTTACAGGTACAGCATAGAAAACAATCAGGGTTAAATGGATTTAAGGGAGAAAACGGCTTCTATAACCCAGCGCGGCCCGAAGAAACAATCACTGATGGCATAACTTGGAGTCTCCTTTCCGCGATACACGTTTCTGCAAAAATTAGACCCCTTGCACCATCTCTTCTCTAACGGGTCCCTCATCCCCTTCCCACCTTAACACTCAGGGCCCGGGCAGCCCGGCATGCCCCTCCGGCGCCCTCCCCCCACCTTTTCCCCTCTCCCTGGGTCAGATGGCCCTCCCCTAGCCCACATTCTTCCTCTGGTCTCTGGCCAGACCACTCCCTCTTAATCATCTCTGTGAACAGTACCCCCTGAGCTGTGCAACCCCACAATGCCTGCAGAGCTGGAGCAGCCTGGCACAGGGCACCAGGAGACCTGAGTTCCGGTCCCCGCTCTTGGAGGTGGTGGGCTGGGCAGTATGCAGGGTTTCTGAGCCAGCCAGACCCGGGCCAGAGTCTAGCCTGATCACTTCTTAGACAAGTCCCCTTAGACAAATTCTCTGCACCTTTGGGCTTTGGTGTCCTTATTTGTAATATGAGATGATATTCCATGTAGGATGGTTGGGAAGTTCCGATGAGAAGTCAGATTAGACTGGCAGCAGGGCTGGAACAAAGTAGCTGTGCAGCAAACGTTAGCGCTTTCTACCCTCTCTGTATCCGACTGCCTTGTGCGGTCTTTGCACCTGCTTTGCCTTGCCGAGCCTGTTGCCCATTTGTAAAAGGAGACTGTAGTGTGAGGTGTTTTCTCAAATTCTTTCTTGTTGGATGGCCCTCACTTTCTGTTCTGGGTCCTCTCCTGCCAAGCCTCCTCCCTGTCAGCCTGTCTCCTCCAGAAAACCCTCCTGAGCACGAGGAGGACAGACTCTGTTTCCCACCAGCCCCCTCTCCCACCTCCCCACAGAGAGGACACAGGGGGCTGCAGAGCTAAGGGGTTCTGGATCTTCCTAGAACAGTGACCATGAGGTCATTGCTCTCCCAGCCAGCCAGCAGAGCCACTGAGGACTCTGGGTTTGTCTTGATGTACGATGAGGGGGTGGTCTTGACCTCTGGGGGCCACAGACAGCCAGCATCCAGCTTCAGCCAGTGGAGGAAGTGTGCCAGTGATTTGGATTAACAAGGCAGGCTTGTCCCCATGGTTGTCCCTGTCCCGCCATCCCAGCCAGTGACTGAGGCCACATAGAACTGTGCTGTCCTTTGTTTGCCTTCCCTGAGTTGGACTGGGTAGGTGCTGACTCTGGGCAGTGGACACGGGGCCTGGATTGGGGGGCCCCGGATCTGAGGGTCCCCCCTCAGTCTCCTTGGCTCTCTCACCTCCATGATGCCCTCACTCCCCTAGGCATCTTCTGCTGCGGCCCCTGCTCTGTGCAGTCCATCAAGAACGGCCTGGTCTACATGAAGTATGACACGCCCTTCATTTTTGCCGAGGTGAGGGCTGCGCTCCAGGGGCCTTCGTGGGCAGCCTGGGGAGACCAGGGCACTGGTGTCAGTCCTGGGTTCTCGGGTCCCACCTTCATCACTGACTGACTAGCTGTGTGACCTTGAGCAAGTCACTTAGTTTCCCCATCTGTAAAAGGGAGTTAATAATGGCTGCCATACTTCCTGTACTCAGGATCAAAAGAAATAATGGGAATGAAACTGCTTTATAAGTCATAAAGTCAGAGAATGAGCATAAGGGATTACTGTTATTAATGTAGAATACATGGCACAGAGCCTCCCAGACCAGCTTTTTCCTGCTCTCTGGCCTGTCTGGCTCAAGCTTGGAAAGTCTCCCACTTTGACTCTGCCAGGCAGCTCCCAACCTTTGGATCTAGCCCTGCCTGCAGCTCCTAGGTTCAGGGGAGGGCAGCTGGGGGTCAGGCCCACACTCAGACCCTCTGGCTCACTCATTCCGGGCTCACCCCCAACACTCCCCCAACAGGTGAACAGTGACAAGGTTTACTGGCAGCGGCAGGATGACGGCAGCTTCAAGATTGTGTATGTGGAGGAGAAGGCCATTGGCACACTCATCATCACCAAGGCCATTGGCTCCAACATGCGGGAAGACATCACCCACATCTATAAGCACCCAGAAGGTACTGTCTCCCCAACCCGGCCAGCTCAGGACACACCAAGCATTCCTGCTGAGTGCTCACCCACCCAGCTGTAACCTCACCCTTGACCCTCAACCCCAGGCTCAGATGCAGAGCGGAAGGCAGTGGAGACAGCAGCCGCCCATGGCAGCAAACCCAATGTGTACGCCTCCCGGGACTCGGCCGAGGATGTGTCCGTGCAGGTGGAGGCACAGGACGCGGTGATGGGCCAGGACCTGACGGTCAGTGTGGTGCTGACCAACCGCGGCAGCAGCCGCCGCACTGTGAAGCTGCACCTCTACCTCTCTGTCACCTTCTACACCGGCGTCACTGGGTCCGTTTTCAAGGAGAGCAAGAAGGAAGTGGTGCTGGCGCCAGGGGCCTGTAAGTGCTCCTTTTTGAGCCCTAACCCCCACCCCACCGTGGCTGGGCACCTCGGGGCTGGGGACATGGAAACCCTGGGAGGCTGTGTCTGGGGATGCAGCCTCAGTGATGCCATGCCTTTCCTCCCCAGCGGAGCGGGTGGCCATGCCCGTGGCCTACAAGGAGTACCGGCCCCACCTCGTGGACCAGGGGGCCATGCTGCTCAACATCTCAGGCCACGTCAAGGAGAACGGGCAGGTGCTGGCCAAGCAGCACACCTTCCGTCTGCGCACCCCGGACCTCTCCCTCACGGTAGTGCAGCTGGCTGGGGCCGGGGAAAATCAGAGAGCCAGGGGAGCGGGGTCGGGCACTCTGCTGGGAGCGGGCTGGCCAGATGAGCAGTGGCAGGAGGAGGTCAGGGACTGGCTCTGGGCTCTTGGGCTTCAGTTTCCTCATCTGTAAAACTCAGATCTCCTATCCCTGATTCTGTGGTGGCTTCAGCTTGGGGGTGGGTTGGAATTTCCTCTCTGGCTTTGGGGGAACCCTCTCTCAGGGGCAGAAATGTGGGGTCCAGGAGGTCTTGGTCCTAAGGAGTTCTCCCTCTCTGGTGGAGTGTCCAGTCTTCTGAGTCTGGCCAGGGTCTCTGATGTGGGGGTGGGGACTTCTTTTTTTCTCAGTTATTGGGAGCAGCCGTGGTGGGCCAGGAGTGCGAGGTACAGATTGTCTTCAAGAACCCCCTGCCTGTCACCCTCACCAATGTTGTCTTCCGGCTCGAGGGCTCCGGGTTGCAGAGACCCAAGGTCCTCAATGTTGGGTGAGTCCATCCTCTCCTGCTCTTGCCACCACCCTTGCCCGCCTCCCGGGCTACATGAGTCCCAGATTTGCTTCCTCTCTCGGTCAGGACGGTAAGCAAAGCAGCCTGGCGCCAGCTGGCAACACCTCCTGACTCAGTTCAGTCCAGCTGGTGTTTAGGAAGACTTGCTGCAGGCAGCGCTGTGTGGTGTCCCCACCCTGCCTCACTGGCTCATTAGGTAGCTAAAACCTCACATAGGAATCACTAGCAACTCATCACTAATGTTGCCCAGCTCTCAGGAGTTGAGCAGGCACTTTCAGGAATATTAGCTCATTTGGAGATCATAAGAACCCTTTAAAGAACATTAGAGGTCATTATGTGATTAGCTTCAAGTCCCAGCTCTATCCACTCACCAGCCATGTGCCCTGGGGCAAGTGACTGATTTCTGTGTCTCAATTTTCTCACCTGTAAAGTGGGGATAACAAAAATGCCGGGCTCTGAGGGTCACTGTGAGAGTCAGAGGATAGTGTGCTTAGTATGATACTCAGCACAGCATCAGTTGTTGCCAACTCTGTTGGCAGCTGTTCCCCCTTTCCAGATGGGGCAGCTGGTAGCCACAGCTCACAGGGTCTCACAGCTCCTAAGGGGCCATGGTAAGCGCCAGGCAAAGGCTCTCAGGCTTGTTGCTGGGGCAGTGCCGTGAGGGCTGAGCAGCAGCTCTGGAGGGGAGGGCCCTCACCCAAACTGCCTGGGCCTGGTCCCAAGTCAGGCAAGGCTCTCTGCCCAGCAAGTGCCCAGCAAGTGCCCACAGACCTACACATGAGGGCACAGCACAGAGGGAGAGCAGAGGAGGCTAGAGGCTGACTTTGAGATCAGCTCTCTGGGGACAGGGGTCAGCATTTTCTTTGTTCGACGCAGAGTTCGACACAGAGCACCCGAGGGAAACCAAGGGCACGTGTAGAGGGCTGGGTGGGGGATGCAGAGGGTCCCTGCCCATCCCTCTGCCCACACACAGTACCCTCTGCCTGTTGGGGGCCACCCCTTTCACCAGTAGGCCAAAGCTGGAAAGGTTGCTATCCCGATCTTTGCCCCAGCCTGTTCCCCTGGAAGATGTAACATGTCCCAAAGGAACGCACTCCTCATGTCAGCCTACAAGGGTCTCTGGCAGCTTTGAGGGTAGAGGTTGAGACTCCCAGGCAGCTCGCCTGCTGGTGTCTCCCAGATGACAGAGGGAGGTGCCCGTGTCCTGTGGGATCTCCAGAGCTGGACTCCCCTAACTCAGCAGCCCCACCAGGTCTTTGATTCTTGCCACCGCCAGGGAGTAAGGAAAGGACCACCATGCCGAGTGCTGGAGACCCGGACCCTCTCTTCAGCTGTGGGGCTTGTGTGAGTCTCCCTCCACGTAAGGCCCCAGTCTTCCCACCGGTAAGAGGGCTGGATGATGGTTTCGCAAGGCATGTCCTCCTTGGACGTTCTGTGGCATCTCAGCTGCTGTGAGCCCAGGCGGGGGCCTCCAGGACAACTGAGAGTCCTGAGGAGAGGTCCCCGAGCTGCTGGTTTGGATACATTAGATTCCAAGATGGGCGTTTCCTTTGCTATCATTTGCACATCAAAGGCTGTGGTATGGAACTGCATTATAGCATAAGGTGTGCCACCCAGCCTGGTGACTGGCCACTTAATAAACATTCCAGAACGTACTCCTCCAGATGGCTGTTGTCACTACCAAAGCAATCAGCAGGGGAAGCTGGAAGCCTGCTCCAAACACTTCTCGGGAATTTCCCCTGGAGCCTAAGTCACATTCTCTAGAATGTCTTAGGGTGGCCTTAAGGGGGTGGATGTGACTTTGGAGAAACAGCCTCAGGTCGTTGAGAACTAACATTAATTAATAAGATAAGTGAATAAGATGGATGACAATGCCCTTTCCAGTCAGAAATGAAACTTGGCTGTAAAGGAGGGACGGTGACGAGTGTGTGTGCTGCCTGAGTACGTGACTGGGTGTACGTGATGTGTGTGTGGTTTTAAATGGCTCTGAAAGAAAATCTGAGAGGGGTTTTTAAAAATGTTCAACATGGTTGAGTATGTCTGTAATTGAAGTACAATACTAATGTGGACATCTGAGTTCTGGTGTCCTTGTCAGGGAGCTGGTTTTATTACCTGTACATTGTTGCAGGCAGCTTCCAGTCTTAGAAAATGACGTGCTCAGCTTAAACTCGCAAACTGGGGTGTGGCAAAGGTCTCACCGGACACGAAGACCAGGGTAGGGAGAGATCTTGACATCCTTAGCTGGAAACTGGAAAGAAACTTCTCTTGGAAATAATCTTACAAATAAAGGCTCGGCTCTGAAATAGTACAGCTCAGTTAGAGTACAGGTTAAATAGACTTTTGAAGCCTGGTCTGAACCTAAACAACCTTCAACTTTGTATCTATGGAAAAGTGGACACAGATTAAAGACACAAATTGGTAAGCAGGCAGAGTATAGCCTACCAGTTACGTTGTAGACTTAATTTCAAGTTGTATATTATGACAGGAAGTTTAGAAATTGAGTCTGTAACTTAATCAGTAAGCTACGTATATCTATCTCCCTGCCTCCCCTGCTTCCCTTCTTCACAGAGCTTGGAGGCACCGTCAAGACCATCTTCCACTTTACATCAGAAAGTGAGGATCAGAGATGACCAGTAACTTGTCCTAAACCACACAGCTAACCGAGGTGGAAGGGGTAGAGAGTGGTCCAGGGATGCCCCTTGGAAGCAGGCTCCAAGCTACGTGCTTTGCCCCAAGGAGAGCTCATCCTCAGTGTTGGGGTGTTAGCTCAGTCCCTTGAAGGACTGAGGTGTTTGCAAGAGACTGTGGCTTCTGAGGGTGTCCCCAGTGCAGGCTCCATTGGGCAGGGTGTCAGAGGTAAGGGTTTCAGGCAGAGGCTGAAAAGAACAGATGCTGACAGGTGTGAGCAGGTGCAAATGAATGCAATCATAGCCAGGGTATAAATGCACATGCAGACTGCTGGTGGAGCTCAGAGAAAGGTGAGATTAATTTTCCTGAGGGAAGGAGGAACTCCAGGGAGCCCTTGCTGAGGAGGCAGCCCAGGGGCAAAGCATGAAAATGGAAGTGAGTTCAGGGAAGGAAGGGAGTTCAGTGGGACTGGTGGATAGGGGAGTGGTGGCGGAATGAGGTCGCGCAGGCAGGCAGGCAGGCAGGGTGAGTCAGAATGAGCCTGTGTGGCAGGTTAGAGAGCTACAGTTTCATCTGTCTCATAAGCACCAAGGAGGCCAAGCCCTTGAAGGGTTCAGTTCACCTCTGAGTGGTTGAAAAATAGAATGGAAAAATGAGATGGGAGGCAAGGAGTCTGGTTAGAAGGCTGGTGAAATTGTGGTTCCCAGAGGGGTGATCTGGGACTAGCTTTTCAGAGATCCATGGGAAGGAAGAAAATAAAGACACTGTAGTGTGCGCACACGTGTGTGTGTGTCCACCAGCACGTGTATGCTTCTCCCCCTCCCACACACACACATGTATATCAATCTAAAGATGCCAATTGCCTGTTCTTGGGATGGACTTTACTTTTTTTTTTCCTTGAGATAACATCCTGAAAGATGATGATTGTAGCAGAGGATAATTAATTTTCTTCCACTCTCTTTCTTAGCAAACCTGAAAGTATTTGGCAATACCATGTCAAGCCCCAAAGTCTCATTTTGAAGTTTCCTTGTTCTTGGAAGTCCTACAGGGGATGCGATGACCTGGTTGGGGCAGGAGTGTTGGCAATGGAGAGGAGGGGGAGGCAGTGCCGCACGCAGTCTTTGTCCAGATGTTTGTGAGAGCAGGGAGGGAGGAATCATGGATGAAGAGATTTCCAGCTCCGGCAGCTGGGTGGGTGGCCGCTGATCTGGCCTTGTGGAGGCGGCTTGGGGGTTCAGGCTGTGTCCAGGTTGGTAGGTCGTGGGTGTGGAGATTACAGCTGAGCCCAGAGATGCCTGAAGGGCTCCACCTTCTGCTCCTTCCTTCCTGGCTGCCCCATCAGTCCTTCCTCCCGACTCCACCTCCTGTCACCCCAGGCCCATGACCCTATCTCTGCCCACAGGGACATTGGGGGCCACGAGACAGTGACGCTGCGCCAGACATTCGTGCCAGTGCGACCAGGCCCCCGCCAGCTCATCGCCAGCTTGGACAGCCCACAGCTCTCCCAAGTGCACGGGGTCATCCAGGTGGACGTGGCTCCGGCCGCTGGAGGTGGGGGCTTCTCAGATGCTGGAGGCGACAGTCACTCAGGAGAGACCATCCCTATGGCATCTCGAGGCGGGGCTTAGCCCTGGGCCAGGAGCAATGGGACTGGAGTCAGATGAGCAAGGACACTGCCTCAAGACAGGGGACCGCAGCAGAGCTGCTTCCCGGGGGCTCAGGAGGGAGGACCTCACCTGGGGAGGAGCTGACCTCTCTTGCACAGATGCAAATAAACTTTTTTAATGAAGCTGCTGTTCTGTCCATCTGCCATATGCCAGGCCAAGGGGTGTGGCCCCACGGCCTGTCTTGGGGATGCATGTGGCACTTCTGATGCCCCTGGTTGTGAGAAGTGTGGCTGGCAGGTCAGTGATGGTACCGCTCAGCAGCTCTTGAGATGAGGTGTCAGGATGGCCTCCAGGGCTCACCGGACCAGTCTTCCCTGACCCCAGGGCGCTTCTACTGACCAAAGCCCTTTTGAAGCCCCCGGGGGTTGAGTGAGACTGCCCCCTCCATGGCACCCCTTGTGGGAGAGAAGGACCCAAATTCCCCTGTGACACATGTTTGAGGTAGAAATAGGCTGGAGTTCTCTCTGAGCAGCAAAAGCCACTTTCTGGTATTTAACTTCAAATATCCTTGTCTGGGGATTTTTACAAAAGTCATACCTGTTCAGTATTGAGAATTAAGAAAATACATAAAATTGTAAAGATGAGAATAACAATAATGCTCAACGACCACCAGGTGCAGAAAGTAACTGTTAACGTTGTGTTTCACATGCTGCTTTTCTCCCCCATGTAACCCACAGTGAGCATTTTCCCACAGCACTGACCATTCCTTGAAAACATCATGTTTAGAGACTGAATGATAGACTTGGCTTCCCAGCCACCCTCCTGGTCCTCCTGCATCTCTGACTGCCCTTCTCAGTCTCCAGGGCTGGTGCCTCTGCCTCTGCTTAACCTGGGGGTGTTGGGGTGACTCAGGCCTTCGCCCCAAGTGCTCTTTCATCCAGCTATACCCTGCCCAGGTGAGCTCTGCCAGTCTTGTGGTTTTAAGGATCCTTCATTCCCAAAATTGTAGGTTTTTCTTGAACCTCAAACTTGTATATTTACAGCCTTCTTAATATCTCTGTGGGATGTCTCCTAGACAGCCCAGGTGTAACACGTGCAAGTCACACTGTCCTCCCGCCGGCACCTCCTCCTGCAGCCTCCTTTACATCAGTAAATGGCAACTCCATCTTTTCAGTTTTTTTCCAAACTCCTGGAGTCATCCTCGACTTCTTTCTTTCTCTCACATCCCACGTTCAATCTGTCAGCAAATCTCGATGGTTCTGTCTCCCATTCCTCAGTGTCCAGAGTCTGACCACTCCTCATCACCCCTAGGGCTGCCAGGCTGCCAGAGCTGCCTTCATTTCTCAGCTGGACCGTGGCACCCACTTCCTAGTCATTTCCCCGCTTCTGCTCTTGCCCTTTGATACCCTGTTCTTCACACGTGAGTCAGATGAGCAGGTGGACCAGATCGTGTCAGCCCTCTGCTCCAAACCTGCCACTGGCTTCCTCCTAAGTCAAAATCTTTACAGTCTTCTGTGACTCTGCCTCACCTCCGCTTCCCCCCCGGGTCAGTCCATGCAGCTCACTGGCCCCTTCCTAGCTGGACAGCGCCAGGCACACTCCTGCTCCAGCGTCTCTGCAAGGCTGCCCTCGCCTGAGGAGTTCTTCCCCATGTGGCTCTCCTTAGCTCCTTCAAGTCTTAGCTTAAGTGCCATCACCTTTAGGCTTCTCTGCCATCCCATTTTAAAATTGCAACACCTTCCATGTTTCCTATGCCCCCTTATTCTTTATTTTTCTCCTTAGCACATGTTACTATCTAACATTCTATATATTGAATTCCATGTACCATTTGTTTATTATCAAATCTTCTCTACCAGTACTGCCCCATCCAAGTCCAAGGTACCATCCTCCCCCACTTGGAGTGAAGCCCCAGTCTCCTCACTAGCCTCCCTGCCCTGTCTATTCTCAATTTGGCAGCCAGAGGAATGTTTTTAAATGTCAGTCAGATCATGTCACCAATCTGCTCACCACCCCTCACCCTCCTCCCAGTGGCTCCTCTCCTCTCGCAGAAAAACAGCCACTGCTGCTTCACCTTTCTTCTTGTTTCTTTTGCACTTTGTTTGTTTTGGGGGGAGGTAGTTAGGTTTTCTTGTTTATTTATTTCTTTATGGAAGTACTGGGGATTGAACACAGGACTTCACACATGCTAAGCATGCACTCTACCGCTTGAGCTATACCCTCCCCCCTCTTCTTATTTCTTGAAGCCTCCACCTCAGGGCCTTTGGACTTGCCATTTTCCCTGCCTGGCTCCCCCTTCTCCTGATAGCCACGTGGTTGGCACTCTCCCCTCCTTTGAGATTTATCCTCAAATATCACTGTCTTAATGGGACCTTTTCCAGCCGTGTTATTTTATTGAAGTCTAGTTGATTTACAATGTTGTGTTAATTTCTGGTGTACAGCACAGTGATTCAGTCATACATATAGATATATATTCTTTTTCATATTCTTTTTCATAATAGATTTTAACAAGATACTGAATGTAGCTCCCTGTGCTATACAGTAGGACCTTGTTGTTTATCTGTTTTACATATAGTGGTGTGTATCTGCTAATCCCAAACTCCTGATTTATCCCTCCTCCGTCTTTCCCCTTTGGTAACCGTAAGTTTGTTTTCTATGTCTGTGAGTCTTTCTGTTTTGTAAAAAAATTCACTTGTATCATTTTTTTTAGATTCCATATATTAGTGATGTCATATGATATTTGTCTTTCTCTGCCTGACTGACTTCACTTAGTATGATCATCTCTAGGCCCATCCATGTTATTGCAAATAACATTGTTTCATTCTTTTTAGCGGCTGAGTAGTATGGCCATCCTATTTTAAACTGCAGCCCACTTCTCTCTTCATGACCACTTTTCCCTGTTTTATTTTTCTCCATAACACTTAGCCACATTCAACATATTAAATATTTTAACACTACATTGATTTATGGTGTCTCCCTTCCCCCACAAGAGCAGTGATTTTTGTCTGTTTTGGTCTCTGGTGTATGTTCACAATTTAGTGCATAGAAATGCTTACTAAATATTTTCTGAGTGAGGAAGAATTTGGCACTAATCTATTTACATATAATAATGCCTGTCATCTTCAAACAACCTCCTAAGGTAGAGTGTGCTGTAATGCCCCCTCTACAGATACAGAAACTGGGGAAAGGAGCTAAGTAAGCTGTCCAAAAATCATTGAGCAGTCTAGAAATGGATTAAAATAGGGCTATATTCTATCTTAGACTGAAAGCCGCCCCACAGAGCTCTGAATTCTACCCCTAAATTCATCCTCCTGAGTTTTTCCCATTTCATTGTTACTATAATGGCCCAGTTGTTCCAGCCAAAAACCTACAAGTCACCCTTGATTCCTCCCTTTCCTCTCCTCGAATATTCACTCCATCAGCAATTGTTATCAGTTCTACGTCCGAAATATATCTGAATCTGTCATCCTCTCCACTTGACACTGTCAAGGTGCTCCCTCCCTGCAGAACAGCCATAGCCTCCTGGTGTGTTTCCACTCTCATTACTGAATAATCTAATTTTTACACAGCCAGTGAGCTTTCTAAACTCTAAATGAAATCCTGGTACTCTCCTGCTTAAAATTTTGTATAACCGGATGAGACTGAAACCGAACCCAAAGTCAGCCATTCACCGCCTGAAAAGCCAATACTCAAGAGACAAGTGTTGGTGGGGAAGGAAAGGCCGCTTTACTCAGGAGGCCAGCAACCTGGGAAGATGCACTAATATCCCCAAGCCATCTCCAAGCTGCCAGTTAGAGGACAAAAGTTTTAAAGGAAAGTTTTGCTGGTGTACAGGCAGGGGCTACATGCAGAACAGCACAGTCAGCTCCTATAATCATCTCGAGAAATGGTCATGCAGTGGTCTGATCAGCATCATATTGATTGCTTTATGCGCAGTTAATCTTCTCCTCCAGGGTCCATCTGCTCCCACCTCAAGTTGAGTCCCTGGAATTCTTAAGCAAGCAAGACTAATTCTCTCCTGGTCAATTAGTCATTGTCCAAATAGTTCTAAGACATGCCAGAGGCAGCAGGGAAGGAAAATACATGTAAATTTTAAAATCTGTGCTGCTCAAGATGGAGCAGCTTATGCTATGGCTACATTTCCAATGCTTTCCCATCACCCTTGGAACAATCCAAAGTCCTACCTTCATCCGTCTGGCCCTGCAGCCCTCTCCAATCTCACTCCACCACGTGCCCCTGGCCCTGCTGCCTCGGCCCCACAGTCCTTCTGCTTCTCAAATCCACCAACCTTCTACCTAAGACTTGGCATCTGCTCTTCCTTCTGGAGGAGCACTCTTCCCCCAGGTGGAATGGCTGGTCTCAGCTCAGATGTCGCCTCCCAACAGAGCTCTTCCCTGTCCATCAGTCTGATTACTCTGTTGCCTCCAGTCTGTTTAGCATATCAACCTATTTTATTTCATATCCCATCTAGCGTTAATCGTTTAACACCAGAGTGGTTTTTTTTTAAATTAAACTCTGTCTATTTTCTCTAAAATATAACCTCCATAAGAGCTGAGACCTTATCTGTCTTGTTCACACCTGTGACCCAGGACCTAGAACAGGGCCCGGCACCGAGCTGCACAAGAAATGTTTGCTACTTATAAATTTAAAAGCAACAATTACAAGATGTAACTTATAATTGTTCTTTGAACTTACGGAGCAAACTCTGTTTGTTGTACTGTATTTTTAATAAAAGTGAACAAATGACATAATTTATTTGATTAAACTCTCACTCCCGGAAATATGTCTTCCCAATGTTTTGCTACTCTAAATAGAGCTGTGATAAATATCCTTGTACAAACACATAAATCTTTGTGCTCATTTTAAATTATTTCCTTATGATAACCCCCCTGAGAGAGAATTATTCTGTAAAGGGGACTGAGCATGTTTAAGGTGGCTGATGCATTTTGTTAAATTAGTTTCCAGAAAGGCTGAGCAATAACACAACAGTACCTCTTTTTATTGAACTCCCAGGAGACAACGTGAGAGCTTAAGATTTCTAACAACTTTGTAACTTGCTTCACACTTGTTCATTTTACCCTAGTCTCCTGTAGGTATCAGAGCTCAAAAACGCTTGAAATCCTCAAAAAAGAAAAACAAAACAACAATAACAATAAGGAGTAGCCAGGAGTGCCCGATGTTCTGAGTTCCAACCACTAGTCTTCTTGAAACTTTGAGCTGAAGAAGGCTTGCAAGACAAGGGGCTCCTGGGGCAGGAGACAGAGGACTAACAAAGGAGCTGTTCATGTCAGCCATGAACATATGAACCAGAAGCTGGATTAGTCACCAGTAACATAATATGTACGAGAAAGAAGTAAGCCCTTCCCTCCAGGGTCTTCCACTCAGTGCGAGTGACAGACATGTACACATTGAAAATACAGTAGATGTATACGTAGTATTTACTAGGAGCCAGGCACTGTTCCAAGTGCTTTATATTTACTAATTCATTTAATCCTTATAACAACATTACAAGATAGATTCTGGGGGTAGGTGGTGTAGCTCAGTGGTAGAGTGTGTGCTTGGCATTCACAAGGTCCTGGGTTCAATCCCCAGGGCCTCTGTTAAGGGAAATAAATTAAATTAAAACTTTTTAAAGTATTTAAAAAAAACAAGATAAATTCTGCCTGACCATGGTGTCAATAAAAGATGGACAGGATGCTATGGGGCCTGAGAAGAGAACCATGAGGGGCTTCATGGAGGTGGTTACTAGATGAGCCACAAAAGATGAAAGAAAGTCTAGTCCAAGAGGCAAGAAGGACCGAGGAATGCGCAAGGCACGAAGTATGAGACAACACAATGTATTTGGAAAATGCAAGGAGTTTGAAGAGGATGGCCACAGAGGTGCATGATAAGTGCAAAGTGGCATGGAATGTGGATGAAGATGTAAACTTAGCCAGATCATTAGAAATCCTTTGGCCATATTTTGGAGTTTGGGCATTCTTTTGAAGGTAAGAAGGAACTTTCAGTTAGGGATGATATGATCAGTTTTGCATTTCACATTTGCTTATGATGAAGGCAGTATGGAAAAGAAATTAAGAGTTGGGCTGGAGGTGGGGAAACTAGAGTTTTCTCAACGTGAGAAACAGGGAAACTGAAATAGGATAGAGGCAGTGAGAATGATAAAAAGGGGGTAGGTTTGAAGGTTCTATAAGAAGTAGAATTGATTAGACTTGGTGAGGAATTAGATTTGGAAAGGAGGGAGGACAGTTACCGGCAGTGATCTGGGTTTCTGACTCACGGTCACAGAAGAAAGGTGCCAAGCACAGAAACACAGAGCCCAGGAGAAAGAGAATTAAAAATGAAAAATAGCTTCCAATTTTCAGTCTAGCATGTAAGAAGCTTGAAAGTTCTCATTCCTGTCTTCACAATTAAGAAGAAAGATGAACAGAAAATCAAAAAGCAAGAGAAAATCTTGAACAGAGCCTGGGGGCAGTAGGGTGGGAGAGGGGACATCTTACCTACAGAGGAGCAAGGATAAGAATTACATTGGATTTCTCTTCAGAAACCATGCAAGAAGAAAGTGTAGTGAAATGTTTGATGTGTTGAGGGAAAAAAGTCTACCACCCTAGACTTCTATATCCAGCAAAATTATCTTTCAAAAGGAGTAGTATTTTCTCAGACAAACAAAAATCGAGGGAATGTGTCACCAGGAGAGATAACTTGCAAGATATGTGAAAAGAAATTCTTCAGAAAGAAGGAAAATGACATAGGTCAGAAACTCAGATCTACGCAAAGGTAGAACTTTAGGGAAAGAATAAATAAAGGTAATATAAAAAGGGAAGATAACTAGATTTCCATCCATGTCCGATTTGGGTACTTTGGGACCTCCAACTAGATGTTCCCTGGGCAGTTTAATGTATGAATCACCTCAGAAGGCGGATGTTGGGTGGAGACAGGAGCCATTCTCTCTAAGAAAAGGAATGGCCCAAGGAAAGGGTAGTTTCACTAAAGCTCTGTAAGGTAGTCAGAGTAGATAATTCAATCAACAGAAAACATACAGTGTGTCAGGTTCTGTACTTGGCAATGGAAATGGGAGACACCGGGAAGGGTGACAAGTGAAACAGTCAATTACATTAGGAGGCTGACTGGAGTAAGCAGTCAACAGAAATTCGAAAAAGGAAATCTTTTTATTAATTTAAGAACTACATGATTTTTTTTAAAAGATAAACACATAAGAGCACAAAAAATTACCCACAGTATCACCACGCAGAGAAAACCAGGTTAACAATCTGACGTATCTTTCCAGACTTTTAAAATTTTTTAAAGGCGAGCGCCCTCTCCTGTTTTGTAAAAGGAACAGTTGAATCCTTACTGGAAGCGGCGCGCCGCCTGGTTTGGGAGTTGGGATTTAAGAAACCGTTATTTGAGGGTGAAGACGAAGGAGAGGGGAGTGGCATGAACCTCGCTTTATGACCCAGACTGGGAAGTATGAGAAGGACGTGACTTTTCCGCAGGCCGCGGAGACATCCAGCGGCGGAGGGTCTCCGCCGCCCAGGAGCCGTCGGAAGCGCAGGGCAAGGAGGGCGGGGCGGCAGCGGCGCCGGATCTGCCGGGGCGTGGCCTTGTGACGCGACGTCACGCTTCCCCTGTCTGGAGGCCCATTGGTTCTCCACTCCCAGCCTTTTCCGGAGTAGGGAAACCGGTCGCAGGGCTGGAAGTAACGTAGCCTTCGGATTCGAGACAGCGGCGGCACTAAGGCAGAGCGGCCTGGTGCCAGTGGAGCTGTCCGTCTTCTTCATTCAGCCTCCAGCCCGAGGTGGAGAAAACCCCTAGAATTCTGGCGGCCTATGGGAGGGCGCAGAGTCGGGTCGCGAAGTATCCAGCGCAGACAGAAATAGCGGAGCCACTGAGGGCCACCGAAAGCCCCGCCCCTAGGAGGAGTCGGGAGGCCTCCGGGTGGAGGTAGGAACCCAAAGGGACGGCCCTTGGGGTTGAGCCCGCCGGCCATGGCCACGCCTCCGGAGGCCGGTCCCGCAGCTCTGCGGTTCGTAGCCGCTGCCAGCTGGCAAGTCGTGCGCGGACGCTGCGTGGAGCATTTTCCGCGAGTGTTGGAGTTTCTACGATCCCTGCGTGCTGCTGCTCCTGGCTTGGTTCGCTACCGGCACCATGAACGTCTGTGTATGGGCCTAAAGGCCAAGGTATTGGAGTCAGTAGGACCTGGTAGAGGGGAAAGGGGCGGGATGCGAGGACCAGTCCTGGACCGACCGCTTGGGCGTGGGAGTCGTTGGAAAAGGGCAGCTTGCCCCGACATGGGGATTCTGAGCTCAGTATCCTTCACAGCTGGTGGTGGATCTGGTCCTGCAGGGCCGGCCTTGGGCCCAGGTTCTGAATGCCCTGCATCACCACTTCCCGGAGTCTGGACCTGTAGTGCGGGACCCCAAAGCTGTGAGTAGTCCCTGGAACAAGCCCTACCTCGGTTAACATTTGGTGCAACAGAATTGCTCCTTCTCTCGGTCACTGGATCCTGGTTCCCTGAACTTCTTTGCCTTCCTTACCCTCAACAGACGAAGCAGGATCTGAAGAAGATCTCAGAGGCCCAGAAAACCTTTTGTCAGCAGGTGGAGCAGCTTGCAGAAGCCCCCATTGATTTGGCTTTGAAGCTACAGGTGAGACTGGCTGGTTTGGAAGCTATGGTGTAGCTGTTTTCGTTAGTCCTCTTCTGACCTGTTTCTTTCCCTCTTGCAGGAACTTGAACAAGAGTATGGGGAACCCTTTCTGGCTGCCATGGAAAAGCTGTTTTTTGAATACTTGTGTCAGCTGGAAAAAGCACTGCCAACACTGCAGGCACAGCAGGTTTTTGAGGACAAAACACACATAAGGGCAGAATTGGGGTAGGGGGTGGCATGTATCAAAAACCGTGGTCTTCACGCCTTTGTCCCTGTCCACAGCTTCAGGATGTGCTGAGTTGGATGCAGCCTGGAGTTTCCATCACTTCTTCTTTTGCCCTGAGCCAGTATGGCGTGGACATGGGGTGGCCACTTCCAGGTACCAGGACTGTCTAGGAGAGCTAGGAATTTGGGGGGTGGAGTATTTAGCCTGACACCTTTTGAAACAGCCCATTTGGAAGGGTTACATGGGCCTGAGGCACAAGAAAGCAGACTGAGTTGATGTGTTAATACCTTTATAAGGAGCTTTGCTTTCTTTTTCAGCGCGCTCTGCTCCTGATTCAAGGAACATGACAGGGCCCAGGGAGCAGAGTCCTCCTCAGCAACAAAGAACAGCATGCCAGGATCATCTGACAAAAGCCAGACCTAGCCTACACCTTCCTCAGGGACCAGCCTCAAGGAAGCAGCCGGAAACTGTGACTGGCCACCAGTTCAATCTGGCCCCTCTCGGCCGGCGAAGAGTCCAGTCCCGGTGGGCATCCACTAGCAGAGGCCGTAAGGAGCGCCCCACCGTCATGTTGTTCCCCTTTAGGAATCTGGGTTCACCAGCCCAGGTCTTGTCTAAGCCTGAGAACAGGGAAGAACATGGGACACACACAGCACATCCAGCAGGGGCTGTGGGCACAAGAGCAGCCTCCGCTGCAAAGTCTAAGAGTCCATCCAAGACCCTGGGGGGAAGGGAGCTGAAGGAGAACCCAGTTGATTTGTCTGCCTCGGAGCAAAAGGAGTGAGTAGAAGAGCTGCTTCTCGCTACTAGCAGCACGTGCCCTGCCTGCTCTCCTTTCACCCTGTCTTTGCTTATTCCCACCGCAGGAACTGCTTGGATTGCCCCATAGACCCTCTGAGGTTGTCATTATCACCACCTAGGGCCAGGAAGCCAGGTAGGTATCCTGAGTCAGGACTGGGTCAGACAGCCTCATCTCTTGGGGACTCCTGGGGGTCTGTGTTCACCTAGAGGAGTGCTTGGACTCTGGTTTCCTCCCTGCAGTGTGTCCTCCATCTCTCTGCAACTCTGACATTACCATAGGGGACTTGGTTTTGGACTCCGATGAGGATGAAAATGGCCAAAGGGAAGGAAGGGTAAGTAGGAAGGAATGGAAAACTGGGGAAGCGGATGAGCAAAACAAGACAGAAATGCACATGCTCCAGAATACAAGGGCCCAGGGCATGTTTCAATGATGCTAAGTTCTCCCTGCTCACTTCTCTGCAGGATTCTTTGGGAAACTATCAGAAGACAAAGTTTGACACCCTGATCCCCACCTTCTGTGAATACTTGCCTCCTTCTGGCCCCAGTGCCATATCTGTCCCTTTCTGTGACCACGTAGACAGTTCTGGGCTCCTGTGATAGGACTGGAGCGCCCGTGGCATTCTGCCTGTCTTCCTTCCTCCTCAGCTCTGCACGCAGTTCAGGAGGAATCAAGTGGAAGCCCAGGCTTGGGCTGCCTGACCACACTGCTAAAATTATTTTGTAATGCTTGATAATTAAATCTTGGATTTGTTAAAACACTGTCTTGGTGTGAAGGAGGGGACCAGAGGCTTCTGTAAGGTGAGTGTAGGTCATTGCTTAGGAACAGAACCGGCCACTCCAGGGCTGGAAGAATCTTTTTGCCATTTCCTTCCTTTCGAAAGTGTCGTTCAGACATGCCCAAAAGGGTTACCAGGACTGAGAGTCTGGAAGAGAAATTTCCTTTTGCTATTCTGAAAATATGACGTGTGTCCTGATGCCAGAATACACTTTGGGAATTCTCATGCTGCCAGGGTACCTGGAGGTGGTGGCACAGAATGGAGATATTTCATGGGGAAAGTCCTCACTGTCCTTGACTCCACTGGGTCAATGCCAACTCCACTTGCCCTGGAGCAGCAGCCAGATGCAAGCCTTGTGCAAAAAACTCCAGAATCTATAGGCATTGGGATCTCGCTTTATTGAGGTATTTTAAATATGTAAACACTTCTGAGCTTGGTAGCTATTCAAAGATCCTGTTTAATAAAATCTGATTAACAAAACATGATTCCAAAAGCCTACCTCTTTCAGACCAGGGCCAAACAGAACAATTACGTATGAATTAGCATCTTTTCCTCTTAATAATCTTCAGGATGCTGGGTCCCCAGATTCCCATTTGATTACCTTACTTCATTTTTCCCAGCCTCCCTTCCTTGCTTCCTCCCAGGGAGTGCCCTGGGCATTTTGCGTGTGCAGACAGAGAATTACAGAATTACTGCCGGAGCCCTCGGGAGAGAGAGAGGATATGAAGTGACCGAGTAATAGCCATAGAAGCCAGGATGGGGCAGGGGCCCACTTGGCAGCCCTGTGGTGGGGTGCTGGCACCCTGGGAGGGCAGAACTGCTGGGGTCTAGCTCTCGTCACTGAAGATCGGATTCACCTGCTGGGTGACACGGATGAAGGTAGTTCTCCGGCTCAGCTCCTTCAGCTTAGCTGCTCCCACGTAGGTACATGTGGAGCGGATGCCTCCAAGAATGTCTCGAATGGTATGTTCCACCTCCCCTTTAAAGGGCACCTCCACTGTCTTTCCCTCCGAGGCCCTTCGAGGAGGAAAAGCTTTCTTACCTTTCCCTTCTGGATTCCTTAAGCCCAGTGACTCTTCCCCAGTCTCTAGCATTTAGCCCAGTTCACTACTTTTCTTCTGAGACCTGTACCATCCATCTTTCAGTAGCCATGACTTCTGTCCCCACCCTACTTGGAAAGTCACGCTTTCCAGGAACCCTCAGCTTCTGGCCTCCACACCTACCTGTACTCAGCCACACCCCCAGCATACTTCTTCATGGCCATTTCAGAACTCATTCCGTAGAAGAGCTTGTACTTCTTGCCATCTCTCTCGATGAGCTCGCCACCTGACTCACTGTGCCCAGCCAGCATGCCACCCAGCATCACGAAGTCAGCCCCTGCCCCTGCCGGCACCAACCAGAGGGGAGAGAGATGAACCTGGCTCCTGTGCCCACATGCTCACCCTGCGAAGCAGCTTACACCAAATTCTCAGGCATGATGATTCCTGCACCTTCCTGTTTCCCTAGCTGACCCACAACCCAGTGCACAGGCCCGCTCTGCCCAAGCCTCTATTCCTCAATGGGCCTGACTTTTCCAAGAATTTAGAAAGAGCCTCTGGAGATGCCCTGCCTGGCTTCTGCTCTCCTTTTTGCTGCTTTCACCATTGTTTTGTCGCCTCTTTTTGTACCGTGCCCAGAGGCTCACTTCAAGTGTCCCAAGAGCAAAGGTCTCCAGCTTTAGTGTGAGCAAAGATCACCTAGGAAGCTGTGGAAGTGCAGATGTGCAGCCCCCTCCCGGAGCCAGTTTCTGTGGGTCTGGGTGGGGCTCAGGCATCTGCATCGCCCAGCAGTGCAAGGACGGTGCGGATGGTCCTAGCCCACACTTGGAGAGTCTGTATCAGAGTCTTGGGATTTCCCTGCTGGCTTGCCCCAGGTGACACCACAGGCTTCTGAGTTACTAGTCATAAAAGAATCTGAACAGCTTTCTTGGCCTTTCCTAGCCTGATCCCAGACCCTCAGAGGTGACTTGTCCTCTTCTACAGGATCCTCCTTCCATGTCCTCCCGACGTCCTTACCAAAAGCCTTGGCCACATCCCCGGGACAGCTGCAGCCTCCATCCTGCAAAGTAAGGAGCACTATGAAGAGACAGCGTGGATCTCCCAAGCTCTCTAAACAGTGTCCCAGTGGCCCACCTCAAAGCTGACAGGAACCCAGGAATCCTGATTCACCTCTACCAGAGCCTCTGGACCTGGCAGAAAACCCAGCTGTTTGGCAGACTCATAAACCCTGCACCCTGCCGTGGGGCCTTACAGAAATGATATGGCCTTTGAGGCCATGAGCAGCATCTGCACACTCCATCACTGCACTCAGCTGTGGATACCCCACTCCAGTCTTCTTCCGGGTGGTACACACAGAACCTGAGAAGAACATGACAAGGATGAGAAGGACGTTCTCCATGGTGTTTGCCACTGAAGGGGGTAGCCAGTGGTCCCCGATGAACCAGCTTACCTGGTCCAATCCCCACCTTGATGATGTCAGCCCCGGAGAGGATCAGCTCTTCCACCATCTCTCCTGTTACCACGTTTCCTGCCTGGGACAGCACCATCAAAACAGAGTGTTCTTAGGGTCAGAAACAGAGGAGGTGCAGTGCTTCCAACATTATTACAAAGAAAGGTACCTGGCTTCCCTCTACTGGGCCCTCTGAGGGCTTTTAGACAAGCCACTTCAAAGGACTCTGCTTCCCAAGCTGAGGTAAGAGGGTGAGTGGCCAGTGTCACTGTCATACTAGGGTAAAGCTGGGGTTCAGCTGGACTGAGCTCACATCTGATTTACAGTAGATTTCTCACCCCGTCCCTGCCAGAAGACCCAGACACATCCTGTACTTAAGCTGTTATGTCATGAAACCTCTGGCTTCAGGAAAAGGGGAAAGACATGGTAATGAAGGCTGAATGAATACCATCTACACAGTTATATTTGCTGTTGATGGGCAGAACAGAGACCCCCTAAATGCTGTGAAGAGAATGAGGCCTTGGCATCACTCCCCTAAGCTTGTAAAAATAAATAAATAAATAAATAAATAAATAAATAAACAAACAAACAAACATCATTTCATGCAACCCATTTAATATGACTGTAGTATCTGTCCATTTCTGTGGGCAGATGTCTGTGTACCAGAGGTATGTGCAATGCATAAGTGTTCCATTGTGGATTGGTGAATGATGTCGGGTGCTGGATTTAGAAAGTGCTGGATGTCTCAGGGGTCAGAGAAAACTGCACTGGTCAATAAATATTTAAAGTATGGAACCATGGATGACTACCCAGTGATAGGAATTAAGTGGACTAGGAAAATCGTAATATAGCAGAGGAGACACGTACTGATGTAACAACATGAATTGGCAAGAAAGAGTGGAGGAAGGAGAGGGATGGACCAACTCCAGGTAACAGAAACGTACCATGATGGTGTGTTCAGGGAAGCGCTTCCGCACATCCTTTACAAATTCAACAAAGTGTTCGGAATAGCCATTGGCCACATCCAGGCATATGTATTTCACCTGGGGAATAGCTTCCAGGATCTGTTCCAGCTGCTCAAAGTCCGAAGAGCCTGTGCCTGAGCTGGCAGCCAGATGCTGTGAGAGAAACAAGACCATCGGCATGTCAGAAGTGACCTGGCTAAGTAGCCAATGGGGGTGGGGAGTAAGGGTTGGTCCCCAGGAAGCTGAGCAAAGATTCCTGGAAGACTGGGATAAGGAAGGGATCAGTGTTACCTCAAGACAGTCAGGATTCTGGCTAGCAAACTCTTTCCACTGCTCAAGGCTGTAGTGTTTATGGACAGCAGTGAAGAGGGAGAACTGGGGAGAAGAAAGAGCCATTAAAAAGGAGAGAACATTGTCAGAGTCTCTTTTTCCAGAAATACACCATTATACTATTCTACCTGAGGGATGAAAGGACTGAAATCTGGAAAGAGCAACTTGAAGAAGTCAGTGGTTGAGCTGGGATTTCAGTTTAACCACTATTCTCTCTACAAACCCAGCAGGGCTTTTTACTGTAAGCTAGTACTTGTCAAACAATCCCACCAAAGTACTAAGTAATCTGGATTGGATTTTACCTGCCAGCCCGTACAGTGCTTCTGACTTAAAAGGTGACAAGGGCAAGCCGTTGGTACAGTGGGACAGACAGTAGACGAGAAAGAACCGTGAAAAGGCTGGACGGAGCCAGTGTCTGCCTGCAAGGTCTTGGCCCCTCCTCCTATGGTAACCTAGTACTGAACTAACCTATTTTTGGTTTCTTCTGATCCATTTACCAGCAGTAATTCAGTGAGTCTAAATGCTCACAAAATCACACAGGGTAAGGCCTTAAGATTAACAGAGCCATTAAGGTGCTACCCTTTCTCCATCTCCACTGGAGTAAAAGACACATTTTCTTGAGACAGGACCAACCTGAAAAGTCTATCTCATTCCTTCTATTTCAGTCAGCCAAGTTCAAGGATATCATGACTCACCAGACTTGTACTCCCTAGCTCAGCAAATTATAGGCAACATCCCATTTGAGAAAGGCATCCAAAGGCCGCTGTGAATGCTGGCGCTTGTGCTTTAAAAGTACAGACATGCAAACGGACAAGAGACAGCAGTTGACTGCGACAGCACAAATCTTGGAACTAATGAGAAATCCAAGGGAGTCACATATCAGCCAGCAGTAAGGAAGTGCAAATGCTGTACTCAGAGGTCATCACCAACACTACCTTGCTAAAGCCAGTACTGAATTCTGCTTTCTCAGCCACATTCTGCCATCAGCATGCTGATAGACAAAGAAGAATCACTCTAGGAGGTCAGCAGACCTTGCAGATATAGCAGCACAGGGTGGCATGATAAGCATATCCAATTACACACCAAGCTAGAGATCTAGAAAAAGATCCTTGTTGGCATCCAACCTTTTAATTATTACTGTGAGACTTGGCTCTATCTCTAAAATCGGATTTCTTCAGCACTCATCAGCAGTAATGAAAAGCCAGTCTAAACATAAAGCATCAAGACAGTCCCAGCAAGGTCCGTATATTACAGGGCATCTGTTAACACTGAAGTCAGATTCACCATTCTTTTAGTGGACAGGCCAGGTGGGCAATGGGCAACAACAGGATTCCTAAGCAGTTGATAGACGGCAGGAGAAACACAGTACTACAGCTGCATAACTATAAACCTTAGAAAAATGACAGCAGACATTCCACAGACTTACAGCAATCAAAAATAGAGAAAGGGAGACGCAGTCCAGAAGACAAACAGAGCCACAATTAGCAGCAGACTCCATCAATCAGGGCTACATGGATTAACCAGAAGAGTGTATAAGTTCTCAGGATGCCCAAAGTAACTATCTACCTTCTCAGCTACAAATACAGAGGTAGGTAACCTTACAGGAGCAGTATCTTCCATTCTGAAAGTGAACAATAACCTGTATTTAAGAAACACACATTCCATTTGGGGCACATACCTGAACCTCCCAGGGACCTAGGACTTAAAGAAGAGGAAGATTTTATTAAAAAAAAAAAAAGCATGAAAGAAAATAAGCTGCTTCTCTCCAGGATCTTCTAGTTAGGAAGTTTTGAGGGCTCAAACTGTATTTAGTTTCTGGATTAAAACAGTGAATACTTAGTATCCTAACAATGGTGTAAAGAGGGATGCATGTGATTTGGAGAGGGTGACCTGGGTGGTGGGAAAAGTTGGCAGGATATATTACTGCTGGACAGGAGAAAAGGGAAAGTTTTGTACATGTATTTGAAAAATGAGGGCAAAACTTAGCTTTGAATCTCACTAACTTAGATGGCCTTTTGACGTTATTAGGTAAAGGGGTTTTAGTACTGCAGAAAACAGTTAATTGGAGCATCCTGACTATTGACTGCCAGGGTGGACCTGGGGTGGGGGTGGGGATGCACATACCTCTGCAGTCAGCCATCAAAACTGGACACCACTGAGGAAATGACATGAGGGAAGTCCTACCTTACAGAGAACCTTGGCCATCTCAAAGGTGCCCACTGTATCCATATTGGCGGCAATGATGGGGATCCCAGTGTACATCTGCTTTGAATTCCGAAATGAAAAGGATCTTGTGAGATCCACCTGCAGATATGAACAGGAAACTGAGTATTTCATTCACCCAAAAAACAAGTATTGTAGGAGGGCAAGAGCCAGGAATTTTCCCAGAACTGGCCCACCAGGAGCTTGGGATCAAGAAAGAACAACTAAGGAAGCAGGCTCACCTCACTTCGAGACTTAAGGGTACTGCGTTTGGGCCTCAACAGGACATCCTTGAAGTCCAGTTTGACGTCATTGTCGATGTGAGGCATGGCAGGGACCTTGGGGTAGCAACGAATCTGAGGGCTGGAAGGTAGGAAAAGCCAGGAAAGGGTAGCTTAATCAATCTCTCCTTTGGCCTTAATACCACGTTAGGACTGGCGGCAGGGCCCATCCCTTGCTTAAGTTTCGGAAGATTGGGGCATTCATCGGCCGAGGCACAGTCTCTCAAAACGGTCACCTCGGACTCGTCCCGTAGTTTCAGTTACTCTTGGTGTCTCCATCCTAGGTACTATTTGTTGGGAAGAAGAATTGGGATGGGATCCTGAGTGACCCTAAAAAGGTGCATTCGTTACCCCATTACTCTTGTTTTCCCGCCCCTGCAAAGGGCAGTTTGGGGGTAAGAGGCAGATTTGAGAACGGGAAGGAATGGTGGGGTCCCATAACCAGCTTCCGGGATAGGGGTACTCACTTCCTGTCGCCGTAGTCCAGGTGGCAGTTGACCGAAGCTCCTCTTACTTACCAGCTAGCCTCGCGGAGACCCGCTGAGCCTTGTGGGCCACGCTAACAGGTTCCGCTAATTGCAGGAGAGAACGATTAACCGAGGAATTCTAGCTTCGGTAGCGGTCTTGCGAGGCCTTCTGGGTAACAGAGTTCACACACTGAGGATGCCATTGGATCCGAGGGGCAGGAGACTACAACTCCCAGGGTGGGATGCGCGGAGCTGCCCCTGGCATGATGGGAGAAGTAGTTCGTTCCACTAGCCCCGGCTCGCTAGGGACTCTCAGAATCGCAGAGGCGTCAACTCTGCTGTAACTAAACGGACCTCCTCCTCCTCCTTTTTTTTCCCCCTTTTTTTACGACGCCAGCGAAACGAAACGCCTTTCGGGAACCCAGAGAAAAGAAGAGGGGCGCGGGGAAGGAGGTGGAGCCAGACAGTGACCCGGAAGCAGAAGTGACTCACAGGCGGAGTGCTGGGAAGCGGGATCGGCGACCGCAGCGGTAGAAGCAGCAATTTATCTGTGTGCAGCCCCAAACTGAGAAGAAGATGCTAATTAAAGTGAAGGTGGGAGCACCTCCAGCCTTGCCAAGACGCAGTGGTACTAGGCTGGCCGCTGTGCCTTAAGGGAGAAGCGGGGAAGGGAAACCACGCCTTTCCCGAACCTGGAGGGGGCTGACAGCCTCGGGGCTCCGCGCGAGGGGTGATGGGAAGTAGGGGGGCCCGAGAGGGCTTTGAGAGCTGGGGGCTGGCCCAGCTAGACGACCCCGGGGTCTCTGATGTTCCTGCTTTCACTCTAGGACCGTGGCATGACCCAGAAGGAGGCCGCCTTTGTCCGGGGTCTCGCTGTATTCGAACCCTCGCGGTCATAAAGAAGGCCTAGCAGCGGCTTGACCTCCTCTTTCGGATTCTTAGAATAAGCCCTGTTTCTCCATCCTTCATGCCCAGGTTACCTGCTTCTCCCAGCCTCTAACGTAGGCTCCTGCGAGCACGGCACAAAAACATTAGCCTAGGGAACTGGGGGCTTCTCAGGGACTAGACTGTGAGCTTTTGCTAGTTGTCGCCAAGGCGTAGTATCTCAGCCGGCCTTCAGGAAACCAAAGCTGGGATTGTGTTCAGTCAGCACCTGACTTTCTGAGCCATCATCCTGGACCAGCCTCACTTCCTTGACTGAGGCAGGTTAGTTATCAGTGCCCTGGTACTTGATACTAGCAGTGAAGTTTCCTTCATCTCCATCTGAACTCCCCTGGTTCTTCACCAGTTCCCAACCCATATTAGTCTTGTCTGCTGTTTCCTCCTTTGTACCTTCAGACAGAGAGAGAAAAACTAACAGTTGATGCAGTGCAACATGAGTGTACTTCTTTTTTTTTTTACTGCTAATTAAGTCTGTTGTTATTTCATCAGCTTTTTAGTATATTTACCATGTATAATAGCTGTTAACCTCTTCAGTCCTTCTGAGCTACCTCTTAGCTAAGGAAAGATCAAGCAGCATGTTACAGGTCATTGTTTTCGAATTTTGAGTAGTGACTATAAAAGATCACTAACGTAAAATCAGTTTAATAAGCCAATGGGCCAGACGCAACAACAACAAAAAAAGAAAGATAAAATATAAATATCAGGATATACTTCTGGGTAAGGGTACTGTTTTGTGAAATTTTTATTTTTGTTTTTATGTGTATTACATACATATATATGTTATTAGTTCATATGTATTTCTCAATGTGGGTCACTGTCCAAGAAGTCTGAGAAATCTTAGCAGATGAATGCTTTTATCTTTTAGATACATATGGGTTCTCATATCCTTTTAGTCTAAAGAAGGGGTTATTACTATACTTGTGTTCTGTGTTTCGTAAACATTTTAAAAAATCTTAACCTACACACAAAATTTTTACCTCATGATCCTGTACAAACACAAAATAACTGTGTGTTATGTTCCGGTATTTTGAATTCTATTCCTAGTTAATTTCATAACCCACTGATGGGTTGAGACCTGCAGTTTAAGAAAATACCTGTGTTCTAGTTGGCTTCTCAACTTAGACATGAGTAAGAATCACCTAGGGATCTTGTTAAAATGCTGATTCTAATTCAGTGGTCTGGGTTGGAACCTGAGATTCTGCATTTCTAACATGCTCCCAAGTGATGCTGATCTTGCTTATCTGGAGACTACACTTTGAGTAGCAAGGTTCTACTTTCTTTGAATCCATTTTTATTTAGTACTTGTCTAAAACTGTCAGTCTCCTTGCCCAAAACACTTCTCTTTCCATTTTCAAATGGGTTTCTCGGTCCATCTTTCTTTTTCTGTATGTTCAACACTCTTGAAAGCAATTAGCTGGCTGTGAATTACTTAACAATTGATATTTTTTTTTAGCAGGGTTTCTTTGTGAATTATTCATTCTTCAAATGTTATTCTCCGTGTAGCTGGCTTGTTCCCTATCTCCTTCTGCAGTCCTTTGTGACTAAATCCCTTGTCAACTAAAGAAAAAACACACAACATGAGAGGTGTGAATTCAGTTTTATTTGGGAACTTACTGAGAACTATAGCTTAGGAGACAGCCTCTTACATAGCTTTGAGGAATTACTCCAAAGAGGTTAGTGGGGGAGGTCAGCATATCAATCAAGCACATATCTCGGTAGAAGGTTCCTGCTAGTCAAGAGGAACAGACATCTTAGTTAATGGTTTTAGTGCTTCTCTGAGTATGGGAAGATACAAGAATTTGGGTTTATAAAATTTTTTCCTAAAAATATCTAACTATTTAAGGCCTGTTCTGCCAATTTTCCCAGAGCACAGAGTGCCTTATTCATCAGCTCCACCCTGAGCTCCTTCAGGCTGGGTTGAAGGTCAGTGACTGCAGTAGCTAATGACTTAATTCTTGTAGAACCAGATGGGAAGTGACATTCTTTAGTTGGCACTCTCCTGATTCAAATCTTCTCTTGATACCTCATCTCTCTCTCTCTTTCTAAAATTAAATACATCATCTTCTATCTTAAGCCCTCTTTCCAAAGCTCATCTCATACATTGATCACATCAGTCTACCAGGTATCTGGAACCCAGTTCTTTATAGAGTCGTTATTCTCGTATAGAACCTAATTTTTCTTCCAATACTGATACCTCATTATGCTTGATTTTCTTTCCATTCCAGTTACTCTTATTCTCGTCTGGGGTCTCATTGACTTATGTCTTTATTTCTCTGGGATACCTGCAACAAGGTCTTCCTTCCACCCTACCCTCCTAGAGTTTTGAGTCTACACCAAGACATGGTATGCAAAATCAGAGTGTACATGTCTTCTTTAAAGTTCTTTTTCATCGTATTACTCCCTAACCTCAGATCCTACATTGATATCCTCTTAGCAAATTACTTGGGGCAACTGTCTTTACCATCTAAGCCCCAGTTTTCTCATTCATGCTTTTTTAAACAAAATAAAACACAAAATTCTTAAAGGTTTAGTTCAAGGAGTCTTTAATAACAGTATACACCCGTGTAACCACAGGATCTAGAGCATTTTCACCCCTACCCTTTGAAAGTTCCATAGGTTAGTTTTAGAATTTCATAAAAATGGAATTGTAGAATATATAATTTCTCGGTCTGGCTTCTTTCACTCAGCATTATGTCTGTTGTTGCATCTGTAATTCCTTCTCAATACCTAGTAACATTGCATTAGATGACTGTATCACATACTTATATTTGTTTATCCATTCTCGTATTGATGGACATTTGGGTTGTTCCCACTTTCTGGCTATTATGAATAGCCACAATGTTCTGTGATCATTGTCTTTTTGTGGGCTTATGTTTTCTTTTCCTTTGGATAAATACCTAGGAATGGAATTACTGGGTCACATGGTAGATATATGTAACTTTAAAAGAAACTGCCAAACAGTTCTCCAAAAGGTTGTACCATTTTACATTCCCACCTGCAGATGAGTGAGCATTCCAGCTGCTTTGCACTCATTTTTATTTTAGCTATTATAGTGGGTATGGAAAGTTATCTCATTCAGGTTTAAATTAATCACTATCGATGTTCCCTCACCGCAGCACTTTATCATTGCACCTTGTATTTGGACAATAATATTCAGTGTGGCATTTCCTTGTATATTTTTTTTTCTATTAATTGTATGTATTGTCTCCTGGTTGCAAATCTTCACTTGAAAAAGATTTTTGGCAAAGACTGGATCACTTAAATTCTTTTATATCGCTTCCCATGCCTAAAGCGGAATGTCGTGCTTAGGTTCTTCGTAGAGTAGCTTTGAATGTACCCCCGGGTCTCAGTGACCAGGTTTGAGGGAAGAAACCCAGTGTGACATGATCTTTTAAAATTGACTATAAAGCATATCTTTGAAAATTGTTCAGTTATTTTAAAACAAATTTAATTTAATAAACATATACAACAGCAGAGAGAAGAAATAATGCACCCTCTAGTTGAAAGAACTACATCTTGTGGCCAGTCTTTTTCTATTTATACTCGCCAACTTTCCTTACCTGATGTTTTAAGAAACAAATCCCAGATGGCATAGCATATGTTATTTGTATATATTTTAGTATTTACCTGTAAAAAAGAACTTCTTTTTCTAATGTAACTACAATTATTACACCTGAAAAATTAACAGTGGTTTCTCACTATTGTTGTCTCATTTGTGTTTTACAATTGAAATTTCCAGCTAGGATCCATACATTGCAGTTGGTTGATAAGTATTTTAGGCCTTTTTAAATCTGTAATTCCCCATTACCCCCTTTTTCTCATGTTGAATAATCTAGGTTGTTAGTCCATTATAGTTTCCTGTAGTTTGGATTTTAATGATTATATCCCCATGTTGTCTTTTAATATATTCCTCTTTCCTCTGTATTTCCTGTCAGTTGTTCATAAGATCTAGAGGCTTGATTAGTCTTTTATGTCTGTTCATGAGTGAGAATAATTCATAAGCTGTGTCGTGATATGTACTTCTGTCAGGTCGTTTTGCCTTCTGTGATGTTAATCATGGCCTAGATCCGTTATTTCCCCCTCTTTGGAGGTTACAGAATTGAGGGTATTCTAATTTTAGTGTTGCTTCATTTATTAGCTGGAATGCTTGAGCAGCGTCCAGTACGGTGGCCATTAGCCCACATGAGCTATCGAGCACTTGAAATGAGGCAAGTGAGACTGAGGAATTGAAATTTTATTTCAGTTATTTATCTTATCTGTATTTAATTTTAACTAAGTTAAATCTAAGAACTGAAACTTTATTCAGTTATTGGGAAACTTTTTAACTTGTTTGGAACAAGTTGGAAATGTAAATCTACTTTTTCAACTGTAAATTCTGAAATTTAAATACAGATCAAGTATTTCAGATGAAAACCTGACAGCTGAATTGAGGTGCGCTGTATGAAATACACACAAGATTTTGAAGATTTGGTCAGAAAAAAAGAACATAGAATATATTAATTTTTATATTGGTTACATGTTGAAGTGATAATATTTTGACTATATTGGGTTTAAGAATATTAAAATTAATTTTACCTTTTAAAAATGTGGCTCTTAGACTATGTAGTATTGTATGTGTGCCTTTCATTAAGTGTCTGTCGCTAATGGTCAGTGCTGCTTTACAGAGTTGTTTCCTTTTACTCTCGTCAAGGACATTGTTTAAAATTTTTTTTCTCATTTCAATATATTCATGGTATTAATGGAAAATACAGAAAAGCACAAAGAAAATAATTAAATCACCCATAACCTCAGAACTCAAGGTAAAAGCACTGATGTCTATGTCCTTTCAAACTTTCTTGAAAGCATATAAATACATGTGTGTGTTGTTTTTTGTTTTGTTTACAAAGTTGGAATTCTACTGTTATTCTAAACATTATTTGAGGATTGTGATTTTCCCTGTGTGTTTGTACCATAATTTATTTAACCCTGAATTGTTTGATATTTAGATTGTGTTTCTAGTTGTTCAGTTTCAAAAGGCTGCAGTGACCATTCATTCATAGGTATATTTTTGGACATAGAATTGTTTTCCCAGAGGTGTTGTTGCTGGGATATGCCAGATCGCTCTCTGGATACATACATGGGTTTCTACAGGCAGTTTCAGAAACAAAGGGCCAGTCGTAGAGTTTTAGATTTTATAGACCAGTAATTTTTTTTAAACGTCCTAGGGTCCAAGCATCTGACTCTTACGAGAGCAGTTCTAGGCCTTCTCTTAGAGTCTTCGGTGCTCTTTTTAAATTTTTATTATTAAATTAGAAGCAATATTTGCAAATATTCATGTGATAAAGGAATATATTTTTACTAGAAATTTAAATAGAGAGTTAGCTTTGATAAACCCTCCCCTTAGTCCTACTTCCTCTCTCAAGGATAATCACAGTTTTAGGAGATTAGTGTACTTTTAACCCTTTCTTCTATACTTGTATGCATGTGGGTATCTACATACAGAAAATAGTACATATTCATACATTCTTTAGATCTTTCCATGTTAGTGTGTAAACTGTTGCATAATAAATAGGTCATTCTATGGATATACCATAGTTTAATAGGTTTTTATTAATAGGCGTTAAGCTATTTCTAATGTTTTGCTTTTAGGAAACCTCACATGTTCCTCTTTGTATATGTGCTCAAATTTCAAGTTTTCCTCCAGCTTAGTTACCTAAAAATAGAATTGTCTAGTTATAGAATCTTTGCTTTTAAAGTATTAAGAACAAGAAGGTGAAATAATTTGTGGACAACATGGAATTGCATACTTTTCGTTTTGTCAGTTAAGAGCCTTAAAAAAATACCATATATTGTCACTGTCATTTCATAAAAGGACATTTTCACGCCTGAATATAGTTTCATGAAAATCTCCCTGCTGTCGTCGTTTTTCTCATTTTACCACAGACTATTGAAAATTTTCACACAGACCAGCTTGGGTTGGGATGGAAACTTGAGAATCACTGTTGTAATTCATTCTTTTGCGTCCAAACAGATTAATCTATAGGAATTACTCATGCATTTTTTTTTAATATCCTTAGTACTGAACCAGTTTTGTGGTTGAGAAATTAGGTCCTACTTTTCTTCATGCTGGTCTTTGTAAATAGCATAAGTAGAAACCAAATATTATTTTGTGAGTCTTCCATGGACACGTACTCCTAAGATGTATTGGGTCCAATAATACTGGGTCTCATTTCGAGATCAGCCAGACTCGGGCAATACTGAGGAGAATGCTAAATAAAACCTCAGGTTCTGGGGCCAGAGAGTCTGTGTTTGGACCCATACTCTCCTTTTGACTTCATTGGTATGCTTTTTAACTTGTCCAAGCCCCATTTTCCTCATCTGTGAGTGGTGATAGTAGCACATAGCTCATAAATACTCGCAGGATTAAATGGATTGACGCGTGTAAGACACTGCATAGTTTCGGACTCCTGGGAAGTGTTCAGGCAATGTTGGCTGTGATCATAATATGATCACTGGTGTACTTAGCCCTTCCACAGATATTTATTGACTACTTATATGTCAAACGCTGTGCTTAGTGTTTAGATTAGGGAGATGAACAGTCTCTGTCCTTTAGGAAGTTGGAGTGTAGGTTGGAGAGTTTGACACTTAAACAACTAGCTGTAATAGGTATTAAAGTGCACTGGGGACAAGTCATCAATCTTAAAGGGTCTCTTGAAGGTTTGAGAAAGAGTGAAGGAGGGCATGACAACAGGAAAAAGAGCAGAAGCACCATGCATTTGTGGTCTGGATAACTGCAGACTGTGGATGGAGCTTTTAGGAGCAAAGATGGATGGGAGATTAGATTGGATGAAGCACAACATGAGTGTAAGTATTGTGTTTGGATATCAGCAGCTCTTAGCCTATGGAAGAAGTCAGGAAGACCAGAGCTGCAACTTAGGATTTAGGTAGAAGTCTGGAGAAGATATGGGAGAATAGAATGTTGAATTTTAACATTACTTAAAAAGCTGGTCAGAGGTGATCTCTAGTGTCCTTGAGAATTCTTTGAATTATCTGAATGTTAATTTCTAGCATTGGTACATAAAGCAAGGTCCTTCTCACCTAAAGGAATAGTTTCCTCAGGACAACTCTCATTGCTGTCTTATTCAAAGGCATTACAGTATTCTCATAGATTCTAGTGGGATGGAGGTAAATGACCTGTGAGATTAAGAAGGTCACGTGGTTCACAGAATCTTGCCCTTTCAAAGTTGTCCACAAGCTAAAAATGTCTGAAACTGGGTATGGTCACTTCTGACACCTCAGATCAGCTTTGCTGAGAATGTGCATTTCTCAGAAGATAGTGGATCCCCAGAGACTAGGCCAGGATGTTTTACCTAGGAGAGAAATTGTGTATCGGGCCATAGGACTCATGAAACCCTTGCCGTTTCAGACGCTGACTGGCAAGGAGATTGAGATTGACATTGAACCCACAGACAAGGTAATGTACGCCCAGTACCTCTCCATGCCTGTCTCCCTACGTGAACATTTGTTTGGATGTGCTGATGAACTTAGACCTTTAGCTCTCATGCCATCTGCACAGTTCTTGTTCTTTCCATTTCCACGGTCCTACCCACTTAGCAGCCCCTGACTCCTTGTACCTCTAAAGGTGGAGCGAATCAAGGAGCGCGTGGAGGAGAAAGAGGGAATCCCGCCACAGCAGCAGCGGCTTATCTACAGTGGTAAACAGATGTGAGTTTGGAATGGGAATAAGGGCGTGACAATCTTACGTGCTGCCAATGAGGATCTAGATGCTGGAGGTGGAGCAGGCCTGCCTCTTTTTTGTTACCTCAGACTCTTTGGCGATTTGAGGATGCTTAGGAGCCCCTTCTCAGAATAAGATTTTTGCAGACATAAACTAAAATGCATAGAATTACAAAAGAAACAAATTATATTGAAATAGAGTTATCAAACTACTAAAAAAGGAAATCTGTGATATAATAATCTATGTGCTTCTTCATTAATACATTGAGATCCAATGGTGGGTATAACAACTACTATACTTCCGAAATATTTTCAGGATGCCTACAAATAGTTGTGATATGATATTAAAATACCTAATTTCTGTTGTTAACAGGTTACCCATATTGCTAACACCAGTGCAGGTTTTTGCCTGTGTTCAAAATTGAAAGAAATAACCAAATTTCAGCTAGGTGTTAGTAAAAAGTAAAAGTGTAATTTTTTTTTCTCATCTGAGTTCATAAATCCCCAGAGAGATCCATGAAACCCAGGTTAAGAACCCTACTTAGATTATATTTCTAATGCTTTTTTTTTTTTTTTGCCTCTTCCTGCAGGAACGATGAAAAGACAGCAGCTGATTACAAGATACTAGGTGGTTCAGTCCTCCACCTGGTGTTGGCTCTGAGAGGAGGAGGTGGTCTTAGGCAGTGATGGACCCCCCTCCATTTTACCTTCTTACCCTGTCGCTCATAATGAGGCATCATATATCCTCGCACTCTGTGGGACACCAGAGCCACTGCCCCCTCTCCTGGATGCCCAGTCGTGTGTGTCAGTTGGTGGGAGACTGTGAGGACCCCAGGATGCAGTGTTCCTAGCCCAAAGGGCCCTTGCTGGCTGTTGGGTTTTAGTTTGCAGTCCTGTGTGCTTCCCTCTCTTATGGCTATGTCCCTGGTTGTCAATAAAATATTTCCTGGCTTCCTGGAATCTTTCTTCCATTGTACAAATGTGACTGAAATCAAAATGGACCCAGGCACACACAGTTACACCAGGCTGAAGGAGTAGGACTGTGGAAGGAAATGTGCCCCTAGAGGGGTTATCAGACTCTAAGAAAGCCTACTCTCTGACTGACTCCAGAGCTAACTGTTGGCCTTTCTTCCCAACCCCGTATTAAGTGACTTCATGTTGGTAGCTTAAAATTGGCCATGGTAGAAATATAAGTCAACAAACAGTACAGATCAGTCCTTCTCCCCAAATTGGCTGTTACATATCTATCAGCGTATTACTGACATGGATGGTAGAAACTAGGGGAGTGAATTCTCTCCCATTGTGACCCTACTGGGCATTTGAGCCTGGTTCAAGAAAGGCCTCAAGGACTTTGCAGGCACTACATTCTTTTATGGCTGGAATATTGCTGAGGGCTCTGGGTTCTATACTTTGGTGGAGAGGCTGATAAGGAGAAAGGTGGAGTGAGGAGTGACAAGCTATGATGGGTCACTTTAGGTCTCAGTTGGTGAGATAAAATGAGAGGCCGGTGCCAGAAGAAAGGCCTTCCCTTCCTTGGCTTCTCTAGTTCAGTAGAAGCTGGTCAGGCGCGGCAGGGTGGAGAAGTAAGGGAAGATCACTTGGAGAGATTGAGGACCGCTGTGGTCCTGTGAGCTGTCCTTCCCCTCTCCACCACCAGAAGGCGCTCTTGCGCGGTCTCCAGAACCATCGCACCAATCCCACTTGGCGACGCTCTAGTCGCCGCTTCTCTAAGGACGGCGGGGCGGCCTCGGTGCGCGCATCCTGTGGGTGCGGGTTATGGCGCGGCTCCCGAAGCTCGCGGTCTTCGATCTGGGTGAGGGACCGCATTGGGGAATGTCGTAGGACGCTCTCTTTCCAACCCCCAGTTGCTGCTCTCGAGAACGTGCGCCCTCCCAGACTGAGCCCTCCCCCCCTTCCTCTCGCAGATTACACGCTCTGGCCGTTCTGGGTGGACACGCATGTGGACCCCCCGTTCCACAAGAGGAGGTGAGGCAGGGCTGGGGAGGCCGGGCCAGGCAGGGTCCCGCGGAAGCTGAGCGCACTCTCGCCCTCTCCAGTGATGGAACTGTACGCGACAGGCGGGGGCAGACGGTCCGGCTGTACCCGGAGGTGCCTGAGGTCCTGGAACGGTTGCAGGGCTTGGGTGTACCCGTCGCGGCCGCCTCACGGTAAGAAGAGAGACTGAAAGTACTGTCAGTCTAATGCTGAGATATGTGTGCATGAGGAGGCTTCCCGTGTAACCCCTTGGCTACAAAAATTTAGGAGGTACAAATTTGCAGGTATTTGCATATTTTTCGAATGGTACCCTCCCCTGTGCCTTTTGTTTATCAAACATTGGCTCAGTGCCACCTGGGTCAGACGCGAAGGATATGGAATTGAATAAGGGCCGAGGATGCCTACCCATCCCAGAAAAACAGCAAGTTGATTTCCCCCTGGTTAAATGTACATTCACTTCCAGCCCTGGCCTTCCGCTCTCCTGATCCCATCTTACTACACCTTTTTGCAGGACAGGTGAGGTTGAAGGGGCCAATCAGCTATTGGAGCTCTTTGACCTTGTCAGATACTTTGTTCATCGGGAAATCTATCCAGGCAGCAAGATCACACACTTCGAGAGGTAGGCGGCGATAAGAGTAGAAACAGGGAGAAAGAAGAACAGAAAGGCTGGAGGAGCTAAGAAGCCAGCGTGGTCACCCGTCCTGTCTTGCACAGGTTGCAGCGGAAGACTGGAGTTCCTCTCTCCCAGATGATCTTCTTTGATGATGAGAGGCGGAATATTGTAGACGTCAGCAAACTGGGTACTGAGTGGTGAGGACAGCCATTTGGGGAGTGAGGAGAAAAGGCTCCTAAGAGGGAAGGGGTTAGGTAGATATGTACAGGATGGAGAGTTTGCATGCCCGTGACACCCCAAAAAGGTGAGAGCGATCATGGGGATCCCTGAAGGCCTAATGAAATGTGGCTTTTCTTTCTAGGTGTTACTTGCATTCATGTCCAGAACGGAATGAACCTTCAGATCCTAACCCAAGGATTAGAGACATTTGCAAAGGCCCAAGCTGGACCCTGAAGCCCAATCTTGTGAATGAACCTCATTTGAGGCATAGAACCGCAGGAACACCAGGAGGGCATTTTCAGGTGCATTTGTAAATTATTAAAGTGAATTTCTGTGTGACAGAAGAGATCTAGCCAGTGTGGGTTGTTTCTGCTTTTTTTAGACTGTGACCTGGGGTGGGCGACTGGGAGGTTCCTGGACCGGAGTGTGACGCGTTAGACCGCATCAGGTCCTGCCTTATGAACTTGTGGCAAACCCAAGAACATGATCGCTTTGTACCCATCCATCCCCACCCCTCTCCGGAGCTCTGTCAAGGGCGTGAAGAACTCTTCCACTGGCCCCAAGCAGTGGGCTGCATTACCCGGCACATTAACCTCCAGGAAACAAAGACTTTGTTTTGGGGTGGGGGTTGGGCGGCCCTTTATGTCGTGGGAAACCCAGCTGCCGCTTTAAGAGGAGCACGTGGCTTTGAGGCTGGTGTCTCACACGTGATAGCAGTGGCCTCGCTAGCGCTAGTTGATGATGTCGCCGCGGTGCCCAAGGAGGGATTGGCCGAGGCGGGTCTCGAAGTCGTGAGCCCCGCCCTCCCGGGAGCGAGGCGGAAGCGCGCGGGCGGCCGTGGGGCGGAGGCGGGAGAGGCGAGGGTCGCGATGAGTGGTCTCGGCCGACTCTTCGGGAGGGGTGAGCTCGGGCGAGACCGGTCACCGGGAGGTGCTGGCCGCAGGGGGCGGGGAGAGACCTGGGAGATGCTGTCCCGCAAACCCCGAAGGCCCAGCGAGGCCTTGTCCCGGGCCAGGAGGCGCCGCCTTGTCAGGCTCCGTCTGCCTTCTTTCCCCCACCCTCGAGGGGAGAGTTCGAGGCCCCGGAGGGGAGGAGAGTGGAGGGCGTGGCGACTGTGCTGGCTCCCACTGTTTAGACTTGAGGGGCGAGTTTCTGGCATCCAGCCCTGTCCAGAATACTGGTGCTTACTTTATCCTGGACCACAGGCAATCCCAGCTGGCAATCTTCTGACAATCTGCCTACGTGGTGGGGGAAGACAAGCAAAGTTGGCATTTGCAGTGTAGTGTAGCAACTCCATGATGGAGAGTCTCCTAAAAACCAGGGGCACACTGAACATGCAGGCGTGGCCGGTGATGATCCAAAAAGCTAGAAGTATGCCAGGTTGGGCATTGAGGTGCTCCGTGCAGAGGTAGCTGTGCAAAACAGAGGCAGGAAAAAGTGTGGTGTATTTACGAAAATGAGAAGTTCTGGCTGCCTTGTGAGTGAGTGTGAGTGTGTGCCTGTGTACAGGTGTGTGTGTGCATGTGCGTGTGCATGTACTGAAAGAAGAGGGAACTAGAAGTGTGGATGGAGAGGTAAACAGGGCCAGGTCTGAAGGACCTTGTGTGTCTTGTTAAAGTTTTTTTTTTTTTTAATTTTATCCTGTAGGCAATGGAAAGTATGGAAGGAGTTTAAGCAGGCAAGGACCATCAGATTTTTGTTTTTAAATAAGTCTGTTAGAAGTACAGAAGATGAATGAAAAAATTGAGATCAGATTTTTTTTTCTCTAGCCCCCTGTACTTTGTTCAGTTTGAGCCTGTGGAATCAAGACCTTGAATATCTCCTAGGATAGCAAGTGGAACGGTGATTATAAAAGTGACTGAACTCTGGTGAGGGACATGATCGTGAAGAGGTTATGTATGTGTGGGTGCAGGCAGTATATGTGAAGTCTTTATACCTTCTACTCAGTTTGCTGTGAACCAAAAAAAAAAAAAAGAATAAAAAAAAAGATGGGGAATGACTTGAAAGGTAGGCTGAAATAGCAAAAGAATACTGGCTTTGGAAGTCATACTGCCACTCTTCAATTCCTGTGCAATCTCTTACTGGTTGTGGTTTTAGACAAAAATGTTAACATCTTTGTGCCTGTTTTCACATTTGTAAAGTGGAGATGGTATATTCATTGTTGAAAGTCATTTGGGGGTTAATAATAACAGTCAAGTGCATAGCATGTACTATGCGCTCAGTGATTGCTGGCTAATATTTTTCCTTCATACAATGTGGGCTGCTCCACTGGACTCCAGGGAAAAAGGAGAAGGGGCCAACCCCTGAAGAAGCAATACAGAAACTGAAGGAGACGGAGAAGATACTGATCAAGAAACAGGAGTTTCTGGAGCAGAAGATTCAGCAGGAGCTACAAACCGCCAAGAAGCATGGGACCAAGAATAAGAGAGGTAATGGGGGAGAGGCACCAATTGGGAGGGCCCAGGTGGGAAGCAGGGGCGTCTGGCTCTGATGTTCAGGGTGTGGACTGGGTCAGCTGCCCTACAGGCTTTGCGGAGAAAGAAAAGGTTGGAACAGCAGCTGGCACAAACCGACGGGACATTATCCACCCTGGAGTTTCAGCGTGAGGCCATTGAGAATGCTACCACCAATGCAGAAGTGCTTCGTACCATGGAGCTTGCTGCCCGAGGCATGAAGAAGGCCTACCAGGACATGTGGGTATGGGGGGACGGGAGGAGGGGGCCCGGGCACTGGGGAGAGTAGCTTGTGGTACTTTGAATCCTAAAACCTCTTCTAATGTGAATTTACAGTAGAGATGCCTGTGATGCCTAGACCTCTGTCAGCCTCCTTGCTTGTTGCAAGACGATCTCTGCTGGCTGGGGCATTCTAGGGAGGAAAGATGATTTTCCTCATTTTGAAAGATCCTTCAGTGAAGAGAGATCAGCCTGTCCTCTTGTCATCTTTTAGCCCAGACTTGCCTCTTTATACCTTTCCAGAGATCTCTTACCTGGTAGCCATGGATTTATCAGTCTGAAGCCACAGGCAGGAGAGGCTTCATTCGTGTGAGATGAAAAGGTCGGGGGCGTTGTTACCTGATTTCTGGGCTATGTATCCTGTTCTCAGGGACATTGACAAGGTGGATGAACTGATGGCTGACATCACAGAACAACAGGAGGTGGCCCAGCAGATCTCAGATGCCATTTCTCGGCCCGTGGGCTTTGGAGATGATGTGGATGAGGTGACTGGGAGTGAGGGGATCAGGGAGTACTGGAGAAGGCATGGGACCAGCCAGAAGGAATGCCCGAGAGAATTGTGGGGCAAGTTGGGGGGTACTCCAAAAGTAGTACGTTTTTGGAAGTAGAATTTTCCTTTCTCCTTCTTGAATGGTCTTGTCGTCCCATATCCAGGATGAACTGTTGGAGGAGCTAGAGGAACTGGAGCAGGAGGAATTGGCCCGAGAGTTGTTACATGTGGGCGACAAGGAGGAAGAACCCCCAGTCACGCTGCCCAGTGTACCCTCCACACACCTGCCTGCAGTGCCAGGTACCTGAGGCTGTTCTGTCATCTCAAGGACTTCAGAGGTTGGGACAGATATGGGGAAAAGTTATTTCTCATCCATCCTGCCTCAGAGGATCCAGGCAGAGAGAGTGGCTGCTAGAGTTGCACAGGGTTGTTGACTGCATAAGGGCACCTGACTGAAGGGTAATGGGGACTGAAATCAGGTCTGCGCTCCACTCAGCAAGCTGTATTCCCTGGTTTAGGGCTGCAAATGGTGGGAGAAAGAGGCCCCTTCCGATTTGCGCAAAGGTGCTGTGGGGATCAGGAGCAGCCCAGCAAGGCCACACCCTTAGGTTCTTTGCCAGGAGAGAGAATTCCACCAGCTCTGAGCCTTAGAGCAGGGAGTGGTTGGAAGTTGCTGAGCCTTAACACTTCTTTCTTTCTCTGGGTGTCCTTGTCCCCAAAGCTCCCAAAGCGGATGAAGATGAAGAAGCACTAAAGCAGTTGGCCGAGTGGGTGTCCTGATGAGTCTGGGCTTGTCTACCCGATGCTGCCTTTGTTGTTCGCTTTTCCTTAAGTGCCAAGTGCTCAGCTAGAGGAACGTGAACATGGCCTGGTTGGGAGGTCCTCCTGGGGGTGGTGGCGTGACCCTGCCTGAGAAAAGGGTCCTTGGCTCAACTCTGAAGAGGGATCTTGGTGTGGGAGGAGCCCCGGCTCCCTTGGCTAGCAGTTACAATGCCTCGTTCCCAATAAAACTGGGCAGATGGAACCCCAGTGCTTATACTGCCTTGTGTGCACCTGAAACTTGTCCCCTGGTCCTTGGAGCTTCATTTCAAGAAATGAATAATAATGGGAGTGATGAAGGGGAGATGGAGCAGAGTTTCCAACATGTTAACCCGCATGTTCCAGGCAGATACTGCTCCAACTTCCAAGGCAGTTTCTCCTAGAGTTGTCTAGTGCCGAGGGTCAGGAAACTGCCATCTGCTACTCATTCTAGAACCGTGTGGAGCTGTCCCTGAGTCTTTCCTCATCACTTCCCCCGAACTGGGCCTCTGCCAAGAGAGCCCCGTGATTTACCGCCCATTTTCATTTTACAAAGCCCCTTTTCAAGGACAGGGAAGGAGAATACAGAGATAAGGGGGCAAGTAGCTTTCCTTTATCCAAAACACACAGTTAATAGGCTTGGTTTGAACTGTCACTTCTGTGTGTAGGAGCTGTAACGAGAGGGGCCATGATTCACTGGGATGGTTTCAGTAGTGGTTAAGGTGGTATTTGGAGGAGGAAGGAACTGAGATATTGCATACATCCGGATACTCATTTCTTAAAAAACAAAGTGTCATCTCTTTGAACCACAGACAGGCAGAGCTGTGACCAAACAAAGCAACCAGGGCCTCTGCCCCACTGCTTGAACATTTAGAGTGCACAGAGATATAATGAGCATGTACTCGGCAAGGATAACAAAGCTTCCCCAAAGCAGGTGTTCATCTGAGCACACCTTCCCGCCTCCCCAACAAGCCACATGTGAGCTACACTGAATTACCCTGTTGATTTAACGGCTGTCAAGATGACTGGTTACAGGCTCTGGGCAGAAATCCACCTCCTACCCTCAACAGTGTTCCCTGCTAAGCTTCCTCTGAGGAAAGAATGTCTTTGACTCCACCTGATGAAACTAAACAGAATTAGATTTATTTTTGGTATAAAAGATTTTTAGCCCCAGACCCTCCTGCTGTGCTCTCCTCTCAACCCCCTCCTCCCTCAGCCACTTTCATGTATTGATTTCCAAGGACTGGTGATGATTAGTGGTGCTGGGGGGCTGACACATGGCCTCGAGCAGCCTGATCTCATGGGTGGGTTGCTCAGGCTGGAACTTGAGAACCCAGGGATCCTTGATGATGTCCAGGATGGTGGCACGCTTGCTGGCTTGGCGTAGGGTCTGGAGGACCAGGTTCTAGGGCAGGGGAGAGAGAGGTCTTGGCTGAGCTGGCCCCTCATTGTGCCACACAGGCAATGAGCAGCTGGACCTAAGAAAGAAGCAGGATAGCCCATCACACCACTCTGGTGAAAGGGAGGGTGGCCCTGATTTGACCCTTAAAAGCCTCCTGTCTGCTCAGAAAGCTAACACCTTGAGGGGTAAGGGGAGGAGGAGTTCCCTGCGGGGAATCCTTGCAGGATTTCCCTTCTGGCCTAAACAGGTAGAGGCTGAAACCTGCTTATCACTCACATCCAAGGTGGGAGCCCAGGGGTTGGCCCTAAAGCCCTCCCCGCTATTCTAAGGGAGAGTGAGGGTGTGAGATGGCTCTGGTAGGGGGAGAGCCTTCCCCAGGGTTGGGAGGTCTAGGTTGGGCATTTCCTCCCCGTAGGTCACCCATGAGGCCTCAGCCCCCCTGGGGGAGCCCGCACCTTGCATTCCTGGGAGATGGGGTAGTTGGGTGGAAAAGTGACCTCCTTCTGAGTCTCTTTCAGCAGCTTCTTCAGATTGGTGTCATCAAAGGGCAGATGGGCGACCACTAGAGTGTAGAGGATGACGCCCATGCTCCAGGTGTCAGACAGGAAAGGGTTGTAGGGCAGGCCTAGCAAGATCTCCGGGCACGCGTAAGCAAAGCTGCCACAGTAGGTCTGGCTGAGGTGGCTAAAGCAGTTCAATTGGCGGTAGGAAGGGCTACTCCGCACAGGCTGGTTAGAAGGCACCATCTTGGCGAAGCCAAAGTCCGATATCTTCACATTCTCCTGCTTGTCCAGCAGCAGGTTCTCCAACTTTAAGTCCCTACCAGCAGCAGAAAGGCTGGGGGTCAGGAGAGGGCTTAGTATTAGACCGGGAGCTGAAGGGCCAGAGATGAAAGGCAAAGAGGGAGAGACAGGCCATTATGAGGACAGGAGCAGAGGGAAGAAAGCCTTGGAGTTGTGAGCAGAACCCAAAGAGGAGAGAGGATGGTACCTGAGGACCACTAGGTGCTCACCATTGCTTTTTGCAAAGGGCTCTGCACACAGTGGGCACTTAATAAGTGTTCTTGACCAGATGATTAAAATAAAGTGGATGAATAGGCCTAGATACTGAGGAGAGAGGTCAGGGAGGAAAAAAGAGAGCAGAAAATGGGAGATATGCATAAAACCCCTTTGAGAGCCCAGAGGCCCGTGTCCAGGTGGCAGCGCCCTCACCGGTGCACGATGCTTTTGCTGTGCAGGTAGGCGATGGCCAGGGTCATCTGGGAGAACCACTTGCCAGCAAGGGGCTCAGAGCAGGCCCCATAGCGTTGGATCCACTCAAGGACATCACCACCCTGAGCCAACTCCAGAATGATGTACACTCGGGATGTGGTCTCGATGGCCTGATAGAAGTTGATGAGGTTCTTGTGCCGCAGGACCTTCATCACCTGGCCCCGGGAGAGGGACCCATCAAAGCCAGGAAGGGAGAACCCTGACTGCGCTCCCAGCCCTCTCCTACTCACTCACTGCTACCTTCTTAGAACTTTGCAACAGGATCAAACCCCAGAGGGCTGGTAGCCTAGGGACAAATCTTATGCTTTGCTCTTTTCCTTTCTGAGGGCCTGGAGGTGAGGTGGAAGGAGGCTGAATTTACATCAAGTAATTTTCCTTATTGCCCAATGAGTCATTCAGTTATGGTTTGGGGGTTTCCGGCTCCACCCTCTTCTAACCCCTTTCTGAAAAGCCTTAAGCAGCTTGGTTCCAGTTCCCTCCTCTAGCCCCCTTTCCCACCTGTATCTCACGGGGCAGGAACTTGTTAAGGTAGTCATCAGAGGCCTTCTTCTTTGAGATCATCTTGACAGCCACCATGACCTTCTGCTTTGTGTAGTAAGCCTCATACACCGTCCCATAGGAGCCATTGCCAATGACCTTGCCTACTTCGTAACCATACTCCTCCATGACAGAGCGGTAGGTCGAGGTGGTTGGTGCTGCTTCCAAGGTGTCTCCCTTCCCCATGGTGTTGGGCTTGCTGAGAGCAGGGAGCTCTGCTACTTAAAAGCCTCTTGTCTGCTCCGAAAGCCAACGCCTTGAGCTGCTGAAGGCTAGGGTACCAAAGTGAAGTTAGTCTTCAGAAGCTCGCCTGTGTAAGTCACACAAGTCTAGGATGCTGGGCTCAGCTCTCCACTAGGAACTTGGAGGGGGAAGAAGGGAGAAGCAGTTCTTTCTGTCTTTACTGGCTGTTGTTACTTCTTTCTCCTCTTGGTTACGGAACTCCCCAAGGTCCTATGTTCTGACACATCATAATTCACCTTCTATCCACCACTGGCCACAAGGCTTGAGAAGGAAGTGCAATTTGGAACATATTCATTGCTGGAGGCACCTCTGTAATCCGGTGAGACTCCCTCCATGGATCTGGTCCATTTCAACTAGTCACATTTATTGAGCACCTACTCTGTGCCAGGCAGTGTACTGAGTCCTGGAAGAAGGTAACCAATAAGGCCAGTAGATCCCCTGTGCTGCTAGCATTTAAAATCCAGCACGAGACATCTGAGTGTGAGCATATTACTGAGAACTGCAAGGTACTGTATGTACTCATGGTTAAATTTTGGTTTGCATCAAAATTAGAGCTTGTTAAAAAAATACTGATGCCCAGTGACCTCCTTCCCCAAGATCCTAATTTGGTGGGACCCAGGTATCTGTATTTTTAACAAGTTTCTGACTGAATCTGATGCACACCAAGATTTAAGAACCACTGTTGCCAGTTTGTGAATATAACAAAAAGGAGGAGACTCACAGATAGAGAGAACAAACCAGTGGTTACCGGTGGGGATGAGAGGAGAGGGGCAGTATAGGGTTGGGAGAGTGGGAGGTACAAACTTCCGTGTAAGACAGGCAAAGGATGTATTGTACAACATGAGGAATATAGTGAGTATTTTGTAATAGCTGTAAATGGAAAGCGACCTTTTTAAATTTGTACTAAAAGTTAAAAAAAAAAAAAGAATCACTGTTGCAGGAAATAGGGCACCTTTAAGATTAAAAAAAAAAGAAAAAAAAATCCTTGCAGCTGCAGTGTATAACATGGATCCAAGGGAAGAGGTGACCCAGAGACTAGCAATGTGGATGCCACGGTAATTTAGGTGAGGGGATGGGGCCTGAACCAAGGCAGCATGGAGGGCAATTTGGAGGATAATCGAGACAAAAGCAGAGGAGTCTTGGTGGCACTGAACTTATGGGGGGAGGGGGTTGTTAACTGTGAAAGAGGCCCAGATTTCTGGCTTTAATGACCAGATGGTTGTCACTTAAAAGTCTCCTCCAAAGCCATTTTCTAAGTTACTTTTCTAATTACAAAACTCATTGATTTTCTAAAAACTCAACCCTGTACTTCCTGGAATCTCACCCCCTCCTCCAGGGAGGAGGGTTGGGTCAGAGAGGGCTGAAGTGAATAAATGAAGGACATTTCAGGCCAGAAGCCACTTGTGATTTTCCACTTTCTTTACCAGGGAAGAGGGAACCTTAAGTCAGGTTCCTTACATGTTGCTTCCAAGTGGCCAAAGGAAGTCAATGCGCCAAGGGCTGATCTCCAGGGGAACTCCCCTAATAGCAGATCCCCTTAAAACAGCTGAGACAGATCAGGGTGAACTTTTCCAGAATAATCTGCAATACAAATTAAGAGATGCCCAAACACATACACACAGATAAATAAGAATAAAAACATAGAGACCAAAGCGTGTCAGGATTTTTTTTTTTTACCTGCATTTAACAATAACAGTGTCAGTCTGATCAACTCACGGGGTAAAAGAGCGAACACCCCATCTCCTTGCGTTCCTCTGCACCAGACCTGGCCCAGGCTTGCCTCTACCGCCGGACACAGACGGTCGTTATACGGTCAGGGAGGGCTCCAGTAGAGCCTTGGGAAAATAATTTCATTTACATATTTGGTTTTTGGCGGGAGGCCATTCATGATGGTTGGCAGAGCAACAGGGAGGTGAGATCCAGACTCTGTCCTAGCACAGCGACGCCCAAAGCCTCACCCCCGCCCGGGTTGGGGGCCTTGAACCGCCTCTCCGGGCTCGGCCTCGGCAGTCGGTGGCGAGTCCCATTGGTTCAGCCGGCAAACGTTTGCGGCGTCCTCTAGGTGTGGGCGCAGCCCCCGCCCGGGCTCCGTGTCCTGGGCAGTCACTGGGCGCGCGCAGCGGGCACTGCTCTCAGACATCCAACTGCAACCTCCCCGGGGACGGGCGGCTGGACCGGCGCCGACTCTTACCCAAAAAAGGGAGTTCGTGTCCTCGCAGCCAGGCCTCTAACGCAGCCCCTCTCGGGGCAACCCGAGCGTCGGAGCGGCCAAGGCCGCGGGGGAGTGGCCCTCTCTAGGCTCCAGGAGAGGAGCTTTCCGCCGAGCTGAGGGCCCGGCGGGTGAAGGCGGAAGTGGTAAGACTGACGTGTCCTGAGCTGCCCTAGCGATCGCCGGGAGGGCCCCCCGCGGGGCGAAGGGCGAGCCTCGCCTCGCGGCGTCTTCAGAGTTGGGCCAGGCCTCCAGTGGTAGAAAGCTCTTCAGGGAGCACTGAAGGGAGCCGGGCGCGGTGTCTTGCGGCGTGACCGCAGCCGCTGCGATCAGGCACCACGGTGGCCAGCCCTCGGGAGGTCGGTCGTCAGGTCCTCTCCAGGTCCCAAGCTAGCGCGCCGCTCTGAGGGAGACCCCGGCAGGAGTGCAAGGGCGGCTACGGGGCCGCAGAGGCCGCTGGCGCCTCCTCGGCCAGCCCTTCCCGGGCGGAGAGCACCTCGGGGTTGCCGCGGGAAGGTGCCGGAGGTGCGAGGCCGCGTGGAGTTGCCATGGAAACGAGCTGGGGTGCACGGGGAGGCCCCGGGCTGGCGGGCTGCCGGAGGGGGGAACCCTAGGTTGAGAGGACTAGAGCAGAGGGGGAGCCCATTGTTCGGGCTAGAGAGATGGTGTGGTGTGGCAGTGGGGAGGTGGCCTCAGGGAGGATCTGAAAGGCCAAGGGGAGGCATTGGAGCCATCAGGCTTCAGTTCGAAGGACCTGACCTGGGGTGTCATTTGATCCCTGGTTCCCATAACCTCAGAACTCCCCCAAACAGGTTCCGCCGCGTTAAGGATGACAGTTCTAGGGCACCCTCGAAGTTGGAGCTGCCAGTGGTTACCACTCCTGCTGCTGCTGCTGCTGCTGCTGCTGGGCACAGGACGTGAGCCAGGGGTGGAAGGTGTGACACACTACAAGGCCGGCGACCCTGTCATTCTATATGTCAACAAAGTGGGACCTTATCACAACCCTCAGGAGACTTACCACTACTATCAGCTTCCAGTTTGCAGCCCTGAGAAGATACGCCACAAAAGCCTTAGCCTGGGTGAAGTTCTGGATGGGGATCGGATGGCTGAGTCTTTGTATGAGATCCGCTTTCGGGAGAATGTGGAGAAGAGAATTCTGTGCCACATGCAGCTCAGTCCTGCACAGGTCAGCCTCTCCACGTTGACTAGAATTAGCCCTCCCTCCCAGGGACTAGTAACAGTGCCTTACGTTTATAGTTTTCAAAGCAACTTTATGGAAGTGATATGATTTGATTCTAACTACAACCCCATGTGGCAGGCAGGGCAGATAGTATTGTTCGCATTCAGTTGTTAAACGTACTTGCTCAGAAGTAACTTTTCCAAGACATGAATAGTAAATTGCACAGCTGATAGTAGAGCCCAGGGCTCTTGACTCCAAGCTTGTCCGTTGGTAATGAGGTGCCACTCCTACATAGTCATTTTTTTCCATTCCTACCTCTTGGCTCATGTTTAACTGGCTCCTTTACAGTCTACCTAATTTTCCCAGTGATGCTTTTTTCTTCAGTGATTCCCATCTTAGGGCACTTTTCCTTAGTCTACTTCAGAACTTCTTACACCTTGCCTCTCTTTTTGTAGGCCTTAACCCTGTCAAGTCATACTTGCTTATTTCGGAGAATCCCAGCATACTAGGGTCTAACCCACTGGTTCTCAACAGGGGGCAGTTTTGTCTCCCAAGAGACTTTTGGCAATGTCTGGGGATATTTTTGTTCTATTAGGGGGTGCTACTGACATCTAGTGAGAAGCCAGGGGTGGAGCATCTGACAATGCACAGGACAGTCCCCCACAAGTTATCCAGCCCAAAATGTCAGTAGTGCTGAGGTTGAAACCCTTCTCTAATCCAGTGGCTGGGGAGGCCTGGCGAGGCCTGTCTGACTCCTGACTTGTTTTTGTAGGTGGAACAGCTGCGCCAGGCCATTGAAGAACTCTACTACTTTGAATTTGTGGTGGATGACTTGCCAATCCGGGGCTTTGTGGGCTACATGGAGGAGAGTGGCTTCCTGCCTCACAGCCACAAGATAGGACTCTGGACCCATTTGGACTTCCACTTAGAATTCCATGGAGATCGAATTATATTTGCCAATGTCTCAGTGCGGGATGTCAAGCCCCACAGTTTAGATGGGTTACGACCTGATGAGTTCCTAGGCCTCACCCACACCTACAGCGTGCGCTGGTCTGAGACTTCAGTCGAGCGTCGGAGTGACAGGCGCCGTGGTGACGACGGTGGTTTCTTTCCCCGAACACTGGAAATCCACTGGTTGTCCATCATCAATTCCATGGTGCTTGTGTTTTTACTGGTGGGCTTTGTGGCTGTCATTCTCATGCGTGTGCTTCGGAATGACCTGGCTCGGTACAACTTGGATGAGGAGACAACCTCTGGAGGGTCTGGTGATGACTTTGACCAAGGTGACAATGGCTGGAAAATTATCCATACAGATGTCTTCCGCTTCCCTCCATACCGTGGTCTGCTCTGTGCTGTGCTTGGTGTGGGTGCCCAGTTCCTGGCCCTTGGCACTGGTGAGGTGATAAAAATTAATCTGGGATTTCTCTCAAGGGGTACAACTAAGTAGGTGGTTTGTTCAGAAAAGATATGCTGATCTTGTCGTCTGTCCAAGGTGAGGGGCAGACCTAAGGGGTGGGATGGCTCTAGCAAGGATGAGTATATTTCTGTTGTGGGCTTTCTGGACAACAGAATTGGGGGATATTGTTTTGCTGGAGGCCCTGGGTCTGGGAGAAAAGCGGCTGATTCTTCTGAAATTGCCAGAAGAGGGACAGGGGAGACCTAACATGGGCTTTCCACTACCACCCTGCAGGCATTATTGTCATGGCGCTGCTGGGCATGTTCAATGTGCACCGTCACGGGGCCATTAACTCAGCAGCCATCTTGTTGTATGCCCTGACTTGCTGCATCTCTGGCTACGTGTCCAGCCACTTCTACCGGCAGATCGGAGGCGAGCGTTGGGTGTGGAACATCATTCTCACCACCAGTCTCTTCTCTGGTGAGGACTGCCCTTGCCCTAGTGGGCCGATTCAGGGACTTAGAACACGTCGTGGAACCTGAGATAGAGTCAGATTAAGGCAATGAAAATAGACAAAAGAAACAATAAGAAAACCATTGAAAAGACAGAAATGCATTTTTTGCATAAACATTATTAAGCCCTTACTATGTGCTAGGCAATGTGATACACACTTGACATGCTTTCATCTCGTTTAATCTTCACACTGACTGTAGGAAGCAGGTAATATTGTCCCCATTTTACAGATGAGGAAGTTGAACTTCAGACTGGTTAGGTAACTTGCGTGAGATTATACTCCTAAAAAGCAGCAAATGAGGTTTCAGACTAGGCAGTCAAACTCTAGAGCCTCTATTCTCAACCATTACACTGAAGTAACACTCTTGAATTTATTTTTTGACACTCCTTTTTCTTTTGCCCCCTAGCTTTTTTTATTTTGGAAGTGGGCTACCTGACTCTAGTCTTTCAAGCCAGCTTGTCCTTTCAAAGGCAGTAGTAGTTTGTAATCTGAACCTTTTGTGTTTCCAACCCCAAATGTCTTCTATTCCATCACATTTATGTTTGAACCAGGGCTTTCTGAAAACGGCCTTAATTCAAAGGAATGTCTCACACTAGGAATCTCCAATGCTATAGCAGGACAGGCCCTTGGAGGCAGGTGGATTTGCGTCACTCTTAGGTCATTATGTAACGACTTGCTTGACCCTTAATAATGATAATGGATAGGCGAGGAGATTTCGGTAAGCCAAGGAACAAGGAACGAGACACGGAAGGGTGGAGTTGGCCTGGGAGCAGGATGTTTCATTCCTCACCCCTTTAGGTCCAGTCTGATTAAGTGCGTCCAGGCATGTAGCTCCCAGTGCTGACCCTCCCTCTGGGGGCCCATCCCTGCAGTGCCTTTCTTCCTCACGTGGAGTGTGGTGAACTCCGTGCATTGGGCCAATGGTTCAACACAGGCTCTGCCAGCCACCACCATCCTGCTGCTTCTGACGGTTTGGCTGCTGGTCGGCTTTCCCCTCACTGTCATTGGAGGCATCTTCGGGAAGAACAACGCTAGTCCCTTTGACGCACCTTGTCGCACCAAGAACATCGCCCGGGAGATTCCGCCCCAGCCCTGGTACAAGTCTACTCTCGTCCACATGACTGTTGGAGGCTTCCTGCCTTTCAGGTATCCTCTCTTTACTCCATGGCATCACTTTCATGTTCCTGACCTTAACTTTTCCCTTCCGTGCTCACCCTGTACCCTAACACAATGTCAGAGATAATCCCTGGTTCAGCTGTACCATTAAGAGATCACTAAGTGGTTCCTCCTTTCTCCAAGCAGGACTGAGCTTGAATCAGTTCAAGTATCAGGTGTCTCACTTGTAAAGCTCTCCAGAGACACTGCTGCTTTCACCGTCTTCCTGGTTTCTGAATTTAGCAACACCATGTGGGGCCTGAAGCTCATTTGATTACTCAGTCTGTTAAGTACCTCTTAGTGCCAGGCAAATACAGTGGAAAATAAAACAGACAAGATCCCTGCTCTCAACTTTCCAAAGAAGATGTTCTTGAAGTGAGAGCAGCTAATCATAGGTAAAAGAATTCCCATCAAGCCAGGAACTCCAGGGCAGGGAGTAGAATGGGCCCACTTTCCACAGTGATGCAGTAACATGGAGGGGTGGTGGCTGGATTTTGGCCTGACCACTGTGCTGGCAACGCACAGCCCTTTAATGCTGTGTATCGTGTCTTCTCTTCACAGTGCCATCTCTGTGGAGCTCTACTACATCTTTGCCACAGTATGGGGTCGGGAGCAGTACACTTTGTATGGCATCCTCTTCTTCGTCTTCGCCATCCTGCTGAGTGTGGGGGCTTGCATCTCCATCGCACTCACCTACTTCCAGTTGTCTGGCGAGGATTACCGCTGGTGGTGGCGATCTGTACTGAGTGTTGGCTCCACTGGGCTCTTCATCTTCTTCTATTCAGTTTTCTACTATGCTCGGCGCTCCAACATGTCAGGGGCAGTCCAGACAGTAGAGTTCTTTGGCTACTCCTTACTCACTGGATATGTCTTCTTCCTCATGCTGGGCACCATCTCCTTTTTTTCTTCCCTAAAGTTCATCCGTTATATCTATGTTAACCTCAAGATGGACTGAGTTTTGAATGGCAAAACTATTGTTCTTGTCTCCCTTTCTTTACGCCCCATTGATCTCTTACCACATCTCTTCTGATTGAGTGACGGAGTTGTGTGATGGCTTTGTTGCCTTCCCCTTTGCCCTTTGGGCCTTCCTTCCCCAGAGAGGGCCTGGAAATTACAAATCTCTATTATATAAGGAGTATATATTTCAACTTTTTAAGTTGCCTTTAGCTTGGGTCCTGATTTTTCTTTTTACAATACCAAAATAAAATTTATTAAGAAAAAGGATCCTGTATTTGGAGGGTTTGGTCTGGATATAGGAACTCGTGTCCTGTCGTTAAGGGCACTGTCCCATAGTAATCCGGGTCCGCCGCGGAATGTACGGAACTCGAACTCTCCCCGGAGCTTGGGAACTGTCGGCTCTGGGAACCTGTATTACCGGGGCTCTGTTTCCGCGGCTCACCCGGAGCTCAGCCCAACGGAAATAGCCGGGCCCGAGCTCGGTGTGAAGCGAGTTGAATCACCCTGGCGACGGGAGAGGCGCGGAGCAACGCCCTTTCCGCCGGAAGTGGGTTACAGAACCTCCACGTGCTGTCCCTCCCCCTTCCCGGCCCCATAGCGGCGGCTCCGCTGCTGCCATGGAGCCCGCCGGCCTGGAAAAGATCCTGCGGGAGCTGCTGCTGCCGGACACCGAGCGCATCCGCCGGGTACGGGGCAAGCGGGAACGGGCCGGAGTGAACGGGGGGTGTTGCGAGAAAGGCTTGACACTGACCCCCCAGCCTCCCCCAGGCCACCGAGCAGCTCCAGACCGCTCTTCGAGACCCCGCCGCCCTGCCCGCGCTCTGCGACCTTTTGGCCTCAGCGGGCGACCCTCAGGTGAAGCTCCTGCCCCTTGCCACTGAGTGTCCCATAGTACGCCATTGGTCAGGCCCCATTTCCTGCCCCCGGCGGCCCACTCACCACCTTCCTGCCCTGACCCTCACATGCCCGGTTCCTTATCCCAGATCCGCCAGTTCGCGGCTGTGCTGACCCGCAGACGACTGAGCACCTGCTGGCGGCGGCTGGCGGCGGAGCAACGGGAGAGGTGGGCTGGGCCAGGGGCGGGGCGGGGCCAGGCTGAGGCGGCTCTTGGGTACCAAACGTCTGCCACCTGTGTTCCAGCATCAAGTCCCTGGTCCTGACGGTCCTCCAGGGAGAGACAGAGTAAGTGCCTACCTGCTTCCTCTCCGGGTCCTAACTGGCTCCAGACTGATACCTTCCCGGGGTTTCTGCCTTTTTCAGCGCCAGGCTGGGACTTGGGGATCAGGGGCTTCAGTTCTAGATCAAGAGTGGAGGAAGAATTCTCAGGCTGTGTTAAAGACTAAAGTTCTTGAGAGTGGGCTGTGATGGTCTCCCAAACCCAAGTCAGAAGAATGGGAGTGAAATTGAGTATGAGCGAGGTCAGAACTTACCAGATTGCACAACCACGATGCTGCTAGTTTCCCTCTGAGCTGCTGTTTTATGTGTCCCAACTTGGCAGAGACCCTCTGCCCACACCTGGAGGTTTCTCTCCTGGCCATCCAACAGAGGTAGGGCCATCGTGTGCAGGGGAGGGTACTGGAGGGTGATTGGGGGTGGGGAATCTCTCCTGTTCGCAGGCATTCTGTGAGACTTAGCCTGGCCCAGCTCTCAGCCACCATTTTTCGAAAGGAAGGCCTGGAGGCCTGGCCTCAGCTCATGCAGCTTCTTCAGCACAGTACACACAGCCCCCACATCCCAGAGAGAGAGGTACTATCACATGGTTGGTGGGAGGAAGGGATCTGGAAGCTGAACAGACCATATAAGCTTCTCTCTCTCAACCCCAACTCCTGGGCAGATGGGGCTTTTGCTGCTAAGTGTGCTGGTGACCTCCCGGCCCGAGGCCTTCCGACCACACCACCGGGAGCTTCTTCGGCTTCTGAATGAGACCCTTGGTGAGGTGGGCTCTCCTGGGCTCCTCTTTTATTCCCTGCGCACCCTGACCACCATGGCCCCTTACCTCGGCACTGACGATGTGGTGAGCTATGGGCCCTCACCTTCCCTGGCTCCCTGTCCTTGGGCTTTCATGTCCTCACCCTTGCAGGATGCAGAGCTATTTCAGACACTTTCTCTGCTTGTCCTGCCTAGCAATTGCGAGGGGAACCTGTGGGTGGCTGTGTGTGGGCTCCTCCAATGTCCAGGCTTCAAGAAAGCTGCCAGTTTCTGGAGCTTGGGATTAGGTTACATCGTACTCTCTGTGATTCAGCTCATTCTGTGTCCTCCAGCCTCTTGCTCGAATGTTGGTGCCTAAGCTCATCGTGGCTGTGCAGAGTCTGATCCCTGTAGATGAGGTGAGGACATTTGGATAGGATCTCTGTTGGAGGGAAAGTACAGAAGCAATCAGCTTGGTCCACTGAAGAAGAGGATAGTAACCCTATGACTTTCCTGTCTGGCAGGCAAAGGCCTGTGAGGCCGTGGAGGCCCTGGATGAATTGCTGGAGTCAGAGGTGCCTATCATCACCTCCCACCTGTCAGAGGTCCTCACATTCTGCCTGGAGGTGAGCCCAGGGTCGGCACCATCCCTGCTGCTTGTTCTACTGGGAGTTTCCTTGTCTATTTCTGAGTCTCACTGGTCTCTGGGCAGGTGGCTAGAAACGTGGCCCTGAGCGATGCAGTACGTGTGCGTATTCTCTGCTGCCTCACTTTCTTGGTTAAAGTCAAGAGCAAGGTGAGTGCCCTCTGACGCCCATCACCCCATCCCCATCTCTGTCCTTTATCTCACTCCCGGGGCTTTCTGTCCATCTCAGGGTGTCTAAAGTACCATAGCCAAGATGTTCAAGACTTGATCTGGACTCAGCCCAGCCCTTGGCTGGGGGATTGGGAATCTCCTGCTGGACCCCCTGTGGCCTGAATGGCTGGATTTTTTAATGTGAATCCATCTTGGGAGCAGATTCTCAGGGACCCCATTCTGCCCTCCCTCTTCAGGCCTTACTGAAAAATCGTCTCCTGCCACCCTTGCTGCACACCCTCTTCCCCATTATGGCTGCCGAGCCCCCACTGGGCCAGCTGGATCCTGAGGACCAGGATTCGGAGGAGGAAGAGCTGGAGATTGGGCTGGTGGGGGAGACACCCAAGCACTTTGCTGTACAGGTGGGATGTGGGAGAGGGTCTGGGGACAGGGTGTTAGGTGGTTAGGGGAGGTTGAGGGGCAGAGGTGGAGTTCAGCAAAGTCTCCCTGTTCTTTTACAGGTCGTGGACATGTTGGCACTCCATTTGCCCCCTGAGAAGCTCTGTCCCCTGCTGGTAAGTGTGACTCTTACCCCTAGGTTTGCGTAGTCTCCTGAGGCTGAGGATGTTTGTGTCCTGGTAGGTGTGGAGGCCTGTTGCTGCAGGACCAGGCAGGCTCGTGCTGGGGTTTCAGGAGAGCACCATCTCCTTTCTTAGATGCCCATGCTGGAAGAGGCCTTGAGGAGTGAGAGCCCCTACCAACGAAAGGCTGGCCTCCTGGTGCTGGCGGTGCTGTCTGATGGAGCTGGTGACCACATCAGACAGAGGTATTTATTCCCCTGTCCTGGAGTGAGGATGGGCCGTGGGGAGGGGGACCACACCACCCACAGCAGTGCTGGTCTGTTTGTTGTTCAAGCCTAATTATCAATAGCATCTTCTTGCTGCTCTCATACGCATCCTGGCTTAGAAGATTAATGGCTACCCCAGCTATAGGGACCAGTGAGTGGTGCTCACCATCTGGTGACAGAAAGCTGGGTTTTCCTAGGGGAAACGGGAGAATAGCTTGGCCTAGGGCTCTTAGATCCTGCCTGTCAGTCTGCATCTTCTTGTCCCGCCCCATCCAGGCTGCTGCCCCCACTGCTGCAGGTTGTGTGCAAGAGCCTGGAGGATCCGTCGCAAGTTGTACGCAATGCTGCACTGTTCGCTCTGGGCCAGTTCTCAGAGAACCTACAGGTCAGCAAGGCCAAATGTGGGCAGCCACCATTTCAGAGTTCCCGCCTGTCCCAGGGACCAGCCCCCCAGCTTCATCTTCTCAGGCATCCCTGCTGCCCTCAACACTTTGGCGTGTGCCCTGCAGTTGAGCTGACTCAGGCCCCCTTTTTCCTTCCCCCAGCCCCACATCAGCAGCTACTCCGGTGAGGTGATGCCACTGCTCCTCGCCTACCTGAGGTCAGTGCCTCCCGGGCACACGCACCACCTGGCCAAGGCCTGCTATGCCCTAGAGAATTTCGTGGAGAATCTAGGTAGTAATGACATTTGGGGGTACGAGGGATGGGACGGGGCTGTAGTCCTGGCTGAAGGGGGCAGGATGTGCTGTTCCTGGAACCACTGCCTGTGGTGGGGAGTGGGATGTGGTGGGCCCGCAAGGAGGGTCAGCCTGCAGGCAAGTAGGAGACCTAGGTTGGTTGTTAGTGAGCGCCCTTTCCCATAGGACCTAAAGTGCAGCCCTACCTTCCGGAGCTCATGGAGTGTATGCTGCAGCCTCTAAGGGAACCCAGCAGCTCTCGGGCCAAGGAGCTGGCTGTGAGCGCCCTGGGGGCCATTGGTGAGTTGGAGGCGGGAGCATGGGGTTCATCTGGCACCTATGGCATGTGATCCTTGCTCACCCTCCAGCTCTGATTCTGTCCTGCTGCCCCTCAGCCACAGCTGCCCAGGGCTCCATGCTGCCCTACTTCCCCACCATTTTGGAGCACCTGCGGGAGTTCCTGCTGACAGGCCACGAGGACCTTCAGCCTGTGCGGATCCAGAGCTTGGGTGAGTGAGGAGCTCCCAGGTGGGCTTCCCAGTGCCAGGGAAGGGCAGATGCCCAGAGAAGATCGCCCCTGAGCAGCACAGGTGTCTTCCTCCCCTCCACACCGTAGCTAGGAGTAGGAGTGGTTTCTGAACTCACCCCAGCTGCCACCTCTGGTCCCCTGGGCCTTGGCTTGACTCACCTCTGGCCTAGCTTCACATTGCTGTGCTAACCAAGCCCCTCCCCCACAGAGACGCTTGGGGTGCTGGCGCGAGCAGTGGGGGAGCCCATGAGGCCCCTGGCTGAGGAATGCTGCCAGCTGGGGCTGGGCCTGTGCGACCAGGTAGACGACCCTGACTTGCGGCGGTGCACGTGAGTGAGCCCTCACCCTGCTGTGCCCCTCCCCCACCCGAGTCCTCTGGTTCTGAACCAGGGGTTCTCCGGGCTCCCCACTCCTGTCTGGATACTGCCGACAGGATGGTAGAGCTTCCACCTGCCTCCGCCAGGTACAGCCTGTTTGCAGCCTTATCGGGGCTGATGGGTGAGAGCCTGGCGCCCCACCTGCCACAAATCACCGCACTCATGCTGTCGTCACTGCGTTCCACTGAGGGCGTTGTGGTGAGCCGAGAGCAGATGGGCCCAGCGAGACTGGGGAGGCCAGCCCTGGGATGGGGTCTCTCTCCTGGGCCCAGCTGAGCCAGACTCCCTGCTGTGCCTCTCCTGTCCAGCCTCAGTATGATGGAAGCAGCGCCTTCCTCCTGTTTGACGACGAGAGCGATGGGGAGGAAGAGGAGGAGCTCATGGACGAGGATGAGGAGGAGGAGGAGGACTCAGAGATCTCAGGGTGCGGAGGGGTGTCTGCCGTTCTGGTCGGAGGAATCCTGGTTTAGATGATGGCCCAGGGTCAGCTGTGCTCCTACTGGTACCCGATCATTGCTGTATCCCCTCTTTACTCCAGGTATAGCGTGGAAAATGCCTTCTTCGATGAGAAGGAAGACACCTGTGCTGCCTTGGGAGAGATCTCTGTGAACGCCAGGTGAGCCTTGGGCTATCCCCGGCACTGGGAGCCCCTGCTAGGAACCCCTTCCCCATGGCCCTGTGTCTGTCTACAGTGTGGCCTTCCTTCCCTACATGGAGACTGTCTTTGAAGAAGTGTTTAGACTATTGGAGGTGAGTGGGCTGGTGGGCGGAGGGGTGGGGGTCAGAGGGCTAGGGGCCCTGTGTTCGCCCTGTACCCAGCAGGCACATCCTGCCCCCTCCTCGTGCTGCAGTGCCCTCACCTGAATGTGCGGAAGGCAGCCCATGAGGCCCTGGGTCAGTTCTGCTGTGCGCTGTACAAAGCCTGTCAAAGCTGCCCCTCGGAACCCAACACTGCTGGTGAGAAGCGGGTGCTGGGGCCTCTGGAAGCAGAGGGGTTGGGGAGGGGGCAGGGCCTGGTCAGAGCTTCAGCTGATCATGTCCCCAGCTCTGCAGGCCGCCCTGGCCCGGGTGGTGCCGTCCTACCTGCAGGCAGTGCACGGGGAGCGGGAGCGCCAGGTGGTGATGGCCGTTCTGGAGGCCCTGACGGTGGTGCTGCGTGGCTGTGGGAGCCTCACGCTGCAGCCCCCTGGGCGTCTGGCTGAGCTCTGCAGTGTGCTCAAGGCTGTGCTGCAGAGGAAGGTGAGCGGGGCTTGCAGGGTGAAGAGTTGGCCCAGGCCCAGGTGGGGATAGCCAGAGGTGACCTATCTGGCTTCCCCCTTCCTCTACCCCTGGGAAGGAAAAGGGGCAGGAGAGCCCAGGCTGAGCTGAGCTCCCCCTCCCCGCAGACAGCCTGTCAGGACACCGATGAGGAAGACGAGGAAGACCAGGTAAGAGCTGTGGGTGCGAACTGGGACCAGATAGTCTCCACAGGGCAGGGCAGACCGTGTGCTTGGGCTTGGCCTGGGGGTACTAGGGCTGCTGAAAGATTGATCAGTGGCTTTGGATGACCAATGCTGCTCTTCCTAAATTAGTAGGGGTTTAAGGAAGGCTTCCTGGAGGTGGGGATTCAGGGCAGGCTTGGACTGATAAGTGAGAGTGAGAGGACCTAGAGAAAAATCTGGGCTGCAAACAAGCCCAGCCTGGGAGGGGCTGATCCTGTCAACCAGGGGCAGCCCCCAGGGGGACCACCTGTGGCAGTGGAGGAGCATGGTGAGAGGTGCTCCCAGTCTCAGAGCTGGCCCTGGTACTCCAGCTCCCAACCTGGCCCCACAGGCTGAATATGATGCCATGTTGCTCGAGCACGCTGGTGAGGCCATCCCCGCACTGGCAGCTGCAGCGGGGGGAGATGCCTTTGCCCCTTTCTTTGCCGGCTTCCTGCCATTATTGCTCTGCAAGATGGTGAGTGCTCTGTCCCCTGGCTTTGAACCCCATGTGCCCTGCACCCAGCCCTAGGCTGACATGCACTCCTCCCCCCACCAGAAACAGGGCTGCACAGTAGCTGAGAAGTCCTTTGCAGTGGGGATGCTGGCGGAGTCCATTCAGAGCCTGGGTGCTGCCTCGGCTCAGTTTGTGTCCCGACTGCTTCCTGTGCTGTTGAGCAGCGCCCGGGAGGCAGACCCCGAAGTGCGGAGCAATGCCATCTTTGGGCTGGGTGTGCTGGTGGAGCACGGAGGCCGCCCCGCCCAGGAGTATCCTCAGCTTGCAGGAAGGAGCCAGGGTTGGGTAGGGTGGCTGTCCCTGGGACTTGGGATGGGAAAGTTCTTTCCATGTGCCTGTTCCTTGACTGGGGACCAGACACTTCCCCAAGCTGCTGGGGCTCCTGCTGCCCCTCCTGGCGCGGGAGCGCCATGATCGTGTCCGTGACAACATCTGTGGGGCACTCGCCCGCCTGCTGATGGCCAGTCCCACAAGGAAACCAGAGCCCCAGGTGAGGGGTCGGGGCATCAGGCAGGGCCGGGAACCCGAGGAGGGCGTGAAACGCGCAGGGCTAGGGGCCAAAGTCATGTCTGCGTCCAGGTGCTGGCTGCCCTGTTGCACGCCCTGCCACTGAAGGAGGACTTGGAGGAGTGGGTCACTATAGGGCACCTCTTCAGCTTCCTGTACCAGAGCAGCCCTGACCAGGTAACGCCGATGCTGGGGCCCTTGGAGTTGGCATTGGTTAAAGCTGCTCTTTGCTTTCTCATTGGTCTGCAAGGCGTGGTAGCCAGGCCTGTAATGGGAGAGGAGGGGCTTCCTCTCGACACGTAGCATTTTTCCTCTGAGAGGCTCTGTCTTCCCTGGCCACTTCTGAGCCAGAAGTCACAGCTTTCCTGGGCTGATTGCCTAGATCAGGACTCTTTCAGATTGTGCTCCACGGAGCCTGTGGACTCTGGCCACCACACCATCTATTTGAATCAGAGCAGCTCTGCTTTCTAAATGAGATTTGTCTGCACCAAGTGACTAGCTTTGGACTCATGCCCCAGTGTTCCTGTTTCCATCACCTCTGTCTTGCACCTTTGGAAACTACTGTGTTGGTGGAGCTCCTGGGTGTGTGGGTTTCTTTTGGTCTTGAGGCCAGGATTTCAGGTGTCTTTGGTCACAATCCCACCCTCTCAAAAAAAAGGAAAGAAAAAAGGACTATTTCCACCCCATTTCATGGGTCCTTCTCATGTTTCACAGTTCAGGATGTCTGAATCAGTATTAGGCTCAGATGGCCCCACTGGGAGACTGCCTCTCCTGGGCTCCTACCACCTAGCCCAGTGCTGGGGCCCAGCAGTGCTTCTGCCCCTGAGCTGGCCCTTCTTTTCCCACAGGTTGTAGATGTGGCTCCCGAGCTCTTGCGCATTTACAGCCTCATTCTGGCCGAGAACAAGATCCCACCAGGTGAGGGTGGCAGTCATGGGAGGGTTGTGGGGAGAGGGGAGGAGCAGGGCTCAGAGGGCCTGGGGCAGCTAGGAGTCGGGAGCCAGCCCTCCCCAGGTTTCTCCCTCTTCACTCTCCACCCAGACACCAAGGCGGCACTGCTGCTTCTCCTGACGTTCTTGGCCAAACAGCACACCGACAGCTTCCATTCGGCACTGGGTTCCCTGCCTGGCGACAAGGCCCAGGAGCTCCAGGCCGTCCTGGGCCTCACCTAGACTACAGGCTGCAGCTGGGCCAGAGAGGACAGAGCCCACCCAGGCCCAGCTCTCAGCCCAGCTCCAGCTCATGCCTTACCAAAGATTCTGAGCCTGGGCCTCCTACCCACTTGGAGTCTCAGCCCTACTCACTGCCTTGTGCTGTGGGACAATACAGTGTCACGACACCAGACTGTAATAAAGGCAGTTTATTTTCTGCTTGAACAGTAGCTCTGAGAACAGGAAGGACAGAGATGCCTGTTCATAATGAGGCAGGCAGGGCCTAGTGAGGCAGGACCTAGTTTTACGCAGTTTCCTGACCGCTTTGTAAATGAGCTCTAACCGCTGTGGAATCGGGGTCCCGGCTGGATCAGGAGGCGCCCGTATGGCTTCTCTTGTTTCACACGAAGGATCTCCTGTGCAGCAAGCACTGGTGAAGAGGGGAAGAGAGGGCTGGTGAGAGGGAGTCCCGGTGGCAGTCTCTGGCCAGTGTGTCCGCTCCCCAGCCCCGCATGGGCACACGAGCCCAGCTCACCCAGCAGCATGTAGAAGACTCGGGCGGCCATCCTGCGGGGGCTGAGAGGTGGCACTAGGCTGCTGAAGTCGGGCTCTCTGTTGGCCTGCAGCTCCAGTGCCACTGCCCTGTGGAGATCAAGGACCATTGGCCAAGGCTCCGGCCCAGGCCACCCACTGCGGCCCACCCTCCCTGGTACCTGTGCACGGCCTCCAGCGAGAGCAGCTCAGGCTCCAGTGGCAGCGGCACAGGCATCTCCACAGGCACCTCAGGGAGTTCAGGCACTGCGGGCAACACGGGGGGCTCCAGCTGCTCCACCTCAGCCCAGGCCCTAGGACATGGCAGTGAGGTACAGCAGGGCAAGGGCGGCTGTGAGGGTGATGAGGGCCCACCCCTTCAGCCACCTCCCCCACCTGGCCAGGCTTGCGGGCCAGGTCCTGCTTACCACCGCTCTTCTGGGGGGACGAGGCTGACGCGGGCCCTCTCCTCCTCAGCCGCTTCTAGGGAGATCTCTGTCCAAGGGGAGAGGGAGGTCCTGAGTGGGTTTCTCTGCATCTAGGCAGTCAGGCCCTAGGGGCCACCTGGTCAAACTGGGTGCCAGAGCTGTGCAGTGACTTGTTAAAAGCACCAGGGGCAGGGGATGGGTTGATGGGGATTACTGAAGACACTCAGTCTGTGCTCTCTTGCGTTAAAACGCTTTGATGAGAGCTGTTAGCAGTTGGGGACCGGTTCCCTGGGATCGTGCTGGCCTCCACCATCCCTTCTCCAGGTGCTTACCTGACACCATGAGGGGCCCACTGGGCTCCAGGGCCTCCCTCAGGGCCTGGGGATGAGAGAAAGAGAACTAAGACCCCAAGCTTCCATGAGCACGGGGGGCGGGGTTCGAGCAGCCCTGCTCAGTCCTGGTGCTCGCGTGGAAAGAAGCAGCAGCCCTGGAGCCTGGCAGAGCAGATGGTCTTTTCGGGAAGCAGTGAAGATACAGTTACCTCAATATCACTTGGAGTTTCAGCCTTTCTCCTTTCCTCCTCGGCTGCGGCCTCCTCTTCGGCCTCCTCGGGCGGCCTTCGCCTGAGTGCTCTTGGGGGTGGCTGGGCAGAGTGGGTCCAGAAAGCCAGCAGCTCTGGGGGCAGCAGGGCAGCTGAGGGTAGCAGGCAGCAGGGAGAGGGTTTGAGGCGTGAGGAACACCAACAGCGAGGAACAGGTTCAGAGGATCCCACACACCAGCTCCCACCACTCCTCACGGTGAGTCGGGGTTTGGAACAGCTCGGCAGGGCTTATGATCATCCTCTCAGGAGGCTGCACCTTCGGCTACATGGTGGGGAAGGCCAAAAGCCCAGTTAGGAAGGAGCCATTGCCCCTTCCTCACCTGCAAAGTCTTGTTCCAAGGCCTTTGGCCTTCCAATTCTCAGGCTCCTGTCCTTGCCCACTCTGCTTATTGCTAAAGGGACGACTCAGCCAGTCCCTTGGATGTGATAGGCAGGGTCACAAAGTGGTGTGTGGGCAAACCCCCACCATGTGCACTCTGGAGACTGTTTAGAAGGCCCAGCATGCACCTGCCTCCCTCTGTCCCCCCGAGCCTGGGCTGCACTCACACACTCCCAGCAGTGGGCTCTGGTTTGCAGTTGTTCCTGGAATTTCTCCCGGGAGATCTGGGTCTCCTTGTCCCAGAATAACAGCCGGCGGCGGCGGCGAGCAGGTGGGGCCCCTGGAGGTGGGGGGCCTGGGGGCCTCCTCCGCTGAATGAGGAGGGGAGGCAGGGGGCAAGGCTACCCTTTACTCCTTTTCCTGTTGTTCTTGTGGACTGCAAACAGGCCCCACACTCCCGCCCCTAGAGGTGCCCTGGGAGAGGGCTTGGGTGGGGCCTCCGGGAGCGGGTGCAGCTCCCGCCCTGAATGAGGTGTCCATCTGGGAAGTGCAGGCTGGATAGAATGGGGCATGGGCAGGGGCACCTTTTACTCCTTGGCACAAAGGCCTGTGGAAGCTAGTGGTGGCCTTGGGCTTAGGGAAACTAAAAATCGGTGAGCAGCTCTGGGAGGGGAGGGCCAAGAGAAGGCGGCTTGGAAGGGTACTCACCTCTGGGCTTGGTGGGGCTGGCAGACGCAACTCCCGCGGGGGGGTCACCTCTGCAACAACACTCAAGGTCCTGGTTCTGCCCCACAGCCTTTACTCTCAAAGCCACCCAGGCAAGAAGCTAGAGGGTCCTTTCTTCAGCAAGTTGGACCCCCAGGAAGGACCCAGGCATAGCGGATACTCACCAGGAAGTGGGGCCCTGGGCTCCCAGACTGGCAGCTTCGGCTCCTCGGGGACCGGGACCCGGCCTGGAAGTAGCTCCGCTGCCGCCTCCACCCTGAGGGGAAGTGGGCAAGCAAAATGAAGACACTCCGCCTCCCAGCAGTGACCCGTACCTGGTCTGGGGGTTCCTGCCCTTACTCTGCAAGAGCTAGAGGTGAGGGCGGGGGAACTGCGATCTCCTCCTCTGGGGCCCGGGGCTCCTCCTTGGCCTCTGCAGAGAGAGGATCAGGGCTCAGAACACAGAAGAGAAGAGATGGGAGCATGGCCCAGGCCCAGACTGCCCGTGCGGAGGCCTGACCATCCAGCGCTGGGTAGGCCCTACCTTCCCGGATAGGCCTACCCAGCCGACGACGTTCCTCTAACAAGATGGCTTCGTCTTCCTCAGCAATCAGCAGGTCCAAGTCTCGGCGGCTGATCTCTGGGAGGTCTTTTTCACCCTGTCAGAAGAGGAAGAAAAAGGAGAAGGGGCTCAATTCCACTTCTGTTTGAGAGGCACATGCCACAAGGCCGGGCTGGGCCAAGGGAGCCCAGGGGTGCTTGGGGCCAGGGGCAGGGGTGGGGGAATGGAGGCAGAGAAGGCAGGACTCCGGGGGCAGAGAGAAGTAGATGCAGGGGGGCTGGGCCACCAGAAGCAAGACCTGGGCCTTGGTCTCTGCAGGGGGACAGCTCACCTCGATTTGCAGCATACGTATGGGTTCCTCCTCCAGGATCGTGATGGCTTCAGGAGACACCACAGTGACCGGAATCCTGTCTGCAAGGGCAGGGAAGTCACACCAGCCCCTCTGCTTCTTTCTGAGTTCCCACACCCATGTGGTAAGGCGAAAGCATGGACTCTGGAGTCAGCTCAATCTAGGTTCTTAGTCAGGCCCTGGCAAACTGACCCAGGATACATTGCTTAACCACTATGGGCTGCACTTTCCTCATCTGTAAAATGGGAAGGACTCCAGTTGCACAGGACTCATGTGAGACAGTTATGCAGTTATACACACACGGCCTGGCAGCTGAGAGAAGCTCAAAGGCAGTTATTTCTTTAGCTCTTGGCTCTTCGCCTCTCACCAGAAGGACGGCTCTCTCTGCTCACCTGGCTTCCTGGGCTCTGTAGGGACTTCAGGAGGAATCTCCTCAAGAACTCTCTCTGGGGTCACAGCCTCTAAGAGGTGTCGAATCTTTGGGAAGGGATTGGGGACAAGAGATAGGGTTCAGCTTCAGCCCCCGAATTCCCCGCTTTCATAGCCCTAGTCAGACAGCGGACAGTGATACCCCTAAATGCCCGATTCTGTGGCACTGACACTGGTATGCAGTGAACCCACTCACTATCTCGTTTCCTTTCCTCCTTTTCCTGCCCCCACCCAATTATCTAGTCTGTGTCAACTTGTCTGTGAAAGAAGTACTACATCCTTATGTCAGGTGTTGTGGGGGACAGAGGGAACAGGAAATGTTCTTGATCTTAAGGAGTGTATGGTCTAGTGGAGAGATGAGTAGTATATGACCCCAGCCAGAGTCAACACTAAGGATAAAACATGACCCAAGTGATGTGCTGAGTTCCAGAACAACATTTGATTCTGGCTAAGAGCGGGATAAAGGCTTCATGGGAAAGGGTAGCATTTGAGTGAAGTCTGTAAAAGAATGAGGAGTGATCATTAAGGGCTAGGGAAATAGCTCAAACAGAAAAGTAAATGTGGTATCTTTGGGACATAGGGGCCAGACTGGTGTTTGGGAGCCAAAGATGCCCAGGGGATGCGCTGAGAGGATGTCTGGGGATGGCTCCCTCTGGGCCAGGACACAGAGAGCCTTAAATGCTAGCATTTTGTTTGCAGTGAGGAACCACTGGCAACATCTTTGAAGAAAGGGGGTAACACTGTCTAAGCTGTAGTGGTATTAGAAATAGATGGACAAGAACATGGGTAAGGAAACCTGGTGCTGAGAGACACCAGGGTCTGGATTAGGGCCTCAACTGTGGGAATAGTGTGGAGAAGAGTGGCGACAAGAGCTGCCTCTAGGTTGGTCCTGAATAGGGACATGCAGCAGGCTTGTCTGGATGGGTCCCCCATGACAGTTGGCCTGCGCCAACTCCTATGGGGCAGAGCTGTAGCAGGTGCCCGCCCTTCCCTGAACAACTGGCACGTGAACAGCACACCCCTCTGCAGTGTCCACTCATCAGGTGTCCCAGGGAATGAGACCTACCTGAGGGATATTGAAGGGACTGGGGAGTCTGGGATCCACAGACATCATCCCAAAAAAAGGGTCTGGAGCTTCTTCCAGAGTCTCCATCATGGCCAGGTGGTTAGGAAGCAGCAGGCTGGGTCTGAGGGAGAATGTGAGCTGTCAAGTACTGAGGTCGAGATGGGCTGAGGTCAAGCAGGAAGGCTCCCTGCCAAAGGCTGGATGGTTCCAGTCCCCAGAGGATACTCACAGTTCAGTCTCCACCATATCAATGCGAATCTGCAGCTGGGCCCGGTGCAGGCGCTCCAGGATGTGCTGGATGTCCTCTGAGGGCAGGGAGGGTAAGGTAGAGCGCCAGCCCAGGCCAGGGACCCTCCGCTCTGCCCTGCCTCGAAGCCTTCCCAGCCTTACCTACGAGGTACTGGCATTGTTGGAAGTAGACCCGGATGATGCCAATTTGGAGTTGGGCTGACAGATAAAGGGAGAAGCGGGGCCTTGGCAGACCGGGCAGCGGGGGCTCCACTCGAACCAGCACATAATTGAGGATTTCCTCGCTGGGGAAACAGCAGGCCCTGAACACCTACTGCGTCAAGGACCAGCCCCACAGCCCAGCCCAGCCCAATCCATCCCCTGACCTACCCTGGCCCCAGGCCACTCCTCCCTTCCCTGTGCCTTACCAGGTCTTCACCACATTCACCTTCAGGTATTCGCGCTTCACCAACCGGCTGCCGCGCGTGGCTGCCAGCCTGGAGGGAGGAAGTGGGGTGAGGATGGAGAGGGGAGCCCTTCCGCTGGGATCCCTGGGTGCCCCTCCTGGCTTGCCCATCCTGGCCCGGCCGGCCCTTACCAGATGGTGGCGAAGCAGCCGGTGTGGCGCTGGAGCACGTTGGGATAGTAGAACATGGTCCCTCTGGGCTTTCACTTGTCTCCACCACTCTTGGATCTCAGTCCGACGAAGCCTTCAGGGCACGGGATTTCCTAATACTGACAGAGAGAAGGATGCAGCGGAGCGGGTGGACCCATAGAATGCCAAACAAATGAACCGATAAACAATGGGTGGATAAATGATTAAGGGAATAAGTAAATGGAGATGTAGCCTGGATACACAGGAGTTGGGACACCGTCTCCGTCAGCCCTGAGCTGGTTCACGCAATGCCCGGGTGCTTTGAACTTACTGGAGGTTGCCGGGTTGAGTTTCAAGTCGGAGATGCAGAGCTTCACGCTGGGAGGCCTGCACTGCGATCCAGTTCAGGTCCCCGCGGAGAACAGGTGTCCTCCTCAGAGATGCTGGGCTCCTGGCCTTTGCACAGCTTTGGCTCCTGCCGTCGCGGGCGGGTCCCACTCCAGCAGAGCTAGATCCTACTGCAGGGAGAGAGTGCCCGGGGGGCTCTGCGCCTCGCTCTTCATTAGATAGGAGCAGCCAATGAGGAACAGGGCTCAGCTGGGGGGCGCTCGTTCCAGGCGCGCCAAGTAGCAGGCCTGTGTTCTAGGCAATAGGGGTCTCCCGAGGCAGGCAGCGAACCAATGGGAAGAACCCTGCGTGGCCGGGGGGCCATTGTGAGGTGTCCTGACCAATAGGCTCTCGTCCTCGCCTCGGTAACAGCGGGTCCTCGGAGGCGCTTCTCTGCAGACCAATGAGCGGGGAGCAAACCCCAGGCTTCCCCTGCAGTGAGCCTGGTAACAGGGGCGCTTCAACTACCCCGGGAGGTCGGGTCATCCTGGGGACAACCTCCAGGCCCTCTTCTGGGCGCCTGACCTGAGGTTAGACCTTGTTCTCCGCCCCCACCCCCACCTCGAATCCCACCGAGTAGCGATTGATCCGCCTTTGCGCCCAGACTAGGGCTTAGAGTGAGCTGTGGAGATAGAAACCGTGGGAGGCGGCCTTGGAGCCGTCACAGACTGATGCGGAGTAAGTCAGATCTCATAGGAAGCAGTGACAGGACTTGCCGGGTCATTTTCTAAACCTGAACAATTTAGGTTGTGGGCATTTCTCACCTGGCTGTTTCCCAGTTGTGAATGTTCTCCTGGCTGAAACAGACTTTTGCTTTGTTGGGCGCAGAGCATACTTCTCAGCATACAAAAGCCGTTTGTCTCAAACATTTCTTTGTACAGCATAAGTTGTATGGTTGCAGTCACAAATATCCTGAATTTCCCCATGCCTCCTGCCTTTGCACAGCCATTTCTCTGGCCTAGAATGTCCTTCCTAGCCTCGACTCCAGGGCGTGCTTTGCCTCTTTAAGACTCAGCTCTTCACATCATACACAAAAATAAACTCAAAATGACTTAAAAACTTAAATGTAAGACAGGACACCATAAAACTCCTAGAAGAAAACATGGGCAAAACATTACCTGACATAAATCTTAGCAATACTTCCTTAGATCAGTCTCCTAAGGCAAAAGAAATAAAAGCAAAAATAAACAGGTAGGACTTAATCAAACTTACAAGCTTTTGCACAGCAAAGGAAACCCCCAAAATGAAAAGGCAGCCTACAGACTGAGAGGTTTTGCAATGATGCAACCAACAAGGGTTTAACTTCCAAAATATACATGCAGCTCTTACAACTCAATATCAAAAAAACAAAAAAACTCTATCAAAAAATGGGCAGAAAATTTAAATAGACGTTTCTCCAAAGATGTACAGATGGCCAACAGGCACATGAAAAGATGCTCAACATTGCTAATTATTAGAGAAATGCCAGTCAAAACTACAATGAGGTATCACCTCATATCAGTAGACTGGCCATCAAAAAAATCTACAAGTACTGCAATTTAAAAAACAATAAACTTTTTTTAAAAAGTAAAATTTAATGTTAGTCTACAAATAATAAATGCTAGAGAGGGTGTGGAGAAAAGGAAACCCTCCTATACTGTTGGTGCGAATGTAAATTGGTACAGCCACTATGGAAAATAGTACGGAGGTTTCTTAAAAAACTAAAAATAGATTTACCATATGATCCAGCAATCCCCCTCCTGGGTATATATGCAGAAAAGACAAAAACTAATTCAAAAAGATACATGCACCTCAATGTTCATAGCAGCACTATTTCCAGTAGCCAAGACATGAAAGCAACCTAAGTGTCCATCAACAGATGAATGGATAAAGAATATGTGGCATATTGACACACACACACACATACACAAACACACATACACACACTGGAATATTACTCAGCCACAAAAAATGAAATCCCATCCATTTACAGCAACATGGACGGACCCAGAGATTATCATACTAAGTGAAGTAAGTCAGACAAAGATGAACATTGTATATCACTTAAATGTGGAATCTAAAAAAATAATACAAATGAACTTATAAAATAAGAACTGACTCAAAGACATAGAAAACAAACTAATGGTTACCAGGGGAAAGAGAGTGAGGGAGGGATAAACTGGGAGTATAGGATTAACAGATACACACCACTACATGTAAAATAGATAACCAAGGATTTACTGTATAGCACAAGGAAATATATTCAATATCTTGCAATAACCTATAATGGAAAAGAATCTGAAAAAGACTCTATATACATATATATGTATATATATACTGGAAATTAAGACACTATTGTAAAATTTTGTTTTTGTTTTTTTTGGTTAGGGTTAGGGTTAGGTGATAGGGTTAGTTTTAGGGTTAGGGGTTAGGGTTAGGTTAAGGGTTAGGTTTAAGGTCAGTTAGGGTTAGGGGTTAGGGTTAGAGTTAAGGGATAGGGTTATGTTTAGGGGTAAGGGTTTAGGTTAGGTTCAGTTTTAGGGTTATGGTTAGGCCTCAGGATAGGTTTAAGGTAGGGTTAGGGTTAGGGTTAGGGCCAAGTCTTCACAATATTGTAAATCAACAGTAGTTCAGTTAAAAAAAAAAAACTCAGCACTTTTTACAGCTGAGCTGACCCTATTTTATTTTGTTTTTTCAATCTAAGAACTCTTGACACTTGGGTCCATTAGTGCCTGAAACTTAGCTCCGCAAATATTTGTCAAATGAAGTGCAATTGCCCTAAATTTATAATCACAGAGTATCAAATCTGAAAGGTATTTCCAAACCTAGTCCAAGCTTTGCCTTTACAGATGAGAAAACAGGGGCCTGTATAGACCGTTTCTCCCAGACCACACACTAGGCTGTCCTAGTCACAGCCTGGTTGGGAACTCTGCTCTCTTGAATCCGTGTTCCCTGTCCCTATTCCACAGAGCTTGGCTAAATTGACTTCCACATGATACTTACAAGTTGTTTCAATCACTGTATGTATATTGTCAATGTTCGTAAGCGTTCACATTGGGGCACAAACATGATAAAGTAGGGGCACCTACCTTCAGGGTGCTTAGAACCTAGTTTAAGAGATAAGGGATACAGCAATTTGTTCATCCATTCATTCATCCAAGTATTTATTACATGCCTACTATGCGCCAGGCACTCCTTCAGGCAATGCAGATATAGCAATGAACAAAACAAGTCTCTGTTCTCATGGATTAGGGAAGGAGCGGTGATAAGTAGACAACTAGAAATTTGGGAAGTGGTGATTAGTGCTATGAAGAAAGATGAGGCCACATAGGAGAACAGAGAAAGTGGGGAGGGCTGCTATTTAGGTCGGGTGCTCAGGGGAAGCCCTCTCTGAAGACAGGAGGCAAGTCATGTGCTTACCTGAAGGACAAGTGTTTTAGAAAAAAAAAACCAGCAGATGCAAAGGTCCTGAGGCAGAAATGTGTTCAGTGGGTTCAGGAAGCCTGGAGCAAAACAACTGAGAATGGCAAGGGGTGAGGTTAGAAATGAAAACAGGGGCTACAATGGAGGCCTAGAGGCCATTGTAAGGATTGGAGCTTTTACCCTGAGGAAATTGAAAGCTAATGGAGGGTTTTGAGCAGAAGGGTGACATGATGAGATTTATGTGTTAAAAAGATTCCTTTTGCAGAAAAGAAGATGTGGAAGGAAGCAGAAAGAAGAGATGAGAGATGGTGGTGGTTAAACCAGTGTTGGTGAGGGGAGCAGAAATAAGTGGTCAGATTATGGGTAGATTTTGCAGAAATCTACCCTTTGATAGGATTTGCAGATGGTTTGATGTGGGGGTATGAGAGAAAATGGAAGTAAAGGAGGTCCGAAGAAGGTCCCAGAGGGATCTCAGCAAATCAAGGGCACAAGACTCAGTACCCGATTTCTTCACTGCTAGTGCAGATGCCTGTTGGGCTCTTGGCTCTTCAGGAAGACGATGGACAAGACTGAAGACAACGAAGGTCCAAGGAGGCAGGAAGTCTCGAAAGCAGCGCTGCACTTTGCCAGGTGAGATAGTAAGAAGTTCCTCAAGAATTTGGGCATCTAGATTTGATCATGTAGGTGAACCACACAAAGCTTATAAAAGTGACATGACAGAATGGAGCTGGTCAGACAGGCCCCTTCTCCAGTTTGCTGTCATGTACAGAACGGGGGAAGCCGGAGGCTGTGGCAGTCAGGTAGGTGGTGGATTGGTCTGGTGGAGCGGAGTGTAGGGAGGCGGGATGACAGGCGGCCTTGTGAAGGACTTCCAGCGTGGTAGCAGGATAAACACAGGGTAAGGGAGAGAAGGGTCGGTTGCTTTGGACCCTGGGATCTCAACAGACAGCGTACTGATGACGTGGCCGTCTAGGCCAGGCCGTCTGTTGTGGGGCTCATGTAGACTGAGGAGACCAATTTGGGAGTAGCCTTCAACTGGGGTGACACTGCTCCACATGCTGGGAGAAGGAACACCAGGACCCAGTCTGCCATGGGCACAGGAGACCGGGCCGCTCCTCCCTCTGATTTCCCTCCAGGCTCCAGGGCCTGTAGCTCACAGTTTCAGGTCGACCTTAAGTTCTCCTGTTCATTGACACCTCCAGGCCAGAGTCCAACGCTAGGTGAAATCAGAAGCCTCCAGCCAAGGACGGTGGAGCCAGATTTTTCCATGTGCAGGTGGCTACAGTGGCTGTAGGCTCAGTGCCCCTCTTGGTGGCTGACCCCAACCTTCTCCCTAATCCTGGCTGCCTAGAGGGTATAGAGAGCCAGGCCCAGAACCCAAAGATCCCAGACAGCTTCCCGGCCAGGACCTGCGGTGGGAGGAGAGGAAAGGGGCCCAGAGTCATTGGCAGCAGAGAGTCTGAGTACTCTGCTCTCAGGATATAAACCGTCTCCATCATCTCCCTGTGACCCTGCTGCCTTCTGCTCACAACAAATCTGATTCTGACTCCTTTTTCAATAAAATTTTATTTTAAATCCTTAGTAAAGAACTAAGAAGGAAATATAAAGTGCTAGGTTTTGGAATTTGGGGTAGAGGGAAAGGCCCCCTCAGTTCCTCAGAGACAAAAAGGGTATATCTCAAAATTAAAAAAAAAAATACATACACACACACACACACAAATACAAGGATCCATGGGTTCCCAACAACCAGGCTCCATAAGGAGTTCAACGACAAAATCAACACAGACAGCCAATGAGAATGATCACGATGGGAGGCAGCTGGTCGACTGCGTGGAGGTTGGGGCTCTCTCAGAGGAGGTAGGAGGAACAGAGAGGGGAGGAGGAGAGGGGGTCCTCCAGGCTCTGCAGCAGGGACAGGGTAGCTGCCTGCTCCTCAGGAGTCTCTAGTAAATGTCGGGCAAAGGCCTGCTCCATCTGTGTGAAGAGGGGGGGAGAGGGGCTTGTGAGCACTATGACCAGGAGCTCCTTCCTGGGGGTCCTTCCCCAGGAGGCCCCTTCTCCTCCTGGACACCCCGTGCGGGCAGGCTAGTCTTGCCCTGCCCCGACTCACCTGCACTGTGATGAGACTCTGTGGGGTGTGGTTGGGGCCGGGGCTCTCCTCCCAAAAATTCAGTGTCACCTGGAACTTAGGTGGGGGACCCAGGCCCTGCAAGTATCTGGCCAGGTCTGAAAGAGAAAAGGTCAAGAGTTAGAAGGAAAGAAAAGAGAGAGGGCCCCAGGCAGGGAGGGTGGAGGGAAGAACCCAGAGTGGAGAAAGAGGAGGGAATGGGGCCACTCGGAGAGCCAGGCCAGGGCAGAAGCTGCAGGCTGGCGAGGCTGCTGCCTTGTGCCAGGAGATGTGCTAGGAGCTAAGCTGCTGCTCACCGGCAGATAAACAGGAAAACAAGGGGCCCCTTTAAGAGGCAGCTGACCATCAAACAACCTGAACTGCTCTCTGCTGGGAGAGCTTAGTCAGTGCTTGAGCAGCCCTGGCTGCTAACACAGCTGTGCCACACCTTTGTCGCCTGCTCACACCCTCCCTACACTAGGCACCCTTTGGCCCTGGGGACACACGTGCTCTGGGTCTCCTGGCCTCCATTCCCAAGGTCCGATTGAGAGCAGAATGGAGGCAGGAAGTGGAATTCCAGGCCTGGATGGGAGGGGGCAACCTGGGGGGCACCTGAGCAGTGGGCCGGGGTCTGTGCTGTGTGCTAGCTCTCTCAAACCTGTGAATGGTTGTGTGTGAGTATCTGGAGGGGGGACCATGAGGCGCACCTTCCCATGATTATACTGTTTGCTTCCACGTGGTGGTGCTCCCGAGGTGGGACACTCGTGCTGGGTTCCACCTGGGCCTCATCTTCCGTGGCCTTGGCTGAGGAAGAGGGCTGCCAGGGCTGAGCACAGGGATGTGCACCTCACAAGTGCAGGGATGCCATGCCTGGACTGTGATGGAGGATCTGCTCCAACACAGGGAGGAGGGAGCGCAGGGTGGTGGCTGGGCCCACGGTCCAGGGTGGGGAACAGACGTAGGGGTGGGGGCTCCCGTGCTGGGCTGGAGCAGCCTCACCTCTGCAGAAGTAGGTGGTTCTGAAGAGCTCCACACACTCGTTGCTGGGCAGCAGGTGCGGGCCTGGACCAGGTGGAGCCTGGGGTGCATTCCAGGAGATGGGGATGGGGCAAAGTCGCTGCACGAAGAGGCCCCGGGAGTTGCTGGCCACCAGGACCCCTCTCTTAAGCTGGCTCAGCAGGCGCTGGGTGGGCTCTTGTGGGCCGGGTTTGGGAAATATCACCTGCTCCATGCCACACTGGGAGCCTGAGGGCTCAGCCACGAGGCGGCAGTCCAGGCTCTGCACCTGGGCCTCACCCACCACGCGCCCACTATAGATGAAGGTGAGCAGCAGCGAGTAGTCTGAGGACAGAGAAAGGCCAGCTGCACCCGTATCCCTCCCCAGGGGTCCACTGGTCAGTGTGAAACCCTGGGGAATTGAAAAGGAGCTCCTTGCAAATCCAATGTCCTCATTTTGCTGGTGAGAAATGTGAGGTCCAGAGAAGGAAACCATGTGAGGGAGGGCTGGGGAGGACATGGTAGGCTGGGGTAGCAGCTACACTTCCTGAGATTAGAGAAGGCTCCTGCCCCCTCTATCCTCACCCCACAACTCTCCTCAGCAGGGGAGCTTCCTGTCAGACCTTCTCATCACTCAGGAGAGGAGCTAATCTACAGATTCCCACTGAGGCCTCGGGGCTTAATGCACTGGGTCTTAACGGTTTACAAGAAGGTCCCAGAGATCGGGACTCTACTTAACCCACAGAATCAATGTCTCAAAGTGGATTCCCAGGGAACAGAGTACATAGGGGCTGTTTCTAAGAAGCAAGCTGTTTGTAGTCTGGCCGGATGCACTGCCTGGAAACCAGTGCCTCTGGGTAAGGTGGGCCCAGTTTGCTGCAAGCTCTGACTGATTAGATAATGCTCACATAGCCACAGGAAATGACATGGGGGGATGAGGAGCAGGGATGAGTCACAAACACCAAGTACCTGAATCTGGAGGGGGCAGAAGCTCCAGGGACACCTGATCTCCTTGGAAAGGGGCCTCAGCTGTGTCCCTGCCTGGAAGTGGAACAGAGGCACTGGTCATTCAGAGTGGACTGGGGAGTCCCAGGACCAGAGGGTGTGGCACGGGGGATGACACAAGAGGCAGGGCAGTTGGTACCTTCCTGAGGCTCAGGGCTGCTGCTGCTGCTGCCGCTCCCGCTGCTGCTCCCGAAGTCTGAATGGCTTGCTCCCCCATTGGTCTCCACCAACTCCTGCAGACAATTTCTATCGTTGGCTCACCTCTCCCCCAGTTACTGTCCTGCCATCATACTCTCCCAGTTTCCTCCCCAGCTCTCACGTTTTTGAGGGGGTCCTGGAGCAAGGAGGGGCTGAGTGTACAGTTCTTCCTAGTAACCTCATCCTCCTCCCTCTCAGAGGACATGGAACTGTGGTGTCGCTTTGATGGTGATTTCTGGGTCACTGGCTGAGCTGTGGAATATTGACAGGGAAAGAAAGGGCCAGAGCCTTAAGTGGGCACAGAGGGAAGTGAAGAGATAGAAGACAGTGAAAGGAGGGGCAGAACTGGGCAGGGGAACCTGAGCTTCCCAAGGACAGGGCAGAACTCTGACCGAGGGGCCTGGAGGGAGGCCCACCATCCTCCTGGGAAGCCCACATATCCATCCTTCCGCCTCCATTTGCTTATCCTAGGAGTAGGGGGGCAAAGGGGACACCCACCGGCGAGGGTTCCTGGTGGTACCAGCCGATACACCTTGTAGGGCTCAGCCCCATCCCTATGGCCATTCTCAGGAACCTCCTCAAACTCAGGGCTCTTGTTGAGGGCACAGCGCAGACGAGTCTTCCAGGTAGCAGGGCCTTCCGTGTCCCCCTCCTTGTACTTTCCCTTAAATATCGCCCAGGCCTAGGAAACAGTAAAGGAAGTAGAAGCATGTACAGACCCCTGCAGACCCTCTACGGGGTGGCATCATGGATGGGCAGCCTGAGCACTTGCATAGAAGCCTGTGCTAGGTTTATGCTTGGCTGTTGCTGGCTTGACATCCTTACTAAGCTTTGCATTTACGTTTTGCACTGGGCTCTGACAACTATGCAGCTAGTTCTACCCTCCAACCCCCCCCTTTATCTGAAACCCAGGAGGACGCAAGCCCTTGAGGGTGAGAGCACCCGTGTGGTGTATACTCCATCCCTCACTCCGAGGGGCTGGTTTCCAGGCCTTTCACCTTGAAGAAGGCGGCATCCTGATCCTCCCGGAAGTCCTGCTTGCCTGCATGCTTCCAGGGAATCCGGAACATGGTCTTGGCCTCATCATCCCAGCACACTCCTGGAAACTGCCCGCTTTCCACTTGTTCCACTACCCAGTTCCGGAGCTTTCGGGTGCAGCGTGCCCGGCCTGATGCCATCCTGGAAATAAGAACAGCAGGAAGCGTCCACAGGACTGATACTTTGGGAAGAGGGAGACCCTGGTCATGGGGGTTGGATTCTGGCAAGGGCCCCCAGAGATCCCATCCATCTCAAAAATCTGAGGCTGAATTGTTTCATTTTTATCACTAGGCATTACCCAAAAAAAAATCTTTTGTAACTTTCTAGGCTGTGACATCTGGAAGGAAATCTTGAGCATCGGTCTTAATCTTAAGACTTTTCAGGAATCTATGGTTTGAAAGAGAACTCCTCTGGTGTCCTGCTCCTGGTGAGAGAGCAGCAAGATCCCCAAGCATTTGCAAAGGCAGTAGCTGCTTCTCAGATGCCTTATCAACCCTCTTCATCCATTGCCCCCCCAACCTATCCTTTGATCCCCCACAACCCATCCTTCCTCTGCTAGTTTCAGGGGTACATAGGGCAGGGAGCTGAGGGCAGGGGCAGAGCTGTGGCGGAAGTGGGCAGGGCCAGAAGGCAAGAGAACAGTCAGGGGAATCAGGCAGGGCCTTCTTCCCTAAACAACCCGGTAGCAGGTCCCCCTGGTCTTTGCCTATAGAGCTTGGGATACTGATCAGTCTTTTACTCAGGCCAAACTTCCAGCTTCCTAGCCTTCTGTCTACTCCTCAGCGTAGCAAAGAAGCCCCCACCCACCACCTTCAATCCAGCTGGGCTTTCCACACTGAGACCCTGACACCTATTTTTGGTTAATCTTACCTGAACCTCTCTGCAGACTGTCCCAGGGCTCAGCCAACCTCAGCTCAACTCCTGGCAAGTCAGCTTCCGGATCTCTCCGCCCCTTTCTACAGTCCCCACCCTAAGTTTCAGTTCTCTTCCAGGGAGGGCCTTTTCCCCGAAATCACGTGGTCTCTGAGTTGCAAGACAACTGGCTGCCACCAGAGGGAAGCAGCATCTGAGAATCTTACTGTTGGAAACCTGCTGTCAGTCTGGAGGGCCCTTCCTACCTCAGGATCATTCCCCTTCCTCCCTCAAGATACTCCTTGCTTGTATCCAACCATCTCTAACATTGCTGCTTCCCCAGGGAGGCCACAGTGTCCTGCAGTCTGCTCTGTGGTCTCTGGATAGCTCTGTACCACATGTGCATCTGTGTTCCCCTACAGTGCCTGCTTGTTACCTAGCTATGTGACCCCAAATAGCTGAATTCAATGAAAAATATAAGAGAGGTAGGGAAGGAAAAAGCCCAGGCCAGGTGGCTGTATGGGGCCATCCTATGTTGGCCATCCCCAGTGTCAATTCCTTCCTGGCCTGAGTCTAGAGAGGGTCAGGTGGTGGGCTACATGGGGCCCTTTCAGCAAAGCTCTGTTTAGCCTGCTCTTTCCCTGGTGCCCTCAGTGGGATCAGGAAGGAAGAAGGACCACCAAGAAGCCTGGGCAAGGAAATGCCTCTTTATTGGTGCAGGAGCTGTTCCTGAGGGAGTCAGAGCACGGGACCCTCAATGGGACCCCTGCCCTCAGCTACTTCCTCCTGCGGGGGATACTCTGTCCCAAGGGCACCTCTTCTTTCAGCTTCTGCAGAATGAGAGAGAAGATAATGATACTGGAAGCCCGGGGCTCAGACACAGGCTGAACAAGGGACTTCCACAGTGTGGGGTCAGAGGTGAGGCTGGGGAAGGCTTTACCTGTAACAAGCGGGCGTGGTAGGTGGGGGCATCCTCTCCAGCCAGCGGCTGTGGGCGCACATGCAGGTAGCGCTCGGCGGCTGTCTCCAGCTCCTCCACCTCATACAGGGTGGCTGGGTCCAGTGAGTGGGCATTGATGAGGCTTACAAGATACTCTTTGTAGTGTGCCCTAGGGAGAAGAGTGGGTGAAATATTTGTTCTTCTGTTCAGCTGATATTAACTGAGTGTGCCCAGCACTGTGCTGGGTACTAGCATACTTGGATGAACAAGACTGACACCCCTCACCTGATGTTCTTGCAGGCACCTGCCAACCTGTGCACTCTGCCTGCTACTACCTTTCCAAGCCTTGGCCTAGAGCCCCCCCCCCCACTCCTCGCAGGACCTACTGCTCCCAGAGACCCACCTTTCTTCCTGGGTGTACCCCCAGTGCTCCTGTCCTCCCCAACACCATGCTCCCCTCCCTGCCTGGCACTCACTGGCAGAGGCCGGCATAACCAGCTGGAGTCTCCTTGCCACAGGCTTCATCCCGGAACCCATTGGGAACCTCCTTCTGCTCCATCACTCGGCAGCCACCTAGCGATAAGGGAAGGAAAGGACCCTTTGTCAGGAAGGGGCCACTGACCACAGAGCCCCAGGGAAGCTGGGTTATAGATGGAGGCAGACGGAGCAGTCTTTAGAGAGGGAACTGAGGACAGAAGCCCCTGCTCTAACAGTGATGAATGGCATGGGGAAGAGATATGCTATCATGCAGACCCCTCCTGATACAGAAGCAGGGACCTTGCTGTCCCTGCTTTTAGCCAAGCTAACTTTTGGCCCATAATCACATATTCCCTTGAGACAGCTCTCTTGGTTGTGATTTAGCTCTTGTAAGGTTAACTCATTCTGTGAAGGTCTTAATCTATGTAGATGGTAAGAAGTGGGCTAGCTTAGAATCATGTATAATACCTTTCTGCTGCCCTCATGAACCTAAAACAGTGTAGCTAGCAAGTCTCATCAAGTAGTCACTGAGTTAACTAATAAATGATTATCCTTTGGAAATAGGAAAATAAAATTAGCATTGAGGTGCCAGGTGCTTTACTGTGGCCTTATATAAAATAACATGGCTGCAAGGTAGATATGACCCTGGCTTTACAGAGGAAGAAACAAGCCTGGGGAGGCTGACTTGCTGAAGGGCACAAGCCAGCACAGGATGGGCTCTGAGCCCTGGTCCAACTCTAGACCCAAGCCTCCCCTTCACCCACCATACAGAGGGAGCCTAGCCCACCCTCTTGCCTTCTCCAAGGCCTGCCCCGACACTAACCTCCAGGTACTGCCCGCGCCCCTGCTGGGGGCTCTGTGTTGAACATGACGTTATTGTCCTGAGGAGGGCAGAAGGATGGGCATTAGATTCTCCTGATGCCAGCCGGCTGGTTTTCCCAGCATCCGGCCTTTCCCTTCTAGCCACCCTGCACCCTGCCTCCTCTCCTGGGCAACTTGCAAATCCATGACCTGCAGCAGCTTCTGGAGCCGGAGAGCAGACCAGTCCCTCAGGTAGAAGAGACAGTCTCGGGGGTGGTGGCCGTGCAGGGACTTCTTCACCCTGCAGTTGGGGTCTGGACATTTCTGGTGGAAACCCAGATGGGAGAGCAGCAGTTAGTTGGAAAATATTGGGGTCCTGGTCTCTCAGGAACCCCTGCATGAGGCATTTAGGGGGGAGATGGAGACATTCGAGGGCCTGGAGCAAGCCGAAGGGGAGAGGGGACATAGAGAGGTGCTTTACCCAACACTGTTCTCTCCCTCTGGGCTGTTCCTCAATGGCCTCTGCCCCCACACCAGACAGCAGTCCCCACCCTGCTATACCTCCCATCCCTGGTCTCTGGGCTCACATTCTTGGCATAAAAGGTGTTGTAGCAGCCACTGCAGAACTGGTGGCGACACTGGGTGCAGTGAAAGTGCATGCAGCCTCCTCGGGCCAGTGCATACGAGAACTTGCACTTGGGGCAGTCTGCAAGGGACAGCAGGTCAGGGCCAGGGCTGCCACTGCTCCTTAGGCCCTCAGGAAGAGAGCCACTGGCAATGAGAGATTACTGGGCAGACAGAATCTTACCTATGCCATTTTCCTGAAGGTACATGGCCAGGCCCTGGGCCTGGTATTCCGGGTCATTGGTGCGTTTCCAGTTCTGGAAATCTTCACAGCTCCGGCCTCGGTGCTGCTCCTCCCACTGCCAGAAGGAAGCAAGCTTCTTATGAAAGCCCCATCCCAGGCACTTCTTGCTGGCCCCTCCTCTCAGGGGCAGTGGTCCCTGGCTTAGTTTACGGCACTGCCATCCACCATTTGCTCGAATCCCAAACTGAGGGGCCAGCCTTTCTCTCCTCTCCTCACACCACACATATTCAGCAGCAAGTCTCCATTTCCACCACCCAAGCCGAGCTCAACCCTTTTCTTCACCTCTACTGTGATCACCTCACTCTGGGCCAGGCCAGGGCTCGCCTTGGTTACTCGCCTCAACCTCTAGTCTCTGTGCCTCCACTCCTGCTCCCCTATGGTCCAGCCTCCACCATGCAGCCAGTGTGCCTCTGAATGTGTATATCAAGCAGCCTGAAAGGCCCTGGGAGTGTTCCAGCTTGGAGGTTTTGTGGTAAGGTCTCAGGTGCCCATTTTAGTATTGTGTTTCACAAGACAGATGCAACCTTTTTGGTATCAAATGCTGAACTTTTTAAAAAGTAAATTAGAGCGTTCACCCTTTGCTTAGCCTTAGAATGAAAGGCCAATCCCTTCCTTGTTTGGCCTCAAGGCCTCTCCTGATCTGGCAGCTAGCTCCTTTCCCACCGCCTGCCACTCTCACCCTGGCTCTCAAGGCTCCAGCCACACAAGGCTTTTTTCCTGACTTTGGCCTTTCCATGTGTTGTTCTTTCTGTCCCAAATACTCTCTGCATAGTTGGCTTCTTCTTAACTTTCAGGCTTGAGCTTAAACCAAACCGTTTTATAGAAGACTTATCTGACCTCTCTATTCTATGCACTAGGTAGGTCCATTCTGTGACTCCTAACTTCAGTTTCCTATTTGTTTTCTTCATAGAATTTATGGCTCGGTCTAATTATGCTCGGTCTCCCTCCCTCCCTCCCTCCCTCCATTCCCTCTTCCTCTCTTCCCTCCTCCTTCCCCCCCTCCCTCCCTGACTAGTCTGTAAGCTCTAGAGCCCACAGCATGCATCTGTTCTGTTCTCCAGAACGCCCCAACTCTAACACAGTACCTGCCAAGGGCTCAGCAGGTGTTTCCGAAAGGATGGATGTGCCTCACCTGGCGCTTACAGCGCACGCAGAAGGTCTGGTGACACTGGGGACATGTTGCCTCCAGCTGCTCACGCTCATATATGAAGCCAAAGGAGCACTGTGGGTGCAAGAGCATAAAGCTGTCTGAGGCCTGACCAGGCACCACTCCCTACCCCTGTGGTCAGGCCACTTACCCGGGCACACCACAAGAACTTGGGGTCCCGCATGAGCACACCTTCGGTCAGCTTCTTGTGGAACAGTGCATAGGCATCTGGCTCTAGGCTCTCTCGAAGCTGGGGACACGTTGCAGAAAGGGTGGGTGGGCAAGGTTCCCGTTCAAAGCCCAGGTCACCCTGAGTCCTAGGGACTGCAGTACCTGGATGTCGAGGGTGGAGAAGTAGCTGAGTAACTGCGTGTCATCAGTGAGGTCAGGGCGGCCACAGGCAGGGCACACCATGTCTGTGATGTGCTTCTCCTTCAAGGCGATGGTGAAGTGCTGGCGGAAGCAGTCGGGACAGATGGTGCACTCACAGGAGGTCAGGGCCTGCATCTGGTGAAGGGGAGCGGGGAGTCAGAAGCTATAACTGCTGCTGGGGAAGGGGCAGTAGCCGGTGTCTGCTGAGAAACCAGGGTCTAATTAACAATGGGGCAGGAATAGCAACCTCAAATGCCAACAAGTGCCAGGCAGGCAACCTAAATGTCTGAAGACCGTCAGATGGAAAAAACCAGACAATAGTGAGACCTAAGGTAAGTGGAAGAACGCCCTCTAAGGCCATCCACATTTAATTAAAAGCAAACACACAACATGCCTGAAATGACAAAACTACAGAGATGGAGAATGGACTAGTGGTTGCTATGTGACAGGAGGAAGGGAAGAAGGTTGCAACTATAAAGCAGTGGCACCAGGGGGTTCCCTTGTGGTATCTTGACTGTGGTGGTGGTTACATGAATCTATACATGGGAAAAAATTGCATAGAACTACACACATAGACGTTCATGCACAAAATGAACAAGGTCTGCAGGCAAGCTGACATTGTATCAATGTCTATTTCTTGGCCTTAATATTGCACTACGGTTAAGTAAGATGTCACCATAGGGAGAAGGTGGGTGAAAGGTACAGGACTCTACTATTTTTACGACTTCTTATGAATCTACAATTATTTTCAAATAAAGAGTAAAAACAAAAAACATACAGAGCTAGTCTAACTAAATTGGGCTGTATTTGGCCCAAGAACTGCCAATTCTGACCTAGGGTAAGTGGGGGATTAGGAGATAAAAGGGGCCTATTCCTACCAACTGAGTATTTGATGATGATATTAAAGAATAACTGTTAATCTTTTTTGGTGTGACAATGGTATTTGTGGCTATATTTTCAAAGAGTTTTATCTTATACAGATACATACTGAAATATTACAGATAAACTGTCTGATGTCTGAGATTTGCTTCAAAATAGTCCTCTGTGTATGTAGGTGAAATAAAGCTTGGCCATACAATTGATAATTGGTTGAATCCATGGTGGTGGGGCTTGGGGGGAGTGTGGAGGAGGGAATTTGTTTTGTTGTTTTCTTTTTGTTTTGTTTTGGAGGCAGGTAGGTAATTGGGATTTATTTATTTACTTACTTATTTAAATGGAGGTACTGGGGGATGAACCCAGGACATCATGCATACTAAGCATGCACTCTACCACTGAGCTATCTCCTACCCCACCAAGGAGGGAATCTGTCACACAGTTTTCTCTACTATTGCATATTTGAAATTTCCCATGATAGAACATTAAAAAAAAAGAGAGAGAGAGGAAAGTAGCCTATTCCTGCCCTTCCCTTCCCAGAAGCCTTCAGGGGGAAGTGGGCAACTACAGAGCAAAAGACAAGACCAGAGGTGGGGGCTGGGGTAGGGTGGGGGTCCAAAGGGAACAGAGCAATTCTAAGGCCAGGGGCAGTGGGGAGGGCTTACCCGGTTGCGGGGCAGGGCCCAGCTGCACACGGCACACTCCTGGGCGAGTAAGCGGCGCAGGAAGGCCCGGTCCTGGCTCTGTCTCACAGCTTCTACCACATCCCCCAATTCATAGTTCCTAGGTGTCTCCTGCAGCAGCGACAGCGCCAGCTCTGCCCGGCCCCAGCTAGGGAGGGCATGGACCGCCAAAAGCCGTCGGATCAGGCTCTGCAACGTGATTCAGGTGGCGAGGGAAGAAGTGGCTGTCAGCCCCAGGGATCCTACCATCGGCCTGCCCTCTGCCCCACTAAGTGGGCTTTTCACCTCCTACCAGCACCTGCTTATCTGGCCCATCCCAGGAAGGGGCGGGCTCAGGGCCACTGTCCCAGAGGCGCTGATGGAAAGGTTCTAGGCGCTGGCGCTGTAGCTCAGTCAGGGCCCGGGCCACGTCACCCCCATGTTGGAACAAAGCTTGAAGAGACCCCTCCTCAGGCCCAAAGCCCAGGGACTGGAGCTCCTGCACCTGTGAGTCGGGAGTGGCGAGGATGAGTGAAGAGGGAAAAAGCAAGTGTGTGAGAAGCTCTGAAATCCACAACCCTCAACCATGCCCCACCTCCAGGACAGCTGCTACTACCTTCCTCCTCCGGGCCCTCACACACTCTTCCACGGCTTCATCAAGATTGCCGTGACGGTCCAGCCAGGCTTTCCGGGCCTCCTGACAGGAAAAGGCACCCAGCTCTGGGTCTTGCTGTCCAGCCAGGTCAGCCACCATCTCCAGCACATAGGGCAGCTCTGAACGCAGCCACTGTAGGGGCACCTCAGTGCCTGAGTACTGCAGAGCCGAGAAGACCTCCTCTGGACTGGCACCTCCAGCTTCCCCTTCCTAAGGCACAGTCCCACCCAGAGGGCTCATCAGGAAGGGCACCTTCCACCCAGCCTTAGCCCGAACCAAAATGCTTACAGTGCTTGAGCTCAGACTATGGATCATGTGAGCAGTGCCCAGCAGGACACCTGTCATGGGAGAAGTGTTCAATAAGAGGCAGCTACTGCTAACAATGACAGGTTTCATGAGAACTTGTTTCAACCAAGTGCAGCCTCTCCACCCCACCCCCAGCTCGTGCCAGGCCCAAATCCTCACCCGGATCTTGATCACTAGCTGGAGACCTTCCTCCCGCATCTTGTCTTGGCGCTGCTTCTCAGGGTCCCCACAGGAACTGGGCAGAGGGCCACTGAAGCGTCGTGGAGGCCCTGGTTCGGGGAGTCGCTCTTCCAAAGAGCTGGCCTGGGGCCGGGGGGTGTGCTGTGCTGGGATGGGGCTGCTGGTCCGGTTGCACATAGCACACACCCAGCCAGGGCCCGAGTTGCAGAAGGTACAGTGAATACAGTACCACACTGGAGTCTGGGCAGAAGAGAGCAAAGTATCCCCCTGCTGGGAAGGCAGAAAGAATTATCCCACTGAAGGCTGGCTGAGGCTCAAGATGGAAATATAAGAAGCTGGGGCGAAGATATCAGGGGACTGAAGGAAAACGGGATGAGGAAGTAGAGAATGACTTGTTGTAGCGAGTGCAAATAAAGAGCTGGGAAGGCCAGGAACAGGTTACCTGAAGGGGCTGCAGGCAAACACCAGCATCCTGAGAATCCACCACCAAGCTAGGAGGCTGAGCCAGCCGAGGTCGCTCACATATGGCACACAGCACAGCTGCCGCCTCATTTTCAAAGGTGCAGCTCTGACAGGCCCAGTGACCCCGGGCAAGCTCAGGTTCTAGGCCCCCAGCTCCTCGAGGACCCTCGACCCCCAGTCCCAACCCCTTACAGCCTCGGGGCCGATCACAGGCCACACAGAGTACTGCCCCAGGTTCATTTAATATGGCACAGGAGGAACAGTGCCAGGGCAGATGGGCACTTGCAGGATCAGGGGAAGAAAGAGAGCTGTCTCCCAGGGCCAGCAGGGAGGCTGACTGAGGCCGTGGCGGAGCTGAGGCAGGTAAGCTGTAACAGAAAACCAGACATGGCCTGCTGAGGGGGGCCCCTGTCCCTGGTGCGTGGGTCCCTTCCCTCATTCCCTGCATGACAACATATGGCTCTGGCCTTTGCACATGTTGTTCTGTCTGGAAGACTCCCATACCCAGAGCCTGTTCGACATTTACATGACAGCTTCAAGTTCATATCTGGCTGGTAAATATCCCTAACATAGGGCCTGAGTCTTACTAGATGCTTAAAATACTGATAATTGATTGAGCTGATCCTTCTGACTAGGTTGCATCCTCCTACTATCTATTTGCACACCATAATAATCTATCTTGCTGTGATTGCTACTTGCTTGATACATATGTCTATGATGTCCCAGAGGGCAGTAACTGGCTGCTTGCCCTCTATGAAACGTTTTCAGCACAGAATCCAGCACACAGTAGATCGTTAAGCAATATTAAGTTCTCTCAATTTTGCTCTCACCTAGAAAAGAAGGCCTCTCACCTGGGAGTCAGGTGGGTGACCCGGGGGACCCCAGGCAGAGTCTGGCGGAGGTGGTGGGCACGGTCTGGGTGTCCATGGAACAGACGATCACAGGTTGGGCACAAGGCCTGTTTACAGGCTGAGCAGTGCAGTGTGCCTGGGGCAGAACCACAGAGGAAGCAGGGACCAGGAGTGGGGCCTGGAGAACAGGACAGGAAGAATAGAACATCTTTCTGAAAAAGATCAGGTTACATCTAAATCTGCTGTGTCGGGGGCCAAATCACAGATTACTTTCCAGCATATCTTTTCAACCCAAGGAAACACTTTTAATCTCTTTTTAAAAAGAAAGGAAGATAACCAAGAAGATAGAGGACATTTCCATTAAATAATCTACTAGTACCCCCTTCCCCCCATTACAGGCCAATAATACCTTGGACAGGGGGTATGGTGAGGTGGCCAGGAGCAATCTCTCTCAGTAAGGGGGCAAACTCTGAGAGCTGCAGTGTCTGAGGAAAAAGGGCAGGGACTAAGCAAGGGCTTGCGGACACAGGCCCACCTGTCCCCTTTGTTCACCAGTCCCTTGAGCTGAGCCCCATCCCTGCCTTTCTTACATCATCTTCAACCTTGTCTGTCAGCAGCTGCTCCAGTGCGTGTGGTTTTGGATGAATATTCTGCAAACAAGAGTCCCCGCTTAGAGCCCTAGAACAAAGCCCTGGTCCCCCAACATTCTCAGGGAGAAAAGTACAAGGAGTTCCCAAGTTACTGTCGGGACTACGTCCATGGTTTGGCAGCATGGGGGTCCCCAGACTGGCTTTGTTATTAGGCTGGGCTCCCCAGCCCTGGTGCTTAAGTCCTCAAAACTAGAAGTACCTCACCTGTAAAAGCAGGCTGAGCTCTGTCCGAAGCAGCAGTACTTCCAGTGTGACGGCAGCGACCTGATGCTCATCTGGCTCCTCCTGCCCCTCAGGGAAGCTCAACCCATCTGGCTGTTCCTCTGTGTAGCCATATAATCGCAGAACATCCCGGCCCCCCTGCCACACATTCAAACCAGTCACTGAAGTGGGCCCCCTTCTCAATAGGGCTTGACCCCTCCCGATTCAGCACAGCCTCCAGCCCTTTCTAGCCAACCCCTATCCCAGGCTAAGTCCCCTTCTGCCATAAGGGGCCCAGGGGCTTCACCTGCACAGAATCCACTGTACTGCGAAAAACAGGGTTATTAAACTTAACCCCACGCCAGTACCGGGGCCGCTGAGGGCTGAGGAGGTTGCGACCGTATTTCTCCAGGATGTTCAGGGCCGTGGAGAGGATGTTGAGGTAGTTTTGGGGCTGGAAGCAGTCAGAGAACAGAGAGAGAACTGTGAGCCCCGGCCTGGCCTCAGGTCCTCTGTCCCCCTCCCGAGCAGGCCTCACCTCCCTATGAGCGTTGCAGCGGACCAGACGTGCAGCGTCCAGCTGCATGTAGCGGGCTGCTGGCGGCAGAGAAGTGACCAGTAGAGGCCGGAGCTGCTCTAGCGAAAACGTCTGCCCGGAATCCCTTCTCAAGGCGCTCGCCAACTCCTCGCGGGCTGCCAGGAAGGCCCGCTCCTCCTCCTCCCCCGGCATCCTGAGACAGGAGTCAGCCCCAGCCCACTGCCCGCTGGGACCCCGCGCAGACTGTGCGCGGCCCAAGCGTCGCCCCGAGCGCTGGGGTCTGGCTTCGCAACCCGACTCGGTTGTCGCGGACGACCCAGGTCACTCAAGCCACTGTCACTCTTCGGCCCCGGGCCCCACGCCAGGGTTAGCGGGAACAGGAAGTACTAGGAAAGAGGGCGGGATTGCGACCCAGTTTCAGCGGAAAAGGAGGGGGTTAAGCTTAAAGAAGGGCGGGGGGGTCAAGAAGGTAGGGGCGTGGTCAGGGGGTCCCAGCCAATGAGAAGGGTAAATAGCCTCTGGCTCCTCCCCCAGAGTATCTAGGCTTTACGCTCTGTTCTAGCTCTTTTCCCTTCCTTCGTCCAGGCTGATACCACCTCTTTACGGATAGCCCCAGGTTTGGGGTTTTTTAAATTTACCTCAAAGCCCTCCTCTACCCGAACCCCACTGGGGAAATCCCACTCAGCTGGGGACTCAACTCTCGCCGGCCTGAGCCCCACCGAGGCCCTTCTCCAGTCGGTCTTGAAGGCAGGGATCTCTCCGGGAGGAAACCCCCGCGCCAGCTCCCTTCCACATCCTGCTACTCTTCCACTCTGATCCTTGTCTGCTCTCTCACTGCAAATGAGCCTTCCGGGTGGGGGGGCCCACCACTGAACAACCCCCTTCCCACTCTCCCACCCCTCTCACCCCAACCCTCGACATCCCCTGGACGGTCCTCGCCCCTCCCTGTAAGCCCCGCCTCTTCCCCAAGGGGCAGCCCCTGTTCAGTCTAAGCGGTCCACTTATCGTAGCCCCTCCCCCGGACAGCCCCTGGGCTTGTGACCGAGTCAGCACCGCCTCTCTTAGTCACACAGGCGGAGAATGGCTGAGGGGCTCCCAACGGTTTGCAGCCTGTCACGGGGAGGGGGAAAAGAAGGAAGAGGGCGGGGTTGAGGGGGGCGGGCCTGGACGTGGTGAGCGAAAGCGAAAGCCCAGGCGGCGAACGGGAAGACCGGCGATCTAGCAGCAACTGGAGCAGCATGGCCAAACCTTGTGGGGTGCGCCTGAGCGGGGAAGCCCGCAAACAGGTAATGGGGGACCAGGAGGCCAGGAAGGGGCCGGGGAGCCCTCCGGAATGGAGGCCAAACTGTGTACTCCAGAGGACCAAGGCCGTGCCAGACCAATCTCCCAATCTCTTTAAGTGCTTTCACTTCTGCCTGGGAACTCTCAGATTCCTGCCCTCTGGCCAGTCTCTGCACTGAGCATGGTCTTTCAGGGAAATCCGGCTTGTGGTAGGAAAGGCCTGACCGAAGTTGGAGGGCATCCCACTGGGAGTGGGATCTTACTCTGGACAACTGAGACCCTTAACCAACATCCGGGTACTGTTCTCTGTGCAGGTGGATGTCTTCAGGCAAAATCTTTTCCAGGAGGTAAGTCTTCTGGATTCTAGCGATTTGACCCAGAATCTAAGATCAGTACTGGAGGGTTGCAACTTCTCAGAATGACCCCCAAACCCACCTTCCACCAGGGCTCTTCGCTTATCCAAACCTCCACCCAAGATAAACTAATTACTGATCTCTACCTTTACTTTGATTAATACTTTTCCCCACTTCCACCACTTCCTCTCCCCTCTTTTGGTGTGGAGGGAAAAGCTGTGGCCTCAAAGCAGTAATACTGCAGATCAAACCTTGGTGCTGCCGCTCCCCAGCTTGGGCAAGTCCCTTCACTTTTCAGGGCTTCAGTTTCCTCATTTGTAAGTGTTGGATTCAATGATTTCCAAGGGCCCTTCCAGTCCCACTTCCCAGACATCTCATCGAGGGTCTTCTGTGATTCCCACCCTTGCAATGTAACCCACAGGCTGAGGAATTCCTCTACAGATTCTTGCCTCAGAAAATCATATACCTGAATCAGCTCTTGCAGGTGAGTAGTGTGGACCCCTCCGGCCCATCCCACGGCTTCTCTCCTCTACATCCACCCTCTCTAGCTAACAGCTGGGCCCAGAATGCCGAGAACAGTTTCGCATGGTGGCCTGGGAACAGCTGGATAGTGTGAGGCCTGAGCCTAGGTTGGGAGGCAGAGGGCGGGTGGGCTGTATGGAGGAATGTGAGCTTGGGATGAGGGGAAGATGCTAGGCAGCCTCTGACAGTGAGGTCTGTGCAGGAGGACTCCCTCAATGTGACTGACCTGACTTCTCTCCGGGGCCCACTGGACATCCCCATCCCAGACCCTCCACCCAAGGATGATGAGGTGAGGCACCCAGGGTGTGGGGCTCCAACTCTAAACCTAGTGTTGATGATGGTCTTTCAACTTCCATGACTCGTCTAAAGCTACTCTCCCCCTTTTTGTCTTAGATGGAAACGGATAAACAGGAGAAGAAAGAAGGTAAGAGAGGAAGGGGTGGATGGGGAAAGGGAAATGGCACATTAACTGATGGATGAGAAGAGGTCTAAATTCCTTCTTTCCCACAGTCCCTAAGTGCGGCTTCCTTCCTGGGAATGAGAAGGTCCTGGCCCTGCTTGCTCTGATTAAGCCAGAAGTCTGGACTCTCAAAGAAAAATGCATTCTGGTAAGCCTGGGAATTGGGGGAAATAGAGAAGACAAGCAAGGCCAGGCCCTGGTCTCTTTCAGAGATGCAAGTCCTTCATTCAGGAATCTGTTCCCAAAATAGGAATCTTCCTTCAGTGCCTTGGGGGTAGATGCCTTTTGTTCTCCTCTTTCTGTTAGACCTCTGGTATCACAGTGGTGTTCCCCAAATCAGACTGTGCTGCATCCATCTCCATAACCTTAGAACCTACTGCTGTACTGGGTACACACTGCAGTGAGCTGGTTTAAGGGCTTGGGCCCTAAAGGGAGACTGCCTTGGTTCAAAGCCTGACTCTAACACTTAACCTAACTGGTTACCTTGCATGAGTCACTTAGACATTCTGTGACTCAGTTTTTTTCATCTGTTAAGTGGATATAGTAATAATATATACCTTGAAAGGTTGCAGTGAAGATTAAATGAGATATATAATACATGGCAGAGTGCTTGGCACATAATCAGTACTCAGAGAAATGTAGCTATTATTAGGAAACCTCGTAATAAGAACCAAGAGAGTTCATTGAATGGTTCCTACATGATCTCTCTTTATGTAGGTGATCACATGGATCCAGCATCTGATCCCCAAAATTGAGGATGGAAATGACTTTGGGGTAGCAATCCAGGTAAGAAAGGGTGAGTGAGGATATTGAGAGCAGGGAGAGACTTGGGGAGTGAGGAACTAGACATGAACTGGGTAGGGGGAGGGAGACATGAGTGAAAGAGGGAGGAGATGAAGTGTTTACTCTCGTCACCACAGGAAAAGGTTCTGGAGAGGGTAAATGCAGTCAAGACCAAAGTGGAAGCCTTCCAGACAACCATTTCCAAGTAAGGGCAGCTGGAGGGCCAGCACAGGAGTCTGCAGTGACATTTCTTTGGGATTCCCAAAGCTGGGCACTCCCATTGGGATGATGGAGGCACTTTGGGAAGGGTCTGAGGGAGTATCTCTCTCTAATCTCCATACCTGTGGTTCCTCCCCTTGCCTCCTGCAGGTACTTCTCAGAACGTGGGGATGCTGTGGCCAAGGCTTCTAAGGAGACCCATGTAGTGAGTAGATAGTCCACCAGCCTTCTAGCTAAGGCTGGCTGGGGGTGGGGTGAGGAAGGGGGGTTAGAGGTTCTCTTTATCTTGTTTATGACCTTCCCAATGTGGAGAATATTAAGCCAAAAGTATTGCCTAGGAAAACTGATTTGGGCTTCAAAAACCTTGACCCCTTTCTCTGATCTTGTGGGATCCCATTTCTTGGTGCTGAGAAAAACTGATTCCTCAAGTTACCTATTCCCTATATGAGGAAACCAGACTAATGTCCCAACCTCCCATGGGGCTGACTCAGCTTTGCCTCCCACATCCCAGATGGATTACCGGGCCCTGGTGCACGAGCGAGATGAGGCAGCCTATGGGGAGCTCAGGGCCATGGTGCTGGACCTGAGGGCCTTCTATGTGAGTCTGGAATAAACCCCTAAGGGAGGTGGGTGAGGAGTGCAGGGGAAAGGCCAGAACCTGACTGTTGCCCTTTGGCCTTCTTCCAGGCTGAGCTTTACCATATTATCAGCAGCAACCTAGAGAAAATTGTCAACCCAAAGGGTGAAGAGAAGCCATCTATGTACTGAGCCCAGGGTTAGAAGGGAAATAAATGACCTATATACTTTGTGTGGATTACCTCTGGTGTATGTCATTCATTCAGAAAGCATTTATAGGGGGTGGGAATATAGCTCAGTGGTAGAGTGCATGCTTGGTGTGTACGAGGTTCTGGGTTCCAGTGCTCCATTGGCAGGGGCGGGGTGGGGGGATCATTTACTAGTGTCACCTATGTCCAGACACTAAATGTGAATGTGGTGTTGGGGAAGGGGAGGGGTGCCAGGAAGACAAGGATGAACAGGTCCATCCTGTTCTTAAGAAGTCATCCTAAAGAACAGGGTGGAAACTGTTACATGCCATAACAGTCATGAAGATACCTGCATTTGGGGATTTCACAAGATTATTTCCATCTGGGAGTTCTCATGAGTGCTTCCTCTAAGAGGTGGCATTTGGGTCAACCCCTTAAAGGAATAATCAGGCTTTGGATAGATAGGGGGAAAGGTCTGCAGCTGAAGTCAGGGGATGAAGAAAGGAACAACCTTTGCCATCAGCTCAGAGCATGCCTCAAAGGAGAATGAGGTTTCATTGGGAGAATTATGGGTGAATGGTTGGACTCCTCGAGGGCTGGGAGGGGAAAAAATGCTCTCAAGGCATTACGGTGAAGGAAATTATACCACAGAACATTGTGGGAAGGATGGGTCTATAAAATTCTTTTTGACCTTGACCCCCGTTCCTCAGCCAATGCCATCTTTATTTCTGTAGCTATTACACGGAGGAAATCAAGGGCCAGATAACCTGTAGTCGCCAAAGTAACACGACTCATTAGTAAGCGGCAGAGCCGCTCTAGAGTACAAATCCACTCCTTCTATAGCAGGAACCAGGCTACACGCCCACGTTCGAAGCTCCACTCGGAGACGCGGGACGCGGGGCACGGGCTCCACACAGCTGGCTCAGTCGGGCGGGCGGCACAGGTGACAGGCGCAGCCATCCTGCAATGAAGAGCCGAAGTGGGGTATCGTAGCCAATCAGCGTGCGGGCAGCTTTCTTTAGTTTACAGTTGAGGGTTCTTTCCAGTCCGCTGGAGACAAAGGCGGGGCAAGCTGGATGCGGCTGGTGATTGGACAAAACGAGACCCTCTAAGCCTATCAAAGAGCACTGCGTGGGCGGGACTGAGGAAGCCTGTCCCACTTGGAGTCTTTGGTTGTGTGTCCCGCAGGCAGGCGCAGCTCTGCGGACGCCGCTGGAGGGCGGAGGGGAGGCGGAGTTCGGCGCTGCAGCCTGCAATCCCGGCCGGCTGCATTCCGGACCGAGTGGGGGCCAGGCGCCGGGCTGAGGTCTGCCGGAGCCAGCGGGCTACCTTTGAGCCGAGTCAGCGTCACCGTCGAACCTAAGTGAGGGGGCACAGGGAAGAGCCCAAGAGGGCTCTGGGGCTCTGGAGGGGGCTTCGTGGATGCGAGCTGGGGCCCTGCTCGCCATGGGGGAGGTGGAGATCTCTGCCCAGGCCTACGTGAAGATGAGCCTGCACGCCGCCCGGTACCCGCACGCTGCTGTCAACGGGCTATTGCTGGCGCCGGCGCCGCGGTCGGGAGAATGCCTGTGCCTCACCGACTGTGTGCCCCTATTCCACAGCCACCTGGCCCTGTCTGTCATGCTGGAGGTCGCTCTCAACCAGGTGCCGCCTCTGGACGCCCATTGACCATCGCGAACCCCCCTAATACCCCTAGCCCAAGCCCATCCCTGGCCTCTTGGCAATAGTGCGCACCCACAGGGCGGGTTACTGATGGCCCCTTTCCCATGGCAGGTGGATGTGTGGGGCTCCCAGGCCGGGCTGGTAGTGGCTGGGTACTACCATGCCAATGCAGCTTTGGACGATCAGAGGTGAGTGGGGTAGCCAGAGGCAGAAGGCTAAGGGTTATTGGGGGTGGGGTGGGGTCAAGAGAACCCCTTTTGGTCATTCCTTCCATCTTTCCTTCATCGAAAGCTTAGGAGTAGGCACTGCACACCAGGCACTAGGATGGGTACTGCAGTGAGGAAATACAAAGAAACATACTTTCCTGGAGGAGCTGCCATGGTAGTGGGAAGGACAAATGTGTTTCAATAAGGACAGGCTGACACTTGCTTTAAATGAGTTGTCCCCCAAGTGCTGAAAGAACACAGACGAAGTCCAACCAGCAACTTATCAAAAAGGGAGTTTCTTTTTACATATACAGTTGACCATTGAACGACAAGGGTTTGAACTGTGGGGGGCCACTAATAAGCAGAATTTTTTTTCCAGAGTGGGATCCGCAGCGGTTGAATCTCTGTGTGGAATCCAGAATAGGGAGGGCCCAACTGTAAAGTTATCTGTGGATTTTCAACTGCTGGAGGGTCTGTGCCCTAACCTCTTTGTTGTTCAAGGGTCAACTGTATATAGAAAAAGTTATCTACTTATATAGTAATCATGTATCTGGATCAAATCATACTGTTCTGTAATTTGCTTTTCCCTCCTTAATAAATATCTGACATCTTTCCATCTCTACACCAATATCTACCTTACCCTAATACTTATATAGTATGAATATGGATGTACCTTAATTTATTTAATGCCTTACATTAAACATTGAGGTTGTTTCCAATTTTTTTGGTGATTACATACACTGTTCTATTATTACAATAAATTCTTTGTAAGTAGAAATTCTAGATAAGCATACATATAGTATACAGTATAAATCTGAGTGGTTATGCCAAATTACTCTCTAAAAAGACCATCTTAGATTTTCACTCTCACCAGCTTTGTCTGAGCACCTGTTTCCCACAGCACTCAAGCATCAAGCAGCCATGCACAAAACATCAAGCAGGCCTGATGCACCTAGGCCAGCTACACAGAAAGGCCATCGCTGGGTCCATGTCTATGGGATCTGGGATGCCCAGCTCAGATGGATGTGGTCTGCTCACAGTAGGCTCCTCACTCCTCTGATCTTCCCTCTACACAGCCCTGGGCCCTTGGCCTTGAAAATCGCTGGGCGGATTGCAGAATTCTTCCCTGATGCAGTACTTATTATGGTGAGGCTTGGGTTTCAGAGTGGGGAGTTGGAAAGGAAGTAGGAAGGGGCATCCCTGAAACTCTCAACTGCCCTTCCCTGTCCACACAGTTGGATAATCAGAAACTGGTGCCCCAGCCTCACGTGCCCCCAGTTATCGTCCTAGAGAACCATGGTCTCCGCTGGGTCCCCAAGGACAAGAACTTGTGAGTGCCCCACTCCCTCTACCTCTTCTTGGAAGCCCACAGCTCCTGGGCCTCCTCTGTCCTTGGTTCTGCCCCAAGGGTCCTTCTCTGGACCCTAACCTCTGCCAATTGTCTGGCCCCACTGCCTGTTGGGTTTGACCTCCATGGGGGTTATTATTTCAGAGTGATGTGGAGGGACTGGGAAGAGTCACGGCAGATGGTAGGAGCATTACTGGAGGGCCGGGCCCACCAGCACCTTGTGGACTTTGACTGCCACCTTGATGACATCCGGGAAGACTGGACCAACCAGCAGCTCAATGCCCAAATCACCCAGTGGGTTGGTCCCACCAATGAAAATACCTGAGCCAGGGCCAGCGGGGAGGCTCAGGATCCAATAAAGAGACTTGGGTTGTTGGGCAGTGGTATGACTATATTTATTGTGCCCGGGAGACAAGGTGAGGGAGAAACCTCAACAGGCAGAAGGTGGGGCAAGTCTGGAGTCCCCTGTGAAAGTCTGGAAGGTCTCTGCTGGACCCATCACAGAATGAGGAGGCTTTCAATAGATCATCCCCTTTGTTTCTCCCCTGGGCTTCTTGAGCTTCTCAAAGTTCTTCAGGATGATGTCATATAACACAGCCTATGGGGCCAGGGAGGAGTGAGGGTCAGCTGCAGGCCCCCAGTGGCACTGTGCCCCATTTCTAGCCTTGTGGAGAGGTTGAGCTTTGTTACCCTTCACCCCCAGCCTGCAGGGTCAGGGAGTAGGTGGCCTGGGAAAGCTGCTTCTGCCCACCCCTGCCCTCGCCTCCTCACATAAGCGTTGCGGATCTCCATGACCATCAGCCGGATGTCCCGGTACTCTGCCTCATCCAACTCATGTACCAGCTGCCGATAATCACCCTGCGGGAGACGCGGGTCAGGCCTGACCAAATGTGTCCCTCCTCCCACACACCCTGACCTGGGCCTCACCTACCACATGAGGCTGCTTAGCTGCTTTGGCCACGGCATCACCCCGCTCAGAGAAATACCTGTGGGAAGTAGAAGGGTGTGGAGTGGGAGGAGGAGGGAGCCTAGGCCCCTATACCAGTCAAAGGCAGAGTGTGCATGCTGGTGCAGGTGGGCAGTCACTGCAGTCACTCACTTGGAGATCTGAGTGTGGAAGCCTTCAAGCTTGGTGTGAAGGCTGGTCATCAGCTCAAACACCTTCTCCTAGGGAAAGAAAGCAAGACGGGAAGTGGAAAGCAGCATGGACTGGAGAGGTAAGGCAGGGAGAAGAGTTGGGCAGCCACTCACCTGGACAGCCACTCCAAAATTATTCCCATCCTCAATCCGAGGTATCTGCAGCTGCAACCAGGTGGTGACCTGGTAGGAGGGAATGGCAGCAAAGCCCCATCAGCCCCTAACCCAATTCCCAGATTCCTGTCCTCCTTTGTTTCCCTGCCCACAGTGGGTGTATGCCAGCTCCATCCTGCACCCCAGGGCCTGGAATTCTGGCTTCGCTTGCTGTGCCCTCTCCTGCTAAGACCTGGCAGGTGCCATGCCCTAACTGGCAGGGGTGAAGGAGGACAGAGGGTTCGGTCTGAAGCCTGGGGATGGAAGTAGGAGGGCTCACCAGGTTGAGCTGCTCAATGACATCCTTAATCTCAGGCTTCAGCCGCTGCAGGAGGACCACGATCTTCTCATTGCAGTTCACTGGGCCACAGGGTGGACCTAGGAAGTGGGCACTGGGTCAGTCACATGGTGGGGACTGTGAGGGGCAGGGAAGAGGCATCCTTAGGAGATTCTGGGAGGTGAGACTCAAGTCCCTTCCACCATAGTCATACCTTTGTCTTCATCTTCCCCTTTCTTCTTTTCATCCTTGTCTTCCTTCTGCAGGGAGAGGGGTGCTCTTGGGAGTCAGCCCTAAGGCTGATTTTCCCCAGGGTTGGGTCCCTCCTCCCACTTCTTCCTGACTTGCCTCCTGCTGTTTCTTCCGCTCCTCCTTCTCTTTCTCCTTGACTGGATCGGGCACTGGGATGTCCAGAGGGGCCTTCAGATTGCTCAGGTTGAATTCATTGAGAGCTGGCTCCTGGTGCAGGGTGGGAGAAGGGCTGGAGGCAGGGGCGAAATCTCACCTCCTCACTCTCATGGCTCCCCAGACTCTACCCTTGCCCCCTACTCTCTATTCCCTGCCCAGTCCCAGTACCTTTAAAAATGCATCCAACTCAGAAATCTTCTTGGGAAAATAGTTCCCAAGCAGGTTCTCTGTCTGTTGTGAAGTAGGGGTGGGAGGAGGATGGGGGTCAGAATCAAGTGTCTTTTTCCAAGGCAGCGACCCAGGGCTTGCCACTGCCCAGCAAGGAAGGGCTGAACAGTGGGACAGGGTAGAGATGGAGTGGTGACCGGGCAGGTCTTACCTTAGTACACAGGTCTTCCCGGAACACATCCACCTGCGGGACACAGGCAGCCCTTCAGACACCTGGCTTTATGGCCAGTTCATTCGAGGACCCTTTGGGTTGTGGAGGGCCTGACCTGGGGAAGGTTGGAGTGGACCCCGTGGGGCAGGATTTGGGGAACGAGAATATTCGTGGTGGTGAAGGGCGAGGGGTTCAAGTGGGAACAGATCCCTCGGGTCTCCTGGACTGTGAGGAGGGATGTAAGAGAGACGCAGCGACTGGGGCAGGGTCGGAGTGCCCTGTGGAGCGGCGGGCCCCCCCATGGTGGCAGGGCCGGGAGTCTCCCCGTCTGTGTGTGGGCCCGGCGCCGGGCCAGCGGACTTCCCCTCCACGCCAGCGCTCCGCTTCACCTCACCCCGCTGAACCTCGGCCGCCTCGCCTCTCTCTCCCCGCAGGCAGACCTGGCTGGGCTCCCCGGGCTCAGGTGCTCTGGGCACAGGGGCTCACGAGGAACTCCGACGACTGACCCCGACTCGGGTCCGGGGGCTGGGGGGGGCGGGTCTAGGACGCCTTCAGCCTTTCCCAGCCACGCCTCCCTGATAAGCCCTTCCTCGAACCCGCGGCGCTCACCTTGGCTTGGGCTTCAGGCTGGACCCTGAGCGTGGCCATGGCCGGGGCGGGGGCCTAGCGCCGCACGCGGAGCGAGGAGTGGGCACCGGGAAGAGAAAGCGAAAGTAGCGCTCGCGCCCTGCACAGCCTTCCTGGGTAGTGGGAGTGGAGGCACTGGAGGAGGCGGGGACAGACCGGGGAGAGGTGAGGGGCGGAGGGGCGGAGGGGCGCGAGGAGGCGGCCCAGCCGGGGCTCCCTCTAGAGCCCGAGAGGCGCGTTTCCATCGCCCCGCCTCCCCCTCCCCACCTCGCCACCTCTGCCAGTCTCTCCACTCCCCGCCTGCCGACCCCGCCCACCCCGCCACCCCTTCCCCGCTCTGCTCTCGACGCCCCGCCTACCCCGCCTTCTTTCCTTTCCAGGTTTCCCCGCACTAGACTTCTTGCTCTCCCCCGCCAAGCTGTCACTCCCGCCCCCCGCCAGTGCCTGCCTCAGGGCTCCTCGCCTCCCATCTCTCCATCCCCCTGACTGCCCTCTGGCTCTTATCTTTACCTGTTCGGCGTGGGACAGTGACAAGCTTTATCTGGTTCTCTTCCTTCTTTTCTCGGTGGTGTAGCCAGACCTGGCCTCCCTTTGCCCTGCCAGCGTGGACCCCTGGGTCCACGGGCCCATGTAGTGACACTCAGACTCCAGCACCACCCCATCACGGGCCCTAGGCAGCTCTCTTCTGACCCTTGAGGATTCCATTCTTTTGTAATCCACTCTCCACACAGCAGTGGGATTCCACCTTTCTCTTGCTCAAAACTTTCTCAGCTTCCTGTTGACCTTAGAACGAAATCCAGAGGACTTTCCTGACCCAAAAGGCCTGCCTGGCTCCTGTTCCCCTTGCAGTTCACTTTCCACTGCTTTCATTTTACTTACATATACCTGGGCTTTCCATTTGTACTCAAACCTGTCAGTGTCACGTTATTCGTGCTTCAGGACTTTTGCTCTCACTAATCCCTTTGCCTGACACACCCTTCTGCTGCCTCAGAACGTCATTCTGTTCTCAGCTTAAATGTCACTTCTTCAGGGAGAACTCTATCTTCCTTATAAAGTAACTCCCTCCAAGTCTGTTAGAAAGCAGTCTGTTTTAGTACCTTCACAGCTCTCTCTCTGATATTAGCCAGTTTATTTTTTGAGGATAGCGTGGTTTAGATCAGGGGTTGGTTTAGATCAGGGGTTGGTTTAGATCAGGGTCTTTTCTGTAAAAGATCAGATAGTAAATATTTTATGCTTTGTGGGCTATACAGTGCCTATAGCAACTACTCAACTCTACCATTGCAGCAGGTTAACAGCTATACCTAAATGAATTAGTATGGCTGGTTCCTATAAAACTTTATGGACACTGGCACTTGAATTTCATGTCATGAAATATTCTTCACAACAGGGACCTACTGTATAGCACAGGGAACTATATTCAATTTCTTGTAATAACATATAATGGAAAATAATCTGAAAAGAAAAAATATGTATGTATATATATGTGTAACTGAATCACTTTGCTGTATACCTGAAACTAACTTTGTAAATCAACACTTCAGTAAAAAATTTTAAAAATATACTCTTTGATTTTTTTTCAACCATTAAAAAATGTGAAACCATTTCTTAGCTCTCAGGCCATACAAACACTGGCCACATGAGGGCTGTCGTTTGCTGATCCCTGATTTAGAGCACAGACCATGGACCCATACTGCCTGGGTTAATTCTGGCTCTGATATTTACTAGCTGTGAAAAAGTTACTTAACCTGTGTACCTCTGTTTTCACAATTGTACGATGGGAACACTACCAAAGCTACCTCACAGTGTTGTTGTTGTGAGGGCTAAATAATGTGAATTTATATAAAGAACTTAGAGACACTTAGAATGGTGCCAGGCACAGAATAAGCACAATATAAGTGTTTGCTATTTTTGTGAGTTTATCGTCTCCCTCCCCTAGTAGCCCATGAGTCCCAAATGGCAGAAACTGTCTTACCACATGGCATGGAACTATGCTTGGCTCAATGAACATCAGTTAAAGAGCACACATAGAGCCCCCTACAGGAAGACAGGGTAGGAAGGGTCCCTAAGTAGGGTGCCTCTAAGGATGGCAGAGGAGAGATTCAGTGGTGGAGGCAGGAAAACCAGATCAATCAGGCTGGAGATGGAGCATCTACTCAGCAGGAATGCCGCCCATACCTAAGGGCACTGTTACCTGCCCTAGCGGTGCTGGTCCTTGACATCAGAACCCCAGATAGCTTGAAGTCTGCAAGGACTAGGAGACTGAAAGGGTAGCTGGAGGGAAAGCGACCAAGTACAAGGACACTCAAGGTCAGTGACAGCAAGGAATGGCTGAGGAATCCTGGTGACAACCAGACTCTCTTTTCATCCTTCCCACCCTTTGCAGGTCCACCAACCAAATGATGAGCGGAGCTAGAGCCAGGCCTGATGTGCCTTTATTTCTTTCAGTTATGCTTGTGGCTGGAGTGGGGGCGAGGGAAGAGCCCATGGCCCGGGCTCCCTGGAGACCAGGGCTGATGATACCAGCTGCCGTAGGTAAGGTACCAGGCAAAGGTGCCCACGGCGGCGCCCACCACCTTGTGAGTGTACTGGTGGAAATAGATGACGGTACAGAGCAGCAAGAAGTTCCAGAGGCCCAGCAGCAGCACGTTGAGCAGGAAGACGAGGCGCAGGGGCGCACCGGCCGGCAGCCCGTGGGCCAGGTACTTGGCGAACACTGCCGCCTCCTCAGCCATGAGGAGGCAGCAGAAGGTGAGCAGGAAGGTGTGGGAGGAGACGGTATAGCCCCGCCACTGGTGGCCGGCTGCCAGGCAGCTGCGGCGGTCAGGCAGCTCGTGGAGCAGCAGGCCCTGGGGCAGAGGCTCAAAGCAGGAGCCGGTCAGGTCCTCGATGAGCAAGAAGGCCCGGCCGGCCCCCCGCCACACAGCTGCCCCCACCACCAGCCGGCTCAGGTGCCGGGCAGTCACTGCCACACGCCGTGTAGCCAGGAACACCACCAGCAAGACGAAGCCCCCCAGGAAGGTGCATGTCCAGCCCCACGCCGAATTTACAAACTTTCTGTAGGCAGAGAAGAGGGAAGGCTTCTGAGACCCTCTGAGCCCCATCTCCCCACCCTGCTCTGTGTTCCCATCTGGACTTGCCTCTGGTCCCAAATAGCAGCACTGGTTCTCTGTTTCCTGTGCCCTCGACCCACCCAGCCCCCATCCACTTTAACTTGGCCATCTCCTTAGAGGCTCATTCAGCCTTCTAGGGTCCATATTTTCTCTTTGGCCCTGCTCCTGTACCCCCATGACTCTGTTCCCCTCCCCCCTCTGACCTTCTCCTCAACCTCCTAGCGTATTTTTAGTGTCCTGGACTGGCAGGAGGACAGAAACCTGGAAGAGGGAGCTGGGATCCTACAGCCCAGGGAGCCGCTAGGCGCCCACAGCCTCGAATGGACTCACATGTTGAAGAAGTTGCCGTGGCTGGCGAAGATGGTCCGAGGATTGACATGGAACTGCAGAAGGGGCCCGAAGATGACCACTGCTGCCAACCAGGCGTGGTAGAGGCGCCGTAAGCAGGGGCTGCCCAGGAGGCGGGCGGCCTGTTCACTTCCAAAGTACAGCAAGGCAGAGGCCACCCAGAGCAGCACCTTAACCAAGCAGCCCAGCAGTGCCCGGATCCGGGCCCCGGCCCTGGGCCCTGCCCCCACCACCGGCCCCCTCTCCATGTTCCCTCCCCTCCCCACTAACGGCTTGTTCTGCTGGGCAGCTGAGGAGGGGCTGATGGCCCCCCCCCACCAGACAAGGACAGGCAGTGACAGGTGTGGCAGACACAGGGCAGAGCCCTGTTGGCAGCTGGCAGGCGAGGGAGAGGGGCGGGGGGCAGTAAGGGGCCAGGGCAGAGGACTGCCACGTCAACAGGGTTCTTGCCTCGGGTATGTGTCCTGACAGCAGCCTGTGTCCTCCCTTATTAGTCCTGTGTCCTCTTGACCCTCTAGGTCTCTGTCCCCAGCTCAGACCATGTTCTAGTTCATGTTTCAGGGCCACGCCTGCTGTTCAGGATTGTTTTTGTCCACAGCCTGCTTGGGTTTGCCTGTCTCTGGTAAGCCAAAGTCACCCCCACCCAACCCAGGTTGGACTCTCAATGCCCCAAAGATCAGGTTTACACCCAGGTGACAGGAAGCGGAGGAGACTCCAGAAGGAAAACCCCCAGCCTGGAGTCCATCGAAACCTTAGGTTTTGTGTCCCCAGTTTCCCTAGGCCTTAGCTGCATGTAAGACTTGGCCTCCCAGCCTGACCGCTGGGGCTGGAGCCATAGGGTGGCGAGCAACCTATCCAAGAGAAGTCCCTGTTACTCAGTAATTGCTTTGAGATCCCTTTTTGTCTTCCTCCCTCATTCCTCAAAACTGGTGGGGGGATTTCAGAGCACAGTGGAGGCCCAAGAAGTAGTGAAAGGAATGAGCAAAAAAAGGACACTTGGGTTCTGGGCCCAACTCTGTGGCTTTGGGAAAATCAATTAACCCTCCCTGGTCCTCAGTGCCCTCATCTGCAAACCGAGGGATGAACCCATCAGGCTCCTTCCAGGTCCTACAGCCCATACCTTGACATGGACCCTATACGAGATCTATAGAAGCCCTCACACATTTTCAAGTGGACACAAAATTTTTCATTGTAATTTAAATAGCTGCAAAGGACATAATTTCCAGTGTATTGTATATACTGACATTTCCAAAATAAAGCTATTTATATCACTCTTTTAAATATATCCATAGAATCTAAACACAAGTGATTCTATACTTCACCATCATCTATTTAAAAAACACGTGACAAGATCTTAATAGTCAGAAATTATGTTTCCATCCTACTTTCCCAGAGAATTTATTCTAATGTTTTTATGCCTGAAAGTCTTTTATTGATTATACTTCTCTGCAAAAAATATACAAATCTGAAACAATTTTTACACATTTCCTGTGATCATAAAGCCCTAAAAGTGAAATTTTTTCTCTTCCAGATTGAATTTTCATATATTGTTAGTAGTACAAATTTTAAAATTGTTAATAGTACAAAATGTATAATTAGTACAACAAACATTTCACACAGTTTGATAATTAATAATAAACTAAAATTGTATTGGAAATACATCTCTTAATGAGAAGAACAGTTGGTCCTTGGGGCCTTAATTAAATGAGGCTTTGAGGACACTAATAATTTTAATTTGCCTTTACCTTTGGCACCCTGGAGGTAATACAGTTCTGGGTAAGATGGGTGGCATCTCTAGGGTGAAGAAAAGGGCTGGTGGGGAAGGAGATCTGGCCTGACAGTGTCACACAGGTAGATCAGCTGAAGGAAAGAGAGCACATGGAGGCTGGGCATCTGGACTATTCTTTTAAAATGACCTGTTTCACTGTTAAAATGGGTACATCTTTTAACCCTATGCAGTGTCTTTAAAACCCCCTGGAGGTGTGTATCCTGGTTTGAAAACTGCCTTAGAGATAATGGGGAATTGAGCAGCATGTGAACTCAAGCTCCCCTACTGCCCACACCATGGGTCTGCTCCATAGTGCCTGACCTCTGCACATCTCCATGTCCCTACCTATTAAAAAAAAAAAAAAAGGGTGGCTGTGAGGGTGGATGAGCTCCTAGCTGTGGAATGCCTGGACAGGGCCTGCATCAGTGCCCACTTGGTTCTCTTTGGCTCTGGGCTACTTCTCAGGGTAGACTGGACCTGCTCCAGGGCAGAGCTGAGGCGGGTGTTCCAGGATCTAATCTAAAACGTGCTTATTTCCTGCTATCTTGAGTTCTACTTGCTGGCAAGTTTCTGAGGTTGGTGAGGGACTAACTGCCTGTTGCTAAGCTCAGTTAACAAATGATGTTGGTATTTCCCTTCATCTTGGGGCATCAAAGCTGTATTTTCTCCCATACAGGAGCATATCTGAAGGCTCTGTTGAAACTATTTTCTTGAAGTGACAGGATAAAAGACTTCAGACAGGAAAAAGAGAGAGATAGGCAGACACTGAACCAGGTTCCCACAGAGAGTTTATTGAGGGAGCCAAAGCCAGTGAGAGGACGAAGGAGTCCTACCTCACCATCCCTCCTTGAAGCTGCTGGCTTTGATGGGATGGAACACTCTGGGACGGATGGGCTGTGCTGTGTGGGGCCACATGGAGCCTCTCACACCACAGCTTGTCCTACCCCAAAGACCCAGATGCAAGAGAGAGAAGACGTAATTCCCACCCCAGGAGGGTGCTGAGGACACACCTTACCCATCCCACCCTCCCCTGAGGGGCTAGAGCTCTAGCCATTAGGACCTAAAGACCAGAACACCTGGCCCTCTGATTGGCAGGTCTAATCCTCAACGTGAAGGCCTGGCTTTGGGCCGGCCGGCTCACTTCAGACCCGGCCCCAGGCATCTACTCTAGGAGCTTACACTTGACACCCAAACATGATTAAAAACACTCAGGGCAGCTCTCCTGCTGACAAAGGCCACACCCCAGATAATGGCAGTCCTGCCAGACTCAGGCCAGAGATAGCCACCCAAACCCAAGCTGGGTGTCAACACGTGAGGAGACCACTCTGCCCCCAGGGGAGGATCTCCCAGGGCTCCTGAAGCCTGGGCTTCTGTTTCTCCCCATCCACTGCCAGTGACTCCCCAAAGATCCCCCAGAAGGGAGAAAGGGAGGAGGAGGCGGAGAGCTTGTCAAGAGGCTCACCCATGAATGGGGCTGGAGGTCAGATCTACTGGGGCGAGGAAAAGGCTGCAGAGGGGTGGGGCACTGAGGCAGGGGTGCTAGGGTGTTCCTCAGACTCTGGCATGTCATCCTGGAAGTACTCAGCCTGGCGGTACTGCCACAGACGCAGGTGGCCATCCCACTGCAGGGAAGAAGGGGGCAAGTAGTCAGGGGCACTGCCCCCTCCCAGGTCCATCTCCCAGACACACACTGTCCCCCCGACCCCAGCATCCTCACCGAACTGCTAACAATCTTCTCCTCAAAGGGGTGCCAGCTGACGTCACGCACACAGGCCTTGTGGTTGGTCAGCTTCTTCACGATGTGGCCACTCAGGAGGTTGTACACTGTCCAGGAAAGGCCAGAGTGGAGAGGGGCTGCCAGAAGACCTGTGAGCTACCCCTCACCTCTCCCTGCACAGCACCAGTTACCCGCCCCCCAGGCAACTTCCCACTTGTCCAGGGAAGCAAAGCCCACACCCGAGGATGGTGTTACTTCTCAGTTTCTTTTCCCTACCTCGGGTTGAGGGTATGGTCTAGCAGAGCTTGGGTGTCTCTGGCCCTTAGCTAAATTTCACAAGATCTATAGTTAAGAAAATGCAACGTGGCTTTAGTTTTTAGAAGCAATTTTTGAAAAGCCCACGAGCTATGGAAGGCACCACAAAAGAGAACAAAAGGCTGTCTACACAGACGTGTGAACCTGCTGTCCCTTATCTGCATGTGGGTGCACCTTCCTCTCTCCCTGGATGGGCTCCATCTGAGGCCTCCCTGAGCGTGGAACTGTCTTAGACTCCTTTGACCTGTGGCTGTGTTTGTGTTTCTTTTCGTGCAGTCACCCTGCTTCAGTGGCTGTACAACACCCTGTACTAAATGCTGTGTCTTTGTGTGTTATTCTTTTTGTCTCTGTTTCCACCTACCTTTCATCTGCAATCTCTTCCCTCAACTGGCTAAAAAACAGAGCTGAATATATTTTTGGTAATTGATTATATTCACTGACTAGAATTCTAGGCTCCTTTTCTTAATTTAAAATGTTGACGGAGATGGGGTGGGTATAGCTCAGTGGTAGAGCACATGCTTAGCATGCATGAGGTCCTGGGTTCAAGTCCCAGTATCTCCATTTAAAATAGTAGTAGTAGTAGTAGTAGTAGTAGTAGTAGTAGTAGTAGTAGTAGCAGTAATAATAATAATAATAATAATAATAATAATAATAATAATAATAATAATAATAATAAATAATAAAAAATTTTTTTTCTTTAAATCTGTTGATGAGTAGAATGTTTTCTATTTCTCTGGTTAAGCCTCTCTTGCCCCAGGCTAAATTAAATTTCACTTGTAGGTGTCACTGGGTTTTTTTAAGGTGGTCACTGGTGGGGAGCCAGAGAAACCTTCCTGCCCCTCCTGAGGCCCCCAGTTCTGACACAATCCTTACCGACCACTTTGCCGGTGGAGCAGCCACTGTAGATGAACTGCTGGCCGGTGCTATGGGCGGGGGAGAATCGGCAGCGGATGAGGGTGTGCAGCACCCCGTGGCCCCGGTAGGTCATCAAGGAACTGTCCCCTGGGAGCTTCAGCTTCCGCCAGGCTGCGTAGGGATGCAGGGCGAGCCCTAGGTTAGGGAGTCTGAATTCTCCGTATCACCGGTCCTTAGCAAAGATCAATGCTCACGGACAATCACCTTTCCAATTCCCAACTGGTGGCTCTTTCCCCTCCCAACAGTCAGCTGATATTCACCAACAGAGCTCTGCTGGTTGTTAAGACCCTGAAATACTTTTGTACTCCTTGGTTCTGAGTGATCCCCAGCCTGTGCACTGGGAACCCCTGGCTCTCCCACAGTTCAGCAAACACAGTTATCAAAAGCTTGGCAAGGGAGTGTCAGGGGAGGTCTCCAGAACTTGGCTCCAGGCTACGGCCCCATCCACTGTGCCCATGCCAAGCCTGACCAGGGCTTAAATATTTTAGCTACCACCCCCGGCCCTGCACTCTCAGGATCTCAGGTTCTACTTCCACTCTCACCTTTTTTGGGCACCTGCTGCCAGCGGTAGTCCCAGTTTTGCTGTGTGGCAGCCTGGCGCGAGGCTTCCATGCCTTCCCGGCTAGAAAAGCGCCGTATATCCCAGAGCTTGATGGTCTGGTCCTTGGAGTTGGAGATGAGATACCGGGCATCACCCTGTGAATCCCAAGATGGATAATGAAGCATCGGAGCTTGCAAATGTTGGTGTCTGTCAGTCCAGCTCCCTTTCCCCAGCTGACAGGTAAGAACACCAATCCTTTAACTTTCTTCATCCAAACGGGCCTCGCCACAGACTCTGCCCTTGGCAGAGTTTCCCTTTCTTTGCCCAGGGTGCTGGCTGGACTCCTTGTCTATCCTGGATCAGACTGTCTTCTACTTTTCTTGTACAGAAAGCCCCGTTCTGCTTCTGGAGGAGTGGCAGATACCAATGGATCTCATGTTTCCTGGCTTAAGCCCCTTCCCTAATCTCCACCTCTTGCAAACCTTGGCTAATGAGGAGCCTGGTGAGTTCCCACACCCATCCACTTTGATGCCCTCCTGGAGAACCAGAACCTCAATAGCCTGGCTGTGTGGTCCTGCCTCCAGGCCCACCTTGCTGTCAATGAAGGTGATGCCGTCCTGGTGTCCAGCCAGTGCGCCCACGGGCTTGGGGTCATCCTCCCGCATAGTGCGTCGATCCCACACTTTGCAGATGGCGTCGTCACCACCAGAGAACAGGATTTGGGAGCTTATGTCAGCAAAGGCCACTGCGTTCACATCATCCTCATGGGACTCAATCTAGGGGAGAAAGAAGCCAGGATGCCTATGATCTCTTTCTAGGTCTTCCAATAGGCCAAGGGCCAGGAGGCAGAGGCTTGAAGTCTCGGAAGCAATACCTGAAGGGTACGCCGGTTCTGTTCTCGATCAAAGACATACAGGCAGCCATCATTGGCCCTGAAAGGGAGGGGATAAAAAGGGCTCTGGAGCCAACACCAAGAGGACCAAGGCTGTATGTGTGCTGGGGAAGCTGAAGAGAAGCCCTGAGGAGGGGCAAGCCCTTGTTCCTTCTTATACAGAAGATGGGAGAAGGGTCAGCTGTGTTTGCCAGGAGGTTTGAGACCTCCCATCTTATGCTGGGTGAAGGGTGAACAAGAGGTGAAGCAACTCATAAACCCGGACCCTGGAGAAAGCCTGGGTGTTCTCCACAGTCGCCTGGGTACAGGTGTCCAGTGCAGCCTCTGTAGCAGCAGAGCTGGTCTCTGAGAGGACTCCAGTCCCATTAAGTGAGGCAGAAATCCCCACAAACACTCACCCTCCGAGGACTTCTCGTCCATCTGAAGAGACAGCGATGGAGAAGACAGCAAAGCGTCTCTCATCTGGCCTGAAAAGAGCAAAGGAGGAGCTGTGTGAAATGGACTTCTTTCAGCCATTGTAAACTGACACAAAATCTGATGAGGGCCATGAGGCACACTTCCAAGGGGACGAGAAGTCCAGCCAGCACACACCAGAACGTGGAGCACCTCACTCAGAACCTGGGAAGAATCCTGCAGCTGTCTATTTTACCCTGGTCCTCTGGCTGGCTGACAGGATGGGTGATTCCCTCCCAGGAATCCACAGAGAAACTTGCAACCAGTGTACTTTTCCCTCTAAGTGGAAGTTCGGGTTTAAGAGGTTTGCTCCCGGAGAGCCTTCCTTGAGAAGATTCTGATGAGTCTGACCAGGAAGGGAATCCAGTACCTTAGATCCAGGGCAGTGTGTGTGTCTCCCTCCCCGTAGATGTTGCAGATATGAACTAAGAGAAGCAAGAGAAACAAGAATCTTTCAGGGTTGGGGTAGGAAGAATGGGAGAGAAGCTAGGGAGGGGAATGAAACACAGGGCAAGGATGTCAGACCATGGGAGTGACCTTCCTAGGAGAAGGCATGGAGAACTGGCACAGAGATAGGTGTTTGGAGATCTCAGGTCTCAGGCTGGAGAAACAGTGGAGGTCTGGGGCATACTCACTATAATCAGACCAGCTGGAGTAAAGGAAATGGTTCCCATCAGGGGTGAAGGCCACATCCAAGACGCTCCAGCCTACATCCCGGGCCTTGATGCTCTTGAATTTACGAAAGCGGCCATACCGGCAGTCATACAGTCGGATTGTCTGGTCTGTGTAAGTGGGGATCAGGCAGAATTAGGGAACACCCTCCTGGAATCCTCCCTAACAAAGATCTCTCTCACTTGGTGTATCTGTGGAATCATCCCTTGATCGTGGGAAATTGTTCTGGCTAAGCAGCCCTATGCCAGGGTCTGAGCTCCCTGGGTCTGAGGCTTTCCAGCCTCAGCCACGGGGTGCGTCTCTTGTTCTAGGGCAGTGTGTAGGACAAAGATCTGTTACCTTGGCAAGCAGACATGAAGATTTGACCATCTTTGCTGTAGATGCCACAGAAAGCCTTCTGAGAGTAGGTATCAGTGAAGGCCAGATCGTTGGGCAAGAAGCTGGGGAAGCAGAGGGAAAATGAGGGTAAAGGGAGCTCAGAATGGGAGTGTCCCAGCTAGCAGAATCCTAACAGAACTGGACATGAGTTCAAGGGCATTCTTCCCTTTGGCTCTGGGTACAATCCCCTTTCTTTCATTCCTTCTATTGTCCTCTCAATGCCATACTTTTCCACTTCGTTTACTTTCAAAGCCTCAACCCCATTTAATCTAACCTTAATATCCCTGTGGACCCTTTAATGCTGATCCTTTCAAAGTTTAGGAGATGAGACCTAACTGGCCCATGGAATCTCTCCACCAAACTCCATACTCACTGAGACATCACTCGAGATCGTTCTCCAAGGGAGAAGCTTCCCCGGTGGCAGAGGCCCCGTTCTCTCTAAAAGAAGAGATTGGGGAATATTGCTAGCAGAAACAGGGCCACTTAGGCCACAACCAAGCCCCCTCCTCCAAAGATACTGCTCTCAATACAGAAACCAACATCGCACACAGCTGTATATCCCACCAAACTCTGATGAAGGCTGGCTAAAAGCTCTCCAGTTCCAGCTCTTGAGGCCTTCTAGGAAAGTTTACTTCCCTCTCCTCTGGGACTGGCAGAGCTTCTGGCTACATTGATAGGCTTGCTGCCGGGCTGGCTGGAAGCAGAGAGGCCTACCTGGTGCAGCATTTGAGGAAAGCTGTGCTCCCGGGCCATCCGCCTAAGTCCTAGCCGCCCTGTGGCCAATTCCACTTGTGTCTTGATCTCATTGCATTCCAGCTCCCGGGTGTCGGGGGTTGCATCTACTGTGAGTACCAAAGACAAGTTTCATCCTAGGTCTTCCGGTCCCAGAGGACAGTTAGCAGAGCTGTGCTCAGCCCACTCGATGTGGCTGATTATACCAGCGTGGCAAAAACTCCCTCATTCCCTGAGTTATCTCATCTTCTTTCAGTTTTGGCCAAAATAATTTTTAAAAAAGGTTATCTAACGAAAGTCTTCTGACGTTAGGATCTCTGCCTTTCCTCTTACCGGGTGGGTTGTATCGGTCTCCAAGACGACCGTCCCAGGCACTGTCATGCTCTTCCTCCGAGTCCGAGAGGGCCTGGATGAGTTGTAAATTTGCTGCACCTCCTCCCTGCACCAACCTCACTTGGCCTCTGTGGAGAGACCCCCCCCCCACCATGATAAAGGGGAGGAACACTTCCCCGAACCAACCAAATTCAGAGTCAGTGGCTATCTAGTTCTTAGACCTGGTCCTCAAACCCTCATACTGTCCCCATTTTGAGGTTTGAAGCTGACTAGACCTTGGCTGTTATTTTCAGCCTGCTATTAAGGCACACTAGGAAACTCATTCTCTTACAGTGGGAGTAGAAAACCCCAACATTGCATGATGTTGACCAACCTACTAAGTTGACTCCCCAGAGAGCTAAAAATTCTGAGCTTCTGCCCAAGGAGTGCAGCATAGAACATGGTATCCTGAAGGGATCCCCAAGGAGCCACAGCTAAGAACCAAAGCCAGCTGTATCCCTTTCCAGTCAATTCCTGATGATCACTTCCCTCAAAGCATTCTTTCCTCAAGAATAGGATTAGAGTAAGGTTAATTTAAACTTGTTTTTCCAGTAAATCCACATGGCCCCATATCATGTATTAATAACTTCACTAAAGTTCAACACTCACCTCCCCAACTCTTCTCTGCACCCCTCACATCACTCCTTTCCCACCACAGCCCCGCTCTTTTTTTTTTTAACTTACTTAGAAAATAGGTTATATTTGTGTAGTCATAGCTAGAGAGACTCCCCTGAACGTCGCCTCAAACACAAGAGGGTCTTGCTGACCCTCCCTAGGCAAGAACGACTCTTACTGGGTACAAAGCTGAGTGCCCTGAGTGTCCAGCTCAAACAGAACAGCTGTGCTGGGCTAATCCCCTTCCCTATTCTCTGTAACTTCCCTGACAGGAGCTGGGATCAAGGGACTGTGGTGGCGCCTGGTGGGGACACACCAGAGGGTAAGTTACCTGCGTAGGAGATAGGCCAGTACCTGGGCCAGATCCACATCTTCATCCTCCTCTTCCTCTTCCTCACTCCTACGCAGGCCAGCCCCTCTTCGGGGCAAGCCCTCAGGGGGGTCTCCGGACCCAGTTCCTGCGCTGCTGCTGTTCCGTGATCCCATCTTCTGGTCACAGCATCCTTAAGTCCTGTGCAGGGACTCCTCCTGTCACCGCCTTGGGTTTAGTGAAAGCAAAGCCTGCTCTAGAAATACCAAAGTCTCCTGAGATACATGGGTAGCTATCTCTAGGAGGGCGACCCTTTCTAGGGACCGAGATCCCTTCTCCTTAGCCTGTAACAACTCCCAAGGCTGCAGGGACACAAACCTTTCTCAATCCTGTGAAGAAAAAAAAAAAAAAAGGCGGAGTGAAGCCTAAGAGGCTACGCTAGCCCAGTTGTGAGAATCCTTTGAAGAGGAATTTCTCAGTTTTCTACCTCAAACTCACCTACCAAAGTCCCCGGGATGGGGGTGGATTCCCAGGTACCTCTCCGGCCGACCAATCAAAACCCCTCGCGGAAGAAAGGACCTCATTAACTTATCTCACCTGACCAATCAGAGGCCTTAGGTCTCAAAGACCCCCGACGCCCCCTTTACTGACCAATCAGAGCACTCCCTTGCGAAAGCCGGCGGCAGGGACAACCAATGAGGTTAAAATTCGGCCTAACACCCCCTCCTTCCTTGCCTCACGCCCACGTGGTGTGCCGGGGGTGTGTACGCTGTGGGGTGAGAAGCAGGGAGGAAGCCGAGAAGCACCTCCCACAAAGCTGGCGGTTACCGCCCCGCGCGAGACCACCCACCAGCCAGGAGTGGTCGCAGGACCCGCAGCGGCGCGAAGCCTTGTTTACACGGACGGCAGCCGCGGCGTCGGCCAACCGCTCCTTCGTCACGCGCCTCCTTCGTCACATCTCCGGGCTCCGCGGCCGGCGGACAGCGGACATCACGTGACGCCCTGACGGCCCCGCCCCCTTGGCCCGCTCACTGGACAGTTTAGCACGGTGATTGACAGATGGGCGGGATAAAGTGCGCGAGGGGTGTAAGGGGAGGAGAAAGAGCGCGACACAGGAGGGGCGTTCGCTCCTTATTGGGAGGGGTAAGTGGGGAACGTCTGCTTCCTGAATCAGAGACAACGGAACTAGATTTACTGGGTGAGGGGCGGGGCTTAGAAAATAAGTTGGTGCTTTGCTGACGAGAAGTGTCTTAGCAAGGGGTACAATTTGCTGTCGGTCCCTTGTGTCCATTTGGCTGTGCACTTTTCAGACGGTCTCTAAGGGTCTCTTTCTTCCCCTTGTCCCTCACCCGGCTCCAGCCTCCTTCGTGTAGCTGGCTGCAGCTCTAGTCGGCCCTGCCCTAAGGGGTACCTGGCGCCTTTGGAGTGTGTTCACGTCACATTTGGGAACCCAGGGCTTCACACCCTCCCTTCCGGGTTTAGCTTCCGGAAGCCTTGTTCTTGTGGGGATGGTCCTTTCTAGACCTCTTAGCCGCTTTGGCAACTTTTTAGATGACCCCTGGCTTCCCTCCGCGGTCTTTGCAGACGCTCCCTAGTGCACCCGTGGGTCTCCACAGGCCTTTCCTCTTCTTCAGTCCCCCTCTGACGCCTTTGGGCCCTCGAGCATTTGCGGACCTTCCTTGGCCCCTCTGTCCCTGAGGTTCCTCTCCGCCCGGGGCCGCCGGTCCAGAGTGTGCACGCGCGTCGCCTCCTACCCTCTCCTCTGGGTTTATGAGTAACCCGGCTGAGTCCAAGGCCGGGACTTTTGTACCTCGGGATCCTCGCCCAGGCTGGAGTGGGGGTGGGAGTGTGTGGCTCCAGTGACCATGCAGGGCGGAAAGGCCCCGGGTCCAAGCTAAACTTCAGCGCCCCCAGCCCGCAGTCTCCCTAAGTGCTTCGATCTGTCCCCGCCCAGAGCCCCCTGAGGACAGAAAAGGGAGCGGGGGCCCTTAGTCTCCCCGGGCTCTCCTTCTGGGGTTCACTCTCCTTGGGAGGGCGAGGGTGTGGTCAATCCTTCGGGTGTTGCCTCCTGGTTTCTGGAGCGCTAGACTTGAACTTATCCACAGTCACCAACCAGGGCCGGCTTCATGGGTGTGCGACCTGTACAGTCGAACCCACACTTAAGTGTTCTGCTGTCAGCGTTTGAAATTCTTTAAAATCTTTGAAAAAGCACCCCACATTTCCCCTTTCTCTGGGCTCTACTAATTATATAGCAGATTCTGCCAGTCACCCATCTCCTATTGCCAGATTACTTACTATCTGTGACCTATAATAATATATACTGAGACCTTAGGATTCTGTGGTTTCTGGGTTGGCCAGGTTGGAAAATCTGGAATCATTTTCAAAATGATCTTTCCCTCTTCTTTGTCCTTTAAATTCAGTTCTTCAAGTCCTATGGATTCTTAGCTGTAGTTGAGGTTGCTTTCAGGGTCACCACTCCAAATTAAATTTTCACTATTTCATGCCTCTCTAGTTGATCTACTGCAGTGTTCTTTAACAGCTTAAGAACCTACAACTGGTTCACCATCGTTGTTTCAAATACAGACTTCCAAACCTGATTCTCTGTTTTTTACTGGTGTTATTTTTTTGTTGTTGTTACTTCTGCCAAGCAAATATGGCCATCAATTCTTGCTTGTTTCCATGTCTGTACCTTCCCAGGAGAGTTTATCTAGGGGAAACTTTGCCTCTACCAATCAGACTCCCTTCCTCATGAGCCACTGGTGTCACTTCTAGGAATCGAGCTCTGACCTGTATGCTAAGTCTAGCATAAACGTTTATGTTCAGCAGAGCAATTACTGATAGAAGTAAAACACTGGAAACAAAATAGATCCAAACACTGCAACAGTATGGGATTGGTTAAATAAATTATGATCCATATGGTAGACACAGAAATACCAGGTAGCCATTAAAATGAGGTAGTCTAATTTTATGCCATGGGAAATTGTGCAAGTTACATTTTTAGTTTAAAATGTGGTGTTGGAGGCAAAAAAACAATATGGTTTCAATTTTGCATTAAAAATATTAAAATACCTAGGCTCATTATATCATTAAACAAATAATAAAATGGAGAAGTGCTTGTATAAACTACTGGCAAAGATACAGCTAAACAGAGTATTATGGTTAAAAAAATTCGACCACCTGAGGTCCACAGAAAACAAAAACTTCTGTTAAACTCATCTCCTTAATAAATCATTTTTATGGTGTCTAGATTAAAAATTTTTTAAAAATTTTTTAATTAGTTTGATTGATTGATTAAATTGATCGATTTAATAGAGGTACTGGGAATTGAACCCAGGACCTCATGCATGCTAGGCATGCACTCTACCACTGAGTTATATCTTCCCCCCAATAATGTATTTTAAAATTACCTCTTTCCTCTTCTCCTCCTTAGCTTGCAAATCCTTTTAACTTACAAATCCAGTTTAAAACTTAAAATGTAAATGCAACCCTTTGAAATATGGAACTGTACATTACTGAATAAAACATTTAAAAGTCATGGTTAAATGTTAAAAAGAAAAATCTGAGGTTTTATGATCAAAATGAGTCTTCATATCAAATCAAATGCCAAAGAATTGTAGATGAAAAATGTCACCTGCCTTATCAGTAAACAAAGGATATTGCCACCATCAAGCCATCAGCCAAGCCACTGCAGCAGTCTGGACTGTGCACCTTGAGGGGATTCAGATTGCAGAAAAGCAGGATACTGGCCCTAGATAGATAAGGTGCATATCAAAGGACTGATTTCAAAAGTCCAGGCTCTTGTATCTTCTCATACATATAAGAGCGCTAAATTCATTAACTTGAGATGTCTGTTTTTTCTTTAATTAACAGTAATCTTTTGATGTTCCAACTACCAGATTTTTGTTACAAAAACTGCTATGTATCCTGGCTCCTCCCTTACCTCTTCAGAGCAGTTCCTAAGAGCTATCTGAGAGGCTGCCTCTGGGCTTAAGTCCTCAGCAAGTCCACTTTTAGGTTATACTTTTTGTTGTTGTTGTTGTTCAGTCAGCAGAATGTAGGATTTCATCTCATGATCCACTGATAGATTTTTGTATGTAAAAGATTTTTAAGCCTATGCACTTGGTTATATCACTTGTGACTTACAATATTTAAAAAAATATATAAGCATTTATATGTTAGGCTATACTGTGTGTTCTATGGAAAGAAAATGGTATTACTTTAAAAATAATGTTAAGTCACTTTGATCAACTTTATAGGCCTTCCCTCTCATGATTTTGAAATTTGGCATGTTATTTGCTGACAGTTTGTTAAGTGCTTTTCATTTGGGCACTCTTCACCCTCCCCAGCTACACTTAAAGCCACTTGAAGCCACAGAGAGGTTTTCTACCTTTAGCACCCATTTTAGGACTGGTTCTAGTAATTGCTGTGTAAATGTCAGCTAGTTGACTTCCTGTCTGACCTGATTTGGGCTGTTTCCTGATTATTAACATCTCCACCAGAGGGCGGGCTGGGCTTGGGAGGAGAGAAGGAAAGCAAATTTTTCTTTCTCTGGGTAACCCTGTCCTCCCTCTCCCCAGTCCCAGCTCCCAGCCTGGTGACTGCACAGAGCTCCTGGGACACATGTATAGCTCTGGGCAACACAAAGGAGTGTTTTGTTTCCCAAAGTGACCAATGACATGAGTTTATGCATTATCTTTTTGTAGCATTCTCTGTGTAGAAGGAAAGGGGGAAATATGTTAATTTGCTCAGGACTTAAAATAAAATGTGTTGACTATAAAGCAATCGAGTAATTATGGGATTTCTAATATTCTTGTGGCCTGTGTCCTTGAGAACCAGAATTTTTTGTGTGGCAGAGAGGAGGTACAGAAGTGATACAGAGGTTAAAAACCTTGTAGCCCTGAGTTTGAATAGGAACTATCAGTATGAATTCATGAGGTATTTTATCTCCCTATCCCTATCCACTGAAAAGATCTAGAAACAATCTAGTAGCAATAAACACTTCTACCACCTGGATCTTAAAATATCATTTCCCAGGGGAAGAAACCAGAGCTTGGAGACAATGGCTGATTCCAGGTCTGGGGCAGGAAATGTACAAGATGAACATGGAACAACTTACCATACTAGAGAGCAAAGAAGCCAGCAAACATGATCAGAGTAATGGCAAAAGGACTCAGGAGCCAAGCTCTTATGGCCAAAAATGGGTTAATTTGAGCATTAATAGAAGGTATATTTAAATCCATGAGTTCATAACAGGTTGTGTGTGTGTGTAACCTTTTTGAAGGATGATACAAAACCAGATTATTATTTTGAAGATGATAAAAGAATCAAGCAGTTACCTTGCTGTTCCTATATAAACTGTACCTCAGGGTAATGAAATAGAAGATAAAAGAAGTGTTCCTTTGTAAAAGTATTCCAACTATTATGACAGATTTTGAACAGAGCTGTTTTGAAATCCCTAATAAATGAATGAATCTAGGCACTGAGCAACAAAGCCTGGATTCTTCAATGGTTAAATTGAAGGAAAAGAAAGGAATGGAAGAGGAGCCTGTAGATTGAAAGAGACTTAAAAGGCATATGGAATTTTTTTAAATGGGCAGGCCTAAACTGTAATGTTTAGGGATCTGGATTTTGGTAATAAAACTCCAAAAAGAAAAAAAAAAAGCAAGGATGTTATTGTCATGAACCATAGTGTCCATTTACACCAGGAAGGGCTGTGATGAAGATGAAGAACGTGGCCAGGGTGGGTGGAAGGGCTTTTGGTATTTGGCAAAATTCTGTTTCTTTCTCTGGGTGATGTTTTCAAGGGTATTTGCTGTATATTAGTTTATTAAGCTATGTTTTTGTTTTGTACGATTTTCTGTATCTGTTTTATTTTAAAATAAAATGGTTTATGCTGTACACCAGAAATTAGCACAACATTCTAAATCAAGGGGGAGCAGTGATAGCTGAGTGGTAGAGTGTGTGCTTAGCATGCATGAGGTCATGCGTTTGATCCCCAGTACTGCCATTAAATAAATAAATCTAATTTCCTCCCCCAACAAAAAGAAATTAAATCAACTATATTCAATAAAAAAGGCATTACATCAACTCAAATAAATAAATTAAAAGTTAACTAAAATTTGTTAACTATATTGTATCATTTATTTGGAGGTGTAGGACATGCACCGTTATTTTATTCTAATTGATAAAATCATTTTTAAGGCTGACACTTCCTATCACTGTGCATTTAGGTACCAGAGAGGTGCCTGGAACCCCGGTTCCTTGCCTCTTTCCTGGAAGGACTTATTCTCAAACCTGTTTTCTTTCTCCCCTAAATTTTATTTACATTGCTCATTTCCCTCTTAAACTGTAGAGTCAGCAACATATAATACTTGCTTACGGGGCCTACTCTAATCAAAACAGAATGGAAAGGTGAGAGCAGCTAACATATTCAATGTTTATTTCTTGCCAGGCATAGTGCTGAGTGCCTGGCTCCAATGATTCTTTTAATCCTCACAACACTTAGATGTAGGCACATCCCCATTTTACAGCTGAAGAAACTGAGAGGCACCCCTGGCCAGAGACTACTAGGTGCCTAACATCCATATTATGCTGCTTCTGATCATATTGTTTCAGTTACCACATGCTGTTTATAAAGCTGAAGCTCTGTATTTATAAATGCAATGGGCTCCATTGCTAACTGTCTTTTAGGATGTGAACCACTCTGACCTTCAGATTCTTTCCTGCTCTTACGCATTGTAGCTCGTTATTGGCTGTTTTCTATGAGAACACTTGGTGTTTCCTCCTCCAGTGTTTTCTTTTGAGGGAATTTTTTTTTATTTACATTTTTAAAATGATAATTTTAATTTTATTTGTTAAAATTTGTTCTCATTTTCTGGGTATAGACTTCACTGTACCCATCTCAGTTTATACATTCACTCAGCCTGATCCAGATCACAGGTGAAGTTATTCTCAGCTGATGCCCCTGAACAGTGCCTGGCACACAGAAGTGTTAGCTGCCTTGATACTGAGCTATGTTTTCATGCATTCTTTGCGAGTCTCAATTTCAGGTCAGGCAGGAGGGAAAACAGGTCGAGAATTGACAGTGGAGCCGCTTCACTGGAGAGTGGGGTCGGTTATACTGGCTTCTGCATCTCTGATGGGAGATTGGGAATTTTAGACCTACAAGCTGTACTGAGCAGCTCACAGAGGCCCCACCTTTTAAAGATCTCAGAACAGGAGTAGATACTTCCTTCTCCAAGCAATTTCTACTTATGTGGCCCAGTGGTCGAGCTGCCTCTTACCACCAGGCTGTGCCAGGCTGGGCTGCACTGGGCCACCAGCTGCTTGGAAGGGCTGGAAGAAGATTGTGAAATTGGTGTCAGAGGGAAGCCTGGGATGGTAGGCAGGAAAAGAAAACAGCACAGATGTTATAAACAAGCATCTCTTATTATTGGACAGCATGTGGGGAGAGGTCTGTGGCCGAGTCTCATGGCAAGCTGCTCATATTTTCTGCAAGCCTGGTGGCTCGCTTATTCTGGGGTGTGGGGGTGGGATGCTGTGCTCTCTCACTAGGCAGGAGCCCCAGGCTGGGAGCCTCAGGTCACATTTTGTGCACACGTCCCTCCAGGGCCTCCAGCTCAGCCAACACCTCTTTGGGCAGATCCTGGTTGACCTGCTCTGTCAGGTAGCTCCGAATGTCACGAACTTCCTGTTCCCAGAAGTCCTTGGGGAGTGAGAAGAGCTGGGTGGTGTCTATGGCTCCCAGGCCGCTGAGATCCAAGGCACCTTCCTTTGGCACCAGCCCGATGGGCGTCTCTCGGGCACTGTCCTCCCCTTCTAGCCTCCGGCAGATCCAGTCTAGCACCCGAGCATTCTCTCCAAAGCCTGGCCACAGGAAGCGGCCTGCCTCGTCACGCCGGAACCAGTTGACATGGAAGATGCGGGGCAGCTGGACCCCCTTGCGCCCTTCCATGCTCAGCCAGTGTTCAAGGTAGCGCCCAAAGTTGTAGCCGAAAAAGGGCCGCATGGCAAATGGGTCATGCATGATGACCTTCCCTGGGGAGGAGAGCAGGATGGGTAAGGAATCTTCCTCCTTACTGGAGAAGAGAGAGGCACCCTGCCTCCAGCCAGAGGAAGTTGTGAAATGTTGGCAGTTCTGGAATAGCCTCGAGGCAGGGTGAAGAGAAGGGAATGGGGGAAGGAAACATGGGAAGCGGTGGGTAGGAGGAAGGTCTGGCTCAGGAAGGGAGAGAAGAGGTGATGCTGGCACAAAGAAAAGGGGCAGGGAGGGAGCTTACCTTTGTGTTCAGCTGCAGCAGTGGACTCTGAGCGCATGGCACTGCCCACAAACACGCCGTGGCGCCAGCTGACGGCCTCGTAAACCAGGGGGACTCCTGGGACACCACACACACAATCACAGGCAGCTCGTATCTTTGCACCCTCACTCCATCCCTTCTGGTGACTTTGACTCCTACACTCTCTCTCTCTCTCCCCTAGGACCTCAACTGTCGCCTTTTCAAACCCCATGCCTCCCCACCATGCCCTAATTTTGCATTCTCCAGGGGAGTGCTCTAGAGGCAGACAGCTGTAGTTGGCGATCTAGCCTGACGCTCTCTGAGCTTCAAGTACAAGGGGGAGGTGGGCTCTGATAGAGAGCCAGACCCTTTACCCAGAAGGCATGGAGCCCACATGAGGTTTACCTTTGGGTCTGCGACCTCCAAAGATGATGGCGTCAATGGGAACACCCTCCGGGGCCTCCCAGGCTGGATCTATGATGGGGCACTGGCGAGCCGGGGCACAAAAGCGAGAGTTGGGATGTGCACAGGGCTCCTTGTCACCTGGCAGAGGAAATACCATCACTATCACTCCCAAGGGCATGTGCATCCCCCAAAGACACAAACATTTGCAGGTACCCTTGCACAATTTCTTTTTGCCTCATCGGCTCCCTGCAATCTCAGGTTGGAGGTTGATAAGGAGCAAGGGGAAGGGAGCCAGGACATCACCCCCAAAGATCAGGTTATTTATCCATGATGGTGCTATCGGCTGAGCTGTGGGAGAAGAGTGGGAGAATTGGGGTTTAGCAGGACACCAATGTTTATGCCGAGCCACATGGCATTGACCAGTGCTCAAGGGAATGGGGTTAGATTTTGGCATACGATTATAATAGAAAATTTCCCCCAGAAATGCTTCTTTTAATTTACAGGATGATTATTTAAATAAATACTCAAACCTAAAGCAAAAATGGAAGACTGTCAGGTCAGTTTTTCAGATAATTGACTTTCCATCAGCAAATGCGGGAGACAATCTCCTGAGTTATCAAAATGCAAAGGGGAATCGATTTGAAAGCTAGCAGGATTTTGGTGATTTCCCTTGGTCGGCTCAGACCCTGCTGGAGTGAAAGGGCTTGAAGAACTCAGACTAGAAGATAACCTGGGCAGGTGTAACCTGAGGAGCCCAGGTCATTTGGCCTCTTCAGGTGCCCTGGAGAGGGGTTGGGACCAGTCATTGGCAGATGTGTAAAGGACCATCATGGGGGCCCTGAATGGACACGGAGCTTTCTCTGCTCGAGGTTGCTGGTCAGACCTGGGGGGCAAGGAAGTCACAGAGCCAGGGCCCCCAGCTCCTGCCTCCACTCTCACATAAGAGCCATCTCTAATGCTTCTCTCTTGCATTTCCATCTGCCCCCAATAATACCCTGGCACAGGGTATTATTCTGAGAATTGAAGCTGGGCACAATATGCCCCAGTTATACCCCTGAATCCAGAGATGATGAAAGGGTTGGGGAACTAGCCTGTGGGGAAATATGAAAGTTTCTTGGATTTCTCAGTCGGGTGGGGAGGCTGAGAAGGGCTTAATGATGGTGTTAGAGAAAATGAAGGGTGATTAGATGCAGAGGGTGACTGCTAGGCCAGCCTGGAAGATTTGAATGTGGGCTTCAGTGACCACAGGCCACCCTCCCCTGCCACACTCTTCTTTGTCCAGCTTCCCCCGCCTCCCATAGGCCTCGGCAATCTGACTGCCAAAGGCCACTGAAAGCTGAAGGTCCAGAGTGCAGGGCTAGGGGAGGGGGCAGGGCTGCAGGGCTCCAGAGGGTAATGACAGGGTTGAGAAACTAGCTTCTAAGAGAGGCTAAAGAGCTGGTCTGATTTCATCTGGAAGGATTGGGGTACATGTGTTGGAGGGACAGGGGAAGAGTGAGGGCAATAATACTGACCTTTAGACAATGGTTATTATACGGGGGGATGGTGGGGGCCAAGTGGCAGAGGGAGGGGCAGGCTTCTTCCTTCCTAATGGGTCAAACTTTATGGATGTGCTTTGAGCCCAATTCCTTCTATAATAATTTCTAAGACAGCCCTCCCCCTTTAAAAATATCCAACTTATATTGAGAATTTAGTCTGTATTTCGCACTGTGTTGAACCCTTTGCATGCATTATTTAATTTAACCCTCCAACACCTTACGGGATAGGTACTGTAATAACTCTCCCCATTCAACTCATGGGGACTCTGAAGCTCAGGAGGTTGAGCGACCCAGCCAGGACACAGAGCCAGTACTTGGTGGAGTTGGGACGTGAACTGAAATCTTGCCTGGGGTTGGAAACTGAAGATTCGTAACTCCTTGTGCCTCCTGGAGGTCCTGGGAGATGGCGGCAGGTTGCAGAGGAGGCTTTTATATCATCAAGGTGCTGAGCCCTGGGGGCTGTGTCATGATTCCCTCACCCCACATACCAGGTTTCCAGGGTTTGCCCAGCCAGGAGGTCACGGTGACACCAGGTGGAAGAGGCAGGTCAATGCCCTCCCAATACACGCCGCCATCACTGGTCTCAGCCACGTTAGTGAAAAGAGTGTTACTCTGGATTGTGGCCATGGCATTGGGGTTGGTGGTGGCAGAGGTGCCAGGTGCCACTCCAAAAAAGCCATTCTCAGGGTTGATGGCCCGGAGGCGACCTGTTGGGAGGAGAAGTGAAAGAAAGGAAGGACTGACCAGGAAGAGTTGAGAGGTTAAGTTGCAGAAGGTCCTGCTCTGTCCCTTCCTTCCCTGAGCTGGACCCTAGATCTGCTGGGGAAGGGCTTTACACTTTCAAGGTGAACGGGCTGCTGGGAGGAGCAGTTGTTCAGGAAAAGCTTGTTACTGACAAAGTTCACCATGAGCAGAGGAGGGGAGACTCCTATGCTCTGGTAAGAACCAGAATCGAAAGTACAATCCGAGGCTTCTCACCATCACTGTCAAACCTCATCCAGGCGATGTCATCCCCAACACACTCCACTTTCCAGCCTGGCAGTGCCGGCCGCATCATGGCCAGGTTCGTCTTGCCACAGGCACTGGGGAAGGCGGCTGCCACATAACGCTTCTTCCCCGCGGGGTTGGTAATACCCAGGATCTGCGAGTTGGGGAGAGAGGGAACAAAGAGAAGGTCATGGGAGGTCAAACATGGTCTGGATGGGAAGGAAAGCTAGGGGTCAAGAGGGAGGACCGGTGTTTATTCACTAAATAGGGGCACTGCCTTGCCACAGGGCCTGGGGTGGTGGCAAGGTGAAGCCCCCCAACATTCAGCAGCCTTGGGCCAAAGCTTTGGGCATTTGGTCAGAGTCCCTGGCCACTGGTCTGGCACCTGGCAGTGGAGATGCAAGGCTGAGGCTGACTGGCCAGGCCCCGCCCCTGCCCTGCTCCCCAAAGCTGCCCAGATCCTCACCAGGCCCTCACCAGCATGTGCTCCGCCAGCCAGCCCTCATCCCGGGCCAGCCGAGAGGCGATGCGAAGGGCAAAGCACTTCTTGCCCAGCAGGGAGTTGCCACCATAACCGCTGCCGAAGGAGACGATCTCCCGTTGGTCGGGCACATGGCCAATCAGGGTTTTCTCTGGGTTGCATGGCCACTGGCTCACCGGCTCCCCTGGGGACAAGGGGTCATGGGGCTAACAACAGGGGTATCAGGCACTGGGGTATCAGGGGCTGGAGGGGGGCAGGAGTTGGCAAGAGAACCACCTGGGAGCAGTGGTGGTGCCAGTGGGTGGCTAAAGCCCTCCACCTCATAATATCCATCAGTTTTCATGCCCCTATTCTTGGAAGTGGATAACTGAGTCTTCTCAACCTTATGCAAATGGCTCCGCCAACACAGCTTGACCCCCAGCCCACTGATACCCAAGATCTTGAGAAATAGGTATCTCACCCATCAGGGTGGGTAGGATTTGGGGTTCCCTCTGAATCTAAGAAGGCCTTTGTGTCCTCCCCTGGGCCGAGCAGGCACTCACCTTGCCCAGTGAGGGGCTGGCCCACGGAGTGCAGACACTTGACAAAATCACCATCTCCCAGAGCCTGCAACACGGGCGTCCCCAACCGGGTCATAATGCGCATGCTCGCCACCACGTAGGCTGAGTCCGTGAGCTGCACTCCGATGCGGGACAGTGGGGAGCCCACGGGACCCATGCTGAATGGAAGCACATACATGGTCCGGCCTGTGACGGAAAATGCTACCTGGATGAAGGATTCCAACCCATTCAGACCTTTGGGGCCCCTGCCTCTGGGTCCCCGCCCTGGTTACCCTGCATGCAGCCCGGAAACCTCTCATCCACAGCTTGCTGGAACTCAGCTGGGGACATCCAGTTGCCCAGCTGCCCACGGGCCCCACCAGCCGGGAGGGGCACCGTGTCCCGTTGAGAAGGAGTTACAATCACCGTCTTGCTCTCTACTCGTGCCACATCCTTGGGGTCTGTACGGGCCAGCCAGCTAGGGGAGAGCGGATACCAAGAAGATATTGGCCAGCAGATCTCCCTCATCCCCAGACCCACTCTTTCAAGTCCAACTTTGACCCTAGGTCTTCTGTTGACCTTATTTTTCCCCCATCCATTTGCATCCCATCTTGAGGGGTAGTTCCCTTGGCCCCAGCCCTCTAAAGGAATTTTGCCTCAGCAAAAACTCTGAACTTGTGAGTTAAAAAAGACAAAAGCAAAAGCTTTTATTTGCATCAGCTCTTCACTTAACATGAAAATATAGACCAATCCCAAGAATTCCTGATTGTTTCCCCCGAAGTGCCCATTCTTGCGCATTCCATAGGGATGCTCTACTTAAATTTGATTTTTGTCTTGGTGAACCCAAAGAGGCCTCAGTTCATGCAGCTGCCCCCATCTTGCAGGTTGCTGAGCTCAAGGCTTACCAGTTGTTGTACTTGGGGAGCTTTCGGATGAGTCCCTGCTGTTCCAGCAGGGTCAGTATGGCAGTGTTCTCAGCCTCGGTCCCATCACAGATGTGGATGCCCTCTGGTTGGCAGAGGCGGGCACTGTGTTCCACAAAGTCTCGAACCTTAGCAGGCACCTGGCCCATATCTCCACTGAGGACTCGCAGGGTCTGGACGCTGCGCCATGATGACCAGCCCCAGGGGCTCAGCCCATGCCAGCTAAGCCTATGAGAGGAGAAACAGAGGTAATGGGCCAGGTGTTCTCGTGAAAGCTGGGCTGTAGGAAACGTGCTAAAGCAGGTCTGGGTGCAGGTACCACGAAGAGGTAAGAATAGGTGTGGGGTGTGGGTTCAGGCCACGTGCATCTTGTGGCCCTTATGAGGCTTAGTGAGGGTGTCTCCTGATTAGGAGGGGACGGATATTACCAAATGAGCATAAAGGCACATACTTGGCTGCATGGAAGTGCTTGTATAGGCATGCTAATATTATTGCAGGCTTAGCCTATGCCCGTGTTTAACTGTGTCTGGCCAATGTTTGGAAGTGAACAGGTGCCCTATGGCCCAAATGTCAATAAATGGTGCCTAGGTGATAGATTCATGTATCTGATGTTTGAAGCTCTCATCCCTGTTCTTTCTCAAGTATAGTTTTTATAAGTTAAAAAGGCAGATGTTTTAATAACCTATAATGGAAAAGAATCTGAAAATCTAAACTGAATCATTTTGCTGTATACCTGAAACTAACACAACATTGTAAATCAACTATACTTCAATAACAAAAAAAGGGGGCAGCTGTTTTTATTCTTTTCTTCTGGTGTGCATGCTGTGAGCCTGTGAAAGCCTCAAGCAAAGGACCTGGTCTTTGAGATGGTAAGTCTCAGGTTTCTAGATTAGGGCCCTTGTACAGAGAGTGGGTGACTGGATGTGGGGGTTCCAGGCATTGAATCTGCAGCTGCCCCCTTGAGCCAATAAGGATTGCATAAAATGTTGCCATGGGGTAGGTATTTTTGAACTGTGTGGAAGGCTTACTATTGGGGAATGTCACTGGCTGGGGTTCATGCCCCAGTCTGTAGGAGAGCAGGGTCTCTATAGTCTGTCCCTTTATACTCCTAGGAGAGGGAAAGGTAGGGTCTGCTCTGATTGGCCTGGACCTGGGGTGGAGTGGCCTAGAGAGAGCAAAGGCCAAGAGAGGGAAGTTGCCCTCCTCCTATGTCAGGGCCTCGCCCACCAAACTGTGCCCCACACGCCCGGGGCTGCATGACTCTGTCCCTCCCTGGCTCTTTTTCCTGGAGAACACATGCTTAGAGAGCTTGGCTGTTGGTGGCAGGGTGGACCATCAGCCTGCAGGATGCTCAACTCAGAGGGAGTAAGCCTGGGGAAGAGGGGAAGCTCAGGCCATAGATGTGGGAGCAGGAGCCTGGCTGGAGGGGGAACTGGGGTGGCTTCCCCTGGGTAGAGCAGGGTAGAAGTCCAATATGGCCCTGGGGCAGAGGAAGAAGGCTCCTGGGACCTGGGTCTGTTCCTGCCTGGGAAAGAATTTCCCCTCTAGAATTAATTTTAAAGGCACACAGTCTTGGGGAGAACTTCTCTCCGTGGGGGAGACGGGCTCAGGGAGTCTCTTGCGAAGTTCCCTCATTCTCCTTCAGTCCCCTGAGTGGGACCTTCTCCTTTTTGTCTGCTCCAGTGACCCCCACAAGGGCTGGCCAAGTGGAACCAGCTGTGGGAGAGACGGGGGTTCCCTCAGACTCTGGGACCAAAGCTGAGGAAAAGGGAGGCCACAGAGGGAAGACAGGAAGCTGTGAAAAGGAGAGGGCAGACAAGCAGCGCCTAGGGGCTCCCATCCTGTCAGGGGACAAAGCCAGCCTTATGAGAATAAAGGCAACCTAGCCCCCACCTCCACCTTGCCTCCCTCCCTTCCCCGCGGGGGCCCAGGTCCCTGGTCCCTCTGGCGGCCCCCGGGGCTTCCCGCCAGGTCCCAGTTGGCCAGGTTCCAGTCAGGGGAAACCAGGGAAAGGCTGTTTACCTTCTACCTTCTTTAGGGAGCTCTGAGCTCCATCCCCAGGGGCTCGTGCACCCTTGACCCCAGGGCCCTACTGCTCCTCACCGGAACCTGGGGCACGAGGGGGTTACATCTGTAAAGCAAAGGAGGAGACACGGAGACTGGGCCCAGCGGGGACGAGCAAGGAGGGGGAAGGAAGTTCTGAGAGTGGCAGATAGAGACGGTGTGGTCAGGGACCAGCACAACAGGGAGAGGGAGGAGGGGACAGAAACAGAGAGACCTGGGGCAGCTGAGGTCGCCCTGATCTCCGGCGAGACGCACGACCCGAGAGGCAGGGGATCCAGACACACTCGCCCCCTGCCCACCTCCTCCTCGGGTGGGAAACCAGGTGGGGGCGGGCGAGCAGGAGAGTGCAACTGGCAGCCCCGAAGGGTGAGCGCGTCGAAAGGTGAGGGTCCGCCCCGGACTGGGGGTCACTCACCGCAGGCCGGGGCGGTACACAGCAGCCATGGCACCTGGGCGAGGGCTGCGGGGTGGCCACGAGAAGGAACGGAGCCGGGGAGATGTGGAAGGCGGGGAAGGAGGGAGCGTGGCGCAGCCAGCCGGAGCTCAGGCTAGGCGGGAGGCGCTTAAAAAGGAGGCGGGCGGGCACAGGGGCGGGACCTAGCAGGGCCGGCAGGACCGGCAGGACCCTCTCTCCGCCCTGGGGTTCCTGCCCCAGGTCCGCCCAGCCGCCGCCCCACCCCCTGCGTCCTAGCCCCCAAACCCCTGTCTCCCATTGGAGGACTGGGTCCTCTCCTAGGTTCCCCCTCCCCGAGGCCCCTCCCCGAGGCCCCGCCCCACCGCTCCGCCTCGTCCCCTGCACATGATGTAACTTCGAGGACTCTTGCTCCTGGAGACAGCGACTGACATGGGGTGGCAAACAGGCTAGGAACTAGGCGCAAAGCCAGGGCCTGGTTATTGCCTTTCCCCTTCTTCCTGGGGCCTGAGTACTGTGAGCCCAGGCCCTTCTGTTTCCCAGGGCCCAGTGCTAAGGTCCCCTGAGTTCCCAACCCCAAATCCTTGTTTCTTCTCCTCGTGATGAAGGCTATTTTCTGCCTTACCGTGAAGTGGTGGTGTCTCTCCACCCTAAAATGTCTTCTTTGGGCCTCTGCTGTGGTCATTCTCTCCATATTCCCCTGAAGAAGTCATCTGCCCCACTCAACCACCACCTTAAAGTCCTCAGGTAATTTCTCAAGTTATGTCTCCATCCAGACATCTCTCTTAAGCTGAACACCACTGGTGTCACCCCAAATGCTATAGCATCTCAGACTCAACATGGCTATGGTATGCATTGGCCCAGCATCTGCTTCCCATTTCTGGTAATCTCACCCTGATGTTTCTTTGGGGAACCACCTCCTCAGTCTGTGTGGTTGTGTGGGTCTCCTGGGGTAGGCTCTCAGCTTGGCCAATTTGTGCGTTCTTCACTCTGGCCATGGCTATTGGGAATATTCAGGATTGGGCATGAGGTCCCTCTCTGGGGCTTTTTCCGTCAACTTTCAAAATGAGCTCTCTTTCTGCGGGGGTTGCTGGGCTGGTAGAATGTAAATCTGATGCTGCTGGGTGTCAGCTTGGCCCTGCAAAGCAGGAACCTGCCTGAGACGGAAGTCAGACTAGAGGAAGCCACCAGAGGGATTTGAGAGTGACAGATGCCTGATTCTGGGTATAGGAGTCAATAAATTTCTTCTTTTGCTGAAGCTAATTTTAAGTGAATTTCTGCCATTGGTAACAGAAACAATCCCACTTCTCAGATTTCTCAGAGTTCTGTGCTGGAACGTAACGAGACAAGGAGAGCTGGCCTCCAGCCTTGGGCTTGCTGCTGGCCCTCATCTCTTCCACCCAGGCTCCTTCCTGGGCTCAACTTCATGTGTATGTATTTGGGACTCTTCTCTCTAGTCCCTACATCCAGACTCTGTCCATATCTACTCTACTGCAAACAGCTGCCTCTTTGGTCACCATCTGGGCCTAAAGATGTGCACACTAGTGTCATCATGTTCCACCTATCGAAGGTCATCATTTCTTCTGTGATCCCGCACCTGCTCTCAAGTTTCCCTATCTCAGCAAATGGCACCACTATCTAGCCAGTTGTCCCAGAGGAACCCGAATCTCTAGACTATTCCTTTCTTATCTTCCATAGACAATCAGACACTAGGACCTTTGGATTTGTACTTCACAATTAGCTCTTAAATTGGTGTCTGACCCAATGGCCACTGCCATAGTTCAGGGCTTAGCTCTCACTTGGCTTCAGGCAATAGCTTCCAAGAAACCTCTTGGCTTCCCACCTCTCCAAATGCCACCCCCTCTCCCTCCCACAAAGCTATTCTCCAAACTTTGCACATAAGTTCACTTTGGAAAATTCAGAGAAAGGGATAATGTTTATCGTGTGGACATTAAGTGCCAGGCTCTGAGCCAGCAGCTTTACACACATAATCTCTTTCAGTTTCACAAAAGCGCCATTTTACCAACGTGGACACTGTGGCTTAGAGGTGCTCAAAGTCACACAGCTGGTCAGCAGGAGAAGTGGACTCTGAATCCAAGTCTTTCTGACTCTAATTACCAATGTTTTTTTCCCCTCTGCAATCCTATGCTGTTTCCTTGATTTATCATTAAGAAAAAAATTAGATCATATCACTCTGAGTCTTAAAATTCCTTCAGGGCTTCCTATCATATGTGGCAACTGATGTCCTTCATAATCTGGCTCCTACTTACCCCATGGTGTCACCCCCACTCGCCTACTTGCTGCCTTCTCTCCTACATACCAAACTCTGCAGTTTCCAGAGAACTTCTGTAATCTTTTTTGCCCTTCAGATTTAAATCAAACATTACCTCCTATGTGAAAGTCAGAGTGCCCCTTAGAATTAACAGCTGTCTCATCTGTGTCAGTTCTATACTGTGTATATACCTATAGTTTTGAATTAATCACACTTTATTATAGTTGTTTTTGTATCTCTGTGATCTTCACTAGTTTGTTAGCTACTTGGGAAAAGGACCCCAATTTTAGTCTTCTTTTTATTCTAGCTCCTAGCAGCCTCTGGCCATTAATAGGTACTTATTCAACATTGGTTGAATGAAAGAATGAATGAATCCCTCATTTCTAATCCATCCCCTCCGTTTCTTCCTTAACTTTAGGCAGACTGAGCAAGGGGCTCTGTGAGGGTTTCCTTGCACTGCTGATTCCCTTTATGTTCCCCATAGTTTTGTTTAGATCCCTGGCCCTCCTCGCAGCCTGGCCCACCTAGCTGGCCCAGTGTCAGAGACACACCACCAGGGGGCAGGGTGTGACCAGCCTTGCCTAGGTCTGCATTTTCACCTCCCCAAGGGCCTCTGGGTCCTGTCCTTGGATGTCTCACAGACCTCCTGGGGTGGATATCGTGGTGCGCTGCCCAGATGCCCCCTTCAGGATCTTGATGCTGATTGAAACTGAGCAGAACCCTGTGGGACCCTCCCAGGTACAAATCCTTTCCATGTCCCCCGTTTCTTGTTTCTTGTTTGTTAGAAAAGGCTTCAGCCTCCTAGACCTCCCCTGGGGCACAAAGGGCAGATTCAGTTAGTAATCAGGGAGGGGAGGCAAGGCAGAAACAAGGGAGGAACAGTCAAGAAACAACAGTGCAGCTATAAAGCAGGGTCCTGGTTCCTCCTCAAGGGATCTACATCACGGTATCTTTGAGTTCTTCTGCAGGAACTAAGGCCCCCACCCAGTGGAGGATGGCAACTTCAGGCTGAACACAAGATTCCTAGAACACTGTCTTGTGACCTCACCAACCAATCAGAAGAAACTCACATGCCCTGCAGCCTCATCCCACATTTTGCCTATAAAAACTTCTCCTTGAAAACCATTGGGGAGTTTGGGGTCTTTGAGCACAAGCCACCTGTTCTCTTTGCTTGGCCCTGCTTACCTTTCTCTGCTTCAAACTCTGACGTTTTGGTTTGTTTGGCCTCACTGTGTTTCAGGTACATGAACTTGCATTCAGTAAGAGGGGCAGGGTGTGACCAGTTCACCCAGGTCTGCATTTTCTCCTCCCCATGGCCCTCTGGGTCTGGGCCTGGAATGTCTTGCAGACCCTCTGCAGTGGATGCTGTGACCGCAGATTCCCCTTCATGATCACAGCACTCGTGGTCCCAGCGGCTGAGTTTGGCTGCTGATGGCTCACAGCTAAGCACTTCCCTGAGCACCACCTGGAGCTGAAGGGCGTTGTCTTGCCAAAGGCAGCCCCCCTTTCCCGGGCAGTTTGTATCCAATGACAGGTTGATGCAGGAGTCCAAAGGCCTGGCCCCTTTCCCCCATTTGGGACACTCTGAAGGTCCATCCCAGCTCCAGAGCTTCTATGGGGTTAGCGGAAGCCTCTGTTTCAGCTGTAATGCTTTTCAGTTCTTCCTTCTGCAGAGTCCTGCTTCTCTCACTGACTTTGAAAACCCCCCTCAACAAACCACCCATACAAGTGTACAAGTTATCCTCTCGGAGTTTGTTTCCGGCTTAAGATATCTTCCCATCTCAACTTGGATACTGCATTAAGCCCCTAATCTGACTCTGATTCCATTTTGGCCCTCCTCACTAGATCCAAAGTGGTGTCTTCAAACACAATCTGATAATTCCATATCCCTGCTGAAAATCCTTCAGTAGCTTCTCCCTGCTCTCAGAGTAGACCCCACATCCTAAACTTGGCCTCTGAGGCTCTGCATGACCTGGCCCCTGCTAACTTTACCACCCTCACCTATCGCCTTTCTTCCCGCTTTCCTTGGTTTCTACTCTCTGGCTATGTTGGTCTTTTTTTCAGTTTTGTGAAGACATCTACCGCTTCCCTGCCCAGAGCCTTTGCGTATGATTCCTGTGGCTTGGAATCCTCATCTTCTCCATACCTCCAGGCATGGTCACTTCTTACTCCCCTGACCAATCTCCATTTAATGTAACTTCCTTAGGCAAGCTGTCGCTGCAATGCCACCCTCTCCCCTGCCCCCACATTAGATGAGGTCTTCATGAAATAAAGTCTCACAGCACCCTGCCCCTCTCCTTCAAAGACCCATCTCTTATAATGGTCTGTTTTTCGGTCTCCACGGGACACTCAACTAAGAGCATCGAGGGGGCGCAGAGAGGCAAGGGGCAGGGACGGGCTGTGGCTTGCCTCGCAGTGGACCACCCGCCTGCTCCCAAGATCCAACTACGAGCTTTTTAACTGCAGCAACTTTAATATACACTATTGGAGCTGGAAAAAAAAAAAATAATGGTCTGTTTTTATGTGAGCCCATCCCTAATATATGTAGGGCCTGGGGCAAGAGCACAAATAGAGGCTTACAAACCTTATGTTTAAGTATTTAAAATGTATGACTCAAGCTAACAAACTATTAAATAATACATGTTCTATTCTTCTACCTTGACAAATACACACATAATGGTCTGGAATTTGGTTCAAGCTTGGATTCAGATTTGGATTTTATTTGGAATCCTCAGGATTCCACAGCAGAATGTGGTGATGCAGGGAGTGGCAGCTTTCAGCCACGGGCCCTCGGACCCACGTCTTTTCCCCCCTCTGACACCACCTTCTGCTCTGAGGAGTCTCATGTGTATGCATATAGACCTTCTTGTCTACACATCCCAATTCTGTGCACAGCCTCCTGAAGACAGCCACGCTAAGGACGGCCAAGGATGTAAGGATGTGTATGTATATAAGTAGTGTGATCTACCCTTGGGAGGGAAAACCCAGGAGAGAGGTCCAAGTGGACCTTAGGAGTAGGCTAGGGAGGCCTTCGGACAGGGAATTCCTACATGTCTGGAGTGTGGTGTAGAAGGGGATTGGAGTGCAGGCAGAGGAGGCTGGCACTCCACACTCCAAGGGACACAGCCAGCTGGCCAGAGTGGAGCCTTCCAAAGCACAGGGCCCAGGGCAGGGGCCATGTTTCTGTTTCATCAATCTATAAGCTCCATGAAGACAGAGCTGGTGTCAGTCTGATTTAATAAGGTGTCCCTAGTGCCTAGCATAGTGTCTAGTACAGAGTTGGTGTTTAATAAATACTTGTCAAATGAATATACGAGGTAGACCAGGAAGAAGTTTGAGAATTTGGATCCATCAGTGAAGATCTAGATACCAGAAGTCAGAACTAGGGATGAGAATGGGTCTTACAGGGCTGCAAAAATTGGGGTACAGGACAGAGGAGATGGGGAGCAGAATCCTGGATTATCAACTCTGTCTCCCCTCCTCTCCTTCCTCTTTGTTTTCTACCGCACTTCTCTAGGCTATTTGCCTGCCTGGCCCTCTCTCCCCATGATCCAACATCCCTCTGTCCGTATCTTTCTACCTTTTTGTCCTTTGTCCGCTGCTCTTTCTCTGTGGCCTGATCATCTGCCTGTTCCTCTGTATTTGTTTCTAGTTCTCAGTCCCCAGTCTTACTTTCTTCTGTCCCTTCTTCTACCACATTTGCTCTTCTAATCCCTTCCTCCCATCACCCCTTACTCCCTTCTTGGTCCCCTCCCAGAAGCCTTCCCCTCTCTCTTAGCTCCCTATGGGCTTTTGCCTGTCTCTTCCATGTGCCTATGTCCCTCTGTCTCCTTCAGTCCAAATCCCTGGGGACCCCCTGACTAGTTCTGCCTTCTCCCCCAGGTCTACACCTACTGCCTCCTTAGCTAAGTCTTCTTGCCTACCTTTCTCTGTTCTGTCTTCCCCAGAGTCCACCTGGTTTCATCTTTTTCATCCCCATTTCCCTGTCCCCAGATGTCCATGGGCCAGTCAGTCTCAGTGTGCCTCCCCTCTCCTGCCAAGAGAACCCATTAACCACTTCCTGGGTCCCCATGATGCTGCAGTCTCTCCTCTCTGTGCCCTTGGTCCTTTCCTCTGGCCCAGCCCTCACCTCCTAGACTCCTTTCCCTGGTCAGTGGCGCCTAGTCTGAGCCCCAAGCGGCTCAGCTCCCCTGAGCTTGTTTAGTCTGACTCCTTGAGCCCGTTAGCAGCTTAGCCCTCCCACCTCTCCTCTGAGCGCTCCAGTAAACAAGAGGATCAGCGCAGACCTGACAGCTGCTGGGGGGCAGGTGTCTGGCTAGACCAGACCAGGCCTGTGAAAGGGGTGGCAGTCAACGCTTGTTACTCTTTCTTCAACCAGGGAAATTCTGGGATCTCTTTCCTGGGTATTTACCTTAGAACTACATTCTGTGGGCATGTGTATGGGGTTCCCGGTCTCCATGATCCACAGTCCCATTTTGTGGCCTTGTTCTCAGGCCTTGGGGTTTTTGATTCTTCTGCCAAAACAGCACTAGATCCAGGCAATCATACAGAGAAGCCTTTCCACTTGAATAATGACAATGGTCTCCTCTGTACAAAATGGAGGCTAGGTGTGGGAAGAGAGATAGCCTCAGATCTAGATTTTTTTTTTAAGGAGGTACTAGGGATTGAACCCAGAACCTCACACATACTAAACACACTCTCTACCGTTAAGCTATACCCCACTCCCCTCACATCTCCTTATATGTGTGTAGAGAGCATGGTAGGAGAGAGTACATGGATTACCCCCCACCCATCGACAAAGGAAGCTGAGTTGACTATAGGCACTCTGTAGACCAGGGGTCCTCCAACTTTAGTGTTCATCAAAAATGCTTGGAGGGCTTATTAAAACTCAGATATTGGAGGTCCCACCCCCAGAGTGACTGATGCAGTAGGACTGAAGTAAGGCTGGGGAATTTGCATTTCTAGCACGTTCCAAGGTGATGCTGCTGGTCTGGGGACCACAGTTTGAGGGCCACTGTCTTAGATCAACTGAATCTACTAACTCTTCAACTAACACATAAGGCTAGGACCAGGTTAATTTCTGCAACTGATGCTCCTTGGGGCTGATGGACATCCAAGTCTCTCTCTGAATTGGGAAAGAGGACCTGTTAACCTCATGAGAGTGTTTGGATGTCCTTAGAAGGTAAGGGAATAGCTTTTAACTCCTGGAGTTCTATTCTAGTACAGACCTTATTTAAACAGCTTCAGACAGGTTTAAACATCTCCTTGGCTAATTCCTAGTATCCCTGTTCCAACTTCTACTCGGGGATGATAGCTCTAAGAGGTGTTAGGGGATTAGGCTGAAAATGTAGGTCATCCCCCAGCCATCTGGGAACCAGAATGAGTGAGAGAGGAAAAGAGAGGGACAGAGACACACACAAGGAAAAGGTGAGGGGAAGCAGAGGGCATATGAGGGCAGGTACAAAAGTGTCTCGGATGGATTGGTGGTGATTGGATTTCAGTGTCCCGAGGTGGCTTGGAAGCAAGGGTTCCTCATTCACCCTTCTGCTCCTGAGCTGGCCTGCCTGTCCCGGGGCCGGGCCATCCAGTTCTCAGCCTCTCCCATTCTTGCTGACCCAAGAGGCCAGGTTAAAGTGGGCTTGGGAGAACTTGTACTCCCCCAAAACACTGACAAGGCGCTGCAGAGCCTTGGAGGGTAAGGGCTCTGGGAGCTTGTCTGGCCCTCTTTTCCAGTCCCGGGCTTTCAGTCACCAGTGGCTGAGGGTTGTGTCTACATGAGGGTGACAGTGGGGACACAATGAGTCAGATAATCAGGGAGGAGCTTTGTTGGGGAAGATGCCCTGTTCCCTTCCTTGAGAACCGCATACTTGTCCTCTCCTTTCACTACCCTCAAACCTGTCAATGAGATATGCAAATGATCCCCTTACCTCATTGGCTGGAGGCCTGAGAACCACAGATGACCTCAGAGAGCTGGCCCTTTAAGAGTGCCGAGTGGGCTCTGTGCCCATAGCCCCTTGTTCTGAACACAGAGGCACCAGGCCCTGCTCGATGGGGCCTCCAGTCTCTGGGGAAGCTGTGCCTGCCTGGCTCTGACACGGACACATCATCTCTGCTATCCCTAAAGTGAGTATGTCTGAGGCCTATCTGGGTGCCGGGCCTCTTACCTAGAGCTCCTTCCTTCCACACCTGCTGTCTGCTTTCTGGTGTCTGTCTTCAGGAATTTTCACACTTCTGCCCCTGCTGTACTCCCACCCTGACTGGCTTTCTGTCTCTCACTGCTATCACATCAGGAAGATAAACAGCCCTCCTCACTTATCTCTTCATCCAATTCTTTCTGGACACCTCTCTCTGTGTCTCACCATCTCTTCCCTGCCAAAGATCAGTCCCTTCTAACTGTGTTTTTGTTCTCATCCCCTCTGTCCTCTCAAGAGTGAGGGGCACAATAGATAGGGCGATAACCTTTCCCTGGGACTGGAAGAGAGGCCTTGCCCTTCTCCTTGCCTCTCTGGGCAGAACCTGGGGGCCTGAGATGTGGTTGGAAAGTGGACTACCCAGTCTTGGGGCATCAAGATGGAGCCAACTCTAAACCCTGGGGATGAGCACCTCCTGCCTTGCCCCACCTGGGGCTGTTAGAACTGGGAGTTGGGCTCCAGCCTGGGACTCCCAAGCTGGGAAGGATCCCCAAGGTCACCCAGCCAGAGGTTTCTCTAGAGGGCACATGCTCCACAGTTGATAACAGGAAGGAGAGTTCCTGAGTGACATAAGTTTGGGACACTGCTGAAGTGGTTTACTGAAGGACCTCCAGAGAACTATGCTGCTGTGCTTTGTGAATTTGCAAGAGGTGGGGATGGGAGGCAGCATTTGTCAAAATTATCTGAGCACAGACCCCCCTCCTTGCATATTTCTCAGACTTCGTGTTTCACAGAACATGCTTTGGGATATGTTAATGTCTAACTACCTTCCTTGAACAGAAGAGGAAATGTGGTCAGGAAGGGGAAAGTGATCTGCTCAAGTTCACACAATGTGGCAGGTCCTGGATAGAAGGAGGAAAACTAGTTTTGGTTGGTTCCCCTTGGAGACACTGACTTTGGAGAAAATGGCGGAGGATGGTCACCACTCAGTCCTGATTTTTCTAGAACGGATTCTGGGACCTTCCTTTTTTCCTTTCCTTTCTCTTTTCCTAGAAAAGATTGATTAATCCACAGAATGAATGTGCACTGAGGGTCTTTGTGCAAGGCATTGGCATAGAATGTTATACCTCTCCATCTACTTCTGAGAGATAGAGAGGTGTAACAGTATGTTATCTACGTATATTAAAATTCACAGCATATGTGCCTTCCCATTGCCCTGAAATATACACATACTGTGTCACAGTTAATTAAGCCATGTTTTTTAATTGCTTGGAAAAGGAATGATGCCTCTTGAGATGACAGAGCCGCTCAGCAGTTTCCAGCACTAGAGTTGGAAGTACTGCCATATTCTTCTTATTTTTTGTAGATCCCAGAGGCACCAGGGGGCCAGAGGCTGTGCTGTCCTCTTCCTCATTCAGACCTTTAAGTTGCTTGCCCCCTGGTCAGGAGCCCCTGCCATCTGAGAAGTTGTCCCTCAGCATCACCCCGGCTTTCCAGAACTCTGGCTCCAGGGCACTTGGGCTTTGGGGGAAGCAGGTATTGGTGAAGGAGGCTGGCAGGCAGCCTCCCGTGGTCCAACCCTCTCCTCTTTTTCACAGGTGCACCCCTCCCATTCCAGCCCCAGAATGGCACTCCCTCCCAGTCCCCTGGCCATGGAATATGTCAATGACTTTGACTTGATGAAGTTTGAGGTGAAGAGGGAACCCTCTGAGGGGCGATCTGGCCCCGCCACAGCCTCACTGGGCTCCACACCCTACAGCTCAGTGCCTCCTTCACCTACCTTCAGTGATCCAGGCATGGTGGGGGCCACCGACAGCAGCCGGCCAGGCCTGGAGGAGCTGTACTGGCTGGCCACACTGCAGCAGCAGCTGGGGGCTGGGGAGGCACTGGGGCTGAGTCCTGAGGAGGCCGTGGAGCTGCTGCAGGGTCAGGGCCCTGTCCCTGTTGAGGGCTCCCACACCTACTATCCAGGGAGCCCAGAGGAGACAGGAGCCCAACATACCCAGGTGAGTGATCAGTGAGCTGATCTGAGGCAGCGCAGGTGAAGGAGGCGGCCAGCCCAGAGAGGAAGGAGAGTCCCTGGAGAGGGTTCTGACTGGGAAAGGGCCAGAGTTCAGGAGAAGGGAAGAAGGGCCTTGAAAAGATATCAGATAGAGAAAACTATGTTCTGGCCCCTCCTTTTTTTCCCCCAAGTGGAGAGAAATGAGTAGGCTGAACCAGGAGGGAGGGGGAGAAGATAAGGTTAGAAAGGGGAGAGTTGAGACTTAAAGGGCGTCAGGAACGGTTGATTACTGGGTGGTAAATAGATAGTCTGTGGAAACCGGGGAAAGGATTGTGCGTGGAATGGAGCGAAGTTGAGACTGTGGGAACCAGGATGAGGTTAGCCTTTTCAAGACTCCGTGCTTCCCCAGCCCTCAACCTTCTCAGAAAGGATTGGGACTCATCCTATTAGTTATAGACACAGATGGGGGTGTTGAGGGCATTAAGATGTAATCCAAATCCTTTGAGGGTCACAGGGTTGCGGCCTTCAGGACAGAGGAGCGAGGTGCGTCGGAGGGTCAGGGTCTGTTGGGCCCGGGCCCACTGGACGCATGTGGGCCTGGAGCGGGTGCTGAGGACCGCGCAGGGCGGCGCGGGTTTCAGGCGCGCGATTGGCTCGCCCGACAGTGGTTAGGAGACGGGTACGGGGATACGTGTCCCAGGGCAGGGACCCGTGGCGGAGGTGGGGGTGGGGCAGGGGAGGGCGTGTTGGGACCTGGGGCGGGATCTAGACCGCCGGTTAGATTCTGGGGAAGGCGAGCGTTCAGGTACAGGTGGCAGCCGGAGGCGGAGCCTTCCCGAGGGCGGGGCCAGAGGGCAACGCGACACTAGCGTGGAGTCCCCAAGATGCCGGCGCTGACCGGGGCCCTGCCCGTTCCCTCTGCAGCTGGCGGAGCGGTTTTCGGACGCGGCGCTGGTGTCGATGTCTGTGCGGGAGCTAAACCGACAGCTGCGGGGCTGCGGGCGCGACGAGGCTCTGCGGCTGAAGCAGAGGCGCCGCACGCTGAAGAACCGCGGGTACGCGCAGGCCTGTCGCTCCAAGCGGCTGCAGCAGCGGCGCGGGCTGGAGGCCGAGCGCGCCCGCCTGGCCGCCCAGCTGGACGCGCTGCGGGCCGAGGTGGCCCGCCTGGCCAGGGAGCGCGACCTCTACAAGGCTCGCTGTGACCGGCTGGCCCCGAGCGGCTCGGAGCCAGAGGCCATTCCCACTTCTTCTGAGCCGCTGGCCGCGGAGTGGTGGAGTCGGTGGGCGGGCGGGGCACCCCACCCCGGAGGCGGCTGTACCATTCACTAGATGGTTACTGAGCCCTTTCTGGTGCTAGACACTCCTTTGGATGACCACACAACTATCCCCCAATTTCCTGGACCCTCAAGGCATACTCCGGGGTTAGATGCTGGTCATTTTCTGGGAAAGGGGGTCCCGTCCCCTCACACAGGATGTGCACAGAAACCTTCCACCTTCTGCCCCATTCTACATGACCAGGACACTGAAATCCGCAGGAGTCAGTGCCAGGCACTGCGCGTATGGGGGCGATGGAAGGGAGCGTGGATGATGGCTGGGTGACACAGTGAATGGGAGGTGAGGGAGTGGCGCAGCTCCTCCCTCAGTTTAGATTTTAATTCAAGGTTTTCAACCTGTAGTGCATTAAGGTGGTAATTAGCAATGAGGCTGTGTTTTCATTCCAAGACTTGTAGCCTCCCCATTTTAGGACTACTGCATTTTCATTTCAATTCCCATTATCAAGGCAGACCAGGAGCTCTATTCAAGAGGCTCTCTTCCTGTCCAACTCAGTGGCCTCCAGGGCCCAACGCAACAAGACCTGTGGTGGGTGTGGGCTCAGAGAGAACACCGAACAGGAGTCTAAAGACCTGGGCCCTAGTCTCAGCTCTGCCACAGGATGCCTCTGTCACCTTGAGCAAACCATTTACTCCCTGGCTTGATTGCCTCATCTAATCCTCATTTAGATTGGATGACTTCTGACACTTTTTCAGTTCTCGCATCTCAGGGTGGGATCCCTAATGGTCTCCCCAAGAAGCCCCCAATTGCAGCTCCAGCTTCCTGACTGCAGCCTAGGCGGTGGATGAACCCATGCACTGGTCCTCTGTTGCTCCCTCCATGCTGCCTTGGCCTCCAGACCTGCACAGGGTGCCCCTGCTACCTCCTGCCTCTCTGCGGGCTGAGGTGAGACTTTCCCTAGTATGACAAGGAGCTGAGAGAATGCAGCTTTTGTGAATTAAACTTGAAGTCCAGGCAGAACTCTATGCTACTGGCTAGATGTTCTTGCAATTTAAGAAGTGTTCATTCTTGTTCATTCTTTACCCTTATTCCAGGCCTGTGTGTGGGGGTGGGGAGAGAAGAGAGAGAGACTGGATAGCCCCCACTTAGGCTGAGTGGAACCTCTCAGTTTTGGAAGCACAATGAAAATGGGGTGGAAGGGAGGGGACTGGGCCAGATGGTGCCTCCTCCTCCCACCTCCACTGCAAAGGAGCCCAGGAGCAGTAGTGACCGGGCCAGGCCTGCCTATGGCTATCTTGAGGGCTCACAGTTGCCATGGGAACCCAGGCTTCCAGTTCAGCAGCCTATGGAGAGAGTGGGCAGGGGCTCTGGGCAGAGTAGAGGCACGGGGCTGAGAGCAGTTACCTCAGCAGCCACTGTCATAGGTCCTCTAAGGGACATAATAAATGAGGAGAAGCAATTGGGTGTGGGGGGAGAGGCTCCCATATGTCTCTCTTCCTTTCTGCTCCCTCTACCCGCCCCCTCCCCAGCTGTCTTTTCCCATGCCCGTTCTTGTTCCCTCCTCCCCCTCCCCTAGCCAAGCTCGTCCCTCCTCCACTCAGGGAGTCCTCTCCTCCATCTCCCCAGGATTTCTTTTTCTTCTCCTCTCCCTTTCCCACCACTGGCCATCCTCTTTGGCTCTGGCTCCTCTCTCTGGCACCTTTAGCCTCTCCTCCAACCCTTTCCACATGAATCACATCATTGAAGGAGAGGCTGGGGCTGGGAAGGTCCCTCCAGGAGCCCAATTCTTCTTCCCTCTCTCTGACAGCTCCCCGATCCTCACCTGCTCTCTGGAGTTGTGATCCAGACCCACTACTGTACCCACCTTTCTTAACTGGTTGAGGCCCTGCATACACACAGGCAGAGACACACCCATCCACAGGCACCTACACCTGTACCCACAACTGGGCCATGTTTACACACACTCAAGTCACATGATGAGGGTCACATAGATACACCTCCAACAGAAGTTGCACACTTATGATTAAGACAGGGGGCCTTTTAGTCAGATGGGCCTGGGCTCAAGTTCCAGGGCTACCAGTTCTTCTTTAATCACGGGTGAGCTTCAGTCAAGCCTCATTTGCTTTGTTAAAAAAATGGGGAAAATAATGGTAATTACCTACTAAGAGTGGATATGTTTAAAGCACTAAGCACAAAGCTTCACACATGCTAAACGGTAATGCTTGCTCTTGTTAATGCTGTTAAGAGTACACAGCTGGGCTTCCTGAACCACTAAAGCCACACTCCTAGAGAGTCAGGGATATGTAGTGCATGAACATGCATGCAGGCATGCGTGCACACACACACACGCATACACACATACACACCAGGAAAACCAGGCTGCACAGACCTTAGATACCCACTCTGTATTCATAATTCACTAGGAGACCTGCTGTCCCCCTTCAGTTCCACCCTCCCCACCCCTTCTCAGCCCGCCCCACAGCTGTGTGGGGGCTGGAGTTCAGCCCCTTTGGAGACAGCTTAAGAGGGCATCAACTTGCCCCCTTGACAGCCACTTATTACCCCTCCATCTCTGGTAATTAACCCCCAGGGAGCCTGGGCCTCCTGGGGTTGGGAGGTGAGGGTAGGAACTCCTCAGATCTCATTGGCACACGGTTGCGGTGAAACTGCAGAGACATCAGGCAGCCTGGGGAGCTCTGGCCCAGAATTGGAAACGTGCTGGTCCTCATATCTTAATGGTGTGTGTGGGGTGCTATGAACCACCCAGTGGGCATCTGAGGCATGATGGATAGAGGCTGAGGTGCTAGGAGTGGTTCCCTTTATTAATGGTCAGAAAGTCAGGATCACTGAAGAAAGTCACTGAGGGGCCACAAGGCCGAGAGGCTGAGGGGCCTGGAGAGATGGGGCAGGGCTCACCACTCACTCAGGGGGCTCAGCTGGTCCAAGAGGGAGAGGCACTGGTCACTTGAATCACAAGGGTCAGAGCAGGCACCTGCGAGAGTGCGGGAGAGTCATAAGCACCCTCATCTACACTACATCCAGTTGAGACAGACTCTACCAAGCCCCCCCTTGCATCCCCTAGTGTCCCAGGACTCACCCAGAGGCCGAGGGAATGTTGGCCCAGTGGGTGGCAGTCACAGGCTAGGGCTGGGGGTCGTGGCGGGTGTGCAGGGCCTGGGAGCCCCAGGGCTGATGCCCTGGCTGGCGTAGTACTCCACCACCTGCCGTGGCACCTCGGCCAGGACGCATTTAGCTAGCGCAGAGGGTGCCGCCTGGGTTGAGGGTGGGGACATGGTTAGGCGCGGGAGAGTGGAGGAGCTGGAGGGGGTCAGGTGAGGGGCGGGGCTTCGAGTGCCAGCTGGGCTCCGGAGCCCTACACGGTGCACCAATTGGGTGGGAGAGACAGGTCAGATTTGGGGGGCAGGAGGAGCTGAGGCGTCCTTCAGCCTGAAGGGGGCCCCGGGCACTCACATCCTTGAAGTCCCGGAAGGGCACAAACTGGACGATGTCGCGGGCCGCGGGCACGCCTTGGGGACAGCGCAAAGGGCCATCGTCGCCGTCCAGCAGCCGCATGTCAGAGAAGTCGGCATTGCCCACGCCCACGATGATGATGGACATGGGCAGGCGGGAGGCCCGCACGATGGCGGCGCGGGTCTCGGCCATGTCGCTCACCACGCCATCTGTGAGCACCAGCAGCACCGAGTATTTCTGAGAGTAGGTAGAGGGGGAGCGAGGGTCAGCTCTGGGTCCTTGGTACCCGCCCCCAGCCCGGACCCTGGCCCTGGCCCCACCCAAGGACACCCAGGTTGTCTCTGCTTCATGTCTGGATCCTCACCGTGGCTTGGCCAGTGCTCTGCTCCCTCTGGGCTGGCCCTGCCACGCGGTTGATGATGGGGGCCACATTGGTGGGACCATAGAGCTGAATCTGGGGCAGGCAACGGCGGTAGGAGGTGATGACCCCTGAGATCTCTATGGGCAAAGAGGTGAGGAAGGCAGAGATGAGCAGGGAGCCCTTCCTGACACCCCTTAAAGCAAGGAGGGGCTTCCCTGTACCAGGACTGCCCTGCTACCAGGTTCTTCACTAAGTAGGAGAGTTGGACAGTCCAGGTGCAGGGGGATTTGGGTGGGCAGATGCTGGGCCAGGAGCTGGAAGTCTTCCCAAACGAAGGCGGGCGTTGAATGGGTGAAGGGGCAGGGAGCTGGGCCTATGGAATGGAGTCTGTGCTCCTGCATGGGGTGCACAGGGGTGGGCCGCAAGCTGTATTGGAGGGAGGCGGGGCTGGTGGGGATCTCCTCCCTTACCTTCACATTCAGGATTTTCCGGGTCAAAGTTGATAGCAAAGTCATGGGACACCTGTGAGGGTAAGAGGAGGCCAGCCAGGGGATGTCTTTTCTTCTGGTCTGATTCTCCCACCACCTCCTCTCTTCCCCTGGCACCCAGCCTACCTCGAAGTTGGGGGGGATTCGAGCCCCAAAGCCGAACGCTGGGAACCGCTTGTCACTAAGGAGAAGAAAAATGTGTGGAGGTTCATTGGGCAAGGCCTCCCTGCCTGTGCCCCACCCTCACCTCCTCCTACCTGTCATAGTCCTGGCAGATGCCTCCCACTGCACGCAGGGCCTGCAGGTAGTGGTTGGGCTGGCGGGAGCTGAGGCAGTGCAGGGACTGACTGCTTCTCGGGTCCCCATTGGAGGCGGTGAAGTCAATGGCCACCTGGTGGGGATGGGGAAAGGATTATGTTGCATCTGTGAGAGCCAACAGAGAGGCAAGGCCAGAGCTAGGATCTGTAGGGAGAACCAAGGTGAATCTGAGCAAGCCCACAGGTTGCCTCATCACAAGGTCGGGTGAGGGGAGCAATCTGACCAGATTAACAAGTTTGATTACCTGACTTTTTGTGTCAGCGCAATGTATATTTTTTTGTCCTGTTATTAACTTGCAAGCCCCAGTAATGGCCAATTATTTGTACAGCAGCAAAAGTAAATTGAAGATACTGGCTAAGGCTGGATTGATTGTACACTTCTATGCTATATTGCAAAATCCAATATCTGTTCTTTGGTGGTTATGTAAAAGGCCTGAAGAATTACTATCTAGTGTGCAATCTGTGATAACTGAATATTCCTTGTATATCTGTCTCTGATGCAAAAAGGTAAAGTAACACAATTACAATACATAATTAAATGCAGGGGGAAAAAAAAAGCTAAGGCTCACAGGAAGTCCAAGTAGGGGCAGTGGGGATTCCGGGCTCCTTCTGTTCACCATGGGCCAACCCCTCCCTTTTGGCCACGTCCCCATCCCCTGGGCCTTTACCGTGAAGCTTATCTGGCAGCCACCCATGATGTAATCCAGGAAGGTGTGCACCTTCTCCACCTGGTGGGAGGTGAGAGGTAAGATGGAGGGATGGTGCCTTGAGGAGGGAGCCGGGTGGGGCTTCTGGCGGGTAGAATGGAGGGGAAATGGAGGGACCAGAGATTTTGAGGTTAAAGTTGGTGGTGGATAGGGAAAGGGTGCTCAGTTCCCAGAAGCAGAGAAACTGATCTTTAAAATGAGGGCAGGGTTGAATCTGAGGTTGCCATGGGGGTCAGGGTGGGGCGGGGCTTGAGGCCAACAGTGGGATTTACCGTGCACTGTGCCAGCACTACGGTCCCCGAGCTCTTGTAATTCTTCTTCTTGTCCCGGTACTTGGGATTGATACAGTCCCACTGCATCTAGACCCCACACACCCCACAAGCCCAGGGTCACATCCCAGGACCCCTCCTCCCCCTTCCAGCAGCAGAGCCTCCCAGAGCAAGACCCCCATGGCTCAGTCTTTAGGCTGAGTCTAGGGGGTTCCCACCCTATCTCCGTCCCATTACAGGTGAAGGACTCCTCAGCATTACCCTTGGGGTTCTCCCAGAGATCTGGGTGGGATGCTGGGGATAGGGGTTGGGTGTGGGATCTTTGTGACACCTCCTGCCCGGGGTTTGCTGTCCCTTCCTGCATCTCCTGGAAGGTGCTGGTGAACTCGCCGATGAAGTCGTGTTTCCCGCTGGAGTCATAGTCATACACCAGGAACTGAAGGCAAGGGAGGTGGGGGTCAGAGTCAGGGAGGCTTTGAAGTGGTTCCTGGGGGCAGGAGAGGGGACTCAGGGAGGTAGGGGCCTGATGGTCGCTAGGCCCAAACAGATGTCCTCGACCTGCCCAAAGAGGCCACCTACTGAACTTCATTCTTTGGCTCAGTCTGGCAGGGACTTTGGCCTCTGACAGAAGGCACACATGTAGGAAACTGGAGCTGTGACTAGGTTCTTTACCCTACGGTGGGAAGGGGGATCACATAGGGGAGAGGAAGGGGCTTGCCACACGCAGGGGGACGGTCTCAGACAGATGTGGGATGCTCTAACAGGCTGCCCTCACTTGTGGGGGCTTCACCTTGAGAGGCCGGTTGACATCGCAGCTGCACAGGGAGTGCAGCGACAGACGGAACGGCTCCCAGCTGGGGTTCAGATTGTTCTTCACCACCTTGGAGAGGCACCAGAGAGCTGGTCACCTCCAATCTGGGTTCCCCTCCTCTGCCCTTCCTCCCTCCTTCCCCATAGTTCCAGGCACCAACCTCCGTTCTCCAGACCAGCTGGTCGCTCTGGTCCTCGTTGGTCTTATAGATCTCCATGAAAGGGTCAGACTTGCTGAACAGATCCTGAGGACACAGGAGAAAGGACCCATGAGCCTCGTGAGGTCTGCAGGGGAGGCGGCTAACACTGAGAAGGGAGCAGGATTGGGACCTGGCATTTGTCCCAAGTCGGGGGCTAGGCACCCTCACAGGGGAGGTGGGAGCCTGATTTCTGGGGTTCTAACCTTGTTATCCAGCTTGTGGGCTCTGAAGGTGAGTTGCACATAGTCATTGGTGCCAGATACCTCTTCGGCCACGATCTGCAAGGGGACACAAGTGGCAGGACTCTCCCCACCCCACCCCCACAAGGCCCTTTCCCTTGGGGGGGGCCATCCCTGGGCATGATGTCACCACAGATGTCCATGCAGGGATATTGAATGCCCTGCCCAAGGGTGAGGACAGGTGACCTTGCCTACCGTGATGGTGGACTTGCCCGCATTCTTCCCATTCTTCAGCAGCAGCGGCTTAGTGACCTTGGTCTGTGACACAATCTGGGGATGGAGGTAGAGGGACACCCAGCTGTGATGCCCCCACCTGCTTTGGTACAAAGGACAAGGTAATAAGTGCCCTTTGAGTGTTCACAGGGGCTATACTTGGGCTAGAATTGGCCTTAATTTCCACAGCAACCTTAAGAAGTAGGCACTGTGACCCTCATCGTTCAGATGAGGAAACAGACTCAGAGTTTAAATATCTAGCCCAAGGCTGCACAGCCAGTGAATGACAGCGATAGGGTCGAAGCCCCGACCTAGCTAGCTCCAGAGTTCTTGCTCTGTCTCCTTTTGGCTTCCAGAGGCATGGGGATGGGGGCGGGGTGGGAGTGTAGACCTGGCCCAAGGTGCACTCTGTTGAGCCGAGGAAGGTGTCGTTGCGGGGGCTGGTGGCTCCATCCTCTGCATCAAACACGTGGAACTGCAGAGGCTGCTTCTCCTCAAAGAAATACTCGAGGGCCAGCACCCGGGAGAAGACAGGGCTGGAGCAGGAGCGCAACACCTCTGTGCGCTCCACCTGCGGCAGGAGGGGAGCAGGTTGCTGGGCTGTTTGGCTCTGCCTTGGACCACTCTGCTCTTGCCAGCTTTCCTCAGGCTCCTGCACCCCCAGTGACTAGCTCTTCCCTCCCTGGGCTGAACCCTGAGCTCAGGTGCTGCCAGCCCCCTCCTGACCATCTGTCCTCTGGGGCCCCCACATTTGAGAGCTGTGCCATGGCCTTTGGGGGCGATCTCAGGATCCAATGGGACTCTGTGGGCTTTAGAAGCTGTTGAAATGGTTTGTGTCGGTAATGATGGCACACCCATCTCCAGGGTTACCCACACAGCTTTGAAGAGGCTGCTGGGAGTCCTCATGGTCCCCCATGAGGCTTTCACTGCCCCCACCCAGCCTACTCCCTCCCAGGCCCAGGGGTTAGTGAAGGAGAGCCCAGCCTCTCTCACCTCCACCCACTGCTCATCGGAGTGGAGCTTGAGCAGCACACAGGGGTGGGGCTTGGTGAGCGTGTCTCGGTCTAGGAGGCCGTGGCAGGACACTCGCAGCTCCACTCTCGAGGCCCCCAGCGTCATGGCTGGGGGCTCAGGCACCCATGCCATCTCAGGGTCCGACATGTCACTGTGGGGACAGAGCAGATGGCCTGGACACTGGAAGGGGACTACCTGTCAGGAGAGAGGGTCTGTCTCTGGACCCCAAGCACTTGCCCTGCTTCCTGAGGCCCTGGCATCCCGTGGACTGGCTTCGCTCTGACCCTGGAGCTCTGCGCCAGGGAGAGTGGAGGACACGAGCCTCCCACTCCTGCACAGCTCAGTGCTCCTGTCATCCCTGCTGACCTAGTATGTGTGGATGGGGCTGGAGAGGGCTGTACGGCTGGGGGGTTCCTGGCAGCCTTGGCTCCCAGACCATCGATTGATCCACATTTTCTGCTATCTCAGCATCTTCTGCTATTTCCCGGCTGATGTTTGAGCCAGCGCTGCACTCAGCCTTGGCTCAAGGGAGCTGAACTGGGGCAAGGGGGTGGGGAAGGGGGTGGAGGGGCCCCTGGAAGTCTGAAGAGGTCAGGAATGGAGACTGTGGTGGGCAGAAGGAGGCAGGTGGGAAGGTGCCCTGCAGCGCTGTCCCCGTCTACCTCCTCTGACTCACCTTCTGGTTGGCTGATAGAAAAGGGGAGGTGGTGGGCTTGCAGAGTTAGAAGCAGAGCCTGGTCGCTGATGAAATCTGTTCCCGGTTCCTGGCAGTGGCTCTCACTATGACAACTCTGGTTTCCCTCCCCACCTCCCCTGTTCTCACACTTCTTGGCAACACTGGCACTGTCTCTTAGCGACAGGATTTTTGGGGAGCTGCAGCCCCCTCCATGCTGCCCGTGGGATGCACGCATGCCACCCTCCCCCAAGCGGTGGTAACAAGCCTCGGGCAGCAGCAGGCAGGGGTCCACTGCCCCAAGTTCATGGCCGGTCCGTTCATCTATCTGTGTCTGCCCACATCTCAGGGTGAGGCTGTCTGATCCTGTGTCGTGCTTCCCCAGAGTGTGTGTGTCTGAATGCCCCCACTCCTGTGTCTGTCCCCTAGTTGGGTGTCCGTCTCCAGGAGGGTATGACAGTTCCCGTACCTCCCTCAGAACCCGGACCCTTCCCTGGCTGGGTACCCCCTCCCCGCATCATGTGCCTTTCTGGATGAGTGAGGGAGGGTCTGGGTTGGGGGGATTCTGCCTTCTGACCACAAGTCTCCCAGCTCTCACAGGTCCCCTGAGCTGGGTGGGGGCATGTGATTGTGAGGATATCGGGCAGGACTGGTGACCTCTCTGGAGGCTGGGGGAGATGTTGTTATGGAGACTGGGCCAGGCTGGGCTGGGCTGGGGCTGGGCTAGGGAGGAAGGGGTGCTCACCTGGGCTCTAGTCGGGGGCTCCTCTCTCCGGCTCTCTGCCCCTGGCCCTGACTCCTTTGCTGCTCCAGCCGCTGGCGCTGGCTCCGGCTCCGGCTCCGGCTCTGCTGCTATTTATGGGGCCTGGATGGGGAGGGGTGGGGGGGCCGCAGCACCAGCTCCCCCTTCATAGACCAGTTAGGAGGGAGAAGAGGGGAGGGGCAGGGCCACTGCTTAGGAGGGAGCCACAGAGCCGGGGGAGGAGGGCAGGCTAGGGATGGCTCAGAGGCTGGACCCCTGCAGACACAGTGACACACATCTTCCCCTTCATGCCACACCCACACCCAGCATCACTGAGATGCACACATTGCGGTGGTGCGTGCGCACACACACTTTCATGCCGGGAAATGATGGAGACACATGCACCCACGGCTCACAGGCTCACACATATCTTGACACGTGCAGGTGCCAGCACATAAACTCACTGTGACACCATGACAGTTACAGCCCTACGGATACACACAGGGAAACACACCCAGTCTCACAACACTCTCCATTCCGCATTTGTTAAGGACATTTGCAGTCACGTGTAAAAGAACACTGGGCTACACTTGTCACACACACATATATTCACTCACTCACTAGAACCAACCCGAATACAACAGAATGGAGATCTTCACGTGCTCTTTAAAAACCATCATGTACCTCACTGATCCTCATAGGTTTGAGACTTCAAACTTCCCTAATCACCTTTTAACAGAGAGATCCAAGGAAATGGACACAATGGCTTAACGGCACACAGTGTCACATCCTGAAGACAGGGGCTTCCCAGAGTGAAGATGTGCTGAAGAACTGGTTTCCGAGGTACCTTCCGGGTGCCCATGACTGACCCCTCCACCCCAGATTCAACCCATATGGTGACATCTTTGTGGGAGGGGCTGTGCCACACACAGATCTGGAGGAAACAAGACATTAGTCATTCCCTAGTGAGACTAGGAGAAGTAAGAAGTTGCCCAGGGAGCTGCACATCACATGTGAAGGCATTTGGGTACATGGTGAGTACGCAAGGCGGGGGGGGGGGTCACCAAGACATCTTCACCCTCCATCCCTGAAGCTGCTCGTGTATTAAGGTAGCAGCCATTTATTGAGCATCTCCTGGGTGCCAGGCACTGTGCCAGGGGCTGGGGCTACACAGGTGATTAAGACACAGCTCCTGCCCCTGGGGCAGGTGCGTGTATATAGAACAAAAGCCTCACAGAGATGATCAGCCAATACACAGGTGAGGTATGACAGGGGTAAAGTATGGACCTTTTCAGGATTTGGTGGGCCACAAAGAGGAAGGACTCAATTTGGATGAATCGAGGGAAGCATCAGGAAGGGCTTCACCGAGGAAGAGGCGCTTGGGCGGAGACCTGAATGCAGAGCTAGGATTTGTTAGTATATCAATGGGAAACCATTAACTTGAGTCATTGATCTCCTGCCATAGGCACTTCTGCTCACCTGCAGGCTACCCTGCTGTTGAGATTTCTGACTATTGATGGTGCCCCCAGGATGACACAACACCATTTAATTCCACCATTAGTGAGCCTGCCTGTGCGTAACACCCCCCCCCACACACACACAGTGGTCCCCAATCTCCTCCTGGTATACTGAGATCTTCCCAATCCCTCAGCACCCCCTAAAGCCAGACACACACTTGTGTTGGTTTCTGCCATTTTGGCCCCTTCTCCAGCGAGCTCAGCTCACATCCTGCACGCAACACCCACCCTGCTCTTCTCAGACCCCTCCTGTCCAGCAGCTCTCTGGTTTTTCCTGCTTCTCCCCTCAGAGCCCCAGCCCCATCCCTGGGGGGTGTTTCCCACTTTTCCCCACTATGGGGGTTTGAGGGAAGGGGAGCAGCAGCTGGGGAGTGGGAGCAGTGAACAGGGAAGACAGCAGAGACTCAGGCAGGCAGTGATTTTGTTTTTTTATTCTATACAAGTGGAGAGAGAGCCCCTGGGGATAGAGGGACAGATCCGCCCTCCCAGGAGAGGAGACGGCCCCCACTCCTAAGCTCTGCAGAGGGAGCAAGGCATTGAGAGCCTCCGTCTCTCCAGGTTGCTCCCTCCCTTCCTGTCCCCCGCCTCCTGTCCCCCGTGCCTCATCCTGCCATCCTGTGGGACAAGGGCTGGCAGAGGGGCCTGGAGGGGTGGGGGTCCGAGTCCTTGTGAGGCACATGTCGAGAGGAGGGCTGGGGAGGGTGCCGCAGCAGCTGTCAGTCTGTTCCTGGCTCACTGGTTCCTGCTGGGGATAGATCCAGGGAGCCCTGTTTCCTGGGCAGGGAGAGCCAGCCGCCCCGCTGGGGGCTGCTCTGTCAGCTGAATGAGTGGGAAGGGGGATCACCCTCTTGCCCACCCCTGTGGCACCTGTGGGGTCAGGGGGCCGTCTTCTATCAGGCTCCAGCTTGTCACAGGACTGTGCCCGCCGTGTCCTCTTGGGCTTCAGGGGGGCGGTCCGGCGGCCCGGATCCGGGGGCCCTGAAATGACAATCAAGGTAGGCCTGGCAAATGAGCGGGGCTCACAGGCTGGGTACTCAACCAGGCTGTGACTCCTGGCTGTCTGTCACTCATCCTGTGCCTAATGTGCGCAGCAAGGCCCCAGATGTGCCCCGCGCCCCACTCCTGCCAGGTGGCAGACCTTGGACCTCAGGCTCCTCTTGGTCCTGTTGTGAGCCCAGCCTCTGGCGGGGTTTGTTCATTCCTGGGGCTGCACCCCCAGCCTCAGTCTCCTCCTGGCCCCCTGGTTCCTGGGGAGGGCGACGGCCCCTGGGCACAGCCACTGGCTTGGGGGGCCGTGGGGCTAAAGGGGTGTCCTGCAGCTGGCAGAAGAAGGAAGATGCTGGGTCAGTTAGTTAGCCCTTAGGCCTTGTCACAGTGTCTTCCCCACAGCCCTGCTGGCCCTCACCTTGGCATTCCTAGTGGAAACTGTCCTCTCTGGGAATACGGCCCCATCTTTCTCTTCCTCCCCATCTTGGCAGGCTGGGCTGGGGCTCTGGCAGCTGTGGTTGGGGGCGCTCTCCTCAGCTGGGGAATGGGAAGAGAGGAGAAACTGCAGGAAAAGGCATTCTTGCATAACCCTCCCTGGCCCCTGAAGCTGCAGAGGCCAGGGCTCTCCCCCTCCACACCCATTTGCTCCTGTCTCTGCCTTGGCTGTCCCCTTCTGATCCCACTGTTTCCTTTGCCCTTGGTCCCCAGTATCCTCCTGAGCCTGTCACCTCTGGAGGGGGCCTGGTCAGGCTGAGCCTCTTGGAGAGCAGGGACAGAGCCAGGGCCTGCCTGGGCCTGCTGGGTTGAAGGGTATGGCTGCAGCCTGGCATTCCTGGGACTCTCTGCCATTCTGATTTAGATGGTGAATCTGGAGGAGAGGTGCTTGGCGCCCTCACCCCACCCCCACCACCCCGCCTCTGTGGCTTTAAACAACCTGAGCCTGAGAATGTGCCACATGGAAGGGGTTGTCTGCATGTGTGTCTGTAACTGTGAGGTGCAGGGGAGGAAGATGTGGAAGGCGCCGGCCGGAGGTGTGTGCATTGGGAGACCTGACTACTGTGATCTCCTCAGTGAAGGATGGAGCCCCGCTTCAGGTGTCCTAACTAGTTAGTGTGTGAGATGGGATAATCAGAGAAGACGCCTGCAGCGCTGGGTAGGCCTTGTAGGATGGGGCAGGAGCACAGGCATTGCCAAGCCCCGGGCCAGCCCCGCTCTGCACCGAGTCCTTATGCCCTAGCTGTGCGGTGAGGGTGGAGGAGGGAAGGGAGTGTCTACCTCTCTGGGGAAATTTGTCCCTGTCAGTCTTGGTGGAAGATCACATTCCAGGCCTGTGGAAACTGAGGCTGATGCCAAGCTGACCAGCTTTCCTTTAGCAGCTCCCTAAGTGAAAGGTGCTCTGAACCCAGCAGAGAGGACGCGTCTTACTCTGATCCCTGTCATCCATTATTCCGGAAGGTAAAGGACTTATTTGAGGTCAATACCACGGGTGGTGGCTGAGGACTAACACCTGGGGTTTCTGACCACAAAGGCGAGGTTCTTGCCTCTTCTAGGTGGCATTTTCAGAGTGAATGGAGGATGGTGAACTCTTTTTGGAGGAGACTGGAATGTTTGAGGTGGGCCTGGCATGGCTAATACTGCCCACCCTTTCCCCAGCTGGGGTGCAGAGAGAGGCCTTCTTTACAGAGGCACCACTCTGCTGATGGCCCCTGACCCAGAGAATTCCCCAGAAGCATTCACAAAGCATTGTTCCTGTGTGCTAAGCCTGGCAAAGCCACTTTTGTTCTGCGGGACCTCTCTTTGGATTAAGTTGTTTCTTTTGGGTGCAGCTTTGTAAATATCCTGAAGCAGTTTCACTGTGTTGACTTCTTACAGCCCCACCTGGGTTGTAAATTCCCCAGTGCAGGGTCATGGCTTCAGTCTCTTTGGACACACCCTGGGCCTTCAGAGCTGCTGCCTGAGAAGAGGCTCTCCATACCTATGTGCCACGTGGCCTCTGCTCGGCGCATGGCACTGAAGCTCGGCTTGGTGCTTTGGGGTGGTGGTGGGGGCTTCCAGGCTCCAGGGCCTGGAGTGGAGGTAGGGGGAAAGGGGAAAAGGGAAAAGGCATGTTAGGAGAGGTCTGGACAGAGGAGTCAAAGGAAGGAAGTGAGGGCAACCATTCTTACCTGCATCATCTGAAGAGCGCCGTTTCTGCCAAGCCTGGACGCTGCCCTCCAGGTCTGGGCCTGTGCCCTGAAAGGACAGCTGAGTCAGGTCATAAAAAAAGTCCTCTCTGTGTGGGGACTGCAGTTAGCAAGGGGCTTCTGCTCTAGCATCTCATATCATTAGTCCCTAGACACTTGGACCCTTTTTCCCAAAAGAGTGGCACCCATACCACCCCTAGGGGCATGAGAAATGGTTTACCCGAATGAACATACTGTTATTTAATAGTTCTGTGTTTATTTTATGTGGGGTAGCAAAGACATGACTAGCACAGCCAGCCTGTGGTTTTGAAGATGCTTCGGTCCAGTCTAAGTTTAAAAAGGTGAGTTGACTTAAATAAAAATACTATGTAAATGATGCCGTGGTATGTGGAGAAGTTCAAAAGCAGTCATAAAGGTGGTAATCGAGTCACCTGAGTTTAGGAAACAGCTCTAGAGGTAAGTGTTTTTAGGACACCCACTTTACAAGGAAGCAGAAGCTCCAGAAGGTTAAGTGACTTGTCTGGCAAGTGTGGGGACAGGACTGCAGCTCACATCGTCTAACGCCAGAGCATAACTCTCTCTCCTGGTCGACCCGCTGCAGGGCCGCGGGAAGGAAAGCGTGGTGGGCAGGGACCCACAGGACCCTCAGTTCACTGCCGTGCCTCCCCTCACCTCTTGTTTCCCGTCGAAGCTCCAACCCTTGGCTCTTCCTAATCCAGGAAGGGCAACGCCGTGGACCCTTGGCTGCTGTGCTGTCCCAGGGGTCTGGCCGCCCTCCCCAGGCTCCGCCCCCTCGGTGCCCTGGAACAAGGTTTCAGGTTTGGAAGCAGGTCCTGATGAAGAAGGGGCTCCGCAGGCAGCAAGGGATGGGGAGTGCCCCCCCAGCCCTTCCCTCTTCCCTGGGGGAAGTCCTACCCAAACCCTCTGAGGAGTCTTTCCGCTGCCCTCATGTGCATGCTGGACTCCAGCATGCTCTGCTCTGGGTGGGCAGGCTTAGCACAAGGAGCTCTCAAGAAGCGGGGATTTGGGATGACAAAGTTCCCCTGAACCCCAAGTCCTAGCATTCTCCCATCAATGGCCTGGGGTGGGGTGGGTGGATGGGCTATGTGTGGGACAGCAAACCAGGAGGACCTGCCCCCCCCGCCGCCTCACTTACCGTCTTCCTGTGGAAGGAAGGCCCCTGGCCCCCGCCAAATGCAGGGAGGAGGCCACTCTCCTCCTCCGGGCTCCAGCAGGGGGAGGAGTTATTGCCGAGGCTGGGGGGATCTGGGCTGGGGGGACTCTCCTGAGTCGGGGGTGGGGGCGGGGGTGGAGGGAGGAGGAGGCCGGTAGTGGGGGACCCTGGCCCCCTGTCCCCCTTGAAGCTCCGAGGCCGGCGAAAGTGAAACAGGCCTCGGCGCCTCTTCTTCTGGAGCGGAGGAAGTGGCGGCTCCAAGAGGCCTGGCCGCAGGGTCCTCAGAGTCCGGGGGTAGCTGGGCAGGGTCGGGGTGAGTTAGTGACAAAGCCGTGGGGAGATGCCAATGCCAGATGCTGAGGGTGTTCAGGGCCCAGGGTGGTGCTGGTGATAGGCCAGTCCTGGCTCAGGAACCTCCTCTCCCTCCTCTCTTATTTAGTCTTTCCTGCCACTGTGTAACCCTTTCTACTTATTCTCAGGGAATGGTGTCCTCACCTTCCCTGTCATAACCCTCCAGCAGCCTCTTTCCTCCCAAGCAGCCCTCCCCCATCTCCTTTCAGCCTCTCCAAGTGATCCAGTTCCTTCTGGGGAGTCAGTGCAGGACAGTGACAGAACATATCCTCCAGGTCTAACCATCATCCCATCCCAGGGCCTGTTGTCCCCCTACCCCATTCCACTGGAGTGGTTCACTCTGGCTCCATTCCTTCTAGCTGTCCTGAAGAGATTCAGAGAACATGGGAGCTACGGGCTGGGTGGGGAAGAATGAGAAAGTGGGGGAAGATCCCAGAGGCTTTGGGGCACTGCCATTGGAGGGGCCTCCAGGGGAGCTGAGTGGACACAGGAGCCCTTCCAGGGCCTTAGGGCCTGCTGAAATTGGGGATGTCCCTAGGCGTCACACCTGGAGCTCTCGTCCATGACCCTTCGGCTGAAGAAGTCCTCCAGCCCCTCATCCAGACGGGTGGCCATCCCATTCTCCTGACGAGTCCCAGGTACTGGCACCTGCTGGAAGAAAAGTCCTGTGGGATATATCATCTAGGGGAGGAACACTCCCCTCCATCCCCCACCCCCCATGCACTCAGGGCCTTCCCCTTTGAACTTGGACTTGCCTCTTCTTGACCCCATGGAAACTTAGACTTCAAGCCACCTGGGCATTTCCTAAGCTTGGCAGCTCTTGACTTTCTCACCAAAATGAGAACTGCCAACCGTCCATCAGGCAGAGATTTCCAGTCTGTGACAAGGTCTAGCTCCATCCAATCTGGATAATCCTTCTCCAGTTCCATGGCCTGCCTGGGCTCCTGCCTGATCCCCTAAGGTTAGTACCTTTGGTATTGGTATCCCAAAGCTAGAAACCCTGGCTCTGGCACTGCTAAGTGAAGTCAGTCCTCTTGTGAGGCCTTAGGGACTCACGCTAGGCCGACCAGGTCCTGGAGGGGTGGTCCTGGGGGGCCGGGGCCTCCCTTGTGTTTGATGCCTTAGTTTATAGCCATGAGTGGGCAGCTCGGATAGACCTTCCCAGGAGCCACTAGCTGTGGGCTGACTGCTTCCAAGTCCTGAGAACCAGCCAGGGGGGATCCCCAGGCTCCCCAGCTGGCTTTCCATGTCCTGAGGGCTCCCACCTGTGGGGACAGCAGTGTTAGAGGGATTAGCAGGAGGGGCAAGGAGAAAGCAGGCTGCCAAGAGGGAGAAAAGAGAAAGGGAAATGGGGGCATTAGCATAGAGACTGGAAGACTCACTAATGAAGGCAGACACCGGCCGGATCTTGCGGCAGCGTTTCTGTTTTTTGATGGCCATGGTGTCCTACAGGGATGGAGATGAATGGTGGGGCCAGGTGGCAAGTCCCAGGAGCCTCACCTGGAGCCTCCCATTCCTCATAAAGCCTTCTCTTTAGAGTCCATCCTGCCTCCCTGTCCTCAGGTGGTCGAGGCACTGGGAGGAGGGAAGAGGCTGGGTGGGATCAGGATGAAGGGATGAGACCCAGTTAGGAGAAGAGAGTGGAGTCCGGGGAATTGGAATGGGATGGGGTTTTGCAGGTTGAGGGACAGGACCTAGGTTAAGGGTCGGAGTGGGCAGGGGGTGCTCACGATGTTGGTCCCAAGTTCATCATCTGTGGTCTCCTCATGGTCATGGTTCCGGCCTCGGCCCCGGGAAGACAGATCTTGTCCTTGGCCTGGCCCCCCTGGTGGATCTGATAGCGTCCTTAGCTGGGCCAGGTGTCGGGCCTGGGGAAGGACAGGTATGAACAGGATCCCAAAGAAGCTGCCTGCCTCCCAGGACCTTGATGGGGAGAGGTGGTGGAGGGAGATGGGGTGATGTGAGGTGGAGGGCATGCCAGGGGCCTGGCTGGGGCTCAGGAGCCTTACCAGGCTCTTGTGGGAGTGGTACAGCTCCTGCAGGATCTCGTCCACTATGGAGTTAGTTAAGTAGGTGACAACTGAGAGCTTCACTTCACTGTGGGCATAGGTGGGGCTGCTCAGCTCCCTGCTCCCACCCCTGAGCCTTGGCCCCACCCTCCCTCAGAATCCCGAGGGAGTGGGCCAGCGGCCCTGGCTGCCCTCAGACAACACCACTGCTGCAGGAAGCCCCTTGGGTCTACTCCCCAGTTCTACCCGCTGCCTCTCCAGCCTAGGTGGGTGTGGATGGGGAGAGTAGACAAAGAGGAGCTGAGGAGGAGGAGGAGCAGGGGGCTCTGGGTCGGGCCCCTGGAGCTCCAGTGGAACAGGGCGAGGTAAACTGGACTGCTGAGTGAACTCTGCTGGTCTCTGTTGGAAGAGCAGAAACCAATACTTTGGGATCCTGGCTGCTTCATGGGTTTCTGTAATAATTTTCCTTTGCTTTGGTGAGTGGTGGCACCCAGACTGGAATGAAAGAGCTCTAGGGGCCATGGAAACTTGGGGGGGAGAGACAGTGCAGTCCATGCACCCCTATTCACGTCATTTTTCTTCGTCCGTGCCTCTGAGGAAGCTGTGCTGTTTCTAGGGGTCAATTCCTGGGGTATGTGTGCAGCTACACGGGTGTCTCTGTGTGTGTGTATACATCTGTGTACACTGCCCGGGTTCCTAAACCCTAGCTCAGCATTTAGACTTCTAGGGCAAAGACCAGTCAGACCCTAAATAGCAAGGCTGCAGTTGGTTAAAGATTCATCCCTTGTAATGGAGATTGTGTCATTCATTATTCATTTCTGATAGCTGGGCCCCAAGTCCCTAGGTGCTCCCAGCCAAGTCCAGCCCACCCCAGCCCCACCCCTGCCTCTCACTCCAGCTTGTTCTGAATGTCCTGCCCCGCCTGCTCCAGCAGTGCCCCTCGGATGAAGTTCCGGGGCACAGTGACACGCTCCGCCACGTTGCTCAGCATCTTGTTGTGCCCCTCGGCCACCCGCATGGCCACGGGGCATAACTCCTGTGTTAGGCTGACCATGGACTCCAGGATCACCTAGTGTGGGGGGAAGTGAGGCCAGAGCCCCAAGGAGGGCAGGGTCAGGGCTGGCAGCATAGTGGAACAGACTCCAGCCTGTCTATTCCAGCTCCCCTGAGACTGAGGGGCTCGCCAAGGTCATGGGGCTGGCTAGCAGCAGAGTCTGGACACTCAGGCTTCCCCCATTCTGGTCAGTGTCCCTTCCATCCTACTACATGGCCATGTGGGCAGGGGCGAGTCAGTCCAAAGATCAGAGTCTAGAGGGAGAGGTCAGAGTTTGAGGGCTAAGATTGAAGCTAGCAGCAAAAATCCAAACCCAGTTTTCTAGCAATGCCTTCGGCACAATGTGGGTGTAGGTGGTCTCAAGTCTGCATTTCCTTTTTGCCCACAGGAATCTCCCCAAGCTGACCTTGGCCCTCAGCTTAGGGCCTTGGTCAGCCCTTGGCTCCCTCCCCAGGACTTGCCTGTAGCTCCTTGTCCACAGCCTTGGACACCTCACTGGCTACTGACTCCAGCCTCTGCCGCACAGGCCCATCGTTGGCCAGCATGTGGCCCAGCTCATAGAGGCTGGGAAACAGCTGGAAGGAAGGGGTTCTGGTCAGAAGGCCAGAATCAGGCCTCGCTAGGTCCCTGGGAGCCCTGGGCGGTGGCAGGGGGCAGATGCATGGCGCAGGGCCTGGCCACTCCTGGGTTGATATGCTGGCCTTCTTGGGCTCTCCAGGCTGTGAGGGGAGAGTGGGGCTGTGAAGGGCTCACCGCCCGGGAATTCTTGGCATCCTTGATGAGGTCCCGAGCATAGAGCAGCTCATCCTGCACAGGCTCCAGGGGGCACAGCCTCAGGGCCCGAACCTCCTCCTGCACCCGTCCACACAGCCGCTGCAGCATCTGTAGCACAGGTGGCAGGAAGGTCAGGGGACCGCTGAATCTTCACTTTCCCAGGTAGGCCCCCAGGTGCCCCGTTTCTGGGCCCCTTTGTGCAGTGCTACTGGTGCCGGTGCTGACAGGGGTAATAGTGATGTCTCCGGAGGGCCTGTTCCCTCTTCCTCTTGGGGTGTCCTTCTTGAATGCTCAGTGGAGCTCCCACAGGCCTGTGCATCCCTTGTCTGGGACCCTCTGATGTCTGTCTACATGTTCTCTCATATTTGGGGTTCACATTCAGCATGTCCTGTCTTTTTGCTCTCCTACGTGCTCAACCTGGTTGTGGACGCCACACGATGATTCTTCCATGCCCTCTCCCCGCCCCGCCCTGTGCTCCATCATATCACACCCAGGCCCTGCATGCCCCACACGTGCCCCGTGTCCCAGAGGGAAACGTTTACTTGCTCGGCGCTGCTGGTCACCAGGCCCTGCTGCAGCCTGAAGGCCTGTTCCTGGGGGCACGTCTGGGAGTGGTTGTTCCTCACCAAGCACCACTGGATCTGGAGAGGAAGGTGGGTGGGGTTGGGGTCAGGGCCAGGGGATGTGGGCTGGTCCCTGCCCCTCGCGTTCCACCCCGCTCAGACCACCACCTTCTGCCAGACATCCTCGGTGCGCTCCGGGGCACTGCGGTAGGCTTGGGAGATGTCGCTCACAGGGAAGGACATGAAACGCAGCGTGTGGTTGCTGTGGGACAGAGCAGCACAGCTGCGTGGGAAGAGGTGGGCAGGAGAGGCCCCCGTTCCCCAAACCCCTCCTCTGGCTGACCATTTCCCTCTCCTGTGGTTCTTCCTAACATTTCTATACAATTAGGTCAAGAGGGCTGGGGTGGGGCTGGTGTATCTCAGGCCTGGTCCAGGTACAGAGAGGCTGGGGGCTTGGGTCAGGGCAGAGCCCTGGTCTACTCACCTCTCCAAGGCCCTTGCAATATCCAGAAAGCCCAGGGCAGACGTATTGTTCCGATCCCATAGGATAGTTCTGGGGAGAGGGTCAGCACCAACTTGTTACCCCTCCGTCTGGATCTCTCTTAGGGGGCAGGGACACACCCCTGGAGGGCCTTCCCTCCTTTCCTGGGTAATGAGGCTGACTGCAACATGGCTCTGGGACTGAGGGTCTCCTGAAAACTGGGGAACAGAGCAGCGACACAGCAGGGAGGGCGCCTGTGTGTGTGTGTGTAGGGGGGCTGGGGCGGGGCTGGGACTCCAGGCCAGAGGGTCCAGATGTGGGCCCCACCTGAGGGAGGAGTTTATCTGCAGAGCCTTAGACAGCATCTTGGCCCCAATGTCCTCCATGCCATTGCCGCTCAGGTCCACTTTAGCCAGGCAGGTGTTGCTGCCCAGGGCGTTGATGAGGATGCTGGTGCGAAGCTTCAGCCGGGAGTCCGCCACTGACAGGGACTGCAAGGACTGCGTGCACAAGCGGGGGGTTGGGCGCAGTCCCTGCAGCCCCGTCCCCTCAGGCGCCCTCCTGAACCCAGGCACTCACACAGTCCTCTTCCTGGATCAGCTGCACCAGCTTGTGGAGGATCTCCTCCAGGGTCCTGTGGGGAGTTGGGGCTCAGAGTAGGAGGGGAGGGGGCTGGGGTCTTGCTATTAGAGCAGCAGGCAGCCAGAGGTAATATAGTCAGCCAGAAGGATAGGTGGATGATGGAATGAGGGTCTGTGGATCTAGGGAGGGGGTCTCACTTGGCCTTGACGTTGAAGTTCTTGCCCAGGAACAGGTGCTTGAGGGACTTGTTCTTGCCAAGGGCGGGCACCAGTGTCAGAAGGTCCGAGTCAAACCCTGGCCAGTAGATGGGAGAGGCGTGGCCATGAGGCCTGAGGCCCACTGGAGTCTCCTTAGAACTTCTCCCCCACGTTCCAGGCCCCTGTCGCCATCTAGTCCCAGGAAGGGAAGTGCCCCCACTTACCATTGTCAGACAGATCCAGGCTGCCCACACAGGTGACAGCCCCCAGCTGCTCCTGCAAAGCCTGGGCTCCAGCTGAGCGGAGCTGCAGGGATGTGGTGGGGGTGGGGCGGGGGAGGCAGGGGTCAGGGTAGAGGATAGGGCACCTTTAATGCTTAGAGATAAGAGTAGTCAGGCCAGGATTCAAGGTCATACTGGGTCTCAGGTTTAAAATCAGAAGGACCCTTCTTTACACCAGATCCTTCCCAAGGGCTCTCTCCCCTCCCTTCAGCCAGAAAAATTTCCAGGCTGCTGCTCCAGACACAGCTTGTTCCTGCCCTCTAGTGGGAAAGCCTGGTATCTCCCACCCCAGAGCATTAAAGGAGGAGATATCCAGAGCCTGAAAATGACCTCTGGAAAGAGGGCTGCAGACCAGAGACTGAGAAGGGAAAGTGGGGATGTGGTCAGTTTGGGGCAGCGGTTGCAGAGGGGAAGTGCAGAGCCAAGATGGAGCCAGAGCTGGACTTAGGTCAGAGAAATGGAGGGTGGGGTGATGGGTGGAGGTCAGAGGGCTCACCTCACAGCTACTGAGGTCCAGGTGCAGATCGCTGAGGTGACTGTTGAGGGAAAGGCCCTGGAGCAGCGCCCTGTGGGAGGAAGGTCAGCAGGCCCACCTTTACCCCTCACCCCCCTTCTCCCAAGGATCCCCCTCGGACGCCCCCCAACCCTGCACCCACCCGACCTGAGGGCCTCCAAGGGCAGCCTCGTGGCTGACAGGTTGACGTGGCTCAGGGTGTAGGCGCTGCTAAAGAACTGCTTGAAGGCCGGTGGGGCCTCCCGGCCCTTCCTGCAGAGATGCCTGGGGTCAGCAAGGGAAGGGGCGCCCACAGCCTGTCCCACCCCTCCCTGCACCCCTGAGCTCCCACCTGTGGGAGCAGCTGTTGCGTGCCAGGTTGAGGTAGGTGAGGTGGGAGCAGCAGCCGTGGAGCAGGGCACCCAGAAGCTGTGGGGAGAGACCCAGTGTGTCTCACGGGGCTGGTACGGACTCCCTCCTCCCTCCCCATCAAGGACCTGGCACTTCACCCTCTGCAGTCAGTCTGTGCCAGCCCCACTATCTTAGCCTCTTCAAGCCTCAGTGTTCCCTCTATGCAAAGTAGGTTGTCTGCTCCCACCGGCCTGGCCCCCAGCAGTATGGAGTGGTTCACAGGCAGTGGATGGGTACAGCCAGGACCATCACAGACTCATAAGGTGCCTTGTTCAAGTTAAGGAAGGAGTCCTTTCCTCCTTGTGGACTCAGCCCTGCACCTGGGTTCACGGCCTGGGAATGGGTTGGAGCTGGCTTTTAGGCACAACCTTGGGCAGCACCGGGATAAAGTGCCATGAAGGTGTGAGCTCTGGCGTTGCTTTGTAATTCGGTTGGACCTCAAGCTATTCACCAGTGCTGCCCACTTCTGTACTCAAGGAGCGGGTGAGGCAGAGGCCCACTCTGGCTTCCCCAAATCACCGCAGGCCAGCTCCCCCATTGCCAACCCCTCACCAAGTCGATGGCGCAGTCAGTCCCCGCCAGGTCCAGGTGCACCAGGGCATTGGGCTGGGCCAGGAAGCTGTAGAGGGCCTGGGAAGGAAGGACAGAGGGGCTGCAGGGGGAAGGGTGGCAGACCCCCTCCCCTCACTGGGGCTAAGGGCAGAGACTTCACGCCCTGAAGCCTGAGCTTGCTTCTGCAGACAGGGGCTTGAGGCTACATTCATGGACTCACATTGGCTTCATCAGTGGCGAGCAGCCCAGGGTTCTTGCTCAGGTCCAGGTATCGAAGGGAGCTGGCAAAGGCCGGGTTGGCCCCGAAGGTCTGGCCCAGCGCCTGGAGCCCTGAGCACAGCGGGCACTGGGCTGGGTTGGCCCCCATCCCCATTTCTTTCCCTTGTACACAGCTCTTCCCCGCTCCCGACACGTGGCTTCTTTCCCTTCCTTGGTCCCTGGGATGCTGTGTGAGTGTGTGACTGTATCTCTAGGGCTCCACAGCCAGCAGCACTGGGGGAGGGGAAGAGTCAGAGGTCGGGGGGTCCTGGGGAAAGTACCTCGAGGGGAAATGGCAGTCTTGGCCAGGCACAGTTTGGTGAGGCCAGTGGGGAAGCAGAGGAGCTGCTGGCTCAGACTGAAGAAACCTGGGGAGTGGAGACAGAAATGGGCCCACTGAGAGGTGGGGGTTGCGGACAGGTGGTGCAGAGTCAGACTGGGGGCTTGAGTGGAGTACGGGCCTGGGGTCAAGGATGGCGGTGTTGGGGCAGGGGCTGTCATAGGTCAGAGAGCTCCTATTCAGACCCAGGTTGGACTCTGGGCTGGGAAAGGGGTCTGCATTGAGGTGTGGGTAGGATTCAGGGCTGGGGCTCACCCTTGTCCTCGATGGGGTTGTGGGACAGAGTGAGGGCATGCAGCACACAGCTCCCGTTCTCCCCAAACACCCCGGCCAGCTTCTGGACAAAGTCCCTTCAGGGAAGGGGAGGAAGGATGTGTTTGTCCCAGCCCCTGGGCTGCCCCTCCTCCTCCACCTGCCTGCCTGGCTGGGGCTGCAGTGGCCAGAGGCCCCCACAGGTGGGAAGCAGCTTGGGACCTGCCAGGGAGCTTCTCATCACTCTGGAGTACCTGGGAAGTTGTGCTGAGACAAAGCCCAGCTTCAGGTCCTTGAGGCTGGAGCAGCACACTCTGCTCAGTGGCTGATGGCAGGAGGGGGTGGGGCAGACTGGGGAAGGCCATGGAGCTGGGGGTCAAGAGGCTCAGGTGTGACTTGCTTTGTGCCCTCTTTGGGCCTCAGCCTCCCCTTCTGTAAAGTGAGGAGCTGGGTGAAATAGTTCAGAGGCCCACATCATGCTCTAAGGTTCTGGGGACCCTAAGACTACATCAAGGGAGTACCACTGCCCAAGGAGGAGGCTGGCCTCACGTCTTAAGCCCAGCGTTGTCCAGCACCAGCTCCTCGAGGCTCCCTGACTTGCTCAGGGTGTGTAGCACCTGTTCTAGCACTTCAGAGCCCTGAGAACAGAGGGGGTCATGTGTTCAGAGCCAGAGAGGGCACAATTCTCCCCTCCCCCCACCCCTCTAGACCCTACCAGCCGCAGGTCCTTGCAGTAGAGTTTGGTGAACCATTGGTTATAGGCCAGGGCTGCCACCATTAGGGCCAAGTCTCTGGGGGGTGGGGAGAAGAAGAGGGCAGGAAAGCAGTGAGCAGGTGGCTGGGGCAGGAAAGAAGAAACAAGGGATGGGGTGGTTGGGCTGGGGAGAGCCTGAATAGGTAGAAGGCAGTGGGGGGTGGGGAGTGAGAGACAGAGCTGGGGCTGTGGATGGGACCAGAAGGGAGAGGCTAGAAGGGCCAGGGTTGGACTGATACTGGGCTGGGGGGTCGAGTCTCTACCCCATCTGCTTACCGGCTCTCCAAGTGGCTGAAATCCAAAAGATTGAACTCCCGGTTATCCTCAGCATGATAGATGGTGTCCACATCCTTGGAGAGATGGAACTGGCTCACACCTGCTCCCGTCTGCCTCCTCTGCCCACTCCCTCCAGGTCCCACCTGCCCTCAGGCTAGGTCCCTGACCAACGCACCCATTGCACCTCCTCACGACAGTGCAGCCCATTGTAGTCACACAGGGCAGCGTAGGTCTCGGAGAAGCCACCTGTGGGGCAGGAGATGGGCTGACTCCTTGAGAGGGAAGGGCATGGGGAACAGGCTTGGAGTTCAAGGACAGGTCAAGGTCATTTTATGTGCCAGGGTCCTGGGTTCCTGCTACATCATGAACCTCTGAGGTGTGGGAACTGTGGAGTCTCAGGGCAGGCAAAGCCTCCTACAGAGAGGACTCTGAGCAAGGGGCAGGGTGGTGTAGGCCCCACGTTCCTCAAGTCTGCCCCTACTCACCGCAGACACTGTGAGTGGTGGATGTGGAAGTCTCAGAGTTGGGGGACGTGTCTCGAGGCCCTTCTGGGGTGTCTGCATTTCCACGTCGGATTAGACTCCTGGAAAGCAAACAAATCCATCCCAAGAGGGGTGGAATGACGCTCTCAATTCTTCCCCTGTTATAGCTTCTGGATCCCCAGGAAAGGCAGGAGTGGGGACATGAGAGCTCTTCTCCTTGGTGTCCTGGGGGCCCAGGTCCAGGGGAAGGAGAGAGGGAAGGAAGGGAGGTCTCCTTGTTGCCTAACCCTTTGAGAGACTCCTCCTTTGCCACTCACCCAGGGCCAGGGCAGACCTTGGAGAGGGCAGAGCTCACGTGTCGTGTCACCTGGTCCACGCTCTCAGCCGACGGCAGCCGCATGCTCACCATGCCGCGCTCCGTCTCCACTAGGATCTGGGGGTGGGGGAGCAGCAGGGCCTCAGATGCCAACTCCCTCCTGCTGCTGGCCCAGCAGTGGGGCCCAAGCCCTGGTGCTCACCTGGTTCTGACTGAGTGTGTTGAAGGCGCGGATCTCCAGGACATTGAAGGAGCTCTCCACCTGGGGGGAGGGGGCATGGGGATGCCCAGCTCATGGTCAGGGCCTGGCTTCCAGGCTAGGGGGGAGCATGCCAGGTGCTCTCCCGCTCATCAAACCAACTCACCTTGGCTGGGACCTTCAAGGGAAAGAGGTGGAGGCGCCAGGAGGTCAGGGCCTTCAGAGAGAGGGAAAGAGTGTCAGCAGCAAATGGCAGCTTCCTGGGCCCTCATCACCCTACCCTCCGTTAGCCCCTTCAGCCTGTGAGCACCCCCTGCCAGCTGGCCTTCTGCTGTAGAAGTCCCCCCTCTCATGCCCTGCCCGGGGCTCCTGATCATCCACTCAGTCCAGACTTACCCTCCCTCAGGCTGTGTTTCCTCAGCTGTCCCCCACCTCTGCCTCCCCCACCCCCCAGGCTCCTTGCCCTCATCAGCTCAGGTGTCCTCGATCCCCTCTCCCTTCCCCAAGCCCAGTGCCCTCACCAGCACTCTGTCCTCGAACTTCTTGGGCTTCGTCTCCAGTTTCACGCGATGCTGTTGCAGCACTGCCCCTTGGCTCAGGCACCTCCGGATGCTGTCTGCAGGTGGGCAGTGGGCTGCTCAGAGCTCCCCTTACCCTGGCCACCCCCCCCCCACCTACCCAAGGGTCTCCAGGGGCAGGTCAGAGGGGAGGAGAGAGAATCAGAGAGAGAGACACAGAAGGACAGGGACCGAGACTTTTCCTTCTTGGGTGACTTGTCTCTTCCTATTAGAGCAGCAGAGGGGTGTGGAGAAAACTCCAGCTCCTGATGTCCCTAAATCAGGGGACAGTAGCTGAGTGACACTGTGGGAGAGTGTGAAAGATTTTCCCAACCTGTGCACTCCAGCAGCCATCAACACATACACAGTGAGTCAGTGTGTGGGGGTGTCCCTTTGACTATGTTCTATGTGGTCCGGGTGTGAGTGTCTGCCTTCTACTACGCATGAAAAGAAGATGCCAGGGAGCCCGTGTGTGGCATTGGTGGGGATGGGTAAGTGTGAATGAGTATGCTGTGCTTGCAGTTGTGAAAGGGGCACAGAGCCAGACAGTCCTGGTGTGGGTGGGGGTAGGGGGGGTAGTAAGGAGTTAGTGTTTAAAGGAGTCCCAAACCCATCTGCTGGCAGAACCATCCAGATATCCTTGTGTGTGTGCACACAATTTCTGTAAAGATGTGTACACCTATCTCGTGATTGTGCTTGTGTGTGTGTGTGTGGTGTGGGAAATCGCGACGGTGCAGCATGCCTCTGAGTATCCTTGAGCGTCCTGGTCTCTGCGTGGGCTAGCCTGTGCTCCCGCCTCTGGGGGTCAGGGTTGTGGCAGTACTGGGGAGTTGAGCCTTGGTTTGGACTGAGTCTGAGAACCACGCAAACAGGAGAGCCCTTGAGGTGTGGGTGTGGGGTAGGGAGAAGAGGGCAGGCTAGGACAGGACTGTGCTAGGTAAGCTACAGAGACCCTGCTCTTGCTTTTAGCTCCAATCCAGGCCGTCTTCCCTGACTCCCTTCTTTGCCCCACTGGCCTGGGCACAGCCTGGCTGCTAGAAGGGCTCCGGACGCCGGAGCCAGTTCCGGGGCGGGGCCCGGAGGAGGGAGGGTGTTGAGCCCAGAGGCGTCAGGACCTGGGGCAGCTCCCATCACCCGGCGGGGCGGGCCTGGCCCCGCCCGGCAGGGAAACGGGGACTCTCCGGAGGGGACACTGGATGCTTCGCCGATGGGTGGGCCAGGATCGCTGAGAGTCAGCCCCGGGGAGCATAAGGGGACTGCACCTGCCACTGAAGATCGGGACAGGAGGCTCTGGGACAGGTACGTCCTAACGGGGTGAGGCTAGCGGGGCAACGGAGGATGCTCTGGGGACAGCGATGCCCTGAGCTGGGATGCAGGGGCAGGGGGCTGCCTTGGAACCGGGATGCATGAGGGGCGGGAGGCACCGGGACTAGGGTGTACCGCGCGGAGGAACGCACTGGGTCTGGGAGGCTCCCGGACGGGGCGTCCCGGAGACCACCGCAGCCTCGTACCTTGCAGCTCGCGGGTGAGCTCCGCGCTGGACTTGGCCATGGCGGCCGTTGCTGCCGCTGTTGCTGCAGAGGAGCCGCCGCCGCCGCCGCCGCCGGGGAGCCGCGGCACATGCTAGACCCGGCTCCGGCAGGGCCCGGGCGCTGAGCGCTGCAGCAGCCGCGGAGCCCGCTCCAGTCAGGGGCGGCTGCGCGAGCGCTCCTCCCCCCAGCCTCTGAGCGCCGGGTCTCCCGCCCCGCCCGGAGAAGTGCCGGACTGAGCATGCGCGCCGCGCCTCCCAGCCGCGTGAGACCCCGCGCGCGCTCGCGCCCACCCCTCCCGCCGGCTCCCGCGTGCGACGCCCTGTGCGTGTCTCCTGGAGCCTGGGCCATCTCCCGGGTAGGGGGCAGCGTCCCCACTTTCCGTGTCACCTACCCCTCAGGCACTGTGAGCAGAACCCATTTCTTTTGTTTGTGGGCCTGGGTACCCCTCGCCGGGTCACCCTTGCAAGGCTCCTCCCTTTTCACTGCTTGCTCGGGACCGTCCAGTTTGTCCTCGCTGACCCGCGAAGGAAGGAACTCGCGGCCGAGGGCAATGTCGGGAGAGGACCTGGCAGAATCTGGGGGAGTTCGTCCTTCCTTTCCCGCTTGCCCAGCCTCGGGGATCCCTGCGGCGTCCTTGGCACCATCCCTGCGGGTGTGAGGCCGAGAGTAGCACCTGGGAATTCCCTTGCCACCTCCTTCCAGCTGGCAGCTCTGCAAACACCTCCACCCCTTTGCATTACGCTTAGGTCCTGGAGACAGGGAGGAGGGTCAGGAAGATCCAGACTTAGGATCTCGGGGGATCTTAGAGGGATCCAGTCCACTCAATGCTCTCTGCTGGGGTACCACATCTATGCACCCTACACTGAAAAAAACCACACTGATTCAAAGCAATATGATCATTTGCATTTTTATTTGCACCTCATTTGCAGCAAGTTCTTAATTTTCAACCCTGTTTCATCTACTCCTGATTCCTTCTCTCTCATCGCCCTCAATTCCCTGATGCCCAGAAAAAAAAAAATTAGTTGGTTTCGACAAGGCAGACTCCGCCCTCACAGCAGGCCTGTCCTGTGCTCTCAGGGGAAGCCTTTATCCAAGACTACAGCAACTGTGGGAATCCTCATAAGACCACACCTTGACCGCAGAGAACACTGGATCTTTTTACACGGCAGAATTGACTTTGGGGAGTATGGTGTAAGGTGAGCAGTATGCTAGGCAGAGGTGGGAAAGGCCAGTTGATGAATACTGGAACAGGACCCAGGAGTTGGAGCCCAATCTCTGCCCTGGTGGATGCTCTCCAGGTTCTCAGAGGCGGGAAGGGGCCCCTCCACCCACCACCACCGTCTCCCCAGTGATGTAGCTGGCGTCTTCAGAGCACAGGAAAGACACGATGCCTGCACAGTCTTCGGGCTTGCCTAACCTGGCAGGAGGGGAAACAAGGAAGAGACTAAAAGTCAAACAGGGAATGAAATTTGCTTAATCAGAAAGTATCAGATGATTTTTCAGGACTAGTGTACAAGCTACTGCCTATCAAATAGCATTACCACGAGGATAAGCTGTTATTTATAATCTAGTATAAACATAAATACTTTGCAAAAAACACTACATATTATATTCATACAATATAGAAATGCTTTGTTTTTCAGAGAATTCAGGACATCAAAATCCAAAGTTATACATGATAAACTGGTGAGTAGCTATTTCATTCTCCAAAGAATCTGCTTGACATGTATGCATACTATTCAAGTGTCAGGGAGTCTGTGAGACAGTCAATGGTTTGTTTCAAATGATTCCATTTGTACAGCTTCAATTCAGAGACAACTTTTCCAGGAATCTATTTTTGTCCCTTAAAGTCAGGTTCATTTTGTGAGATTTTCTAATTCTCAGTGTTCGTACCAGTGATGGCATAGTTAGGGAACACTTTAACCTGACTGCCATGGAATGCTCTAGAGGTGGGTAGAGTGGGCACCTCAAACCTAGAAGGCCTGGATTAGTGGGTCTCCCTCCAAACTGCACACGGTAGTCATCCCGGAGGCTTCACTTCTCCCCTCAGCACTGCCCCATACCCTCCAAAAGATGTCCAGGTCCTACCCTGGACCAATTGAAAAAGAATTTCCGGGAGTGGGGCCTGAGCATCTGTGGTTTCATAAGCGCTCCAGCTGATTCTAATGTGCATCCAAGACTGAGAAGCACGGAGATCGATCATTAGTTGGGGGTCTAGGATTCCCCAACTTATTAATGAGTTGTGAACTAGGCCTGCAGCTCATGCTTGACATCAGAATGGCTTTGGGAGCCCTTGTTGGGGTCTCCCTTCTTAAGGAGGCATTGCTGACATATGTCCTTGAGGGGACAAGGTGGAGGAGCTAAAGACAAGAGAGTTCCCAGTAGCCAGAAGCTGGAGGAAGGCAGGGAACTTAGAGAAGGAAAGGGAGCCAGACGAAGGTGCTTGAACAGTTCAGCCCACCCTTTGGAGAAGAAGCTAGTTTTCTTAGGCAAGGGGGGTTTGGGGACTTAGTAAAGCTCTTCATTCCATTTCTTTGGATTGTAGGATCATTAGCCTGAGCGTTGGAAACATGACTCTTTATTCAAGGGGACTAAAAAAGCATGTTTTGGTTTTGGTTTTTGTCCCTCATGGCTGGGATGCCCAGAGGTGGAGGCAGACACCCAGGTGGAGAGAAGAGTCAGGGTCTCCCCCAGGGCTCTGCTCTGCTAACCCTGGATGCCTCTGCATTTAGTTTTGGCAATGGAAGCAGACTCCCTGCTCCCTCACTGTAGTGCTGCAGTGTTTGCGAACTTGTGAGGTCTATGTGTTTGAAGTAGAGGAGAGCATGCCTGTGTTGTCTGTGGGCCCGAGAGACGGTGAGCTGTGAGCTGTGAGAGACCAGCCCTTTCGTTATCCCTCCCGGCCCTCCCCTGTGAAGCCTTACCTTCTGATCTGCATGAATTCTTTTATGCTCTCCTCTCTTTCCTTGCCCATCCACAACTGCAGGAAAAAGAGAAATCTCTTCCTGTGAGGGACAGTGTGGGGAGAAACTGCCTGCCCTCTGTGGGGAGGAAGGATGGAGAGCCGCCCACTTCACTCCCTGGTCCTTCCCAGCTCCCAGCCTCTGTCCACCGCCCTCTTCTGCTTCATTCTCTTCAGGTTCTAAGGAGGCATTTTGCTGGGTGGCCCCAGGTCTCATCCACTTAAGGAGATATGAAATGGCCTGAGTCAAGTCTGAATTCCCCAGTTTCACTGTGCACCTCAAGAAAGGGTCATGTGGGGGTCTAGTCTGGACACGTATGCAGCGTGGATGTGGAAAAGCCCAGGGAGGGGGGCGGAAGTGGTTGGGAGCTCAGGACCCAGGTGCTGGGCTTCCCCATCTGAGAAGGTACCCCTTAGGGTCCCAGCGGGAAGCAGGCCTCCCCTCTCTCACCAACTGGCTGAAGCTAGTCTTGATGAGTCCAGGTGCCAGGCAGTTCACCCTAATGTTCCTTTGGGCCAGCTCTCTGGCCAGGTTCTTGGTGAGGCCCAGCAGCGCTGTTTTACTAACATTGTAAGCTCCCAGGCCCTGGGTAAAGGAGAGAATGGGTTAGTCTTTTCAACTCCAGTTCATTCTTGGTTCTTAACAAGATATAAAGGGCAACAGATAATAGAGTATCTCTTGGAAGGGAGGGTCCCAGTGAGAAAACTGTCTTGTGATGAAACCTCCCTTGGTTAGGGGTTGTGGAGGCAAGGCCTCTATTTTGGGGGAAGGTACTTGGTGGTGTGATTTCCCAAAGGGGACACAAACTTCTTAGGGTGACCGGAAGGGCGGGAGGTACAAGATAGAGGAAGGGATGAAAGTAGCAGAGAAGGAGGTTCTTACAGGAAATGGGCTGTAGGCGGCTATGGAGGCCACGATCACCACTGAGCCACCTCTGGAAAAAGAACAGAATGACCCTCTTCCCAGTGGAGACCCTTCCCCTCAGCCCACAGGGGCCCCTTACACCCAAGCTCCCTCTCACTGTGTACCCTCGTTTCTCCATCTCTGGCACCACTGCCTTTGTCAGCAGGGCCGTGGCCTTCACGTTAATGTCCAGAATCTGAAATGGAGGGAAGAGCAGGAACAGCATGAGGGGAGGGAGCTGGAGAAGGCAGGGCGATGGGGAGGTGCAGTGGGGGTCATAGGCTTCTCTTCATAGGGCCAGTGGAGGTCTTAGAGATGGTTTACCTGACCTTACGAGTGAAGAAACCAAGGCCCGGGGAGAGGTGGCTTTCCCCAGCTTATTCGGCTAGAAGATGACACATTAGGTTTCAAGGGAGAGAGAACGGAGCCTGGTTCCTTTTGTTTCCTAACCAGCTAAGTATGATTTGGCCCAGAATGGACCCGAATGCCCAGGGCTGCCTTGATTTTGAGCTGGATTTTCTGCATGTCTTCCAACTAGGGAGAGCCTGGAACTGGGCTGGCTGGCTGCCTGGATCTGCCCCAGAGCAGGCCGTGTTTCTCAGAAAAAACATGGCCTGACCTCAGGCCCTTGGGGTTGTTCCAGCACTTTTCTGGCTTCTGAGTTTAGGGAGCAAGATGCTCTCGGCCCTCCAGGATGGACTGTCTGGCTGGACATTTATTGACAAGTGGAATCGAGAGTAAGTATTTTTGGGAGAGCTCGGATACAGTCTACAATCAAAACCCCACATCCATAGTTTAAAACAAATGCATGACCCTTGATTACATTGCTCTAGGTACTGCTGGGAGAGTCCCCTCCTACACTTCCCATGCAACTTCTTATTTTGGAAAATTTCACTCTTACAGAAAAGTGGAAATAGAATGACAATGAATATCTAGATAGCCTTTACCTGCATCCGCCAGTTGTTCACATTTTGTTGCATTTGCCCTATGTATGTATGCAGATTTTCCTTCCCCTTTGAAGGTGAGTTGCAGACATTCTAATGCTTTAGCCCTAAATATTCTAGCATTATTTCCAAAGAATAAGGACATTCTTACACACCACCGTCTATCATTACACCCAAGGAACCTACCATTGATAAAGATTTTACTGTCCATAATATAATTTCCCCAATTGTCCCCCAAATGTCCTTATTTTAAAAGTCCAAGGTTCAATCAAGGATCAACCATTGCCTTTAGATTTGATAGACTGTGATATTTAAAAAAAGCCAAGTAAAAAGAAAAATGACTTGGTTTATAACTGATTTTCACGTGGTCTCTATTCAACCTCCTCATGAAAGATGTTTCTCTGCTTTAAAGAATATCAATCAGGAACTGACTCATTGAAGAGCATTTTGGCACTTTGGTCTCTCTGTCTGTGAAACACTGATAAACGAACTAGAATATTTTAGTATCTTTAAACTTTAGCGTCGAGAAATTATTGATGACATCAGGGTAAAAAAGCAAAACTATGGGAGATCATAAAAAATTGAGCATTTCCAAATCATGTAGGAATATTAACCTTAGTAAAAAAGACAAATATTTTAATTAAGGCCTTATAATTAAAGAATGTAGGTGTGTGAAATATATTATAAATGTAAAGTAATTATACACCCTCACACAAAAACCAGTATTCTGGCCCCTGAACAGCTGGATGTCAGATTTTCTTGACATAAGAGTTACAAAGAAAAGAGAGCAGGTCTTTTTCAAAGGCTGTATATTATAAAGTGGCAACTTAGCGCATTTCACCAGAACTGATATTTCACTTAACTAGCAGTTATTAAAGTTTTCCAACTAATGAAAGATCATTCTTTTTTGGCAGCTGAAAAGAGGAGGGATGGTGTATAAGTCTGAGTGTCTTAGTTATGGGCATATTAGCTGCCATGTCTGCTGGAAATAAATCAGGAAGAGCCTGGATAAGCCCGCTGCAGGAAGAGAGCTGGGGGAGGGAGGCAAAGAAACAAGGAGAAAACGAAGAAGACAGAACTGAGGAGAAGCAGAAATGAAAGAGAAGGGCAGGGACAGAGGAAGCCAGCCCTCCCCTGATTCCCCCTTTACCAGGTGCACTCCAGGTGTGTGGCAAATTGCAAGGATTCCTCACATTTACACTGTACTTGACAAATGCATTCTCAAAGCAGACTGGGTGTGTGCTGTCTTCTGAGGCCTGCCCCCTGATACTTCCATCCCCTCTCACCTTGTCCCACACCTCCTCGGTGACATCCATTATGTTTCCAAAGACAGGGTTGACGGCAGCATTGGAGATCAGGATGTCCACGCCCCCATGAAGGTTCACAGCCTAGAGAGGAGTAAGGTCTGAATTAGGGCTGCGTGGCCGGAAAGAGGGGGTGTGCATTTATCAATGTCGATAATGAACTCCTTCTTAGGAACAGTTGTCAAAATGACCTCTTTTCCTTAAAACACTTTTTCTCCAAAGGTACCCGAAGTTCTGCTGCTAAAACATTTAAAGTCATCTAATTTCTTTTGCAGTCTTTTCTTGCTGCCCCTGCTTTTTCTAAGGCTGTCACTGACCCTTAGCTCTTTAGACTTTCCCTTTTGGGAGCACCTTTATTCTCATGGCTTCAGGTCTCACCTCAAAATCCATTTCTAGACCCTTCCTCTTTTCACACTGAGTCCCGGCCCCATTTCTCCAAATGCTTACTGTCAAGTTCTCCTTGAATGAGTTACCATTATCTCAAACTCAGCCTGTCCACATGTACCTGAATGGAGAAATGAGTTTAAATAGACCCATAGAAAATTGCTACTGGGAGGGGCCTTTGAGATCATCTACCCCAAAGTCATTATGAAGGTGACAAAACTGAGGTCCAGGGAAGTTAATTTCTCAAGGTCATATGGCCCAGTAATGATCCATTAGGGCCGACTAAGAACAGGAGGCCTGGTCATTCAGTATTTGGAAGAAGTGAAGTGATTTGCCCAGGGCACAAGGCTAGTTAGTGGTGGCAGAACTTACTTTCCAACCCAGAGCTAATATAAGGGTCCTCAAGAGAGAGTCAGGGCCACTATTGAGACAGGAGGGACGGGGCAGGGCACAACCATTAAAAGAATGACACAGCAACTGAGGATAGGTCAACTGTTAAGAACCAAGATGGTGGAAGATTCCACTTCCAGTAGACCTTGAGGCTCATGGCACACAGGTGCCATGACAGCACCCAGGCTGAAGGAAAAAGGCCAAAAAGTAGGCGGGGCCCAGTTCCTGGAAACCCTCTCCCTTTCCCCAACATAGCTGGAATAATCCTTTCCTTCATTAGCATATGAAATCACCCAGACCATAAAAGCTAATCACCCGCATACCTCGTGGCCACTCTCCCTTCTGAGTGAGACAGACCACGTTCTGTCTATGGAGTGTGTATCTCTCTAAATACACTTGCTTTCACTTCACTCTGGCTTGCTTTTGGATTCTTTAATGTGCAAAGCCAAGGATGCTCACTTGATGGGGAGTGTCCCAGGGACTTGCCATCCTCTTGTGTCCCATTTTCCTGCAACACTATGAAACTGACTACCCAGGAGAGCCATGATGGAGGAGACTTAAAGCAGCTCCACACTCAGTGAGGATGTCATTTTCTCCCCTCCTCCACCTGCTTTTTTTTGGGGGGGGGGGTACCTGGAGGTATGGAAGATTCAAGGCAGAAACTGGGATTAAGCTGGGAAAACTAAGAAAGGCAACATCTCACCTCCTTAATACATTGTAAGTAGGTGGTGAAGGCATGTGCTGGAGTAATGAGTAGCCAAACAGAACCTGCCAACAATACACTCCACCCTGAAACCAGACTTCACATTTGCCCAGAACTGGCAATTTTGATGCCTTGGGCAAGCAACAGTAAATGGGCCTTCCATCAACTTTGTGCTTCGCGATTTGGCACACAGAGGGGTGTTATTAACAATGCGTACCATCTGCTAGCTCCCGTTTTTTAACTAATTATTCTTGCTAACTAGGTGCTAAGCTCAGTTGCTTCCACACTACTGAGGGAATGCCTGGGCTATCAACATGTAAATTTAAGAAAATTTAAAATCACATAATCTCTTAAAACCTGTATCAATACTGTCTTGCACTCTCTAAATTTTAGTGTCCCAGCACAAAGCCCCAGACACCCGCCTTGGCTCTAAGTCTCACGGAATTCTGATGCGGAAAGTGCAGAATGCATTAGAAAGCGAAGTGTGCTGGGCTCCGTGCATGTGTCTTTGGGGGTGGGAAGATGGTGGACCGCAGCCGAACCACCTGGAGCCCTTTTCCACTGCTGCCGTCCCCTTCTCTTTCTAGGCCTAAGCGCGTGGAGAGGAGAGAAGACTGGCTTTGGACTGAACAGAGACAGAGAACCATGGAAGATTAATGGCAAAGGTACTCTGACCATCCAGGTGTCTTCTAAGTCTTGCTCTAGATTGCGTGATTGCTACCCTAAAGTAGTTAAGAGTTGCTTGCTCTGTGTTCTGACAGGTCTATTTTTAAGAAAAAGTAGAATCCAGTGGAGCAGCGGCTAATCTGGTTCTGGCTCACGATGCCTTTGGCAAGCTTCGAAGTGCAGATTAGGAGGCCACTGGGGAGTAACCATCCTCAGGGCAGCAGCTTTCCTCATCACAGGGTAACAGCTGGCAAGAGGCAGAACACATCTCAAACTGCTAACAAGTATCCTATCATTCACCACTGACACTAGTCATTCAAACTACCTGAGGGTCATTTTTGATTCATCGCTGTACTTCCCATTTCCTGGCATCAGGTTAGGGAAAAAAAAAATCTTGGTTGGTTCCCACTAAATGTCTCTTGGGCCTTCCTGTTCTGGTCCTACAACACTGCTCTAGACCTAAGTGACAGCATCAGCTTCCTCGCTGATGTCGTTGGCTTGGAATCTTCTTTAGTCCAATACAACCTTCCTACCAGTGCTAGCTTATCTTTCTCAATAACCATTTTCATCTCGCTCAAAACCTCACATGGTTCCTTATTTCCTCCAAGAACGTGTCTAAACTCCTTTGGAAGGCCGCGGAGGCCCCTGTCCCCCATCCGTCCTACCTGGAACATTTCCCACCAGCGCTCCGGCACCTGCGCTCTCTGCTGAGGCTTCACAGCGCTCTCCTCTCCCCTTCCGTCCCTCCTTGGCTGTCTGCTCATTTTGCAGGGTCATCCGGAATCCTGGCCCTATGCCATCTGCCCAGTCCCACCTACTCCTCAAGGTCTAGCTCAGACCCCACTTCTGGGCCAGGGCTGCAGGATGGATGAAGTGGAACTGGTGAGGGACCAGAGGTCATTTTTCTGGCAGGATTTTGACATTAAGTAGCTACACACATTTCCATGTAGCTTATTAGTCGGCCCAGGATCCCAGATGGCTCTCTTCATTCTGAGGATCAAGGTCTCAGTCTCAGGCACTGTGCAGCAGCCTGTGCCAGGCAAGGTGACTTTCTTGGAGCCAGTGCACATTTGAGCCTCTGCCAAATAGTTCCCTACAAATGGAATAACCTTATGCTGTCGTCTATTACCACTGTCTACCATCATTTCACGTCCTCCTTGTCTAAGACGATTACTCCAATTATTTCCGCCACTTTCCATTCTGTTAGCACAATCTTTTACTTCTCATTCTTGGCTAGCTTCTCCCTTCCACTCCAAGACATAAAGTGTGTGCCCTGAGCCTAGGGAGAGCAGCCTCCTTTGCCAGATGTTCATATTTTCTTGTGCAGCTGGAAGGCTGGTGCCAAGTACCAACTCTGACACTGGCTTAGACACTTTCTTTGAGACTAAAGTCCTCGTGGGCACCCAAGGCCTGACCTGATGGGGAAATGCTAACGGGGAAATAGCCGGTAGTCTGTAGGCAGCTTGGCAAGTCTGGGTTGGCTCACAGCTCTTCTCTTACTAGCTTGTGGGACAGTGGGCGGTTGCTCCAGCTTTCTGAACCAGTCTCACTATTCAGGGAGAATAGTCCTTGCCTTGCTTGGGCTGTTGTCAGGTTTAGAGATAGCCCGAGTAAGGCTTGGAACAAAGTTAATGGCACACAGCAGGTGGTTGAAACATGGTGGGCTACCTTGTGTCGGTTCCCAGGGACTTGACTTTATAAACTGAAGAATAAGGGATTGATGGTTTATTAGCTCACAAGTGGGAATACCTATTTTGCGATTGTATTTAGATTGGAAATTACTGGAGAACTAGGACCAGATTTTTTTCTTTGTGGGGGGGGGTGGTGCTCCAAAGGATGATGCAGGGTTGAAGTATTATAGTGGTTTTTGATTCTCTGACTGATACGGGATGATTCTTGAAAGCAGAACACAAAGACACACAATAAGAATATGCTAGTGGACCGGTGTGGGTATGCAGAATGCACTGTTATGTTTTAGTTAACAGTGCTGGCTTGGCTTACACTCCTGTTGTCCAGGAAAGCCAGCTCAGGCTGGCTGCCTTCTGCCACCTCCTGGCTCTGTGCCCATACCCTTGCTGCTCACCGTGGCCACCAGCCGCTCTCGGTCCTCCGTCTTCCCCACGTGGCACACGGTGCCTGTCACGCTCAGCCCCTCCCCCTGCAGTGCTGCCACTGCCCGGTCCACGTTCTCCTGCTTCCGGCTGCTGACCACCACGTGGGCCCCATCCTGAGCCAGACGCCGGGCGATGGCCAAGCCGATCCTATGGGCATAGAGAGAGAGAGGAATGTCAAGTCCAGAACAGGAAGAGAGGGTGAGCATGAGCTCCTGAGTCAGACTGCCCGGGCTTTGAATTCCAGCTCTCTCTCTTCCTGTAGGACTGAAAGAGAATTAATAAGATGGCCATACTTAGGCTAACAGATTGCTTATTCTTATGCTTGTCCTTAAAATGGTCAACTAACCTGACTGACCGGTTGCTATTCACAGCTCCAGGCCCATTGTTAAAATAAAGTTATTAATTTTACTGTTTCTGCTTTATGCCAGTAATCGAAAGTAGTAATCATGCTTGGTCTCTGAGTCATTCTCCAGGGAGAAAGTCACCGGACTGTAACCTCACAAAATAGCCTGAATTACCAAGAAGACCACGCCTTGGGTGCTTATAAGATAAAGAGATCAAAAGAGCGACAACCACTAGCATCTACAGAACTGGTTACCTGGAGACACCATGACACCACTCGAGTCTTATGAGAAGAAAATGATTCTGTTGATTGTTATAGATGATTAATTGTTTGGGCTATGGTTATATAATCACCCTGCCCCATCCCCAAGGTGGGTTCACAGTTTTGAAGGCACTAGCCTGCTGTGAGTCCCCTTTGCCCAGCAAAGTAATAAAGTTATCTCCTTTCTTCTATGCCCGAAGACTCTGTCTCTGAGTTTCATTTCGGCTTGTCAGGGATGGGGGCCAATCTTTCAGCAACAGGACCTCCATGCGTTAGACAGGATTGATGGCACAGCCATTACCACACAGATAGACGTGGTTAGCACATTTTTGGTACTTGTTTACTTATTTTTCTTATGGTTTTGGTCCTCAGGGTAAATTCCCAGGCAGTGACATCACCTTCCACAGGTGTCACCAAGGATCACAGGCCCCATACACTATGGGGACCAAGAGGAGAGAGATGAACTAGGGGTGTAGCAGAGGCTACTTCCATGATTGGAGGGCCTCACTCAGAAAAGCTCATATCCCCAAATAGCTTCCTTACTAGTGTACATCATTTCAATATTCTATTGTTAGTTACATTTTGGGGGTACATGTGAAACTATGGGTCTCCAGTTACAAATGTAGATTTTTTACATACTCCCCTGGGAGAAAGACTTACACATTTTGCACTTGTTAGCCATTAGCATTGCCCTTCCATTTATATTCTAGATTTGTGAAGAGCTGGCATCTAGCAAAGTTCTGTGGGAATGAGGCACAGGGTAGACAGCAGAGACAGTGAGAAACAGTCTGGGTAAGGGAGGCTAAAAGGTACTAAATTAACCCAAAACCTGGACACATGGGTCTTGTGTCCCCTCTAGGTAAGGGGTGCAGTTCTGCAAGACTTGTGGGGGCAGGTGCCAAAATGGGGTGTCTGGAATATTTCCACAGTCAGAGGAGGCAGTGGATGGGATTTTAAAAATCTGACTGTGTTGGATTTCTGGTCTGGTTTACCCAGACCCTAGATAGGCTGGGTCCCACACCCAGCTGAGGCTGGGTCTTGGCTGACTGGGGCAGCCCAGAACCCTGGGAGATTTGATGGGCGGGGGCAGCACCCAAGTGGCGTGGCTGAGCCAGAGGCAGCAGGGACAAAAGCACTGGCAATGGAGGGGCCAGGCTCAGGGGTTTCTGAGGGGCTGCAGGCCCACCACGTGGTTCCTTTCTTTCTGGGCAGGATTCTGGCCACGTGTGAGGCCTGAGGACGGGGCAGAGGAGACCAAGGACAAGGGGTTAGTAATTGTTTGCAGACAGTGGGGGCCTCCGAGACACCGGCCTGGGCACTCACCCATCAGTGGAGGCCGTGACTAGGGCCACCTTATTCTCAAGCGGGTTCCGGCGCGCCACCCCGGAGCTGGCCATCCGCACCGATTTCCACGTCCGGGCACAAGCACTCAGCACCAGCCCCGCCTTCTGCATGGCGCCGGCCGGGCTCAGGGTTCTCCACCGCGCAGGGGTGGGGTCAGCAGAGTAGGGCAAGGGGCAGGGCGAGGGGCGTGCCGCCACCCCGCCCCGCTGCGCGTTCCCCTCCCGGCTCGGCTCGTTGCTCGGCTCCCTGCTCCCCGCTCCTCTCCCCTCCGGCTCCCTGCCCCCCCACCAGCCGGAGGTCTGGTCGGCTCGTCCCCCTCGGCACCGGCCCGTTGCGCCGGGAGCCAGTTGTGGCCGCGGGCGCCCCCTGCCGGCTGTGACCGCGGCGCCCCGGCCTCCCCAGCCTGTGTGGGACGGTGCTGTAGGTTCAGGTTTCCAGTAGGGCTGCCCCCATCTCCGGGAACCCGCAGAATCCCCTGTCCCCCCACCCCTCCTTCTACATCTGCTTGCCCACTTCTTTTCTTGGGGGAGAGAAGACTTTGAGTAGGTTGCTTTTACTTTCCAGACGTCAAGATGGACTTCGTTTTCCATGAAATTTCAGGTCTACCTATGTAACAAGCCACAGAAGGGCGAATATTTTGAAATTGCCCTTGGGCGTGAGGCCCGTGGTCCCCACGGAATCCACCACGTGAGGGTCTCAGGTGAGGGTGGAGGAGCCTAAGAGATGTTTTGGGGAGCAGCTGGGCTAGGCCGGCACTGCCCTTCACTCTGGCTCAAGATCTCCTCCATTCCCACAGGCCTGGAGGGCAGACTCCCACCACCAGTGGGAACCAGTGTGTGGAGATAAAGATCCTGACTGATCTCTTATACCCTCCATCCCAAGAGGACATCTCCTTTTTCAGGCCTGAGTGGTGGCAGGGAGGCTAGAGTGTCCCCCAGTCAGTGGTAGAAATATGGAGAACTCAGGAGCACTCAAGTTCTCCGTAATCACTATGTCCCCAGGTCTTAGCCTCCATCCTAGTTCAAAAATATTGGTTGGATATAAAAGCACTTTATAAACTGTAAACTACTAAACACCTAGTAATTATTGCCACCTTAGAGTAATTATTATTGCCGCCATAGGCCAGGCTCTTCGTCTCTAAACTGAGGATGCTGGAGTAGATGATGGATAAGGTCCTCTCCAGCTATAAATTCTGCATCCAAGGCTTCAGCCTCTACTTCTGCCAAGTGGACTGAAATGATCTCCCTCCTGGGTTTCTGGGAGAATTAATAAATCTAGATGGCTTATGGTATACTGTAGAAAGGCCCCACCAGACCTAGTGCCAGCCTGAACTGGTTTAACCCAGTGGTCTCCAAATGCTGGACTGAGAAGTTATGCTGATCTCTGGCAAAGTTTTCACTAGTTCAAGGCAAAAAGAGAAAAATAAAGACAACATAGTCAGTTTCATAAAGCTAAGCGTATTTAACTTTACAGATAGTCCTTTATTCTAGGGCATGCTATTGCTCCTTTTTTTTTTTTTTTTTTTTTGGTGCTAATCTTTTTGTTAAGAGAAGATGATGGAAGCAGATGGGTAGGTTGAGAAAAGTGTTGTTCGTGAAATCACCCGTCTGGCAACTCGATGTCAGTCCCTACAATTAGGAGAGAGAATCCTGGTCTGTGAAATTCAGTTCTGGGAATCGCTGTTTAATAAAATTCAGACTTGCTAAAGATTCATTTAGTGTATGTGTAGGACAGCTGAGAAGCTAAAAAGGATTTCAGCATTCAGAAGGGGGTGTATGAATAGTGAGTGATAGAACAAGCATGCACTGGATTTATAGTTTATTTCTCAAATGAGATGTTACAGCTGCAGGACTCAGCACATCCCGATGAGATAAGAAAGCTTGAGTCTAAATTTCCCCATGTCTGGGGAAAACTGACTCTCTGACTGGTGCCCCTCAGTCTGAACCTCATGAATTATTGACAACAGAGGCTGGATAGCATGACACTCTTCCTCCTGACCGGCTCAAAGCTAATGCACTGTGGGAACCCTTCCCAGTGTTCCCCACCTGTGTGCGGGGCTGGGGGAGGGGATGTAGAAGGACCCAAGCAGAGCCTCTCTGGCTTTTGGTTCAAAGGGACAGGCCTGCAGGGCCTATCTGATCTCTCTTCACCCCCTGCCCAGAGGTGGGCAGCGGGATCCAGGGGCTGAGTTTTGGGGTAGGGAGGCTGAGGGAGACCACACCCCCAAGAGCAAAGGGTTTTGGGAAAAGAGAATTCTGGCCTGAGAGCTCTTGAACATTTCATGACCCCTCCTTGTCTGGACAGCGTCAATATTTGGTCTCCAGCACCATTTCTTTTGAGAGAGCACAGGGGGCATTAGGGAAGGCATCTGTGAATGGAAAAGGCTAGAAGGAAGGCAAGAAGTGTGGGAGTCTCTAGTTCCCACTCCAGGCTGGCTTATTGGAGATGGGGGTAGGAAATCTTTGGGGGAAATACATATGCATGTAGAAGTCTTTTCGAAATGGAAACTTTAATAGGTAATGGAATTGTTCTTGCATGGAGGTGGTACCATCTGCGGTGTTTGTGGAAAGGCCTCCATGATTGAGGACTAGACTCCCATCTTCTTCAAGGGCCGAGTGCAGTGTGGAGGGAAAGTCACCTGAGATGGAATTTAGGTCTTGCATTTTGCAGTGGCCATTCCGCATTGGTCATTGACTCATGCATCACTGACACAAGTCAGGATTGGTTGGTGTGGGAGGGCTGTGTGATAATAGTGAATTTTATTGAACACTTACTAAGCACCAGGGACTCTTGGCTGCTTTTTATAAATTTTATTGAAGACGTCTAAGCCAGTGAGGTAGGCAGTTTTATTTCCATATGTGAAATCAGAGTGAGTCATGACAACCTGACCTATTGTCAATGTTGAATAGCTACACTTAATTTTTCTGACATTGTTGGAGAATGACAGTTTTCTGGGAAATTAATTTTCTCTGAAGTGGAATTTTACTTTCAGCATCAGTGCATTTTTGTGTAATCATTAAAGTATCCTTTAAATTACAAAAAATACATTTTTATGATTTTTAAAAGAGACAGAGGGTTACAAAGTGAAAAGTAAAAAAGTCACTGAACCCTATGCTTCTTCTACTTGCTTCCCATATAGCTCTTGGTCTTATATATCCTTCCAGAAGCTTCCTATGCATTTATATGCATTTTTCCCTTAAAAATGTTTCCCATGAATGGAATGACACTATACATACTGTCCTATAAATTGCTTGAGTCTTTTCTTTCTTCCTTTTCCCCATTTCTCTCTTTCATTTTTTTCTTTAGTAGTTGATTTACAATGTTGTGTTACTTTCTGCTGTACAGCATAGTGACTCATTTATATATATATATATATGTATAACTATAATACATATATATATATACATATATATATATGTATATTCTTTTCGTATTCTTTTTCATTATAGGTTATTGCAAGATATTGAATGTAGTTCCCTGTGCTATACATTAGGATCTTGTTGTTTTCTTTCTTTTATTTTTATTTTTGGTGTTTTTGGGGGGAGGGAGGTAATTAGTTTTATTTATTTTATTTTATATTTAGAGGAGGTACTGGGGATTGAACCCAGGACCTTGTGCATGGGAAGCATGTACTCTACCACGTGAGCTATCCCCTCCCCGTGTTTTGTTTTGTTTCTTAAAATACTTTCTTGGAGACTGTTCTGAGTGGTACACAATAGATCTACTTTATTCTCTGTCTCCCTTTTAAAAATAGCTGTACAGTATTCTATTATGTAGATATTCCATAACTTTAGTTAGTCTCCTACTGATGAACGTTTAAGTAGCTTCCACTGTTTTGCTGTTTCAAACAACGCTACAATGAACAACCTTGGATGTATGTATATTTTGTATTGGTGTAAGTACATTTGTATCCTGGGTCAAATGTTTTAAATTGATGGCTATGGTCAAATGACCTTAAGAAAGATATAATGAGTTTTGATGGATTTGTTTTTCTACAGTGAATTTACCTGCTGCCCTACCCTCTTCTACATCGTATGTAGAATGGTTTAAACTTTGGTGGGTGGTATAAGTGTGACAAGAGGCAGCATGCCTTAGCCTCAGTGGCTGGGAACCAGTGGGGACTGGTGGGTTCCCTTGACCTGCAGCTTGCAGACCTAAGGCTCATTCAATTTCATCATATTTGGCATTGACAAGGCCAGCCCCATGTTGCCAAATCTTAGGAATTTTAAACAGAAGGTAGTGATCTGGATTTTACTATGAAATATTTGATTCATAAATGTTGGCAACAAATTTACTGAAAAAACCCCCCGCAAAACAACCAAAACAACAAAACAAAATGAAAACAGTGACTGTGTCTGTAGGTGCCAGGGACTGACCTGGTCTTCGCCTATTTCCATGTGATGGCGTATTAATTTTGTGAGGTACTGCTCTATCTAGAATCTCATAACTCTGTCATAGAGCTTATTCAATTTCTGGTTTTTCAGTTTTTAACTGATTGCCCTGTATTTAGGCAGTTGTTCACAAACTCTATTCAGAAGTCATCCACTCAGTGTGTGTACAGGTTCTTTTCAGAAACGCTGTACAAAGGTTCTCTCTCTCTCTCTTTTTTTTTTTGGTCTGGGGTAGGTAGTTAGGTTTATTTATTTACTTTTGATGGAGGTACTGGGAATTGAACCCAGGACCTCCTGCATTCTAAGCATGCACTGTACCACTGAGCTATCCCCTCCCACCAGCAGGCAAAGATTCTTATAAGACAGGCATCAGTTTCTCTTGTTCCTCCTGCCCAGGACTGCTTTCTTCTGCTGTACTTGAAAAGGGGTGCTAATGGGGAAGGGTGTTTATTTATTTTCAAGGAGCAGTTGGTTTCATCTTGGGCCTCCGTGCTCTCTGCTCTCGTCCCTCCTGGGAACTCCAGGATTCTAGCCCTTGCGTGGTTTCAAATGGCTGCTGGGACACAGGCTTAGGGGCAAGGGCAGATGAGGAAGGCCACATTTCCGCAGCTGCCTTACCCTCTTTCCCTCACAGTGCCATTGCACCAAGAAATTCATGAAGAGTTGGGGGTAGAGTGAGTTACAATTGCAAACTAAAGAATGTCGCTCACCATTCAGCTCTACAAGGATTGAGTCATTAGCCACTGAAGTTCCTGGCCCTTAAGGAGTTCAGGGTGGGGATTAGGAATGAGGCACTCTGTGCTCTGGGAAATATGGAAGAACAGCCCTTCAGATAGTTAAATATTTTCAAGAGAAAATTTTAGGAATGCGATTTCTTGCATCTTCTCATACCTAGAAAAACACTGAAGTCAACAAGACATGGAAACAACCCAAATGTCCATCAACAGATGACTCGATAAAGAAGATGTACATATATGCAATGGAACACTACTCAGCCCTAAAAAAAGAATAAAATAATGCCATTTGCAGCAATGCGGATGGACCTGAAGATCATTATTCTAAGTGAAGTGGGCCAAAAAGAGAAAGAAAAATGCCATATGACATCACTTATATAAGGAATCTAAAAATAATAAGGACAAAAATGAACTACTATTTATTTTTAATTTAGATGATTGATTTCTTGAATACGTGTAAACAAATTTGCCTGGCCATTATGATTGGAGAAACACATTCTGCTGATTCTTATTTTGTAGTTGGCTTTATTCCTTTGATAACTATGTAAGTTTAAAAAGCTAAAGCTCTAATCTGTTCTTAGAAATAATGATCAGTACAGATATGTAAACTAAAAAAAAGTACAGTGTACTGTATATTTGTATTTACATGCAATATGTGTATGTGCATTCAAACTGTAGTAATTTTACCTAATAAATCTGAAAAAGAAAAAAAAAAAAAGAAAAACACCAAAGTCATGAATGGAGACATATTTTCCTCTCCTCATGACTAGCAGCAACCTTCTACCGAGACGTGTAGTTGGTTGCACGTACTCCCTTCACCAAAATCACATATACACTGACCTCCCCGGAATCTTTTCAGAGCAGTTCCTCAGAGCTGTCTGAGAGGCTGTCTCCTGGGATATAGTTTTCAGTAAACTCCAAATAAAGCTGAACTTACAGCTCTCGCATTGTGCATTTTTTTAGGAGGACAAATCCCCCAAACAGGACTCCTAATAGGATTTCACACTGGATCTTTTATGGGCACAACCAGATTCCTAGCCCTGTTCTCAAAATCCTGGTTTCCTGCACCTCCTCCCTCAGAGACAGTCCCTGTGGCAGACGTGGAGATGCAGGTAACAGCTCAGATCCACCTTCTAGAAAGGACCCGCTTTGGCTGCTGGGAGTCTGATTAGCTGTCACCTCCAGCTGACAGTTAACACCTTCTGAGGGTGGCCAAGCTAGTGACTGAGCAGGACATAGTACAAGGACCTCACCATTTCTGCCTAACATGGGGCTCCTCTCAGGAGCATCTTTGCTCTGGGGCTTCCTGTAGGGCTGGCGTTGGTCAGATCTGCATCTTGGGGTCCAACAGCTCCTCCTTTTTTTTTTTTTTCCTAGTGCACATTAACTGCCTTTATTTAATTATAATAATTACAGTTGATGGTGCAAAATTACCTTATATCCCCCCAAAATTAGATCTATAATAGGGAAAATCTGTTTAAAAAACAAAAACAAACTTAAGAAAATGGCGAGAAATCAGAAATTATGATGCCCCAAATGCTTAAATCAGAAAAATTACTAGTTTCAAATTAAGGTCTTTGAATTTTTTATGACTCCCCTTTCTTAACCCTGCTTCCTCCCTTTTTCTTTTACAGTGTTATTGTAACTAAACCCTCTGGGCTCCTAACTCCAACCAGGCATCTGCTTTGCTGGGGACTCACTGACAGTCTCTTTTCTTCAGAATCTTTTAAACACAAGAACCCCCCTCCCAACACACAGCGGGTGTTCTCCCTGAGGATCTGTCCTTTCCCCCCCAAATCAGAGCATCAGGACACTGTACAATGTCAAGGTCACTCTGTAGCTGCAGTTCCTGCCAGTTAGTGTTTTATGATGGGGGCTTGAGCAGAAAATGGCAGAGTGGGCTTTGACAGTCTCAGGACAGCACAAGCATGCGAGGCCAGCGCTGGGGCTCTGCGTGTTTTCCTTGAGACCTCTCTGCTGGTATGAGATGAAATGTTCCCTCACCCCTCCAAAGGTATTTTAGTTTTCTGTGAATTTTTGGATCCAGGGAGCGCGCGCGCGCGCGCGCACACACACACACACCACTCACCCACACTCCTTCCAAGAACCAACAGCAATTCTGAGGGACAATGGCGATCTAAAGCCACAAAAGAAAGCAAACCATTTCCCTGGAGGTGCCAGCCCGCCCCAGGGTGGAGATAATATTTACCATTATTATGCAGAGCAGGTTCAGGCGCCCTGTCCTGGTTTCAGAACAGCATCAGAGGCCTTAGGTATGAAATGAGTGAGGCCTGTCACGAGCCTTGCCAAAACGACAGAGCGGTCTGCTTCCGAGGGCTCTCTCTTTGTTGGGCCAGATCGAGTTCTTGAGCAGAAACTCACTCTTTTCTAATCTCTGCAGAGGAAGTGGGGCTAGTTTAAGAATTTATTATCCTCCTGCCTCAAGCAACCCCTCAGGAGCGAAGGGGGTGGGTGGGTTTGTCTTTCCGGTAACATATGCTTTGTTCACTCAGTTTAAATTTAATGACATAGGGATTGTTCTTACCCTTTGATGCTTGTGAAAAACCAGGAGATCATACAATACACACCTTCTGCATCTTGTTGTTTTTTTCCTTTTTAAACTTTTTATTTCAAAGTATTATAGCCTCACAGTAATTATGAACTCAAAAGTAGTACACAGAGTCCCCATGTACCCTTCTTTCCCCCGACTTCCCCATGGTGGCCTCTCACAGTGACGATATCTGTAGTATCATGTCAAGACCAGGACGCTGGCAGGGGTGCAACCCTGTTAACTAAAGACTTTATTCAGCGTTCATCATTTTTATGTTTGACACATTTGTGTGTGTCAGTGTACACACACTCTCTAGCTTGTTGCTATGTGTTTTGTGAGTGGGCCGGACAGATCCGCTTCATCCTTATTCCTTCTTTCATTTTCTGGATGGACAATCATTCATCGACCACACACTGAAGTCCACTTCAGTTATTTATTTTTTCTCTGATATTTAGGATGCTGCAATAGCATATTTGTACATTTAGGAGAACTTGTTTGTACCTGGCCAACGTAAATACTGAAAGCAATAGGGCAAAGGGTATGTGCCTTTGACATTTTGAGAGAAATTGCCAGCTGCCCTCCAGAAAAGCTGTGCCCTTTTCCCATCTTAGGGACTCTTCCTGAAAAGGCAGTTCTGTGTGATGGTGTCCATTTCATCACCCCCTCATAGCACTCAGTTTCACCAAACATTTTAATTTTTGCCAATCTGTGTAAAAGACGTATTTTTGATTTATATTTCTCTATTAAGATGATTAGTTTTTCATATGTTCGCAGGTATCTGTGTTTGTTTCATAAACTGCTTGTTTATGTCTTCTCTTCACTTCTGCTGCAGGAAAACGGGGCACGAGAGGGTGGTCATGTCTCAGGTCTCGGCTGAGCCTCTGGGACGTGCCCGGCAAAGTGAGTGTCCTTGGCTTGGTGCAGGAAGGAATTCAAGAGTGAGCCACAGGAGAGTGGAGGTACATTTATTCAGAGAGAGGCACACTCCATAGACAGAGTGCGGGCTGTCTCAGCAGGTGGGAGAGAGCGACAGAGGCCTAGGAGACACACATTCCACAGGCAGAATGCAGGCCATCTAGAGAGGTGAGAGGTGGTCCCAGAGCATGGGGTCGTTTAGGAAAGTGAGATCGGCCATGCAGCACTGTTAGTTTTTATGGGCTCCGTAACTTCATATGCTAACAAGTGGGAGGATTGTTCCAATTAATTTTGGGAAGGGGCTGGGATTCCCAGGAACCAGGCCATCACCCACTTTTTGACCTCTTATGGTCAACCTTGAAACTGTCTCAGCACCTGTGAGAGTGCCACTTAGCAGTTATTGCATTTCAATGAGTGTATATTAAGCTCAAAGTCTACTGGGAGTTGAATTTTCTGCCTTCTTGGTGCTAATTGCTGTGCCATTCTTTGAATGGTTGTGCCTCTGCCCCCTTCCCTCCTGTCTCACTTTTATTGGGTTGATTATTTATGTTAGGATTTATTCTTCTAAACTCTTTATGAAAGGAAGTTAACCATTTGACTGTCACGTGTGGCAAGTGTTTTTCCCAGTTTGACTTTTGAGTTTCTATTTTTTTAATGCCACCTAGATGTTTTAAATTTTTACAGAATCAAATTTATTTATCTTTTCTCTTATGGCATTTGAGTTACACATTATGCTGAAAAGGCCTTTCTTACTCCAAGAATGTAAGTAATTCACTCATGTTTTTGTGTAGTTATTCAGTGTAGGTTTGTGTGTGTGTGTGTGTGTGTGAAAATCTTTGGGCCATCTGATATTTGCCCTTTGTGGGAAGTGAGATAGAGATCCAGGTTAGTATTTTTCCCAAATGATTAATCAGTTATCTCCGCACTATCTGTGTTATCCCCCCCATGCCTTGATTATTTTTATTGTTCCCATGCGTATTTGGGCCTATTTCTGGATTCTATTTCATTCTATTGATTCGTCTATCTGTTCCCAAGTCAGGATTTTAATAAACATTGCAAAAAGGAAAAAGGAAAGTGGAATAAGTTCCATAAAATAATTTCAAACAGAACAGCATGGTGATTTAGAGGCGGGAGAGAGTAGTTTTAGTTGGGGTAGTCTGGAAAAGCTTCATGTAAGAGGGACACTTAAGATGAAGCTTGAAGGATGAGCATCATTAGTCAAAGGGAATAAAGAGCCAAGGCATGGAGGCAGGAGATGGTGAAAGTTTGGGTCGATGCCCCTTGTACCTGCGAAAAGGAGCCCACATTCCACTACTTGTGTTTTCATGTGCGCATGTCTTGAGTACAGTCAAGAGCACACAGAAATTTTTGTATTACTTTTTTGAGGCATTTTGAGGATATTCTTATTAATCGTAATAGCTACAAGCTGAGCATCTTCTCTTTGCTAGGGACATCTATGTCAATTCTGATTTTCATCACGATGAGCAAAGTTGATACTATTATTCCTATTTTAGGAATGAGGACACACCTCGAGCAGGTTGAATGACAGCTCATAAGTGGCTGCACTGAGATTCAAGTCTACGGCCAACAATTAAAAAACACGCAAACAAACCAAAATAGAATATACACAGTCGATCACTCGTGGTTAGGGTGTTTGTAGCAGGTGCTGCCCTATTTTCTGCTCGTGTCACCTGGGATCCTGTCCCCTTCTCTGTGCACACCAGCTGAATTCCAGTGCAAGTTCTTTCCCCCTAGCCAGCATGTGTAGGAGAACCAGAGGGGCCTTGGAATGTGTGTCCCTTCCTTCCCTCCACAGCCCTTGGCTGATGACTGATGGGGACGAAATACACAAACTCCAGCTCTAGCGTCCGCTCATTGATGACTTTGAGGTATGACCCGTAGTGCCTCCCAAGCCCTCTTTGAGAATGAATCAAAATTACCCTCTATGTGATGGCTTGATAATACACCCTTCCTGGTCCAACTTTCTCATTCCTCTCTTTTCCCTGGAAATATTTCCTAATAAATTACTTTCATATATGTCTTCCCCTAAGGCAGTATTGTTCAAGAAACTTCTGTTTCAGTTATGTGGAGGAGTGTGTTTGTCTCTATGTGTCTGGGGATTGGGTTGCCATTTAACATGTATTTCTTAGCCTGGAGCTAAGAAGTTTGAAAGCCACTGTCCTATACCACATTAAACTGTCTCTCTATTTGTGTATGGTTCACTGAGCTGGAAAGTTTCCTGGACGCCCCAGAATCAGAACCGCAGATCAGATTCTGGGTTTCATTGCCTGTTTGAGTACAGCGACTTAAAATATACTGAATAAGACTGTATTAGTCATGGGTCTAGAGAATGCCATCAACTTTGATACAATTGGTTAGGCTGTTCTTTGAACCCTGGGCAGTCAAGCCTGCCAAACAGCTTCCAAAGTCCAAATTTCCCTTTGTGAAGGTTGGTAAATGTGGTATAAAGTTCATGATGGTTGTTTATTAAATTTTTGCAAACTAGCAGGAACAGGAAGATCAAGTTTGCCTTGAAGCAGAGCCAGATGGTGTGCCTGAGCACGTGGCTGGGTAGACATCTCAGAGCTCTGGCCCTAGGCTTGGCTTGGATGGGGAGGGTAGGGGGGTTCAGAATTGCTCTGCATTTACACCCAAAGACAGTGCAGCTAAAGGAAGGGAAGGTAACACATCACAGTCTCCCTAATGACCGATGAGATCTAGCTAAGAGATCAGACAAGTCTCTGTCAGTCAGATCTGCAGAAATCCTGGAGCAGGAATCCATCAGAGGCAATGAGTGCAAGGCAGAGAGCACCAATTCCCAAAGGACAGCAGAGACAAGATCTGGAAGGCAGTGCAAAGGAAAGGGCAAGATACTCATCTTCCAGGGGAAGCCTAGGGATCCCTGCCATCATGGTGTCCTTTGAAGATCCTTACTGTCAGTACTTGATATAAGATTGGTTTTATAGTTAAAAAAATAACATAAATACATTGAAGTATGGAGATTCCTCAAGAGAATAAAAACAGACTTACCTTATGATCCAGCAATCCACTCCTTGGTAGATATCCAGAGGGAACTTTAATTTGAAAAGATACATGCACCCCAATGTTCACAGCAGCACTGTTTACAATAGCCAAGACATGGAAGCAACCTAAATGTACATCAGCAGAGGACTGGATAAAGAAGATGTGGTATATTTATACAATGGACTACTACTCAGCCATAAAAAGATAAAATAATGCCTCTTGCAGCAACATAGATGGACCTGGAGAGTGGCATTCTAAGTGAAGTAATCCAGAAAAGAGAAAGAAAAACACCATATGATATTACTTATATGTGGAATCTAAAAAAAAAAAAGACAAATGAACTTATTTATAAAACAGAAACAGACTCACAGACGTAGAAAACAAACTTATGGCACCAGAGGGGGAAGGAGGTGGGAAGGGATAAATTGGGAATCCAAGATTTACAGATACAAACTACTATGTATGAAATAGATAAACAACAAGGTCCTACTATATAGCACAGGGAACTATATTCAATATCTTGTAGTAGTCTATGGTGAAAAAGAATATGAAAATGAGTATATGTATGTACATGTATGACTGAAACATAATGCTGTATACCAGAAATTGACACAACATTATAAACTGGCTGTATTTCAATAAACAAATTAATACATTGAAAATCCAATGGAATGATTAAGCTCATCAAGTTTAGGATGAAGACGGCTGTGAGTTAAGAATTCATGGGGTCTCTAGTACTGTCCTGGGGAAGAGACATGCTTTCTGGTAGACGTGACATTCTGGTCACCCCAAAGATGTGCCACAGTGTGGGAGTGGGCACTCATCAGCTCAGTCAAGGTCTGGTTGAAGGGTCCTCAGCACCAGCCACCTCCCTCTCTCCTGATTCCATGTTTGTTCTGTGGCTTTCTGATTGTTAGTGCAGGTAGAAGGTACAGATCACGGACAACAAATTTCTTAGTACTGGAAGGACCTGTTCCCCACCAAAACTGAGTCCACTGGCTTTTGAGACTAAATCAATTTCGTGTAGTTGCGGGTGTGAGAGTCATTGCTGTATTCCCCTCAAGGTGTTGACTATCCAGACTATCCAAGCTCCTGGCTGACCAGTCCGAGGGCCACTCAGGGATCAGGATGCTGGGGGACCCCGCCAGAAACAGGCAGTCCAATCTCACAGACCCCAAGACCACAGAGGAGTGCCAGGCCCCTGCCTCATCCTGAGGCTGAGCTGAAGACCTTGGGGACAGGCAGTACCTGCCAGTGCCTAACTGGGAGTACCCAGCTCGGACTGCTGGGGAGACTCTGGAGTCCAGCAATAAAGGGGTGTTCACATGGGGGTGGATGAGAGAGACCTTTGACCCTCAGGAGCAGAGCTGGGTGGAAAGGAGATGGGGTTGGGGGAGGATCAAGTTTGTCTTCCATTTCTGTCTGGCCTGCTGTTCCTAGAAAGGTAGGGAATGTTTGGGCTGTGTCTCCAGGGGACGTTCTGCTCAATTTCAGTGGTGACGAGTTTGTCCCTCATTCAGGCTTCTCTGTCTAATGTCCAGGGTGGGGTGGGGTGGCTCCTATGAGACTTGGTTGGGTGGGATGTGGAGAGATTCTTGGTTTATAGTGCACAAGTATTCGATATTTTGAACCTTATTATATTCATACAGTACTTTCCCATAAACCTTACACTGCAACTGTTGCAAAGGTACACTATTTTTTTTCTTCTCCAAAGAAGAGTCTAATTAACCAACAGCGTGCTGATTAAGCATCTGCAGGAGAAGCACTGGGCTCCACACTGCAGGAGATTAAAGGTTTACAGCAGAAACCGAGTCCTTGCGTTCAAGCAATTTACAATGTAGCTGCAGAGAGATCCGACATGTCAGTGAAACACCTAGAAAACAACTGCTTAAAAAAGTGCTCAGCTAAGTGTTATTTCTTCACACCTCCTTCCCTTCCCCTCCCCTCCACTGTGTCTCCCCTGCAGTGAGGCTCTCCCGACCCCAGGTGGCAGAACTCTGGAGGCGCCGGGCAGGTAATGCGCGTCTCGGCTCCGTGCCCACCCCCCCGCCCCCGCCATGCTGTGGGATTTAGTCCCCTGCCTTCCCACGGGGCTCAGTGCTGGTGGCTGCGAGCAAGGGTTCATGTGGAGATAATTCCAGAAAATGGACCCTGCTAAGAGGATCCTGCAGGTGAAAATAAGTTTAATTCTTTGATCATCTGTTAAGATTGAATGGGTTTGTCATGGACATAGAAAACAAACTATGGTTATCAAAGGGGAAAAGGGGTGGGGAAGGATAAATTAGGAGTTTGGGATTAACAGATACACACTACTATATATAAAATAGATAACCCACAAGGACCTACTGTATAGCACAGGAAACTATATTCAATTTCTTGTAATAAGTTATTATGGAAAAGAATCTGAAAATAAATGTGTGTGTGTGTATAGAGTATGTATGTGTATAACTGAATCACTTTGCTATACCGCTGAAACTAACATTGTAAATTAACTACACTTCAAGAAAAAATAAGTTAAAAAACTGAATTTGGTTAGTTGAATGGGTCAGAAGGAAGACAAAAGGCCATCAGGAGACACAAGTGTGGACTTCTTGGTGGCTCCCCTGGTTGTTTTGCTGTGTTCTCTCACTATGCCTTTATACCCATATTGTTAAAATAAACACCCCCCACTTTTGGTAATGCTTATGTGTCAAATCATTCGTGTATGATCCTTTGAAATAGATGAAACAAAAGCATTACTAGAACCAGCTTGTGCTATTGGGCCAGTCTTTCTCAACAGGGTTTCCAAGAAAGAATTAAAGTCTATGGAATATTATTAGAGAGACTACTTTCTCAATACTCCCAAGGATGGTACATAGCAAGTACCATCCCAGAAGCATTAGAGATACAAGTTAATTCATTACATACACTACATGCCTTAGGGCTTAGCTCTGTCCTGGAACCCAGATTAAGAAGCGCTGCTCCTGGCCCATGTCCAAGGGTCTCAAGCAACAGCTGAACTCCCTCCTTTTCTTAGCCTGCCTCGGTTGCCACAGGTGACCCATAATAACTTCTTGAGTCATGAATTTTGATGATATAGATTAAGGGTAATTGGAGTTCGAAAGGGAGACCAGAGCCCTGTGGTGGGTAGGATGTTGAGTTATAATGTTATCAGATGTGCTAAGTGCTAATACTGACCTATTAGAAGACAGTGAGCTGGGAGGTAGGAGCGGACCCTCAAACTTTATTCTCTGTCCCCTTCCATACCAGGGAGCTCCTGCCAGGGTGCCAGGGTGGCTTGGAATGGCCGTGTATTTGAGTCATGCACAGAATGGAATTTTGGAACATCTCCACTTAAAGAACACACTTCAGTCTGTGTTAAGAACCTTGTCCCAGGGGGAGGGTATAGCTCAGTGGTAGAGCACATGCTTAGCATGCACAAGGTCCTGGGTTCAGTTCCCAGTGCCTCCATTAAAAAAAAATTAATAAAGAAGCCTAATTACTCCCTCACCCTGAAAAAAAAAGACTTTAAAGAAAGAAAAAGAAAACTTTAAAAAAGTGGAGATTATTTAAAAAAGAAGAAGAAGAAGAAAAAAGATGTCTGGACCTTGTTTCATTTTGACACCAACCTGGTAAAAATGTCTCCACTGGACCCTCCCCATGATTAAATCTCACATGTGCTCTGAAAACAACAAAAACAAACGCACTTCAGATCTGGTAAACTGTGACCTAAACGGCAAAAGTGAAGAAGGTATGCCTACCCCATCTGATGTATAAAGCTGGAGCTTTGATGATTTGGCGAGATGAGTCAAAGAGTTAAGTAAATCTGGAATTCTTTAGGACAGAGGAGTAGGTGGAGAGGATAAGGGAGCCCCAAGCTCAACCAGGCATGAGTAGAAACCTGCTGGGAAAAAAGGGCACAGGAGCTGGCTGGCCTGCCTGCCCTCCCTCCCCACCACACGGTGCTGGGCTGGGAGCAGGCCTGGGACCTACTAGGATGTTGGAGCTTAAATCTCTGGGAAGCCGTTTTCTCTGAGTTAGGCTTGGCTGGACATGGCCGGACTCCCATGCCTTGGAGGTTGCCAGGGTGACGACACAGTCCTCCAAGATTCTGGTTTCTCCCCTGTGTGGATCAGGCAGAGCCTAATTTTCTTGGACCCTTGCAGGTTGCCAGAATGACTCCATCTCTGCTTCTCTGCCACTACTAGGCCCTGAATCCTTCTTGAAACCCTTAACTTCCCTCTTTGACTTGGGACCCTTCCTTTCTTCCCTGCCGGATCCAAGAAGGGTGCGAGGTAGCATTAAAACTTGCCTTGTGGTAACCCTAGCTCATGGAGCCATCTCTTTGTGTTAAGACCCATTGACTTAGGGTTTCTAGTGTCACCTATAAAACTGTAAAATGTATTCTTATTCTAGGTTAGATGTCTCTGCTCTATGTTCTTATATACTCTCCTTTTGAAATACTTACCCTGCTCCTGATTGTATATTTAACATCTGAATTTTCCCTGATGGACTATGGGCTCCCTGAGACCTGGAACTGAGCCTACTTTGCCCACTGCCATATCCCTGTTGCCAAGTTCAACAAAATCATCCTGGGCATTTCAAAGAGGGAATTTAAAACAATGAATTGATTACACAAGAAATGCATAGAGGTGAGAAGCTAAATGCTACCATTACTGGGGCTTGAAGGACACAGGAGAGGGTTGGTGTCACCAGAGTCAGAGGCTGAGGCTGTCCCACGGTGGGAACTGCCAAAGACCCTGGATGGGGGGCTCATCTGATGAGGAGCTGGAACCACTGTAGGAAAATTATGCTCAAAACAGAGAGAGAGGGCCAGAAAAAAACATCTACCTTCTCCTTATTTGTCAGCCTCCAATCTCTTGCTAGTGCTTCCCATTGGCTTTTGCTGGAAGATAGTTGGCAAAGACAAACAGGAAACAGTTTTCAAGAGAAGGATAGGGAAGAGATTTGAGAGTAAACAGGCAATGACCGATACGGTATGAATGAGTAAATATTTGTGGCTTGCATGAATGACTAGGCATATAGACATGCATTAAATATTGGCTGAACAGTAATCTAAAGTTTCACAACCCTCCCATTCACAGCCTGTCAAAACAATTCCATGCCTCACTTCTCTGCTACTTATTGCCATGGATATCTGTTTGAGACATGAGTTTGGACGATGTAAACTAAGTGTAATTGAAGTTCAAAGGAGAGTCAAGAGCCCTGGGGTCAGCAGCTTCCTTCTGATTAACTTCATTCTGAAATACATGAATTAAAATTTTTTTCTTCTGCTGAGAGCACCCAAAATACTAGTAAAGATGCAGGCCATTTAACCTTACCCAGTTTGAAATCCAGCCTCGTTTTCTTGAGTTTCAAATCTAATAGCTTCCTGGTAGGCATGCCTCAAAATGACACAAGACATCATTTTTGAAGCAAAGACCTAGACTGTCCCACAGGTAGGCCCTTGGTTAGGGTTTCAGGTCACTGGTGCCTTTTTGGAGGCAGAGAAGGCTGCAGTTTCACCTTGTGTCCACCAGAGGGCTGCAGGGCCTCCCCTTCACAGAGTCCGGACTGGGCTGAGACTTGGTGCCTCATTTCTACCTTGGCTGCTTGTGGGGTCTACTCCTGGGTACCTGGTGTTGGAGTAGATCTGGGGGAGCAGAGGCTGTCCTGAGTCCAGGGGGGACAATTTCCTCTCCAGTTCCCTTATTTTCCCTTTTACTGGTTCATTTTATGTTTAGTAACAGTTGATTTGGAAAATTTACAAATCAAAGTAGACCTGCGCGCGCACACACACCATTTTGAAGGTGGGGTAGCCGGAAGTGGGGATAATTCTGGTTACATCAATTCATGCCTGATTCTGCAACTAAAATACTATTTAATGTAGAAATTCAGAGCTGGAAAAAGACCTTGGAGATAATTTAGCATCCCCCTCATTTATAAAGGAAACCAACACAGCCTTTGCTGCTTGCAAGATGCCTGGAGAGTTCAGAACCTTTAGGAATGTGGTTACTAAATAGAGTCATGAAGGGGTTTGTAGTAAGATTTCATTTCAACATTCCATCCTTGCGCCCCTTTTCTTAGGCCCAGCCTGAGCCTTAACAGCAGCACCAAAACACAAAAGAGGCATTTTTCCAGTTTTCTATTAAAAATGTTTTGCTCTCTGGTTTTAATCCCATCTTTGGTCCTTGGCGTCTTTCCAGATTCTATTGAACCAGAGGATAGAGAGATCTGACATGGTAGGAAAATTGTCCAGGAAGATGGTGGAGTGAGTAGAAACCCAATCAAACTCCTAATCACAAATTCTATCAAAATCAATCAGAAATTTTACTGAAGAATTTTCAGCAGTAGAGCAGAGATCAGTCACTAAGGTAACTTAAGGGAGGATGCATTAAACTGGAAAAATTTATGTGGGCTCTCTGAAAAAGTTTCACCACTCGAAACAAGACCAAAGAGTACACAGAAAACTATTTTAATTAATCTTGAAAAAGAGCAACCATAGAGGACCATACACAGAATTCAGAAAATGGCTGGAGCCTCTTTTCAAAGAAATAAAATGGACTCCACATCCTCTCAAGTGAGTGAAGGTCAGAATTGAAAAGAATGAAGGTAACGATCATGGCAAAAGATAGACTGAAAATGTGTCAGCTGCACAAAGCAGAAATGGCACTTAAATAAGCAACAGGAAAACTTCAGCAATATATCCAGAATTTTAAGAAACTGAAATAAGAAATGAAACATTTCACGGGGCAGATCTGGGGAATAGAGTTCAGCATTGCAATTTCTGAATAGTTAGGCTTCCCGAGTAAGCAACCCAAATAAAAGGCACTAAATCAATAATTAAAGATGCAATAATACATTTTCCCAGAGCCAAGAAGAGATCAGATTTGAAATGGAGGAGTGTCATAAGGTCCAATAGAACATGTATGAACATTTGAGGAGTGACCTGCTGTTTACAAAAGAGTTCTAATGTGATGATCATATGGTTTTTTTTTTTTGATTATATGGTTTTTCCCCTTCATTTTGTTAATCACTCTCATCTGTATTTTTAAAACTAGGTTTTTATTGAAGTATAGTCAGTTTACAGTGCTGTGTCAATTTCTGGTGCACAGCACAATACTTCAGTCATACATGAACATACATATATTCGTTTTCATATTCTTTTTAACCATAAATTACTACAGGATATTGAATATAGTTCCCTGTGCTGTACAGTATAAACTTGTTGTTTGTCTGTTTTATGTGTATTAGTTAGTATCTGCAAATCTTGAACTCCCAACTTATCTCTTTCCGCCCTCTTCCCCCCTGGTAACCGTAAGTCTGTGAGTCTGTTTCTCATCTGTCTTTTCTTTTGATCTTCACAACAACGTATGAGATGGACAGATACTATTATTCTCTCAGTTTGCTGATAGAAAATAACCTCCAAGAGCCTCAGTGATTTGCCCAAGGGGTGTAACTAGTAAGTGAAGAGCCCAAGTTCAAGTCTGGGTCTTGCTCTCCAAGTGGGAGCATCTTACACACATTTTAAACAATAAGGAAAATGCATTTGCAATAATAAGCAAAAAGAGAAGAGCACTTTTAAAAGAATGTCAATTAGAAAGACTGTTGCCTTCTCTAGTAACATAAAAAGAGCTTGGTGGATATGGAACTCTCTCCAAGAATCTGAAAGAAAGAGAGAGACAGAGAGACAGAAAAGGAGGGAGAGAAATGGAGAGCCCGTTCATTCTTGACCTCGCCCAGCTGCCCTTCATGTGGGATGCAACAAAGACTCTTCAAGGTCTTAGAAATGCAACCAGTCACTCACCTTATTCCAGCTGGCTCTGAGGATTGTTTCTAACTGAAGTCTGCATTAAACACAGAAACCTAAATAGATATGGTTGCAATTGGTGACCCTACATTGACACATCGCGATCACCTGGAACCGAAAACTACCCTAAAAAAAATAAAATCTGTGAAGTAACCCCCTCCCAATTGTAGACGTGTGCGTGTTGTGTACGTACGTATGTAAACTGTACACTGCTGTGAGTTGTGGAGATCCCAGGGTTATCTGAGCACGACTCTGAGCCTGGGCTTCTCTCTAAGCTGCCTGGCAACACGCCAGCTCTCAGACTCAGTGCCCCGCGGGACTGAGGCCTCGCAAAGTCTCCAAAGTCTGGAAACTGAGGCATCCCAGAGCAACCTGCTCGACAGTGGGCACCTAAGATTAGAACTGCTTGGTGTGCATATCAAAAGTGTCTAATCCCTGAAGGGATAGACTGGGATTTCAAAATTGTAGAATAGATAAACAAGATTACAACTGTATAGCACAGGGAAATATACACAAAATGTTATGATAATTCACAGAGAAAAAAATGTGACAATGAGTGTGTATATGTCCATGAATGACTGAAAAATTGTGCTGAACACTGGAATTTGACACAATATTGTAAAGTGATTATAAATCAATTAAAAATGTTTAAAAAAAAAGTCTAATCCCCCATGTAAGGCCACTTTTATACACATCTCATAAAACAGAGGGGTACTGGGGATGGGACAGGCGCTCCGCAGGTCTCCTCCACGGCACGTGACTTCCATTGGGCCCAGCACACCTCTCCAGGGAGGCAGGGACCTGGCCCTGCCGCCCCTGCCACTGTGAGTTCCACCTGCACCAAGGGACACTGGGTGGTGTCCATCTGAGCTCTTTACAGAACCGCTGTGCTGTCTTAGCTCAGGTCCTGAGGAAATAACTGATTTCGGAAAATGAGAGGACAAACTCTGTCTGGTGATCCTAGTATGGAAGTTCATTTCAGCTAGCAGAGGAGAGTTTACTGTTTCATATCATAGCACTTTTTTTTTTTGGCAGGGGAGATAATTAGGTTTGACTTACTTATCTTTTTAGTGGAGGTACTGGGGATTGAACCAAGGACCTCGTGCCAAACGTGCTCTACCACTGACCTATACCCTCTCCCCTCTAATGTATGTGTTTTAATTATTCCCACTACCATTTAACAAAGCCTTAGAGTTAAGTTGAAAGTCGCAGAAGGATTTTCTGAAGACCCTGTGTAGTAAGTTCCAGCCATGTCACCCCAGTCGCAGAAACTGAAAGACGGCTATTTAATTTTCTTACTATTTTCAAGGGGAATTTTTCTTTAGATTTCTTTCTCCCCAGGTCTCTCAAATAATGGAGATATATTTTCTCTCTAATGGCATGGAGAGGACCCCTCTTCTGCTGACTTTATTGATCTGGCTTGAGCTAATGGCAGTGGTTTGTTTGAAGTAGATTTTTGTATGTGCATGTTTGAGGTAAAATTTATGCCAAGAGACAGGTGGGATAGTTCTCCGGGTTCTTGCTGTGACCAAGAAGGTTTTTATCTTTTTTGTATTTCTGTTTCTTTTCTTTGGGAATGAAAATCACACTTAAAAATCTTAATTGGCTTTGTAGTTAGTCCAATTATTGGAGATCAAAAAAAAATCTCATCCATGACATTACTGAGTTTAATATGACCACATTTCTATAATTATAAAGACCAGTTGTATTTTTAAAACATTCGTTCTTGGTGAAAGCTAGAAATGATTATTAAAGCACTTTGACATTTTTTTTTTCTGGTAACCGCTACCTGAAAATACCTCTGAATATTGTCTGGAAGGGGAAATATTTTGGAAAAAAGTGAAAAGTTATGTGAGAAGGTATAGAAATCATATAGAAACAAAAAAGCGCCAAAATATATGAACAGAATACGTGTGTACATATGAGAATCTACATGCAGATATTCACACACATACGTAACCACATATATGTGTTATGTGCCATATACTTTTTTCCTTTTACTCTGCAATGGAGAATATTATTCTTGTCTTGTATACTCAGGAACACAACTAATAATGACATATTCCTGGTGATCCCCTAGAAATCTTGATAAGTTGACTGAGGGTAGGAACCTGTAGTTAAGCTTTGTCTTGGTGACACAAAATAAAGAAGGTGGCACAGGAAGCTGAGGGCAGGATCCACTAGCTCTGTGTCTACCCTGTGGTTCTTGCAAAGCCAGCCTAAGGCTGATGACAGCAGTGATGAGGGGCGTAAAACCTGCAGGTCAATCAGAATGAAACCTAGAGACTGAATTATCAAGAGCTCTACATCCAGTAGAACAAAGAAGAAAATGCTAGCTAACGCTTTCTTTTTCTTTTTACAACTTCTAAACATTTAAAACATTTTGTTTTTTATGGTTTTTTTTTTTTGAGGGGGAGAAATGATTAGAATGTCCAGGGTGGTAAAGAGACATTGACTAGAAAGGGACACAGGAAAAAACGGAATTGCTACGTGGCTGGTGGAGTTCTTCCAGCTCTATCTGTGCTAAAGACAGGGGACAATTGGGGGTTTTCCTCCTGGACAATTAACTACTACTGGAATCAGAAGCATTGCCCTGTGGATGACTTGGAATAGAGCTATTCTCGAGAATCATTTATAATGAGATTTTACTTCTAGTTATGAAAAATTTGATAACCAAATTTATAATACAAATGATGAAAAAGGCCAAAAAGCTTTACTGGCAGAATTTGTTACATGATGTATTAATCATAAATACTGGTAACTTTCTGATTCCTGTGCCCTGCTCCGGCATATTGAATGTGTACCTGGTGATCACTCTGGACTGAAATAGGCCGTATTAAGACAGCATTCTGGAAGAGGCATTTTTTTTTTCTCCTGCCCACTACTAACCTAAAGTTTTACTGTAGTCATTTCTAGAAAATGTTCAACAAAATTTCTAAGATGAATTGATTGCAGAGTCAAGTACAGACAGCCTCCAAGAGCCTGGAACAGAGTGAAGACCTGGAGGGCGTGAGTCTGGGGGGGCAAGTACAAGACAGTGCTGGCAAGGAAAAGAGTTTCCCTCACCCTTGTAGGCTCCTTTGGCTGGTCTAGTCATTGACAGAAGACAGATGAACAGGAGGAAAACAAATATTTATGGGAGCCTCACGGGAGGTCAAAGGCAGTGGTACAACAGCGACCAGGCTGAAGCAGGTCCATGTATTACAGGTTACACACCAGGCTCCCAGGTCACCTACCCCTATTGTGTGGATGCCTCCCTCTCAGTTTATACTGGGGCCTCAGGGCAGTGTCCCCTATGACCAGATGGCAGATGAGGAAGTAACTTGGTCCTGGTCAATGAGTAAATGATATGTTGGTGTGAGCACAAGATGGCCACTGTTGTGTTACTGCCCACTCCAGGGGGGCCCTGAAAGAGAAGGTTGATTTTTAGCTCGGAGCACCTATCATTCATCCAGAGGAAGAGGAGAAGAGATAAGAGTAAACATGCAGAAATGTGGTGAGAGCTTGTAGATGTTCTCTTCCATTGCCTCATTTGCTCAGGGAAAAAGGAAGTGAGGTCACCAGCTGAGAGTGAGGTGCTGGAGCTTTGAAAAGAGAAATCATGAAGCAGTCGTCAAGACAGGGGGAGAATAAATGGAGCTAGAGTATGATGCGGGACAGCATCAAGGCTCACACGACTGGTTAGTGATCATAGCACTGGACTGTGCATTTTATGATGCAAATCTGTAAAATAAGCTTTAACTACCTTTCTGATAAACTCAGATTGACTCTGAAGAAGTCATGTGCAATTTTAGGGGGAGGCTATAGCTCAGTGGTAGAGCACATGCTAAGCATGCATGAGGTCATGGGCTAGATCCTCAGTACCTCCATTAAATCAAACAAACAAACAAACAAACAAATAAACCTAATTACCCTCCCCCCCAAAAAAACCCACAAAAAGTATTTTTAAAAAGTGGGGAGGGTATAGCTCAGTGGTAGAGTGTATGCTTATCATGCACGAGGTCCTGGGTTCAATCCCCAGTACCTCCATTTACATAAATAAATATATAAATAAAACCCAATTACACCTCCCCCTCAAATTTTTTGAAAATGCAAGAAGTCATGTGAAATTTTTCTTCATGACTTTAATCAGTATATCTTGAAATTTCAGTGGTATTAGAAACCATTCTAAACAGTTTAGCTTCGTCTGTTCAAAGGTAATGTTTTTTTTCCTAGCTAATGGCACAACCTATGGATTGAGAGTTGAGAAGAGCTGAAAAGAATGCTTATGTTTAAATATTTGGAAATGCCAGTTTCAGCATTGACTGTTTTGTATTAACTCTATCTTCCCTTTGTCCCTGTAGAACTCTCCCATATGTGTTCCTTGATGAGACTTGAGGTGTGTGCAAAGGCGAGGTCCTTAAATAAAAATTGTTCACACATCCACTGCCTCATTCCACAATATATCTGAATTCAGAACAACACAACACAGGCTGAAACACTTAATTTTGAATACCAGGCTACATTCTTCACAAAATTAAGAATAAGCTAGAGAAAGATTAGAAGCCCTAAGGTATTTAAATATTAAATGGGGCATCCCAGAAACCAATGTCTAGAATAGTCTTTGTTGACAACTGGGAGATATTCTCACTCTGCGCCAATACACCATAGTGGAATAATATGACTTTCTCCCCTTTTTCGAGCTTGGTAAGGGGAGATAGGAAAGACGATTTTACATAACCTTGAACACAAGTAGTTTCTCAGGCAAGTAATTTTTTTAGAAAAGACCATATATGGAAGTTGAAGATCTGGAAAGATCTTGATTTCTTTTCAAAAAAAATTTATCGAAGTATATCTTACATGTAAAAATTAAGTATACAATTGAATGATTTCCGGTAATGTTGCCCAGGAGTGAAACAATCTCACTGAGACAGTCTTAGAACATTTTAATCTCTCCGGTAAGATCCCTCATGTCCTTCACAGTTAACCCCTACTCTTACCCCCAGCCCCAGGCTGGAGTGATCTTTCCAAGGTGAAGATCTGATCAAGTCCATCTCATTGCTAAAATTCAACAGCTCTCCATTGACTTCTATGATAAAGTTTAAATTCTTGGCTTCTCGTACTGGGATTTTGTTGATTTGTCCCTGATCTATCTCCCTAGCTTCATTTCCCTTAGCCTTCACACGCTCCTTTTACTAGAAACATAACAACTTTCTTGTATTTCTATGCTTGTATCTCCTCATTTTCTGGATTGTTCCTACTTTTCCTCAGGACTCAGCACAGGCATCGTCTCCTCTGGAGATAATCATGTCTGCAGGGAAGCCTTATTTGACTCACCTATTTGGTCTTTCCAACCAAACTGTATGTTTTAGCCCTATGCCTCCTCCCACACCCAATCAGGCTGATAGTACCTTAAGGCCAGAATTGATATTTTATACTTCTCCACGGTTAGATTTGGATTTATTGTTCAGAATTTTCTTTAAAAAAATTACATGTCTCTTCTCTGCAGATTCTTACGGCATTCTCGAGCTTCTTACGGCACTGTGAGGCTTGCATGTTGCGACCCGAAGAGTCAGAGCCTGAGATTTGGCTGGAGAAAGTGGGTGTGTGGTCTAGCTGATGCTCTCTGTTACATCAGCCTCTTTCTTCCTAAGGCGCTGTGTGTGTGGAGGGGTGTCCAACAGACTTTCTTTCTTTCTTTCCTTTTTTTTTTTTTGAGTGTTTGTTGTGTATCAAACTCAAATTCATTAGGTGTTTTCATCTTTATAAAAACCCATTGAAGTAAGTTATTCTGTCCTCATTTACACAGAAGGAAACCAGGTCATAGGGTAGTTAAATAACCTGTCCAACCACAGATAATCACTGTTCATCAGCACTGGGGTCTGTCTCCAAGTCCCTGGCTCTTAATATCTATCTATCTATATATATATCTTAGATGCATATCTTATATATGGACATGTTTTATGGATTCAGTGATGATTAAACATTGTGAATTTAAACTCAAATAATTTTGCATCCTGACCCAACACATCTACAACATAGGAGGGTGTATAAATGTGAGCTGAAGGTGAAAACCAGGGTAACTATGGGGCCTCCTTCCCTCTCCTGCCTACAGGTGGGCCTCTAAAAGCTCAGCCTGGGCTGCTGCCTAAAGGCTTGCTCGCCTACCCTTCTTCCTGGTGTCTGTTCCTAATTCCTTGGGACAGGATATACCTGTTCTTTTTCAAATATTGCATGTCTAAGTCTTATTAGCAAGATGCAGGCTTCCAGAGCCAGTTTTGGAGTCAAGCTTAAAGAAACAAAACCAATTCTTCTTTTTCAGGCAGTTTCTTACCAAAGTATGCCTAGTGTAATTTGGCTTTCCTGGCTGTGAGTCCATACATGCTTTTGAGAGGAAAAGTGATTTGCATCCTTGCAGGTTAACTGGCATTAGAACCTGGTCTTGCAAGAACTTGTTTATCTTTTTGATTATTTTATTCAGGACAAATTGTAACATGACTCAGATCATGAAGGTATAACTCAGTGTTCCTGTCCCAGGAAAAAAACAGTTTGTCCCGTCTTCAGGCAGAGGACTCCTAAGAATGCCATATAAAATTGTATATACATGTATATATATATATATTTTTTTAATTTTTCTTATAATTGCTTTCCTTTCCATGGTTCTTTTGGTTTTTTTAGGGGGAAGTAATTAGGTTTTTTAAAAAATAATAATTTATTTATTTTTAAATGGAGGTACTGGGGGATTGAACTCAGGACCTCTTGTATGCCAACCATGCACTGTATTTTTAGTTTTTTAAGGAATCTCCATACTATCCTCCATAGTGGCTGCACCAATTTACATTCGCACCAACAGTGTAGGAGGTTCCTTTTTCTCCACATCCTCTCCAGCATTTAGTATTTGTAAACTTTTTAATGATGGCTATTCTGACTGCTGTGAGGTAATACCTCACTGTAGTTTTGATTTGCATATCTCTAATAATTAGTGATATTGAGAATCTTTTCATATGCTTGTTGGCCATCTGGATGTCTTCTTTGGAGAAATTAATGACACCCTATTATGAAATGTCTCAGTTACTTGGGAAGATCCCTTCCCTGATGTGTCCAGGAAGCGTGAGGTGTGTTTTCTCAAGTCTCAGGACCAGCGTGGGCTGCTCACCGGGGGAGCTAAGAGTTCCCGTTAAGTGACTGGACCTAGCAGGCTCTGCTGGGATGCTGCTGTCCGGAACTGGCCCCAGTGGGGCTGCGATTCCTGCTGCCACCAGCACCCCCTTGTCTCTTGGTTTAAATTCTTTGTTCTGCCTTTAAGTTGTGACTGTCTCAACTACTCCCCTCCTCCCTCTTCACCTCAGACACTTTAATCAATCCTCTCAGAAAAGCGCTTAAACTTCCAAGTGACAAAATACAATTTAAAATATCTGTTCCCCAGAAGCCATAAAGGAACAGATTGATAAATTTGTGTAAAAAATTTAAAACTTCTGTTTGGCAAAAGACAAGACAGACTGTGAAAATGTAGTTGCAGAGCATATGATAAAATGGCTAATCGCCGTAATTTGCAAAATAACCCTCATGCAAATGAATGAAAGAAAGTAAAACAACTCAAAAGAAAATAGGCAAGTTGTGAGAACAGACAGTTCACAGGAAAAATATAAATGGTCTATAGAATTATGGATACATACTCATCTCACTTATGTTTAAAAACACGAAGATCAGAACATCGACAAGATACAATCTTTCAAATTTTAGATCGGTAAAAAATAAAAAGCTTCATAATATTCAGAGCTGGCAAAAGTCTGTGGAAATAGGTACTTTTAGATGTTTTTGATGGGATTTTATTTTGTTGCAACCTTTGGGAAAGCAATTTGACAACATCTATCAAACATTTAAGTGTATGTGTATTTTGACTGCTTCGATTGAGAAGTCACCAGTAGGGGTTTACATTGTGAATATGCTTGCTAAAATTTCCCATAAATCTATGAGCAAGAATGTTTGCAAGACATTGTTTAATAACAATTTGAAAAGCAAACTTGTTTAATAGTGAACAACTTAAAAAGTAATCTTAAATATCTATTTGTAGGAAAATTAAATTGGAGTATATCAATGTAATACAGCTGTTAATAAAGGAGATCCATTTGTAAGTGCTCAAAGGGAAAGGTGTCCAAAGTATATTCTGAAGCAAAGAGAACAAAATAGAGAACAATGTGATATACATAAAATTACATGTCCCTACGAACATATGTTAGTAAATGCATTCAGCATTTTCCTAGAAAATGTGCTACACACACAGACACACAGACACACAGACAGACACATTAAAAGCAGATGTGTGGAGAGAAAAGCCATGGAGGAAGAAAGATTATATTTTTCATTTCAAACCTTCCTATTCTTTTCCTTTTTTTTTTTTTTTGAGGTTTTCTTTCTTTTTTTTTTTTTTGAGGTTTTGAGGTTTTCCCTTTTTTTTTTTTTTTGAGGGAATTCTGGACATAGAGGATTGCGTTCATTATAGTCTTTGGTTCATGGCACTCATAGGTTTGGGTAGGACCCATTCTCCACTTTCATTTGCCTCTTTCCACCTTATAGAAAACCATCCTGTTCAGTGAATGTGTTTTGAGTTGTATGTGTTCTTGTAAGGTGTGTATTGTCTGTTGGGTGTGATGTATTAATTTATGTAAGTGGTGTATGCTAGAGATCTCATTCTTTTGTTCCTGCTTTCCCTCGGCATGATGCCTGTCGCTCTGGTACGTGTAACTGTTGCTTCTGACTGCTGCACGGTACTCCTCATCTTCCTGTCTACTTCTTGGTTAGACATCAGGGTCACCTCCAGCTCCTCACCACCACAAACAGTGGAATAAACATCTTTATAGATGTCTTCATCTGAATTTTTTTTTGAGAAATATATACAGAAGTGGGGCTTGCTGGTCATGAAATACAATGATCTACAACCAAGAACTGCCCGATTACTCTCCAGACTGCGCTCCCACCAACAGCATAAGACGTCTCTCTCTTCCTGAAGTCTCTGCCGACACTTGGTATTACTCAGCTTTATAATTTTTGCCAGCTGAATAAAATAATATTATTTTTAAAATTTGCTTTACTCTGATAGCTAAGGAGTTTGGGCGTCTCTTCTTCTCTGGCGTCTCTTGCCAGCCCTTTTGATTTCTCCTTCTGCAAATTGTCTGTTCATTTTCTTTGTCCATTTTTCCTCTGGGGTTCCTGATTTTTAATCTCTTCAGAGTTCCTTGTGAGATAGGAGGGAATAGGGCAGGGCACAACCACTGAAGGAGTGACAAAGCATTTGAGGACAGGACAAACTTGTAATCAACCCAGATGGTGAAAGTCTCAACTTCAGATAGACCTTGAGCCTCACGGCACACCCACAGGCACTGACAATTTCTGGGCTTTTGACCTTAAAATGTCAAAAAGTGGACTGGGCCCAATTCCTGGAAATCCTCACCTCTTCCCCCAAATAGTTGGAATAATCCTTCTACTCATTAGCATATGAAATTACTGAGCGCATAAAAACTAACAACTCTGTATTCTGTGGTCACGCTCTCTCTTGCCTTCTGAGAGGCCGCACTCTGTCTACGGAGTGTGTATCTCCCTGAAAAACTTTCACTTTACTCTTGAATTCATTCCTGCTCAAGACAAGAACTTATTTTCAGGCAACATTTGTACATGTTAGATATCAGTTTAAAAAAATTAGTTTTAAGTATAACAACTAACACTCAATTTGTCATCCATTTGTTAACTTTGATCATGATGCTCTTCATTGAACACATTTTCTTAATTTGATGCAATTTACTTAATCAGCTTTGATGCTATAATTTCTTCTTTTGCTGTTCGTCAGAAGTACTTCCTTGCCTCGTGTATCAGGAAGATGTTAACCCACAATATTTACCGTTAACTTACAATCTTTTGCCTAGAGGTCTTTGATCTCCCTGGAGCTCTCTTTGTATCCTCTAGAGACTAGGGATTCAGTTTTATTTTTCTCCGTCTAGTGAGCCAGTTTTTTCAACACCCTCTTTTAAACAGTGTGTTGTCTTTAAATTGTGATGCAATATTTGCTATATATCAAATTCTCATCTGTGGGTATCAGTTATTTCTCAGTTCTTTGTTCCATTGTCCATCTTTTTGTTCTTATGCCAATATCATACAGTATTTAAGTTTTTATCATAAAATATAACACAAGGGAAAATAAAACATAAATCTACCACTTACTGATTTAAAATGATCACCCAGGTAATTACCACTCAGGTTAGGAAAAGGACCACTGCCAACAACCCAGAAGCCCGGGTGTGTTGCGTATTAATTGCAATGCCTTTCTACTCTTCTTAAAAGTAGCTACCAATCCCAAAGTGACTACAGTTCTGATATTTATGATAATTAATTCACTGCTTAAAAAAATGTTTAATTCAGCATGTATCTATAACACTACACTTAAATTTTGCCTGTTTCTGAACTTTATATTAATAGGATAGTACAGTATGCATTAGTCTTTGTCTGGCTTATTTCACTCAACATTTGTGAGGTTCATCTGTGTTGTGTATAGCAGTAGCTTATTGCTTTTAGTTTCTATATAGTTTAGTTTCTGTGGCAGATGAAAGAAATGCCCTTAATTTTTCACTCCTCTCTGTACCCACATCTTTTGCAACGTGACTTGAAAACTCCTTTTGTGGACAGATGTAGTCTATTTTCTCTTCCCTTGAATCTGGTCTGGCATTGCGACTTGCTTTTGGCCAATGGAATGAGGTCAAAGTGACCATGTGCCAGTGATGAGTTCCGGCCTCCAGAGCCCTTGTGTGCTTCTGATCTATGTATTGGGACCTCTGCCCTTTCATGTGAATAAGCTCAGCCTAGCCAGCTGAAGCATAATAAATGGGGACCATAACTGAGTTAGTTTTGTTGTCTGAACTGAGGCCTGCGAAGTGGGAAAGAGTCTAGCCAAGATCAGCAAAACTGACCCACAGCTGATCACAGACATGTGAGGGAGCTCAGCTGAGACCAGAAGAACTTTCCAGCTTAGCTTGGCCTAAATTGCTGACCCACAGAACTGTGAGCTAAATAAAAGGTTGTTTTAAGTCACTAAGTTTCAGAGGTGGTTTGTTACATACAATAGATAGCCAACACCCATTTTATTGTATATCTGTTCCACAGTTTATCCATTCTACCATTGATAGAAATTTGGATTGTTTCCAATTTTTTGTTTTTATGAATTGTGTTGCTAGAAAACATTCTCATTGTACATCCTAGTGCATATGGGCATGCAGTTGTGTTGTGTGTATGTCCGGAATTAGAATTTTTAGTTCATAGAGTTGTGTGTCTTTAGCTTTAATAGCTAATGGTTAGCTGTTTTCAAAACAGTTGTATGAATTCACATCATCAGCATATGAAAGTTCCCATTGCTTCATATTCTGCATCAACATAAAGAGTTGATGAAACATTGAAAGATCAAAGGAAGGAAGAAAGAAAGACATTTTTAGTATTTGAGAATTGTGGGGGAAGTATCAATTATAATAACATGGAGTTAGTTGACTGTCACTGTTTGCCATACTAATGTATTGAAGAGAGAAAATGACAGGCTCATGTGAGACAACTACCAATTTAGGGCATAAGGAAATCAGACAGCCTCTTTGGCAATGTTTAAAGAGAACTCTAACTCCTGTAGTTGGAGGGCAGATCATGGTGAAAACCAGAGGTGGGAACTAATTGCAGAAGTAGTGGGCCTTATGAGAAGGATGAGTTGGTTGTCTCAGCAAATCTCTCACATCACAATCATGGTCTGACAGTAAAAGAGTCTGACCCTGAGCTCTGGGATAAGGACATCTGGGTGGATGTGCTTGAGAACCTTGAATCCTCTAAAGGTCTCTCTAAACTCTCTGGGCCTAAGGAGGAGGCCCTCATCTTCTATCTCCTCCTTCTTTGCTCAAGAATAGCAGTTTTTTTTAGCTAGAGATCATGCAGAGGACTCACAAGGTATATGCCTTGAAAGATGATACTTACCTTCTTCAAAGTTTATCTGAACCTCTCCCATGACTTCTAGGCCTTTAGTTAGGGTCAGATCTCAACATGGTCCAGTGGAAGAAATACAGGTGATGCTTCAAGAGTAGCATTATTCACCGAAAAAGTTGCAGTACTGGGATAATAATAAATAATACTGGTAGGAACTGGGAAAACATGTCTGGAGTGGATATTGAGGGTGTGAACTGGAGAGAGGTTGGATTATAAGGCTAAATAAGATAGAGTTTACTGATATGGTGACCAAGGATTAACATCTAGGCATGGACACCTGGGGCTAGTCCTACTGTGTTGTGTAGATGGCTCCTTGAGGCTTGGAAACAATGACAATAAAGAGAGTGGAGAAGCTGGAACTGCCTTAGAGTATTGAAGAAGTGGTCAAAAGCATTGGAGAAATGGGTGTTTTACAATGGGCTTATTACATAAGATTGAGAACCTATTGACTGATTATGGTCCCCTGAAGAACCTAGAAGACACTTGTTATACAAATGCAGTGAGGAACATGTTAGTGACAGTTGGGTGCGTCTACCAAGGACACTGAAATGATTCCACTAAACCTATGTCACATTTCCCACTCCTTTACGCCTGCTTCCTAGGATGATGTATCAAATACACTATTTGTAGCAAAGTTTAAAGAGTCTACTTTCAAGGGACCCAAACTAAGATAACTGGTACCAGGAGTGGCCCTAGCATGTAGACCTTCAGGATGGGATTCTAGAATACTCACTGATATCCAGGACCCCCTTGATGGTAGTAAGTGAGATAGTGAGGTGGATTCCCAAAGTTGACCGTGAGGTGAGAATTTATGTAAAAATTATTTATTAGGAAGTGCTTCCATTAAAAAAACACTAGGTGAAATAGAAACCAAGACACTCCTCTTTCCTTCTCTGAAGGACTCAAAGGGTCCCTTTCATTGTACATCCAGCTGCAACTGGGTCTAAGGATACCTCTTTGCAGGATGCCAAGAGACTTTGAGATCCTTCTCAGAATCTTCTGACTCTTCTACCTGTGATTTCCAGCCTGAATTAAGTGATGTTTGCTGGCGTTGCTTATGTGTTTTTCAGAACACTTGGAGATTTAGGTAGTTTCAAGAACAGTTTTATCCTACAAATAAAGTGTGAACTAGGGGTTCAGAAAAAAAATTGTGTGGACTGAATTAAGATTTTTGATATTGCTCATGTGTTTCTAGCTATAGTAGAATCAATATCTTCCTGGTGGGAAGAGTGATGCTAGTAAATGTTATTTATCTGATGATCAAAGGCTCTTAAAGAAGGAAATGGGGATGTAGAACAGACCAAAGTAGGATGTGTGGGGATGACAGAACTGTGTTATCATTTGAAGAGCTGTCATGAGGAAGAGAGCATTGACTTGATCAATGGTACTCCTTGCATAGCTATAAAACCAATGGGGAAGAGCTATGGGGAGATATTTTTCAGCTCAATTTAAGAAGGTATTTTCAAACACCCAGAACTATCCATAGATAAAATATACTGCCATAAGAAATAGTGAATTCCCTAATACTAGAGTTTTTGAGATAGAGGATGGAAGATCATTTTGCAAGCTATCGTGGAGGGAATTCAAACATCAAACAGAGATTAAAGTTCGATGATATTCCCAAACCTGAAATATGAGAATTCTTGTCCTTGATAAAAATAAAGGTGAACTTGCAGGAAAGCCAAGAGGACTGTCAACTGCCAAGGTAAGAGCAAAAGCCAGATGATTAAATACTTAGTGATGGGATGAGTCTAGTCATCGCTTGTAACCAAGTTATATTAGAAGAAAATGAGCTCCTATACTTGTAACAAGCCTTATTTATAATAAACTGTTTTGCTGAAATCCAACAGTTTGTGCTTCAATTGCATTTAAATGCAGTGACAATTTACTTAATGAGTCTTCTGGGAACAAATTGTTCTTAGAATCAAATTGGCCAAAGTAGAAAGGAAATTATTTACAGTACTGAGATGTTCCCTTTAAAGCTTAACAGGAGACAATATAGTATACCAAAACCCTAACATCTATGTGCAGTTGTGTAGGTCAGAGATATATCCATGTGTTTGCCATGTCTCTGAGTACAAATAAAGATAAACAGAGATTTAAAAAATTTGATAAGTCAGAAAAAGATATACTACTGTAGTCTACAGGGCCACATGTGGTACCTATTTAGAGAGTTAAGCCCTAGCTCTAAGCTCACTCTGAACATGTGTCCTCAAGAATCTCTTGGATAAATATCTACAGGAGAAATGGCTGGATTATAAGGTAGGTGTATATTTAACTTTCTAAGATTGGGGAACAATATTACACTCTTGATTATTGTAGTTTTAAAGTTAAGTCTTGAAATTCGGTAGCATTTGCTCTCCAACTTTGTTCTTTTTCAAAGTTGTTTTGGCAGTTCTCAGTCATTTGCATTTCCACATGAATTTTAGAATCAGTTTTTCAATTCCCAGAAAAAAGGCCCCCTGGGATTTTCTTTGGGATTGCATTGAATTTATAAATTAATTTGGAGAGAATTGACATCCTAACAATATTGAGCCTTCCAATCCATGAACAAGGTATATCTCTCTGTTTATTTAGGTCTTTTAAAATTTCTTTCGACAAAGTTTTGTAATTCTCAAAGGACACATCTTTTACATCTTTTGTGGGGGTATTAAATGCTGACTATAATTGTGGGTTTATCTACTTGCAGTTCTATCACTTTTTGCTTAATGTATTTGGAAGCAGTATTATTAGGTGCATAAACATTTAAGATTGTTATGAGCTTTATCATCATTAAATGACTTTCTTTATTCCTAGTAAAATTCTTTACTTTGATATCTACTTTGTTTGCTATTAATATAGCTCTATCTTTCTTTTGATTAATAACATGGTATATCTTTTCATTTTTTGCTTTTAACATATTTGTGTTTTTATATTTAAAATGCATTTCCTGTAGGCACCACATAGCTGGATATTGCTTTTTTAAAAAAAAATCCAATCTAATGGTTTTCAACTATTAATTGGAATGTTTAGACAAATTACCTTTGAATTTGGACTATAGGTATAATAACTTTGAAATGAATATTTCAAATGCAATTTGAATATGAACTGTGGATTCACAATAATATTGGGTAGATGTTAACATTTTCTTCAAATTCATAGACAACTTTTCACCCAGTTCACCTAAGGAATATTTAATGTGGATCAAGTTTTCCTGTTGTCTTCCTCCTGTAGATTGCTTAAGAGAAAGTGACATATCTTTTTGCTTTAACATTCCTATTTCTAGACTTCATAGGATGCACTCCTGTTTTCATTGTTTACTGCAACATCAATCATGCCCATGTCAAAAGAACTTCCTTGTACATTAAAGTTTCTCAAATTTGTGGATGAATTTTATGGATTACCCTTAATTTGTCCATTTCTTGATGATAGAGAGAGTGCCTCCCCTGTAACTTTCCAGTGAGGCATCTTTACGTCAGACTGCAGGCATGAGTAGCCCTAAGAAACATTCCTCTGGAGAGCTAATTCCATCTCTGGTGTGTAAATTCATGTCAACTTCAACCACACAAGTGACACTTTCCTGAATTGAGTGCATTGTTCTAGCTTTATCTTTAGGCTAGGATAAAGAAGTGAAGAAAATGGTGGGAAGAGGGTGGAGTCAAATTGGAAGGGAGGTTGCGTGGGGTAGAGAGAAGGCATAAAGAACACTGTGTGCAGATCAGTGGTATTGTGACATAGACATATGTATGGGCCACTTAATGCGTCTTAATGTGTCTTTGAGTTCATCTAACTCAGAGTTCACTGAGCTTCTTGGATGTTTATACTTGTATATTTAATTAAACTAAGAAAGTTTTAAACCATTATTTCTTCAAATACTCTCTCAGTCCCTTTCTCTCTCTTCTCCTTCTGGGACTCCCATGATCCATAAGTTAGTCCACTTGTAATGTCCCACTGGTTTTGTTCACTTTTCTTCAATCTTTTTCTTTCTGTTCTTCAGACTCTTTCATTGTCTTATCTTCAAGTTCACTGGTTTTTCTTCTGCCTACTCAAATCTGTCTTTGAATCCTTCTAGTGAAGTTTTCATTTCAATTATTGTAATTTTCAGCTCCAAGATTTCTTTCTAGTTTCTTTTTAGGTTTTCTGTCTCTTTATCAGTATTTTCATTTCATTCACCAGTGGTTTTCTTGACTTTGTTCACATCTTCCTTTAGTCTTTGAGCATCTTTAAGATAGTTATTTTAAGGTCTTTGTCTAGTAGATCTGCCATCTGTTTTTTTCAAAGACAGTTTCTGTTGATTTCTTCCCCTTTGAATGGGCCATACTTTGCTGTTTCTTTGTATGTCTTGTGTGGGTTTTTTTTTTTTCAGTTCAACTCTGGACATTTGAATGTAATAATGTGGTAACTCTGGAAATCAGATTCTCCCCTTTCCCAGGATTTGCTGATTTTTGTTTTATTGTTGCCTCTGTGCTGTCTTTGTGCTGGGGATCAGCCTGACGTTAAACTTAAGGTCCATTCGAATCTTTTCTGAGCCTTGGGCTTGCACAGTCACTTTCTAATTTCCCCTGTATATACAGTTGTTTTTGGATGTCCCAGTCTTTAATATTTGACTTCCAAAAGGGGAAAAAAGTAAAAACTGAACTGTAGGGGGAGGGTGCCAGCCTTTTAAATCCCCCCTCAAAAGTCACCTTCAGTCAGACAGGGAGGGGCTTTCAGTAGTGGGGGAGGTGCTATAACAATGATTGCCTGCCTCTTTGTCTGCACTTCTGTGATCAGAAGCAGCAATCAGCAGTCAGAACACAGATCCATGATATCTGGAGAATAAGATCCTTTTTGCTCACACTGGCTCCTGGAAGCTGTGTGCAAGCTCCTCCAGGAACACATGCACAGCAGCCTACCTACCGAGTGGTTAAGGGTAGGGGATGGGTAATTGCTACTATGCTAAGAACTGAAATTGACTGAAATTAACTGTAATTTACTATCCAAGTTTTCCCCTGGAAGTTGCAAATCTTCAACAGACTTCAGAGTTCCAAAATAGTTAGATCAGACAGATTCTGAGGATACAATTGTCTAGGTGCTTCCTATTCTGCCATCTTCCAAGATTCCTCTATGTGTATACAGTTTTTATAGGCTGAAGATACCTCCAGAAATCTTCTGTGAATTCAAGAACAAATGAAGAAATAGAGATTCAGAAAAGATATGAAGACAGCATTGTCGACCTTCAGGGTTTCTGGCATCCCATTCTCTGTCCCTGCTCTGTATCACCTTTTTAGGGTTACCTCCTCCTTAGCTTTTAAGTACTCAGTGCCATCTTGCTTACTATCCCCTTCCCCAATAACCTTAGTAAGGGTCTGATATTAATAATTTACATAAATTCTTGTTTTCCTTCACTTCTTTCCAAATTTGACAATCATTTTCCTTAACTAACTTTAAGCAACAACTATTCTGATTTCTAACTCTTTGTGCCTATCTAAGAGAAAGTAATCTGATTCCAAATATATGTGTTTATTGTAGATAATAATTGGCTTATTATTCTTTAGGGTGAATGATTTTCAGTCACGGTGTTGCTTCAATGAGACTTTTGCATTTTTAGCCTTTTATTTATAAATGTGAGATGAAAGGTTTTGTCTCCAACTTAGTTTGGATTGCACCCAAAGCAGGTCTTGAGGCCAAAATTTGGGTGTAAGTAGTTTCCTTGGGAGATCAACCAGGGGAGAATAGTGAGGGAGTGGGAAATGAGAGAGGGAAGGGAGAAGAGGCAATAAAGCGTTTAAGAGTAAGTTATCACTGTGGGCTAGTGCCCACTTCTGGGCACTCTCTGAGACACTGTGTAGAACACACTCCAGCATTGTTCCACCAAGTGGCAAACAGCAGGAGAGGGGTACTGATCCCCAACTACCATCCCTTATTAGGGTGGGCTGCTCTGCAGGCACTAACTGCTCCCATGTGCAGAGCACACAACTGGGACCAGAGAAAGCCCTTAGGAAGGCAGGCATAGGTGCTGGAGCTTGAAGCATTCAGTGTGTATGGGAATTGTCCACTAAGATGCTTGTGACTTCAGTGTGGGCCAAGGGGACGTGGACAGGATATACCCATAGGGTCTGCTACTGTCCCTGACTTTCAGGCACCAAGGGTCTAAATTCATTGCATGGGAGATAAAAGTTACTGCCCTGGCATATATCTGTAGAATGCTGAGTTGTATGAATGCAGGTAGACTAAATCTAGTCTCTTAGGATGGGGATCTGAGGAAGAATGAGAACCCTAAGAGCTGGTCTTTCCCTTCAGACACCTCCAGCTCCATTGTGGTCCTTTTCTGTTGTGCCAAAGCCTGGGGTTCAGTTCCTGCTCATGGAGTAGCTGTGTTATCAGAGCATTTTCCTTAAGTCGCTCTAAGTCTTGGCTTCCTCAACCATAGAATTAACTAGAGACATAAACATCAGGCTCACAGAGGTGTTTTGGAGATAATCTGTGTGAAAGCATTTACTAGTGGGCTCAAAATGCATTTTTTTCCTTTCCTATCTTTAGCTCCTTCCTTTTCCCCAAGACTCTCAAGCACATACTTATTTTCTGGCAAAGCTGACATTATTTTAGCTGGTTTAATGACCGTTTCATACCACAAGCCCTCTTTTCTGATATCCTTTATTATTTCTGGAAGTGAAGATTTTGAACTAGAGTGTCTATTTGGAGCACAGGCTCATCATGAACAGAAGTGTTGCAACACAGTGGCCTTGGAGCCACAGGGGCCTCCACATCCAGAGGCAAGCCTGCGCTCTGAGCTCATGCCCCTCAGAGGTGGTGAGTGGGTGGCCAGTCACCAGGATATTTTTGCCAGTGATGTAGCTGCGTCTGGAGAGCACAGGCAGGACAGCAGTCCCACACAGTCCTCAGGCCGCCTCACTCTGCTTGGAAAGAGGAGGTGGGGCTGAGAGTGATGCTGCCTCTCCATGAACCCTGGGCTCCTGTGGGACGCTGCCAAGTCGAGACCCCCATGGGGATGAGCGAAGGGCTACAAGTGGTGGTATGTGGGCTCTGCAGGGACTTTTACTTATCCTAGGGCCAGGTGGGTCATCAGATCTCAGAGAGAGGAATGGGTAACAGCCTGCAGAGTGATGCTTTTGATCTTTTATCCATCATGAAGGTTCTGGGGTCACATTAATCCAGATCTACAAAGGACACTGCCTCACTCATGACCCACCTCTGTATTTCATGGAGTCCCTTCATATGGTCCCAAAACACTAAGTCCTCAAATAGCTAAAGGAAAAGTCAAAAGGTTAGTACTTCTCTTACAGATGAAGTCACATGGGCTTCACATTATGCAGCCCTATGTCTTTGTGGAAGGGTTGCTGGGGGACACTTTGGGCTGGTCCCTCACAGAGGACTGAAGCTGAGATTCTGCTGCTGATCTCAAAGGCTGTGGATCCGAGCATCAAAATGAGAGTCCACAGACAAGCTGATGAATATGAGCCACCAGGCCAAGAATCTGTTTAAAATTCAGACTTTTAATAGTAACAAATAGAAGATTTTATTTGTGGGGGAAAAAAAAAAGGGAGTCCACAGGCCCAGGTCTGAGAGTCCTGGTTCCCATAGGGCATGAGCTGGCAGGAGAAGGCACCCTGGTGCTCAGCGGGGCAGGAGCAGGAGCTGTCCTTGGTCCTCACCACTTGGCTGAAGTGTGCATCAATGACTCCCGGCACCAGGCAGTTCACTAGATGTTCGGTGTCAGTTCATGGTTAGTTCCAGCATGGTTGCTTTACTGATGTTACAGGCCCTTAGTTTCTGTGAACAGAAAAGGAAGTAGATGGCATATATGGTAACTGGGGAGGAGAGTTTTAATTGGATTTCTAGGCCTGTGCCTAGAATTGCAGAGATCACTTGATAATGTCATTAAAACAGGGTAAAAGGCATTCACTTGTGTTCTTTCTGGAGAAGGAAGATCTGAGACACTCACTGATCAAATTTTATGTAGGTGTGCCTCACCTAGCAATAGCCTGCCCTGGGGTCTTCCTGGACCTCTCCATTTTCCTGGCAAGTGGGGCTGTGTCCTTTCTCCGAATCTAGAACCATAGAAGTTCATATTTACAGCTTCCAGGCGTACACCCCAACAGAGGAGACCAGAATGACAGAACCACAGAACTTCCTCTGGGAAGGGAAAACTGGTAAATCCAGATGGATCCACATATGAATGGGGCAAATACAGCTGGGACATGAACAGAAGTGGAAACTGAGGACCATGAAGGTGCACAAGGGGAGTTTAGGTCAGGATCAGAGCCCTCTCCTGCCTTTCTTCAGTCTGTCTCCTCTGTCTAAGAGCATCCAGAGGGCCAAACCCAACCCTTCATTTTCATGCCACACTTGAATGCTCAGTAGCCACTAAGGAGTACTAGTATGAGCGCTTTTATGAGATAAGGCCAAAATTTGCCTTCATTCTAGACTACTGATCTCTTTCTGGCTTGAGGGTGTTCTATACCAGGCATGCGTAGGAATAATATTAAAAGCACTTCCCAGTGGATCCTTTGGACACTCAAACCCAGATTTTTCCATAGTTATGGTTTTAAAATAACCACTCATCATGGACAGCAGCCACTCCTGGCCCTCTGCTTTCCCCATGTGGCAGACAGTCCCCATCACTCTCTGCCCCTCCCCCTGCAGGGATGCCACGGCCCAGTCCACGTTCTGCTGCTTCCAGCTGCTGACCACCACATGGGCCCCGTCCTGGGCCAGATGCTGGCTGATGGCAAAGCCGATCCTGGGAGCAGAAATGGAGAGCATGTGACAATTCAGTTTTGTGCCAAACCCCTCTCTCCAGGCTGGGCTTTCTTTCTCTGAGACCTTAGCCCCTTCCCCCACCATCTGGATTCTCTCCACAGCCCAGAGCTGATAAGCTTTCTCTCTACTTATGGGAAGATCAGAGGACTAGGAGTGATGGAATGAGTTAGGGCATGAGGCAGACAGCCCAAGGTCACTTGTCACTCCATGGACCCCCAATGAGGGGCACTCACCCACTGTGGACCCTGTAATCTGACTGACTGATGTCCTCCTGCTGTTGACTCTGCTGCTGGTGCTCCCCCAGGAGAGTGAGACTGCAAGAGGTAGGAGGCCTAGGCCACCGTCTTCAACATGCTGGCCTCTGTCTGGGTCACCTTCTTGATGAACTTGGCCTGCAGTGGTTTCTGATGGCGGTCATGACAGATCTATTAAGTAGCTTCCCACTTTCCCCTGCAAAGAGCCCTCTTTGCCAGCTGAGTTCAGCTACCTCTTTCTGCACCTGCTCATTATCCTCACATCCAGCCTCTGCCAGAATACTGCACCCTGTTCTTCAAGACTCCGCCCCAACCCTCATCCCCTGGCTCTGAGATTGGGACACAAATGGCACGCATCTGTGTTTTCTGAGTAACCGAAAATGGTTTGCTTTCTTTAATTGCTTATTCATATTGCTTGTGCTTTAAAAAATGTTCTTAAAACATTCCCTATGTCATAGTTTCCAAACTGTGTTTGGTCTATAAAGACTTTTTAAGAGCTAGGAAAGCCGAAGTGAGGTGGGGCTGCAGCTGCATTGCTTCTGTTCCTGTGCTTAATTAAGCAGGGCCGTGGGGCTGCTTGTTATTTGCGGTAGTGACTGCTCCTGGCTTCCATCCACCGTGTCTTGCCTGGGAGCCTGCTTGGCTGTAGCGCCATCCCCCATAAAACCTGTAAGGGTCCATAAGCGTCAGGCAAGTCCAGAGGCTGGAATGTTGCGTGAACCAGTCTACCTCACCCTGAAAGGCACGGTTCTAAGCTCAGGAGATGCCGCAGAGAACAAGAGGGCCCCAGGCCCTGCCCTCAAGGAGGGCACCTTCCAGAGGGGAGATGAGCAAAGAACTACACATCCTGCTGCAGACAGATAAGTGCTGGGAAGTAAAGTCAGGCAGGTCTGGTGCAGAAGGCACTGGCATGCAGCTTTTCAAGGGGTCAGAGAAGACTTCTGAGGAGGTGACTTCTGAGTGGAGTCAGTGGAGTCTGATGTGGATGGGAGAGTGAGCCTTGTGAGCGCTGGGACCTGAACTTGGTTGATGTGAAGACTAGTGTTCTCTTGTCTCTGTCACTGTCACACATGCAAAGGCAATCACAGTGCCACAGCAAGTAGTGGTCCCCGCTCTCTTGTCTATGAAGCTTCGGAAGGATTCTGAAAAACTAGTTCAGCCCTTATACATTGTTTTTCAAAAAAATTACATTGACTTAACTTTTTCACTTCATCTTTTTAAAGTGAAGGTACTATGGATTGAACCCAGGACTATGTGCATGCTTAACATGCACTCTACCTCTGAGCTACCTCCTTTCCCACCGTGACAGATTCTTGAGTTAATATCTACATTTAAATCACTGTTAAGGAAGTAATTTCTGGCATATTTGAAATATTCATATTTTGAAATAAAACTGTTATATAACTCTCTTAAACATATCCAATGGGACCTAAATACCTTAGCCATATGAAATGTGACCCAAGTAGTAACTCCCTTGGCAAGTCACTTCTGCCCAACCCTTCCCAATGCTGGCATCTTTTTTAAATTATTTTTTTTATTGTGGTAAAATACATGTAATATAAAATTTACCACAGTAAACTTTTTTTTTTTTGAGAAAGCAAAAGTGAGGATTTATTAAGTGATAGTGCAGTGCTCTCAAGGGGAGAGTGGACAGACTCAGGTGAGTAGCTGTGCTGAGCTTCTTTGGCAAGCTGGTTACATAGGGTGTAAAAAATGAATGGGTGGAATATTCAATGAGGAGGGAGGGGTTTGAGTAGTATTTCCTGATTTTCATCCCAGTTGCACCATCCTGAAAGGAGGAGGGATTTTTGTCCTTATTTAGCCTTGATCAGAAGTGTCATGTTGTCAGTGCATGATGGGTACTTCTTATCTGCAAGGCTAATTTTATCTTAATGAAGGCATAATGAGCAAAAGGACCACTGTAACCATTTTTAAGTGTACAGTTCTTTGACATTAAGTACATTCACATTGTTGTGTGACCATCACCACCATCCATCTTCAAAAGTTTTTAATCTTCCTGAACTGAAACTCTGTGCCCATTAAGTAGCAACTCCCTCCTCTCCTCTCTTCCCTCTGCATCTTATTGCTCTTAAAAAAGCATTTTGTAAAGTGTCAGAATCTTGTCCTGTGATGAAACGTTTGCCACAAGTTAAATAGACGTGATTTCCCGTTACGGAACTGATGGGCAACAACTTTGCTGGCATTCAGTCAACTTGCAGAAATGCCAGGTGTCCTGTCACCCAGCTCCATCCTTCCCTCTGCTGCTCATTAGCACCCTCTAAGGTGCTCCCTGCAGAGGGCTCACAGTTAAAAGGTGAGGCTGATTCCACTTTTCCATCTTTCTAGGGTGGCATTTGAAATCTCTGTTTAAGGGGAATCTGTTACTGCCTTGCCTACCTGTCATCTGCTGAGGGCAGCCTGGTGTGGTGGAAAGAATAATGGATAGTGAGTCAAGAGGTCTGATTTATTCACTTGTCCCCACCACTAATTAGATGTCTCCTTTTGTCTTAATCACCTACTTCTCAGGGCTGTAGTTCCCTAAATTATTAAGTAAAGAGTGGGATGAAACGTTTGATGAGCTTTAAAATTTGCAGGTCTGCTTTTCCCTGTGTGGGTCTCTTTCTTTTCAATCTCGAACGATACTCCTTCATTTTCTTAAACATGGTCTTTCACCGTATTTAACCTTATTATTTGCTCACTCCCCAACCCCTGCTTCAAAAAAAAAAAAAGTGAAAGCAGAGGACTTGCATACAGGCAATTTTGGGGGAATACTCTCAGGAGAAGGAGAGAAGAAGAGAGGAAAGTGAAACAGAGAGGGAGGGAAAGCCGACGCGAAGGTGTGATCTCCAGTCAGTCACCTCTGTGGGAGGCTGGGGTTTGAGCCACTGGGACCCTCCGAGAAGCCGGATGGAATGCACCTTGGACTCTCCACTCAAAGGTTGGGAGAGGGGAATCAGTTGTCCAACCAGCTCCCTCTCCCATTGGTTAAGGGTTTCCTAAGGCAGTCTTGTCCCTCACATTAACGATACACTGGGAAGAGAGCAAGAGACGCAGGGTGTGCCGAGGAAGGTGGTGTCAGTTTACACCTGCCTGAAGCTTATTACAGCAGCAATGGAAAGGGGGAAAGGGGAGCTGAGAGAACATGTCCAGTTCACTGGCCTTGGTAGTTATCTTCTTTATACTTCTTTTTTCCATTAAAAAATTGAATTCACATTATTTTGAAATATCTAAGTGTATTAAAAAGTAATAGATTCTTTAATATTTTTCTCCCATTTCTTAAAATTGGGTTCAAGCATTGAGAAATACCCCAGAGATTTTAGACACAGTGGCCATTGGCCAAGACTCTTATGTCATCATGACTAAACCCCAAAACTGCACTAGGTATCTCCTTTGGATGGTGCTCAGTTGAAAAAATATATGGTGAGGGCAAAAGGAAGACCCCCCCGTGGCTCTTTCTCCCATGTTACATGACCACCAGGATTCTAGAAAAGCTGCCTGACTCTATGAGACGTGGGGAGGCTCTGGCTTCCCCGGCAGCTGATCACAAACCAGGGAGCATAGGAGAGTTCACACCCCGTGGGTGTGAGTGACAGGAGATGGGAAGGAGCTGACAGATACAGTTCTTGTCCTTTCTGTCTCAGCCAGACTGTTGTGAGGCATTGGGATTCTCCTCAGCCTCTCCCAGACATCAGGCATGACTGAGCATCCAGATTCTTTCTTAGGAGGCTGCGGACAGCTCTGGAACATGCCCCTTTGAATTCTCTTGCCCTCCATCCCCCACTCACTGCCCTGTGTCCTTCACTTTTACAGCCTTGACCCTTAATAAGGTGTTACCGTGTCAGCTTTGCTTTGAGTTCTGATTTCTGAGGAACCCACCAAACATGGCACTCTAACTGGTGTTGGATTAGGGTTGGACCCTTAACATAAGGACAAAATACAGTCACAGCCTTCAAGTTCTGTCCTGCTCAGCTCTGGTCTATGAGTCTCAGATCGCCAGAAGAGTCAGGTACCAGATGGTCTGTGCTTCTGCACCCCAAAAGGCAGGGCCAGCAGTGGGAGCTCAGCCCAGACAGGGTCAGTATAGCTCAGGTCTCAGGGGTTTGCCTTCCTTCAGTGGAGACAGGGCCAGCAGGGGTCTCCTTCTGTCTTGGTTCTATTCCGGGCCAGCCCCACAGGTATAGCCTTCTAACCAAACTTAGCAGGGGATGAGATAACTAACCATGTTTTGTTTCTGACACAGGAAAAGCACAGCCAGGCTTGTATGTGAGGCAGGGGAGGGGAAGGAGTGAGTTGCTTCTTCTAAGCCAGAGCTCCCTGCCTCTAGAGTTGATCACAGCATCCTTGTGTCACAGGATTTTTCTCTCTGAATCACAGCAGGTAGCAGGTGGATTAGCATTTGCTCGCTGGTGGATTTGGATAGGGCAGTACAAAAGAGAACTTTGACGGTGCGGGGCCAGGACCCCAGGCATCCATGATCTCTTCTTGTTTTTGGCTCCGTCTGGCCTTAACTGGCTTCTCCATAAATCTGATTTGGAAACAGCTTAAGGTGTAATAACTTAAACAACTTCAGCCTTTCCCATCAGTTCAATTCAACAAATATTTATTATGTGACTTCTCTTTTTTATTTTTTATTTCGTTTTTTAAATTGAAGTAATGCTGATTTACAGTGTTTCAGGTATACAGCAAAGTGATTCAGTTATGCATATATATATAAATCTGTTCTTTTTCAGATTCTTTTCCATTATAGGTTATTACAAGATATTGACTATGGTTCCCCGGGCTATACAGGAAACCCTTGTTGGTTACCTATTTTATATATGTTAATCCCAAGGTGACTACTCTTTGATGACCCAGTCACACTCAGTACCCTAGGCTTAGATCACGCACAGTGCGTTTGTAAATGGTTGATGCGGCAGAAGAAATGAGGGAAGAGTGTGGCGGAGAGGAGACATCTGCAGGGTTCCCTTAGGGTGTGAAAGGCCTGGAGGAACAACAGTGAATCTGAAAGAGCTGGGGGGCTTGCGGCATGGTGATTTTATCATGTGTTTTCAACAGGAGGAATACACAGAATCCTGGCTCTGGGGCCCTCTTGGCTGCCTACCCCGCTCTCCTGCAGACAGCTTAAACTCAGAGCGTCCAGCTGCCTTCACCTCCCTCCTCTAAATCTCCTTTCTCTCCTGTGCTCATAATACCACCATCTCTGCCTTTAGACATCTGAGCATGCAGCAGAATAAGCCCCCTGCTACTGTGGATGCTTATATCTTGTATGGTGAATGGTCAACTTTTTGTATAATGATGTGGCTGTCCTGTGGGGTCATAGGTTCAGGCCATATCTTTCTGGTGTCACTGAAAACACAAGGTCTTGGGTATTATGTCAATCATCAGGCATGCTCTGGGCCCTACAAAGGGATGTCCCAGGGAGGACCTAGGCGGGGGCGGAGGGAACTCCTTTCTCTTTCCAGACCTTGATCTCTTGGTCCTGAGCTTTGAAGAGTCTAGTTATGCTCGAGGGTACTGCCAGGCTGAGGAAAAGATAGCCTGTGTCGAGTGGCAGTTGAGTGTGTGTGTCAGAGCCATATCTGAGACTTCCAGGCAGTTTAACATCTGAGAATGAAAGAGAAGCTGGCTGAATTATTAAGCCTCCACACCTGCCCAGCTTCATTTGCCCTAAGGATTCTGCCCATAGGGTCCATGAGGTTCTGTACTAATCCACGGGGATGGGCTTAGAAAGGGCTTTGATGGCATCCTGTGTGCCTTCTGCCCTTGATAGGGGTGTTTGGCTTAATTTACTCATACCAGACTGTCAAGTCGACATCATCCACACCCCTTTCTCCATTCCCTGCATCACAGCTCCATTTCCTAGGATCTCCTTCCTGTATTGGGTTAGAGTCTTCCAATGAACGGTATTCACAGGACATTTGGAAGGCAGAAGAGGAGTCAGTGTCTCCATTGGTGGTTGTAAACAGGTGCTTGGACATATGATAGACATATGATTTGCTGCAACTTCCAGCCCCCTCCTGAGAACCACCTGCTTTAGTGTTGCAGACAGCTGGGATTATTGTCAGCAGTTTTCCTAGGATCCACCCTGTCCTGATTCCATGAACCAGCAGCAGTTTCCATTCCATTTCCCCAGCCCTTCAAATCATGGTATAAGCTTCTAATTCCTTTCTCCTTGGAACACTGAAGTGCTTCCCCTTTACCAAGCGCGCTCTGCCTGCTACCACATTCCTGCAGCATCTCCCCGCCTCCTGCTGGTGGTCACAGTGGTGGCTGGGGGCAGTGCTCACTCCTATGAGTTATTAGTGTATCAGTATATTAGTATTAGATTTATTAGTATAATAGACCAGGCAGCTCCTGGATAATTCCTTCAGCTCTATGACCAGAGGTCCATGCTGTATGTATACCACAATCACTGCTGACGGAGCAGGACAAACAGGGTCAGTTTTTATTCCCTCTTCTCTTGTGATCTTCTTTCTTTATTGGAGTTCAGCGAGACTGAGCCACTGCCTTTAAGGTGGGCTGGTTGGCTAATGCACGTTCTGGCTGTAGCCTACGATTATGGCAGTGAATGACACTGAATAAAAGGGACAGATGTCCACTCCTCACCTCTGGGCCATCTGCGGACTGCTTCTTCAAGAAAAGAGATGTGAGTGTATATGTCATGGAGGAACTCTTATCCATTATCATGGACTCACATTTCCTTTTTTTTTTTTTTTAAGCACAACATCTGTAAGCCCTTGGGTAAGTTGGCCGTTGGGGCCAAAGGAAACGAAGGACAACTTGAGGGTGCAAGGTCTCAGTGCATGCCTGCCTCGTTCTGTGGTGAGGACCCTTGTAGCAGACACTGCCAGCGTCCCTCCCATTTCCCCTCAGCACCCACTGTTCCCGCAGACCGCAGCCTAAGGCAAGCACCTATGACTATGACCTGGCTTTGCTGGCCGGGGGACATTCAGCTTGTGAGTAGGGAGGGGGGCAGAAATGCCAGGGGAGTCCTCAACCAATGATGACTGGGAGCAGGTAGATAAATACCCCCATCTGCTTCACCTGCCCTTGGGGACAGCTCTGAGGCATATTCTGTGAGAGGTTTTCAGAAGGAGCTGGGCCCCGGTAGCCAGGGTTGTCAGATTTAGCAAGCAGAAATACAGGACACTCACTTAAATTTAATTTCAGATAAATAATGAATATTTGGGGGGTATAATTACATTCCTTACAATAATTTGGGACATATAAAAAACTCCTTGTTCTTTATCTGAAATTCAAATTTAACCAGGAGTCCTGTTTTTTATCTGGCAGAAGTAACAGTAGTCTAGAGCAATTACTTCCTCCTCAAGGCATGAGTCTTGGCTTCCTTCTGTCACTCACATCACCTTCACTTACTGGTGCTTCCTGGGACCACCTCTGACATGAACTGATTGCCTTCAATCCTACCCTTAAGAGTCTGATCAGATGGCTCCTTCCTGACCAGCGCTGTGGCTCTGGAAAGTCTCTGAAAGGAAAGCTTTGGGGATGCCTTGTATTGCTGGAGATCAACTTTCTGGCAGCAATTAGAATGGTGGCTTAAATTTTTAAAAGTCTGATTATAGAATAAAGTTATGTTTCTTGTAGACCTGTGTTTGTTGCCTGAGCTTCATATACGCTGCCTATGTGTTGGATTTTTGAATCATCATAAAAACCCTGTGGAGCAGGAAATGTTACTTGTCACATTTAGCCATGGGCATTTAAGGATACCAAGTGATTTGCCGAAGGTCATAGTTAGCAAGTGGCAAAGCAGGATTCAAACCCAAGCCATCTGCCCCGAGAACCTGTGATCTCATCCATGCCATTGACAGCCAAATGGGAAAAGACTCGAAGGTAGGAGGAGCCAGGTTAAGAGACAGTTTTAGCATCAACAAGTCTACAGGGGGAGAGGGTATGGCTCAGTGGTAGAGCACGTGCTTAGCATGCACAAGGTCTTGGGTTCAATCCCCAGCACATCAATTAAAATAAATAAATAAATCTAATTACCTCCCCCTGCCCAAACAAAACAAAACAAAACAAAACAAAAAAACCCCCCAAGTCTACAAATAATAAATGCTGGAGAAGATGTGGAGAAAAGAGAACCCTCCTACTCTCTTGGTGGAAATGTAAATTGGTGTAGCCACTACGGAGAACAGTATGGAGATTCTGTAAAAAGCTAAAAATAGACTTACCATATGATCCAGCAATCCCACTTTTGGGCACATATCCAGAGAAAAATATAATTTGAAAAGACACATGCACCTCAACATTCATAGCAGCACTGTTTACGATAACCAAGACATGGAAACAACCTAAATGCTGGATAAAGAAAGTGCAGTATAAATATACACAATGGAATACTACTCAGCCATAAAAAAGAATAAAATAATGCCATTTACAGCAACATGGATGGACCTGGAACTAGCCATTTTAAGAAAAGTGGGCTAGAAAGAGAAAGACAAATACCATGTGATATCACTTATATGTGGAACCTAAAAACTAGTACAAATGAACTGATTTACAAAACAGAAACAGACTCACAGACATAGAAAACAAACTTATGGTTACCAAAGGGGAAGAGGAGTAGGGATAAATTAGGTGTGTGGGATTAACGGATACACACAACCATATGTAAACTAGATAAACAACAAGGATTTACTGTATAGCACAGGGAACTATATTCAATATCTTATAATAACGTATAATTGAAAAGAATTGAAAAAAATATATATCTGAATTACTTCACTGTATACCTGAAACTAAATTGTGTATTATGATAAATCAACTATACTCCAATTAAAAAAGGAGAGAGAGAGAGACAGAGAATTTTAGTTCTACTACTGAAAGATGTTTAGGGTCTCCAATAAGTGGGGCAGCAGGGCTCCAGGGGTTTCTCAGGGTAGGGCTGTGGGGTTTGGTGACTGATTGGTTGTGAGAGTAACCGCCTGCTCAGCCCCATCTCTCCCCACATCTCCCCTGCCTTCTGCCGACACCCTACCCTCCAGCAGCACTGGCCTTATTTCTCATAATCAAAATTCTCCTACTCCCAAGACTGTGTATTCTGTTCCCTTGCCTAGAAGCCTCTTCGTGTTCCTCTTCCTTGCCTGTCTCACACTCGTTTTTCAAGCCTCATCTTTCAACTTATTATTTTTTTTATTGTAGCAAGATACACATAACCTAAAATTCACCATTGTAACCATTCTTAAAGTTCAGCGGCATTAAATACATTCACATTGTTGTTCCATCGTCATCACCATCCACCTCCAGAATTTTTTCATCTTCCTTAACGGAAACTTTGTACTCATTAAAAAATAACTCATTCTTCCTTCTTCCCAGTTTCTGGCAGCCATCGCTCTATTTTCTGTCTCTATGCATTTGTCCTTTTTTGATCGGCATAAATTCACTTGGCATAAAGTCTTCAAAGTTCATGCACGTTGTAGCATGTGTCAGAATTCCCTTCCTTTATTCCATTGTACGTACAGGCCACATTTTATTTACCCATTCATCCTTCTGTGCACGCTTGGGTTGCTTTTACCCTTTGGCTATCGTGAACAATCCTGCTGTAACCATGAGTGTATAAATAGCTCTTTGAGACATTGCTTTTAATTTTTTTCTAGTGTACACCCAGAGGTGGAATTGCTGGATCATACAGTAAATCTCTTGTTTAATTTTTGAGGAACCACCATATTTTTTTTCATAGCTGCTGCACTCTTTTTTATTCTAATTAGCAATGTACAGGGGTTCCAATTTCTCCATATCCATACCACCTCAGCTTATTTTTAATTTCCTTACAAAAGCTTGCTCTGACCCCCTTTGATTAAGTTAGCCAAACCCTCCCTCACACGTCTTCACTGAACTTATCATACTTGAAATTTAAATATTTATTTGTGTAAATATTTGTTTAATGTATGGCTCCCTGCTGAACTGCAAGAGCTATGTGGTCAGGGACCATGGTGCTTTGACTATAGTAGGTTTTTCCCAGTAACCAGCTCAGTGCCTGGCACGCCATAGGTTCTCAATGTTTCTTCCGGATAAATAAATGAATGAGATTTCTATTTGGGGAGAATGAGTGGAAGGTGATAGATTTAGACAATAGAAGTGTATAGTGAGTTAAATAGTATGGAGTAATCATCACAACCCCTTAACTGGTTATCTGGGTTCCTATCCCCACTCTGATCCTTCTTGTTTCAAATCCCCACCAGTCGTCTTGGTGTCTGACCTATGACAGGGCAGAGCAGTGTTTATAACAAGTAAAAAGAATCTGTAGAGAAAGAATATTTATTTAAAAGTGACCTCAAAGATACCCACCTGGAAATAAGTGTCTCTGGGGAGTCAAGGTGGGAATCTTGGGCATCCAGCATTCCCCAGGACATAAGAGTTTTCCACCTGGGGGTCACATCCATGCTTCCCCAAGAGCCCCTTTGTCTTCTAAGGACCAGGCAAGAGCAATGCAACAGTGTATGGTCCTGTTGGTCCTTCATTTTTTTTTCAATATGACATGACAGCCCACTTGGATTTAAATTGCTGTGTTTCTTTATAAGTATATTTTTCTATAGTGTCGATCAAGCACATCTGTCATCAAAAAACCTTGATGCTGGAAGAAATCTTGGAGACCATCTTTCTAACCTCTAAATTTTGAAGATCCTGAGCTCAGTGGGGTGAACTGCTTTGCCCACTGGTCCTCTAATCTAAGAGCAGAGAGGGTACCTTGATCCAGCTTCCTGACCCTCAGTCCAGGTATTTCTTTTTTCCAGGCTAACCCTTGGCTATCTCAAAGGAAAAATCTCCCTGGACAAAGTTAAACAGGCAAAGAAGTCTTTTGCAACAAGGTCTAGAGTCCAGAGCTCGGCTTGAGCCCTACCCTGTGCAAAGGGCAGGAAGTTTTAGGAGCTGGGATGGGGGTGCTATAGGCCATTGGCGTTTGTTAATTGGTCTTACCCAAAGGAAAAACAAACTTTATTGTATCTTCATGACATGACAGGAGGTAGTTTTACAGCTTGGAGTGAGGCGCCTACCAAAATTAAGCTCCTGTGCTCCCAGGGAAGCTGAGAGATAGGGGTGCTGTCTCCCTTGATGTGTATGTTTCAAAGAGATGGCTCCCTGGTCCTTGAAAAAGACATTCCTGGGTTGTAAAACTGGTCAAGATGCTTTTCAAAAAGATTTACATATCAAAGGGGCAGAGAAAGAATTTATAATTGTAGGTTTTGAAAAATAAAGCACTCTAAGGAAAGGAAAGTGAGGGACTGGAGTCAGGAAGAAGCCTGCCTAAAGTCTAGTCAAGCCAAGGGGACATTTAAGACTCTCTTGGTCAGACATCACAGTATCTACCTTACACCCACTCCAAGGCTGCCTCTTTTCTATGCCTTTCAACTCAGCTATAAACCGGCATATTTTGCCAATTTCCCAATAGCTCGTCCTGGGCCACCATGGAAGAACAACAGTGGCATGGCGCTGACTGTCCGCATCACTACCAACGTCACCTCTCATGTGGATTTCCCTCCCCCTTTCCCTCCCCACCTCATTTCCTTCACCTTTCCTTCTTTTTTTCCAAACCGAACTGTGTCCGGCTTTATAAAAGAAACTTTTCATAAACAGTCATGGTATTCCAGGCAGGACATGGGCAGACAATCGCTAACAGTATACAACACATTTCAGACTCTCTTTTTCAATGGACTACCAAAATCAGAAAACCACTATAAAACCCCATGAAGTCTTCATGTGATGCTCTGAACACAGAGTTTAGAGTGAGGGTTGACCTTTCATATTTAGCATGTTGTTTAACAGCCTTTCACAAGCCAACTCTGACTTTCAGGAAATGGAAATCACCCTTCTTTCCTTTTTAATAATCAACTCTCCGAATGACAGTCACAACCATCACTGTTTCCCATCCCTTAATTAATGTCCTTTGAGTCATGTGTAAGTGAGAGCCAAGCCTTTCCTGGTGAGGAGAGTATTTTTTTTGACCCCAGAAGGTTGGCATCTCCACCCAAGGGATCGTACGCTGAGGTAGAACTGCGGTGCCAGCTTTGTGGCCTGTTCTGCTCTGGAAGTCCTTTCCAGCCCCATCAGAGACGGTGAATCTTGGTGCACATGCTTGATTGTTCCTTCTCCTCTCGGGGATATCTATACATGGTGTTACATTTGTGTTACAAAACCAGCTTAAATCCCTGTACAAATGTCTCATTTATTTTTGTTCATTATTCTATCCAAGAGATTAGTTATTTTCCCCCCTGACATTTCCAAAGATTCTTTTCACTGAGACCTAGCACATAATAGATGCTAAATAAATACTGATTGGATGAATGGCTGAATGGCATTATTTGTAAAAATTCCAGTTACTTAACATTTCTAGGCCTGCACAGCTAAGAGTATGTTGGTCAGTCATTAAACACACATTTGTTTAATGTGTGAGTACTTATGCATTAATTACATATGTAAGTATGAGAAGGAAAGAAGGCGTATTACATCATTTATTTTATTTGATCAGTTAATTTATATAATTGAAGTATAGTTGATTTGCAATGTTGTTAGTTTCTACTGTACAGCAAGGTGATTCAGTTATACATATATAATATTCTTTATTATAATAGGTTATTACAAGTTATTGAATATAGCTCCCTGTGCTATACAGTAGGACTTTGTTGTTTATCTGTTTTATTTATAGTAGTTTATATCTGCTAATCCCAAACTCCTTAATTTATCCCTCCCCCTCTTCCCCTTTGGTTCACCTAAGTTTGTTTTCTATGTCTGTGAGTCTGTTTCTCTTTCATAAATAAGTTCATCATCAAGTTTTAGAGTCCACATATAAGTGACATCATATGTATTTGTCTTTCTCTGTCTGACTTACTTAATATGATAAATTCTAGGCCCATCCATGTTAGTGCAATTGGCATTATTTCATTCTTTTTTATCGCTGAGTAATATTCCATTGTATATATACCACATCTTCTTTATCCAATCATCTGTTGATGGACATTTGGGTTGTTTCCATGTCTGTATCATTTCTTTTAAATGTTTTCACTACAACAGTGTTTTAAAACTTTCTTCTCTTCCTACTCCTCCCTTTACCTCAACCCACAGTACATTTTTTATTATAACTCACTACATGTGCACGTGTGCGAACAAAACAAAAATTTCACAAAATGATTCTCACCCATGCTACAGTTTCAGTGTACTCTGATATTTTCTATTTTACTTCATTTCTTTAAAAATAAATATAAACTGAGACCTACTCTATAAGTTTTATGACCTATTACTAATTGAGATCTACAGTTTAAAAAACATTGCTCTTAAAGCTATTTTAAAAATAATAGTGGAAAAACTGCTTAAGATATTTAATAGAAAAGCCATTCCTGAGACTATTTAAAATTTGGAAAATATTAAATTCTAGAAAAGTAGTATGATGTTGGAATGGGTGAAGAAAAGGGAGATCACATCCATGACCTTTGGGGTCATAGGGTTCCAGACCCGAGGGCTTAAATTTGGGAAGGGGAAGAAAAAAGGGAGTAGAAGATACATGGCACAGATAGGAAATAGACTGAAATCCTGATAACTTCATCTGACAAATTCTGCTGAAAACAGTTGAGTAAACTCCTGAGTCAGGGAACTTAAAAACATCTAATTCCCAGATGGTATCACCAGCACACTGTGAAACAATATGTTCTTTTTAAATTAATTCCATTTCATTGATTTTTAATGACAAAATAATACATGAACACTTTCTTGTCATAAAAATTAGAATTATAGAGAAAAAATTTCCTCTTGACAGTTTTCTCCTCTCCTATCCCAGTGACTTTTCAAGAACTATTTTCAATTTGAATATACTTTCAGATCTTTCTAACGCCTTTGTGTTGGGCTGGAAAGGAAAATATACATGGACATATAGGAATATATTAAGAACTTCGCTGGTTTACAATGAGTGCTTTGCTCTGTAACTTGTTTTTTAGGTAACAATATGTGTGAAGACTTTTCTACATTAGTGCACAGAGATAGATCTCATTCTTTTAAATATAATTATTGACATGTTTGGTTTGGGTATACCATTTTATAAATTTGATTTTGCTTGTTCCCTCTGTTTCACTCCTGTTTCTTGCTGTGATGTTGTGGGACAAGAAGAAATATAAAGGAGCTCCGTGCTTTCTACATCCGGGTATGCACTGCCTTCCTGGACTCATTCAGTCCGGCCGTCTCCAGGTGCAGACCTTGGCTCATGAGGAACCCTTCTCCTCCCCTCATCCCACACCAGAATGGGTGGATACCTGTCAGCTGCATGGAGGGTATCTGCCAGCACATGAGGGCTGCAGCTGGGGTGGCTTCTCAGTCAGCAGGTGGGTAGCAAGCTTGGACAGCTGCATCATACCTCCTTCATCCAGTCCAAAAGAGTTTTGTCTCCATTTTCTTTAATTTAAACAATCTACTTTTCCCTAAAACCCTAGATTTCCAAACCTCCCACCCAATCCCCTCCTCAAAAGGCTTTGTTTTAAATTTGCAGGTAATTTGCACAGTAGACATCACAGGACCACAGCTCAGCTCCCAGAGCCTTATGTGGGATCAGAAATGGGGCGAAGGCAAACATTCTGATTACGTGACAGTCCTTTTTAGTCTGAGTCACACTTTTCCTCACTACTGCATCAAAATAGTTGAGTGATAAATAAATAAAAATAAACCTAATTGCCTCCCTCCCCCAAAAAATAAAAGTGAAAAAAAAAATAGTTGCGTGCATAGAACGTCAGGTTCTTTGTGTAAAATTGTGATGGCGAAGATGCTGGAAAGTGTGTCACTGACTTGATTTAGGTCAAAATGGGCTTCTGCTCAGATCATCAGAACTTACTGTACCCAACCAGGAAGGCTAGAAGTTAGAATGTTTATGATCCTGTTCAGACAGAAATAAAAAATGTAGAGTGTTGGTCTTCCTTGAACCTTTGACAAACAAGGCCTCTCCTGCAGTTAGATTTTGAATTCATGATGACTTAATCCCTGGGGGAGGGGAGAAGGGCTATTGCCTGCAAGGAGAGCTCTAGGGAGGTCTGTGAGAAACAGGAGACTACGGACAGCCTGAGTTCCTTCTTTCCCTGAAAGAGCCTTTCCCCAGGGGCCCCGATCAGGCTGAGAGGCCTGGGACAGGTTTCTGAGCGCTGGAGGCAGGAAGTCCCCACATATCTATTCTGGAAAGGCATTAGAGCCGGTAGTCAAAGAATCAGAGCTCAGGGAATGATTCCTGCTTTCACCAAGGTTCTGGATGAAGGAAGGAAGATGCAGGAAAGAAAAAGGAGAAAGAAAACAGACAAGCTGCTAATGAATCAACAGATTCCTGCATAACATTTTACCTCTCAGTTAAAGTGAAGTCATTGGACTCTTGTTTACTTGTTAGAAAATGATGACTCATCCAAGAATCCATTAGAAATGATCAGATTGGGCCATATTCCCTTGTGCTTTGTTGAGTGCAGACAGGCTAGGGAAACTGAGGCACCACTGGGTGGGAAGAGGCGTAGAAAGAATGAGAGAAAGCGCAAGCTCCCAGAAGTGACGCATACATCTAGAAAAGCACTCAGGATCAATGTGTGGCTTGAAAGTGAGTAGTTTCTCACTTTGATTCATAGGTTGCCACATTTTCAGAAACATTTTTGTGTCACATAACTAACAAAAAGATTCATGGAAGCTTAAGAAAAAAAAACCAAGAAAGGGTGTCTTTCTTGTTGCAGTACTACGGTTTTGCTGGAATGAGAGGAGAATTTTTGCTCACATGAACTATGAAGGAAGCTGGTTAGAAAGAAGCTAATTTTATCAGAAATTTATCATTGAGAATCATGAAACTGAATGTCAGGGGGTCTTTGCTCCTTAGGTTCCCCAGGGACAAGAGAGACAGAAAAAAACAAAATCAAGATATTTGCTTACTGATAAAGGACCTTTTTAAAATGTATGCACAAGTCTTCAAAGTTATTTATTGCAGGCTGCGTTAAACCTGTCCCTTAACAGTTATGAGAGTGTTCACACCAATGCTGAATCCAGCCCTTGGGTCTCGTTCCAGTGAGTCTGTCTCCAATCATCCAGGATCTGCAGCCTCTTTTAAGGCAGGATTCTGTACATCCGGAGGTCAGGTTCACTCAGGGAGCTAAGAACAAGGGTAAGAGACCAAGAAATGTGTATGTTAACATTTTCTGAAGAAATAGAACCTCTGTCTCTATCCCTATCTATCTGTCTATCTATTGGGAGAGGGAGAGAGATTTCAAGGGACTGGCTCAAGTGATTGTGGAGCTGTGGAGTCTGGTAAATCTAAAATCTGCTGTGCTGGACATCCAGGGAAGAACTGATGTTGCAGCACAAGTTCAAAGACAATCTGGAGGTAGAATTACCCCTTCTTTGGGGTCCCTCAGTCTATTTTCTCTTATAGCCTCAATTGATGGATGAGACCCATCCACATTGTGAAGGATAATCTGTGTGACTAAAAGTCTACTGATTTAAATGTCAATCTCAGGTTAAAAAATACCTTCCCAGCAACATCCAAATTCGTGTTTAACCAACTATCTGGGTACTGTGGCCCAAGTTGACACAAAAAATCAATAACTAGTTTGTGTTATTTAAGCTCTTTTGATTGCAAAGGACACCCTCACCCAAACTGGAACTCACCCCAGAACAAAGGCAGTTCTCAGGGATGGCGAGTCCTTTACCCACTCTCATGGTGGAGAATGTCCATTTGGTAGCAAGAGAGGGGTGGAGCAGAGATGCAGAGAAACAGAAGATACAGAGTTCTCTCAGGCAACGGTTCTCAACTGGAGGAACATGTCAGGATTGCTGGTGGAGCTTTATGAAGGTGGACATGCTCAGACCCCTCCTTAGACTTCCGGAATCACAGCCACACCCTATTTCTTGACGACACAATTCCCACTAGAGGCAGGTTATATTCCAACAGAAGAGACATCTGATTCAGGGACTGAGAGAAGTACATTCAGATACACTCACTGCAAATTGTTGGACTACAGAGATGAAGGGGAGGAAAAAAAGTAGTGAGAGGCGTTGGCAAGCACTAATAATTCCAAAGAAAGAGAGAAATACACAGATTAAAAGGAAAACTAACATAAGAATTGAAGATAATGGTAGAAATTCTGTAAATTATGTATAAGAGTCATACCTAGATGGGCTTTTTAATTGAAATATAGTTGATTTACGATGGTGTGTTTCCGGTGTACAGCAAAGTGATTCAGTTATACATATATATACATATTCTTTTCCATATTTTTATAGGTTATTACAAGATATTGAATATAGTCCCCTGTGCTATACAGTAGGACCTTGTTGTTTATCTATTTTATATACAGTAGTTTATATCTGCTAATCCCAAACTCCTAATTTATCCCTTCCAACCCTCCATCCCCCTGGTAACCATACATTTGTTTTCAATGTCTGTGAGTCTGTTTCTATTTTGTAAATAAGTTCATTTGCGGTATTTTTGTTTTAGATTCCACATATAACTGGTATCATATGGTATTTTTCTTTCTCTTTCTGGCTTACTTCACATAGTATGACAATCTCTAAGTCCATTCACTTTGCTGCAAATGACATTACTTCATTCTTTTGTATGGAATGTATTCCATTGTATATATACACCACATCTTTTTTATCCAGTCGTCTGTTGATGGACATTTAGGTTGCTTCTGTGTCTTGGCTATTGTAAACAGTGCTTCTATGAACATTGGAGTTCATGTACCTTTTCAAATTAGAGTTCCTTTCGGCTATATGCCAGGAGTGGGATCGCCAGATCATATGGTAAGTCTATTTTTAGTTTTTTAAGGAATCTCCATACTGTTTTCTATAGTGGCTGCACCAAATTACATTCACACCAAGAGTGTAGGAGGGTTCCCTTTTCTCCACACTCTCTCTCCAGCATTTATTGTTTATGGACTTTTTAATGATGGCCATTCTGACTGGTGTGAGGTAATACCTCATTGTAGTTTTAATTTTCATTTCTCTGATAATTAGTGATATTGGGAGGGGAATGAGGCAGGACATAAAGTTAGATCCTCTGGCTCTCAATGAGGTTGGAGGGCAGTTCTTAAAAGAAGGTCATAGGTGCTGACTCCTGGAAATGAAAGCCCACTTAGCCCCAGGGCATGCACAGAAAGCATAAAAAGAAAGCCAAGGGGAAAGATGTTTTGTTGAGCAAAGCACAGTATTGTCCTTTATAGTCCACCCTTTGTGTCATTCATATCCACTCAAGCTTCTCATTACGTTCGCTCTATCCTAGCAGTGGTAATTCAAGATGGTGGTTAGGCACCATTCATGTCGAAAACTTGAAAGAGGAGACTTAGTTGGGCAATCTATGTACCCACAACTGCAGTTGGTCCTGATGTTATAGCTGACATTCATCTACAACACATTCTAGCATTTCTGCGTGCCTAGGTGGCTTGGCATGCCTTTGTCAGGTATGGTTGGTAACAACTGCCCATTCACAATTAAGTCTGGGCATGGGAGCACCAGGAGATGCCTCAATGGTTCCCTCAGTTCCAGACATGTTTCTTCTTGTCCCTAAAATGTAGCAGCAACCTATATCCTCAAGATGATCAAGATCAGTTGTCCCTGCGAGTGTCTTAACTTCTTTCTTTGCCTGCTGGCCTGTGTACACGAGGAGAACACAATGACTAGGGAGCAACCAGTTTCAGTTTTTGCAGGCTTCAGGACTTGTAGACTTGCAGAAATTAAAGTCAGGGGCATAGGAAGCACAAATTACCCAAGTGAGTTGCTGGAAATGGCAGTAAAATGGACTGTTCTTACTTTGTGTCTGGATGCATGTGTTTTATCTATGGGGACACAGCATCATTGGTTTAAGATGTCCACTGCATCCTGAAAGATGGCATATTATCTCCACACTGGTGCCTTAGCATGCCTTCAAAAAACAGTTTCAATACTTTTTCAGATGAACAGCTTCTGGATAACCTAGCACGTGGTGGAACCAGTAGATCCTCTGGTCACGTGCCCATTGTCACAGTTTTTTTTGACATAAAGTGGGTTTTTTGACCTGGGGTAATATTATGTGGAATCCCTACTGGTAAATTAGACAGTCTGTGAGTCCTTGATTAATGGTGTTGGAAATGTGAGTAGAAAAGGCAAACATCTTACCTTACTTTCCTAATGTCAGTCAGCATCAGGATGAATTTCTGAATGAAGTGATCCAATATAATCAGTTTGCCAACCAGCTAAATGACTGGTTGATCTTCTCAACAGAAACAACAGAAGCCAGATGAACAGATACCTTCAAAGAGCCAAAAGAAAATAACTACCAACCTAGCAAACTTATACGGCAGGAATGAAGGCCCATAAAACAAGTCTCAAAGAGACTGAAATCATACGGACCATGATTTAGGTCCTCAGTTCAGTTGTGCTAGACTTCAACTAACAACTACAACAACCAAAGCTAGAAAATCTACATGTTTGCAATTAAGACATACACTTCTACATAACTCGTGTCAAAGAACAAATCATAATGGACATTTAGAAATATTTGATGGGGAGGGTATAGCTCAGTGGTAGAGTACATGCTTAGAATGCATGAGGTCCTGTGTTCAATCCCCATTACCTCCATTAAATACATACATACATACATACATAAACCTCTCCATACATACATAAATAAACTTAATTACTTCCCCCCAAAAGAATTTTAAAAAAAGAATTTAAAAATAATTAAAAAATAAAAATATTTGGAATTGAATAATAAAACAGTCCATATCAAAACCTGTGTAATGAAGTTTCTTAAACGGAAATTAATTAGTCTTGAATGCATCATTCACAAAGAACAGCTGAAAAATCAGTGAATGAAGCACCCATTTTAAGAAATTAGAAAAAGAACAGCAAAATAAACTCAAAGAAAGCAGATGAAAGGAAAGACTAAATCAAAGGGATTAGGAAAGTAAGAAACAAGCATAATGAGGAACAAAAACTCCAAAATTCAGTCTTCTGAAAAAGTTAATAAGACTGACACCTGACTGCCAGTAGGGAGAGGATGCAAATAACCAACATGAGGAATTAAAGAAGGATCTCTATTTATCCTGAAGATAATAAAAAGATAATAGAAGTATGTTATAAGTGATGCTGTGCCAATGAAATGAACAATTTAGATGAAATGCAAAAATTCCTAGAAAAATACAACTCACCAAAATTTATATCAGAAGAAATAGAAAAATATGTATAGCTCCATAACAATTTAAAAAAATGAATCCCATAAAGAAAACTCCAGACCTGTGAATTTTACCGAACAATTATGAAAAAACTAAAGCCAATCCTACACTGACTCTTCCAGAAAATAAAGACAGAACATTTTTCAAGCCACTCCATAAGGCCAGCATAAACTTTCATTACAAAATTTGAGAAGAATATTACAAAATATTTACAAATATTACAAAAAATTTACAAAAGTAAATTTCAGGCTGATGTCTCAGGCACATAGATGTAAAAATCCTAAACAAAATAGCAGGAAACCAAATCCAGCAATATATTTTTAAAACGTACATTACCAGTAAACTGAATTTAACATTAAGAAAACCACCAGTGTAATTCTTTACAAAGCATAATGAAGGACAAACACTAAACAGCTCAATAGATGCAAAAAAGGACAAAAACTGTATCTCAAAATATCCAGATAAAGGAAACCTTGTAATCAAACACATTATATTCCTGCAGCAAAAAACATGAGTATTCTCTTTGAGTAGACTATAAATAGACCTCCATCTGTTCATGTCAAGATTTGCTGCCAAATGGAAAACACAACTTTCTTTTTGGATTTCAGAGTAGTGGAGAAGGGATTACAGGCTTATATCAAAATAATAAAGAAAGACAGCAGATTGGCGATTCATAGAAACACACACTTAAGAAAAATAAAACCGTAACGCTAAGTTCTTGTTTTACAACAAAAAATTATGTTCATTGATGAGCTTAGTAACTTGCTAGAGATAAACCTATAGGAGGAGTTAGTTATATTTTTGAAGTTTATTTGAGTATTATTATTTTTTAATGGAGGTACTGGAGGTTGAACCCAGGACCTCATGCATGCTAAGCACACACTCTACCACTGAGCTATATATACGCTTCCCCATAGAGAAGTTAGTTGTAATCAAGGTTGTTTGGTGATCCTGGAATCAGATTTAACGGCTGATGTTGTTAAGGGACATAACCAGATACATCTTCTGTGACACAGTTGTCCCCCAGACTGGCTGCAGTCACCTTCTCCCAGAGATACACTGCCAGTACACACACGGATTCTAAGTTAGGAAACATGCTAATCTCAGTATTAGCTCAAGTGTGAGACCAGGAGCATAAATGAAGCAATAGGAAGAATCCATTACACTTTTGACCTTTTAAAATGCAAATCTGCTCGTGTCTTTTGTCTGCTTAAGGCGAAGTCACGTGCAGTGGCTTCTGGGCCACCCTCCCACCCAGAAGCTGAATCTGAGGCAAGGCAGGGCTTTCCTTCCTCTGTAGTTTTTTGAAGCATTTGAAGAAAAAAACTCTTAAAAATTCTGTTTGATATCTTAAAATATTTTACAATCATTCTTAATTTAAAGCTCCTGAATTAATTACAATTTGGGGCACTTCTTTTTAAGAAGATAAGCAGCATTGCCCTTTGGGTCCACACATCTTGTCGCTTCTCTTAACTTTTCCTGTTTTTAAGAACTGAGTCCCTCCCCATCCCTCATTATTTTTTCTCCTTGAGATTGCTTTATTTGCTTTTAGGCCTTACTGATTTCAATACTGAAAGCAAAATTAGTTACTTTTCTGATGGCGTCTGGAAGTTATTACACATTTTCTTCAGTAAAAATAACTATGCCAGGGTTCTAATTATAGCCTTGAGAATTGTATAGTGCTTCTTTGAGTACCTTTGGCATAAAGCTATTGGCTGAGTTTAGACAGGATGAAGTCTTTCTGCTGCCTTCCCACAAAAATGAAAACTAGATATGGTGTGTCACTTTTAAGTCACCTTTCCTCTCAGTCTTCAGGGGAAGATGCCACCCCGCTGTCTTCCGGCAACACTAGCGAGAGGCGGGAAATCGGGAGCTCAGCCTGAGGGCTTGCTCCTTTGATCACTACCCATATTTTCCTGCTTGGAAATGTGCCAGTTTATCTTTTCCTGTAGTTGAAAATGTTGAAGAAGCTGTGCCTCAGAATGTTTTGTGATCCTTACCTGTCCAGAGACTCTGTTGGTATGACTTTCAATCTGTGATCTTTTTTGCAGTTTTGGAGATTTTTTTCCCTTCTTTTTTTAAAAAATGAATTCTACTCCTTTTGTTCTTGTGTTATTCTTTTTTGTAACCTTGTGCGAATTGAGAGTTGATCTTTTTGTTGTATTTCTGTGTTGGCAACATTTCCCACAATGTTTTCATGTGCTTATTCATTCCTATCGAAAAATTTTGAAATGTTTTAACAAATGGTGAGATGCTACAGAATTGTAATGGATAAGCAAGAGACTTTATTTTAAAGATCATCTGTTAGTATTTGACTGGCAAAACCAGCAATCAGATGGGGTTAGGCCTAAACAATACTGTCCTCTTTCAATGGGCCCTCTAAGCTTACAGTTTCCTCTTCTTTGGTGAAGAAAGGTGGGGCACCTACAGTACAGCCCAGTGCAGAGTAGGAGGACAACTCACACAAGTACAGGGTTTTCAATAATTGTTCATGCATCTTGCCAAGTATGTCAAAGAGAGAGATTTATTTTAAGGATTTGATCCACGTGATTGTGAAATGTAGCAAGTCCAACATCTGATGGGGTAGGCCAGAAGGCTACAGATCCAGGGAAGAGCTGCAGTTTGAGTGCGAAGAATTCCCTCTCACTTGAGGAAGGACAGTTTTTGTTCTATCAAAGCCTTCAACTGATTTGACATGGCCCGCACATATTATGGAAGGTAATCTCAAAATCCACCAATTTAACTGTTAATCTCATCTAAAAAAACACTTTCAAAGAAATATCCAAAATAGTGTTTGACCAAATATCTGGACACCATGGCCCAGCCAAGTTGACACAGAAAATTAACCATTACAATCCCATCCTTTGTCAACTTGGCATCCATATGCATCTCCTTAAATCATACTTAATCTTTAAGTAAAGACAATGACAAGGTCATACTTCCACCTAACGTGGCATGACTATCCCTCGTACAGTTGAAAATGCACTAACTCTTTCCCCAGAAGAGGATGCAAAGTCCTTAGGTTATGTTTACTCTTCCTTTAATATCCTGTCACCTAAATACCATGATGTAAAGTCACTTCTGCTCTTTTGTTTACTCCCCTTGCCGTACAGGAAGAAAATGAAATAAAATGATCTGTCTCTTTTCCTACCAACACTCATCAAGTATATCCTATATAAAAGCAGAAGTTTTTCTTCTTCCATTCCTGGCAGAACTTTAAGTTTGGGGGACAACAAAGAAGAAAGAAAATAATAGGGGAAAAAAAGGATGGAAGAGAGGGAAGAAAGCAGTGGAGTGGTTCAGAAACCATTTGACCCTTCAAGAAGAGACTAAAATTGATGTCATCCAAAGAACAGGCACTTTTCTCTCTCCTTCATTCTTTACCCCTCCTTCATAACCCCAAGTTCATTTCTCTTCTTTCCCCAGCCCTCCTGTATGCTGGCATTGGTTCTCTTTTCACCATGAAGAGCATTCAGCTGGTGGCTATAATCAGGTGCCCAGTGAGTTCCTCTGGTATCACCCTCCTGTGAGGGAAGAAAGGGGTGGCAGGGGAGAAAACACCTTTCCTTGTCCTCTGACTCCTAAAGCATCTGCCTCCCTGCCTTCTGCAGCCAGCTGTCATTCGGGGAAGGCTGGTGCCAGCTGAGGAGTGAGGCAGTGCCAGACAGCGAGAATGTTTTTATATGCCTTCCTCTTTCAGAAAACATCCCTTAGGGTTTCTCTTTTTTTTCTCCACATCCTGTTTGCTGATTTTTTAAAGCATCAAAATTGACCTGAGTTTTCCATAGAAACCATACAGTGTTCTGCCTTCTTAGGATGGGAGATTAGGAGCTGGGACTCGGCATCATGGAGGTGAATACATGATCTTTTCCCAGGGAGAGACATGGGGTTATGTGCCCAGAGAGTTATGTGCTATAGACTGAATGCTTGCGCCTCCTCACCCCCCAATCCCTACCTTCCTGTGTGATGGTATCAGAAGGGGGCTTTTAGCAGGTAATTAAGGTTAGATAAGGTCATGAGGCTGGGGTCCTCGTGAATGAATTAGCACCTTGTAAGAATCACCAGAGAGCTTGCTTCCTCTCTCTGCCCTTCTGCCACCTGAAGACACAGCAAGAAAATGGCTATCTTTGAACCAGGAAGCAGGCCCTCACTAAATACTGAATTTTCTGGAGACTTGATCTTGGACTTCCCACTCCAGAACTGTGAGAAATAAATTTCTCCTGTTTATAAGCCACCCATTCTATGGTATTTTATTTATTTGGGGGGGTGTAATTAGGTTTATTTATTTAAAATTTTTTTTTGAATTGTACTGACGTACCCAGGACCTTGTGCATGCTAAGCACGCACACACTCTACCACTGAGCTACACCCTCCCTCTATGGCATTTTGTTATAGCTGCCCAAACAGCTAAAACTGCTTGCAAGTTCCATTAGGGCAGAGGCCATAACTCTTGTTCATCACTTTTACCTGGGATCCAGCACTGGCACAGAACAAGTGCTCAATTAATTCCTGTTAACAGACAAGCTCTAAGACCCATGAGAAGTTTTCTGAGAGGGAGCATAGAAAAGTGGGATCTGATGGCTGTAGTAACTGAGAAGAATTTCCTTGCAGATGGATTAGAATGAGCTACATCTGTGTGCAGTGATGTCTGACGTATAGAAATTTAGAGGTATGTCTATATTAGAAGTCTCCAGACGTCTATAATGCTATCAATGAAAGTTATTTCAAGCACTTATAAATTTAAAAATTTTAGGTTTATAGCACTGTACTAATATATTTTGTGTATAAAAAAGTTTAAACAAAAACATAAAAGTTTAAAATATGCAATAAAAATAAATATGAAAAAGAAGTTATAGTATTCCCTGCATTTTAATGGATGATTTTAAGTCTCCCCTGAGTTTCGTTAGCTCTTCCTGTTTTAAAAGAAAGTTCGCAGAGCTTCCGGTGAGGTGAGGGAGAGGCCACCATGAAATATACTGCAGGGCTACGGATGGTTCTGTAAAGTCTAACCCATACTCCAAGTGATCAAGACATTCTGGCTCACCTCTACTCTTAAAACGCACTTTTGTCATGGCTATAATGAAATATTTCATCTAATTACATGTTTATTCCTATTTCTGCTAGAAGGCTATGAGCATCTTTAAGAAGGTTGTTTTCTCTGATGTATCATCATCCTGTTCATCATATAATTTGTGGATGGTCAGCTTTTTTGGGCAGGATGCATTGTTAACTTTTGCTGCATAACATACCATCTCAAAACGTAGTGGCTTAACGCAGCAAACACTTATTATTTATCTCGGAGTTCTGTGTGTTGGCTAGGTTGGCAGTTCAGGTCTAGGCTGCCCTGGCTGGGGCTGGGTAATCTAAGATGACTCACAACCGACCTGCCAAATGACTACAGACATGCGGATGAGCCAGTGAAGATCAGCCAAGCACAGCCCAGATGAGCAGAATCGCCCGTCTATGCTGTAGATTCTTGAAAAATAAATAAAAAGTTGTTTTAAGTGACTGAGTTTGGGGATGGCTTGTTACACCACAGTAGCTAACTGATACAACTCTTATGATGGTTCCTGGGGGGTCAAGCAGGTACCATCATCACTGGAAAAGTACAGGCAAACCTCATTTTATTGTGCTTGGCTTTATTGTGCCTCACAGATATTGTCTTTTTTACAAACTGAAGGTTAATGGCAACCCTGCATTGAGCAAATCTATTGGCACGATTTTCCCAACAGAATTTGCTTATTTTGCATCTGTGTCATATTTTGGGAATTCTCACAAGATTTCAAACATTCTCAGTATTATTTTATTTGTTGTGGCAATCTGTGATCAGTGATCTTTGAGGTTACTGTTGAGAAAAGACTATGGCTTGCTGAAGGCTCAGATGATGGTTAGCATTTTTAGCAATAAAGTATTTTTAAATTAAGGTTATATATTGTGTTTTTTGACATAATGCTATCACACACTTAATGGACTACAGTATAGAGTAAACATAACTTTTACATGTACTGGAAAACTGAAAAATTTATGTGATTCTTGTGATATTCTCTTCATTGTGGTGGTCTGGAGTGGAACTCACAATATCCCTGAGACATGCCTGTAATCACATTGTCTGCCTAGAGACAGAGTCAGGTGCATGTCTTCAATTTGAAACTCTTCTTCCCAAAATGACAAAAATCTTAATTTGGTGATGCCTCTGGACTTTGCTCATAGGTCTTTTTTTGTTCATAGATATTATAATATATCATAGATATTATAATTTTTTATAATTTTTAATTTTTCTTTTGTTGCTGTCTCTGTTTTTTGATGTACCAAAGTTTAAATATTTATGAAGTCATGTCTTTTTTATGGAGTCTGTCTTTGCATATTTGTTTAGGAAGCTTTACCATCCTATGATCTGAGAAACATTTATTTACTTCTTAGTTTTTAATTTGAGTAGTTTTATGGCTTTTAATTCCATGTATTATAAAGTTGTTTTTAGGCTCATATATTTTAGGGTTGTTATATCTACTGAATAAATGAATCCCTTTTTCATTGTGAAATGATCCTTTTATCTCCTAAAATACCCTTTGGTTGCAAAGTCTATTTTGATATTAACATTGCCATGCCAGCTTTCTTCTGCTTCGTGTTTTCAATACATCTTTTGCTATTCTTTTGCTTTCAGTGTATCTGTGCCTTTGTATTTAAGTTGTGTCCTTTATAAACAGCATATAATTGGGTCTTTCTTTTTTTTTTTCAATCAATCTGACCACCTCTGCTTCTTAAATGGAGAGGTTAATGCCTATACATTTAATGTAATTATAGAAATGATTGGATTCAAGTCTACCATCTTACCATTTGGTTTCTATTTGTCCTCTGTTCTTTTCTCTGTTTCTGTCTTCTTTTGGGTTAGTGAAGTATTTTTTAAACTATTCAATTTTATCTCTTCTATTAGGTTTTAGGCAAAAAAAAAATTGCATTATGTTTTCAGCAGTTGCTACAGTGGTTACAATCTGCATTAATTTATTATAGTCTAACTTGATTTAATATTACACTATTTTACATGTAACATAAGAATCTTTCAAATGTATACTTTTATTTATTTCATCCTCCCATCTTTTGTGTAATTGGCACCATGTATTTTACTTCTACATAAATTATAAATCCCATGTTACATTATTCTTTTTTGCTTTAAGCAGTCAACTATTTTATAAAGAATTGAAGAAAAGTAAGAAAAAAGGTCTTTATATTTACCCACATATCTATAATTTCCAGTGATCATAATTTTTTCCTGTAGTGCTAAGTTTCCATCTGGTATCATTTGCCTTCCACCAGAATTATCTTAGAATTTGTTATAGTATAATTTTTCCAGTGATGACTTCTCTCAGCTTTCCACTCTTTGAATGTCTTCATTTCTCCTTCAATTTTGAAGGATGTTTTTACTTAATAGAATTGCAGGTTGATAGTTTTTTTATTGTTTTTTCTCTCAGCACTCTGAAAGGTTCGATTGTTTTCTGGCCTTTGTTATTTCTGATGAGAAATCAGTTCTAATTCTTATTATTGTTTCTTTGTACGTAATGTGTCCTTTTATCCCTGGCTGCTTTTAAAATTTTCTCTTGATCTTTGTTTTTCAGTAGTTTGATTATGATGTGCTTAGATGTGGTTTTCTTTGGAGTTATCCTGCTTCAGTTTCACCAAGCTTCTTGGATCTGTGACTCAATATTTTTCATCAAATTTGGAAAAAACTTTGTCTGTTATTTCTTCAAATATACTTTTTGCTCCAGTCTCTCTTCTCTCTCTGGGATTTCAGTTACGACTACTTAAGACTGTTCCTCAGGTCTTTAAAAGACTAGTGGGTTCTTTTTTTTTTCAATATTTTTTCTCTCTGTACTTCATCTTAGGTGATTTCTTTTTTCTTAAAATGTACTTATTATTGTATTATTTTATTTTGGTGGTGGGGAGATAATTAGGTTTATTCATTAAATTTTAGAGAAGTGCTGGGGATTGAACCCAGGACCTTGGGTATACAAAGCATTCACTCTACCACTTGAGCTATACCTTCCCCTGCAACCTTAGGTGATTTCTATTGACTTATCTTCAGGGTTATCAATCTGTTCCTTTGCATTGTTCAATCTGCTGTTGATCTCATCCAACAGATTTTTAAAATTTATATATCGTATTTTTCAGTTCTAACGTTCTATTTGGTTCTTTTTTAGGATTCCCAGTTTTAACCCATTATATTCATCTTTCCTTTAAGTCTTTTGGTATACTTTTATAGGCACATAAAAATTCTTGTCTGCTAATTCAGATATCCGGGTCATCTGTGGATCTATTTTTTCTAACATTTTTTATTGATTTATAATCATTTTACAATGTGGATCTATTTCTAATGACCACTTTTTTTTTTTAACTGCGTGTCACATATTCTTGCTTCTTCACATATCTGCTAACTTTTGTCCTCCAGTCTCCAGCCCCAAATAACACTATCCTGGACTTCAAAAAAAGGAATTGTCACCAAGCTGGAAAGTTTCTCTTGGTGTCCCTTCTTGAGGTTGTGCTTTCTCCCAACTCCACAGTGACAGCTGAAGCTACAAACCCTTCTTGCTACTGACTCTGGTCCCAAGAGGACAGGACTCTAGGAATGGGGCTGCGCATAGAGCCCACTGTGAGGTCAGCAATCCTGGTTCCTGATGCTGTTCAGGTCAAAACAGGGAGGGCCTGTCAAACCTCCTGGATCAGCTAGAGTAGATCTGATGGTAGTTTTGACCCATCTGGGAGTCTCCAGACTGGTCTGAGGAGAGCTGGGTAGCCGTGGAGTTCAGTCCTGGAGCTGAGAGATTTCCCTTTGGCACGTGGATTGAAGGGAGAACAAGGGAGCACAGATATTTATCACAGGGCTCTACAGGCATAAATCATCATAGAGTCTGAGGCAGGAGATGAATGGAGCTCCGAATTCTCCTCTTCTCCCCGTTGCTTGTTCCCAGACCTGAAAACTGTCCGTTTATGTACTCTGGATTGAGGGATTGCTTCCCGGGCTTCCATATACTGAAGTGGTCCGGATAGTGCCTGAGATTCACAGGGTAGAAGAAAAATATAAGATCCTATTTGACAAAACCAAACCAACCAACCAAACAAACAAACAAAAAACATAAAATCAGAAGTACGAATTTTTCCTTGAAGAAAGGAAGCCAGTTTTTCCCAGTGAAATGCTTGCTGGCCAGATGTGTTAGGTTAGAAATAACTCTCAACATTTACACATTTTTTTCTTGCACTGTATTTTCCTCTGAGCACCTGTATTTACAGAGAAAATAAAAATGCCTAGTATCCACAATGCTGGCTAGATTTTTTTGTGTTTGTTTTTACTTCTAACATTTACTATAAAGATACCTATGCTTCAGTTAGTTTTAAGGCTTGTGAGGAATGTTAATATAATAACACATGTTCTAAAACAATGACTATTGGGAAAAATAAATAAATATTCAAAATTGTATGAATTGATGTAAATGACTCAGCAGTAAGGCTTACCAAGCTTTTTCTATAGCTGCATTATCTAAAAAGCTATAAAAAGCTCAGTGCAAAGTCTGACTGTTTCAAATGAATGATTTCACTCTTCCTGCTGTAGGAGAGCTGTGTTGTTCTTTTTATTTTCAAATACAGTGATATCTGGCAGTTTTTCCTTCCAAAATCTAGTTGTGAGGCAGTGTTGTTTGTGAATTATACTTTCACAATGGAAAATGAAGCAACCTGGTTAGCATCACCAACTCCATCACCACCACAGCTCTGCGAGTTCTCTGCAGCCAGCCTACAGCCATAGCTCCTTGGGGAAGTAAGCCCATCCCCCTAAGAGTGAAGCATAATTGGCCCAAGTAAATCATGGTAATTCCATTAGCTAGTGATTTGCTTAGAGGTAACCCAGTGACCCAGTTCTGGCCAATAAGACATCAGGAAATATGCTGGGAAGCTCCGAGGAAAAATTTTCTTCCTGATTAAGCTTGGAGTTGGAGACATCATGTAATTAACATTTATTGAACTTCGGAGACATTAAAATAATTAAGAAATGATCTTTAATCTAGGTGTGCTCAATAGAGGAGAAAAACATAAACAGATACGATGCAGTTTGATGAATATCATATAGAAGGTGTTAAAGAAGAACAGAACAGGAGAAAAACTGACAAGGATGACAGTCAGGGCTTCCCAGAAGAGATGATTATTGCAGGCCTTTGGAGCATGTATCTAAGAAATCTTTGCCTGGGCCAAGATCTCAGAGATTTTCTCTTATGTTTTCTTCTAGAATAATAAAGTTTTATCTATAATCCATTTTGAGTTAATGTTTGTATATGATATGAAGTATGGGTCAAAATTACTATTATTATTTCATATATGGATATCCAATTGTTCCAGCACCATTTGTTGAAAAGGCTTTTCTTTGTTCTCTGCCTTTTCTTTACACCTTTGTCAAAAATCAGTTGTCTATATGTATATGGGTCTCTTTCTGGACTCTATTTTGTTCCATCCATCCATTTGTCTGTCTTTATACCAATCTTTTTAATGCCACTTTATTAATTACTGTAGCTTTATATAAGTTGTGAAATCAGTGTTAGTCCTCCAACTTGTTCTTTTACAAAGTTGTTTTACCTCTCTAGGTCATTTGCATTTCCATATAGAATTTAGAATCAGCCTGTCAATTTCCATGGAAGAAGCTGTTGGGATTTTTATTGGATTGCACTGAATCTATAGGTCAGTTTGGGGAGAAATGGCATTTTGCTCTTCCAGCCCATGAACATGGTGTCTCTTCATTTATTTAGGCCTTCTTTATTTTATTTCAGCCATGTTTTAGAGTTCTCAGCATACAGGTGTCATACATATGTGTCAGATTTATTCTTAAATATATCATGTTTTTGACAGTATTTTAAGTGTTTTTTTTTAAAACTTTCTGATTGTTAATTGCTAGTGTATAGAAATGAGTCGATCTTTGTATATTGATCTTGTATCCTCCAACCTTAGTAAGTTCACTTAACACTTCTCATGGCTTTATAGTAGGTTTTATTGGATTTTCTACATAGAGAATCATGTTATCTATGGGTAAAGGCAGTTTACCTTCTTTTTTTCCACCCTAGATGATTTCTTCTTTCCAAATCTGGATACATTTTGTCTCTTCTCCTTACATTATTGCACTGCCTAGAATGCCCTGTACAATGTTGAAAGAAGTGGTGAGAAGGGACATCCTTGACCCATCTGAAACAGTACACCACCTTTGCTCTTGAAATATATTTTCATTGTGTATAGAATGCTAGGCTGACTGTTCCCCTCCCCTCAGCCCAGCTGCTTAAAGATGTTGCTCCACTGCCTTGCTCGCATTATTTTTTTTTTAAGTTGAAAATTTTCTCTTGCCTTTTTTTAAATTTTATTTTTTATTGAAGTGGCTGTGTCAAAATGCCTTAATTCTTAGGAGATGCCTGTTGAAGTATTTAGGGGCAAAGTGCTATTGCTGCCTGCAACTTACATTCAAAATATTCAGAAAATAAAAGTATATGAGATGAAGTTAAGGTAGCAGGATGTTAACAATTGGTAAATTGAGGTGAGGGGTATACAAATGTTTACAGCACTATATTCATCTTTTATAGAGATTATACATTTTCACAATTTCAAGTGAAGAACTTTTTAATGAAATTGCCTTGAATTTAAAAATCTATTTGGGAGAAAATTGACATCTTGACAATACTGAATTTTCTCATCTATGAACATGGGGTGTCACTCCACATGTCCAGGCTTTCTTCTCTGTCCTTCAGCAATGTTGAACAGTTTTCTTCATATCAATTTGATACATCTATTCTCAATTTACACTTACTCCTGGATATTTGACTGCTTTATTGTTGCAACTGTAAATGCATTCTTCTCAGTTATATTTCTGTCTGTTGCCAGTATACAGAAAGCTATTTGTTTTAGAATATTTATTTTATAATTTGTTACTATACCACATTCTTATTTTTCTAATCATTTTCCAGTTCATTTTCTTGAAATTTTAAGGAAGACAATGATAACATGAAAAGTTTATCTCTTCTAATATTTTTAGAATTTTTTAAACTTGCCTTATTAAATTGATTTTCTACCCAATTTAAATAAGCAGTGATAGTGAGTATCATTGTGTTCTTCCTGACTTTAATGGAATGGCTACTAGTGTTTCACTGTTAATCTAATGTTGCTTTCAGTTTCTCTTATATTCTTTTTATTGTAATACACTAATAGCTTTTATTCAATTAGAAATGCCTGTTGAATTACATTAAGTTCCTTTTTGGCATCTTTGGAAATGATTTCATTGTTTTTTCTCTTATAATTTATGAATATAATAAATTTCTTTATAATAAATGCTTATTTTCATTTCAGAAATAAAACTCCTTGGTCATTATTCTATCCCATAATATTCAATCTACTCTTACTAACATTTTATTTCTCCATCTATATTCAAGTAAAATATTAAGTAAAATTGGCCTATGATATTCATTTCATTTGATTTCTTTGTCAGGTTTTAGTATCAAAGTCTTAATATAAACCATGATAGTCCCCACTGTGGGTTGCTTGGCACAGACTGGTGAATTGAATTGAATCTGGCTACTGTGGTGTTTCACATCTAGTCCCCTGTTCATTACTTACATACAGAAGCCCAATAACAAACAGCATTAACATTCCTTTGCCACAGGTAAGACAAGCCGGGAGAAATACCATCAGATCAAGAGCATGAGCTCAAGACCATAAGCTTTAAAATACTCCTGGTAGAAACACCTGCTGGACAGAAAATAGCCAGTTGATTTTTGAAAATCAGCTTAGTAATATTCCATTGTTAAAAATAAAAAAGACAAGCTGAACAAAAATCCTAGTAAAATGGATAAGATGGTTACATAAGCAACACTTTTAATGACGGTAGAAAAAATCTAGTACATGCGTAGGGAGGACAGTGACTATTCAAATTAGCTCTCAGAACACTCAATACACTTTCACAAAGTACAAGTGGTGTTGCGACTGTCTCATTCATTTTTTTATACCAAGTCTGACCCAGTGTCTTGCACCAGAGAAGCTCTCAATAAGTACTTTTTTGAAGGAACCAAGGAGAAATGATCATTCTCTTGGTCTGTCTGTCAGCTATTGCTTGGGTGTCCCGAGTGCCCACAAGCCATACCACAGTGCACTGCAGAACCCCACAGTTCCACACTGATGGGCTGAGCTTAGAGTAAGACGTCTAATTAATCTCTTTTCAATCATCACACAAATGTCCGTACCTCGAGGTACAGGGGAGGCGGGTGTGTTGGGGCACCAGGGCTCTGCCTCCTCTAACCAGGACAGGCCGTCGTGGCCGCCATGCCTTGTGCTGGGGTGGCTGCGGCTTGGGGGGAACCAGGAGAGCTGGCTGACTGCAGCTGAGAAGCAGGGCCAGGTGATAACTGACTGTGGTGCACGTGCCAGGGACGAGGAATTGTGGCGCACACCAGCAGCTATTTTCCTGAGTGAAGCCCATATCTTAGGAATGTAAGTCTGTGACTATAAACAATGGTGTTTAGCAGGAGCAGACACACAAGCAACATTCTAGAGGTATTTGGAAGTCAGTCCAGCCTCTGGGGTCCTGCAGGAGTTCCTCCTCTGTTTCACACTCCCTCCACAGCTGTTTAGCAGTTGCTATTGGGGAATTCTGGCACTAAAACATAACTCAAAAGTCTTTGGGGGTGACTTTGGAAAAACCACACTCTAAGAGACTCATGTCCCAGTTTCAAAGTCTCTAAGTGAGGCATTGTTAGCGTCTGTAACGCATTTGTGACCTGGCAGTCTCCCTGCTCTTGGACTAGTATTTGGTAAAAGCCAAATGACACGGAGGAGGAGGGTCTCCCATCCCTTGGATGCAGTGAAACACCCAATCTGTTATCAAGTTTGCTCCTCCACCTTCTATATATAAGTTGACCATGTCTGTTTTTCTCTATACCCACTGCCACTACTACCCTGGCCCAAGTCATTGTCTATCTACAGCCTAGACTTCTGCTGTAGCCTCCTCACCCGTGACGGGGCTGTGGTAGCAGAGCTCCAGGAAGAACGTTAACATTGCGACCTACGTAGGCAGCCCTGCCTCCAGCACACCTCTACCCGCACAACATGCAAGGACAAGAAGATGCCCCTGGAGTCGTGACATGTCGCCTGCCCGCTGCTCTCCCTCCTTCCTTCTCCCTGTCCAAACCTATTTTCCCTGTGTTATTTATTATTATTTTTTAGAATGTTTCAAGCAAATAAAAAATATAAGGACTAGTATAACATACGTTCCTGCATCTGTGACCCAACTTTCTCATATTTTAACATTTCACAAAATTGGTTGGTGTTAGGTAACCTATATGTTTATTATGAAATACAGCTGACCTTTGAACAATGCAAGGGTTAGGGGTACCACTGAACATCCACGTATAACTTTTAACTCCCCCAAACCTTAACTACTAATAGCCTACTGTTGACTAGAAGCCTTACCGATAACATAAATTGTCAAAGGAAGAGAAAATACATTTACAACATATATAAGTATTTGTTGAAAACAAAATCCACATGTACGTGGACCCATGCAGTTCAAACCCATGTTGTTCAAGGGTCACCTGTAAATTACACATAGGGAAGAGTATATGTAATGTAAATGAACGTGTATGTACCACTCAGCTTAAGAAGTAGAATATTATTTCAAAATTTGTAGATACTGACAGGCATATGCAGAATAGATAAACAAGATTATACTGTATAGCACAGGGAAATATATACAAGATCTAGTGGTAGCTCACAGCGAAAAAAAATGTGACAATGAATATATGTATGTTCATGTATAACTGAAAAATTGTGCTCTACACTGGAATTTGACACAACATTGTAAAATGACTATAACTCAATAAACAATGTTTAAAAACAAATAAAATAAAATAACTTCAATCCAAAAAAAAAGGTAGAATATTTTAAAATGCCCTTGAAGCCTCCCATATGTGCCTTCCAAACCAGAAGCTATATTTACCAAAAGTAACCACTATCCTGAATTTTGAAACAACTGTTTGCTTGCATTTCTTTATGTTTTAACACATACGTACAAATCCTTAATGTTTTTTCTTGGTTTTGCCTGTTCTTTGGCTTTTATTTAAATGAAATCAATCTGAATGCATTCTTCTGTAATTCACTTTTTTCTTTTTTTTTTTTTTTGCTTAGCACTATGTTTTGGGAGTCATATCCGTTGTTACAGGGAGCTGTAATTCATCTGTTTTCACTGCTTTCCAATCTACACTTCACACAGCAGCCAGAGCAATCTTTTAAAAAAGATAGAAATCTAATTATTTGTCACCCCACTGCTCAAAGCCCTTCAGTGGCTTTCCAGTATTCTTGGAATAGAATTGCAGGTCCCTGGAGGGTCTTACAAGTCCCCAGGTGATCTGACTTCACCACCCTCTTGTGTCTCATCACACTCCCTCGGCTGAGGTCCGTTTTTAAAATTGCAACAAGCTCTTCCCTTCCTTTTGGCCCTTGCACACACCTGAATTCTTGTACTTTTCACTGGCTAGTCCTGTTACCAGACCAAACCTGGGTCCCCTCGCCCATGTGCAGTAAAGCCAGTTACTGACACGTGGTTGTGGTGAAGGGAAGTGCAGCGTTTATTGTGGGGCACCAAGCAAGGAGTCCAGGAAGGTAGTGCTCAAAAGGCTGGAACTCCCCAGGGGCTTTTAGGGAAAGGTTTTTAAAGACAGAGTGAAAGAGGAGGGGTTGTGTGGTACGTAATCAGCTCACCGACTTTCTTCTAATTGGTTGGTGGTGAGGAAATCAGGACTCAGCATCATCAACCTTCTGGTTCCAACCAGTCTGGTTCTACATGCTTGTGAGCAGCATGCACTTAACTTCTTCCACCTGGTGGGTCTTCAGTATTTGTAAAACAGCTCAAAGGATGTGGCTCAGAATATTATCTACAGCCCTTGAGGAGGAAGGTCTTTGACTTTGTTTAATGGCTAAACTATCATTATTTTGTCCTGCTTGACTGTTTTCCTTTCTTTCTGCCTTTTCTCACTTCTCTAATTAAACTTATTCTTTGGAACACAGGGAAGGCCTAGGAGGCTAAAGTTGTTCTATAGAAAAGAGGTAGTCAAGGGACGCGGGGGAGGGGGCAGCCTGTCCCTAGAAGGCCCCCCAAGGTCCTGCTCAGTTACAGTGCTGCTCAAATTTTAAGTTCTCTGATTAAACATCCTTCCTTTAAATGGATCTTTATAAACCTCTCAATGTAAATTAAGTGCTTCGGTTTTGCCTCCTTCCTCCCGTTTCTTCAAGCACTTACCACAGTTATGTTATATGTAAATAAATATATTTATTTGTGCATTTATTTACGTATTGAGCGCTTGTCTCCTTAAGTTTTTTTGAGGACAGGACCACATATATTTTGCTCGTAATGGCACATCTAGTCCTAACAGAGCCCGGGAGTGTAGTAGGATTCAAATAATTATCATTCAAAGAGAATTGAAGCCAAGAAAAGTTGATGCAGTTATGATAAAAAAAAAAGATGTTCAACTCAAGTATTCTGAGACAATTCTCTGCTGGATTAAAAATTGTTAAAAATGAAGATGTCAAAGCATTGTCAATAAAGCTTGTCAGGTTTGGCACGATCAGAGGCAAATGTTAAGCTTTTGTCTCTGTCCTGTATGCTGACCAAAGAGAGTTGCCGGGAGGCAATTTAACGTAGCAGGGGCTAAGCTACATTTTAAACATAAAATATATAACTGTAACTAAACCTGATTGAGTGCTCACTTGTACGGGCATCAGTCTGAGTGCTTTGTATCAATGCATTGATTTCATTCTCATAATAACCCTGAGAAAGAGGTGCTTCCATTATCCTCATTTTTACATGTCAGGAAACTGTGGCACCAAGAGATTCTGAAGTCACTCGCTGGAGTTTATATAACTTGTAAGCGGCAAATCCAGGCAGTGGTCCCAGGCAATGTTATTTCAATTTTCTACATTACTATGCTATATGGTTTTTTAATAGTTTTGTTCAAAGAATATTTGTGGTAAGAAGAAATGATGAGGTTTACACCAAAGTTCAAGCAAACTGCTATAGGCCTATGGAGAGAGAGTTTGATTCGACATATGGCTGTCTGCTGTAGCATTTCAGATGGTCCCTGGGAGGCAGGTGAGACTGAGGAATGGACATGGGAGGATGATGCTGTCCATGACCGAAGAAGATATATCAGAGTGTGAGACGCATTAGGGAAGGGGATGTGATTTGGTGTTGATGAACAATGATGGATGGAAGGTTGTAAAGATAGACCTCTTCCAGAATGTGAAGGGTCTTGAATGGTTCAGCTTGGACAAATGTGCTACTGTATAGAATGTATAACAGAACCTGGTCCCGGCAACAGGTGGCGCTCAGATGTTGCAGGTGAGGAAGATTGAATGACATGTCTCCCAGGGTTGATTTGCAGCCATAAGGGCTGAAGGGTCCCTGAGATTCAGATATATAGAAAAAGATCTGACGGCTGGGGAGACCTCAAAAGAGGTGGGTTGCAGGAACAGACATCAAGGAACCTAGAAGAGAACTCACTGTAAGAGACAAAGTTAGACAAAAAGAACAAGGTTCAGTGTGAACGCCTCAGATCAGAGGGCAGGGCTGGGTCTTGGCTCACTGGAACCCGGTCACCTTCCCAGAGTGTACGTGCTGCAGGAGAGAGGGGCTGTGGACACTGTGAAACAGACTCACTCTAATACTTCATCAGAGCCTGAATGCAACTGGTGGTGTGGCCTGGCCTTTGATATTACAAATTTCTCCAGAATTGTATGTCATGAATTCCCAGTTCTGCCAAACATTAGTCGGGCAGGGGTGATGGAAACAATTCTAATCCTGGAAAGCAAGAATGGCTTAAATTCCTGGACTCATATGCATCCCATAAGAACTCCTGGAAATTCTTGGAGAGAGAGGTGGTACAGAAAACTAGAATTCCCATAGTCCTGTAAGTGGCAGATCTGAACACACAAAACGTGGGAAATAATAATAATGGGACTAAATCTATGTGCCTGGATGCTGAAAGCTGGAACACTCAGGATACATAACTCTTCAGCCCGTATTTCTCCACTAAGCTGTGCTTTGGACATCTCCCTTTGGATGTCCCACACTACCAAAGACTCAACATGCCAATGTCTAAACTCAGTGTCTTCCATCTATACCCTTCTCCTCTACTGGCTTCCTTGTCTTAGTGAATTGGTATCACTTTCTCCCAGTTACTCAAACCAGAAACTGTCACATCATATTTTATTCCTGTATCTACTTCAACCCCTGTATGCAATCTATGACGTCTTGTCGAGTTTACCATCTAAACAGCTCTCTTACCATCCCACACCTCATACTTCGTCTGATACAAGCCAGCAGCATCTCCGCCTGAGTTACTGCCACACCAGCCTCCCAGTTGGTTTTTCTGCCTTGAAATGCCAATGAAATGCCGACGAAATGCCAATGAAAGGATGCCAACCATCCTTCCAATTGGTTCACCACACCACAGCCAGCACAATTGTCCCAAAATTCAAATTTGAGCATGAACTTCCCTGAACCCTTTAAGACACTTCAGTGGTAACTTACTGCCCTCACCATAAATTTCAGGTGTGTATCACCAGTGCCTTGGCCCATGGACGGCATCCAGCACATACCCTATAAATATGTGTACGTGAAAACTGAAATAAGCTTGCATGTCTCCCTTTAACTTGCTGTGAGCACTACAGCAGCTGACTTCCCTAGTAAGGGCAGTTAACACTTATATATTCTATACGTTGGTCGTCTGTCTTTTTAATTTGTCTGTTTTCTGCTGTGCAGAAATTTTAAATGTTATAATCAAATCTATAGATCTTCTCATTGTAGTTTTGAGGGTTATACTTAGAAATTCCTCAATCATTTCAAGATTATAAAAACACTTTCCTGTGTTTTTGACCCAGTGCTTCAATGGTTTTATTTTTCACATTTAAATGTTTAATTCATTCGAACACGTTTGTACATATGACGTCAGGTAAGGCTCTTTATTGATTGCCCACTCAGTGGTCAGTTTCCCCAAATAAGGAATCCATTTTTTCCTCACCAGTTTAAAATGTCACCTTAGTCATTTATTAGATTCCCATACACACTGAAATTTGTTCCTTGACTCTCTGTTCTGATGGTTCTACTTTTCTATCCCGACACCATTATCAGACTATTTTATTATTTATGATTTTTGACATACAGAAGTTTTGAATATTTTAAAACAAACTTTTACCATGTGATTGCTTCCATTTAAAAATGTAGCCCCCCCCAACAGCAAGGTCCTACTGTACAGCACACAAAACTATATTCAGCATCTTGTAATAGCCTATAATGGAAAAGTATCTGAAAAAGAATACATGTATGTATAACTGAATCACTATGCTGTATGCTGGAAACTAACATAAGATTGTAAATCAACTATACTTCAATAAAAATCAATAAATAAGTGAAACGTAGCCCCTCTGTCTTACTTATTGAAATTTATGTATGAAGTAATTTGACTTCACGTATGCGTTCACTGTACAAGGACAAATGAATTTAAGCAGCTGAATATTTTTACACTGTAACATTCACATGCTTACATGACTTCTTTAGAATCTCCTTTCAAGGGTAACATTAGAAAAGTCATCTTTTGTAAATACAAATGGAGGTACTCTTCAAATTTACTCCAGGATAATATACTTTAATTACTGAGAGTAATTTCACTATTATTGATGAAGTCAGTCAACAATGTTTGTATAGTGTTAGCTTTTGTTTATACATTAAAAGCCAGCAATTCTGGACCCATATCTCCTCTGAATTTATTTATTTATTTTTAAATCATCTGCGTACAGCTCTGGAAAATTGAAATTAGGGGGAAAATGTTTGCGATCCTCAACCCAGAGGTATTAGAGTTTATTAGAACTCCTCAGTGGAGAATTATTTAATTAATGTGTCTGTAACTAAAGCTGTTGTTTCTCTCTTTCGCATTTAAACACAAAACATAACAAATTAAAAATAATCCCAAATGACAGATTATATCTCTGTCATTATTTTAATAGCCTTGTGTTTTCAACACTTCTTAGAGAAAAATGAAATCAAAATTTACATTTTATAGATTTCTGAGCATACCACTAGAAAGCTTGCATAATTCTTTATTAATTAAAACCATGGTGGGGGAGTGAAATAAAACCATTTGTATAGCATAGTTCTCGTAGAAACAAAGAATATCAAATGCAAAATCCTTAGTTAAAGGATTTAAAGCAAAATTGACACAACATTGTAAACTGACTATAACTCAATAAAAAAATAAATAAAAATAAATAAAAATTTTAAGAAGCAAATATTACTCAATTATTTTTTGTCAAAATTTATAGGACTAATGTACGACTCAGTAATCTCTCAGAATTTATCCTACAGTAATGCAAAAGATGTATACACAAGGATGTTCAGTGTAGCATTATCACAACAGCAAGACATAGAAGCAACCTGAACACTTAACAATGGATGGAAAGTTTAGTAGCTTATGGTATCCATATAATGAAATACCATGTAAATGAGTTACAAAACAATACGTTTGGTTTTATCCCACCACCCCTTTTTTGGTGAAGTTAAGCCAACACACCAAAAAACACTCTCTGTGTATACAGAATGTAACAAGACGGAGGCCAGTTTAGTCTTTCCTAGGGAGAGACGTTTTTGGGAGTGAAGTATCCACAGCTCAGGCTGGGGGTGTCTCTGTGTGACACGGCTGTTGGCTGGCAGCAACTGGTCTCGAACTGCTTTGTGTGAGACCTTAAGAGGAACTTGTAATTTAAAAGAAATAAAAGTTCTCCTAGAACCTTTTTTCCTTGGAGCAATCGCAGCATTTGTCTAGAGCACAATATTTACCGTTTCCTTCCAGGCATTGAAACACTTGTGAAATGATCTGCTTCTCACATTTCTCCTCACAATCATTTAACAATGTCCGTTTGTCATCGCATTTTGCTTTTCCACCAAAATTATCATCTGTTGGTGTATCAGATCCTCCTTTTTCTAAGTTTTGCTGCTTAGTCTACTGACATTAGAGTAATAAATGAATGTCATGCATGTTGGCTAACTGTTTAAAGTCTCCAAAAACATTCTCCTTAATTAGTCTCTTTCTCCACAACTTTTTACAAACAGTGCCAAGAGATGATTTGATTTTTTAGCAGTTTATTCATGATTCATGATGAAGAGAATTCATAATCTCATCATTTTTTGGTCTTCAAAATCCTGCAATTTTGTCAATTTTCTTAAGTTAGTCAGAATCTTTCCTCTTGACCGATGACTTCCATTTGTTGAGGCTGGAGAGACAAAGAGCTGTCGGTATAGAAGTAGAAATGATTGTGTGCACTGCTGTTTTTCCGCTTCCTTATTCTACTTCCTTATTTTCAGATTCTGGAATCTGGAGGTCTGGCCTGCACAAGCAAGAAAATGTCACAAGCATTTTCTTCACTGATCCATTTGGCCAAAGCCAAATCCTCACTGAGCCTTTGCGGCACCAGAAGCAAGATAACACTCACTGATGAAAATCTCCATCCTAGCAACTTCGGAATGATGGATCTGATTTTAGACAGACTCGCTAAGACTGGAATTTAAGTTATTTGAGGAAACGAAAAAGCTTGCAGGCGTCCGGGGTACACAAAGCATCTGGGACAACCCACTGGCTGCTATATCGTGTTATTATTGCAAAGTAACAACACTGTCTGCCAGGATGTATTTAAAATATCCTTTCTTTTTCTTCTCATTTATACACAGAAAATTCCTTCCAGTGTTCTAGCTTACTGTCAGAATCTGGCTTCCTTCCTTCTGGGAGGGAGATTCTCTGAGTCTCTGGTAACAAGTGCCTTGTTCACTGGAGCACCGAGTTACTGCCCAGCTGAGGGAATGGCACCGTGTGTCCCTCAAAAGCTGTTTCACAAAGAGGCAGGGTTTCCAGCGGTTTTTAGATGGTTTACCTTGCAACCTTATAGAAATGGAAGAATGTCCAATAAACATAAAAAACCTTATCTTCCTAAGGACCTACTCTTTTTTTTCATCAAATGCTGACACTTCTCACTTCTTCATGATTTGGTTTTCTTCTGGCTTGAGTTTCTTCTTGATATGATTATTTTTGTGGATATTGGTGCCTTTCAAATATCTCATTCACCCAAACCTCTCTTCTATATTTTTTCTATTTTTTAGTTTATTTTATTTTACTTTTTAATGGAGGTACTGAGGATTGAACCTAGGCCCTCGGGTGTGCTAAGTACATGCCCTACCACTGAGCTATGCCCACCCCCTCTCTTCTGTATTTTAAATTCAGGTAGCTACTTTTCTACTGAAAAGTTTACCTCAAAATCAACCTGACTAAATCTGATATTTTATTGTAAATTCACTTTTCCTTATTTCAGTCAATGACATCCACCAATGCCGAAACCAGGGACCACAAAGTCCATATAGGAAGCTCTGTCTCCCTCACTCTCAACGTTAGTCCTTCCTCTTTCTCTTCCTCATTTTCATGCCTTTTAACTATTCTTTTCTCTTATTTCAGTTCACCCTTCATGTTGCTGCCAGAATGATCCTTTCAAAATACACACATTACTGAGTTTTTACACTGCTTAAAACCTCACCACATCTGTTGAGACCATGCTGAATGTTCGGCTCTGCGCTAATTTGCTGGTGATAGAATGATTAACACGACCTTGTCTCTCCCCCAATTGTCTCCTAATCTGATGAGGACAAAGACAAACAGTTCAGATAGACTGTGATGTAAGGAAAGATCTCTAGGGTCTTCTTTACCGAATGTAGAGATTCCAAGTGTCACAGAGAAAGATGCCCCTAATTCGGCCTTGGGAATCAGAGGAACGCCTCGAACACCCCCCAAAGCTGGGGCACGCCCAGGAAGGGCGAGGGGCTTCCAGCGGGGCAGGTGAACTTGAGGAGGGTGTGGGGTTCGGCTTCAGACCTTGTGGAAAAGGGGAGAAACATTTACCAAGACACTTGAAAACTTCCCGAGACACACAACAAACAGGCCAAGTTGGAGTTCCGGACCTACGGAGTTAGAAGCACAGAGAGACGTGTCAGAGGTGTGAGGGCTAGGTGAGCCATTCGGGTTTCTGGGCTGAGCAGGAGAGTTCCTGGTCTAATATTTGGGAGATCTCTGGTGACAGAGAAGGGAGACAAGACCCAGGCTCTAGGAGGGGCACAACATTCAGGTCTTGGCATCCTCTGAATTGGGAGGGACCATGAAAACCTTGTTCCATTCCCCTGCATCCTACAAATAAGGGATGCGAGTAGAAGGCAGTTTGAGTAAACAGCTCCACATGTTCGGCAAGTGCCCTGCCGTGTGACTTGTCAAGGCCGTCAGCTTATCTATAAAACAGAATTAATAATGGAGCATAGCTCATGGGGTCACTGTGACGATTAGGTGAGTGCGAGGTATAAGACATATTGCCTGGCCTGGGGTGGGTTTCCGTGAAAATGTGCTATTATTACTGCTACTAGTGAGTTCTCACAGCTAACTCAGGGCAGAGGCAGGACTAGAACCAAACGCTGGCTTCACATGTTCTTCTTCCGTCCTCCAGCTTCCTTCCTGGGCTGACGAGGAGGGGATTATTCTGCCAGCTAGAACCTACAGTAAAGTCACCAGTGACCCAGGCCTGGAGAGAGGAGGGTTGGAAATCCCTGGAGTGAAGGATTATAAAGACCTTCTCTACTTCCTTTCCTTCTCTTTAACTTCTGGAGTGATAAGGGATGGTGGTGGGGGCAACTTAGAGATGCACAGATCTTAAGGACCATGGAAGGCGCCAGGAGAACGCGCTAGCTGGGATGATTATAGTTGTCCTAGAGCCTCAAGAGGGCAGGAAAACAGACAGGAATCACAGGCAAAAAGCTCTGCTCCTAAATTGAGTTCAGGACCTTACGAGGAATAGCTTAACAAGGGGCAGGAGGGAAGCGACTGATTATATAATGGAACGGCAGGAGATGCACATGGTAAAAACTTCAAAACATACAAACTATAAACAGTGAAAAATAAATCACTCTCCCACCCACTCCCTGGTTTCCCCTCTCAGTGACAGACTATCAAATTCTTTGTTTATCTTTCCAATATTCCGTGCATTTAGTAACATACACTCATACACACAGGCTGTTTATTGCACAAAATTTTGCATGTTAGTGGTTTGCTTTTCCCATTTAAAAATGTCTTGGGAGATTATACTGTTTGGGGCCAGGGTGGGAAGGGAGGCAAGGCACCGTGGTCTGAGTGTGGGAGTCACAACTGTCAGCCAGAGAGTGTGTCAGTGAAGTCAAGAATGTTCAGGTGAAGGTCTCCAATGATCCCCAAAATTATCCCATAAAAGAACAAGCATTTGGGCACTGGCCACACACAGAGGGCACCAATGCCAACTTCTAACTGAACCAGTCACTGAAGACCTTTTCTGCCCTCTGCTTGTCCTCCTCCCCTGGTGCCAACCCTTGGGGAGCTGGAGGTCACAGAGTCAGGGAGAAATGGAGGGAAAAGGTGAAAGAGTGAAAAGCCAGCCAGGACCCTCTTTCTGGCTTCAGGTTTCTGAGCCTGAGTCAAGACTAATCCAGTAGTTGTGGACCAAACTGGACCAAACTTGCTAGTACCTGGAAAAGGAGACTATTCACTAATAACTGGAAGTGACCAGAAAAGCTATCAGATTGCCCAAGATTTGATGAAAAAGATGATTCAACACAGCATGGAAGAAAGGCAGTGCTTTGAATACATATGGTATTTTTCGTCTGCAGATTGCACCCCACTAAGATCAGCACATTCAATAAAAACCAGTTAGATACTGACAGCTATATATAGAGTAGATAAACAAGTTTATACTGTATAGCACAGGAAAACATACACAAGATCTTGTGGTAGCTCACGGTGAAAAAGAATGTGATAATGAATATATGTATGTTCACGTATGAGTGAAAAATTGTGCTCTACACTGGAAATTGACACAACATTGTAAACTGACTGTAACTCAATAAACCAAAATTTAAAAAAATAAACCAGTTAGAATAAATATTGTCAAATGGCTTTCCATAAATGCTACGCCAATGTCCTTGCTCACTACCAAGGTGTGCAGCACCTGATTTCAGGAAGAGAGGCTTTGCATGTGGCCATACCAGGAGTCTTAGCTCTTCGACACTCGAATGAAGTAAAATACAGACAAAGTTAATTTTGTTCTTGAATCTCACCAAGCAATTACTACAGGCTCCCTGACATCTTGTACTGTTTAATTTCTTGTGTGTCCTCCTGAAGCCCAGCCTCCACACATCAAAAATCTCAAGTTACGTAGACTGTAATGCATTCCACATGGGAACATAAATGCAAGTTGTAGGCGAGGAGCTGCTCTTAACTCGAGGTGACAATTAATGCCCGTTACAAAAATAAATATCTATTTTTAATTCAAAGGCATTTGTACATTCTTTTAAATCTGATAATTAATGCTGCTGTGTCAAGAATTAAATAAAGGCACAGGATATTAAAATTATGTTGTCCAAAGGTTATTTATGGATTTCTTTTGGCCTAAGGACATATTAAATCATTTGTAGAGTCATGAAAATTAACCTCTTTTTATAAAAACATTACATAGTAGTAAGTAATTTCGTTCAACACATAATTTTGCAATTTTATAAACTTAAAGTGACGTTAGTTTATTGGGCCAACAAAACTAGTAGAGGATATTTCAGAAATTCAAATTAATTAAGCTTTCTATGAGAAAATAAACCCAAGACTTTCATAAACTAGAATGTGGTGCTAACATTTTTACATGGTGAAAATGAGGAGAAGATACAGGGCTGTTTTTAAATCAAAGTTATTAAATCAGTTTAATTTGCCCAAAGAGACATCTTGGTTAGGAATATTACATGTTCTCTTTTCTTGGGCAATTATATAGCAGATATTAAAACTTCAAAGTTATTTACAAGATATTTACTTCTTATAACATAGTAACTAAGGCTACTGATTACACTCACAGTTAAAATCTTTTTTAACAACTTTAGCAAGAAAAATTTTCTTAAAGAACTACGTATTTAAAATATAAGAAGTAGAAAACTATTTTCAGACATCTTTGTTTTTTTTTTCTAGTTGAACTATATTTGATTTACAATGTTGTGTTAGTTTCTGGTGTACAGCATAGTGATTCAGTTACACGTACGTATATTATTTTTCATAATAGGTTATTACAAGTTATTGAATACAGTTCCCCGTGCTATACAGTGGGACCTGGTTGTTTATCTATTCTGCAGTTGGTATCTGCTAATACCAAACTCCCAATTTATCCCTCCCCCTTCCTTTTCCCCTTTGGTAACCACAAGTTGTTTTCTATGTCCTTGACTCTGTTTTGTAAATAAGTCCATTTGTGTCATTTTTTAAGATTCCATATATAAGTGATATCGTATGATATTTGTCTCGGATTTTGAATCTTGGTTGGAAAACTGGCTCTAGGGTCTAATTCCCTTTCTGCTCATATCAGTGAAGCACAGTAATAACCCCACACCTGGCTTTCCAAAAGCTGGGTTGTTTTGCCTAAAATAATCACAAAGACTTCAGCAGGAAGCCTAGTAGAAACGTGCCTCCAAGTCCTGTCTTCCTGGGGGCTCCTGCCTTCGTGAGGCTTATATGTCTTCTCATTAATCCTAGTCATCCGACAGGTAACTACTAACCACACACACACCCCTCCCCCAGGGACAGGCATTAATTCTCAGAGCCTTTAGAGTCTGAATTGATATTCATAAGCAGAAACATTTTCCCCATGGCAGCATCAACTCCTCAGCCTCCCCAGGGAGCCCTGGCCCTTTGCTATGCAGAGTCCTGGACAGTCCCCCGTGTTCACACACCTTCTTTCAGAACCAGCTTCAGGGTTTGACAAATGAAGGGTTTCAGGGCACGTACTTTTCCAAATTAAAGCTTTTCTTACTTGAGGAGTAGGGTCAAACTGTTTCACAGAATCCCTATTCTCTGGTAACCTCTGTAAATGGAAGGGAGTGGTTCTTCTCAGGACGTTTTATTTTCCTGTGCAAAAAAAAAGCTGTGAATGAGTGATATTGCTTTTCCAGTTCCCTTAATATTAATCCAAATGAGAATATTATTACCTCTATAATGATGTATCAGAAAGATCTATTTCCAGCCTAAATATTCACATTCACTGTTACACTAAACTAACCAGAGTTCGTGGAAATGCCCAAAAGTTCACCAAAAGCCTGGTGAACATTACACAATGATGTTTTAATCATTTACATCAAGATTAACTGTCTCTGGTCCGTGTTATCCAATTGCAGCCTTTATGTATGTCTGCCTCCTGACCCTCACCATAGTATTAAGTTAGCAAACAAGGCTGCAGAAATATTAGCAGCCAAGAATATACATCTTGCTATGTAATCAGTTTTCGTCCATAGAATAACACACAAAAAAGGTCTATGATAGATCAATGAGGGTAAAAGTAATCTTTTGTTTGGCTTGTTCAGTTCTCTGTAAGATGAAAGAAAATGTAACAATGGAAAATTTCCTATATTCCTAGTGTTTTTTATTTCACAATTCCATTTAATTGAATATTGGTTGTTTTTATTATTGAAATTTTATATTATGCTTCATCAATTTTGTTTCCAGCAATATTACCTGACATTAATTTTTTAGCAATTTTAATTTCTTTTTTCTGTTTTTACTTTATTTTATTTTATTTAAATCACCTGTCTTGAAACAATTTTCTAACTTTAACCTTTTAGAATATTAATTTTGCTTATTGATTTAGGCAGAAATAGCCTTTTAATGGTAGGTTTAGACGACTTATATTAAATCTGGTATTTGGTGCACTTGGTCTTAATTCTTTCAATGTTTAGGATTGGTCTATTATGTTATATGGACTATACTACCCCCTTTATCTTTGAAAATGTTTTTGAAGACCAAGAAAAGCCCTATTTTAAAGACACATGTGAATACCTTAAAACATTCTATAAACATTCTAATGATCTCTTTCCCTAATCAAAAGCGTGCCCCGTTCCCCTGATGGAAGACAAAGGATGCTACACTTCTTGTCTGCATTTCTTGTTCCCGACGCTAATTTCCCATTCAATAATTTAATTTGATATTTCTCACTTTTTTCCTCTTTCACGTTTCTTTTACGCTTTGTGTGTCTTACTTTTCTCTAAATAATTAAGCTAGTGTCAGAAATAACCCTTCCAAAGTTATCCTTACTTCTTTAACAATAGTTAGTATCAATAATTATCACATGTTCATTTTTCAGTCATTAGCCATTCAAATTTCTATCTCTAATTTTAGCCTTGCATGCTGTAGATAGTAGCTCTGAGCACTTTTCAAAAGAGGCCTCTGGCTGTCACGTTTTTTTTTATTGGGCCGGTCTGAGAACGTCTCTTTGTTGCCTCCCTACACAAATAGCTTGATGTGGCCCATTATTCTTGAGTTGCAGCTCATCCCTTCCATAGACGATGTCATCGCAGCGTTGTCTGGCATTGCTCAGTGCAATGGAAAAAGCCAAAGCTAGTCTGATATTTTGCTCTTTGAAAATGACCTACTTTTTCCACTTGGAAACTTGCAGAATTCTTTTTTTCCTTTATAGCTTAAAATTTTTATGAAACTATGTCATGGTGTTGCTTTTGTTATTGATTTTGCCTGAGACTTTGGACACGCTCTCTGTACTTTTTTCCCAAATATATGTTTTCTCTGAGTATTGATTTTGATCCTTTTGTCTGGTTTTTTTTTTTTCACCTTTGGAAACCTTTTATTTGGAAATTGGATCTCCAAATTTAACAACTTCTCTTGAATTATTTTCTTACTTTTTTCACTCCTTTTCGATCCTGAATATTGTAACTATGGATAAGAGGCAAGGGGGTGAATAGAGTTTTTTAATATAAAGAAACCACACAGAATGACAAATGTCAAATAGGGGGAACTTATTTTAATGAATATCAGTTGACCCTTGTTTGGCTGAATCAGGGATGACATGAGCAGCTGGACCATTTTGTCCATTTTCAAACAGAGCAGAGGATTTACAGGTTCTTCCTTTGGTGAAGGTGGATAGCAACTGTAGCTAAACGTAGAGCAGATCTTGCTTCTCTGCAGCCTGAGGAATTCTTCATGTAACCTGCAGAAGATGTCAGATGCAATTAGAAGACAACAGTGGTATGTTCTTGACATGAGAACTCCAAAAGTTCAGCTCAGTGTGTGAAGTAAAGTGGGCGAAAAACACGGCAAATGAAGGTGTGAGTCACACCATGGCTTATAACAGCATTTCTAGGGAAAGGAAGAAGGGGATTGTCCTTGTGGTTTGAAGGCCAGAGATTCCCTCAGGCAGATACTGTGATTTAGGATATCCATCCGCAGGCAGCAGGATCTCATCTACCGGTCTGGGGTTCAGGGGCAGTCCTGACCTAGACCGTTGGCCAGTGATCTTTTCAGAGTCTAGGTCTGGGAACGAACAGAGGTCCTTGCTGTTGAGCTGCTCCAGCCTGAAAAGGAGGAGAGTGGCAGGAGGGACATATCTCTTTCTGTTTGTTAGAGTCATGACAAATTCTTTCAAAGAAAACATGACTTCAGAGGGAGTACCAGCTCATTATGGTCTTATTTACCTTGCATTTACTGATTCTCCCAACACAAGTGTTTCTTCATTCTTTGCCAATCCCAAATCCACTAAACTCCTCTTTCTTATCTAAGATTCTCTTATTTAAAGCCCAGACAAATTAGGAATAATTTAAGCCCAATTAATTACGTAGCTTTGGCTCTCTAGTTTCCAAACCTTTCTCAGGGACGAGTCTGTTTCCATATCCTCATACACTTTGGCAGGACTTGACACTTATTTGTTTTCTCAGTAGAAACCGGTGGTGTAGGGGTGAGTATAGCTCCGTGGTAGAATGTATGCTTGGCATGCATGAGGTCCTGGGTTCAAACCCCAGTACCTCCATTAAAAGATAAAAAATTTTTTAAAAATAAAGTTAAGAAACTGGTGAACAAATCAGTAAATTAATATGAATCCAAGCCTTAACGAATACATCAATAACTATATATGTTACTTTACTCTTGGCAATTACAAATAATTGGTTCAAAAACACTACCAACTGAAAATGATATATCATGGATAACGTAATAACTTTCACAGCATTTACATTTCTGGTAGCTGGTAAAGAATGTCCATCCCTTTTGTCTCTGCAGCCAAACCATCCTCAGCTGCACCCAAGCCAAGAGCAACAGAGGTGCTCAGGGTTGTGCAGTGCAGAACAAAGTGGAAAGGCTAAATTCTTAAACATTTTGGGTTCTGCTGGTGGCACACGGATCCTCTCATAAACACACAATTCTATGACCCAGATTTTTCAGAAGAATTCCACCTTCAAGTGTTTGTTCCATTTTTGCCACAAATAAGCATGCATTTTTCAAACTATATGTCTCTGTTTTGTTTAAGAAAATGTGATCACTGTTAAATGTCCAATTCCAGCCCTGAATAGTGTATTACATTCATGATAAGCAGCCTTATATTTAACCAAGCATCTGACCTAAAAAACTTTTTTTTTTTAAATTTACCCCTATTGAAAAAACTTTGGAAATGTCACAGCACTTAGATTTTTTTAAAGTCTATATCTCCGTTTGACTACATCTAAAATTTGGCTAGTAAGGCTGAGTAAAACGCATTCCTTAGATTTGGGGCTTTGAACCAGCTTTGCCTTTTAGCCAATTTGGCAGCAAGTGGGTTAGCCTTTTGCCTCTGACTCAGAATTGTAATGGAAATTTTGACCTCACTTCAAGCAAGAAGGAGAGGAGGGGGTCTTAAGACTGAGGTGTCCCCACCCTAAACACAGCCACAGGGTTTCCGGTGCTCCCGGGTGGGAGCCCCATGGCAGCCTGACTTGTCGCCAGGGGACAGGAAGACCTGGGCTGTTCTGGGGGTGAAAGATGGTGGCTCCTGCTTGACTGACCGCTCCTTGCCCCCAGGAAGAGCCAAAAGCAGAGAGAAGGAAGCAAACAGAGCCTCTGATCAGAACCTGGATCTGGAGGGGAAACCATTCAGGAACAGAGCTGAGGTTTGGAGGCAGTCTTACTCACACACCAGTTTCTTTCACACACATCCTCGCTTTCTCTCCCCAGAGCCATCCAGCCCGTGAACCCTTTCCTGCTTATTCTGGGCACCCCTGGGGGAGCACCGTCGATGCCAGACGCAGGCTTGGCAGAGTGAGGCGCAAGGTGGGCAGGTGGGGCAGCCCTGGAGCTCAGCTTGGAGGGGCCTTCACCACCCAACTCCGCACCCCCTCCTAAGATGACTGTTTGGAGCAGATGGGTCCCAAGGAGAACAGGTCCTTACCTAAATAGACTGCAGATGGATGAAGAGAATGATATGTAGCTGAATCATAGGAAATTGCCAATTATCTACACAGATAAACAGGAATTTAGACATGATGGGTGGAGAGCAATGTACACCTAGGTAGACATCATAGCAGGTAGAAATAGAAGTGACAAGTTATGGACGTACAGATCAATCACAATATTTATTTTAACAATACGTCAGTTATTTGAGGCACATATGCACCTCTTTCTAGTAGGAAAGGATGGTCCGAGGGAGACTAAGGACAAAAGAACGGGCCGGACAGAAATCTCTGGGAGCAGTACCAGCACAGGTAAACTCAACCCAAGCCACAAACCCTATTCCTAACCTGCTCTTGCCCCAACAATTACAGTAAAATCCCCAGCAGAACGGAGCTGTTGGAAATTGAAATATATGAAATTCTCTATACCACTTAGGTACAAATAAGCGATTTTATTTTAAAATAACCTCTAAGTACAACTTAGGATCCTGTAAAACAGCTCAGAAACTATGGTTTATAAACTTGCTTGAGCTAATCTGCCCCTATGGACTCACAGCTGTTATTTATCACTTTCTTCCAAACTGAAATATAAATATTCCAGACCATTAGTTACAATGTATAAGCAATTGATCACAGTCCTCTCTTACAGAGTTTCCCCTAAGCACTATGTAAACATAGTATGACCGGAATAAAAACACAAAGGAATTTCTTTTTGGTCAATGGTTCCTAATGATGTATGGTAGGTATTATACCAAATCAATTCACTCTCTTTCCATATCTAGTTTCTACAATTTATTACTCAGGACAAACATGAAAGATAGCCCATACTTTCAAGAATCCTAGACCACGCAACTTTTAGAAATGGTTTACCATCTTCATCTTAAGCGGTTTTGATTTCAAAGTTGATTGCCGCAGAGCTGTGGCTCTGAGATCCAATCTGTATCAATTGAAACAACATTTGCAGTCATGCTCCATCACAACCAACCTCCATGTCCACACACGGTGCTACTCTTGAGGGCTGGGAGGAGTGGGTTTCTTTACAGACTCTTTGGAACAGCATTTATGGACTATAATGAATTTTTAATGTATACTCTGAACTTGATCAGACTTAATGATTTTCCTTAGGTGGATAATCGGGTCCTTGAATTCTCTTTCCAAGCCAGATTTCCCAGCACCAGCTGCCATATGGGTGCTCAAGAACCTTAACAGAAAGATGAAGGAGGGAAAAGTGACTCCAACTGCAATTCTGGAGAAGAAAGTGCCACCACCACTTTCTCCCACCAATCCACAAGGAAACAAACAAACTACCAGAGTTTCACAAACAGATCCACTCCAAATATCTGTATTTCCTTTGCTGTGAAGGTAACGTAATTTTTTAAACTGTTAAATTGTGGAGTAGAGGACACATACAAAGGAGAACCCAAAACAAAAAGTAAGAGGACAATGGTATCTCAAGATCAGTACTTACATCACCACCACTCTGGCCAATAAACAGACATCGCCAGCACCCCGAAAGATCTTCCCCACAAACACCATGAACCCCTTCTTTCCCCTACCCCGCCCTCAATATTCTGTCAACAGAAATCACCACCTGCTTCTCTTTATATTTCTTCCACCTAAGTACTCAGTGTCCCCCTGAACGCTATGGTTTATTTTTGCATCTTTTAACTTCACGGAAATGGAATCACACAATACCTTCTCTTTTGTGACTGGCTAATTTGACTCAGTTTTGCACTTGAGTATCTGCAGGCCATGTTATTGTATATATTTTTAGTTCGTATCTGCAGAGTATGCCATTATGTGACTAGACCACAATTTATTTATACCTCCCGCTGTTGGTAGGCATTGGGTTGTTTCAGTTTAGGTCTGTTACAAATGAGGGGACACAAGTGCAAGTGTCTCTGTTGTCCATGTACCTCAAAGTTGAACTGCTGTCCCATTAGGAGTGTCAGCTTTCGTGGGCAGGGCCACACTATTTGCCAGCGTGGTGGCAACAGTTTAGACTTGCTCACAAGTGTGTGTGCGCTCCCGTCGCTCCACATCTTCACTAACATTTGTTATCGTTAGGTTTTTTCCTGCTGTATCTCATCATGCTTTTTATTTGAATTTCCCTGTTTACTAATGTGGCTGAGCAGCTTTTCGCCTGTTTATGGGTCATTTGGAAAACCTGTTTTGTAAGTGTCTGTTGGAGTCTCTTGCCCATGTTCTTTTGCTTGTTGGTTGCATTTTCTCCTGCTCTGTGACTTTTTTTATCCTTTTAATAGTGTCTTTTGATAAAAAAGAAATTCTTAATTTTAACATTGTCAAATGCATGATTCTTTTCTGTATGGCTGGTATTCCTGTATCCTGTTAAAGAAATCTTTCCCTACTGGGAGATCATGAACATAGTCTCCTATATTACATGTTAGAAGCTTTACTGGGCCTCGGTCAAGATGTCCTGGGTAACCCCGGTTTTAAACCCATCAAGAAGGAATATGGGTCTTATTGCTTCCCTCCCAGAATGCTCCTGGGCTTCTTATGCAAATTTGCTCCCTGGGGTGGGGGATGGGGTGGGGGGCAGCAACCTTCAGCCTTGAAGCAACCTTCAAGGTCCATGTCTCAGCACTTTCACAGTGCACACAACCTATGGAGACTCTCTCCCCTCTTTCCCTCCCCCACAAACTCCCAACTCCCAGGCCTTGCTTTTTTCCCTCCAGTAGCTCCCAGCCTCCCTCACATGGCGCATCCTGTCTCCTTCTCTTGCTTAATCATTGCGCATCTCCACCTTTTACCCTCATGGGACAGCAGTGGCCCCATAGCCAAACAACAAGATCCTTCCTTCTTTTTTGGGGGGGGGGTGGGGAGGTAGGTAATTAGGTTAATTAATTAATTAATTTTTTTTTAATGGAGGTACTGGGGTTTGAACCCAGGACCTCAGGCATGCTGAGCATGTGCTCTACCATTTGAGCTATACCCTCCCCTCAAGATCCTTCGTTCTTGAGAGAGAGAAGGAGGGAGTTACTCCCCCTATGGTTCTACTGTTCGGGACCTGACTTGGCTGTCACATCCAATTTTAGGGCCATTGTTCTTGCTTCTTTAAATCATGGGAACAGAGGGTTCAATTCACTTTGGCACTGTCATTAGCTTTCCTCCAATCCAACCTCAAGAGCTCTTGACTACTGAAGGGGGATTACAAAAGTGAAGCTATAATGATTTTATTTAGTTTGTTAGTTATTATGGAGGTATAGTCATAAACATTTTTATGTGATAAAAATTAAGAAACAAATAAATAAGGAAGATATAGCTCAGAGGTAGAGTGCATGCTTAACATGCACAAGGTCCTGGATTTAATCCCCGGTACCTCCATTAAAAACAAAGAAACAAACAAACAAATAAATAAATAAATAAAAACCTAATTACCCCCCAAAAAAAGAAAAAATAAATACATTGAAGTGCTGTGTCTTTGAGAACACAACACGCCCAAGAACCGGTACATTGCAATGGTGGTCAAGGCCTTTGACTTTTACAAAAATACAAGGTGGCAGGAGACAGTCTGGTAGCAAATGAGATGTAGCACACTTAGCAGAGACATGCATACCCCACATCTGTGCCTGCATCTGTGGTCACAAGTAGTGGTGGCACCAGCGGGAGTTCCTAATCCAGGTTATTTCCAAGGCTTCCAGCAGGAAGCGGGGAGGGAGACATTCAGGAGGAGATGAGTCTCCTCTTACAGTCACTGGCCTTCTGAGGGCTGTGTTCTTGGGCATGTGCATAGGCAATTGGAAGTGTCATCTCATTACCACGTCCCTAATTCTCCAGGCAGAGATGTTCTCTTTTCTGGCATCTCAGGATGCTCAAGGGCTGGTGACAAACATAGGGGAAGGATCATCTGAGGAAGGGGACGGTGGTGAGGAAAGGGACCACTGATACACGGATGTCACTTGCAGGCAAAGCAGCTGCTCATATTTACCAGCTTCACAAGGAAGCTGAGATTAGGAGTTTCACAACAAGTTCATTGCCAGTAAAGAAAAAAATAAAATCAAACACAGATTTCAGGTCTGCAACTGCTCAGCAGCAACTCTGTCCCATCACCTGCGTGCCTTACACTAGATCTGTCCTAGAAATTCGCCTATAACACCTCCTAGAGGCCTGGCCTTCATTCTCCTACCTAAGCACCATCTGGTTCCCAGGGTGACATGTGGTACCTACACCCAAAGTGACAGCCTCCAGTCCTGGTAGTGGACATCAGAGCTTAAGGGTCAGCCAGCCACCACCATGTTCTCCCCAGTGCTGTAGATGGCAACTGGAGGGCACAGGAAGGACAGAGTCCCCACGGTCCTCTGCAGGAAAGGAGGACAGAGCTATGGTCTCAGCCCGTGTGCTAGTGAACTCTGACCTTTGGTCCTGACCTTGCTGGAGGGCCCACCTCCACCCCTAGTTCCCACCTCCCAGGCCCCTCCTGTCCTCCAGATCTCAGCTCCTGGACTGTGCCACTCCAGACTTGGTGAGAGGAATTGCCATTAAGTCAGCATGTAGAGTCCTGGCTCCTCTGGGGAGACCACCCCTGTCATCTACAGGGATTTTTTTTAAAAAAACAGTTTGCACAGCAAACCTGAAAAAATTCAGAGGATCGGCGCTAGATAGGGTTGTTAAGGGCCAGAGAGAGGCTGTTCTTGGCAGATGTGTGCCTTTGTGGGAAGATGATCTTGCTTGGGGCCAGAGCTGGATCTTCTCACAGAGGACAGAGCCCTGATTCTGCTACAGAGGAGCGAGGAGTGGCTAGTCTCAGAGCTCTGAGTGGCTTGCGGGGCTGGGAAAGCACAGGGCGGCTGGCGTGGGAGCAGCTGGCAGCTGCTGGATCCTCACCACTTGTCTGAAGTCAGTCTTGATGAGTCCTGGAGACACATTATGCACCCGGGTGCCCAGGGTGCCAGCTACGGACAGCCAAGGGCTTGGCAAGTCCCAGCAGGGCTGTTTGCTGGTGGGAGAGGTCCAGCATCTAAGAAGGAAAAAGAAACAGGAAGAGTACCCTGCCGGTGAGGGGAGGGGCTCTTGTTAGACCTCCAGGGCTGTGGAGGATGAATCTACTCGCTCTTAGATCCCACTCAAAAAACTCAGATGCTCCTCCCACTCTACCCCCCGGGAATCACCAAGGAACAAAGTCGGAGCAGAAGCAGGAGGAAGCCTGGACTTAAAGAAAAGTCGAGAAGGCAAAGGCTATGTTTACCTATCCTCGACCCAGAGGTAAGAGTTTAGGTGCAAGGTCAAGGAACTGGACTAAAGAGACCCAAGGCCAGATCCCTGCTCTACCATGAACTGACTGACCTTGGGCAAGTCATTTAGGATCTCTAGGTCTCAATTTCCTCATCTGCCATATGGTTTATAAACTCTGCCTGGTGATGTCACAGGAAAGCCACATAGGAACACCGATAGTCTATACTGCCCCCTGGTGTGAGTTTTAAGAAGAACTCTCCTTTGAGCCCAGTCAACCCTGCTGCTTCCTGCTTGGCTTGGTGAATGCATGTTAAAGACACCCCCTTTCTCCAGGAGAATAGAGTGCCTTGCCAGGGTGCATGGCTTAGCAAGCAGAGCATGGACTGGATTTCAGCTCCCATTGTCCCTGGACCTGGTGCCTTTGCACAGGGAACAACCTGTGCAACCAGACAGGGCAGCCCTAACGTTGTGGGGGTTAGATGAGACAAAGACAATGATTTTAAATCAAGAGTGTGATTTTAAATGTGGACCAGGTGTTCAATGCTGCACACTTGGATTTTTTTATCACATGGGATCAACATTCACTTCCCTGACACCGTGGCCTCTTCTCCACTGCCCCATTCTGCAGCTCCCCACTCACTGTGTGAGGTGCATAGCGGCAATGAACACCGCAGAGACTCCCCTGTGAGGAGATGGGCAGGTGTGGTGAGGTGAGAGGTGAGCATAGCTGAGAAGCCAGATGCTCCCAGAAAAAGGGTTTCTGATGAGGACACAGAACTGAGGTATAAGGAGAAGAAGGAAAAGTGGAGATGGTGCCAAGGTCTCTGGGGAGAAGTGAATACTTAGGGGGATGTGGGAGCCGGGAGGGTGCTGACACAGCCTCCCCTGCCTGCTGGGAAAGTCCAGGATCCCTGGAACTGGTCCCAGGGGCAGGGCCAATCAGGAGCTAGATCTCTGGAGGACAGAGCTGGAAACCTGGAGTCAGTGTGAGGTCAGTGCAGCCCCAGGGACGGACACTCCCATAGGAGCAAAATGCGTTTAGAGTCACCTGAGTTCCAAATCTGGTACTGTTTCTGATTCAGACAAGAAGAGGTGAAAAACAAAAGGAGGAGAAGCTTGGCTCCAGATGCCCCAAGGGCAGGCAGGGGAGGGGGGCAGGGGGCTTCTTCTGGGCTTTTTGCGAGGGTTTGGCTCTCCGGGTTACACCGCCAGACCCTGTGCCCTGCAGCTGCCCTGCCATTCTCAGAGGACAAAGCTTATCAGGGGTGATCCAGGCTCCTCGGTGGGTTTGGAATTTGCCGGCCATATTCCCTCCAAATGATCCCTTTCACTGCATTGGCCACATCCCCTGGGGACCAAATACCCAGCAGTTGTGGGTCAAGAGGCCACCAGGGGACAGATCCTGGCATTTCGAGGACATTCCTTCTATCTGCTCTCCTTGGGATGTTCCACGTTAGGCTCCCTCGCCAATTGTCCCCCTGGCGTAGAGGAGAGCAAGGCAGAGTCTCCCGACTTCTGGGCCCTCCCTCCCCTCCCCTTTCCTCCGGTGAGGGGCAGCAGCTGGCTCAGCAGCGCAGCTGGACCTCACATTCACATCCAGCATCTGAAATCAGAACAGGGCAGAGAAGCAGCCACCTCTGCTCCCTGAAGTCCCCTGGGGAGGAGCTGGGGGTGTGCACGCTTCTCCCAGAGTGTCGAGGAGGGATCTGAGGGACCTGCCCCCACCCCCCACCAGGAGCACTTGGCTTGTGAACTCCTCACTGTCAGTGCTGTACAGACTCTCCTCAGGGCACATCACCCTCCAGAAAACCAAGTCAGTGAAAATAGTAGCAGGGAAAGACATTAGGAAAGCTGGGGGATCAGTGCCTGCTTTAACGAGGAGAGGTGAGACTCGCGCAGTGTAAACACCAGTGCTGTTTCAGGGACAGATGCTGAAATTCGAGTTTCCTATAAGAGCCGGAGGCTGGACAAAGGAGGAAGGGAGAGGAGCTTGGCCAGGAAGGCCAGGAAATGTAAGAACCAAAGACAGAAAGTGGGGCAGGGTCTGCAAGGAGAGAAAGGAGTGGGTGATCAGCGGAAGAAGATCAGAGGAGGGAGAGAACAACTCACCCTGACCACGAGACCCATCTTTGTCCTCCTGGGACGGGGGTCAGGACTGTGCCCTCAGAGGCAGCAGGAGCCCCTGTAATGCTTGGCGGATTCCAGCTGAATCAAATTTCTGGGCAGCGGTCCCTTTCCTCAGCTGTGTCTGTGGACAGGTGAAGTGTCCCTGGGACAGCCGGACTGAAGGGATCAGAGTGGGTGCCAGTGAGTCCAGACTGAGACAGCCTCAGGCTTCTGAGCCAGGAGACAGGATCTGGCCCCGAGCTGGGTGTGTCTCTGCACATCTGGGGCTTGGAGCAGGGCTGAAGTAGAGACATCTGCAACACCACTGGCCACCCAGAATGATCCAGTTGTGCTCTACCCAATGGAACACACGCAGGTGTGTGAGTAGAGGTGAGAAACCAAGAGAACCTCACAGCTCCCTGCTCCCTGGGCCTCACCTTGTCCCCCACCTGCTCACTGGTCCCCAGGGAGCTCCCCTCCTGGGGGCTGACCGCAGCACTGCCCACCAGGAAGCTGATGCCCCCACAGGACTCGAGAGCTGGGGGGGCAGACAGAGACAGCACAGAGGGTGAGGAAAAGATGAAACTGTGGATGGGAAACCTCCTGACTTCCTCCACAGTCATCTGGGAGGGCTTGGCTGATCCAGATGGATCCTGGAACACTGACCATTTGCTGCCAGCTTCACTGCGGCCTCAATGCTCGATTTCTTTCACCCTAAGACCCTCTGGGAGAAAACTGGGTAGTGCCTAAGTTACAACCCCCCACTTGACCTGAACTCAGAGCTCCCAGTCCTTCTGGGCTCCCCTTTCTCTCTTTATACTTCCAGGCAGACGCCTCTTCTGAGCGTGCCTGTTTCTGGAAGTCTTCCCTCTTTAAATCCCGTAAGCCTGGAGTCTCTTCCCTGGAAAACCTATCAGATTCCCACCCTCCTTAAGTCTCTTCAAAAACGCCCTTTTCCCCATGAGCCTCCGTGAGCAGCACCCACTCGCACAGGGACCATGATGGGCTCCTCCACCTGGCACCTCCCGCGCTCCTGTCCACAGAGCCGCCCCTGCCGGGGGCATCATCCCAGCTTCATCGGGCTTCGGGCATCGGTTCCCTGCAAGGCCCTGCCAGTTGCAGAGCCACAGTCCTGGTTAAGAATGTGGGTTTTGGAGTGAGGCAGACCTCTGTTCAGAATCGTCCCTACCGCTTAACCTCTCTAGGTCTGTTTCCCACCATAAAGCTGTTATAACAACATTGAGCGCCTCACATGCTAATGTGATGGGGTGTTGGTATAGGTTTGGCACATAGGAAATAGACCAAATTATGTCAAGGAAAGGAGTATTTTGACTTGAAACCTTCCTTCCCTAGGCTGGGTCTGTGTGTTCTGATCTCTGAACCTGTGACACCCCCATCTGGTGGCCCTTCACCATGGCCACCAGCCGCTCCTGGTCCTCAGCCTTCCCCACGTGGCACACGGTGCTGGTCATGCTCAGACCCTCTGCCCGCAGCACCGCCACCGCTGGTCCATGTTCTGCTGACCATCATGTGGGCCCCGTCCTGGGCCAGACGCCAGGGGCTGGTGAAGCCGATCCTGCGGCGGAGATAGTTGTCGTGGCTTCAGCCCTTCCCCGTCCTTTCTCCTGGGAGCCTGATCATGAGACATAAAATGCCCTCCCCAGCGTCCTAGCCTCCAAATCTGTCTGAGCAGAAAAGAGAAGTTAACTTTGACTAAGTAGATATTACCATATCAAACTTCCAGGCTACAAAGTGTTTTACCATAGAGCGTATGAAGTGTTTTGAAATCCATGTTTTCTGTTTTGTTTTTACCCTTAATATTATATCCTGAGCAGTCTTCATGGCATTAAATAGTATTTAAAAATGTGATTTTCAGAAGATGTATATGCCACCTCATAGATGGTCTACAGTTAATTAACATTTCCTGTTGAATTATTTATGATGTTTTCAGTTTTTCCTTATTATGTATAATACAGTGTTCATTCTTGTTGATAAAGCTCTGCTTCTCCACCTGATTACATCTTTAGGCTAAAGGCAGATAAGCAGAATTGCTAGGAGACAGATATGAATATTTCGAAGTCTTAATGCAGCTGTCAAACTGCTTTTCGAAAGTCTGTACAATTTGGCCTTCCTGACAACAATGTATAAGGGCCCATTTCCTTCACTACTGGTAAGATGGTTATTTAAATTTTGCTTGTTTGGGTAATAATGAGTATAGAAATTCAAAGAGAGTAAGCAAACCCAGTATGGTCACGTCTGGGTTATGCAGCCTGGCAAAAGTCATCAGGTTGCCATGGTATTTGGGGCATAAAAGTTCATGACTTCTTTATCTTCTTCAGGAATTATAAACTTTTATCAGTTGAAGCATCTGTGATTAAACACATTGTCTTCTAGCATCCATTATTCTTGACAAGAAATCTGATGCCAATCTAATTCTTATTCTTTTTTTATATTACCTACTTTTCTTTCTGCGCAATAAACGGATGAAAAGTTAGATAAATTATAGCACAGCCATTCAATAGATTATTATGCAGCTTTTCAAAAGAATGAATCATGCATGTGTTATTTACTTGAATGAATGGCTCTTCTATATTATCAAGTGAGAAAAGCAAATTGCAGAGAAATATATACCATTTTTATAAAAACAAACATGAACAACAAAACTCTATATATTTGTAATCATATTTTGTATATATATTTGAGTATAGAGAAAGGAACAAAAAGGGAGAAACCAGGCAGTTAGTTTTAGATTCTTTTTTATTTAGGAGAAATGGTGAAGTTATGGGTACTTAAAAATATTATTGCCTATTTGTTTAAATTTGAATTTTCTTTACTAGTGGAGATTAGGTATCTTTTCATGTTTATTGATCATTTATTTGATTATATTCTTCTGTAAATTTTCTATTCATATTTTTCCTATTACTCTATTGGACTATTGGGGGTTTGGGGGGAAATCAGTTACAGTAATACTTTGTATATTATCCATCATATGTGTTGTACATATTTGCTCCAAGTCTATCATTTGTCTTTGACTTTGTTTATAGTGTATTTTGCTATGCAAAAATGTGAAATTGCTATGAAGCCAAATATATTTATCTTTTCCATTTATCTTTCTCATAAATAAGCTCTGGGTTTCATGTCATGTTTAAGAATATCTCATCCACTTTAAGGTTATGTCTAAACATTATTCTAAATTTTAATGTTGTCTACATTTAGATCTTCAAATTTTATGGGTTATGTATATATAGCCCTCAACACATGAGTCAGAGAGCTGCTGTGAAGATTCTTCAAGTTGCTAATTATGTCTACTGCAATTATCCATTTGGGAACTGTTAGGAGTAATAACAGAGTGGGTCTCTGGACCAACTAGACCGACTATGGGTCACACTTGAGCTCAGACTCCACTGGTCTCCTGAGCATAAGAAGCCCCTAATTTAACCAGTGGGAACAGTGATGTTTTGTGTCCCTAGGAATTAGCATCAATTCAGAACTAATGTCTAGTAATCCCTGAAATGTCCGGGTAGTGTCTTTCTCCAATGAACAGTAACCCAGAACATGATCACAAGTACTTTGAGGGAAGAAGATTTATGGTATGTATATGTGGAAATGATGGTATGTATTTTGGGAAATGCAGAGCTATTCTTCAAGGGGATGCAGCGCACACACCCCGCCCCCACAGCAAAGGATCTATATATTGACTTAGATCTGGAAACTGGATAAGAGGTCATGACTCTCCACTGTGGTAACTTAAGTCAGGTTTTTCACTACTAGGCTTAGAGTTTGGCCTATTATATAGATCAAACAATCCTCTGATAAGATGTTCATCTACTCTGTTCCTATGAACACTGTGATCCGTTAGTCCCTGCCAAAATCACCACGAGCCAAGGCATTCTGATTATTGGTATATTCCTGTTGATCTTTACCATAGATACGCTTACGTTGTTTTTTGAAAATTAGACAGTAGAAGACATAGGGAGCAGCCACTGCCCCAGGCCTGAAGCAGAGCCCCCAAGGAAGGAAGAAATCTAAAAAAAAAGTCCCTTTCCCCAGGACTTTGATCCAGACATGGTTGAAGAGAGCATGGCTATGCCTCACTGGATGAGAGAAGTCTGCAGAGGTACCATGCCAAGAATTACTGGAAAGTCACCTTCTGGGGTGCCAGGGGGAGCCCTCTCAGGAAGCTTCTGAGCTTCAGAACTCATTGCAAAGCTGTCAAGGAAGTGCTGGTGGAAACCACACATGCAGAGGTGCCATACTGCCGGATCTCACAGGGAAGACACTTTTGGGGGCCCTGGGAGAAACTGTGGGGTAAAGGGCTGTGCTATGAGAGCCTGCTGGGACAGGAAGAAATACTCCTTCCTCCTCCAGTGGCAATCCAGTGCCCTAGGATGAAGTTTAACAGTATGACAGCTGGCAAAGTGGCAGTGTTTCAGCATTTGTAACTGACACAATCAGCCAATGACCTCTATCTCCTTCGATCACTTCATTGTTATGTGGATGGTTTTTGTGCTTCTATACTGTTATCTCAATGACATCTCAAGAGGGACTAAAGACAAACATGTGTCCTCAGCCTGTCATCTTGAACAGGAGGCTTCATTTTTTTCCCCTTCTTTGTTGAAGTATAGTTGATTTACAATGTTGTGTTAGTTTCTAGTGTACAGCAAAGTGATTCAGTTATACATATTTTTTTTCAGATTCATTTCGATTAGGGTTTATTACAAGATACTGAATATAGTTCCCTGTGCTATTAAAGTAGAGTTGGGAAAATACGAAGCACTGATAGCAACATGGTTTTTGAAACTAGGTCGCTTGAATTTTAAGCCCATCACCACTGGCTGAATGGCCAAGTCATTGAGCTTAAAACTCAGGTAGCCTAACTTCAAAAGCCATGCTTCTGTATCAAATTTCCCTACATCTGAAATGAAAATAATGCTTTCCTGACAACGTGACTGAATTGACTAAGTGATCTAATCGTGTGAAAGGGCCTAGCAGAGTGACTGACAATGGATAGTGTTCAACAAAGCTTGAGGGAGTGAATGGCAATCAGTATGTGATATTTCCCCTTCCCTTCCATCTTCCTGACGGATGTGACTGGAATGGCTGGCAGGCAGTCGACAGATGCCAAAAATTGGTTTTCTTTTTATCATTTTTAAAAAATTATTGAGCATTTAATATGCAGCAAGTGACATGCCAAGCCCTGAGAAGACACAGATAAATAAATCAAGGTCTCTTCCCTTAAGGAACTCACATCTAATGGATGAGACTGATAAGTAAATACATATTTCAACAGGGTGTGGTATTGCTATGATAGAGACAAATGTAAGGTGTAATTACAAGATGAAGGAAAGGTTACCAACCCAAACGGGGGTGATCTGGAAAATTAACCATAGATTGTATTTGTAAGGATAAATAAGTCAGCAAGATAAAGAAGGATACAGTTTCAAAGCACAGGGGGGCATATATGCAAATGCAAAGGGTAGGAGAAAGCAAGGCACATTTGGGAAAGTCCAAATATTTAGCTAGGTAAAAACATAGTAAGAGAGTTAAAAGAGTGAAGAATAAAGGTGGAAATGTAGGGCAAGCAATGGGATTTGTAGCAGGAAAGTGATAGTCTTCAGTTTGCTTTTAGAAGAAACATTTTGCCACATTTGGAGAAAGGATTAACGGATAGGAAGCAGATATAGACTCACGGACATAGAAAACAAACTATGGTTACCAAAGGGTAAGAGGAAGGAGAGGTAAATTAGGAGTTTGGGATTAACAGATACACACCACTATGTATAAAATAGATGAACAACAAAGGCTTACTGTATAGCACAGGGAACTATATTCAATTTCTTGTAATAAGCTATAATGGAAAAGAAAATATATGTATATATATATATGTATGTGTATGTATAACTGAATCACTTTGCTGTACACCTGAAACTAACATTTTAAATCAACTACACTTCAATAAAAAATAAAATTAATTAAAAAAAGAAATTTAGACATTTCCATAAAATGTAACAAAGAAAAAAAAAAAGGAAGAAGAAAAGAAATGAGCCTGGAATTAAGGAGAACATTAGAAAGTTGCAGCAGCATCTGAGTGAGAAATTACAAGGGCCTGCATCAGGGCCTTTACCATCAAGACTCCATTCCCCCTGAGGTCTAGGGATGGTTGCTCCAGGAGTCGTGCAATGCAGAGCCTAGAGTCCTGGACCCAACGGAGGCAAAAGCAGTACAGGCTTGAGAAACATCATTGTGAAATTGATTAAATATAATTGACAGAATTTGCTGAGAGAGTAAAGAAGAGGAGGAGTCAGCAATGATACTCAGATTTCTAACAAAGGCAAATGCTTGAATGTGGTCCCAGTCACAGTGATTGGAACCCTAGGAGAAGGGCATAGTTGGGCAGATGAACAATGAGATTAGATTTGAGAGAAGCACATCTGAGAAGAGATATCCCGCTGGGCTGTGGATTATACGAGTCAAGATCAAGAGACTTGAGACTAAAGAAAAGGATCTTGAAGTGTGTGAGTAGCCAAAGATGCTCCGAAAGTGGCTGGATCACCCAAGGAGAAGTTGTAATAATGAGACCAGAAGAGGGCCAAAAATAAAACACCGAGGAGCAAGTCATTTTAGAGATAAACACTGGTCTGGAAAATAAATTGAGGAGAAACAAAAAAGCAGAAAGAACAAGAACAAAAAGAACCGTGTCTCTTAAAAGGCAGTGGAGAAGAATTTCAAGAAAAAAAAGATGTTATAAACAGCATCAAATTTGAGAACTAGGAAGGTAAAGATTGGAAACTGTTCATCAGATTCAGAAACCAGAAAGTCAACGGTGAGCAGCGAGAGCAGTTAAGGAGGAGCGCTGGGACGAAGAAGCCAGGTTGCCATGTACATGGAAGATTGACTCTTCGGTTCCTATATGAGTCAGGCCCCTTTCTGTTGCAAGTGTCAGAAACCGATCTCAAACTCACTTAACAAGAATGGGATTTATTGTATCATGCAAATGGAAAGTACAGAATAGAACTGGCTTCTATCACAGTTATTAACAGACCCAGGGACGCTCAGATATTGCTTTCAGAAGATGGTCAGGATCTCCATCTATCTCTATATCTCCTTTTTCTTCTTTTTCCTCTCTCTGCCTCTCAGCTCTGTTTCAAACTGTGCTGGCCTCTTCCTTCAGACAGACTTCTTCCAAGAAGCATGTAGATAGCTACCCTGTTTCAAATACTCTCAGAATCATAAAATCAGAAGAATGGGAAAAAATCTTAGCTCCAGTGCAAGAGTCCAGCAAGAAATCTGATTAGTCCATCTTAAGTCATGTGCCCGTTCCTGAACCAATTCCTGCGGCCAGGTGAATGGAGGATTCTAATTGCATAGCATATATGCAGAGGAAGGATGTTTCCCCCAAAGAGGAGATTCTGGATAGAGAAATAATACACATCTACTATAGTCCACACCTTAGCTGTTTGACTTTCCATCTTCCTATATATACAGAATCAAAAATGTCCCCACCTGATATGATGCAATTATCCTATTTACAAATGAAAATGCACCAGTTCTTGAAGGGAAATAAATGAATGTCATGTCAAGTTATTGCATCCAGCTCCAAATCTAGATCCTTGAAATTTGTGCAGTCCTCTTAGTTTCAGATCTGACTCTTCCTGTCTATACAACCTATGACTGATACATTTCACCACTCTTGACAGATAAAAAAAATGATGGCGGGAAATAGAAAATTTTTTTAATTAAAAAAAGCTGTCAGCTGGGACAGAACAGAAAACAAACAGCAGTCACCAATCCAATGTATGTATTTCTGGGCAGGGATAGGATGGAGTTCTTGTCTTGGCAGAGGAGGGAGTCTACTAGGCAGCCAATACGGCTGCCCTCCGTCCTGCCCACTCAAAGAACTCTTGGGTCCATGGCTCTCCGTGGACATGCCTGAGAAGGGAATAGAAGAGAGTCATAAAAAAGACCTCTGTTAGAGACTGAGCTTCTTTCATAGCCCACTTCCTGCTGGCACAGTTTCTGAGAGTTGCGGGCTGAGTGTCACCTTTGAGGCTGAGGAAACACAGGCTCCCATTTTGTCCAGGCTTGAGGTTTCACTGATAATCAACTCCCCCCACCCCAAAAACTATAAGCTTTAGAACCTTGCAGTTCACATATCTGGACCCCACCCTTGCTGCTCTCTCTCTCTTCGCTGTAAGCCTTGGAACTCTGCCCTCAGCCCCAGGCTTAAACCCAATCTGCCCTTAGCCCCAGGCTTAAATCCACTTGTGAAACAACAGGTGAGGCAGCCCACACGCCAGCCCTGGCAACGGGGGGTTCTACTCAGACAGTTCAAGGAGGGAGGGACATGGGAAGGGCCCAGGGAATCTGGCTTCCCTCGTTTCTCTGGCCTCTCGGGTGTCCCAAGGTTATCTCCCTGCGGAGTTTCCCACCTCCTTGCCTTTTACCCTAATTTTGGAAGGGGCGGAGATCCTGGGTTTTGCAATTCTGTGAGACCTGCGTGGTTAACAGAGCCTCAGCAATCTTGCCCACAGGCGGAGGGGTCTCTACGTTGCCCTTTTTCTGCTTTTAGCCAGGTCAGCTCAAATCAAAGCTGTCTCTGTTTTGTAAGACCTTACTAAAGGCTGCAAGGAACAGCCAATATTTTCTACCATCCTGGTATTTTTCTACCAAGTTTCCTAAAGCTTCAGCTTCCACAGCCATTCGGTCTGAGACAGTGAAACTGCAGAAAGGAAGACTTTAACCGGTTACGTCACCATCACATAACAAGGAGCAGGCTTCTCACTCGGCCAGTTTCACATTTTGGAGTCTCTACCCTTTTAAATCTTGGTTTGTCTCAAGGTTCTTCTTTCTGTCTTATTTTTAGAAACATGCAATAACTCGTAGAGCAATGAAATGGAGAATTTAATTGGGCTTTAAAATTTTAAATCTTTTTCAAGGCTACTAGACAATGATGAACTTGGTAGATAGATTGACCTGTAATTGGGGTCCTACACAGAATGTTAGGTGATGATAAGGACTGGGAAGAAAAAGGAAGCCAAAGAAAAGAGTACGGGTAGAGGGGTACAGTTTAAAAGGTTGTCACTAAGAAGGTGACATTTGAACAAAGACCTGGATGAAATAAGGTTGCAAACCATGCAGGTATCTGGGGGAAAGGTATTCCAAGGAGAAGGAACAGCAAGTACCATTGTCCTAATGTTGGAGCAAGCATGGCCTGCCCAAGACACTACAGAGAGGACAACATGGTTGAAGTGAAGACAGCAGTGGGGAGGCTGGCAGGACACACAGAGTGAACAATTTCCTTATTTGGGGGCATGCAGGCTCTTTCAAATATTTTTATCTTATAAATAATTTTGCACTTAACATTTCATAAATTAATTCTTTAGTAGAGATTCCTATAATTGGAAATCCTGGATTAAATGGAGCCTGGTTCCCCTTTCATAACACCAAGTTGATTTCCTAGAAAGTTGTAGTTTCCCTTCCACCAAAAATGTGTGAATGCACTGATGTTATCACTCATCACCATTAAGTGCTGACCTTTTAAAATCTTCGTCAGTTTGACGGGCAAAAATAAGAATGCATTATTGTTTTTATTTATAGTTCTTTGATTACTAATTAAATTGAACTCGCATTGAACTCTATGTCTACTGGCTAGTTAGGTTTCCTTGTTATGTACTGTTTTTCACAAATTTTGCCCATTTATCTAGTTAGGCATCAGTAGTTTTCTTAGCAATTTGCACAATCTCTTTGTTAAGCTTACTGTCTGAGTTCAGGCTGCCATAACATGTACCATAGATGGGTGGCTTATAAACAACAGACACTTATTTCTCACAGTTCCCAAGGCTGCAAGCCTGAGACCCAGGGGCCAGCATGGTCAGGTTCTGACGAGAACACTCAGGGTTGTAGACTGCTGACTTATTGTCTCCTCACGGGGTGGAAGGAGAGCGAGCCAGCTCGCCAACCTCTTCTCTTAGGGCACTAATCCCATCATGGGGGGGTCCATCCTCATGACCTAATTACCTCCCCCAGGCCCACCTCCAAATACCATCACACTGGGGATTCGATTTCAACATATGAATTGGCGGATGGGGGACACAAAGCTTTAGTCCGTAACACTTATTAAATCCCACTGTCAGTTTTGCTGGATCTCCCAAAGTAATACACAGAAATAACTCAGGGTCGTGCTTGTTATCACTGCTCCATCACCATGGAGGGGGTTTCCAGCAAGGTTCTGTGGTATGTAAGCACTCAAACTCATCAAAGACCTCTACATTTTGTCTCTCTCTTCTGAGGCCAGAAAAACATCCTATCTCTTTCCTCCAACTGCCCTTGCTGTCACTCAGCGCCTTCCTACAAGTTCCACTCTGTTGTTCAACTCACTGATCCATATTTTACAGCAGTATTCTTCATCATAATGGGATTTTTTTTCCCCACAGTGGGGGTCTTGTGTCTATGTTGATACAAGAGGAAATCTGCAGAGATGTTGCAACTGGAAACTTTTACTTACTTTTAGAGCTAGTTAAGGCTGGTTGAGGTAAAGGGTCAGTGGGGATCCTGAAAATGCCCAGCAGAGGTCAAAACTTTGCAGCAAAGAGAGGGTAGGAAAGCATAAAGGAGGAGTTTCTTGTCATTGCGATTACCTCGCCTAGACATGAATCTTTTCACATGCATGTAACCTTAATTTTCCACATTCAGTGATATTTTTCATGTACTGCCTTAGACATTTGGTCTGAGCCAATTTTTTAGACAACTTTTTTTCTTAATGAAAGTACTGGGGATTGAACCCAGCACCTTGTGCATGCTGAGCACGCGCTCTACCATTGAGCTATATGCTCCCCACCTACTTAGACACATTTTTTAAATGACTTTGTTTAAAAAAAGGTGAGTATTAAATGGCAGCTACAGAATGATGAAGGATTTCTGAAAAGCTTTCTTTTTGTAAATGAGAGAGAATTTAAACATTTTTCATGTGAAAGGTAAACAAATAGTAGGAAGAGAGAAATTCAGCAGCATAATTAATAAAAATGGTTCTACTGCAAAGTCTAATAGCCTCTCCCTTTTGTTTACCCCCCACATGCAATAAATCAGTTTTAAAGTATGATTTTCAAAAAAATATCATGACTCTCATACAAATATAAAATGAAAAGGTGTCAAAATCTTACTCTACTCATTAATTAATGACAGAACCAGTAAGATGTTATTACCAATTCAAAGGACATTTGAGAAGCTAGGTATTTATAGGAAATTTAGAATAAGATTTGGGGGCTAGACCAAAAACTGATTAATGTCCAACAAGACAATAAACCATAACCTTTGGGATCATCTGTTCTAATAGATAGAAATTATTTGCATCCCCAACAGATGAAAATATACACATTAACCATTGTTCAGAGATGATAGAAGATCAAGCCCAATGTGGCACTGAAAATATTCTCCCACCTCCTTGGCCAATTGCCAAATTTCAAATGATTTTTCTGACATGGAGTGAAAGCAATGTTGTAAGGGAGGGAGAGGACAGGTAGCTCCAGAAACAAGGGAGCCAAGAAGTCAGGAAAGGGTTCTGGGAACCCACAAAAATTAAGATAAATGATCCCTGTGATCCTGGTGGTCTTCTGGTGGAGATGCTCACACTGTGGTGAGGAAATGGGGGATGCTAACTAGGAGGGGCTCAAGGCGGAAAGGCAGGCATCTCTAAGTAGACACGCATATGTGATGGCGAAGGAGGGCTGGATTGGAAGTGGCATTGGGGAACTAGGAGAATGTGGGGCTCCTGAATCCACAAGAAGACAAGCTCCATGATGGCACCTAGAGATAATATATTTCTCATTCACTCTATTCTGTTCTACATAGAAAATGCCAGACACATGATAGGGGTGCAGAATATTTGTTAAATGATGAACAAATGAATGGCTGAAGTCAAAGGGAAGGTGGAGCATCAGAAAAAGAAAAATCTCCAATCTAGAACTGAGATTCTTCTGTTCATGATACTCCCTGAAATGATCTATTAGATTAGTGAGCCTATGATAAGATCCCTTCAGTCTGAATCATGAACGGCATTGCTGAGACGGAATGAAAGATGGCAGTTAATTCACTTAAAAATATTTATTAAGCATCCTTTATATACAAAGTGTCCATGGCTATGAACAAGACTAGCAAAGTGACTGGTCTTATGAAACCTACGATTACGTGAATAAGATACATAATAAGCAAGCAGACACTCAAGTAAAAATGATACGTTCAACAGTTAAAGGTGCTGTGAACAAAACAAACCAGGATGTGGTCATAGAAACTGACCAGGGTGGAAGCAACATTACATAGTGTGGTCCAGGGATGGTGTCTCAGAGGAGGTTCTCTTGGATGTGAGACCTGAGAGAGAAAAACAAGCAAACCAAAAAACCTAAACAAGTGTGGGAAGGAGAGCATTTTAGGCAAAAGGAGAAAGTCCCAGCACGTGAAAAGGTGCTGTCTGAGGAACTATAAGAAAGCCAGTGTGACTGGGGTGTGGTGACTGAGGGAGAATGTGGTAGGAGATAGAATCAGAAAGGAAAGCAGACACCAGACTATGTAAGGCTTGAGAGATGAAAGAATTCAGGCTGGACCACCGGGCCATTGTGGCAGAGATTCTCCTCCCTCCAATCTCCTCCCTCCAGTCTCCCTGGTGCCCCCTCATTGACCAAACCCAACTGGAAGCCGGAGGTCAAGGGAACCCAGTGAAGCAGCCCCTACAACTCAGTCTCCCAAATGCAAAGTAGAATGGAGAAGGGTGGACAGTGCATCTGGAGGGGCCGATGGAAAGTTTCCAGCCCAATTCCAATTCCATGGGAAAGGACTGAAGGAAGGGGGGCGGGCGGTAAAAGTCTTAGGGTGAGGGACAGATAAAGGAAGGGACTAACCTTGGGGGGTAGTGGGGAGCTTCTAGGTCAAGGGAACTGCTCATGTATCACCCGACAGGAGGGGCCTAGATTAGAAGTTTCCAAACATACCTATTTCCAAATGAAAAGTTGCAAACATCTTGCCTCCCTTCTCACTTCCTGAGCAAGTTTCCCTGTATGATCGTGGACCCCACGACTTCCCACCTCCAAGTTTCCCACCAAGACCCCTGTTGCCCACCAAGGACTCCAAGAGGAATAGCCGGCCACCACAATGGTCCTGCTGGTGACATAGCTGGCAGCTGAAGAGCACAGGAGGAACTCAGTCCCTGCATGTTCCTCAGATTCCCCAAACCTGAAGGGAGAGAGCAGAGGTGAGGTGACAGCCATGCAGTGTGGAGCTCTGCCCTCAGGTCCTGCTGCCCGGACGAGGCCCAACATTGACCCTACAGACAAATACTTCACAGGGTTACAGTCAAGTCAGGCTCCAGGGAAGGTCATGGTGGGCTCAGCAAGACCCAGCCCCTGGCCCCAGGACTGTGCTGTCCTCAGACTTCAGCAAGGGGAACAGCCATTACACCAGGAGAAGATCAGGCTCTGTCTGTTCTTTTTTTGTTTGTTTGTCTTTATTTTTGTTTTCGGGGGAGAGGTAATTAGGTTTATTTACTTATTTATTTATTTTGATGGAGGTTAAGGGGATTGAACCCAGGACCTCATGCATCCTTGTGCATTCATAGCTCTACCACTGAGCTATACCCTCCTCTGTTGTTTGTTCTTGAAATTGAACTTTCCTTCAAAGTGAGTAGACACAAACCATTAAAGCCCCACCTACCACCACAGATTTCATTAAAGTCAGGTAACACATATGGCAATGTTTTCTCCTGAGGAAAGATGTCAGAGTTAGTGTTAGGCAGAAGGACTCTTGGCAGGATTAAGGAGCAAAGGGGTGGGTGGGAGGAGCATCTTGTCAGACTGGCGCCTCTGTAGGTGGATGGCCTTGTTCAGAAGAGAGGACTGGGGCAGACCCTGGTCTGCACCCCACTGAGCATAGATTCCATTCTCCTGCAGGAAAGCAAGAGGTTACTGGCCCATAGGCTGCAGGACAGAACCCCTGAGGGATGGGCCTGGGCTGGGGCTCTGAGCTCGAGTCTGCAGGTCTCTATGGGCTTCAGGAGCTTGGCTGGGGAAGAAGGCTGTGGGAATCCGCGGTTTATAGCTGGTTGGTCAGAAGCCCAGGTGGCCTGGGACTTGCAACTAGTGTAAGTAGTTGGTAGTTGGAAGTAGAGGGTAGTCTTGTGGGACCGAACCCTTAAACCTGTGGCATCAGACACTAACTAGTTAATACCACAACTGAATTGATCTGTGGGATGCCCATCTGGTGTTGAGGAATTGGTTGGTGTGAGAAAGTACAGCAGAGCAGTAGAAAGGAACCAACTATTGATATGCGCAACAATTTGCATGGGTCGGGAGGGAATTATGCTGAGTGAAAAAAGGCAATTCCCAAAGGCTACATACAGTATTCCACTGATGCAGCATTCTCAAAATGACAAGATTACCCATGTGGAGAAGAGATTTGTAGTTGCCAAGGGTTAGGGATGGGGTTGGGGGAGGCAGATGGATGTGACCACAAATGGTGGCATGAGGGACCTTTGTGGTGATGGAACAATTCTGTCTCTCAGTTATGTGGTGACTATACAAACCCACATGTGATAAAATGTCCAAAATTATACCATACGTGAGCGCATGTGGAACTGGTGAAATCTGAATGAGGCCTGCAGATTGTAGCAATACCAATTTCCTGGTTTTGATTTTGTACTACCATTGTGGAAGCTGTTCCCATCTTCCACACAGGAAATATGAAATATTGGATGAAGGATACACAGGACCTCTTGGTACTATTTTTGCCACTTTATCTGAACCGAAAATTGTTTCAGACTAAAGGTTTTTAAAGAAATTCACTTAGCTTTGACTTACAGAACAAAACTGGACTAAGATCTAGAGAAGAATAAAACAAATTCATTAATCAGGATTATTTTTATATTTCTAGAATCACTTTAAAGTCATTGTTTATTAAAGCAGACATCTACTATGTAATTTTGATCCCTGCCTCTTAATAAGGGAGGTTCATCTTTAATCATTAGTCTCTAAAATTTGACTGAGCTGGGAAATCAAGCACAATCTTGGCTGTTGAGATATACCACAACAAAAACAAATTTCTCCTGGAAGAAATGGCTGATTCTAGGGCTGGAGCTGGGAAAAGACAAGGTGAGCCTGGAGCATACTGTACTGCCAGAAAGTAAACAATTGCTTGGGGAAAAAAAAGAAGAAGAAAGAAAGAAGGAAAGAAAAAGAAAACTGAAAGAAAGGAAGAAAGAAAAAAGAAAAGAAAAGAGATGGAGGGATGTCAAAAGGACAGAGGAGCCAAACTGAAAGAACCAAAATTGGAAACAAATGAGTAACAAAATAAATAATGTAGCTTTAAATTTTAACCTAGAGCATAAAATAAATATGTATGTGTCCATACTGATACCAAAACTGACTGAATAAATAACTAAATGATTGGAGCACCAATCCCCTGCACAGTCAGAAATCTGCGTGTAACTTTTGACTTCCCAAATACTTAACAGAAGCCTTACCGATAACATAAACGATTAACGCACATTTTATGTTATATGCTGTATTCTCACAATAAAGTTAGCTAGAGAAAAGAAAATGTTACTAAGAAAATCATAAGGAAGAGAAAATAGACTTACATTATCTATATGTATTTATTATTAAAAAATCCACATATAAGTGGACCTCTGCATTTCAAACCGTGTTGTTCAAAGGTCAACTAATATATGCAGATACTTGCCCTTGCAAGAGGTGGCGCTTTAATCCCCACTCGCCCACTTTGAGAGTGGGCTGGACTTGGAGTCTTGCTCCCAAAGAATTGCATGTAGGAAGGGAACAATAGCAACTTTAGAGTGGAGAGACCCGGCAGACACTTCCCTAACCAAGTGAGCAAGGTTAGCAACACTGTAGGAGCCATGCCACTCTCATGTACCGCCTGATATGATGACATAAGAAGAGCACTTCGTCTCTGTGGTAGCGTCCCCCAAACCCATCATCCCATCTGATGAGAAAACATCAGACAAAACCAAACTGTGGTCCCTTCTACAACATCTTGACCAACACTCTTTAAAACTGTTAAAGCGTGAAAAACAAGACTGAGAAAATGTCACGGACAGGAGGAGACCCAGGAGACACAAGAATTAAATACAACGTGGTGTCCGGGATTGAAACCTGGAACAGTGAAAGAACATTAGTGGAAAACATGGTGGGATGTGAGTAAAGCAGGTAGATCAGTTGTCACATTGTGTGAGTATGAATTTCTTGGTTTTGATGAATTGCCATTGTTTTATATAAGATGTTAACGTTACTAGGGGAGACTGGGCACAAAGTACACAGGAACTCTGTGTACGGTCTCGGCAACTTTCAAGTAAATCTAAAATTATTCCAAAATAAAAAGTTAGTTTTTATACATACCTTAACAGATTTTGAGAAACTGTTTCTTAAGCTTTGAATGTAGAATTTGGAGATGATTATTAAAGTTGTAAATGGTTAAATCTATTACTATAATTTCACAACTTTAAATTAGCTGTATATTTAGCGATTTTAGGTAACGTGAAAATTGGGCTGTTCTTGAATTTTCTGAGAGAATATGTCCCAATGGCACTGTGGAAACCTAGACACACTTCCAAGCCTGCAGGAGGCACAGGAAGGCTCAGATGGAGCCCTCTCGTCCCTCCTCCTCTAGCCCCACATACGCCCTCCTGGCCTGGGTCTCTAAGGGTGGGGACACTTGGCCCAAAGGTGTCTCTGGCTGTACCTGATACTTCTGACCACAGCAAGGAATGGGGACCTGACCTGACATCTCTGGGTACCAAAGAAATAAAGAGGCAAGCACTAATAGGGAGGTAGGCACAACTCTGATAAGAACTTGACTCCCAGCCTTAAGACTTTCCATACTCTGGTCCTCCCCGTGGTGACCAGTGTGGGTCACTGACCGCTGCTCCCCTGAACCCCAATGCAACCTGAAGCCTTGCAGAGCAGGAATTGTGCTGAGAAGAGGTGATGTGTCTCCTAGAGGACTCTAGCCCTGCAGTGTCAACAGCCCTCTGTCCCCAGAGGATCCCCTGAAGGAAACGGACCTGCCTACCTGGGACCGATGGACTCGGGGGCTTTGGTCTGCTCCTTGTGCAGAAGCCGATGGCTGCAGCAGGCACAGAGCGCTGCTGAGCACCCTGAGGGCTCTGCTATATAAGAGCTTCAGCGTTTCCTCTTGTCTCTTGGGACACTGGCCTTAAGGTCTCCTGTTCCCTGCCCACCACGCTCCCAAGCTCTTTGCTGAGTCATGAAAACATCTAAGCAAGGTGTGATACCCTTAGAGTCACCTGTGCTGTCCCTGAGTAACCCATCATAAGACAATGTCCTGCCTCCAAAGCTGCCCCAGCTAGGCTTCTGGTAACAAAAGGTTCTGGAGGAAGACAAGGGTTCACATTCCTGGGAAAGTGACAGTAGAGGGGCATGGGGTGATGCTTGCAGTAAGAGGGAGAGGACCTAGGAAAGGGAGAGGACCAGACATGGGCTGTATGTGTGTGTGTGTGTGTGCGCGCGCGCATTGCCTGATTCTTAGGAGGCCATCAGTATCTATTTGTCAAATAAATATTTATACATTACACAGGAAAAAGGAGAGGCAGGTATCCAAATGTCCCTTAATGGCCCAGAGAGAGCCTGAGGGAAAGCAGCCACATTTTAAAGAATTGGAGAGCTTATGGCCATGGAGAAATATTTCAGGAGGTTTTTGTCAAATTCAACCCTTTCAACACCAAGCCACCAGTACCACCTCCTCAGGATGCACATTTGTTGTGATGAATTATATGTTTTTACAAGTGGCATGTTCAGATTTCTGACATCTGTTTGGAAATTCAGCTCATTCTCTACAGGTGTCCCGACTCCAAGAGCCCTGTTATGCAATTTTTAGTGCTCAGAAAAAAATGCTTGCAAATTGACAGACTGACACTGAACAGTGGGATTACATGAGCTTTAAAAATGTGTTTATCTGCTCTCTGAAAATGCTGTCATCCTGTATATGTCATGAACTTTTCCTATTGTGAAATACAGTGAATGAATGGGAAAGAACAGTGTAACATAGCCAACACTCACCTTTCACAAATATTAACATTTTGCCCTACTTGCTTCATCCTTTTTTCAAAACTAAAACATTCCAAATTGAATAGAAAGCCCCTTTTGTGCTTCTCCAAGATCCCACTCCCCTCTCTCCATCCTCCCCAGAGCAGCCACTGTCCTAACGTCCTGTGTGTCCTTCTGGCCCATGTTTTTACATTTTTACTATATATGTGTTCATAAATAATAAACGTTGCTTTGCTTATTTTTAAGTTTTACCAAAAGTGGTATCCCATACTGGACCTATCATGGCACAACTTACTGGTTTTCATCAACTTTATGTTTTGGGACTTGAACCACAGCATCTGCAGCTCAATTTCATCCTCTTTCTCTATAAACTACAGCATTCTCGTTGTTTGAACAGACGCCATTTACTTATCCATTTTCCTGTTGCTAGACATATGGGTGGTTTTGATTTTCATCTATCACACATAATACTGCCATCTCCTTGCACCACACATGTGTGAGCTTTTCCATAGAGTTTATATTGGAAGAGGGATGCTGGGTCAATGGGCGCATGCATTTTGATCTTTACTCTATATCACTGAATTTGTTTTCTGAAGAAGCCGTTGTACCAATGTGCACTTACATGAGAGCTCCTGTTTCTCCATATCATTCTTGTTTATTTGTTTGGGTTGGGTGACCAGTGTGGTCACTGACCACTGCTCCCCTGAACCCCAACGCAACCTGAAGCCTTGCAGAGCAGGAATTGTGCTCTGGAGTGGGGATAATTTGGTTTATTTATTTATTTGTTTAATGGAGGTACTGAGAATTGAACCCAGGACCTCATGCATGCTAAGCAGACACTCTACCGCTGAGCTATCTCCTCCCCCCTCCACATCATTCTTAACGCCTGTGCTCTCAGACATTCCATGTTTGTCATTCTGATAGATGTGAACAAGCATCTCATTTCCCTAATTACCAACGCAGCTGGTCCCCTTTACACGCCTGATGGCCATTCAGAGTTCCTCTTCTGTAAATTGCCTGTTCATTCTCTGTCCACCGTTTATTGGATTCTATGAATGGTTTTTTATTGATCTTTAAGGGTTTTTTGCGTATTCTGAATGCTAATCCTTTTTGGTAGACTGTTCTCTTTCTCCCTACTTTTTGTGATCATCTGACCTCCAGGTTATCACTCCTCATTCCTTGAAGATTTTAGTACCTGATTCCTTCTCTCTCTTTCAGGTACTAGCCTTGCCTTAATTATTAGGGATTTCAATATTCACAAGGGTGAGCTTCTTAGTTCCTGATCCCTCACTCCTGGTGACCCTGTCTTCCCCCTCCCTCAAGCCACCAGCTCCACAGCCACGCCCCAGATCTTGCCATTAGCATTCCCTCCATTATCTCGATGGCATGCACCTTGCTCTTTGACTATTTATCTTTCAGCACACTCCCTCCACAGCCTGACTTGAGTAATTCCGTAGCCATAATGGAAACTGCTATCCTCTGAGCTGACAATTTTTCACACCCCCCACCTCTTCATGTCCTCACCCCACATTCCATCATTATAGTCACTTCTCTGTAGGTGTAGTTGTTCCCTTGCTCCTCTCTTTCTCCCTTGAAACTCTCTGGGGGAAAAAAAAACCCAACACTGAATAAATATTACATAATATTTAATAATAAATATTACATAATAAAAGAGGAATCCAATTATCAAGAAGATGTAACTATCCTAAATGTGTATGCATCTTAAAACAGAGCTCCAAAATAAATAAAGTGAAAACTGATAGAATTAGAAGGGAAAACAGGAAAATCTGCATGTAGAGTTGAAGACTTCAACAGTCCTCTCTCAGGAACTGATAGAGCAAGTAAACAGAAAATCAGCGAGGATGTGGAAGACCTGAATGCTAACCACCAACGTGACCTAACTGACGTGGATAGAACAATCCACACAAGAGCAGAATACCTGTGTTTTTCCCCCAAGCACACATGGAACATTCATCATATTCTGGGCCATAAAACAAATCCTAACAAATTTAACAGAGTTGAAAACATACAAGCATGTTCTTTGGCTTCAATAGGATTAAACTAGAAGTAAATAACAAAGATGTCTGGGAAATCCCTAAACAGTTAGAAATTAAACAATGCGCTAGTAAGCACCTATATATCAAAAAAGAAATCACGAGGGAAATTAGAAAATATTTTAATAGAATGAAAATGAAAACACAATAAATCAAAGTTTGGGGGATGCAAACAAGTATCATAGTTCCTCTCTCTCTCATCAGACCTCCCCATCATGTTCTCTCTCCCCCCCAAAAAAATAGTTTGTATATAAAATAGAATAGTCCACTTCTAGACTAAATTCATCTATAAAACCACCTTATCCTAGTGCTTTTATTGAGAGGAAGCAGGGAGATAGAATTTGATTATTGATTCTTTTTCCGTAATGATTTTTTTATTTTTTCCAGTTTTCTTGATGCCAAGCAATCTGTTCTCCTACTGATAAAGTTGATCCTACATTTGCACTTTGAGAGAATAACAAGGGGAAGAGGACCCTGCCTGGAATGCAGACCCACTCTGTGGGCACAGCAATCCCCGGCGAGCCTCTGTGGGGTGACAAGAGGACAGGGGGACTCCTGCCTTCTCTGGACAACTCAGCCTTGTCAGTGATCCTTTTCCCAATAAAGCCTATTCCATAACCAATTCTAGATGATGTGGAATTCACTACAACCTTGGCACATGACAGGTGGGCACCAAGGATGGACAGATCTGACCAAATATTATTTGTACAGTCTTTCCTTTTCTCCCTCGGGTTTTCCCAGAGGTTTGTGTATTTCATTAATTATTTTAAAAGGATCTGCTCTAGTTTTGCCAGAGTTCCCTACATTTTTCTTTCCATGAAGATGGGAGGATGGTGGTGGTGGTTTGGTTTGGTGTTATAATTGTTTGATTTGTTTGTTCGTTGGTTTTCAGTCTTCCTCCCACTCTATTCCACCAGCCTCCCAGTTTCCCTTACCAGTGACAACCAATGTTACTAGTTTTTAATGTATCCTTCCAGAAAGGTTTTGTGCATATATGGGCAGCTACATACACTGTCCCATTCGTTACGTTTTTCATCTAATAATACATTTTGGAGATCACAATGAATCACTACATATTGAGATTCCTCTTTCTTCTTAACAGTTACAAATAGTATTTGTATTTTACAGATGCTTGCTATAATGTAATCAATCTTTTACTTTTATGCAGTAGTGCAATTAATAACATTTTTTCATACATCACTTTGCTGTATCTGTAAAATAAATTAGAAGAAATGAAATTGGCAGATCAAAAGGTATCTACTTTTGTTATTTCATTAGATATTGCCAAGTTGTCCTTCACAGATGTTGTGCCAATTTGCACTGCTGCTTTCAGCGTGTGAGAGGATCTGTTTCATCACACCCTAAACACAGGCAAACCCAGCGTTTAATCAATTTATTGGATCGTTACCATTCTGATAATTTAATAATGATATTTCAGCAGAGTCTGAAACTGCGTTCTTTCCATACTAGTGAAATTGAGTATTTCTGTGAACATCCCTTCATTTTCCTGGACCATTTTTCCTCAGAGTTCTTGTCTTTTTCTTGTTGATTTGTAGAGGTTCTTTATGCATTAGGAAAGTTAGGCCTTAGCCTATATTATGAGCTGCAAATACTTTCCTCTAGTTTGTTATTTGTATTTTACTTGCAAATAAATAAAGCTCTCTTGGTGGACTCTTCCCTATGTAATTATGCATTATCCCTTTTTATTCTCATTAATTCTTTATTGTCTTAAATTTTATATGGTCTGATTTAATGTTGCTCCTCCAGCTTTCTTTTGGTTAATAATTGCCCAGTATATCTTTTCTGTCCTTATATTTACAACCTCTACAATCACTTTTTCCACTCAGCCTCTTATAATCAGCATATAACTGGATTTTATATCCCTTTTAAAATCCAATCTGCTAGTCACTTAATAGATGAGTTTATCCACTTCTCATTGATTGTGATCATCAATAAATTCAGATTTATTTTTACTGTATTTTGTGTTTTCTGTTTATCAACGGTATTAGTTTACTTAAGGCTGCTGTAACAAATTAGTCCAAACTTTAAAAAATAGAAATTTATTTTCTCACAGTCTGGTGGCCAGAAGTCTGAAATCAAGGTGTTGGCAGGGCCAAGTTCCCTCCAGAAACTCTAGGGGAGATTCCATCCCTTGTCTCATCAAGCTCCTGGCAGATCTCTGCATCTCTAGGCTTCTTGTGGCATCACCCCAATCCTGCATCTGTCTTCATGTGACCCTGTGTGTCCTCTTCTGTGTTTCTCTTCACACATATCCAGATAATCGAGAATGATCTCATCTAGGGATCCTTAGTTTAATTACACCTGCAAAGACCTTTTTCCAAACAAGGTCACGTTCACAAATTGCAGGGATTAGGATATGGGCATATCTTTTAGAGGGGGGCTATCATTCAAGCCACTACACACCATCCTTATTCTTTATTCTTTCCTTTTTTGGGGGCTCCTTTCTTGACTAATGTCAGAATGATAAAGGTTTATCTTTTTACCTCTGCTTGTTCAGAAGCTATGGCTATTTACATTAATTTTGGTAAGTGCCCTTAAATTTTAACATACAGATAGCCATAAAATTCTCTAATAAAATCTAATTTTTTCAGTATTTCCATTCTTCACAAAGTAGACCCCAAAATTAGAATACTTTTACTTTCCATGGAATAAGCCCCAACCCAAACTTCTTTATTATTTTGTCTAGAACAGTGATCTCCAAATATTCCTAAATATCAATTAATAAACTTTGAGCACACAGCTGCAATATATGTGTATTCATTTATTTATAGATTACATACATGTATCACTTATCAATATATTATATAAATTATAAAGTATACACAAAAATGTAAAAATGAAGAAATAGAATATAAAGATAAAAATTCTAATATTTTCTTTCTGAATGCAAGGAAATAATTTTGCTAACCCCCTGGGGTACGTGCACCCCATTTTGGATACCACTTGCTTAGAAACTTCATTTCACTTTCAAAATAACACATAAAGTATATTAACAAGAAATTTACTGTTAATTCAAAATTACATTTACCAAAATATTTTACAAAATTCAATAATTACCATTGCTTCTTGCTTCCTACATCTTCCTTCTCAGTTTGCCTTCACACAGTAATTAGTCCTCTGGTTTTCCAGTAGACAATATTTGAGTCTTTCAGGTTATTTTCTTTTTCTTTTTCTTTTTTCTTTTTTTGGGTCTCTGAACCATAGGGTTGTCTATGTTGTCTTCAAGTTTTAATTTTCAACTATTCATTCTTTTTTCTAATTCTACTTTAAATATAGCAGTGTAATGAAGTGATGTAGTGCTATGGAACCAGACCACTGCTCTGTTTTTGAATCCTTGTTCTACCAGTGATGCCCTGTGAGAAGCTGGGCAAATTATTTCACCTCAATTTCCTCACTTGTGTATGATAATAATAATATACCTACTTCACAGGATGATTATGCTGATTAAATTAAATTTAATGGCTTACTGTGTTTAAAGCATCAAAATTTATGTCTGGCACTTATTAAGTGCTTAATAGAGTTAGCTATTTTTATTTCTAATTTTGCTGAATTGAAGTCAGAAAATGTATTTAGTTCTCCCTCTCTCTTTGCTGAGTGGAAAATTTTATTGACATTTTTCTGTGGCTTGATATTATAAAAAATTCTGTGGGCATATTCTTGTATATTTAGTTTTCAGAATAAACAGCTGCAAACAAAACCAAGGCCAGCTCTCCCTCTAAGGACTAGGAAAACTGGACAAAATATTTTTAATGTATTTTAAGGTATCAGAAAGCTGTCAAAGTTAATCTCGGGGATGAATAAGAGAATAGATAAATACAACTTAGAATATATTCACAAAATGGAAAATTATACAGCATTAAAATGGAGTAACTAGGTCTGTATGTATCAACACGAATAAATTCAAAAACATTAAGAGAAAAGAACAAGACACAAAATATTATAAGAAGTCTGATATTAATTATGTTAAACATCACACAGTTACTGTGCATTTTCTGTGAGTACAAATATCTGAATTTTAAAAAGTTTAAGTCTGGAAGGAAAAATACTAAGTTCTTTAGTGTGGATAACTTGGGTGTGAGGGAGAGGAGTTAGAGAGTGGGAATGTTACCAACAAGGATTGAATGTGGACAGATAAGCAAGATGTGGTCTATACATGCAATGGAATGTTATTCAGCCTGAAAAAAGGAAGGAAATTCTGACATAGGTGATGATATGGATGAACCTTGAGGACATTATGCTAATTGAAATAAGCCAGTCACAAAATGACAAACTCTGTAGATTCCACCTATATGAATTTTTTAGAAGAGTCAAAATCATGGAAACAGAAAGTAGGATGGTGCTTGCCAGGGGCTGGGGGAAGGGGAAAATGAAGAGTTATTGTTTAATAGGTATAGAGTTTCAGATTTACAAGATAAAAAGAGCTACAAATATGGATGATGGTGATGGTCGCACAACATTATGAATATATTTAATAGCACTGAATTGTACACTCAAAAATTAAGATGGTAAATTTTATGTTATGTGTATTGTATCATAATTTAAAAATTGGGAAAAAAGGACTTTAGCAGTATCCATAATGTATGAATTTTTTTAAAAACTAAACAATTTTTAAAAGACTAAAATGAACATAGAACAAAACAGGTAATTATATTACACTTAGCTAATCTATAAAGTTCTGTTAGAAGCAGAAAAGAGGGCATGACAGAACACACCCTGGTGGGGGGAGCAGGCTCTCCACGGTCATTTCAGGAAGTGGGGGCCACAGGGAGGGGCCATCAGAACCTGACATCTGCTTATTAATAACAGCTACATCTATGAGGATTTATTGTGTGCCTTATTTTATGTATATCCAGGGTAAATAATTTGTCAAAGTGACAAAGGAAGTAAGCAGTGGAGCTATGATTTGTATCCAGATGTGTCCAACCCCAGATTCCTAACCACACTGCAACAGTGCAGTTTTCTACTAAGCCGAAGTAATGTCCACACACTTACCATGGCATTAAGAAGTAATTCAAAGCAATAGCTACGGAAGAGTATGTGAGATATTTGTTCATTAACACGACTGTGTCCTTATACCCAGAAAGTTAAGACTTGTAGATGCCTGCCCTCTGAGACTCAAACCAGTAAAAAGAAATCTTTAATGGATAAGAATAGCTAGCGAAAGAATTCACCTTAGGGAACAGATCAAAGTCAGAAGAGACAAGCGCACACAAACTTCGATCAAGATGTCTCGAGTGAAGTAGCATGAAGGCATAATGGATGAGAGCGATTTGGATTTCTAAATGTTTATATTCTTTGATGTGGCGGTACTACTTTTTGGAATCTATACTAAGGGCGTAATACTAAATACTTAAAGAGCTTTGTCTATAAACATATTCATCATAAAATGATTTATAATAGTAAAAATGAAAATCAATCTAAATATCTAACACCAGTGAAATGGCCAGGAAAATGAAACCCCCATATGATGGAAACAATGAGCCTCACACACGTACACATACACACATATGTGAAGAGTTTGTTATTGTTAAACAACGTGCATCGTTTATGTTGTTACACATGTGTATAAAGACAACATGCAAATTACACAAGGAATTTCAGGCAATGTGCTGTACGGAGCCAGGGTGACCCTCCTGCTAACAAGTACATAGACACAATAAATAATGTATAATGATATTATAAATCTGTAGTTGAGGAAGGAAATAGAGGAAATTAATAGAAGGAAATTTTATTATAAAATAGTAAGAATATAATAAATAATAGGAAATTCTCAAGTCCCAGAAAGAAATAGAGAAACCCAAGCCAGCAGGTAAGGAAGATCAAACTAAGGCCATCAGTGGACCTGAAGGTAAGGCTCTTAGGGTCCAGAGTCTGGGGCTTTAACATAGCGATGGAGATGAGGCCTTAGGTCCATGAAAAGCAGGGACTTTGTTTGGATCTGATTCCCTCTAAACCAGGCTGGGGGGTAGGGTATGGCTCAGTGACAGAGCACATGCTTATCATGCACGAGGTCCAGGGTTCAATCCCTAGTACTTCCATTGAATAAATAAATCAATAAAGATATAAACAAATAAACCAATAAAGAAATAAACAAATAAATATCTAATTACCCTCCCCCATTTTAAAGTAAAATAAACAAACAGAAGCTAAAGCAAGGATGGAAGAACCAAAACCGTTCTTGACGTTTTAGTCAAGGGTCTCCAGAGAAACAGAACCAAAAGGTTGTGATTTACATAGAAGGTGATTGATTTTAAGGAATTGGCACATGCCTTTATAGGCTGACAAGTCCACAATCTGCAGGGTGGCCCAGCAGACTGGAAGCCCAGGGAAAGGTTGATGCTGCATTTTGCTCCAAAGGCCGTCTGCTGCAGAATCCTCTCCTGTTCCAGAAGGTCCCCCTTTATTCATTTCAGACTTTGAACTGACTGGATGAGGCTCATCCACATTACAGAGGACAGTCTGCTTTCTTCAACATCCACCGATTTATTTTTGTTTGTTTGTCTTTGGGGTTTTTTGGGGGGGATTCAGTTTATTTGTTTGTTTGCTTGTTTGTTTTAATGGAGATATTGGGGATTGAACCCAGGACCTTGTGCATGCTAAGCACACACTCTACCACTAAGCTATACCCTCCCCAACAAAGTCCACTGATTTAAATGTTAATCTCGTCCACAAAACATCCTCACAAATATATACATGTATCTCCTCAGAGAATAATATTTTATCATGTATCTGGGCACCACAGCCCAGCCAGTTTGACACATAAAACTAGCCATTACACTTGGGAAGTGCACACAGAGCACAGCAAGGCTAAGGAAAGGAGAAGGGAAGCAAGGAAACGTGAGGACATGTGAGATGGTACATTGTCCTTCTGGCTGACACTTTATGCTAAGCCTCAGCAATCACAGCAGGTTTCTCAGCAGGCATGTCTGGTTGGCATATGGTTCTTCTCCAAACAGGCTGCAAAGAGAAATGACAGTCACAGGAGGGAGGAGGATGGGGAATTTATCTGCCAATCTCCCTCATCCCCTGGTTTCCATTAGTGAAGATTCAGTCCACAGGAAGTTACCTTCCCCACACCTCCAGGTGTTGTCAGGTAGCCCTCTCTGTTGGGGAGAATCAGTGAGTGGGACATTTCCTCCAAGTCTGGAGGTGGTGGGAGGAGCCAGACATTCTGGGTTGGTGGATGTTCAGCCTGGCTGCCTGGTGGCGGTCAAGGTGAAGTACCTACTGCTCCCAGGGAATGTCCTGGTCAGCAGCTGGTAGCGTCAGCAGAGTCCAGGAGGCTGTCAGTGCCAAGGAATTCTGAGGATGACTATAGATTTGAATCAAATATAACCCACCCCTTGCACCATTCAGATCCACTCCTTCTCTCCCATTGTATTGGCTCCTGTACTACGCTGTAATGACTCCATTTCTTGTGAGTACAAGATGCTCTCACTCTTTCCCCAGGAGGGGCGTATGGGGTCCAATCACTCACAGAGTCCCTTAAGATGGTAGCCAGTGGCAATCCCCTGGAGGAATTCATGTGCAAGGATCAGAAACAAGAGTTCTTGCTGTTGTAGCTGGTCTCAGGTCGTATCCGATGTTCCTCATCTCTCGCCTCCACTCCCCATTCTAAACGTCCCTTATCTCCTCACCACATTTACCCTGGTCCAGGTTGATTTCCAGGTGGTGAAACCCAGACCTTCAGGCACCTTATTTTTCCTGCCCTTGGTGAGTTGTAGTTGCTGTCATTCCCATGGTTAATACAGGACATAGAAGTACAAAGAGACACCCCAATAAATGCCCTGAGTTCTGGAAATTCTCTTTGCTGCTCCCTTATGTAGAAGAAACTTTTAGTCCCTCAGCCAATCGGGACTGATTACCCACCCAGCACAATAAGCCCCTCTTTGCTTCCTGGTCCACAGTGGCCAGGTAGAAAAGTGGCCCCATGATGTTTACCACTCCTGGTTTGGGGAACCCAGTTCTCACCAAAGGTCACACACTTGTCAGGTGACCCTTTCCCTACAGCTATCTCGTCTGGGTTCCAGTAAGTGTTCCCTGTCCTTGCCCCATCATGATGGGCAGAATAATGGCTCCCAAGGGTGTCCATGCTCTAGTTCCCAGAACCCGAGTGAATTTGTTTATATGGCAAGGGGAGGATTAAGGTTGTAGATGGGATCAAGGTTGCTAATCATTTGACTTCAAAATAAGGATTATTCAGTGGCCTTTCCTTCTGCCCGGAATGCTCCCCTCGCCAGAGCTGGCTTGCTCTCATCATTTTCACCTCAGCCCCCAAATTCCCTGCTCAGAGACCGTCCTGTGACCATCCTATGTAATGTGGTTCCCACCCCCAGACACTTCTATGACATTTCCCTGTTGAGAAATACGCCTGAGAGTTTCCAGAATTAAAGGGATACACCAAATATCCAGCGACATAATGAAAGATAAATCCTCGCCTCTGCTGGAGACATCGGAGTGCGATCACAGAACATCAGACAGAACGAATGACTTGAAAGAACTTCAGAAGTCCTACCTCAGCAAAAAAGAAAATGAATCAGAAGGGAAGACTAGAATGCAAGAGGCAGTAGTGGGTCAAAAGAGTGATAAAACACGTTAACAAACCTAATCCTTGATTGATGGTAAATCGTAAGCATTGAGAGGTTAAAAGCATACAAGAATTAAAATACTAGACCACTATAAGTTAGGAGGAAAGACTGTAGAGGGAAATTAAGGCATTCTGTGCCTTTAGTAAAGGAGAAGGATCACCGTTTTAATTAACTTTTGACTTTTATAGAAAAATATAGTTAGGCATGCATGTTTTAAAAAGTTTCACCTACCAATTTCTTTCATCAATGCTTTACAGTTTTCAGAGTATAGGTAACCTCCTTGGTTAAGTTTATTTCTAGGTATTTTGTTATTTTTGATGCAATGGAAATGTTTATGCCAGTTACAAAATTCTGATCTTTGAAGTAGAAAAAAAATGTGAATGAAGGGCTGCAAATAGCAAAATATCCTTCTTTTTCGTAGGTGAGTTGTATTCCATTACATATATATGCTGCATCTTCTTTATCCATTCATCTATTGATGTGCACTTAGGATGCTTCCATATCTTGGCAATTATAAATAATGTTGTTGTTAAAAGTAGGGTGCATGTATCTTTTTGAATTAATTCTTAATTTGTGGTTGGCTTTATTCCTTTGATAACTATGTAAGTTTACAAACCTAAAGCTCTAAATGTTCTTAGTAACAGTGAACAGTACATACATGGAAATTTTTTAAAAATATGTGCAGTATATTATGTGTATGTATTTACATGCAATGTACTGTATATGCGCAGTCAAATTGTAACAGTTCTACCTAATAAAACTGGAAAATTAAAAAAAATTTCACCTAGCCACAAAAATGGATGTAGAAATAGAATCTACTACTTCTGATCAATGAAAGAACCACGAAAATTTCATTAATCCAACAAAAGGGAAGAATGGAGAAAAGAAAAGAAACAGGGAAGAAAACCTTGGTGAAGAAAGAAAGTCCAAATACATGAGTATTGCAAAAAAATGCCAATGAAGTAAACTCACCTATTTAAAAATGGGATGTCTCAGACCAGCTTTTTTTTTAAAAAAAAAAATCCAGCTAAATGCTGTTTGAAGAGGCAAGCCTTAAACGGAGTGCCTCGGAAAGGTTGAAAACAAAGCTCATCAGTTCTTTGGGCTTCAGCTGTGACTTCCATAGGAATGACTTGCGTGGAAGCCACACCAGCAGCAGGACCTGCAGTGACGGGTTAACAGGAATAAGCCCACGGTCAGTGAAAAGCAGGGCAGGAAATGTCAATGACCCGCAAAGCGGGTGATTTGGTTCGGATCGTGCTTTCTTTGTTTTTTTTAATTGAACCCAGAACCTCATACATGCCAAGCATGCGCTCTACCACTGAGCTTTCTTTTCTGACCAGAGTGTAGCAACATGAAACGAGTTGTTGAGGGTGGACAATTGACGACAGCCTGCAAGGAAATTGACAAGCACTGATAAACATCCATGCCCAGCAGCGTGGGAGACAATTCAGCACGGTGGTGAGGACGTGAGCTTTGTCTTGTCTTAGTATGAACTTCCTCTTGAGTTTCAGGAATAACTTAGCAAGTTGTTTATCCTCTCCAGGCCTGTTTCTTCACCCATGGAATAAAGACATTGATGCCACCTCTCTGAGTGTGGGGGAAGCCTAAATTAGATGGCAGTGCCTGGACATGTTAAGCCTTTGGTAAACAGCTGCTGTTACTGATCACTAAGATAGAGACCCGCTCTTGCACAGTATTGCCAACCCAGGGGGCACTACCTCAGGGGTCACCTCAGCCCAGGTCCTAGTTCTCAGCCTTGATGGTCCAGAAACTCATTTTATTTTCACCTCCAGAGAAACTAACTTGCCCAAACCAAAATAACAAGAAACTACGTGCAAACCTAAACATAATTTATTTAAGCGTAAGTGCCAAGTAGACAGTTTCTCCCCAGACTCCAGAAGACATTTCACTTTCTCTCTCCTCTTCCTTCTCCCGGGGAATCAGGTCCATGATGTGGCAGGACCACTGAATTCACAGATTCCTTTAAGGTTCTCTGTAGAGGGGAGTGTGTATCTGCTGTATCTTTGTTTTTGGTGTCTTCCCTTCTGCTCCACAGAAGCTGCCCTCTGTTAGGAAGTGACAGGAAGATGGATGTCTTAAATCTCAACCCAAGCACAACTCCACTCCTGCCTTGTCCCCATTTCTTGCCCTGGTCTCCGCAGACAGAGCTCCTTCTTTGTGTACTGGGGGTTGACAGGGAGCAGCTAGAAGAACCTGCTTGAGCCTAATCCCTGCTAGGATTCAGTCTTGTCTGGGCACACCAGGCCACTTAGGACCTTCTTTTTATAACAGGTTCTATGGCAAGGGCATGAAAGAGCACTGGGAACTACTGAAGGAAATTAGGAACACAGAACAAGGTCTGTCTGGAAGATTTATCCTCCAGCCCAGACTCACTGCAAGGACAGTGCCGGTGTTGTTATCACTGTGACCACAGGGAGGCAGACTTCCCTCAGTACCCGTACCCAGTGGCCAAGTGCTGCATCGGAAACCTTGGAGGGATTCTCCCGCACAGAATACAACTCCGTGGGTCATGAGTCTATGAGACACAACTTACACTGATCATAATGCACATGCAGAATGACGTCAATAGGTGGGGTGGCCAGCCTCCAAGATGGTCCCTGCCTCTTGGTATCACACCACATCCCCTTCCATATGTGCCATGGTTGATCAGTGTCACCATAGCATATGGCAGGAGCCATGGCATGCCACTTCCGAGCCTCGGCCATAAAGGACCAAGATCGTGGCTTCTCCCTTGCTCCCTCAGATCACTCACTCAAGGGAAAGCCAGTTGCCTGTCCTGAATAGCCCTATGGAGAAGGCTACTTGGTGAGAAACTGAGGCTCAGCCACAGTAAGCCAGCCGTCAGGAAGTGGATCCGCCAGCCCCAGCTGAGCCTTCAGATGACTGCTGTCCTGGCCAGCTTCTCCACTACAACCGCATGCGAGATCCTGAGCCACGCAGCTAAGCCAGTCCTAGATTCCTGATCCTCAGAAACTGGATGAAATATTAAATGTTTGCTTTCTTAAGCCACTGGAGCAATAGATAATAAAATAACCTTCTCCTGGAACAATTTTAAATAAATAGTGCTCAATGTAGTAAATGCTACTGTGTAAATACAGACAAAACGCTGAATGTATATAATGAAAAGTAAATGTTTAATAATACTTAGATATCACAGTGGGGGGGGAAGTGTATTATCCAAGAGATATATTGGGAGAATGTAAGAGATTTCTTTGGAGAACGCTGATATTTTCTCATGCCCCCATCTCCAGGGAGAGGACAGAAAGCTACTTTCCAACATAGACCTCATACTGAGAGGGGGCTTCCAGGGCACACAGGAGAGCCTGGTGCACATTCTCTACAGGTGGAGGGGATCCTAAACTCCTGCCTAACTCTGGCCTGAGAAAGGTGGCGCTTCCTGTGACCACAGGACAGAGGACCTGTATTTCCAGGGTTTGTTGGAGGGTTGAGGGTTTTCCATGGAACAAGTGTTTGCCGCTCAGCAGAAGAGAAGCCAGGCTGGAGCCGTCTCCCAAGAAGACCACGTGGGGAGAGAAGAGGCTCCGACTATTGGTGTATTGTAGACAAGTGGATCCAGCCAGGGGTGGGGAACAGAGGAACAGAAGCCAGAAGAGGAGGAGGGGAAGAGGAGGAGGGGATGAGGAGGAGGGGAAGAGGAGGAGGGGAAGAAGGGAAGGGAAGGAGAAGGAAAAGTCTTCTTACCTATGAATAAAATATGAAGTGTTGATTATTATCTTGCTTGGACATTAAAGTTTTTATATTATGAGGGTGTTTGTGCCTATAAGAAGATCCATCATCTAGACTTAATGATTGTTAATATTTCTATATTTGCTTCACTTTTTTTCCTAAGGTGTTTTGGGGTAGACTGCAGACATCTGGGATTTCATATTTCTGGATACTTAAAAAGACTGCTTCTTCAGAGAACAGGAGCATTTTCTTGTACACCACAGCAATGCTGTCACACCTACTGGGATTAATGGTGATTCTTTGGAGTCCCCTGATGCCTGACATGCATAGAGTTTTCCTAACTGTCTCCTAGATGTCATACACACACACATACACACACATATATATACACACACATATATATATATACACACACACACACATATATATATATATATATGGTTTGTTCATTCCCAGAAAGATAAACTGGAAACTTGAGGCTGCTATTTGCAACTTACAATGACACAAAATTGTTCCTAAAGAAAGAGCAGAATTCCATTCAGGAGAGGAGGAATTTTATCTTTGCTAAACAAATCTGAAAGGAGTGACAGAAAACAAGGAGAAAAATGTGTATTTTCATAATTTCAAAAAAAAAGAGAAATTTGCATTTTGTGCAGGTACAGACATGGCTAGAAAGATGCTCTAATAAGTTTACTCACATCTTTGTAACCCAGATGTTCTGACACTGCACAGGAATCGCATACATTGCTGGTATTTGTGTAAATAAACACAAACGCTATGCAGGGTGATGTGGCAGCATCTATCAAAATTTAAAAAGCATACACTCTTTGATCCAGCAATCTCTTCTCTAGAGTTTATTCAGTACATATCCTTGCCATGTGAAATGACTAAGTAAAAGGCTATACCTTGCAGCATTGTTTGCAGATTGGAAACAATTTTCAAAGCCCATCAGTGAAGGATTAGTTATATATAGATAGAGGTATATAAATAAATTAAATTATATATATAATTTTATATATGCCTATATATTTATATACGTGTACATTTATATATTAAATTTATATATACCATGTATATATATTTACATGGTATATATTATTATATATTATATATGGTATGTATAACTATATATATTATATATATGGCATAGTGTTCCGGAACAGAAATACTGTAGAATGCTCTAGATCAGCAGAAAGAATGAGGCTATATGTACAGACAGACTGTTAAGTGCGGATAGAGGGGCTCGGTGCATGTGCTGGTATCGCACCACCACTCGCCCTCCTTACCCATCCCCCCCAGCTCTGGCCCCACTCTCTACCAGAGAGTGATCTCTGTAAACTACATCAGCAGATTCTCTTGCCCTCTGGCTCAGGTTGGGTTCAGCCCTTGGGGCGCTGCAGCAAGAGAACAAGGGCAGGAGGAGAGCGAGGAACAGGTATTTTGCCCCCGCTTCCCCGCTGGGATGCTCCGGCTGGCTGTGCTGCTCGCACTGCGTCACTCTGCACCGTCTTGCTGGCCCTGGTTACTGCACTCTCGCTTGTGCTCTTCTCTGTCCTGCCCACACTTTTGTAAGCAGTCCATTCATTAAATTCAACTCAAATAACTCATGTTATGGGTGCCACCTGCTTCTGTCAGGACTCTGACTGATACAGTATTTAGCACTTATGTAAAAAAAATTGTGTATTGTAGGGGCCAGGGGGACATGCACTTAAAACATCTCTGGAAAGCTACACAGAAACTGCTAACAGTGGTGCCTCAAGGAAGGAAACTGGGTAGCTGAGGGGTAGGGAGCAGGAGAAAGGGATATTAAATTTTACTACATATTTTTTGTTCCTTTTGAATTTTGTACTATATGAATGTATTACTTAAAAAATAATTTTTGTTGGGGGGAGGGTATAGTTCAGTTGTAGAGCACTTGCTTAGCATCCATGAGGTCCTCAGTACCTCAATCTTCAGTACCTCCATCTAAAAATAAATAAATAAACTTAATTACCTCCCCCCAAAAAAGCTTTTTTAAGTTAAAAGACAGAAAACAAACAAAACACACACAAAATAATAATTTTTGTGAATTTTTTAGTGAATGAATTTGACACATAATATTGTAAGTGCAAAGTGTACAGTGTGCTACTTTGATACATTTAGATATTGTAATATGATTGCTAATGTAGCACTATTTATCACATTGCATAATTATAGTACCATATTATTGTCTGTATTCATTATACTGTGCATTAGAGGGCTGATTATTTACTACTTGTTTCAAGTGTATACCCTTAAACGTCATCACTTTTACCAGCAAACTCCCATCCCCTGGTCACCACCATTTTACTCTCTGCTTTTTACAAGTTTAACTTTTTTAGACTTCAGTTATAAGAGATACCATATAGCACTTGTCTTTTTCTGTCTGACTTATCTCGCTTAGCATAATGTGCTCAAGGTTGATCTATGTTGTCACAAACTGGAGGATATCTTCCTTTCTCATGGTTGAATATCAAAAATAAATTCTAATTTAATTTTTTACAAAAAAAAAAAAAAAAAGACTGTAGAGAGATGAGGTACCAAAAGGTTTCCATGCAGCTGTCCCTGCAGCGCCCAGATCCCTCCTTCCTTTCACTGAAGCGGCTGCTTTTCCTGGCAGATACTCCAAGCCACCAACTGAGGAAGGAAGGAGGGAGGGAAAGAAGGGGGAAGAATAAACAAGAGTTTTTCCACTATACACTGGAGACAAGAGGTACAATGTTTGAAAAAAAATTCGCGCGTTAATTCTTAGAGCATTTTCTGATGCTCACTGGCAGGCAAGGGGTTCAAGCTAAGGGCAGGAATGTCACAACCCCCATCAGCATGTGTCGGCCACACCCTGTCCCTCCCCTGTGGAGGTCAGAGTCACAGTTACCAGGGCAGAGTCTGCTCAGGATGTTTACGACGGTCCACTCTTTAATTCCTCTCTGACGTCTTTGCCACCCCACCTACGAACCAGCCTTGGCCTGTTTGAGTCACAGCGACAGAGCAGGGAGTCTGGCCGGGAGGCCCCGCCCACCAGCTCCGGGCTTGGCTCCTCCCCCTCCTCAACCACCGCAGCGCGGGCCCTTTACTTAAGCAAGTCTCTATTTTTATCGCTCTCATTATACTGCAGGACTCTTGATTTTCATCTCATTATTGTTGGCAGGGTCATCCGGAGGCTTTGTCACCCAGGAGACAGGAACGGAGGCTGCACAGTCAGCTCTTCCCCAGGCGTGGCTAACCCGTCATCCGACAACCACGGTGGGCTCTCTCTTCTCTGGTTGCAGGGTGACCACCAGAGCCCATCGGTTGTTCCGGCTTTTCCTCCTTCCAGAGTGTCTGGTTCACTCACAGTTTCCTGCATTGATCCTTCCCTGCTTAAACAAAGAGAGAGAAACCTATCTATATTTAATAGGCAGATATATAATTGATAGAGAAAACAGAACACCCATACAAGTCTTCTGTGTGAATCTTTCAGAGGTGAAAAATGTCTAGAGGGAACTGACTGCAGTGTTAGAAGGAAATGGAATAGAAACTCTCTTGCCCTAAAGAACATGTGTCACTGCTACTTCCCCAACTAGTGGAGTGCAAGGGCTGTGGCTAGTAGTCCCTAAAGCTCATTTGCATAAAGGCCCCCAGTTCTTTTGCCCCAGCCGCCACTGCAGAAACTGGAAACAGATCAGGATCTCAAGGATGTGGCCACAAGGAAAAGAAGGGGACAAGGCACTGCTGTTGGAGGACCTGATCTTGCCTCTGTCCCCAACACTCTTTCCATCTGAGGGCCCTGCCCCCATCCCCCTCACACTCTGCTCTCCTATGGCGGGGACAGAGGGCCCAGGGTCCTCACACCTGTGCCTTTCCTTGTGCGGCATCTCTATATGAGCTGCTCCTTCTCGTCCTGTGAAACCCCAATCTCAAATGTGGTTCTTTAGTGAACATTTCCTGGACCCCTACCTTAAAGCCCTCAGGCAAAGTTAAACTTGCTTCCTTCTGGGGTCCTTTGTTCCAGGATTGTTATGGTTGATTGTCCACTGTCTGACTCTCCCACTGCTTTGGTATCACCAGACTTTGCTGGGTACCTGATGCATAGAACATAACTTAGTTGAATAGTACTGAACCTGGAATGACAATTAGAGACGATTATGTAAAGTGTCTAACAATTGACGGTTTGCCTTGCCCAGACACTGCGCTGAGAATTTCACAGGCACTCTCCGCCCTTAATCCTCACCACAACCCAAGAGCTAGGTGCTATTACTCCCCATTCTACAGAGGAAGAGACTGGACGAGGGTAAGTAACACACTCAAGGCCACTCGGGAAGAAATTGATAGAAATTCGACTTCAGTTCAAGTCTGTCTGATTCCACAGCATTTGCTCATTTCTTAAGCTTTTTAAATTCAGAAATACCTGCATGTGGTAAGGACCAAAAAGAACCCAAATTCCATTAAAGGATAAAAAGTAGGCAATCCTCCTACCAAAATCAACAGTCCCATTCCCAGAATCAACCACTGTTGTCATCTTCCGTCTTCCTTCTGCAAGCAGTCTCTGCACACAGCCCTCGATAGCACTGCACGTGCAGGAGCGTACTCTACAGATTGTTCTCCACCTTGCCGTTTTTCCCATTTGACTTTTATCATGGAGATTATTCCATTACCTTAGTTACAAACCTATGCCCATTCTTTTTAAGAGATACAGAGAATTACATAACTGAGTGTACTATAACTTAATTTAATCACTCCATATTGATGGCATTTAGGTTTCCTGTCTTTTGCTGTTGTACATGGGGCTATAAAGTGTATCCTTGCCCATAAGTCTCAACGTAAGTTACATTAATTTACATGTAAATCCTTGGTCCTTCTGGAATTTTTGGCATAACAAATGAGGTAGGGATCCAGCACCGATGCTGGTCACTGTACTCTACTATAGCTAAATATCTTACCTGGGACTTAGTAGATGCTTGTTAGTGATTACCAGTGACAGCCACATCACAGCCACATCCACTGTAGCATCCACCATCGGGGTGTGAGCATGCAGTTAATCCACATTAAGCAGTACGGATGGCTACCTGGAAGTCTTCTAACTCTCAGGATGCCTAAATTCTAACGGTCACTTACCCATCAGAATGAGTGGGTTTGCAAAGCCTCCTAAGAGCAGGTTTTGCCCTGGGGAGAGGAGGAAGGCATCATGTGGATACCGTGATGGGATGCACCAAACAGTGATCACCCAGGGTGAGGGAGCTTCTGCAGACAAACTCTGGGTGAGCTGTATAAGTCATTCCTCGTGGACTGGTTCCAAAGAACCCCTGTTAGCAGATGCAGGCTAACAGGGACAGCCGAGGGCTGGGACAAATGGAGGCGTCTACTTGTTCTAGGTGAGATGATGGGCAAAGAGGCAAGGCCACCACCAGGGGTCAGATCAGAGCTGTCAACACTGAACTGACCCTTTGGTTATATGAGAACATAAAGGGCCTGGGATGGGGCCTTTGGAGGCTTGTGATCCGTGCTTGGTGGGCAAAAGATGGAGGCTGCCACATGTAAGGTGGGAATCCCTGGGAGATGCAGACGAATAGCTCGGAGTGGGCTTGCCACTTTCCAGATAATAGGTGTATGCAGTGGAAGGACAGAGCAGTGGCTGATCCTCAGCCGTGGACTTGATGGAAATAAGCAAACCCCGTGCTGGGCAGGGGTGGGAGCATCCGCAGAGAGTAACTGACCTGTAGGTTGTGTTCCCATGCTGTGTGAGGACGTGGTAATAAGACATCATAATATAGTTAATACCTCCCATAAACCAGGCTGAGGTGTTAATTCATTTAATTCTCATAACAGCCCTGCAAGTTTATCCCCATTTTACATGTGAGAAAACTGAGTCACCCACACAGCTTGACCCTCCACAATTGGAGTCATGTAACTTGCATCTATTATCAAAATTTGGTCCTGAGTTTAGTCCTGAAGTTCCCTCTTACAGATCTCCTGCTGTCCCCTAAGACGTGGGCTTCAGAAGGGTAGACCCCAGCAGGATAAGCAGGCCTTGGGGCATGCCTGTGACTTTCCTAAGCCACTCCAGGAACAGGCAGATCTCAGTCTGCTCCCCAGCCCTCCAGGGTGAGGCCCATGGTGGAGACATAAGCTCATTCTCTGAAGAACTCAACCATGGAGCAGTAAGAGCGTACTGGGCTGGGAGTCAGGAAGGCCAGGGCCAGGGGATGGGTAGAGTGGAGAGAGAGCTTGGGAGGAAGGAAGGAGATGGGCACGGCTCCTGTCTCAGCCCTACAAAGTAACCCGCCAGAGGCTAAACACAGAAGTCTGGGGAGCCCCCTGTGTCTGGCAGGCTCCAGCAGGAGTCAGGCAAACCCTGGAGACAAGCAGGCAGTGTGTGGCAGTCCTCTGGCCTCACACCACAAACACCTCACCATTGGCCAGATTGGGAGACCCTGGGAATCAGGATTTGCTGGCTCCAACTTGGCAGCAAGTTCTTTGTCTCCATCATCCTGGGGTGGGTGGGGTGATTTCTGCAGAAAGGCACTTATTTAGTTATGGATCATCTCCTAGGCATGTACTGCTTTCTCCTCCCCGCCCCCACTCCCCTCCCAGGGCTAGACAGATCGGCCCTGCTCCGGCTTCGTCCTGTCTCCAGGCACAGATCAGCTGGCCTGGCCGGGGACCAGCAAAACACAGAATTAGAAAAAGAATGAAGCTGATTGCCTTTGGCAGCCCCAAACCTCCACACTGCCAGCCCCAGGCCCACCCATCACACCCATCCCTCACTCACTGCTCACAGAAAGAAGGCAGTGAAGAGTCAAACTGTCCCCTTTCATCAACCACACTTGTGACAATCAATCTCCCCAGGCCTCTCTCCTTGCTTTGGTCTGTGAGGTACTTTGGAGCTGTCCTTCCAACCCCCTCAGGTTGTCATGGTGCCTGCTGCTCAGACTCTTCATTGGACAGAGCAGCAGACTGTCTCCATGGCAATAAAAAGAATCTGTGGAGGAAAAGATGTTGGCCTTGGAAATTAACTCACAGGAACACTCCTGGGAAATAAGCTCCTCTTAGTGGGTGAGGAGACATTCCTCTCCTGAAGTTGCAGTTCCACTGGCCTGGGAAGCCCAGCGCTCTAACCGCGGTGCCATCATCCCTGTTTACTCTCCAGCCATAGATGTTACCGATTCTAGATTCTTGGCCATTCCAGTAAAATTGCAGGTCAGGAGAGTATGGTTGAGACACAGAACACCTGCCTTCTCGTCCTCCACAGCAGCAACCCTGCCCACCCGGCTCCTCCTGGTGTCCCTCCCTGCCAGTCTCTCTCCCCATCTGATGGGACCCCAGGGCCTCCCTGCTAAGGTGTAAGCTGATACAGCTGAACACAGTGTCTTCCCTCCCCCCAAAAGCTGTTTGTCATCACAGGACCTTTGATGACAAAACAAGCAGATCGCTACTGGTCCACTACAGTCAGCGGGAGACATTTCTCTGCACTGTGTCTGTGTCTGTCTCTTCTATCTTTCATATCATGAATCTTGGCTTTTGCACAGTTTAAGCTCACAGTACAGCAGGGAGGTCTCTAGGGTTCTTTGAAACTCCTAGTCCCTTTCAGAACTGACACTTGCACACCTGGAATCAGGTAGAGCTGGGTCAAGAGGGATAACCTTTTCTACCTCTGCCTCCCAGGCAGGTAGCCTTCCCCCACCTCTGGTCCATAATCCCTTGTCTCTCCCCATCAATACTTGCTTTCCCAGAAGGATCAGAAACCCATTCACACTCGAAGGCGACTAATAACAGATTGAAGTGTGTTCTCTCAGGGAGAGCAGAAGTTAAATTGTAAGGGATGAGGTCCTGTGTGGAATTTCAGAATTTTCAAGGAAGAGTATTTAAAGAGTAGAGTTTTGACTTTATTCTTAGGAAGGAAAAGAGAGAAGGGATGTGAATCTTTTTCTTTTTTTTCTCCAAAGCATTTCTTTACACTTGCTGACTCCCTTGAATGATAAAGGGAGTTTGTTTTGTTTAGTGTTCATCTTTAAAGCCAAAGAATGTGACTTCTCATAGAACCCTGCCACACTAAATCTAAGTGTGGTGTCACCACAGGGGATTTTACTTTCACTGCCCGATGTTACTGCGCCCTTCCCAGCAGCCTGAGAGCACAGCCTTTTACTGACCACATCTAACAGAGCTGCCTACAGTGAGTGTGGCATCCCCTCGACCTGCCTCCTCCTCCTCGCCTCCTCTTAGTGACCCTGGGTTTCTCCTGGGACTTCTCACTTCCTAAAAACAAATCCAAAAAGTCTTTATCAGATACACCTCAGTTCAAGTACCAGTTTTGCCACTTATCTCACTGGGTGATGGTCTTCACTCAAGTTCCTCTGAAAGCAGAACCTAAGACAGGTAAATTTTTTGTGATGTGATTGTTGACCTAAAACAATTTAAAAAAAAGACAGCCAGTTATTTTACCAGCAAAAGTGGGTTTATTTCAAAACAGCAAAGAATTGCAATTCTGGACAAGCAATCTATAGCTAACCGCAGGCAAGTGCAGAGAACAAAGGGGAGGAACTTCTTTTATAAAGGAGAAGAGGGAGCTGGGAAGGGCTGTTACAAACAAAGAGCCCACTGGAGGAAACTGGGAGTTCAAAGTGTAGTGGCTTTTCATTGGCTGAGTTGCAACAGTCTGTCATTGGCTGGGCTGTTGCTGGGCAAGGAGAAATTCTTCCTTCCTGCTGAAGTAGTAAACATCTTGTGGGAGATGCAAATGTACCTCTCTTCCTAGCAGGTATACAATTGGTGTGGCATGGTAGGGTGTGAGAGCTCCCCTTTCTGGCCTCTCAATTCTATTTTAAAGGAGATTCCTGCTGACTATACTCCAATAAAAATCTATTTTAAAGTTGTTTAAATAAAAAATAAATAAAGGAGATTTCTGTTTCTTAATTTTCACATCATCTTGGGGCACAGGAGTGAGGGAGCAGGATGGGGAAGAGAGACACAGTCAGTATTGTGAGGTCCCTGCTGTGGAAAACAAGGGTTGGCTCCACATGGCCCTACTGAGAAAGTACAGAATCCCTTCCAGATTTGTCCTCCCATAGGGCTGAAACTGCCACCTATCAGCTCCTTTCCCCACCATATTAATCCTGCCCTCCGGATTCCCTGCGCATATGACATTCCTGGAGTCAAACAAGTCACAGGGCAGAAAGCAGATGATTTGCAATGTGTGTCTGAGGCCAGTCTGAGCTCCCTGGGAACAGACCACCTGTGCTGTGGCCGACATCTCGGGAGGGTCTAGGGGATGTAGCCACGCATAGGCATGTTACTGAGTCTGTCTGGAATCTCAGGTTCTCTACAGATAAAATGGGGCTAAAAACCGCCCTGACTCACAGAACTGCTACAATTTCTAAAAGAAAGAATCCCTAAATAAATAAATAAATAAAAGAATTCCTGAGAAGCACCGAACGCTGTGCCTGGCCCAGAATAAAGACTCACTCGTGGCCCCTACGATTCTCATCCTGTAGCTGGGGACACTGGGGGCCGCTTCTGTTGTGCCGGAAAGCCCAGGTGTCTGTTCCCTGCCACACCCCCATCTCTTTGGTGGCACCCAGATTGGGGGGGACTGAAAGTCACATACAGGATGGATCCTAAGGGAGCAACCTGAGTTCCAGGTCTGGTAAACTCTGCCAAGAGTTTTTCCCTTATTTCCCAAAGGAAAGACAAACCTTTGTGGAAGGCATGAGGCAGACAGGGCTGTACCTCCAGAGTGGCCCTGGCTTTTTAAAAAGTGGTTTGTCACTGCCATTTCCAGGAACTTGGGGGCTAAGAAGGAATTCCTAGAAGAAGGAAGAGTTAGACACACCAGACTCATCCTTCAGAAGAGGAATTCTTTCATTTACTCAACAGATCTTCGCTGAAAAGTTTCTGTGTGCCAAGCTTCCTTCTAGAGGTGGGGGCTTCAGAGGTGAAAAACCATCCCTGAGCTATAGGAGAAAAGAGGAGATTCTGGCAATGCCCATGCACGTGATAAGCGCTGTGACAGGGCCGCCCTGGAGGGTAGGTGCTGGCAAAGGCCTCACCCCACATAGCACTTGGGGAATGTGGGTCCTTCACCCAGCACGAGTAAAGCTCCCAAGGGCAGCTGGTGGTTTTAAAAAAAAAACAATAGGCTGACAAAGAAGGCAGAGGTCAGGATCTGACGGGTTGTACCCCACACAAAGGAGTTTGGCCCTCATCCCGAAATTGATGGAAAGCTGCACCAAAGAGCTTATTCCCTAACCCTCAGTCCATCCCCTCATTGTTGTAAAAGCCGCAACTTCTGCAACAGTGGTGATAATCTGATCTATATTATAAGTAAAGAGAGAACCAAAAGCAACCAATAAACCTCTCTGTCAATAAAGTTTTGGCAGCTGCTTAAAACACCACCAGTAACTGAGCCCTTTCTTCCCTTGCCTGTACTTACTGAAAAATGGTCCACATGCTGTCCTGGGTCACCTGTGTAATTCCACTGACTGAGACAATGCATAGCATTGCTGTGAAGTCCGAGGTACAATAAATATTGGGTGGACAGGTGGATGAAAGGAAGGACAAACAATAGTAAAAGTGATAAACAAGATTATCACCTAAATTGATAAATATACTGCTTGTGTGTGCACAGACTGTCTTCAGGAACAGTGACTGCCTCTGGGAAAGGGCATCGGATTCTAGGGTCAAGGGTGGAAGGGAGACTTAGCTCTCACTTTTCACCCTCTTGAAGTACTTCAGTTTGTTACCATGTTCATTTAAAATATTTTGAAAAAACAAATAAACAAAAACAAGTGCTGCCAATACCATCCAGCCAAAAACCACCAGGAACTGAACTGTAGTCAGATAAAACTGGGTTTACTGCGTGGCGGTGACAGAGAACACACGCTGGGGAAGCACGGGGTGTCGCGGGAGGAGAACGCTAGGAAGGACTTAGTGTAAGACTGGGCTTGTGCCAGGGGACTTTGAAGAGGATTCAGGAAACAAGGCTTTTCTCTGGATTGGCTCCTGAGGTAATTCTATGATTAGACTCAATCGTAAGCATGTTAATTTGTATGTAGAAGGAGAGAAAAAGCAACAAAGTGAAGGCTGTAACTGACGAAGCAGCAGCTGTCACTCTTGTTATTCCAGATGGAGGGTAGAAGTTCAGTTGTTTTTGTAGTTTGGACAATAATTATTTTTTTTGTCTGCGTTCAGATGTGATTGCGGAGTGATCTCGGTTTTGTCTTTATCCATCAAGTTAACAGAGTGAGTTTGTCTGATGTTGGTGTTTCCCAAAATCGTTTATGTTGAACTGAATGCCCTCACCTAGCTGTGAGGCCAGGCCAGCTCCTCTCAGCACTACGGCCTGGGTGACTGTGCCCAGTCAGCTCCCAGCTGCCAGGGGCTGCTGTTTTCTTTTTCAGCACCTTTCAGACTAAAGAGTACAGATATTAATTCTTTTTTTTTTTTTTTTGGCAGGGGAAGTAATAAGGTTCATTTATTTATGTGTTTATTTGTTTATTTTTTAATAGAGGTACTGGGGATTGAACCCAGGCCCTTGTGCATACTAAGCACGCACTCTACCACTGAGCTACACCCTCCCCGTAAGATATTAATTCAATTAGTTCCTTTTACTATGCTGCCTGAGTAGTATAGAAGTTGAATTAATTTTTTTCAAAATATGGACTCAACATTAAATAAGATCACTAAATAAGATAACTTCAGCAACTTTTTGAGACAGCAGAGTCCTTTGATAGAATATATTCTAAAACCCCAGCTGAGGCAGTGCCCCGAGGATGGCTCACTGGTAGCTGGGGTAGGTGGCCAGGCTCTTTGACCCATCAACACCACGGCGAAGTCACTTGGGCAGAGGTGAACACCAGCTCTACAGTCTTAATCAGCCAGGGTTAGTATAACAAAAAAATAGCATAAATTGGGTGACTTAACAAGAGAAATTGACTTCTCACAGTTCTGGAGGCTTAAAGTCCAAGATCAGGGTGCCGGCGTGGTCAGGTTCTGATAAGGGCATCCTTCCTGGTTTGCAAATGGCCATCTTCTTGCTGTGTCCTCACATGGCAGAGAGAAAGTGAGCTCTCGTGTCTCTTTTATAAGAGCACCAGTTCCATCATGAAGGGGTCACCCTCACGACCTCATCTAACCCAATTACCTCCTAAAGGCCCCATCTCCAAATACTTTCATTTGGGGGATTAGCGTTCTAACACATGAATGTTGAGGGGATACAAAATTTCAGTCCACACACTCCCTGTCCAAACCCAGAAGAGCTTTCCCTATGAATGGGGAGTTTGGGATTTGCAGATACTAGCTACCATATATGAAATAAATAAACAACAAGGTCCTGCTGTATAGCACAGGAAACTACATTCAAAACCTTGTAATAGCCTATAATGAAAAAGAATATGAAAAGGAATTTATATATATATATATATATATATAATACATATACACACACACAATATATATATACATAACTGAATTACTGTGCTGTACACCAGAAATTAACACAACATTGTAAACTGACTATATTTCAATTAAAAGAAGCAGCAGCAGCTCCTGCCCTGGAGAAGAGAACTTCTTGGGGATCATCGGCCAAAGGAACCCAGCACAGAGCTTCCTCATGACAAGCCCAGGTTGAGGATCAGGAACCTAATTTGGGGACCACTTCTCCTAACAGCTCATCACATGGTCAAGTTCCTTCCCTTCCATGAACCTCGGTTTTCTCATCTGTAAAATGACAGCGGAGAGGAAAGGAGAAGGTAACCAGACCTTTTGTACGATCTTTCCTAGTTCTCTTTTCCTAAACTCTGGGCTACAGCTGCTCCCTAAGCAGGTGATCAGGAGATGTCAACCTCTTTTGGGAAAATCAAGAGACCAGGTGCACTGGAAAGAAACCAGCAAATGTGACAAGAAAAATGCAGCTCCCATGACAAGCGAGTGGCTTGGATTTTAGAAATCCTCAGGGGGCCACACCTCCTGAAACCTGCATTGGTTCTTAACCCCCAGCAAGTGAAGCAAGGCGGAAGGGACAGCGGGTCTCTCCAAAATGTTTGGCATAAAGTTAGCTGATAAACTTCAGGAGGATGGGGAAGAAAAGAAAACAGTTCGAGGAGAATTCTGGCGACGTCTCCATCTGACATGGGCTTTTGGTGTCTGTTTTGAAGTTGGGTGGGAGGGATGAGGTTTCTTTTGCTTGGCATCCCATACTCCCTGCTCGTGCCTGTTAAAAGGAGCTCTCTCGATGTGGACCGACTGTGCTGTCAATGAGCTGTTTAATTGGCCAAAGGGACCATTTGCCTTAGATGATAAAGTCTGACCCAGGGCTTTCAAGAACCAGAATGCCCAGTGCTGTGGTCAGGGTCACTGCTGGATTTCTAAAATCCAACTGTTAAACCCCAGGACCCCACATCTCAGCCCCACACCAGGTCACCAAGGCTCCAGCCTTACCACCAGTGTCTTTTGTCAATTGTCTCCAGAAGCTGGGTCACCAGAAATGGGACAAAAGGCAGCCCTGCCTTCCTCCGTTCCCCTCCCAGGTGCTCACATTCTAAACTGTTCTAATTTTTCTCAGGGAAAAGTAAAGGGAATTTTTAAATTAATATGTAAATTCATGGTATTAAGTGTTGCATTTAAATGATTCTATTTTTGACAAGTAGAACATTCTGTTGTTGAAAGACCCCAGCCCAGCTCTCTTTGTGTGTTGTAATGCGTTTATTAAGACCTTCCTCTCTGATCGTCTTTCCCTGTCTTCTCATCCTTTCAATTCTCTGATCGCTTCTGGAAAACCCATGGGGCAGCCATGTGGACCACTCAAACCATTAACCATAGATTTGAGATCTGCTGCCCTGAAAGCCTCCAGTGAAAATTTCTGAAGGCTCTTCCTTGGGGGAAGTGGACTAATTGCTATGTGGAGAAGAGGAAATGTTGTGTTTCTCCCTGGGGCCTCACTAGGGCAATAGTTGAATGTTTTGTCCCTGAAACATATTTAAGACCAAGGACTGTGACTTCCTAGAGACATTCTGGCAGACACTTTAGGTGCCCTGACTCACCCTTCTTGCCTTTATCTTGATTTCTCTCTCTCTCTTTTTTTTTTTAATGGAGGTCCTGGATTCAATCCCACGTGTGCTAAGCACCCACTCCATCATTGAGCCGTACCCTCCCCCACTATCTTGATTTCTGATGTGGACCCTGACTCCTTACACTGCGGAAAGTGTCTTCCTCTTTGATTGGGAGTGTGGAGGAGTTGATAAACCCCAGGGGCAGCCCCAGATGGATGGGAGATGAAGCACATGGTTACACGCTCCACCTGCCAGCCTTAGGGTTAACACTTCCCATCTGACAGGCACTTCATACTCTCTTTGGGACATCTGAGGGTTGGGGAGTCTGTTGCAAGCAGTGGCACCCTCCCTATGCAGCCCTGTATGAGCTTTCCCTGCTTCCGGATCACTCACCACTCACTCCCTCGCTCCTGCTCCCTCACGTCTCCTGTCCAAAAGCCCTTGTCCCTACTTTCAAGAGAAATCAAACTAGGGCAGACCTGCGATGAGAATTGGGCTGATAGAGCCTGGCCTTAGTTTGTCATGGAGGGCGGCTGAGAGGCAGACGTGATTTCGAATCTCAGTCTTGCCTTTTACAAGCTGCATGTCTGTACACAAATTAACCTCTCTGGAGCAGATAGCAATGGGAAAACATCAAATGTTGATGATTAAATGATCACAGAGTCATTTAACCCACTAAGATTCGTAGGGACCTGTCCTGCACAGGGGACAGCGTCTTTTGGCCTTCAAGGGCTAAGGCAACAGAAACTCTAAACTCGAGCCCAGCCACTCATAGCACGCAAAACAGCCCAGCCCAGCAGAGCACCCTCAGCCCCTCCACCGCCTCCACACGGTGTCCCGTCCCTACATGTCCGGAAGCCTGAGGGCACACTGTGGCCTGTAGCCTTTCTCCTGAGCACTCCTGTCCTCCAGTCCCAACCTGTTTCTAATCTTTCATTTATTCTGTTAATCAAGTGATATGTGCTCCGCTATTCACTTGGCCAAAGAGACCACTTGCTTTAGACAAAAGGACGATTCATCTTCTTGGTAAAATCTGATGCAGAGTCTTCACTGGTGAACTCAGAGGTGCCCAAGCAGAGCCCCATGCATTACCTATTTTTATCCTCCCCTCACTGCCTAGAACTCAGCCTCCAGGAAAACTCACGTGTGTGGCTTTCAGACCAGCTACACTGCCCCAGGCCACCCAGGGACCACGGGTTCTGCTCCAGTGCAGCACGGAGACCCTCCGCCCAAGCACCGCCCGTCAAGCTGCCCCCCTGCCCGTGAGCTCTGCCCCACAAGTGGGACCTGAGCAGAAGCAGCCAGAGACTTCAGCACAGGGGTGAGTGCTGCACTGTGGTGGGACAAGGGAACCCCCCTACGGTGGTCTGGGAAAAACAAAAGAGAAAACTGGGCCAGAGGCTTTTGCCCCTTTTTATTTCCGGGGGACCCAACATCCAAACAAGGCTGAGTACCCTAGAGGGTCACAAGACAAAGACCCCCCTCAGGCCAGAATGCCATCACTCCTGTTTCCCATACTCCTCTTTTGTGACCATCCCGGGATGCCCTGGAATTCCCCCTTGCCCTAATACTTCTTCCCAGATCTTTCTTAAGGGATCAGAGATGATGGAGTTAACTTGAAATGTATAGATACAGACACAATGCTCCTAGGTGGAGTCAGATCTGCCAAGTCCCCTGCACCAGAGTCTGACCCACCCTGTGGACCTCCCTCCCCTACCAGTGGGAGCTACTAGCTAGTTAGTCCCCCTCGCTGCCTTTGACCAGGGCTCTGTTTCCTCCTCCTCCCCAAGCCTTCCAGCACACAATATCTGCAAGCCAGCAGAAATTCTCTGATGTGCCAAACTTGGTGGTTTTTTGGTTTTCACTTATTAGCCCAGGTAGAAGCAACCCAGTACCACCCAAGGGCTGTTGGGAACCAAATAAATACTAAGGTTATTTATTCCAAAGAAGACCTGGGTCTTGTTATCCACAATCCACAGCTGCCGGCTGGACACTTGGCCCAAGGAGGATTTCAGGGGAAAGGGATCGGGAGACCCAAACAGTCTGGCCCTTGTCCTCACCCAACCCAAGCAGCCGCGATCCCTGGAGCCCGTGACTGCTTGTGAGCCTGCGAGGGTGTGAGGGTGGCCGGACACAAGGTGTCCTTCTTTCTTCTTTCTCAGAAAGAAGGTGTCCTTCTCTCTGCCCTGCCTTCCCCCCTGCATCCAGGATGCTCCCTCACCCCACAGAGCCAAGTTGCTCTGGGCAACTTGGAGTCAGGGTGGGCTTTTCCAGATGCTTCTCAACAGAGGAAGGGTCAAGGGCGTAAATGGAGTGCACACCCTCCCTCTACACCCCTACGTTTTCACCTGCAGTCTCCTCCCAGGCCCTTCCCATCCCTGAAGTCTCTCTACCACAGACACACACAGGCACACACACACCCCGCCCCCCAAACCTCCTCTCTACCAATTGCTTTATTGTAAGCAAAATTCTCTTCTCCTCAGGCCTCGAGTCCCTGCCTCCCACACTGGGTTCAGAAATGGGGCTTTCCTTCTTGGTGACACCCCTCCCCACTCCTCCCCAGCAAGTCAGTGCCTTCTTTCACTCATGGAGGGCTGCGGCCTCTCTCCTTGGGGGCCAATGTTGTCCCTCTGTCCCACTCTCAGCGTCTTCTCTGCAGGCATACAGGGCCCTGGTCTGGCTTGTCTGGCCACATCCTTCACTGTCTCTCTCTGCACTCAGCCCCTGCAGAGTGCAGAAGGCTTTGAGGCTGGAGAGCCGATGGCAAGGTTCTGCCCTTCACCTTGGCTATTAAAGGGCCATGGGACACTCCAGCAAGTCACCTCTTTGGGACTGGCTTTGGCACTGAAGAATTCCGCCCTGCTCTGTCTGCCTGCATCTTCCCAGTACACCACACTGCCCACCTCCCCCCGCCCCAACTGTAAAACCTGCTCAGCGCCGACCAAAGCCTTCAGCCCAGAGACTTTATGCTTTTGGTTCAGTGGTCAATTCTTCCTCTTCCTTTTTTTTTTTTTTAATTGAAGTGTAGTTGGTTTACAATGCTGTGTTAGTTTCTGGCATACAGCATAGTGATTCAGTTATATGTATACATATATATTCTTTTTCATTATAGGCTATTACAAGCTATTGAATATAGTTCCCTGTGCTAAACAGTAAGATTTTGTTGTTTATCTGTTTTATATATAGTAGTTTGAATCTGCTAATCCCAAATTCCTAATCCGAGGCTTCAGGCATCCCTTTATCCCTTAGTCACTGGGAAGGGTTTCCACTGAGCCCAGCCCAGGCTGGGAAATGAGGGACACACCTTGACCTTCACTACTTTGCTGAAATCTGTCTTGGTCATTCTCAGAACTAGGCAGCTCATGCAGATGTCCTTGGGGGCCAGTTCCAATGTCAGCATCCGGGTGAGGCCGGGCAGGGCAGTCTTACTGACCCTGTAGGTACCCAGCTCCTGGGAAGAGAATCAGGACAGCGATTAAGATGTGGCAGAGTGGACGGAGGGAGCCACTGGATTTTTCACCTACAGAGGATCACATCCAGGCCAAGCCCAGAGCTCGCTCTCCCTAGCCTGGTCTCAACAGAAGCTGCATCTGAGGGACTCAGCAGCCACTTGGGCATCAGCTCAGCCCAGGGCAGCGGGAGTCAGGCGGGGGCGTGTCCCAGGCACCGTCTCTCTGGGGCTCTGGGGAAACTTCATCCTATCCCCACTAGGAGCACACGGAGCGAGCACCTGCCACAGGTGGCGTCCAAGCTGGAATGGAGGAAACCAGGATGACAGCAGCCCTTCTGTGAGGAGACAGACAGACACAGGAGGGGAGAGGAAGACAACTTATCATTGATTGATGTGCTATAATTATTAAAAAGTTATAAATGTTAATGATTATAGTCATTAAATAATACAATCCTCACAACAGCAAGAGCGGTCCTGTTACTTATCTGCATCTCCCGGCTGAGGAAGCTGAGGCTCAGAAAGGTTTAGTAACACAGCCAGTAAGCGGTAGAGCTAGGATTCCAACCCTGTCCCTCTGACCCTATGTCCATGCTCAGAGCCATCATACTCTCTGCCTCTCCCCAGGGAAGAGATGAGCAGAAAACCCAGTGCATGGGGAAGAGGGCAGAGTGGGCTTGGCAGAGAGGCACCCAGGGCTGATGGTGAAAGCCTGTCAATGGGTGGCCTCTGAGAAGCAGGTCGGAAAGTAGAAGACAAGAAACGACCATCAGGAACATTTCCTTCTATCCAAGGTGGTCCCCAGCCAGTTCCTGAAGGCTGTGTCTGCAAGGAGGAGCCCCTGTGTCCCGAGGGAGATGGTGACCCAAGTCTCTGCCATGAGACCCCTGGGGGCATGTGCAGAGTGCAGTCAGACATGCAGCAACTGGAATGGAGGCAGGGCTCCTGGAGCCTGGGAAGCAAAGAATAAAGAGGGGACTGGGATGGGCTTCTCCTGATGGGGAAAAATGGGGCCAACCCTGTGATGGGATGCTAGTTGTGAAAAGACATGGTCCAGCGGTGAGAGAACCAGAGTGGTGAGAAAGACTAGCCCACAAGGTTAAGGAGCTAAAACACAGCCTCTTCCCAAAGCTAGTGATGTCAAAGCCAAGGAGGGCATGCTTGAGCCCCTGGAACCTCACCCTACCCTGAAACCACTAGAATTGGAAGCTGTAGCTTCACAAAAAGTGAGGCAGGGCAGAGGGAGGGAGGGTTGTGCATGTCCCAGGGAGACCTTTTCTGTCCTCCACCCCCCACCCCTCACCCTGAGCTGTGCCCCTGTGTTCTCCAGACTCAATTCCTATGCCTCAGTCTCCCCACCTCCCACCACTCCCCTCCACCGCCCTGCAGCCATACCCCCTCTGCTCCACGTGGGGCAGCAGACTCCACATTCACGGTCAGCATGTGCAATCAGAGCAGGGGCATGAGGGTGGGTGGAGAGAGACATGGTCAGCCCAGGGCCTGTTCTTACAAGATACATGGAGCCCTCGAATTCATACAGCAAACCCAGATGTATGCAGATCTGAGAGAGTCATCTTCCTTCTGACCCGAGCAAGAGATGTTTCTGACTTGCTAATGATTCAGTAGGCAGGCGAGCTAAGTGACGGGCCTGTGAGCAGAGCCTTGAAAATGTGAATTGTTCAGGACTGAAGTGAAAGAAGGAAAGTGCAGGCCTTTTAAAGCAACTGGACTACATTCTGGTTGTGCAGATAGAAGCTATAAGCAGAGGCCACCAGAAAAAGACTGATGGTAGAACAGATGGAGGAAAAGTCGGTGCTGGGAGCAAGGGAGATTTCTGGAAGAATCATCTGTATCTCTTTGTGCTTTTATTTGTTTATGAGCTTGACTTATCCCAGTAGAATTTAAGGCATATTCACAATGCAACAGCATAAAACAAGTCAAATACATATTATGTGTGAAGAAATGAAGAATAGGAAAAATAAGTATAGACAAATAAGAAAAAGCCCCAACGTTCATAGCTGCACTACTTACAATAACCAAGACATGGAAGCAACCAAAGCATTCAACAGATGACTGGGTAAAAAAAATTTGGTGTACACACACACACACACACACACACACACACACACACACTGGAATACTATTCAGCCATAAAAAAGAATGAAATTCTGCCATTTACAGCAATGTAGATGGACCTGGAGAATATCATGCTTAGTGAAATAAGTCGGACAAAGACCAAGACTATATAATATCACTTATATGTGGAATCTAAAAAATAATGCAAGCAATTGTATATGCAGAACAGAAACAGTCTCACAGGTATAGAAAACAAACTAGTGGTTACCAAAGGGAAAAGGGAAAGGAGGAGGGGCAAGATAGGGGCATGGGATTAAGAGACACAAACTACTATGTATAAAAAGATAAGTAACAAGGATATACTGTATATAGCACAGGGAATTATAGCCATTATCTTGTAAAAACCTCTAACAGAGCATAATCTGTACAAACACTGAATCACTATGCCATCCACCTGAAACTAATGTAATATTGTAAATCCTCTACTTCAATAAGATAAAGAAAAAGAAGAAAAAGCAAGAGCGAGATTGGTGCCCATGGTTCACAGCACGTGGTAAGGACTGAGTACTATTCATTCACAAAAATGTGTGCTGGGAGGGCCTACATATACTCTAGTTCATTGCAGACTTGACTCTGAGCTTTCCTGGTCAACGAAAAGAGGCAGACACTGTAGAGAACCGCCATTCTGGGAGTTAGAGGCCCATGCTGATCTCACCTGCAACTAAAACCTGGATCTGGGCTCAGATACAAGGGTCCCTGTCCAGGGCATCTGGGGACAGGGGAGAAGTAAGAGAGGAACTGGCAAGGAAAGACGCAGACACTGAGCTGGGGGCTAGGACAGAGCGCCAGCTGGGACTAAAGTGGCACCAGGGATCCCTCCCCGGGGGCACTGTCTTTAGTGAGGTCAGCCGTGTCCCGCGAGTCTAGGGAATGAGGCTGTCCGCCTGTAACTGACCAGACCTGCCTGTGGTTTTCCTCACTCCTTCACCCACATCCACTCCTCCCCTTGGGTGTGGGCAGGGGAAATGCTTCAACTGAGTGTGGCTGGGGCCCATATGATGCCAGGTTCCCAGTGTAAGAAGTGTCCTGGATGGCTAAAGGGGTCCCCAATAAGAAAGAATCGAGGATTAGGCTAAGGGCTTCCTCATCTCTCTCAGCTCAAAACAGAGCCCCATTAGCCCACCAGATGTCTGTCCTAAACTTCACATGTGTCAGTCTGGGTGAGGGGCTGAGACGAGGCCCCTGCTAGACCCAGGAGCCAAACTTGAGTCAACAAAAAGGTGAGTTCCTCCTTTGCTGAAGAAAACTGCCCTATTAGAAAAGAAGGAAGAGTAGCTCTGTGGGCCACCGAGTCCTGAGCTGGGATTCATGAATCTGAGGAGGGAGCATCCTTGGGCAAGTGTTGGTGGAGAGGTTGGGGGTAGGGGTGGGCCGGGGAGATGGGATATTTCCTAGCCAATTGGAGAGAACAGGGTATGCCCCAGGGAGGTGCTCAAACTGGCCCAAGGACAAGATGAACGAGAAGAAATTCTTCTCCGGGGACACCTGCTGAAAATTGCATTCAGGTGCAAGCGGAGCACTGGGTAAATTCCACACTTGTTTTGTGACCATTTCATCTCCGGGGTGGTGGTGATGCGATGGGGGCACAATTTCTGTCCAGTGGTGCAGAATTGCTCGTGGAGCAGCAAGCCCTTGGAGAATAGCGCAGTGGTGGAGGAGGTAAGGCTGTCGGCAAGTGCGCCCATCTTCGGGAGGGAAGATTTCAAACAGTTCCAAGAAGAAGCATCATGATCCCTGAACAGAGACACTAAAAGCGAAAATGACTCGGGAAGGGTAGGAGACTGTCAGCAATGACATCCCAGCTACTGACTCACAAATGATCCTTCGGAGGCATTAAGGAAGCTGGAGAGCCTGGGGAGGCCACAGGGAGCTCAGATTTCAGGTCATCTCTGAGGATGGAGGGAAGGGCACCCAACCAAGGGCAGATTCGCAGGAGGGACCAGCTGAGGAGGATGCTGGCAGAGAGCTGGGGTAGCAGGAGGAAAGCCCTGGCCAGTGCTTGGGACTGAGGGGGATGCTAACAGTAGCAGGAAGAACGTGACCCCACCGCAGTCCATCTGGTCTGTCAGAGGGACGAGGGGACAAAACATGGGAGTGAAGAGAAGGAATCATAAGAGAATAACAAAGCCAGAGGTGGACCTCAAGGCATTTCACAAGGTCTCTCCTTGGACCCTTTTGGACCCAGTGGCGGGATAGCTAAGTGGACTGTAGCGGATTTGAACCTCCGAGCACACGGAAAGCTGGTGGGTGGGTCCAGGCCTGACAGAAACAGCAGATTCACCTGAGGGACAGGGAGGAGCCCTCGTCTAGGAAAGGTGGAGGTTCTTAGCATCATGTATGGTCACCAAAGAGGAGCACAGCCACCAATATATGTCCCCAACAAAGGCTGTGAAAAACACAAGCTGTTGGCAGAAAACAGAGATCTTCCTGTGCTTGACTCCTACCGAGAGCAGAGCTGTACTCCCACAGCTCTACCCCCAGGGCCCGGGACGGGGCCTGGCACACAGCAAGCCCTCAGTAAATACTTGCTGAATGAATAAATGCAAAAGGGATGGGAAGGGAAGAGAAAGCAGAAAGAGGGTAGGGACCGGCTTTTAAATCACACGAGCCAGAAAATAGCGGCACGTTCCTGGGGACAAGTGGTCAGAGCCTGCTTGTACAGTAACGTCGGGGAAGGGGGAGAGTCTCAGGGGGGAGCACTTCAGACCCCTCAGCCAACTCCCAGGGGCAGCCTCTCACCTGCTCACTGGTCCCCAGGGTGCTCCCCACCAGGGAGCTGATCACTGCCTTGCACACCAGGAAGTCGATGCCCCCACAGCGCTCCAGGGCCAGGGGGAGCGGGTGACACGAAGGGCTGGGTGAGTGCGGAGACAGCTCCCAGTCCTCATCCCTCCCCACGTGGCACATGATGCCCGTCACGCTCTGCCCATCCCCCTGCAGTACCGCCACCGTCCAGTCCATGCTCTCCTGCTTCTGGCTGCTGACCACCACGTGGGCCCCGCCCTGGACCAGATGCCAGGCGAAGGCCAAGCCGATCTTGCAGTAGAAGTGGAAGGAAGGAGATAGCCTCAGCTCCTCGCCACCATTCTCCTCCCCTCCCAGCCCTGGAAATCCACAAAGGCTGCTCTTACAGCCCTGAAGTCCTTCAGTGCAAGTAAGGGTCCCTGTGAGGGGTCAAGACCCACAGGGCAATGGGGCACTCGCCCATCAGAGGACCCTGTGACCACGACTACCTACCCGATTGGCCAGGGTGTCATTTTGGTCTATCCCACTGCTGCTTAGCGGTGCAGAGAGCCCAGCACAGGCCCTGAACAGGCTGCAGGGACTCGGGCCACTGCTTGGAGCATGGCGGCCCATGCCCGCTCTGCTTCCTGCTGGACTCGGCCCTAGGGGAAAGAATCAACTTCACTTATGACTGATGCCATCAACGAGCAAGACGGTGGTCTACCCCCATTTCCCCTGGCAGACAAGGCCAGCAGCAGAGAGTGGGAGAGAACTGGGCTGGTCGGGGGAATTTCAAACAGATGAGCCTCAGGTCAGGGAAACTTTCGTGGAAATTCTTTATTTATAAAACTGGCAAATTAGAATGTGAGATCCAACATTCAGTAGGCAGGATTATTTTCCCATTCATTTGATAAGCGGGCACTGAGCACCTGCAACGTGTCGGGCACTGGACAGTAGATGCTGGGACCCCTGGTAAACCATGCCCCCCAGCCCCTACCCATGGAGCTCACTCAGTGGAGTGAGGATGCCAGACACCAAACAAATAATTACACCAATGATCAATTTTAATGAACTGCTTCTAGTTGAAAGAGTAGAAATCAACAGAAACTCTTAGTCAAAGCTGGAGGGAACAAAAGCACAACCATTTCAGAAAACTGTTTGACACTGTCCAGGGAAGTTGAACAGACAGCCCTTTGACTGCATTTTCACAGCCCAGGAGGGCAGCCACATGTGTGTCAAGAGCCTGCACGTGAGTGTTCACAGCAGCATGCTTTGTAATAACCTCAAACTGGAACCAAGCCCAAACGTCCATTAATGGTAGAGAAACAAATTGGGTTGCACTTATATAGTGGAATACTATGCAGCAATGAAAATTAATGAACTGAAACTACCCTGAACAACATAAATGAATCTAAAAAAGATACACAAGTTTCAAAAGCAGGCAAAAACAACTCTATGTTGTGTAAGTATGCAAACAGTTGATAAAACTGCAGGGAAAAGCAAGGCAGTGATTTTCACAAAAGTCAGGAAAGTGGATATTCCTAGGGTAAAAGTGGTTATGACTCGGGTGGGGCAAACTGAGGGGCTTCTGGGGTACTGGTATTCCTTTTTATGATTATATGAAATCCATTAAGATCTATATGTTTTGTGCATGCATATATACATATATATACTTTTTATGTGTTTGTTATACTTCACAATCAAAATGTTTAAAAATTCAAGATTATCTGCTCATGATAAATTTTTTAATTCAAGCAGTTCGAAATTAGTTCAAAAGCTAAGTTTCCCAGGTCTCTTCTTGGAGGCAAACTTGCCAGTGTCTCAAATACTTTCTCAGAGATGCTCTGCACAATGGGCTTTGAAACAAGCAGCTTTGGTGTATAAACACTTAATCCACAAACAGTTTTCCGAGAGCATCCTGCTGGGTAGTAATGGAAGCAGAAAACTAGTGGGCTCCTTGGGCAGCTCCACTCACTCCCTATCTGGGGCCACGGAGCCCTGCAGGCCTGAGATCAGGGATGCTCAGCTAAGTCAGTACCATACAGGGGAGCATGGCTCATTCTGCTCAAGTTGGGAGAATCATCACTAGGGAAGTTGCAGATAAATAGGACCTAGAAAGTGAAGGAGGGTCTGATGGGGAAGCAGCGGGATCAGTGATCTAGTCCAGGGGCACAGCCCGAGAGGAGGAACAGAGGGGTGTGAGTGTCCACAGTGTTTGGGAGAAGCAGAGCCACCTCTGTGCCTGGAGAGCAGAGAAGAGGAGACTCTTGGTGAGAAAGTGGACTGAGATTCCAAATGCCTGCATGATGACTCTGCCAGGCTGGGCTGAAGTGAAGCTATCTGAAGGGAGGCTATGAGGAGCCTGGACTCACCAAGTAGCCCCAAGCCAGGCTGCAGTGTTGAGACCCATGCCCCCAGGATGCCCTCGGGAATGGAAAGGAAGGGGTGGGCCACCCTAGACATGCGCAGGTGTGAAGGCAGGGTGGGGACTGGCATGGGACACTCGGATGAAGACATTTCCCCGTGAACTGGAAATATGTCAGAGACACTTGCCTAGGGGACTCTCTTCCCCCAAACCCCAAACTTCCCAGCTCCACATCAGTGTGAGCCCAGAGGCTCTTGCCTCCGCCAAAGTGAGATTCCCATTTGCTTGCTCGGGAGGCCTGCCCATTCTTGAATAAAGAATCTGATTCACTTCTTGCCGAGGGAGGTGGGGAAGGCACGGCTGGAGCAAAGGATTACAGAGGACACTTAGGGACTTGGGATGTACTTTTGGAGAGGGGCAGTACCAGGGAGCCAAAAAGAGGCAGTCTTTGGCATCTCTGGGTCCAGGTGCCAACAGACGTGCCCTTTCAGGGGGCTCTGGTGTGGGCTGACTCTGTCCGCAGACCCTCATCAGTTTCAGACCTGCCCTGGCCACTCCATCACCAAGGGACTCCTGGTTACTAAGCAACCCTGCCTTACCTACTGCATCTCCCCTCGTTCCTTAGCAACCCTTGCATAACCCAGTTCCCTAGAGTTAGAGGTTGGTATCTATACATGATAAGTGAATGGGTGCTGCTCAGGAATTGTGGAGAAAGTTCAGATTAAATAAATATCTATCTGTATCAATGTTATAACGAAGGTGACCAAAAGCTGCTTTGGGAGGCAGAGTCTTGGTTTTCAATTTTTGTCTCTTCTGATACCATATTTCCAAAAACACCCTTTGAAGATCCTAGGCTGCCTTGCTTTTTCATCCCAGCTGCTTTCACTCTGCTCATTCTCTCGCTCTCCCTCTCTCTTTCTCACACACTCTCTCTCTTTTCTCCAAGGTCATATTTACAGCCTTTCATTCGAGGGGATGAGGGGTTTCGGCTTCTGATGGTCTTACCTTTCTGAAACAGGACACCAGATTCTAAACACTGTTATGGCCCCTGGGGGACTCCTGTCCCCTCAGCTACAAGTACAGATCACCCCCATCAACAGCCAGGGGACTCAGTCTCCTTTGCCGGGAGGGCGATAGGGAAAAGAGGACTTGCATTTTGTCGGGACAGGACACCCCCTGCTGGAAGGCTGGAGTTATAGCACCTCTGAGAAGCTGTTTTCATCTCTCAGCAAGCCTGCGGCCTACAGTTCTCACCAAGCCCTGCTGGGTGGTTTTCAGGAAAGCTGCCCCACTTGTAAGGAAAAGTAGCCCCGGGCTATTGCAGGTGAAGTACAGAGAGACTGGTCAGGCCTCATCTATCTCCTGTGGGTCCCCTTCCCCACTGAGGTCTCCCTAGACCAGGGCCTGAGATTGAGTGAGCCACTTCCCGGGGCCCAGGCTCTGGCTCTCTCTCCCCTCATTCTCACGCACGCTTTCCTCTGAAGCAGCCAGCTGGGCCGGAGTCAAATGCAGGTCGAATGCAGTGGCCTCTGAGTCTGGCACTGCCCACTCTGATTCCCCCTCCCATGGTGATCAATTCGGATGCCCACCTGCAGGGGAGGGGAAGCCAAAAGGGCACACCCTCACCCTAGTCCCATCGTGGAGGTGGATGGCCCTCACCGCTGGGTCCAAAAAGAGAAGAGAAGGGAAAAGGAAAAGGAAATAAAGCAAAGACTAAGGAGAGACATGTAATCATTAGAAACATTGAAAATTGGGAAAGAGAGAGACAAGGGAGATGTCAACAGAAGCTGTGTGATCTTGGGCAAGTCTGTCCCCCTCTCTGGCTCCATCAGCTTCTCAGTCAGAAGAGTTGAGTTGGTGGTCCTAAGGGCTCTGACAGCTGCAAGAGCTTTGTTATGAGAATTAGGTAGGAAATCAAGACGGAGCTGCAGGCAGAGCCAAAGAGGAAGAAGCACGGGCGCAAAAAGTAAAAAGGGGTGAAGGTGGGCCGTTCTAGCATCACTGACCCCAATATAGGCACAGCATCACTCCCTGAGCCGAGGTGGTGCCGGCTCAGCCTCACCTGGCTGTGCTCTTGTCTGTCTAGAGTAAGGGTCAGGGGCCCCTCCACCGCCACGGAGTCTGCAGCTGCGTGCCAGCACGGGAGGGGGCAGCAGGCTGGGTTTCAGGCATTGCTGATTCTATCTGAAAACCTTAAGGATTCGGGGAATTTACAGTCCTAGAATTAAGAAAGGTGGAAACGAGAAAAGGCCTCTCCCACAGCTGGGGAGGAAGCAACTTGGGGACAGGGAGCCTGGGGGAAAGTGCAGAAAGTACTTACTAAGTGATGTTCTGCAGAGCACAGCACAGACCGCTTACCAGCGACCCAGTCCTGTCAGTCCAGCCGTCCTCAGACTCTCACACACAGCAGAAACAGACAGACCCATGAGTCCAAGCAGTTCCAGACCCCACACTATGGAAGGGAGGGGGCAGCTGGCAGGACAGGCAGCCTATAGGCTCAGCTGGAGGGGGACACAGAGCTGAGTTCAAAGCCAGCCCAAAATGCGACCATAGACCTCAGTCCTAAAGCCAGTGAAACTGCCCTTCCCCAATGGCTTGGGCCCCTGGCAATACACAGGACTAATGGCTCACCTGGGCCCAAGTATTTGATAAGCACCTGCTTCATGCTAAGCACTGTGTTGAATATTGAGAATATCCAAATAATGAAGGCATAGTCCCCACCCTTAATAAGCTTACAGTCTAATGGAGGAGTCAAATTAGTGCAGTGCAGAACACTATTTGTCAGACAGTGAGGCTCAAGGAAGGCCTGGGGTAAGCCACATAGAGACACCTGTGGGATATTTCAGAGGAGGCACCCAGGCAATTGGATCAATGGTTCCGGCACTCCAGAGGGAAAGTTAGCCATCAGAAGAATGATTAGCAAATTGTTGCTCACTGGTAGAAGCAGCCTCATAAAATGGTTGAGATATCCCAAGAAAATGAATAAAGTAGGAAGAGAGGACAGCCAAAATTGGAAATGTGGTTCCAGCCTCTAAGATAGTCCCTGGGATCCCTGGGGGCTGGTGTTCACAGCCTCGTGTAGTCCCCTCCCGCATCATACCAGGCTCGGTCGAAGTCATGGTATGTCACTTCTGAGATTAGGAAGTATGAAACCGAGCATTCTGTCTTGGGCCCTCGCTGCCTCCCTCTCTCTCTCTCTCTCTCTCTCTCTCTCTCTCTCTCTCTCTCTCTCTCTCTCTCTCTCTCTCTCTCTCTCTCTCTCTCTCTCTCTCTCGGATCATTCCTGGCTGCCATTCTGAAAGCACCCCTATGGCGAGACCCAGGGGGCAAGGAAGTGAGGCCAGCCAACAACACGTTGCTTGGAAAAAGACCTCTCAGCCCCAGTCCTGAGATGACTGCAGCGCCAGCTGGCAGCGCACCACAGCCTCACCAGACACCCTGAGCCAGAACCCCCAGGTACACTGCTCTCATTCCCGACTCTCAGAACCCATGAGATAATACATTTTCAAGCTGCTAAGCATGAGGGTAATTTGTTATGCTGTAACAGAGAACTAGTACAGGAGCCTTGGAGAAAATCGGCCCACTGAGGAGACAGAGCAGAAAATTCTGACATATAATATTTTTAAAATAATGTAGTCACAATTAAAACATGGCTGAACTACTATATATAAAATAGATAAAACAACGAAGACCTACTGTATAGCATAGGAACTACATTAAATATCTTGTAATAACCGGTAATGGGAAAAGAATCTGAAAAGATTATATATGTATATAATATACATATGTATATGTATAGTTGAATCACTTTACTGTACACACAAAAGTAACACAACATTGTAAATCAACTATATTTCAATAAAAAACAAAAACAAACAAAAAACCAGTGTTGTATTGATACAGAACAAACAAATCAAAGAAACAAAAGGGCAAGTTCAGAAAGAGATACAAACACACTTGAGAATTTAATATATGATAAGGGTGGCATTTCGAATCAGTGAGAAATAAGACTGATCAATGAATGATGTTGAGACAACTGGGTAGCTTTCTGGGGAGAAAGAAATTAAATTAGATCTGTGCCTTTCACACCACCCACTAAAACACATTTCAGATGGATCAAAGATTTAAATGTAAAAAATGAAACCATGAAAGTTACAGTAATTCTTTATATTTCCATATGGAAAAAAATTACCTAAGCCAAGTCAAGAGAAAAGTACAATTTATACAAAGTTCTAGAATAGACAAAACTAATATATAGTGATAGAAATCAGATCAATGGTTGTCTGAGTGTAGGGGAACAAAGGAATTTTCTAGGGTGATGGAAATGTTCTATATCTCAATTGGGATGGTAGATACACAGATATATATGTTTGGCAAAACCCTAGGAACTGTACGCGTAAATTGTGTGCATTTTATTGTAGCTACATCATATTTTAATAGAGTAGAGAGAAAGAAAGAAAGAGAGAGAAAGAAAAAGGAAAACACTGGTAGGTTTGCGTATTTTTTTAAGTATGGTTTATTAAAGATTTCTCCATGCGACTTGTTAGCCCTGGATCCTGATCTACACCCAGTCCCTTTATTCTCCAGGAGTGAGATGCCCAGCCATCGCCTGGGCATAGATGATTCTAACATGTAGTCATTTATCTATAATATATTTTTTCTTATGTTCCAGGATCCATTGTTGGCTTAAGAAAGATAGAAGACTTGCTTCTTCAACTCACAGCTGCACCATCTATGTCTAAAAATACTGAAGAAGATGAAACTGACATATCAGAGTTCTCTGACTAGCGGAAAAGAGGGATAGACTGCAAAGAAACTGCGCCAAACTAAGTAAGAAACGAAAAATACGGTGAAATCTGTATTTCCCTCAACTATATATACTAATCGTTTATCTTATTGTGCCTTATGCAACGGAACACTTTGAATAGTATTATAGCTCTAGGTAAGTGGTGGCATCATTTTGAGACCACTCATTCAGCGCTTAGTGAAAAAGGAATTGCCTATTTTAAAATGTAGATCTGCAGAGCTCTTTAAAAGCCAAAAATTGTTTCTTTCAGCTTTTCAAGGTAAAAATGAAAAAGTTACTGAAGCATCGTACAGGATAAGTTATCGCATTGCATTCGCTGGAGACATGCACACAATAGCTGAGCGATAAAGCCTCTTACCTTGACATCACTGAATGCCTGCTGGATGAAAAGTCGTGAAAGAAATCTGAGCACTGCCACTTAACAACAATACAGTCACTCATCAAATTAAAGATTTAGCAGCAGACATGAAGACGGAGTTAATCTCTTGTCTGAAGAATTGTACTTTTGCCTCATGAATGAATGAATCAACATACATGGGAGAAACGTGCTGTTTTCTTGTATTCATCTCATGTCAGCATCAAGTAATCATTAAAGATTTTCTTTTATGTGACTCCTCGGCAACAAACAAAAGTGGTAGCGAAATTTTCAGTGTTGGCTAACTTTTTTGAATTTCCTGGTTTCTCCTGAAGCAACGGTTTTGATATTTCCACTAATGGTTCAAAAGCAATAGTGGGTAAATCTGCCGGCACTTAGCACAAATGGAGCAGCGGCACCAAACTGTCCAAGGACTCATTAGATTCTTCACCGCACACATTTGCAGTTTAGGGGGGAAAAAAAGCCAGTTTCACTTAAGATTATTTTATTAAATCTTGATCCTTGAGAATACATCTTTTTAACATTTTTTATGGAGAAATGGAAAGTATACATGACACATTGCTGTGGCTTACTGAAGAACAATGGTGATCTCAAGAAAAAGCACTTGTGCAGTCATTTGAGATGTGAGCTGAACTGTCTGCTTTCTTCGTGTAACACTGTTTTTACTGGAAAGAATGACTGATAGGCAAACTATGATTATTCTTATTTGGGTATTTGGCAGGTATTTTCTCAAACGTGAACAAAGGAGACTGTCACTGCAAGGAAAAAATTGACATTATTTGCTGCCATTCATAAAATTTAAATCTTCCAGCAAAAATTAGAAATGTGGAAAATTTGTATCTGCCATTCCTGACTTTGACAACTGCCTGACACTATAAGATTTTTCTAGTGAGATCAATGTTGATATTAATAAATGTGATTTTTTTATATTGGGCAATAACATATGTCAACATTGAGAGGGTATGTATTTCTCACCGAACCAAAATTTTCCAAAATGACCAGTGCATGATGTTATAAAATCACACATGGATGACCGATCCACTCAAAGTACAAGAGAGACCAAAGGAATTTTAATATAACAGAGTAGAAAAAAATTCATTGTTATGGTTTCAGATTCCACATTGTAACCAACCTTTAAGAAACTACCAGTTGTCAAGTGCTGGTGTAGTATCAAAGAAAAATAGTCACAATTACCTGAGAAAGCTGATTCTCCTCTCTTTCCAACTGCATCCCTGTGAGTTCAGACATGCTTCATCTCCTCCCATCAAAACAGCATTTTGTAGCAGATTAAATGCAGAAGCAGATATGAGATTCCAACTGTCTTCTATTAAGCCAGATGTTAAGATTTGTAAAAATATACAACGATGTCCCTTGTCTCACTAATTTTTTTATTTAGAAAATACAGCAATTTTTCATTTAGAATGCTATCCATGAAGAAATGTCTAGTGCAGCCACTATGGAAAACAGTGTGGAAGTTCCTCAAGAAGTTAAAAATAGAGCTACCATATGATCCAGCCATTCCACTTCTGGATAAATATCCAAAGGAAACAAAACCGTTATCTTGAAGAGATATCTGTACTCTCATGTTCATTGCAGTATTACTTACAATAGCCAAGGTGTGGAAACAACCTAAGTGTCTGTCAATGGATAAATGGATCAAGAAAATGTGACACATGTGTACATATATCTACACACAATATTTCAGCCTTGAAAAAGAAAGAAATACTGCCATTTGCTACAGCATGGATGAACCTAGAAGACATTATGCTAAGTGAAATAAGCCAAACACAGAAAGATAAATACTGCATGGTATCACTTACATGTGGAATCACTTTTAAACTAGTACTTAACTTTTTTATTGAAGTAGAGTTGATTTACAATGTTGTATTAGTCTCTGGTGCACAGCATAGTGACTCAGTTACACATATATTTTCTTTTTCATATGATGTTTCATTATAGCTTGCTGCAAGATACTGAATATAGTTCCCTGTGTTATACAGTAGGACCTTGTTGTTTATCTACATGTGGAATCTTTTTTTTTTAAATCAAACTCATAGAAATAGAGGGTAAAAAATTCTTTTCCAGAGTCTTGGGATGGGGGAATAGGGAGAGATGAGTAAAAGGGCACATTTTCAATTATCAGATGAAAATTTCTGAGGATCTAAAATATGTGTAACATGGTGACTACAGCTGATAACACCACATTGTATAATTAAAATTCGCTAAGAGAGTAGAATTTAAATGTTCTCACCAAAAAAAAAAAAAAAGGTAATTATGTGAGGTGATGGATGTGTTAATTAACTCCATGGTGGGGGGAATCCTTCCACAACGTAGGTGTATATCAAATCATCACACTGTACACTTTAAATATCTTACGTTTCTGTTCATCATTTATAACTCAATAAAGCTGAAAATGTTATTTATGTGAACATATAACAGATTTATTATTTTTAATGAATAAGTAAGAAAAGTTTATTTTCTCAGTTGTAATTTCTATTACAGTAAATATTGACAGATATAACTCACAATTACTGAGGACTCTTTGGATTCCTCCTCGAGGGGCCCTGAGACAGAAAAGTTGGAGAACACTGCCTGCTCTGGTTTATTTAACTGTTTGCCCTATTGATGGGCATTTAGATTGGCCCCTTTTTTCCCGTAAGCAATGCTGTAATAAGCATTTTTGTACATATCATTTGTGCACAATAAAAGAAAATCTTCTTATTCAAGGAAAACATTCTAAATCGGGGGTAATTATTGATTATCAAAGATGGCTCAGATTCACGGACAAGGGGAAAAGGGCAGAGTAACAGTGCCTGACACTGGATGCAGATAAATCAGGTAGTCCTGGGTTTGTCATTGTCAATAAAAAACATGGTCAGAAAGGTTATGCTGGACCCACTGTGACAAGGGCCACAGAATCAGACACGGTGATGTTCAAACAAGCAACAGAACACACAGTTGACAGAACGGGAACTTTAAGACTCTCAGCACATCAGTTTGCTCATCTGTCAAATGGAGGCGTTGATAGTGCCAGCCCTATTGCAGGGTTGAGTCAGGTAATATCTGTGAAGACCAGGCAGCGTGCTTAGCGCATACCTAGCTTTGATCAGATGTTAATTCCCTTTCCACCTTCTTTTCCTTATGTTCCATGGCCGACCGCAATACTTCCGGCCACCCAATGTTGGAGCTGGGAGAATGTCCCATCCCAGACTCACCCTGTAGGCTGTGGTGAATCAGGAAGATGCAGTCTTGCCTTACAAAGGATCAGAGAAAGAAATCTGGTGCCATTGTCCCCAATTTCCATAGGACCCGTGGGAGGTGGGGTAGCTTCCATTTTCACTACAGTGTTAACCTACGTGCCAGCCTGTACCTACTGGAGACTTCCTGAAGCCACTCCCCATCAGCTTTCCTGCCCTCTCAGATCTGAGAAGCCACTCCGCACCCTACCAGGTAGAGCAATCACCTTGCTATGGTCCCAGGCGCAGCCAGGGCAGAGAGCCAGGCCCTTGACAGAACTCCCCTCAGTTTCCCGCCACTCTGTTCCTGCCCTAAGGAAAATTACTCAGAGAGTGGGCAACCCACGGCCACCACTTCCGGCCACACCCCCACAGACAAAAGGCTCCAATCCCCTCCTCTAGGAGGCTCTACCCTTACTGAAGGTCTACCAGTCCCTGTCTACCCCTGAAAGCCTCCCCAGCTGGGTACAGGTCAGGTTCCTGGAAATTACAGGTCATTAACGAGAAGATTGACAGCATGTCCTCCGAGGCTGCTTACAAGGTTGTTCCAGGGCCTTTTACCCCCATCCTCCTCTTTCCTGAAGATACAGTCTCCCTGTCAGTCTTAAATATTTTTTCTAAGTTATTATTTAACAATAAATTATTTATTTATTTATAAATTATTTATTACTTATTTATTTTTTCCAAGAATCAGGAAAGTGTTCATTTCACAATGTAATACAAAGAATGTCCCCAGGATTCAGCTCATCTCACCACTTGCGCTCCCTCCCACCTTCCCACTCTGCTGCTCCCTCCTGGGTTCCCAGCGCCAGGTGTGTCCATTAAGTCAGCCTGCCCCTAAAACTCACGCAGTTCACAAAAATTAACTCAAAATGGCACACAGATTTAATGGCAAACATAAAACTATGGAACTTTTAGAAGAAAACAAAGGGCCATCTTCCTTAGCCTGTTAGCATGGTAAATTACATGGATCGATGTTTGACTATTGAATGACCTTGGTCATTCTTGGTTGATTGTGATGTATAAGGGTTTTTATATATTGCTGAATTATATTTGCTAATATTTTGTTAAAGCTTTTGTGTCTATATTTGTGAGGGTTATTGGGCTGTGGTTTTCTTTTTTCTTTCCTTTTTTTTCCTATAGTCTTTGGTTTTAGTATCAAGTTAATACTATCTTCACAAAATGAATTGGGAAGTTTTTTTTCCTCCTGTTTTCTGGAAGAGATTATGTGGAATTGGTCAAATCTATCTAGTATACTCCAAAGAGAACAGAGCTTTTGTCTTCCTTCCTTTTCTTTCCCAGTGGTTAATGATTATCTTGCAGAAGTGAGCCACTCCCCTAATACAGGGCTCACCTATGTCCTATCTGCTTCTATGGTTCTATAACACTAGTATAGCTAGTGCTATGTGCCAGAAGCTATTCTAAGCATTATGTAAATATTAATTCTTTTAATTCTCATACAACCATTTGAGGTAGACTCTATGATTATTCCTATTTTACAGATGAGAAAACTGAGGCACAGAGAAATATAGGAACTTCCACAAGGTCACACAACCAGGAGAGGCATACCTCAGAGATACTGCAGGTTTGGTTCCAGATCACCACAATTAAGTGAACATCACAATAAAGCAAGTTACATGAATTCTTTTGGTGCATATAAAAGTCACATTTACACTATACTATAGTCTATTAATGTGCAAGAGCATTATGTCTAAAAGTACAATGTACAGGGGAGCGGGAATTGGATGAAGGCAGTCAAACGATCCAAACTTCCAGTTTTAAGGTAAATAAGTACTAGGGATGTAATGTACAACATGCCACATATAATGAACATTGCTGTATGTTATATATGAAAGTTGTTAGAGAATAAATCCTAGGAGTTCTCATCACAAGGAAATTCTTTTTCTATTTCTTTAATTTTGTATCTATACAAGATGATAATGTTCACTAAACTTAGTGTGGTAGTTATTGCATGATTTTTGTAAGTCAAATCATTATGCTGTACACTTGAAACTTATATAGTGCAGCATGCCAGTGCATCTCAATAAAAGTGGAAAATAAAATAAAAATAAAAACTTTTTTAAAAAGTATATACCTTAACTTAAAAATACTTTGTTGTTAAAAATCACTAACCATCACCAGAGCCCTCAGCGAGTCAATCATTTTGCTTGTGAATCTTGCCTCAGTGTTGATGGATGCTGACTAATCAGGGTAGTGGTTGCTGAAGGCTGAGGTGGTCTAGCAGTCTCTTAAAATAAGACAACAATGAAGTTTGCCGCATCGATTGACTTTGTGGATGTGGAAGTTTACATTTTTTTTATCATTTTCATGTGTCATGAGATATTTTTGTTTTTTCTTTTTTTCAACCATTTAAACCTGTCAAAAAAAAAATTCTTAGCTCACAGGCCACAGAGAAACAGGTGGCAGCCGATGTGGCCCATGGGCTGTAGCTGGCCCTGCTCTGCTGGCCTCCCGATTCTTTAGACCTTCCGAGCAGCAGCTACGCCACACCACCTTGGAGAGACCAGCGCTGGCCGTGCAGTGCCCACTCCCACAGGCCCACACTCCAGAGTTTTGTGTGTTGTGGTTGGACCAGTGCCTGTGGTTCTTATGATTGCAAGATGCCCTTCAACAACAACCATCAAAAATCTTTGAAAGAAATAGAGCTTTATTGCTGACAAGACCTGGTAATTACACAGTACACCTGGGGCCACACAGCCAAGTCATGCGGAGAGAGAGAGAACACGCGCCCAGGGTTCTGCTTTCATTGGGGTGGGGAGGTGAGGGTCTAGGGTCTCTTTATTGATGAATTTAAAACATAAGAGGAAGAATTAAAGCTCAGAAAGAGAAAAAAAGAAAGGAAGGAAACAAACAAACAAGTGGCCCAAATGGCCAGTTATCTAAATCGACCAGGATCTCGAAAACAAAGGAGGCTCATGGTGGGGGCAGTGGCACAACCTGGCTTTAAAAAAAAAAGGGGGGGAGGAAAATGAGAAGAAGGAAAAGAAGAAGAAAGGAAAGCCAAAGGTCAGGGCTCACACCACAGCCAGTCCGCATCCCTTTCCAAGGTCTGAGCGGGAGCCCTGGGAGGCTGCTCCTATGAGCCCTGAGGTTCCGGCGACACCATGTCTGCTCTCTATTCCTCCAGGCCTGGGGTACCACGCTTCCTGTAGTTACCAGATCTGGTCACCACACCTCTGTTTGCTCTTCCAACCCTCCAACGCTGGAGTACCCTGTTCCAGGTACACCCACCCTCTGGTTGGAATGCCTTGCGTAGAATTGTTTCCCCAGCGGGACCGAGACTGACACAGATGTCCTTCCATGTTAGGGGTGGGAACAGAAAAAAGCAGCTGAAAAAAGAAGGGTCAGAGAAGTAGGAGGCAAACCAGGAGCATCTCGAAACTGAGGGAAGAGATTCAGGAAGAAGGGCGTGGTCAGCGGAGGAAACCTAAGAAGAGGCTGATGATCAGAAGATCAGAAGCAGCCTGAGACCTTCCAGAAGCAGCCTCTGGGGCTGGTGGGGTGTGGAGCGAGCTGCTGGTGGACACAGCCTCCTTGGGTGAGTGTTTGAAGGGCGGCAGGCGCCGTGAGGGCAGGGTCCTGTGGCATTTGGGCCCCTGACCCACACAGGGGAGAAGAACAGAGACAGTTGTGCATGTGAGGACTGTTGAGTTCCTCCACCTGGGCAAACACACAGGACTCATGGAGTGGTCACCTTCCCTCCTCCAGTAGCCCACCCAGACTGCGCCCTCCCCGTCCTGCTTCTGGCAACGCCTGGCTAAGGATCCCTTTTTTGCAGACGGCCTCATGATGGAGTCTGCCCTCATGGGTAGGGAAGTGCGGGCTGATTACCACCAGCCACCTCCTCGGTCCCTGCAGAGGGCTGACCAGAGCATGACAGCCAGGGACACCCTGCAGGAGTTGTCACTGTGGGTGCAGGGGGCTGCGGATGTACTCAGAGTCTTCATGACTTATTAATGAATTCAGTAAATGTTTATTCAGTACCTCTTAGGTGCCGGATGCTGCTCTAGGTACTGGGGATAGATAACAGCAGTGAGTAAGAACAGTCTATGCCTTCAAGGAGCTTACATTCTTTTTTTTTTTCTTAAGTGGAGGTACTGAAAATTAAACCCAGGACCTCGTACATATTAAGCATGTGCTCTGTCACTGAGCTATACCCCCTACCCACCCCCAAGAAGCTTATATTTATGTGAGAGGAGGCAGTTAATCAACAAGGAAACATACCAGGGCAGATGTTGGCAAGCGCTCTGAAAAAAAAGCAAGGTAAGGAGGCCAGGGAGTACCGGAGGGGGCACTTGTTTCACACACGGCCGGGCCAGGGAAGGCCTCAGGGAATGCGAAACATGAGCAGAGGGCTAAAAGGAGTGGGAGAGTGAAGAATGTTCCAGGCAGTCAGAAACACCAAGGTGGAAGCAGGAGGTGGCAGGGTGTTTGACGTAGTTCAGGGACCGGCAAGGAGACCAGTGTAGCTAGAGTGGACAGACTGAAGGAAAGGATAGGAAAGAAGCCCAGAGAGGGTCAGGCTTCCAGGCCATAATGGGGACTTTAGCTGTTGCTCTGAGGTTTGAGCAGAGAAGTGACACATCCGATTTTCACTCTGAAAGGCTTAGTGTGACAACTGGGTGGAGAAGAGACTACAGGGGGGCCAAGATGATGCCTCCGTTCTTAGAAAGATGTTGCTCTCAATTGGTATAGAAAGTCAAACCTCCCATATACAGCCTGGTGTTCAACTGGTTAGGTATAATAATAATAGAAGAAAAGCTGTAGGTCAGAGTTGGCCACACCCTGAACATGAATTTGTAGTGTCATGCCATGGGACAAACCCAGAAGCCAGATAACCCTGGACTATGTTGATAGGTATCTGACATGCAAAGATGCGGACACAGACTCTGTGCCATATTTGGCACATACAAGGCCCCCCGCCTCACAGTTGCCTTATGTTTGCAGTGATTTCCCCCTGCCCTGCAGCCCTGGCTACATGCACATAGGCCTGCTCCCTCCACAAGTGTTTTCCCAGTGTTTTCCCTTCTCTTCTGTGTCTTTTATACTGTCATTCATTCAGCAACTAGCATGTGTAAAACTTAATGAAGAGTGCCATGGGAGAATCTCTGATAAGAAATTAAAGCTTGAATCTTTTGTTACTTGCACTTGGAGGCTATGTCTGCTGTTGGCCTAGATCTCTCCTGTTAGCTGTTTCTGGTTTATCCTTTTCCTGAGGACTTCTCTCCACCTCTTACAGCTGCGTGCTTGGTGGATTTCCTACTTATGAAGCTCTGTGGAGCAAGGTTCTTCTCTCCAGCCAATATTCACTTCGGGTCAGGACCGCTAACCTAGTCTCTACCTGTACCCAAGTGAGGACAATCGGGCTAGGATTGGGCAGATGTGTGGGGGTGGTCAAGGGGCTTCAACACATCGCCCCTCACCTCCAAGTGAGACAAGTGGGACCTGAGACCCTTTGCTGCAGTGCTTGCACCTGGACAAATGTCTCCTGGACATCAGAATACAAAGAACTTCTAAGGGACTAAAAATAACTGCATGCACAGTTGGGGCAAATTATGAACAAGATACAAAGAGATCAAAAACCCAACGGCCACTTCTGAGGTGCCAGGAGCAAAAGCAGAGTACTGCGCATGATCCCTGCACACAGCACCACCTAGGGGGTGGGCAGACCACCTTAGCCACCCCTCCCGCCTGCCACCTGGACCTGCCTCCTACCCTCACCCCTTTTAAGGGACCAGCCCGCCCCCACCTCAGGGAGCGAGCAAGGGCACCTGTCACTTGCTTTCACTCCTTCGTGCTTCAGCAAGAGTCCTAATAAAGCCTTGTCTGAATTTCTCATCTGGCCTTTCATCAATTTCTACTGATTTAGGAGGCCAAGAACCCTGGTACTACAAGCAGGGGCCTTTTTTCCTGGCAAGCTCGGGGCCTACATGGTCAGAACAAGGCCCAAGCTTGAGGCGCCCACAGCCAATCCCTGTCCCCTTGCCAGGAAGGTGATGGAGGAGAAAGTCCCTATATAGCTTTGGATCTGGAAGGAATGAAACCTTGAAGCAGGAGACTGGGTGGCTGAATCAGGCAGTGGACTTGAGTCAGTTCCTGCTTTACAGAGAGGTTCCTTCTCCTGAGCTTCGAGATGCCAGCCTTGGGACTTCCCGAGGTGTCTGTGGCTCTGTGTCCAGCCTCCTGCTTCAGAGCCCCAGGCAGGGCTCTGGGGACTGGACACAAGCAGTCAAAGGCTCTGAGAACAGCACTTGGCTGGGGACGAGGCTCCTGGCCCAGAGCACTGCATGTGGCTCCATAACCTCCAACTACCTAGAGCGAGAGGAAGTGGACGAGGGGAGGCCAGGTCTGAGAATCACTGGACCAGTCCTGGTGGCACACAGGTTCTCTCCTGGACTGTGTGATTTAATTCTCTTAACCTGGAAGGCATGACGCTGCCCCATTCAACAGATGAGAAAACTGAGTCTCAGAGAGATGACACAACCTTCCCAAAGACTCAAACTCTCAAGTCTGCCCAAACAGCCACGCTGCTGGGGAAGAGCCCTGCAGCCTAGTCAGGGGCCATGCAGAGCCTGTGGACAAGCTCAGGTTTAATGCCAAAGAAGTCCTGTCTGTGGTAAAGAAAAGATGGGTCACTGGAAAGTTGAATGTCAAGTGCCTTGACCCCTCTCTTCGGGGGCCACAGGCCTTCTGCCCTTCCCACCCTAAGCCTCTCAGATCCCAAACTCATCTGATAATGGTGTTACTTATCATTAAGTGCATTCCAAAGGAAGGGTGCGCCTGATGCAGCTGGGGCTCCCAAAGGCCTTTCTCCCACAATTGCTAGAGGCTTTTCCTAGCCTCTTGTGCTTCACGAGCCTTCTGTGTCCCCCTCCTGCCAACATTTCCTCTCCTTTTTGCAACAGATTCCCACGCTGGAGCCTAGCAGAAGGAACAGTCCCCTCCCACCATAGTTCCACAGAGCCCCCACACCCCCGCCTTCCTTCTCTCTGCCTGCCTCCTCCTCTCCAGGGTGGTGATTTGACTGGATTCGCCTGAGCTCTGAATTTCAGAACAAATCCAGATGACCAAGCTCTGGTAGCCCAGTGGGACCTGGGAAGGGGCAAGCAGCCCTTGGGGCCATGTGACAGCCTTAGGCCATTTTTTGTTGTTTTTTTTTTAATTTAACGGAGCTGAGGGATTAAACGCAGGACCTCTTTGCATATGAGGCATGTGCTCTTGCTGAGCTATTTCCCTCCCAGCCTTCTGGCTCTGACTGCTCCTGGTTCGGCTCTGCTTAACACCGGAACGGGGCCCCTGCACTCTGGCGCCTAGGGCTGGGGCGACAGCAGCACAGCCACAAACAATACCACAAAAGAAACTCCAGAGCTGCCCTAGGAACCCGGTCCCATGTTTTGCTTGGAGAGCCAGCCAGAACCTGGTGAGAATGTAATGGACAGAGCTGTTCAAAGGTAAAGCTCATGGAGACAAAAGCCCAGAAATCAAATCTTAACCCAGTTTAGAGACAGAGGGCCTGGTGTGTCACGGACCAAAACCGAAACTGTCAGAATTGTTCAGGGCTCTCCTGGGTAGGGTTTGGGACCCAGTCCACTGCCACCAACACTTCAACCTCCTTCCTGTCCACAGCCTGAGGTCACCACTGTCACTAGTATCTGAAGGCCAGAAATAGAAATGAGTCACTTGGCCTTCTAATGTACTTAATCTAATGCTTGATTTATTAAAGATGAAACAGTGGCCTTTTGCAGTGGGAGCCTTACTAGGCACGTTTTTCCCGCGTGATGCTTTCTGCTGTGCAACAGGGTCAAGCTAGTCTCTCACTCCTGCCCCAAGACTTTGCTCTGGCAGGGGAGGGACACTGGGATCGCCACTAAATACTAGTGCAGTGGAAGTCAACTTATTCTCCATTTCCTGTAGCTTATCAGCGCAGGGACACAGTGGTGGATGAGTTGAAAGAAGCCCAGCTCCACGGATGGGATCACGACCTTAGACACATCCTCCGGGTGATGAACTGTTCAGGGCAGCTCCTGCCCCAGCATAATCACAGTGCTCACTCAGGTAGCAGGGGGCCTGCCAAGATTCCCATGAGCAGGTCAGCACCAGAGAGGTCGAGCCATCAGGGACCCTGGGGAAGGGTCCTCAGTCACTATGTGGTCCGGAGCACGAAGCCACAAGGACAGACTGGGAGGGACATGACAAGGAGTCCCAGAGCAACAAGATCACAGCAATGCTATCCACCATATAGCCTGGAAGCCAAGCTAGCAAATGACCGCCATCACTGCCCCCATCTGCTGAGCAGGACCAGGACAGCTCCCAGAACTGAGGGCAGAGGAGAGGGTAAATGGTGCTGTTAGGCAGATATTCCCCACAGGTGACAGAGCCACAAGGAAAAACAGCTGGGAGGCTGGGACAGGTCTTTGCAGATGCAGAGAAAACTATGGATGTGATTAAGGTGATTAGAAAGAGGCTGACTGCCTTCCTAACCCAGTTCATCCCCCACCAAGGGCAGAGTTCAGGGGAATCTTCCTGGAAAAGCTTATAATGAGGCAGTGTGTGCAGTGGCTACAAAACAGGCTTTACACTGTGGAAAACAGTATAGCGTTTCCTTAAAAAAACTAAAAATAGACTTACCATACGATCCAGCAATCCCACTCCTGGGCATATATCCAGAGGGAAGTCAAATTCGAAAAGTTACATGCACCCCAATGTTCACAGCAGCACTATTTACAATAGCCAAGATGTGGAAGCGACCTAAATGCCCATGGACAATGAATGGATAACGAAGATGTGGTATATATATATATATATATATATATATATATATATATATATATATAGTGAGATATCATTCAGCCATAAAAAAGAATGAAATATTGCCATTTGCAGCAACATGAATGGACCTAGAGATTATCATACTAAGTGAAGTTAATCAGAGAAAGAGAAATATTATACCACTTATATGTGGAATCTGAAAAATAATACAAATGAATTTATTTACAAAATAGAAACACATTCATATAGAAAGCAAACTTATGGTTACCAGGAGGGGGAGTGGGTGGAGTTATAAATTGGGAGTTCGGGAAATCCAGATACAAGCTACTATATATAAAATAGATAAACAACAAGGTCCTAGTATATAGCACAGGAAACCACATTCAGTATCTTGTAGTAACCTATAATGAAAAAGAATATACATATATGTATACCTGAATCACTATGCTGTACACCAGAAACTAACACATTGTAAATCAACTACACGTCATTTAAAAAAAAAAAACCCACAGGGGGAGGGTATAGCTCAAGTGGTAGAGCTCATGCTTAGCGTGCATGAAGTCCTGGGTTCAATCCCCAGTACCTCCACTGAAAAACCAAATAAATAAATAAACCTAATTACCTCCCCTGTACAAAAAACAAAAACAAAAAGCTCCCCCACCCCAAAGGCTTTAGAGACCAAAGGAACTGCTCTAAAGCCATGCCTCTACACTTAGTAGTCGGATGGCATACCTAGGGCAGTGGTTCTCAAAGTGTACTCCTTGGTCGATCAGCCTTATCTGCAAATTCTTGGGCCCCACTCCAGCTTTCTAGACCCCACTCTGTTGGCAAGGTCCAAGCCCCTGGGTGATTCTGCTGCATGCCAAAGTTTGAGAGCCTGTAACCTAGGACAGGGTCACCAACCTCTCTAATGCTCAGTATTCTCATCTATAAAGTAGGGATAATGGTGCCTCCCTCACAGGGTTATTGTGAGGATTCAATAAAACACTGCAAATACAGAACTTAGCACAGAACTTGCTACACAGTAAGCCTTCAGCGAACGTCAATTATGAGTACTGTCATCTCCCACCTAGTCTGCAAAACACAAAGAATCCAGGGCCTAGTGTTGCCCTCTTTCTGAGCTACCTAGTCAGTGTCATTTGTCAAGCGCACCACTGCTAACAGGAAGATACCTAGTGCACCTCCCTTGGTGAGGGGGGTCACCATGTATCAAGGGAGGGAGAGGTGCTGGGAAGTGCCCTGGTCCCGGCCTCAGCTCCGGAGCCACCAGCTGTGTGCAGCTGTCAGCTGTGAAGCTCCCCTCTGTATCTCCCACACCACGGAATGGGGGCCACGCTGGCTGCTCAGTCCTCACTGAGGGGTGAAATTGACCTCAGCCTCTCCGTGTCTCACATCATGATCAGCCTGCGCCACCACCACCTATTCCAGGGTTGTTGCAAAGTTACGGATCCAGTCACAGATTGGACAGGGAAACATGCTTGTGCAGAGACGTTGTTAGGGGAAGAGTGGGTAGGGGGTCTAACCTCACAGTGTGAATGCCCTTGCTCTCCCACATAACGCTTGTGCAAGGGCAAATTCTGGTCTCTATGGTTACCAAGAGCAGCCTTGCCCAGGGGTTCCAGAGCGTAAATAGCAGGAGCTGAGCCCGTGGTTGGTTGCCGGTCTGGACCGTGACCCTGCACAAGGGCAAGGGAGGAAAGGGTGGGACATCTTTCCTATGGCTCCAAGGGGAGAAGGGACGCCTCTTTACCTGGGAGTGAATTTCACAGAGACAAACATCTCCCTGCATTCACTTCTGGCACATGGAGTTTTGAACAGCCGTTCCCATCTTTCTTGGAAGATGTCACTTTTAAAAGATTTTTTTCAGTTTTTCTATTTTCATCAGAGAGAGTCAACTAGATGTTCATCTGTCTTTAATACATGCTAATTTCCCTCTTAATAAGGAAATTCTGCGAGAAGTAGCAGTTGCAGCTGCAAGAGGTGAAATTCCACCCTAGAAAATAAGATGGGGGAGCCACTGAGTCCAGAGTGAACGTCAGAAATGAAGACGCCTAAAGAGGAATGCCCTGCATTCACACATCCAGCTATCCCCTGCTCCTCGTGCAGTGGCCGAAAGGGGACGTGGGTAATGATCATGATTTGCTGTATCTTCAGGTTATCTTTATGTACAAACATAAGCCATTATTATGGGGTAAAATGGGGTACTAGTGTGGGATTTAGGAATGCTCTGGGTTTTTTTCCTTCATTTCTGATGTGCTGGATGACTCTGGCACTGACTCAGCCTCTCCAAGCCCCCAGCTCCTCTTTCTGCGGTAGGGCCAGCCTGGACTTCTCTGAGAACTTTGGGGGTCCTAACCCCAACTCCCATCCACACGTGTATAGGGTCTAGGACTTAGAGCAAGTTGTGATGAAATAAGACATAGAGCAGGGCCCTCGTGGAAAGTAACCTGGCTGGTTTCTCTACCTCTTGCGCATCTTACCCCTGCTGCCACCCATGGCTCCAAGGCTAGTGGTCTGGATGATCCCAGACCTTCCTTCCCCTGACCCTCTGCTCCCCGCAATGATCACTAAAAAACACACAAACATGTGCTCTTCAGTGTGAGGTAGGGTGTCTCAGTGTGCACCCAAATCTAATTCAGCCTCATCTCCTCGTCCTTTCCCCACCCCACCCCAGGGGTAATTCAGGCTCTTTCTCTCAGCTCCACTGGGTGATGTAGAAGGCCCAATGCCTGAGCATAACCCCCAAGACCACCCTTCTTTCCAACACCAGGCTGCCCCCTCCACAGCCACCATAGGAAGCAAATGGGCTTAGGAGGGAGGAGGGGGGACCGGAAGATGCTGGACTCTGAGGGGTGTGGATGCCCCTTTCAGAATCTCATGAGAGCTGTTCTCCTCTCCCTAGAGGGAAAAAATGGATATCCACGTGCCATTTGCCCATTTTCAGAGCGTTCACAGTCCCTAAGGCCCGTCCTTGGGTCCCTCAGTCCACAGACCTTGGGTTAAAAACCCTTGTCCAGAGAGAGCCCAGTCCCACAGAGAGTCTAGAGAAAGGAGCGGAACCGAGTTCTCAAACACCCTTTCCCTTCTCAGCAAGCCCAAACGGGGAGCAGTGAGAGTCAGGGGTGGTCAGACAAGGAAGGACAGCCATCCAGAACATTCTGGAATCATGATCCAATGAGCAGAGGGAAGCTGTGTGTCTCACCAGCAGTGGACAAACAGGAAATGCAGTATCTGGCCCCTGGCCATTCGTACCCTGGCTCCCACCATGGGAATCTCTGGCCCCATCCTGACCCCTGGTGGCTGCCCGTAGGATGAGGCAGGAGAGTTTTCCAAGCTCCTCCCTGCCCTGGGGGCGAGCAGGGAGGTTAGGGGGGCACAACTGGAAGATGAACCCCCAATCCCAGAAGCCCCAGCTAGGGTCCCCAGGAGGTACCAGCATGTTTCTAGGGTTCAGAGGGTTCACTCCACTGCAGCTACCAGGTGCCTTGTCACTATAAGCCTGGCAATCAATCAAACAAGTGTGTATGTAAAAAGCACTTTTCACCTGTCAGGTTGACAGAAGGGTTGGGGATGTGTATGTGGGTGTGTGTGGGTGTGACAACTGAAGGTCAGTACAGGTCAGGGTGCAATAGCTCTCATGCACCAGCGCTCTCATGCACAGTTGGTGAGAGTATAAATTTTGTACAACCTTTCTGGAAGTGATTCTAGCAAAATAAGTCCAAAAAGTCTTACTAAGTGTTTTTAGCTTCTGACCTCATAATTCTGAGTCTGTTAATACTGTTAAGAATCCAACTTCAAGAAATCAATAGACTGAAATAACATGATACCTGGGTGAAATGAGCAGCAGAAGAGAAAACAAGATTAGCCAAAAGTGATCATTGCTGAAGTTGGGGGATAGGTACACGGGAGTTCTTCATTCTATTTTTTGTCTACTTGGGTATATGTTTGAAATTTTCCGTGATAAAACAGTTCTAAAAGAAAGCATCAGCAACACAAAGATTTATATAGAAGATGTTAATTTTTAATTCCAAAAACTGTGCAAATAGCATAAAAGTGCAATGCTAGAATGGTTAAATTATGCATCCAAACAGTGGAGTATTATGCAGCCATTAAAAATTCAAGGATGTTTTGATGACATGAAAAATGTTTACAGTGTAATGCAAAGCAAATAAATAGGATACAAAATTATATATGCAGCATTTAACTAATTACATTAAATAAAAAATGCATAGAAGAGAAGACAGTATGAAAACACACTCGTGTTTGTTATGCAGTGAGATTACATTCTTGATACTGTACTTTATTTTCCTATTTCTATAATGAGCATGTTTTACTTTTATAAAAAGCCCCCCCAAAAAATTGCATTTGTTACAATAACTGGGGAGTCTCATATAGATTCAACTCCAAGCGCTGCCATAAATTAGCTGTGCACCATTGAGCAAATTAACCTCTGGGTCCTAGCTTCCTTACCTATAAAACTGGCATGATGCCACCTATTTTTCAAGCCCCATTTACTGGGCATTTACTGTGTACTAGGCACTGGGCCAGGTGGTTTTGTCTTTCTATATAATCACACATGATACTCATACAAGATCATTTCAATCCTCACAATAAACTAGGAGGAAGGTTAGGGTTTCCCATCTTAGAGGTACACAAACCACAGCTCAGAAAAGTTAAGGAATGTGCTAGGTTTACCCAGCTAGCAAGCAGTAGAGTCAGGACTCAGACAGAGGTCCGTCCCTTTTTGCAAGCCCAGTTCTTGGCCTCCAGCCTGGGCTGCTCCCAGCTAATGGTTTTGTTGTGTGGATTGGATGAAGTCATGCAGGTAGAGGACCACCCACAGGGCAACTCCAAGCCCAGAGCTGCTTCACTTCATGTTGGTTCCCTTTTCTTTGACCCCCAAACACTGGTAAATTATGGCAGAACAAATCAGTGCATCCTCTTGGAAAAAAAAAAAAAAAGCGTCTTCACCCTAAAAGAAAGGATGATAGGACCTGTAGGGATTGGCTAGAGAGGAGTTGAAGACTGCCTCTTTCAGGGCAATATGAGAGGCTAGGACTGTAAGCACCCCAGAAGTTCCATGGTAATTCTGCCAGTGACTTATGGGTTACATCAGACCTACATCTTTATTTGCAGCTTAGAATTTACCAGTGAGTCACCTCACCAAAGAGCATCACTCCCCACCTTCCACTTACCCTGCTACCCTTCCTCCCTAAAGAACAGGGCACAAGTCTCCACACAAAGCACCATGTGGAGAAATAAGGCCTGAACTTCCAGGAGTGAGTGATGTGACACAGCTAGCTGGACCCGCCCCAGAACGCCCTTCTGGCTTCATCTTAAATGCCTCTTTCCCTAGGGGAGCCCACCGAAGTTCGGTTCGGTCCCTACGTCCTATTTCTATGCCTCAAACCTGTCGTAACAATAACTACTCTAGAATTGCTTCTTAGTTGTTTGTCTTTTTCTCTTAGATGTGAAGCTCGGTGAGAGCAGGCACCACAGTGTTTACTGCTGTAGATCTAGCCCCTGGCAGTGTGCCGGGGACCCTCGTAAATGTCCGCTGAATGGAGAAGGGAAGGAAGGGAGGGAGGGAGGAGCTTTCCACCACTTGTCTTGCCCCAAGCAGGCCCACAGTTGCCCTGTTCCATGCTAAGCACTTAGAAGATGTGGTCCCTTTGAGGGCGGGGGTAGAGCTCAGTGACAGTGTGCTTAGCATGCATGAGATCCCCAGTACCTCCAATTAAAAAAGAAAAAAGTGGCCCCAACCCTAAAGGCTTAAAATTTACAGATCTCTCCAGTCTCATATCCCCCTTTAGAAAAGCAAAGTACAAGGGAGATTTGTTTATTCCAAACCTCATGCTCTTTATTTTACCACCGTATTCAAAATGGAGCTCCTGAGTAAAGGGAGGTTCCCAAGTACAAGGAATCCTGGGAGGAATTACAGGGTTCAAAAGATCTGAAGTCTGTTCTAATCCTAGCTCTACCACCACTGCCGGGTGACCTAAGGTGGGTGACCTCAGGTGAGTAACCTCCCCCTCCCCCACCCCGGGCCTCCATTCTCATCTCTGTGAAATAAGGTGGACCAGACCTTGTATGAAAAAAGCAATTGAGTGCATTTGGCTATTTACCCTGTTGTGTGTAATTGGACAGTGTCCTCTTTCCTAAGTGCTTAGGGGCTGGGTAGATGCAGCATCTAAGTAAACTGAGGGGCGGGAAAGACAGTCTGTGCCTACTTTTGTCTGTAAACAGAAAGGGCCGGGATGAGCTGCTCCTCCCCTCCGTGAACGGTCAGGGAGGGGTGGAAGGCTGAAGGGAATTATTATTGCCCCAGTAAGGGCACCCCCACCTCAGTGTGTCTTTGCCTCTAGGTTTGCAAAAGAGAAAACCCAAAGCCCCAGGATCTTTATGGCACCAACAAGCATCACACCCTGTGCCCCATTCAGAAACAATACACCCCCTCTTGCCAGCCCTCCCCTCTTCAAGGGACGTCCCAGAGAGAAACAGTCGGTGGGGGCAGAGGATGGCAAAGCCTGGAAAAGCACAGTGGGGCCAGGCTTCCAGGCAGGGATCATTTCGAGCTTGCTCGGAAAGCACAAGTGGGGAGCTTCCTGGTCCCCTGCAGCAGTTTCCTAGGGAGGACAGTGGACTTGGTGGATACAGGCATCCATGCCCCACGGCTTCCTGGCTTCAGTCCAAGCAGCTGGCAAGTCCATCCATCTCCCCAGCGCCCCACAAATACCACTTCCGGCCCCCCAGCCCCCGCTTGGGCTCTTCCTGCCTAGATGTCTCTGCCCAAGTCTGTCCTCCTCCGTATGAAGAGCTTTCTCCCTCCCTTCACAACCCTTATTTCACTGTCTCCATATCTATTTCTTCTCCTTGTCCTCTGCCCCTGCTTCTCTTCTCCTTGCCATCCCTCACCAGCCCCACAATGGGTCTCCCTCCCTTTCTCCCTCTCTGACAATATCTCCCCCCCACACATCCCCACCCCTGCCTTAGCTCTCACCCCTGCACCTCTTTCTTTGTATTCCTCTCGCCCTCTCTCGGCCTCGCCAGCATCTCTCCTCCCCCATCTGGCTTCGGCATCCCCCAGCCTCCCCATCTTCAGCTCAGTCTCCTCCCCCTGGCTCCTCTCCCCTCCCCTCAGCCTCACCCCACTCCCTGCCCGCATCCCAGGGTTTCTTTCCACCCTGGGGGTCTCCGTGCCTCTCATTCTCCTCTCTACTCTCCTCCTCCCTCATCCTAGGTTTAGCAGGCATCCATCCTTTTCTGCCCAGGCATCCCCGCCCCCCAACCCTACCATCGCCACTGTCTCTTCTTCCTCGTCTCCTCCGCTCCCCACCCTCTCCTCTCCTCTCTTCTCTTCTCCCTGCCCCTTTAAATCTGCCTGGCCCAGCCTCCCCCGTGATGCTGGGATGGAGCAAACATTGATTTGTGCTGGGATGGAATCAGAATTTTGATTTTTTTTCCTCTCCCAACCATAAGAAGAAAAAAATAATAAAAACACCCCCTCTTGATAGTCCCCTCTCTCTTCCCATCCAGCTCCCAGCTCCTCTTCCCTGTCTCCGTCCAAGGAAGATTTTTTTCCACTGCACTATTCTCATCTCCCCCTACCCCTGCCACTACCTTGCGCCCCCCCCAACACACACACTCCACCGCCTGCTCCTCCAGCGGGGGAGAGAGGGGACTCTCTCCTGCGGCTCCCCCCACCTTGGCTCTCTGGGTTGGAGCAGTCTCTCCGGAAGGGGAGGGGGCTCGGCTTGTCTGGGCGAGGTGGGAGTGGAGGTATCCAGCCATGGATGCAGTGCCTGGGAGGCAGCCTGAGCCCCAGCCCACATGGTGAGTAACCTGCCCCCTCCCTTCGGCCTGTCTGCCCATCCCCACCCTCGCCTTTCCCCTGCAGAGCTTCCCCCATCCCCATCCTTTCCCTCACCGAACCCTCTGCCCACCTTGCTCCCATCTCCCCTCTACGTTTTCAACCCCACCCCCAACCCTTGCCAGGGAAGCCAAAGGACCAGGGCAGAGGGGTTCTGACAGCAGCCAGGGAAGCGGGTGGCCTGCTCTTCTAAGAATCCCCCAAACTGCCATCCACACTCGACACTTTGGGGTTCCAGGTTGGAGAAGTGGGACTCCCGCTTGGGGTTAGAACCCCAAGCCCTGGGAGGGGCTCTTTACAAGAATGGAGGGTGGGGGAGCCCCGTGCCTCCGAAGCTTAGGAGCTGCTAGAAGATGCTGCCGAAGGGTGGCGGGGGTGGGAGGGGGTTGGGGGGCGGTGTTGATGCCCTGGAGCCACTGGGCCAGGGAGCAGCGGGCAAAGAGGAGGGGCCTCGCTCGCCACTTCCCCCCCTCTTTCTCCGCAGCCACTCAGGATGAGGGTCCGGCCCTGCAAGCCCGCGCTGGGCACCCCCCGCCCGGCCCCGGTCTAACTGCCCCCGCCCCCAGGCCTCGCCCGGCTCCCAGGCCCCCAGCCGGCTCTCCAGCCCCAGGATGCGCTGAGCCACCGGGGGGCTAAGGCCGCGCCAACTACATGCATGTCCCCCGGGGGCAAGTTCGACTTTGACGACGGGGGCTGCTACGTGGGGGGCTGGGAGGCGGGGCGGGCCCATGGCTACGGCGTGTGCACGGGGCCCGGCGCCCAGGGTGAGTACAGCGGCTGCTGGGCGCACGGCTTCGAGTCACTGGGCGTCTTCACGGGGCCCGGCGGACACAGCTACCAGGGCCACTGGCAGCAGGGCAAGCGCGAAGGGCTGGGCGTGGAGCGCAAGAGCCGCTGGACGTACCGCGGCGAGTGGCTGGGCGGGCTGAAGGGGCGCAGCGGCGTGTGGGAGAGCGTGTCCGGCCTGCGCTACGCGGGGCTCTGGAAGGACGGCTTCCAGGACGGCTACGGCACCGAGACCTACTCCGACGGAGGTGCGGGGGCCCTGCCCACTACTGTCTGCTTGTCCGCGTGCGCCTCCCCGCCGGCCTGCCCCGCGTGTGCCTTCCCCAGCCATACGCCTCCCGCGCCCCGCAGTTATCCTACACGTCTTCCCCATCGATATGCTTGCACCCCATTCCCATCTTTCCGCCTTCTCTCTCATCATCACGCACGCCTTCCTCATTTGTCTGTCCCCTGCCTGTTTTTCCCTCTCCCCAGTCTGCCTGCCCTCACGCCCTGCATCTACCTGATCCTCACACACTCCGTCTGCCAGTCCCACACACGTCCGCTCTCCACCTGCCGGTCCCTAACACCTCTGCTCTGCTTGTCCCCTCACATTTCCCCAGTCAGCTGGCCCCTCATAGTTCTATTTCCTTGTCACATGCCATCTATACACCCCCATCAACCTGTCCCTCACACCCTCTGGACTGTCTGTCCTTCACACACCCCAACCTGCCCGGTCCTCCCCCTTTCCCCTGTCTACCTGCACGGCTCAGATCCGCTGATCTCCTGCTGCCTGCCTGTCTTCCCTCTGCTCTACCCCATCTCTGACCCAACCTGGCCTGTCCCCAGCTCCTAGTGCCCTTCCCCGACCTCCACGCCAATTGCCCCCTCCTCTCCCACCCGACATTTAGGCTTGCGGGGGCGCCTGGGGCCTGGAGTGCAAGGAGCGGCGAGTCCTGACTCTTTCTCCCCGCTCCTGCCCCTCCCGCAGGCACCTACCAGGGCCAGTGGCAGGCGGGGAAGCGCCACGGCTACGGCGTGCGCCAGAGTGTGCCCTACCATCAGGCGGCGCTGCTGCGCTCGCCCCGCCGCACCTCCCTGGACTCCGGCCACAGCGACCCCCCGACGCCGCCCCCGCCCCTGCCCCTGCCCGGCGACGAGGGAGGCAGCCCGGCCTCCGGCTCCCGGGGCGGCTTCGTGCTGGCCGGGCCCGGGGACGCTGACGGCGCGTCCACCCGAAAGCGCACCCCGGCGGCGGGCGGGTTCTTCCGCCGCTCGCTGCTGCTCAGCGGGCTCCGGGCGGGCGGGCGCCGCAGCTCCTTGAGCAGCAAGCGGGGCTCCCTGCGCAGCGAGGTGAGCAGCGAAGTAGGCAGCACAGGACCCCCGGGCTCCGAGGCCAGCGGGCCCCCGGCCCCAGCGCCTCCCGCCCTCATTGAGGGCTCGGCCACTGAGGTGTACGCGGGCGAATGGCGCGCCGACCGGCGCAGCGGCTACGGCGTGAGCCAGCGCTCCAACGGGCTGCGCTACGAGGGCGAGTGGCTGGGCAACCGGCGGCACGGCTACGGGCGCACCACCCGCCCCGACGGCTCCCGCGAGGAGGGCAAGTACAAGCGCAACCGGCTGGTGCACGGGGGGCGCGTGCGCAGCCTCCTCCCTCTGGCCCTTCGGCGGGGCAAAGTCAAGGAGAAAGTGGACAGGGCTGTCGAGGGCGCCCGTCGAGCTGTGAGTGCCGCCCGTCAGCGTCAGGAGATCGCCGCTGCCAGGTGTGCACCCGGTGAAGAGGCCAAATTGGGGTTAAGGGGAGAAGGTACCCTGGGGACAGGGAAGGGGGGCGGTGCCCAGAGAAGGACCAAGACCCCAGGCCTAGGGCCTGGTGGGGAAGGGCAGGCTTAGCGCAAGGCAGTTGTAGCCCTGGGTATTTGGGATGTTTATATCTGAAGCTACAGGTGGACGTGGGTGTAAACGGTGGGTGGCTGGGTATTTGAGGGAAACCCTGTTAGACTGTAAGTGTGTCTCAGTGTCTTTTGTGGAGATGTGTGTCATTGTTGTGTGTGGGAGTAGCAATAAAAGCGCTGCTTTGTGCCGGCCCAGGAAACCTGTTCAAACTCAGACATGTCCCTAGTCTTCCTCTTCTTGCCGCTGATCCAGCCTCCAGGACAGGGAGTGTGCATTCCTAACCACATCCCAGCCTGCCCACAGTCTCATGTCATTTCAGCCTGAGGCCCTGGGGAGGTCCAGTTTGTACAGTGATCTACCACCTGGAAAGACAGTTCCTATCAGCTTTGTCTCCTCTGCCTCCCTTTGCCCAGCTGATAAAGGTTTGAGGGGAAGAAGCTTGCCTGTAAATGCAATTTTCTCTGTAAATCAGATTACATTTCCATGCATCAGGAACCTTGTTATCTAAAGCAGCACTGTCCAGTATGAATATAATGCAAGCCAAAAACAGAATTTTGATTCTTCTAGTAGCCATATTGAAAAAAAATGAAGAAACAGATGAGATGAATTTAAGTAATATATTTTCATTTAAACCAATATATCCAAAATATTATCTTTTCAACCTAAAATATAATTAAGGAGATATTTTACATTCCCCCTACTTTTTAAGCCAAGTCTTTGAAATCTAGCATGTATTTTATACATACAGTACATCATTCAATTTGGACTAGCCACATTTTAAGGGCTTAATAGCCACATATGGCTTGTAACTAAAGAAAGCCAAAAATCCATTTGTAATGAGATTCACAGGCCCCTGATTTACACAATTTATGCATAGGAATTTTTCTACATTGGATTTTCTTTAAAGAGGAGGCCACAGTTGAAGAATCTTGTTTGAATTTGAGAGTGTTTCAGAGGATCAAAGGTCAAGATATATCCAAATATGCTTCAGAGAGTTTGTATAATGGGTGACAAGGGGTTTGTGTGTGTGTATTTGTGTGTGCGTGTATTTGTGTGTGTGTGTGCATGAACAGATCCTATTCAGAGGAGATGCCTGAACCAGAGAATATCTATCTGTGGATATATCTGAGTGTCTGAGTGGTTAGAGTCCAGGGCCCTAAGCCAGGGAAGGGGGAGGGCAGAACACCAGGGAGCACTTTAGGCTAGATGAGGAGTGGGCATGTGCAGGAAAAACCGATCTCAGTAGTCAGGAGGATCAGGCAGTAGGAGGAGGCTGGTTGGTCTCCCCAGCAACAGGCCTGGCAAACCTGATTGGCTGCCGGCTGCCATGGAAACAGCAGAGCCTCAGCAGCAGGTGCCTCTGCCAGGTAGCCTGAGCCTGGCCTGATGCCTGAGCACAGACTGGGTCTACTGACTGGGCCTTGATCATCCATACCCTTCAAACTCAAAAATGCAAGCCAGCCCTTTCAATGTTGCAATTTCTTGGCGGCCAATAGAACTCACAAAACTATGATCTTCATCCACTGCCCTAAACCCTGAATGCACTAAGACAGAAGAGCAAGGTTATCAGAGAGCACTCAAACAGGCTCTAAAGGTCCTTGACCCACTAGGTTTGAGGGGAAGAGGCTGACCCTATTTCCCAAGGTATACAAGGAGGAAGTGGACCTAAAGCTACAGGGGACACCATCACCCTTCTCCCTACTGCCACATCCAGACTGCCTTCCTAGGCCAGATAAAATGGGCCCAGGGCCAGAGGGAGTCAGGAGTCTTGATCCGTTCAAGCCCATGGCAATCTGATTACCTCTACCTCTGATCCTTTATGCCCCACCTTCAGTCAGAATTACAGAACTAATGTAATAATTACAAGGCATCTATGATTAACAGCAAAGGGTGAAAGGGAAGGGAAAATTGAGAATGCACCTGACATCAGAGGGAGAACTGGGAAACAATACAGGGGAAAGGATTCATAATGCTTCAAGGTTACCTGTAACTAAGGAGCAGGGTGGGATGGAAGGGGGACTTAGAACTCACCCAAAGTATAATCACAATGGTGAAAAAGCATGCACATTAGCAGGGGGAGGAAACTGATAGTAGCAGAAAGGGGAGACCCACCTTATTCCAGGTCTAGAGCTCAAAAAGGAGGAGGCATCAGGGGGCAGTAGCAGTGACCAGGGGCAGGGAGAACAATTTGATAACAGAAATGGCTGAAGAAAAGCAAGATGGGAAATTCTCGTAACAATAGGTACCAACACAGCAAAGAGGCATAGCTTGTGAGCACCAAGCAGGTGCAGCTGCAGAGAGATGTGCTAAGAGAGTGAAGCCTGATTTGTCACTGGGAGGGAGCAGGACAGGACCAGAATAACAGAGTTGAGGGCAGCGGGGAGGGCCTGGCCCCTGCAGCTGGAGGAAGGGAAGTGTTACTACAGGACAGAATGGTGGAAAGGGTGCAAGAGGAGCAGGAGGGTGTGATGAGAGCAGGCACAGCCCAGGTCTAGGAGAGGAAACAGAAGGCCAGCTGCCCTGCCAGGCTGGGGAAGGGGAGGGGAGCAGCTGGCAGAGTGTGAGCAAGGGTGAGGACTCCAGAGATGAGCTCAGATCTGGAGGATGTGATGTGGTGGGGACATGGGCCCAAGGGCTGGAGCAGGTCTGTTAAGATCCTGTCCCTGGAACCCGACAGGGCAGCAGACGCCCTTCTAAAGGCAGTGGCAGCCAGCAGCGTCGCCGAGAAGGCTGTGGAGGCAGCTCGAATGGCCAAACTGATAGCCCAAGACCTGCAACCCATGTTGGAGGCCCCAGGTGAGGCACGGGCAGCCTGGGGCAGTGAAGGGCTGGGGGTGGCTCCTGGGGAGCTGGAGGGGCTCAGGCATGGGGAAGGGGAAGAGAATCCCTGCAGGGGACTGGGGATGGGAAAAGCCAGGGTATGAGGGTCTAAGGGGACAAGGGTGGGGGCCAGGCCCAGTTGTTTGGGAAGTGGAAGTGGGAATTTATGAAATAAGGTACTAAGGACTAGGGGATTGGGATCTGACAATGAGAGCTATAAACCTGGGGACACCAGAGTCCTGGGAGTTCCTGGGAGACGAGGATAAAGCTGTAGCTTTTGCAGCCCAAGGCCAGTTAGGCCCCTCTGATTCTCAGCTGTCCCTGCCCCAGGCCGCAGACCCAGGCAGGACTCAGAAGGTTCCGACACAGAGCCCTTGGATGAGGACAGCCCTGGGGTGTACGAGAATGGACTGACCCCCTCAGAAGGCTCCCCAGAACTGCCCAGCAGTCCTGTGTCCTCCCGCCAACCCTGGCGACTCCCTGCCTGCCGGAGCCCACTGCCTTCTAGAGGGGACCGGGGTCCCTTCTCCAGCCCCAAAGCTTGGCCTGAGGAGTGGGGGGGCCCCGGTGAACAGGCAGAGGAACTAGCTGGCTATGAGGCCGAGGATGAGGCTGGGCTGCAGGGGCCAGAGCCCAGAGATGGCTCCCCGCTCCTCGGAGGCTGCAGTGACAGTTCCGGGAGTCTCCGAGAGGAGGAGGGAGAGGATGAAGAACCCTTGCCTCAGCTGAGGACCCCAGGAGGCTCAGAACCGGAGCCCATGACCTCCCCAGTCCTGAGAGGCCTGTCTTCGAGGAGTTCGGAAGCCGGGTGCCTGGTGGAAGAGGCTGAGGAGCCTGCTGCAACCGAAAGGCCCGCCCAGCCGGTGAGAGAGACCCTCCCTCCCCTGGTGCCCTCTGGGACTCTGCTCTTTCCTAGCCCCTCTTCTCCTCAAAGCCTGGCCTTTCATCCTGTCCAGACCTCTCTCTAATCCCGAGGGGCTTTGATTAACACTCAGCTTCCTCTCTGCCTGCCCAGTCTTGGACCATATCCCCTCTCAAAAAAATAGAGAACTTGCAAGCTGGAAAAAACCTTAAAGACCTTCATGTCCAACTCCCTCATTTGACACATGCTGGAACTGAGGCCCAGAGTACTTAAAAAGTAACTCACCAAGGTTACAAACTAATAATTAACAATAGAGCTAGAACATCTTTCCCTGTTCTCCTTTCATATCATTTCCAGCTCCCAGTTTCCTACTCCACCCCCAACCCACCTCCACACTTTCTCTCTTTGGTGCCCAGAAATAAAAAGGGAAAAGCTTGTTCCCTCCCTACCCTGACTCTCCCTCCCTCTCCTGGGAAGAAGGGAAATAGAGACGAAGGCAGAAAACAGGGAGGGGCGGAGTTTCCCCCCAAACCCTCGACTCTGATTGGACTCCAGGCCTTCTCCTGTTTCCTAGCAACCACATCCTCACCCCTTCATCCCTCTCTGCTTCACTGCAGTAAAGGCGGCTGCAGCCAACGTCTGCTACTAAGGCCAGGCACCTTCTGCCTGGGCCACGTGCTGGAGGAAGGGGATGGGAAGGGAGGGAGGAGGGAGAAAGGGCTGACTTGAGCGCACCAGAGGGAAGGCGGGACTCTGCCTGGGAGCAGAGTGGTGTTTTGCAATCCAAAGCAAAGACTGGAGATTTCCCTGCTCTGGCCTCTAAGGAGAGGTGCCTGGGATGCTTCCACTTTGCCTCCTCAGTCAGGGCAGGAAGGTGGGACACGTTGCTGGAACTGGTCCTCAGGCACTGAGATTGCATTTTCTGCATCTCTCTAGGGAGCTGCCAACCCGCTGGTGGTGGGAGCCGTGGCCCTCCTGGACCTCAGCCTGGCGTTCCTGTTCTCCCAGCTCCTCACCTGAGGCTCCTTCCTGGCCTAGTTCTGGCTTCGGTCGCTGCCTCTTCACTCCTCTGACCTGCCTTTTTCTCTTTTCCTACTCCTGGTTGTTTTTTCTCCTATCTTTCTTTCTCTTCTCCCTTTGCTTTGTTTTCTGCCCCCCTCGGTTTCTATCTCTTGCTTTCTCTTTCCCTTCCTCCTTTCAGATTCTCTCATTTCCTCTGGCTCCTTCTCTGTCGTCCTCATTCCCGTCCCCATCCACCCCTTCTCTCTCTAGATTGTTTACATATGAAGGGCTTTTCTCGCTCAGAGTCTCTCTCTTCTCTGAGACACACAATTCTAAGTCAGACCATTGCCCCCTCCCCACCTTTTCTTTAGACCTGAACTTTGATGAGGGTGGGGGTTTGGTGTCCTGAGGAGTCTCCTGGAAGCTGAGTGAAAAGGAAGAAGAAAATTGAGAGGGGTATACTATATACTGGAGAAGACTATACTGGGCAAGGCACTGGCCAAGCTGCTGTGACTCCCTGACCCAAGGGGCCTGGTATCCCTCTTGAGGCCTCGTGAAAAAGCTAGAGAGGGTGCAGCCTCCATCTCTGACACTGGAGGATCCTATCTCACCTCCAAGCACTGAGCTAGGTTCTTGCCCAACTCCATCCTTCCCTGAAGGAAATAAGGGGAATGAAAAATCCAAGTGCTCCCAGTATCTTCTCCCTCTTTCTTTCCTCAATAGCCAGCCCCTCGTCCCACCCCCTAGGGTGGCATGGCATGTCAAGAGCAATGTGTAAAGGAAAGAAAATGTCCAATGTGGCCAAGCCCACCCCCTGACCTCTCCAACCCTTCTCTCTCCCCCTAAAAGTTTATTTGGTTGGTCTGGACTCACTTGTGGCCTTTGATTAAATTTCTAAGGGGCCTGAAGAAGACATTTCTACTGCAGAGGGTTAGAAGCAGCTGAGCAAGGACCTCACTCCCCAACTCTGGCAGTGGGGGTGGGGGTGGGGGAGGCAATTCTGGAGACTGAACAAAGTAATAGAAACTTACAGGGCTGAAGAAGCTGTTTAGTAGTCTAAGTGGATTACATCCCTTGCCCGATCATATCAGAATCTTGTGAAACGGGAAAACAACAGAAGGAGGGGATCAAAGGAAGCCAATCTCTCATACACTTTTCAGGCAGGGCAGAGGTGTGAGTCAACCCGGGGTGCGAGGTGGGTGGAGAGCCCTGTTTGAGGTGGTGGCTGATCCCTGGTACTAGCTTTTCCCCTGGGGGCAGGAAGCCCTAGGAAGGAGGGGACTGTCTGGTCCCCAGAGGATCTTTCCTCCCTCCCCTGCATGAGGCAAAGGCAAGCTGCCTGCCAACCCCCTCCCTCAAGGAATGGCCTTGCCTGGGAATGCCCACCACATACAACCTCTTCTTTTTTCTAGTCAAACTGTTTGCTCCTTGGCCTGCCTCCCTCCTTCCTCCCCTCTCAACCTTTACTTCTGATTTCTATTTCATGGAATTTGGGATTGAAGATAAACTACAACAGTGCCGCCAACACCAAGTCTTGCAGGAAAAAAAATACAAAGAAATTAAACAAAAAAATATATTAATAAAAAAGTTCAAAAAAGGGGGGGGAATTGTCCTCTCCTTTGGGGTGCGATGGCTTCAAACCCAAGCTCTCTGAGGCTCTCCGGGTGGAGGAGCCCTCTTGAGGACCCCCAGGCCTGTTATATACAATCTCGCCGCCCCTAAGTAGTTAAGAGCTTCTCCTAAACTCCAAAACCCAGAGGCCTGAGCTCAGAGGATTCAAGACTGCTCAGCAGGACGGCCCAGGAGGGGCGGGGTCTCGTGATGGGGGCGGGGAAAGGGAAGAACCAGACCAAGGACCAACCCCCGACGGGGCTTGTACCAGGAAGCGCCGGGGGGAGAGGAGCGGAGTTGAGACTGGAGCCAGGTGAGGCAGACGTTAGGGCTGGCGTCCTGCTGTGGGGAAGATGAGGCCGCCGAGTTGTGAATGGGGGCAGGGGGGTTGGAATTCCGCGGAAGAAATCGCGCAAAGCCCTAAAAGGAAGGGAATGGCTGAACTAGGGATGGGAAACCAGGTGGAGGCGACCGGGTGGTGAATAAATAGGCGGGGTTCTGGCGCATGCTCTGTAGCAACGGGCCCCCCCCGGGGTGGGGCAGGGACGCATGCGTAGTAGGGATCTCCTCTGGTGATGTGCAGTGGCGCAGTTTGGAGACCCACGTGGGGAAATGTAAATGTAGGCTAAATGTTAGGGTAGCTGTGGGACCCAAGCCCTCAGGATCTTGGTACAGGGCAACCCTGGGCTGCCGGCCAGAGGGTTAAAGCTGTCTCCGTTCCCGGGCTCTGCCCCTCAGGATGGTGGCAACATCGTTGAAACTTCGAGAACTAATCCAGGAGATTCGTGAGGCCAAGACCCAGGCCCAGGAGCGGGAGGTGATCCAAAAAGAGTGCGCCCACATCCGGGCCTCCTTCCGCGATGGGGACCCTCTGCACAGGCACTGCCAGCTGGCCAAACTTCTCTACGTCCACATGTTAGGCTACCCCGCCCACTTTGGACAGGTACTGGGCAGGGACACCTCCCTTCTGAGTTTGATGAGACATGCTAGTGGGGCAGGGTTTCAGACCCCCTCACCTGTTTGTGCCCCGATTTCTTTATTCTACAAAGTTCCTGAGTCCTCACAGAGTGCACCACAGACCTTCCCCATTACACCACCTGGTCATCAGTTGGACTGACCCTTCACTCTGGCCAGCGCCATTCAGGGCACCTCCCCCTCCTTCCATCCTCCTGTTTCCTTGAAACTACCCACTGATTGAATCTCCTAAACCTCTCTTGTTGAAGGGAGGGTGATGGGATATGCTGCCCCAACAGGTTAATCTGGTGTTAAGGAGAAAGAAAGAAAAGGGATGTTAGTGCCTCCAGTTTCACCCCTGCCCCTTCCTGGTCTGCCCCCTTCCCTATAGATGGAGTGCCTGAAACTGATCGCCTCCCCCAGGTTCACAGACAAGAGGGTGGGCTACCTGGGGGCCATGCTTCTACTGGATGAGAGGCAGGATGCCCACCTGCTCATTACGAACAGCATCAAGAAGTGAGAGGGTTCTGGGAAGCACTTGGAATCAGGGAGATGGGAGAGTGGGGAACTGGGAAATCCCAGGGGGTTGCCTGCTGTAGGTACTGGGAAGGACTGGATCTCTCAGAGGCTTGACTGACCAACTACCCAAAACTCTGCAGTGACCTGAGCCAGGGGATTCAGGCCGTACAAGGTCTGGCCCTGTGCACTCTAAGCACCATGGGCTCTGCTGAGATGTGTCGGGACCTGGCCAATGAAGTGGAGAAACTGCTCCTGCAGCCCAGCCCCTATGTGCGCAAGAAGGTGAGATGGCAAGACTTGAGGCACTTGCCTCTCCAGAAGCTGCCCCTCTCTGCCACATGGTGGAGGTTGGGAAGGTCCATCCTAGCAGACCGACCCCAGCACCCTCTGAGTCCCCTGACCTTTGCAGGCTGTTCTGACTGCAGTACACATGATCCGGAAGGTCCCTGAGCTCTCCAACATCTTCCTCCCACCCTGTGCCCAACTGCTGCACGAACGCCACCACGGTATGGTCACAGGGCTCCTCATCCCCTGTCTGAGCTCTGGCTATGGACAGAAGAGAAAAACGGGACGGAAACGCCAGCTCCTAGGAGAAGGGTAGCATGTGCGCACTAGCACACGCAGCCGTGCACACACGCATGCGCGCAGTAGACTCCTGTGCCCGGCCCACAATTCACCTCCCCCCTCCACCCCGCCTTACCTCAGGCATCCTGCTGGGCACCATCACGTTGATCACGGAACTCTGTGAACGAAGCCCTGCAGCCCTCAAGCACTTTCGAAAGGTGGGCTGATAAAGGGACGGCCCCGGAACAGGAAGAGGGGGATAGTGGGGTTGGGATGGGGCTGAAAGTTGAAAGGATTAGGAAGAAGGCCCAGATCGGGCTGTGCCCTCCCTCCAGGTGGTGCCCCAGCTGGTGCAGATCCTCCGGACTCTGGTGACGACGACGTACTCCACAGAACACAGCATTTCTGGAGTCAGCGACCCCTTTCTGCAGGTGGGCTGACCCTTTCCTGCCGTATCCCTGGAACAAAAAGCTGAGTAAGCCCATGGCCAGTGGTCACCTCCCAGGGAACGCTTTGGCTCAGTCGGTGTCTTGGGCAGGAGGGTGGCAGGTACGGACTTCCCAGGCCATCTCAGAACCAGTATGGGGAGGAGGATGCCCTAAGGTCAAAAAATCCAGTTTGGTACCAGTTTACTTTAAAAGCCTGTCCCCAGATCTCCTGGCCTCACACACCTCTGATCCCCTCTCGCAGGCCCCAAAGGACCAGTGGAGGTGGGGGAGGGGCAGGGAGTCTCTAGATAATCAGCTGAACCCCTCACAACGTTTTCAATGATGGATTTTTCTCCTCTGCTCTGTGACTCCTTACCCTAAGAACCATCCCACCACCACCACCACCTTTCAGCCTTTAACCCAATTTCAGGTCCAGATACTTCGTTTGCTTCGGATTTTGGGCCGGAACCACGAGGAGAGCAGTGAGATCATGAATGACTTGCTGGCCCAGGTAGGGGTGGGGGTGCTTGTTAGGTGTGTTGCTCTGTGATCCCACCAGCCCTGGGCATCCCTCACATGCCCGCTCACCATGCGGTGGCCATAAGATCTCATCTTCATTTCCCCCTAGACCGTGATCTCCCTGAAGACAGGGACACAGTCTATCTCAGTGCAATAGCCACTAGTACATAGTCGGGCCTCAGGGAACTTAGATGGTTGAGGGATGACATGGTGGACACTTTCCAGAGACCTGAGCAGAGGACGGACCCCCTGCATCTTCTCTCCCACCCACACAGGTAGCCACAAACACAGATACCAGCCGAAATGCAGGCAATGCGGTCCTGTTTGAGACAGTGCTCACCATCATGGACATCCGCTCTGCAGCCGGCCTGCGGGTACCATTCCATATGCCCCTCCCCCTGGGGCTCCTCCCACCAGCCCCAGAGAGACGGACAGGTCCTGTTCATTGGTTTCTCCTCCCCACCCCTGTCACCCTGTGCCATGCAGTCCCCAGTCCTGAATGAGCGGGTTGCTCCTCCACTGACTGTCCCCAGCCTCTGCTCTGCCTCTTGTAGGTTCTAGCTGTCAACATTCTTGGCCGCTTCCTGCTCAACAGTGACAGGAACATTAGGTAATAGGCCCAGATGTCTGGGGGGCTATGCCCTCCTTCTTCCAGAGTCCCCCAGTTCACCTGCCTCTGATTCCTGTACCCAGGGCAGGATGGGGCAGGGAGGGGGCTGACGGCCGCAGCGTGACAGGGCCTCTCCCCCTTGGGCCAGGTACGTAGCGCTGACATCCTTGCTGCGGCTGGTGCAGTCGGACCACAGCGCTGTGCAGCGGCACCGGCCCACTGTGGTGGAATGTCTGCGGGAACCTGACGCCTCCCTCAGCCGGTGAGCAGGGCCAAGGGCCTGGGGGCCAAGACCCAGACCAGCTCAGAGCAGCTGGAGAAAGGGGCCTAAGGAGACAGGTGCTTTGGGAAGAGGGGGCCTGAGGCATGTCATGGCGGAAACCCAGGCTACCTCGTATCAGCACCCGCCTCTCCTGCCAGGCGGGCCCTGGAATTGAGCCTGGCTCTGGTGAACAGTGCCAACGTACGAGCCATGACACAAGAGTTACAGGGCTTTCTGGAGTCCTGCCCCCCTGATCTACGAGCTGACTGTGCCTCGGGCATTCTGCTGGCGGCAGACAGGTACGGGGACAGGTGCCCAGGAGGCAGAGAGGGTGGAGTCTGAGGAGGGTCAGCACCAGGACTGAAGAGCCATATGTCCCCTAGGTTTGCCCCAACCAAGCGGTGGCACATAGACACCATCTTGCGTGTGCTGACGACGGTGAGGCAGGGCCTGGGCCGAGAGCTGGGTGGGAGCAGGCAGGGTTCACCACCCTGACACGGCCATGTTCACCCCTCCAGGCGGGCACCTATGTACGGGATGACGCGGTAGCCAACCTGACTCAGCTGATCGGGGGCGCCCAGGAGCTCCACGCCTACTCTGTGCGTCGCCTCTACAGCGCCCTGGCCGAGGACATCTCCCAGGTACTGCTCCCACCACCAGCCTGGGGCTGCCCGACCCTCCCAGCCCTTCCTGGGCCACCTGTTCCCTACACCTGATTCCCAACTATTTTTCTCTCAGGGTCACGGCTCTTTACTTAGTGGAGGAGAGACTCAGGACAGAGTCCTGTTTGTAGTTAGAACTTCTGGACTTCTGTCTGGCACTGATACCTGCTGTCTGTGCAACCACAGATGACTCACTTAACTTTCTTCATACTAGGTGTACTCAGCATTCTGCTCTGCCTACCTCCCAGAGCTGTCTTGATCACATAAGATAGACAAAAGCTCTTTCTGCTTGTATTAGGTTTTATTATTACCTTGAATGCTGAGTGAATTCACAGATGCCAGCCAGTATCTATAGCCCCCTTTCCATATTACTTAAGTAGGGTGAGCAGGAACCACCCACCCTTCCTCAACGGAGGGACCCCCTCACTTCTCCATCCTCACTGCGCCTCTTGTGGTTAGGCCATGTGGTTTTGTTTTGGGTTGTTGTTTTTTTTTTTTTTGCCTTACTTTTTTTTTTCAGCTTAAAAAATTTTTTTTCATTTTTTTTTATTGGAGTATAGTTGGTTTACAATGTCTTAATTTCTGGTGTATAGCATAGTGATTCAGTTATACATACGTATATATTCTTTTTCATACTCTTTTTTGGCATTTTTTTAGCTTACTTTTGTTTTTTATTACAGTAAAATATTATATATTTATTATAGAAAAATGCAAAAATACAGGAAAGCAAATACACCAAAAAAGTAAAATAAAACTACCTACAATTCCACCACCACCACCCAAAGATAACCCTGTAAACATTGTAGGGTACAGCCTTCCAGACATTTTTTGTGTGTATATTTATTCTTTTTTTCTTTCTTTCTTTTTCATTTTAAAATTTTCATATGTGTACTGTTGATTGTTTCTAAGAACAGGTTAGAGCTTTAGCCTTTTTTTTTTTTTGGTAATTCATAGCTTTTTATTTTTTTTTTAACTTTTTTTATTGAGTAATAGTCATTTTACAATGTTGTTAGAGCTTTAGCTTTTTAAACTTACATAGTTATCAAGGGAATAAAGCCAACCGACAAAGTAAGAATCAACAGAATGAAGTAATCCAATCATAAAGGACAGTCAGATATGCTTATACATATTCAGAAAATCAATCATCCAAGTTATAAATAAGTAGTTCATTTGTGTCTTTTTTTTTAGATTCCACATATAAGCGATATCATATGGCATTTTTCTTTCTCTTTCTGGCTTTCTTCACTTAGAATGATGATCCCCAGGTCCATCCATGTTGCTGCAAATGGCATTATTTTATTCTTTTCTTTTTGTTTTTTCATTAAAGTATAGTCAGTTTACAATGTTGTGTCAATTTCTGGTGTACAACACAATGCGTTGGTCATACATGAATATACATATATTCATTTTCATATTCTTTTTCACTGTAAGCTACTACAAGATATCAAATATAGTTCCCTGTGCTATACAGTATAACCTTGTTTATCTATTTTATATATACCAGTCAGTATCTGCAAATCTCAAACTCCCAATTTATCCCTTCCCACCCTCTTCCCCGCTGATAACCGTAAGTTTCTTTTCTATGTCTGAGTCTGTTTCTGTTTCTGTTTTGTAAATAAGTTCATTTGTCTGTTGTTGTTTTTTTTAGATTCCACATATGAATGATATATGGTATTTTTCTTTCTCTTTCTTGCTTACTTCACTTACATTCCATTGTGTATGTATGTATGTGTGTGTGTGTGTGTGTGTGTATATATATATATATATATATATGTATGTATGTATGTATATATCACTTCTTTATCCAGTCAACTGTTGATGAATATTTTGGTTGTTTCCATGTTTTGGCTATTGTAAATAGTGCTACTATGAACATTGGGGTGCATGTGTCTTTTTAAATTATTAATTTTTTTCGGGTATATGCCCAGGAGTGGGATTGCTGGATCATAAAGTAAGTCTATTTTTATTTTTTTAAGGAGCTGCCATACTGTCCTCCATAGTGGCTGCACCAATTTACATTCCCACCAACAGTGTAGAAGGGTTCCTTTTCTCCACACCCTCTCCAGCGCTTATCATTTGTAGTCTTTTTAATGATGGCCATTCTGGCTTGTGTGAGATGATATCTCATTGTAGTTTTGATTTGCATTTCCCTAAGAATTAGTGATGTTGAGCATCTTTTCATGTGTTTGTTGGCCATCTGTATGTCTTCTTCAGAGAGATGTCTATTTAGTCTTCTGCCCATTTTTTGATTGGGTTGCCTGTTTTTTGGTATTAAGGTATATGAGCTATTTGTATAATTTTGAACTTCTTTGCGTTACTTTCTGAATTTTATTCTAGTGTTTTTTTTAAGTTGAAATATAGTTGATTTATAATACTGTGTTAGTTTCAGGTATATAGCAAAGTGATTCAGTTATTTTTTTCAGATCAGTTTCCATTATAGGTTATTACAAAATATTGAATATAGTTCCCTGTGCTCTACAGTAAATTCTTGTTGCTTATCTTTTTTATGTAAAGTTTATCTGTTAATCTGATACTCCTAATTTATCCCTCTCACTCTTCCCCCTGTTGTAACCATAAGGTTGTTTTCTAAGTCTCTGCTTCTATTTCTGTTTTGTGTATAGACTCATTAGTATCATTTTTTAGATTCCACGTATAAGTGATACCATATAGTATCTGTCTTTCTCTGAGCGACCTCACTAAGATAATGTCTAGGTCCATCCTAGGCCATGTAGTTCTGATGTTTGGCCACCAGAGGGCAGAGGAAGCCCAAGAGCCAGGACAGAGCCACGAGCAAATTAACAAAACTGCTCTTATAACTGCTCCCTGTGGCAAGGCCCTTCCCTCTCCCCACCCTTCCAAACCCCATCATCTCTGCACTGCCTAAAGGGATGTCACAGGATCTGGAAGAGAGGAGGGTACCCAGACTCTGGCCCTGCATGTTTCTCATCCCTTGCAGCAACCGCTGGTGCAGGTGGCAGCCTGGTGCATCGGGGAATACGGGGACCTCCTGCTGGAGGGGAGCTGTGAGGAAACGGAGCCCCTTCAGGTGGGTCCTGCTTTGGGAGTCCACTGAGGAGGGTCAGGTCAGGGGAGGCAGGGCTGGCCCCAAGGTCACTCCTTGTGTGCCCCCGGAAGGTGGAGGAAGAGGAGGTGTTGGCACTGCTGGAAAGGGTGCTGCAGTCCCATATGTCCCTGCCGGCCACCCGAGGATACGCCCTCACGGCCCTCATGAAGCTCAGCACCCGGCTGCATGGGGACAACAAGTGAGAATGGGTCCCAGCCCCTCCCACAGAGCCTCTTCTTGGTGCGTCCAGTGAGAGATGCCCCTTCCAGTTTCTGACCTCTCTGGGCCCACAGTTCGATTGCCCGCCCACCCCAGCCTACTTCCCAAGTCTTTAGGTTCTTCTTTTTGAGACAAGTATTGTGGGTATCTTCCTGCCCTGTGGGGACCCTTCCTTCTCTGCCGCATCCTGGAGGTGAAGGGCCGGGCAGACTGCCGTCCCCACTCACATGGCTCCCTGTGGCCCAGCCGCATCCGCCAGGTGGTGTCCATCTACGGGAGCTGCCAGGACGTGGAGCTGCAGCAGCGGGCGGTGGAGTACAACACTCTCTTCCGGAAGTACGACCACATGAGGTGCGAGCGCCACTCTGCCACGGTGGGGACCCAAACCCTTGCCCATTCCCCAGTGTCCCTTTCTGGGGCCGAGAGCCTCATCCTCACCTGTGTCCTTCCTCATCCACAGTCAGAGCCTCCCACCCACAGTTCATTGAAGCTAAGTAGGCTTCCCACCCTCCTTGTTTGTCTGAAATCCAGCAACAGTGTGCCATCCTAGGAAATCGGAGGGGCACTTCTGACCCTCCATGTTCTTGCCCCTCTTCCCTCACACCTCTTCTGAAAAGCCCAGGGTCTCCCCAGAGGGTGACACCTGTTTTCTGTCCTCTCAGGGCTGCCATCCTAGAAAAGATGCCTCTTGTGGAGCGAGGTGGTCCTCAGGGTGATGAGGAAGCAAAGGAAAGCAAAGCAGCAGCCCGGCTTTTGGAAGCAGCTCCTGTCCCCACAGAGCCCCAGGTGAGGAGGCAGGAGCCCCAGGGACGAGCATGGTCCAGCTTCCACACCCAACCCTGACCCTTCTGCCCTTTCCCCCAGGCCTCAAAGCTCTTGGATCTGTTAGATCTCCTGGATGGCCCTTCTGGGGATGCTCAGCACCCTCCCCCTCTGGACCCCACCCCAGGAGGCGCTTTAATACACCTCCTTGACCTTCCCTGTGCTCCCCCACCCGCTGGTAAGCCTCAGCAAAGGGGAGACATCTTAAAGAAGGGGTGGTGGAAATGGGCTGCTTCCCTTTCTAAGCCAAGGACTGAGGTTTGGGTACAATCTTTCCTGCTATGTGTCCCCATCACATCCCTGTCTTAGTACAAGGGTTCATTAGATCATGCCAGTCTCCTCCTGGACACCCTTCAGTATCTTGCTTTGTTCCATACTTCTTTCCTGGCTTCTGGCCCTGCTTCCTCCCTGCCCACCTCATGTGCTCTCTCACTACCTGCTCCACTGGCCCCTCCCAACTCCTCAGGCCCTTGGTGTTCATATTCTTTTCACGTGGAAAGTTCTTTCCCCAGCACATCAGACAACTGGCTCATTTTCTCTTCAGGTCTCAGCAGAAATGTTGGCTGCCTTCCCCCACCACTCCTGTTTAAGTTAGTTGCTCCCAGTTATTCTGACAATAGTTTATTTCCTTCCAAGCACCAATTACAGTCCCTGGTTATCTTGTTTTCTGGTGTATTGCTTCGCTCCCCCAACTAGACTGTAAGCCCCAGCAGGGACCTCAACTTCTTGTCCACTCTCACTAACATCTCCAGTGCCCTGCACCCAGTGGGTGCTCATTTAATTTTTACTGAACGAGTGAATAAACTCATTCTCTTCAGCCTACACACTGAGCTAATTCTCTTCCCCAACTCTAGCTCCCATCCCAAATCTCAGAGTGTTTGAGCGCAAAGGACTGCAGCTGAATCTGTCTTTCGTTCGACCCCCTGAGACTCCTACTTTGCTGTTGATCACTGTCACTGCGACCAACGACTCAGGGGGTGATGTCACCCACTTCATCTGCCAGGCTGCTGTGCCCAAGGTTTGTAGAAGACCAGGATTCAGAGATGGCCTGGGTACTCCAGGAGAAAAAGCCACTACATGGAGGAGGTGGGTGGGGGAGAGGAGATGAGAAGGGAGTGATGTGCAGAGGCGGGCACTTAGGGAGTTATGGGAAGTGGCTCTAAAACTTTTGGGTGTGGAAGGGTTGCCTGAGCCCAGCCTGCCTTACTATGCTCTGTCCAACCTCTGTTCAGAGTTTCCAGCTGCAGCTACAGGCCCCCAGTGGAGACACAGTTCCAGCTCAGGGTGGCCTTCCGATGACCCAGCTCCTCAGAATCCTAAATCCTAATAAGGTGAGCTGCAGGAGCCCCTTGAGCCTAAGACCCAGGGAAGGGCGGAGTCATCGGTGCTGACCCTGGTCTCCGCTCTCCTATTTGTAGGCCCCCTTGCGGCTGAAGCTGCGCCTCACTTACAACCACTTTGGCCAGTCGGTGCAGGAAATCTTTGAGGTGAACAACTTGCCTGTGGAGACGTGGCAGTAACTCATCTTCCACTCACAACCTGAAATCCTCCTGTGTCCCCAAACCCCGGGGGCCCCCAACTACTTGGAGCCAGTGCTGGAGGGTGACCAGCAGGTGGCGCTCTGGTCCTGTGCTTGCCACTGCAAAAACTGGGGGCTGCCCCCTAACCCCACAAATAATGAAATCCCAACAAAGTCCCAATAAAGCTATAGGGGGGAAAGCCATATTTGAGGTAGAAAACGTACGTGACTAACAGCCAGGGGAAAGCCTGCTTACACAGGAAGTATGTACCTTGCCATGAGGGTTTTCTTTTTTACTGCTCTCCGGGCTGGGGAGCCAGTCTGCCCCCAGATTTCCAGAGGAGACACTGTACCCTCTGGGCCAGAGCAGGGCACAGTGGCAACATCAAACCAGAACTCCTAGATTTCTAACAGAGATTCCCACCCATTTCCCCAACCTGCTGCTATTCCCCCAACCCTGGGGCAGGGAAATCCCTGCTGCCTCGCCTCGTCTCTAACTCAGCTGTAAGGCGGTTTAGGAGCCGCTGGCAGAATCAATGGCATCGACCAAGGGAGGGGGGGTGGCAAGGGATTTTCCTGTGCTTAACTACTGATCACGGCTAAGTGGAAATCCTATAAACACGAGCGGAAATCAATGGAGGCTGCTTAGCGGCCAGGGGAGAGGGGCGGCCCACAGATTGCATCTGACGGATGAGGGAGAGGAGGCAGCTAAGGAGGGCTCCAGGAAGGACAGCTGAGGGTAGGGTGAAGGAACAGGCGGAGCTGGAGAAGGGCGTCACTGTGGGAAGGGAAGCCAGAGAAGAAGCACAGTGAGCCCAGGAAGGACCTTCATTAGACCCAGAGCTCTCGTCCCCACTGAGGAAGTGACACCCTAGCCCAGTCTCATGTCCGGATCTTTAGTCCCCTGTGGCTTCTCTCTGGAGCCATACACTTCGAGCAGGCGCTGATAGTCCTGAGGCCGGAAGCGCTGTAGGTACACAATCAGCTTGGCAGGTGCAGTCTCCTGTGCTGGTACACCTAAAGGCAAAAGGAGAGTGAGGCGAGAACCAGACAGCCACAAATGCTTTGACTTTCCCTGCCCATGCAGCTGGACCCCAAAGTTGTTTCCAAGGCAGCACTGGGATTCTGAATGCCATCCAACCAGCTTCTCTTACCCACCAGCCCACTCCCCGACTGGCCTGGGCAAGTGGGGACTAAAAGGGCCACTTCAAGCAGGAATGGACCACGGAAGCCAAGCCTGCGCTTCTCCTCCAGCGCGGAGAAGTGGTGGAGAGGTACTGGGGCACCATGAAGACAGAAGGTGCCTCAACAGCGACTCATTTCAGTGAGTGACTTCTCCTGCCCCCCAGTCGAGAGATTAAAGCCCATCAAGGCAGGCCAAAGCTCATTAGCTTGGTAATGAAGCGCATGCAGAGATGCACAAAGAGAGAGACACCAAGGGACTGTAGAAAGAAGAGAAAGAAGCAGCTACAGCCATGGGGTGGGATTCACAGAGAATTCTAGCCTCTGTGGCGTGGAGTCACGATAAGCCAGTGTCTGACTGCTAGTGCCTGGCAGCATGCTGGGCAGATAGCAAGGAGCTGGCTGTATGTCTGCTGAGGAGGCAAGAACAGCATTCCAGGGATGTAAGGATGCACAGCCCTACACTCGTGTGGATGAACTGTCTACAAGGGAGCTAAGTCTGGAAACAGAAAATCATATCTGCCAACACCTGTCCCACTGTCTACCATATAAACAAAACATTCTTGCCCTTTACTCAGGCCAACAGGACAAATTAAATGAGGATTTGGTTGTGAAAATGAGAGGACAGGAGTTGAGGGGAAGGATGGATGGAGGGAAAGATTGAAGAGAGAGCTGACAAATGGAACTGAAGGACATCTGGAGTGGTTAGAGGTTTAAGAACTAAATGACTGGGGTAGATTAGGGACACATGGAAGGGTTCAATCCAGGTTAGACAGCTATTGCAAAAGAGGAAACCAGATTTGACTGAGCCCTAAGCAAACTGAGTCCTCTAGAAAATTGCTAAAAATAATTCCCCTTACAGAAATAGACTCAAGACCCTCCCCACCAACTGGTCCAGTGGGTACGTCCAGAAGAGGAACAAGGGAAGCACAGAAGGGCCTGTGTCCCTCACCGAGCATGCTGCTGAGGCTGTGGATCTTCCTTAGGGCGGTTGGGACTTCAGCCTCTTTGTGCACCAGGGCCTCTACCTCACCCACAGCGTAGCCAAAGTCAGCTGTATCCAGGTCCACCCTGAGCGGTGGCTCCTCTTCATCAGCTCCAGATAGCACCAGTTTCCAGGCACTCCGCTTAGTCACAAAACTAGCTACTTCTTGCAGCCCCAGCGGGCCCAGAGCAGCAGCCACACCTCCAGCCCCTAGGACCTCACCTCCCAGCACCTCACAGAGTTGGGCCACAATTGCAGGCTCAGCTGTGAGTTCCATGTACTCAGTGTGGGGGCCGGAGACACTTGTTGCTCCGGGACATTTGAACTCCCATCCACTACCCTCTCGCTGCCGCAGCCAGTGGTCAGCCCGCATGAGGCTCAGCTCAGGGGTGTCATAGTAGCTGTCTCGGAAAGTGACCCGGTGCTCCAGGACGGCCCCCAACTCCTGCAGCCGCTCCTCTGTGCCAGGCCCGGGAATGAACTTTCGCTCCACTTCAATCAGGCCCTGGGCCATGCTCCCTGCAATCAGTCAATCAACAAACATTGGCTGAGCTCCCAAAGACACCCTTCCCGCCCCCGCGCCCACACCAGAAGAACTTAAGAGGCGTACACAGTCACAGTGCTCTCTGTTGGGGGCCCTTTCTTCCTGCCTCTGTGATGGATGGCCCGTCTGTCTCTGATGTTTTGAAGCTCAACAACAGTGACGGGTCTCCAGTTAGACTCCTTCCAGTGCTGCTGATGTCCTGAATCCAAAGGACTTCCTAGAAAGCAAGCCGTGTAGCAGATGTCCCTTCAACGCGCCCCCTCAATACCCTGCTACCCCGGGAGGCCGGTGGATCACTGTCAGGGACAACCCCGCCCGGCCCCCCATAGCCCAGGCCCGCGGAACTTCGGGTCTCACCTCAAAGAACCAAGGGTCTCCCTCTCGCGGGACCTGGAGAACGGGGAAGGAACCCAAGCCACGCCCGCGAGGAATGCCGGGAGATGTCCCTGGCCCGGACCTCGGTCCGGCTCTCTGTGCATCCAGGAGGACCCAGCACGAGCGGCCATGTTAGGCCCGATGTGGCAGTGTCGAGGACAGGCCGGCGCCTGAGAGACCTGCTAGGTTATGGGGGGCTGCGACCTCCGCGGTGGACCTGGAACGAGGCCGCCCCGCTGTGATTTGCTCCTCATCCCCAACCCTCCCGGCTCCTGGTGGGCGGCCCGGGTCTCAGGCCGCAGGCTAAGCCCGGCACCCTGGGGGCTCCGGGTGCATGATGGGAGATGTAGTTCCAAAGGGAAGCTTTGCTTTCTCGCCCCACCCGTCGCTATGGTGACAGGAAAGCTGTGATTAACGCCGGCGGGACTTCTAAAGTTGAGCTGGGGCGGATGGAAAAGGAACTGAGACCCCAGTCCTATCTCCAACCCCCTTAATGCGTAGGAAGATGGGCCTGGAATACAAGCCACTCACTCAGACACTGTCCAGCAGATTTTTTTTGACTATTACGGTGGCTCAGTAAGTGCAGGCTGATGGCAATGGGCTGGAGGAAAAAAAAGAAAGAGAAGGAAAACTGAGACCAGTTTAGCTACTCTGAAGTTTTAGAGGGGATTTAATACATCCCCATGAATGTTAAGGGTAAGGATGGATGGGAGACTTTCTGTCAGAAGAAAGTGATATTTTGGATGGAAACTAAAGACATGATGGGATTTCAACAGTTGGAGACCCAGATGGAGACAGGAACAGCATGAGCAAAGGACCAGAAGCTGGAGAGCACCTGAGAGTGTGTAAGAGAAAAGAGATGAAGCTTGAAATACAGTTGAGGAGCAAGTTGGAAAAGGCCTTGAGTGCCAGACTGAGGCGTTTGTCACTGAGTTTCCAGTGGCCTCTGTGCAGGCTTTATCAGGAATAGAAATATTCGTGTTCATTTAAAATACAGGAAGACATGAGAATGATCCTTTTTTTTGGAAACAAAATAAAGAAAACTCCTCTTTACTCTCTCCAAGGACTATGATTACCTAGATGGCGTCAACTGTAAATCTACCCCTTTTGGTAAGGTAGCTTGCTGAAGAGCAGTGGCTCTTGTCAACTGCTGGGCTCCCTCCTTTTATGGATGCAAATTGCTCAGTTCTCAACGCCTGTCCTCTCCCGGGTATGTGTCTGGAAACAGGTGACCTGTAGGAAGTACTGTGGAGAGGACACTGGTTTACAGACATGGCATCTTGAACTTGGATCTCTTGGCTGCATGCTTCCCCCCACCCCCATCTCATGACAGGCACCAATAGGCAGGGAGGAGAGGGAAACCAGCCCCTAACTCCTTTCACTCGCGTGCTTTTCATCTGCCCTTTGCTTTTCAGTTTTGTTGCCTAAGGGAAAAAGACAATCTCTTCCCTGAGTTAAAAGGTCCAATTCGGTGGGGCAGAGGCAGCAGTTTAAGTACAAGGAAAGACCAGACTCCAAAGCTAGACTGACCTGGAGTTGACTCTCATTTTTACTTGGTTGATGTTTGGCATTGGGCAAGCTACTCCACCTCCGTGAATCTCTGTTTTCTCTTTGGTAAAACGTGGACTGCTTCACAGTTAAGTGAGGATTCCATGACAAACTGTCCCATCGTAAATTTTAAAATGTTTGGGTTTTTTTCCTTTTTTCCTGTGAACTACAGGATTTTTTTCTTTTTTTTTTCTTTTAAGAGAAGCAGTCTAATGTGGGCTCTGGAGTCAGACCATCAAGGTTTGAATCCTGGCATGGTCATTTATTGGCTGTGTGACTTTAGGCCAGTTAATTAACTTGTTTGTGCCCTGGTTTCCTCAGCTGTAAAATGGGACTGTAAAATAGTTGTGAGGATTAAATAAGTTAATATATGTAAACGTGCTTGGAACTGTCCCTATATACTCTATAAATTTTAGCAATTACTGTTATTAGATTACAGGAGGGCTTGTGAGCTGATAAACTGAAGATAAGGATGGGGAACTAGAACCTCCCCCACCCCCCACCCAACTCTGGGGACTATATAACCACGTGGAAGAAACAGAAGCTCCTAGAGATCAGAGTAATTGCTGTGGAAGAGAAGGTTGAAGTACCCCATTGGAAGGGAGGGTAACATAAGGCAAGAAGCATGTGAAAAAAAAGAGAGGCCTTGATGACTCCGGGAAGCTGGTAGAAGCCAAGGCTTGTTCTAGAGCTGGTTTAAAACAAAATAACATAACATATGTATGATTTCTGTAGGCAGAAGAAAGAGGAAGAGAAGACGGCAAAGTGTTTAAAAGAGCCTTTCCTCTTTGCAGGCACCGGCTTGGACCTGGTGCCAAAGTCGAGCAGGTGGCCGGACAGGGGACCGCCTTCACTCCGGCCTTGGGTCCCACCCAAGGTCCAACAGGCAGGCGGACACCAAGCTCTAGGGCCGGCGGGCGGGGGCGGGGGCGGACGGACTACAACTCCCAGCATACTCCGCGGCGGGCGGGCCGCTGCACCTGCTCAGTGGGGCCGCCCCGGGCGCCTGGGTATTGATTATTCCATTGTGTGGGACGCCTCGGCTCCAGCCAGTGAATGAGGCGGAGGAGTGAGGGCGAGGAGGAGGAGGAGGAGGGCGAGGAGGAGGAGGAGGAGGAGGCGGCAGGGAGCGAGCGAGAGTGCCCAGGGTGAATCAATGGAAACCCCCTCACGAAGCCGGGAAAACACTTCAGCCGCAGCCAAATAGCATTGATTATTTTCCTTCACTTCCCTCACCGCCGTGAATTTATTTATTTATTTTTTCCATCTCCGTCCCCGACGCCCCGGAGTGAGCGCTGGAGGGAGGGAGGAGGAGGGGAAAAAAGGAATCAACACATCGGAGAAGTCCCTTCCAAGAGCCACCCCCTCCCCTCCCCGCCTCGCGCTGCTCGGCGGCCGCGGTTCGACTCCCGTCCCTGCTTCCAGCTGAGGTGTAAGTGCATCGATTTCCGATGCTGCTGGGTTGGTTTTTTTCTCCTCTCCCTCTCTCTCTTCTTCCTTTCCTTGCTCTTTGGAAGCTTGAGACGGAGGGGAGAGGAGGCGCTCGGAGACTGCCGCTGGAGGGCACGGAGAGGGACGGGAAGGGGCTGGGGGGAGGGGACCTGGACGGATAGACGGACAGATCGAGAGCCTGAGGAGAAGGAGGGACAGGGGTGTGGGTGGGAGGGAGAGGGCCTGCGAGCGGGAATGGGGAAAAGAGTGATGCTGGGGTAGAGGTAGAGACGGGGAAAGGAAAGGCATCGAGGCTGGACCAGGAGCTAGCCGGACAGACGGAGGGTTACGAGAGCCTAGACGGACCGCGCGGAGCTGTGCGGGAAGCGGGGGTCCCGGAGGGAAGGGGAGGCCGGGTGAGTGCCGGGGCTCTGAGCTGTCAGCCAGGAGGGGCTTGGGTCTCGGCGGCCCCCCGCCGGCCGCAGGATGAGGGAGGAACGGCGGCTAGCCGGCGGGCTGATGGATGGGCAAGCGCGCTGGGGGGTTGGGGGTAGGGGTGGGAGGGGACGTGGATATCCTTAATCTTCGACCATAGGTTTTGCCTGAAGTTGAGTTGTTTGTTGGGTTGGTTTTTTTTGTTTTGTTTTGTTTTGTTTTGCTTGTTTTCTGTTTTGGGTTTTTTTGAAAGGTGCCAGTAGGTGAAGGGGAGGCCAGTGCTCCTATTCAGGGTGCAGTGTGCCTCTCCTGGCTCCCCAACTCCCCATCCGCTCTAGTCTGCCGCTCTCTCTGAATGGCCCTATCGTTGAACACTCGACCACGCGTCTTGCTGCGCCTGTTGCCCCGCTGATCTCTGCCATGTGTCCCTATCTCTTGATTTTGCCGTTCTTCACCTCATTCATTCTCCCCACCCATTCATGTCCGGGTCTGTCTGTGTGTCACTGTCTCCAGATGTGACTTCCTCTCCGAGTGATCCTCTCGCTGTGTGTCCCTGTCACTATGTGTCACACCTTGCTGCCTGACTGTTCTAGCCACCGAGGACTCCATGCCCTTTCCCTCAGGGTCTGAACAGATAGCTCTGACCTTTTCAGGCTGCTTTGGAGTTTGCTTATCAGTCATGACTAATGGTTCTGGTCAGGGGCCTGGAAGAGTGGAGGGATGGAGCAGATGTGTCTTCCCCAGGGTCTCGAGTACCCTTTCAGCATGACCAGGACGGCCTCCTCTTCCATCTTCACCCAGGAAGCTTTGGAACTTTCTAGCATTGTTGACCATCCCCTTTGCCATGTGCCTGTGTCCCCCATCAGGCCCTCACCTCTGGTCTCCTGAGTAATCATCTGCCTCTCCAGGAGCTTCCCACCACAAACCTCTTCCTTGTCGACTTGATTTTCCTCCCTTCCCTCACTTTACTATTATGTATTTTTTTATTTCCCCACTTCGTTTCACACCCTTTAGTTCCCCCATCCCTGTCTCGCATGATCTCCTTGGCCTATTCTTCACCTTTGTTTCCATCATCTGTCCTCTTCCTACCTTTTCTCCTTGGTCACCCTAAGTTTCTTGTATTCCTTATCTTCTCACCCAGCATTTTAACCCCAGCAGCAGAAGAAACCAGAAGGGCTGGGAGAGGTGGGGAGTATGCTTTGTGAAGGCACATTATTAACAGGCCAAGAAATCAATGTAGCAGGTTTCCAGGGCATATCACCCCTTCATCAGTCAGGGCCATTATGTTCATTCACTGCCAGCTTGGATTTTGTAAGGGGATGTTCTCTGGGACTCTGAGCTCCACCCTGCTCAGTTGCCCCTTATCTTTCAGTTCATCTAGACATCAGTGGCTTTTTCTTTACTTTCTAATTCATCTTCCTCCTGGGTCCCTACTCTTATCATACTTGGATTCAGCACGATTTTTTACCGGGCAGTTTTCATTAGTGTGACAGAAGCTAGTTTATGCAAAGGACCAGGTTCATTGAGCCTAAAGAATGGGAAAGATGGATAAAGAGTCTGGAGAATTTACCTTGTTTTAAGCCCATCATGGTTTTTCTAGGCTTTGGGAGCTTGAAGGGTGAAAGGAGGAGGTAGATATGGGCAGGGAAGATTTCAGAGGTGAACAGTGACAAAAAGATAGGGGAGGCTGGGTGCAGTAAAGGCATGACGTGAGGAATGTGCGAAGGCAGGAAAGAAAATCCATGCGGAATGCTGGGCAGGGGAGGAACCGAGGGGTGATTAATGAAAAATTGGGAGAGTGAAATAAAACACGAGTTAATAGTGCTACAGAAGGAAAGAGGGAGAGAAAGGATAGAATCTTTCTAAAGAGGAAGGTCAGCGGAACGAGCAATGTGAAATGAGTCCAGTGGTAAAATGGGGGAAGGGAGGGACTGAAGAAGATGAGGTGAGAAAAGAGTGTAGTACAAAGAAGGGAAATGGAAGGGAAGGGAAGGAGTGCTGAGGCAGATCAGAGCCGCACAGAGCCTGGTGGGGAGAAAGAGGAGAGCTGGAGGTATCAAAGGAAACAAATGCTTCTGGTGTGAGAAGGACACAGTGTGACGGATGCAAAGGGAGCGATGCAGGAGGGGCAATTTGGAAAAAGGGCAGAGCAGAAACACCACTGGGCGAAGCCCCAAAAGAGAGGGATGCCAAAGGAGAGAGAGAACACGCAGGGATATCTGGTGAAGAGAAAGAGAGATCTGGCTCATTTCATTGGCCAAATCCCTCACTACCCCACTGAAGGCCTTTGCATTTCCTTCCCAAGCCAGGGGGACATGAGCAAAGAGACAACAAAGTAGAATTCCCATATACTTTAGCTGATAGGAACTTGAATCTTTCCAGCCCCCTGAGAACCAAAGACCTCCAGCCTCTGATGTCATAAATTGCTGCTGTTGCCTTGGCAACCTGACAGGGTTCCTCCCTCCATGATGTCAGAGCAGCCGGTGTTACCTTAAGACCCATAGAGGAACAACTCGCTGCTTTGCTGGATAAGCGGATGGGGCTGGGGCCAGAGTCAAAGCTGTAGGATTCCTGGGTCTCGTAGCTTGACCTGGCCTCCCTGAAGCTGTTCTTAGCTCAGAGTGAAGTCTGGTTTGTGAGTGCTTGAGGTTCCCTAGAGTCTGCAGGAGCAAGAGGAAGGGACCTCAGGAAACAGACAGCTTTGAGGATGGGATGGTAGGATGGAAAAGCAGTCAGAGAAGGAAGAGAGCTGGAAATGGCAGTGACAGAATGCGAAAGAAGGGCTTTGTGAGCAGGGAGGAGAGTTACTGAAAATGCAAGATGAACCTCGCTTTGGGCTTAAGAATGGAGACGGAAGCTGGAAATGCAGAATAGAGGGGATCGGAGCTGTGTGAGAGTATAAACAGAAGCAGGGATAGAGAAAAGGGAAGGAACTGTGGAATCTGGCTGTGGAAGAAGGGGGGAAATAAAGGACTCTGAGAGAAGCTGCCGGGTGAGAGACCCAAGGTTAGACCTGATGGCCACGTGAGCAGCAGCTGCATCTGTCTAGTTTCCGAGTGTTTTCTAGCACCTTGCACAGTGTCTGTCACACAGAGGATGCTTCATATCTATTGACCAGATGTCGAATTAATAGGGAGAGGCTAAGGAAAAGAGTTGCCCACCTTCCTGTCACCCCACCCCTCAGGCCTAAGTCTGCCTAAGCGGGTGAGTTGGGAAAGCAGACCCTGGAGGAAGGGGCCGGAGGGGAGTTAACTGAGCAACTGTGAGATCTGAGGTGGAGAGAGGAGAGACTGGGTTAGGGGCACACTTGGAGGCAGCTAGGGCTGACTCTCGGGACAGATCTGGGAAGTCTTGGCAGAGATAATGGGAGAAAACATGAATGAACAGTCTCAGGAGCCCAAGAGGAAGATTACAGAGGAGGGTAGAAAAAGGAGGTGGTTTCCAGAAAAGGTTGAGAGGTGTTTCCAAAGATGGAGTTGGCAGATTTGAATTGCAAGTAGCACCCCTACCCAACCCCATTCCCGACCATGAAACCACAATTGAATCTGCCATATATGTACACACACACACACACACACACACACACACACACACACACACACACACACTGGTCACATGGAGTTCATAAATCAATACCAGGCCCATCATAAACACAGGCCCATCCTAAGCACCTTGCCCAAACCCAGGCAATTACAAGCATTGGCCAAGTGGGCCAAAAGGCAAGAGGAGGCACAGACTTGGGTGTGAGAAACGCTGTGAGGGATGGCCTTGCATTCTGACTGCTAGAGTCTAGGGGAAAAGAGGGAGAGGCAGGGGATGCAAAGCTCATCAGAACTCTGAATGAGATCTGCAGACACACACTTCTGCACACACCAGAGAGAGGTCTAAATACAGAAGCCATAGAGGAGAAAGATGCACCCAATCGGCAATCGTAACTTAACCTATTCCTATGGTGAAGAGTCAGAAAGACTCTGAATGGATCTTTGAATCTAGGAAAGAAGCCCTGGAAGAGAGGGGGTGAGTTGGGAGCGCTGGGGGAGAGTCACGCTAATAAGAGAGGCCAGGGCAGCTGGAGAAGGGGCCGGTGGGCGGGGGCCTGCGGGGAGGACAGTGGCAGCTGGATGCACTGTCAGCCGCCGCCATGGACTTGGGCAGCTCATATTTTGCAGCCGGCGACAGGCTGTCGACACGGCGGTCCTTTACCTCACCGTTAGAAACTCATTTCATTGATTTTTCCATCTTTCTTCTCTGGCTTCTCAGTCATCCCACCACTCACTTTTCCAGAGCCCCTTGCCTCTCTGCGGAAAGCCCCAGGGGACCGCCTGCCCACCCCTCCTCCACCCCAGGCTGGTGAGACAGGGTGAAGGATTTAGAGGGGCCTTTCAGCACCCTGAGGTCATCTCATTGGCTCTTAGTGTCCCCCTTCTTGTAGACACTTGTGCAGAACCCAGAGCCTCTGTGTCCAGTTGTTTATGGTGCCTAGTTAAGGGATGGCAGGGCTGAGATCCATCTGCTCTCCTGTCACCAAGCTGGACGACTGTCATGGTGGGCTGCAGACACCTGGAGGAAGACATCTTTTTCTAATTCCTCCCAAGACAGCTCAGCACCCCATAAAAAAATCTCTCTTTCAAAGTCAAATGAGAAAACAGGCCCTGCCTCTGTATTTGGGCAGGAATGTGGGACTACACTGAAGCTAAGTTTCCAGCCTTGGAATCACAGCAGGGCCACTCCCCTGGAACAGTGCTGGCCCAGGGGCCGGTGCAGTTAGAGGCCATAAGTAGCAGGAGCTCTCTGTAGAGAGAAGAGAGCAGACCTGTGCAGTCTGGTCCTGTGCGGCATGTTGTGCAGAGCCGGTGGGGCAGGGTGGGTGAAGAAATGTGGGCTTCATGTGTGGACATTTCCCTGGTGCCTCCTCCAGCCACAGCCAACTACCCCCAGCCTCTCCCCCTGGGGCCGGGATTGGGCTAAAGGTCAGGAGTCAATTGCCAGTCATTTGGCTTCTCAGTGAAGGAGGGCAGGGGGTGGGACGGCAGTGTTAGATTGTGTTTCCCTGAGGAACTGATGGGGTAAATGCCATTTCCATCCTCAAATTTTTTTTAATTGAAATATAGTCAGTTTACAGTGTTGTTAGTTTCTGGTGTACAGCATAGTGATTCAGTTATGAATATAAATATATTCCTTTTCAGATTCTATAAATGTATTCCTTTTTAGATTCTTTTTCATTATAGGCTATTACAAGGTATTGAATATAGTTCCCTGTGCTCTACAGTAGGACCTTGTTTATCTATCTTATATGTAGTAGTTAGCATCTGCAAATCCCAAACTCCCATTCTATCCCCCCACCCCCACATCCTCACATTTTTCATTCCTTGTTGTCTGTGACCCCGTACCCTCTTAGTCTCAAGCCCAAAGCCCTCTGGCTCATCCTCTTTTTCCCTCTGGTCTTGGGAAGGCTGTTTCTCTGGGGCCCAGTGTGTCTTGGGTCTCGAGCGTCAAAATCTAAATTCTGCTGCTTCCTTTGATTCGTGGGCCGGTCGCCCCCATCACAGCTGTCTTCCTTTCCATCCTGCCATTTCCGTGTTCTGAATCACTTTTCCGGCTTGAGCCACAAACTCCTTCTCCCATCCCCAGCTTCATCAGACTACGTGATTTTCAAAACCTTGAGATAAGTCCCGGTGCTTTAGGGAAAGGCGTGTGCTTGAGGTTTAGGAAGAGGGAAGGCTAGAGAAGGCCAAGACACGGGTTCAGGATGGATAGGGCAGGGAGGAGCGGGAGAAGCGGAAACAGGCTGTGTAGGACGAGAAGGAGGGAGTCAAAGGTACACACCATGTGACTTCCAGCAGGAGAGGAGGCCACAATTTAAATGAAAAAGGAAAGAGGGCGGTAGGCTGAGGTTGCGAGGACTAAGCAGCGGAAGAGAAAAACCGGGAGCCTGACCCCCTGCAGAGAAATGAAGGCCACAGGAGGGGGGAGTCTGAGTGGTTCGAGAGGCTTAAGGCGGAAAAGGCTGGCCGCCGGCTCAGCCTCCGCGTCAGTCCTGAGTTCAAGCCGTGCCGGCTTTGACCCTTGTGGGAGGAACTGAAGTGGCAAATTAACGACGATAATGAAGTCACTGCTCCTTGTTTGTCTTTGCTGCTTTCCCCTTGAGATTTGTCCTCTGGCCAGACGGGGCACCGTGGGGGAGGGGAGGGCCAGCAGCAGGGAAGGGCGGGGGAGGGGGCGGAGAAGAGGACGGGGAGATGGAGACGTGGGGACAGGCGGACCCGGGGAAGGAAGAGGGAGGGTGATGAGTAAAGGGAAGAGGAAGGCAGGAATGGAGGAGTGGAGGGAAGGCTGACGACGGAAGAGGAGGGCAGGGGAGAGGGGCGCGGAAAGACGGGAAGGGAAAAGAACAATGGGGAACGGGAGAGGGAAGCCTAGAAGGAGGAGCAGAGGACCGGGAGGGAGAGGAGCGGTGGCACGGGGAAATGGCGAGCCGGAGGGGAAGGACGTGGCGGGGGCTGCGGGAGCTGCAGCTGGCGGGGCCGGGGGCGGGGCCTCATCTCCATCTCTAATGGCTGTGAAATGAGGTTAGCTCCATTAGAGGCGGTGAGAGTGTAACGAGATCACACTCATTAGGGCTGGGCCATCCCAGTAATTACCACCACCCCAAACACGCCCGCGCCAGCCAGGCCACCGCGCACAAACAGGCACGCGGCAGCACACCCGCACAGGACACCCCGCCGTTAAACGGGAAGCCCGGGGCCCCCGCCGGCATAACCCAGAGCCTCGGGGAGACTCGGTCGGGGGGCCGAGAGCGAGCCCCTTCACCAGCTCCGAAGAGGTGCTGGGGCTGGGCTACACCCAGGCCCCTCAGCCACACACACAATCATAAAGCAATAAACGCACACGTACACTCCAACTTGGGGAAAAAGACACGTGGAGCAATTATCATTTCCCTTTATTGATCACAAAGTGCCAGTCTCAATGACGATCGTCTCATTGGGCCCAACTCCATGAGGAACTATTCCCTTTCTATTTATTGAAGAAACAAGCTTTAAGCAACCCACCCGAGGACATTTACATAATAGGCAATAGAACTAGAATTCGATTCCAGGTCTGTCTGACCTTAAAGGCTATCTTTTTATTTAACAACAACAACAACAAAAAAAAACCGTACCTTTTCCCCCTGAAGTTCATACGCTATTATGCCTTTTCTGTTTGTTTGTTTGTTTGTTTGTTTGTTTGCTTGGGGTTTATTTATTTAAATGGAGACACTGGGGATTGAACCCAGGACCTTATGAATGTTCAGCCTGCACTCTACCACTGAGCTATATACCCTCTCCCTCACATGCTATTATGAATACACATGTGTAGACTTTCAACTTTCAGAGAGGTTATCACAAATGAATACTCATATCATCAGTCAAATAACTCAATCTGTGATATCTATCTCCACCCTACTCTCTCTCTCTCTCACACACACACACACACACCCAGACTGGCCAGAACACCTGCACAGATTGCAGTGTGAATAGCGCCCCCTGGAGTTGTGCAGAGCAGTGGCCTGTGCTGGCCCATCTTATCCTAAGAAACAAACCAACTGGGAGAAGGCCATCTAACACCTTCAAGCTTAAAGGAGAGCATGACAGCACAGATGCTCAAGGCAACACACATAAGGGCAGAGTAACACACTCAGACTTAAAGGATCTCATTCAAAATGCTTACCAGCCAGAGTTGAGAAGCTTACAAATTAGCTCCAGCAGAGTGCTGAGGTCAGGCTCCCTGAGGCCAATCTCAACTCTGCTTTCCAAATGTGAGACCTTAAAAATTACTTAACTCATCTAAGTCTGTTTCCATGTTTGTAAAATGGGAATGAGTAGCTGAATCAATTTCATCGGGTTGTAGTGGAGAATTCGGTGATTTAATGCTTCCAGAGGGCTCAGCACAGTGCCTGGCACATGGTAAACATTTAAAGATATTCTTATTATTATTATTTCTTATTGTTTTAATAGTATTTAAATGGAGTCATTACTATCACAAGGATTCATGCAGAATCAAAGAGCCAGAAGGATTTATTTATATAAACAACCACTTACCATGGTATCCTTCCAAATTAATTCTAGAAGAACTGCATGTAATTCTTTGCAAGCTCAGTGAGGTCAAAGGTCTTCTACAAAGGTCCCCCATGCCAGATGGGATCCTGAATCTAAATTCAAGGGTACAACTCCCTGTTCCTCATACCCCAATGCTCATACAGAAGAAGGATTTAGAGCCGATTCATGTGGTCATCTAAGCCTGGGTCTCTCCAGTAATCTACAAGATCACATAGCTCTACACCGTCATCCTAACACTTGTGGCATTATCGAGGGAGATGCACTGGCAAGAGGCTCCATCCCTCTCCTGGACATCCTCTTCTCTAGCTGCAGCACATCTCAACAAAGCCAGGCAAATATGGATGGATGCTTATCACTGGTTGTAGTTTTAATCCACAGCTTCCCTTTTAGCCCTGTCAACTCCCTCCCCACCTGTCTTCTTCCTCTCAGCCTCTCCTTCCTCCTCACACCCCACCAAGTTCCCTCCTGCCCACCTTAAGCATCTTGTAAAGTGGAAGACATAGTCTCTTTGCTCCATCCCTCTCACTGGGGACAGGCCACCTGCCCAATCTGCTGCCAAAGTTGGGAGGCATCAAGGAGATACAGTATTTGCATATGCAGATCAAGCCCCAGCTCCCTGCCCACTCCCTTCCTCTCCCTCTCCCTCCCTTCTTCAGTCTTACCCTCTCTGACACTCTTTTTCCTGCCTGTCTCATTCCCTGCCATTCTCATTTTCTCTCTTTTGGACAAAATTTCTCTATACAAAGTAAGCACTCCCTCGATACTGGGTTTGGGGGAAGAGTTCTAGGAAAAATAGGTAGAATTCAAATGGAGGAATAGTAGTATTTTTGTTTGTTGTTTTCTTTTGAAATATAGGTGAGATTTAGAGACAGAGAAAGTAATCATTTTAATGCAGGGAGAGGCCATAATAGTTTTGATCCAAGTGTGAGGCTGGGCAAAACTTCAGCCTCTGCGCCGGGATACTGGGGTGTCTCTAGGCTCAGCCATCAAGAGGGCCTGGTGAGAAATGAACTCTGCTGCTGGGCAGACTAGATTTAAACGCTGCCCCCAAGGAATCTGCCCTCAGTTGAAATGGGCAGAGATGAGAGGATGAGTCCAGTCGAGAAGGGGCGAAGCAGAAGGAAAGAGGCAGCCTACTTGCACACATCTTGTTTTGCCCTGCTCTGCAGGAGGAGAGAGCCAAGATAAGGAAAGGCACTGACCTGATGGCTACCAGTGTGGGCCCTTCTCGCACGTTACCCGTACTAGTCTTCACGACAGCCGGGTTAGGACAGCAACATGGAGCTGTGTGATCTTGAAGGTGCACTGGAGAGACCCAGGCTTAGATGACCACACGAAGCCAGCTCTGAACCCTTCTGTATGAGCATAGGGAGTGAGGGACAGGGAGTTCCCAGATAAGGAAACAAGACTCAGTTAGTAACTTACCAAGGTTGCACAGCTGGTGAGTGGGGGACCTGGGGTGGGACTGAACCCGGGTCTGTGATAATCCATAGCCCATGTTCTTCCACTGCCTGAGAAAAGAAATCTCGTCTGGTTAGAGTTTATTTGCTATGGAACCAACTGATCCCCTAATGTGGGCACACACACTCCATCTTTCCTGCTTCTCTTCCCCTCCTCTCTGCAGCTGCCTCTTGAAAGCAACAGGTTGCAACAAACAAGGAGAGAAAGGCAGGGCAAAGTGAGTGTGGAAGAGGGCAGGCTGGGGGCGGGGGTTTCAGAGAGGAGAAAGTGAAAAGAAAAGATCCCCAAAATGGGCTCCAAGGAAAGATAATAGATGGAACTATTGGAAAAGTGAAAGGTAAAACTGTCTGGAGGGCTCTGACGTGGAAATTACTGTATGCAAATTGTAAGCAAACGTGACAGTGCCCTCTGGCTGACTTTGCTGGGAAAGCCTGTGCCATGTCCTTGGGTTTGGAGAAAAGAAGGGAGAGCAGCGGGTTTTGTTTTTGTTTTAAGGAGGGGGAACCAGGAGGAGAAAACCAGTCTGTCTCCTTGCAGACCTGTCCTCACCTTGGTTGTTCCCTCTGCAACCACTAGGGGGCGGTCGTGTCACTTACCCGCTCTGCCAGAGGTGGGAGGGGGCTCCAGCCTAGGGGAGTCCTGGTCTTGGTGGGGCTCCAGCTCCAGAGAGAGGGCCCCTGGCCAGCTCTGCCTCCATCCTGCTGGCCAACCTGTCCTACTGGACAGCCTAGTGTCCCCTCCGTGAGGCGCATGTTCTCTCCTTCCTCAGGCCTCACTTCTTTGGTCCTTCCTTTGCCCTGGTCCTTTTAGCTCCTGTAATTCTCTGGGTTCTTAACTCTCACTGTGTTTTGACTTGTGTGGTCTCAGAGCCTGCCTTGGCAGCTTTCCACTTCACATCCATGCCTTTCTGTCCAACTCATGACGTCTTTCTCAGTAGCTTTCTGGGTCCGACTGTCTGTTCTGAAGCCTCCTGGTTCCCTGGCTTCTTCCTGTTCTCAGTATTGTGTATCTGTCCCCAGACCAGGAAGTGCAATATTGAGAAGTAGGAATTCTCGTCCAGATATTTACAGGGTGCCTTTCTGTCCACGTCCCGTGGAAGAATATTGCAGTTCAGAGATTATGTTGACGGGGTAACAAAGCTGAAATTTGAAAGTAGCACTGCCGTCCTTTCCTTCTCACCTTGAGGGATAACCAGGGACCTGGCTCTGGACAGAGGAAGAGAACAATACCAAAAAGATCTATTTCCCCACAGCTTCCTCACCATCTTCCCCTGTCTCAGCCCGGGAGGAAAGGAAGCATTAGGGAGGGAGGTGAGATGAAGGGGCAGCAGGGAGCTCTGGAGACTAAGGGCCATTTTGGAGCTGGAAGATTCATCTCAGGGGATGACTACACCCTCAGAACTCTCCACCCTCCCTTGGCTCCAGGCCTGCCTCCTCCCATCCCCCTCGGTGGCAGCAGCCTTGTAATTTAAAGCTCTCTCTGTCGCCTCTAATGTGATCCTCTCGTTTTATTGACTCTCTCTGCCGTCTGTGGCGCCCCTTCCCATCAATCTCCGTTCTAATCACACCGCCGCCACTGCCTGCTGTCTCCCCTAAACCCTCTCCTCATGGGCCCCAGCCCTCGCCTCCACCCAGGTCGTTCCTTTCAACTGTCCCCCCAACCTGATCAGCCCTCTTCCTCCTCCCCTCCTCCACGCACAGGAATGTCAGGACTTCGAGGGCTCGCCTTCTCCCTTTCCCCACATCTAAGATGTGCCCAGAGGGAAAAGAGATGCCCTTAAGGAAAGCCTGGAACGGAAAGGAGGAATGGCAGGGGGCTGAGGGAGAACAAGACTCTTGGCCTGGGGGTGGTGTTGGGGGGTGGCTTTTAGGCCTGTCTCCTGGTTCTGTATAGTCTACAGAAAGAGGTGAGAACTGAGTTCAAGGTAGGAAGGGCAAAGAAACGGACCCAGAGAGTCAGAGAGGGATAGAAGAAAAGATTGAGGCTGAGGAGAATGGAAGGAGGGGAGAAAAGTGAAAAAAAAAATAATTGCTGCAGTTAAAGGTTTGTAATAAATAGTGGGTGATGGGAGAGGCACGGGGAAGAAAGGTGGGGGAGGGGAGTTGGCGGGTGGGGGGGGGAGATACGCACTGAGGCAGAGATAAATTTGCAATTGAAATTCTTTCCTGTTGAGGAGGAGGGGGAGGTGAGGAGGTGGGGAAGAGATTTGCAATTTTAAACAGCTGCAAGACCTTCCCTCCCTCCACCAATCCGAGTCTCACCCACCAGCTAGCCCAAAGCTAATAAGCTCCTTGGGTTTCTAGCTTGGAATCAGTTTTGACTTTTTCCAGTCCTGGGAAGTAGAAGCTTTGGAGACAGGATTTGGGGCTTAGGTCTTCCTAGCCCTCCTCTGAAGTGTGATTTAGAGTTGTGAGTCGGGAGCCAGGGAGAAGTTGCTGATGGATGTGAGGTGGGCCAGCGGGGAGGCGAGCACCCACCGGGATCAGCCCTCAGCATCAGGGCCCGGGCGGGGCTGCTCTGGCTGGGTCTCGGTTCATCCTACCAGGTGAGCCCCCATTATGGGGGTGACCGTGGAATGTCGGACCCTCACAATTCGGCACACATAGCCCCTCTTCCCCCCACCCACCAAGGATTCCGTGGGAGGAATACTTTTATCCCGCTACTTCAGGGCTTCTGATTTCTGGTTAGCTAAGATAACTCCCCAACATCTAATTCCTTTACTTCTCTTTGAGTCCCGCACCCCCCCACCCCAGCCCCGCCACCCTTTGCCCAGGTGCTGATTAGCATTTTCATTAGCATGCGGATCCAGCCCCACACGGAGCTCCTTAATGGCTCCCACTTCGACTTCACGCCTGGCTGGCCCCCCAGGAGGAGGAGGGAAGTGGGAATGGGAGCCTGCAGGCTGAATGGGGCCAGACCGAGGACCCATTATAAAACAAGGGATCTGAAGGTGAGGGCCAGGCCACACCACTTCCCAGAAGCACGCCAACCTGAGCGCTAAGGGTTCAACCATTTGATACCTGCTGATATTAAGAACCGAAGAGGAGGTAGGCCACTTGGGACACTGAGAAGTATGGGATGGTGAGGCGTGGGGAACTGGTGAGTTTGAGTGGGGAACTGAGATGAAAAGGTTGGGAGCAGCATCAGAGGGTTGGTAATTCCAGCCAGCTGGAGGGAGCTCAGGAATCCTGATTTCTAGACCTTTGGAGGCTCATTTTGCCTGTCCTGTGTCTGAGGGGCAGTCCAGGTGGATGGAGGAACCCAGGCCGTAGCTTTGGGGTCTAGCTCTGTGCCCCTCCAGGCCTTTTCTAGTTTCACCACCTGGGAGCTGTGTGACAATCAGCAGTTCATTCAGCATCTCTGTTTCTTGGCTGCCTCACCTATAAAATAAGGTTATTGTAAGATTAAATGAGATAATTGATTAAAGCATTTCACAACACCGGGACCATGGTATATGTACCTTAATAGCTATTAGTAATATTATTGGTTTTTTTTTTAATCTCTGGGGGGAGGAGGCAGCTAATCTCGTATAAGCCGCTGTCTCAGTTGGCCAAGAAGTTCCCACCTGTGACCAGAGATGGATCTGGAAGGCACCTGAGAGTAGCATGATGCCTGCAGGCCAAAGGAAATTCACTGCGGCCTCTGGCAAGAGGACCTTGATTTAGGGAAATTATCCCTTCACAGTGAGGGTCTTTCCCAGAGATCATTCATCCAACAGACATGTGTGGCAGGCATCTTTCTCGGTACTAATGAGAGAACAACTAATAAAGCAGACTTTCTGCTCTCATTGGAACTTACCTCCTGGTAGGGAGAAATAAGGAAACAGGAAATACCAGGCAGTGATAAATCTCTGAAGAAAATACCCCCTGAGCTTTGTAAGCCTCGAAAGAGAGGGAAGGCCTCTTGAAAGAGGTACTGTTTAAGCAGACACCTGAATGACCAGGAGCTGCCAGGCAGAAGTCTGGAGGAAGGGCACTCCAGGCAGAGTCAACAGCTCAGGCAAGCTGCTAGGGTGGGAATGACCTTGGTGTGTTTGAGGAACAAAAAAGGCCAGGGGGCTGGAGCTAGCCTGCCAGGTGGGATGGAGAGTATTAAAGATGTGTGGGAAGCAGGCAGGTGCCAGACCAGAAGGGCCTCTTTGTAGATCAGGGAGCGGAGTTTGGGTTTTATTCACATAGCACTGAGAAATCATTAACGGGTTCTAAGCAGCATATTGTGTGATTTACATTTTGAAAGGTGATTCTTTACGATGCCCGAAATTCGCTTTTAAACAATACAGGAAAAGGGGAAGTGGTGAGGATACAGATGAAACAAGACTGACCATGAGTTTGGGGACTGTTGAAGCTGTATGATAAGTAACAAAGGGGTTCCTTATATTGTTGGGTCTACTTTTATGTATGTTTGGCATTTTTCATAATTGAGAATTAAATGCAAGATCATTCTGGGTGGACAGAGGGGCAGTAGTAGAAACGGAGGCCAACGTGGAGTCTGTTGCACTAGTTCAGGAAAGAGATGGTAATGGTTTGGGCCACGGCTGTGCTGGTGGAGATGAGAATAAACAGATGGGTGAGATGCTCGCTTGAGAGGTTGCTGTCGAATTGCCTATGGGTGGGGGCAAAAGGAAACTTGGGTTTTTAGACTCAGCAACCAGATCAATGGTGGTACCAAATTTTGAGACAGAAGATGGGGAGGAGCAAGTTCAGAGGAGAAGTAGAGTTCTGATTTTGGACTTGTTGAGTTTGAAGTCTGTTAGACACTAAGGAAGCTTCAAGTTGGCAAATGGGTACTTGAATCAGGTGCTCAGGAGAAGAGGGGCTGGAGTATCCAGAGAATCAACTGCCTGACCGGGTGTCTCCCCTGCCACCTCACAGCGCCAGTCTCTCCGTGTTTTCCCATAGGGTCCTGGCTGTCACGCTGAAATGAACCCCCAGCTCTCCTCCGTCTGCCATGGCCACCCTTAACGCATCCTCGACCGCCAGCACCGCCCCGTCCCCTGGGCACAATGCCCCGTCCCCGCCTCCGGACACCTCCTCCCCCAGCACCCCCTCTGATCCTGTCACCAAAGATCCCCCTGCTGCTCCCTCCACCTCTGAGAACATGAGGTCCTCAGAGCCAGGGGGGCAGCCCCTGGAGTCAGGCTGTGGCCTCATCCCACCAAAGGAGATAGGGGAGCCCCTAGAAGAGCCTGGCTGTGGGGGCTTCCCATCGAAGGACCTGGGGGTGGAAGAGGACAAGGAGCAGGAGGAGGAAGGAGGAGGGCTCCCTCCTGTGAACCTCAGTGACCACTTATTCTTCACAGCTGGCGGTGAGGCCTGCCTAGTGGCCAAGCTGTCCCTGCCAGGTGGCAGTGAACTCCTGTTACCAAAGGGCTTCCCCTGGGCTGAGGCAGGCGTCAAGGAAGAGCCCAGCCCACCCCTCCTTGCCCACCCGCCCCCTGCACACCTCACTGCCCTTCACATCCAACATGGCTTTGACCCAGTCCAAGGCTTTAGCTCTTCTGACCAAATTCTGTCCCACGATACCTCAGCGCCATCTCCGGCCACTTGTGAGGGAAGGGATGGAGCCTTCTGGAGCTACCAGCTGGCTCCACACCCACCCGGAGATCCCAAAGATGGCCCCATGGGGAGCAAGGGAGGAGACCCCAGGGCACTCTTCTGGCTCTGCCTCCTGTGCCGCCTGGGTTTCAGCAGGCCCCAGGCCTTTGTGGGTCACATGCAGTCTCATGGGGTGACGCTAACCCCCGCTCAACACCAGGGCCTGCTGGGCAATCCAGCCGTGCTCCAGCAGGGGGGTGAGGGCTACGTGGCCCTCCTAAGCTTTCTGGAACCAAAAGCGCCTGCTCGCCCCCCTTTAGAGATACCCCTTAACAACAGCGGCACCGGGAACATGGAGGCGAATGCAGCCCAGACCGAAGATGGTCCCCCTGAGGCAGAAGCCCAGGCCCCTGTCCTGCCCGTGGAAGAAGTCATGGCCCTCAGCCCACCCTCCCCTCCAACCACCCCGGCCACCTGGGACCCCAGCCCAACCCAAGCCAAAGAATCGCCAACGGCGGCAGGCGAGGCAGGGCCGGATTGGTTCCCCGAGGGGCAAGAGGAGGATGAGGGGCTCTGCCCCCCACTCAACCAAAGCTCACCCACCTCCAAGGAGGGGGGCACTCTCCCTGCCCCTGTGGGCTCCCCCGAAGACCCCAGTGACCCACCCCAGCCCTATCGCCTAGCTGACGACTATACCCCTGCCCCGGCAACCTTCCAGGGCCTCAGTCTGTCCAGCCACATGTCTCTGCTACACTCACGCAACTCCTGCAAGACGCTCAAGTGTCCCAAGTGCAACTGGCACTACAAGTACCAGCAGACCCTGGACGTGCACATGCGGGAGAAGCACCCCGAAAGCAACAGTCACTGCAGCTACTGCAGTGCCGGGGGGGCCCACCCCCGCCTTGCCCGGGGAGAGAGCTACAACTGCGGCTACAAGCCCTACCGCTGCGACGTCTGCAACTACTCCACCACCACCAAGGGCAACCTCAGCATCCACATGCAGTCCGACAAGCACCTGGCCAACCTGCAGGGCTTCCAGGCGGGGCCCGGCGGGCAGGGGAGCCCCCCAGAGGCAGCGCTCCCACCCTCCGCGGGGGACAAGGAGCCCAAGACCAAATCGTCCTGGCAGTGCAAGGTGTGCAGCTACGAGACCAACATCTCCCGCAACCTGCGCATCCACATGACCTCAGAGAAGCACATGCAGAACGTCCTCATGCTGCACCAGGGGCTGCCGCTGGGGCTGCCGCCGGGGCTGGTGGGGCCAGGCCCCCCTCCCCAAGCCGGGGGTGCGCCCACCACCCCCCCGGAACTCTTTCAGTATTTCGGACCGCAGGCCATAGGGCAGCCTCAGGCTTCCTTGCCTGGCCCCGGACTGAGGCCAGACAAGCCCCTGGAAGCGCAGCTGCTTCTCAATGGCTTCCACCACCTCGGAGCGCCTGCCCGCAAGTTCCCCACACCTGGTAAGTTAGTTCCCTGGGCGCTCTTCCCTTCCCCAGAGCCAGACTCGCTTCCCTGCTTCCTCCCAAGGGCCAGACCCGCCCCACCTTAGGTCACTCCAGCTCCGTCAACACCCACCCCGCATGTTCCCACAGAGCAAGCCAACCTGGGACCACTAATCTGTCTCTGTCCCCTAGCCCCTGGCAGCTCCTCCCCGGACGCCCACCTGCCTCCAAGTCAGCTCCTAGGCTCCTTGTCTGATGGGCTGCCCACCTCGCCACCCCCAGATGACAGCCCATCCCTGAAGGTGTTCCGCTGCCTCGTGTGCCAGGCCTTCAGCACAGACAGCCTGGAGCTGCTGCTCTACCACTGCAGCCTGGGCCGGAGCCTCCCGGAGGCCGAGTGGAAGGAGGTGGCCGGCGACACCCACCGCTGCAAGCTCTGCTGCTATGGCACCCAGCTCAAGGCCAACTTCCAGCTCCACCTGAAGACCGACAAACATGCTCAGAAGTACCAGCTGGCGGCCCACCTGAGGGAGGGGGGTGGGGCCATTGGCACCCCCTCCCCAGTGCCCCTGGGAGATGGGGCTCACTATGGGTCTGTCCCCCACCTGCACCTGCGCTGCAACATCTGTGACTTTGAGTCCAACAGCAAGGAGAAGATGCAGCTGCATGCTCGGGGCGCAGCCCATGAAGAAAACAGCCACATCTATAAGGTGAGAGTGGAGCCAGAAGGATCTGAGATTTGAAGGGTCCAGCACAGAGCCTCTAGGGGAGAGGAAAGGAAAAGGAGACGGGGGGGGGGGGGGGTGGAGCCCGGAGATGCAGAGTGGGAAAGTGATGTGAAAACTCAGGCGGGTGGACTTGGAGGAAAAAGGCAAGCCCACTAGGGTGAAAACTATTTGGAGAAAGATGTGGGGAAAGAGACCAAAGGATGGTGACTGCGAACAAGTGACTCCAGTACTTTATTCAGCTTTTCTGGTGTTTGGGGCTAGGGGGAGGGTTCTGTGTCTGCTCGGTCCATCTTGTCACCAGAAGTTCAAGAGGATGGACCCAGATTCCATTCACGTACCCGGAGGGAGTCCAGGACTGGTAGGAGGAAGAGGAGATGGGGAGAAAAGGCAGTAACCCTCAGGTGGCCAGAGGAAGGAAAAGGAGGGCTCAAGAGGGAGGAAGGGATGCTGGCTGTCAGGCTCCCCTGGGGGAGGCAAAGGAGTCCCCTGAGATCTGAGGGTGGCTATCCCTTCTGGACCTGAGCAGCCTCTTTCCCTGCTTCCAGTTTCTGTTGGAGATGGAGGGGGCAGCGGCGGGGGCGGAGCTGGGGCTGTTCCGCTGCCTGCTGTGTGCCTGGGAGACACCTTCCCGCCTGGCGGTGCTGCAGCACCTGCACGCACCGGCCCACCGCGACGCCCAGGCCCAGCGGCGTCTGCAGCTGCTGCAGAGCGGCCTCACGGCCGACGAGGGGCTCTCGGCTCTTCAGGGCATCCTGAGCTTCAGCCATGGGCAGCTCCAGACTCCCGGTGAGGAAGAGGGGACTGGAGAGGGAGGGGAGCCAGGGTGGGAGCTGGGGGCGGAGGAGAAAGCGGCCCCAGATGGAGAAATGGGTCTGTGCACCATCCAGAGCAAGTGGAAGGGAAGCTCAAACCGATTCCAGGGCCATCGGGGCAGCTGAGTGAAGAGGGAACAAGAGGCTGTTGGAGGGAGGGGCCAGAGAAGAGCAGGGATTTTGCCAGGTGGAGAAATCGCGAACAGGAAGGGAGGTGATTCTGAGTAGTGATGCGTAGTGACCGCTGTGCTGGCAGTGCTGGGGGTCAGGGGCGGGGGCAGGAGACAGTCAGGAAGGAGAGAGAAGGGAGAGAACCCAGAAAAATAGAAACCACTTCGTGCTGGGCCAAAACCTGCCAGAAGGAGATGAGAGCTGTGGGCATGGCCCGCAGGCAGCAGGACGGGAAGCCCTTGATGAGCTCCCCAGCCTCTTCCTGTCTCCTAGGAGGTCTTCAGCCTGAAGGCTGGGCTTAGGGACCCCTTAGGCAGCTGAGGTTGGACCAGCAGAGACCTGGAACAGCCTGCCAGGCACCACTGATCGAGAGGGTGCAGAAGAGCCTAGAAAGGGGCTGTCAGGTGGGCACAGGCATCTGGGCTTGACAGAGGCCGGCAGTGGGCGAGGGTGAGGGCCTGGGCAGCAGGAACCCGGAGCAGGCAGCATTGACTGGTGCTAATTGAATTGCCAATACGCTGGCTGGAGTTAAGTGCCGGAGGGGCCCAGATCAATAGCTAACGATCCTGGCGCAGGGCTGAATGGAGTTAAGGAACTTTAACACTTTAATTAGGCCGCCACCGAAAATAAATTCCTACACATCTGTCAATTCTTGCTTGAGTGGTAATCTCCTCTCCTAGCGAGACCCACCGCCTCCTGCTCGCCGCAGCTGCCCCCACTCAACCCCACGTTCCCTCTTCGGTGCCCCTCACTCGACATTTCTGGGCTCCCTGCTTCCAGGATTAGTCAAGACAGGAAGCTGAGTTTGGTCTTGTCCAGTTTCTGTCGCCTACTGCTGGACCTGTCATCTTTCAATGACGGGGGCTAGACTCACAGAGATGATTTCTTGGGCCCTCTCGGTTCTCACACTGTGATTTCTTTTTGGCGGCTTTTTGTCCTCTCCTGCCTGTGGATTCATCTCTGCATTTTTTTCCTTCCTGCCTGGCTACTTCCTCTACCCTGCTGTCCTCCTTTCCCTGACACTTCATCCTTTTAACCTGACTTTCTTCTCATCCTCCACAGGGAAGGCTCCCATCACCCCGTCAGCTGAGCCACCCACCCCTGAGAAAGATGCCCAGAATAAGACCGAACAGTTGGGTGAGTTGCTTTTCTGGTCCGTTTTTCTTCCATCCCTTACCCCTCCCCACCCCCGCAATCCTCATACATTTTGAGATGTTCACAGGACCTTGTGGGGATCCAGATGTCCAGCAAGGTCTCCTGTGCAGAAGGAGCTAAAGTGATCAAAAGAAGAGGTTCATCAGGGAAGGGGGGCAGAGCCACAGAAAGCTGGGTGCTTCTGGCCTCTATGAAGACCCAGACCTGTCCGTCCTGCTCACCTGGGGTCAGCCCTGCTGAGCCTCCTCTCCCTGTACTGAGAACAATCCCCTACTTTCCTGCCCTTTCTCCTGAGCCCACCCCCTACCTTGGAGGCACTCTACCACAAATCAGGTCATCTTAAGGGCCAGGGGTCTGTGAAAGGAAGAGGGAGGGCTGTTAAGAGTTTTTAAATCTCTCCCTTTATCTCCAGCTTCTGAAGAAGCAGAGAACAAGACCGGCCCTCCTGGAGACAGTGCCAGCCAGACCACGGTCAGAACTGGGGTAGCTGGGACGACCTGCTGGGGAGGGGATCTGACTTTACTGAGATCTGCTCACCTTCTAAAGGCTGCATTTGTAATTAGTAAAGCTTTAAAGAGATTTCAGACCAAAGGTAGACCTAGTTTTGTCACACCTGTGACTTCTGTCACTCCAAACACATTTCAGAAATGGCACCTAGGCCTAGTTACAGATGTGAGCACCAGCAGAGCTGGCCCTGTTGAGGGGAGCACAGAGGGAGGTGACAGGAAGGTGAAAGTTTGACGGAGAGGTGGAGAGAGAAACTGTATGGAGGGGAAGAAAGATTAGAAGTAGGGGGAGGGAGGGAGGAAAGAAAAGAAATGAAAAGAGAAAGGCAAAAACAAAACACTAGCTGCTGCCCGGCTCTTTATTCCTTCCTGTTGGGAGCAGAAAGATGAGATGTGGAATTTCGTCTCCTACAGAGAGCCCCGACCCAGGGTGGAACTGTCCTGGCACCTTCTTTCTGAGGGGAAAGGAACTGACCCAGATGGTCCACCCTGACAGCTAGCTCTGCCAAAAGGTCTCAGTGTCTTCAGGACTCGGGCCTCTGCCTGACCCAGGGATGGCCCAAGAGGCGTGTAGCTCTGTGGCCTGAAAGTGCTGATTCTGAGGGGATTCCCTGCCTCTGGCCTTGAGATGCCACCCTGCGCCTCACTGCTCTCCTAACTGGTCTGCAGGGTGTGTTGTTCTTGCAATAAGCAGGGTTGCTGCATTACTGCCAGCTGCTGCAGCAATGGCTTCTGTCCTCAGCTGCCCTTCTTCCTAACTCCTATTCCGTCCAACAGACCTATGCCAGGCATCCGCTCTTAGGGCTCGGTGCATTGAGTGTCTGGATCCCTTTCCTTTATGGCCATCTCCTCCCTGACACTCGGGCCTGGACCAGTGGCACAGGCGACGGGAGAGGACGTGAGCATGGGAGACAGAAGTGCAGGCTGGAGGTCAGGCAGTCAGGTGACTGAGGCGGAAGCACAGCCCCCCCCCCAAGCTTCCCAGCTCCACCCTCTGGAGGTGTGGGCGGGAATGCGCCAACAGAGCCAGGCCAGGATTTTCCTGGGCCACTGGGGGAGCTGTGGTGTTTGTTTACATTAAAACGGGAAGGAAAAAAAAAGAAGGAAAAGTAAGTGGGAGCTGCTGAGCCTCTGAGGGAGAATGAGCCGGCTTCTGGGAGGACAGGTAGGGAGGGCCCACTTCATGAGGCGCTCCGTTCAGGGACTCTGGAGAGGCAGAGTGGGCAGGGACTGGGGAGCCTCTGGGTCCAGGAAGCGCCGGAGGGAAGGGGAGCTGTTTCATGGAGAAGATATGGGCAGGGTTGGGGCAGGTAAGAAAATTTAATCGGGGGAGGGCCATCCTGTGGGCTAGAGAACCGAGTAGGGCAGCAGAGGCAGGGAAGAGAGTAGCCAGGCTGGAGGAAGAGGACAGGACAAAGAAGGAAGGCAAGGTGGCAGCCCAGCCGCGGCCTTTGTCCCAGTCTGAGGGAAGCGAGGGAGGAGCCTGCTCTCAGGACGGGGGCTCGCCCCTCCTACGTGGGGAGTGTGTCCCGGAACCCAAGCGCTGAGCGATGGAGGGGTCCCACCCTTCCCTGACACCTCCTGCACTGCCCATGTGCCCGCAGGTGTTCTGCTGTCCGTACTGCAGTTTCCTGAGCCCCGAGTCCGACCAGGTGAGGGCTCACGCCCTCTCCCAGCATGCAGTGCAGCCCAAGTACCGCTGCCCGCTGTGCCAGGAGCAGCTGGTGGGCCGGCCAGCCCTCCACTTCCACCTCAGCCACCTGCACAACGTGGTGCCCGAGTGTGTTGAGAAGCTGCTGCTTGTGGTGAGTACAGGCTGGGGGCCGACCCGGGCCGAGGGGAGGCAGAGATGATGGTGTCTGTCTAGGCAGCTGTGTGTTGTGGGGAGGGGGTGGGGAGGGCAGTGGCTCTGCACTGATCTGAAGGGGGAGTTTCGGGCTGGAGGGAACCTCAGAGCTGAACTTGTCTAGCAGCCTCTGAGGAAGCGCTACTGGGCCCCGAGAAGAGCTGTTCCACTGCAGGCGTGGCTGCCATACAGAGGTGGCAGCCAAGGCCTTCTCCTCTGTGGCGAAAGCAGGAATTAGGTGGGAGGTTTGTCCAAAGAGGGGACGGGAGCCCCGGAAGGGGGCTTGGCACAGACACAGAGCAGGGGGTTGGAGTGGCCTCAGGCAGAGGGGAAGGCACTAGGATTTCTTCCATTGCAGGCCACAACTGTAGAGATGACCTTGACAACCAAAGTGCTGCCCGGGCCCACTCTCAGCCCTCAGGGTGATGGCCCCGAGCCTCCTGCTCCTGGGCCAGAGCCCATGCCCAGCAGAAACCAAGCAGTAGGTAAGGAAGGGGATGGCCGACCTCCCAAGGTGGCAGGAAAAGGGCACCTGGGCTCCTCAGACCAAGAAGGTCTGAAGACAATGGAGGCAAGGATGAATTGCCCTAGATATCGAGTGGGTGGGGTCGGACTTAGAAAAGGTTACCCTCTCATTGCGCCCCCTTCTCTCTCCCCTAGAAGGCCCTCACCTGACCCCGGAAGCCAGTCCCGATCCTCTTCCTGAGCCTCCCCTGCCCTCAGCTGAGGGCCCCGACAAGCCCATGGGAAGCCCTGACCAGCCCCCTTCTCCAGCCCCATCTCCGGCCCCTCGGACTGAGGCCCAAGCTGACGAAGTGGCTCCTCTACCCACCATGGCTGAGGAGGAAGAGGGGGCTGGCGGGGAGCCCCGCCCAGCAGAGCCAGCTCCAGCTGACTCTCGCCACCCTCTGACCTATCGGAAGACCACCAACTTTGCCCTGGACAAGTTTCTTGACCCTGCCCGGCCCTATAAGTGCACTGTGTGTAAGGAGTCCTTCACGCAGAAGAACATCCTCCTGGTCCATTATAACTCGGTCTCCCACCTGCACAAAATGAAGAAGGCTGCCATTGACCCCTCCAGCCCTGCCCGGGGAGAAGCCAGCACCGCGCCCACCACCGCTGGGGCCACAGACAAGCCCTTTAAGTGCACAGTCTGCCGGGTCTCCTACAACCAGAGCTCCACCCTGGAGATCCACATGCGCTCCGTCCTGCACCAGACTCGCTCGAGGGGAGCCAAGACTGACACCAAGGCTGAGGGGCCAGAGCGTGGCCCGGAAGAGCCCAAGGAAGGCGAGACTGAGGGGGAGGTGGGCACTGAGAAGAAGGGCCCTGATCCTGGGGGCTTCATGTCTGGATTACCCTTCATATCCCCTCCTCCACCTCCCTTGGACCTGCACCGATTCCCAGCCCCCCTCTTCACCCCACCGGTCCTGCCCCCCTTCCCTCTGGTGCCCGAGTCACTGCTGAAGCTCCAGCAGCAGCAGCTGCTCCTGCCCTTCTACCTCCATGACCTCAAGGTAGGGCCCAAGCTGGCACTGGCTGGGCCTGCGCCCCTGCTGTCCCTGCCGGCTGCCGCCCCTCCACCCCCACCCCCGCCCCCTAAGGCCGAGCTGGCTGAACGAGAGTGGGAGCGGCCCCCTATGACCGAAGAAGGGAGTGAGGCAGCACCCACCTCACCCCCTCACCCCATGCCCAATGAGGCAGCCCGCACCGCAGCCAAAGCCCTTCTGGAAAATTTCGGGTTTGAGCTGGTAATCCAGTACAATGAAGGGAAGCAGGCTGTGCCCCCTCCCCCAACCCCACCCCCACCAGAGGCCCTGGGGGGTGGGGACAAGCTGGCCTGCGGGGCCTGTGGGAAACTCTTCTCCAATATGCTCATCCTCAAGACGCACGAGGAGCACGTGCACCGCCGCTTTCTGCCCTTCGAGGCCCTGAGCCGTTACGCTGCTCAGTTTCGAAAGAGCTATGATAGCCTCTACCCACCCCCCGATGAGTCCCCCAAACCCCCTGATGGGTCTCTGGACTCACCTGCTCCCCAGCTGGGCCCACACTTCCTGGTCCCAGAGCCTGAGGCTGGGGGGACCCGTCCCCCTGAGGAGCGAAGCCGGGCAGGAGGACGCTGGCCCCCAGAGGAGGAAGAAAGCTCCAGAGGGAATCTTCCTCCCCTAGTGCCTGCAGGCCGCCGCTTCTCCAGAACCAAGTTCACTGAGTTCCAGACCCAAGCCCTGCAGTCTTTCTTTGAGACCAGTGCCTACCCCAAGGATGGAGAGGTGGAGCGGCTCGCAAGTCTCCTGGGCCTGGCTAGCCGTGTGGTGGTAGTGTGGTTCCAGAATGCCCGCCAGAAAGCTCGCAAAAACGCCAGTGAGGGTGGGCCCATGCCAAGCGGAGGGGGCCCTGGGGGAGCCTCTGGCTGCAGGCGCTGCCATGCCACCTTCTCCTGCGTTTTTGACTTGGTGCGGCACCTCAAGAAGTGCTATGATGACCAGCCTCCTGAAGAGGAGGAAGAGGAGGCAGAGAGAGGGGAAGAGGAGGAAGAGGTGGAGGAGGAAGACACAGAGGAGGAACAGGGCCTGGAACCTCCAGCAAAGCCGGAGGGCCCACTGCCGGAACCTACAGACAGGGAAGAGCTGAGCCAAGCAGAGGCCACAAAGCCAGGAGGCAAAGAGCCTGAAGGGAGGGCCCCTCCCTCGCCTTCCCCAGTCCACAACTGTGACCAGTGCGCTGTGTCCTTCCCCAGCCAGGACCTCCTGACCAGTCACCGCCGACTCCATTTCCTGCCATCCGTGCAGCCCAGCGCTGCCCCCCACCTCCTAGACCTTCCCCTGCTGGTGTTTGGGGAGCGAAACCCCCTGGTGGCAGGCACTCCACCAGTGCCGGGGCCACCCCTCAAACGGAAGCACGAGGACGGCAGCCTGTCCCCCACGGGCAGTGAAGCCGGGGGTGGGGGGGAGGGTGAGCCCCCCAGGGACAAGCGCCTGCGCACCACCATCCTGCCCGAACAGCTGGAGATCCTGTACCGCTGGTACATGCAGGACTCCAACCCCACGCGCAAGATGCTGGACTGCATCTCCGAGGAGGTGGGACTCAAGAAGCGAGTGGTGCAGGTCTGGTTCCAAAACACCAGGGCTCGGGAGAGGAAAGGCCAGTTTCGAAGCACCCCTGGGGGAGTGCCCAATCCGGCAGTCAAGCCCCCCATCACACCCAGCCCTGCACCCTTCCCCAAGTTCAACCTCCTGCTGGGCAAGGTGGATGATGGGGCTGGAAGGGAGGCCCCAAAGAGGGAAGCACCTGCTTTCCCCTACCCCACAGTCACCCCTGCTGCCGGGCCCCTGCCTTTCCTACCACCTGGGAAAGAGGCCACCACCCCGACACCAGAGCCACCTTTACCTCTCCCACCTCCCCCACCACCCAGTGAGGATGAGGGTCCAGAGGAACCATCTAAAGCTTCTCCAGAGAGTGAGGCTTGCAGTCCATCTGCAGGGGATCTAAGTGATTCGTCAGCGTCTAGCCTGGCTGAACCAGAGTCCCCTGGGGCTGGAGGGACCAGTGGGGGTCCAGGAGGAGGGGCCGGAATTCCAGACGGAATGGGGCAGCGGCGCTACAGGACCCAGATGAGCAGCCTGCAGTTGAAGATAATGAAAGCCTGCTACGAAGCCTACCGCACCCCCACCATGCAGGAGTGTGAGGTGCTGGGGGAGGAGATCGGGCTGCCCAAGAGAGTCATCCAGGTCTGGTTCCAGAATGCTCGTGCCAAGGAAAAGAAGGCCAAACTGCAGGGGGCAGCAGCTGGGGGGGCTGGGGGCAGCAGTGAGGGCCCCTTAGGAGTCCAGCGCACCGACTGCCCCTACTGTGACGTCAAGTATGATTTCTATGTCTCCTGCCGAGGCCATCTGTTTTCCCGCCAGCACTTGGCCAAGCTCAAGGAGGCCGTCCGAGCCCAGCTGAAGAGTGAGAGCAAGAGCTATGACCTGGCCCCAGCACCCGAGGCACCTCCAGCTCCCAAGGCTCCACCTGCCACCACACCTGCCTCTGTGCCCCTTGGGACTGCCCCAGCTCTGCCTCGCCTGGCCCCGGTCCTCCTGTCTGGTCCAGCTCTGGCCCAGCCCCCGCTGGGCAGCTTAGCTCCTTTCAGTTCAGGTGAGTGGGAGGTTGGGAGGAGTTGGACTTCAGAGGGCATCTCCCTCTAAAGACTAGCCTTTCACTTTCCTTCTTGACTCCGCCTATCTCCAGTCCCCTCCCTGGCCTCCCTTTGTTTTGGTTCATGGGGGAGGGAAGGGAGGGGTGGGAGCATGGAACCTAGGTGGTGGGAATGCGGAATGTCTGGCTGGAGGTGGCCTATAGCAGGAAAAGTGATGGTACCACAAAGTGGCTAATCATTCAACACTTTATCTTCCTAGGCCCTGCAGCCTCCTCAGGCCTCCTTGGCCTCGCCACTTCAGTCCTGCCTGCTACCACAGTGGTCCAGACTGCTGGCCCCGGCTGCCCCTTACCTCAGAGACCTATGCCTGACCAAACCAACACCTCCACCGCAGGCACCAGTGACCCTGCCCCAGGCCTGCCTACTGAACCCTCTGGGGACAAGGTCTCTGGTGAGCGAAAGCCAGTTGCAGCCCCCACCAGCTCCTCCACTGACGCCCTCAAGAACCTCAAAGCATTGAAGGCCACTGTCCCAGCCCTGTTAGGGGGCCAATTCTTGCCCTTCCCGTTGCCCCCTGCAGGGGGGGCCACACCGCCAGCTGTCTTTGGCCCCCAGTTACAGGGGGCCTACTTCCAACAGCTCTATGGCATGAAGAAGGGGCTGTTTCCCATGAACCCCGTGATACCTCAGACCCTCATTGGACTGCTCCCCAACACCCTCCTCCAGCCACCGCCCCAGCCCCCCGAGCCCACGGCCACAGCACCTCCAAAGCCGCCTGAACTGCCCGCTCCAGGGGAGGGCGAGGCCGGGGAGGCCGACGAGCTGCTGACGGGCAGCACTGGCATCTCCACCGTGGATGTGACCCACCGCTACCTGTGCCGCCAGTGCAGGATGGCATTCGACGGGGAGGCCTTGGCCACTGCTCACCAGAGATCCTTCTGCTTCTTTGGGCGGGGCTCTGGGGGCTCCGTGCCCCCACCACTGCGGGTGCCCATTTGCACCTACCACTGCCTGGCATGTGAGGTGCTGCTGAGTGGGCGCGAAGCCCTGGCCTCGCACCTGCGCTCCTCGGCCCACAGGCGCAAGGCGGCCCCGCCCCCAGGGGGCCCACCTGTCACCGCCACCAATGCCACCACTGCCGCCACGGCTGCTGTGGCTTTTGCCAAAGAGGAAGCAAGATTACCTCACACGGACTCCAACCCAAAAACTACTACTACCTCTACACTTCTAGCTTTATAAACAGATAAACCAAGATTCAGGGGAAGGGAAGGCCTCTGGCTCCTCTTACCCCAAGGGGTGTTGGGTGGGAGCTCAAATCCCTCACCCCACCCCTGGCTCCGCCCACCTCGTGGGAATCTTTCCATTCCCACCCTCAGTGGGCTTCACACACCCCACCTCCAGCAGAGGCCTGCCTCCTCCCCCACCCCCACAGACACACTGATCCTACGCAAATCCTCGCCCTTCCTCATGGGCACACACACCCATCTTGCCATCCTGATTGCTTATTCAGGCTGCCCTGCCCACCAGACACAAAAACTGCCCTGGGTTTCATCTTCCTACAACCTCTTTCCTACTGAATTCCCAGTCATCCCTCCAACTCCTATAAACCTGCAAATACATGTTATCCCATGCAGTTCCACTGAATGAGAAAACACCAAAAAAAAAAAAAAGAGAGAGAGAGAAGAAAGGAAAAAGAAAACCCAAGACTAAGAAGGGGGAAGGAAAATAAACTTCTGCCACTCCCCCTTCCTACCCGCTCCCGCGCTGTCTAGAGCACCATACAGCTCACAGACTCCAAATACCCAGCTGGCTCCCAAGGTTGGAGCCTGAGATGGGCAGGGAGCCCACAAAACTCTAACCAAACTGGAGGTTGGCGGGGAGAAGTGCTCCCAGCTCACTCTCCTCACATCCTTCCCTCCTCACCCTCTCCTCCCCTGACAGGGGAACCCCTGTGGCCTGGACTCTAGGTGAAGCCGCTGCCAGGAAACCCTCTGCCAACCCCTACCCTGCACCCTGGGAACTACAGTAAATTATTCTCAAAGGCTTTAAACACAGAGATACTCTCAGCAGCCGTGGGCCTGCCCCTTGTCCCAGCCCTGCCATGTGGGGGTCCAGCCTCCGGGACCGGCGCTGCCCACCAACGGCAAATCCAAAGTTCTTTAAAAAAAAAAAAAAAAAACTGAAACACACACAACCAAAAAAAAAAAAAAAAAAAAAAACCGAGAGCGAGCACGCAGGAGAGAGAGATGAGAGACCAGAGGAATGAACTAATGAAAAACAAACTTGGAAAGTACAGAAATGAAAAAAAAAAAAAAAGCCTGAAAACTCTCCCATCAAACAAGTGGTGTTTTTCCTGTTTGTGTCACTCCCCACCCCACCCCATTTAAAGGGTCTCTCTGAACCACATTGTCTCTGGAAGATCAAATAGCTGTAAGTCCTTGCCTGGGTACAGTGGTCCTCGAGACTGACAGCAGTGCAGCCAGGCCTGGCCTCAGAGGCAGGAGCTGGTAATGGGGAAAAGAGCCCGGAGGCTGGGGAGAGACATGTCCTCGCCCCCTGATTTGAGTCTTAATCAGGGCAGGTAACATCCCCTCTTTCTCAGCTGTGGGTTAGAAAAATCACTGTAACTTGGTCTCAGGAGGAAAGGGGTGGACTGGATGGGGCAGTTTGGTTTCTGAATCTTGAGTTTGCTCCCCTTTCACGCAGCTGCCACAGTCTCAGTCACTTTCACAAACCTCCTATTCCCTTCCTGGTGCCCCCTTCAGATTTCTGGTACTTCTTGAACATTTTGGCCTTTGTGGGCACCCTTATTCCCCTTCTGTGTTCTTCCTGTGCCACCCCATCCCCTGCCCCTGCTTCCTCCAGCCTGGCCCACCTCCGGGAAGGACTCCCAAAATGAGTCAGGGCCCCTCTGTGGGGGTCTAGAACTGATGACAGCTGAGGGGATGAGGAGGACAAGGAGATGACCAAAGCACAAGGTGAAGCTTTGACAGTGATATCACCAAGGGAACCAACAGATGAGGAATCAGGGATCCTACAAGAGGGATCCCCACCTCTAACCAAATTGTTTCTGGAGGCATCAAGTGGTAACTCTGGCAACCCCTAAGCCCAACTAAAGTGGCACTGGGTGGAGAAGCAGGTGTTTCAGCAAAGAAGAGCCTACAAAAATCCCTCAGTCCTCCAGGCAGTTTCTCCTAACACCCTTGCCGCAACCTCTCCCCTTCCTGCGTAGTCTTCTTCTAAACTCTCTCCCTTCAGATCACTCACAGAGATTCAGCCGCCCTGGGATTTAGGTTTCCTGGTCTGTCTCTGCTCTGTGAACATGTTAAGACTGAAGCAGTGGCTCATGTGCAGAAAAGATGGGAGGGGAGAGGAGGGAGGGAAAATTCAGTCCCCAGCCCTATTTGTCCTGTGAATCTCACTCTGGTCCCGTTCATTTCTAAAATGAAAAAGCTCCAACTCTAGCAAATCGGAGGTGGGGTGGATTAGTTAGTCTGACGATGCCAAAAATGCCAGTTACGAATGCAGGCAAGGAGTGAAACTGCCCGACCGTGGTCTTGTCCTTGCTGCCACCTTCCTGCACCCCTTCAGCATCTCTCTTGCACCCCTCCCTCCCTATCCTTTTCTCTCTCCTGTTGAAATTCTGTGTATAAAACTATTTTCTTAGCAGCATGTGTATGAGGAAAGAAGCTTTTTCACTCTGCTTTCTGGGAATGTGATTTGTGTATAAAAGTTGAAACCAAAACAAACAAAAAAGAAATAGGAGGAAAGAGGAAACGTTTTAAAGAAAACCTTGGCAAACACCCAGCGTGGGATGATTAGAGGCGTGGTGCCATGCATTTGAGGGATTTACAGCCAGGGCAGGTTGGCTTTAGTTCAAACTATGCATATTTTCACCAAGAGTTAATAGAGCCAGAAATCCCTCCTCTTGACCTTCAATGTGGTATCTTACACCCAGATACCCTGGCCTGGACACACCATGTGCAGTCACTGTTGTGGATAGGAGCTGCCTAAGCAGCTGTCCTTCCCAGGAACCCTGTAATCTGGGGGACAAAAGATCCTGGCTGACCGATGACTTAGGCAGGCAGTCAACATGCTTCTGGAGGGCACACCATTCCGTGCTCCCAGTGGCTGGAAGCGTTCCTCCCCAAGCCCTTTCTCAGACCACAAGTCCTCAGCAGCAGCACTCCCACTCCAGAGACTCACAGTGAGCAGGTGGTTTTGGGGGACAGAGGCCAAGTTGGCGCAGCCCTACCTGGAACACTAGAGGTGAGCACCAGGTCACCCAGGTTATTACGCATTGCTTCTGTGGGGCAGTAAACCCACCTCGAGCATGTGGCATGTCCACATCTATCTTGGAGTCCTCTCCCCTCCCCCCAGCTCAAAAGCGAGCCTGAGTCAAGGGCTCATACGGTTGGTCTGCCATGGCTTGGGGCAAAGGTCTAGAGTTTCTGACACGTGGGTCCTAAAGCATCCAAATTCTGGTCTACCCTATTTTGTGTTAGGGTCAGTACCAGGAGGAGGAGGTGGAAATGATCCTGGCTGTCTTTGCTCTAAACCAGAACCTGTGTGGGAATGGCTTAAGGTATCCAATTCTCAAATAAGAACAAAAAGTCCGTGGAAGAATGTGAGAAAATCTGAAGCCTTAGTGGCCAAATAGGGCAGAGTCTTCAGTAGGACCACAAAAAGAAACCTATTCTTCCTCTGACCCTCTAGCCCCTGAAGTGGACATACAGACGCACACACAGGAACCAAGAAAGCCAATTACTCCCAGGACAGTGGCACCCACCTGCCTAATTCCTATTTGTCCCTTAACCATTTTCAGGGTTTACAGACCAGATCACTTCTTCCCCAAATCTTCACCACCCTGATATGAGACACATTTGCTCGTCTAATCATTCATCCCTCTACAGATAAGATATTCACACCTGAAATATAGTGCTCTGTGTATATAACTGCACCAATGAAACAAGCAAGCACACCGTCAGACACAGCAGCAGGGATACACACAGGGGCCAGCAAGGTCGGTCCCATGGGCATACAGGCACCAGGGCCATGCCCCAGACCCATCGACTACACTCCCATTAAGTAGAAACACTCCCTACACAGTAATTTTCTTCACACAACAGGAGGTAGGAAAATCATATAAACAGAAAGGTAACCAGTGTCAGGAAGGGTGATGAAATGTTGAACATTGATCCATGGGAAAGGACCTTAAATTCCTCTGGAGTGTGATGCTAAGGAGGGGAGGGAGGTAGAAGAGAAACCAGGAAGAAGCTCTGGGAAACTTACATGAAACACAGGGATAAACCGGGCTGGGACCCTGTGTTGCAGGAAGGGCCAGGTATTTGGGAGCAACTAATGAGAAACATGTAAGCCCTTCAGGATGTCATTTCCAGAGGACTGAGTAAGGAGGAAATGCCCCACTTCCGAGGAAGCTCTGGCTACATCAGGAAAGGCTGCAGGCCCAGCCTCAGGGTTTACAGCATTACAGTGTAGATTTGTTGTGAAAAGATCAGATGAAACAAAAGCAAGAGAGGACATGTATAGACGACCTAGACCATGGCTTGTTAAGTTTGGGAAAGATGGTAAGTGATCACCGTGGAAAGCCTCCCAGAGAAAGACATAAACTCCCAGAAGAATGTAAAATTGAGTGAGGACCCACCCCATCATTCTCCTTCATGCTGAAAATCCCAATAGCCTTGCAGACAAAGGAAAGACAAAGGGTCAATGGCATTGTTCCCCTTCAGTAGTCTGAGCCTCGTGTTTCTTGCAGCTCCTAGCCGTGGAGAGGTATCTGGCTAGAAGCTAGTGGGGAAGTAGGTTGATTATCGGTGGACCAGAAAGATAGTGCGGGTGACTCACAGTCCTGCCTCTTACACACACACTCTTATGCTAACAGTGGCTACAAGATTGGAACCAGTAATCAGCAGGAGCTCAGCACCGCCCCACGTCTACAGTCCCTCCCTGATACCCCAGCCTGCACCGTGTCTTCTCAGCCGGGCTGGCCTACGCTGCGCCCGCTCCTGGGGAGCCCCACCAAGTACTCAAACAGCAGCACCGTCTGCAACTCTCGAAGGTCAGCAGCAGGCTAGGCCCTGGACTCTGCCGACCCCTGCTTCCACTCCCTGGGACCCTGACCGGCCTCCAGAGAGGAGTTTAACTAGGATGTATCCCGTACTGAGCCGCAGAATCCACACCCATCTGACCCAACCGCAGAAAGCAATCTCCCGACAATGCTCATCACTGAGCGGTTCTCAGTGGTGAGGTTTCAGAAACAAGGCAGCCAATGTTCGGAACCTAGTGGTAGAAGGTGTCACCTAAGGGAGTCTTCTGTCAATGAGAAGCATAGTTCTAACAGTTAAATTTGCCTGATTTGACTTCACAATCTCTCTTTTTCCCTCCTGCTGCACCTAAAACACACATCCACATACCCCACAACACACATGTACCACGCATGACCACAGAAAGACACGTGTATGGTTGGGGAGGAGGAAGAAAGATGCAAAAGGCATGGGAAATCCAGACAAGACTAACTGTCCTATGAGGTGACTGCCATCCCTTAAAACAGTGCTTCTCAAAATTTTGTCCACCTGCATCATGGTCACCTGAGTGCTTGTTTAAAATGCACATACCTGGATCACACCTCAGATCAGCTGAGTCGAAACTCCTGAAGCAATTTTGCTCTCTCTGGAGTCTGAGAACCACTGACTGAGACCGCTCAGTCCCGAATTCATGTGACTGACCCCCAACCCTCCAGTACCCAGAGCTGCCACCCAGGGGCAAGCGTCCCATCAGACTGTCTTCTTCATTACCCTGACATTTGGAAGTCTGACCACGTCTTCTGCTTATGGTGGCTGTTCTTGAACAGGAGAAAATTTACCAGTATTGTCCACTCACCTCCTTGGCTGAGTGCCTCCCTGTTTTCTCCTCCGTTGTGGAAAAACCACCTTGCTTTTTCTGAAGCTACATCCACTTCCAGAGATACTGAAATCAGAATTTCCCCAACCTGGTCAATGGTTTTACTCCCCTCTGGACAGGTCCTACAGGTCCATCAGTGCCGGCCAGCCTCCCCCGACATTACCCAGAGCCAACAATTCTTCTACCCAAAGATCTTTCTAGTCACTGACCCACAGCCTCTGGCTACCCAGGAAGCAAGGAAAGCTCAGCTGCTAGAAGTTCTTTCACATGGAGGCCCAAGGTCCGGTTTAGTGAGACTGCTGGTGGCACTGTGTCTAGGGGTGTAGGGCTGGTCTGTGTCACCACAGATGCTGGGGTTCTTTCCTCTCTACCAGGGAGGGCTCATTGCTGATCCATGGTCTCTCTTCCAGGGGTGGATTTCAAAGATAGGGAAATTTGTCCAACTCTAACTGGGGAGCCATGGAGAAATTCCTAAATACAAAATCTCCTTGAATGGTCTTTCTAGAAGGACAAGTCCAAGGTGCCTTTGTCTCCTTAACACCTGCTTGCCTCTTGAGGCCTACAGCACCTCTCCATCTTTCTAGGACTGTTATTGAATATGGTCCTTTTAACAAGGGACAAAGAACCAGTTCACCTCCACCAGGGCTCAGCCAATCACAAGACGCAGGGCAGAATGAAAGACACACAGACACCCACCACCCCACTGCCCAACAGTAAGGCCTAAGGGGCTCTCCTCCTTCCCACCCCTGCCGTTCCAGTTTCTTCCGGCACCATCTTTGTGACAACTGAGCTGGCTGGCCTCTTTCTGGGGTCTCACTTTGCCCCCGACTAGGATTTTTTTTCTGTCCTTGCTGCCCAGAGAGGTGTAGTACACCGGCCTGGAGTGACTCTGGGTGTGGCTTTGGGATGTGCCCTTGTCCCTCTGTGCCCCAGCTTCCCTTGGAATTGGGCTCAAACACTGAGCGTGGCACCATCCAAATCCCTTTCTTGGGGGCAGTGGGGGTAGGAGGGAGGTGGTATCTGGTTGGGAGGAAAGTGGCAATGGGGTTGGCCCGGATTCTGCCTGGCTGTGGAGGGCGTCCTTATGCCCTTCTCCCCAGGAGAGCTCATCTGGGGCCTGGCAGGCCTATGTGTGCCACCCCTCTCTCATTGCCACCAAGTGGCGGTCGTGAGCATGTCTGGCGGCTTTAGGTCTGCCGCAGTGCCAGGATCCGAGACACCATTCACGTGCCAGTGCAGCACTGCCAAGCGTGGCGGCATCTAGTTGGTTGGGTGCCAAGCAGTCGGACCCAGGTGGTGATAGAGATGAAAGAGGGGTGGGGGTGGGGGGAGGAGGGTACCAGGGAGAAAAGCAGACACCTCACTTGTTAGAGTGGAGAGTCCAAATAGGATCCGCAGAAAGGTGCCCTTCCAGGTCTAGATTCCAGCTCAGCAAACAAGCCCGTCCCTCCCCCGCCACGCCCGCACAGTTACATATACAGACCAGGCAAGAGGATCTGGCCATCTTTAGCAGGAAACTGGCTGGGGGCCAGGCAGGACTGCCAGCTTCTCCATCCTCCTTCCTTGGGGTCTTGGCAATGGCGCGCTTTCTCCTTTGTGTCCTCACGCCTCTCTCCGTCTGTCGCTCCACTCCCCATGCCTAAGAAGGAACGGGAAGGAGGTCCTGGCAGAAAAAAGTCTGTTCTCCGAAACAACTCACTCACACACACACACACACACCCAACATCTCTCCTCCTCCCTTCTCACTCCTGGCACAAGCCTCTCAACCAGATTGGCGAGAGGCACGGCCACCCTCCCCCACCCAGTCAACACCAGAGCCTGTGCCAGGCTCCCAGGGCAGTGCCAGCACCCACCCGCCTCACACCAGGTCCCCTTGCCTCTTCGGTGCTCTGACAAAGGGCTGGTCGACCAGCCCAAGGAGCTCTCCCTGGGGAGCTAGCAGTGGCACAACCTCACCTCTGGGCTCTTCGATGCTCTCTTGGCCCGTCCCTGGCTACCCTCTCCACCACTTTACTTTCCCAAACTGGAAGAGGACTAACTACCTCAGAGTCCAACCATTTCTCAGAGCTGAGCTCTAGAGGGACAGCGATCTCAGCAACACAGCCCTACCCCTCCTCTCTGCCTCCTGGGGCCCATTCCCACAGCCCCAGCTCAGGGCACCAGCCTAATGGATGTGATGCCAATGGCTCCTGGGTACCGAGCCTTTCCCCTAGAGCACTAGGATTCCTGCCGCTGCCCCCTCCCCGTTCTTCCATCTCCGCGGGCACGAGGGTGGCAGCTGCAGTGCCAACGCCTGTAAGCAGGCAGCATGAAGCAACTCAGGCACCCTCTCCTGTCCTCCCAGGCCCCAAACCTCTCCCTTCCTTCTCTCACTCCGTCCCTCTGTCCTTCTGGTTGGACACTAGTTTGGCAACCGCGGTGCCAACCCCCACCCATGCCCAGGAGGCTCCCATACAGTACGCGCTGACGCGTACATGGACACGCGCGCACACACACATACACACACACGGCCCCAGGAGTGCCAGGCAGCGGTGGCAGACACACAGCAATGCATAGTGACTGGTATACCCGAGGAGGCAGCCAGATTCGGCACCTGATCCAGCACCCATTTGGGATTGGGTGGGTAGGCGGGCGGGCGGGCGGGCGGAGGGGTGATGGAGGCAGACGATGGCCCTAGGTTGGCAGCCGATGGAGCTGGGAGAATGGAGGGAACAGATGCTCTTTGCCCAGCCTCCCTCCCTCTCTCTCAGAGATCAGTGCCAAGCTGGGGGGATGGGGAGAGGGAGGATGGGGGAAGGGTGGCATTTGGAAGCTGGCAGGCGGAGGGGAGCTGGGTCCGCCCAGGCTGGGCAGTGCCGGCACTGGCTGCCGCCTCTCCACTCTGCCATCTGTCTCGCTTCTCTCCCCACCCCCTTTCTCCCTCTTCCTCTCTCTCTCCTTCATCCACAGCAAAATGAAAAGAGAAAAACAGGGTCCTCATTCCGCCCACCCCCAACCTCTGCCGGACCCCTCTCCTCCTCCCACAACTCACCACACCACACCACCACCAAGCCATCTGTGCTCTCTCCTCCTGGCTCGGTCACCTTCTTGCCTTCGCCTTCGCCCTCTCACCAAAACGGGTGCAATGTTTTTAAAAAATAGATACATATATGTTTTACAAAGCAACTTAAAAGGAAAACTCTTTTCTTTGGGAATGTCCTGTCCTTGTGAGTCTGGGTCCTCGGTGCCAATGTTGATGGCGGGCAGAGGGAGGGGACCCTGTCCTCAGCTGGTGCCCATGAATCCCATGCCAGGGAGGAGGGGTGGCTGGGGTGGGGTGGGGGTGGGGTGGGGTATCGGGAGAGCTCTCTTCTGTCTGCGCCTGTGGTGGTTTCTTTTTTTTTCTCTCCTCTTCCACTTCCGGAGCAGATTCAAATAGCTCTAGAGCCTTCCCCACCCCCAGTTCCCAGGGCCCCTGTGCCCTTCTCTCCCGGCTTTTGATTTTATTCCTCGATCACTCTTTCTTTTTGTGTGTGCGCGTGTGTACGTGTGCGTGCGCGTGAGTGTTTGCATCCATGGCGGTGGGCACTGTGCCAGCCTCCGCACAGCCATCTGTGATGCCTTCTGCAGCCTCCGCTGTTTCTCCCTGCCACCTCCAGCCCCCGACTCCCCTGCACCCCAGCTCCCCACCCCAGTCCCCAGTCCCCAGTCATTAATTAGCTACTGAATTAATTAAATCGTGAATGCTAATTAACATTCCTAAAGGGCAGGCTGCCAGGCTGGGGGGGCAGTGGGGGTGTGAAGGGGAGATTGGGATGGGGGGAGGAAGGAGAGCATGTCTGCCGAGAAGAATAGAGGGGAGATAGAAAGAACCCAAAAGAAGGATGAAGGAGAAAGAGGGCAGAGTGACGAAATGGGGGCATGAAAAATGGGGTGTAAAAACTGTCTGAGTCCAAGTGAGAGCAACCCAGCCTTTCCTGCCCAAATGAGACACAGCCAATTCCTTGTGCCTGCCCAGCCTGGAGAAGTACGTATTCCTAGGGTGAGGGACTCTGGCAGCGTTTTTCCTGCCTCTTACAGACAACCAACCCCAAACCAGAGTCAACAGCTACTACTTGTCTCTCCAGCCACCAAGCCCCTCAGGCCAGGTCTCCCAAGACCAGGCTCTGGGCTCAGAGGAGCCTCTTTGACTTGACCTTCACTACGTCTCATCAAGGTAGGGGGCGCTCTGTGAGCATCTGCGGCTGGGAGACATAGGGCAGCGTATGAGGAACCAGGAGGGTGTCAAACAGGAATTCAGCAGCAGTTCGCAGAGAATTGCCAGCACTGTCTGCAAGGATGCCCAAGGAAGACCCTGATAAAAGACGGCCTGCTTTAGAATTCCAGAGTAGGAAAAGTGAACACTCCTACCCATCTTGACGGTCAAGAATCTGGCAAAAAGTGAGCAAGGGCAGCTAACTTTTTGAGCTGTTGCTGTTTTTAAAGAAGGGGAGATGCCAGTAGAGTGAAACTTCTCTCTGGGAGTGCTCTATGAAACACAAATCTGGTGAGATGCTCCTCAGAAAAATGGATCCTATGATCAAATTCTTTGGGAAATACTGCATATTCCCCCTCTTAAGAGAGTCTAAATGGATATTGGTCTGTTAAAGACTCTGAGGAGTCCTGTAAAAAAAAAAAAAAAAAGGAGAAACCGTTTAGTGTGTTTAACCTTCTGATTCTCAAACTCTTTGGGCTATGGAACCCTCATTTAAAAATTTTCTAATTTAATGAATTTTCTTCCCACAGAAGCAGTGTTCCACTTTAAGGAAGGTTCTATCAAGTGTTCAGGGGTGGTTCTGGCCTAAGAAGCTGGCAGGTGGATTAGCTGGCCTCAGGTGTAGCATTCCGTAAACAAAGGCCAGCTCCCAGGCTCGGGTCTTCCAAATGTAACGCAGCAAGGCACCAAATCAGCTCGTGGCAGAGAAACCGTATCACTTTTAGAATCACAGACTTTTGTTTTCAGAGTTGGAAAGACACCTTAGCAACCATTAAGCTTCATCCCTTAAATTTACAGGAGAAGCGACTGAGACTGAGAGGAAAAGTGTTTTGTCTAAGGTCACAGAGCCATTAAAGGACACCACTGACATTAGGACCAAGATTTCTTGCCGTCTAGCCTAGCTTTGTTCTTCTTACTTTCTGTTGTTAAAACTTCAGGACAAGGCCAGCACCGGGTTTATCACGAACATATTCTATTTATCCAGTCATCTGTCCATGGACATGTAGGCTGTTTCCTTGTCTTGGCTGTTGTAAATGGCGCTGCTGTGAACACTGGGGTGCAGGTGTCTTTTCAAATTAGAGTTCCCTCCAGATATACGGGGTGCATGTATTATCTTTTAGGATTAGTTTTCTCTGGATATCTGCCCAGGAATGGGATTGCTGGATTATATGTTAAGTCTAGTTTTAGTTTTTTCAGGAAACTCCACACTGTTTTCCATAACAGCTGCACATATACTACTTAAAAGCTTCATGCAGACAGCCCTTCCCTCTGCTGAGTAAGGCCTGGGCTTCTCCACCCTGCCCTTGGCCCTCACCTGCCCTCCCTTTGGAACCCTGCAGCATCTACCTGCCTCTGGAGAGTCTCTTCCCATGGAAGTGGGGATGGGGGTGGGAGTTTGTGTTTTACAATATCTCCCCAAGTGTTCCTGAGATCCTGGATTCAGAACACCAGTTCTAGCCTTCTACTACCCCCTCCTAGGACACCCCGGACCCCACTTTGGTATCGACCCAAAGCCTCTACTTCCATCGAAACCTCAATCCCATTCTGATCAGGAAACCCCAGGTATCTCCTGGGACACCTCCTACTATATTCTTAGCAACTTCTCCTTGTTACAAACTTCTCACTTCGCCATTTGGAGTCCCTGAGGTGGCTGAACCTCTCTATCAGAGTCCTTAAGATGATAGGCTGTCTTCAAGCTGCAGGGACACATGACTCACAGAGTGAGGAGACCGCGGAGCCAGCCTCAGAGACCTGCCAGTGCCCACAGCCCCTGAGCTTCAGAACATCCACCCTCCTGCCTCTGCGTGAGCCCATCTTTTCAAGCATAGCCCTTTGGGGAGCTGAAGAACCACAGACAGATGGACTCTAGCTCATTTCAAAGGCTGAAGAACACTATTCCGTTGTTTTTGCTTTCTAGGTGCTAGAGTGTGAGTCTGTCCCACTTCACAGCCCCCCTCCCAGTATACAACCCCCTCACAACTTCACAAGAGTGGTAACACTCTTCACAAGAAAACTCACATTTGAAGGACAGAATAGATTTGAAATACAATTTTGATTTGCGGAAGAGATCTAACCCCAATTTCCGGGAGTCATGAGGTCCTATGGAGCTCCAGGAGTTGGTAAGCGCACTGGCCGACCCCATCGCCCCCTTCTCTCCCGTGTTCCTGACAGGACGGCCTTTTGTCTGTCACTGAGCTGACAGAGCCACTTCAGAGTGGGCCCCACTGTCCACCTGCTGACTAGCCCCCCAGCTGAAGAACCATCTGATAAAGGGGGCACAGAGTGGAGACAGCCAGCCAACCAGGGAGAGCCAGAGGTAAAAGCTAGATGTTTTCACAGGACACATATTTTAAGGAAAGCATTTCAGGGCTGCATTTATCCTTGGGTGGTGTCTTGGCTATCCCCTCTCAGTGGTCAGTGAGAGAGCTTTCCAGGGTCTTGGGGGCCAAGCCAGTTCACTTTCCCTTCTAGAGCATGTTTTATCTCTCCAACACCCCGGCACCCAGCCGTTGTCAGTAGGAGAGGCACGCCGGAGCTGTGATATAAATGATGATTATTCTATTATCAAATAACATCGCCAAGCCCGGCCGGCTCCCAACAACGGTGGCGGCAGAGGCGAGCTACAAAATTCAATACTGATAAACCGTATGTTGTCTTCTAGAACCATCACTCTGCCTGACAGCCACTCACTAAGGCTCCCACCATGAGCAGCAAAGAAGGGGGAGAGACTGGTTAGTGATGGCCCTGCGGGGGTGGGCGCAGGACCCTCGGGGAAGATGAAGAGTCCTCAGTGCCCACTTCCGCAGCCCAACAGGAACCGGCAGCCTACCCTTCAGGAGGTTAATCTCAAACAAAACTGCCCAGAAAAATCTAACACTAATGAGCAGGAAGGGCCTATAGCCTGGTCCTGTCTCTGCCACTCCTTCAATGTGGCACTCGACTTCCCTGTATTCCATTAAGAAGGGAATGTGCCTGAGGTTCCCTCTGGCGCTGACCCTCTCCAATTCTGCAGCCTAGCACATGTCTTCTAAGGCTACTGTCAGATTTCTTTTCAGTCCTGAGCACTAAAGAATTAGGGTCATGGTAGTAAGTCTTCTAGAAAAACAGTTTAAGACTTTCAGCCCCAGACTGAGGGCACACCTGATCTGCTCTCGACCACAGGGCCTTTGCACTATCTATTCTCTGTGCCAAAGTACATTTCCCCAGATGCCTGCCTTGTCAGCTTCTCCTCCTGATCTTTGCTCAGGTCTGTCAGACCTCCCATTTAATACTCACTCTTGACTCCACCCAGCCCCGCTACCCTGCTCTACTTTTTCTTTTTTCCACTACGTGTATTACCTTCTAACATACTGTAGAACTGATTTACTCGTTAATCGCTAATTTTCTATTTCTCACTTCTCACAGGTAAACTCCACAGGTAGGGAATCTTTGGTTTGTTCATGAATATAGCCCACCAACAATAGTGCCTGACACAGGAGGTGCTCAGTAAGTCTTTGCTGGATGAATGAAGCTAAGATTAGAATGGGACATGTTTTGCTCGGACCATCTAGCTCATTTCATCATCTGGGGCTGGGGACAGGGACAGACGGGCTATCATTTCAGTGCTCACTACCTTCCAACAAGATGGCTGGGGAAAGCCCCACATCCTCCTCTGCCTCCATCATGGCCTCCAGAACATGCTACTCAGGAACACCCGAATGTTTAAGCGGGATGTTTTCTGCTCAACCCCAAGCACCTTCCTGACTGGTGCTCAATGAATTCGCTCAGCCCGCCTCCACAGACTTCAGTCCCTAGTCCAAGCCACCCCAGACTAAAACACCAACCCCTACAGCCCTGATTCTCCAACTTGAGCAAGCACAAGATCACGGGATAAGCTTGTTTACGAGTCTGATTCCCAGGCTCCCTTCCAGAAACTCTGATTCAACAGGACATGGGAAGGACCCCAAAATAGGCATTTTAACCACACTCCCCACTCCATGAGGCGATTATAATCACAGGTATTGTTTGGGCCACACCTTGAGGAATTTTGGTGTAGACAGATGGTTAGGCGACTTATTAAGTGAGCCGTGTTGCTGTTTCTTCTCTGAATCTACCTAACTCCAGTGTGCGGCTCTGCCTAGGATTAGGACCAGAAGAAATGGACACGTGAGGTGGGCTTGCCAGTTTCTTTTCTACCAGAAGTGCGAAAAATTAAAGCAGCACTTGGAGAAACATAGAAAGAAACAGGAAGATGAGGAGGGCAGCAGTGGGGAGCTAAGGTGGAGCATGCCCACTGGTGAGGCCACATCCTGGTGTGTGGACTCTGTACCTTATGTTTCTGACAGCCTCTTTAGCAGTTAGGGGTGAAGGTCAAACAGCTCATCAAGGGGAGGGTATAGCTCAGTGGCAGAGTGCCTGCTTAGCATGCATGAGGTCCTGGGTTTAATCCCTAGTTCCTCCATTAAATAAATAAACAAACAAACCTATTTACCTCCCCTGCAAAAACAAAAAAACCCAGCTCACCTCGGAAAGTAAGCAGATAAAAATGAGCACATCTAGAATGACGGAAGCATTTCTCTCTGCCCATTTGACATGGGGAAATCCAGCTTATTATCAAGGGAGTGGCCCGGGCCTGAGCTCAGCTGGAGTGCCTCCAAGTGCCAGGCCGAACCCAGGCTCTTGCCCAGACAGGCTCTAGTGGGCAGAACTGAAAGGGACTCAACATTCCAACCACTGAGGCCACTACTCCTTGGAGCAGCTCTGCCTGTCCAGGAAGGGTAACTGCTAAGCAGATGTTCCCAAAGGGAAGGCACAATGCCCATCAATCAGACATCAGCATAGAGACTCCTGGATGCTCTCGGTACAGGCCTGGGAGAAGAGAAACAAGTCAGGAGCAAGAAGGATATCCTGACCGCCCCAAAGTCCAAGGAGCAGCTTGAAGGCTCGGGAAGCCTCAGGGTAAAGGATTCTAGGAAGAGGATGCAAACAGAGATGGGGATGCAGAACAGGTCTTCACCCTGTTCTCTTTCTTCTTTAGCTCTTCCACCCTTTAGGAACTTGCTAGAGCCAAGTATTATTTATGCCCATTCCACAGATAGGAAAGAATGAGTCACTCAGATACAATTTGCTAGGTCAGATCCCAGGACTAGAGATTGAAAAGGAGCCCTGGGTCCCCTCTACCTCCACTAGGTTAAACTTGTAATTATCTGTCATCCGGAGGTCTCCCGAGGCCAAATATATTTCCTTCAACAATAATAATAATAGTGAACAACATATACTCAGCATTTCCTCTCCATTAGGAACTATATTAACTCTTTCAATTTAACAATTGTGTGAGATGGGAACTATTATTACACCCATTTTACAGATGGAGAAACTGAGGCAAGAAGCAATTAATTATTGAGAGGAGAGCTCCACCCAGGCACCCTGGGCTCCAGAGCTTAGTCTCTTCACTGCCTTGCTCAGTCACTGATTCCGGGCCTGGAGGTGGGATGGGAATTGCCCCAAGTGACAAATTCAAGACTAGGACTGAGGGTCCTGAATCCTACGACAGCACTGAGATTTGAGTCCCTGACCACAAAACCAAAAGCAGAAAAGAATTTTATAAAGTCAGTAGGGCTCACACACATCTCAGTTGGGGGAGCGCTTAGGCCCTCTGTCTAGGTTGGTTCCCTAGTACCCTATTCTAGAAGCTCTAAACCTGGGACACTTCTAGTCCAGTGGGTCTCACATTTTGTATTTCACTACCACTTGACTAATGAGCACCTACTCTATGCCAGGAACTGGGCTATGTCGGCAAAGGAGCAATGGTGAGCACAAGGAACCGAGAGCGGGTTGTTGCTGTGCAGCACAAAGTGTTAGGCAGACATGCAGAAGACAGGTCAGAAAGGCCATCTGTGTGTTCCACACCAGGAAGTGCCAGCGTTACTCTGAAGGCTACCAGGAGCAACTGAAGGATTTTAAGGAGGGGGATGACGGTAAGATTTGCGCTTCAGAGACATGACTTTGGTGTTTAATTGGAGGCTAGATTTGAATGGGTATGTAACCAGAGGCAGGTATAACAGGAGGCTGTGGCTGGCTCAGGGTAGAGATGATTAGGAACTGAACGATAACAGTGGTAACTGAAAAGGGAACTGGTATTGGCTTTCCTTAACTGATGGTATACAGGAGTGAGTGGAGGGAAGAATCCAGAATGATGCTCAGGTTCTGTGCCTGGGCGATCAGGAAGATAATGGAACCATCTACTGGGAAAGTGAACAAAAGAAGATGTGATGGGAAAATGATGGAGTTGGCTTTAGAAATGTCATGCTGGGGGAGGGTATAGTTCAAGTGGTAGAGTGCGGGCTTAGCCTGCACGAGGTCCTGGGTTCAACGCTCACTGCCTCCTCTAAAAATAAATAAACCTAATTACCTCCCTCCCTCCCCGGCCAAAAAAAAAGAAAAAAGAACTGTCATGCTAAAATTTGTTAGATTATCCAGGTGGAAGCTCCCATCAAGCAGATGAAAATAGGGGTTGGGAGCTTAAGAAGAAAGCTGAGCTAAAGATAGAGATTTAGGAATTATTAGGAAATTGGTGGAGTTGAAACCTCAGGAGTGAATGATGTCATCCAGGGAGAAAATGCCAAGTGAGAAATGAAGAATAGGACAGACTCTTAGGATATCTTAACATTAAAGGGTTTGGAGAGGATGCCTGAGCCAAAACAGACCAAGAAGAAACAGAAAGACACAAAGACAAATGGGAGAGTGTGGGTCGCAGAAGCCAAGGGAGGCGTTTCAAGAAGGAGAGATCAGCTAGTCAAATGCTGGGGTCCACTGGGTTTGTGACCCACCTGTCTAACCTGTCCCCACCCCCCAGCTGTTGACACAGGACACCGCTTGGGACTGTTGTTTCAGGGTCCCCATTTTAATGCCACCGAGTAATAAAAACAATTTGATTCCTCTTGAAGCTCAGTAGAGAATCGTGCCAGGACAAGCAGCAATGCTCCAAGGGACACCTGGGCAGGACCACAAGTCTCCTGAGGAAGGAGCTCGTTCAGTAGACCCAGAACTTTGAAAAAGTTTCTGACTCTTTAAAGGACAAACCAACTGAGCCTCAGTTCCCTCGCCTATAAAATGGCTGTAAAGTGGTCCAAATGGTTGTGAAGAATAAATGAGCTAATCTTTCTGATGAAAACATCTTATACTGTGGCTTGGGCTTAGTCACCTAATAATTGCTAATATTCATTTTCTCCTTCCTTTATAGGCTTTAAAGACTTTTAAACCTATGATCACACATGATTCCTATAACCTAGAGAGAAACTGGGAAAGGGAGCTTTAGAGAACTTAAGTGCCTAACCAGAAGCCACCCAGAAAATCAGCTGCAAAGCCAAAACTGGAACCTGGGGCTGCTGTCTTGGTCCAGGGTTCTACCACCTGTAGCACATAAACGCCCAGAATCCTTTCATAAGTGAATAATCCCTCTCTCATGAATCACTGTACCTTGCATAAATCTAGTTTCAATACAGCAGCCTTATTCACAACTGGACAAATCTATTGAATTTCTAGGGAACCTGAGCCCTCAGGAACCTCTTGGCCTCCCTCAGCACAACAGAGCCCAGGACCAAACACGAGAGCGAAGAAACCCAAGAGCCCTACTTCCCAGATGTCTTCTTCCAAACATCATCCACTACCAGCTGTATCCTGGACCTAGAGGCGGAACTCAGCGAAGCGGACTTCCAAGATCCTTTCACTCAGCAGAATCCTCTCTCAGCCAGAAGACAAGGCCCAAGACCTACAACGTCCCGGCTCACTCTAATCACTGTCCTTCATTCCTCTGTTTCTGAAATGCCAGCCTAAAATGTACCATAAGGCAATGTTCAGTGGGTAGGCCATCTCAAAGTAAAATAAATGTTAAAGAGTGATAATGCTATGGAGAAAAATTAAGTAGGGAAGGGGGAGAGGGGCAAGGGGTAATTTTAAGTGGGGTGATCACAGAGAAGGTGGTATGTGAATAAAGAGCTTTCTCAGAAATAAAGATAAGGTCAACTCAAAACATAATCTGCAAGTCACTGAGCCTTTCTAGGCCTCCATTACTTCACTTTGTCCCGTGACGAGATGTGAGCTGCCTGTGGCTTCAGTCCAGGCCACGTGGGGTACAGAAAAGTCCCCTGGATCATGAGTCAGAAGACCTGAGTTCCCCTCCCACTCTATCACTTACCAGCTGGGTGAATTTGGGGGAAGCAGCCTGTCTTTCAGTTGCCTTATCCATAAAGAGGGAGTAGTATCTAACAGATACAGAAATCATCTCGTTACAGGACAAGGCTTTCCCAGTGGCATGGGCCAGACTAATGATGGCATTTAGTTCACCATCTCTCTCCAAGGATCCTAAAACTGAGGGAGTTTTCTTTTATTTCTTCGGGTGATACAACATCACCTTACCAAGGCCCTCGCAGAAATGGCTTTCCTTTCATTGACATGTCTTAGTCAATTAACAATTTATCAAGGGCTTTGCTATATAGCTACAGAATACCTTTTTTTAAGATATAATTAAAACAAGGTCCTATGATACAGCACAAAAACTATATTCAATACTCTATAATAACCTATAATAAAAAAGAATGTGTAGACATATATGTATGACTGAATCACTACACTATACACTAGAAATTAACAACATTGTAAATCAACTCTACTTCAATTAAAAAAAAGAAACTAAAAAAAAAAAGACATGATTATCTGTAACTCATTTCCTGCTATGAAGTTGTTTTAATAGTAATTATTAAACACTTATCCTGTCTTTTTAGGCCCTACAAGCTTTGCCCTGAACCTTGACCATGGGCTTTTGGGGTCAGGGAAGGAGTCTCTATATCCGATCCCACATCTACTTTGCACATGGTTGGTGCTCAGTAAATTTATTCTCTAGGTAAGAGAACTGGATGAAAGCATGTGAAGACTGTCCCTACCCCTAAGTGTGACTGAACAACACGATCAAGGCTTTTGCTCCACCAAGAAGATTCCTCTTACACAAGGCTCTAGCTGTTCCACTATAAACTCCCTTCAAGAGTTCTGCCTCCCCCAAAGTATAAGGTTCCCATATGATCCTAAGTCTACAGACAGCTAAAGTGAGTCCCCACACTGCAGCCCCCCAGACCTGGACTGCGGCCCTGAGATCCCCTTGACACGTCTAATGGATCTGCTCAGTTGATCTCACATGGGACCTTACACAAATGGTCTGTCCCCGAGCACACACTATATCACAGTGACAATTTGAACACACCCGACTCCTTCTAAACTGTGAATACCTCCAAAAGAGGGTTCATGTCTTCTCCTGGCACCTAGCACAGTGCCTAATAGAAAAAGCAGTACCTGATACAAAAGAGTTAGTGCCTGCCTACCAGATGCTACCCATGGCAGACCCCACGCTGCCCAATTACCCAAGGCCTGGAGTCATCCCTTTGGACTTCTGCGGCCAGATGTGCTTCTCTCACCTAGGTTAAGGCATGTGTCACCTGGAAAGGACACTGTGGGAAATCACTCATAAGCAGTGACTACTAGCTGATTTCATTTATTCATTGTCTCCTAACAAAAATAAGGCCTTTTGGGAAGGCGGGGGGGGGAGGAGGAAACAATAAAATATGATCCAGAAAGGCAGGTAAAGGTCCAGAGCACAGGGTGCCACAGTGAAGAGGGATCAGACAGCCAAGCCGGTCAGCACAGGATACAACAGGCCCTGACAGAGTTCAGGAAGGACGGTGGGTAAGTATTGCCAACTTCCTCCCTCCAGGCCAATCTGCACAGAATTAAGCCATAAGGGAGTCAAGGATTCCCGAGCACTTGCATCTTTTTGCTGAGGCCAGAGACTCAGCCTTGGACCTTCCTGTTTCACTCCCTCCTCCCTTCTTCCCTCTGCAGATTGCAGAAAAATCCCAGAGGCCAACCAGCCACGTTCCTCACAGTGGCTCCTGGCTAGGAAAAAACAGAGTTGGCCAATAGGACGTATGCTCAAATCAGCCTCATCCATTTGGAAGTCCTGGCCAACCAGAGCCTGCAAGCGCAGTAGAAAATAAGGGAGGGAGTGGAGGAGCTCAGAGTACATTCTTTACAGCTCACAGCCAGAGCTGGATCCAAGATCACTGGTTTGCTGCCAGCCTGGCAAGACATTTTGATAAGCAGGTCAGTTAAGCCTCTCTAAGTGGATACTTCCTTCTATCCTGTACCTCTGTACAGTTCCTGTCTATACACGAAGAATGAAGAAGGATGTGTATGGGGGTGGGGTGGGTGGAGGCATGTTTTTTCTTTTTCAAATAATATAAAATAGATAAACAACAAGTTCATACTGTAGAGCACAGGGAACTATATTCAACATCTTGTAGTAACATGGTGAAAAAGAATATGAAAACAAATATATGTATGTTCATTTATGACTGAAGCATTAAGCTGTACACCAGAAATTGGCCCAAGATGGTAAACTAACTATACTTCAATAAAAATATATAGGGGAGGGGGGTGGGAAGGGATAAACTGGAAGTTCGAGATTTGCAGATAGTGACGGTATATATAAAATAGATAAACAAGTTTATACTGCATAGCACAAGGAAATATATTCAGTATCTTGTAGTAGCTTATGGTGAAAAAGAATACGAAAATGAATGTATGTACATTCATGTATGACTGAAGAATTGGGCTGTATACCAGAAACTGACACAACACTGTAAACTGACTATACCTCAATAAAATAAAGTAAAATTAAATTAATAAATATGTTCTGTCATGAAAAAAATATATATACCAAAAAAAAAAAAAAAGAATGACAAAGACTGCATTGTGGGATAATAGAAAGGAAACTGGGCTGAAAGTTAAGAAATCTGAATCCGGGGCCTGGCTCTGCTCCCCACAAGCTCAGGAACTCGTGCTGTTCACTCTCTTCCCTGAGCCGGTCTCCTCCAGCCAAAGAGGGTGTCGGCCCTTGTGATAACATGTACTAAGTACCTTCCGAATGTTAAGCACTACGAGAAATGTTTTATACTTATTTCTAGTCCTCATAAAAATTTCTATGAAGTAATTAGTACCTTCATTTTGCAAATGAAGCAACTGAGGCTCAGAGAGGATAGGGTACCTGCCAAAAGCTGTGCAGCTAGGAAGTGGTTGCGTTTCAAGGTCAGTTTTTTTAGACCTCAAAACCCATTAAGCCAGAGGCAGTGGCTAAATGACCTCCAAACTTCCTTTCAGCTTTAATGCTCTGGAATTTCTTGAACAATTCCTCACTGTCACTTTTTTCTTCATTCATCAGTTCATGGCATCAAGATCTGGAAGCTAAATAATTGCACTTTCTATGGCCACAGAGGCAAACATTCCAAATTATTCAAGGACCTGAGATGCCCAGGGCTGCAAGAGGCCCTTACCCCCTCCACGTATTTATTCTTCCATTACTCACACAGCAGAAAAATCAAGGAAGGCCTTAAGGAACAGAAGCCTCCCTGAAGTCACCCGTCTTCTTTCTTTTTTCCCTAATAACTAATAAGGCAACTGAATTTGTTCATGTACCAATGTTTATTTCTCCTCTTTTAATTTTAGAAGTATTTGTTTGTTTCTCTTTGTTGTTTACTTATTCCTGAGTGTTACGATCCAACAGTCAGCAGGGGAGGCCCGCTGTCACTCTGGGTGCCAGCCAATGCTGCCCTAAAATCAACAGGCCTCTGGACGAGCTGATGATGATCCCACCCTTTGGTGGCTTCCACTCAGGGCAGCCTGACTCACACATTCTAAACAGATCACAAATAGGGGATAATAACAGCTACTAAACAAAGAAAATGTTAAAGCAGAAAAAAAAGATTTGTTAAAACGAAGTGTTATGCCTTTGTAAACTGACTATACTTCAATTAAAAAAAAATACAAATTTTAAAAATGAAAAAAAAAAAACCCCAAAAAACAAAGTGTTAGGGAATTCTTCAACTTGCCTCTCCTTGTGCCAATAGGTAATTGAGAGAAGACATCCTGGTCTGTAAGCAGGGTTATGCCTAAACCATTCCAGGCATATCATGCACTGCAAGAGGGAGATGCAGATGCAGGCAGGCGTGAGGATGTTCCAGAAGAGATACAAGATTTAGACAATTAGACTCTTAAAAAAAAAAAAAAAAGTCTCTGTATCTCAAAGAACAGGCCCAGGACAGAGGTCAAAAATAATAGGGGAAAAGTTATCCTAGAGTTTAATCAAAAGAGATCTGTCAATATTTGGCTTGTTCTGCAAAAGACCGTCCAGAAGCAATTAACATAAAGCAAATTCAGGGGAAGAGCCGCAGTGTGTCCCATGCTGGCCAGGGAGATGGCACTGTCATGTGCTGCTGGAGGAAGTATAAGCTGGCTTATTAGCCTTTTTGGAGGGCAACTTCAGTCTCCATTAACATTTAAAACTTGTATCCAGCAATTCTACTTCTAGGCATTTATGAGAAAATTAATTCAACACTCTTTACAATAGCAGTGTTTACAATAATTCCCATCATTAGGAAAATAGCTACATAAACTATAATATTATGCAGCAGTTAAATAATTAAGATCCTTAGGTAGAGATATGGAAAGATTTTCAAGACATATTAAGATAAAAGAGCAAGTTACAAAACCCTATGTATAGTGTGCTCCCCACTTGTGTAAAAATAGTAACTACAGTAACACGCACAAAACCCTGTATTTCTGGACATACATAAATGCTTGGAAAATACCCCAGAGGATATACAAGAGTCTGGTAATAGTGGTTAGAAGCACTGGGGGAGTGAGGATCAAAGGGGTTTCCCTTATCTGAATTGTTTGACATTTGTTTTAGAAATGTATTCATGTGTAGTAAATCATGACCAAAAAAAAAAAATCCTTAAAAATGAACTAAAATATAAAGGCCACTTTTACATATCAAACGAAAGATGTTCAAGACATGTTTTTAATGAAAAAAAGCAAGTTACCAAACACCAGGCATAGTATAATCTAGTGATGGGGGAGGAGGTGGAAGCAAATGAACATCTGCCTGGAGTAAGAGAAATGAGTTCAAATCCTCACTCTGCCACTTAATTGTCCCTTGATCATGGGTAAGCTGCTTAACCTTTGAAAGACTTGGTTTAAGAATTACCTAGTTCATGGGGTGCTCTGGGGTTTAGGTGAGAATGTATAGAAAGTACTTTCCAAAGAACCTGGCACAGAGAAACACTCAATAAATGGTAGCCATTATATCTGTATTATTAATAATAATCTCAGTATCAAAAACTGGATCTCTGAGCTCATTTCAAAGAGAATCCTTACGATATCTGATTATGATTCAGTCTTAACATTAATCATTATTATTTTTTAAATTACTAATTCTGTGCATTTTAATCATTAAATTTTAGAGCTGGAAAGAATCCCAAGAATTCATCTAATTTGGTGGTTCCCAAATCTGGCCGCACAGTAAAATTAGCTAGAAAGCTTCAGGAGAGGAAAAGAGATATTCCAAGGCTCCACTTCAGACCAGATTAGAATTTCTGGGAGGTGAAATCGAATGCTCTTCATATTAACAAATTTTTATCTACATATGTGCTTACACATGCATAGAACACTTCTGGGGACAGAAGTGAGGAACAAAGGCAGAAGGAAATTTCATTGTATCCCCTTTTGTAGTGTTTAAAACTTCTACCTATTCAAAAATTAAATTCTTTTAAGAAATAAAATAATAAACTCCTCCAGGTGAATCTAATGCCGTTAATCCATAGACCAGAATGGTGGTCTTTATCTCTTGTCCCAGAAATTCCACTTCATAAAATTGCAAAGACTTATGTATAAAGATGTGAGTATCCATCATAGCGGGAAAATACAACAAACCTGCAAACATCCTAAATGTCTAACAAAGAAATTGTTTTATGAATTATGGTATATGCATGATGAGATATTACACGGTCATTATGTATTTTTATATATGATTTTTTAATAGCGTAAGAAAATCTGACACAACATTAAGTGAGCAAAACAGGATACAAATGTGTACAAATGGCCTCAGCTAGAGGGGGAAGATGGTAAGGAATGTCTATGAAAAGTAAAAGGAAACACAGTACAGGTAAAACAAGCCTGTGCCCTTTGCCCTGCACTCCACCGCCTCTCCTCAGCTCCAGTCCCCCTCTAGGAACTGGCTTCAAATCCCACTGAGGAGCCGAAGCACTATTATACTGTGTGGTGACCTCCTGTACTCATTACATAATTATCTTACTCACCATCATAATTTTTGTAACATTTTGTGTCCTCCCTCCAGAGGACAAAGATTTGGCACAACCAGGAATGTCACAGACTCTAAAGCAACTACTAAACCTTGATGATGGCTCTATGCTAATCAACACATTTGCCAAATAGCGGGGACCATGTAAGCCTTCAGGCCAGTGATATGTTACCTCACTCTAAACACCTGGATTTCTGCCCTCCAAGAGCTGCCATCTCTGTGGGCAGCTAAGACACATATATAAGAAAGAATCAGAAACAATGTAAGAAGATATGGAAGCAGCACCGGGAATAGGTGCTACAGGTGTTCACACACACTGGCACAGACACACACAGTGAGTTACTGCCCTTTACTGTGTATTCTTTTAATCCCCCTTGAACCGAAATATAAACCCCTCAGATGTAGCAGTTCTATCTCATTCCTTATTTTTGTATCTAAACTTAATGCCTAGTATATCCGGCAGAGAGCAGGTGCTTAATAAATGTTTCTTAAATTAATGATACTCTGTGCTCTGCCCAGTTAATATGCAAATTTTTGAGTGAATTAATCATTGCAATATGAATAACAGTGGGGAGTGCCATCTCAGTGAATGGTGGTTAGGAGAGTAGACAAGATACAACTTGTTCCTGGTGTATTTCAGACTGAAGAAGCTTGGGGAAACACTGGGGTAGCTGCATCAAGAGGCTCTGCTTAAAAAGAAAAAAAAAACGGGAGAGAGGCTCTGCTAACCCAGTGGACTCCTCCCAGACTTCAGTTCACTGGTGACGGGCTAGATGGGGGGTGGGAGGGAGTCAAGATCCGTACTGAATATAGTTTCATTTACTTTTCAGAGGAGAAAAGCAATGACAAGCAAGTTGTCCCTCTTTTTTTCAGGTTGGACCACAACGGTGAAATTAATGGAGTCCTCAGTGCCAATCATACCCTTGTCAATCCACACCCAAACCTCCCTTCTTCTGCTCCATCTGTATCTCCAGCCGTTCTCCTGTCTCCCCACCCCTCAGTCACGGACAGAGGCCATGCTAGCCATTAGACAGCCATCCTTCCAAAGTCCTACCTATAGGAATCAGTGCGCTAAGCCTCCCAGGGAAACAATTATCTGATTTGAAGGGAAGGCTCATGCCTAAAATGTTGACGGGACCACAGAGATCAAACTCAAAGTTTACCCTGAACGCAGGGAGGAAAGGGAACTGAGAATGAATCTTCCGATTTTGGATTTTCTTCATTTTCCAGGACACGGTACACATTTAAGGATTAATATTTGTTTACCTAGAGAAAACTTTCAAAGTTCATCTGGCTTGGGGCAAACTTCCACCATACTAGCCAGATAAGAATTTATCGCACAAAGAGTTCATTCAGTAGAGCAGGCCACTGACTTGTGAGGAGGAAGTTCTCCTTCATTTCTAACCTAAAGCACTCCTATTAAAATAGAGATCGATTTCTTTAGAAGACATTGAAGGCAGCAATCAGCATCCTCTGTATCATTATTGCTCAGGTCATTCATGCATGCTAATGTTTGAGACCCACAGCTCTACCTCTGACCTTTACAGACTCCAAGATACTTCCATTTCCCCAGCATTATTACTTTTAATTATTTTCCTTTTCAGTAGGTTCCACTCTCCATGATTTCCCTTCTCTGTCCCTTCATATCTCTCTCAGGTGTCTTTCCACTCTTAGACTGTTCCTTCCTCATCAGTCCCCTTCCCCTTACCTTCCCATCCCTAAATCTCCTATCCTAAATGGACGGAAGCCTTGCTTTACCACCTCCTACTTTTCTGACCTAGCATTCTCTTCTGTAGGAATGTTAATTAGCATGTGGGATATAATTAATTCAGTAGCTAATTAAAAATGGGGGAGGACGAGTGAGAGAGGAGGAGGGCGGGAGAGACGGAGCCCGCCTCATTGCAGAAGGCACCGCAGATGGTTCTGGGTTGGCTGGCACCATGCCACCGCCCTCCACAGCCCCCCCACCAACAGCACGTACAGCGAGGGGGGAGGGGCAAAAGTGAGGGGCATAGCCTGGCAGAGCCTCTAAACGGACTCATTCAGTCCTGCCGCCGCTTTGTGCTGGGGAGAGACAGAAAGAGGGCAAAACCGAGAGAAAGGGTGGGAGGAACAAGGACAGACTACACTCAGGAAGAGCAGAAGAGGGCACTGGAGCTGAATGACTGGGAGAAGCAAAGAGGAGAGCTTGTTCATCCCAACAGAGTGCCAGCGTCTCGGGGTTCCCTGGCTCTAAAGGACCATTGAGGACAAGAAGGAAAAAGACAGCCACTGACACTCTGTGGAGAAAAAGGAATCACCTACTCTGGCAACCAGGGACACCCCTCTGCAGCCATTCCTCCCATAGCTCGCTGTTTCTTCAGCATGAGCAGGTGATGAGGAAGATAGCTACTGAAAATGAAAGCTGGGGGTGTGGAGGGAGTGGGCACAGATGGGCGACGGTGAGCAGGTGGACAAAAGGAGATTAAAAGGAAGAGGAATGAAGGGTGTTCATAAAGGGAAGGGAGAAGTGGGAGAAGGCAAAAGAGAAGAAATATATGCTGGAGCAGGAAGAAGAGAAAGTCAGGGGCCGAGTCATGCTTTGTTTGCCAAGAAGGATAAAGAGGGATGGAGTGTCCATGCAGAGGACGTCCACGTCTGATGCCGGCCAGCCTAGGCCAGGCAGAGTGGGGACAGCTGAACTGCAGGGGAGGTAGGAGCAGATCCCTCAGAGAGGCAACTAAGGTGCCGAAGACAGGAGCTCATCTTGCAGGATCTTCCCAAATTCTGGATACTTCTGCCCAACCAGGAATTTATCAAAAGCAATGGAGAAAAGCTTCCAAGTGAACAGAAAAGGAGGCTAGGATGACAGGAGGCTGCAGAATGCGATTCCAGGAGCTCCAGCGGGGAGATGGGTGAGGAATGGGATTTTTAGCAGCACCCAGCTGGTTCTTTAAGGGTGTCACCTGACACTCCAAGGGAAATACATCCATTAGGGGATCAATTTGAGGGATGAGAAAGAGAGGAAAGGCTGGGTTTCAGAAAGCCCCCTTTTGGTGGGAGGCATCTAGGAAGCTTTGGAGCTTAAAGCCTTGGGAGGGCATAAAAGGGTAAGAAGGAAGTCTGCCACCAGTGATAGATTACCTAAGACTGGACTGAAAGAAATGAGGAGAGTGTGAAGCCAGATGAAGCTTCTCTGGTGTTAACTGCCATAGAACTGAGTGCAATGGCAGACAAGGGTGACTGTAGCTAAGAGACAGGGTTTTCCCGGCTAGGAATTCTGATTTGATCTCTTTACCACCTAGGGCTTCCTTCAAGAGCCAGCAGTGAGCAAACTGAAACTGGGAGAGCGGGAGTAGACACTCAAGGGCTTTTTATTCTCCAGAGCTCACCCGTGGGGCTAAGCTGAAGGCTGGCAGATGAGACAAAGCAGTTCTCAGAGGAAGTTCCTACAGTCTCAGTCAAAGTGGAAATACAGGAATGCTTTCTGAGCTTGTTTTCTAGCCTTGGCTTTACTTCATGATAAAAACTGTAATAACTTTTATTAATCTAGTCACAATGACGCCCTCATAGCAGAGAGACATTCCCTAAGACTGAGGATTCTTGGCACTAGGAGCAGAAAGCAGGCGGTCCACAGAGTCTTTTGTTATTTTGGTGGCCCCGGGAATGAAGGGTTAGTTACCAAAGAGCAGCAAGGCGAGAAAACAGAGACTCCAGAGTGTCCAGCATCCACCACCCTGGGCTGTCCAGCCAGGAGAAACTTATAAGGGGGAGAAGGCTTAGGGAAGGGATATATTAGTTAGCAGTAAGGTCAAATTAAACCTGGAATGGGGACTAGCAGTCAGGACTCTGGAAAGTCCCTACCTTAGCACTGGCGAGGCCACTCCAATGGGCTGGACCATGGAAGCCCCAAGGGGAGTGCCAGCCCTTCCTGGGGAGCCAGGCACCTCATCTGCCTGCACGCCCCCGCATTCCCACTGCTGGCCCTCAACCTCAGCAGGCCGACCAAGGCTGGCTTAGATACAGAACCTGACTGTGCTGCTGGCTTCGAGGCTGTCAGTGACTCTGGGGCGAAATAGGAACACTGGTTTCCAAGGGGTAGTCAACAAAAAGTTAGACCTAGATGTCCCACAGGATGTAGGTTCTAAGGCCAGCCCTGCTGATGACTTATTTGTACAGTTTGGGACAAACCATTTCCCCCTGGAGCACCTGAGTGGAAGAAAACAAAAATTATAACCAATCCAATTTTAGCTACAGTACCATAAGCACCTAGAGAAGACATAGTTCAAACTTAAAAATAACTCTTGTAGAAGGATACTAAAGTTGGAAAGTTCCTGTCATTCACTACAACAAATATTTACTGAGTCTTGCTTTTAAGAGAGACTGCTCATCGTCTGTGTTACAAGTCCACAACCCTAACTAGAGTCCCCAGAATAGGGTAAGAGAGGTCTCTGAGAAAGGCAGCAGAGAAATCAGCTGAGGAAACAAAGAGGCCACTGGCCCATCTGCCTCCATCAGTATACACACCTTAAGGGGGCAGGAGAGGCAGGAAAAAGAGAGGTTTCCATAGGCACCTCCAAGGCTCAGATAATAAAAAGAAGGAGGTGGTGTTTTGCACTGTGGCTCTTTCCAGGGCTCTACCCCACAGGCAAACTCTGCCTCTCTCCACAGTCCAGGAGTCAGCCTTGATTCACACAGGCTAGGGAAATGGGAGCCAGTCACTCTGAGGCTGCCATGTAAGCTAAGGAAGATCTCCTCCCATCAGCGGATGAAGGAAAGAGGCCACACTGTCCATCTTATGGGCAGTTTCTAGGCTATCCACAAGGCAAAGACTCAGTTCTATTCTCCAGGGAGTTACCTGAATGCTATCAATCCATAAAAATATTCAATAAAAGGAAAATAAGCCATCTAGAAATTGGGTGACTTTACAAGCAACAGCGCTGAGTTAGCTGAGAGGGGGGTCACACTGGTCACACAACGAATGAGCAGTTTTCAGATAAAGTTAAGAAGCCAGGCAGGGCAAGAGCGAGGATAATGTCTGATGAGTCTGGGCTATATTCTGGGAAGACTAAACAAATAAAGGGAGCTGTGGCTGAGTGGGGCAACCCCATAAACTTGGCTGTGATAAAGGAAGGACATGCAACGACAGAAGGAAGCAGGCACCAGAGAAAACTGAGGTCTTGCACCAGAATTGTGCTCAGCAGTGACCAGCCAGCCAGGATGCCCATCAAGTAGGCATCCCAGCTGCCGTGGCAAGGAGTCAAAAGATCAAAACCAGAGCATTTCCTGAGGGACCGCAGAACGTGGTTTTCCTCCAGTCTACAAAATACACGATCACGAAAGCACAGCTATCCTTAGCAATCTGAACCAAAGTTTTTGGATAAAATCCTTATTTGAATTCTTGTGATTTCCCATCTCCCATTTTCCCAGCACATGGAACTGAATTCTGTAAGTTCAGGTAACAGCGTCCTTTGCCAGCTAAACTCTATCTAAATCCAGGCACTGAATAGACTTCAACAGCAAAGGATACCTTTACTTTCCCTTCCCCATTCATTCTTCACATAGCGCCTCGGCCTTCTCCTGACCAAGCCCTCAACACTGACCCCTTAGTTCCCCTGACCCTGGTCTCTTCTACCTGACTGTCACCCATGGCCCCTTTTCATTAGGAGACTCATCTTAAGATGCCAATGGCAGAAGAGAGAGAGAAATAAAGGGAGTAAGGAACAATGTAGATTTTAGATAGGGGAGTGAGATGGAAATCCTGCAGACAGACAGAGAGAATGAGAGAAACAGAGACAGAGAAAGGAAGCAACCTGGAGCTGAGGGGGAGGGGAAGAAGATGGCACTGCGGAAAAAAGAGCGCCACAAAATTAATTTGAGGAAGGGAACAGTAAAGGAGACGCTTATGGAATAACAATCAGGCAGCAGAGGGCTGGGAAAAGGGGGAGAGCGTCGGGGTGGGGAGGACCCTACGCGCAGAGCAACAGCAGCACCACCTATGGGCATGACGAAGGGTTACAGGCAGCAACAAAAGAGGCCCCCCGCCTGGGCTTGGGAGTCTGGGGTGCAGGTGGGGAGGGAGAAGTTCCAGCTTCTGCCCTTCCAACCTCTCAGCAACACAACATACAAGCTAGAAGAATAAATCTCTACAGCTCTCCTGGGAAGAGAGGGATTTAAGAAGGGAAGGGAGGAAAGACAGAGGACTCCTGGCTTTTTTCATTCCAAGGGGGTTTCCCTCTCAGAATTCAGGCAGCAGAAAAGAGAAGGGTATGGAAGGAAAGAATGTCAGGTGCCAAAAGGAATGCGTGCGCCTGCTTCTTCGTTCATTAGCTGGAGAAAGGATTTTCTCTTTATTTCCAAGTGATTTCCTTTCCCCACTGGATGCTGGAGTACAGCTCCCTCCCTGGGGCAATGGATGCCCCTCACTCAGCTGCTTCCTCCCAGCACTGCCTTGAAACTCCCAACCATCATTAGAAACCCCCAGGGAGCCACCAAGCTCTGAGAAGGAAAGGGAAGGGTCCCCCCACCAGTCAAACAGACCTGGGGGAATGGGGGTAGGGTAGAAAGAATGAGAAAGAGAGAACGCAAAAGCTCTGCAGAGGGAGGGGAGAGAGAAATGTGATCAGTGGTATTTGTTGTGCTTCCAAGGAGGAAGGATCTTTCACGTTTTTAATAATAATAAATACATGAAGACAGATTTGCCAGCATTGCTCTGGCTCCTTGGGAAGTGTGGGGGAGGGGAGCCAATGCAGCTGCAGCACAGACCAATATCTCCCCCTTCCCTCCCCCATTAGAAAGGCTCAGTATTGCAGCAGCCTCCCCTCCCCCTCTAACCGCAGTCCTCCCCATCAGAGCCCACCCTTTCCCTGGTCCCTTCACACAGCTCTGCCCCTCCCTCCTCCACCTCTCTCCCTCTCTCTACTCCCCCAACCCTAGACTCTATCCTTTCAGCACTGGTCCTCATTTACCACAGTCTTACTTCGGCTCTCAGAAGCCCTAGTAGCCACACAGTACTCCCCTAACCCGAGGTCCCCTTTTCCTACCAGTGCCCTCCACAGCTGAGATACAACAACCCCACAGAAATAATCCAGTACATTTCAGCATTTCCTGGATCCCATCAAAAGGACTGCTTTTTTCCCCCTCATTTTTATTTCAATGTGACCTCCTTTCTCACAACCTTAAATATAATGGCCATCAAATGTGCTTGTGCTCAGGGGGTGTCAGGGCCTCGGGACTAGGTGACTACTGCCACCTATTGACCCAAATTTGCTTGAGATAGACCTTTAATACACTTCTTACACGGCGACGCTCTGTTATTTCAAAAGCATCAATAGCTTAAACATGCAAAGGCATGGCTCTTGGGGTTTCTCTGAGACCCTCTGAACAATGAGATCAAAGAAATACAAAAGCAAGACTGGGCAGAAAGCCAGAGCAATGATGCTTTTCTCCATGCAGACATAGAAAAAGAGGCCAAGCCCAAGGAATGAAAAAGCAACTTTAAGTCCCTTCAAGGGTCTGGATGCAAAAGACTAGGGGACAGACAGAGTTTTTCTCAAGGGCTGTTAAAAAGGTAGTGCATCACAATATGAATGATGTTACCAATAGAGCAGAGACGGCAGGATTTCACTCACATGCCTGTCAGGTTGACCAAATCCCTGAATAAGTTTCAACGTGAATCTGAGGTTTACACACCCAGGGAGGATGGGGACACTCAGGACTGCTTCTGACTCTCACTCAATCCATACCAATCAGAATTGGAGATTGGACAGATAAACTGGGCCATGCCAAAGGAAAGGTCTACACCAGGGAGCTCTATGGATTGGTTTAGCTATGTCCCTTCCGCCAAACCAAGGCAAGGAACAAGATGAGAAAGCTTGAACTCTCCATGGTGCTGAAAACAGACATACTCAAGTCACCCTTTCCTCATAAACAAAACATTTTTTCTAATAAGGTATCCATGAAGACTGTTGTGAACTCCTGACAGGCATTTTCCCAAGCCTTCATAAAATCATAATAAAACACAGCTTTAGCAGCAAAAACAAGCCTTGGTCAAAACCTCTTCCCCACCCTCCCAGATAACAATACTAAGGCAGAGATGCTAAAGTACTGGAGAAAGGATTTTCTCTGTATCTTCAAGTGATTTCCTTTCCCCACTGGATGCTGGAGTATAGCTCCCTCCCTGTGGCAATGGATGTCCCTCAGCTGCTTCCTCCCAGCACTGCCTTGAAACTCCCAACCATCATTAGAAACCCCCAGGGAGCCACCAAGCTCTGAGAAGGAAAGGGTAGGATCCCCCACCAGTCAAACAGACCTTGGGGGGGACAGAGGTAGGGTGGAAAGAATGAGAGAGACAATACGAAAGCTCTGCAGAGGGAGGGAAGAGAGTAATGTGGTCAGTGGTATTTGTTGTGCTTCCAGGAAGGAAGGCTCCTTCACATTTTTAATAATAATAGAATAAATACATAAAAACTAACAATAATAAATACTAAGATTCTCCTTAACATTACATGACAAAATTGAACAGGTACACACTAGTGATATATATTACTTAGTGAATGTAGGAAGCGATCTGTGGTTAGCACTGCACTGATGAAATCTTGACATTCATGAGGTCTGAACAGAGAACTAAATCTATGAGTAGGAATAGGGGAAAGAAAACAACAGCCAAAAGAAACCCTGAAATCCTAATTCTTAGTTCCCTTACCCTACTACTGTAAAAGCGATTCTTCAAACTACATTCCATGGAGTTCTAAAGGTTCTTCAGAGCTCCTCAGAAATCCTGGGGAATGTGGCCCATGAGAACATGAAGCCCCAGGACCACTCATTCCCACTTCAACCAAAGTAACCTCACTTATGCCTGCTTTACTGATTAAGAATCCAGGCAAAACTCTGTCAGTGATGTACTCTAAACATTGTTTGATAACTCTGATGCAAATATTCTCAGATACTACTCAACTTTTTGTTGAAAACCTCTTTCAAATAATGCCTGTCCATCTAGAAGGCCAGGGATAACAAGATTTTCTGAAATTAAAGAATGACTGAATTAATTTAAGATCTACAGAGGCAGGGATTTTTGTCTGTTCAGTTCACTCCTATAACACAAAGAGGCCAGAATAGTGTCTGGAACTTGTGGTTTCTTTGAAGGCAAAACCTTGAATAAAAATGGTGCAGTAAGCAGAGGGCAGCTAGAGGTGATACCCTATCTTTGTTTTTTTTTAAAAGGGAAAAAACAAACCCTGAAGATGTTCATGAACCCCAGGACATCTGCAGTCCGCCATCCTCTGTGTTCCCCAAGCACTTCTCTAAGTTATTAGCCATGTAACCTTGGGCAGAATAACCTAAGTGTCTCAGTTTCCTCATTAGTAAAATAGAGATGACATACATTTTGTAAGGATTAAGTACAAAGCACTTAGCTCAGTACGTAACACAAAGTAAGATCTTCTTGGGGAAAAAAAAAAAAAGATCTCCTTTCCCTTGGCAGTTTCCACAATCCAAAAATCTTAATTAGAAGCAAATGCAACAGTTAAGTCCTAAAAAGAGAATGTCATAACCCTAACTAAAGCATTTTGTAATTGAACCTCTTGTCCAGTTAGTTCAGCCAGAAAGGAAAAAGAATCTCTAAATCTGTTATTGAGGCTCTTTGCTTAGATTCACTCAAGGAAACAGAAGTATGAGGGCTCTGGGCACATCCCGCTTGCACAGATCTGCCAGGGACTAAGTCAAAGGTCTGAGAAATACACACATCTTGGTGTCATCCACAAGAAACAGCTACAGGCTCTTTCATTTGGAGGAAACCTCAGAGATTCAGTCAAAGACATCCATTTTTCAGTGGAGGAAAATTAAAGGCCAGAGATGTCAAGTGATTTGCCCAAGATCACAGTTAACAGAAGACAGTACTGGATTCTCTCTTAACTACTTTCCACCAAGCTACAGCTGACTGGAAACAGACCCCCGCCCCAACTGTGCAGACCAGTATGAGTCCAAATTCATAGTACTGAGAATCAACAAGGCTTTGGTGATGTTATGATCCAAATTATATCCTTCCCCATGACATATCACTAACTCCAATGAATTAAACGAACAGACTTCTCTTTTCACTTATATATTATCCAAGGCTAGAGAGATCTCTCACTAACAGAAGTTACTCTCTGAACAGAATACAAGATCTCAGATCTGTGACCCCCACCAGTCTCCTGACTTGGGCTGATGTGTCTATGGGATTTTCATTCTTTTGGCCTTTATGTTAGGAATTTTCTGTCTGCCTGCTTGCTGGCATTCTTTTGCAAGCTCTTTATAAAAGGGCTGGCCTTTACTAACTGGTAAACTGAAGCCTTTGTTAAAGGAGGGTCAAAGAGGCTGAAAAACACAAGACTATTGATTCTTCACACTCTTCTCATTCACTCCGCTATTCTCTCTGAATAAACTCTAACTCTCAAGAACTGACCTAAGATCAGCCCTCTGTCCACGCTACTCTAGAAAGAAAAGAAAAACATTCAGAGAAGGGGAGACTAGAATAACTCTTGGTGATGAGGAAAACGGTCTATCTGGGTTTTGATCATAATCAAGCACCAAAGGTGGTTTCCTAAACCACTAATGCCACCTAGTGGCCAGAAAGATACATTAATAAATCTTTAAATCCATGTTTAATCTGAGTATCTGTAGTGTCATTATAACAAATCACGCAGAAACTTGGGGCAACATGGGGTTGAAAGAGTGGACTATACTATTCTAATCTCTCAACATTTTTTGGTTAAATAACCATTTTCTAGTTTCTGGGGAAAATACATTCTCAAAGAAAACCCCGTAAAGCCAAACTTTCTTATTCCCCCTAAAATCTCATCTTTCCTCTCACCAACAATACCCCATACCCAGGAATTCCAGCCATATAATACATGTGCAAAAGTGGCTTCACTTTGTACGTAAAATCAATTTTATTAATAAAGATCTTCCCACATGTTCAGAGCAAACAATTAATGAATTCCAAGGAAAAACCTACATACAGTAGAATTAGAAGTATTCCAGGATAACAAAAAAATAAATATGCACACCCGTAATCACCGCCGCCTCCGAAAACCTGAAAGGAAAGGAAACCAAAAATGAGGCAAAGGACAGTCAGAAAAGCCTGAAGGGAGAGGAAAAAAAGGACATCTAGAGAGAAGGGCTCAACAGGAGTGGGAACCCTTGCCAATACTCTACATCCTCCCAGGACAAAAGACAAACAGGAGGAACGAAACTGAAATGCGATGTTTCCTTCTAGTGACATTTTGATAGTTTAAGGAAGACTGAACAGGAGTTGTGAGACCTTAAGAGACAGAATCCAGGAATCTCTTTTGTGAATGATGCTGATTCTCAGCTTGGCAAAGAAAAAAATAAAGGCCCACCTCTAAAGAGATTAATGCCCAGTATGGAAGAGATACTATAGGGAATGGTAAGACCCAGGATGGCAAATCCAAAGCTGGCATCCCAATTCTTAAACCCCATCCTGCACTTGATCACCCAAACCACTGACTGACCTTTCTTCTTCCGACCTTTCTTAGGTATCTTCTTCCGCTTCTTAGAAGGATTCTGATCCTGAAGACACATGGAGAAATGAAGGAATGGCAGGAGCCTTCCAAGTGGCAGTGTACCTTCCCAAGTTCCTCATGGTAATAAGCCCCACATCCATTTAGCTGAAAGCATGAAGGTCACCTCCCACCACTGTATCACAACCTCACCTCGTCAAGATGAGGGGTTCCTCCTGTCAAAGCACTAATGTCACTGAAGTGCGTGAGGGAATGAAGCTGGGAGCTCATGATATTTGCTCGTTTTCGTCGTCCTTTCTCCCGTTTACTGACACTTAAGCGCACCATCATGCTCTCCTCATAGTTAATCCTGCCAAAGAAATACAGACACTATTTCTAGCATGCTCAGTACATAGAGGCAGAAAGCTGCAGCCAAGAACCTGGGTCCAGGGGTTTATTCAGCCCTGGTTCAGACAGTTCTCAAGAATGTCATGGTATCATCATCATCAAATAAAAAACAAAAACAAAAACAAACAAACAAACCTGATGTTCTTGACGGGGTGGGTGTAGCTCAGGGGTAGAGTGCCTGCTTAGCATGCTAGAGGTCCTGGGTTCAATCTCCAGTATCTCCATTAAAATAAATAAATAAACCTAATTACCTCCCCCCTTAAAAAAAAACCACCACCAAAACCCCTGACATTCTTGCCTTCTGCACAAAATTAAGAGCTGTGATAGCGAAATACACAGTTGTAAAGCCCTACTAGGTGAAACTGCATATATTCCTCTCCATGTAGCATTTGCTCAGCCTGAACAGTTGGGGGAAAAAAAAACACTGTCCCTCCAGTTCCTACTCTGTACTTCAAACCCCTAATTCTTAGAAACTGTCACCTCGAGTTTTGCACTCCACTTTCTAGATAATGTGGATTCTCTTGGCAGACTTAATCATATTGACTCAAAGCAAAAGGCCAGGTCTCTATAGCATGGCTAACAATTTCTAACTGCAAGGACTCAAACCTGTGTTGATCCTCCTGGCTCTGGCGAGTAACGTGAGGGTGCCGAGCATCACGGATTTCCTCTGGAGCATCTGAGTACTGCTCCTTTAGTTCCCGGATGACAGAGCTGCTCAATGCCCGTCTCTTGGCTCGTTCTAGGCGCTTCTTCTCCCGCTCAGCTTCTGTTTCATCTGTGGATAAAAATCTGCAAGGGTTATCCCAGAATAGAGAAGAGACACACAATTCACACTGAGGGGCAGCAGCCCAGGTTCATACCATAATGCACTGGAACCAAGCGTGGAGGAACGTATTTCTTAGCTGTCCCTTTTCCAGATTTCTTCCCTGAGGCCCCAGACTGGCCTTCCTCTGCTTCATCTTCTTCCTCATCCTCAGAGCTCAACTACAAAAGGAATGTAATGTCCACAAACTCAGGAAGTGTTAGTCAAATAAGTCATAAGAAAAACCAAAGCTGGAACATCCTGGAGAGGTGGGAATATGAACAAAAGGGAGGAAGGAAAATCTCATACTCGAGATGCTAAGGCACAAGCTGGGAATCAACAGAAACAAGAGAATCCCAGGCGATCCAGGATCAGCACAAGGCTCATTCAGGCTTCGACTCCTCAGGAAAATCGGGATAATACAACCTCTTACCTTGCTCATCATGTTGCTGGGATGAGGCTTAAAATGGAGTGGATCATTCTCACCTAAAATACAAGACCCAAGGAATTTTACAAGATTTGGAACTTCATGAATGGTCCCCACATCACCTCATAGCTTCCCCCACTTACTGAGGCTGCCTGTCACTGCAGTCTTGACCAGTTTGTCAATTTGATACTTCAGTTTTTGGTCCAAAGGACGAAGCTTTTCCAAAACCTGTAAGTGGTTAACAGGATTACATTTCCTCCCCACAATTAAGCACACACCAAAGTCCCACTATTAAGCTTCCAGATAAAGCAACTAAAATATACACAAAGTAGAGCACATAAAGACAATTTTTTTTTCCATTTGGTTTCCTTAAACATGAGAACACCCACTTAAATGAGAGTTAATGTGTGACAACCCTGGAGTTCAGGATTTAGAAACCTGGAACTCTAAGATGCCAAATGCTTCATACCGTGCGAATCTCCACCAGTCTCAAAACTGCAGCATGTCCCTGAAGAGACCTTCCTGAGGATTTGTCCAGGATGAGATGACTCAGATCCATCAGGTACATGAGCAACAACTGATCTTTCACTTCCAAAAGGCTGAGACCCTGAGGTGAAACAAACAGTAAGAGATGCAAATTCAGTTTTAACCAGAGAATAAGGAAAGCCTAGAGCAAACAAAATAATTTTTTCCAAGTCAAGTTTTTCCCAGTCAGTTCATATAAGGTATTTGGAGTAGTCTCAAGGAAGTGACTGTACCTAAAATGGCCACAGAGAAAATTATACTAACATGAAAGAAACAAAGCTCAGAGAATCACCAGAAGACAGTAAGAGCAGGAAAATGAGTGAAGTATCCCCCAAAATGACTACAGCAGGGTTTATCAAACTCAGAGATACTGACATCCGGGGACAGAGAATTCTTTATTGTGGAATGCTGTCTGGGCACCAGAGGACGTGCAGCAACGTCCCTGGCCTCTACCTTCTGATGCCATCCCCCAAGTTGTGACAATCAAAAATATCTCCATACAGCACTGAAACTCAATTTAACCGAAACAATTACTGATTTTATTCCCTTACAATACTTATATGATACAGGTGAAAACAATGATCTATACAAATTGACACGGACTTAATTCTCTGTCAACACACTTTTTACACTATGTAGAGGGTGTGAATAACGTGGTTCTAATTAAGAGAAGGAGTATGATACACACATTTATATATATATGTATGAAAATGCCTGGAAGATAATGCAATTAACAACTGCTACCCCTTGGGACTGAGATGAGGAAATGGAAGAAACAGAGTGCTTATACTGAAGAGTGGTTTTCCATCAAGCACAATTACTTTTTTTTAATTGACGTACGGTTGATTTATAATATTTGTGGTAGTTTCTGGTGTACAGCAAAATGATTCAGTTTATATATACATATATGTGTGTATGTATAGTCTTTTTCAGATTCTTTTCCATTTGGTCATTACAAGATACTGAATATAGTTCTCTGTGCTACAGAGTAGGTCCTTATTGTTTATCTACTTTATATATAAAGTAGTGTGTATCTGTTAATCCCAGACTCCTAATTTATCCTTCCCTGCCCTTACTTTCCCCTTTGGTAACCCTAAGTTTGTATTCTATATCTGTAAGTCTATTTCTGTTTTGTAAATAAGTCCCTTTGCATCTTTTTTTTTGGTTCCACATATAAGTAATATCATATATTTGTTTGACTCACTTAGTATGATAATCTCTTAGTACGATAATCTATGATGATAATTTCCATCTATGTTGAAAATATGTACTTATAATAAAAGAAATTAAAAAAAATACACCCCAGTACTTATCTCAGAATGATGATTATATTGGTTTTTAATTCTCTGTGATTTTATGTATCTTCCAAACTTCCTCAAATTAAAAGTGAATTATACTTACAGTCATAAAATCAAGCAAATGTTATATAAGTTTATGCATTTAAATAAAAGAAAGTAATGAGCGTAAGCAGACTTAAGTTACAGTTATTAAAAAAAAGTCACCATGACTGCATAAAACAAAACTAATAAAGTCCACAGCCCTCAGAAGACCTATTTCAGACAGGTTAAATACTCTGCCTAAGACTACACAGTAATAGGAGTAGAGCTGGGATTCAAACTTTTAGTCTGACTCCAACACCCAAGCCCTGGGTATCTTTAAACCAACATGCTAAGCTCTTGAGGTCAACACTCGTGTGGTACAGGTGGATGAGCAAAGGATTTAAAGACAGACAAACTGAGTTTAACTTTTGAATTAGGTACTTAGTAGTCGAATATGGGGTAAATTATGACCTCAGTCTCCTCATCTATAATATGTACAGTATTTCCTTCCTGTCTCCAAACTTTTCATTACGAGGCTCAAATAAGATAATGTGAAAACACTCTGCAACCTGTAGAGAACCTACTGAAAGTTTTTGATCCTGCAAGTTAATAAATATCTGTTTAATGAATAAATATACAGTGATCTAAGATACATGTGGGCAGCCCATCTCAAAAACGCATTAAAATGGATAAAAGCATGATATCCAGAATAAAGACGGCCAAGAATTTGAGAAATAGGCTCTTTTGACATGCTCGGGCATTGTTAAGGTTAAAATGGATTACAGATGTATGAGAGAAAGACAAAGGAGGATGAAAAAGGAAAAGATAGAAAAATGATGAGAAAGAAAAAAAAGGATATATTAAAAATTCTTTAGCTATCTTTCTAAAGCACAATTTTGCTGTAAACCTCATGCTTAAAAATCCTTCAATGATTTTTATTAATCTGCTATAATAAATTTCATACTTCTGTTGACCTATGGAATGTTTTGCTTAAATAATACCTTAAGACACAAGGTTAATATAAAAAACAGGTAACACCTAAGTTTTCCAGTTCAGGCAAGTATGAAGGATTCAGACACCTTCTATACTGCCCCACACCCAGTGATCCCTGAGAAGGTTCTACAAGACCTTAATTTGAAAACTACCATATTTAATTTTAAGATACATATCATTTTCCTATTTTAACATCTCTAAAGTCAGGATACATCTCTAAATCAATGGTATCTTAGCATTTATGTCACAGATTAACAAGTAGCATTTTTTTTCTTAGTATGTAAAATAAACAGTATGTCCTCAATTAACAGCATTTTAGATTTCCTACCAGCCGCCTCCCCCTCAAATGTGCACCCAATCACACTAAACAACTTACCTCCTTTCCCAGAATACCACCACGCTTTCAGGTCTCTGTGCCTTTGCACATGTTTTTTCTGTCTCTCTGACTCTTATTTATACCTCACAATCCTGTTACCTCCTCTAAGAAGCCTTCCCTGACTTCCCTTACTTCTCTGATTATTTAATCTTGCTCCTCAGCTTGCACAGCTGCTCATGACCCATCATGACTGCTACCGCTTAAACTTATTGCTTTCACTTGTTTTCTCTACTGGACTTCAGCACAGAAACTGGAGCATTCAGGACATACAAGACGCTTAATAAATATATGAAAAACTTTTGAGAACATCAAGTCAGGGGATGCCTACCCTTCAAGTATGTCTTACCTTCTCTGTAGGATAGGCTTTAGCTTGAACTTTTTTGGTCAGAGCTTGCACTTGTGTGGTGACAGCCATCACCTGAAATTAATCCAAATAAAACCACTGACTAGGATACATCAAGTCATCTTTGTGAGCTCCAAAGGGCAAAAGCTAAACAATTTTACCTAAAAATTATCTGAAACACTGCCTAAAGTATATCTTTATCTTCTTTCCAGTTCTGGGAAAGTATAGGAGAGATGTTTCTGAAACTTCTTCAAAAGGCTGAAAAAATTTTCCACTTCTTCTTTAAGCTAAAGAAACCATCTTACCAAACCACGGGAAAGGGATAGGAACCGGGACAAAGATGATGAGAGCACTGTAGCTTTGTAATGATCGAACTTGGAATGCACACAACTATATAAACATATATTAGCATCCAAAGGGCAAGTCATACCACCCTTCCCACCACCCGTTTCCTTAGCTATAAGAATAAAGGAAATTGACTCAGATGCTTTCTTTCTGGAGTTTTCCGTATCCTTTGGATGCAGAAATCAATTACTTTGTATTGTAGCCTGAAAAGGTTTTCATTAAGTCATTTTGCTCTCATGGTATTTGGTCATTCAAATATATACCCCCAAATCGCCAAAGTTTAGAGGTGAGGTACACAAAGTCAAAGCTGAGCCGTGACTAATCTATTCCAAAGGGGTGCCATTACTTACCTGCTCCTGCAGATTTTTCAAAAGGGCCACGGCATTTGGCAGGTCTGACTCCAACACCTCCTATGGGAGGAAGAGTACAGAAAAAACATTCTTTCCTCAGGATTATAAACCGGACCGTCTCCTTCAGACAACCCACACTTCCGGCCTTCCCACTCCGGTGCACCTGCAGCCTCGCCTCACAGCCGGCCAGCCCCTCTGGTTTACTGGAAAGAAGCGGCTTAATTCCAGTCCCATCTCCCTACTACTGCTTTTGCCCCGCTGTGGCAGGGAGGACGCCTCCCTGGAGCTACTTTCATAGCCACCCTTTCCTCACGCCAATAATCTGCCGGGAGCCACTGAGGAGAAAAGAAACATCCACAATAGCAAGCCAAGGAAGCAAACACACTGCACTTACCGCCGCCGCCATCTTCACAAAGCCCGCCCCTTCCGGATACGTACTTCCTGAAAGCTAGTCTTGATAGGCTTGAGAGACCGCAGCCGCTTGCAAACCTAAGCCAATAGGAATAAGGGCTCTCTCATTTCCGCCCCGAGAGGAGGGGCCAGGTCCAGCCAATGGAATAGAAGAACAGTCTAAATTCGTCAGACTTAGGAGGAGCTTTAACGACGTAAAGATGCGCTTGGAAAGAAGCATGTGATTAGTAGATTGAGAAGAAATGATTGGAGCTAAGCCAATGAAAACTGGGCAATTGATTGATTGACAGTTAGAAAGCCCCAATGGGAAAAAGGAGTTAGCTGAGTGAACTGAGAGCGTATTGGCGCCTGGATGCCGCAGTACCCGGAGCCTTTTTCACGACGCTTCCCTTGCGTTGCCGGAACTCACCGCTAGGTGACGGGCCTCAGCTTCGTTTTGGGAAGGTGGTCACGTTATGGAACCGCCATTGCTGGCTGTTGTTCCAACGCAGGCGACGCTAGATTCCTCACAGACCTCAGGGCCCTTGTGTGATTGTAAAGAAGTCATTCGATCTCTGAGCTTTTTTCATCTATAAATAAAATTTGGGCCAGAGAAACCCAAAGCCAGAGTTTATACATGGGCAGTAAGGACCCTCACCGCATCGTGCGCACCTGCGGGCGCTGCGGAATGACATTCCTTCCCCCCTCTCCGCTTGCCTCCGGGACACTCCTACCACTAGGAGTTTGGGGACATGAAGGGGAGGACGTTTAACGAAAGAAGCAGCCAGTTCAGATTTACGTGACTTGCCCCTGCAGAACTTCGTTCAAACCCAGCCTGCGCATATTATTTCATTATGCTCTGCCTCATCTTTTCTACTTTCAAATATACCAGCTCACTTCTGCTCACAGGCTGCTAAAGTCAGTTGTACAGGAATTAATTGTTCCTGTTGTCTGACTTGGGAAATTAGCATTGCAAGGGAAATTAGCATTGCAAATATGGCCTTAAATTTTACCTCCAACTACCGGGCTGACCGAGGACTAGAAGTCAGATTTCCTGATTTGGAGCTGTCTTCTGGAATTAAACAAGGAGTAAATTCGGTATTTCGGCAATCAGGGTGGGAAAATCCTAGCTTCTCAATCTTGCTGGACGCAGGAAGAAAGCAGGGGCTAGGTACCCAGTTTCCTTGCCTCTACATCTGGCATTTATTTGCTGCTTCAGGCCCAGCATAGAAATTCAGGGTGCCTTGACAGCCTACTCAATTAACCAATAGTTTTTGTACCGTTTATCAGGATTTGTATTATGAAAAATTTCCATTTCAACAAATTCTCATGCTTGTCTAGTTAGGTCTGTGACCTAACTATAAGCCTCTCCTTTACTTGGAATTTGAAATTTAATCTGTCATAAGCATTATGAAATCAGTGACAAAACAAATTACCCTGCCTTGTTTTTGATTATTGAATACTTACCGATTCCTTTTGTTACAAGAAAATCTTGGTGATAATAGTACACTAAATCTTTGTAGAACTCTTCCAGGACTCAATCAATAAGTATTGGCAAAGAAAACCAGATCAAAATTTATTGTTTTCTATTTCAACAGTTCTATAACTGGCAATCATATCATAACATTTGCACATATAAACTGAGCAACTTTTTTTGAGAAATTTAAAATATTAATTCATTTAAAAAATAACAAATCCATTACATATTAAAATGCATGTTTATTTAAAAATTTCCTCCAAAATTAATGAAGAGAACAGTATTTTACATTTCTATAAATCTCTTTAATATCTGGCTTTATAAAAGAGGGCTAGATTTCCATATCTGTTTCTACGTTCAGTCTACCATGATATGACATATCATGTAGCCTACAGAAAAATTTCACTGTATACTTGTGACAGAAAGAGAGTGAACAAAACACAATTAACATCTCATTATTATTATTATGAAAATGGTTTTGACCTCATGGATATGTGGAAAGATGCCAGAGGCCCCAAGAATCTATACTGACCAATTTTTTAACAGCTTTATTGAGATTTAATACACATACCATACCAATTCATCCATTTAAAGGATATAATTCAATGATTTTTAGTATATTCTTTGAGATGTGCAAATATCATAATTTTAGAACAGCTTTATCACCCCCTAAAAAAGTATCTGTTGGTAGTTATCCTCCCCTTTCCCTCCAAACCCCATGCCCACCCCCAGCCCTAGGCAACTGTCAGTCTTTGTATTCCTAGAGATTTGCCTATTCTGGACTTTTCATAAAAACAGAATCACACAATATGTGGTCTTTTGTGACTGGCTGCTTTCACTTAGCATAATGTTTTCAAGATTCCTACATGTTGTAACATGTATTGGTACTTAATTCCTTTTTGTTGCTGAATAGTATTTCATTGTATAGGTATACCACATTTTATTCATCCATTCATCAGTTAATGGGCATTTGGGTGTTTTCACTTTTTGTCTGTTGTGACTAGTGCCGCTATGAACATTTGTATACAGCTTTGTGTGGAAACATGTGTTTTTTTTTTTCCCTTGGATTTATACCTAGGTGTGGAGTTGCTAGGTCATATGATAACTTGATTTTAACCATTTGATGAACTACTAGACTTTTTCAAAGAGGATGCACCATTCTATATCCCCACCAGCAATGAATGAGAGTTTATAGCTCATTTTAAATTATTTTTGTATATGGAATGAGATAAAGGTAAATTTATCTTTTTACATGTGAATAGCCAGCATCATTTGTTGAAAAGGCTTTTTCCCTCATTAAATTACTTTGGAATTTTAATTACAGAACAATTAATTTAGTTTAGTTTAGTTTTAAATTAAATTAAAATTTGGGGGTGTTTAGCCTAGTGGTAGATTGCTTGACTAGCATGCACAAGGTCCTGGGTTCAATCCCCAGTAACTCTATTAAATAAATAAACCTAATTATCTCCCCCACCCCACCCCCCCAAAAATCAAGCAAACAAAATTTTTAACCTAATTACCTCCTCCACCCCCAAAAAAATTCAGTTTCTCAGTTGCACTAGACACATTTCAAGCACCCAACAGCCACATTTAGCTAGTGGCTACTGTACTGGACAGTGCAGCCTCTGAGAACACAAAGGTTAAAATGTTACAGTCCCTGACCCCAAGGATCTCACAGTCTAGAGACATAAACTTAAGAGAACTGAAACAGTTTAAGCAACGTGCTCACAATAAAAAGCAACAACAGGAGGAAAAAGGGAGTTTTGCAAACTGATATATTCAAAGCATGGCTATACCTGTTAGTCAGAGTTCTCCAGGTGCGGGGAGCCACTCATGACCTGAGGACTGCCGAGCACAGAACAGGACAATAAATCCCAAAGTGCTGGCGTCAGGCTCTGAGGTTGATCTAACAAAGACAATCTCTGTCCCGCCACCCCTTTTCAGGAAAGAATGCACCAGGTGATCTAAAAGCCCTAGGAACATCCTGAGCCATTAAGCTACTGATGATCTTTGAACAGAGAGATACAATCAGCGTACAAGTTAGTGATCTTAGTTTATAGAAACAATAACCTTAGTTAGTGATCTTGGTATGTGGGAACATATACCCTAGTTTATGAGTATTATAAACAACATTGATCTATAGAACAATGCACAAGTTAATGAGTTTAGTACACACTGTGTTTAAACCATAAAACAATACCTGTGCCTACGTGCAAGAATGCACAAGGTAGTCACTTGAATTTGTATAAATTAACTGCCTGAAATAAACTCGAGGTCCACTCTTGGCTTAGCGTCTTGTGGGCTAGAGTGAGACCCTCTCAACCCCACCTTCTAGTCTTGTCTTTCTTTTCTCAGTCCTGCGGCACAGGTTTCTGGACCTGATCGATTGTCAACTGGCTCCGACATCCAGGGAAACAGAATTGATAGGATAACGTCACTCTGCCCCCCGCCCCACTACCACCTTAAAACACATTAATGGCTATTTGGTGCCTGCAGGTTAAAATCCAAACTCCCTTAACTTAGTTTGTAAGGTCCTTCGTGGCCAGCTGTCACTGGCCTTCCAGACTCTCCTATTGTCATATTTCCCCTGGTTACTACCATTTTTAGCCACAGTGAGTTCATTTCAATTCATCTTAGGCCTTTGGACAAGCTGGTTTCTCTGCCCAGCTCCTTCTTTTCTTGACCTACTCCAGCTCATCCCTCAAGTCTCACTTTCAAAGTCATTTCCTCCAGGGAGCCTTTCCTGATCTCTGGTCCAGATTAATGGCCTCACTTTGTGCTCAAGGACTTCATACATCCTAGTACCCCCACAGAACTGTCACTGTTTGTCTGCTTGTCTGCCCCTCCACAGTAATCCATGGACTCCTGAAGCCAGGACTGTGCCTGCCACAAAGTCGACACTTGATCAGTACTGGTGGGATGAATGTTCATTCCTGGGCTGTGGTGAGGCATTAAAATTGCCATCCTGATTAACACTAGCTGAACAGTCAAACTGGAAGGAGCTGGGATTTGGAATTATTAGATAGGGTCCACGGAGATGGGGCAGATCCTGGGGAACATTGTCATTGCAGATCCTGGAAGGAAGTCAAGACCAGCCTGGCAGCAAATAAAAGGACTTAGCCCACCTAAAGCAGTCAGAATCAGGAAGAGAGTCTAACAAGAAGGGGCTGGAAAAGGTTTGGAAAGTCAAGCAGGCAAGTGGAAGTAACAGATACCACTTATTGAGCATTCACATTTGGTTGGGAGCTGCGCTGATAACTTCTTTTCTTCCCCCATCTTGATTGAGGTATTGTTGACAAATGAAAATTGAGTGTTTTGATATATGTATACATTGTGAAATGTTTACCACAATCAAGCTAACTAGCTAATTAACCTATCACCTTATATAGCTACTTTTTTTTTTCTTGGTGAGAATAATTAAGATCTATTCTCTTAGCAAATTTCAAGCACACAAGACAGTACTTTTAACTATAATCACCATGCTATATCTTCATCAAATCTCCAGAAGGTACATCCTTCATATCTGAAACTGAGCAGTACCCTTTCAGCAACATTTCCCTCACCTCCCCAGCCACTGGCAACCACCTTCTACTCTGTGCTTCTAAGAATTTGTCTTTTTTAGATTCCACGTATAAGTGAAATCATGCAGTATTTATCTTTCTATATCTGGCTTATTTCACTTAGCATAATGTCCCCCAGGTTCACCCATATTATCACAGAAGATTTCCTTCTTTTATGGCTGGATAATATTCCATTGTATGTATGCCACATCTTCTTTAGGCACCTATCCATCGATGGATGGATGGTTGTTTCCATGTCTTGACTATTGTGAAAAATGCTGCAATAAACATGGGATGCAGATATCTCTTCAAGACAGTGATTTCATTTCCTTTGGCATATACTCAGAAGTGGAATTGCTATATAATATGGTTCTTCCATTTTTAATTTTTTGAGGAACCTCTATCCTGTTTTTTATAGTGGCTGTACCAATTATCTTTGTAATTTCACATACGTAATCCTTAAGCCAAGTATATGGGGCAGATATTACCACTCACATTTTACAGTTAAGACTGAGGTTTAATGCCGGGATTCAAAGACAGTTCATCTTGGGCCTGTCCTCTTTTCTCTACATTAGTGCTTCTCAAACTTTAATGAGCATTAAATCACCTGGAGGGTCTTGTTAAAATGCAGATTCCTTCTCAGTAGGCCTGGGTCGGGGCCTGCGGTTCTGCAGTCCTAACAAGCCCCCATTGGTGTGGATGTATTAGTCCATGGATCACACTTGGAGTCACTAGACTCTGCACGATATTTCATTTTTTTCTCAGAGAGGTTAAGTAACTCACCCAGGTCACATAGCTGGTCCATAAGCCAGGGGGAGGTTTTGTTTTTGTTTTTAAAATCACAGGCCCATTTGATGTTAAAACCTACAATCTTAGTCATTAAGGTATGATGCCTCCCTCTATTAGCAGGAAACAGGGCCCCCAGCTTCCAGTCTGGGGCTTAAGGGAAAAATTCTAAACCCTGAGAAGTAGACGGGTGCCAGAAAAACTCAGAGGGTTACCAAGGCAGGGCCTCTGGCAGAGGGAACAAAACCAGGACTTAGTTACCAGACTGGGGCACAGGGTGGGGCCCAAGTCTTAGGAACCAAATAGAAGCTGAGTTTTCAGAGTAACAGCACAGCAGCAACGAGGACTTGATGCTGAGACTCCAAAGGTGCCCAATAGCTTGTTCTGTCCCTCCCACCCGCAGCCTGAAATGGGCCAGAGCCTGGGGCACTACTGACCCTGCCAGTGTGACAAAACACAGGGGTGGGAGCCACACCACCCTTCACACCTTTCTCCCCAAGATCCTTGGCACCACCCAGAGAGGCTAGGCCTTCCTAGGGTTCACCAGTGTCCTTCAGGGCTGTCGCTCCCATTCCTGCACTCCCCCTTTCCACCTTCCCTTCTCTTGATTTCAAGCCTTCCTCCCACCTCATTCCTCTACATACAAACTCCCTGGTCAAATGTCAGGATGCTTCCATGTTTCAGGCCCTTATCCTATTGACCTTGCTCTGTCAGGATTCATAACAATTACCTTAATTTTTTCTTTCTTTTTTTCCCATCTTGCCTTGTTCTCTTTGAATGGCCAGGGTATAGGTCTCTGGGACTTGGCAGAAACCAGGGGCACTAGTATTGACTCAGTCTGGGGTCTTCAGTGGGGAATGGGGGGGCCCACAGGAGTAGCACAGAGCAGGGTGAGAGCAGGGTGCAGGGTATTTCGGACGCTTCTGGGCGTCCACCTTCATATCAGGAATCCAGCCATCCACGCTACCCCGGCTGCCAGCTGGAGGACAGCATCAGAGTCACCAACTATATTAGGATCTTGGTCAGAGCTTTTGATTGACTTCTGGCTAAAGGCCACTTCAGAACTTCCACAACAAAGGACAGGTACAAATGTGACCTAAGGATAAGTTACAGAGCCCCCAAACAGAAAAATGACCAGATAAGTTTCTGAGCATGAAAAATGTAGCAATTCAGAATTGGTTTTGCAAAAGAAAATGATCAGACATTATTATGTCAATGTTACTGTTGTGGGGGAAAAAAAAAACTTTTTCACAGCAGAGTCAAACATAGCCTCTGCTATATTAGAATAATTTCCCATGACCTGAAAGCCCATCGTGTACCTCCTGCACTTCTGCCCCCAGCCAGAGTCTCTCTGTCCAAGTGACCCCTTCTTCCTAGAGGATAATGTCCAGGGACAAAGAAGAATTGAGGCAGACAGTTTATTGGCACCCTCTTACAGATCCTCCTCAGTCTCTTAGATTCATTTTTTAAATCATTTTGGTTCATTTTTGAGAGCTGATCACTAAGCTCTGGAGGCTCTGGTAATTGGCCAAATGCAAATTACTTGAGGAGGGACCCCTGGAATCATTCAGCATTTAAGAAACCTCCAGGTGGTGTTGCTCAGCGGTAGAGTGCATGCTTAGCATGTGCATGGTCCTGGCTATAATACCTCCATTAAAAAAAAAAAAAACCTCCAAAAACTGAAACATTTCATTTTTATATACTTTAGTAAAAAAACAAAACAAAAAAAAACCTCAGCATGTATTTTATACATATACATAAAAGTGTATCTGGATGGATACCTCCACCTATTAACCATGGTTGCCTTTGTAGAATGGGACTAGGCACAGTAGAAAGATCTTCACCTCCTTTGTCTTGTAGATTTATTGTTTGAATCTTTAAAGTAACAAGCATTATTTTTGTAATTAGAGAGGAAGGAAAGAAAGAAGAAGGAAAGGGGGAAGGAAGGAGAGAAAGAGAGAAAGAAAAAGGAACAGAAAGAAAGAGGAGCTACCTCCACCCTCTCCCTGAATAAGATCCAGGGAATCTCATCTATGTCCCTTTCCTGCAGGAGCAGTTGGAGCCCTCATAGGAACAGAGAACAGCAGCTGTTCACCCTCTTTGGTACATTATTCATCATGTCTTTATTTTATTTAGATTCGTCAGGGTTGAAAGAGCTCAAGATAAAAATATACATAATAACTTCTGGCCATTGAAATATCAAAACAATGAACAATATTGAGAGAAACTAGAGGCAAGAGGGAGGGCAAGGGGAAAACAGAAAAAGAACACATTGGGCAAGAAAGAAACTGCAATTTCAAACAGCAACAAAGACCAGTTTGCCTAAAAATCCTGGAGGCTGCTGCTCTCTGTTCGGCTATGGCAATCTTGTTCCCTAGAGTCTGGGCCCAAAAGGTGGACATAGAAGGCTGTCTCCCTTCTTTCCCCTGGGCGTGCGCTCAGCTTTGGGCGGTGGCCATGGATGGGGTTGCTTATGACCCAGCCCTTTCCAGACCCACCTCCAGCTCACCTCCTGCAGAGACCTTCCCTAACTGCCCTCTGCCCTCACTGCTCTGTCTCTGCATTCTTGCATTCCTTCCGTTTTTCAGTTCTTTTGCATGCGTTCATTGTTGTCACTCCAAACCTGTGATCACATTGGCTGTGTGTTCACTGATCTGAGAACTCTTTGAGGACAAAGGGCCTCTGACCTGCCTCTTTACCCCCACGGCATCTAGGTGCTGCCTGGTCCACAGAGGGTGTGCAGTGACCTTCCCGTCCCCTTCCCTCCACCTCTCCACGCTCTTCTCCAGTGACAGTGCCAGAAGCCAGGAGGACCCTGGTTAGCAGATGACCACGCAGGCACGTCTGTCTAATTCTAGCCAAGGGCATGGGGGAAAGGACAGAGCCCAGGGACCTGTGGCCTCTTCTCGGAGAGGACGTGGGGCTAAGAATAGGACGGGAGATTAGGGAGGGATTTGAACTGCATTGTTATCTCACAGGAATGGCGTTTGGGAGCCTTGTTTCCAGGCTCTTCCAAGAGCCGCACCACCCCCTCCTCTGCCCTGTGTCTGCAAGAGTGCGGGCCACTGGTCTCTCACCATGTCTTTCTCCTTTCCTTCCATCTGCTCTTCTCTGTGAATGCCGGTCCATCCCCCCCCCTCATCCCACCTTCTTCTCCAGTCCTAATTCCTCCTCCTTTTCCTTCCTCTATTCCTGTCTCCTGCACCTGTTTTCCCAACTTCTCTGCCTGGGTCTGCTTCCTTCCACTACTTCCCACAAGTCCTTCCCACTTATCTTTTCTCCCCCATCACTCTGCCTCCTGGGCCTTCCCCTCCATCCCCCACCCCCCTACCCAGGCTCCTCACTCTCTTCAGCTTCAGGGGCCAGATTTGTTTTCCAGGCTGGTGGCTTTTGTCTTCCCTTCCCTGACACTTTTGGACCAGTCCCTTGTCCTCTCCTCCCTCTGCCCCATTGCCATGCCCCTTCTCTCAAAGCTGAGCTGGACAAGCCCAAGTAATAGAGGTTGAGGTGGGCCGACAGCCTCCAGCCCCCTGACAACTCAAAATCACCACCACCGGACACCAGACAGAGGGACACTTCTGAGAACAAGACCCAGGATGTGCAGGCCATAGGAGCCACCCCCAGCTATTCTTAGGAACCTAGTACCACAAAAGGGCCTTTTGCTTTTCACACCACCCCACGGAGCTGCTCTTGGCAGCCGAGGCTGTAATCTCAGAGACGAGGGGCCCAGGCATGGGAGGCCGGGCTGGAAACCGTGCCCCCTGCCCTGACTTCTCAGAGCCACGAGACTCTGCCCTTGGAGCAAGGTCACCTCCCACCGCAGTGCACAGACACACAGCTTCGAGCTCCGTCACTCTTTCTGCAGTCCTGGTCTAGTCACAGCTGAGCCCCAGCTCTGCTGCCCCCACCCCTACTCCTCCACTGCACCTCCTGGCCTTGCCCTCTCTCTGGTCCCCATGCACCCTTTCCTGGCTCTCCCCCACTCCCAACAAACCAACTCTCTCCCCTTCTTACTTCCTCCCCACTCTTCCTGCTCAGAATGGGTCAGGTTCTTTTCATCTAGTCAGTCCAAAGTTCTTTGATAAAGGTTCTTCTTTCCTTGCTGCAGGGGGGGAAGCTAAGACCCCCAGCTCTGGCCCCCTGGGACATTGAGGAGCCTGACCAGCTCTCAGTCCCTAGTCTGGTCCATAGATCCGAGGCCACCTGGCAGCCAGGCTGCCTGCTGCCCCTGAAAAGCTCCCTGGGGAAAAAAAACAGCAGCTAGCTCCCTGGGCTCCTTTGTTCCAAATCAGAGCCAGGGACGTTGCTTACCACCCTCCCCCACGGCAGGAAGGACCTGCATGATGTGTGTCTCTCTTTGTGTTCTTAATCAGTTTCTAATATTTGTGTAGAACTTTGGGGCATGTGTAGCAGAGGACTGGAATCAAAGTCCTGCACTAAACTGCGGCTTGCAAACCCCGCAGCAGGAGTGCTGCCCGGCACTGCGGTGCAGGTACAGCAGAGAAGGGCTGGCGAGAGGGCAGATCTGCGAGAGCTCTGCTCCAAGACGCTGTCAGTTATCCCACGGCCGGGCGATGGGTTGGAGCAGGTAGAGGCACCTGTGCCATCAAACCAGGAACATCATCTTTCCAGGTGAAATAAAAACACTGAAGCATGAGCAAGCAGAAGACGCTGAGTTACCAGAGTCACCCGTGTTTCCAGATGACTCTCTGGGGCTACAACCTGCCTTACCGCCCTAGGCTAGTCCTTGTACTGTGGGACACAGGAGGCCAGGATGTTTCTCAGGCCAGTCGGGTGGAGGGCCAAAGGCTGAGAGCGTGGCTGCCTCTGGGCTCCGCTCTGAGCTCCAGACGTGCATCTCTGGAGAAAGGCATGAGCCAGCTGAGGCTCCTCCCATTTGCAAGCCCACTTTATGGAAGTGGGCACCTCAGCTCTCCAAGTATTCCCAGACCACCCCCTCAGGCTTCCAGAAAGAGAGAGGGAGTAAGGAAACAGAACCAGAAAATATAAAGGGCTGGAGAACAAAGTAAGGGCATCTTTTACACCCCTTATTCACAGTTCAGGATTGTCCGATTTTCAAAACCAAGCAAACCGTGTTACTTGGCTCTCTTCTCCTCCTAATTGCTGTCTAATCACTCAGCTCACTTCCAAGCTCCTTGGACGCAGGGTTTACACTCACTGCCTTCACTTCCTGTCCACTCATCCTTTTCTTAATACCTCACTGCAGCCTGGCTCAGCCCAGTGCCTCTACAGAAGGTGCTTGCTCCAAGATCACCCGACTTCCTCTTCTCCACTTCCCTGACATTTAGTCTGTCTTTGGCATCTGACACTATGGCCACCTGCTCCTCTTGAAGCAGTTCTTCTGGCTTCTAGGAAACTGCCCTTTCCTTGGGTTCCTTGGCACTCTTTGGGTTGCCTTCTCCATGCTCTGTGGGCTTCGCTTCCTTCTCCCATCTTTGAACTGGAGGTGCCTCCTGAAGCTTTTCCTCTTCTCTCCAACATAATGGAGGTCCCCCGAGGCAGTCAGTCTCATCTGCCAGCCCTGCCTGCCAGTCTCACAATTCCAGCTTCCTACAGGGACGCAAACCCTCTTCATCAGATGCCCCACTGTTACCTCTAACTCCCCTGAACCAAACACTTATCCTCTTCCTACTAGCCGAAGAGTTGTCCTCTTTTGCTGCTACCTCCATCCTTGCCAACATCACACAGTCATAAGTCTTCCTTCCTCATTTCCTGAGTCCAGTCTGTCAGCATTATTTCTTCCTTAGAAATCCTTCCAGCCTCGCCCTTTCCTCTTCACATCTGCTGGCCCCACTCTTCTCCTGACCTTGATCGCTACTTTGTCCTCCTCTTGGGAAGCTCTGCCTCCGGCCTCTTCTCCTTCAAAGTACCCACTAAGACCTGTGCTAGGCCCTCAAACTCTGCTGTCATGACATCCTAATGACTGCCCCCTGGTCTATGGAGCTTGAGTCATTCTTCACTGCCTCCAGGATATTGTCCATTTTGTGGGTCTGGGAAAGTTGGTGGAAAGCACCTTGGAGCAAGACAGAACTGGGTTTGAATCCCAGCCTGACACTTGCTGCTTGATCTTGAACAAACATCTTCATCTGAACCTCATTGTTCAACCATAAAAATGTGATTTAATTGCTTGGTAAATGTGAGCATTAAGAGAGATGATGTGCATCACATGCCGTGTGGGGTGCTTGGCACAGGTAGACACTCCACACATGAACAGCCCTCTCCCCTCTTCTTCAGTGTGCTCCCTGCTGAAATTTCCAGACCCTACACAGACCAGCCAGGAGTATGTCCTCTGAGTCCTTACCACCTCCCGATCCTGTTCCCCTGCCAAGCCTTTGGTCATGCTGGGAGTCTCACCACCTAGACCACATCCCTGTGCTCAGTGATTCTCAAAGTTCTACCCTCCCTTCAAGCCCCACCTAGAAATCTTTGACTATCCCAGCCCACACCGAACAAGAGCTTCTCTGCTTTGGGGTCGTTCTGTTTGTGGACCACACTGTGTGCCCTGGAACCATCCTCCCTCAGCTTCCAGGGTGCTACCTGCGGCTTCTTGAGCTGATGGCAATGCCTGTGAGTCAGAGGTCATGTGATCCTCCCATAGCCCCCACGGAGCTGGGCATGCAGGGGGTCAGCAAGGCGTCTGATTAAGTGACTGACTCGGACCCAGCTAAGGGATGGAAGGAAGAATGAGATATGCTGGTAGCTGGGACAGAGGTACTCCTGGCAAGTTCATCAAATACTAATGATCTGTCTTAAGACCGGCTACAGATATGGCCCTGCCTCTGTACTGTTTGTGTCTGTGCAGAGCTATATCCACACCCACATATGTGTAAAGTGTGGTATGTGTGCTTGTGTACACTCACCTGCATTTATGGCAGCTGGTAGAGGTGGGGAGACAAGTGATGGTCCCAGCGAGGCCTGCTTAAGAGAAGGGGGTCTCTGATCATAAAACATGAAGTACAGAACCCCTTCTCACCTTGGGAAAGGGGCAGCTGACTACTCAATCTCTTGGCTTCTCATTGAGCAATTACCATCCACGCCTATTAAATCCCATGGTCTCTCTACATCCTGGGCTGATCCAGGCCTGGCAGCCACAGGACATTGCCCCAGTGATGCCTGTGAACAGAGTAGATGTCCTTGGGTGGAGGAACAGGGGCCTGTGCCCAGCTGGAGCCCCACACAAAAACAGCAGTGTGCAGGGCTAACACCAAAGTGCCCAGTAGGAGACTCCGGGTGTTGGTTTTCAGTTTGCCCTATTATTTCATATCACAACACCCTGGCCATTCTCATTCCAGAGGTTCCTAACCCTTCTATTGAGTTTGGCTCAAGCCCAGGGATGGTTAGTACTACTGATGGAAGTTTGGTCAGTTCCATATTTGAGGGCCTCGGTTTTATCTGCCTTCCCTCCACACCCCACTTCCATCCCCGAGGCCCAGCCCCACCCCATCAGGCAGCTCCACCCAGGATCACTAAGAGCTTCAGGCCAGGACACACACACACACACCAAATGTAACTGATGGTTGGCTCAAATGGTCAAGCAGCCTCCACCTCAGGGCTTCTGCTCCCATCAGGGATCTTTGGCCAATATCACCACTTAGTCTGGGTGACTCCTGGTGGGAGTCAGCTCAGCACATTGGCCTATCATGCGGGCAAGTCCATGGGGCTGCAGTTAGGCAGCAGTGCCTCTCTTGGCCTTAGGGCTGGGCTGTGGGCCTGGATGGAGCCTAGGACAGCCTGAGACCGCCTTCCAGTTATGCTGTTCCCAAAGGCAGCCACGATCTGGGTGAAAGGGACCACAGGACTGCTGGATCTCTGACCCACCCTGGCCCAGACCATCCCTTGAACCAAGCTGATTTAGTGGGGCTGAGGGAGATGTGGGGCACAGAACCTACGGCAGGGAAATCGCCTTACCTGCCTGCAGTCAGGGCTGTGTTCCTAATGACCAAAGTTGCCATTTAATGAGGGTCTGCTCTATGTCTGGGGCCATGTTGGACCCTTTTTCTGTGCAAACTCTAGTGGTCTCAACAGCTCTGAAAAGTGAATATGACTATTCCCCATGTTACACATGATGAAACTGACTCAGAGAGGTTTGGTAACCAACATGGACCACACAGCTGGAAAATGGGAGGGCTGGGTTTTCAAAGTGGATCTTTGGGACTGCCTCCAAAGCTTGCCAGGCTGCCCCTCGCGTGACCTCTGAGGCCTCCAGCCTGGAGCCAGACTGGCCATGCCCCACTAAGCCCCCCTATTAGTGAGCTGTGCCCCTCTAAACACTCCCTGAAGGCAAGGTCTAGCTTTCCAAGCACCCCAAACTAAACTGGGTCAGTCTTGTCCTCCGCCCCCCTCCTCCTTTCAGCTGTCCACTGTCTACTGGAGAGCAGAGATTCCAGGCTAGGGAGTGGGGGCAGGGTGCAGAGAGGTACAAAGATTTTGAAGCCAGCAGGAAGACAAAAGAATGACAAGAAGGAGCAGCTGTTTGTGAAGGGAAACCTGAGACAGGCACAAAGCTCAGGTCCTAATCCCAGGCTCGTGTGGAGCCAGGGTTGGGGTCCCCCCAAGGTCAGGGATTCTGAGGGCAGCCAGATAGGAGTGCTCGGCCCCACGCCAGGGTGGGCCCCCTCTCCCATGTGCACAAACAACCAGTGCTTGCTTCCTCTTCCTGGGCCAAGACCCCTGCCTCTTTCTGCCCCTCTTCTGCTCCCCATCCCTTTGGGTTTGGGGGCTTCTTTCTGATTTCCCTCTTCTCATGCTGAGATCTCCTCTAACCTGCCCTGGCGTGCCCCTCCTCCTCCCATTCCTGGTAGTAATTTTAGCAACTTTTCCTCTGAACTCCCGTTGGCGTGTTTCCAGCAAATGGCCTCTGTTTGGGCCTGACACTTGATCAGGGTGGTGACAGAGCCCAGACAAAGCAGTCACAATGCTGGGGAGGGGAGGGCAAGGGAGACAGATTACCTTCCTTCCACTCCAGGCCTTATTTGGTCTACCTTGGTGAGGCTGCCTCCCTCCTGCTCCTCTTTATTTATAGCACTTTGAACTGCTCTCCTTTGTCTTGTCTGCTACCACTCTGTAGTACAAGCTGCGCTGTGCCCACCCACCCCCACACGGGGGGCCCCTGGCCCTCACTCCTCCCACCAGGAATGTGCATGTGAGTGGAGGCACTGGCTATAAGCTCAGGCCTGGATTTCACTTCTACTGACAGCTGGATAGAGCTGCCCGGAGGAAGGATCTTGATTTTGGGCACCATTAGATCCTTACTGACTAGAACCATGCCTGGAACATAGGTGTTCGCTAAATACTTGTTGAATGAAGGAATTAGCAAAGCTGCCCAGTCTTTTAACGGTAGCGAGCAGAAGGAAGAGAATCATGATGGAGCCAAGAGCAAGTGCCGGAGGGCTGGAGAAAGGGTGGGCATCTTTAAGAACATCAGATCCTGCGATCTGTCTCCAGACTAAGGTGCCGAGGCAGAGAGCCTAGAGGCGGAGAGGCGAGTTCTATTCCACAGACGGTGTAGAGAACAGGGACACTGTAGCACCAATAGGCCAGCTCCCCCTAAACTTGACGGGAGGGAAATCAAAGTACAATTGATTTACTATTACTAAATGTAGAAAAGGCTTCCTAGTTCCACTCCACGGAGGCTGCCCCATGATGAAGACACTGGCTTTGAAATGGCTCAGCCATCTCCCAAGTATCCAATTGCCTTCATCTGTGTCTGAGCCCCGGGAAATCAGGGAAGGGCGGGAGCTTTGAGCTTGGAAACTGGAGCAGGTGGATGAAAAGAGCTTTCGCCCTTCATCCCTGGTCTCTGAGGTCCTTAAAAATGGGCCTAATTCCTTAGCACTTGGCAGGGCTTGGATGGCACCGCTAGAATTTGTTCTGCTGAGCCAGGCCCGTGAGCAGGGTCCGTAGCACTGCGGAGCTGGGGCCCCTGTGGTTCATGGTTTGCCCCCCACTTGCCTGTGCCCTCCCCTTAAAGCTGTTCAGTGCCCTCAGACTGTGTCTTGGTTACCACGCAGCACCGCTGAGCCCCCCACCTGGATTTGTACTTCCCTGATGTGCCCCACCCATCTTCAAAATGTATCTGCCCCCAACACCACCACCCCTCTCTCCACACCAGGCCTGCAGCTCTCCTTCCAAGCGGACAGCTAATCAGATGGATTAACCCGCATGCGCTGGAGAGCTGTGCTTGGGAAGGAGGGGGAATTTCAAACCAAACCACGCAGTGGTTGCCTGGACACGGAGCCAGTGAAGCTTGCATACCCAGTTGCTGGAGGAGCATGGTATTGGCTGTGTTCTGTGCTCACAGGCTTAGCCCCAGCTCCCTTCCCTTACCTCCTCTGTAGCTGCTCCTGAGGCCCACTGGAAAGTGGAAGATCTTTCCTGTCCCTCTGTCCAGTTTGCCAGAACACCTATCTATCGCACCAGAGCTGGACGGAGACCACCCCACAGTACAGAAGCGGGCCGTGGGTAGCCACAGCTGTCTCCATTAGGGATCTCCTTCTAGATCAGAGCAGCTGTGTTATCTATGGCCCTGAGCTAGGGTATTTAGTACCTGTGGGCAGAGCTAGGAAAACAGACTAAAGGCTCCAAACTGGAACCATCAGGCATCTGGGTACTGCCCTTCACACACAGTGGGTCCTTGCCTCCTTGGACTCCCAGCCCCTCTTCCCTGGCCTCCTTCCACAAGCTGGGCTCCATCCCCATCTATTGAGCTCTCCGCCCCCACCCTCCTTGAGTCTTGCTGCCGAGGCTGGCTGCATGACCTTAAAGAAGGCATTTCATTTTCCTATAAAGTGAAGGACTTGGACCCATCACTAAGGCCTGTCTGGCTCTGAGGCTGGGTGACCTCAATGCACTGCTCAGCCAGTCCAAGGAAATCAGTGCCCGAGCCAGAGTCCCCATCTCTAAGCTCCCTGATCATTGTTCTTGCCACTTGGCGGGGAAACCTCTTTCCACCTGCCCCCATCTAGCCCCTACCCAGGGTGTATACCTCCAACTCTGCCCCTACCCCTCTGCTGCTGACACTCAGCCCCTTCCCATCTCACAGTTGGATGCAGGACCCAGGTCAGGGAGCAGAGGGACACTAAGCAACAGGGGCCAGGCTGGTCCTGGGGGTAGGGGCTCGAGGGCAGCAGTGACAGGGACCAACAGAACATGGGGAGGGGACAGCCAGGGCCCTGCCTGCCTGAGGTTACGGTGGTCGTGGTCAGTTCTCTCTCCTGCCAGCTGTGGAATGTGAGGCCTGGCCTGGGAGATATTTTGGCTGCACTTGGAGTCATCCCCGCCCCCTGGAATCAGACCCTGCTCACTCCATGCCATAACAATGACGACCACTTCCAATTGTTTCCTAGCTGGAGGGAGCGGGGAGGGGAGCAAGGTTTGGGAAGGGGGGGAGCCTGGGGGAAATGCTTTTAGTGACAACAGTCCTTTCTAAATCCGGCTGGGGACTGGGTGCAGGTGGGGGGTGGGGGCGCCCTGCTGCCCCATATATACGGCCCCTAACCAGGTCGGCTCCACAGCTCTCTCCTGCATTCTCTCTTCTTTCTTGCTGCTCTCAGGTAGGAGCACCCAGCTGGAGGCCTTCCTCTGGGACAAGGGGCCTCAGGTTTAGGAAGGGGCTCCTCTAGGAACAGCAAGCTGCATGCAGGGCTTCATGCAAAGTACCAGGTCTGGTCACTGAGCACACATGGGCAGGTCTAAACACACTTGTATGTGCCATGGGCGTGGGGGGCTCATGTGTTACAGGGGCAGATATCTGTATCTGAGCATGTGGGACCAGAATGCGTTAAAGGATGTGTGTGTGTGTGTGTGTGTGTGTGTGTGTGTGTCTGGGTCTGTGTGTCTGTGTGTCTGGGTCTGTGTGTCTGTGTGTGTGTTGTATACAGCATGCACGGTCTGAATGCATGGGGAGGGAGGGTATGTACCTCACTGCCTAAGACAAGAAATATCAAGTGGGAGGCATGTTTATGATCATATCTGAGGACAAAGAGGTCCATTGGGAGGGAGGGGGAAAAGGATGGCAGAGAACGATTACTTAGGAAGTGTGTGCTTAAAAGCTAGTTCTGTGAGGTTTGCAGTGTGTAACCACCCATGTCCACGCGTGTGGAGAGGGCTTGTGTGTGCTTCCGGGAGTCGAGACCGCCGCAGTGTGTGTGCACCCTGCAGAAGCTTTTCACAGGCACAGGCATGCGGTACAGCTCTTCCTGTCTTCGTATACTCGACAGTGTACTTATGCTGTACACGTGTGAAATGTGCACGTCTGTCATGAAGAGGGTTCAGCTATGTAATAGGTGTGTCTATGAGAAGATGCCCACAGGGTCTCCTCTCTGACAATGTTCACCACAACTGACTATAAAATGGGGACAGGATGGAAGAGAACTGGCTCTGGAGTCAGGAGTCTTGGCTTCAAGTCCTGGCTCCACCACTCATTGTTATGTGTTCTTGGACAAGCAAGCCTGTTAACCTTGATTTCCTCATCTGTAGAATGGGGTGAGGATTGAGTAGAATGTGCATACAAGTGCTCTGTAGGCTGGAAAGCCCCAGCACTGTGACCATTAGCTGTATCTCAGGTGGCTCAAAGAAGGCACGCTTCACTAGGTGGATATGAGCAAGAGTGGGGCCACTCCTCCCCCCAGAGTGAGGAGTAAGAGGCTCATTGAGTTGACATCAGGAAACTATTAGAACTTGTGCTGGGGAGTGCAGAGGTCGGGGGGTGGGGGAGAAAAGAGTGTTTGAAAAGCCAGAGGATGAGACCAGAGAGGGCAATCACCACCCCTACCTGCATTCAGGCTTCAGGGTGGAGGGGCAGTGAAGGAGGGAGCCAGGGCAAGGCAGGGACATAGGCCTGATGCAGCCTTCCTTCTCTCCAGGCCCCTGCCAGCTTGAGTTTTTCCTCTCGCAGGCACATTCAAGAAACCAAGGTAAGGAGAGCTGAAGATGGGTGTTGGGAGGATCTGGGAAGACACGGAAGTCTTTGCCCTGGTCGCTAAGCACTAATGGCTTAGTGACCAGGAGTTCTTACCTGTGACTAGTAAGGGGGCCAGGGAGGGATGAGGGTCAGAGGTGGATATTGGTACCTTTCTGCTCCTTCGAGAAGCCTGGGACACTCCTCCCTCCTCCAGGAGAGCCCCAGCCTGAACAGAAGTTAGCCTCCCCCTCTGCCCTGGCAGGTTTGGTAGGCTGTTCTCAGGCTGGGCAATAAGCTCAAGGAATGAGGGACTCTCGGTGGCCCCTCCTGACTCCTGAGCACGGTGCTCCTGCTGAAGGAGAGAGCCCTGGGATGGGAGCAGCATGGAGGGCAGCCGGCCGCTCTTCCCACCTGCTGCAGGCGCAGCCATGCCGGACGCGGAGATGGCGGCGTTTGGGGAGGCCGCCCCCTACCTGCGCAAGACAGAGAAGGAGCGGCTGGAGGCCCAGACCCGGCCTTTTGACCTCAAGAAGGACGTCTTTGTGCCTGATGACAAAGAGGAGTTCGTCAAGGCCAAAGTTTTGTCTCGTGAGGGTGGTAAAATCACCGCCGAGACCGAGCATGGCAAGGTGGGTGGCTGGGCTAGTGTGAGAGGCCACCCTGGAGGCCCCCAACACCTGGGGTGGACAGAGAGGGGTGCCACCAGGATGCACTCCACACAGCCCTGAGAATGGTCCAGTTGTCCCTTCTTTTGGGTGGGGATCTACTCCCTCCCAATAGTGCTTCTCATTCCCAACATCCGGTCTATCTTCTCCGGGACCCTGGCATCTTCTCTCTCAAACACTGCTGTCCTATAACTTGCCTAAACCCTTATCTCTGCTGAGGGGGGCTGACAGCATGGCCTGCACGTGGGCTGTTGCAGACGGTGACCGTGAAGGAGGACCAGGTGTTGCAGCAGAACCCGCCCAAGTTCGACAAGATCGAGGACATGGCCATGCTGACCTTCCTGCACGAGCCTGCGGTGCTCTACAACCTCAAGGATCGCTACGCCTCCTGGATGATCTATGTGAGTGCGGCACCTGGGGCATCCCTCTGACTCTAGTGGCTTCCTGCTCTGTGTGTTTCCATTGCCTGGAGCCCAGACTTTTCGTTCTTTGTGCCCAGGCAGTGCAGCACTCAGTCCTAGTCCAATGACCTAACCCTAGTCTACGTAAGCATCCTTGATTCAGCTCTAGTACTCGAGAGTTGGGGTTAGTCAGATTTAGTGCATTGATATGTTTTCCTCTCTCTTCCTCTTCTCCTAAGGCCTTTTTCTCCCCCTTTATCACTGGCAACTCATTTCTCCTTTTCCCCACCCCAGACCTACTCGGGCCTCTTCTGCGTCACCATCAACCCCTACAAGTGGCTGCCGGTGTACAACGCCGAGGTGGTGGCTGCCTACCGGGGCAAGAAGAGGAGTGAGGCGCCGCCCCACATCTTCTCCATCTCTGACAACGCCTACCAGTACATGCTGACAGGTGACAGGCCCCAAGAGAAGGGTTTCCTGGGGGCCCTTCCTCCCCCCGTGGGGTTCAGGCAGCTGGGAGTTGCCAGAGAGAGGCAAGGAGGGTGTGTGGGGAAGCCAGACAAAGCATCCTGTACACCTCCTGACTTTTTCTCCCCATTTTCTTCCCACAGACAGAGAAAACCAGTCCATCCTGATCACGTGAGTGTGGCTTCTACTCTATTCTCTTTCAGAGTCTCCCCGAGCCCAGCCCCACCCCCAGCCTCTGAGCACAGACCCACAGTTCTCTTTCCCTCCACCTTCATGCCAGCTCTGATTTCTTCTCTGGCATTCACCCTGACCTTCTCCTTGCTCTCTCCTTTCCTTTCTGCTTCCCATCCCTCTCTTATTTTCCCTTCCCCTTCTCCTTCACTCATGCTTCTCCTGCTCATCACTCATTTATCTACAAGCCCAGGATCACCATGTCTTCTTCACCTCTTCATTTTCTTCCATCTTTCCCTTTGGAAACCTTCCCCATTCTTCCAGCCCCACCCATTCTCTTCCAAAACAGCCGAGGCCCATCTCCTCTGATTGCCCTTGCCCTGCTAAGGCTAGGTTCCACCCGCCCAAATCCAAACCTTCTTGAGGCGTCCTTCCTGGTTGCTACCCTTGACCCTCTGTAGGTCAGAGTATAGCCTTGTGTTTGGAATACCTGTTACCTGGCAGTTTCTTGCTTCAGGGCTCACACAGCCAAATCAAACTAGGCAATCTCTCTTGACTTGAGGCTTGCTAGTCTCAAGCAATGTTTGTTCCCTGCCTAATGAGCCTAACTATCCCAACAGCGGAGAATCTGGGGCAGGGAAGACGGTCAACACCAAGAGGGTCATCCAGTACTTTGCTGTCATTGCCGCCATTGGGGACCGCAGCAAGAAGGAGCAGACCCCAAGCAAGGTAGGCCTGCTGTCCTCCGAGGGCCTGCACCACAAAGAGGAGAGGGGGGCCTCTCACCTGCCATCCTCCTTGACCTCTGCAGGGCACCCTGGAGGACCAGATCATCCAGGCCAACCCAGCTCTGGAGGCCTTCGGCAACGCCAAGACCATCCGGAATGACAACTCCTCTCGCTTTGTGAGTGGTCCCTGACCTTGGACTTGGGATTTGGACTGGGGATGGTGTCAAATATGAGCCTTCCCTCAACTCATCACTACTCTTTTCCATCTCTCCAGGGGAAATTCATTCGAATCCATTTTGGGGCGACTGGAAAGTTGGCATCTGCAGACATAGAGACCTGTGAGTGCCACGGATCTGCTAGGGCTCAGGCTGAGCTCACCCTCTTCTCACTGTCTCCATCTCAACCTCTCTCTCCTCTGTCTCTGTTTCTCTACGTCTCTGCCCCTGAGTCACTAGGTCTGTATATTTGTCTCTCTCTTAGATTCCCTCTGGTCTTTCTCCATTTCTGTCTCTGAATGTCTGTCTTTCTCTGTGACTTTTCTCAGAGATTATCTCTCTCCTTCCGAGACTCTGTCTCCAGCTCCATCTCTGTGTGTCTGTGTATGTGTCTCTCTCCCTCTCTTGATTCTCCCTCTTCCATCTTTTGCTTACTACATTTATCATTCATTTTTCTCTGTCTCCTTATGCCTAAATCCCAACCTTTTCTTCCTCTTTCTTCTCCCCTACTATTCACAGACCTTCTGGAAAAATCCAGAGTTATTTTCCAGCTGAAAGCAGAGCGAGATTATCACATTTTCTACCAGATCCTGTCTAACAAAAAGCCTGAGCTGCTGGGTGAGTCAGAGCTACCAACCGAGACCAACTATCTCCATGGCAACCTGGTCCCCTCTGCTTGTGGCTGCTTGTTGACAGGTCCTGGGTTTCTGGCACTGCTGGATTCAGTTCTGCAGGATGTAGGACCCCACTCAGCCCTATCATGTGCTCTCCTGCAGGCCATGTGCTGCAGCAGGCAGCCCCAGGGAGGGCCAGGGGCTAACCATGTCTAACCAGCATTCTAACCATGTCTTTCTCCCTCCAGACATGCTGCTGATCACTAACAACCCCTATGACTATGCATTCATCTCCCAAGGAGAGACCACTGTGCCCTCAATTGATGATGCTGAGGAGCTCATGGCCACTGATGTAAGTGTATGAGGACCCAGTTGAGAGGTGAGGGGCAATTGGTATGGGTTCACTGTCCAAGAGTAGAGCTAAGACACTGGCTATCTGCTGTTCTAAGTGGTATGGCCCTTGCCAAGGGCCAAAATGTGCCCTGTGACCAGCGTGTGCTGGGATACAGGTTTGATTAGACAGAGCAGGCCAATATTTGGTGTTCAGTCAAACCAGAGAGAGCCAAAAGCCATGGGACAGAGAAGCACACAAACCAAGAAATAAGGCATCACCAAGGGAAAGGCAGGGGTGGGATCACATAGATGTCATGGGGCTGAAGCAGGCTGTTAGGTAAAGAACAGATATAGATATGGAAGGTCCAGGTGGGGAAGCAAGTGTAGGGCCTAGAAGAGGGGCAACAGTAGGAAACATGAATGGGTAACCCTGAGCAGCTTCAGAGAACCGCTGTGACCACTGATGCCAGGGCTGAGGCCATCTATACCCTGCTCGTGGACCTCCCATCTTTGCTTTGGAGTTCCCCACTGGGGATGGGAATCTCAGAACCCACAGGGATTCAGGAGACAAGATCTCTCACCAGCTGAAGAGGGATCTCATTTACCTGCCATACTCCCTTTTCTGGGGTCCACCGATACGGGGCCCTCCTATAGAACGCCTTTGATGTGCTGGGCTTCACGTCAGAGGAGAAGAACTCCATGTACAAGCTGACGGGCGCCATCATGCACTTTGGAAACATGAAGTTCAAGCTGAAGCAGCGAGAGGAGCAGGCGGAGCCTGATGGCACCGAAGGTGGGAGTCAAGGATGCTGGGGGCTGGGGCCAGCTGTGGAGTCACTGAGGCCTCCATCTGCAAAGGAGGCATCCTTTTACCAACTTTGCTCCCTGCCATTTCCTTCCAGAGGCTGACAAATCTGCCTACCTCATGGGACTGAACTCAGCCGACCTGCTCAAGGGGCTGTGCCACCCTCGGGTGAAAGTGGGCAATGAGTACGTCACCAAGGGGCAGAACGTCCAGCAGGCGAGTCATCTTCAGACATTCAAAGGAGTGGGGTGTGGGGCTGGCAAGGTGGAGTAGGAGCGTCGGTATTCACTCTTCCCCACAACTCTCTCATCCGGGTCTCTGCTCCACCTTCCAGGTGGAGTATGCCAAAGGGGCACTGGCCAAGGCAGTGTATGAGAAGATGTTCAACTGGATGGTGACGCGGATCAACGCCACCCTGGAGACCAAGCAGCCGCGCCAGTACTTCATAGGGGTCCTGGACATCGCTGGCTTCGAGATCTTTGATGTGAGCAGGGGAGCCCTGGGGGCAGGAGAACAGTAAATCACTTGGTGGCACGAGCAGCCATCCCTGGCTGAGCTGGCTACAGACCAGGCGGGAAAGGCGGTGGGCTGAGCAGTGATGGAGACAGTCATGTGTCTTCAGGGGGCTCTCCCTCCCCGCCCTGACAGGGGAGGGACCAGCCACACTCCTTGCTGGGCTGGACACAGCCCCAGGCTGACCCCGTGGGCCACACAGACACCTGCCCACCTGACCCGCTCCCGCCCTCCCTGTCCCGCAGTTCAACAGCTTTGAGCAGCTCTGCATCAACTTCACCAATGAGAAGCTGCAGCAGTTCTTCAACCACCACATGTTCGTGCTGGAGCAGGAGGAGTACAAGAAGGAGGGCATCGAGTGGGAGTTCATCGACTTCGGCATGGACCTGCAGGCCTGCATCGACCTCATCGAGAAGGTGCTGCCTCGGCCCCTCTGCCTGAACTCTCCACTCACACCCCACATGCATGCACGTCCCAGACAAAATGGTAGCCCCTCTCCCTTCTAGAGACCATGATCTGGATGACAGAAGAATCCCAAGATCTAGTTTCCAGCCCTGTGTTATCCTGGCCACCCAGGACAGGGTGGTACCTGGGAGAGCTGAGTTCCCAGAGACTTGAGAGTAGACACATGGGGGATGGGCACCTGAAGGCTGGCCTTCCACACCAGTGTGTTTAGCAGTCCTGGTTCACACATCCAAGGAGCAGGAAGTCTGAGGGTTGGATGGGGAATCATACGAGTGCACATATTTTGAACCCCAGCATCTCAGGGATCTGGGTGATGGAATGGTGTATAAAGCACCTATAGCACCCACATTCCCAGACTTTCACAAAGGTTCCTCTGAAATGAAATCAAGCTTTGGGGAGGCCTGAACAGGTGCCACTCAACAGATAACTGGACTCGGAACTGACCCTGATACCTTAGCCATCTCTGTTAGCAAATACTGAGCCTAGAGCAGTGTCTATCTCCATCCACATGAAACAGGCTCAGTGATGCTCTCCCCTCCACCCTCAGCCCATGGGCATCATGTCCATCCTGGAGGAGGAGTGCATGTTCCCCAAGGCCACCGACATGACCTTCAAGGCCAAGCTGTTCGACAACCACCTGGGCAAGTCCGCCAACTTCCAGAAGCCACGTAACATCAAGGGCAAGCCGGAAGCCCACTTCTCCCTGATCCACTACGCCGGCACCGTGGACTACAACATCCTGGGCTGGCTGCAGAAGAACAAGGACCCGCTCAACGAGACGGTGGTGGACTTGTACAAGAAGTCCTCCCTCAAGTTGCTCAGCAGCCTGTTTGCCAACTACGCCGGGTTTGATGCACGTAAGTAGAGACCGGTTCTCCAGGGACTAAGGAACAGGGTTTCTGCTGTGGTTCTGAGGCAGGTCATTGCTACACCCCACCACTTCTGACTCACGTTGGGCCCCTAGGTTTACAAGCTCAGTGAGGTAGAAATGTAGAAATGGCTGTAGAAGCTGAGGCACCTGCAGTGAAGACCCTGGCCTGGAGGCCGAATGTGAAGAGACTCTGTGATTCCTCTCCCCCTGCCCTGCTCCCCACACATCCACTTGTCTCCTTTTCTTGACTCTCTTCCCACAGCTATTGATAAGACGAAAGGCAAGGCCAAGAAGGGCTCATCCTTTCAAACTGTGTCAGCTCTGCACAGGGTGAGTGTGTGACCCAGTGCCTACCCAGCCCTGCACCTTCCCTGCCTTGTTCATCCTGGACTCCTCCCACTCTGTCTCCTCATTCATTTGTGATCCTCTCTACTCTGTCTTTGTTCTCACCCTTTTATCTGCTGGCCTCTTCTCTCTCTCCTTTCCCATCTCACCACTCTTCTCTGTCCCCTGCCTTCCATTCTCTCCTCCTCTGTGTCTTCCCCCAGCACTCCTTCATTCTCTTTAGCTCCTTGCATTTTCTCCATCTCTTTTCCTTCCTTCCTCTCCTCTCCCTTTCTTGCCCCTCCTTCTTTCACTGTCTTTTCTTTTTCCCCTTGTGTTTTGGGCCACAGGAGAATCTGAACAAGCTGATGACCAACTTGCGCTCTACCCACCCCCACTTCGTGCGTTGCATCATCCCCAATGAGACAAAGTCTCCAGGTGAGCTCAAGAAGTCGGGCCCTGCCCACTGCTGGGACCCACTGCCCAGGCAACAGGGTCTTCAAGGTCACCTCCTGATCTCCCACCACGGAGGTTTCCAGATCACATTCTTTTCCTCCTGTCCTGCATAGGGTCTCACAGACTACCCCCAACCCTGGCCCCAGTGCTACCTTAAATTTGGAATGTGTAGCTCAGGGTAATGTATAAGGCACTTTGATGGACATAACCTCACAAGTGCCTTACAACCCACGATGAGACATGTAAGGGTTGTATATTTCTTTCTGAATGATAAGGAGATAGAGAAGTTCAGGTGCTGGGTTCAAGGCCTGGCTCTGTTCTGATCAGCTCAGTGAACTTGGTCAAATCCCTTAACCCCTCTGAGCTTAGTTTATTCTCTAGAAAATGGGCTATATCTCCCCTGGGTACCACCTATAATAACAGACATAGACCATATAAAATAAGGACTGTGAAATCCTTTTGGTTACTCTTAAATATATAACATGAAAAACATAAAGGATCATTATTAACTAACTTGCTATAGTTATGGGTCAGTACATGGCAGAGCCAGGATCAGAACCCAGAACCCTTGGCTATTACTTCTGTGCTCTCCCTACACCCTCTTCTCGCCTCCCCTCCTGTCACAGGAGTGATAGACAACCCCCTGGTCATGCACCAGCTGCGCTGCAACGGCGTGCTGGAGGGCATCCGCATCTGCAGGAAGGGCTTCCCCAACCGCATCCTCTACGGGGACTTCCGGCAGCGGTAGGTACCGGGGAGCCTCAGGGCTCAGGGAACAGGGGGAACCTGGGCAGTCTTGGTGGGAGGGGAGTCTGCGGGTGGCCTTGGATTCTGTGGGCAGAGCAGATCAGCGCAAAACATGGGTGACTCCGGGCACCTCCCTCCCCAGATATCGCATCCTGAACCCAGCGGCCATCCCCGAGGGCCAGTTCATTGACAGCAGGAAAGGGGCGGAGAAGCTACTGGGCTCCCTGGACATTGATCACAACCAGTACAAGTTCGGCCACACCAAGGTGAGGAAAGACGGGAGACGAGCTGATTACAAGCTTTCTTGTCTTTTGACTCCTCACCTCACGGCTCCTTTCCTTTTACCAGTCATCTCGGGAACAGTACTAAACCACATGCTAGCCCTCTCCGTGGACCATGCAGCATAGCTCCCCCAACCCAGCTCCAGCTGTCACTGACTTCCTTCCTCTAGTTTTTTTCCTGCCTTGTTACCCTCCCTAAGATAACCCCCTCCTCGTCCCCCTCCTGCTCACCCCAGTCATGTCCACCCACACCTTCTCTGCAGGTGTTCTTCAAGGCGGGGCTGCTGGGGCTGCTGGAAGAGATGCGAGATGAGAGGCTGAGCCGCATCATCACCCGCATTCAGGCTCAGTCCCGGGGTGTGCTCTCCAGAATGGAGTTCAAGAAGCTGCTGGAGCGCAGGTGAGACATCTCAAAAGGAGGTTCCCAGATATCTGAGGCCCGGGTTGATTCGGGGGGCAGCATAAGTAGAAAAAACTCACCACGTCTCCAAACGACAAAGGGCAGCATAACATACATACCGACGCAGGGTGAGCTTCGCTGTCGCAGTGTGGGATAGATGAAGGAAAGTGCCACTACCTAGGAGCCTGGGCCTCAGGACGGGATGGAGGGAGGGGACTCTCTCACCGCTCTTCTCACTGGGCCTCCACAGAGACTCCCTGCTGATAATCCAGTGGAACATTCGCGCCTTCATGAGTGTCAAGAACTGGCCATGGATGAAGCTATTCTTTAAGATCAAGCCACTGCTGAAGAGTGCAGAGACTGAGAAGGAGATGGCCACCATGAAGGAGGAGTTTGCACGCCTCAAAGAGGCGCTGGAGAAGTCTGAGGCTCGCCGCAAGGAGCTGGAGGAGAAGATGGTGTCCCTGCTGCAGGAGAAGAATGACCTGCAGCTCCAAGTGCAGGCGGTGAGGCTCTTTGGCTGCTGCTGGTTCTTCTGCCCTTCTCTGCTTACATCTCCCACACACCCTGCACCTCCCCACCCAGGGGCTCACCATCTTGTGCCCTCATAGGTAGAGGATTCTAGAATCAACACTCGCAAAGATCTCAAAAGAGGTCTTTCAAGAGAAGGAAAGGAAAAGGGGGGAAAGCACTCACTTAAAAACATGGGCTTTCCACAGGGGTTCAACCTGGATCCACAGCTTAATAATTTTGTGACCTTGGGGTAAACAATGCATTATCTTTGAGACTCAACATCCTCATCTCTAGATAGGGAATAAAGCTGCCCATCTCACTATGTTGTAAATATGTAAAGATGCAAAGTGCTGGCATCAACAAATGCAGTTCCCTCCCTTCGATGGAGGAGACCAGAGGAAGGGGGCTAGATAAAGGGACTTCTTGTTCCTTCCCTCTCTGCTCTCATCCCCCATTGCTCCCATCACATTGCCCTAAAATTCTTCCTCTCCACATCCTTCTGAGGTTCTTCTCAGCTGGGGAGATCCTGGAGCTCCCTTCCTATTGTGAGGGCAGAGCTCACCCCTCCTTCCACCTGCCAGGGTGAGCAGCCCACCCACCGAACAGCCTCCCCTCTGTACCTTGCCCTCAGGAACAAGACAACCTGGCTGACGCAGAGGAGCGCTGTGACCAGCTGATCAAAAACAAGATCCAGCTGGAGGCCAAGGTGAAGGAGATGACGGAGAGGCTGGAGGATGAGGAAGAGATGAACGCCGAGCTCACTGCCAAGAAGCGCAAGCTGGAAGATGAGTGCTCTGAGCTCAAAAGGGACATTGATGACCTGGAGCTGACACTAGCCAAGGTGGAGAAGGAGAAGCATGCAACAGAGAACAAGGTGAGGGCAGCTCCCTCTGGCTCCAGCCAAAGTCTCCTCAGGGTTCCCAGACCTGTATGTGGTCCTGGTCCTTGGCATTGGAGGTCTCCATAGCTGTCTCCAGGCGGGTGACCTTGGAACCTAAAGGGGATGGGGTTCTTGGTCGACAGGTGAAGAACCTGACTGAGGAGATGGCTGGGCTGGACGAGATCATCGCCAAGCTGACCAAGGAGAAGAAAGCTCTGCAAGAGGCCCACCAGCAGGCCCTGGATGACCTTCAGGCCGAGGAGGACAAGGTCAACACCCTGACCAAGGCCAAGGTCAAGCTGGAGCAGCATGTGGACGATGTGAGTAGATTGTCACAGGGCCTGGATAGACTGTATCCATCGGTGTGCGCGCGCGCGCGTGTGTGTGTGTGTGTCAGGAAGGGTGGAGCTGGAGAGTGCTCCGTCTTCTGACCCTTTCTAGAAGGGAGCTGGGGAATAGAAAAGGTGAAGAGTGATCAAGTATGAGTTATGCATCTCATCTTGTTTATATATTCAACGGTAGAGATGGGCTTCCTTACTTTAGGTTCAAGCCTATATATCTCTACCATCAACTATAGGATTTAGAGAGTTATCTCATAAGAAGATGTTACATTTCCTTGGGAATTTTGTGAGGCTCCTCAAGGAGAATCTTTGAACTTCTAATGCTATAGCCAGGATCTGGTCCTCAGTGACCATTGTTTCCCACAGATAGTCCTTTGAGCACATCTCTACTGAATCACTCTTTATCACACTGTGTTATCATTATCGAAGGATCTGTCTCAGCTGTAACACTCTCAGCTGTCTTTAGGTGGGAATTTGGATTTATTCAATTTTGTGTCTGCAGTATCTAGCATGGGGCCTGGACCCGAGTAGGTACTTGTAGGATGCAGAATGAATGAATGTAGCTTTGGGGTTTTGTCCCACAGACATTCATTCACTCATTTATCAGATACTTACTGAGCATCCTTACATGCTAGGTGCTCTTAACATTTGGTCAACTCTGGGGATGCTTCCCCAAGACCTCTTAGGATATCCCAACTCCAGAGGGATTGAGCTCCCAAATAACCAAATCAGGATGCTTGGCCTAATGGGACATTGCTGGTCATTCTCTCCACCAGCTGGAGGGATCCCTGGAGCAGGAGAAGAAGGTACGCATGGATCTGGAGCGAGCCAAGAGGAAGCTGGAGGGAGACCTGAAGCTGACCCAGGAGAGCATCATGGACCTGGAGAATGACAAGCAGCAGCTGGACGAGAGGCTGAAAAAGTAGCGTGTTCCCCGCCCCACTGCCCTTCCTCCTCCCCCGCCCAGCAGCCTGTTGCGCCCATGGCGGTAATAGCTGACCCAAGACATCCGTCCTCAGAGGAAACAGCCTCATGCAGCCTCAATGAGTGGGTGCAAAACTGCGGGCAAAGCCTCCAGGAAGAGGGCTTTCCTCCCCCAGACACGCACATCAGGGCCCCGCAGGCCTCCCTGGCAAAAGTCTAACCCGGATCTCTCGAGCCTTTTCTTCCTGCTGGGCATTCACAAGGGATGGAAAATAACAGCTTACCCCCTTCATACACAAGTCTCTTTGGAGACCAGTTGCTTCACACAGAGGAAGGCTCTACACAAAAGCCTCTCAGGAAAGTCCTTTCAGGTCCTTCACAGGGAGTCCCGAGGACCACAGAGAAATGACTCAGCCACCATGTTTGAGCAGCGCAGGGTCTGGGCCATTTGATTGTTCGATGATCCTGTGGTTCCAACTTTTATTGCAAGACCTTCCAAAATGTATAGATCCACTTCCCACACTTGGTAAACAGTGAGTCTGTGGGTTCACTGTTCAGATAAGCAAGGACTCTAACCCTAAAGCCCCGAGACTCGTCACGATCCACATCCTCACCAGGAACTCATCGCACTTTCCCAGGCACAACACTCGTTGGATGAATGAACAAATATATGATCCCACTGACCCTCAAACCACCTTTTAAGAATGGTACTTCAACCCCACTTACTAAGGAGGAAACAAAGGCTCAGAAAGGTTACCAAATTGCCCAAAGTACCAGTGACAGAATTAAAGACCGTCAGAGCTAACAGGGGCCTCTCAGACCATCTAGTCCCACGCACGCATTTTATACACCAAAGAGGAGACCATCTCGGAGCCCAGGTCCCGGCACTCTACCTACAGTGCTTGTCCCAGTACACTTCCTCTTGAGTTTCAATCCTTCAGCAGATGTTACACTTTCAGGGACACAACAACAGCCCTGGAAGCTGTTTTTCTCATGAAATCTGCTCCTCATTTGTGTCATTACCGTCTCCAACCACTGGTGGGCCCTCCAGGGGCCCAACTGACCTCCCTCGCTTGACCTTCCCTCCTTCTCTGCAGGAAGGACTTTGAGCTGAATGCCCTCAATGCGAGGATTGAGGATGAGCAGGCCCTGGCCAGCCAGCTGCAGAAGAAGCTCAAAGAGCTTCAGGTAAGCTCTCTGGGCTGGTCCTCAGCCTCTTCGGCCCTCCCCCAGGCTGTCCTCTCCGAGCACTGCAGGCGCTGGCCCTGCATCTGTGAGGGGAGATGCTGCGCTACCACAGTTCCCCCACGGAGCACCACCAGCAGGGCTGGGGATGCAAGGATGACACAGGGAAAGATCAGGAGAAGCTCATGGGTCTGGGGGCAGAAATCTGGCTTCGTGTGTCAGCTCTGGTTTAGCTGGTGACCGTGGGGAGTCCACTGCCGATCTCTGGGTCTCCATGTCCTCCCCTGTTCCCTGTGGCTCTTGAGGCCCCTTCAGCCCTGATGGTTTGTGACTTCAGTTTTTACCTCTAGAGCACATTTGCCTTTCGTTGTCTGGTCAGATGAACCTAGCTCTCTAATTCTAACTTCCATGATTTTTGCCACAAAACTGCCTAAAGTGTCTCTAGAACACAGGTCTATCTGTCCTTCTGCAAGAGCAAGCATCAACCACTTTCCTTCCAATAAACAGAATGTACAATCTTCTGACCCGAAGGCAGGCTCACTCGGCTGTCCAGACCATCTTCCCCAAATCCTTTGGTTTCTACCTGTCCACTGCTGGAACTAAGCTGACTGCTATTCTAGACAGGCCAGGAGTCTTCTAGAGCTCTGGGGAGAGGGCTCCAACGGAGGGGATGGGGCGGTGGGTCTGAGCCCCCTGTGTCCGGCCCAGGCACGCATTGAGGAGCTGGAGGAGGAGCTGGAGGCCGAGCGCACTGCCCGGGCCAAGGTGGAGAAGCTGCGCTCAGACCTGACCCGGGAGCTGGAGGAGATCAGCGAGCGTCTGGAGGAGGCTGGCGGGGCCACGTCTGTGCAGATCGAGATGAACAAGAAACGCGAGGCTGAGTTCCAGAAGATGAAGCGGGACCTGGAGGAGGCCACGCTGCAGCACGAGGCCACGGCGGCCGCCCTGCGCAAGAAGCACGCAGACAGCGTGGCCGAGCTGGGCGAGCAGATCGACAACCTGCAGCGTGTGAAGCAGAAGCTGGAGAAGGAGAAGAGCGAGTTCAAGCTGGAGCTGGATGATGTCACCTCCAACATGGAGCAGATCATCAAGGCCAAGGTGGGCTGTGCTCTCCTGCCCCCTCCTCCAGTCCCCTCCAGCCACCTCCACTTTCTGTCCCTGTCTCCTCTCTTCCCTTCTCCTTGAATTGCACCACCCACACCCTTTTAGCCCCTCCATCCATCGTATGACTCGCCTTCCTCTCTCAGGCTAACCTGGAGAAGATGTGCCGGACCCTGGAGGACCAGATGAATGAGCACAGGACCAAGGCCGAGGAGACCCAGCGTTCTGTCAACGACCTCACCAGCCAGCGGGCCAAGCTGCAGACAGAGAACGGTGAGCCCCACCCCCGTCTCCCTGACCTCCTGAGCCACCCAGGCTCGAGCACGCGTGCACACACACACACACACACACACACACGCCTCTTCAGAGACAGGGCCTGAGGGTTAGGGGAGGAGTTGGGGGTAGAGAGGAGGGACTGACCTTCGAGAGCTGAGTGTGCCTCGGTGCCTCTCCAGGTGAGCTGTCCCGGCAGCTGGATGAGAAGGAGGCGCTGATCTCCCAGCTGACCCGAGGCAAGCTCACCTACACGCAGCAGCTGGAGGACCTCAAGAGGCAGCTGGAGGAGGAGGTCAAGGTGAGGCCTAGACTCAGGCCCCTTGGCCCAGCACACGGGCTGGCCTTGCATCCACATCACTTCCTTTCCCAAGAATGAGGCTTGCTACACAGACAGTATTTTCCCATTTTCCAGAAGAAATAATCGCCCAGACCCTACCACATGCCTCCCAAATGTATTCCCCACGCTGAGGCCCTCCACCTTTCTGGTGCCGTCTCTGAAGGGCACGGACTAAGGGTACCTGGGTCAGGGGGTCGTGAGGTGAGGTGAGGCAATCAACTAGGGAGGTACGATGGCCTTGGCTGGGCATCGGTATGGGATGTAGGAACTGCACAAGTGGTCCTGGGATTAGCAGAACAACCTGAAATCTGGAGAAAGAAACTCAACTGGATCCTATTCCTAGCACTTGGCTGGGCTCATCACAAAGGGAAAAGAATATGACTCACAAAAAAGACCAGGGCTCAAACCCTAGCCTGCCTCCTACAGCCTTGGTGATCTTGGGGAAATCGCCTAACCTCCCTGAGCCTCTGTCTCCTGCCTGTAAAATGGGGTGAGGATGCTAACGCCCGCTGCAGGCAGGAGCATGGGGGGTGGGCGTGGAGCGTTTTGTGAACAGTGCAGGGCTGTATGGACTTTCTTTGTTAACAGTACTCAGTTACCGTTCCGGATCCACTGGGCTATTAGAGATAGGTGAGGCCGTGGGAGGATGCTGAAATTAGGGTGCGGAGACGGGCAAGGCCTGGAGTCGTGCTACGGGGAAAGCTGAGCCTGCCTCCTGGTGCTGCCTCTCCCAGGCGAAGAACGCCCTGGCCCACGCGCTGCAGTCGGCCCGGCACGACTGTGACCTGCTGCGGGAGCAGTACGAGGAGGAGACGGAGGCCAAGGCCGAGCTGCAGCGCGTCCTTTCCAAGGCCAACTCGGAGGTGGCCCAGTGGAGGACCAAGTACGAGACAGACGCCATCCAGAGGACCGAGGAGCTGGAGGAGGCCAAGTGAGTCCCGGGAGGTCTGCCTGTGGCTGGGGCCCCTGGGCGGGCAGGACGCAGCTCAGGTGACTCTCAGTAGATTCGGCACAGGGGATGGGTGCTTAGCTGGGTGTTGACAACACAGGAGGACCCTGCCCTGGCCCCACCTCCTTCTCCTCTCAGGGAAGCTTTTTGCTCGCGTTATGTTTCTCATCTGAATATAAGACGAACAAAAGGTTTGTCTGAGGGCAGAGTGAGCCCACCTGGGGCAGGATGCTGTGGTAGCGGAGGGCTCAGAGGCCATGTGTCCTCCAGGTCTGCAGCCGAGAGGCTGGCCCAAGGTCCGAGGGATGCTACCTGGAAGGCCTGTGCTTGGGGAGCTGTGGGTCTTCACACTCTGCTATCAAGACCCTCTGCCCGCCTGGTTCTCAGCTCCCTGGGGCCTGTCCTCAGTTTCTCTGACAATGTTTCTGAGTTTTCAAGGATTGTTTTCTATAAGACTCACGTTGTCTCCCCTTGTCCAAATCTACACCCTCCATCCTCCCCACCCTCTCCTATCACTGTCCCCGACTACCACCCCGGGTAGGAAGAAGCTGGCCCAGAGGCTCCAGGATGCTGAGGAGGCCGTGGAGGCCGTCAATGCCAAGTGCTCCTCCCTGGAGAAGACCAAGCACCGGCTGCAGAACGAGATCGAGGACCTGATGGTGGATGTGGAGCGCTCCAACGCAGCCGCCGCGGCCCTGGACAAGAAACAGAGGAACTTCGACAAGGTGAGCCCAGGCTTTGGGGGCCGCAGCCAAGGGGCAGAGAAGGGGGGGCTGGGGTCAGGAACATCCTCCTCAGGGGCTGGGAGGAGGCTGAGCCCAGGAGAGGGGCCTGGGTCATCCCTGGAGGTGGGACGTGCTGTGAGCCGTGTCCTGTGCCGCTCAGATCCTGGCCGAGTGGAAACAGAAGTACGAGGAGTCGCAGTCGGAGCTGGAGTCCTCGCAGAAGGAGGCGCGCTCCCTCAGCACCGAGCTCTTCAAGCTCAAGAACGCCTACGAGGAGTCCCTGGAGCACCTGGAGACCTTCAAGCGGGAGAACAAGAACCTGCAGGGTGCGGCCCGGAGGCCAGGAGGGGCGGGGCAGGGTTTGCATGTGATACCTTCCAGGGGTTCCTAGAGGTGTGCCCCCTACTTTGGACCATGGCAGCCCCCAACTGAGCAACCCGCCCCTCCCACAGAGGAGATTTCTGACCTGACGGAGCAGCTGGGCTCCAGTGGAAAGACCATCCATGAGCTGGAGAAGGTCCGCAAGCAGCTGGAGGCTGAGAAGCTGGAGCTGCAGTCGGCCCTGGAGGAGGCTGAGGTGCGTACATGGGGGCAGAGGTGGGGGAGATAGCTTAGCTCTGGGCTGTGGTTCCTGTTCTCTTCTCTCTTTGTCTGTCGTGTTCACTGGTCCATTCTTAGAGCCTAGAACAGTGCCTGGCCCATAGTAGGCACTCATCAAATATTACAGAATGAACGAATAATCGGGTCACTCACTTCCCTTCACACAAACATTCTAACTATCACATCTTAGACAAGATTTCCTGTTTCGCTGCCCCCCTTTCCACCTCTGCCTCCTTTGATTTTCACATTCTGTGCCCAATTGCTTCTGTTTCCTTGGCAACACTTTTTTCTTCATTTTCCTCTTTGTCTTCATAGCTCGCTCTCCTCTGTGAGAGCTTGAATCACCTTCTCCTAGGCCTGTTTTTTTCCTTTTAAATTCTCTTTTTTTTCTTCCTCCTTCTGCTTCTTTGCTGAACCACTTATACTACTTGAACTCACTTTGTGTTCAAAATTCATGAACAGACCCCTGCCCCCGTCCTATGCCCTGACTACCTCAGACCCTCTCTCCCTACCCTCCTCCAGGCCTCCCTGGAGCACGAGGAGGGCAAGATCCTCCGGGCCCAGCTGGAGTTCAACCAGATCAAGGCAGAGATCGAGCGGAAGCTGGCGGAGAAGGACGAGGAGATGGAGCAGGCCAAGCGCAACCACCTGCGGGTGGTGGACTCGCTGCAGACCTCCCTGGACGCGGAGACGCGCAGCCGCAATGAGGCCCTGCGGGTGAAGAAGAAGATGGAGGGTGACCTCAACGAGATGGAGATCCAGCTCAGCCATGCCAACCGCATGGCCACCGAGGCCCAGAAACAAGTCAAGAGCCTCCAGAGCTTGCTGAAGGTACATGGAGACTGTTGGAAGCAGGAAGTCACCTCACCCAGAGAAGGGTAGTGGCCGTGTTGGGTGGGGGTGTCCCATCACAGCACCAGATCCCTCCTGCCCCTAAGCCATTGCAAACACCCACCATGGGCCCCTCCTGAGCCACCATACGGGCTCGCCATGGCATCCAGTTCAGCTAATAGCCTTCTGATGGGCCAGAGGCCATCTCCGTCTCTCACTCTCCTGACCCTCAGGACACCCAGATCCAGCTGGATGACTCAGTCCGTGCCAATGACGACCTGAAGGAGAACATTGCCATCGTGGAGAGGCGCAACAACCTGCTGCAGGCTGAGCTGGAGGAGCTGCGGGCAGTGGTGGAGCAGACGGAGCGGTCCCGGAAGCTGGCTGAGCAGGAGCTGATCGAGACCAGCGAGCGGGTACAGCTGCTGCATTCCCAGGTGAGCAGCTCCTCTGGGTGGTCTGGGAGGGAAGCATGGGCAGGACTTCACAGGTAAGGTTCAGGAGATGCTCGTGGATGCTCAGTGCTTTTCCTGCTCTGCCCACCTCAAACCTCAGAATACCAGCCTCATCAACCAGAAGAAGAAGATGGATGCAGACCTGTCCCAGCTTCAGACTGAAGTGGAGGAGGCGGTGCAGGAGTGCAGGAACGCCGAGGAGAAGGCCAAGAAGGCCATCACCGATGTGAGTCCCCCAGCCCTGGCCTGCCTGCTCCCAGCCAGGGTCTCCTCGGGCTTGAAGACTTAGACCAGGTCTCACCTCGCCCCCGTGCACAGGCCGCCATGATGGCGGAGGAGCTGAAGAAGGAGCAGGACACCAGCGCCCACCTGGAGCGCATGAAGAAGAACATGGAGCAGACCATCAAGGACCTGCAGCACCGGCTGGACGAGGCCGAGCAGATCGCCCTCAAGGGAGGCAAGAAGCAGCTGCAGAAGCTGGAGGCGCGAGTGCGGGAGCTGGAGAACGAGCTGGAGGCCGAGCAGAAGCGCAATGCTGAGTCGGTCAAGGGCATGAGGAAGAGCGAGCGGCGCATCAAGGAGCTCACCTACCAGGTGCGGGAGCGGCGGCTGCGCTGGGGCCGGATCCTCTGTGTCATGGCCTGAAGCCAGGGTGACAACCACTCCAGAGGAATGGAGTGTTCTCTCTTAGCCTCTTCTAGCGTAAGGGGCTAGAATTCAGCCCTGTTTCTACTCTGCCTGGCCCTAGTCTACCCTGAGTGTCTCCTGGGTCAGAGGCCAGACTCTGAGCCTCCTGGCCTTCAAGTTCCACCTCAGCCTTCAACCTCAGCCTGTCCCCTGGGGACACACCCAGAGCTCCAGCAGAGCTCACCCAGCTAGGTTACCAGAAATATATTGCCAAGCCTGGTGCCATCACCACCAAAATATACCAAAAATACACCAAAGCCATTAAAACAAATCTAGAACTTTTTGGTTACTCAGAGAAAGTTTAACTGTCATGGTGTCTTCTAGAATCAGATTATCAATTAGATTTTATTTCTGTTCCAATCCAGAAAGTCACAGTCCCTCTATATATACTTGTCCTTAACCTTGATCAAGTCTATATCATTTCCCAGCAGCCCAGGAAATCCTATCAGGCCTGCAGTCCCAGAGTTCCTGCCAGCAGGTGCTGGGTTCTAGGAGCAGGGGGTTATCCTCCATGGGGCCCCAGAACCCTCCAGGGCCTGCTCCCTGGAACAGTGCTCACATGCAGTTTTGTGTGCAATTTTAGGAGGCTCATCAGCTCCCTAGACTCTTGGTCCAAACCATTAAAAATATTCATACATTCTTTAGTAAGAAATTGTAAGGAGAGCTTAAGTGTTCGTTGAGAAAGAGAAAGTTGAATCAGATCAGGATGTTATATTTGGGGTAAAGATGAAGAGTGGGGGAGGGGCCACACTGCCTCCTATGACTGGTGCCGTACTCACTCCTGCCCCCTCCCCCTGCGACCGCCAGACGGAGGAGGACAGGAAGAACCTGCTGCGGCTGCAGGACCTGGTGGACAAGCTGCAGCTGAAGGTCAAGGCCTACAAGCGCCAGGCCGAGGAGGCGGTGAGTGACCCTGCTGGGGCCTGGGCCTGGAGGAGGGGTCAGGGAGCTGGTCCCCAGGCTGGGAGGCTAAGAAGCCCCTCTCACCTCATCCTCCTGTCCCCTGAACCCCCGCAGGAGGAACAAGCCAACACCAACCTGTCCAAGTTCCGCAAGGTGCAGCACGAGCTGGATGAGGCGGAGGAGCGGGCAGACATCGCCGAGTCCCAGGTCAACAAGCTGCGGGCCAAAAGCCGCGACATCGGCACGAAGGTGAGTTGCCCCCAGTATGTCCCCCCAAAATCAGTGCCCCTCAGATAGAGCTCCTCACACCAGGATTCCTCCCCTTCATTCATTCCCCACAACTTGTAACTCAGTCCTCCGTGATTTCTAAGGTTTTTCCAGCTCTAACTTCCAATTATTTTGTGAATCCCACCCTGGAAGATGCCAGTTTATATATACCCACTGCATCCCAGTTTTCCCCAACTGCTATTTCCACTTATCTTCCACCTAGTTTAGGCCTACAACCTTGTACCCTGAACCTAAGATGCACTTCCCAGAGCACCCCTTGTCCTCACCCAGGCAGCCTCCCTCCAGCTGAGTCCACAGCCCTACCCTTCAGAACGTGCTCTCCACACTGACCCCTAGGACCCATCTCCCATCACCATGGGGCCTCCCTTGGGCCACACAGTGTTCCTCCCCGCATTGGTGCCTGTCTCCCCTTTGTTGTCTGTGCCAACCCCTACCCAACACACACCTCTCTGGGCTAGTTTGGACTTTGTTTCCTTTCAGAAGGGCTTGAACGAGGAGTAGATTTGCCACGTCGTCTTGATCTGTCCCATCCTAAGGGTGCAACAAAGCTCCCAGTCCTGGAGCCTGGAGAGCAGCCCCTATGGCGGAAGCAGAATAAAGCAATTTTCCTTGAAGTGAGAACCTGCCTCTAGACTCTTTTTCATGGCCTGCCAGCCACAGGAACATGGGAACATAGACATGGGGGCGGGGGCAGGAGAGAGGGAGGCGGGGCCCTAGAGGAGGATGCCAGACCCTGGGGAGGCAGTGAGACTCTGAGCATGCCCAGTGCAGCAATAACACATGTTCTCCTTTAACTCCCCCTTAGCAGGCACCACCTCCCGCCAGGCCTTTCCCTGGCGCAGAGACACTAGGGATTAAAGGAGATTTAGGGAAACCCTTAAGGCTCTCCTAGAACACGTAAGCCCATCTGCTATGGACCTACACCCCAGAACTGACAACACTATCTCTCACTACTGACAATACTGGGGCTGGGCCGTGAGGAGGTTTAGGGTGTAGGGATGCCCTCTGAGGCGTGACCCATTGAGCAGGCGGGGTAATGACCCGCCCAGTCCCGGTCTGAGACAGGTCTCTGAGAGGGCACAAGGACTTACAGCTGTAGCGCACTTCCCTTCCAGACATGGTCACCACTGTCTCCAACCACACCCAGAGGCCAGCACCTCCTCCCCGGCACCACCAGGATAACTGTACCCTCATCCACCTTCTCTCCTCCTCATCTCCTCCCGGGGCCTGACCCTTGGTCCAGGGCACTCCTTCTCCCTCATTTCTTCCCACGGTAGCTTCCGTTCCCAAGACCCTCCTCATCCAGACTTGCTGGAAGATAGGGGTTCTTTGGCCAATTTAAGGCAGGCCATCTGGAGGGGAGACAAGTAGAGGATGGACTAGGGAGAGTCACGTGTGATCAGGACGTGGGGAGGGAAGGTAGCAGGGAGGGCATGGGTCACTGGAGGGCTGGAAAGTAGAGGAAGGAGCAAGCACCCCTCCAACCAAACAAGCCCAGCCCCGCAGGAGTCACGCCACACCTGGACTGCTTAGGGAAGTCCTAGGAAGGTGGGCCACAGAGAGCAGAGGCTTAGGAGGCAGGGGGACTGCCAGCCTCCTGCGGGGACTCCCGGAATCCCGGGTTCAGCCCTGACCTGAATCTCCCCCAACCCACCACACAGCCACTCCCGCCACTCTAGGCTCTGAGCTCCCAATGCAGCAGCCCCAGCAAGGGCCTATCCAGAAGGGGAAGGAAGGGATATCACTATTAGACAACAAGAGGAGAGGGAGAGAGGAGAAAGGAAATAGGAAAGGAAAAAGGAAAGTCCGGAGAAGGGGGCAGTGGAGAGAGAGGGAGAGGGCTCAAGAACCTAGAGGATGGTGACCAGGGAAATCAAGAGCGAGGAAAGATAGAGATGTGAGGGGGCCTCGGATAGACCCACAGGCCATCCCACCCTTCTTCTCATACCCTCCTCCCTTCTCCCCACCTAGTACCACTCTTCTTCCTGGGATGGACTTGGAGAGCAATCAGGAGATAGTGGAGGAAACAAACAGACATCCTTGAAAAGGGAGACACGGGGGATGCCCAGAGAATCCAAGCTCCCAGAGCAGAAGAGATGCGGAGAGAATGGGTAGCTACTGTGTAGCAGACAGGGGTGTGAGAGGCCTGGCAGCTGAGTCCCAGAAAGAGGGTGCTGAGAGGAGATGGGAGAGGAACAGGGAGGGTGAGCCCTGGATGGAGAAGCTGGAAGAGCGGAGGTGGGTGATACTGGGTGAAGGGAAGAATCCTGGATCACCTTCAGATGCAAGCAAAACCAGGAAAGTGAGGTAGATGAAGACCGTGGAGGCAGAGACGGGACAGGCAGAGGGTGAAGAGAGGTCAGGCTTAGAGAAATGGAGGCATGTCAGACCCCAGGATGGGCAGAAACACAGTGCCAGGGAGACTCAGAGGCCAGGTCCGACTTTGAGACAGGGAACCAGGCCGAGGAAAGGGAGACAGACACAGCGACAGACAGACACACAAGGAGCCAAGCAAAAGAGGGACAACCTGGTGCCAAGGAGGCTTGCCCTGACTCCTCGTCCCCTCACCTGTGGTAGGAGTCTCCGTCTGCACCCTCACCCTCCAGGACTTCTAGCAGAATGAGGAGCTGCTCTGGGAGGCAGCTGAGGGAGGACAGTGAGAGCTGGGGAGAGGAGGGGGCCTAGGAAAAGGAGAGGAGGGCAAACCAGACCAGACAGGGGGGCAGAGCCCTGGAACCAAGTTAACCCCTTCCCTCCTCCTCCTTCCATAGGAGACAGCGGGAAATGCCTGCCTGCCTACCACTCACCCCTCACCCCACCTACATCAAGTCTAGTCAGCCCACTCAGGACACAGGGTTCCCTGAGGACAAAGCCTGACCCAACCTGACCTGGTGTTCTCGGGCCCCTTATCACGTCCCCAGGGCAATGAAAAGCAGGTGGTGACGCACTGGGCCACGGACTAACCCCTAGCTTGCACACTGAGTCCTTGAGTGCCCTGGAGCTGGGGACAGGTAGCTTGCATCCTCTAGGGGTAATGATTTGGCATATGAACCTGCTGGAGATGGGAATGTGGGGTTGACTCAGGTCCCCTCAAGGACACTGGATTTGAGGTACAAGTCCCCTGAAGACACATGTGTATTCCTGACACCAGTAATGGGGCAGTGGAGGGTCCTACGGAGTTGGGGACCTTGGGGGAAGGGCCACATATTTGGTGAAAAGCTCTCCTACCCAGAGAAGCTGACCCCTGTCCATCTTACCCACCTCCACACTCTAGAGCTATATTGAGAGGTGACAGGAGTTGGGATGGGAGGTGGGGAGCTGGGTGTGAGGGTATGGGGAAAAGCCAGGGCAGGGAAGCCTGGCATTGTTTCCTGAACACAATGTCCACTTAGTCATAACAGGCACGGCCTGCTGAAGACCTGACACCTACTGCCTCTAAGAGGTGGCATCACAGAGGCTGGGGAAGGGGGCCTTGAGGGCCAGGGCACTTGGGGACACCCATGAAGAAGGACATGTGAGTATGAGCCCCATGAGGATTGGGAGGGGGCAGCGGAGTCCCACCTGGGGCGGGGGGACTGCAGAGCCCCAGCCCCACCCCCAGCCCTGTGGAATGCCAGCCTGGGGCCCAGCTGGTGTAAATCCCTGGGCCTGCCTGGGCCCCAGCCAGCCTCAGGAGCACCTGCACCCTCTGGCAGCCCAGAGAGGCGGAAGGGAGCAGCACCCCCTCCTGCCTCAGGCCCTGGGATTAACGCCTCCTGACTCTCCCCATCCCTACTCTGCCCACACTGGGAGCAGAGGGTGGCAGTGGCAGGGTAAAAGCTTCTGCATGCAAATGTGTGTTTCAGTCTGCATAACAGCAAGTAGGAAAATCTGCAAGCTTAAGTGTGTAAGTGAAAAGTCTGCCTGTGTGTAGTTAAGAATGGGCATGGACCTGTGGTGGTGAAGTCCTTATGTGAGGGTGCTGGACTGCAGGTCTGAGTGCAAACCTGCTGTGGTGGCCTGGGGGAATCCCTTCCCCTGTTTGAGAGGCTGGACAGTGGCCACTGCATCGGGAGCATCAGGGGAGGGGCTGGGGACTCCAAATGTGTCCCCAAAGTAGCGCAGCCTCAAGTTCCCAGGAGGCCCCCTGCTTGGAGACTTGGGGAGCAGAGGGAAATCAGGACCACAAAGAGAGGGGGCAGCATGGAAATTCTTTTCCTGACAAAGGGAATCTGAGTCAAGGACCCAGGCAGCAGAGCCCCTCCCTGGGCATCCTGGCTCCAGCTCCCAGTCACCAGCACCTTCAGACTCCAGGCTGTGTGAGGACAGGCCAGGGAGGAAAGGAGGGGGTAGGGAAGAGGGGAGGGGAGCCCATGGTTGGGGGGCAGGGGACAAGCATCTGGCCTGCAGGAGAAGGTGACCCTCACCCAGTGTGCTCAATTCACCCTTCAGGTTAAAAATAACCAAGGTAAGGGCCTGCTGGGGCGGGGGAGGTGGTATGAGAGGTCCTGTCTTCCCACTATCTGCCCATCAGTCCTTTGGAGGGGAGGAATGTGCCCAAGGACTAAAAAAAGGCCCTGGGGCCAGAGGGGCTAGTACGACAGACCTTTCATGGGCAAATCAGGAGGCTCTGCTGTCCTCTTGTCACCTCTGGAGCCAAGGGATCAAGGGAGGAGGAGCTGAGAGGGGGAAGAGGTGGGAGGGAGGGTCCCTCCGGAAGGGCTCCAAATTTAGGCAGAGGGTGGGGGCAGTAGGATATAAAGGAGCCAGCTCCCCAGACAGACTGACACTCCTCTGAGCCAGGTAAGACAGGCTTTGGGGTGGGGGCTGTGGCAGCCCTCAGAGCCACCATCTTGAGGAGAATGGGGTGCAGGTCAGTCAGAGGTCCAAGGACTCTGCTAGCGCTTCCCCTAGCACTGGGGAGTCCCACTGACAGTGGGGAGGTTCTAAGGGGAAAGCCAGTAACGTCTTTCCTTCCCCTATCTGCATTTCCTCCCCTGCATCTGTCTTCTCCTGCTTTCTGTGTCCTCCACGCTCCTTCTCCCTCCTTGGATGGCTTCCCTCTCTTTGTCCAGTTTTATTTTGCCTCTTGGTCTTTGTCAGTACTTGTCACTATCATTCTTCTTTGTGCGTCTCTCCTCCTGCCCGTCCTTCTTGGCTGTGTGTTCTAATTCCCTCTTCTCTCTGTTTCCAACTTGGATTCCACATCCCGCTCCTTGCACTTTTACTAACTGTGCATCCTTTCTTTCCTGCCTCTCTGCTCCCTGCCTCTCTGCTCTCTGCCTCTCATCTCACCCTGACTCCCCATTTTGGTCTTACTTCTCCCCATCAGCCTGCCTTCATTGTTCATTTTTCTCACCTGTTCTCTCTGCCTGGCTCTACCTCTGTGGCTCCATCCACGGTCTATCGGCTCCAGGATTCTCTGTGAAGAGATAACGAGGTGAGAACCACCCCAATTTTCTCCTGAGAGCCAGGTTCCTGGACCAGGGCCAGCTGTCTCTCCTCTGAGCAGCTCAGCACCCCGCCTTGGCAAACTCCAGCCAATTCTATCCCACACAGACACCTCACAAACTCTTCTTCAGCATCACATCAGAGGGCAAGGGAAGCAGAACCTGAGTAAGGGAGGGCTGGACCCAGGCCAGGTGCTTCTCAGTGGGGGAGTTGAGAGTGATAGGGCCCAGGTGGTGAGGTGGGGCAGGGAGTGGGGGTACAGAGGGCAGTGCCACCCACCGAGGCCTGGGCCCTCCTGTTTCGATTGACTATAGAGGAGCGACAAGATGACGGACGCCCAGATGGCCGATTTTGGGGCGGCAGCCCCGTACCTCCGCAAGTCGGAGAAGGAGCGTCTAGAGGCCCAGACCCGGCCCTTTGACATCCGCACTGAGTGCTTCGTGCCCGATGACAAGGAGGAGTTCGTCAAGGCCAAGATCCTGTCCAAGGAGGGAGGCAAGGTCACTGCCGAGACGGAGACAGGCAAGGTGTGTGGGGCACAGCAGAGGGGGTTGGTGCAGGGGTGGAGCCACTAGCAGCAGGAGCTGAAGGGCCTTGAAGAAGAGCCAAAGCCTGTGGGGCTGAAGGACGAGCCCAGCGGGAGAAGCCCAGCATCTGAGTGAGAACCCTGACCTTTCTTGTTAGATCTGAGCAGGTGTGACAGGTGCCACCCCCCAGGGATGCACACCCCTTGCCAGAGAGGATGCTGGAAGCAGGAAACTTTAGCTGGTTACCTCCTCAGAGCAGTCTTATAGATAAAGAAGACACAGAAACAGCATCAAATGAACTCCCTTCTTGAACTTGTATCCCTCCTCTCTGTGCCTGTTTCTTCCATGGACCAACTCTCTCCAGACCTCCCCAACCATGCCAAGAGCAAACTCTTAGTCCCAGTGAACACAAAGAGCAAGAACCCTTGAGCTGAATGCTCAGTCGGGGCTGGTGACTGGCACTCAGAAGTCCACAATCCCTGGTCCCTCATGCCAGTGGTGAGAACTGCCCCTGGTGACCAGCAGCGACTCAGAAGCACGTGCCTTGCAGACATGCTGACTGACTGTTGTGCCCTATTGAGGCGTGCAACAAGAGACCACAACCTGCTCGCAGCTTTGACCCCGAAAACCCAGCTCTGCCACTAGCAGCCACCATATTGGCAAATCATTCAGTTATTAGATCCGCAGTTCCTCCACTATAAAACATGCCGGAATAGCTACCTGCAGGATCTCATGAACTGAGGGCCTGGTAAACTGACTGGTGGCAATCAAGGCAGACAGTGACTGGTGGGGAGTGCAGGGTAGATGGGAGAGATGTTTTTCTGAGGTTTTCCCTGAGCAACTGATGCCCTGAAACACTGTCCCCAGGAGTCAGGGTAAGGTGTGTGTGCACAGATCAGAGAGCAGCCAGCCCCTTTGTTTTTTGTTCCTAAACACCTGAAGCAGGGACTGAAAGGGGATGCTTATGGGCACAGGGTTGGGGAACTGGCAAGACATGGGGACTCCAGGACTGTTAGTAGGATGCAAGAGACTGTGGGCAAGTAAGCTATCGGGCATCATAGAGAGCTATAGAGTAGGGCCCAGGCACTGGTGAGAAAAGAGCTGGGGGACCAAGGCTAGATGATGGCCTGTGTTTTGGGCAGAGGTAAGTGGGCAAGGCTGGCGAGGGTCCTGGTGGGAGTGGGGTCACCCATGCCTCCTCCCCAGACGGTGACCGTGAAGGAGGACCAGGTGTTGCAGCAGAACCCGCCCAAGTTCGACAAGATCGAGGACATGGCCATGCTGACCTTCCTGCATGAGCCAGCAGTGCTTTTCAACCTCAAGGAGCGCTACGCGGCCTGGATGATCTATGTGAGTGCACCCTGCACGCGGCAGGCAGCCCATCCTGCATGGAGTCCAAAGTAGGCCAGGGTGACTCTCTCGAGGGAAGGAGGTCAGAACTCTCCCAAAGGGCCCAGGACCCCCCGCCCCCTCCCCACCCTGGTCAGCTGCAGGAAGAGAGGAGCCAGCAGGGGAGACCAGGGCCTCCTATGCCTGTCACCACTGCCCGTCCCCTCCTGGGCTTCCTGCTCCAACTTCTCATGACTGCCCTGCTTCAGACCTACTCCGGCCTCTTCTGCGTCACCGTCAACCCCTACAAGTGGCTGCCGGTGTACAACGCTGAGGTGGTGGCTGCCTACCGGGGCAAGAAGAGGAGTGAGGCACCGCCCCACATCTTCTCCATCTCTGACAACGCCTACCAATACATGCTGACAGGTGGGCTGGCAGCCCTGTCCTATGGCCCCTGAGTCCCACACCCATGGACCTGGGCCCTCAGCCCTGAACCCATCACCTCTCCTCTTTTCTCTTCCAGATCGGGAGAACCAGTCCATCCTCATCACGTGAGTGAGCACCATCCGCCCACAGAGGAGCCTGATGTGCTGGGATGGGGGTTGGTTTAAGGCTGTGACTGCAAGGAACTGGGCTCTCTCAAGAGTGCTGGAGTGACTTAAGGCGATGGGCAGATTCTGCAGGGAGATGGACCCTGGTAGAGGAAATTAGATGATTGGGACTCTGAGGGAAGAGGGTGCAGCATATACTTTGAATGGAGAACAGTGGGAACCTGGGTTCTGATGAGTCCCTGTCACCTCCAGTGGAGAATCCGGGGCAGGGAAGACTGTGAACACAAAACGTGTCATCCAGTACTTTGCCAGCATTGCAGCCATAGGTGACCGTGGCAAGAAGGACAATGTCAACACAAACAAGGTACAGGGTGGGCCACAAGCTCAGCAGAGGGGGTCTGGGAGGCAGGCTGACCCAGTGACCCCTAGCCCTGCCCCGGGGAACAGTGCAGACAGCACCCCTGAGCCCAGAGCTCAAGACCTTCCCGGCAGGAGACACATATTCTGAGGTCCGAATACATGGCCTTTTGGAGCCACAGACCCACCAGCAGTCCACCCAGCCCCTTCCCCCTTCCCCTCCCACCACCACCTGGAGGTGGACTGGAGATGGAGCCCCATTCCCTTCACAGGGCACCCTGGAGGACCAGATCATCCAGGCCAACCCTGCCCTGGAGGCCTTCGGCAACGCCAAGACCGTCCGGAATGACAACTCCTCCCGTTTCGTGAGTGCGCTTGACCACTGCCGACTGGCCTCATGTGGCCTTGACCCAAAAAGGGGGGTGCAGTTTTGCCAACAGTCACCACACCTGGCTGATTGCCCTGCGTTTAGTATTGGGTTATCAATTAGCATGCACACTTCAAATCCTCCCCATTCAGCCTGGTCCCCAAGTTCTGGGAACTCAAGAAAAGAGATTCAGAACCACCACAGCTGCTCCATAGCCAATTAATAGAGCTGATTTTGGTCACATTCTAGATTTTTCTTAGGACTGTTTCCAAAACTCTTCCACACTGGAAGTAGGAAGTGAGTATGGGTGTTGGAGCCAATTTCCCAGCTTTTCACCTGCCCAGCAAGTCCCCATGCCTCTCTGAGCCCCAGTTCCTTCATCTATGAGACAGAGGTAGTAATATCTACCTTGTGGATTATTGGCAGGATTATATGAGATCACATCAGAGGTACAAACAGGACGCACTCTACCTGTGTTCATTCCTGTGCCGTTGTTTCTGCTCGGGGATCCCAGTGTGATTTTGGGGGATGGGAATCCTCTTTCCTGTTTTACTTATACTAAACTGGGACCTCAAAGAGGTCGTTTACATTTCCAGAACCATCCAGGGCATTCTGGATTGCACTAAGGTCCAGGATCTCCATCTGTCTCTTCTGGCCAGCTCCCTCACTCTTTGTCTCATTCGCCCCCAGGGGAAATTCATCAGGATCCACTTTGGAGCCACTGGAAAGTTGGCTTCTGCAGACATAGAGACCTGTGAGTACCCAGGGCACCCTGCCCACCCCTCCAGATCCTCCACCTCTGCCTTCTTTCCCCGCTGGGCACCCCTATCTCATCATCTCCCCTCCATCTTCTGTCTGTCTACATTTCCATCGGTTTTAGAATTCTTCCTTTAAACCACTTGCCAAAGGAGCCTTTCTCTCCTGATCTCCACCCTTTTGCTGGCTCACCTCTCTCTCCTTCCTTATCTGCCTTCCCTCTCCTCACTTCAGACCTCCTGGAGAAGTCCCGGGTGATCTTCCAGCTGAAGGCTGAGAGGAATTACCACATCTTCTACCAGATCCTGTCCAACAAGAAGCCAGAGCTGCTGGGTGAGCCCGGCTCGATGCCCCTGCTGCCCCCAGCGCCCTCCACAAGCCTGCCTGTGTAGGGCAGCGCCCTCTTCCTCCTCACTCACCCAGCTGCCCTGCTCATCTCCCTCCTCCCTCCATCTGCTCAATGCCTTTCTCTTCCTCCCCCACCTTGGACCTGCCTGCGTCTCCTCTTGCCTCCCTTTCCACCCTTCCTTCTCCTATTTCTCTTCCTCCTTGTTGATTTTCTCCTTCTCTTCTGCATTTGCCCCACCTCCTCCCACCTATCACTCTCCCACCATCCCCCCTGCCCTGGGTCCTGCTGCCCACTTTTCTTTTTCTTCTGGATCCTCCCCTTGGTCCTTGCTGACTGTTCTCCTCTCTACCTGCTCCGGCTCCTTTCCTCCCTTCTCCCCACCCCTCCCCCACCGTACCCCTCCCCCACCCCGTCCCCTGCCCTGTCCCTCCCCTCGCCTGGACAGACATGCTACTGGTCACCAACAATCCCTACGACTACGCCTATGTGTCCCAGGGGGAGGTGTCCGTGGCCTCCATCGACGACTCCGAGGAGCTCATGGCCACAGATGTGAGCGAGGAGGCAGTGGGAGGGCCCCGGGGCTCCTGGGAGACCCGCCCGGCCGCCAACTCGGCCTCTCTCACCCTGCCCCAGAACGCCTTCGACGTGCTGGGCTTCACTTCTGAGGAGAAAGCCGGCATGTACAAGCTGACGGGCGCCATCATGCACTACGGAAACATGAAGTTCAAGCAGAAGCAGCGCGAGGAGCAGGCGGAGCCTGACGGCACCGAAGGTGGGACAGCAGGAGGGCGCGCGCCGGCAAGGCCCGAGGTGCTGGGTGTTTGCCCTTCACGCAGAAACAGTCCTCGGGGGGCAGGGTCTCCCACGCTGTGTCCAAAAAGGGTGCCTCTCCACGATTCTTAAGGAGCTATGTTCTCGGCACCCACGTTAGGAACACGACAGACAAAGTGGGAGGAAACCGGAAGTGGAGAAGCAGGTGGTCGCAAGGCGGTGCCTTCTCCCAGGGGGCGCTGGCCACGCCCCCCCGGGGGTGGCTCCCCAGCCCCACCGCCCCGACACCATCTGGCTCTGACTGCAGGCTTAATCCTCCCTTAGAACCTTGCCTGAGACCACCCTCCGTCCCAGACAGGCTGGCTCCCAAAGGACCTGAGGCTTATGGGGTAGATGCGTCAGTGAGGGCTGAGGAGGGGCAGGGACATGGGAGAACTAGGCAGACAGGGAGGTGCTCCATCTTCCCGCCAGCTTCTCAACCCCAGCTGCATGGAGCAGAAGTGAATTGGGAAATTTTCCTCCTGTGCCCACGACTCCCCCAAGCCCAGGAAAGCACAGACCTGAGTTCTGCATATCCCCATCACTAATGCCATGTGTATGTGAGGGATTCCAAGCCCTTAGGTGAGCCTCTTGCAGACTCCGTGCCATGTTCTGTTTGGGAAGCAGCAGTTCAGGGGTCAGGACACAGCTCGGGGCATTGACATATCACCCATACCACGGGGCCTCAGTCTCCTCCTCAGTGGAATGGAGCAACAGCCCCTCCCAGCCCCCTCTGGGGCTGTTTCGAGAATCTTTTGAGAAGGAGTTGTGAAGGTGTCAACAGGGCTGAACAAACCCCCAAGAACATTCCTCTTGGCCAGCCTTCATGGACCTTTTCTCTCTGTCTGTCCAGATCAAATCCCAAGCCTCAGTTTCACAGTAACATGTCACTGATTATCACAAAACTGTTGAAATTAAACCAAATAAATTCCCTCCAAATAGAGGTCATATGTTGGATGCCACATTTGCAGAGCTTGGGGTTGGAGATGGTGCTGTCCAACATACCGTTAGGAACCTTGATTTCCCAGTCAGGTTGGTCAACACATGGCTTCAGAGTAGAGCATTCCCAGTCTTGGGGCTGGGACTAGGGACAAAGGAGGCAAGGATCAGAGGAGATCTTGTCCCATCAGTCATGTTCCATGCCCTCAAGAGATAAGAGGATTCCTGGGGAGTAGGGGAGCAGTGAGGACATGGTTATAGCAGTGCACTGGCCAGAGACATGCAGGAGATATAAAGACAGAGGCGAGGGGGCTGTGTGATGGGAGGTCCTGGGGTAATGAAGGGGCCTGGGCTCCAGCCTGACTCATACACACACTGGCTGGGTGACCATGACAAGCCTTGTAGCCTTCAGGCCCTTGCAGCTCTTTAATAAGAGGGGTAGGACCTGATGGCCTGGTCAGGGAAGGAGGGTCTGTTGAAAGTGTTTGCTTACCTCTTTCCTTCTCTGCCAGATGCCGACAAGTCTGCCTACCTCATGGGGCTGAATTCAGCAGATCTGCTTAAGGGGCTGTGCCATCCTCGAGTGAAAGTGGGCAATGAGTACGTCACCAAGGGGCAGAACGTCCAGCAGGTGTATTACTCTATCGGGGCACTGGCCAAGGCAGTGTATGAGAAGATGTTCAACTGGATGGTGACGCGGATCAACGCCACCCTGGAGACCAAGCAGCCGCGCCAGTACTTCATAGGGGTCCTGGACATCGCTGGCTTCGAGATCTTTGATGTGAGCAGGGGAGCCCTGGGGGCAGGAGAACAGTAAATCACTTGGTGGCACGAGCAGCCATCCCTAGCTGAGCTGGCTACAGACCAGGCGGGAAAGGCAGTGGGCTGAGCGATGATGGAGACAGTCATGTGTCTTCAGGGGGCTCTCCCTCCCCGCCCTGACAGGGGAGGGACCAGCCACACTCCTTGCTGGGCTGGACACAGCCCCGGGCTGACCCCGTGGGCCACACAGACACCTGCCCACCTGACCCGCTCCCGCCCTCCCTGCCCCGCAGTTCAACAGCTTTGAGCAGCTCTGCATCAACTTCACCAATGAGAAGCTGCAGCAGTTCTTCAACCACCACATGTTCGTGCTGGAGCAGGAGGAGTACAAGAAGGAGGGCATCGAGTGGGAGTTCATCGACTTCGGCATGGACCTGCAGGCCTGCATCGACCTCATCGAGAAGGTGCTGCCTCGGCCCCTCTGCCTGGTTCCGCTTCCCTGCCATCCCAGACAAAGTGGCAGCCCTGTTCCTCCACACCCAGGAGACTAGTCCCAGAATCCCAAGCCTCCCTCCAGGCCCCGCTTCTACCCACTGTGACGGGCAGACAGATCCAGCCCTTCCTTCCCTTCTCTCCCTAGCACCTAGGACTTTGTCCAGGTGGTAGTCACCTCCCGGGGTCTTAAGAAGGGATGGAGTAAAGGAGAGGACTCCTGGGCCCTCTAACACCCCAGGAGAAGTGTCATTAGTGGAAAGACCCTAGGCTGAAACTAGACACTTTGGCTTGCTGTCCTCTCCCTGGTGGCTGAGGATAAATCCGTCTTCAGCCCCTCTTGTCTATGGAGGTTCCTCAGAGGAGACAGGACAGAGCTGGCGGGAGGCTCCTAGTGCTGACTTGCTCTCAGTGTGTCTTTGCACTTTGCTGATGGAGGCCAGAGCCTGCGGTAACTGACCCTCCCCCAGCCCAGCCCCAGCCATTCAGAAAACAGGAGCTTCCCCACAAGCTTTGAGTGGTTATCCAGGATTCTGCTCTTCCAGAGGCCTCAGGTTTCCCCTGAAATTGTGTGGAAAGGCATGTGTGCATGTGTGTGTGTCTACATGCACTTTTCTGAGGACAAAGTCTTTGGATTCATCAAATTCTCATAGGATTCCTGCCCCAAGAAAAGTCATGAATCGCCACACTTTCAGGACATTGTGCAGAACCTACACCCTTCTAACCACCCCTTGGAGGATTATTACACTTATAGACACAGGTCTGGCCTGCCCTGCAGCCTGGTGCCTCTGCCACACATCTGTCCCTTCCCTCACTCTGCTCTGGGGCAGGGAGCCACACAGGAAAAAGGGGCTGTGCTGGGAGCCCTGAGGAACCCTAGAGGGGACTGGGAGTACAGGGCTCTTCTCTGGGTTCACTGGGGCCAGATCTGAATGTATTTGGATTTAGGTTAATTCCAGGAATATTGGCTTCCTGTGTCAGGAACCAGTGCGGGTTCTGTGGCCTGCCAGCTACACTGGGCTGTGATCTCACCTGTCGGGGTGTGGGACTCTGCACACCTGGGAGTACACTCAGTGCTGCTCTCCCCTCCACCCTCAGCCCATGGGCATCATGTCCATCCTGGAGGAGGAGTGCATGTTCCCCAAGGCCACCGACATGACCTTCAAGGCCAAGCTGTTCGACAACCACCTGGGCAAGTCCGCCAACTTCCAGAAGCCACGTAACGTCAAGGGCAAGCCGGAAGCCCACTTCTCCCTGATCCACTACGCCGGCACCGTGGACTACAACATCCTGGGCTGGCTGGAAAAGAACAAGGACCCACTCAACGAGACGGTGGTGGACTTGTACAAGAAGTCCTCCCTCAAGCTCATGGCCACACTCTTTTCCACCTACGCCTCCGCTGATTCCGGTAAGAGGGCACCCCCGGCACTGGGCCAGGGCGGTTCTGCAGATGCGAGGGGCATGGGTCCCGCTGCTTCAAAGCACTCAACTCTAAAGGCAGAAGGGAGCCCGTGAGCCACAGGATGGAGGGGCAGGTGATCCCACAGCAGCTCATCTGTACCCTTCTGTGGGAGGGCTGTTTTTCCCTCTGTGTTATGGGTGTTGGTGTACGTGTTGTGTGTCTCCTCTAGACTGAGAGCAACTGAAGATCGGGGTGGGGTGACACACGCATCTCTGCAGCAGGCCTGGCATAGAGCCGTGGAGGTCACAAGAAATGCACTGAATACATGGTAGAACTAATAAGCCTCCCATTCAGAGAAGGAAGGGTGAGGGTGTGGATTGAAATGAGGAGGGTAAAGTACAGAAGAAAAGTAGAAAATGGAAAGATATAAGCATGAGGAGGGGCCAAAAGAAGATGGAGAAGAGCACTATTATTATATATTATTTCAACACCTGCTGTGTGGGAAGCACCAGGAGGCGCCCTACATGCTTGATCTTTTCTAATCTTCTTCACATCATTTAAAGCTAGTTACTCTCCTCCTCATGGGAAAAGTGAGACTTGGAGAATAATTTGCCCAAAGTCACACGGGTAGTGAGCAGCAGAGTTCTGCCCCTGCCCAAGGGCTCCTCTGTTTCCTCTTGTTCATCACTCCTTCTCTTGTTATTAGGAGATAGCAGTAAAAGCAAAGGAGGCAAGAAAAAGGGCTCATCATTTCAGACTGTGTCGGCCCTCCACCGGGTAAGAAATGCCCAGAGATGCCAAGAGACCTGTGGTGGGCAGGCCCAGCCCAGTACGTTTTTGTCTGCACCGCCCTAACCTGATGCTCAGAGTTTGGGGAGGAAAGAAGCTAGAGTTATGTGGTGGTTTGGGGGCATGTAAATACTACACAAGCCTGAACTCACATAAATTATGTGTCTGCTCCCTGTCCCTGTGAGGGTTCTGGTAACAGGCTGTTGGGAGCCCAGGTCTCGGGGACCAAAGGGGTGGCCCCTGTGGTTCCTGACCTCCAACTCTCATCACCCCTAGGAGAATCTGAACAAGCTGATGACCAACCTGAGGACCACCCACCCTCACTTTGTGCGCTGCATCATCCCCAATGAGCGGAAGGCTCCCGGTAAGCAATGCAGAAGGGTCTAGTCTGGAAAGGACACTTAGCATCCACTTGCCCTGAAGTTGACCCCTTCCCCCTTCCCTCCTGCCACAGGGGTGATGGATAACCCCCTGGTCATGCACCAGCTGCGCTGCAACGGCGTGCTGGAGGGCATCCGCATCTGCAGGAAGGGCTTCCCCAACCGCATCCTCTACGGGGACTTCCGGCAGCGGTAGGTCCCGGGGAGTCCCAGGGCTCAGGGAACAGGGGGAACCTGGGCGGCCGTGGTAGGAGGGGAGTCTTCAGGTGACCTCGGTGGGCAGAGCAGATCAGCGCAGAACGTGGGTGACTCCGGGCACCTTCCTCTTCAGGTATCGCATCCTGAACCCAGCGGCCATCCCTGAGGGTCAGTTCATTGACAGCAGGAAAGGGACAGAGAAACTGCTGGGCTCCCTGGACATTGACCACAACCAGTACAAGTTTGGCCACACCAAGGTGAGTGTAGCGCTCCATAGGATGGAGTTGCAGGACATGGGGCCATGTTGAGTGGAATAGGTGGGAGTTTGGAAGGCAGACCCCCTGATTCCTGGCTTCCTGTATCAACCCGAGGGCTGGAACCCAGGCTTCCTTCCTGTCTAATTTTTCACATTTCACTTCCAGGTCTAGGATGTGCAGGTGATGGGGCCCCAAAGCTCAGCCAGGGTACCCCACCCTCTCCCTCTTCCCTGGGTCCCCTTTTCTGATGCTGCGGCCCCCTTGGCTCTACGTCTTCTCCCAGGTGTTCTTCAAGGCAGGGCTGCTGGGGCTGCTGGAGGAGATGCGAGACGAGAGGCTGAGCCGCATCCTCACCCGCATCCAGGCACAAGCCCGGGGTCTGCTCATGCGCATTGAATTCAAGAAGATCCTGGAGCGCAGGTGAGGCTGGAGGGAAAGAGGGAGGGCACTCCCAGAGATGTAAGAGGCAGACATGCAGAGCCAAGTGGTGTGGATCAGAAGACCAGAGTTCAAATTCTGGTCCTATCACTTACTAGCTTGCCTGGGCAAGTGATTTTACCACTCTGAGTCTCATTTTGAATTCTTTAAAAAAAGAAAATTCTTCATAGGGGACTCCAATGAGATACCATTTTAAAACTCTAGACTGACAAAAATCAAGACATTTGACCCACTGCTTATGGCTGAGTAAATTCGTGCAGTCTCTCTGGAAAACAATTAGTCATTTTCTTCTAAAAAGTTGAACAATTACATTCATTTCAGCCCCACTCCTGAGTGCATTCCTGCACATGTGAAAAATTCCTGCATGTGTACCAACATGAGACAAAAAGGAATCTTCATAGCAGCATTGGTCAAAATAGCAAAGATCTGGAAACAACTCAGATTTCCATCTGCGGGGGAACGCATAAATATTAGTATACTCATTCAGGGAAATATTATAAAGCAATGAAAAGGAGGCGACTACAACTACATGGTACAATATGTTTGAACCTTAAAAGCGTATTTCTGAGTAAACAAGATCAAGTCACTGAAGGATATATATAGTGTAATGCCATTTTCATAAAGTTCAGAAACAATTTTTAAAATAGCATCCTGTGTAAAGATACATGTATGGTTAAAATACTTTTTGAAAAAATTAGGATATGAAAAACATCAGATTCAAGGCAGTGGCTGCTTGGGGGGGACCAGGAAAGGGGAGGAGTGAATTTCACAGGTAGAGTCAACACTGACAATGCTCTAGTTCTTGTTTGAGTGATGAGTTCAAGGACAGTAATTTTGCTTCATGTTTCATAGTTTACATGTATGTTATAGATAATCTGAAATGGAAAATATCATATTTTTAACATATTTGAGGTTCTTATAAGATTAGAAACACTGAACATAGTAGACACTTGACAAGTAGTAACTTCCATAGCTATTAATGCCCCAGTAAGGAAGATATAAACTACCCTGTCATTGAATTGATCAATTAATACATGTTTATTGAGCAACTCCACGTTCAATGTGGTAATGTTGGGGTGGGGCTGCATTTCAAGGCTACAAGACAGGGCTCCTGCCCTCAGGTGCCTACAGACTTGCTTAGATGGGCTGAGAGCCGAGTGCAGTTGGCCCACAATCGGCAAGTCCTCTTTCATAATGCCTCTCTCTGCCTCCGTGTTTCTTTGCCAGGGATGCTCTGCTGGTAATCCAGTGGAACATTCGGGCCTTCATGGGGGTCAAGAATTGGCCATGGATGAAGCTCTACTTCAAGATAAAGCCACTGCTGAAGAGTGCAGAGACCGAAAAGGAGATGGCCACCATGAAGGAGGAGTTTGGGCGCATCAAAGAGTCACTGGAGAAGTCTGAGGCTCGCCGCAAGGAGCTGGAGGAGAAAATGGTGTCCCTGCTGCAGGAGAAGAATGACCTGCAGCTCCAAGTCCAGGCGGTGAGACCATCTCTCCTCTCCTCTCCTCTCCCCTAGATTATAGCCTAGCTCATCACCAGGAGCTACACATACAGAGCTCCAGCTCTCTTTAAGGATGAATCTCTCCTCTCTTGCATCACCAACTCTCCTCTCTGTCCTCTTCTCCCAGGAACAAGACAACCTCAATGATGCAGAGGAGCGTTGTGACCAGCTGATCAAAAACAAGATCCAGCTGGAGGCCAAGGTGAAAGAGATGAATGAGAGGCTAGAGGATGAGGAGGAGATGAATGCTGAGCTCACTGCCAAGAAGCGCAAGCTGGAAGATGAGTGCTCTGAGCTCAAGAAGGACATTGATGACCTGGAGCTGACACTGGCCAAGGTGGAGAAGGAGAAGCATGCAACAGAGAACAAGGTGAGGGCAGCTCCCTCTGGCTCCAGCCAAAGTCTCCTCAGGGTTCCCAGACTGTATGTGGTCCTGGTCCTGGTCCTGGTCCTTGGCATTGGAGGTCTCCATAGCTGTCTCCAGGCTGGTGACCTTGAAACCTAAAGGGGATGGGGTTCTGGGTTGACAGGTGAAGAACCTGACAGAGGAGATGGCTGGGCTGGACGAGATCATTGCCAAGCTGACCAAGGAGAAGAAAGCTCTGCAAGAGGCCCACCAGCAGGCCCTGGATGACCTTCAGGCCGAGGAGGACAAGGTCAACACCCTGACCAAGGCCAAGGTCAAGCTGGAACAGCAAGTGGACGATGTGAGTAGTAACAACCATGCTCCATCTCTCAGGTCAGGATTTTGCAGGCAACACCAGTGGCCAAAGGGTTCCTCACACCTAGAACTAACTTCCATGACCCCTGGGGCCTGATTCTCTCTATAGTTCCTCACTGAGCTGCATGTCTGAATCCTTTGTGCCTGCAGGGATTTCCCTGCTGGTTTGACTTCCAGTCCCACTGGACTTTGGGTTTAGAAGGGAGCTGAAGAGCATGCACTGTGGATCTCAAGCTTTGCGCACCTGTTTGTTGTCTTCTCTCCACCAGCTGGAGGGATCCCTGGAGCAGGAGAAGAAGGTACGCATGGATCTGGAGCGAGCCAAGAGGAAGCTGGAGGGAGACCTGAAGCTGACCCAGGAGAGCATCATGGACCTGGAGAATGACAAGCAGCAGCTGGACGAGAGGCTGAAAAAGTAGCGTGTTCCCCGCCCCACTGCCCTTCCTCCTCCCCCGCCCAGCAGCCTGTTGCGCCCATGGCGGTAATAGCTGACCCAAGACATCCGTCCTCAGAGGAAACAGCCTCATGCAGCCTCAATGAGTGGGTGCAAAACTGCGGGCAAAGCCTCCAGGAAGAGGGCTTTCCTCCCCCAGACACGCACATCAGGGCCCCGCAGGCCTCCCTGGCAAAAGTCTAACCCGGATCTCTCGAGCCTTTTCTTCCTGCTGGGCATTCACAAGGGATGGAAAATAACAGCTTACCCCCTTCATACACAAGTCTCTTTGGAGACCAGTTGCTTCACACAGAGGAAGGCTCTACACAAAAGCCTCTCAGGAAAGTCCTTTCAGGTCCTTCACAGGGAGTCCCGAGGACCACAGAGAAATGACTCAGCCACCATGTTTGAGCAGCGCAGGGTCTGGGCCATTTGATTGTTCAATGATCCTGTGGTTCCAACTTTTATTGCAAGACCTTCCAAAATGTATAGATCCACTTCCCACACTTGGTAAACAGTGAGTCTGTGGGTTCACTGTTCAGATAAGCAAGGACTCTAACCCTAAAGCCCCGAGACTCGTCACGATCCACATCCTCACCAGGAACTCATCGCACTTTCCCAGGCACAACACTCGTTGGATGAATGAACAAATATATGATCCCACTGACCCTCAAACCACCTTTTAAGAATGGTACTTCAACCCCACTTACTAAGGAGGAAACAAAGGCTCAGAAAGGTTACCAAATTGCCCAAAGTACCAGTGACAGAATTAAAGACCGTCAGAGCTAACAGGGGCCTCTCAGACCATCTAGTCCCACGCACGCATTTTATACACCAAAGAGGAGACCATCTCGGAGCCCAGGTCCCGGCACTCTACCTACAGTGCTTGTCCCAGTACACTTCCTCTTGAGTTGCAATCCTTCAGCAGATGTTACACTTTCAGGGACACAACAACAGCCCTGGAAGCTGTTTTTCTCATGAAATCTGCTCCTCATTTGTGTCATTACCGTCTCCAACCACTGGTGGGCCCTCCAGGGGCCCAACTGACCTCCCTCGCTTGACCCTCCCTCCTTCTCTGCAGGAAGGACTTTGAGCTGAATGCCCTCAATGCGAGAATTGAGGATGAGCAGGCCCTGGCCAGCCAGCTGCAGAAGAAGCTCAAAGAGCTTCAGGTAAGCTCTCTGGGCTGGTCCTCAGCCTCTTCGGCCCTCCCCCAGGCTGTCCTCTCCGAGCACTGCAGGCGCTGGCCCTGCATCTGTGAGGGGAGATGCTGCGCTACCACAGTTCCCCCACGGAGCACCACCAGCAGGGCTGGGGATGCAAGGATGACACAGGGAAAGATCAGGAGAAGCTCATGGGTCTGGGGGCAGAAATCTGGCTTCGTGTGTCAGCTCTGGTTTAGCTGGTGACCGTGGGGAGTCCACTGCCGATCTCTGGGTCTCCATGTCCTCCCCTGTTCCCTGTGGCTCTTGAGGCCCCTTCAGCCCTGATGGTTTGTGACTTCAGTTTTTACCTCTAGAGCACATTTGCCTTTCGTTGTCTGGTCAGACGAACCTAGCTCTCTAATTCTAACTTCCATGATTTTTGCCACAAAACTGCCTAAAGTGTCTCTAGAACACAGGTCTATCTGTCCTTCTGCAAGAGCAAGCATCAACCACTTTCCTTCCAATAAACAGAATGTACAATCTTCTGACCCGAAGGCAGGCTCACTCGGCTGTCCAGACCATCTTCCCCAAATCCTTTGGTTTCTACCTGTCCACTGCTGGAACTAAGCTGACTGCTATTCTAGACAGGCCAGGAGTCTTCTAGAGCTCTGGGGAGAGGGCTCCAACGGAGGGGATGGGGCGGTGGGTCTGAGCCCCCTGTGTCCGGCCCAGGCACGCATTGAGGAGCTGGAGGAGGAGCTGGAGGCCGAGCGCACTGCCCGGGCCAAGGTGGAGAAGCTGCGCTCAGACCTGACCCGGGAGCTGGAGGAGATCAGCGAGCGTCTGGAGGAGGCCGGCGGGGCCACGTCTGTGCAGATCGAGATGAACAAGAAACGCGAGGCCGAGTTCCAGAAGATGAAGCGGGACCTGGAGGAGGCCACGCTGCAGCACGAGGCCACGGCGGCCGCCCTGCGCAAGAAGCACGCAGACAGCGTGGCCGAGCTGGGCGAGCAGATCGACAACCTGCAGCGTGTGAAGCAGAAGCTGGAGAAGGAGAAGAGCGAGTTCAAGCTGGAGCTGGATGATGTCACCTCCAACATGGAGCAGATCATCAAGGCCAAGGTGGGCTGTGCTCTCCTGCCCCCTCCTCCAGTCCCCTCCAGCCACCTCCACTTTCTGTCCCTGTCTCCTCTCTTCCCTTCTCCTTGAATTGCACCACCCACACCCTTTTAGCCCCTCCATCCATCGTATGACTCGCCTTCCTCTCTCAGGCTAACCTGGAGAAGATGTGCCGGACCCTGGAGGACCAGATGAATGAGCACAGGACCAAGGCCGAGGAGACCCAACGTTCTGTCAACGACCTCACCAGCCAGCGGGCCAAGCTGCAGACAGAGAACGGTGAGCCCCACCCCCGTCTCCCTGACCTCCTGAGCCACCCAGGCTCGAGCACGCGTGCACACACACACACACACACACACACACACACACACACGCCTCTTCAGAGACAGGGCCTGAGGGTTAGGGGAGGAGTTGGGGGTAGAGAGGAGGGACTGACCTTCGAGAGCTGAGTGTGCCTCGGTGCCTCTCCAGGTGAGCTGTCCCGGCAGCTGGATGAGAAGGAGGCGCTGATCTCCCAGCTGACCCGAGGCAAGCTCACCTACACGCAGCAGCTGGAGGACCTCAAGAGGCAGCTGGAGGAGGAGGTCAAGGTGAGGCCTAGACTCAGGCCCCTTGGCCCAGCACACGGGCTGGCCTTGCATCCACATCACTTCCTTTCCCAAGAATGAGGCTTGCTACACAGACAGTATTTTCCCATTTTCCAGAAGAAATAATCGCCCAGACCCTACCACATGCCTCCCAAATGTATTCCCCACGCTGAGGCCCTCCACCTTTCTGGTGCCGTCTCTGAAGGGCACGGACTAAGGGTACCTGGGTCAGGGGGTCGTGAGGTGAGGTGAGGCAATCAACTAGGGAGGTACGATGGCCTTGGCTGGGCATCGGTATGGGATGTAGGAACTGCACAAGTGGTCCTGGGATTAGCAGAACAACCTGAAATCTGGAGAAAGAAACTCAACTGGATCCTATTCCTAGCACTTGGCTGGGCTCATCACAAAGGGAAAAGAATATGACTCACAAAAAAGACCAGGGCTCAAACCCTAGCCTGCCTCCTACAGCCTTGGTGATCTTGGGGAAATCGCCTAACCTCCCTGAGCCTCTGTCTCCTGCCTGTAAAATGGGGTGAGGATGCTAACGCCCGCTGCAGGCAGGAGCATGGGGGGTGGGCGTGGAGCGTTTTGTGAACAGTGCAGGGCTGTATGGACTTTCTTTGTTAACAGTACTCAGTTACCGTTCCGGATCCACTGGGCTATTAGAGATAGGTGAGGCCGTGGGAGGATGCTGAAATTAGGGTGCGGAGACGGGCAAGGCCTGGAGTCGTGCTATGGGGAAAGCTGAGCCTGCCTCCTGGTGCTGCCTCTCCCAGGCGAAGAACGCCCTGGCCCACGCGCTGCAGTCGGCCCGGCACGACTGTGACCTGCTGCGGGAGCAGTACGAGGAGGAGACGGAGGCCAAGGCCGAGCTGCAGCGCGTCCTTTCCAAGGCCAACTCGGAGGTGGCCCAGTGGAGGACCAAGTACGAGACAGACGCCATCCAGAGGACCGAGGAGCTGGAGGAGGCCAAGTGAGTCCCGGGAGGCCCCCTACCCTGATTCTAAGAGAGGAATGAGCAAGAGGACCTGGTCGGGAGCCCGGCAGAGTGGGCATGGGAGGGAGGTTTGAGGCAGGAGAGAGGAGGGTGGAGAAACATGTCGTGTAATAGAGGTGCTTAAGAGGGAGCCTGGATGCTGCGCTGTGAGTGAACCCTGGCTGGCCCTGACTCACTTCCTGTGACGGGCGAGCTTTTGGCCCGGGTTATACCTGCTGCTCACGTATAAGACGAGCAAAAAGCTTGTTGGTCAGAGGAGCTACCGACGATCAGCCTGGGTGGGGAGGGGTGGGGGCTGCCCGTAGGAGACTCTGTTCTAGGTGCCCACAACTTCAGCTCGCTGGAGGCTGGGGTTCCAGGGCCTAAAGGGCTGCTCAGTGTCCCAAGGAGCTGTGGGGAGGGGTTGGGTTCTCCCCATCTAGTAGCTCAGCGACTGGGTGGTCCCAAGACCGGGAGTTTCCCAGGTAGAGTCACACACACACACTTAACTGCCCCGGGCAGGAAGAAGCTGGCCCAGCGGCTCCAGGACGCTGAGGAGGCCGTGGAGGCTGTCAATGCCAAGTGCTCCTCCCTGGAGAAGACCAAGCACCGGCTGCAGAACGAGATCGAGGACCTGATGGTGGATGTGGAGCGCTCCAACGCAGCCGCCGCGGCCCTGGACAAGAAACAGAGGAACTTCGACAAGGTGAGCCCAGGCTTTGGGGGCCGCGGCCTGGGGGCAGAGCAGGGGGGGACGGGGGCAGAGCAAGGGGGTCCAGGGTCAGGAACATCCTCCTCAGGGGCTGGGAGGAGGCTGAGCTCAGGAGAAGGGCCTGGGTCGTCCCTGGAGGTGGGGCTGGGGCTGTGCCGTGAGCCATGAGCTGTGTCCTGTGCCGCTCAGATCCTGGCCGAGTGGAAACAGAAGTACGAGGAGTCGCAGTCGGAGCTGGAGTCCTCGCAGAAGGAGGCGCGCTCCCTCAGCACCGAGCTCTTCAAGCTCAAGAACGCCTACGAGGAGTCCCTGGAGCACCTGGAGACCTTCAAGCGGGAGAACAAGAACCTGCAGGGTGCGGCCCGGAGGCTGGGAGGGGCAGTGTGACAGGGAGGGCAGGGGGCTGGGGGAACAGGGGATTTGAGCTGACCGGCTCTCCACCCCCAGAGGAGATCTCCGACCTGACTGAGCAGCTGGGAGAAAGCGGGAAGAATATTCATGAGCTGGAGAAGGTCCGCAAGCAGCTGGAAGTCGAGAAGCTGGAGCTGCAGTCGGCCCTGGAGGAGGCCGAGGTGAGGGCCTGGCTCTGCCTGCACCCCTGCCTTAGACCCTCTCAGTTTGGGGGGAAAGGCTTCTAACTTTTTTCACTACAGGGTGAGGGATCTGGCAAACAAAGATAAAGCTTTGAATTTGTAGTTATGTAAATCTCTCGTTCTCTATGATATTTTAGATGGGTCAGGAGCATGCAGTGTTGTTGCTGGAGGGTCTTGGCAACTGTGAGGTCAAAACCATTTCTTCAGTAGAGGAAGCCCCAAGTGTCCAGCACCTCCTTCCCCAGAGCACCCTGTGGTCTTGGATGCTGGTCCTACCTCCCTGTCTCTCCCCAGCTCTTCCTCTCCTGGCTGACACCTTGCACCCTCTCCGCCTTCCTCCCCAACCTGCCCTGTGCCCTGACTGTCTACTTCAGACTCTCTCCCCACCCTCCTCCAGGCCTCCCTGGAGCATGAGGAGGGCAAGATCCTCCGGGCCCAGCTGGAGTTCAACCAGATCAAGGCAGAGATCGAGCGGAAGCTGGCGGAGAAGGACGAGGAGATGGAGCAGGCCAAGCGCAACCACCTGCGGGTGGTGGACTCGCTGCAGACCTCCCTGGACGCGGAGACGCGCAGCCGCAATGAGGCCCTGCGGGTGAAGAAGAAGATGGAAGGTGACCTCAATGAGATGGAGATCCAGCTCAGCCACGCCAACCGCATGGCTGCCGAGGCCCAGAAACAAGTCAAGAGCCTCCAGAGCTTGCTGAAGGTACATGGAGACTGTTGGAAGCAGGAAGTCACCTCACCCAGAGAGGGGTGGTGGCCGTGTTGGGTGGGGGTGTCCCATCACAGCACCAGATCCCTCCTGCCCCTAAGCCATTGCAGACACCCACCATGGGCTCCTCCTGAGCCACCATACGGGCTCACCACGGCATCTAGTTCAGCTAATAGCCTTCTGATGGGCCACAGACCATCTCCGTCTCTCATACCTGCTCTCCTGACCCTCAGGACACCCAGATCCAGCTGGATGACTCAATCCGTGCCAATGACGACCTGAAGGAGAACATTGCCATCGTGGAGAGGCGCAACAACCTGCTGCAGGCTGAGCTGGAGGAGCTGCGGGCGGTGGTGGAGCAGACAGAGCGGTCTCGGAAGCTGGCTGAGCAGGAGCTGATCGAGACCAGTGAGCGGGTGCAGCTGCTGCATTCCCAGGTGAGGAGGTCAGGGGAAAGCTGCCAAGTGGCAGAGCCAGGACATCTAGAGGTGACCTGAGCCAGATGCCCTGAGTAAGTACGGGTCCAACCAGAATCATAAATTATTTCATGTGCTAGTCATGGCTGCAGAACCAGTACCTTGAAAAGGAATTCTACACTTAACAGCTAAGAGTGTTGTGGTTGATTGGTGATGCCTGCCAAAGGCACAAATCTGAGAGTTGTGGAATGCATGCTATTATATGATCTCCTTGATTTAGGAGACAGCCAGCCTCATCATGCTCTGTAAAAATGGGACTTTAGGAGTCTAAAGAAGCACAACTGCATCCACTTGCAAACCCAGTTCTTAACAGAGCACCATTTTCCTGCAATCCCATACAATCTGTTTCCAGCTATACTCGGCAATGAGTTATTGTGTCCATCTTACTGTATTGCCGTGTGGAGTTTTGTTCTGTAATCTGTATATGTGGGACTGACATCACCCATTGACGTGGTCCCCTCTTCTTACTCCACTGCACTCATCCTGTAACTGTAATGACTTCCAGGATTTGGTGCCTGCAAAAAAGTTGTTCCCAGTTTGCTTGGAGCATTTTCATACCCCTGCATAGTCATGTCACTAAAGAGCTCAGGAGTAGAACTAGAGACTCTTTGCTGCTTGAAGTCTTTCTTCAGACCTCAGTCATTTTAGGCATAACATCTAGAATATATCTATTTTCAGAGGAAAAGAGAAAGCAGATGCAAAACAATGAATATACTAAAACCAAGACATGTTTTTTAAAAATGACCAGTTGTGCTTTTGTCTGGATAAAGGTGTAGAATCAGGTGATGGTATATATGTCCATAGTTTTCTCTACTCACATCTAGAACACCAGCCTCATCAACCAGAAGAAGAAGATGGAGTCGGATCTGACCCAGCTCCAGTCAGAAGTGGAGGAGGCAGTGCAGGAGTGCAGGAACGCCGAGGAGAAGGCCAAGAAGGCCATCACTGATGTGAGTCCCCCAGCCCTGGCCTGCCTGCTCCCAGCCAGGGTCTCCTCGGGCTTGAAGACTTAGACCAGGTCTCACCTCGCCCCCGTGCACAGGCCGCCATGATGGCGGAGGAGCTGAAGAAGGAGCAGGACACCAGCGCCCACCTGGAGCGCATGAAGAAGAACATGGAGCAGACCATCAAGGACCTGCAGCACCGGCTGGACGAGGCCGAGCAGATCGCCCTCAAGGGAGGCAAGAAGCAGCTACAGAAGCTGGAGGCGCGAGTGCGGGAGCTGGAGAACGAGCTGGAGGCTGAGCAGAAACGCAACGTGGAGTCGGTCAAGGGCATGAGGAAGAGCGAGCGGCGCATCAAGGAGCTCACCTACCAGGTGCGGGCACGGCGGCGACTGCGCTGGGGCCGGGTCTTCAGAAATGGATGTGAAAGCGCCTCCCTCACCCTCCTGCCCCGCGCAGGCCCCACGCAGAGCCACCTTCCAGGAATGCCACCCAGCCCTCCTGCCACCTGTCCCTTGAGAAGCTGTCTTTAGATTAATTTTCTTTCACATTCTCTGGAGACAGTTTGGCTTGAGTCCCTGAATCTCTCTAGCGAATAGAGAATCTACTTCTACTTCCTGAAAGCAATTTGAACCAGCATTTCCCCAGGTTTTTTTTTTTAAATAACCTGAAGTGCTACTGTGAAGACTTCAGAACAGTCCGGGAATCCTTCTGCCTTCTACCAGCCTGAGAGTCAGGGACATTTGGGGGCATTTTAGGGATAAAAGTCAGAAATGGGAAAAGACTCATCTTCCCTGGATTTTCTGGGACCACAGATAGAAAGCCTTAGAGAAAGAAGATCCCAGAGTGTTCTAAGCCCTCCGTCTGCATAGCTTACAGCTTTTGCCCTTGACCTGTTGTTTTCACAGGGTGCCTGGGCAGGAAAGATGGAAAAAGAGGGTGGATCTGAGAGGCACAGGAAAGAGATACAGATGTAGGGGAGGGTATAGCTCAGTAGTAGAGTTCACGCTTAGCATGCAGAGGTCCTGGGTTCGATCCCCAGTACCTCCACTAAATAAGTAAATAAATAGACCTAATTCCGCCCCCCCCCAAAAAGGAGATATGATGGAAAGCTGCAGGTGTATTATGGGCATAAGTGGAAACAGCATCCAAGCACATGCAATGATTGGGAACAACTGAGCAACGTTGGAGCCATTGATCCTGGTGCTGGAAATCTGGTCCAATACAATGTATTAGAATATTGGGTTATGATAGATTAGAATGATCTGGATTATGATAATCCCTTCTGTCTGCATCCCACATTAATCCTCTCTGGTCACTCTAGAACCACTGGCCAAGAGCATCTGTGGTGCTCCAAGTTGGAGCTGGAACAGCCCTGATGTCTCCACATTATCAGATGAACAAGTTCCATTTGGTTCTAAGCCCCTCCTCCCATGTCTTACTTTAGAGCCACAGCCCTCTTTGCTTTTTAGATCCTGGCCTGAGGACCTTGCCTTGGCCCTTTGACCTATCAGTGGCGTCAGAGATGAAATCTCCCCACCACCTCTGTGACCTGGCCCGGTGGAGGGAGGGGAAGCTAAGGCCTGGGGAAGAGTGGAGTGGTGAGGGAGGGAAGGGTGATTGCTCTGTCTTCTCCTACTCATCTGCCCCAGACGGAGGAGGACAGGAAGAACCTGCTGCGGCTGCAGGACCTGGTGGACAAGCTGCAGCTGAAGGTCAAGGCCTACAAGCGCCAAGCCGAGGAGGCGGTGAGTTCATGGTTTTCTCCACACATCTCCTTTATGTGAGAACCAACAAGTGGCCACCTCAGCCTGGGGCCTGGACGGAGGGTCTGCTCTCCACTTTTAACTCTCAAACTCAGAGCTGGGTCAGGTACTCCAAATTAACAAAAGTAATGCTTATTTGACCCAGGACCTGCCCACAAGCTGCTTGTAATCCATATACCAGTGATCACAAGAGAAAACATTGCAGCTGCTAATGCTGGTCAGGGGGCCATCCAGTACCGGAGGCTGGAAGGTGGTAGGGGAACCAGGCCTGGAAAAGACCTGAGCAGGCGTAGCATAGTGGGGAAGACATCTGGGTGAGCAGGAAAGTGTGGATGTGCGACACTGATGAGCACACCTGTGCAAGAAACCCTGGGTGTCAGGGAGCATCTCCCAGAGTCACAGTTGGACAGGTGCAGTGAAGCTGGATTCTGATGAGGGAGGACCAGGTAGCATAGGATTCATCTTGGGCAGTGGGTGGTCAGGATTCTGAGTGCCAGACAATTTTGAGGAGGGTTCTAAGCCAGGAGCAGGATACCCTCAGCAAGGCTTTTGCAAGAACACGGGTGAGGGTTGAGAGTGCTGAGCCCCTGCTCTGAGACAGGGAGTCCCCCAGACTAGGAGGCTGGGATGCCCCACCTCGGCTCCCTCTCACTTCATCCTCCCACCCACCCCTCCGAACCCCCGCAGGAGGAACAAGCCAACACCAACCTGTCCAAGTTCCGCAAGGTGCAGCACGAGCTGGATGAGGCGGAGGAGCGGGCGGACATTGCCGAGTCTCAGGTCAACAAGCTGCGGGCCAAGAGCCGCGACATCGGCGCCAAGGTGGGTCCCTCCCCAGACCCCGCTAGTCACTCCCAGAGCAGCGCACACCCCAACGTCAGTGCCTCTCAGAGTGGGCACTCCTCAGCCTGTATTTGGTTAGCCCCAAGGGTCCCACAGTCCCCATACCCTAGAATCCCCACTCCTGCTCAGAGAAGCCCCCTACAGACTGGAACCTCCTTAGAAAGCTCAGTCACATTCCCCTAAACCACGAGGACCCCTAAATGGGGCCTCAAGATCCCTGAGGGCTGAACCCCTTCCCCTAAGGGCACCTCGGGTTGGCCCCCAAAAGCCCTGGAGACTTCTCCCCACACCCTTCCTCCCTCAGGCCAGCTGCCCCCTCACACCTTTTATTCTTTCTCAGCAAAAAATGCACGACGAGGAGTGACACTGCCATGGAAGCTCCCTCTTGCTAACGCACAATAAATATGAGTGCCAGACTCTGCCTGAGCCCCTGTCCTTCCGGCCGCCAGCCAGGAGTTGTCCTGGAGCCACTGGGGGGAGGGGGGCCCCACCCCCATGTCGGAGATGGGGGAGCCAAGACCCTGCACATCTATCGAGGAGGAAACAGAGGCCCAGAGAGGTGAGGTGTTCTCCCTGAGGTGGCAGTGCCATGAGTCTCAGGTCTGCTCAGCCAACCACACAGGGCACCAAAGGGAGAAATTTCAAAAGGGGAGAAAACAAAGGCACCAGAGGGTGAGCCAGTTCTAGATATAGGAGATAGAATTTTAGTGCCGAAGCTGAAGCTACCCTCCACCTACCCTACCTCTGAGGCCACAGGGGTTAAAGGTGTCCTGGGACATTCATTCCCCCCAAAATGAATTCCCCATTGATGCCTGGCTCAGAGCTGGCTGGGGATGGAGATGTGGATAAAGAGGGTGGGATAGGTCCCTTTCTGGTCATCCCCTTAGAAGTAACCCACAGGGAGCCCTCCCCAATCTGCCCTGGGTGCAGTTGGCTGGGGCCCAGGTCTGTGGGTTATGGCTCACTGTAAGGGCATCCTGAGATTCTGGGGCCAGCTGATGCCAAGCTGAGCTGATGTGCAGTGTGGACCAATTGGCGCCACTTGTCTCATTTTGACCTCTCACACAGACACAGGTGAGCAGGGCACATGCAGGTTTGCACCAGAAAGCACACTTCTGTTTTCGCTGAGCTCCCACCAGGGACAGGCTGGCTGGGGTCACGCAGCTGCTCAGGGGACAGGGGACCCCACTCTGCTCCCTGCCCCCTGCTGGGCTTTATGGCCAGGCTCTCCTGACCACCTTCTCATCCCTTCACTGGCCCCCTGTCTTCTGGACTCCCCTGGCTAAGCCCTTTCTATCCCTCCCTGAGGCATTGACCGCCCCCTGCCCAAGGTCAGTCACCCATCTTGAGAATGATCTGTCATTAAAGTCCTAAGGACTGTGAGAGGAGACCAGAGAAACACAAAAGCTGGTCGGTTCTAGCCCTGGAGAGGCCACCAGCTCAGGGGGGAGCCAGGATGTGAGAACAGGAGAACAGGAGCCCCGAGAGAGGAAAAGCCAGGCCAAGAGAGGTTATCCCCAAGGGGAGCAGAGTACCTCTACCAGAGTTCCGGGTTCAGGCAGGGTTTGGGGGCCAGGGCCCGCATTTGGAAGGAGCACCCCAGAAGAAGGAAGGTATTTCAGGGCAGGGACACACGAGCATTGGAAAGAGGATAGCAAGTCAGCAAGAGCTCGGCCACACTGGGCTCTGCGGGGTTGGGCAGGGATATCCTGGGTGCACTGGACTGTCATGGACCAGGCAGCGCTGACTCCAAACTCCCCCTGAGCCATGACTGCCCTTCCCTAGCTGGTCTCCTTCCCATCTGTGAGCGCTCAAGGACAAGCCCCCTGTCGCCTCTGAATCCCTGGAGCCCAGCATGGGGTCGGTTTTTGGGGAGGCTCAGGAAACGTCTGCTGAGGTGTTGGTAAGCTGGGAAGGTGGACCTACTGGTGAATGGAGATGGAGATGAATCTGGGCCCTTTTTTCTGAGCTATAAGGGACTCAGAACAATATCCAGAACACCTGTTTAGATGTTAGGAGAGATGGGCTCCAGCTCTAACTCTTTCACAAATAGAGGTCACTTCCCCTAATCAGGCATATTCTCTCTTATGTGAAACGAGGGGATTGAACCAGCTGATATCTGAGGGGTCGTCCAGTTCCAGAATTGTGGGAATCTCTGCCCTCATTGGATGCTGACCCCCCACACACACCCCCGCCCCCCCCCGCCTCCACCCCACCCCATCCCGTGGCCTGCGGGCCAAGTTCTCCCCACACCACCAGGGGGAGCTCTACACACACTCCAGGGAAGCACCTCCTCTCAAACCCACTAAACCCTGTGTGAAGCAGGCTGGACACGTGGGCACTCACTCACGTAGGGAAAGCTTGTGCCTTCTCAGACACAGAACTCTGGGTGCCCAGCCACCAGGCACATCGCACAGTGGCCTTGCACACAGAGTTGTGGCATGGAAGCTTTGTGCTGAAGGATGTCTTCAGCATCTTCAGTCTAAACCCCACTTCCTCATTGTTCAGACCTGGTCCCAAAGAAGGGACCATGACCTGCTCTAGGCAACATTCCCGTGAATACTCCATGGCATTCCCAATCTGCCTAATTTCTGGGGAAGAAAAGACTCACCAGCAGGATTCAAATCTTTTAATTTGGGAATGACCATCTTCCTCCTGCACCTTTCCCTTTATCCATGATATCCCCTCCCTGGCCAAGATTCATTAGGAGCCAGATTTCAGAGCATGAGGCCCCACAGACAAGTCCCCGGTGACTTCTCAGGCCTGGTCCATCTCAGTAGGCCTGGGGTAGGGGACCGGAGGCTGGGGACCTAGTAAATCCAAAGGAGTTGTGTCTGGGCTCTGCCATCGCCCTTTCCTGGCTGGGCTTGGAAGCCAAGTAGCCCCAGGGTCACTGCTGGTCCCCTGTGGAGATGGAGCCGGGCAGGGTAGGGCACATCAGAGTAGGGTAGCTGCGGCAAGGGGTGGAGGGGGCATCTCCTCTCCCCAGAGTACAGGCACTCACCCTGGGAGGCCCTGGGTGCCATCTCAGTCCGGTAGATCTTGAAGGCATCGTAGGCAAAGACAGAAACCAGGATGATGCCAAAAACCTGTGGGAGTAAGAGTCGGGGTGGCACAACAAAGGCCATCGAGCCATCAGATACCAGGGAGAGGGAGGTGGGTGGTATGGGGCAAGGTGTGAACCAAACCGCAGGCACTGGCTTGAGCCTGGGATGGAGAGAGGTGCAGAAAGTGTGCAGCCACCAGCCAGAGGTCCTTGGGGAGCTGGAGAGCTCTGTGGGGCCGGACTCACAAAAGCAGCAATGGCAGCTCCATCCCGGGAGGTCACGGCCGCAAAGGAGACCACCAGGAAGATGATGATGGCGCTGACACAGCGGAGGAAGTCCTGGGGGTCGGGAGTGCAGGGTCAAAGGGAAGTCAGAGAGTAAGGAGCATCACCCTGAGGTTTTCCAGGCTAGTCAGCGGCTTGACCCTCAGGCACAGTGAATCTCTACATGGAGATACCCTTGGACACAATATAAAGCACTTGAGAGACAGAGGGAAAGAGAGCTCACCCAGCTCTCCAGGAGAGGGATGCAGATGACAGCAGAGCGACCAGGACGAGAAGCCAGGGACCTGGGCTGGGGCTGGGGCTGACCCAGGCTCAGTGGCTGAGGCCAGGGCAGGGCTGGGGCTGGACCTGGATGAGGGAACAGATCTAAGGGATGTGAGTCAAAGCAGTGTTTGCATGCACGGTGTGGGGGCCGGACTCTGTACTAACCCAGGAAAAGGAGAGAGTCTGGGAGAAGAAAGGAAAATTCAACAGAGAAGAAAGGGGACCAGAATGGGGTGGGGGAGGCAGCGTCTCTCACCAGACAGGGCCAGTTCAGCTGATCGAAGCGCTGGTAGTACTGGGTGGCATAGAGGAAGAGGAAGGTGAGCGTAATGAAGAACTCCAGCAGCGCAGCCGCCATGTAGGCGGAGATGGAGGCCGTGAAGCAGATGAAGATGATGAAGGTCAGGGCCTACAGGATAGAGTGTGGGAAGCTTGCCAAGAAGAGGACACAGGCATGGCCAGGCCTTTGCCTTCCCCTCCTTGGGAGCTCCCCCATCTGGCCCATCCCACCTGTCCTTGGAGGTCTCGCCATCCCTGGTGGCAGGAGCCACATCCAGAGCCTTTGCCCATTGAGGGCAGTCTCTAGCTTCCCACCTCTGCCAGCCTAGGCTGCCCCTGCCCCGGGATCCCAGCCGCCCCAGCAGCCCCAGCAGTGTTGCCAAGCTGCACGGTTCCAGGGGCACCACTGTATGAAATCCAGAAGAGACGGGTCCCCCTTTAGCACAGAGTACAATGAGAACGCCAGACCCTGGAGCGGTGCCCACAGCAGCCTGCACCCCCAGGAGGCACCCTGTGCCCCATAATACTTTCCCCACTCCCAGATGCCTAAAACTCCTCTAATAAGGACCAGAGCCTCTGGTTCCAAGCCAAGAGGCAAGATTTAGAAGGCAGATGCTCCAGGGTGGACTCTGAGATGTCTTCAGTTCTGGCAATGTGGGATGACATAAATGCAGAAGACTTAAGTTTACACTAAGGTCTTGCTGAGTGACTAGGGGAAGATCATTTCTGGAGGACAGATGTTTGTGGGGAACAGGCAACAGATAAAGTGGGGCCGCAGGAAGTCTGCCCTTTCTGATAGTAGAACTTCTTGGACATGCCAAGAAGTGGCCATCTTAGAGCCCAGAGAAAGACCAGATGGCGTTACCCTATCCCATCCCTGTGCCTCACACTCCCTCAATGTCCCAGAGAGCAGTCCTCCATCTAACTTCAATCCTTCCTGCTGCAGCTGAAACCTGCTGGGACCACCTTCAGATGGAGAGGCAGCAAGAAGGCAGGGGAGGAGATGTGGGCCAGGAGGGGTGTCCCGAGAGCCTGGGGAGGGAGGCTGCTGAGGGTGAGCCCTAGAGGGCCAGGGAGGGGAACATGGAGGCTCTAGGTTGGGGGGGAGGCTATTACCAGCTCAGTTTCCAGCAGAATGCCTTTGAGGGAGGAGAGGAAGGTCTTGTCCACGGCGAAGCCCTGGAGCCTTGCAGCTGTCCCCTCTTCAGGGGGCCGGTCCCGGCAATCCAGAGCACTGAGCATCTCCGAGGGTCCCACCGGGCACAGCCCCCCACTGCCACCAGCCCAGGAAGGGAAACAGGAAGATGGAAACCTGGCAGGATGGGGAAGCAGACAGGAGCAGGAAGACACTGGGAGAAACCCGAAAGTGAAGCGGGCAGGCCTGCTGCGGGGCCCCAGAGAAGACGGCCGCAGGGGGAGGCTTGCCCAGATGGGCCTTCACCCAGCTGCCCAGAGTGCCCTGCCGGTGGTGCCTGGACTGCCCCCGAGCAGGCACATGGGAGGGGAGGGGCAGGAAAGGGGGGAGTGGTCAGCCCTCCCCTGATTTGGAGCCCAACCCACCGGGAGAAGGGCAGAGGGGAGGAGGGAGGAGGAGGAGATCCATGGAGAAATGGGGAGGAGCCAGAAGGTGTGAGTCTGGAAACGGGCTGCACTAGAAGCCCCCAAGGACCCAGGCCTGAGGAAGTTTGTGTCCCCCTTCCCTAACCTTAACCCTCCTCCTCACTGCCTTTCTCCCTTTTCCTTTTAGGGAGGGTGGGGGCTGAAGCCCCAGCCAGAGAGCGCCCTCCAGGACCCAGCCGTAGCAGCCAAAACTGAGGACAAAGGCAGATTGTTGGGGGGACAAGGGGGCGCTGTGTGCCTGCTGCAGCGCCTCAATGGGCCTCTGTCTCTCCAGCATGCCAGGAGGGCAGCCTGACCCCCACCCCAGTGTTGAGGGCTGGGCCAGGGAGCCAGGGAAGGGGGGTATAGGGGTACACAGTGGAAACTCTGGAGGTCAGCGGGAGAGGGCAGTAGGTGAGGGCTGACGGTGGGGCGGAGAAGGGACCTGGCTGGGGACCACAGGATGTTCATTCCAAATACAAATAAGGCCACTTTAAAATACAGATTATTTATTTGGATGATTCTCTCCAGGCTCAATAACAGCCTCTTCCTCAGAGGCACCCACGTCATGAGATTAGAAGCTACACCAGGGTGCATAAAGTAGAGCATCCAAAGTAGATGCCCACTGAGTATTTGAGGAATGAATGAATGAATGAAATGAGGGGCTCTCCTTTGGCCAAGGGGAAAATACCAGAAAGTGTCTGTGCTGCACCAGGGCAGCTGGGGATGGGAGGAAAGAAAGAGGCAAAGAGGCTGAGATTTGAAGACATTTCCCAGGAGGAAATGCCAAAACGCCAGCTTCCAGGGACCAGAAGCAGCAGCTGCTCCTTTTCCATCACCCTGCATTTCCCATCCACTCCAAAAAGTGCAATGTGCGTTCCCCCTAAAGTCCTCCATCCTGTCCCAAGATCCTGCTGCTCCAGGTGGTGCTTTGGAGGGGCTGAGCATTCGGGCATCCTGGCTCACCATGGCAGGTGGTTGTACACCCAGCTCCAGTGTTTGAGCAAGGACCAGCCCGGGGCTGCACAGCTAGGCCATCACACGGGGCCTCACGCACACGCAAGCCAAGGAGACACGGTAGAGCCGGCGTTCCAGGCAGTAGCCATTGTGGGCACCCTGCTCTCCAGGGCATGGCCGCCGGTAGAAGACGGTCTGGTTGTGGTAGAGCAGCTCCGAGTTGCCCAGGGGGTCCATGTGGGAGCCTGTCTGGAGGCTGACGCAGTGTGGACACAGGCAACGTGCATGGTATAAGTCCTGGGGGAGCCGGTTCAAGTCCCTGTCCAACCTGTGGGGGTGGCAAGTGTCAGGCCCTGGAGGGAGGCTGGCAGGGAGACGGGGGACCAGCTAGGAGCTGGGAGGGCCAGTGTGGAAGTGCCAGAGGCAGGAATTGGGGCTGTGAGGGTCCTGGCTTCTCCCAGTTCTGGTACCCACTTGCTGGGTGGCTTTGAACAAGTCACCCCCTCTTCTCTGGGATTTATTTCCCCAATTGTAAGGGAGGGTTGGGGATGGAAGAGTGGCTTTCCAACGGGTCCTGGAGCCCTGAGGGAGGCAGGGGAAGGTGAGCAGCTCCTGCCTGAGCCTCCACCAGATCAGTCTGCTTCTGATATATTCTCTGGTTTCTTTTTGTAATTGTCATTATATTTTTAGCGTTTCTTTTAAATCTAAGGTAAAAACTGCTCTTACATCCAAGTACAAGGAAGCATAAAGTGAAGGCTGACATTCTGTCTCCCCATCAGTCCCCCTCCCCAGAGGGAGCCACTGTCCACCAATCCTGCCCTTCCGCCGGACACTGGCTGTGCTGGGTTATGGGTTATAAGCACACATGAGAGTGTATGGTGGGGGCAGAGTATAGCTCCCATGGTAGAGCACATGCTTAGCATACACAAGGTCCTGGGTTCAATCACCAGTATCTCCTCTAAAAAAAAGAAAGAAATAGGTAAACTGAATTACCTCCCTCCACCAAAAAAATGAAAAATAAATAAGTTCCATGTGTGTGTGTGTGTGTGTGTGTGTGTGTGTGTGTGTGTATGTATGGTAAGACTTATTTACTTATTCTGAAAGGATTTCATGGCCAAAAAAAGACACAGAAAGTAGGTGCTCCAAAGGTCTGGAACTCCAGAAGCCCAGTGGGAAAGAGCCCCCGGGTTATAAAACCATCTTTCAAACAGACAGGCCTTGGCTAGCACAGCATTTTCCAGAGGGGGTTCCCTAATACCTGCGCTGCAGCAGTAGGGGTTCTGTGATGAGTCTTGGAACGTGCTGAGCACGCTGGGAACCTCCGAGGGGTGGGGCTCCAGCCGCTTTCCCCAGACTTATTCAACGTCATCACTTTTTTTCAGAGGAGGAGCTTGTGGGACAAGTGTTGCAAAGAATACGCTTTGGAGAGGACCAGCCCAGCAGTTATCAGGGTTTCCTGGCTTCCTAACCAGCAGTCTAGACCCCAGCCCAGTCAGCCATCTTGTACCCAGCCTCCTCAAAGGGGATTTAGCCCAGAACCCAGCCAGCCCTCTGAGACCACTTCAAAACATAGTGAGCCAGAATCTTGGCCCTGGATCTAGTCTCAATCAAAGATGACCACCCACCCCTGACCCGGCCGGACCCACTGACCTTCTCCATCCATCTCCAAAGCCAAGACTAAACCAGAACTAGATTTATGGGGAATGGAACACAAACACCCCGTGAGGACATAAGACAGGAGGAGAAATATGTTTGGGATCCCTAAGGCACTAATTTTTAATATTTTAATTCATTGTCCCGATTTCAGTTCTTCCTAATATTTTTTTTACATCATGACACAAATAAAGAATTCTAATATGAGTGTGGCACCCAGCGAAAGAATCAGACTGCTCACAGTCAAAGATAGCCAGCCTGGGGCTCCAGCCACCCAGATGCCCCCCGAGTGGACGGGGATCTCATTCTCTTGGTATTGGGCTGTTTGTGCCTATATCATAAATTATTCCCTGATATTTTAGTTAGAAAAACATGGCCATTGTAGGGGAAGAAGGAGGTGGAGCGGGGTTGGGGGGAGGACAGGGGGGAGGAGGAAGATGGGAGGGAGAGAAATAGAGGAAGAAGAAGGGAAGAAAACCAACATTTTCTGTATTAAGTATAGATTTTTCGTACCTTATTTCATAGGATTTGCACCATTAGCCTATGGAATATTCTTTCATTTTACAGATGAAAAATACTGAGCTTTGAACCCTTGAGTAATTGGCCTAAGGTCACCCAATTAGAGTCAGAGCTAGGCTTTGTCTAACACCCAAACTTTAAGGCCTCCCTGAGATGAAAAGAGGCAGGTGAGCCGGAATTGGGTGGAATTCCCCCGGCCTCTCACACACCCTAACCAGCAAGCTTCAGGCATTCGGGTGGGGACAGGGGCTGGCACACTCACTCATATCTCCAGGGGGCAATGGACCTGCTGTTGAGGGGTCCATCTTCGCTAGCTCTGCAAGACTCTGGGTGGTGGGCGAGGCTGGCAGGCTCTGGGGGAGGCGTGAGCACAGTGTTCCACTTCAGCCACTCCTCAGTGGAGTTCTGTCCTTTGCTGGGGCAGCAGCTGGGCCAGTGGGTGCAGCACTGGAGCCACAGATGAAAGGTGTGGGTTCCCATAACCATTGCCAAGAATGCAACCACCTGTAAGAAAAGGCCAGTGAGAAAACTGCTCCCACCTCCTCTGGGTGCCCCTTCCCTGAACTGCTCCCTGAGATTCTGGATTCAGGCTCCACCTGGTCCCCAGCCCCAACCCTGGCAGCTATCTCCACCCCCAGCCGCATCTTTGCTCCTGCCCCGCTCAGTGCACTCACCTGGTACATGCCGGATACTGCTCGCCCAGCCTCAGAGCCACACTGGCTGACAGCAGGGCCTTGTGGAAGCAGGTTGACTGGAGCAGTTTAGGAGTCCTGGTTTTATTTTCAGCAAGCCTGCTTTGTTTATTCAAATTTATTTCCACTACCTTTTGACGGGTGTGACCTGAGATTAGAACACCAAACCAAACCAAAAAAAAAAAAAAAAAAAAAAAAAACACTTGGAATTGTTTCCAAAAGCTGCTTTAAATGTAGACTTCATGGAAGTTGTGATTAACGTCGTTGTAAGCCTGGGAACTTATTGGGCAAACTTTGTTCTTTGCGCTTTTCTGGGTGTGGGGTCAAAGCAATAGTATTATGCTCTTCTGTGCCTTTGAGAATCGGCATCATGGGAATTTCTCTGGTTGGCTTGGTACCCAAAATTAGGGAACATCGTCTGGCCTCTCTTCAAGAAGCCTTGTTCCTATGATCCCTGCTGCTCCCACCCAGGGTCCTGTGTCTTCTCTTCCCTTTCTTCTCAGATGTCCTCCTGATCACCCACCTTAATGAACATTTCCTCTCTATCTCCTTGGACCCTCAACCCTTCTGTTCTCTGACCCCTGACTCATCTTTGATGACCCCAACTTCTATGACCCCAGTTATCTACGACTTCTCCCTGCTGTCCATTACCCTTTCCCAAACTTCCCCTCCAGGGAGCCCCACCCCCACATCCCTGGGCTTTCGCTGAACTTCTAACCCCACAGGCTGCCAGGAAGGTCTGCGTCCCACTGGTTTTTTGGCTGAATGTGCAGAGTCTGATGGAAGAGCTGTGGGTGACTGTTCCCATCACATGAATGAGAAGGGAGAGCCAGGAAAAGGAGGAGCACGGTGACAGCCTCAGCTAAGACATGACAGGAGCACCCAGGTCTCCGATTAGCCTACCTCACCCCTACTCACAGGGCCTGGGGGTCGAGGGCCAGCGCGGTCACTCTCAGGCCATGGGGTGAGCTTATCCAGTCTCAGGACCCCAGCTCCACGGGCTACAATCAGCCAGGAGGAGAGTACGTGTGTGCTGGCAAAGCTCTAGCTGGGCCTGACCCCAAAGCCACAGGTCAGCCAGGGGCCACCCCACCTGGGAGGCTCTTCTCCAAGAGCAGGCCTATTTTCCTCCAGTCTTTTACACTTCATCCTTGCCCACCAACCCCCGTCGCCCCCACACCCATGAGCCCGCCACCAACACACTCATACACAGACGTTGTCTCTAGAATGATGCTTCCTGATTTGCATGTGCTTTCCCTTAGAAAATACTCCTGTGGTAACCAAGGACTCGGGAAATAAACACAGGGAACCAGGAATAACTTAAACTGCAGAGTGGGAAGGAATCCTTCAAATGCTTTGGAGCAAAGCAGCCCCAAAGCAGAGGAGCGATGAGGTCAGGGGCCATTCTAGAGAAGTGGGAGAGGCTGCATTGGTGAGTCTGGGGGGTGGGGCTGGGTGAGGGCTTAGGGGAAACTGGTAGTGGTTGGGAGAGCAGGGGCACCTAGGAAGGCCACTGAGGCCAGGAACATATCAGCCCCCTCCCACTGCCACACTCCACCCCGGGCTCCCAGGAGCCTTCTCACTGCCACACGGCGCTGGGCAGGATGGTGCCCAGCCCCACACATGCATCACCTCATCTTCTCCTTCTGATAAAACTGTGAGATGGAAAGTATTGTCCCCATATTAAGATGAAGAGAATGAGACCCAGAGAATTGAGTAATCTAATCAAGATCACACAGGAGGGAGCATAACTGGTTTCTCACCCCAGCCCTGACCAGCTCCAGATCAAAGCTCTTGGCGTGGAAGCGGTGACCCTTGGCAGGCGGCAAATGGAAGGGCTTTCCTACTCGTGTGGGCGTGGGCTGGGACAGATTTCACCTGAACCTGCTGGAGGCCACGGGGCATTCCCGCCTGCTCAGGCATTCAGCCCAGCAGGCTGGGATCCGCAGCTCCAGCTCCCTATTTCCCAGCCTTTGGCCTTGGCACATGGTCCCCAGGGTAGCTCTTGGTGTTCCCGAGCAAGCCCCAACCCCAGAAAGAGGCTCTAAGGGCACAGTGTTCTTTCAGAAGAGCTGGATCCCTAGGGGCCTCGCCAAAACCAATCAGGGCCTCAGAGCCTGACATGGGCCCAGACCTCTTGATCTTGGTCCTCATCCAGGAAAGGGTGCTCTCAAGAGCTGGAAGTGATCCCAGCAATTCTTTTCATTTGCTGATCCTTCAAAGGCCCTCCATTGGTTACCCAGGACATTCCCTGCTGGGCAGACCTTTGGGGTGTCCACCTGCCACGTTACCAGGACCTCCTCTGAGGAAACCCCTGAAGGGCAGGGGGAGGGCCCCTGCAAGCACACAGTCACCCCAGGCTTGGTGTGATGACCAGGCTTGACCCAGAACCTGCACTCTGAGCCACACACCCCCACCCCACCCCCCTCCCATCAGCCCTTATCTCAGTAGCAGCTGTGGGTCTCCTCAGGGTGACTCCCTGCCATGAGAAACATTTTCCAGAGGGTTTTCCTCCTGGGTGACTAGTTTTGGAATCCCTGAGTCACTTCAGCTTCCCAGGAACCCTTGGGGGTGTGGAGAGATGGGGGTGGCAACGGGGAGAATGCTGGAGGCGGAGACAAAGGAAAGTTCACCCAGCACCTCACATCAAGGGCGTCTCCACGTGTCCTCACCTGTCTGGGCCTGACCTGGCAGCCACAGGGGACCAGCTGGGAGTCCCACCCCTGAGCTTCTGGAAAGAGATAAGCCCCTAGCAGGAAAGAGCAGGGAAGATGTGACAGAAGACACAGCCTTGGCCAGGAAAGCTTGCAAGATGCTCCAATGGCTGTCCTGCCCTTCCTCAGAAAATCATTCAAATTCTCACCCACTGCCTTGAAGTCCTGTTCCTGCCTCTGATCAACTCTTCACCTCAGGCCTCTTTTCTCGTTGGTAGAAATGTTTGTGTTTGGCAGGGGGGTTGGGGGACAGGGGGTGTCACCTGGATGGCCACAAAAGTGCCAGCCAGCTTAGCAGCTCCAGAAATTGTGCTAAAACCACAGGATTTGGCAGGGCCTGTTGAAGCTCATTGGCGCTCACCTGATGTGAGGCCGGGGCGCTGGTGGCGAAAAATGCCGAAGTACTTCTGTGCTGCTAGTAAATTGATGCTGTTCTCAGCGCTGAAGCACTTCCCCACCACAACCTCCCCAGATCCCACAATTAAAGGTGAACGGCTGGCTCAGACGGAGGCCTCGAGGACAGGCTCCCGTGTGCTGATGGGTGGGTGATGATGGTACTAGTTGCTAATTACTTGTAGTATCACTTTCAGTTACAAAGGTACTTAGGCTCTGGAGCCTGCTTTCAAAGAGAACCCATTCTGGCCTGGGAGACACACAGAGAATCAGAGTGAACAGGACAAAAAGCCCAGCAACTGCCTCCCCTAGCCCGGGGCTGCTGCCTCCCCACAGAGGGCCTTCAGCCTACTCAGTTTGTCCTACAGTCATGGCTGCCCTGGTCATTTGTCCACTTGCCAAATATTTATTGAGCACCTACTATGGGCCAGGCATCATCCTAAATGCTAGGAATGCAGAGGAGGACAAGCCAGGTACGATCCTTGCCCCATGAAGCTCATGTTTTAGGAGAAGACAGACAGCCAACAAGGAACAAGATCATTTCTGATAATAATAAGTGTTATGAAGAAACTGGAACAGTGTTATGAGATAGGGAATTACTGGGGAGTGAAGGGGGGAAGGGGACAACTTTAACTTGAAAAGCTGGGAAAGGCCTTTCTGAAAGATGCAGAATTTGACATAGTGATGGAAAGGTCCCAGGGAAAGTGTGGTCCAGGCAGAGGGAACAGGCCACACAGAATCCTAGAGGTGGAAGAGCTTGGTATGTCTGAGAAACAGGAAGGACAGTGTGGATGAAAAATTAAGGATAAGGGAGAGCGTGGAATGAGATGAGGTGAAGAAGTGGGCAAGGACCAGATCACATAAGGTCTTACAGGCTGTGGTGGAGCATTTGGATTTTATTCCAAGGCCAGTGGGATGGTATCAACTGTATTCAATCATGATCTATGTGATGTGAGTTTCTCCAGGGCAGGCATCATGTCCTTGACATTCTCCTGCCCCACAGAGCTGGCATCAAATAATAATAAAAACAGTTGCCTTGAGCCAATGTTTACACATCATGGGCCAGGCACTGTTCTCAGAATTCTCTTAATCCTCAGGTCCATTATCATCCCATTTGACAGACAAGGAAGCAGAGGCCCCAAAAGGTCACATAGCTTGCCAAGATCACTAGCTCGTATTGAAACCAGGATTAGAACTCAGGCAACCCTGATGCTGTGGGGTCCAAAGAGAAGAGAACTAGAAAAGTCTGTGAGCACCTGAGAAATTTTGAGCAGCAGGAAGAACAAGAACAGTTCAAGGAAGTCATAGGGTAGGTGAGGATGAGACCAGCTAGTTGGCCCTGCTGGGAAGGAACAAGAGAGGGAAAGAAGACTGGGACCCAAAAATCAGATGGAGGGGACCCCGTGAATAGTGGCAAAGGCAAGCCCTGAAGCTGAGGGGCTCCCTGCCTGAGGTTGCCATCCATGCAGGGTCTTAGTTACCCACCCAGCCTGGGTTTTCTCCAGCCTTACCTGGGGCCCGGAGCCCTCTCTGAGTAAGTTAGAATCACTTTAAACCTCTATTTGCAAAGGAGAGGGCAGAGATGAAGCATAAAGGACAGAGAGAAGTCTCCTGCCCTCAACAAAGAAACACTTTGAGCTTTTGGGAAGGTACAAGCTGGGGGGTGAGGGGGCAGGGAGGAGGAAGAGGGGAGCCAAAGTGAAGAGGAAAAACCACTGTGCTACGTACTTTACATATATTTACTCTTCACCAAAGTCACTGCTCCAGATGAGGAACTGAGCTTCAGAGACATTCCAGAACTTGACCAAGGTCACACAGCTGACAAACCAGGATTCACTCCCTAGTGGCAGCATTCCCTGGGAGGCACTCTGGAAGCACAGGCTTGTTTCCTGGCAGGTTTGCACTCTGCTCCCCTTGCCTCTGTTTCCCCAGGCAACCAGCTCCCAGCACCGCACCTCCTTGCCCATCTCCCAAAACACCATTTGGCCAGGACCTAGCACTTCCTGCTTAGTTTTTTCTGGCTTCCATCTATTTCTACTTGTGCCAGTCAGAGAGTTCACCCTTGGGAACTGGGTTTCCTGCCCACCTCCATGATGAGCCCCAATTTGCTTTGGCAGTCCCCTGGACAAAGTCCTTACCAAGTCACTCCCCAGCAGCTACATGTCTGTGTTCCAGGCAGCCAGGGCCCCCAAGGCTGAGGTCTGGAAGAGGTTGGCCCAGGCTGGAGCTGGATTGGGGGAGCTCTCCCTTCAGATGCATCTGGAAACTTAAAAGTTCCTCTCCCATCCTAAGGGAGTCTGAGTGTGTTCATAGGCGCTCAAGCAACAGGGAGGGGAAGGAGCTGGGCCAGGTATATCCCCCCTTCCCTCATGGCAGATACCAGGAAGAGTGGGCCAGTGGAATGTAGGGGTGGGGGTGTTTGGGAGGGGAGGTACAGAGCCTCTATCCAAGGCCTCAGGTTCACAAAAGGCCTTAAATTAGACTTCTGATGTTATCTCCAAATGAGGTTATACTTAGAGGCACTGTCTATCTTATGTGTTTGAAGTGTTAATGTGTTAAATGTAAACATTGAAAACATACTACAATTTTTCAATCCTGTTTGACATCTCACTTTTCAAATTCCAGGAACCTTAAAAAGGGAAGAAAGAAGGGTCCTCTGGAGCCTCTCAGAGGCCTTGATGTGTGCCCCACAAGGAAGAACTGGGAGTGAGGGGTAGCTGGAGGGAGGCAGCCACCGCAGAGGAGGAAAGGTGTGGGGACCCAAGAGCCCCTTCCTTTCAGATGAAGCTCCTGGAGAGACCAGATCCCAGCTCCTCTGTCCTTTTGTGCCCGCAGTCCCCACTTCTGTTCCTCATGGCAGCAGGAGTGAGCCAGAGTGAGGGCGGGGGACAGGCCCAGACTAGCAGAGAAGCCCAAGAGGCGGCACAGCCGGCCAGCCCGCCCGCAGCTCCGGGACCAGGAGCTCAGGCTTCAGGTTCTCTCGTCAGGGCCCGAATCCGTGTCCGGGCCAGACCCCCGGCCTGCTCCGCGCTGGAACGGCGCGGCTACCACTGCCACCCCTACAGAAGCCACGCCAAGGGAATGGAGAGATTCCGCTGAGGACCCCAGCAAGGCGGAAGGAGCACGCTCCCGGCTGCTGGAGAGCCAGATGTGGGGCTAATGAAAGGGAGGCAGAGAGGCGCGGGGCTGGCGGGCGAGAGCGCGGGCGTGACGGGGAGAGGAAGCCTCCCAGGAAGGAGAGGAACAGGCCACCTGGAGGCCCGCCGCGACGTCGGGCAGGAGCAGGCGCTGGGGAGAAGGGCCGGGAGGGGGCGTGCAGTTTGGCCCGAGGGTCCAGAGCTGAAACTCAACACCCGCCTTTGGAGGGATCGTCCTCCTTTCTCCTCCGCCCCCTCCCTTTTCCCCTCCCTCCTTTCTCTTAATCTCCGGGACGGAGCCCCGCGCCGGAGCGGAGAGGGCCCGAGGGGAGGAGAAAGGAGCTGCTCTGAGAGGGCGCCGGGAGCCCGGGAAGGGGAGGGAAGGGGAGCCGGGAGCGGGAGGTGAGCCTGAAGGCCACGCGCCACCCCCGGAGCCTTCTCAGCCCTCTCAGTGTCCCCCCACGCCACCTCCAGGCGAGTCCTCAGGACCCTGGCGCCTGCTCTCCTTCGCCTTCTCTTTGCTCCTTCTTTTGCTTTGTGCTCTTTCTCTCGGTTCCCAGAGACACCCGGGTTGTCCTGAGCCCTGGGGTGCGCGGAGGCGCCCCGCCAGGGGTGCGTGTGAGCGGGGCGGCGGGGCCGGGGGCCAGGGGACCGAGGGTGGGTGCCGGAGCGCCGGCGCTGAGGGCTGGATCCGGGCGCGTGGGAAAGGCCGTCCCGCCCCTTCGAGCCGAGCCCGCGTGCGGGTGGCGTCGCGGCGCCCCTAGACTCCCGGGCGCGAGCGAGTGTGAGTGCGTGGGAACCTGCCTCCCCGCCGGGGCCGCGAGCGTCTGAGCAGAAAGCGGCCACTCGGGCCACCCAGCCCAGCGGCCGCGCTCTCCAAGGCCTTTGGCGCCAGCCTGGCCTCCGTTCGCCAACTCCGGCGAGTTTAAAGAGGACGAACGTCTCAGTTCTCTGTACCCACCCCACCCCGCCCCCTCTCGCAACGGGGCCGCCACAGAGTCCTGGGCGCCCCCACCTCGGCCCCCGGGAGCACCGCTCTCTGGCGCGGCCCTCGGGTGGGGAGGGTTGGCCCCTAAACTCGCTCGTCCAGCCCAACCGCCCAGGTGGCTTCTCCCTGCCCTCGGGGCCGTCCTGAGCGGCTCGGAGAGGCGTCGAACAGAGCCCCAGTTCCCGCCTCCTCACCCGCCTCTGCCCTGTAAGGGAGCTTTGGGCCCATGTGGACCCGGGGTGCCTCTTCGGCCTAGGGCAGGCAGCTCCGGGGCCCTGGCCCACCCGGCGGCCCCCGGGAGGCCACGGGGACAGTGCAGAGCGCGCGCCCTTGGATGAGGTCCCGCAGCGACGCCCCGGCCCGCCTCGCTCCTCCTCCTGCCCGGCCAAGCTGCCTCCCATTTGGGGAGTCTTGTGGGTTTTCTTTCTCCTCCTCCAACCTCCGCGGAGGCCACGACTCAGGCGCCGCAGCCGGGGGCCGCCTCCATGGTGCGGGGCAGGCGCTGAAGTCAGCGAAACAGAGCCTGGCCTGGAACTGGCCGCGCGGGAGGCCAAGGCCATGGCCATAGCCACGTCGGTGAGTCCACCAGAGAGAGGAGGCTGCGGGGCAGAGACCTCCGCAGCCCATCCTGCACTCCTGTCACTTATCTCTGCCTTCTCTTTGTCTCGCTCCGTGGTCCCTTGCTTCTCCAAGAGGCCGTGTCCCCCTCCTCTCACTTTTGTTTCTCTTTCTCCCTCTCCTCACCCCTGGTCCCCTCCTGGTCTGGCTTCCCCCTTCTCCCCTCCCCCTCCCCATTCTCCTCGCTTTCTTTCTAGAGGCTGCCCCTGGAAGGAGGGGAGGGGGCAAGTCTAGCCTGAGTCCTATCTGCTCTTTCATGGGCGGGAACAGATGGCCACTGGTAGTTGGCAGGGACTTGTGATTGGGAGGCTAGTAAAAGGTTGGGAGGGGGCTGAAAGAACGGAGGTGGTTCCAGGAAAATGGGAGAGGCCAAGGGGCCCTAGGAGAGGCCCTTGTCTAGAGGAAGGATGGAAGAAAGGGGGGAAATAGAGCAAAAGAGGGAGATCAGTCAGAGAGCAAGAGAAAATAGAGGGAGGAGGGGAGATGATGTCAGCCAGCCTCTGGCCACTTTCCTGGGACTGGGGACAAAGGGAGGAGACAGCTGGCATGAGGGGACAGTGGGAGGGGGCCTCCCAGAGAGCATGTGGCCCACTGCCACCCTCCTTTAAGGCAGCCACTCCCTCACAAGTCAGCTGGGCCCCTGAAGAGGGGGTAGAGCTGGGGTGGCCACACCCACCATCAATCAGTCTATCAGCAACTCTGGCCTGGGTTCTAGAAATTGCAAGGCCAGAGGTTTTGGTCCCATTGGACAGAATTCAAACCTGACACAGGGAGGAGCTCTCCACAGCTCCACCCCTGCTTTCTGTCCTGCACTTCTTACAGTCTTAATTCAAGCAACTCTGTCCCCTTTCCACCCTTCCCTAGGCTCTAGGATTGCCAGGGAAAGCGATACTGTCACCTGCTTCCTGGCTGTCTCTGCATGGGCACTCTGAAAAGGAGGATTGTGAGGCTGGGAGGAAAAGCCTGACTCCTGACATCTCCCACATCCCTCGAGGATGAGTTAGATTTTCACTCTTTCTCAAACTAAACTCCTATTAGTTCCTCAATCTGTATGATGATGAGAAGGCCCTGCGAAGTCAGCTTCCTTCAGAGGTGGAAGAGGGGAGGTCCTGAACATAGTGAGGTATCTGACATGACGCTGGCTCAGGATGCTGGTCAGCTATGTAGTCCCAGGAGGTAGATCTTTCTTTTTGCCTGGAGAGGGGCAGAGATTTATGCTTATGATACTTATAGGATCCTAACAACAGCTAATATTTTTTGAGCATTTACTGGCTCCTTGCTGGCCCTAAGCTTTGTCCTGGTTGTTTGACGCATTATCTCACCCAGTCCTCATAATAACCCTGTGAGGCCAATACTGTTATTATCTGAAAGTGGATACTTGCATATGGATATGGAATTCTACAAAGGAGGGAACTGAGGATCAGAGAGGCTAAACAAACTGCCCAGTCACCCAGCTTGAAACGGGCAGATCCAGGACTCAAACCCAGGTCTGTCTGCTTCAGAACCATGCTCTTAACCCCCTGACTAGATCCAAAACACCAATTTCTAATTTCTAATTAGAAAGAAAAGTGTTGTGGAATCTTAAAAAAAAAGACAAACGAACTTATTTACAAAACAGACTCACAGACATAGAAAACAAACTTACTGTTACTGGGGGGAAAGGGGGTGGGAAGGGATGAATTGGGAGTTTGAGATTTGCAGATACTAACTAATACATATAAAATAGATAAACAACAAATTCATACTGTATAGCACAGGGAACTATATTCAATATCTAATAGTAGCTTATGGTGAGAAAGAATATGAAAACAAATACATGTATGTTCATGTATGACTGAAACATTATGCTGCACGCCAGAAATTGATGCAACATTGTAAACTGACTATACTTCAACAATATATGTATACAAAGAAAAAAAAGAAAAGAAAGAAAAGTGCCAAGCTAACCAGGAATTTGTGTCATCTGGCTAGTGTGTTTACTTCCTAAGGGACGACATCCTTTAGAAGCCAAAATTTCAGAAAAGGGTTTGATGAGTTTGGACTCAGGCAGGAGAAGTCAGTTTATTGTTAAAATCACCCAGCCAAGAGGAGCATGCACTCATGCTGGCTGAGCAGGCCACCCTTCCCCCAGGACCTTGTGGCCAAATGCAGCCTGCCAGAGATCTTTAGCTTGAGAGGTTTCACTGAATTAGGCAGCCCACGTGGATTACCTGCTCAGTAATGCCTAACTACCTGCTTCCCACCACCAGTGGGTAAGCCACCACTGCCCAGGATCCTGCCAGCAGGTTCGAGTCACTTAACAAACAGAGCTCAAATGGAATACATTTTGCTATTACGAGTGGGTTAATCTTGATTCTACCAAAGGACATTGTGGAACCGGAGCCCAGTGAAAAGTGACGAGCAAAGGGAAATTGGGCATCGTGAAGACTTCCCATGAGCTTGAGTCATTTTTGAGTCATGGCTTCTCTTGACTTAACTACTGTTACTTATATAAGAAGAACAAAGTAGATCCTAATGTTTGTGGTTGTGGAGAGGCAGCAGAGGAGTGAGTGAGAGTGTAGGCCCTGGAATCACATAGCCTGGGGTTCAGATCACACTCCATCAGCTGTACCCAGCTGTGTGTCATTGGGCAAAGTACTAACCTCTCTGTTCCAACTTTCTTTCCAAATGGGGAGAATGATGGTTCCTTCCTCACAAGGATATTGTGAGGTTTAACTGAGATGAGACAATTAGTGCAAACACGAGCATAGTGTCTGGATATACAATTTGCACTCGGTGTTGTAATTTACCTGAGCATGTAGGAAAAAGCTTCGATGTCCCCACCAGACAGGACTGGAAACAGGTTGATAAATGTTTGCTCTTGGTCGGTCCACCAGCCCCGAGCATGTACACTTTTCTCCATGGTAACCTCAGCCTCTTCTGGTAGAACCTATTTTGCTCAGACTGAGAACAAAACAATTGCTTTGGTTTCTGTTTTCTTCCTTAATTTATGCTGAGACTCAGTCTGGGCTGGGTTTCTCCCAGTCTCTCAGTGAGGGGGTCTCTGCAGTTGCTCAGGCTAACCTGCTTATGGGGGATGCTGACTGGGGCATGGAAGGCAAGAGATTCTATAGGAAATCTTTGCAGCACTTCTTGAATAATTCTTTCAACATGTTTATGGAGGAATGATTCCAGATCAGGCCTATTGCAGGGGCTTGGAATATAGCAGTCCTTTTTCTCACAGGCTGATAGTACAAGGGGAGAAATCAGTGATAAAGAAGTAAGTAGGCAAATCATACAAAGTATTGTGAAGGAAACAATGGGCAGAGACAGACAGAATGGGGTGGGGAGAAGAGTGAAGAAAAGACCTCTTTGAGAAGGAGATGTTTTAAGAGAACTGAAGGATTGAAATAAGACCAGTTCAGATGAAGAGTCGGGGGAAGAGGGTTCTGGGTAAAGGAAGTGCAGAGGCCCTGAGGTAGGAATGAGTTTGTCTAGATCAAGGAATAGAAAAGAAGAGGGAGAGTGCAGGGGTTGAAGCTGGAGATGAGGCAGGGCCTAGTCAGGAAGAGCTGAGTCAGGAGGTCAGATTTTTAGCTTGAGGGAACTGGGGAGCTCTCAAGTGTTTTGAGCAGGCAGGTGACATGACCTGATCTGTGTGTGAAGACCCCTTTCCTCACTTCCACCTCACCCACCAGGCCCAGCTGGCCCGGGCACTCTACGACAACACTGCTGAGTCCCCCCAGGAGCTGTCCTTTCGCCGAGGGGATGTTCTACGGGTACTGCAGAGGGAAGGTGCTGACGGGCTGGACGGCTGGTGCCTCTGCTCCCTGCATGGCCAGCAGGGCATTGTGCCCGCCAACAGAGTGAAGCTCCTTCCTGCTGGCCCAGCACCTAAACCCGGCCTCTCCCAGGTGCCCTCAGCCCAGCCTGGCTTACCACTTCCAGCCCCAGAGCAAGGCAATGAGGACCAGGAGGTGAGAGTTGGAGCTCCCCCAACCCCAAGTCAGGACAGCCCCGTTCCCCTCCACCAGTGCCTGCAGGTGGGGCAGGAAGAGCCCTGGGACCACAGCTCTGCACTGGCTCTGTGCTGTATGAAGCCTGTCTGCCAAGCCTTTCTGGGCTGTCTCCCCATCAGCACAGGGAGGGGTTTGGAAGATGTCTAAACTCCTCCCAGGTACACATTATCTGATACCTTGGTCCCTACTCCCCCACCCCACCCCTCAAACCCACCTGCCTGTCTTGATCCCTCAGGTGTATGTGGTGCCACCCCCAGCTCGGCCCTGTCCTACCTCGGGACCTCCAGCAGGACCCTGTCCGCCCTCCCCTGATAACATCTACAAGGTCCCCAGAGGCAGTGGGACTCAACTGGCTGCCCCTGGAGATGCCTTGGAGGTGAGGGCTAGAGGTTCATGTGTATGTTGGGCAGGGAACAGATGGCTTTCTGTGTAGGGGTGGCGGAGATGGGCAGCCAGTTGCTGAGCCTGTGAGTAACCAACTATTTCCTCTCCAGGTCTATGATGTGCCCCCCACTGCCCTCCGAGTTCCTTCTGATGGCCCCTATGACTCCCCCGCATCCTTTGCCCGCCCTCTGGCCCAGGTAGCCCCACAGCCCCCTGGAGAGGATGAAGCTCCCTACGACGTGCCTCTGGCCCTGAAACCACCATCTGAGTTGGACCCGGATCTGGAGTGGGAGGGGGGCCGGGAGCCAGGCCCCCCCATCTATGCTGCTCCCTCCAACCTGAAACGAGCATCAGCCCTGCTCAACCTGTACGAAGCACCCGAGGAACTGCTGGCAGATGGGGAAGGCGGGGGCACGGACGAGGGCATCTACGACGTTCCCCTGCTGGGGCCAGAGACACCCCCTTCTCCAGAGCCCCTGGGAGCCTCAGCCTCCAATGACCTGGACACCCTGGCCCTGCTTCTGACCAGAAGCCCCGCACCCCCCCACAGGCCCCGGTTGCCCTCAGCTGAGAGCCTGTCCCGCCGCCCTCTGCCTGCCCTGCCTGTCCCAGAGGCCCCTAGCCCTTCTCCGGCTCCCTCTCCTGCTCCAGGCCGGAGGGGCAGCATCCAGGACAGGCCTCTGCCCCCACCCCCACCCCGCCTGCCGGGCTATGGGATCCCCAAGGTTGAGGGGGATCCAGACGGCGGGGAGGTGGAGGACCATCCAGCAGGTCACCACAATGAGTACGAAGGCATCCCAATGGCTGAGGAGTACGACTATGTCCACCTGAAGGTGAGCTCGCCTCCAGCCACCACCAGAAATGCCTCCAGGAGAACCAGGGGGGAGAAGCCAGGAGGCCTGAAGCCCAGGCTCAGACCGTCCCTTCCTCTCTTCCCTTCTTCCCCTAAGCTGGCCCCACATCTCATGGACTAGGACCCCAGTACTTGGTCACACCACCTGTATCAGTGCGACATTCCTCCCCCTAAACCCAGCCTGGGGTCCCTGAGCTCTCTGACCTGCCACCAGAGCTCTCCCAGACCTGGAGTCAAGGGGCTGTTACACTGATGGCAGGAGAGGCTTTGGGAAGGAAGCAGGAATGGGAAGGAACAGGAAGGCCACGAAGGCCACCTCGCCCTCCCTCCCTCCAAACTGAGACGTTCATCCCCTCCTGCAGGGCGTGGACAAAGCTCAGGGATCCAGGCCCCCGGATAAGGCCTCCCCAGGGGATCCTGACCTGCTGGAGAGGGGGCCGCCGGAGCCACAGGTAACCCTGTGTAGGGGGTGCTGGGGGAGGGGGCCTGGGGCAGGAGGAGCAGGAACTTGGAAGGAGGGGTATTCTTAACTGAACCATCGGGGAAATCGATTAGGATCGGGGTAAGAGTGCAATGAAACCCAGCAGCTGGAGTGGGGAGGTGTTACAAATCAGGAAGGAGCTGGAACTTAGAAAAGGATATCGGGAATTCAGAAAGAGGGGAAAGAATGTGTTGGAGAGAAGTCAGAAAACCAAGCAATCAGGAGCAGAATTTCTGGGCTGCAGGTCTGGGCTGGGCCAGGCGACTTCTGAGACTCCTTTCAACTGTGAATTCCTGGGCTCCTAAGAGACCCAGCTCCTAATCTCGGCTCCACCACTAAGAAGCCAGGAGCTCTGAAGTCGCCTGTTAATCTCTCTGGGCCTCAAGAAAGTGAGATGGTCTCCTCGGCTCAGTCTAGAATGGTCCTAGTCACAACAGCCACCATTTGTCAGGTATTTTCCAAGCGCCAGACCCTGTGCTCAAACGTCACACACGTCAGCACTGATCATAGCCATGGTCAGCTCTCATAAGGGGCTTACAGCCGGCAATGCTCTGTTCTCAGCCCTTTCCATACACGGTGCCAACTTATCCTCACTGCAGCCTTAGGTGACAAGAACTGCACTAGCCAGTGTGGTAGCCCCAAGCCACATGTGGCTACTAATCCCTCCAAATGTGACTGGTCCAAACTGAAATGTGCTATAAATATAAAATGCACACCAGATTTTGCAGACTTTGTATGAAAAACAATCTCAATAATTTTCATATTGATTACAATGTTGAAATTGCAACATTTTTGATATATGGAGTCAGAAAATCTAGACCAATTTCTTTGTACTTTTTGTAACGTGACTGCTAGAAAATTTGAGATTACATGTGTGGCTCACATTCTGTTCACATTGGACAGCCCCATACTAGAGTCTCCATTTTAGAGATAAGAAAACAACGAAGTTCAGAGACTTGTTTGAGTTTGTTTGAATCCAGATTTATCTGACATCAACTCTGGACACTTCCCTGTCACTTGCTGTGAGAATCCAAATTGTCTTATGGGCAGAGGTAAGATCTCAAAGGATTGCACTCAGAGAGAAAAGTAGGAATGAGGCACAAAGGGAGGGAAGGAGGAAGGAAATGAGAGCAAAAATGGCATTAATGAGAGCGGTCCCACTGACCACTCCTCTTGCCCTCAGGAGGCCCTGTCCCCAGGGGAACCACTGGTTCTGCCCGCCGGAGATCTCCAGCTCCTGCACTTCTATGCCGGGCAATGCCAGAGCCACTACTCAGCGCTGCAGGCAGCCGTGGCAGCCCTGATGTCCAGCACCCGGGCCAACCAGCCTCCACGCCTCTTTGTGCCCCACGGCAAGCGGGTGGTGGTGGCCGCTCACCGCCTCGTATTCATTGGGGACACCCTGGGCCGGCTGGCAGCCTCCACCCCTCTGCGAGCACAGGTCGGGGCTGCGGGCACAGTGCTGGGCCAGGCATTGCGGGCCACCGTGCTGGCCGTCAAGGGGGCCGCTCTGGGCTACCCATCGGGCTCTGCGGCTCAAGAGATGTCACAGTGTGTGGCAGAGCTGGCAGGGCGGGCCCTGCAATTCACCACCCTGCTCACCAGCCTGGCCCCCTGAGCCCCTTGGACCTGCTCTGCCCTCGCCTGCCTACCAGAGCCCCCCTCCAGGCCTGGGGCCACCCTAGTTTTAGGAACTAGAAGAGGCGGAGGCATCTTTCCCCATTCCTGCCCATTCCAGTCATCTCAGCCTCTCACAGAGGCTCTTCCCCCTAGCCCACAGCTTTTTGTACGAGCCATTTTGTATAAATTATTTATATTTAATATTATTCCCTGCTTTGTCAGGAACAGGTGCCTCCTCTGGGCAGGGAGGAACTGGACTCTCCTCCTCCCTCAGCCTGGGGTGGAGGTTCTTGGGCACCACATGGCCACCTGCTTCCAAAAGCTTGGCCCCACAGAGAACCAGATGGCTGAAACCTGGGGCCACCCAGAGCCCCTTTCTTATTCTGTGTCTTGGCTCTCAGACATCAGTGCCTCACTGTTAGCTGAGAGCAAGGGTGGGACATTGGTGCCTCCCCACAGGGGGAGAGAGTCTTTCCTCCCTCCGGAGAGACTGGGCTTCAGGCACTCAATAAACCAGCTGTCTGGTTCCCTGACTTTGCTTCTTGGGACCCTGTGGGGCAGGCCTGGTACCCTTGTCCACACTGATGGGACACACACTGTGAGCAAGCTGCCTTTAGGGTTTGAGGGGAAATTTTGCTGTTTCTTCAACAACCCTTCATCTCGTGGGTTCTCAGCTCCCATGATACGCCCAGCAAAAATCTGAAGGTACACTGCTGGGTGGGAAAGGGGGCTGGATATAAACAAGTCAGCTAAAGCAAGTAAATAAAAAAAAAGAAACCCGGCACAGAGTTGACAGTTTGAAAGTTGCTGGTAATGGAAAAAAAACAGGATGATGGATGTGCCGAGACCCTGAGGATGTGCGAACCAAGAAGGGTCTGAGAAGTTGCATTCCAGGGAGGCAGACCCTGACTACAGACCAAGCCCTCTCCTCCAAGACCTCATTGTCAGGTGCTGTGATTAGAGAAATGCACATGTGGAGAGGTTGGCCATGGGAGCCTTGATGGTGCCATGCTGAAGGGGTCACCCCAACTGTCTTCAGCTTGGTGCCATAAGACAGCTCCGGTCAACTGGAGAGAACTGCTGGTCCGGGCACCCTCTCCCTTAGGTTAACCTAAGAAAGTCCAGCCCCTTAAACTCCCCTTTCCTGCTGACCATTTATCTGGACATACCATCATTCAGAGGAGCTGAGGGTGTTGGAAGCCCAGAGTCCTCAGGGCTTGGTGAACTTGATGAGCGGTGTGGTTCCTCTAGCCATTTCCACAAGGGAAGAAGTCTAAGCCACAGATCTATTGCTTCAGTTCCGCTTTCCCAAGATACTTCCCTGGCACAGTGGAGGCACCCCCAAATTCAATCACAGTCTTAGTCCCTTGGCCTGCCCCCATGCATTTGCCTGGAGGCCACTTCACTCTCCAAAGGGAACTCATTTCCTGATTCTGGGGCCACCAAAATTCACTGAAGACTTATAATAGGGGCCATCCTCCATCATTTTCTAGGAAGAATTTTAAAAGATCAGCCTGGAATTAGAGGCAGAGGTCTCAGTGCAAGTCTCCATGTATCTGTGTCTGCAGGTAAACCCTGTCAGTCCCTCTGAGTCCTAGTTTCATCTTTAATATGAGGATAAGGATGAGCATAATGATCTCCCAGGGTTGTTGTGAGGCCCTAAAACAAGATAATGCATGTGAACAGCCCAGCACCATACAAAGGGATGATAATTCCAGGACAGATACAAGGACACAAACAAATCCCCAAGGAATGTTGGCTGTGACAGCACCAAAGTAAATCCTGAAGAGATGGTGAAATGAGTTGGGGGAGGAAAAGTGGGGGGAGGCTACTTATTGCATCAGAAGAGTTTCCCACATTTGGAAAATTTCTGAATAGAGGAGACAAAGTAGAAGTGTGGTTCAGTGGCAAGAAGAGAGAATGCATTACCTAGCTGAGACTGCCAGGACACTCATTTCCGGCCTTTATCTGAGATTAAAGAATAAAGTACCTATTAGGTATCGAATCTCTTAGAGAAGTGTATCTCTAACTTAAATGTACATACGCCTGAGGATTGAGCTAAAATGCAGACTCTCTGCATTTCTAATAAGCACCCAGGTGATGTGGGTGCTGCTGGTCTGTAAATCACATTTTGAGTAGCAATTCAAGGAGTTAGGGAAGGTTTCTCTGAGACAAATATGCTTGAGCTGACAGCTGAAGGATGAGGAGGACTTGACTAAGGAGGAAGAGAAGCCTTCTAGGCATAAAGCAAGGGCCCTATGGCCCTGGAAAAAACTGAAAGAATATGAGTGTGGCTGGAGTGCAGAGAGTTTAGGGAGAGAAGTGAGGTGGAGCTGCAGAGAGCATGGGACCACATATGAGGTGTCTGGGATATTAGCATTTACCATGATGGTGGGAAGACATTGAAGGCTGCTAAGTACAAAAGGGACATACACAGATCTGCATTTTGAAAAGATCACTGCTTCTGCAGTATGAATAACAGATGAGGGAAAGAGATGGATACAAAGCAGATGCAGATCACTGGTTACGAGTTAGGCTAAAGCAGTCCGTACAACAAGCAGCTTGACTAGTGGTGGTAAAGATGGAGAGAAGCAGAATATCTGAGAACTATATAGGAAGTAAAATGGACAGGACATTATAAAGGATTTGACATGGGGGTAAAGAAGAGGGTTGCTCTAAGGGCTGTCGCCTGAGCATCTGGCCACAATTGGATGACAAGGGTGCCATTCACTGAGGAAAGAAGCATTAGAAGACAACCAGGTTACAAGGGAAGACCATGAGTTTGGTTTTGTACATATTGAGTTTGAGGTCCCTGTGAGTCATCCAAGGTAAGAGGTCAAATAAGAGATGGCTTCATAGATCTGGGGCTCAGAAGAGAGGTGGGAGCTGGAGATGTAAACCTGGGAATCAGGTTTGTATTGGTTCATACTGTTCATACTGAGCATGATTGCAGCCATGGGCACAGGTGAGATCCTGAGGTAGAACAGAGATCAGAAGAGGGCCTAGGATCAAGCCTCTGAAGATCGCAGACACTGAATGATGGCGAAAAGGAAGAGGATGAGCCTGTGATGGAGAAAAGGGGAGCAAGAGAAAAAACCAGGGAGAGTGTGGGACTTAGCAGCCAAGGAAGAAAGTGTTTCGAGGAAGGGGTGGTCAACAGTGCCAAATGCTGTTGAGAAATGATGGAGACTCAGCCAGGGTAGGAGTGATAATACCAGAAAAGTGGTCTTCTAGAGGATTAAAGCTAAGGCTGAATGCAACGCCCAACCCAGTCCACCATGTGGATGCCCTATAGCGTAATTTCCAGTATACCCACCCATCTCCCCAGTAAGTACTCCAAGGTGGGTCTTGTCCATACTGTTATTCCCAAAGCCTAGCACAAGGCCAGCACAGCAGACACATTTTATTGATGAATGAGTGGATGGATGGATGGTTGGATGGGTGAATGGTGAGGAGGAAGAATTGGAAGCAAAGGAAGAATTGCTGGCCTCTGCCTGGGATCTACTATCCTTAAGCATTTTTTTCCTCTCTACTGCAATGGCCTGCAGACCCAAGGAACAGAGATTGAGCCCCATCCTCTCCCTCTCCTGGGCCCTGGCCCCCCTTTCTCTCTCTGACGAAGAGTCTGGACCGAAGGTTCTGCTGACGTGGGAAGGGGAGGAGAGTCTGGAGGAAGGGGAGGGGAAAGCAGCGCATAGATCGCAGAGACGAAGGAGGCGCCCGCGGCTGCAGAGCTGCAGAGCGGGGTCTCTCTGGCTTCTGTGTCCGGGCACCGGGCGCGCCACTGGGCCAGAGGACAGCGCATCCTTTCGGTGTGGGCCCGCAGGGCCCCTGCGGTCGGCAAGCTGGCTCCCCGGGTGGCCACCGGGACCCCCGAGCCCAATGGCGGGGGCGGCAGCAAAATCGACAGCACTATAGAGATCACCCCCAGCCCCAATGGAGTAAGTGTCCGGGCCCTGTGGGCTACGCCATCATCTCCCCGCACCTCCGCCAAGCGCCTGGCATTTTCCTCCCGCGCATTCCCCGCCGCCTTCCTCCCGATCGCGCTCTTCCCTTACTCTGCGGTTTTCTCCGCTTCACCCTTCTTCTGCCCCCACCCTCCACAGCAGGTCGGGACCCTCGGAGATGCGGTGCCCACGGAGCAGCTGCAGGGTGAGCGGGAGCGCGAGCGGGAGCGGGAGGGGGAGGGCGACGCGGGCGGCGACGGGATGGGCAGCAGCCTGTCGCTGGCCGTGCCCCCCGGCCCCCTCAGCTTCGAGGCGCTGCTCGCCCAAGTAGGGGCGCTAGGCGGCGGCCAGCAGCTGCAGCTCGGCCTCTGCTGCCTGCCCGTGCTCTTCGTGGCCCTGGGCTTGGCCTCGGACCCCATCTTCACGCTGGCGCCCCCGCTGCATTGCCACTACGGGGCCTTCCCCCCCAACACTTCTGGCTGGGAGCAGACCCCCAACGCCAGCGGCGTCAGCGCGGCCTTAGCAGCCAGCGCCGCCAGCCGCGTCGTCGCCACCAGTACCGACCCCTCGTGCAGCGGCTTCGCCCCGCCGGACTTCAACCACTGCCTCAAGGACTGGGACTATAATGGCCTGCCCGTGCTCACCACCAACGCCATCGGCCAGGTGAGACAGAACAGTGGGCCACGGGTCTGGGGGCGGGCCGAGAGCGACCAACAAGGGGCCTCACACTCTTTCCATCCCCCTCACGTCCCCAGTGGGATCTGGTGTGTGACCTGGGCTGGCAGGTGATCCTGGAGCAGATCCTCTTCATCTTGGGCTTTGCTTCCGGCTACCTGTTCCTGGGCTACCCAGCCGACAGGTGAGGGCTGGCGAGTAGAGAGGAGGGGGCGCTAGGGAGGCTAGCGGAGGTAGCTAGCCTTCGCAAGAGGCTGAAGAGGATTCGGTGGACTCTGCAGCGCTCTCTGGATTTCTTCTGTTCAGTGTTACGCAGCCCCATCCCTGTCTCAACTTCACCCCTCATCAAGAAATACTCTTTCCAGACCTCTTCAACACAACAGAGTATCTTTTCCACCACTCCCAATCCCTGTATCCATGGATCAATGGCCTCATCTCCAAAGACAGTAGCCCCATCCCTGCTGACCAAAAACCCTATATCCACATATCAAAAGTCCTAGCTCCTCCTCTATTGTCCCTATCACCACTAACCACCTCCCTCACCATCTTCATACATTAAGATTCATCCCTGCTAAGGGCCCTATCCACATGGACTATTAGCTCCATCTCAGTAGCCTCATTCCTAGAGATCATTGTTAATTTCTAAATATCAATAGCCCCATTCCCACTGACCAATAGTTCAACTCTACAAACAAGTGACTATGGGGATGGGGCTGCTCATGGGGGTCAATATTTCAACTCCCATGGATCAGTGACTACAATAGCACACTACCCCCAAGATTAATAGCCCCATCCTCATGGATCTTCAGTGCTCTCAGATCCTCTCAGATCCAAAGCCCTGTTTCCAAGAATCAGTGGCCTCATCTCAAAGACAAGCAGCCCATCCCCACCAGACAATAGCTCTTCCCAGGGATCAAAACTTCCATCTCCTCTGATTCTAGACATCATCACCACTAACCAAGTGCTCCACCTCCACTGATCTACCATCCCATCCAAATGGATGTACAGTTCAACTTCCAGGGATTGAAGGCAACACAACATTCAATAATCCAGTTTCCTAAAATCAATACCTCTTCTCACTTCCCAACAGTCACACAACCCTGAGGGCAAATGATCCTAAACCCACAAGTCAATAGCCTATCTGTCATGCATTAGTGGCCTCATTCCCACACACCAGTAGCATCATTCCTGTAGAATAACAGCCTCATCCCCAAAGACCCATAATTCTCCTAAATTTAGTAGCCTTAGCTTCATTAACCAATAAGCTGTGCCCCAAGAAAACACAGCCCCAGCCTATTGGGTCAGTAGCTTCACTCTCATGGATCAGTGCCCCTTTCCCAATGCCCAGTGACCCCAGTCTACTCCCCATAGATCAGTGGTCTTATTCCCCCCTAAATCAATAGCCTGGCCTCCAAGGATCAGTTGCCCTGTCCTCACTGACTCATAGCCAGGGACCAACATCATTGGCCAATAATCTCATCTCCTCTGGTCTGTGACCCCACTCTTACTGATGATCTCTATAGATTAATAGATTCATCCCTATTGGCCAATAATCCCATCCATATGGACTGAGATCCCTACCCCATGAATCAATGGCTCCATCCTCAAAGATCAGCTGTCCAATCTTCAAAGATCAGTGCTCATCCCCACTGATGAATAGTACTGCCCCATGGATTAGTAGCTCCATTCCCACGGATGAGTGGCTCCATTTTCTGGTCAGCAGCCCCATCCCCATTGACCATCCCTGTGGATTCATAGACCCATGCCTCAATCCCATGGAACAATGGCTTTAACCCCCAAAATCAACTACTCTGTCCCCTAAGATCAAGAGCTCCATCTTTACTGACCAATACTATCTCCATGGACAAGTGGCCAACGGCCCACCTCCATAGATCAACAACTCAAACCCCGTATACTACCCTCATCTCCTCTGATCATTGAGCAAGACAAGCTCCGTTCCCACTGACCAATAGCTCTATCCCTAAGGACCAATGGTCCCAAGTGCCCTAAACAATATCCCATTCCCTCTGATGATTGGTCTCACTTCCACAGAGAAATGCCCTCGTCTCTGACCAATAGCCCCACCTAAGAGTCTATGGTCCCGCCCCCACAGAACCATAGCCATGCCCCTGTGCCCAGTAGCCAACCATGGTCCCCATCCTTTCCTATTTTCTCTAGCCTCAGCATCTCCTCCCCAAGGGAGTCTGGGTGACCAGAGGCCCTCTCTGCTTTCCAGGTTTGGTCGTCGTGGGATTGTGCTGCTGACCTTGGGGCTGGTGGGCCCCTGTGGAGTAGGAGGGGCTGCTGCAGGCTCCTCCACAGGTGTCATGGCCCTCCGATTCCTCCTGGGCTTTCTGCTTGCTGGCGTTGACCTTGGTGTCTACCTGATGCGTAAGTGGTACCCTCCTAGAACTCCTTCCCTTGGGGCTCATGCCCACCTGTCTGTATCATCAGGCCATTAACACTGCTCCCTAGGATCCCCGCAGTCCCTTTTTCAGCCCCAGATTTCAGCTGTTCAAAATCTCAGCTGTCTTTCTGCCCAGGCTTTTGAGGGATCCAGGGGTCTTGCTTCTCTCCACACCCCTCTCCCACCACGATCTTTAAGGCCCCTCTTGCCCTTTAAGGAATGAGTCTTATTTTTAAAATGAAAAAAAAAAACCATAAATAAGCCTAGTTACCACCTCCTCAAGAAAATGAAATCCTGAGTAACTGTATGACCTTGAACAAGGGTTGATATGAAGGCCAAGTAAGAGGTCTGATGTGAAAGAGCCTGTAAACTGGAAATGCTGACCACCTACCAGGGACTCTGACCCTCGAGCCCTCCCGGGTTTGTAGGAGAGGAGAAAAGAATGAACAATCTCTCCACTCTTTGCCTTAGAGGTTAGTCTGTGGGAGGCGATGGCTGCAGCCTCCACTCAGAGAGTCTGACCTCGCTCTCTGTCCTCTTCCCTCCCTCTCTCCTCTCCCACGCCTTCTTCTTCCCCGGCCTCTCCTCCCTGTCCCTGCTGTATCTCCAGGCCTGGAGCTGTGCGACCCAACCCAGAGGCTTCGGGTGGCCCTGGCAGGGGAACTGGTGGGGGTGGGGGGACACTTCCTGTTCCTGGGCCTGGCCCTAGTCTCTAAGGACTGGCGATTTCTGCAGCGAATGATCACCGCTCCCTGCATCCTCTTCCTGTTTTATGGGTCAGTATCACCCTCCACCTGTTGTCTGGCCATTCCCATCTCTACCTCTAGCCTGGCTCTAGCCACGGCCCTCTCTCCAAGCCTGCCCCAGCCCCAGCCCCTCAGGAGTGGGAGTACCCCAATCCTGGGTCAGGAGATGGAGGCCTCACAGTGCACCCCACTTCCCACCCCTAGCTGGCCTGGTCTGTTTCTGGAGTCCGCGCGGTGGCTGATAGTGAAGCGACAGATTGAGGAGGCCCAGTCTGTACTGAGGATCCTGGCTGAGCGGAACCGGCCCCATGGGCAGATGCTGGGAGAAGAGGCCCAGGAGGCCCTGCAGGGTAAGAAATAGGGTCCCCAACAGGTGAGATACCTCACGTGCACACATGAGGGTGCCCTCTGTTGTAGCTATGCCACCTTCTCCCAGGGTCTTCACCACCCATGTGGGAAGACCCTGGGTCTTCAGTTGTTCCTTCTAACAGACAGCTCCTCTCTCTCTCCCAAGACCTGGAGAACACCTGCCCTCTCCCTGCAACATCCTCCTTTTCCTTCGCTTCCCTCCTCAACTACCGCAACATCTGGAAAAATCTGCTTATCCTGGGCTTCACCAAGTGAGCCTGGGTGTCTGAGCCAAAGGCCAGGCCAGTAGCTGGGATAGCGGCTGGTTGGTGGGGGGTAGAACCTGAGGACCCCTGCAGTGGGCAGCCAGGGCTGTAGAAAGCTGCAGATGGGGATTCAGACACTCTTCTTTGTTTCCCCGCCCTGTCTGACAGCTTTATTGCCCACGCTATTCGCCACTGCTACCAGCCCGTAGGAGGAGGAGGGAGCCCATCGGATTTCTACCTGTGCTCCCTGCTGGCCAGCGGCACAGCGGCCCTAGCCTGCGTCTTCCTGGGGGTCACCGTGGACCGATTTGGCCGCCGGGGCATCCTGCTTCTCTCGATGACCCTCACTGGCATTGCATCCCTGGTCCTGCTGGGCCTGTGGGATTGTGAGCATCCTCCCTTCCCCACAGTGCGGGCTCAGCAAAGGAAAGCCAGCAGAGGTGCCTCAGACAGGCTCAGACGCTGTTTCTGGCACAGGCCTCCCAAGTCAATATCACACCCTGCCCAGATCCACAATCCTCCCCCTTGGCTGCACAATCCTGTCTGTTCCCCCAACTGATTAGTGAATGCCCAGAACCCACCTGGCTAGGGATCAGAGGGGATGATGGCAGCGACTAGGCCAAGCATGATGATCTCCCCACCTCCATTCACATATTCCCTCTTGGTCCTCCAGATCTGAACGAGGCCGCCATCACCACCTTTTCCGTCCTTGGCCTCTTCTCCTCCCAAGCTGCTGGCATCCTCAGCACCCTCCTTGCTGCCGAAGTCATCCCTACCACTGTCCGGTGAGAGCAGGGGTGCTGCCAGGGGAGTCTCCAGGCCTCCAGCTAGCGACAGGACCTGAGGGAGGCAGGAGGCTGCCAGAGAAGGGTTGGGGTGAGGCTCATAGCTACAGGCTCAGTGCCTCATCCATCTCTCCCAGGGGCCGAGGCCTGGGCCTGATCATGGCACTGGGGGCGCTTGGAGGGCTGAGTGGCCCAGCCCAGCGCCTTCACATGGGCCATGGAGCCTTCCTACAGCACGTGGTGCTGGCGGCCTGTGCCCTCCTCTGCATCCTCAGCATCATGCTTCTGCCGGAGACCAAGCGCAAGCTCCTGCCCGAGGTGCTCCGGGATGGGGAGCTGTGCCGCCGGCCTTCCCTGCTGCGGCAGCCACCCCCCAACCGCTGTGACCACGTCCCGCTGCTCGCCACCCCCAACCCTGCCCTCTGAGTGGCCTCTGAGCACCTGGCAGGAGGCTGGCCCATATAGAAAGGTGGCACAAGGCCCTGGCAAGGAGATTGGGAGGATCGAGGGAGGAAGGCAGGGCTGCCCAGAAGGCTCAGAGGCACCTCATGCCAGCATCAAAGAGAGCTCAGAGGGCTGCCCCACCCCCATCTCCTCCCTGCTGCTTTGTGTTCACTTCCTTGGCAAGAGTCAGGGACAGGGAGAGAGTTCCACGCTGTTACCACTAGGTCTGGGCTTCATCCTGTGCCCAGAGACATCCTCCCAGACCTCATTCTTTCTTGCTCTATCATTCTGTTTCAATAAAGACATTTTGAATACATGAGCATACCATAGCCTGGACTTCCCTCCCTTCTGTTGTCCTTCTGGCTGTCTCTTGAGGGAAGGTTTCTCTCAGTGGAATCAAACTAGTAACAATCTCCCTCCCCTTCCCTGTGCCCTGCCTCCCTCCCCACTTCTCATCTCCACCCCAGCATTAACTTACAGACAACTACCACCCCTTACTGACTGCTTGCTATGCTGCTAGGACCGGGCTAGGCACTTTACAAACTTCATTGAATCATTTAATCCTTACCACACTGCAAGGTAGGTGTTTGGATCAATTAAAGTTTTTTCTTTCTGCAAGCAATAATAACTGACTGTAATGAACTTAAACAAAAAGGGAACTTATTAGAGGGATTTGATGGGCAGGTTGTGGTGGGGAGCTCACAGAATAGAAGGAAAAGCATAACTAGTCACAAAAGGTCAGGAACCAGAGAAGGCAAGAAAGCAATCGACTGGCTAGCTTGGGTATCATGCCACCCCCACCCCCGTTACAGACAACTGGGGAGGGGAGAGCGACACCCAAGCGCTGCTGGCGGAAGTAGGACTGGATGTCGTGAAGGTGAAAACTATGGATGCCCATTACAGCATTCTTTTACAAATGACTAAACTGATGCTCAGAGAGACTCAGTCACTTGCCCAAGATTACAAAGTTAATGAGTGACAGAGCTGGGGTATGATTACATCCTGGAGGTGGAATGCTCTGTGGATGCATACTGTGGCCACCTTCCCAACTCTTCCAGTCTTTGCCCACTACCCTTGGAATCAAGGAGCGAGTCTTCAGGTCCCCTGGGAGGTGAAAGTAGGAGACCAGGCCCTCCACCTCAGTGCCAGGGCCTGCCTTTCAGGCTAGCTCTGGCCTGGCTTTACTGTTTTGGCCAAATCTCTTAACCTCCAGCTTTCAAGGGTTGCCATGAGGTTAAACAAGATAATATATTGTAAGTATCTCTTAAATTACCCCACTAGATGGTAATCTCCTTAAGGACAGGAACTTTGTCTAACTCAATTTTGAAACACCAAAGCCTGACACATGATAGATGTTCAAAAAGTCATTATTATTTGTTAATCCTTTTGGCAAATGTTTCCTGTGCCTGATTTATAGACCAGTACCATCCTGGATATTTAGGGCATGGGCCATCCTTCAAGGAGTTTAAAATCCATCTAACACTGGGAGTATTAATGGGGAGGGAGACGTCAGTGGTCTGGAGCATCAAAAAGCTGCCTCCTGAAGGAGGCAGAAGGACCTCAGGCAGGGCTCAGGAGACAGATACAGTGCTCTCAACTCAAAGGATACAGGGAGGGGGGTGGGTATAGCTCAGCGGTAGAGTGCATGCTTAGCATGCATGAGGTCCTGGGTTCAATCCCCGTACCTCCATGAAAAAATAAATAAACCTAATTACCTCCCCAGCAACGAAAAAAGAACAAAGGATATAGGGAGAGCAAAGGCCTGGAGACAGGAAAGGGTGAGGTGGTCCTAGAGAGAGGGGTTCTTAGGGAAACCAAGTCCCAAGGCCAGCTTCTTCCAGAGAAAGGAGGCCCATTACCCACAGATTCTTGCAGCACCAGTGTTCCCATCTCCTTCCCCTCTGCCAGTCCATGTCCAAGGCCCAAAGCTCTATGAACTAAGCCATGCTCCTAGGCTCTCAATAAATAATCATGTTACTGGAGGACTCGTAAGAATCTTTCTCATTTAATCTCCTCAGCCCCTTGAAATAGGTATTACTAGTTTTATCATATTCAACTACTGAGGAAATGGAAATGAGGGAACTGAAGGAACTGCCATTAAGAGGCACAGCCAGGACTCAAACCCGGGCCTTCTGGCTGCTCTTTCTACTCCACCACAGTTCCTTCACAGTTAAGACATTCTGCATCACACATTCTGTAGATCAGTGTCTGTAAGGGTTTGAACTGACTCCAATGTTGACTTTTTAGCTTTAGATTGCCAGTGATTAAAACAAGAGATTCTGTAAGAACCAACAGGATGGTAAACAAAAAAGCCCTTGGACTTTTTGGAAGAACCTATGTAAAACCAAGGAATTACTTACATGCAAATGGCACTGTCCAAAGCACTCCGTGAGGAACGGTGTCGAGACATTTCAATGAACCCATTCTTCGCACATCACTGGATAAAGGTCCAGGGAAGGAAAATAAAAACACTCAGAAAGCTAGAGCATCTCCTGTAGGAGGGTAGGGGAAAGAGAGCAAGCTTCTCTGACTTCAACCGAACACATTAAAGGCTAAAAGAATGGGAGCATTTGAGAAGTATCAACAAAGCACAGGGAGAATAGTCTTCATCCCCAAGCAACTCACGGTCCAGGTGGAAAAGGTCACTGTGTGTAGCTACAACTAGCATCTTGGCCACTGCTCCAAAATTCACCAACCACACGACCTCACTGGATCCTCATCAATAACCCCTTGAAAAATGGTTATTATTTTTTAGGCTTTTACAGATGGGGAAACTGAAGTTTGGGGACGTAACTTATGGGTTGACTGGTAATTAGAATAGTCACATCTTGAGAACTGAGCGCCTGCAATCTTCTTACTGCATACCAGATAGATTCCAAACATCATGAAGGAAAGTATTACTTATCCTGTAATATTAAGTTTAGAAAGTACCCCAGGAACTTGGAGATCATTTTCAGGCAAACGAGGAAAAGTCTTCTTTCCTTGGAGAGGTTGTACTGATGAAACATGAATTGTTTTTAGAAATGTTTTAGTTGGATTCACAACTAAGAACCATAATGGATTATTGAGGGGAAAATTAAAAGGATATACGGGGTACACATCTAATCTTAAAAAGTTACATGAAGTGACGTGAAAGCCACTCCCGTTCCTCACTCTGTCAACCTAGCCTGGCTACCATGCAGCCAATTTTTACTGATCATCCACTACTGTCTGGTGCTGCCTCAGGTCTGAGGGCATGTTCCTGGCCTGCAGAAGCTCATAACACTGAGAGGTAACTAATTACAATCCTATATGGCAAATGCAGAGAAATGTACAAAGTGCTGAGGCAGCTCTGAGGAGGGCAGGGTATACTCTACTCTATTGGAGGCAGTCAAGGAAAGCTGCTCAGATATTTGGATTGGATCTTACAGGAAAAGTCTTGAGTTTGCCAGGTACAGAAAGGAAAAAGAAACAGTGCAAAGCTTAGAGACACGACAGAGCATGGTGCACATGGGGAACAGCAAGTGCTTGTCCTAAACATCCACAGAATAAAGGGCACCTATGAAACCCACAGCTAACATCATATTTATCATGAAAGACATTTCTCCTAAGATCAGGAACAAGACAAAGATGTCTGCACTCGCCACTTTTATTCAGCATTATATTGGAGGTTCTAGCCAGGGAAATGAGGCAAGAAAATGAAACACAGGCCTACTGTGGAGGCACTGCAGGCTCGGTTCCAGATCACTGCATTAAAGCAAGTTACACAAATTTTTTGGTTTCCCAGAGCATATAAAATTTATGTTCACATGGTACTGTAGTCTATTAAGCATGCAATACCGTTCTATCTAAAAAACAATGTACATACCTTAATTTAAAAAGTTATTGCTACAAAATGCTAATCATCATCTGAGCTTCAGTGTGAATTGTAATCTTTTTGCTGGTGGAGGGTTTGAAATATTGTGAGAATTACCAAAATGTGACACAGAGACATGGTACCAATGGTCTTATTCAATGCAGGGTTGCCACAAGCGTTCAATTTGTTAAAAATGCAATATCTGCAAAGTGCAATAAAGCAAAGCCCAATAAAACAAGATATGCCTATAAAAAGCACCAAGAATAGAAAGTGCAATGTAAAACTCTGTATTTGCAGGTGACGTGATCTTATATAGAAAGAATCCTAAGGAATCCACAAAAAAACTACTAGAATAAACAAGTTCAGCAAAGTTAGTAAACTTACAACTGAATTTCGAGGATACAAGGTCAACATACAAAATCAACTGTATTTCTGTACAACTGCAATGAACAATCTGAAAGGGAAATTAAGGAAAGAATTCCATTTAAAATAGCAAAACGCTAAATACTTAGGAATAACTTTAATAAAAGAAGTGCAAGTCTTGTACACTGAACACTACAAAACATGTTTAAAGAAATTCAAGAAAACCTAAATAAATGGAAAGACATACTGTGTTCAGGGACTGAAAGACTTAATATTAAGATGCAGTCCTCTCCAAATTGATCCACAGATTCAAGGTAATCCTTGTTAAAATCTTAGCTATCTTTTTTTGCAGAAATTGACAAGCTGATTCTGACAGAATTCAAGCATTTCTAAAAAATTATATATTGTTTCCATTTTTTTTTTAATGGAGGTACTGGGGATTGAACCCACTCTACCTCTGAACTATACCCACCCCTGCTTTAAAATTAATATAAAAATGTCAAAGACTCAGAATAGCAAAACAATCTTGAAAAAGAGCAAAACTGAAGGACTTACATTTCCCACTTTCAAAACTTATAAAACTACAGTAATGAAGACAGTGTGTTACCGGCATAAGGACATACAGATCAATGGAATAGAATTGAGAGTCCAGGGATCAACCCACACATTTACAGTCAATTGATTTTCAACAAGGGTGCCAAGATCATTCAATGGGGGAAAGAATAGCCTTTTTAACAAATGGTGCTGGGACAAACGCATTATTTGCATGCAGAAGAATGAAATTGGACCTCTATCTCACATCATACACAAAAATTAATTCAAAATGGATCAAAGACTTAAAATAAGAGCGAAAACTATAAACCTCTTAGGAGAAACACAGGCATAAATCTTTGTGACTTTTGTGCTTCAAAGAATACTATCAAGAAAGTGAAAAAACAACCCATTTTCACAAAACACAAAACAACCCACGAAATACATACAATAATACAAATACAAATATATTTGTATATCATATATACCTGACAAAGGTCTAGTATCCAGAATATATCAACCCTTACAACTCAACAAAAAACACACATAACCCAATTTTAAAATAGGCAAAGGATCTGAATGACATTGCTTCAAAGGAAATATACAAAGGGCCAGTAAGCACATGAAGATATGCCCAAGAGAAATGAAAAAGTAGTCACGCAAAAACTTGTACACTGATGTTCACAGTAGCACTATTTCTAATAGTCAAAAAATGGGAACATCCCAAATACCCACCAACTGCTGAATGGATAAACAAAATGTGGTGTATGTATACAGATGACCCTTGAACTCCAGGGTTAAGAGTGCTAACCCTTCACATAGTTCAAAATCCACAAGAACTTTACAGTCCACCCTGTGTTGTGGTTCTGCATCTGTGGGTTCAGCCTACCATGAACCATGTAGTATGTATTTACTGAGAAAAAAAACATGTTTAAGTAGGCCCACACAGTTCAAACCTGTGTTGTTCAAGGGTCAACTGTAAAATGAAGTATTTTATTATTCAGCTATAAAAAGGAATGGAATATCAATAGATGCTACAATATGAATGAATCTTGAAAACATTATGCTAAGTGAAAGAAGTCAGACACAAAAAGCCACATATTGTATGATCCCATTTATATGAAATATCCAGAAGGGACATATTCATACATACATAAAGTAAATTAGTGGTTGCTAGGGACTGGGAGGACAGGAAAATTGGGAATGCTTGCTAATGGGAACAGGGATTCTGTTTGTTGAAAAGGAAAATGCTCTAAAGTTAAGTAATGCTGATGATTACTATATATGTATGTACACACATATGTATGTATAAATAATACTCACTATAAATGTATCTACTAAATACCACTGAATTGTACACGAAGAGACAAATTTTATAATTATACACTTAAAAGACAAACTGTATGGTATGTGAATTATATCTCAAAAAAAAAATCCATAGAGCTTTTTGGTGGGACGCAAGTCAGAAGTATGGCAAACTGACTTTTCTTCAGCAAAGAAAATTAAAGTCCTTAGTGACTCCTTTTTCTTTAACAAATTCTAGCAGCTAGAACAGTGCCCAGTACTTGGTAAGTATTCAGTAAATGTCTGTTGAATGAATGATTACCATAAGCAAAAGAAGGGGAAAGAGGCATGAGAAATTAGCAGGGTTGACATTAGATGATTTGACAAAGGCTATCTATGCATTTAACCACATAAAAGCAAACTGTTTGTTTTTTGACTTTTTAAAATGAAACTGTTAACATTATTTAAAAAGCCCAAGAACTGCTTTTCTCTAGTGCTGGTGTCAGGTTGGGCAAATCCTGAGAAAGCACTGGGTTGTCCTCATTTTGTATCCACCTATAGTCCTAGGGATCTCTGACTCAGACTCTCACTCCAGAGAAATCTCATAGGCAGGCTCCCCCAGTCTCTTCCTTAAGGACACTTCCCTCTCACAGAATCCGAATGAGACTGAGCTCATTCCTATCCCTTGGTTTAGAGGGAGCTTATCAGAAATGACAGAAAAGTAACCAATCTTTCTCAAGGAAAGCAACTTGCTTTCCATGCTACTTCTTCTAAAATCACTACTAGGTAAAGTAGAAAATCTCATTCCTGTAACGACAGGAATCAGCAGGCCCAGAATAAAGGGATCCACCCGATAAGGTGAATTATCACCTTCTGAGCACCTATGAAGTAGCAAGCACTGTGAGGCCACACAAAGGCACAATCCATGCCCTCAAAGAGCAAGTGGGGCAACAGGGTTGAAATTATTTGAGTTATGAAACCGTGAAGTACCAGAGATAGGAACAATTTGCCCTCAGTATAGAAGTGATTCATTCTGCTTAGGGAATCAAGAAGTTTCCCAGCTGTGGTACTTGGCTTATACACCTGGCTTATACACCTTGGCTTCTATTTTGATTCTGACAAAATAGATGTGATGGGCATAGCAGGTTGAAGGAACAGCATAAGCAATACATGAAAATAAAGTAAAACTCCACTTGAATGCACAGTGCAAAATATGTAGGGAGGGCTGTGGAAGGAAAATTCAATCAGGATCAAAAAGGGAAAGGCCTTAGTTCCACACCTGGCAGCATGAGGGCCTTTCTGGAAAGTCTGGAACCAGAAATTATCTGCCCGTTCACTACAGTGAAGATGGGGAGTTGCTCAAGCAATTAAAGTAGAATGGAGAGGAGAATGGACAGGATGTTGAGTAGAACTGACTGAATATAGAAAATTAAAAACAAGTGTCCAAAAAAAACAAAACAAAACCAAAACAATTCACCCTCCAAGATTGACAGCCACTTAGTGCCCCCTGGTGGACAGACCTTCCCAGCACTAGGAACATCAAACCACTTAGGATATGACACTTTCCTAATAGTTAATATTGAACACTTTTTCCAACTCTTGCTCATCAACCTCTTAAGTTTCCATACTCAGCTTACAAGGCACCATTCTAGTTCAATCCAGTTAGAGAAAAGACTCCCAAACACCTAATGAATAACACAGTTAAAAGGCAGTACAATAAATGATCAAATACTAAATTATGTGGTTGATACTAACCTGAGAATTCAGAATACAAAGCCATCTGACAGGTGGGCTAAGGCTCCATGGATATGGAGAGCCATTTCTTTAACCTAAGATTATTGAACAAGAGAGCACCTAGATCAGAGGTAATCATGAACAAAACATCCTAAGAATGTAAGTGAATACTGCAAGAGGTTTAAATATTTAGAAACCCTGTAAGTAATGGAAAAGGTTATGAAGTCTTGGTGGGTGGTAGGTGATGCAGCACCCAAGTATTTTAAGACCAATCTAACATTATAATCTCAAATGGAGAAATTAGGTTACTAATATGCCCAAGTAACTAAACTTCTAAATTTAAGGATACTCAATGAAAAGCCAGTGAAGTCCTAATTAATGGAATGATCCGAAGTAAGTTAGCTGAACATAGTAACTGGTCACTGCACAGCTAAAGACAACATTAAGCTCTGCTATTACCTTTTTTAACTAAATGTTGGTTTGTTTTCATTTTTGAATCTATCCTTGGATAAAGAAAACAAGAACGGCTACCCAGACCCCAACCTAAGAATCTAGTGCTGCTGCTGTAGATAATACAATTGCACATAAATTTTATCAGAAGCACACACAAGTGCTATTACAGCACACCAATGTGGCCATTCTTTTACGTCCCCAGGCTTATTTAATTTACCTCTCCAATGCCAATCAGGGCTACATGCTTTCTAGAAAACCCGTCATCCTCAACTAAACACATAACGTTCCTGCTAGTTGTAATTCTAACTCCTACTCCTTAATTCATAAGTGGGAACTTCCCCTCCACAACACCAGCACTTCCAGAAAGAATTAACAGCCATCTGGGATCTAAGAGAGAATAGGAAGACATATAAATAAACCATACACCCAAAAGGCCAAACAATTTTTATTTTCAAAAACAACTTTATTCATGACACATATTAAAAAAAAACTCCCACCCCCTGGAAATGAGCTAAAAAAATAAACAAAATCCACCTCCCGCCTCCCTGTTCCCACTTCCTCCCATTCCCTCCAAATAAAAGGGAAAAAAAGGCAAAGAAAAACAAAACAAAACAAAAAACTGAAAAACAAAAAACACCCCAAAACCCCCCAAAACAAGGTAGTGCATTTCCCCAGGGGGAAGGGGAATTTACACTGGAGCCGCTGGGAGCGGAACGGAGATCTTCCGGCTACAGAAACCTGCAAAGAAAGACACTCAAAACAGAAAAAGAAACACAAAAGGAAACAAAATAGATCACCAGGCAATCTGGAGGGGCAGGGAGCCAGAAAAGAGGGGTGGGGTGGGTGGTAGACCTGGCAGGACAGGAGCAGGCAGGAGGGGACTGTGAAAGTTAGGGAGAAGATGGAGGGAAGGTAACAAGCAGAACAGTTTGGTGTCCTTCCAGAGCCCTGGGTGAAAAAAACCCCTCCTACCACCCATGCCCACCTACCCTTGAGCAGCCCCCAAGGGGGTGAAGGGGGACAGGGAAACGGGGAGCAGCTTGCGCAGTTGAGACGTGTCCATGGCGAATTCCCAGAGTGAATGAGTAGCCCCCAGCCCCACTCCCTGGGCCTTCCCCTACTCCCCAAAGCAGGTCCCTCCTCAGCAGTTAGTTATGGGATTCTCCCCCCTTCCACAGTATATCTTTTTTTTTTTAAATATTTTTTTTCCATCAAGGTCATCTTCTGTTTTTCTTTTTTTTTTTTTAATTCTTTTTTTTTTTTTCCTTCTTTCCTCTTTTTTTCCTCTCTCTCCTCCTAATACACACTTTTTTTAGTAAGGGGAATACCATGATGTCGCTCTAGCCCGGCCCCTGGAAGAAAGAAGGAGAGTTAGGTGTTAACATGATCACTAAATAGTTCAGTACAAGCCCCTCCCCGTGGGCCCTTGCCCCAGTTACTGTGAAGGGAAAGGGGAAAAGAAGCTTCCAAATCCTAAAACTGACCCCACAATCCCAGAAACAGTGACACACCTGGCAAATGGGAGGGGGGAACTAATAGAATACTTCGCCAAACAGTAGCAGTAAAGAAGTGCATCGGAGACACAGGGGCAAGAAAAAGGACTCAATGTTTATCCAGTTTTCAGTTCTCCACAGCTCTTAAACCCTAGGCCCTCACCAAGAGACTCTCCCTAACTCCTGGGAGCAGATAGGTAAACCTTATGAAAAGCCAAGGTCTACATGCCCACCTGTCTATTTAACGTAAAGACATGGAAGTAAAGTAAAGCAGCACCATGGGCGCCACACTAGGCCCAGTGAGAAAATCAACCTTGCAAAAGACCAGCTAGTTAAAAAGTATCTTACTATCCTCCCACATGACTGTTGAGGATCAGCTAGCCTCTGGTTTTCTTCCAAGGGAGGTTCAAACTTCAACCCCTCCCTAACTCTGGGAAAAGTAGCAAATGTCCAAGTAGCACTTTCACTGCACTGAGGCCCTGTTCTTCCCGGCCTTTTGTGTAAACACCTTCACTGCCATCAACTCTCAAGGAAATAAAGGCTGGGGGAAGAAGCATCTCTCAGAACAGGATGGACAGATCCAGCCCTTATCACCAATTCCTGCTCCAGAAAAAGATGAGACTGGCCTCCTGGCCTGGCCTGCAACTACCTTCCTCACCCTGCACAGGCAGGAGACCAAGTCCCTGGAACCAAGGGGAGGATAACAGAGGGAGGTTCCTCAGATGAGGAGAGAAGGAAGCATACAGGGTTCATGGGAGGCGGGGGAGAGGAGCAGCCCATCTATCCTGACCTGTAGACGCGACCCCGGGGCCTGCTGTTAAAACCACTGTAGAATCGAGAACGGGAACTGTTGTAGTTGGTGGTCCGGGCACGGTATCGGGCTCGTGGGAAACCCCGGTCTGTTGTGCTGATGCCTGGTCTGTTGGTTCGTTTTGGAATCACCTGAGAGTGAGAGATGTACAACAGAAAGGCTGAGAGTCAACCTGGAGAACTGACATAGAACTCAAACAGCAATGGGCAAAGCTTACCTTGATCTGTCTTCCTCTAAATAGGGACTCATCTAAGGCCAAAGAAGTCCTCACTGACTCTTTGTCTGAGAACTCTATATATGCAAACCTGAAAAGAGTAATTGCCACTTTATCTATCTGGGGTTGCAAACAGCAGCTCATAAGTCAAATCCAACTTGTAGGCAGGCTTTGAGTACAATGTGTTCACATTTTGAATTATTTGTCCAAGAAACTTTTAATGGAAGATTTTAATCAAAATTCGCACTCTTGAAAAGTTTTAAAATAAGATACGGTGGTGGAACAAGGTGGGGCCAAGCAGAAGCTGCCCTCCCTTTTTAGTTCATGATCCCACCCACACCCACCCTTCATCTTTGTTATGTCAGGCCTCTAGGGGCAATTATGTGCAACCCCTGATACATACCAACAATAATGCTTAATATATCTCAAAAAACAAAGACCACTTATTTTAACATCCAGTTAACTTACTGCTCAATATAAAACATAGTTGATTTATTTATAAACTGTGATTAAAATGACCTCAACTTACTCCCCCACTTACCCTTTGGGATGGCCACTAAATTTGTCACAAAGTATAGTAACGCGGTTGACTGAACCACAGCCATGAAAGTGTGCTTCCAGCTCTTCTGCTGTTGCACCATAGTCCACCTGTGGGGGTACATTTCAGATAATGGGCAAACTTCCATTTCAACAGGCATCCTGACTAGCCTTTGGGTTGTGCCACACATTTACTTCAAAGCACATCAAATCTAGTTGTCTAAGGAACTAATCTCTCTTCTTTCCAACCCCAGAGCTTCTGCTAATCACCACTACCTTTCACCTCATTCCAACCTTCCCTTCACTCCTTAAGTCCACCACCTATCCTGGAGATGGTTCCTTTCAAGACTCTTATTAAATAACCTCCCCAAATAAGGGTTTCCCCCAACCTCAATTAACACCCTAGTACATACATTGCCAACATAGATGGAACGAGCATCAGCCTCCATCTTCTCCTCAATGGACATGATCACTGGGCCAGCTTTGAAGAAAGAAGAATCAGGAAAAAAAACACTTGTTTTCTACTTGGCCAATATATGCACCACGACCACCACCACTAGCAGAAGGCAAAGATTTTGGTCTGTTCTGTTCCCTGTTGTACTCATTACTTAGGACAGTTTAACACACAGTAGATGCTCATTAAATATTTGACAAATTAAGAAACAGATTAATACATTCTTAAAAACCAAAGAAAACAGCACAGGAATTCCCTCCCGACCCCAATCAAGTACCTATCGAACAGCTTTGGTTGAAATAATTTGAAAAGTGAACAAAATTAAAAGTGGGCTGAGACTCGACATTTCTAGATTGGCGGGGAAGCTCCCCCGCAGCTGAGCAATTTCTTAGGACTCCTAACTAAAGGATCCAAATGATGAAAAGAACTATTAGACTTGAAGGTCAAATGCCAGCCGACAACCTCCACAAACGGTAGAGGTAGACCAAGAACAAAGAGCAACACATTTGTAACAGAGACAAAGGGAGGCACAAGACTACCATCACCGAAACATAGGTTCTGTCTCACACTAGTCAGAGAAACACACAATGGACTATGACCACGGCACCTGCCCCGTAAATGTTCAGACAAGCCGCTCCAAGGTCCCGAGCATCTAATTCCGTATAAACTGTGCTCCAATAACCCTTCCAATCCGAGGACCTGGGCTCCGCGTGCAACCGCCAGTTACTCACCATTGCCTGGAGGTGGACTCATATTCATCTGCTTCTCTACCTCGTTCTGCAGCTCCTTTAGCTTCTCAGCTTCTTCCTCCATCTCCCTGACTCGAGCTTTGATCGCTTCCAGCTCCTACAATGAGTGGGGAGGGTATGGAGAAGAGCTTAAGAGGAACCAACGCAGGGGCTCTGCCCTGCTCTCGGTCCGCGCGCAGCGCCAGCCATACTCGGCCATTTCCCTCGCCCCACGCGAGAGTCATGATGAAAAGAAAAGCAAGCTACCTTCTCTAGAACAACACTAGTCACCCATGACGCCCGAATCAACCCGGCTGGGCTCCTTCTCGCGGTCGAGGCTGCGTCCCCGGCCCGGCCCCAGCCACGTTATTCCCCGCCCACCCCCACCCCCCGCCTGCCTCCCGCTCGCCCGAGCTCTGGGCCTCCCGTGACCCGGCCTGCCGGTCGCCGGCCTGCTCGCTCGCCCTTCTTCCCTCACCGGGTCCTCAATGGCGCCGTCCCCCGGGTCACCCTCGACCAGTCCCGGCTCCTCCTCCTCCTCCTGGCTGCCGGGGGCTCCCGAGCCAGGCCCAGGGCCCGGAGCTCCCGGGGGGGCGCGGGGCCGGGGCGGCTCCTCTTCGGGCTCGGGCTCCGGCTCGGGTTCCAGAAGCAGCTCCTCAGGCTCCAGTTCCTCAGACTCCAAGCCGTTCCCGTAGTCCCCTGCGCCCCCCGGGGCCCCCTCCCCGGCCTCCCCACCGGCCCCGGGCACAAGATGGCGCCGCCGCCCCGGCCCGGAGCCCCGACCGCCCGCAGCCCCCGCTGCTGCTGCCGCCGCCGCCGCCGCCGCCATCGCCGCTCAGACTGGGGCCCGCCGCCCAGCGATTGGAGAGCTGCGCCGGCCACGCCGAGGACTCATTAGTCAAGCAGCCTGCCCGTCACCATAAACTAGGACTCCATTGGGGAATATTACTTGGCAATCAAATAAAACCCCACCCCTAAGGCGGGGGATTGCGCCAAATTCTCAAATCCCGGTAGGGGAAGTCGGTCTGTCAATCAACACACATCCCACCTCCTCTCAAGTTCTTAGGTAACAATACCGCCACGCTGTGACGACATTCCTGCTTCTCCCCGCCTACGGGCGGGTCGAGAAGTACATGATGCTCAGTGATTGGCCGCCGGCTAGGCGAGTGGAAAGGACCAATCTTCTGGTTGCCTCGCCGAAGTGACCCAGTCTCAAATGCCGATTGGTTCGCGAGATTCGAAGGGCTGACAGCGTTTCGTGAAAGATGAACCTTACCCCCGAACGGACTGCCGGGCTTCCAGGGAGGGAAACCCGAAGTCACATGACTAGGCTTTAGGAGGCCGCCATCTTGATACTGCTGGTTACCATCTAGTGAACTCTTGGAAGGCAGAGACCGGAAACACTGCGGCAGTTTCTGGAAACTGGTCTTCTACCAGGAATGCACCAGCAGATGGGATGTTGCTGAAAATGGAGGGTTCTGAATGGCGTTCTCCAGAAAGGAGCTTACTTTTCCCACCCAGGTTATTGGCACCACTATCCGCCAGATCTCCCCAAACCAGTAAGCTGGGAGGAATCTTCTCCAGTACCAGTCCTGTACGTGCTGTTTTCCTGCATAGGCGTAATTTCCGACCATTCTGCTCATGCCCCAGTTTCAGCCTTTTTCTTCTCTTGAACTGCTTGCTACAGCCCCTAAAGGGTCAGCTTCCAGTGTCACCACTCCAATCCACACCACTACCAGACCGAGCTGGCGCCCCTTTGCTGGCCTGGTAAAGTCTCAAAACTCCTTACCTTGGCCTTAGAGAACTCAAGACAAGGCTATTTTGTGAGTTATTTCCACACTTCTTATTCCAGTGGGTATACCTGCACCCAGGTCTGTGCCTCAGTACACGCGGTAGTCTCTCTTAAACCGACTGCTGCTAACCCCACCATTACCTCTCTTGAGAAGCCTTCCATTAGCTTCCCCTCCTCTCCCATGACAAAGCGGGCCTACCTCCACTGGGTACTTAATTATTTTGTGCTGCCTTTCTTAATAAGAGCTAGGAGATGAGAGGCTGTATCCTACTAATATTTGCATTTCTACCGTGGGGCTACATGCCCAGCACATAGCAAGTGTCCAAATAAATGTTAGTCTACCAAAGGATACATTGATTGGGGATCTGGGTGCCACTCTTCATCTTCAGTGCTTTCCTTCAGACCCCAGAGGAATTCCACCACACTGCTGCTCTCTGAGATACCAGTGAGACCTAACCCTGGAAGGCAGGGTTGCCATAGTTTGTTTAATGGTGATCCTACGCATTTATTAAAAAGGAAGGAACGACGGTGCTAAGTTTGCAACAGGGGTATTTGTAGTCAGACGAAGCTACAGTTTGAGAACCAGATTCACATGAGCCCAAACAAATAGTTAATCGTAACAACCCAGACAGGATTTGCATGGCTGGGGTATGGCGATTTGGACAAGATGAGACGCCTATTAGCAAATCAAAAAGTCAAAATCTTCTCCATATACCCCACTTTTCCCCTTACCCTCATTTTTTCTCACAAATCCTTACCTCAGAAACAAGGGGTCTTGGAGCAGAGTCACAGTTGCTTAAAATTTCACTGAAAATTACTTCATCCATCTCAGCTTTAGTGATCTGGGAGAATTAAGTCGAGCACTGAAGACAAGCTCTAAAAGATTGTGAGTTTGCTGGAAGAAGAATCTTTTCTACTGATTGTAACCTAACCAAAACTTTGATGTTTACTGGTACCTAATTTAAACTAAGAAAGCCAATCAAGGGAAATATGATTTTTTTTTAAATTATGGCTTTGAATCCCAATCTTGTTGAGTACTTGATTTTGTAACAGGCACCATCCTTGACTTCTTATTATATAATCTCATTGAAGTCTCACAACATTATGAAGTAAACAGCCTCAATACCATAACTTTTTTTAGGGATGAGGAAAGTATGATGCTAAAATCGGAAAAAGACTTAATTCCAACAATAGACAAATGTTTAGGCAAACTATAACTACAACCAAAGATGATTATTATGCACCTATTTAAAAAAAAGATTTACACATAGCATGTTATAACTTGGAAAAAATAATTTTTTTAGGCCAAAGAAGTAGACTGTAAAATTGTATATAAGTTTGATTAAAACTATGTAATTTCTGATTTTTTAAAAAACAACTTGGGCATTGGGGGAAAAAAGGAATAAACCAGTGCAATCTTTTCTTTGGCAATATGCAACAAAAGCTTTTAAAATGTTGAGATTCTTAACCCTATTATTGTATTTCTTACAACCTGTTCCAAAGAAATAATCTAAAAACTAGACAAACATTTGAGAATAAAGGTGTTCATAACAGTGAAAAAATGTAAACAACTTGATTGTTCAAGTGGGCACTTTTCAGGAAAATTATTGTACAAACATAGATGTAATTTTATATAGTCATGATGTCTTCAAAACATTTTTAATGACAAGGAAAAATGCTTGCAGTATAATAGTAAGCAGAATTGCAGTATTCAAAATTGTATATACAGTATGATCATAAAATATAAGTGCAGACAAAAGATGGGAAACAAATATACCAGTGTTAATAGTGGTTCTCTCTAGGTAGTGGATTATTGATCTGTATAATTTTGTATGTTCTGATTTTTTTCCCACCATATCATGTATTATTTTTATTTAAAATTTACAAACACATTTTAAAAGATATTTGCCTGGTGAGCTGTAAGATACTTCCCTGTCAGACTGTAAACTGTAAAAGGCAAGGACGCCTTCTTAATTATATTTGTATTGCCATTGCCTATCACTGTGTGCTCAATAAATCCTAACTGAATAAATTATCTTCTATAATAGTCTTACATAATATCTTGCCTGTTGTTGATGCATAGAGAACATCAAAGAGATAAGCTTTCCTCTGAGAATGAATTTTTTAAAACGTGGTATGTAATGTTGTAAGATTCACCCATTATGAGTATACGCTTCCTTCAGCAATAACCTGTCAATAGAGGGCTGTGGAGTTTTAGAAAAACTAGAACTAAGTGCTGTTGTGCCCTTAGGAAAAATGTGTCAAAAAGTGAATGGTCAGTGGAGTTGAGAAAAGGAGAATTAAATCAGTAAAAATGGATGAGGGCATGTCCAGTACTGTCCAGAAAGGAAAAGTTTTCTCACTGTAACAACATAAATATTTGGCTTCCTGGTGGTTTCATTCCTATTTTTAACTCCTGCTTTGAAATTTTTACTTTTACTGGCTGCAATAATTTTCTCAGATCTAGAAGTACATTTTTTAATATGGTAGCCACTAGTGACACATGGCTACTGAGCTCCTGAAATATGAGTGGTCTGCATTGAGATGTGCTGGAAATGTTGATATACACTAAACTTCAAAGACTTAGTATGAAAAAGAAACTGTAAAATAACTTATATTTGTTCAGTATTAATTACAGGTTGAGATTATAATAGTTTTTCAAGACTGAGTTAAAAATACTATTAAAATTAGTTTTACCTCTGTTTGCTTTTTTAATGAAGCTACTAGAAAATGTAGAACCACACATGTGGCTTGCATTATATTTCTGTTGGACAGTGTTGATACAGAACCTTGGAACCTTGATCATTACTTACCTCTGTTTTGGAACTGATACCAGTTATTTTCTGATGCAAAGTCTGGCCTGGCCTACCTTAACTTTCTAGGTCCACCTTTGCATGGAAGTAGGATGGCTGTTTAAATGAGAAAGAGCCTCTCTTTGGCTGCTTAATTTCCATTCTGTTTGTTTAACTTTTAGAAAGCTTTGTGCCTGAAGAACTTGTTTTGATAATCTGTACCAGAAATATATGTTCCTTATCAAAAGTCAGAAAATATTGACAGCAAAGTGAAAAAATAAAATCACCCATAAAATCCACCACCCAGAGATAATCACTAATGATATTTTGGCATATACCCTTCCTGAAATTTTCAATACACAAATACATATAGAGGTGTGTGTGTGTGTGTGTACATATTTTTTAAGCAAAATGGGATCATACTGTATATATTATTTTCTAATCTGTTTTCTTCACCCAATAAGAGAAACATTTTTCCATATCAAGAACAATATTTTTCTAATTTCATTTTTCATGACTTTACTTAGAAGTTACCTTAGAAACGAGGCCTTCCCTGATCACTCTATTTAACATTGACACCTATACATTCACCTTCCCAATCCTGTCTTAATGAATTATTTTTCTCCATAGCACTTGTCACCTAATGTGAAATGTTATGTTAATGAATGTTGTGAAATTTCTTTATTTATGTAGTTAGTCTTTGTTTGTTTCCATTTCTAGAGTATATGTAACATGAGGGCAGAAATTCGTACCTATTTGTTCACTTCTCTGCCCCAGTGCCTGGAACTATGCTTAGCACACAGAAGATGCTTGAATGTTTGCTGAATGAATGAATAAAGAGTTATATAACATTCCATTATATTACGTTTCCTGACTGATTTTAAAAATACTGTTAATTTATTTATATCTCACCTGTATCCACATTTAAGGCAACTTTTAAAGTTTTCAAAGGACCCGCTATCGACTAAAAACGGACTACAGTCCATCAATTTGCTAGAAAGTATAACTAAATGTTGCCCAATTTTTATCAAAAGTGCCATTTGGAGAAATAACATTCACAGAAAACTGTCTGAAGGATAAACATCTCTCCATTTAGACAGTCTGAAACTTAGCCCTATATTAAACTATAGCATCGGAGAGCATATTTGGGCTAAACTGTAATGAACCTGACAGAACAAGCTTAGGACCTACTGAATCCCCATTTGGTGTTTCTACAAGAAACAGTAGTGTAAAACTCAACATCGTATTTGCTGTCAGGTGTTATAGAGGATGGTGTCCACTATATTACTCAGTGTCTTCTCAGAAGAACCACAAAACTTTTTGCCCATCTTGAGGAACTGGTGAGCTTTTATATGTCCTAAGAGGGATATGAATCTCATTGTATTTTCCAGTTTGCTTTAGTTGCCAAGATACTCAGAGTTGAATTCATAACCTACCTTTAATATTTGGGAATACTGCTTATAGAATGCTTTTCTGTTTTAATTTTCCTTTTGCTGTCATTTTATTGTAATATTTCCATTTTCCCTTTACCCTTACTTTAAAAATCTATATTCTCCTATTGTTTTGTTTTTTGTGTATTACAGTAAGATGCTGCAGATGCCTTTTGGAACTAGGCAAAAAATAAACCAATCACACTGTAGTGGAAAGAAATGCACTAGCTATCATAGCCTGATGGTATTAACTATTGAGAACATCTAATTCCCTTTTCCCTAAAGCCATGTTCACCAAGCCACTACATGATTTTAATATGTCCTGAAGATTTTTCTATATAGAGAGGATAGAAATGCAACACTAGATTCCTCTAAGCAGTATATTTCTCACTACAATTTAACACATAAACCCAAATACCATTTTATTGCATTGGATTATAGAAAGACTAGAAACTTCAACTTAATAATTTAAAATTAAGATCACAATTCCTGTCAGACCTGATTTTGAGGGGTGGTCTGAATAATTCCTATAGATTCCATCCAGTTTAGCAGTTTGCATTTAAGTGGCTGAAACCCTTTGTCTCAGGGGACCAGGAAAGTAAGCAGTGGCTCCATTTTTGCCAGACTTATTTTAAGTCTGAAGTGTAGGCAGCAGGATTTTGAATAGAAATGCTCACTATCGCTTCCGATTAGAGGCTGAACCACAACTGGGGACTTGATTACCAGCACAAATTTTTGGTAGGTTTTCTTTGTTTTGGTTTGGTTTCTGTTGTGGCCATCCCAAAGTACCATATACACACACCCTCTCAAGGCTTGGGTTGGCACAGATGTAGTTCTTGGCTTTGGGCATTTGGCTGGGGTGAGGGCATGGGGAAACAACTCTGATTTTCTTTTCTTTCTCAGCACTTTCCCAAATCCCTTTTAATCTAATTCTTGGCCTTAACAAGGCCATGATGAGATGATGAGATCAAGAAATGTCCTGACCCCAGGCTATACAGGATAGAAGTCACAGACCCTGCTCAGTCCTTCTCATTAAACTTCTGGGCTTTATTTATTTATTTTTTTAATACGACCATTACATATTACACAAAAATAAAAGTCAAATGAACTTGGTATTTATAAATTATTAAATAAAAATACAGGAATATATATTTATATTTATAGAGCTTTTTCTTTTCTTCTATACTAACCAAATCTGTTCTCCCGCCGCTTTATGATTTAAAAAAGTAAAATAGTGTATGCCCTAGAATCAATGGGGAGTGGGATTAATAAGTGCAGGACCTAGTTGCCCTACTTCTGCTCCTTCCTTGGCCTAAGCAAAGTCCCTATTTGTCCCTTTGGGCTCTGGAGAGCAAGAAACACTCTCTCCACCTATTTAATCTCTGAAAAATGGCAATAAGATTTATTTCCCTTATTTTTTAAAAAATGAAATGGATTTAAAAATTGGGAGCCATACTCAGCCTTCTTGGCCAAGAACTAATCCCAAGGAATTATATGGCTCTAGAAGAGAGTCGCTAGTTTTCCCTGACAGAAGAGTCTCTGGGGTTTCCATTGCCCCTCAAGCTAAGAAGGGTAGGACAGGTCGAAACTGCCCACTGTGGTCCCATCCGAGCTATGCTTCTGGGAATCCAGACCAAGCCCTTCACCCTTTCAGAAAACAGCCTCTCTTTCTACCCAGGTGTGAAGGCCTCAGAGCAGGGCTTTTCGGTGACCTGACCACAGTCCCTGCCATCCCTGTTTGCTAAAGTCTCCCAGGAGAGCTACCAGGGCTAGGCGTCCTGTGGTAGAGGGTAGGAGGAAGAGTCTGCCCCAAACCTGGGGGAGCACAGGCTCCAATTTGGAGCTGATGGTCTAGTCAGTGGTTTTCCAACTTGTTTTCAGCAGCAAACCCCTTAATGCAAATAAAATCTTACCCTGAACCCCGATATGTAAGACAGCTAAAGGGGAGCTGTTCTGTTTGCAGGCAAGTCACCCTGCCTGCTCAGCGCTCCCCTCCCCCACTTCATTTCCCCCAAGGACTCCTGAGGCAACCCCTAGGAAACTTTGGGGCTCTGCCAAGCAGTTGGAAAACCACTGGCCTAGTTTGTCCTGAGCAAGTCAGAGACCCCCCACCCCAACTGCCTGCCACAGACCGGCTCTGAGTGCCCGGTACCAGCATACTCACGACAGACCAAGTGGCTCATGCAGTCCACCTCCTCCCCCATAAATACCGTTAAAAAGTGCAGCCCTCTCTCAAAAGCAAAAGTCTGAGCTAAACACCTGAGGCCAATTTTGGTCCCACATTCTAGTGAGTACAACTATGTTGCCACATTCTGGGACCAAGTGAAAAATCTCCAAGAAGAGTCAACCATGGTCTAGCTAAGCTGGTCAGTGCTCAGGATCAAGGGCAGGGTTCTAGAGCACTGTGTCTGAAGAAGTCAGCATTGGAGAGCAGCAATTTTAGCACCTTGGAAAGTGCAGCAGTGAGGTCTGGCTCAGGGCATGCATCTGGAGTGAAATCATATCTTTCTCAAAAGAAAAAGCTGTCATCCGAATCTGTTCGAGAGGACTGTGAGCTCTAAAGTGAACATCCTCAGACTCTGAGGTACAGGTAAGTAACACCCATGAAAACAGTGTGGCTTCCAAGAAAATATAAATGCTCCTAGGTCACGGGAGGTACTCTAGAACCCAGACGCCTGGCCCTTGATAAAGCAGCACCACAGCCCACCACACGGAATAGGCCCTTCTCGGAGTACATGTCACCCTCACACCCATGGGGCTCAGAGCCGGAATGTTCCTTTCAAGACATCAACAGTCTCACCGAGACACAGTGCAGGACCCAGACTGTATTCTAGATCTGCATTGACGTCCACACGCTCAAAAGGAAAATTAGTAAGAGTCCCAATTTAGAGTTTAAGTTTGGGTACAGAAGGTCCCAGAGATAGGGAACACTTTAGGCACCAGTGTGCCTCAGTGAGAGGGAGGGCAGCAGGCAGCCCCAGCCCCCAGAGCCCCCACCCACCGTAGGCTCCGCAGCCCTGCCTTTCTGTCAGAGCCCAGGAGGCAGCAGCAAGTGCGTGATGTACAAGGGAGGGGAATGATGAAGGAGATGAAGGAACAAGGCCAGCTGCAGAACTGTTCTTCTCTCCAAAGCCCTGCTGACAACTTTCTGCAGAAAAGTGCCCAAAGCCCTCAGTCTGGATACAGTGTTTCTCCCTCAGCCTTGAGGCAGCAGGACAAGGGGAGGAGGGGTAAAGGGGGTTGGGAGGAGGAACAGAGAGCTGGTCCTTGTTCTCGACACTGCAAGAGGGAATGTTTTCTCCCAGAGCAATCCCAGTGCCACCAGATTAGACAAGCAGCCCAGCATGCACACGAGCACGCGTGCACATGCACACGCGTGGCCCAGCAGCCCATGGTCACAGCCACCTCTCCCTATCCCCTGAGAACCCCGTGCTCCCGTTCCAAAGGGATGTGTCTTCTGTTTCCCCCAAATCCTGCTCATTCAATGGAGACGCCAACCCCTTTTGTAAGTCCACCTTCCTCAGGGCTGCAGATCATGTTCCAGGTAGAGTTTTGTGTGCCTACACCTATAGGCATGATCCCTCCCCCACCTCCCCCAACCCTGGAATGAGTCCATCTCCTGGCCCCGCTGACTTTCCAAATACATTCCGCAGTGTCTCCAGCTCATTCTCGCAACGCCTACCTGGCACCATCCACTCCCTCACATACTACCCTGCCCCTTCCCATCCCCGTTCCATGCCCATCCATTCACCCACTTCTTCCAAGGGCATTCCTCTGTTCTGTTCCCGCTCTCCCATCCCCCAGCCACACCTAGCCCCACCTGGCCCTGGACTTTCTCACTTGCTAGCGAAAAAGGCCCCTACAGTTACCAGGGCCCCCAGTGCCACGGCCCCCGTCAGCACTGTCCTCACTGAGGCCCAGTTCCCCTCCCGCAGACGCCGCGCCTCCTCCAGGGCCCCGTCCCCGTATAGAGCTGTGAACTCCGCCTGTGGGAGAGAAGGGAAGTAGGAGAGAAAGAAGGAGAAAGGGATATCAGGAGAGGAAGGAGTGGAGAAAAGAGGAGAGGAAGAGTTCCAGTTCCATCCACTGCAAGCACTGTCCCACCCCCAACTCCTTTCTGGCCAAAGCTCTACTGGCCGCCGGCCCCTCAGATCCCTTGTGAGCGCCTGGCTCATTTGCTCTTCTCTACCTCGAGTGCATCCCATCCTTTCCCCGGACAAAAATTCTACTCAGAACTGGCATCCTATGCCAAGATTTGCCTGACCACCACCCATCCCTGATCCCTGCCCCCCAGGCCATGTACCTAGGTGTAAAAAGCTCCTGACAACTGGATGCCATTTCCCTGCAGGGTCTACCTGGCTATTGTGTATTCTGTTCTCTGCTTTGGACCACCGAGCCCACCCAGTGATGACTGCATGGCAGCCCTGGAGTGCAGAGTCCAGTGATGCCCACAGTGAGGGCATCTGATTCCACCCAAATAGGGAGACAGCCCCCATGCCTCATTCCCAGCATAGCTGCACCCAGCTCCAGCCATAGCCCCTGTCTTCCCCATGGAGACCAGCTTTACAGAGGGATGTGCAGAGCAGCAATTGAGAAGCTTCTTACCCAGCCTCCACTGCTGTGGATCCAGTCAGCCAGCCGCGTCTCCAGGTAGGCCACCATCCACTCCTGCACTTGTCCCACAAGTGGCTCCATCTCCTTGTTGACACTCTCAGCACACAGCGCAGCTCCAAAGACAAAGAAGGCCACAAGGCGGCCCCAGTTGGGGCCCCCTTGGAAGAGTTCATCAGAGACCTGGGTGAAGCGTTGCTGGGCCGAGCCCGGGGTCACATGCAGCTGAGCCGCCAGATCGGAGAAGGTGCGCCGGAAGCGGGTCTCGAATTCATCCCCAGCTGCCCGCATGGCTTGGTGCAGCGGGTCAGCAGCTGGGCCCTCCCCGGGGCCAGCTCCACAGACATAACCCTTCTGCCTCAGCTTATAGCCTACAAAGTCTGCCACTAGAGCCCGTGTGTCTGGGGCTGAGGCTGGGGTCGCCATCCGGGCGGCTGTAGGAGTCAAACACGAAAGACTGGCATGAGTACATGGTCAGAGATGCAGAAGGGGGCATTTCAGATTTGTTCAGCCCAATGAGACAGGGAAGGAAGTGGGGGGAATGCTCAGAGACCACTGGGCAGGGAAGGGTAAGAACAAGGAAATTAGGCCATGGTGAGTGGCCAGGGCATGAGGGGCTGGCCCTTAAATTCGTCATATGCCAAATTAAATGAAAACAAGTAAGTCTCCTTATTTAAATACTTTAGATTGTTTCCATAATAAGACAACAACATCTCTATGACACCCCTACAATACCCCTCTCCACACTGCACACCTTTTTGGCTAGAGGAAGGGGCTTAGGACCTTCCCAGAGGCAAGATGTGAAGATGCTGGCAGAGGCACAAGATGGGGGAGGAGAAAGAGGCTAAAGGGAAAAGGGGAGAAGCAAAGGGTTGCCGGGACAGAGAAGGAAGGGGACACTCACCCAGCCTGGATGGCAGCTCTTAGGACCCAGCGCTGGTGGCAAGGAGCCCCCAGCTGGGGCCTTTCATCCTCCTGCCCAGCGTGGAGCCCTGGGAAGGGGAGGGGGAGATCAGAGCTAGGTGGGGAAGGCCAGGGATCAGGGTCTAGGCTGAGAAGGGCTGGGGTTGCAGCTCCCGGGACCAGGCCCCTGCCCTCTGCGCTCTACCAGCTGTATGGCCGAATCCATGTTTAATGACTGTCCTCCCGGGAAACTCAGGGCCAAGGGCTTCCTGCCGACACCATCTATACTCCCAGCTCCCCCCAGTGCAGCCCAAAGGCCCAGCTCCTCCCTCACCCCCACCCTCAGCCAGTCTCCAACCCCGCCTGCCTGCCAGGTTAGGGATCTCACGGGTCAGGCCGCTGCCGGGATCCGGGCCGTTTCCTGGTGCAGGAGCTGGGAGGGAGGGAGAGAGGGAGGAAGGGAGGGAAGGAAGGAGGGAGGAGAAAGGGGGGGGCGGGAGGGAGGGCCCGGCGCCGGGTGATGATGGGGCCCAGAGATGCGTCCAGAGAGAGGGGCGGGGCTGGGACGCAGGCTTGGGAAGGGCCACAACTCAGGAAGAGAGAGGGCGGCTGGAGGCCAAGAAGAGCAGGGCTAGGAGGGCACCAAGGGCCGGGCGGGGCTCCTGAACCTGGAGGTGGCCCAGAGAAGCTGGCTAGGCCTCAGGAAACCTTGGTGCAAATTCAGCAGTTCCAAAAGGTCTCTGATGTTCCATGCACTTGTTGATCTTTTCCAGCCCTGGGGTAGGTGAGCAGAAAAGAAGAGCAGTTCCCATTCTGGTGGGAACTGCCTGCCAGGTGCCTCACCCTGTGGGACTGGCAGACGTGAGACAGACACCAAACACTTCACTTCCTCTTTTCTCTGGGACCTTTGACCCATTGGGCCCTTCGTGAGGTGGGGCCTTAGCCAGGCATCAGGGATTCAGGACTGGATAGCAAGCAGTTTCTGCTGGTATCTTTTCTTATTCTTTCTTCTTTTATTGTAATCAGATTGGTTTTCTTTTTAATTCTTTTTACCCCCACACATGAAGGTTGCCTTGTTTTTTAGTGAATAAGCTAGTCCAGTCCTTCATTTGCATCCTGATTTCTTCTGAGACATTTACTTGAAATAAAAACACTTTTAAGTCTCAGGATCTAAATATATTACTGTCTGTGCACTCATTTATTTATAAGCTTAGTGAGAGCAGGCACTGACTTTTATTCATTTTTATGTCTTCATGGTGTAATAGACCTTCAGTAAATGTTGATTGAACAAATCACTCAATGGCCCTGGCCAGTTACTGAGCAGCCTCAGTCAGATGTTTGAAGATCACTATGGTGGCTGTTTAAGAAGCAAAGACTTCTGGACCAACACAAATTACACCAGATCCAAAGCTGTGTATCTCTATGATCTGCTCAGACCAACACCACAGAGCCTAGGAATGGCAGTTCAAACTGTAGACAAGGCAACAGGGCTTCTCCCAGAAAACCTCAGGCCACACAGGCTAACACTGAACCTTACCTATTCCATCAATGACATATTTTGCCAGAGCAAGAAAGACAGTTTTAAACCAACTGTAACACAAATTAGTGTAACATTATTTTACAACCTAAAATACGAAAAGAATGTCTATGGATTATATATGAATGTGTAACATAAGAAAATAAAACTCAGTATCGCTTTAAAAATGAATCCTGGCTAGGCAGCATTGCTATCGTTCATACTAGAGTTAAAATGCAAGCAGGAATGAATTGTATAAGATAGTATATGTCTCACTGTTTATTTTCAGCTTAGTCACTTGTGATTTTACAGTTAAACTCTCTTGCTGCTTTAAATTTAGAAATTCCACTTCTACTCTACGATTCCGTATTTCAATGCTCTGAAGATGTTAACTATTACCATTAAATGGTTTAATCTTATATAACTAAGTGGGAAAAGAGTAGACTTTAGAGTGGGCCTGCTGAGTTTCCTATTTCAGCTCCCCAAATATTAACTTATGTGCCCTGTGCAAGAGTTCTATCCCCTCTCTCCCTCAATTTTCTCATCTATAAAATCGGTATAATACTCTCTATTCCTATGGTAGCTGTATTATATGAGTTAGTATTTGCACCTACCACATTGTAAGCGCAAATAAAACTTCACATTTTTTCACTATAGTAGTAAAAAGACAACTCTGTGTGCTTCTTGGAGCTCCCACTGGAACTAGAACCCCACAGCTCCAGCTCCAAGAGAGATGTGTGATGACTCATTCAACAATTTGAGGGCTGACTATGTCCTGAAACAGACCATGAATCAGACACAGCCTCTGCCCTCAAAGGGCTTACAGTCAGGTTAGAGATCAGAACTCTAATACACTTTTTTTTACAGATGAGAAAACTGAGGTCCAGGGAAGTTGGGCTTTGCTCAAGGTCAAGCAGCTAAAGAGCACCAGAGGTGAGACAAGAAGCTATGTGTCTCTACAACTTTCAGCTCAGAACTCTTTCCACCCACCTTTTTGAGCTCCATATCTCAATTTCTATTTGAGACTCTACCTAGCTTTTTTGACCTTCCCTTATTTGTAACCACAGCCACCGTCCTCCCAAACCTGGAGTCTAGGGTTTAGGAAAGAAAACGGTGAGCCCTGAAGATAAAGTTTCAGGCTGGGCGTTTTGAACTTTCTAAAAGAAAAGGAAAGGTTACTTTCTACTCTGTGTTAACTCTTCCCGTGCCAGAAAGGCTGAGACCGTTTTTTTAGGGGGAGGGGGGAAGGCAGAGTGGTCTCAGGACGGAAGGGGTAGAGTCCCCGCCTCCTGGTGCAGCAGCAGCAAAGATAGATGGGGAGCCACCTGTCAGAGGGCTGTGGGCGGAGGCCAGGGCCCGCGAGGGCCGCGGGACCGAAGGGTGAGCGCACGCTCAGAGCAGACAGCTCGCAGGAGGTGATGGTCTAAGACCCTGGGAGCTGACGGCCAGTGGGAGGGACAGGTAGTCCCGGAGGCGAGGCAGAGCTGGGGGAGGTGGAGGATTCTGGAGGTGACAGCAAGGAGAGTACGCAACTGCGAGGGACGTCTGAAGCTTCTTCAGGGACGCCAGGCAGGCTGGAGACACGAAGCCTCCGCAGCGCGGTGGCGCTGCGGTAGGGCCCCGGGACGGGTGGGGGGGTGCCATGTCTCGCGAGCGGCCCCCTCGCACCGACATCCCCCGCAACCTGAGCTTCATCGCCGCGCTGACAGAACGCGCCTACTACCGCAGCCAGCGGCCCAGCCTCGAGGAGGAGCCGGAGGAGGAGCCAGGCGAGGGCGGGACGCGCCTCGGGGCCCGATCCCGCGCTCACGCTCCGAGTCGGGGGCGCCGGGCTCGCTCTGCGCCCGCCGGAGGCGGCGGGACCCGGCCACCCCGCAACCACAGCCCCGACACCCGCAAAAGAGTGCGTTTCGCCGACGCGCTAGGGCTGGAGCTGGCCGCCGTCCGCCGCTTCCGCCCGGGAGAGCTGCCCCGGGTGCCCCGCCACGTGCAGGTCCAGCTGCAGAGGGACGCCCTCCGCCACTTTGCGCCGTGCCAGCCCCGCGCCCGTGGCCTCCAGGTAGGCGGCAGAGGCACGCCCCTTCCCCGGGACTTCCCCAACCTGGCCGCGGCGGGCATGTCGGAGTGGATTTACCACAGAGCACCCAACTCCACCCCCGACCCGGGCTTGCTCTTACTCATCCCCTTTTGGGGTCCCCATTGGCGAGTGGCTTTAGGCCACTCTCCCAGCTAGGCCCCCTCTGACCGCCGGGACTCTAGACAGTCTTGGATTGGTCCGGTGCCTTGCCCTGACCCCGCCCCCTGTCTCTCCCCTCCTCTCGCCCGGGCTTCCTCTTTTCCCCTCCCCTTTTCTCCGCAGGAGGCGCGCGCAGCCCTGGAACCGGCCAGCGAGCCCGGCTTCGCCGCCCGCTTGCAGGCGCAGCGCATCTGCCTGGAACGCGCCGAGGCGGGCCCGCTGGGCGTGGCCGGGAGCGCGCGCGTGCTGGACCTGGCCTACGAGAAGCGCGTGAGCGTGCGCTGGAGCGCCGACGGCTGGCGGAGCCAACGCGAAGCGCCCGCAGCCTACGCGGGCCCAGCCCCGCCTCCGCCGCGCGCCGACCGCTTCGCCTTCCGCCTGCCAGCGCCACCCATTGGCGGCGCCCTGCTTTTCGCCTTGCGCTACCGCGTGACGGGCCACGAGTTCTGGGACAACAACGGCGGCCGTGACTATGCTCTACGTGGGCCCGAGCACCCTGGCAGTGGCGGAGCTCCGGAACCCCAGGGCTGGATCCACTTTATCTGAGACACCTGCGGCTGACAGCGGAAAAAACCAAAGGCACCCGGGGGCTGGGGGAGCCCGAAGATTTGGCGGGGAGAAATGGGAGAAACCGAGATTGGCGGGGAGCTGCCCCAGAGAGTCAAGTGGGGGAGGGCGAGGAGGATGGGAGAAACCAAAGGGGTATGGGGAGTGGATGGAATCAATGAAAATGGGGGAAATTGGAGTGGATGTGAGTGGAAGGAACTCAAGGTATGAGAGACAGAAGGGGTGCTGGAAGAGTAGTAAAAAATCAAAAGAATTGGGACGATGGTGACATGTTCTTCCGTGAACGGGCACTGGGAGAAAGTGAGTGGGTTCGCCAGGCCTAGGGGCAGTCAAAGGTTTGGGACTGAGGAGGTATTTTGTGTGAGCAAGGAGCCCACCGCAATTGAAGTCATTTAGATTGCTGGCTCATCCTCTCTTACCAGCCTTTGCCACTGCAGGTCCCCCAGCCCTGCCTTTCCTAGCTTCCCAGCCATAATTGCCTTGCTTAAGTCTCAGAACTTGGCCATTGCTCCTCAGTCCCTGGCATTATGACAGGAATCCCTTGTCACCCTTGCCAGCCCCTGACTTAAGTCTCCACTGGCTGGGGAGTGACGACAGGTAACAGTCAGAGCTCCTTCCTCCAGCCTCCAGGCAGCTCCGGGCATTAAAGTGAAAGCAAAACCAACTCCAGGCCTGTCCTTGTAGCCAAATAATGTGGCGCCCAAGGGGTTGGTACACTCAGGGGCTTCCAGAAAAATGCCAGCCTTACCTTTCTGGGTGCCTTCTAATGACCTCTGAACACTTTATGGACTGTATTTGTCAAGAGACAGGTGAACCACAGGATTTTTTTCTGCCACAGAAGAAAAGGAAGTCACCGACTAGCTGTATAACTTTGGGCAAGTCACTTCACCTCTCTGGGCCCCAATTTCCTCCTTGGGAAACTGGATTTGGGTTAGGTGATCTCTTAGGCCCCTTCCTGCTTTGACGTTTTACCATCTGTGAGGGGCAGTGTGGACAAGAAGCCACATTCTCCAGCCTACAGTTGGAGTGCTGCAGTCTAGAACACACAGCGACCCAAGCGTCTGGTTGGGACTGAGGATGGGTCCTCCAGGTTTCGACACCCATTCCAGAGCCCAGGAAGCATCCCATAACCAGCCAGCAGCCTCAGGGTATTCCAGGCCCTCTTTCAAACCACAGCACTTTCTCTGCCCCTTGCTTTTTCCTCTTGCCGCCCCCCACCCCCCAACTTCCAGCCTGGATGCTATGAAACAGCTTTGGGGAGCTGCCTCTCTGTTGGGGGAAGTGATGCTTGGGAGCCCAGAGATGAAAGGAAACGATATTGGGGGCTTTCTTGAGGATAAAGGATCATGGGTATAAGAAATGGAAAACATTTCAAATCAAGAATCAGAGCAACTTGAAAACTGAATGGTACCAGAAGATGGCAGTCAGTTCCGTACTCTGAGCAAGTGAAATGGGAAAGCTGGACTTTTCTACCCATTCACTCATGCCTTGTGTTTCTCCTCTGCTGGTTGCTTTTCCTTTTCTCTCACCCTCTGCCTAAACTTTGCTTTCCTCTTTCCTTGTCCCCCTCTCATCACTTTCATTTTTCTTTTAGCATAGAGGCCATTTACCTTCACTTTCTCTATTTCCATCCACCTCCCCCTTCAGCCTTGTTGATCTCTGCTATTCCTTCTCCCTCCAGAAGGGGTAGAGACCCTACTTCCTTTTCTCCACGACCATGGTTGATCCACCTTCCTCCCTCAGGCTCCTTTTTGACAGTCTTCTAGAAGGGAGAAGAGGGAAAAGAAGCAGTTTCGGATGCTGCAGATTAACGAGGAGCTCCCAGGTAAGCAGCTCCCCACAGCTTTTTCTCTGTTACTGACTTCTCAAAAATTTCTGGATTCCCCTTTTACCACTAAGCGAGAGATAGTGCATGCACATGTGCCCACACATGCGTTCAGAGTAGCATGTGGAGTTTGTGACCATGCCCCTCCTCTCCGAAGCCTTAATTCTTTGAAGAAGGATGGGTAAAAGAGAGAAACCTGGAGTCACTCCTCAAACAAGTGCCCACTTAAACATCATTCTTATCTGGTGAAGAAAACAAACTCATGCGTCTTGTGGATCACCTTCAGGTCAAAGTTCTAGCAGAGTGAAGAGAGAAAATGTACTGGAAGCCACCAAGCAATGCACTTTTTAGTTACCATTGAGGAGCCCAACGGAAAATAATGGAGCGGGAGACTGGGTTAAGGCTCTGTGTAATAATCTCTTGCTTGATGTGTATGCGTTAGTGTTATGCTGTATTAGCAGTCCTAAGCGCTCACGTTTACATATCCACCAAAATCTGGTGTCTTGCATGCATTATAATCCTCAAAACCACCCTGAGTTGAGTAATATTATTCCTGTCTTAGAGAGAAAACAGTTCAGAAAAGCTCAATAATTTGTTCAAGATCACACAGCTAGTAAATGGCAGAGCTAGGACTGTGAACGCAGAAGCTGGAGCCTCTGTGCATAACCATGATGTTATATTTTCCTTTAGAAACAAAATCAAAACTTTGCCATTAAACAACAACAACCCTTGCCACATATCTCTAATTAGGAAAAGACTACAGTTTCTTTTCTTTCTTTCTTTCTTTTTTTTTAATGGAGTACTGGAGATTGAACCCAGGACCTCATGCATGCTAAGCAGACACTCTACCACTGATTTATACCCTCCCCTACAGTTTCTAATTGTGCTCTGTCTTTCCATCTTCCCAGTCTCCCAAACTGGCTTGGAGAAGGCAAAGCACTGAGGGTCCCAGGCTTCATCTGCTCCTTCCAGGAGCTTGCTGCTGTCTCCTGTGCTAGTGTCCCAGCTCTGCACGATCAGTGAGGAACGGCTGCACCTGCCTGCTGGAGAACTGGGGAACCCATCTGAACTCCAGCCTTTCTGTACACCGGGATTCTCTCCTGGCGCTAGCCAGTCCTCCACACCTGCTGGTCTGCTATGCCTCTTCCCACTACCCCCACGAACATTGAACAGGCCAGTTCCCTAAAGTTTTCACTCAGAGAGTCCCCAACTAGGACAATTGCTGGATGGTCTGTGCTTGGGCCCTCTCTGGGAGCCCTAGTGTCACTAAGCAGGTAAATGCAAACAGGTTGGAGGCAGGCAACCAAGGAGAATTCATTGTTCCTGAGCTGCTTCTCTAAGAAGTACCACGGCTCACCCATGCCCCCATTCTCAGCTTTGTAGAGCCAATACCTGAGTCTCCTGGTTCTTCCCATACAGAGCTGCCCCAGGGCCTGGAGGTGAGCTGATAGCCTCATCTGACATGGGAAACACTAGAAGTTTGGCAGAATGTTTAGAGATGTGTCATGTGTCAGGCACTGTGGTAGGGACTTTCCTGTAAAGAGTATTAACTGCCTGAACAGGAGCAATTTAGGGTATAACGTGTCAGCAGTGGACTGGGAAGTACCATCAGAGAAACCATCACCATGGTCTGGGGCTTGGGTTCCAGAAACACTGCAGCGAGAACCGGCCCTCAAATGTCTTCCAATACATTCCTCGTGTTCCTTTGTTTTCCTTTATGAATGTAGCTCATCATTTCTCTTCATAATAAGCTCTAACTCATCTTTCCAGTCTAACTCCCACACTCCCTTGCTTCTAACTCCTGTGTTTCTCTGGAGCTCCTCTGGATCCTTGCAATTAGCAGGTCATAGAATCAAGAGACCTGAAAAGGCTTGTCTTTAGAGATCATCCTGTCCAGACTCCTCCATAGATGAGGATACAGGTCCAGAGATGAGAAATGACTCCAGCAAGGTCAGATAATTTGTTAGTGCATCTCGAGATGGGGCTTAAACCCAGGCCTCCTAATCACATCCCAGTCCAGGCAACCCAAGAGGCCTCTCTCCACGTAGTCAGACCCACGATTTTTCATGGCAAGGGGTTACGTCAGGCATGTTTCATTTTCTGCTACTAGTTTCCATTCCCTTCCCCGCCCAGGTGGAAAGAGAAACAGAAGGGACTGCTATGCCCCCAGCCTTGGCACTTCTTTCGATGAGATTGCCGAAGAACAGTGAAGTTGCTAAAAAGACTGAATAATCTACCCATTGAATAGCTAACCTAGCAAGGAGATGAAAGTTTGCTATGTGAATCCCCCAGAACCACTTCTCATCAGGCCCTCCCAGAGCCTCCCCACCCCCCACACAGTGCAGCCCTGTTCACTGGGCCCCAAACCCACTGGCATGGTGCCTCACTTCAGCTTCTTCACACAGCTGCCCTCCCTTCTGGATAAAAGACCTCATATTTTAAATAAAATTGAAATATAAAGAGAAAGCATATCATAAGATATTGAGAAGTATTGTTGGTTTGGGGCTGAGGGTGGAAGAGACCCAAAGGCAAGATTCCTTCCTCCCCCTCACCCCCTCCCATTTCTTGGTCATCTAATTAATTTTTTTTTAATTTTTTTTCTCTCTCTTTTTTTTTTTTTTGGTCATCTAATTTCTTAAAAATCCTATTCCCTGTCTGTGAGAGTCCTCTGGGTATGCAAAAGTTGGATGGGAAGGAGATAAGGAGGAGTTGGGCAGCACTGAAATAAGACACCCCTAGAGTATTGCACCCCCATTTTGGGTAGTGGTAAGGAAAGTTACCAGAGCCCAGCGCTTACATCCCCAGCACTGAGCACCAGCTGCTGGTGCCGTTAAAGGGAACAGCTCAGGTAAAAGCCCCCTGTTCCCCCTTCCATGGGGTGCTCTTCTTAAGGGGGCCAGCTAAATTACATTCTGTTCCTTAGGCACTAGAGGGAAGAGCCAAGCCCTTTTCCCTGTCAATGGCAACCCTAAAACAAAGGATGAGAAATAACAATGGACAGGAAAAGCAAGGACCTCTGTCTAAATCCAGAATGGAGCAACAGAAATAGATACTAAAGGGAAGCATCCTTGAAAAAGATCCAGTTCTATCAGAGTATTGACTCCCACACCACCCGAAAGATGAGAGTCCAATTACCTACAAAGTAATGCAACAACGTTCCTTATAGGTAAGCCCTAGCCCAAGAATAATCAGATGCCTCGTCATTACATCATAATGGCCAAGTTGTGATGTCACTGCAGAGCACCCAGTCTTTAGTATGTATTCTAATTGAAACCAGACATGCTGAAGGGTAGAGTCAGCATGAGGAGCAGATATCCAAGGAGAGGTAAGTGAGGGTTCTCCAGGGGTTCCCTCCATGGCTGATTGCCTGGGGTTGCTCGGCCGCCCTAGTCTTTCTGGTCTTCTTACATCTTTGGTGGTGGGTGGTCTGAATATTCCGCATACTCCATCACAGCTTTGCTATCCCAAACCCTCAATACTTGCAGTTCTGATTGGTCAGCACTCACCTCTGATGTTTCTTATGATGAAGCACAGAACACTGGAGCAGGGTTTCCCTAAACGGGGTGGAAACTCACCATATCCATTTGGTTAGTCGTAGGGATAGATCTAAGGTTTTGGTTTCCTGAAGCATACAACTTTAGGAGCCCTTTTCAAGAGATGTAAATACACAAGGCACCAAAGGGAATATATTTTAGGATGAGAGAAGATAATGTACAGTTTTTAAAAAGCTGACAAATAACTACGGTATCACAAAATCAAAAAAAATAACAAGTTTTTAAAATTACCTACCTGGCAAACCTATATATTTTTTCCTACAATTTTGTTTTTTGGTTGCATGTGCTTTGATTTTGATAGTCTTTTCATATGATGAATATATATAATTTTTCCATAAAGAACATAGAAAGGTAAATCAGTCTTCTACATGATTACTTTTTAAAAAAATTATTGATAATTTAGAAAATGTTATCTTCACACCTTTTAAGTAATAATGTCACTTTTTTTTTTTTTGGATTTTTGTCAAACTCGGAAAAACACTACCAAGTTTCTTTAGTATATATGGTGTAAGATCTTGGAGCCATTTTCAAATTTACAATAACGAATGTCATAAACTCTGAATCATTGACATTAGGAGTATTCCTGGAAACTGTATGTATTAGTTTGTTAAAGCTGCCGTAACAAAATACTATAGACTGGGTGGCTTACACAGTAGAAATTCTCTCACAGTTTTGAGGCTAAAAGCCTGAGATCCAGGTGTTGGTGTCGGCAGGGCTGACTGCATTCTGAGGTTCCTCTCTCTTGGCTTGTAGATAGCCATTTTCTTCCTGAGTCTTTCGTACGTGCATGTCTGCATCCAGATTTCCTCCTATAAGGACAGCAGTCATATTGGATTAGGACTCATCCTAAAGACTTCACTTTAATTACCTCTGTATAGAGCTTATCTTCAAACATGATTACATTCTGAGATACTGAGAGTTTAAGACTCTAACGTGAATTTTAGGGGTAGACGGTTCAGCCCATAACACTATACTTACTATTTAACTATTCACAGAAGTAACAGCAAACCACAGATGTATACCTTCTAAACCCAAACTAAATGTACCCCAATTCAGCTTCCTTAGTCAATCCCCAAATGCCCACTGCCACCTGACAAAAGGAAAAGTGTGATGGAGGGGAAGTCAGAAGGAAAGGGACATCAGTCTTAGCCAATTGCAGTTTAATTTTTTTTTTCAAATTCTACAAACACCTAAGACCATTATTAACACATTGCTGGAATTCATCCAGTGCTTTGGAAGAGATCTGTGCAAGGGAAGGCCCTTAACTTCCCCTATCTTCCTTAGCTATAGGGTAAATGTGCCTCTGGTCAGCTCTGCTAATATTACTGAGTAAGGGAAAGGGAGAGGGAGATTTCACCAAAGATTGAGGATGATATGGTTAAGTCCCTGTTCTTTAGCACTAATGCCTGGAAGAGCTGGGAGGATTACTGTCTTGTTAAAGGTGAGAACTTTCCCTATCTGATGTCATCTGGGACCTCTTCTCTTCCACTCCCCCTCCCCAGTCCATTCCAACCTCTAAAGTGTAAGGGTGAAGCCCCCATAAAAGAGGGAAGCTTCAGCCTGCTCTCCAGAACTGGGCAGAGGAGTTTCTTCTCTTTCCCTGAATTCTTCCTCTCCTAAATCTGTCTTCAATTCTGTACCCTACTCCTGATTTGGGAGTGAGTATCCTTCTGAGACAAGAAAGGTGGCTGAGTTGTCTACCTTTCATAATTATAAGCCCATGATCAATGATGCCCAGAGTGACTGACTGAACCCTCCAGGGGCAGTCACTAAATTCTTATAGGCCTGCCTGGCTTTCCAGCCAAATTAGCATAAGTTCTTCCTGGTCAATCAAGTCTCATCGTTTGGATTGTAAACCTCCACTGAGTGCTCGCTGGGACATCACATTTACTTAAAAACAACAACAGTAACAACAAAAAACTCCGACAACTGAGGCCCGCCGCTGCCTAAAATGTTTCATTTTTCCCTTCCTTTGTTACACAGAAACAATTGGGTTATTGTAATAAGTCATGCTTTAGGAGAATGTCTGTATATGCCACCAGCCCTAGCTTAAACCCTGAGGGATCAAAAGTTTTTAACTCTAAAGCTGAGAATATTGTCTTTTTGGTGCTTACTCCTGTGATGTTTTTACAAGATACTAGTTTGAAGGTCATGGGGCTGGCTCTTAGGAGTTGAGATCGTTGCTACTAAATGAACTGAGGGAAAGAGGGGAGGAAAGGGCAAAAGCAGGGCCAGCAACAGAAAATAGGGCTCCAAACTGAAGTAGAGATACGTTTCTGATGCTTGGCAACCCTTAAAAAGCTCTAGACCTTAAGAGTGCAGTGATGAAGAATCAGAAGTAGCAGTTATGGTCGTTGACTTTTGGTGAGTACCTCGGGAGGGGTGAGGTCTGCGGAATACAGGGCAAAACCTGTATTTTGAAATTGTTTTTATAAGTTATTGTAGCTATATAAGCTACCGTGACCTAAGTAAACAAGAGAAGACCAGCATGAGAACAGAAGAGTCACTTCAGAAAGTATTGTTCCCAAGTTTTAGTCAGAAGACAGAATCCTAACTATACAAACTGTTGGCCTAGCATTTCAGTGTGTGAAGTGCTGTTTTGTATTGTAATTCGTTTCTTGACAGCAAAAACCAAGGTCCCCAAATATGAGGCACAGGTCCAGGTCCTCTTTAACTAGGGCAGAGAGGGCAGCCTGGGGGTCTGGTAAGTCCTAACAAGGTGACCCATCCAGCACTTCGTCTTTGGGAACACCTGTCTGGTGACAACTGGCCCCAGGAAGCGGCCTAAGGTGTCGGGCCGCTAGGATCCTCCTCTTTCCAGGTGGCAAAACTTGTAATTCATCCCGAGAACAAGTTCCTAGTCGCTCTAGGTGCTTCATTTACAGTGACGCTGCGGATGGCCGTTGGGCCCTCGTAAGGAAACGCACGTCTCCTGTGTGAGGAGAGCAAAGGGATACTGAAAAAGTCTTCCTTCCGGAGGAAACAAATGGGGAGTAGTTGTAGGTGGTCTGGATAGTTCAGCAAACTACTGTGAATTCCTTGGGGAATTCCAGGAGGAACATGACCCAGTGGACTCCGAAGATCCGGCGACCACTAGGCGAGGGTGAGGGGAGGTACTATTCACGGCACCCTGGCCCTGGGGGACATCTTCCCCGCCCCATGCATCCAATAGCCACCCTGGCTGAGGCCCACGCAGCCAATAGCTGACTTCAACCGAGTCCCACGCAGCCAATGGCCGGCCCAGTCCGTTCCACTGAGGCCCGCCTGCCCACGTCCACCAATCAGAGCTCGGGCCAACTTGGCACCGCCCCCGGAGCCCGCCCCACCCATCCGCCCCGCCTCCAACTCGCTGGAGGAGGGCTGGGCTAGACGCGCGCCCTCTCGGGGGCGGGGGGTGGGGGACAGTCCCGGTCCCGGCCCTCCGCGCGGGTGGGCTCGGAGCAGGCCGCACCGGGCAGCAACCCCACTCCCACCCCGGAGGCCCCCTGCCCTTTCTCCCCCTTTCCCCCTGGCCCATGGTGCGAGGCTGGGAGCCGCCGCCCGGGCCGGACCGCGGTGAGTGATCCCCAGCCCCTTCGACTTCGCCTCCCAGACCCTGTACGATCTCCGACCTCCGGAGCCCCATCCCCGCTCTAGGGGGAGGAGAATTCTAGGTTCGAAGTCGCCCGGTTCTCTCTCCTTTCTCCTCTGGACTTTTTGGTTCCCTGTTGTAACTGGGGGAGGGTGAGTGGGTGTGTAGGGAGGAGGGGAAGGCTGGGTTGGGACGCCCTTGGCGAGAGAATTGAGATTCGCCCACTCCCTGGGGTTCATCCCCCCAAGTATAGCAACTTTTTGTTCTCTGACCCAGTTTGGAGCCTTCTAGACTGCCTGTGACATGGAGGATAGGAGAAACGTTTCCTTCCCAGGCCTCCCCTCCTCCCCTCTGTGACTACCTCTGCGACCTCAACACACGTACAGAAACCTGGCCTTATTCCTAGGGAGCAGTGGCTTTTGGGAATGAAGGGTTTAAGGGAAACTGCCCCTGCTCACCCCTACCCAGCCATACTCAGAAAACCAACCAGGAAAGTGAGAACCGGAGTCCTCAGAGGTTCCTGGTGTTGCGTCCTAATCTGAGACTTCTAAACTGAAAGAAGACTCAAGCTGAGACCTGTTTGGTAATGTGGGTCCAGATGAGATCTTTTACCATATGAACCCCCTTCTCACCATACATTTGAAGCGCGTTTTATGATTAGGATAGGTAGGTGGCAGTAACTGAAAACAAAAAAGCCAGTTAAAATTGGGGATTTTTTTAAATGATGCATACATATCTTAATCATTGTCATTAAAAGTATATTAATTTCACCAGTCTCTTGGGTTAGTGTCCAGGCGTTTTCTTTGTGTAAGTCTGCTGATTGGTATTCCCAATTGTTTTTCTAGTATAAACTACATAAGCGAATTCCAAATCTGGCTGCACCTGAGAACCTTTTGAAACTACTTATTCCCGGGCCCCAGTCCAGGCTTATTAAGTCAGAATGAGGAGGTGGGTGCCCAGGTTTAAGTTTCCCAGGTAATTCTTATGTGCAGTCTGAGACAGGAGCCACTACCTCTCATCATCTATGATTTCCAGGTTTGGTTTCTTTAAAGTGTAGTGAGAATTTAAACACTTTTGAAGGAACCTGAATGCAGGTTGAGATTTTTAAGTCCCCTGCCCCTGCAGTCTTTTACAGTTGTCTGGCCTACTCCCAACTTGACAACATTTTGTTTAATGTACACTCCTTTGTATTATGTCTTTCCAAAGCATTTGACTTTGTCTTCATGAGAACCATTCTTAATGCACTAATTTTTCATAGGTTTGTGTTGATGTTTAATTATTATATAAATACAGAAAAACAATGGGCACAAGCAGCTTTGGAATCACACACCACTAGCCTAAGCACACAGGGCAGCTGAAGAAGCGGATGATTTTGGCACAGTAGAGAGTAGCCTACCAGTCTCTAGTATCCAGTGCACTATGGGTATTGATCCTGTAATCCAGTGGGAGTCAGTTAAGCCAGGCTCCCGGCCCAGTTAAATACCCCTCCATTCTACTCTCTCCAGCTAGTATCACCAATACCTAGTCCCTTCTAGACTAACTCAAATTCTCTTGAATCTTCCATCCACTCTTTCCATTCATTCATAATAAGCTGTTTGTTCCTCCTTAAGCAGTTGCCACCATTGCCTTTATTAAGATGACACAGGGCAGAGTTTCTTAACCTGGGCTTCTGGGCAAGCAGTGAACCCCTGGAGTATATATGTAAGTGTGAGTATTTTTTGAGGAGGGGGATAGTCGTAACTTCCTAAGAGTTTATAAGTTCTGATTTTCAAAGATATTCAAGATCCAAAAAGTTGAGAAGCACGTGAGTTGAATATCACTAAAAGTCCTGTAAGGCCCTGAAAACTATCACCAAAACACATTTCATTCAGAAACATACAGGTCTGTAAATAAAACACTTAGGGAATTTAGCAGGATCATATCTGCTCTCTCCTTTCATGTGTCTCCTGCTTTAACCATAAGCCTAGACTCAAGTACTGAAGACTTCTTTTCCCTAGGATTGTGTGAACACCTACACTGGAAGTTTAAGGCAGCCCATTCTTTTCTGCCATCTGTCCAGGGGTATGGAAAGCCAAAGAGAAATAAGGGTGTTATCCTGACACTGTATTTTTTATTAATGACTTTAAGTAGCAGTGGGGACATATCTGGCATATTTAATAAGGATATAAATTTAGTAATAATTCAGAATTGATAATACCACCAACCACCTCTGCCTGGAGGAGTCTTTATGTCTCCAGCATTGAATCTCTTCTCTTTCTGCTTTCTCCAAATGAAAGTACAAGAACTCAAGACACTGTAGTCTTGTTTTTGGTTACTGTAGGTTCTCCTCTCCTTATAATTCTCATGGGCCACTCCCTGGTTATAGTTTCTTCCTATTGCAAAGCCAGATTCTTCCAGGGAGGTACCAGCTCTACAGCTGTGCCCTGATTTAAGCCACCATTCTGTACCAGGAAGTCTACCACAACGTATGTTTTGTGTAATTGGAAAACTGTGGATGTATGTAGTATACCAAATATGATTATTTGCATTACCACGTGTTATAGCTGAACTACCAAGCTGCTGTCATGAGAATCTGAAGGATAGCAAACCATAAATAAAGCAAAATGCTTCCTTGTAGGCTTAGAGCTGTGCCTGCCTTATTTCCCATCTGGCAGCCTTCATCCCCACACTGGACTGCTTTATTCTTTATGCTACCTTTTCCTTGTATCTAAAGCATTACTGTGGCCTTAAAGAACAGGACACAAATAAGGTTAAGTGGACGTCAAGTGATGGATTATAAAATATTCTCCAGCTTAGATTCGGTGGTGTTCCCAGTGGACCACAATTTCTAAATGGTGTTTTAGTACCTGGCCATGCAAGCAATTCCTCACAGCCACTCGGCTGTGTCTGGGATGACCCTGGAGGGTAAAGGTAGAGCTACCACACTGGTGATTCACCTAGCAGTCAAAAGATTTATATTCAAACTATGGATTCAATTCTAAAGCAGTGGTTTTGATACCTTTTTAAAGCTGCCAAATCCTTTCTGGAGTTACATCCAACTCCCCAAATATAGAATGTACAAAATCAGAGATACCCCGGTTTCCTTCACTGCTCATTAGAATTAGGACTTTGCAGTAACAGACTGAAACAGTGATTCTAAAGGATTTAGTCTTTGCTTCACTTCCTGTTATTTTATCAGAGTCACCCCATGAGGCTTAAGCAATGATAAAAGCTGTTATTTACTGAGCCTTTACTTTGGTCTAGGCGTACTGTCAGGTGCATTTATTCATTTAGTCATAAACTTGCAAGGTAGATGCCGTTATGATCTCCTTTTATTCTGATGAGAAACTAAGGCTTAGAGAGTACTCTAGGGAGTGGTGGAGCTGCGATTCATCTCAAATCTGCCTCCCCCCAGACCTCCACCTCTTAACAGTTTCCGGCCCTGCTGCACATGACCCTAGCACACAGTAGGTGCTCTGTAAAAATACGTAACTTTACATAACATTCAGCATTGTCTCCGTTTTTTACACATGAAGAAACTGAGGCTCCTATAAGTTAAGGAACTTTAGCCCAAGATCACATGGCTGGTGGCAGAACTGGGATTCAAACTGCAGGTTGGCCTTAATCATATTATTACTCACATACCATGCTGCCTACATTTACCTGCTTAAGGTTCACTTCAAGCTGTGCTGCCTTCAGGATCCACATGGCCTTCAGTTTAAGATTTGCTTGTTAAAAGGGAATGGCAACACATATTAGAGTGCTTCTGAATTTTTTTAAATGTATTTTATTGAAAAAAAATCTATTTATTCAACTATAGTTAGTTTACAATGTTGTGTCAGTTTCTGGTGTACAGCACAATACTTCAGTCATATAGGAACATACATATATTCGTTTTCATATTTTTAACCATAAGTTACTACAAGATATTGAATATAGTTCCCTGTGCTGTACAGTATAAACTTGTTGTTTGAATTTTTCTGATCATCATATAAAATCCCTGATATTACACTGTTCTATCTGTAACTTTTTGGACTTGAGATTTTTTGCAATTCATCATGTACCATTTTCATGGGGAAAGAGGTGCTGGGTTCAATCCCTAGTACCTTCATTAACAAAAGCAAAAGAACAAGCATTTACATAGGAATCCTGTCCCATCCTAAACATATCAGAAGTAGTATTTATAAACTCAGATGGGATTCCTCTAAGAGTAAAGGGTGACAGATGTGTTAAAGTCACTAATGCCTACACAGGTTGCTGAGTTAAAATTTGGTCAATAGTATTATTCTGGGAAATAACTTGAGCAGGTGTTCCAGGATTGAAGCAGTCAGGCTTTCCCTGCAGTCCCCGTACCCATCACAACCCTGGGAGCTGTGGTGCCTCTGGGCAGCATGTGGCACCTGGTTTTAATTTATAATAAACCTCCCACCTGGTCCTGAGAAGAAAGCTGGACTGAAGAGATAAGAGCTGCAGGCCTTCCGCCCTATGTGGAGGAGGTTGTTAAGGTCTGAGGGAGCTCTCTAGGCTCCCTGGAGGGAAGAGGCAGAGCAGTTGGAGAGACAAAGGCTGGGGGGAGGGGAATAACCTTTGTTCCAAGGATGACTTGGGGGAGGAAACATTCCCCTCTCTCTACCCTCACCGGACCTGAACCCCGGGGGAGTAAGCCCCATTTATCCCAGATAGCTGACCTATCTCATCCTGAGAGAAAAAAGTGAAGCTATCGGGGAGTAAGCCCCATTTATCCCAGATAGCTGACCTATCTCATCCTGAGAGGAAAAAGTGAAGCTATCAGGTTCCTGCTAGGGCTTAAAGGTACCATCAGTCTCCTCCCCACAACACTCCCACCACCCAGAAGGGAAAGAAAATGGGGCTGGGGGCTGGGCAGAGCAACAGTGCTGCCCTCCCTTCTAGATTTTCACACGTTGTATTCCCAGCCTCTCCACATTTTAGAGATAACTCTAGAGATAAACTGTCAGGAGCTAAAGCATTCTGATATTAGACCTCGTCCTGTTTTCATGGTGAGTATTCATTTTGTGACAGGTATTCCATGAACTTAAAAGGGTGAAGTGAATTTGAATTGGAAAGATAAAGGCTATAAGGATGTTTTCCTTCTTAACCTCTAAAGACAGATTTTTTTCTTGGTGACAACACTCACTATCTATAACTTGGGACAATTTAACTTCTGTGAACTTTGTTTTTTTCATATGTATAGGGGAATTATAGCAGGCTCTGATGATTCATAAAGTTATGAAAATTAAATAAATTGTTAAGCCCTTTAGGAAGCAGTTTAGCACAGGACACATAGAAAGCTGATTGCTTTGGAGTCCAACATTTTGTTTGGTAGAAATTGACCAATGGGCTGAAGGAGGAGCCCCAGTGATTGAGCTGTTTCTCTTCTTATTACAGCTATCTCTGAAGGGCACAAATCAGAAGGCACCATGCCTCCTAATAAAGAGGCCAGCAGTCTTAATAGCTCCCCTGCGGGGCTCATCTGCCTCCCTCCAATCTCCGAGGAGCTACAGCTTGTGTGGACCCAAGCAGCCCAGACCAGTGAGCTGGATGGCAATGAACACTTGCTGCAAACCTTCAGCTACTTCCCCTATCCCAGTTTAGCGGACATTGCCCTTCTCTGCCTACGCTATGGGCTGCAGATGGAGAAAGTCAAGACTTGGTTCATGGCCCAGCGCCTCCGCTGTGGCATAAGCTGGTCATCTGAAGAAATAGAAGAGACTCGAGCCCGAGTGATCTACCATCGGGACCAGCTCCATTTCAAATCTCTTCTCTCTTTTACTCACCATGCAGGACGGCCCCCAGAGGAGGTGACTCCTTCTCCAATGCCACCTTCAGAACAAGTTGGTCTGGGAATAGTGCCCCTGAATCTTAGCGAGCCCACCCAGATGAAAGGACTGAAGGTAGAGCCTGAGGAGTCCTCAGAGCCATTGAGTCACCAGAAAGTGAAGGAGCCCCTGACAGCACCTGGCAGCGGCACATTCCCCCACCAGTCACGACTTTGGCAGGATCTTCAAAGCAGTGGCCTCTCTAAGGAGCAGGCAGGCAGGGGTCCCAACCAGTCACATGGCCTAGGTACTGCTTCCTGGAACCACTCCACAGCTGTCCACCAGCCCCGTGCTCGGGATAAGCCCCCACCAATCTCATCACTTGCCAGTAGTTGTAAGAAGGAGTCAGCATCTAATGTGACTCCTCCTTCCTCTACCTCTTCTTCCTCTTTCCAGGTACTGGCTAATGGAGCTACTGCCACCTCTAAACCCCCACAGCCACTGTCACCCAATGAACAGGCGCTACCCCCACATCTGGAGCCAGCCTGGCCCCAGGGGCTAAGGCATAACTCAGCACCAAGTAGGGTTGGTCCTGCAGAGTACCTTTCCCCAGATATGCAACGCCAGCGAAAGACCAAGCGCAAAACCAAAGAGCAGCTGGCTATCCTCAAATCGTTTTTTTTTACAGTGCCAATGGGCACGGCGTGAGGATTACCATAAATTAGAGCAGATCACTGGTTTACCACGGCCTGAGATCATCCAGTGGTTTGGTGACACACGCTATGCCCTGAAGCATGGGCAACTAAAATGGTTTCGGGACAACGCAGTACCTGGTGCCCCTAGTTTCCAGGATCCAGCAATTCCCACACCACCACCTTCAACCCGCTCATTGAATGAATGGGCTGAGACACCACCTCTGCCGATCCCCCCACCCCCACCGGATATACGACCCTTGGAGAGGTACTGGGCAACCCACCAACGGCTACGGGAAAATGACATCCCTCAACTGAGTCAAGCATCAAGGCTTAGCACCCAGCAGGTACTGGATTGGTTTGACTCTCGATTACCTGAGCCAGCTGAAGTGGTGGTCTGTCTAGATGAAGAGGAGGAAGAGGAGGAGGAAGAGCTGCCAGAAGATGATGAGGATGAAGAAGAGGAGGAGGAAGAAGATGACTATGATGATGATGATGTGATCATACAGGACTGAGTGGGAGGCTGGCGGAGGGGAGATCTGTTACTAAAACATGAACCAATTAAGTGTTTAAACAAAGAAACCACATTTTTTAAATTACTTTGTGGCAAAGACCTGAAAAGCTTTGTGTTCTTGAGGGTAGGGGTTGGGGGATATAGTGAGGGTGAACCAGGGCCAATGACTGTGGAGTACGAAGTCAGGTGGGGATTGGATAGGCAGAAACCTCTAGCCTCAGTGAAGAGCGTGCTCAGGGTCTGGTCCAAACTATGGGGCTGGGAAAAGGTTGTTGCTCTCCTCATATCTGCTGTTCCTTTCCCTTAGTGTACTACAGAGAGGCCAGGCCTGGGCCTACATCTGTAGGAGGGCAGAAAAGGAGTAAAGAATTTTGACTCACTGATAATTCCAGCACATGCCCCCAAGCCACCATTTCCCCTGGAATATAAGGCTGCCTTGCACCCCTTGTTTTCTGAGCACAAGTCCATGCATAATGCAGCTAAGAATCTCAGTATGTCCCAGTCAATCACAGATATTGCCTCTTCCTCATACCAACCTGACTTTCTATATTTTTCTGCTTTATGGAGTCACACAGGTAGCAGAATGTTTTCATTTCTGATACTGGGACCACTATGCCTTGTACCTTTTTATCTCTTTCCAAAATCCTCATTTTGCTCACTATTTGTCTCAGGGTAAAATCTTCCCCCCAGAGCTTGTGAAAAAGTCTAATAATTGGGTGGAGAATAATTTAGGCTGGATATTTATTGGAGGTGGGAATTAAGGGAGATGTCCTTTTTCTTCAAAAAAAAAAAAAGTAGAATTAGATGACAGAGGGATAAAGGTGAGGGAATGGTTTCTACTGTTCAGAAGGAAGGTGCAGGTAGGTTCTAGGTTTGGTTTTACAAACCTGACACTCCCTCCTGCCGAGCATGACAGGTTGATTTTTTATCTTTTTGCTGTTGGTTTAATTTGTGCCCGGAAAAGGACTTTTCCCTCTCTTTATAGGATCTGTCTTGGGGACAGAGGGACCATGGTCTTTAACTGAATTAATTATTGATGTTTTAGAATGGTTTTCACCAGCTGGGGTCAGATATAAAGATATCAATCGGTTCACCCATCTAGAAATAAGAGTGGAAGCCCCAAATTGCTAGAATAATAATAAAAAGGCCAAAAATAAAACTGTTTCTTTCTCCTACACTTTGCTACTTCTATGGTTTAAAGACTAATGGAGCCAAATCCATTAACTTTCTGATTTAGTATACTTTTTATTTATTTTTTTAAGCAGCAGGATATGTTGAAGTAAAGTAAAAGAACAAAACTTTCAAAGGCAGTAGATCAGTATCTATCCTTAGGCAGATTGTTTTCTGCACCTGCTACAGCAGAGGCTCTTGCTCAGAAGAGGGGGTGCCTAGAAATGCCTTTAAAAATAAATTCCGTTTCAGAAAGGGTAGCGGGATCCCACCAAGCTACAAGGTCATTCCCAAGACCTAAATCATTTCAGACAGATGCTATCTTTACATTTTTCCAATATTTTTGCTTAAGGTACACCTGCCAGTGGCCCAGCCATTTAATTCCTCATTTCTACCCCTTAGTATTCAAAGAATAAATCTGATCTCAGTGGTAGTGTTCTTTGCCTATTCCGTCATTCTAGAGTTTGTAATAACAACAGAGTTGCATGTAAAAGGGCATCCTCTTTATTTTATTATCTGTGTACTTTGGTAAGCTGAAAGCCTGGGTCTCCAACTGTTACAAACAAAAAGGAAAAACAACACATTTAATAGTAACTAGGCATAGAGGAAACAATAGGCAAATAGAAAAAGTATAATAAATTAGGGCAAGGAACAGAGTTGTTGCTTGTTAACACTGCCAGAGGGAGAATAGCTAAAAAGCGAAATCCAGAAATAAAACATGGTTAATGAGCATATAACCCCCTCCCCGACCTCTAATGATGCCAAGAATTGATTTTATAACCTTTGTTTCAAGTTGTAGGAAATAAGGGAGCTACATATATCTTGTGGGAGAGATACACACATCTTCCGAAGCACTAATCTTACATAAGACCTGACTGCTTTCATAGGAAGTAATACAGGGTTTATAGGGTAAAGACTGAGAGAGAGAAGGTACAAAGTGAAATCAGGAAACAAGGCAGGGGTACATTTTCCAAGGCCGGCACGCTTAAATGTGTATTGGATGCTACCGTCCGTCCATCACAGAACTTGCAGATGGTCTATCTGGGAGTGTTCCATGCTTCTCTCCCCCTGGCTAATCCCATCTGCCTCTGTTGGTAGAGATTCTGCAGCACAGGACAGGAAGGCAGTTAAGGGTGTTCATAACAAAAAAGGGCAAGTAAGGCCCTCTCAAGTCATGATATGAAGTTTATCGTGACAGAAAACCACCACTGTTGCTTCCCCATAGTCTTCTTCATTTCATGAAAACTAATTTTTCCTAATTAAGATTTGATGCATCTAGTGTGACAAAGGCTTTGTTGCTACTTATGATAAGTAAACTGGAATATTTCAGCAGTTTATGGTGGTGATAAGGTAGAATATTTGAAAATCGAACAGTTTTGGGAAACCTGGAACATATGACTACCATACCAGAGATGATTACCAGGGACACAGAATCCTTTTGCCTCTGGGGAGGTGGGACTTTCTTCAGTAACTCTTTTTTTTTAATTTTATGGAACTTTTGCAAAAATACAAAAATAGAATAGTATAATGAATTCACATGTACTCCTTACCCAACTTCAATAATTAACTCATAGCCAATTTTCTTTCATTTCTACTCTTTCACTGCTCCTCTCTACTGGATTACACTGAAGCAAAACCCAGACAATCATTTACCTTTCAATCCATAAATATTTTAGTATGCATCTCCAAAAGATAAAAACTATTTTTAAAAACGTAACCACAATAGCATCATGCTTGCCCAAAAAACTATTAACAATTCCTTCATATCAAATGTCCACTAGGTATTCAGTTTTTCTCAACTGTCTCATAAATGGGCTTTTTTTTTTTTTTACAGTTTATTCCAATCAAGATTCAACTGGGAGCCATTTATCTGCAGATGATTTGTATGTCTTTTACATCTTTTTTTATCTGTAGGTTAATCCCTCCATTTGTGAAGATCTTAGGATGTTATTTCCCCAGTGTTGCCTCTTAGGGCTTAGACCCTAATTTCTTGCTGATGAAAATAAAGGGCATTTTGGAATATGAGAGAAAAATATTTACCTACCTTAGTAGGTCACCAGGAGCTTGGCCTAAATATCCTCAAAACCCAAGCCTTAAAATTTAACTTAAAAGGCAAGGCTGGACTTTTCACTTAATTTTTTTAAACCTCTCTTCTCGTTCCCATGCCCTTTTCCTCTTGTTTCCCGAATCACAGTCTCATAAATTTACAAAACATTATTCTAGCCACCTCTGGAGATGTGAAATGGTCTTTCCTAGTTCAAGCAGTACTTCTATCCAAAAGATATACTCCATTGAAAATACTTTTCTTTGAAACTTGCGGGAATGTCATTTGTGTCTACCTACCTAGTTCACCTTGGCCAAGATCTCTTAGTTTAAAGCCTTTCACCACTAGGTGACCTAATTTTTAAACCCCAAACCAGGAAGCTAATCTGATAGTGGGATAGAATCTTTGAAACTAAGACCACTCTGGAAAATTGTGTACATATGGTTACCACACTTGACATCCATGTCATTCTCCACTGGTTACATTCTACCACCTCAACAGGAGACCAGCATGAGGCATTTAGTTTGCAAGCCTAACTGAATCTTTCATGCACAGACACGTTAGACTAGCCAGGACTCACCTGCAGGACTGGTAGCTGGAAACCAGGAAGACTCTCTGGGGTGGTTCTGCTCTCCCTCTGAGCTGAAGGATAGAACAGAATGGTGGAAGATAACTTTCTCAGGCAGTTCCTCAGTATTGCTATTTATGGATCAGGATAAATAAGTGGTTCTTAATCTACAGTATGCTACTTAGAAGGGAAAAGACTATGAGCTAAGCAATTTAAGAAGTTGGTTATAAAGTCCATTCTTTTCCTGTGAAGATGGGGTGCTGACATGGAGGGCTGAGACTGAGTTTAACGGTGACTAGAAAGATACAGAGACAATATAGAGATCTTGGTGAGCTCTAAAAGGTGACAGACCCTTATCATGAGGACTGGTTAACAGAGGTACCTTTTTGGAAAACATGAGGGAAAAAAAGGATGCTAGTTTTATCATTCTAATTTAGCACCGAGCTCCCAGCAATGTTCCAACATAGGGATCTCAAAAGAAAGAAAGAAACAAACAAAAAGCCAATTTAACTCCATAGGATGACCTTCTGGACAAACAGCAGAACTTGACTCCTGGTGACAGAATGAGTGATATTTAGGTAAAATCCAAAAATTTCCTTCACTGTGAAGTAAATAGGAGTCAAACTTGAGATAGTACTTTTTGTGGGATGTGGGGTGTGCAAATCCCAACTTCTTTTCACCTCGAAAGTCTTCATTTTAGTGTATTTGTCAATGGTTGAAGTGCTACTCCTAGGGGAATGTTAACTTACCTGAATTATTGGGAGTGACGACTCTTATGTGGCCTGAATCTCCCCCATTTAGGGATGGCCTTAAAGGAAAAATCCCCTGTCCGGAGGAGGCAGGTGAAGGTCTGAAGAGGGGAAATAAAAGCATCAGCAGAGAAAAGGAAAGGTCAAAGTAAGAAGCATATGTAAAGGAAGAGCCTATACATTTAAGTCGGAGAGGAAATAAATCCCCTGCTTACAACTCACAATACAATTAAGTAATTCAGATGTATATTAGACACAGTACCATTCAATCTTTTCTTTTGTTTACAAGGTAGATTATAAACACCAGTGGTACATACAGGTCAGTGGAGAAGTAACCCCAGGCTACTGGCAGAGTGTCAGTGTGAACAGATTCCAAGTGAAAGGAAGCACAGTGTTACTTACCTATAAGATAGGCTCTGAGTGGAAGCTGGTGAAGGGGTTTCTGGAAAGCATAAAAATGAGCCAGTGAGATAATCCATGAACTGAGAAGAGATTCAGGTATTCTGGGGGCCAGGGCAAAGGAATTGGGGATCAGAGATTTTTGGTATACAGGTTAGGCTTAGGGGCTAATGGCAAGTGAAAAAGCCCACAGATCACCTAGCAGTGAATCATAAAGGTGCTTTCTTTCTTTTTTTTTTTTAACATTTTTTATTGATTTATAATCATTTTACAATGTTGTGTCAAATTCCAGTGTTCAGCACAATTTTTCAGTCATTCATGGACATATACACACTCTTTGTCACATTTTTTTCTCTGTGAGTTATCATAACATTTTGTGTATATTTCCCTAAAGGTGCTTTCCTCTCCCTTTCATGAGTCTGTGGGCCAGGATCCATCACTGCCTTGATGTGCTCTAATGTATCTGTGCCATGGTTTCCCCTCTAAGATGAAGATCACCAGAAAGAATGGCTAAAGGCAAAGGATCATTAAATTGGCTGGGAGTAGATTTCTCCAAAGAAGACATACAGATGGACAACAGGCCCATGAAAAGATGCTCAACATCACTAATTATCAGAGGAATGCAAATGAAAACTACAATGAGTTATCACCTCACGTTGGTCAGAACAGCCATCATCAAAAAGTCTACAAATAATAAATGCTGGAGAGGGTTGAACAAAAGGGAACCCTCCTACACTGTTGGTTGGAATGTAAATTGGTACAGCTAGTATGGAGGTTCCTTAAAAAACTAAAAATAGAGTTACTATATGATCCCGCTATCCCACTCCTGGACATCTATATCAAGAAACCTCTAATTCAAAAAGATACATGCACCCCAGTGTTCACAGCAGCACTATTTATTTACAATAGCCAAGACATGGAAGCAACCTAAAAGTGACTGGATAAAGAAGATGTGGTATTTATATATATACAATGGGATATTACTCAGCCATAAAAAAGAATGAAATAATGCCATTTGCAGCAACATGGAGGGACCTAGAGATTATCATACTAACTGAAGTAAGTCAGACTGAGACAAATATCATATGATATCATTTATATGTGGAATCTAAAAAAATGATACAAATGAGCTTATTTACAAAACAGAAAGAGACTCACAGACATAGAAAACAAACTTATGGTTACCTAAGGGGAAAGGGCAGGGGGTAATAATAATTAGGAATTTGCAATCAACATATACACACAACTACATATAAAATAGAAAATCAACAAGGACCTACAGTATAGCACAGGAGACTACATTCAATATCTCATAATAACCTAGAATGGAAAAGAATCTTAAAAATAATACATATATGTATATGTATAGCTGAATCACTTTGTTGTACACCTGAAATTAATACATTATAAATCACCTATACTTCAATCAACAAAAAAAGTTTAAAAAAATGAAATTAAAAAAAAAAGGCTGAGAGTGACATCAGCAAAAATGATGAAGTAATGATTGCCACAGATTTTCTCCATAAATGGAATGAGAAAACTGGCAAAAATGGTCAGAATCAATGTTTTCAGAATTCTGGAATTAACAAAGGGCTTTTAGCAATCTGGAGGAATGTTATTCCAGACAAACAGCTGAATGTGAGTAAGAACAGTGAGCTTTGTGTCATGTCAACTTGCCCTATTTCCATTTCTCCTTCTCCAGCTCTATGGTAGCCTTGAAAATCAACAGTATGGCAGTCACCATAGGAGATGGAATGGGGCTGGAGCTCTTTCAAAGTCTCATTCCCAGAGAACTGTCATTACTTGACCTGTCTACTGGTTCACTGGAAGACTTCACTTGCAAAGCTGTCATTATTTGACCTGACTTGGAGCCAAACTCACCAAGACTTGGAGCTTAAATCTCACCAAGTGTAAAAGCCTCTTCCCCAGAAGTGTTTGTTGCAAACAATTAGAGGCATCTGTTTAGGCTGCCTGAGGAGGTGACTATCAATTGGGACAAACAACAGGCTAACCAAAAAGCATCAAAGGAAAAGCTGTGGAGTGGTCTACTGGGACTTTGAAAAGGAATAACACATTCTTCAGAATCTAGGCCATGTGCATGCACAGAAGTATGTGCATGCTCAGGAAAGACCTGGAGAGGCCCTAAGCTCTCACCTTGGGCCCACTTTGAGGACATACAAGCAGAAAGGCACAGTTGTCAATTGCCCGCTGAGTGTTGAAGGCGCACCCCCTAATACACAAGAGTCTCTCAACAAAGACAGAGCAATTTATTGGTCCCAGGTGTTTAAGGAAATCCCTGTCCAATCATTAGCCAACCACTAAGCTAACAGAATAGAGACTTCTGTGGCCACATGTGACAAAGAATACAGATTTTACAGAATTCGTTTTACTTTTTTGGGGGGTTTTGTGGGGGAAGGTAATTAGATCTATTTATTTATTTTTAGAGGAGGTGCTAGGAATTGAACCCAGGACCTTGTGCACGTTAAGCATGTGCTCTACCACTTGAGCTGTACCCTCCCCCTTACAGAATTCGTTTTAGAAACTTATTAAATAAACAGCAAAAAACAGCAATAACAACAAACCTTGGGGTTGGGGGTAGTATCTGATTCCTAGAGTTGCCATGTTATATTATTTAAATGTCCAGTTTTCGACAAAAAATTATGAGGCATGCAAAGGAACAGAGTATGACCCATATAAAGGAAAAAGCATAATCAACAGAAACTGTCTTTGAGGAAACCCAGATACATTGGACTTTCATGACAAAAACTTTAAACCAGCTATTTTAAGTATGTTCAAATAAAGGAAACTAAGTCTAAAACACTAAATGGAAGTATGAGAATGATCTCATCAAATGGAGAATATTAATAAAGAAAAATTACATTAAAAAGAAGCAAATATAAATTCTGGAATTGAAAAGTACCATAACTAAAATTCAAACTTCATTAGAGATGAGCAGGCAGAAGAAAGAATCAGCAAATTTGAAGATAAATCAATCAAGATTATTCAGTGTGAGGAAGAGAAAGAAAAAGGAATGAAGAAAAATGAACACAGCCTCAGAGACCTTGGTGGAATGCCATCAAGCCTACTATCATGTGCAAAATGGGAGCACCAGAAGGAGAAAGAGAGGAACAGGGACAGAAAGAATATCTGAAGAAATAATGCCTGACAGTTTCCCAAATTGGATGAAAACATTCATCAGTACATTCAAGTAGCTCAACAAATCCCGAAGAGGATAAATCAAAGAGATCTACACCCAGACTCATCATAAACTGTTCAAAGCTAAAGACTTAAAAAAGAGCCTCAGAAACAGCAAGAGAGAAGCCATTCATCACATGCAAGGGATTCTCAATAAAACTGGCACTGATTTCGCCTCAAAAACTATGAAGGCCAGAACATAGGAGGATAATATATTCAAAATGCAAAAGAAAGATTGTCAATCAAAAATTTCAAAACTAGCAAACTGTCCTTCAAAAATGAAGAAGAAATTAAGACACTCCTGGATGAGCTAAACTGAGAGAATTCATCACTATCAAACCTGCTTTATGAGAAATACTAAAGAGTGTCCTTCAGGCTTAAGTGACAGGACACTAGACAGTAACTCAAATCTACATGAAGAAATAATAAATATCACTAGTAAAGGTAATTACATTGGCAAACATAGACGTATAAGTGTATTTCTGTAACTTCCTCCTATCTGATTTAAAAGACAATTGCATAAAACATAATTATAAATTTGTGTTGATGAGAACACAATCTATAAAGATGTAACTTATATGATAATAACACAATGGATGGGGGAGAATAGAACTATACAGGAGGAAAGCTTTTGTACTGTTGAAATTAAGTTTGGTATTACTCTGAACTAGGTTGTTATAAATTATGATGTTAATTATAATCCCTAAGAAAATAACTCAAAAAATATAGTAAAAGAAACAATAAGGGAAGTAAGATGGTACACTAGAAAATTGGCATTTAAGACAAGATATGGAAACAACCTAAATGTCCATCAACAGATGACTGGCTAAAGTAGCTGTGGTATATTTATATGATAGAATACTAGTCAGCCACAAATAATAATAAAATAATGCCATTTGCAGCAACATGGATGGACCTGGGGATTGTAATTCTAAGTGAAATAAGCTAGAAAGAGAGAGAAAAATGTCATATGATATCTCTTATTCGTGGAATCAAAAAAAAAAGACAAATGAACATATTTGCAAAACAGAAACAGACTTTCAGACATAGAGAACAAACTTGTGGTTACCAGGGAGGAGGGTGGTGGGAGGGGAAAAATTTGGAGTCAGAGATTTGCAGATACTAACTGATATACATAGACTAGATAAACAACAAGTTCATGCTGTATAGTGCAGGGAACTATATTTGATATCGTATAGTAACTTACGGTGAAAAGAATATGAAAACGAATATATGTATGTTCATGTATGACTGAAGCATTGTGCTGTACATCAGAAATTGACACAACATTGTAAACTGATTATACTTCAATTAAAAATAATAGAGAAAATTGCTATTTAATACAAAAAAAAGGCTATAATGGAGGAAGTGAGGCACAAAACACATATAAGACATAGAAAACAAATAGCAAAATGGCAAACATCTTTCTTGATCACTAATTATATTAAATGTAAATGTATTAAACTCTCCAGTTAAAAGGCAGATACTTGCCAAATGGTGAAAAACGATCCAACTATACACTGTCTACAAGATTCCCTTTGAATTCAAAGACACATAGAGGTTTAGGGGGTGGGTACAGCTCAGTGGTAGAGTGCATGCTTAGCATGCATGAGGTCCTGGGTTCGATCCCCAGTACCTCCATTAAAAAAAAAAAAAAAAGACACATGGAAGTTTAGAGTAAAAAGACAGAAAAAGATATACCGTGCAAACAGTAACAGAAGAGAGCTGGAGTGGCTAATATCAAACAAATGCACTTTGAGACAACATTGTTACTAGAAACAAAGGTCAAAATGATAAAAGGGTCAGCCCATTAAAAATATATAATACATATGCACTTAACAACAGAGTCCTAAAATACATGAAGCAATAACTGACAGAATTGAAGAGAAAAATTCAACAATAATAGTTGGAGACTTCAATACCCCACTTTTGATAACGGATAAAACAACTAGACAGAAGATCAGCAAGAAAATAGACAACTTGAACAACACTACATACCAACTAAATCTAACAGACATCTATAGAACAATCCACTCAACAACAGCAGAATACACATTTTTCTCAAGTGTGCACGGAACATTCACTGGGAAAGACCATCTTTTAGACCATAAATTTAAAAGGATCTAAATCATACAAAGTATGTTGTTCAACAACAATAAAATGAAATTAAAATCAATAACAGAAGGAAATTTGGGAAATTAACAATTATGTGGAAAATCAACACTGCTAAATAACTAATGGGTCAAAGAAGAAAATCACAGAACTTAGAAAATACTTTGAGATGAATGAAAACAAAAACACAACGTACTAAACCTTAAAAGATGCAGTGAAAACAGTGCTTAGAATGAATTTGTAACTGTAAACGTCTATATTGAAAAAGCAGATCTCAAATCAATAAGCTAACCTTCCACTTTAATAAACTAGAAGAACTAAACCCAAAAGCAGAAGGAAAGATTAGAGCAGAAATAAATGAAAGAGAACAGAAAAATAACAGAGAAAAATTAACAAAACCAAAAGTTGGTTCTTTGACATGATCAACAAAATTGATCTTTAGCCAGGCTGTCCAAGTAAAAAGAAGAAAGTCTCAAATAAATAAAATCAGGAATGAAAGAGAATATTACTCACCTGAAGAAATAAATTAGCTAGACCTAACCTACATTTTTCAAAGGGGTGAATGTGAAAGAGTCGGAGGGAAACTATTTGATGAATTTCAAAAATGGTTATCCAGAAAGAGGTTTGTGAATTTCAAAACTGCCTCTTGGGAAAGAAAGGGAAATCCTCTCTGATAAGTGTTCTCTATGGACTGACTAATGCCTTGAAAACATTGTGATAATGGTAATAGTTCTAAGGAGAAAGAGATGAGAAATTAAGTGGGTGGAACCAAAATATTTCCTCACTGGAATATTTTTAGGTTTAATACACAGTGAAGAAGCCAGATGCCCTTCAGGCTTACAGAGTCAACGAGTTAATCTTTCTTTAGACTTAACTTCTACTGCCATCTTGTGGCAATTAAAAAAATACAAGTCGATTATATATTTTTTAAATTTTATTTTTTAAAATTTGTTTTTCTTTATATTTTCTCAGTGACTTTACTGACTTAATTTTTTTTAGCTTTTTTTGTGGGAAGGAGGTAATTAGGTTTATTTATTAATTTTTGGAAGTGGTACTGGGGATTAAACCCAGCAACTTGTGCATGCTAAGCACACACTCTACCGCTTGAGTTATACCCTGCCCCCCAAGTCAGTTGTTTTACTCAAAAGTTACCCTCCATCTCCTGACCAGAGGTCTTCAATGACTTTCTATCACTCAAGCTTCAATTTCCCCTTATCAGTTTGAGAACAGAAATATCGTTATTTGAAAAGTAGTACTATGTGTCTGGGTACCTGAAATCACTGGAGAAAATAAAGTAAAATGGCATTATATTATGCACAGAAAACCAGAAATCTGCTGGTGTCTATACAGAATGTTGGTTTCCAACATCTTTTTTTCCCCCTCTCACCAGTATAAGAGTCTCTGGGAGTGCTCCTTCCCTGCAGGCCTCTGGCTCCCTGGTGGACAGATAATAAACATTAATAAATATATCCTGATTCTCTGGCTTCCTTATTTCTTGCTATGATTATACATTAAAGCATATGTTGTTCTTCCAGGGTGGGTATGTCAGTCCAAGAAGGATCCATGCTTTACTCCTTCCAAAATGAACATGACAGACACTGTTAGTGCAGACCTTGAACCCTTGCACTATTTTCACCCCTGTTCATTCCATGTCAGCTTCTAACATCAGGTCTGCATAGCTAAAAGAAAAGAGTCCAGGAGTGGCATCAGGTAATTAAAGTCAAAACCAATATAAGGTTAATATCTTTGCTTTAATCTTGGCTTACATCATTTAGCATTAGAAATTGCAATCTGGAAAGACAAGGTAAAGACTACTTACTTGTCCCAAGATGCTAAAGCCAGCCACTCTATAAGGGATGGACTCCACTGAGGAGGACCGACTGTATAAGGTGAAACAAAAAGGAAAAAACAAGCAAACCTAGTATTACACTTTTACGTAGACATGAAGTCTTCCTAGCCCCCATCTCAGCCACATCTAGGCATTTCTTTCATCTTCCAACTTTTGCCAACAGTTTTAATGTTGACGTGTAGTTTTCTACTCACCTGACCACTTGGCTGCTATGCTGAGAACTGGGTCGTGGAGTAACTGAAAGGGAATAAAATGCAGAATGAAAAGTTGCCATGAATGTGCACCCTGCTTTGCCTAGCCTATCTGTCACAAGTGAGTTATCTGGGAGAATGGCCTTTTCATATCATACATAAGGTTAGGAAAATCACAATACACTCTCTGAGAGGAAACCATCTTCCATATGGGAAAAGGATATTTACTCATCTCACACAGATATTGGTCTCTACCTGACTGTGATGGAGAAGTAATGCCCACTGGTCGAGGTGTGGTCAACCTGCAAGGAAAAAAAAAAAAGGCAGCTCTAATCTCTTTAAGCAGAAGTTAGTTCTACCTTAGAGGATCAACCAGACTATTGTTTACGGAAATAATAGCTTCCTCTCTGAGCACAGATTGCTTACTACCATATATTACAGGTATTACCCCAAAATATGGAGGCAAAGTTTCCATGAGACTTCTTGGCTCTCCAGCTCCCTAAGAAAAACCTCCATTTCTCTATTGCCCACAAAAGGAATTCTGAAATCCTTTCTTCCTAGTGCCTGACCAGGTACTCTCAACTTCACATATATCTATGCATCATACATCTACCATTCCCTTACTCCCTCCATCCCCTCATCCATCTGTCCACAAGTATTTATTGAGTGCTTATATGTCTTTGGTCTTGAGGTTACAAAGATAACTAGAATATAGTTCCTATTTTTGAAAGGTTCCCAGCCTAGCAGCAGAGATGAAAAGAAAAGAAAAGCAACATAAGTGCTATAATGAGTATATCAGAAGTACGGAAGTATGAAAGAACACTAGACTATAACTTCCGTGTGTCAGGGGCCATGTCTTTTTAATCCACCAATACAGAGCTGGTATTAAAAATATTTAACAATTGGTAGGATGCAGACATGCACAATTAGAATCGGTGATATACACCCAGAACCTAACATAGTGCTTCATAAACAGAAGGTATGTAATGAATATTTATTGAGTAAATGAATAACAGAACATCTAATTCTGCCTAATAAAGTCTTGACAGAGGAAATGACATGGTAGTTAAATTTTGAAGGATGAGTAGGATTTCATAAGGTGATGATCAAGGGTGAGCATTACGTTGAAGATTTTACTTCAGCACTTTTCAGTGAGTAACTCTCTTGACTTCACCAAGTGAAAGACAAATTCATAAATCATTTCCTCCATCTCAGAGACCACACAGGAGTTACAGCTGAGAGTCAAGAAAGGACAATAATTTTCCTAGAAAGCTAGTACAGAGCCTGATAAAACTGACCTGTTTCCTTGGTACCAACTTGGAGATTCCTGTAGGTGAAAAAAAAAAAAACAGGCATGAAGGAAGCTATAGCTCAAGGGTCCCAATCAATGGATCTTACTTGTCAGATAACTAAGCTGCAATGTCCTCTAGTTGCAGTTACCAAGATTCTCAATCTTAGGGGGAAAAAAATCAGCAGCAGTGTTTCCTTAGGAAATTATTAGCCTTGGGGGAAGAAAACTTCAGCTCCTTGTCACAAAAACACACTGGGAATCCTGTAGACTGAAAAATGTGGGGAAATACAGACAGTCTATGGGGAGAGAAAGGAAAATGACAGGATTATAATGTGCTAGAACAGTTACAAGAATAAGATCAACAGGAACATTATATAAGCACAAAGAACAATCTTGGAAAGAGAGAAATGTCTAGGAAATAGAGTTTGAGTGAGAGAAAGTGTCCTGGGGTGCCTTAGGATTCTTGAAGAGAAATTTTAAGTTATAACAGATATCTCTTCTGTAAGAGAGCTTTCCAAGTGGTATGTCATGACTCACTGGTGTTTGGGAATGGATTACCAGTGTCCTAAATTTTGTTCTTTCATCCCTCCAAGGTCGTCTGTGGTCTTGTCCATTTACTACAGTGTGCTTGCTGTACAAATATTATAGTTACATGTGCCATGATATGAAAAAGGTTAGGAAACACTATACAGTCAGCTAGATAGATGGGCACAGTAGGAGAAAAGATAATAGTGAGGAAAATCTGTTTCATTCACCTTTAGGATGGCTAGAAATTTCTTCAGTTCTCCATTCTCTTTCCTTAAGACTGACAGCTCTCTAGGCAAAAGATGGAAACAATCAGCTCCATCAGGTCCGTGGGGTAAAAAAAAAAACCCGATTTTCATTATAATCAACACCTAAATTCTTCCAGAGAGATGCTTGCTATTATCCAAGGTGTTTCTATCAGAGATCTAGTGATGCAGGGTTTTAGTGGTGAGAAGCAGGTGGACAAAATGAGCAGTCCACTTGCTGTGATTTCAGAGGAGTTTACACAGAATTGCGTTTCCTCTACACACACCCCTGGCCTGCTGATGTCTGAAAATTTCAATCACGGATTCCGTCTTTTAGCTTAAGATCTCCAAAATACACCCTCTTAGAGGTAACATTGTAAATGCTGTCTCCCATCATTATTACCATGAAAAGATTATGTCTGATTTTTCTGAAGAAGCAGTTTTTGAGGAAAGCTATAAAGTGGGGAGGGCACCTTGAGGGAAGAAGGAGAAAAATAAAATGGAGATTGAGGGACCCAAAATTCTGAACCTGATTTACCCAAGACAAACATAAACATGCATGGAGCAATTTTCAGGCTTTGCAACCATAAGGAAATAAGGGCTACAGCTTCTTTGAAAAGAAAAAAGCTCTCTGGTGATTTGATTTGTCACTTACTTGTCCTGATTGGTCAATGTTTGTTGTGCCTCCTGCATGGCTGCTTCTAATTTTGTGATTCTATGCTTATAAAAGGCGATAAGGAGGTCTGTTTGTTTCTTCTGGAAACTCCACACCTGCTAGGGAAAAACAGGCTTTTGACATACATCCCCATAGCTCCTTTCCCCTTACTTCTAGCAACAAATGGAAATCCATCAATTCATACTTTATTACTGACCATTTTTTTCTGGAGCCTCTGACTTAATCCATGATTCCCCAAAACTAGAGGGTTTGGCACTAGAGAAAGCCAAAGCTTTTCATTTCCAAGATAATGCCTTCCTAATATCTTAATGAGAATATTCTGACATGAAATGGTCCTTTAAAAATATAATCACTCATCTTAGGCCAAAAAAAAGTTTTCAAGCTTAGAATTGGTTTTGACCTTACTTGGTTACTATTAGTTTGGACTCAGCTTCAACATTCCTAGCCATTACAGAGCACTGGTAACCAGTTTAGTTTCCCTAAGCTACTCACACAGAGACACCCGCAGGCTGTTAATGCTGCTATGGTAAAGGGCAAAGAGGCAGAGAAGGAGATTAGCTATTCCTGAATTTTATTTCTGGGCATGGGCAAATAATTTTATCTTTTGCTTTAACTTACTATTTGATATACTGATGAGCCTACCATGGGATTACTGAATCAGATCAAAAGTTAATATTTAGAAAGTGTTTTAGCTTTGTCAGGCTCTACTTTTGAATACACAGCAGTATTTATGTCTCATCTGTTTCCTCCCTACTCAGACTATAAACCTTTTGTCTAAGGTCCTTCCTAGATCTCAGCATTTTTATCATAAACTTTTTGTTCTCACCTAATTTGCAAGGTGCTTTTGCCACCTTACTAAAGAGATGTATTTCAGAGTTTACATATAGTACCTAGCCTCTTTCTACTAAAAAGCAAACTAATTCTACACAGATAAGAATTTATTATAGTCTATTTTTTTTAAGTTGTTGTTTTCAATCAAAGTAAAAACATATTCATTTTAGAAAGTTTGAACAGTGCAGAAGCAGAAAAGACACTCAATCTTGGGAGTTACCTAAAATGGCAAAGGGTTGGGGAGCAATAGGTATTGCAGATAGATATAATATATAGCCAAGAGATAGTACCCCAAACATCCTAACCTACTCTTGGGATCAGTTTGTGGTAAAATTAAGTTAGTATCAGGCTTGGGCCAAGAAAACCCAAGTCTTGCCCTAGATGAATTACTTCTTCCTTACAGATCACCAAGGGTCACCCGTGCACAGGGAACAGACCCCCTGTGGAACTCCAGGGAGTCAGAATGAGCTGTTAGGGGGTCTTCTGCCTAGGCCTACTTCACCTACTGACCCAAAAAACCTCAAACCCAAATCTCAGATCTGACCATTCCAAGAGGAAGAAAGATCAATCCAAAAAAGAACTACCACCAAGAACTGTTAGAGGAGACAAACAAGTGATTTTACCTGATGCCAGAGTATAAATGTTTAGTTTATTTCAAATACATCTATCAAAGAAGACTCTAAACCCTAACTCAGTTATGAATCTCAGTATTTTATACATCTCAGTTGTGAGCAAACTCATTATTCTGTCTCATTCAAATCCTTCAGCCTCATAAAAAGGCCAACTTCTTTTTTTTCTAAAGGAGGACAAGTTTTGCTTACTTGTTCTTTTTTAAAGTTGGGATTATTTTATTAATACAATAACATAGATCAGAAAATAATAAAAGTAGTTCTGTTGATAACACTGAACACTGGATAACACCATGTGTTAAATATTGCTTATTTTATTGGAATGATGTATGAAACCACCTACTCTGATATTCAGATTCCTTTCCTGTGACTTCACACTAGGACCAGTTAAGGGTATCATGGTCTTCATGCTCTGGATTCCCACTCTTTTAGAACTGATAACATGGAATATAATTTTTATTTACTGAAGAGAGTATTTTAAAACTTCTGTTCTGAATTAGGCCCAGTTAATGGCAAGAGGCTGGAGAAAGTGAAGGAGAAACCACTGAAAGATATTGAGAGAGGCACCGTAACAGAAGCAAAGGGAGAGAGAGCTCAATGGTTTATTATGATAAAACATAAGATATTTTGGTCCAATGTGGGGTGTGCATTTTATTGCAGTATTTTAAAAGGGGAGTTTTGTTTAATTTTAAAATATGTACTTCAGAAATGAATATTAGCTTGACCACCTAGGGTTTTTTTGTACTAAAGAATGGCTTTCCTAATTTTTACTTTTAAATGTCAGGGGTAGCTTTGCACAGTGGCGGTATAGCAGCCAATGAGGTTTAACCGAGGTGCAATTATTCCTAATTGAAAAAAAATTTTTGTTTAATTAAAAAAATTTTAACGTTTAAAAATTTTTTTATTTAATGTTTTGAACACTTGTAAAGGAGTTGCTAAGTCTTAGAATTTTACTTTAAGTAGTATTCGTAAACTCACTATCCTCCTTTGACACTCAAAATCTCTTAGTTTGCCTTGTCTATCTTTTGTGAAACTGACTCCCTTATTCCATAATATCTGTCTTAGTATTTTGAATTATACCACACAGTAATCATACAGTTAAGAAATGGAAATTTCTCTTTTCAAAGTACTCTAGCTAAACAAATGAGAAAGAAATTACAGAATTAAAATATCAGCATCTTGCAACTCCTAATTAATCGATGGATCTATGTAAAGTTCACCAATGGCTACCATAAATGTGTACCATTGTGTATCAATGGCTACACAAAATGAGAGACAGAAAACCACTGCATACCTCTTGGTAGCACACAACACTGCTATAAAGGAGTCTTGCCTCACTGCCCGCCCTGAGCCCCGCAAATCAGATGATTCTGATTAAGCCTAAATAACTATTAATGTTGAGAAAATATAGACAACAGACAAGCATATTAAATGACTCTGTGGGGATACGATGGACAAAATCCATGGTATGAACAACCCTACAGGACAAAAGACCATGTTCTTCAACAATAGTGAAAAAAAAAGGAGAGGAAACTTTCAGTTTAAAAAAAAGTTTTACTTGAGACATACAGGTCAACTATATAGACCTTACTGAAACTCAATTCAAGCAAAATTTTAAAATAATTATGAGACAAATGAGGAAATGTGAATGCTGACTGATTATTGGTAATATTAGGGAATTATTATTATTTGAGCATGACATGGTTATATTTAAGAAAAGAGTACCTGTCTGTAGAGATGCACTCTGAAATATTTACAAGTTGAAATGATATAGTATCTGGCTTTGGCTTCAAAATCATCTGGATGGGGTGGCAGGAGGTACAGACGAAGGCTGGCCATGAGTTGAGAACTGGTCAAGCAGGGTGATGGATACATGGAGCTGGAAACTAACAGGAATAGTATGGGTTCTTGTCCTTTAGTAGCTCATCATCGTATAGTAGGAGAGACACCCAAACATGTGAACCAATAAGTAAAACACAAGGTGATGTGCAGAACAGAAGAAGTATGTATAAAGTATGGAAATAATAATTAAGAGGTAACTATTCAGTCTTCAGAGTGTGGAAGTCAGGTATTCCAGGCATGCAGGTATGAAACTATATGACATATAAAAGAACTGCAAAGAACTAAACCTACCCTATATATTAGCTAATAAACAACCTATATAAGAACTTATATTAGTACATAAGATTTAAAGTGGTAGTTGTGGATGAGACTGGAGAGGTTAGGAGGAAACAGATCTTAAGGGAACTATGTGTCACTCAAAGAGTCTGAAACAGGTGATGGGAAGCCAGCAAAGGGTTTTGAAAAGGCAGTTACATGTTCAGATTTATAACTGAAATAGTAATCATGGTGCTTAAAGAGATTTGAGCAAAAAAGAACCCTAAAAATGCTTCATTATCAAAAAAGCAATTGGAGGACTGTTAATAAGATGTCAGAGGTACCCACTCTGAATGAGAAAGCCACAGCAGCCCACCAGGTGGGGATTTAAATTATGGGTTGCACAGTTTGTGGTCAATACAATTATTACCTCTCACACTGGGGCTTAAGTTTCCTCAACCTGCACAGTAGTGATAAAGAGCTCAACTTTACTGTTTCAGAACTCTTAAATACTGAGAGATAAGCCTTTTCTTTCCAGGTAGAATAATCTTCCATTAAATAAAACCTTTCTTCAAAGACACCATTGACTATGTCAATTGTTCAATTTTTAAATTCAAGTGAGGGATGGAGAACTGGTCTGGTCTATTGATGAGATCAGGTTTTGACCTGATTTTATTCAAACAATTTATATGGTAGTAGTTATTTATGTATATGTTAGCAAAACATATGACTTTAAAGTCAGCCCACTACTGATGAGAGCCACTTGATATATTCGTAAATAAAGTTTTATTGGAATACAGTCATGCCGATTTTTTACATACTGCCCATGGCTGCTTCTGAGCTACAACAGCAGAACTGAGTAGCTGCAACAGAGACTGTATGGCCTGCAAAGCCTAAAATATTTACTGACCCTTCAAGAAAAAGTGTGTCAATTCCAATACTAAATTTATGAAAGTCTCTGTATTGTCATTTGTGTCTTTTGCTCTGAATATGTCTTTCTTTGTGAATCTGTATCTTTCCCTCCTTTTTTCTTAATCTCTTCTACTTCCTACTCTATTTGATGCCTTATCTTGTCTGTTCTCCCTATATGTATCTACTTAATGGACATTTATGTTACTTCTTAATTTTAAAGTGGATGGGCCCAACAAAATGGGAGAAAATGTTTGCAAATCATATATCTGGTGAGGGACTTGTACGTAGAATATATCAAGAACTCTCACAACTAATAATAAAAAGACAATCTGACTTAAAAATGAGCAAAGGATCTGAATGGACATTACTTTAAAGATGACAAACAAATAGCCAATAAGCACATGAAAAGATGCTCAGCATCATTAATCATCAGAGAAATGCAAAGCAAAACCACCCCGAGATACCATTTCACACCACTAGGATGATTATAATAACAAAAGACAGATAAAACAAGTGCTGGTGAGGATACAGAGACATCAAAACCCTCATACACTGCAGGTAAAAATGTGAAATACGCAAGCACTTGGGAAAACAGTCTGGCAGTTCCAAAAGTTAAACACAGAGTTACCATTTGACCCAGTAATTCAATTTCTATGTATATATCCAAGAGTAATGAAAATATATCTCCCCACCAAAACTTATTCATAATAGCCAAAAGGTGGAAACAGCCTAAATGTCCCTCAACTGATGAATGGATACACAAAACATATCCATCTATATAATGGAATATTATTTGGTCATAAAAAGGAATGGAGTACTGATGAAGTTCTAACACAGGCTACAACATGGATGAACCTTGAAAACATTGTGCTAAGTGAAAGCAGTGTGGGATTCAGACAATCAACAAACACATTATGTAATGTCAGAGATAAGATCTATGATGAAAAGTAAAGCAGAGTAAAGTAGAGTTGGGGCTGCTATTTGAAATATGAGTCAGTAAAGGTCTGAAAGAAGAAGGAAAATGTGAGCAGAAGCCTGAATGAGACAATCTAGGTATTACTTGGATCAGTTATTCTTCTTCAGATTAGGAAAACACATTTTCAGACATTGCTGACTTTGTGAAACTGGCCCTTCACTAAAGTGATGATTAACTGACCCTTTCCATTTATTTTATCTTGATTATTTGACCATGTGTAATTGGTCCCATGCTTAGGCAGGTTAGGATTCAGACTATGTATAATTTCTCTACTGATCATTAACTAACCCTGGGTTTAGTTATTAACCAAAGGTCTGCTCTTTCTCTTGATCATGTGACCTTGTTTACATTTCTCCTTGAGTCTCAGCTGGATTTTATCTCCCCATAATGTTAAATAGTATCTCAAATATGACGGCTCACCCAAGCAGCTAAAAGCACGATGCAGTGAAAGCCTTAATTTCCCTTCCTTTATCTCCAGAGTTAGGATTGAGGGGTGATACACCAAAGAAAAATTAAATCTACTACCTTCAGCCAAACATGACAAATGATCACCTTCATGTTTAGTGAAGGAATACTCTCATAAGAACGAGAAGTAAGAGTAGAGAAGAAAATAGTATTAAAATCTCAAGAAATATGCCAAGATGGGAATCCCATGAGGCTATGAAATGATCTTGGGGGAGAACTGGAGAGTGGAAGGGGAAAACTGAAGTTGTTACAATTTGGGAACTCCCTCAAAAGGTTGTGCTGCCTCCTCTCCACTTCCTTCCACATTCCTATTGCTCCTGACCAAGTCAATGGTATGACAACATATCATGCATCAGGAAAAGAAAAATATCTTCTAAAATTCAGGCAATCAACTATAAACACTAAATGAAGAATTAAATATACATACATTATAAGAAAGGTTATTGAAAAATGAGAATGGGGAATGAGAAATCCCTTCTTGAACTTAGGTTTATAAGCAAAACTTTGAAAGCTGACACCAAATCCATTGTTTGCAGGGTCAGGCCTATATCATCAAAGCAATTTTTAGAAGATTCATTAATCTGCACAGAAAGATGATAAAGGTCCCTAGAACCTTCTTATTCTCAAAAATTACTTAATAGAACTAAGAAGCACAAGGCAAGATGTCAGGTACACAATGGCTTTTACAGCCTCTCACAGATTCTAGGTCAGTAAAAAGCGAACTGTTGAGATTTATATCATCAGGGAAAAAAGCAAACACGGCAGCCAATTTCCCCCCATTGTGTACAAATGTACAAATGCAGTTTAAAGAGAACCTTTGGGGAAGAAATAAGATGCAATTAGAATCTGCCTGGAAAATCAGATTTTCTTCACTTTTATTTCTCATACCTGAGAGATGTGACTAAAATACTGCAAAGCTGTCTCCACAGGGCTTTTGAAGTACATCTTCTCCTGAGGTTTTAGCTATGAAGAGAGTAAGACACATCCTCAATGAAATGAAATAAAATACTGGCAAATACAGTTAATGATGCATCACCCTTTCTAAAACCCCTGGTATTATTTCACTGTGCTGAGTAAGAGCAACCACCACCCCACTGTCCCTAGAAGATGGGGACTACGTATCCTAATTACTTACCTCACACTTCTGTGACAGTAGCCACATACAATTCTTCTCTCTGTTGTTTACTTTTTTTTTTAAACTATTGCTATCTACAAGTTTTGTTTGTTTCTTTTTTCTTCGTTTTTAAAAAAAATTTCAGTTCTTACTCACTGTATTCTTTGTATATTTCCTTCAGGCCAGGAATGGGATAAGATGGTTTGTGGCAGGGGAGGAAAAACTTACATTATCAGAAAGAGCCAGATATTTGCAGGCAGTTTCACAAACAGCACATTTTTCTAGAGGGGGAAAGGGAAAAAAATGTTTGGTTCTCATGGGCATGAGGTAAGACTTTCCTGAAGTATGTGGTAACAGTCAAATAGGATAGCTAAATAAGAAGAGAGGATTCTTACCAAATTCAGAATGTCATTGTGCTATCAAAGGACATCAACTTAAGCTCCATTCTCTAAATCAGCAGTTCGAAACTTGTATGTCAATGAGAAGTAATGCTTTCACCCTGTATCTCTACCATCTCCCTTTTTATAAATTCCCAATTATCTTCAGCAGGTGAGGGACAGTAAGCTCCCAGCAGGAGTGCTGGAGTACACTTACAAGAGTCTGGGAAGAGTACAAGAGTATCAGCGATCTCAATTTTAAGTTACATTTTTATTCCCTCTACCTACAGTAAGCACACATTAGGCACCATAAGAAACTCTCCAATTATTCCTGCCCTGTTCTCACTTTGCTAATACTCCTGGATATTGTTTTCAAGTTCTCCTATTTTCATTCTGTAATTAACCCAGTCTGAAAGGTGTGAAAAGTAAAATGCCCAATCTTCCCTTTAAGTTGAAATTTTAATAGCGGTGCTGGTTACTGATTAAGATAAATGCCATGTCAGGAGAAAACATCACATGACATATGCTTCACCTTGAGACAAGCCGCTCCAAAGTGAGTTGCTGTTACTATGGTAAATAACTTTGTTGCATTAGCAGGTAACTTAAAAGGGTCATGAGATTGACATAGAGAAAAAGCTCCTCCAGAGGCTACCTAATCGGACTCTTCTTTCCTTGAGGATAAAGTTTTTCCCAGTCTTCCTTTCATATATTATTGCCAGAGTGAGCCAGCAAGTGCAAATCATTCTTCTAGTTAAGAAAAACTCAAAACAAAGAAACTTCCACAGCTCTCCACCACCTGTAGGATAAAGTTCAGGTTCTTTGGCTTGGTATATAGAGCCTTCCATCACCTGGCCACTGCCTACCTCTCTGGCCTCATCTCTCCCCATTTCTTACCTTATTCTTTTATGCTCTACCAATCCCAAACATGTATACTCCTCTGTACTAAGTTTTATGATGTGGTATGCCTTTATACGTGCTGGTCTTTTAAATGAGAATGATCTTCCCTGCCTAATTCACTTGGCAGATTCCAGTTTATTATTTAAAACTCTACTGAAGCAAGACCTCTTCTATGAAATCCTCCATGATCAAAGTACCCTAAGTCCCTCTCTGGACCCCCAGAATACATACATACAGAATACAATACATATCTTGTAAGTATTTTAGCTTTTTTTTTAAAAAACACACCTTAAATAAAAATCTCACTTCTAAGACTTAATAGCTTCAAGAACTTGGTCAAGTTACTTATCCTATTTGAACCAGTTCTTCATTTGTAAAATAGGTCTACTAATAATTACCTCCTGGGATTGCAGTGAGGATACATAAAATTGGTATATGCGAAAATACTTTTTAAGCTGCAAAAGTATCACCACCGCAATCATCATCATCAACATTTCTAATTAAATTGGTATCACAGACTATACCACTTCTCATTAGAAATGGCTCTTATTAGCAACCACTTTCCCAATTTCTATTCATTATTTTTATTTTTTTCTCTTTTCTCTAATCAGTCTGATAACTTTCCCTGCCACAGGCTTCAAAACACTGACAAGTGCCTCTTGATGCTCACAATATAGATTTCCACTTGCTAAATGATTCTTTGTTAATGGATTCCACCAATTTTCAGAATCAACAGTTTCCTAATATATCCACATCACCTTTGGCCTACTAAGTGATTTTTATTCCAAGTTACACAGAGAAATGACTAACCATTATTTCTAGGTTAAAAACATTTTTGCCTGAATCTGAAAATACTAAAGTCACTCACCCAGAGTCACACACTTTTTACAGAAAATATGGCCACAGCTGGTGACAAAGAAATGGGCCCCATCTTTTCGGAAACACTTGTTGCAGTGAAACCAATCCATTCTGTAGCAGAGAAAGACAATAACCAGGGACATAACATAATTATAGCTGTTCCAAAATCTACTTAACAACATTTGCTTAGCTTCTGCTAACTTATTAGGATGTGGGCATATGATTGTGGGTATTCCAATTGGATGTAAGGAAGTACATAAACCTCTGAAGTTAAAAAAGCAAATTGCAGACTATGCTATACCATTTTTTTCCATTATAATAGCCATCTTTATTTATAAAAATCCAGATATAAAATGTATTCTTTCAGTCTTTCTGAGTTTTCCTTTTTACAAAAACAAAAAGGCACATGAAAACCTTCCTCTCTGTCATTCCCACAGACCATGTTTCTCAGGCAGCCCTTCCCAGATACTGTTTTTGAAAAAAAAAATACATATTTTTAAAAGTAACAGGACAATTATTATTTTTTCAAATGGTGAGATTGTGTGTATTTGTGTGTGTGTGTATTGCCTTTACACTTTGTTTTCAAAGTTTTCTGGATTAATTCATGCACTAATTTGTAACTAGAAAAAAAAATCTTAAAAAAAAGAAAAGAAACATTTCTTTCTTTCCTAATAGTTTCCTGTGGTTTGGTAAGATGGAGCAAGGAGGCAGTGGACCAAATATAGAAGATCACATATTAGCCATTTGGGACACGTTTTATCTAAGGGAAACATGGTTTTTGAATGATAATGTCTCAACCTGTTCACTTTTCCTTCTATTCTACAGAAACTCAGAAAAATACATCTAGAAGGGACCTTAAAAATCATCTAACATTTTGCCCAATCCCATCATTTTTCAAAAGATGTACCTGATGCTTACTGAAATTCAATGAAAAATTCAAAGTTCTGTCTTTAGGTATTGGCAGCTCTAGGATTAGAACCCAAGTGTCCTCATTCCCTGTGTCTGGTCTTGCTACTACATTACATCTTTGTGTTAGACGTGGCAACCATACATCCTATATTTTCTACCAGTACTGATTCCATGTAATATGTTAAAAACATAACTATGCAAGTGTGACTTGGTAAGATTTTTAAATGAAGAAATTGACATATCAAAAATGCATAGCAGGAGGTGGGTAATAGCTCAGTGGTAGAGCGCATGCTTAGCCTGGGTTCAATCTCCACTACCTCCATAAAAACAAACAAACAAACAAAACAGAGCTGATACACACTGAACTGTAACTAGTTCATACGTTTAATTAATTCATGTTTAATTTCAAGAATATGCTAAAAGAATGCAATATTTACTAGTTTAACTTTATTTAAAATTGGGGGAAAATCAAAACAAATTTCTTTTCACCCCTGAAATCTTTTCTTTAAAAAAGATTTTAAGTGGTTTATGAAGACATTTGCTCAAAGAATGTTGCCTAGCTTGTGCCATACTTTAACACTGTCATCACATAAGGCCAAGGTTCACGATAAAAACTTAAATAAACATTTCAATGAGAAGACATTACACCGTCAGTGTCATGAGCTTCAGATTTCTGTTTGTCGCTCACAGTTACACTAACTTCTACCAGAAAGTCTAAAGAACTACTGAAAATGTCCCAGTATATATGCCCTGGTTGGTTTAGGAGCAAGAACAATTTTAATCAAATGGGTTGACCACGAATGAACCTCTTAGGAGCGGTTAACAGAGTCTGTGAGGGCAAGATCGCCCGGTTTCTAAGGGTGATGGGGATTTAGCAGTCCCAAATTTACCACTAGCTCTTATTTAATTACATCCTACCCGTTTGGCCGTCTTGATCCCAGAAAGCCTCGGATCTCACCGAAATCAACTAGTTCTCTTCAAGAGGTGGAAATGGCGGGAAAATACACAGCGAGCCTGGCACCAGGGAGCGGCAAGAGGCTGGGCGTGGTCCCTGACGCTCGCGAGAGGAGTGGGCGGGGCCTGGCTTGGTGGGCTACGTGGGCGGGGCCCGGGAGTGGGCAGGGCTTGGAAGTGCGGCGGGGGCGAGGGCGGGGCGGGGCGGGGGCGAAGGCGGGGCGGGGGCGGGGCCGGGCGGGGCGGGGCGGGGGCGGGCGAGGCAAGGTTACCTTTTCCTAATAGTCCAGTAAAATCTACCTCATTTAAGACTGGAAACAAGTAAGAAATATGCTCTAAGCCCATACATGTTACTGTGGAAACAAGGTGAAAACCTAAAGTGTTCCCGTAGACAATAACACAGAAAAATGTGGTCACAGAGCAGATGAAAACTTGAACATAATATTTCTAAGGAAATAAAGAAAATAATAGATGCTTTGAAAGAACAGCATAAATGAAAAATAGAAAAGCTAAAAAGTGATATGGATAGAGAACAGTCACATATTAAATGAGAACTAACCAGTCTCAAGAAAACAATTTTTAATTTTTTTCAGAAATTGAAAAAATGAGGGGGAAAAAAGCACATTTAAGGGCTGAAATGAGAATCGTTTTTCCAAAAAGAAAGAAAAATAAAGTAGTTTTCAAGAGAAAGTGATAGATATAGAAAACAAGCAAAAGAGATTTTATACACACACACACATTTATTCTCGTAAGGAAAACCAGAGCAATGTATCAGAACAAATATTTGAACAAAATTTTGAGAAAAATTTCCTGAAATAAGACTTAGTCTACATATTGAAAAGGCATACAGTGTATAGGAGAAAATTGACCCAAACAGTCAAAACAAAAACATATTCAAGTAAAACGATTAGTCTTTAAAGATAAGGAAAAACCCCCTTGAGTATCCAGACAAAAAGTACTAGTCAGTCACTTACAGGAGAAGAAAATTAGACTGGCATCAGATTTCTCTACAGCAGTTTTTATGCTGGAAACAATGAAACTGCATTTTAAGATTTTCAAAAAGAAAATATGATTCAAGAATTTTATATCCCTTTATCCTGTGTTCAGATGCAAAGGCTGTTGACAAAAACAGTGACTGTGAACTTTTCCTGAGGAAACCGCCAAGTAACAGTTCTCAAATTCCTTGATATCAGAACTCCTTTACCTTTTAAAAAATATTGAAGACCCCCTCCCTACAGAGCTTTGATTTATGTAGATTGTATCTATCAATATTTGCCACGTGAGCAATTAAAACTGAGAAATTTTAAAATATTTATTTATTATTTCATTTGAAAATAATAATAAACCCATTAAATATTAACATAACCTATGAAAAATAAAAATATTTTCCTAAACAAATACAATTTAGTGAGAAGAGTGGCACTGTTTATGTTTTACAGTTTTATAATCTCTTACTATCTGAGCTGATAGAAAGCAGCTGGGGTTCATACATCTGCTTCTGCAATTACACTGTTACAGTATACTGTTTCGGTTGCAGTGTGTGTGAAGATCTGGATTCACCCAAATATGTAGTTGGAAAAGGGAGTAGTATTTTAATAGCTTATTTAGACACTTGTGAGCATTTTTCTCTGGTACTACACTAAAATTCAAGAAATGGGAGTTTGTTAAAAGCCAGCTGCAATGTGAGATCTGACATAATTTCGATAAGTGTATAATATTTTACAGTTAGATCAAACTGGTCATTTGAAAAATATTGGTTCACTGAGTGAAACACATTGACACACTTCATTATACACTATTAAATACTGATGTACTTCATTATACAATATTTAAAAATCACTTTTGTTAATATCTCATCAGAAAAGTCTTTGAGTATTGGGAACTTTTCAGGCTCACAGTTGCAGATACAAGTTTCCCCAAATTCTAATTTTCATCTAAAAGCTTGAATTTTTTTATCATTGGCAACAATACTGTTACTTCTTTCCCCTGAAGTGACAAGCTCATTTTGTCTATTTTTGAGAAAGTTTCTACCAAATACCCAAATGTGAATAACAAAAGTTTGTTAGTTGTTCTTTCAAGTAAAAACGATATTCCATAAAAAAGTGATTAGTTCAGTCCACAACTGAAACCATTGCATAAATGGTTTTCCTAAATATAATCTTAATTCTACTTAAATATTCTGGGTCATAGAAAAAGGAAGAAATTTTCAAGAAATTTTTATGAAATGAACTTAGAAAAAAATGATAACGATTGCACACATACAAGAAAACTACAGAACAATCTCACTTCTGAATATTGATGCAAAAATCTTAAATAAGATGCTAGCAAATAAAATCCAAAAACATACTTTAAAAAGTATACATTATGACCAAGTGATGTTCATTACAAAGGGGTTAATATTAGGAAGTCTATTAATGTAATGTATTATAGTAATATTTCTAAGAGGAAATATCATATGTTCATCTCCACAGTTGCCAATAAAGCATTTGTCCTAATTTACATCCACTCTGATTTAAAATCTCAATGAGGTAGGAATCAGTGGATACTTAATGTGATTAAAAGGCGTGTACATGTGTGTGTATGCAAAAGAGACAGCATGTTTTTTAAATGAAGAAACATTAGAGACGTCCTTGCTAGTCAGGAATGAGACAAGAATACCACTACCATGTAACATGATATTAGAACATTAATTTAAAAGGATAAGAAAAGGGGGGGGGGATATGGCTCAGTGGTAGACTGCATGGTTAGCATGCATGAGGTCCAGGGTTCAATCCCCAGTACCTTGATTTAAAAAATTTTTTTTTTAATTTGAAAAAGGAAATAAAAAATAAAAGGATAAGATATAAATGACTCTTTTAGCAGATTATATCATTGTATATCTGAAAAATCCAAGAGAATCAAGAGAAAAACTATTCTATTGTAAATAATTTTAAAATTTAGTAAAGTAACAAGTTTTAAAATTAACAAAAAGAAATACAGTAAACTTTCCATATTCAAATAGTAACCAGCTAGAAAATGTAATAGGGGAGAAGACTATTTAAAATAGAATCAAAGAAGATAAAATATTTAGGCCATAACTTATCAAAATATATATGAAGAAAACTTTAAAGCATTATTGAAAGAGATAAAAGTCAACATTAATAAAAAAGCAAGTCAACATCATGATGCTGGATAGGAAGAGTCAACATCATAATGATGACAGTTCGCCCTAAGTTAATTTATAAATTTAACATGATAAAAAAAATAGCTTGCTTTCTAGAGTTAAACAAATTGATTATAAAGTTCATATGGAAAATAACTAAACCAACAAGAATATTCAGGAAAACCCTGAAAATCATCCAGGGTCATGTGGGTGGGAAGCTAGCCACACTCAACATTAAAACATATTGTAAATTCTCTATAAGTTAAAAATGTGCTATTGGTGCATGGATAAACATACAGACCAGTAAAATAGACTAGAAAGTCCAGAAATAGAACCATATAGATTTGGAATTTTTAATTTGTGATAAAGGTAAGAAACTCAGTGGGGGCGGGGTGGGATTGAGGGTTTTTGTGTTTTTCTAATTGAAGTATAGTCGGTTTACAATGTGTTAATTTCTAGTGTACAGCATATTCAGTTATATATATATTTCTTTTCATATTCCTTTTTATTATAGGCTATTACAAGGTATTGAATATAGTTCCCTGTGTACAGTAGGACCTTGTTGTTTATTTATTTCATATATAGCAGTTAGTATCTGCGAATCCCAAATTCCCAATTTATAGGGCAGGAGACCTATCTATTTTACATATAGTAGTTAGTATTTGCAGATTGAGTTTTTAATAAAGAGTTGAGACAACTAGATAGCCATTCGGAAAAATATAAAATTGGGTCTGTATCTTATACTGTTCACCAAGATAAATTTCAAATGGATTAGAAATCTAAGTATAAAAATGAAATATTCAAGTACTGGAAGAAAACATGGGTGAATACTATATAAATTAAGAGTAGAGGAAATCTTCCTAGTATCCAAAAATCTAAAAGCAATAAAAGAAAAGATTAATAAATTTGACTACATAAAAATTAAAGATTTCCTCTTGGATGGGAAAATCTCTCTCTGTCTCTCTGTCTCTCTGTCTCTCTGTCTCTCTCTCTCTCACACACACAGAAAACCCACTATAGATGAAGTAAGAAACTAAGTGACAAACTGAGAAATAACATCATCAACTTATATCACAAAGATCACAAAAGCTTTAATATACAAAGAACTTCTAAAAAGAGAAAGCCAATGACAATAGAAATTTCAGCAGAAGATATAAACAATTCACAGAAAAAAATTTTAATGGCCCTTGAACATATTAAAGGATATTCAACCTCACTTGTAGTGGGATAAGCAAATACAAACTCCATCAAAATACCACTTTCCATCTATCAGACAGGCAGCAATCCAAGTATTTTATAACATACTCTTTTATCAAGGTTAGAGGGAAACATACACCCATATATTGCTGGTGAGAAAGCTCAACAGTGCAAACACTCTAGTGAACGTGGCACTATCTAGGAAAATTTCAGTTGTATTTATTTTTAATTCAGCAGTCCTACTTCCAGGAATCTGTCCCAAAGATGCATTGGCAAAAATATGAAATCACTTATGAACAAGGTTATTTTTTGCAAGTAGTGTTTATAACAGCAAAAGATTGATAACAACCTAAATGCTGTTTAGTGACAAATCACAGTTGAATATTATGCAGATATAAAGAGAAATGAGAAAGATCTTTATACAGGGATATGAAGCAGTTTCCAGAAGTTACTGTTAAGTGAAAATAAAAGATGTAGCAGTTTACATAATATGTAATTTTGTTTTAGAGAGGGGAGATATAAATGTATATCAAAAAGAAACACTAGAAAATAAAACACAAATTACTGGAAAAAAGATTACCTATAGAGATGGGAAGAGAACATTGTAGAAGTGACAGTATGAAAGGAAGATTTTCCTGAATTTAACTTGCTATATAATTTTGTCTTTGGAAATACAATTGTTTTACATATCAAGAAACAGAATTAAAAAGCCATTCCTTGGGGGAAAAGATATAGCTCAGTGGTAGCATGCATGCTTAGCGTGCACGAGGTCTTGGGTTCAATCTCCAGTGCCTCCAATAAAAAATAAAATAAAATAAAAAAGATTCCTAAAAAGTGAGGACTGAAACCAATGAATTTAACTGTAATCAGACTGGTAACTTTTTAAACAAGTTTACTGAGATAGAATTGACATACAGTCAAGTGTATATATTTAAAATGTACAATCTGATAAGTTTTGATATTTGTATACACCGTTGAAACAATCACTACAATAAAGATAGTGAATATATTTATCATCCCCAAAAGTTTCTTCATGCTCCTTTATAAACCGTCCCTCCCAACCCTCCCCACACTCCTCTACCTGGGTAACACAGGTACTTCTAGCACTACAGATTAATCTGCATTTTCTAGAGGCTTATATAGAAGAATTGTATGCACTCTTTTTTGTCTGACTTCTTTCCTTCAGCATAATGATTTCGAGATCCATCCATATTATTGCTTAATTCAATAATTCTTTCATTTTTGTTGCTGAGTAGTATTTTATCATATGGATAAGACACAATTCGTTTAGCCAGTCATCTGTTGATAGACATTTAAGTTGTTTTCAGTTTGGAGATATAAAAAATAAAGTTGCTATAAATGTTCATGTACAAGTCTTTGCTTGGACATATACCTTCTTTTCTGTTGGGTAAATACCTAGAAGCTGACTGGCTAGATCGTATAGTAGGTATGACAGGCGTATGTTTAACTTTCGAAGAACCTGCCAAACTCTTCCAAAGTGATTTTACCATTTTCCATTCCCACAAGCAATGTATGAGAGTTCCAGGTTCTCCACATTATTGCAAGAACTTAGAATGTTCAGTCTTTTTATTTTTATTAATTCTAATAGACGTGTAGTAGTATCTCATCGTGGTTTAATTTTGTTTTCCTAATGACCAATAATGTTGAGTGTACTTTCATTTTTGTGTAGTATCGGTAAAAATTTTTTGCCCTTTTTTAGCTGGGGCTTTTTTTGTATTATTCAACTTTGAGAGTTCTACGTATATTGTGAAGAAACTTCTCTATCAAGTATCTGCCCAGTCTGTGGCTTGTCTTTTTCAGTCCTTTAATAGTGGGTTTTGAAGAGCAGAAAGTTTTTACTTTATTTATATATATATATATTTTTTTACTGAACTATAGTTGATGTACAGTATTATATGTTACAGATGTACAACATAATGATTCAAAATTTTAGAGGTAACTTCATTTAGTTATTATAAAATATTGGCTATCTTCCCTGTATTGTACATGTCATTGTAGTTTATGTTATACATAATAGTTTGTACCTCTTAATCCTCTATCCCTACATTTCCCATCCCCCCTTAAGTTTTTACTTTTTATGAAGTTTAATTTATCAATTTGTCCTTTAATAGAGCATGTTTTGGTGCCATATCTAAGAAGTCTTTGCCTAACTGAAGAACAAAAGGATTTCCTTTCATATTTTCTTCTAAAATTCTTGAAATTTACACTTACAGTCTTGTATTTACTTTTAAGAATGATCCATTTTGAGTTAATTTTTCTATATGGTTTGAGGTATGCATTAAAGTCCTTGTGTGTGTATGTCTTGTTTTGGTTTTGTTTTTGTTTTCTACATAAAGACATCCAATAGTTCCAGCACCATTTGTTGAAAAGATTGGCTTTTCTCAACTAAATAGCCTTTGTCAAAAATCAGCTGTCTTTAAGAAAACAATTCCATTTACAATAGCATTAAAAAGAATAAAATACTTAGAAATAAATCTAACCAAGGAGATGGAAGACTTGTACATGGAAAACTACTTAACAGTGTTGACAAATTTACCCAAAGTGATATACAGATTCTAATCCCTATCAAAACCCCAATGGTGTTTTTTACAGAAATTGAAAAACCCATCCTAAAATTCATATGGAATTTCAAGGGAGCCAGAATATCCAAAACAACTTTGAAAAGAAGAATAAAGTTGGAGGACTCACATTTCTCCATTTTGAAACTAACCACACAAAACTACCATTGCCACACAAAACTACTACTTATGCCAGACAGTGTGGTGCTGGCATAAGTACAGACATACAGAGCATTGGAGTAGAATTGAGAATCCAGAAATAAGCTCTCACGTCTATGGTCAGTTGATTTTCAACCAGGATGCCAAGGCTGTTCAGTGGGGGAAAGAACAGCCTGTTCAACAAATAGTGCAAGAAAAACTGAATATCCACATGAAAAAGAATAAAGTTGGAAATTTACCTTACACTATGTAAAAAAATTAACTAAAAAAGGAACTAAATGTAAAAGCAAAAACTATAAAATTCCTGGAAGAAAATAGAGGGACCAATCTTAATAACTTTGAATTTGGCAGTGGTTTCTAAATATGGAGAAAGTACAGACAATAAAAGAAAAAATGGATAAAAGGGCTTCATTGATATTAAAACTTTTTGTGCATCCAGGGACACTACCAAAAGATTAAAAAGGCAACCCACAGAATGGGAGAATATAATTGCAAATCATGTATCTGATATATACAAGGAACTCCTACAACTCAACAACAGAGAGACAAACAACTCAGTTAAAAAATAGGCAAAGAACTTGAATAGACATTTGTACAAAGAAGACAGATGGCCAACAGACACATAGAAATATGCTCAATATCATTTGTCAATAAGGAAATGAAAATCAAAACCACAGTGAGTTACCACTTCACACTTATAAAGATGGATACAATTTTTTTAAGAAGACAATAATGTTGGGGAAGATGCAGAGAAATTGGAACCCTTGTACATTGTTAGTGGGAATGTACAATTATGTCTTTGTTGTGGGAAATTTTGTGGTTCTTCAGAAAGTTAAACATAGAAGTACCCTACCATATGACCTAGCAATTCCACTCCTATATACCCAAAAGAATTGAAAACAAGGATTTAAATACTCATACATTAATGTTCACAATATTGATGGAGCATTATTCATAATAAGCAAAAGATGGAAACAATCCAAGTGTTCATCAACAGATGAATGGATAAACAATGTGGCATATACATACAATGGAATATTATTCAGCCGTAAAAAGGAGTGGAGTTCTGATACATGGGACACCACTAATGAATCTTGGAAACATTATGCTAAATGAAGTAAGCCAGACACAAAAGAACAAATATTATGTGATTCCATTTACATGAAATATATAGAATAGTCAAATTCACAGAGACAGAAAATAGATGAGAGGTTAACAGAGACTAGCAGAGTATAGGAATTGTTGATTAATGGGTACAGAATTTCTGTTTGAGGTGATGAAAAATTATGGAACTAAAGGTGATGGTTGCACAACATTGTGACGCCACAATGTAGAAATGACTACCGCTTGGTTAAGGCAGTGTTTTCCAGGTTTCTCCACTTTAAAGTTCATGTTTTCCCCTTTCTGTATTCTTCGGAAGCAAGACTACAAGTCTAGCCTACCCTCAAAGAGAGCAAGAAGTGGTTAAGCACCACCTCTTGTAAGGAAGAGTATCTCCATACTTTACTTGTAATTCTTATTTCTACTCCACCATTTAGTTATGTTTTCAGTCATTTATTTATATCAGTATGGACTCAAGTACATTTATTTTATACTTTGGGTTATAATCTAATGTTACATTATTTGTTACTCAAATTATTCCATTTGGCAATTGGGGAGCTCTTTCAGGTTGACTCCTACATCTCTTTAAAATTTTAAACACTTCCTTCCATTTTTGGTACCAGATGCTCCAGACTTATTTTGTATTCTCTTTGCCTCAGCTCTAAAATTAGACATTTCTCTAAGTATCCTTGGTTGCTTTTATTGGAGAATGGTATTTTGAAACCACAATTTGGGCATAGGTACCCTCATTGCTATGGGAATGTCATTGCTTCTAGGCCCTCTCAGTGGACAGAACTAGGTAACATGTTATGTATACTAACTCATGGATACACACTTATCTATCAGTGTTTCTGTCTCTTTATCTGTACGTATATTAAGCTAAACATGAGTTCATACTGATGTCTACGACTCTAATCCATTACCACATCGTTCATTCCAGCCTTCCCTTCTTGCTTTCTCCCCCTCTTCTCTTTCTGACAGTGGAGAACTCTGGCTTCCAACACCCATTATACATTTACTTATTTGATCAACCCCAGTATACATGTAAAGAAGGTCTTTAAGAACTCTGATATCAAAGAATTATCATTGCTAGTTTTGACATTGACCTTGTAGTGAGAAAATGTCCATATTTTAAAGAGATGCTTACTGAGATATGTAGGATGGAATGATGACTGGGATTTTCTTTAAAATTCAGCGAAGAAGACGAAAGAAATGGAGGAAAAGGACAGATAAAGTAAAGATTTTGATTCTGATCATTGTAGAATGTGGATAGTGATTCTGCGATATGAGAATTTATAGTACTCCTCTCTCTACTTTTGAGTAGACTATGCAAAATGTTTTATTAGTTTTTAATTATTTTTATTTTTGATGGGAAAATTATTCACTTAGTGAAAATTCAAAAGTTATCAAAAGACACACAATGAAAAATTAGTCTTTCTTTTTTCCATTTGCAGCCAAATTCTCATTTCTAAAGGTCATTAAAAGTGCTAGTTCTTGTTTATCTGTCTACATATCATTTATGTAGCTACAAATATATGCATATATATATACATTCCATTTCCCCACACACACACAAATGGTAGCATACTTTATATTCTGTCCTATACCCTTCTAAAAGTCATTTAATTTTATAAATTCAGACCTACAAAAAAGTGCAAATAGAGAATTCCTGTTTATTTTAATCCAGATTCCCCAAATGTTAACATTTTACCACGTTGACTTTGATATTCTATTAATATTCCTTCTGTTCCACTTGAGAATAAGTCGCAGACATAATGCCCTCTTACCCCTAAATATTTCAACGTGCAATTCTCATAAACAAAGACATTCTCTTCCATAAACATGGTACCATTATCAAAATCAAGAAATTAACATTGATATGGTGCTATTATCTAATCTAGAAACCTTATTCAAATTTCACCAGTTGTCCCACAAATGTCCTTTACAGAAAGAGAAAATAATGTTTTTTTTTTAATCCAGGCTCATATATTGCATTTAGTTGTCCATTAAAAAAAAAATGAAAACACAAGTTTATAAATTGGAAAGTAAAAGCCCGTCACCCAGACCCTATTCTCCAAAGATAAACATGGTAGATAGCCTTTCTATAAATCATTCCAGAATTTCTTTCGGCATATATACCAACACACAACACACATATGTTATACACATTTAAACAAAAATATGATATTATGCATAATATCTATAATTCAGTTTTAGTTAATATTTCATTTTTATTTTTATCCAGCATTATTTTTAAAGGTTGCATGCTTTGATTAGTTACACCTTAAGTAGTCAACCCCATATTGATGGTATATAGAGTGTGTCCAATTTTTAACTATTGCAGAAACATGCTGTAATAAATATTTTTATTAATTTGTCTGTAAGCACCTATGCAATTATTTCTACAAGTAATTTTCTAGACATACAAGTGTTCATGGAGCATATATATTTTATAAATATACCTTGGATCCATCATCTTTCCATTTTTACCCCTCTTGCTTTCTTTTAGTTCCTCTTTAATCCTTGTTTTGACTACTCTAATCACCCCCTAACTGCTCTCTGCCTCCAGATTTGCTCAATCCATTCCGTCCTACTAATGCTGCCAGATCCAATCACTGTTCTGCTTAAAACTGCCCAACACTTTCAAGACAATTTACTGAGTATGGCACTAAAGCTCTTTGTGATTCTACATTTCTTTTTGCATCTCTCAGTGTTTGGTCAAGAGCATGGTACACTTCCATCACATTGAATTTAAATCACACCCTCTCACTGGTGTGCCTTTCAGGCAAGCTGTTTCCTTTACTTGGTGTATTCTCTGGATTAACTTCTACTCGTCCTTCCAGACTCAGCTCAGAAATCACTTTCTCCAGATGCCTAGGAAATTATCAAGGAGAATCTTACCTTGCTTCAAGACACCCTTTAGCACACTCATACAGGAGACACATCTCATTGGGAAAAGAGAAATTTAGGAATAAAATGAAAAAGATTGGTGGTTCGTACCACTAGGTACTATAGGAGAAGGATCCATCTGGTAATTAACAACATCAATATCAACAAATATTTCCTAAGCAAACACCAGGAACCAAGCACTATTCTGGCCCCTGAGGATATAGCAAGGGAGAGGTCTTGGCTCTCTTGGAATCTGCATTCTCCTGTGGTACTGGTGGGACAATTTTATCTAAGCTCCTACTCTATCCCAGGCACAGATCTAGGTGGGGATGAGGGTGGACTACAAAGACATAAGAAATATTATCTGTCCCTTCAAAAAGCCTGTGACCTAATAGCAATCCAAATGTATATACAATAACATACTCTACAAAGCTGAATATATGGCCATTTCAAAGACATCCATTCACACAGTCAACAAATGTTACTGAACATCTGTCTTATATATCAACTGCACATGGTAACAGATATGGCCCTTTCCTTCAAAGCACTTACAGTATAGAGGAGATAAAGACTTCTAAAAAATTCTTACAACACAACATTGTAAAATGAGTATAACTCAATAAAAAAAAGTTCTAAAAAATTCTTACAAATAAATATATAATCATTAAGTACTGTCACATAAGACAAAACACCAGTAACTATGATAGCACATAGTTTGAGAAGGCTTCCCTGAGGAAGTAAGGAATGCTGTGAGGACCCAGAGAAAGACAGATCAGTTCAATTTGGGCAGGTCTCCTAGAGGAATGGGTATTTGAATGAGCCTTAAATGATGTGAAAGTTTTATCCTGCAGAAGTGGAGTTGGGGAGGTATTCCAGGCAGAGGAAAAGCATCAATAAACACATTAACATGCAAAAATACAGGCTGGTCCAGTGTGGCTAAAGGGGCACCAAGAGGGATGGTGAGGAAAAGAAGATATTATGGGGAAAAAGCCAGAGAGATGGAGTGATGCCTTTATATAAGAGTTTAGACTATTTGCTAAGATAGCGTTTCCCCCAACCAATAGGCATAACTATCTGAACTGGAATCTCAGAGGGAATTTTGTGGGCAAAATGAAGATTGGCCATTGCATGAAGTTGCCACCAGAGGGTACCATAGGAGAAGGTCTACCTGAGCACTTCCCTGTGGCCAGTATATATTTTTTTAAATTCTTCTGGTGATTGTGGTGCTCACTCAGCCAGCCTTAGGGACCACTGCTTTATACAGTGGAGAACCATCAGAGGCTCTTGAGCAGGACGGAAACATGATCACCCCCTTGTTTTATAAAACACAACTTTGGGGACAGAATGAAGGGATGGAAGGTCACCGACAGGATCATTAATTGGTAGGCTACTGCAGTGACTCAGGAGAGAGGTGAATAGTTCTGGCATAAGGCAGCAGTATGGGATAGAAAGAAGACAGCTGTGAGACAACTTTCAGACATAAAACCAACAGTTTAAACAGATATGGTTGGGGGTCCCCAGAGAAAGAGAACCAGGCATAGCTTTCTTGACATAAGAGAAGCCACTTTAGCCATTTTTGATCTAAGCCTGGCCACAGTGCTTGCCCTTGAACAGGTCTCAGTAATTAATGTTCTAAAGGGAAGTAAGGGGATGCAGGAGGAAAGGAAAATCAGTCAAGAAATGGTAGTTCAGCCATAAAACATAGTCCTATTTTCTCCTCAAGGGATACACCTAACAATCTGACACACGTCTTTGAGTTCTGCGGGAACTATGGCCCCCATCCAGGCGGAGAAGGGAATGATGATGTTGACCTTTGGGACTTCAGTCAGCTAAAGCTTGGACTCTGTCAACATTTGCCCCAATTCTTAACCTGACTTCTCCACTGCTCAAGCCCCTTCATGAATATGAATGTGCCCTCCCTTAGCTTAAAACTTCTCCAACGCTGCTGTTGGGGAGACACTGCTTTGGGAAAGATCCCTAGTGTTCTCCTTACTTGCTGCAAGTTACAGATTCTTCTCTTTTATCTCTGGCTTGGTTGTGATTTTTGGCTCAACACCTACCAAAGGCAAATCCAGCTTTCAGGTAACAGCAGGACTTGGTGATGGCAGATAATAGGAATTGGATATGGGACTGAAAATGGAGAAGGAGGGAAAAGATGACGATCTCAGGCCTGGGTCATTGAAAGCATGGAGCTATGACAGCAGGCTACTATGGCCATGGCTGGAAATGGGGAAAAGGAGTTTGGTTTTGTCTGGGGAAATGGGAGGAGTTTGGTTTTGAGTCCAATGACTGGTATGACCTAATGGGGCCAATACCTGGCCTCAGAGTTAGGTCCTATTTCTCTAAGCACCCTTTCTGAGTATAGGAATTGTAATTTGGGGGACGTTTTCTTCTGCTCCTTGCATCATCTGTTTGTTATTGTCTATGGCTTTCATGCTGAGTTTTCCTCCAATATCCAGTGATACTTTGTTGGGGAGTCCAGCTTCAGGAAAGCTGGTGGTGTAAGCAGTCTGTGTCCAAAGGCCAGAGAACAGGGGGATCCAGTAATTAAAATCCCAATCTGAGGAGTAGACAAGAGGAGATTAAATGTCCCAACTCAAGCAGGCAGATAGGAAGCAGAAAGGGGTGAATCTCCTCCTTTCTTTGCCTTTGGCCTATTCAGGCCCTCAACAGGTTGGATGATGCTAGCCCATGTGGAGGAGGACAATTTACTTTGTTGAGCCCACCGACTCACATGCTAATCTCATCCAGAAATACCCTCACAGACACACCTAGAAATAATGTTTAATCCGGACACCCTGTGGCCAGTCAAGTTGACACAGAAAATTAATCATCACAGTGAGGGGGGTAATAGCCCAAGTGGTAGAGCTCATGCTTAGCATGCATGGGGTCCTGAGTTCAATTCCCAGTACCTCTTCCAAATATAAATTTATTGAATTCCTTCTATATGCCAAGTATTGTTCTGGGCATAAAGGAGACAATGGTGGAGAAACAAGCAAAGGTTGTATTTGTCACTACTGTAGACGAAAAATTAATCAATTGATCTAAGAAAGAAATGGAAAATTTTATTTGGCCAAATTTGAGAATTATAACCCAGGAAAGGCATCTCAGATGCTCTTGGTCTTTATGGTTGAGCAGGTATTCCTGCCAATGAAGACCGTTTGGTTGATGCATAAGGCAGATAAACCATGCACAGTGCAGGGAGAGAGGAGGCCAAAGGCAGAGGAGAATTTTTTTATGTTTAAATCTTTCTTGTCTTGCCATAAAATATGAATTATATTTCACATTATGGAAAAATTTAAACATATACAAAACTAGAGAAGACAGTATGACTCCTATCTGCCCCTCGCCCAACTTAAACAAGATCAACTCATAGCTTTCTTTCAATAATAAACTACCTCTCCATTCTGCCCCTTACATTATTTTGAGGCAAATCCAAGACATCAAGTTATTTCATCCATAAATACAAGGGCATATGTCTCTAAAAGATAAATATTCTTTAATTATAACCATAATATCATTCCCCACCTAAAAAACCCCCAAAATCCAATAATCTAGAGCTTATATTTTAACAGGGGAAACAAACAAGGAGCAAACAAGTAAACAAACAAATAATGTCAGGTAATAGTGGCAAAAAAATAAGGTCCAGGCGATAGGATAAAGACTCGTTTTCTGTTGGGTGGTCAGAGAAATTCCCCGCAAGGTGACATTTGCTGAGAGGTGCAAAACATGAGGGAGCAAAGGAAGATTCTTCCTCACAGATGCTCCAGCTTGTGCAAAGGCCTGAGACAGAGCTCAGTGTTCAAGGAACAGGACCAAGACCTAGGAGTCTGGGAGGACTAAGTGGCAAAAAGAGTGAAGGATATAATTTTGGAGTGGTCACCAGAGGCCGTGAGAAAGACGATTTCAGATTTGATTCTAATGAGATGTGATGGGCAGCCACTGGAGGATTTTGAGCAAGGGAACGAGATGACCTGATTTATGATTATAAAGGATCATTCTGGTTGCTGTGTTGAGAATGGTGTGTAGGAGAACAATTTAGGACGACAAGCGTCGAAGCAGGGAGCCTGGTTAGAAGGCTACTGGGATGCCACGTTGTAAACTGACTATACTTCAGTTTAAAAAAAAGGAAAAACCCTAACGCTAAACTAGAAAAGGAAGAAAGGAAGAAAGGAAGGAAGGAAGGAAGGAAGGAAGGAAGGAAGGAAGGAAGGAAGGAAGGAAGGAAGGAAGGAAGAAAGAAGGAAAGAAAGAAAAAGACTATCAAAATAGATTCCAGGGAACAGCTGATGAGGAGGTGGTAATGACCTAGGGTGATAGCAGTGAAGATGATAAGAAGTGAGTCATTTCTAGATAAGTTTAAATCAACGGTTAACAGGACTGGCTGATAAACCAAAAGCAGAGAAAAAGATAAGCCAAGGTTAACTCCAAGATACCTGACCTGACCAAAGAGTACCATTTACTAATGTGGAAAATACTGGAGGAAGAGCAGGTTTGGAGGGGCACGCAGGCACTGGACGTGTTAATGTGAGATGCCTATTAAACATCCAAACAGAGGCATCAAATAGACAGTTAGATAGCTAACTCTACAGTTTCTGGGAGAGATGAGATCTGGGTCTATAAATTTGGGAAATATCAGTGTGTAGGTGCTACTGAAAGTCATAGGACAGGATGAGATCACCCATGTAGTGAGGGAGGCTAGCGGGAAGGCTGGGAAGATAAAAGGATCCAGCTAAGGAGCCTGAGAAGAGGCTAGTGAGGTAGGGGAAAGCTAGAAGAGGGGATCCCAGGAGCCAAGGCTGCTGTGAGATCAATAAGATGAAGACTGAGAAATGCCTGCTAAATTGGACCATGTGGTGGCTACCGGTGACCTTGACAAGAATGGATTCATCTAGGGGATAGGGACAAAAGCATAAGTGTAGTGGATTCAAGCATGAATGGAGATGAAGAGGTGAAACAGGGCAGCAGAGAAGCTGGGTGGCAGCTGAAAAGAGGAGTAACGTCAAGGGAGGTTCTGTTAAGTTTTGTTTTATGTTTTTGTTTTTGTTTTTGTTTTTAACGGGAGTTATTACAGCACTTTGCATGCTGATAGGAATAATCCAGTAGAGAGTGAAAAACTGATGATGCAGCAGAGAAAGGAATAATGGCAGGAACAAAGTTCCTGAGTAGGTAAGAAAAGACAGGGAAGTTTACGCAGAAGTCAGGGAGATGCACGGGAGCTCGCACAGCACATCCGCTTCTATGGGAGGGAAGGTCAAGTACGTGTGGAAAGCTACAGGCAGATGGACGCGTTAAATTGCTGGATGATGTGGACATTCTCTTCTGCCTGTTTCTGTTTTCTCCATGAAACAGTAGGCAAGGATGGCGACTGAAGTGAGGGTTGAAGGGATGGAGCTGGTTTGCAGAGAGCAGAAGATGAGCGAAGAGTCAAAGACGACAGGACTGCGGCAGGATTGCCGGGCAGTGTTGAGGGCCTCTATGTGGAATGAACAAGTGAAACCTGTGATAGTACCTTCTCTTTCTACCATCCAGTCCCCCTCCAGGCACTGAGAACTAAGTCTTACTACAATAAGTCGGCACATCAGTCCATCAGCTATCATGTAATTTACTTATTTTTATGCACTAATATAATAACCATTCATTCATTCAATCATATTTATCGAGTGTCAGGCACCACTAGGTACTGGGGTTAGAGCAGTGAACAAAATAAACCTCTGACCTGAGGGAACTTATCTTCCATATCTTAAAAGACAAGAGCCCTCATCTTTGGTAAACACAAGTCCTCAGTGAAAAACAATTAGGAGGTGGAAGTTTCCATATTTACGTACTCAGAACTGGAGTCATCTAAGTTTAAATCAAGAATACCAAGGCTCAGGACAGATGGCCGAGTAAAGGAGTGAAGGACACGCAGCCTGCCTCAGGGAATGCATCTTTATTTCTTTCCCACTAGTGCTGGGCAGGCTTCGTGGAATCCAGCCAAGTGCAGCAGACAGAAGAATAATCTGCTGGAATTTTTGTCTTTAGTGTCAGAGCAAGGATTCATCATTATCTCAGAAGAGCATGAATTAATTGACCATCATAACAAAACCTGGTCTGCTCCATCCAGTTTCTCAGTTTCTCAGGACTACATAAATCCTAGAAGATACAACCTCCTCTGAATTTACAAATATGTTCAAAAGGCAAACAGAGCATAGCCTAAAAGGGGCTTGTTATCTGAGGGCACCTCCTCGTTTCATCTTCTTTTCTTTCTTTCTTGTTTTGGCCTTTTCTTTCTTATTTCCTTCTTCTTCGCTCACTCGTTTTCATCTGCCTTCCATTTTTAATGAAATAAAGGCTCTTAGTACCACTAGCTCAGGAAGCCACTGTTTGACTACAGGCAGTAGTCACTGAGACTCTAGGAAGAAAGTTAGCTTTAAATGAAATTGGTATTTCCTTCTGACTCTGGGCAGGTAGTTGGGAGAAGACGAGCGGGGTGGGAGCACGGACTGTGAGCTCCCTCTGGAGAAGAGGGAGGATTTGAGTCCTCTGTTAGTGACTCAGACCTCACAGCTCTGTTACGAAGAACAAGAATAAAGTGCCTGTCTATTGGGTCCAGAAAAAAAATCAAGAATGGAGTGAATGTGCTTCATGCTCTACTTCTTTTCATTAACAGATTCTTCTTACCTGTTGTTTCCAAAAGGGACTATAATCGAAACATGACGGCGTTTTTGTTCCACTATTATACATGTAGCATGTCCCCATGCCATGTCCCACTTTGTGCAGTAGATGTCAGCCTCGCACAGCCTTTCTCTTCCTACGTGCAGATGGCTAAGACAAAAATCCTTGTACTCACCCTTTTCCTGGTTAAAAAGACCAATTTTTTCCATCTTAAGCACAAAAAACAACAGTAAACCATCACCCGGATATTGGAAACAGAGTTGCACTAAATTGCTTGGAAACTGGCCAAACCAAGGACTGCGGAAAGGGGTGACAAATGTTGTGGAGAGGGGCAGATTACGTCCTGTGGGTCTCACTGGACAGATGTTTGGTGTGGCATCAATGTGGGTCCCCAAAAACACAGTTACGACACCTACTCAAGAAGATGTGGACATGGCCCCGATCAAAGGTCTTCTGTTTCCCTCAGGAGAAAGAAATTGAGGCATCAGCAAGTAGTATCCTGGGAGAAGCTCTGAATATAAACCACTGATATCCTGTTGGTCCAGGAGTAGATTAAGTATCTTATCTGGCCCTCAGGTAAGATATTTCTCTGAGCCTCAGCTTCCTAATCTTTTTTTTTTTAATTTTAAAGTAAATTAATTTAATTATTATTATTTTCCCTTAACAGAAGCACTGGGGATTGAACCCAGGACCTCATGCACACTGAGCATGTGCTCTACCACTGAGCTTCTACTCCTAGTCTTTAAAATTGGAAAGAATGACAGCCTAGTCTACCAAAAGTGCTTAATGAGGGGAAGAAATTGAAATACTGTGCATAAAAAAGTTTGTAGACTATAGTGTACTATTTACATGTAGACAACAGAATAAAAATTATAAAGGAAAATGTAGAATAAATTCATGAATAAAAAAGAATTCAGTGCTCAAAGTTTAATAAATTACAGTTAATTATTTCTATAGATTTTTCTTATCATATCACACAAAGATTTTTCTTTCTCTCCTGTGTTCAACGTTAGCCACATGGAATTTTGACATACTTAGGATTTATTTCACAAAAAGATCCCAACCTGAAGGGAGCCGTATGATTTGAATAAATGGTCCTGCTGAAGGAGGGGCGGAGATTCCTTTTCCAGTGTTTACATTGTACCATTAATAGACAATTATAAGCCACTTATAAACTCCATGTGCTAAAGAAATAGAAATATCAATCTTCAAATAACCCTTTGTTTCCAGCTGGGTGTGTTAATACCATTGCATCTCAGAGTTGTCTTTGATCTCATAACCCCTCTTAGCGTCTTAGTTCATAAATTGAGATGACTAAAGCTTACCGTATCATGGTCAGTTTGCACTGGTTTTGGGAAGAGGCCTCAAATGCATCACCTTCATGTTTTATCTCGTTTCAAACCTATATCATTTAAATTAGAAATACAAACATTACTGAAAGAACTCCTGTTTGAGAGTAGAAAGATTATTTGTTTTATACTTTGATGTTGAAATTTGAGAAGTCTCCCAATCAGATTGTTGACATTTTCTGATGTTGTCAGGAAAGGCCAAAAGCCATTCAAAATTTTTTCATTTCCCATGACTCATCCCCTCCCATGGAGTTTTGTGCTATATATTCCCTGCCTTGTCTGTTCTTTTTGTTAAAAATCCTTTTTATGTCACCAGCTCCCTTTTTTTTTTTTTTTTTTTTTTTTGCTGAGGCTTTCACTTTGCTATATCTTGAACTGAAGAAGTAGAAGAAGAGGTTGAACACCTAACCTTTGAAACCTCTTAATACTTGCTGAGTGGTCAAGGGGCAAAGTGGAAAAGATTGTTGATTGAACTTTACCCCATTTGGAAAAGCCCTTCCTACAATAGCTCAACCATCCTCATTTTAAGGAATTAAGTATTTGTTTTCCTTAGAATCCAAAGTCTTTCGGAACATTCTCCAAAAAGTGAGGCCAAATTTCTGTACTTAGTGGTCAGCTTGGGGTACTGTATTTTTTGACTCACTTTCAAATCAAGTGCTTTTGCATATTATAGGTAATTCAGAATCAAAATAACTTGATTTTAGATTTCCAGTGTTGTCTGCTATGTTGCTTCTTGCTGCATTTTCAAAGCAATTTACAATTATAAATTGACTATTGCTCTCACCTAAGGCAGCAGTTTCTGGGTAAAACTTCACAGAAGCCAAGACAATATTGATACAGAAATAAGTTATTCACCTCTTAACATCAACAACCTACCTCACGATCAGAGAGAGGCTGATAACTCCCCACACCCTCCCCGATTTGCCTTTCAAATAATTTGTAGATGCAAAAATATTAGAAGCTGTGGAAATCCCCATTTCACCAGATTTTGTGTCATTCTTTCCTGGGAGCAAGGTGGGAGTCATTTTTCTCTCCTGTTCCAGTTAACCCCAAACAAGAGCTTTGAACAGCGAGGCTACCACCTCTTCCTGGTGATTTTGTTTTTAGTATACTCGTCACAGCTCACAGTTATACTAAATGTACCTCTTTCCCATTATTCTTAATTTTTCCCATTCCTCTCTTCCACCCTGAATTTCCTCCTACTTTCAGATACTTGAAGATGATGTCCCTATAGCCTTCTCTCCTGTATCCTCAAATCATCCAGACATAAATATTTTACCATAAACATTCGCCAGTGTATTTCTGATGGCACTAAAGTGTCTGCACAACCAGTCCCTTATTTATAAAGCCCACATCTGCTGACCCTGTAACACTATACTAGCTCATGAACTCTCCTGGAACGTGAGGATTCCGCGAGAAGATTTTACTTGCACTACTTACAAAGAGAAAGATGGAGAAAGAGAGACGACCGATTACAAAGAGAAATCTTTTAATCCATCTTCTCGGTGATCTTTGGGGCTGTGCGCTGATATTTAAATTGAACAGGAGGGAGGAGACAGGATGGATAGGAACCGAAGAGGTGGGGGCGGAGCTAGCTCAGCACATAAAACCCCTGGCTAAAAGGGAAGCGCGTTCATCTGTGCCAGAGCCACTCTCCTGTAACCACGAGAGATGGGGCAGCCTGTGCCGTGAGGACGGAGATCGGAAGAAGGAAAGCAAGGACAAGAAAACAAGCGTGACAGAAGAGGACATCTGGAGAAAGCGGAAGGCAGAAGACGGGGAGGGGAAAGGAACCCACACCAGGTGGAAACAGGACCAAGAGCAAACCGGTTGGGTCCACAGTTTTTTTCTGGAAGAAAGTACCGGAGGATTGCCTTTTTTCCCTTCAGTTAATGAAAACTACTTTTATCCTCATCATAAAAGAAAAGGCTAAGGGGAGGTAAAGACAATCTCTGTTTTCTTAGGGGGAGAGCTGAGGGAAATTCAGACTGTTTCTCTGAAGCGTGAAAATAAGCCACTGCCTGGTACATTGCAGAACGGTCCTGATTTCTGAAGATCTACATCCCTTTCAGAATTCCAGCCGGAGAAGCTGGTACAGTTCTATTTTTATATTTAAATATCTATGTCTCTTTTCCCCTCCCTTTAACAACACTTTCCTTGTTCGTAAGCACAAGTGACAAGAAAGTGTCAAGACGAAGTAGGAGTATTTTCATTCTTCTCTTTTAGCTGCCTGGGTCTTTTTAAAAGAGGGTAAGAGTGGTCCTTATCTCGGAAAACGATGTTTCCATTTGAAAGGCTCTCTCTCTAAATATATTTACACCCATGTGTATTTAGAAAGAGAGATACCTTTCGGAGGTTGAAATCCTACTGAGAAACATGGAAAAAGGAGCCAGGCACCGAAACAACACTGAAAAGAACCAACCAGGTGGGACCGAGTCGGAGGCCAGCCCCGAGACTGGTTCTGGAGAGGGCGGAGTAGCCCTGAAGAAAGAGATTGGATTGGTCAGTGCTTGTGGTATCATTGTAGGTGAGTCCAATTCCTTTTCCCACCGACCACTCCTCCCCCCTCTGGTGGTCCTATTGTGAAACGTTAAACCCCCTACCCCCAGCCCCACCCCTCCCTTGTAAAGCACTATTTCTGTTTCTTACTCCCTTAGAAAAGGGTTGTCATTCACCTGTGCTGTAACCTACCCCACACTGGTCAAGTTTGAGAGGTATTATCAGAAGTGTTGTAGCTCATACATCTTTTCCTCCAAAACTGGGCTGAGGAGTTCTGGCCAGTGTTCTTGGAATGGAGCAAACAGGGGACACACACCTGGGCTGATGGTCAGCATTGCCTGGGAGCTTGTTGAAAATACAGATCTCTGAGTTCCGCGATTGAAGCTTCTGATTCAGTTGGCTTAAAGGTAGGGCTGGGGAACCCAGATTTTTAACAAGCTTTTATACAGCTATCTCCTCAGCAGACTGCGGGCTGGCTTTTGAGACAGATTTAGTAGATATTTTGTTGTTTCACGTCATGTGCAACTGCGGGCCTAGGGGCTATGTAATAATAAAAATAGCTATAACAGCAATAAGAATGCCTTGCCTTTCTACAGCTTTTCCACCTTATACAGCACTCTCTCTTGGTGAAGGAGATGTGACAGGGCTGTTATTCCCATTTCACATATGAGGAAATAAATTGTGGAAGAAGAAAAGAGATAGGTCATGGTTTTCTGTGAAAATGTATTAGAGTTCTCATTTTCTCTAGTTGCTTAGAGTAGTCCACCCAACATCCTCGTCTCTCTGTTTTTGTTTTTTAACTTTTTTTGGAGGGGAAGGTAATTAGGTTTATATATTTATTTACTTATTTTAATGGCAGTCCTGGGGATTGAACCTAGGACTACAATGCATGCTAACCAGGCACTCTACCACCGAGCTATATACCCTACCCACAACTTCTACGTGTCTTAACATTCATGTAAGACCCTGTGAGGTTCTCGAAGGAAATGGGAGTAACTAGAATTTGGAACCCCATTTGAAACTGGGGAGCCTGGATGTCCCTAAGAGTGCCAGTGCAGGCCACTCCAGCCCCTTAACTGCACTCTACTGGGCAGAGGGGTCCCAAATATGGCTCCATCCCTAAACAATGCATTTTTTTTCTTTCCAGAGAGGTCTTAGAGATAGATGGGCTCATTACTGCCCTCACTCCAGAAAGAGAGCACTTCTTCTGCTGTCTTTGGCAGAGGGCTTCTTCCCAGAGAAAGTGGTACAGGACAGTCAGGCCAGGTATGTTTCTGTGTCGTCTTTGCAGACTTCCTATTGAAGGCTTGTTGTGTCCTGGTGCCCACAAACCAGTTTCTCTGGATAACCCCATGGTCCATATGGTAGCGCAGAGGCGTCCTGGCACCTGAGCAATAGTGACACTGGAGAATGCCCTTGAAATCAAATAAAATCAGTACAGTATTCAGATAATCCTCTTCCCCTCTATGCCCTGCCTTCAGTGATCATGTTATCTCCACTCTGCTTTCAAAATGGAGTCCCACCTTATTGAATTATCTGACTCCGGGAGGTTTTCCAGGCATCCACAGTTTAAAAAGGTAACGTTATCTTTAAAAAATTATGGAGTCATGATCTGAATCTCTAATTACCTTTTCTTTGCCTCTTTATTTCAATTGCTCTAAAAAGTGAGATCAGCAAAGTATTCAATATGTATATAGCACATGCCAATCTAAGGTCTGTAAATAGCCCAGGGCCTGTTACCTCTTTCCCCAGTTTGACTGAGAGGATTAAGTATTTTCCTCCCTTTGGAAAGGTTCTGATTCATATACAGATGTGCACACCCACCTGCACAGCACACAAGCACAATCAGACCTCCTTCCTGCCTCAGCCTTGCTCACCCACCCCTACATATGTGCAAGTATTCAAGGAGAGAGGATGTTTTCCTATATACTGAGCTTGTTTTTGTCTCTTTCTTGAACATTTTTCTAAGACTATGAAGAAATGGGAGTGTTCAAGTATAAGAAGTATAGTTTTAGTTGGGTGAATGTTACTACTGATTTGTCCACAACCTCATGGATAGCAGTTCAATATAAGGATAGTCCCAATGCTCCCATTGGTATTACAGCAACCAGGATAATAACTCTGGTGTTCTATGGAGAAAACAGACTCCAAATGTATGATTTCAGAGAAATTAAGATATATTCCTTGTAGAGTTGGTAGGCACGACTGCATCTCCATTTAAGCTGAGACACACATTTCCTTTTAGGGTGATATGGGGAGAAAATCCTTTTCATTTCCCCTCCTGCATGGCTGTTGAATTGCAAATGTGCTGTGTAGCTGCCCTGTCCTCTTTTAGAGGGTTTTTTAAGTGGATGACAGTGATTCAAGTTTTTTCAAGACCAAATGCAAAAATAGAAATGGCATTTTCCACGTGGAATTCAGTGATCTGATGTTCAATGTCAACACTATAGAAGAATTAGAAGGCAGAGAGGGAAAGGAAATTTCCTAAGTGAATCAGGTCATGAGGTAAGGGAAAGTAGCAACTGCCCCAAATCTTTCTTTCTCATAGACTTGACTTATTAGGATAAGTTAAACTATGTTTCATAAAGCCTCATAAAATTTCATTGACAATCATCACTGATGATTTTAAACTAGGAATAACAAAACGGCAAGTGTTACAGGAATATAAAATGTACTAATAGAAGACTCATGCTCTAGAGTTATTTATAATTTGACTGGGGAGATGAGATTTATATGCACTAGACAGAGAACACTGAAAATTTATGATAGGTAGAATTGTGTAAGGAGGACAAAGTTAGGTAAATGGTGAGAAGCACAGAGAGAAGTCCTCATCTAGAACTAGATTAAGAACAGCCTTAGGGGAAGGGTGTAGCTCACGGGTAGAAGTGTATGCCTAGCATGCATGAGGTCCCGGGTTCAATCCCCAGTACCTCCATTAAATAAATTAATTACTCCCTTCCCCTCAAAAGAATCCCCTTGAAGGACACAGAGAAAGATGGCATAGATAAGATAATTCTGGGAGATTTTGTAAGTAGAGGGTAATGACTAAACTGTTATTTCTTTGAGCAAAAAAAACCTGTCGTATATGTCTCTGAATTTTTAGTGCTTAGCAGAGTGCCTGACATGGAACAATTATTCAAATAATTATTGAATTTAATTGACTCAGACAAAAATCAGAAGACAGTAGTATTAAGTGTTTATCTGAAAGACTGTTAGGAACCTAGCTTGAAAATCTTTAAGCTAGGAATAATTTCATCAACCTGGAAATGAGGTTGACTTGTTTTGATTTTTTTTTTAATTTAATTTTTATTTTTTGTTTTGGGGGGAGGTAATTAGGTTTATTTATTTATTTTAACAGAGGTACTGGGGATTGAACCCAGGATCTCAGGCATGCTAAGCATGTACCTCTACCACTCAGCTATACCCTTCCCAGACCTGTTTTAATTTTTTAACATCACCTTTGCCCTAATGTAACTGGGCTGTTGCTCTCCATGTATTAGGCTAAGGAAACCTGTCAGCAACAGATGAACTTAGATTTTTCCATGAATGTGGAGTTCCCCCAAATCTAAAGAGAGTGTGAAGGAGCAGTAAAATTCATTTATTAATGCTATCAAAGCTACTGTTAATAGCTGTCATTATTAAACACTTACTATATGCCAGACCCTTATCCAATTACTGAACATACATTATCTTATTTAGCCCTCACAATAATCCCATTTGGTAGGCATTTATTAGCTCTTCCTCCAGATAAAGAAATTGAGCTTCAGAGGGATAAGCAACTTGTTGAAGGTCACACAGCTGAAAAGCATTTGAAGTTTCAAACCTAGAGCTTATCTGAATCCTGAATCAAGCCCTTAAGCATTATTCTCTACTATTTCTGTTTTCACATCCTAAAAGAAGGGTTTTCCTCTAGATCCTGGGCAGAGGTCCTTATTTGTTTTTATAGAAGAAGCTGTTAGTGTTGTGTTCCCAGTGAGGAAGTGTCGCAGTGTAAAGGGGAGCTGAGCAATTAGCTGGGAGAAGAAGAAGGGACCATGCCGGTGCAGCTGCAGGAAGACTTGTGGGGGAAGCTTGAGGTGCGTTGTCTCAGCTACTGCAGGATGTGGTCAGCAGAGACTACACTCCCATTAACTTTCCCAGATGCACACCTTTCTCTGTGGACCAGAATTCTTTGCAGTCATGGTGAGAGGCATCCACAGAGTTTGTGGCTGTTTAGGTCACTTCGTATCAATTATGTGTTTAGGTATGTACCCAGAATCTAGGTCTAAAGGCACCAGGCTAGCTGCAGAACCTCCAGAAAAAAATTCATGGTATGTCAGACCATTTTGTTTTGAGCACAGTGTGTGTTTATGGGGGTCCTTGGTCTATTTGCTGCAGAGCAATACTGGATGCAGATCTAGCTATTAGACTACTCTCTTCCAATTAACAAGATGTTTTAAAAAAATATAGTATTTATTGAGCTCTTACTAGTTCCTTACAAGTACCCTTATCAGTTCCTGTGCTATAAACTCGTTACACATATTACCTTATTTAGTCTTGACAACAATTCTATGGAAGTAGATATTGTAATTATCTCTATTTTAAACATGGGGAAATTGAGTCACAGAGCTGGGAGGTAATTTGCAGAGTCACACAACTGACTACTGAGATGGTCTGAGTCCACAGCCAAAGCTCTTAGCCATCCCCCCAACCTTTTTTTTTTTTTTTTTTTGGTGAGGTAGGTAATCAGGTGGTGGTGTTTTGTTTTGTTTTGTTTTTGAATCTATCTAATGGAGGTACTAGGAATTGAACCTAGGACCTCATGCATGCTAAGCATGCACTCTGCCACTGAGCTATACCCTCCTCCCCCATTCCCCATTTCTGATTGATAATCAAGAGAGGAGGGAGGGAGGCTGGTGTGCATGGTGTGATGGGAAAATGGGTCATGGAGGACCATAACCCTGACACTGGAGTCTGGAAAGATCGTGGATATCTGATACTGAAAAACTTGGGGGAAAACTTTTTTTAAAGGCTATTTGTCAACCGAAAATTGTGACTATAGGTATAACCCTACTGAAATGGCATTGGACTGATTTGGAAATATTTCAAGTCCAAAAGGTTTTCAGATTCCTGTGTTTTACACCACTTTAGAACATTTTACATTTTAGTCTTTCATTTAACATATTAGCTTTCTAATCCCCCAAATTTCTGTTAGATGTTAACCAGAGGGCTGGAGCGTGGAAATGGCTGCTTGAGTTGTACTTCAATCTTTTGTTTTTTTCCAACATAGAGGGATTAGGATTTGGTTCATTCAAGATGAAAACATGTTTAAAACTCTCATTGTTCTCAAAAGAAACCTCTGCGACGGAAGCCAACTAGGACACTTGTCAAAACAAACATATCTTTGTGAACAGAGAAAGGCCATACCTAGTGGTGTAATAATAGTAATAACTAGCCACCATTTACTGACCACTACTGTGCACCTGATATGTAGCACCTGATAGGTGCTTTATTCTCATCTAATCCCATGAAATAAGTGCTGTTGTAGAAGGGAAGGTTTTGAATGAATAAATAACTGGGCAGTGGCAGTGGCAGAGCCAAGAGTCCCACCCAGGTCTGAACTCTGAAGCCACTGGGCTTCATCAAAATGCTCCATAGCGTGGAGCTCAGGGTGGCTGGAACCAGGGATCCTGTTGCCTCCTGCCTCCAGGAATCAGGGAGCTCAAGGAGCAGTCTAGTTGAACCTGCTACTGGCAGGGCAACAGATGTTCTCTCAAAGAGCACAGTTACGCAGAACGAGTGACTAGCAGGAGACACTTAGGGTTGGGGAAAGAAAATAGAAACCCAGCAGGTAAAGAAATATGTCCAAGAAACTGAACCCCACAGCCCATTCTATTTAGAAAAGCAACAACAACAACAAAAACATCCTGTACCCAGATCAGATGACCTTCTCCGAGAGGCCAGCTCCATATAAATCACTTTTCTGAATTCAATCAGTTTATTTATTTATTTTTTGATGGAGGTGCTGGGGATTGAACTAAGGACCTCGTGCATGCTGAGCATGCGCTCTGCCCCTGAGCTCTACCCCTCCACCTCAGTCGGTTCCTGGAAGTGGCATGGAGGTATGGGGCATACTGGTTGAGGCTTTCAAGTTACCCAGCTACCAAGGTTTTCTGCTTCCCTCTGAGGGTTAATCCAGCATCCCAGCTGCCTACAAAGAAATGCCTCGGGAATGTCTGTTGCTGCTTGTATTGTTTTGCTGTGGTTATTGTCCGGGGGCGGTGAGGGGGTGTCAAGAAAGCAGGAGTGAGCAGATAATCCCAAGAATATATTCTGAACTACCAAAACCAACAGAAGCTGAGGAGCCCATCGCTTCTAATCTTTAACTCCCGGCTGAGCACACAGAGCAAGAAGGCCCATGCCTTGTTCCCCTCCCAGAACGTGTCTGCAGAGGAGGCCCCCAGTGTCTTCTCCCTGGAGATCTGGCAATGGCAGTGTGCAGGCTGGCACAGAGTGGGGGCTGCTGGTCATAGGATTCGGGATCCGCCCATATTTTAACATTCAACACACTCATTCAGTATTATGTGCTAGGCCCTGTGCTAAGCACTGGTGAATTTTATTTCTAAGAAGCAAAATTAGCCCTCAAATCTATTTTAAGCTGTTGTATTTATAGAATGAATGAAGTTTCAGCTGAAGAGCTTTATCGATCACATCTCATCCCTCATCCTTCGTCACAGTCACATGTCTTCCCAGTGGTTTGCTCCCTGCTTTAAATATCTCAGCCTTAGCAGTGATGTCACTTCCAGGGAGAGAGTGTCACAGTAAGCCTTAGGATGTTCTGGGCAGCCTCACACTGAGCAGCACATTGTGAAGGCCGATTACCCAGGGAGAGTACTGTTGCTGCAGAATTATTGTGTACTTTTCTCACCATATATAGATTTTCAAGGGGCCTGTTTGTACGTGGATGCATAAATGCTTTAGCTGCCTCTTTAAAGTACAATTCTTTATAGGATGTTGAGTAGGCAGCTGATACAGGCAGGTCAGGTTGCCTTAGGGATAAGGAGGCATTTGTTAAGTAGGCTCTGATGCTGGAAGTAGAAAGCATATAATGAATTTTTCCATGATTTGTATCAACATGCTGTGGAAAGGGAGGAACCATCGATGATATCCCAGAAAAGGAAGGGCTTTGGAGAAAGTCTTGGGTTTGTAAACTGCCTCCCTATTTACAAGCTTGGTAACCTGGAACCAGTTAATTACCAGTTTACTTACCTGGAAAATAGAAATTTCTTGTGCAATATTAAAGTCAGGTTGGTATCCTATGGTATATGTTCAGTAAATACTAATTTTTCTCCTTAAATTCATCCTCCACCACTCTCACTTCTTCCCCCCCCCCCCCACTGCCACTCACTAATTCTGTTTCGGAAACAGATTGGACTGATTGTGTGATGGGAGGAACTGGCCGATTCAGTCCAAGTCTGACCTGTTTATGGAGCAGCCAGTGCTTTTCCTCTTCTCTCTGTTGATTTGAGTCTCCTTCTCATCAGCTTTTCATGCTTCCCCTCTTCCAGGAAGCTTTTTCTGAACAGCCCATGCCAGTGACTTTTTCCATCCCCAAAATCTTGTCACATATTGCAGTTGTACGTGGACAACTTCTGCTCTACCTGATGTTGTCAGCTCTGTGTGCACATGCATGTCTTCACTTTTCTGCACAATTTCTTGAGGACAGGAACTGAGTCCTGTTCATTTTCACATCCTCATGTATTCAGCCTGGCATGTGGTAAGTGCTTAGAAAGCATTTGTTGAATAATAGCAGTCAGCCAAAATCAAATCATTCATTGGAGATCCATCTCCTAACAATGTGAATATGTTTAAAAATACTGAACTGTATACTTAAAAATCATTAAGGTGGTAAACTTAATGTTGTGTGTTAAAATTTTTTAGCTTAAAAATACATTTTTGTGCTTGGCTAAAAAAACAAAAACAAAAAGACAAAACAAAAGGCACCAAACATCCAAATCTGATCTAAGCTCAAATTTGAAAAGGACTTCAGGAATTAACCAGATGATGACGTTGAGGCTTAAAGGTAGAGCACAGATTCTCAACCTTGGTACTATTGCCTTTTGGGTCAGAGACTCTGTTGTTCTGGGGGGCTGTCCTGTGCAGCATCCCTGGCCTCTATCCACTACATGCCAGTAGCAAAATGTCTCCAGACACTGCCAATTGCCCCCTGAAGGTGGGGAGATGGTGCAGAATTGCCCCTGAATGAGAACCAGTGAGGCGGACAAAGCCTGTCACTGCTGGTGCCTGATTTCCCAACCAGACAGAGAGACGCCAGAAGCCAGCTATGAATTCTTAATGGGCATTTTTGAGGGCTCAGCACTCTTCGCCCCTCAGGCCGGGATGCCTGTCTTTCAGAGGCTGGTGGGTGGTGGCTGGCTCCATCTACTCTGTTAAAAGTCCTTGTGTGAACAAGTGCTTCCCAATGACCTTTTAAAGCAAGCATGGACAGAGTGGGTGCTCAATAAATACTTTTCGAGATGCAGTTACCTAATGGCCACCCACCTGCAGCATCTAAAAATTATACCTAGACAAGCAGACAGATGCTCAGAGAATGAATGCTTCATGGTGCTGGCTCTGCAGTGCTATTTCAGAGCCAAGCTTCCAAAGCAAGACCATTGGAGTCTTCTAGGGATTGTCTCTATCCCTGCTTCTGCGAATCCTAGCCATTCCTTATACTCACTGGCATTAAACTGATAATGAAGTGCTTGCACACATGCGTGATCGCCTTTGTGAGCCCCACAACAACCCTGTGAGGTAGGCAAGGCAGGAGCCAGGATTCTCATTCGGCAGATGAAGTAGGGACTGTCAGAAAAATTCAGGTCACATGGCTTGTAAGCAGCAAACCAAGGACTCAGTGGCTCCTCCGACTCTTAAGTCTAGGCTCTCAGCCCATCTCACTCTTCAGCAAGGAATCCTACAGCTCCTTGCACATCTGTTCTGCAGGAGCTGGCAGCTCTACTGGGCAAGTGTCAGAGTCTTGACCTGGTGTCACCTTGAGGTAGCTGTTTGTACAGTCCTGTTGGGGAAGTGGGCAGGGGTTAGAGTCATGGTGAGCTTCCAGACCTGCCATGAGGATCAAAGCCCTGGCCTCAACATGCTGCCCCTGCTTCCACACTCTTCACTTTGTCCTGAAAATCCTGAGATCTTCCCAGCCATTTGTGGGAGAAGCACAAAGAAGGTTCACCTCGGCTTTCTCTGGACATCGTAGAAATAGACAGAAGCTCCAAGGCCCAGGAGGAGCTCTGGCTAGATTTCAAGACCAGCGTAAGTCAGTAAGGAAGGCCAAAGCCTTTTGGATCTGAGGGTCTATTGGGCATTAGAAGGCTGTAATTCCATGACCTAGGGAATTCTCTAATGGCTGCTGCATTCTAGTGTGGACAGGCCTGGAAGTGAGTAAGGCCTTAATGGGAATCACATGGGCTTTGGCCCACAGGTAGGGAAGTCAGCGGTTAGTCATGGCAAATGTGGATTTTCACAATTCCAGCAGTTTTTCTAGTGACAACTTGTCCACTGATACAACTTGGCCTCTTTTTAATTGAGTGGTTCATTTGGCTTTTCTTTGACCAAACAAGCCAAGATGGGCCTCATTGTCCAGGCATCCTGCGGCCCATTTTTCACTAAAAAAGATCTACGTGATAAAATGGTTATTTTACTAATTAGGGGGGATGAAAGAGGATTGAAATCCTGACCTTCCAGGACCTTGCCTATTCCAGGCAGTCGGGCATTTTATTCTCAAATGACTTTGGAGACAGTGAGTCTAAGAGTAAAACAATGGAGAAAAAAAAAATACCCCACCATAATCAACTTTCTCATCAAGAAAAGTTCATAGTCAAGGTAGAAAAGTTCTTTCCCAGTTTTCCTTTTTCAAAGCCACTCCAGGAAAATCCTCATTTGGACAGCGTAAAGTTTAAAAACCATGCAGTTAAAGTGTGCGTTGTGCAATTTCTAGAGGAGAGGCAGCATGGAGTAGGAGGAACCCCTGGGCCAGGAGTCCAGGGCCATGGCTCTCATCCAGGCCTTGCGACCTATGCCGTATGTGACTTTAATCAAGGCTCTTTACCTCTCTGAACGTCAGTCTTTGCAAAGGTAAGTAGGAATAATAGTGCCTGCCCTGTGCAGCCAAGAAAGTAGTTATGAAAATCAAGTAAGGTGATGAATGCGAACACTTTGTAAATCATCATTGATGTTGGTATTGCAATAGAAGGAAAGAATCAGGTCTGTGTTTCAGTTCTTTTCTTTCTTTCTTTTTTTTTTTTTTTTTTTGAGGTACTGGGGATTGAACCCAGGACCTCATGCCTGCTAAGCACGCACTCTACCACTGAGCTATACCCTCCCCCCTCAGTTCTTTAATGAGTCTTCTGTGAACCATTCTCATTGTCTATAGGGTGGAACATGTAAAACTTGACAATTTTCAGGGTAAAGCTTGAGGCTGTGACAGAAAATTTAGGTTCTAATCCAGTTACTAAAAATTTGCCCCGTGGTTTAGGCAAACAACTACCTCTCTGTGTCTCAGTTTTTTCACCCAAAAAATAGGGATAATAATACCTCCCTCATTTTCCCTGTTTGGAAAAATGAGAATAATAGTTGTCCTACTTTCTTTCCCTATAAGTTGGAGGCAATAATAGCCAGTCTACTCGCTTCAGCAATGAAAACTAAATGGGTTGCTTTACTCATTTGCCTGTAAGACACTCTTAACTTACATCACAGGATTTGGGGGTTCCAGATAGACAGGTATCTTAAATTGCCCTGTGGAGATAAATTCTAGATTGATATCAGATATTATTTATTCAGTAAACATATGTGGAGTGTCTACTATGTGACAGTTCACAGGTGAGTGATCCAGTTTCTGGTTTTGTGGAGCTTACAGTCTAGTGGGGGAGATAAATATTGCTCAGTCACACTAAAGATTGTATATCGTAGGCATTACTTTTTTAAAATTATTTTTTTATTGACATTTAGTTGATTTACAATGTTGTGTTAGTTTCTGGTATGTGATTCAGTTATACACATATATATAATCTTTTTCATTGTAGCTTATTACAGAATGTTGAATGTAGTTCCCTGTGCCATACATTAGGATCTCTTGTTTATGTATTTTTATATATAGTAGTTTGTATCTACTAATCCCAAACTAATTTATCCCTCTCTCCACTTTCCCCTTTGGTAACCATAAGTTTGTTTTCTGTGTATGTGAGTCTCTTTCTGTTTTGTAAATAAGTTCATTTGTATCCATTTTTTAGATTCCACATATAAGTGATATCATTTGTCTTTGTCTGACTTACTTCACTTAGAATGACGATCTCCAGGTCCATCCCTGTTGCTACAAATGGCACTATTTTATTCTTTTTTAATGGCTGAGTAGTATTCCATTGTATAAATATACCACATCTTCTTTATTCAATCGTCTGTTGATGGACATTTTTAGGTTGTTTCCGTGTCTTGGCTATTGTAAATAGTGCTGCTGTGAACATTGGGGTGCATAGGTCTTTCGAATTAGAGTTTTCTTCAGACACATGCCCAGGAGTGGGATTGCTGGATCATATAACTCTATTTTTAATTTTTTAAGGAATCTTCATACTGTTTTCCAAAGTGGCTGCACCAAATTACATTACAACCAACAGTGTAGGAAGTTCCCTTTTCTCCACACCCTCTCCAAGTCATTACTTTTAAGTAAATGTAGCGTGAATGTGCTCTCGGCCCCAGTACATAGCTGTGCTCTGAGTGATATTCCATCCCCTGCAGAAGTTCCAGAGGCCACTAAGCGTGGGGAGACATCTGATTCTGGTTTTCTAGGTAGTGACTTCCTAGAATCAGAGAGAGGCTCTTTTCTTCCTATTCCCTAGTGCTCAGTTTTGGTTAACATAATTCAATTTTATTATTGTTTTTAAAGTTTTTATCTTTATCATTTTAATTTGGTCAAAATCAAGATTGTTGATGGGGAGAACCCAAGTTTTATAAAATGAGAACGCTTTTTTTGTTTTTTTGATAGACTTTATTTTTTCAGAGCAGATTCAGGTTTACAGCAGAATTGAGCAGAAAATACAGAGTTCCCACAAAAGCCCTCCCCACCCACACATATATACTCCCCTACTCTCAACATCCCTCATCAGTGTGGCATATTTGGTACAACCGATGAACCAACATGGGCACATTATTATAAACCAAAGTCCATAGTTCACATTAGGGTTTACTCTTGATGTTGTACATTCTATGGGTTTTGACAAATGCATGATGACATTTAGCCACAACTATAGTATCATACAGAATAATTTCATTGCCCTAAAAATCCCGTGTGCTCCATCTATTCATTCCTCCCTCCCTCCCTCCCTCTCCCCAAACCCCTGGAAACCACGATCTTTTTATAAAATGAGAACTCTTGTCCTAATGCCAACCCTCACCATCTACTACAGCAGCTCCACGGAAGGACACGTTATCCCAGAACCCGTGGAGACTGGAAATGGTCAGAACCTGGAAAGGGTCGGTGTCGCACCTCCCACCCTCCACCTGGGACGAGGGGAGGGGCACATACGCTGGAAATAACTGAAGTGCTCGCTCCTCTCCACTGCGGCGTTTCCCAAGAACCCTTAGTGGAACTTTGACGCTTTCATTCCTGAGAAGATCGAATCTGAGATTTTCAGTAACATCCACCCTCATTTTCCCTGTGTCAACAGCCATTCCTGTTTCTGAGAAATGTCTGGCTATCCCTCCCACCCCACCCCACCCCAACCCCTGTCGGCACCTTAAAGACCAAAGTCAAACCTTGTCGTTCTTCTGTATTGATTGCTTGTCTAATCCCTCGAGATAGTTTTATGACCTAGTTGTATTGCTGTCTTCTTGGCTGACTTTAAAATGCCCTACAGATGACTCTTCTGATAAATTCCTGCCAGGCAAGGAATTTGCTGTTACTTTTCAGCCCAATCAGCAACCCCATCTCACGTTTAATGCGGCAGGTGAAGGGTCAGGTGAAAAGGTAAGCACGTCCTGAGTCCTGGGATGCTACCAGGAGGCCCTTTCATCTCTGCTGACCCAGCTTGCATGCAAAGCACACATGAGGATGGGTTAAGGAGAGAGGGGGGAGGGCTGAAAGTGTTCTCTTATTCCTAGCCTAGGACTTTAAGTAAAAGTGCAAAAAAGGAAAAGGCTTTAAGAACCGGTGGCACTCAGAATCTCATTCTCCTATCTCTCTTTGCCTAATGCTTCATTCACAGATTTGAACACAAGGGATTGTTTCCCCTTTTAAATTCACTTCTTGTGAAGAAGCCTTGTTCTGTTGGGGTAGACTGTTAACACCAGGAGAAAGAGGACCTGTTTAAGACAGAAATATGCCTCCTTTCCATCTGAATCTAGCTGGGGCCCTGGGCGCTCTGATTCTGCATTTCAGTCTCACCCTTGTTGCTGCTCTGATGTCCTTTCTGGCCCCTCCTTTTCTCCTTACGCATTTCATGCAGCAATTTTTCAGTCTGGAAAGGGGCAGCATAGTCTACATGCCAAAAGAATAGACTATTACTGCTTTTAGAATGTGGGTATTTTCTTCTCTTTCCCTTTGACTGAAATAGCTGGATTCACAGCTTGGGATTTAAAAATGACTTTTGGTTTAGAAGTGAAAGTTTCAGGACTGGATTGAAGTTGAGTTATAATTGAGACCTGAAAGTCCGTTTTTTATTTATTCATTTTTTTCCTTAATGCAGGCACTGGGGATTGAACCCAGGATCTTGTGCACACCAAGCACATGCTCTAGCCCTGAATCTACCCCTGAGATCTACCCCCTAGCCCCTGAAAGTCAATTTTTGCAATTTGAGCATAAAATCCTGTATTCTGCATCTCGTTCAGCCCAGAACTGATTCCGAACCACTAAAGAGAGATGCTGGGAATTTGAGATGTCTTCAGAACACTGTCAAATCCAACTGGTCCCGAATACTCCGGGTCTGCAATTTTGACCTGTATCCATTTAGTCTCTGGTTCTTCCCTCAGGCCTCCTTGGTGCCTCTGGGTGGGGCATGAAGAGGGAGCTTTCAAAGTACCTGCCCAGCAGATCCTGACCCCTGGAGTCATAAGAAGTAGACAAAGGAAAGCTTAGGAAGGAGCTGTCTCCACACTCCTACTCCTCCCCTGCGCAGCACACACATCCCAGTAGCCAACCATTCAGTCCCTGGCGCCAGCCTCACCTCTCAGGAGAAAACCAGCCCCTTGCATACAGAACAGAAGTAGATTAGTGGAAAGAGCCGTTGGATTATACAATCAGGAGACCGACTTCTAGATCCAATTTTACCCATCAGTAACTGCGGAATTCGGAGAAAGCCACTTAACCCCTCTGTGTCTTAGTCTCTTGGTTTGTAAAATAGAAACATCTGTGCGTCCTCCACCTCCTGATTCCATGAGGTTTTTGTGAGGGTCACATGAAACATTGGAGGGGAACGACCTTTGGAAAAATACAATGCTGAGTCTTTGCACGTATTGCATTCCGACAAACTGCTTCCAGACTACCAAGACTGCTTTTATAGGGTTATTTCATGCTCCTCACTAAGGGTGGGGATGCTGTGTCTGGGGCAGAGGCCAGCCTCCAGGAGTGCATGGGTCGGGAAAACCCATAGACACAGGGTGTGACCACAATCTATCCAAAAGGTATAGCCCTTCAGCTCATTTTTAAAGCTTTCTAACGGGCAGTCAGTCTCAGAACAGCCTATTTCTCCAGCATTTCCATTTCCAGCCAGTCTTAAGTAGGACCTTTGTCACCTTGGGTGGACTACATGCAGCCCCGTCAGCGTATCCTGAGGTTCAATGCTTACTCCACCACTTACTTCTTACTGTGTGGACTTGGGCAATAAACTTGGTACCTCTGAGAATCAGTTTTCTCCTCTGTGAAATGGGAGAAACGTAGGCTTGTCCTGAGGATTAAATGATGCATATGAGGTACCCCACCAAGTCCCTGGTCCCTCCGTGTCTGCTGTCTGCTCCTCTGTCTCCTACTTCTAAGGAGAATTATTGCTAGACATACCTGCCTGAAGGGGGTTATGCATCCCAAAGGCATTTTAGCGTCATATCAAAGGTGAAAGTGCCCCTGCATGTGCTGGCTCCGCCATCATGCAGACACCGCCACCGTCTCCCCCATCACCCTTGGTGTCTCGCACAGGCAACATCATCGGCTCTGGAATCTTTGTCTCGCCAAAGGGCGTGCTGGAGAATGCCGGCTCCGTGGGCCTTGCCCTCATCGTCTGGATTGTGACGGGGCTCATCACAGCTGTGGGAGCCCTGTGCTATGCTGAGCTCGGGGTCACCATCCCCAAATCTGGAGGTGACTACTCCTACGTCAAGGACATCTTCGGAGGACTGGCTGGGTAAGAGGATGTGCAGAGGACCGAGCGGTCTAGGAAGCCGAGGCCAGGGGTTTCCAGTGTGCTGAGGAGCCCGAGGGCTCGGGGTTCCTCTCTGGCCTCCATGCCAAGGTTGCCCATGTAGCCTTGCGTCCCGCTGATGCTCCTGAGAGTGGCAGAGGAACCAGGTTGTAGTTTTAACCTCTGTTGAGCTCAGTGGGTAAACTTCTGTGAGAACAAGTAGAACTAAACAACAAACTCTAATCAGAAACTCCCAGGGAATGCGCAACACAAAAACAAAGCCCTTTATCCTGACAAATGAGAGTGACCACTAAGATATAGGGGCACTTCTCACATTATCAAGGATATTGGCCTCCCTCTAGAGCCGGGCCCTGATCTTGAATTTCCTCAGCTTCCACAGCCCTGATACCAAACAGCTCATCCCTCACCAAGGGGCCCACAGGTGTGGATAACATGTCCCCCTTAAACCTCCCCTTGACACTTAAGCGGCCACTCCCTTAGCGTACCCTGACTGAGGAGATTGTGGGGTTGCAAATTTTATGTTCCACCACTGGATGCTGGGGGAAAGAAGCGGGGAGAGAGAAAGAACGCCAAGATGTGCATCAGTACTAGTTGAAACTTAGCTCTTACATCGTTAAACCAATTTACGAGCAGAGGGCTGGGTGTGGTGGGGGCTGGGCTCCTCAGCATCCCTGAAAACAAAAAGGAAATGCCCCCCCCCACCCCCGTCAGCCCACCTGCCTCTCCTAACGTTGCCCAGTGACTTGCCTGGGCTTCCCTGGATGACTTCTGAATCCCTGCCAAGCCTGATGGTGGGCATGGGGGTCTCCGTTGCTGTCTTGGCTCAAGTCCTGCCCTGTTCCCCCTCCAGGTTCCTGAGGCTGTGGATAGCTGTGCTGGTGATCTACCCCACCAACCAGGCCGTCATCGCCCTCACCTTCTCCAACTATGTGCTTCAGCCGCTCTTCCCCACCTGTTTCCCCCCGGAGTCTGGCCTGCGCCTCCTGGCTGCCATCTGCTTATGTAAGTGCCATCTGGGCCTCACTCTCAGGACGGCATCTTTTAGCCTCCCCCGTGGTCTACACATCTCTGGGTCTCCTTCCTTTCCCTCTTTCCTTTCCTCCTTTTTTGCCCCCCATTCCTTTTCAATTTCCGACATTCATGCTGTAGATGAATAGATTCTAAATATAATTATCTGGTGTTAAAAAAAAGAAATTTAGTGGGGAGGGTATAGCTCAGTGGTGGAGTATGACCTTAGCATGTACGGGGTCCTGGGTTCAATCTCCAGGACTCCATTTAAAAATACATAAATAAATTACAAATAAATAAACCTAATTACCTCTCCCCAAACAAACAAAAATTGAAAAATAAAATGAAGAAACTTAAGTAGCTTCTCAGAGGCACAGTAATTGTCACTGGCAGAGTGCTTGACTTTATATAAAACACTGACACCTGTATTATGTGATCTGAGCCTCATAACAAATCCATAAGGGAAGCTGGGCCAGGCTTACAATTTCCTAGAGCAGAGGAGGAACTGGAGCCAGGCAAGTGAATTAACCAAGGGGGTGGGCCCTGAGTGGAGCCCAGGGCTCCTGACTCCTTCTCTTTCCAGCAAGACACGCACACTGCACACCGTGCTGGAGGCTCCCTGCTGCTCGTAGGAAGACTTTTCTGGCGTCTCCACCCATACCTTGACCTGCCAGCTCACATCTTAAAACTCCTTGGGAGGAGAGTGTAAAGGTGTGAGTTGGGAGAAAACAAATGCAACGTCCATGGTCCTCGCCCCTGCTAAACTTTCTGTCTAATTGGGCAGAAAAGCCGTATTAGCCAGATTCTGTAGTTAGGATTCAACTGCGGTAAAAAAAAAATTTCAAGAAGGGGAACAGGTCTCTGTGACCTGGAATAAGTTAGAGAGGCTTTACAGAGAGGTTTGGCAACCCATATTTCTAGGAAGTCTCAACACAAGGTCTGATAATCAGGGATCTCAGTGGGTTAGGGTATTTTATATCTTTTAACCAAAAACTAATTTCTAAAATGAATATTTGGACTTTTTTCGAGGCTCCACTTCTAGAGTCAGCTTAGTCCCTGCCTTCCCACAGCTTCCAACACACATCCACCGATCTGAGCTGAGGGCAGTGACCAATCCTGGTCACTCTCTTTCCCAGGTCTTGACACTTTCCTCCTGTCCTTCTGGTAGGATGGGGAGAGAAGGGTCACTTGCCCACCTCAGAGCTGGGGTGGGACCTAAAAGGTGGTCTCCTTGGCCAGCGGTGTTCAGTGGTGGTCAGCCCCGGGACAAACCCCACTATCTAGGTGAGTGATGGTGTGCGACCAGGACATTTGCTGGGGGCAGGTCTCCCTTGTGCTTGCTTGGACCTGGCTGTGGATTTGGAGGCAGAGGGATGTGGGCTCCAGAGCTGGGCTGCCTGAATCTGCATCTCCCTCTGAACCACTTTCTCACTGCAGCCAGTGCTTGGCCAGGTCCCCTGCCCACCTCCTGTCAGATAGGGGTGAAATCCTGCCTGTGCAAGGATTGCATGAGATAAGAATGTTCTTAGCACAGTGTCGGGCACCTTGTGGTCCTGTCATATAGTCACTGAGGGTGGTCACCGAGGGTAGTTACTTGGTCCTTTTTGCTCACTGGATCTTGAGCTGCGGGAGATGAGAGGAGGGGAAGGGGGTGTGGGAATGCGGGAAGAATTGCTGTTTCTGCCATCAGACAGGTTAATGGGGGTGGGAAGAGGGACCACAGAGTGCTGGCCACTGCTATTTCAGAGTCTCGTGCACAGAGCCGGCTTCCTTTTTCCTGCTGATGCTGCTAAAGTGTCTCAGACCAGAGGCCACCCTTACCCTCCAACTAGAAATCAAAAACTCTGAGGCTGTTGAGTCCATCCCTTAGGAGAGAAACCAGGTCACAGGGTAGAGTTCCCTGGGAGGCTGCACCCTATGGCTTCCTTTGCATTCCCCAAACCCTCCAAGGCTTGCACAAAGACCCTCTGGAGGTTTGGAAAACAACGGATGAGAAAGGATGGTGGGACCGGCCAGATGCGGGTGGAAAGCAGAAAGAACCTGCTGTAACTGGCTTGCCGGCTCCGAGCCTGGAGGGGGCGTTGAGGGGAGGAGAGGGAGAGAGAAGGAACTGCAGATTTGGCTCATGCTTATGCAACTGCAGCTGCCACTTGGAGTTATTCTATTATTTAGGTCAAAGCTGATTATTCACTGCTGAGTCAGCAGAATATCCCTAGCCACCGGGTAGTTAAAAAAAAAAAGAAAATCTTTTATATTTTAATTAAATGAAAAGCCTTTCTCCCTTCTCCGGCGCAAGCATATTAGTGGGAGGAGGGAGTTAGGAAGCAGGGGAATGGGAGGGATTAAAACTTGGTCTTCATCCTTTCCTTTTGTGATTTGCTTGGTTTTTTCTCTTTTCTTTCCTTCTTTTTAATATTTCATAAGGAAATGACTCTATTCTCTAAGTAAAAGGGTCCAGTAATGTATGATGAGAGTTGACCGTGGAAGCCTCCTCTTATCTTTACCCCCTCCCCTGCCCAGCAGCCCTGGTAACAGTGGGTAGGTAGGTGTCCTGAAAACATTCTAAATAAAATGCACCTATCAGTACCCACATCTGGGTATACAGACGTACATCTTGACAAATTATTTCCGCAGCCTGCGCTTTTATCCTTTTGCCATCTTGTGGCTATTACCCGAGTTTCTAATTATGAATAAAGCGGTCCCAGTGACCCAAAGGAGCACCAGGGTGTCCTGGGGTCCCGCGTTTATACATCCTGCTTCCTAACTATGGGTTTTCCTTTAGGATCTGTTTGTCCTCCTGTCTCTTGGGGACCGGGCCACCTTTCACTCAGGCAGCTCCTGACCTCCTTCCTCTCTTTTGGGGGCAGGGGTCACATCCGGCATCTGAAATAGGGCTTTTTGTAGGGGAGAGTATAGCTCAAATGGTAGAGAGCATGCTTAGCACACACAAGATCCTGGGTTCACTCCCCAGTACCTCCTCTAGAAATAAAATAAGTAAGCCTAACTACCTCTCCCCGCAAAAATAAATGAAGTTATTTTAAAAAGAAATAGGATTCGTTCTTCTTATTCAAGTCTCCCTCTTCCCGAATTCCTTGTACCAAAGCTCCTTCTCCTTTTCTTGCCCTAGGGAGAAAGAAGAATCCTGCATGCATTTTACAAGCAAAAGAAATGTTTCTTATCTTGTTTTCTATCTCTCCACTATGATTCCTAAGAGGTTAGTTTTCCAGGGCTTCATATTTCTCCTTCTTCCTTGAGTGATTTGGAAGGTTAAGAACTTCACTGTAGGTATTACTTTTAACCCTGAGTTGCTATGCAGTTCCTCTTCAGAAGGTTTCCAGATACATGATGCAGGATGCTGTGATGGATACTTGTGAGTGTTGTTTTGCAAATCTCTTGCAAATTAATCCCTTGACATCAGAGGGTTCTGCAGCTCTTCCTAGCTTCCGAATCCCTTACTCTCAGTTCATTTTCCTTTGAGGTTTCCTACTCTCAAGCCCCAAGCTTCTCATCCTCGTGCACTAAACATACCGCCTCAGATACCTGGGCAGTGCTGCCTTCCTGCCCTTGCCTAGTCCCCAGAGAGCACTGTGGGCATCTCATCCGTCTTGCATATATTGTTGGGAAGGAGGAAGTTTTCCTCTACCTTTCTAGGTCCCTCTGGCTGGTCTAAGAATTAAATTGACATGAGACAGATTAAAAGAGAAAATCAAACAGAAGTTTAGTAACATGCATATTTAGGAGAGATTCAGGAAAACTGAGGAACTCAACAAAAAGGCCAAAACCCTCACCTTAAATATATCTTCAGCTAAAGACAAGAGAGGATGTTGGGGTAAAGGTTTGGGACCTCAAAGGGGAGGAAGGTAAATGACACAAAAACGAAACACAAATGTTTGCTAAGCGATGCGGAGACAATGGGACTTTAATCTCTTAAGAGTTTCCCCCACCACCTAGCTCCTATTCTTTGCGGATATCTCTGGTGATAGCACTACTCTGGGAACAGGCCCTCTAAACTCTTTTTAGGCAGTTTTTTTTGGGGGGGGAGCAAAATTTCCTCCTGAGTCTTTTGGGCCTTGATTGTTTTCAGCTTGAACTATCGGCATGCCAGAGATATTTTGGGGTGGCAAATTTTGGTCCCCTACAGTATTGCCTTTGAAACTTCTTCCAGAAATTTCACAGTCCAGAAGTTGAGCTAATAGATTGCTTTATACCTCATTGAACCAGTCTCTCAGTCCTGACAGTAGGTCAGTTCAATTCCTTATTTCAGGAGGCAGAGATGCAGGTGGGCACTCAAAGTTAGGCACAGAGGGATAAGCAATCATATATTTGGTAAGAGGCATTTCTATGGAGACAAAAGAAAAATAGAGGTTAATGCTTGGAGCAAATTATAAATCCAGTGTCTGAATCCTGAGAGTTGCCAGTTGAGATTTCTAGATGTTAGGTTCAAAGCATCTTTTGCAGTTTGAAATGTCTCTGATAATATCATCTGGTGTTCAGGCAAGCTTTCTGAGTGGCTTGCAAAGCAATAGGCATGGGGAGGAGGGTATAGCTCAGTGTGGAGTGCATGCTTAGGGCGCACAAGTCCTGAGTTCAATCCCCAGTACCTCCGTTAAGTAAGTAAGTAAATAAATAAATAAACAAACCTAACCAACCACGCCCATATAAACCCCCAAAAGCAACAGGCACAAAGATTGTCTAAATGTGGGCATTGTGGTGATCTGTCTTAAGTTTATATCAAGTCGTTCAGTTTTAGTTTGCAGGGCTTTGGGAAAAGGACAGCTTTAGTTTTTGATGGTTTCAAGTCAAAAATGAGAGAAAAACTGAAAATGTTAGTTTGGAGAGTTGTAGCCAAATATTTGAGGAAACTAGAAGAATTTAGGATCCAGTTCAGTTTACAGGTAGAAAAACAAAACCTCAAAGGTGATTAACAGAATTAGAATCTAATATTCATATAAGCACGTACTATACCTTCTATTGAAATGTAATTTTCTCTCTAAAATCACCTTCTTTTTACCAGAGATAGCCAAATTAAAACGAATTTGTTTGTAAAATAAATAAGTTTAGTTTTATTAAACTTGGCCTGATACTTTACATAAGTCCAGCAAGAATAGCCATTTTTTAAATATGCCTTGCTGGAACTTGTCATAAGGAATCAGACTGAACTTTTAATTGTCTCTCGAGGCCAGGAAGCCACACCAAGGACATTCCATTAGCTTTGCCTGTAATACCTATGGATTTGGGTGAATTTTTTTCTCCATGAGGTCCCCAAAATATCCTGAGGTTCTTCCACCTGCCAGGAAGTGATCTTCTTTACTCACCTGGTAAGGCTGCTGGGAACCCTGAAGGCAAGGTACCAGGCTGTTTTTCCAAGGGGCTTTATGGCTCCATAAAGTCAACCCTAATTCTTTAAAACTATCTGATTGTATCTGATTCTATGCATGTCTCTCTCAAATATGACATTTCAGTCAAAGCCTTGGTAATATAACCAATGTTTCCAATTGTATCATGTTATAAGGAAAACAGATTTTTATTGAACTTATGCAAATAACTATATTGCCATGAAAATAGGAAAACTCACTGAGTTTCCAAATGTTTGAGGCATCAGGTAGGGAGAAAAAAAGATAATTGTTTCAGCTTTTTGAGAAATTGTAAACTGTGATACCAATTTTTTTTTGATTGGCAAACTTATGAATACATATAATTTCTAAAAACATACATTTCCTCATTACAATTTTTTTTCATTGTGGTATAAGACATGTTTTTAATAAACCCCAACATCTTTAGTTTTTCTGTAATAAGACAGAAGTAAGTAAACTTTGACTTGTTTAACAATTAATGTTTCAGTGTTTTATCATATTTGGAAGCGATCTTGACACTCAATAAATTCCCATCATTTAATTTAACTTAGCAAAACTCTTCATGAGACATTAGACAAAGTCAAGCATCGTCCCAAGTTATTTTTCTTGCTGACCAATATTGTAACAGAGAAAACATGATCTTATTTGACTTTTAGTAAACCTAGGTACAATAGAAGTATTATATTTAATCTTGATAACTCTAGAGACATGTCTGTATTAATTAAATCAACAAACTTAATCTAGACTTAGTACTGAATATTTCTCCAAATCACATGAAGCTGAAATTCATTTGGTTTAGTTTCTTTTATATTTCTGAGAATTTATATAAGCACTTAATTTTCTTTAAGCCAGCAAAATAAAGCCCTTTTACAAATTAATTTTGGCAATACCACTTGTAGAAGGTACCACACAGCTGTAAAACATGAATATAGACAACATACAAACACACAAACAGACCCAGATCCCATAGCACCATTCCAAAATTTCAGCCAGGAATCAGGTACAATAATACAAAACCCACCAAACCGGGTTTCTGACAGAAGGAACAAATCAGGGTCACCTGTTTAAGTGGATTTCCAAGGAAAAAGAAAGAAACTGCAAATCCATCAGTTAATCACCATATTGAGCTCCTACGTTGAAGAGAGGTGAAGCATTATTTACAGAGCATTGGGAGAGATTAAAGGCTAGCAAAAAGATTGATGTACAAACAAATAATTACAATACAATGTGACGACAAAAGTGTGTGCCACACAGAGAAAAGTGCTTCAGAGTTGGGAGAGGAGTGCTAGAGAAGGTTCCAGATTAAGCTAGGTCTTGACAGGTAAGTAAGCAGTCTCCAGACGGGCGTACAATAGAACAGCCTGACAGAAGGAAGAGCACAGGCAAGACCTGGGGTCAAGAAAGAAATGACTCGTTGGAGAAAAACAAGTGCTTTTGTGTGGGTGGAGCCTAGGAGAGAGACAAGAGGTGAGGCTGAACAGGTGAGCAGGAACCAGATCTTAAAGGGTCCCCTGTATCATGCGGAGAAGAGCAGGCTTCATCCAAGGAGCAGGGAACCACTGAAGGATTCTGTGCAGAGGTAACGTGATTAGATTCACATTTGAGTGAAGACAAGACCATGACACTTGAAGCAGAGAGACAGGTCAGCAGGCTAAGCATTTTGCCAGGCCAGAGAGGTGGTGGCCTGTAATTAAAACAGAGTTACAGGGTGACAAAAACAAGAAAGAGTTAGGAGTAGAATCAGCTGGCCATGTTAACTGATTGAATACAAGGAGGGAGAAATCTAGTTGCTCTACAAATCAAAATTAAATATGTTTCAAATGAAATATATGTCTCCTTAACTGTCTCCAGCATCTGTGATGAGCAGTTAACAATGTGTTCTCTCTCTGCTTTCCACGTCCTCTCCAAATCCCTGAGCTGCTAAGAGGATCTTTGGTTGGAAGTCTTCCTCAGGGTGGTTCTTCCAGGATGCTGCTCAAAAGCCTGCTCTGGAACAGAAGTGGATTTGGGACCTTCAGGAAGGGTTATGTAAACGAGAATCACACTTCGTTCATTCAGCAAACATTTATCAAAGGCCACGATGTGCTATGTACTGTTCTTGGCCCTGAGAACTGGGCCATGAGATAACTGAAATTTTTCAGACCTCGGCTGAAAAGTAATGAGTAGGACTAAACTAGGGCTCCCCCAGGTAGCCCAGCATGCTGTATTCTGTTTCCTCTGCTTTCCCACTTTGTCTTCCGTTTTTCTCTTCTCCCCCACCCCAGCTCAGAAGCCATGTTTAGCTAATGCTGAAGAGAGAATTACTCAGCTCTTGGAAATTGCTGAGCTGGGTGTTCAGGCTTCTTGGCTGAACTAAGTCCTGGATGGTGATTCAGCAGAAACTCCAGGTCTGACAACTGGAGGGGAGAGATCAGGATAAGAAGGAAGGGGAAGAGAGAGCCAGGAAAGGAAGGGAAGGGAAGGGGGTAGGGCAGCACAGGCAGGAGCTTAGCTGGCAGTGTCCAGGAAAAACTGTGTGATTCAGGATGTCCAGAACCTCCAGAGCACCTGTGTGCCCCTCCTCCTCTGCTTATTTGTTCTTGGAGGAGGGAGGCCATTCTGAAGGCTCAGAGCACCTCCTCGCCTTAGAGGGGCTTCTGAGATTACTCAAACATTGCCAGTGCTTTGACAGGAAAAGGGCTGGAGAAGGGAAAACTTGCTGTAGTGTGGTAGGCAAGATCTATTTCAAAGCCCTATTGTGCACCTTGCAGAAGCTGGGATCAAAGCTTAGTTTATAGGGAAAGACTGCTTTGATTTTGTTATTGTTGCTGTTGCTCTGTTTGATGTCTTTGTCTTTCGCCAGTCGAGTTATTTACAGTAATGCCAACCTTTGTTGTAAGCAGGTAGAGACTTGAGAGTTTATAATGCAGCTCTGGGACTCCTATGAAAAATGTCTCGACCCTGGGTGAGCCCAGAAGGATTCTAGGGAGCTGGCTGTGTCTCCTCACTCTTACCCCCCATTTCCCCCAGGCTCCCTGAGGTCTAGGAGGAGAAAAGATAGCTTAGACTGGCCTGCGTGGCTAGAACTGGAACCTTATCAGAGCCTCTGGGTTGCGTGCCTTAGAACTCAAACAGGGCTCCCGTGTTTTCTTTGCCTATCGGTGCCTTTTGGCAGCCGGCACCGGTTACCCCCTCGATCTGGAAACTCTTGAGGTTAGGCAGGCCAAGGGAAGCAGCTTTTCCACAATCAGAAACACGTGCCCTATTCCTTCTAAGGCGCCCGGGGCCAGCCTATCGCAGAGCCGAGCGTCGCCACACCCCCCGCGGCAGGCGGCGCCCGGCTCACCCCGCGGCTGGGCGCGGGCACCCCCGGGAGGACTGGTCGGGGGGCACCACCTCGCCCCTTTTGCGCCAGGTCCAGAGGGAGGGGGTCAGGGGGAGCTGGCCAGAGCGTGGCAGAAGGCGGAGAAGTGCAGGCCCCAGCAAAAGGTGAGACGAGGAAACCAACGCTTCTGGCAGGCCGGTGACCCAGGTGAAATTTACCGCTGCTTCAGAGGGTTGGGGAACTCCGTCCCGGGAAGGTGCTTATTTTGAAGTTCTGCAGGGGAACAGGGTGTTCTGATTTCTGCCGTATGGCATCACTAGCTTCCCTTTCAGCAGCTGTCTGTTTTCAGTACATTCCATCTTTCTTTTTTCTGTCCTGGCCGTCTCTCTCTCTCTCTCTCTCTCTCTCTCTCTCTCTCACACACACACACACACACACACACACTTGTGATGATGTGTATTTTCCTCCTCTTCCTTCCTCCCCCCTCCCCCTCCCCGTTGTGTCTCATGCTCATTCTTTCCCTCACTTCTTCACCATCTGTCTTTATGGACTTTGGCAATCTGGGCATTTTTACTGCCTGTTTTCTCTTATCTGGAAAGACAAAGAGAGGCCGGGTTCTGGAAATGCTAAAGGGAAACAAGCCTTTCCAAGCTGCCTCCAGCTTGCTCCTGAGAAAAGTATGAGCTGACAAGGCCAAGAAATCCAAATGGAGTCCTGGAGTTGGAGGGAAATGTGATGGTGACGTTGATAAGGGGCCAGACGAAGGGCCACAAGGCAGAAAAACAAGTTTGCTGGTGAGAAATAATTGTCTTTAACACCCTGGGGACAATGAACCCAACGCTCTTGGTTTCTGAGGAGCAGCCATCTTAGTCTCCCCCCTTTTCACACTGGCATCTGACTTCCTGCTGCCCAGAAAGCAACCTGGCCAGCATCTTCAGGTGACAGACTCGGAGCCCCAGGTGGCACTGTCAGCAGTGACTGTGGGTACCACTGACAGGAGCAAGGGAGAGAGACACTACGGGAGTGGAAGAAGGGAAAGAAGAGTAATGTGCATGTGATAAAAGAAAGGCTGGTGTAGTGGCAGAATAAGCAACTGGGAATGGAGTGGCAGAGGGACTGGGGTGGGGGGAGTCCTGTCTGTGGAACTAACTAGCAGGGATCTTACTTCATTTAACATATAAAATAAGGTTCTGAGAGGGAAGGTATAGCTCAGTGATAGAGTGCATGCCTAGCATGCCTGAGGTCCTGGGCTCAATTCCCAGTATCTCCATTAAAATAATAAATAATTCCCCCCCCCAAAATCAATATAAAATAAAATGAGGTTCTGAGTCTCTCTGATTGCCCATGAGGCTGGAAACATGCCTCTGGGTAGTAGAGTGCAGGCCTCAGATATCTCCCTTCAGTACCAAGAGCTGTCTATGAGTGAGCCCCATGTGGGTCATTCTTCTGAGCACAGTTCTTACAGCAGTCAACCCGGCCCCCGTCCAGGTGGCTGGCCCCTTCCTGACTTTCACTCATCAGGCCACAACAGTGTGGTTCATGGAGTAGAAGCTGGCTTGGCAAAAGGAGTGAGGATTGGTTTGGGCATCCGTGCCGGAAAGTGTTCATTGGCCCTCTGATAAAGACAAAATGACCCTTTGCCAGTCCAGCTCAGCAACAAGCCAGCATCCTGTGTCCAGAAGCAAGGGAGGATCTTAAGACAGTTATCCAGTGGTGTCTGGGGTCAGCCGGTGCTTTGTGAGCTTTCTCAGGGGAAGGAGAAGCAGCTATGATATGTACCCTCCCCTCAACACTGTCTAGCCTCACAGGTACTTGCCTGCTCTGCTTCATGGGGCTACCCTGTGATGTTAAAACCCTGATATTTCTCCCGAGAGAAGCACAATGGCTCCTGTGCACCCTTCCTGGTATTTTCTGAATAGATTTATTCATCTGTCCATCCTCTAGTCAGTAAGCATTAGCACCTACTGTGTTCCGGGCAGGTATAGGATCTTAAGATTGTCCTGGCCAGTAGAGTGTTGTTAACGGCTGTATGTGCAGCATGGACTGCAAAAGAACAGGGAAGTTTCATTCTCCACAGCAGCGGCAGCAACAGCATTCCTTGCCTTCTGCAGGGCATTCCTTCCCGGCAATAATTTTTAAAGGTGGTGCAACTTTCTTGTGGAGACCAAGGCACAGGGACATGTTTGAACATCTGGGCTCCTGGTTCAATGCTTCATCCTTATGCTTCCCAGCCCCATAGCCCCTAATCCACCTTTGTGCCCACACTTCCAGACAGCTTGGATTGAAGGACCCCAGAACAGGTAATTTGTGGATGAGTGTCCTCCTGAGGAAAAGGTTGAAACAGATTAGAAATTGAGGAGAAGGGTCAGGGATACCAGAGGAAGCAACAAGGGAGAACAAAGCAACAATGCAAGATGTGGCCTGATGTGCAGTGTGGCGGCTCCAAAACCCTCCCAACCATCCCCTTCCCCGTCCACTGTGCTTTGCTTCCAGTTGTCAGCATTATCCTGAGCAAATCATGCCCTCTTTTTGAGTTCTTATTTCTTAGTTTATGAACAATTAGAATAAGCACTTAACATTTTATACAACAGTACACAGGTTGCAGGGCATCCTATGGGATTAAAATGGACCACACTTCCATTTTACAGAGAGGGAAGGGAGGCTTAAAGAGCTTGACTGACTTGTCCAGAGAGGACATGACCGCACAGGGAAGAGCGCCACAGCCACTGGGTTCTCCGGGTTCTAAGTTCTACGACTGTTAGTCAGCCCAGGCTGCCATCTGTGAGAGAGCCATCTGTGCCTTCGTCCTTCCAAGCTACACAACCCACTTCCATCATTACTACTTCACTCCTCACACAGGCTGCTCTGAGCTCTACTTGCTTGCTCTGCACTTGAGAAAGACACCAGAAACCCACATGGTTTTTCACTCACCAGGGGTCACTGGGCAGATCTGAGGGGAAGAGTGATAAAGTCACAGTCCTGGCTCTGTGGTGGCTGTAAGGACTTAAAACCAGTGCCACAATTCCTTTATCCATTCTTAAAATTTTCGTAAAGAAGATGTTCTGTTTCAAAATGGATTAGAGAGATTGATTTTTTTTTTTGCTATTGGAGTGTTTTATCCCTTTATCTTTTTTAAAGGTTATATTCCATTTATATTCCATTTAAAGGTTACTATGAAATATTGGTTATATTCCCCATGTTGTACAGTATATCCTTATTTTATACCTAATAGTTTGTACCTCTTACTCCTTTACCCTTATATTGCTCCTCCCCCCTTCCCTCTCCCCACTGGTAACCACTAGTTTGTTCTCTTTATCTGTGAGTCCGCTTCTTTTTTGTTATATTCGCTAGTTTGTTGTATTTTTTAGACTCCACATATAAGAGATACCATATAATTTTTGTATTTCTCCATCTGACATTTCACTTAGCGCAATACCCTCCAAGTTTACCCATGTTGCTGCAAACGGCAAGATTTTATTCTTTTTTATGGCTGAGTAGTGTTCCATTGTGTACATACACCACATCTTCTTTATCTGTTCATCTGTTGATGGACACTTAGGTTGCTTCCACATCTCGACAATTATAAATAATGTTGCTATGAACATTGGGGTGCATGTATCTTTTTGAATTAGTGTTTTTGGGTTTTTTTTGGACATAGACCCAGGAGTGGAATTGCTGGGTCATATGGTAGTTCTACTTTTAGTTTTTTGAGAAACCTCCATACTGTTTCCTGCAGTGACTGCACCAATTTACATTCCCACCAACAATGTGCAAGGGTTCCATTTTCTTCACATCCTCCCCAACATTTGTTATTTGTGTTCTTTTTGTTGATAACCATGCTGACAGACGTGAGGTGATATCTCACTGTGGTTTTGACTTGCATTTCCCTGGTGATTAGCGATGTTGAGCTCAAGAGATTGATTTTAAATTGCCTCTTTTACCTATAGTCTATAATGTATCCATTTAAGGTAAAATTTCCCCCAGAATGTTGTTCCTATTCTTTCCTTCCAATATTTGTAATCCTTTGACCTCATGTGCCTCCCCTCCGGCTGATCGACTCCACCTGGGGAAGCCACAGAGCGGGCTCTGCCGAAGTGCACGGGGTGTCATGCTTGACAAGATAGCACACAGTGGGGCTGATCCTTACCCTCCACCGGGAGGAGTGAACTCAGACTCTGGACTCCTGAGTTCATTCATGTCTTGGCTTTCCATCGTGACGTCTTTTATGGCCTTTGGTTGTAGCCTCTGGTCAGTAAAGTTAGGAGAGCAGCACATTTCTGGGGGCAGAGAGCAAATGACTTGTGTCTATGAACATCCTGGCACTGAACCTACCTTACAAGAGGTCTATAACTCTTGGACCTGTGTTTGTACATCTGGGTTGCGTATGTGGACCCGCAGTGTTATGGACCATGGAGGAGACTGGAGAACCCAGGATCAGATGAAGCAGGGATATAGGGAGTCTTTTGCCCTGAATTTTCCTGAGACGAAAAGCACAGCTAGAGTTACCTTAGGGCAAGCCTGTTTACTACTATATTGAATTACCAAGGGGAGGAAGAGGAGGCAGTGACACCTAGCTACAGGATCTGGGTGTGTGCAAGCATCAGGATGCTGTCATGTGCTGCGTGTGATGTGGAAATTCGCCAACCAGGTCAGCACATTGGTGACCTCGCTTTCACTGCCCGCACCCAGAGTGCCCCTACTCTTCCCTCCACCTGGGGTTGTGCAAGGCCTGTGACGGGCACTCTTTTGGGGTCCTGGTGTGTGCTGCCTGGTGGCTCTTGAAAAGCTTTTCCCTTTGAAGAGTATGCCCCCTGCTTTCTTTCTGCGTGGCATCTGGCGCTGTATGTGTTTCTTATCACTGCTGTAACAAATTACCACAAACTGAGTAAACTACAGAGATTTTATTACCTTACCATTCTGGAGTCCTAAATTCAAGGTGTCAGCAAGGCTGTGTCCCTTCTGGAAGCTCTGGGGAGAATTGTTTCCTTGCCTCTCCCAGCTTCTAGAAGTCATCTGTATTCTTTGGCTCATGGCCCCTTCCTCTGTCTTCAAAGCCAGCAGCATAGCATCTTCAAATCACTCTCTCTGTTTTTTTTTTAGTTGAAGTATAGTTGATTTACAATGTGTTAGTTTCTGGTGTACAGCATAGTGGTTCATTTATATATATATATATATATATATACACACACATATTCCTTTTCATATTCTTTTCATTATAGGCTATTAAAAGATATTAAATATAGTTCCCTGTGCTATACAGTAGGACCTGTTGTTTATCTATTTTGTATATTGTAGTGTGTATCTGCTAATCCCAAACTCTTAATTTATATCTCCCTCCTCTTCCCCTTTGGTATTCATAAGTTTGTTTTCTATAAAAATATGGAAGACTTCACACATTTGTGTGTCATCCACGTGCAGGGAGGTATTCGTCTCTGTATTGTTCCAATTTTAGTACATGTGCAGCTGAAGCGAGCACTCACACCTCTCTTTCTTTCTGTCTCTGACCTCTGTTTTCCATCATTACATCTCCCTTTCTAACTCTGACCCTCCTGCCTCCCTGTAATAAGGATTCTTATGATGACACTGGGCCTACTAAGATAATCCAGGATAACCTCTCCACTTGAAGCTCTTTAATCACATTTGTGAAATTCCTTTTGCAAGGTAATATTCACAAGATTAGGATGTTGACATTTTTGGGAAGGTGATTATTCTGCCTGTCACAGGCCCCATGAGTTCTGATGTCATTGTCAAGGGGAAGAAGTGAATGAGAGGCTTCTGTGACTCCCCAGGGATCAGAATATGAGGATGAGGGCTGGGCTGGGGCTTAGGGGTACCTCTCCACAGGGAGCAGGCGCTTACTCACCCTCTCCACAGTGGACACATTCCAGGTCAGCGATGGAATCTGCACTGTCATGGGTCTGACAAGGACTCTGCGTCCCTGCCAGTTCCGCAGCTTCCCCATGGGCAGGAGGCTTTGAGCCCACCTCTCCTGCTTGGCAGTTGCTAGGCCCTGGGCTCTGGGCAGGGCATGAGATTACTGGGTTCTGAGACCTGCCTGTCTCTCTCTCTCTTTTTTTTTTTTTTTTTTTTTTTTGGTATCCCTCTTGTCACTTTGACATTAAGCTTTTCAAACTGGGCAGATTAAGTAACCAAGCCCTGACTTCAGCATCTTCTTGAAGTCTCATCTTCTTGATAGCCTTTTCACCTATTTTTTTAAAGCCAGGAAACAGAATGGAAAGAAAAGAAAAAGAGGAGAAAACACTAAAGAAATACAGAGAAGGCTGAGGTTCCAGAGGGCCGTCTAGAGAAGCAGCCACCCCCCCCACCCCCCAGCCAGACTGCAATGGACTAGAACCAGAGTCTTATGCCTTCTTGTTTGTTTTGTCCGGCTAGCCCCCAATTATAAAATTCTCTGTTACTGCGCTCTTTCCTACCTATAGGAAGCATCTCTGACTTCCCTGAGCAGGACTAGGGGCTCCTCACAGTTGCCTGCCAGCTTCTGTGAAGAGCTCTACTGACACCATATTGCTTTGTGATCACCTTTTAGCTCAGCCATCTCCCCTCTTACAGTGTCAACTTCCTGATCACAGGAAAGGACTTGTGTCTTGTTTATAACACCCCTCACCAGAGTATCTAGAACTTGTAGGTTCTTTGTAGATAATGGTTGGTTGGATGGATGGATGGATGGGTAGGTAGATGGATGAAGACCCTCACATCTCAATCTGCAGTGGCCACTGGTCCCCATCTTCATGTGGCTTCCCTGAGGTCACTGTATCTCAAGCATGTAGAATTCAGGGTCTTGCTAAGAAGAGAGAGGGCACGTAGCCATCAGCAGCAGAAGGGTGCTGGGCACAGACAGGCAGAGGCAGGACGCCTGAGCAGGGCAGGGTCTTGGCAAGTGTTGCCTTCCCTCACTGACCTTTCCTTTCCGGATGGAGGCTCGAGTTTCAGCCCGCTGTGAGGGACGCTGTCCTGTGGTACAGGGAGACTGAAAATGCCCTCTTTCCCCACAGTCACATGCTGTGTTGGCCAACTGCAGGGCGGAGGATCAGAAGAGGCCTGCCGCCATTGTTCCAGGGAGATCAGGCAGCCTGTCTCCCCCATCCCATTGTCAGGATTTCTCTTTTATGTCTGAAAGTTCCCTGAAAAGGCTAAAAGTTAAATATTAGTCAAAGGCTGGGTTCTTGTGGGGATTAGCTCAGGAGGGACAGAAGGCACCCACAGCAAGTTAATATGACAAATTGCCCCTTCCTTCAAACCTCTCCCATCCCCCAGGGAACAGGGTGAAGAAGTCTCTCTAGCTGCCTAGATAGGTCCTGTTTACATTTTCTATCCCAGCACATTCCTCCTCCAGGCCCTGCCCTCTCCTCCCCTCAGTGAGAATGATTTTCTTCTCTGCTTGATGAGATCTAGTTCCTTATTCTGTAGTCCTTCCCTATCCTGGAGCCACAAGGGTTTTGTTTCCTAATCTTCCTTTCATAGAGCAGCCTCCTTTATCCTTTAGTCACTATTGTTTGTATCTGTTTGAACTCCCAGGTCCCAGATGCCCAGCCTTATACCAAGCATGCTTCAGGGCCCCCGGGGAGAAGTTGCGATTACAGGCCCAGTAGTTTAGAGTGATTTAGGTTGAACTGTTACCAGGCATGTGATCCTGAACTCTTTATTGAATTGAGTAAGATAAACCAAAGTGTACATATCAGAACATCTCCGTCCCTCGGAACATCTACAAAATGTTCTCCCACTTCCGGTACTCAAAATCCTACCTTGGACAACATGATGTGGTTTCCCTTATATGACACCGTCTTGGGCAAAAGCTCCTCCACCGTGAGCCAAGAGTTCCTACCCTCGAAGTTAAGCTTCCTGCTGCCCTTTTGACTCTGAAACCAACTGAGGAGATTCCTAGGGCGATTGGTGTGCATGGAACATGCAGACTGAGATGAGATTGAAGGATTAATGAATTGTGGCATTTTCTTTGAATATGAAATATTTGTTGAGCACCTACTATTTGCAGGTACCAGTGATATGCCCTGGGATTAAAAATTTGGAAAAGTCACAGTCCTGCCCTTCTAGTCTACAAGGAGACAGAGTAAAAGAAACAGATAATTATAATACAAAAAAAAAAAGTACCAACCTTAGATATTAACAAAGTGATCTGGGAATAGAGAGGAGGGATGAACTTTGTTCCTTGTCTATAAAACACGGCTGATACATCTTACCTGGCAGGCACCTTGTCAGGAATAAATAAAATAATAAAGACTCACAGTACAGGTACATTTGAACTGGGTCTTGAAAGATGAGAAGGAGCTTGCCAGGTAGAAACAGGGCAAGGAGGAAGGTTACAGATGGATAATAATGTCAGGTCCTTAGCCTGCAGAAGTGTGCTCTGAATCAAGGAAGGTTGGAAAATACTTGAAAAGTAAAAGCGCAGTTTAAGGATAAGGTATTGATGTAACTTGATCAACTGTTCAAGGGAAGTCAGAGGCCTGATTAAAAGCTTGAAGAAAGTATAGAGTCTCGTGCTTTTATACATATGGCTTGTACCCTTGGAGAACTAGAGGGGTACTGGTCACTGTTTCAGGGGAAGGGGAAGCAAGAAGATTTTAATTTTTTTTCCTTTATTCTCAAGCACTTCATAACCACCAGGAAGTTGAGTCCCCTTCCTGCAGCCCCAGGGCTCCCATGGGTTGCTTAGGGAGTGTGGTGGTAACAGTGTCCTAGTGCTCAGCCTCTGAGCCTTCAGCCAGCCCTTGGAGGTTCCATCATGTTGGCATTTCTGTTGGGAGCCTATGACTTCTAGCCCTCCAGGCCACCAAAGATATCAGGATGGTGGCAAATAAGCACATGAAATCATGCTCAACATCCTTAGTCTCTTGGGAAATGTAAATCAAAGCCTCAATGAAATACCACCACAGACTCCTTTAGAAGAGTCAAGCTTTCGAAGCTGACAATACCAAATGCTGGCAAGGATGCAGAGCAACAGGAAAGCACATTGCTGGTGGGAATGCAAAATGATAGAACCACTTTGGAAAACAGTCTGGCAGTTTCTTACAAAGTTAAACATACATTCACTTATGACCCAAAATCCCATTCCTGGGTATTTACTCAAAAGAAATGAACACTCTAGTCAAAGACCTCTACAATCCACTCAGAGACTTCTGTGCCAGTGTTTATGGCAGCTTTATTTATAATAGCCCCCAACTGGGAGCCATCCAGATGTCCACCAGTAGATGAATAGAAAACTGATACATTCATATAAAGGAGCATTATTTGACAATAAAAAGGAACTATAGTATATTCAGCAACATGAATGGATCTCAAAAGCACCATGTTAACTGAAATAAGTCAGAGAGAAAAGGCTATATACTGTATGATTTCATTTATGTGACATTCTGAAAAAGGTAAAACCATAGGAATAGAAATCAAATTGGTGGTTTCGGGATGTAGGGGAAAAAGACTGACCTCAAAGGAGCACAACATACAAGAGAACCTTTGAAGTGTTGGAAGTGTTCTATATAGAGAGTGTAGTGGTGATTAAACACCTGAATACATTTGTCAAATCTCATCAAACTGTACGCTTACAAAAGTGAATTTTACTATGTGTAACATATACCTTGATAAACCTGAGTAACAATAGATTCATCTAAACCTCTTTCCTCTTGTAATAGCCTATAATGAAAAAGAATATGAAAAGGAATATATATACACACACACACACACACATATGTAACTGAATCACTGTACTGTACACCAGAAATTAACACAACATTGTAAACCAACTACACGTCAATTAAATAATTAAATAAAATAAACCTCTTCCTAAAATCAGGTTCAGGAAGATGACATCCAGGATCGTACCAGTCGCTCAGGGCTCCTCTTGAACATACAATATCTTGAAAACAGAGCCCACACTCATGCCCTGATGAGACGCTGGTTTTTCTCCAAAGCCAATGCCCGCTGCTGGCTTCCAGCCCTAGGCAGGGCGTGTCCTGACCAAGCTCTGAGTCATGGCACGTAATCCCCATTTGTAACCTAACCTACTAACCTAGCCAAGGTTTCTGGACACTGGGGCTGAGCTTGTGGCATTGGCTCACCTGTTACAATCTTGTATCAGGAGCAAGGAACATTTCTGCTTGTATGCAGAGGGTGTCTTGGAGCCTCATTCTGGCTCTGAGGGTATGTTTGGGGGTCTGTCATTTCAGTGCTCCTCACATGGGTCAACTGTGCCAGTGTGCGGTGGGCCACCCGGGTTCAAGATGTGTTCACAGCTGGGAAGCTCCTGGCGCTGGGCCTGATCATCATCATGGGAGTTGTACAGATCTGCAAAGGTGAGTGTCTTCAGAACTTGCCCTGCCCCCGTACATGTACACACCCCTCACACTGTCTTTGGATGTGTGCACACCCTGAGATTTCCCAAACCTGTCCTTGAATGACTTCTCTTCTTCCCTTGCTTGACAAAGGGGATGAGAAACTATCTCCCCCAGGGTGGCTGGGAGTTGGGACGGCCCCCTCTGGTGTGCAGAGTTTAGTCCTCCCATGCTGCCCTCATGGCTCCAACACAGGTAGGAGAAGATTCCAGATCTTTGGACTCCTGTTGCCCTTTTGTCCCAGCTCCAGGGAAGCTCTTGGTATCTTATACTGTGTCTTGTCCACATCTTAAAATGGGAGACAGAGGACATTTTTATATGTTTCCAAATTACTCGTAATCTCTACAAGAGAGAGCTCTACATTCCTGGGGCCCCTGCCAACATTCTCCATTGGATTTGGTCCTTTCCAAGCCCGAGTCTATATTTGGTTTCCATGGGACCCGTGGCAGCACTAGGCTCTGCCCAGTGTCACTGCCTCCTAGAGAAAGTCAAATGACTAACAGAGAGACCTCCCCCTCACCCCCCCAAGTCCTGGAGGCAATGTGAGGTGCCTGGATTTTGACTCCAGGAAACAGAATTAAGGTTCTGCTATATAACGTGCTTAATTATTTTCATCCGTTAGATTAAATTATTTAGCAGGTTATATTATTTCCAGCAATTTAGACTTAAAGGAATCACTGGGCTGTCTTTTCAAAGATAGTGAGTCCCTCCCAATCTGGTCCCAATACTTTCTCCTGATCACTCTCATCTCCTTATTTCCTGTCCAAATGCTCGAGTAGAGACGAAGATGTAAAGTGTGGTCAGCTACGCAGTATCTCACTATCACCTTACTCAGCAGCCTTTCTTGAGGGCCCACTGTGTGCAGGACACTGTGTGCTGAGGGCTGGGAAGGCAATTGAAAAGCTCTTCACTGCAGGACCCCTGCCTTCAGGAGACCTACGCCATGAAAAGGGAGACCAAACACATGCCTTAGGGAGAGACTAGTGGATATTGACAAAGAAAATAGAACAAGCTTGAGCTAATAACAGCATCTTGGAAGCTTTGTTTGAGTGTCATTTGTTCTTGATGCTGTCTTCATAAGAATGTGGACACTGACAGTGACTCCAACCCTCCAAATCCTCCTAGCAAGCCAGCTCCAATTTACCCTGCCCTGACTAGCAACCTCCCCGGCCTTTCCTCCCAAGGAACTTTGCCTTTTGAAAAAGGAGCATTCATAGCTGTGCTTTGAACCTGAGTCCCCATTTGGACTCATGGCTACCGGGTTCAAGGGGGGTCCTGAACCCGTATTTCTCTGCTCCTTTTGGCCTAGTTCTCCAATATGTGAGGCTCACTGGAGACCGGGACTAGGGGCTGCCGGGCCTCTGACGTGTCTCTCTGAGCAGCCTCCTGCCCCTGTCCACAGGACAATACTTCTGGCTGGAGCCAAAGAATGCATTTGAGAATTTCCAAGAACCCGACATCGGCCTCATCGCGCTGGCTTTCCTTCAGGGCTCCTTTGCCTATGGAGGCTGGAACTTTCTGAATTACGTGACTGAGGAACTTGTTGATCCCTACAAGTGAGTTGCAATAGCCCAGCTCTCCCCTCTTTCCCTTCAAAACCCACAGCACCTGCCTCTGGAAAGAGGGAGCCAGCAGAGTGGGTATAGCTCAGCAGTAGAGCACATGCTTAACATGCATGAGGTCCTGGGATCGATCCTCAGTACCTCCATGAAAGAAAAAAAAAAAAGGGCATGGTACTGCCTTACCAGAAACATATAGACCAACAGAATAAAATAGCCAGAAATAAATCCTCGATTATATATATGGTAAAATGATTTTCAGTAACAGCTTCCACGATAATTCATGGAAAGAGGGAGCCAGGTGACCACTGTCTACTTCTCCCCTCAGCCCCCTTCTGACTGTGACCTGGTCTATCCTGAAGAGACAGTTCATTTCCCAGGAATTTAGACCATTTATCACCCACCCTGCCAGCAGAAAAATGACCCAGTGACCATCCCAGAGCAGGTTAAAAGAGGAAAACGGTGCTGAGGTAACACCACTGCCTTAGAGAATGAAATGTGCCCTGAGAGGATTCCAAGCATCTTACTTACCTGTCCCATGACAGGCAGGTCTTTGTGTCTTGAAGAGGGGGCAGGGGTGTGTGTTGTGGAAATTCTGATCAGAGAGAATTCAACAGGAGTGGAGCATATTCCCAGCCTAAGCTGCTCCATTTCCTTTCAATCATCCTGCCCATATGGAGACAAATCCACCCCCTGGGGAGAGGGAGCATCACAGAAGGCTGCAGTGTCAGCCTGGTGTTAGAAAGACAGAAGGCGCTCCCTGGACCCCATGATGAGGCAGGTGGTCCCAGGTACCAGGCCTTTCCTCTCTCACCTCCTCTCCCTCTACAGGAACCTTCCCAGAGCCATCTTCATCTCCATCCCACTGGTCACATTTGTGTATGTCTTTGCCAATGTCGCTTATGTCACTGCAATGTCCCCCCAGGAGCTGCTGGCATCAAACGCAGTTGCTGTGGTAAGACATCAAACTCAGGGAGGGATAAATTAGGAAGCTGGGATTTGCAGATACATGCTACTATATATAAAGTAGGTAACAACAAGGTCCTACTGTATAGCACAGGGAACTATATTCAAAATCTTACAGTAGCCTATCATGGAAAAAATCTGAAAAAGAATAGATGGATAGACACATGTAACTGAATCACTTTGCTGTACACCTGAACCATTGTAAATCAGCTATACTTCAATTAAAAAAAAAAAAGAAATCAAATTTGCACTCCCTCAGACCAGGAATGTTGAAAGACTTGCCGGTTTAGCCCCACTCACTGTCCCCTGATCCCTGGATTGGTGAAATGGAATTCATCCCAAGTCCTCAGGGCAAAAGCCACAGCTTCAGGTGCCCAGGAGCAAATGGACAGCCAGGCTGTAACAGCCAGCTACAACAGCAGAACTGAGCCATTGCCATAGACACCCTGTGGCCTGCAAAGCCGAAATATTTACTATCTGACCCTTTATAGAAAAAAATTTGCCAACTCCTGATCTAGGGCGCTTTAAACTCTGAATGGGATGCTTGTATAAAGGAGACAGGCTCCTCCTCAGAAAGACGTAATCTTGCATAAGATGTGCCATTTTTCTCTGCCTCCACATCCTCACCTGCACAACGTGACTCCTTTTGTCATCAGGGAAACATGTGTGCAGTTTGTGCTCTTTAGGGGAGGAGACGTTGCAGGTCCAAGGCACTGGGGTCCTTGGTATCCAAGAAAGACTTGGAAGCCAGGCAGTTCCCTCAACGTGGCTTCACCTGGGCCATGACCCCACCCTGCCACAGTCATCCTGTGTCTTATCTCTGAAGATTGGAAAGAAAGAGGCCCTCAAACTTCCCCTGGCAGCCTGTTCACATGATTGCTAGCCCCACCCAGCAGGAGAGCTCTTCTCAGCAATCCCTCGCCCATAATGTGCCATAAATTATATATAAATATAAATGTGCTATAAATCGAGTCTGTACTTGGCTCAGAGAATATAGAAGAAGCTGACCCCCTCCCCAATATTTTATATCCTTTCAACACATGAAGACTAGTCTATAGCTTCACATACCTTTTCTCGCTCAGCCTACATAATGGCTTGTTCTTATCACTTTTCCCCCAATATCTTAGCCAGAGAGACTTAGTGAGGGTGGGAGGCTGTAACTCCTTTTCTGCTCACCCTCTTGTTTCCTCTCCCAGACTTTTGGAGAGAAGCTCCTAGGGGTCATGGCCTGGATCATGCCTATTTCCGTCGCCCTGTCTACATTTGGAGGAGTCAATGGATCCCTTTTCACCTCCTCCCGGTGAGTGCTATCCGGGCCCTCCACAGGCCAGGGGCCACTCTGCTGTGCATATTGCTCTGTGTATATGTGGGGGGCTTGTCTCCGTCAGCGGGGGTCTGTGCGGGCATCTGGGTGGTGACTTTGCAGGCGGTGATTGCTCACATGAGGGTGTGTGCGCGTGTGTCTGCGTGGACGTGGAGGAGCCCGTGCTGCTCGTGTGGTGACGCACGACGTGTGTGGCTTGACGTGTGGTGGCAAGCAGTGCCATCCCAGCTCCTGTCCAGAGGAGCAAGGGCTGAGGAGGCTCCAGACTGCGTGCTTGGCAGCAGAACGGTGTCTCGGCTGCAGCCTCAGGGCCCCATTTCCACTTGCCTGGAAGCAGGCAGTGCTGGCTGGAAAGGAACCCCACTCTGAAAGCGACCAGGAGGGACCCACGCCTGGGGCCTCTGGGCCAGCCTCCCATGAAAGTTCTGGGCCCAGACTGCAGGTGGAAAGGGCTCATCTCTGAGCGCCCTGAGGACACAGGCTCCTCTCTGGAAAACAAGCAGGTGGCTGTGGGTGGCCTTCACATAGCTGTTTACCCATGAGACAGTTAGAGGTGTGAAGTGAGATGGGTGGGGAAGAATGGAAGGAAAGCATTTGTCCAAAGCTGAGTCCCCCACCCTCAAACTCTCAGGGAAGCCAGACGCCTGAGTGGGCCCAGGAGTCCCCAGCTCGTCCCTCACTCACCTGAAAGTCTAGCCCCCTCCTTGATGTCCCATCTTGCTGTCTCCCGAATGGGCAACTGAGGCCCACATTTGCTGGCTGATTTCCAATGCTGTGGTTCAAGGGGTCCTCCCAGGGTTCTTAGAAAGCCCCCCGCCCCCAAGGGCACAGTCCTCCTCAAAAGATACAGCAAAAGCATTGAGCCCCTGAGTTCAGCTGCTTCCAAAGCCACCAGTCCCATCAGGAAGGAGTTCCCGTGAAATGACAAGGGAGTGTCATGTTTTCAGGCCCCAGGGCAGGACGGAGGGAGGGTGGGCATCCCCAGTACCCCAGGACCTTCGGACACTCACCCATGGCAACCTCGTGTGCGTGTTACACAGGAGCAGTGTCCACCTGGAGGCCCCAGCCGAGGGCGAGCAGTGGAAGAGCAGTGACTCATGAGGCTCTCTGGGATCTATTGGAGGAGAATGACTGGCTACAGTCACTTTAGAGTGGGGTTTGTCCCTCCGGCAGGCCGAGCAGCGGCCTGCATGCATGTGGTCCAGCTGTGTGTGCATGCGGGAGGCGGCCGCCCTGGTGCGCTCGGCCTCCGATTCAGAGGCACAGCTCACCCAGCTGGCCTCCTCAACTCATCTTTCCGGCTCCTTCCTTCCTTCCTCCTCCTTCCCCTTTTTCTCCCTCTTAACACTTTCATGTTTCAGGCTATGGAGAGGATGATCCTTCCTGAGGAGCAGGAGTGTGTGCGCGTGTGTGTCTTGCTTCACGTCGTGTCTCCTCCGTTGTTGTCGGCTAGCTGGGCAAAGATTGACTCTTGTGAACCTGACTTGCAAATACTGTTGAACTTGACAACTCCACGCGGTCCTGGCTGCATGTGGAGGAGGGTTGTGAATGCAGGACCCTGGTTATGTGCATGGTGAAGCCCACAAAGCACCTGGGGCCCCATCGGGTGCATGAGGCTGTGCTACAGAGGGGCAATGCCATGTGGCTGCATGAAACCAGCGACACTGGCCGAGGTAGTTGATGATGGCACCTGATGGTGGTACATACAAGTCCGTGGGGCCCTAATCCACTCCCACACTTCTGATGAGCTGCTAGCTCCACTCACCCCCGTACACAAATGACAAAGTGACAGTTCTCTTGGACCTCCCAGCCTGCTGATTCTGTGCCTTCCTGTCCCCATCACACCGTCCCCTTCCTCTCACCCCTCAGGTACTCCTTTCCCTACAAAATCCTAGGGAAAAAAAAGGGATCTAATTCACACTAATATCTAAATGACTCTTAACGGCTTATAGTATTCTCTTTTTTCTTGGGAGAGGAAAGAGGAAGGAGGGCTGCTTTTTATGTTAAAATTTCTCTTTTAAAAATAACTTGTTAACATCACTATCCTAGTCATGTTATTGTACTATAGTTTTGCAATATGTTACCAGTGGGAGAACTGGGTGAAGGATATATATGGTCACTCTGCATTATTTCTTACGACTGCATGTACATCTGTGATTGTCTCAAAATAAAAATGTTAATTTAACCGAAATAATTTTTATTCTAATTGTAAGCTTCCTATCTATGTAAATCTTTTTAATTTATAAAATCTAAGAAGGAAAATTTAACTTACTCATAATTCCACCACCCAGAGATAGTCAGTTGGTATTTTAATGTTTGTTTTTACATGCCTATAAATAATATCTTAATTAATTGGAATCACCCTGTATGGAATTGTACAGTTTTCTATCTTGCTTTTTTCATTTTATGTTATATTGTGAGCATGTTCTCATATAATCAGTTTTTTCCAAAAACATTATTTTGACTGCATAACCTTCCATCTTATGAATATGCCAAGACTTATGTAATCAGTCTCCCATTTTAAGGTATTTTGACTATTTCAAATCTTTTTTTTTATCATCAGAATATCTTTGTGTATATATCTCTGTTCATTTCTTTAGGATGGCTTTTTCGGACTAGAATAATTAACTTAAGGATACAAATTTTTAGGTATAATCTACAAGGAATAAAATACATAGATTGTAAGTTTTCAGATTGCTGAGTTTTGGTGATTGTAGACAGCCATGTAACTATCACCCAAAACAAGATATAGAACATTTTCACATATCCCCCAAGTTCTCACATGTCCCTTTCTGGTCTACCACCCATCCCCCACCCCCACGTAAGCAACTACTTTCTTACTAGGATACCATTGTTTTTAAGGCTTTTCACGTACAGTTCAATCCCCACATCTCAAAGAATCCATAGTCCTTGAGGAGGAAGGCGGCACATTTTTAAAGGGATTAAGGCATCAGGCAAAGGAGAAAGGCTACTCCTGCGGTGCTCCAGGCATTGTGAGAGCCCCACAGCGTGATGGAACAGAAATCAGTAACTCTAAGCCACCCAGAACACACTCAGGGTCTCCACGCCCCAGAGCCCATCCACTTAACCACTGACTGCCTCTGGTTTGCCTGCACCCGCATTTGTGAACGTGGGTCCTGGAAGGTGTGCACGAGAAGGCGGGTGCCTAGCTGGAGGGGGGATGATAAGGGAGCCTGGCTGGGGAGGGAGCGTCCTTGGTTGGTGTGTGACCTGCTTTTCTCTCTGCCAGGCTGTTCTTTGCTGGAGCCAGGGAAGGCCACCTTCCCAGCGTGTTGGCCATGATCCACGTGAAGCGCTGCACCCCAATCCCAGCCTTGCTCTTCACAGTAAGGACCCCTCCCTCTGCCAGCCTGACACACACCCTCCCCTTTGTGCTGCTCTTGGATCTGGGAGTTCACACTTCCCACCCATGCTCCTGTCACCCTTGTGTTCTCGGTGTCTCTGGGTCTTAGATAATTTGGCAAATGGTAGACATGGGCTTGATTAACAGCAACCAAGGAAAGACCCTGAGTCCTGAGATACCTTAAGGCTCTCAGACTGGCTCATTCCATTCTCCCATCCTTTTGGGTCAGGCTGAAGTGGCTGCCTCAAGATTCTACAACCTCACAAATAAACTTCTTTGTTCCCCCGGCACCTGTTACCCACAGGCTTGGAGCTTTGGGCCTCTGCTCCTGGCTGATCACTGCACACCTCCACCCCTCCCCATCCACCTTCCTGCCAGCCTCTTGGGAAACATCCCTGAAACAAATTCAGTGTTCAGGGTGCACCAAATTAAAAAAATCATAAAGAAAGGAAAACTGTAAACTGAGAATGGAGAAAAGGAAATTTGGGATGGGGGAATGGGGTGGAATAGGGTGTGAATGGCCCTGGAGTAGAATCATTTAGAGAGAGCAAAAAGGAGCAAAGACTTGTCCCCAGTGAGTCTTTGGGGTTATGTTTTTCCTTCTGAATTCTGATAAAACATCAAAAATGACTTTGGTCCTCCAGAGAAGCAGTTAGACCAGGATAGCACAGCTCTCAGGAGTCAAGGGCATTCACTGTACAGTATGAGGGGGAATTTCAGAATGTTCAGATCCAGGAAGAAGGTCATCTTGATTAGTGAGTGGTGAAAGGCAGCTGGAGAACACTCAATACTCCCAGCGGGCCACAGACTTCTTTTCAGTTTGAGCCACTGGTGCAGGACTATGACTGTAAGGCCAGTACAGTAAGAATCTGGTTTTTTTAGCCCCTAAAATCACCTTGATTATTTTCACCATCATATCTTACAGAACTGAACCTTCCATTGGCCTTAACATATTAGCAGAAGGGAAGAACATGGTTCTGAGAAAGTCACTGAGATGATTTTGAAGTTGGAACGTGGACTCCATCAAGAAAACTTCCCAGGGATATTATGAGGGTTAAATGAGTTAATATTTGTAGAATGTTAAAAATAGGGCCTGGCACTAAGGAAGTGCTATATAAATGTTTATGATTTTTTTTAAAAGAAAAAAAAAAGAAAAGGAAGGAAGAAAAATAAATTAGATGACTCAGCCAGGAAAATAGAATGATGGCAAGAATACAGCCTTAATCTGCAGTTAACGATCTTCCCTAAGGGATAAAAAACAAAATTAGCTTGAGTTTCAACCAAAGAAGAAATATAAATGAGACCAGGGTAGCCTAGAGCTGGTGCCACCAGAATGGCCAATCCTGTTATTCACAGCTAGTATCTGTTCTAATTGGTTAGTACTCATGCCATACCTGTGGTTAAATGAATTATCAAAACAAGAAAGAACTTCCTGGCAGCGAAGGCATTAGCAAAGGCCCTGGCTCCTCGGGGACGTTGTGAAGTCTCCATTTTGAGATATCCATTATAAAATGGCATCGTCTGCCTAGAGAAAGGGAACAGCCCCCCGACCTGTCAACAGGTCCTCCCAACTCCCAGTACTTTTCGGATCACTAATGAGCTTCTCCCACACCCCGCAGTGCATCTCCACCCTGCTGATGCTGGTCACCAGCGACATGTACACACTCATCAACTACGTGGGCTTCATCAACTACCTCTTCTATGGCGTCACGGTTGCTGGACAGATAGTTCTTCGCTGGAAGAAGCCTAACATCCTCCGCCCTATCAAGGTGCGAGAACCTCTTTTTGGAGCCCCCTTCCCATCTTCCACTGGTCCTAGCTAAGCTTGGATTTTTTTTTTTTTAAGGGAGGGAGGTAATTAGGCTTATTTATTTGTTTATTTTTAATGGAGGTCCTGGGTTCCCCAGGACCTCGTGCATGCTAAGCAGGCACTCTACCACTGAGCTACACCCTCCCCCCAAACTCAGAGTTTTTAAATCACCTTGTATTCACTACTGACCACAACTGATCATCTCCATGATGGTGAGAGACCCTTTGGGAAGCAAGGGCCATGTGTGAATGGAGCAGCCATTTCCATTCTCCACTGGGGGCAGGACCAGAGCAAACTGCAGCTAGAGGAATAAGTTAGATGGAGTGATTCTTCCATCATGTCAGTCCTTTGTTTCCTACGGGGCTAAGTCAGCTGATCTTTCCTGGACCTTCTAGTCTGACCAGTCCCCTGCCTGTCACTCCTGGTAGCTGGATTCACATATCCCAGAATGTTCCTTCTCCCATCTGCCTATCCAAATATTTACCATTTTCCACGCTTAAGGCCCTTTCTTCCTTGAGTCTTTGCGGTCCATTTCAGCCCTCCATATTCTTCCCCTTTAAAATTACCATGGCCCTACACATGGTAGGGTGCCTGGTGAACCTATTGATTGCTACAAGAAATAACTTTGTGATAGGAACAGATGGAGTTGCTCAGAACAAAAGACACTGGAGTGCTACGGGTTCTCCTGCAAATTAGAAGAACAGGGTATATCTCTGAGCTATTTGAACAGTCCTATTCTGGAAACACAGAGAGACTAGATACTTCTAGAAGATTCTTCCAGCTGAGGAAATCGAGGGTTCTCTAAATTTTTCACTGCCACCTTTCCCCTGCTCTTAGAAAGCCTGCTAGAGGGAAGAGGAAGTAGAATAACCCCATCTCCCTCCATCTCCTCTGAGAGGAGAGGACAAGGAGGAGAAAGGCAGCTGAGTCTAGAGTCCTGTTTTTAATTTTGGGGAGAGGGGAGGTAATTAGGTTTATTTATTTACTTACTTACTTTAATGGGTGTACTGGGGAGTGAACCCAGGACCTTGTGCATGCTAGGCAAGCACTCTACCACTGAGCTATACCTTCCCGTCTTGAGTCTAGAGTCTTGAAGAAGACAGCACCGTGGTCACCAAGAGAGGGTGGAGCCCACAGAGTTTGCTTCTTTCTGAAGTAAAGTCAAGGCCCCCCAACTGCCTTATGCCATGCTAGGTTTCCTGATTTCTCTGGTCTTGACAGGTTTATTCTCTCAAACTGCTAAAAATAAAACAGGACTGACCCTGGTGAGAGGGACGGCCTTGTTTGATCCTTCCCCTGGGAGGACAATGAGGGTCATCCCGTCCCTAGTTCCCCGACTCTAACTGCCCCACTGCCCACCTTCACCAACATTTGTTGACACAGCACCTGCCCTATCAAGGCTCAGGATGTGGGAGCCACAGAGTTGAGCGAAGCCTAGCTTTGCCCTCAAAAGGCTTCCCCGTGGGTGAAGAAGAGGGAGCCCCCCGATCCCGGGGGCTGCGGGGTCCCCACAGCTAACAGTGCCTCTGACCCACAGGTCAACCTGCTGTTCCCCATCATCTACTTGCTGTTCTGGGCCTTCCTGCTGGTCTTCAGCCTGTGGTCGGAGCCCGTGGTGTGTGGCATCGGCCTGGCCATCATGCTGACAGGGGTGCCTGTCTATTTCTTGGGTGTTTACTGGCAACACAAGCCCAGGTGTTTCAATAAGTTCATCGGTGAGTTGTTGAAGGCTCTGGGTGGCTAGAGGGTCCCCAGCCTGGGATATAATGGTCTGGCAGGGGAGCTCCCTGCCCCAGGGTCTAGAGGCTTAGGCTGGTCCATAGAGTGCTGGAGACCAATCGGGGGAAGGAAGGGTGGGTGCCTTCCCACAGACCTCTGAGGAGAGAAGAACATTGCACATCCCCACACAGGACTTAGGCCTGCGAGAGTAGCCATCCTGCAGGAGCTGCTGCCCAGGCTGATGATCAATGGGCGTGGGGCCTTGGTAAGAAGGAGTGACCGGCAAGCGGGCTGCCCAGACCCAGACGAGGTGGCTGAGGTGGCCGTCTCCTGAGAGGGAGTCTCCTAACGACACTGGCAGCTCTGCTGAGGCCAGACGATGAGGCCAGATGAAGAGAGCTGGAAGGGTCACAGCCTGGTTGTCCAGGTTGGTGGGAAGCTTGACATTGACCTGTTTTCTGTGTGGCCTCCTCCTGCAGAGTTGCTGACCCTGGTGAGCCAGAAGATGTGTGTGGTTGTGTACCCCAAGGTGGAGGAGGACTCAGAGACAGAGGAGATACATGAGGACACGAAGCTACAGAATCAGTCCATCTACCAACCCCCTGCCTCTAAGGACAAGGATGCTGTGGAGCCCTGAGGATCACCATCCCCTCTCAGCTGCTTCCTTCCTCCTTCATCCCCCTTTCTATCCTCCTTCCCTGCCTGGGTCTCCCCAACACACACACACACACACATACACAAAATCACTCACACCTCTGCTTCTAACAGGGGCAGGACCTGGGTGTGGATGGTGAGAAACCATAAACAAAGACACTGACATTTGTACCCAAAGATCCAGCTCCTCTTGCCCACAAAGCTTTGCGTCCAAAGCCCCCTACCAGGGCTGCCCACGCTCCAAGCTGTTAGAGGAGAGTGGAGCAGCCAGGGATGCCCTATAGGACCCTCCCTCCCAGCCCACACCCTCATTCACTTCCTCAGGAACCTGAGTTCAGTACTGCCTTCCCTCCCCTGAGCCCAAGGGAGGCCTCTGCTCCAAGAGACCGTGGCAGCAGCAGTGAGTCAGTTGGGAGGGACAGACTTAAGCAGATCTGTCACAATTAAAGGTCAGCTGGAGAGCCCCAGATCCCCCTCCCTTCACTAGGGACCCAAGAAATCAGAGGTAATGCTTTCCTCTGCCCTCTTCCCCACTTCTCCCCCTCCCCAGCCTTGGCCCCCTGAGCAGAGTGAGGTTCCTGATAAGACAATACTCCCCACTGAGCTAAGGACCAACAAGCAGAACTGCCCCCTCCCCCTAACCCCACCCAGGCCTGTGGAACCGACTGGGAAAGGCTCAGATTGCAGAAACCCAGCCCTGCCCCTGCCCCTGCATCCTGCCCCCAACTCGGTGCCAAAGCTTCCTGAAGTCAGAAAGTTTCTTATTTTCAATGCAGTGGACATTTCTCTCCTAATGACAAAGCAGCTCCGCTCCTCCTCCCTCCCAGCCCCTTGGGAAGAAGCCGTCACCCTGTTACCCCGCAGCACCGCGCCAACAGCCCCAGGCAGCCAGCACTGCCGGCACCCCCATCTTGCCCTTCTCCTCTTCTCTGGACCTTGGCTCTGGGACCGATGGGTGTAAAGGCTCCCCAAGCCCTTCATGCCTGAAAGCCGAGCCAAATCAGCCTTAAGTCACCTCCCATCCAAGAACTGGACCTAAAAATACCAACCCTCCAGACAGACCTGGTAGGAAAAGCCTTCCCAGGAGGGCGGGCTCTTTCCCACCTCCCCAGAGGTGCACATCCCACAGCCTCAGAGACCGGGAAGAAAGGTATTCTGAAGGCGAGTTCCTCCCACCTCCCCCAACTCAGATAACCCCTCCCTCCTTTCTGCTACCACCACTGTCCTGTCTGGACAGCCTCCAGGGCAGAATAAGAAGGCTGTGGCAGAAGATACCCACTTTGGAGGCCCTCAAAAACGCCCATCCTCTGTGGTATGTGGACTTGTGGCCGTCCTGTCCTGCAGGCAGAGGGTGCCATTCCCTGTGCTCCAAAGAAGGTACTAGTGTTTGCCCTGGGCCCTTGCAGCCTCCCAGTCACACCTGTTGTGCTAAGGACTGGATCCTTTTATCCCAAGCAGAAACCCCCTTCCCCAAACTCCCCATCCTGTCTGCTTAAACTGGAATCCCTGGGAGCCCTCCTGACCCACTCGGGTCTCCCAGCTTCCCACCCGGCCTGCCTGAGCCCGCGTTGGTGAGATGCGAATTTGGTCCGAGTCATGGTCCCTTCAGAGCAGACTCCAGGTGGACTGGGGTTGGCCCCTGGAGGGTCAGGGGACCATCCTCTTGTTCCCTCTTCTCATTTCTCCACCCTCCTTCCCTCTTTCAGTTATTGTTTTTTTTTGTTTGTTTTGTTTTTTGTAAAGTGGATGCCTTACTTTTTTGGATAAATATTTTTGAAGCTGGCATTTCTATTTCTTTTGGATTTTTAATGTAAGGTTTTTTTGCGGGGAGGGGTTTAGTTACACCTGGATAATAATCTTCTATCTTTGAGTTGGTTTAGGTTTTAGAATTTTGTTTTGTTTTGTGAGGGTTTCTTTTTCTTTTGATGTAATAAAATTTTAAATGGAAACAAAGATGGTGGTGTTAATAATTCAGTGAGCTTCAGAGGGAGGAGGGAGGGAGGTCTTTGGTCATTCCTTCCAGGATGACATTCCTGAAGGCCCTCACTCTCTGTAACTTCGAGCTATCCGAGGGACCCAGTGCCAGCACATTTGAACAGCTTCCTCTCATTTTGAACCAAAATCCTTCGCATTGTTTCTGGGAAGTCAAAAGTGTTACTAAGTTCTTGCCTGTATCCTGCTGAGAGCCTGCAAGCTGCCTGGGAAGTAGCACCAAGCTGAGTGGAGGGAGGCGGAGGCAGGCGTGGTCCCCCCAGGCCCAGTCTGCAAAGGCTTCTGGCATCAGAAAGGGACACGCTGAGCCTGTGGAGAGACCCCCGTGGGAGGCTTGGGAGAGCACCCAGTTGGATTCCCAGGGCTTAATGGGAGGGACTTGGAGGTGAGGTGGGGGTCCACTCAGCTGTACAGGTGGAAGACTAGGAGGCTGAGAAGTTAGGAAAGAACGGAAGCAATCTAGGGAAGGACAAGTACCTCCTGGTGCTCTGGGTTAATTGCTGGAGGAGGCTGACGCTTGTGGGCAGCCCTCCTGGCTGTCTGTCCTGGGACAGCGTCATTCCAGAGCCAGCACTGCTGACAGATGTGAGGGTGGGGATGGTGGGGGCGGTGGGTATAGGTTAAGACATCAACCTTCACTATCTGGGACACTGTGAGGACACTGGCAGGCAAGATGCCTCCACTCCCAGCCCTGGCCTGGCCCCAACACTCCTGTTTTGTGGCTGGTGTCCTTTTAGATTCAAGCTGGTGGCTCGCCATTCACAGGGTACAGACACTTGGCTCTGAGACCCAGCTCAGCCACCAAACAGGTGTGTGGCCTTGGGCAAGTCATTTAACCTATTTAGCACCTTTAGAGGGAAGAAAAAAGAAGACTGACCCCAATCTCAGAGGGTTCTTCAATCTCCCAGCCCAAGGCTGTCCCAAAAGAGTGAGGGAAAAACGAGGCAGAGGCCAGACTTGTGCAAGAGGCCCTTCTCCAAGCCTCACATTGACCCTTGGGGACCCCCGGATCCCCAACACACACTTTTCCTTTCCCCAGGCCACCCGAGGGCTCCTCTGTTCACCCATCAAGGCAGATCCAGCCCTCCCCAATCCCCTCTCACTCCCTGGAGACACTTGGCCCTGGGGGCCCCCCTCTCTCTCTGTAAGGTGACACTTGCTGATCTTTTCAACCTGCTCAAAAGGGCAAATGTGGGTCTCCTCCTGGGCAACAGGCATTTATTTTTAACCTGGGCCTTTACCCTGTCAGTCACTTTACTGCTCTGACCTTAGGCAATTTGGGAGCATTTGGAGGTCACTGAAATCATAGCTGCTTATGCATTCTTAAGGTAGTCACACAACAAATCTTTCTCTAACCATTGCATCTAGGATTTTGTTATGTGCTGTGGAAATAACAAACTTATCACTGAGTTTTCCAAGTCAGCACAGTCTTCAAATATTCTGTTCCACTGTCTCTATAAGAATATTCATATAAGTCAACCCGCCCGTCCTTAATTTTAGTTCAGGCAATATGGTCATCATGGATGAAGAAGTATCCGACTCCATCTTCAAGGAGCAAAGAGTCTGTGGGAGAAAGAAGACAAAAAATGCACACGGGGCATACATGCACACTTCACAGCATCACTGTCCACCCGCTGGGCTGCCAGCTTCCGCAGGCAGGGCTGGACCCACCAGATTCCCAGAGCCTCCACGGTGCCTGGGACCTACGTGCTCAGAAATGCCTGTCCAATCGAGGCGTCAGACAAGGCTGCAGATAGCATGTCGCTTAGGAGACACAGATAAACCACAGGGGGCAGTCCCAGGAGGGCCGGAAGGAGACTGACCGGCTGAGACCAGTTGCTTCCCATCCACTATCTTATTCAAAGTTTAATTAAACAACTGACAAAGTAGGCGTTACCGCTACCATTTTACAAGTCAGATTAAGTAACTCCCCAATTCTCTCTGATGCGTCACTGCCACGCTCGGTGGCCTCTCTGTCGGAAAGACTTGGTGGTGTTTGAACTGAGGCCGGTTACGAAGTCATTAAGATAATATAGGTAATTTTATTTAGTTAATGCACACAGGTATCGCCTGCAGCCACAAGGAGAAAAAGATCCTGCTGACCTCCTGAGCAACTCCGCAAGCATCCCCCAGCCCTTGACTGGCACGGCCCCCTCCACCCACTTCCCATCCAGCACCCCCTCCTCCCCTGCCCAGACATCCAGAGAGCACTCGGTTACTGAGAAACACGGCTGTCCAGGCACCAGCAACGTCAGCCCGGGAGGTGCGGGACGGAGATCACTTATCTCCCCCACGGCCTGCCACGCTCCTGAGCTTTCTCATTTCCTGCCGCCCTGTTTGCACACCTCCCAGCTTCCTCCAGGGCCGGCTCGCCCGCGACTGACACCGGCTCCCCATCCCCCAAGGTGGCCAACTGAGGGCAAAGAAGGCTCTCTGGGTCACACAGCTCCCCCTTACCCTCTCTTCTTTCCTGGGGGTTTCAGGAACTAGACCACTGCCCTTTCCCTCCAGAGAAACGCCACATCCTTGCACGACCTTGAGCAGCTCAGACTCTAAGCTTGGTTTTCCTTCTTTATAAGGCAAGGATAAAAATACCAGATGTCTTGGTTACTTTCTTGTTTAAATCACAGGGAAATGGTCTGCAAGGAAAAGCATATGTTTCGATGATAGAAAAAGCGTAATATCAGAAAATGCAAGGCCTTAACCATCATCACTATTTCGTAGTTGATGGGGGACAGAATTCCTCCTCACTGAGACAAGGGCCTGGCCCCAATCCTCTCTGCCTGCCCTCTCTCCCTGTAACTGCACTGCAAGCCCCCATCCCAGCCATGTTTCTTCTTCCTCCTCCTCCTTCAGGGCGTCTTGCCCTTGACAGGGCTGTGGGAGCCTGCCCTCTGCCGTCCTCCTGATTCCTGACCATAGCAGCCCCTCGAGTCCTGGATTTTGGACCAACATTACCACCTGGTGGTTGACTGAGGCACTGCCGCCGAACTGAAGTAGCTCAGCTCTGACACCTGTTTGCCACAGGGTCCTTTGAAATGGGCAAAAGGCAGAAATCTCCCCATCTGGTTCCTGACACCTGTCTCTGGAATTCAAGCAGGTCTCCCCAGGGCTTTCAAGGTCAGGTCAGAGCTTTCAGAGAAAGTACCTCAAACTTTACACAGAAAGCTCCTGGAGGAGGTGGGGGTTGGGGGGGGTGCCAAGTAGAAGGGTAACTTGCCTGCCTTGCAGGCAGCCCTGTCTCCATCTGTGCACTTTATTTTAGCAATTAGTGCCACATACATCCCCTCTGCATTTGCCCCACTGTGGCCTGATCCTTGGTGTGCCTGACATAAACCTGCTGGCCTCCGCAGGGCACTCACTGGTTTTTCTGGTGATAAAAGAGCCAGTGATATATTTCTCTGTGTCCTTTTCTTTTCACTGCACCTATAGTCCCTTTTGCAGATGAAACGCAACAGGTAAAAGCAGGTGTCTCTGACAGAAGGGAGTGGGGAGTTCCCAGAGGAAAGAGAAAAGGGAAGGGACGGTGGGGGCGGAGGGGGGGCAGCCTGAGACCAAAAGCACAGAGAGCGAGCCATGGGCTTCTCCTGGAGACCCTGAAACAGAGCCCCAGGAAGAGGTGATGACAAAAGAGAAGGCTTCTCAAGCCTCACAAGAGGAAGTGGACCCAAGAGACACGCATAGAGGTCAGAGAACGGCCATGCAGAAGGAAAAACAGCAAACTGAGCTGCACCGAGTGCCTGAGCCCTGCGGCCTGGGCACAGGAAACGGGCAGAGCCCTCAGGACCAGATCAGGGCAGGGCGCCAGCCTGAGCCTCTGGCGGTGCAGACTAGGCACTGGAACCACCAGAGGAGTACAGCTGTCGGTTCCCGGGGCAGCAGCCTGCTGGGGCCTGGGGCACAGGGCCCAAGCCCTGACCAGGTGCCTCAGCCAAGCCTGGGCAGTCAGGGACAGTGCCAAGCTGCCACGGCTGGAAACACGTGAGGGCTGGGGCTGTTGCAGAGACCCTGTGCAAAAACCTAGCAAGTGAGCGTTTCTGCACCACGAGACAGGCCCCAGAGTATGGTCCCAGACCTATCACTACTTCCTAAACCCCTCAAACAACACCCCCTGGCCTGCACCCAGGAGAGTGGCTGGGAGAGGTGGGGCTACAAAAGGAACTGAGTGGCCCTGGGGGTAGGTGGAGCCCAGCACTGCAGGGGACTGAGAGGGAGGCGTGTCAAGGGAGGAGCTCAGATCAGGCTGGGGGTCGGCACTGGGAGAGGGTTTTCTCTTTTCATTCTGCGGGGCACCTCATTCTGCACAGGACTTTTTGGAAGTCGGAGGGGGCAGGACACTCAGAGTGAGGTGTTGTCCTCGACAAGGACTCTGGAATCCCCTGGACTCAACAGGGAGGAGGAGGCATTCCCAGAAGCATCAGCTCCTGGGCATCTCAGAACCCGGGCTTGAGCCTGACCAGAGTGCCCCCCAACTGCTAATTCGGCCAGGGGCTCCATTTCTCTAAGGCCTGCATCCCTCCCTCCGGGGTGCGCCCTGCCCCTCCCTGAGTCACCCCAGGGAGTGAGGGGAAAAAAGGGAAGAGAAAAGAGGCATTGACTACAGAGGAAGGAAAAGGAAACAGCAGAGGAGGGAGGAGAGAGGCCACGCAGAGTGGGTGACAGGAGATCGGAGAGGGTAGATCTAGGGCAGATCTAGGGCAGGGGGAGATAGCAAGCCGTGCATCCCAAAGGGTGCCCCAAGAGCAGGGCGGCCAGGGGCGGGGAGCTGAGGGGGCGGGCCGGCCATGTCCCACGGGACCTACTACGAGTGTGAGCCCCGGGCTGGCCAGCAGCCACTCGAGTTCTCAGGGGCCCGAGCAGGGCCCGGGGAGCTGGGGGACATGTGTGAGCATGAGGCCTCCATCGACCTGTCTGCCTACATCGAGTCTGGGGAGGAACAGCTCCTCTCCGACCTCTTCGCTGTGAAGCCGGCACCCGAGGCCAGAGGCCTTAAGGGCCCCGGAACCCCTGCCTTCCCCCACTACCTGCCGCCTGACCCGCGGCCCTTCACCTACCCTCCACACACCTTCGGCCCTGACAGGAAGGCCTTGGGGCCTGGCATCTACAGCAGCCCGGGGAGCTACGACCCCAGGACCGTGGCCGTGAAGGAGGAGCCTCGGGGGCCCGAGGGCAGCCGGGGGGCCAGCCGCAGCGGCTACAACCCTCTGCAGTACCAAGTGGCGCACTGTGGGCAGACAGCCATGCACCTGCCCCCGGCCCTGGCAACACCCAGCCAGCCCCTGCGCGTCCTCAAGGTAAGAGCCACTCAATTGTCCTCCCCGCCACCCAGGGGCTGGAGGGAGGCTCGTGCAGATGGGGTCTGTGTGTGGTGTTACTCTGTGAAATCGACTCACCCCAAGTCCTCTGTGCTCGCCACCCAGTCATGACCCCTCTTGTCTTCTCTGTGAATTCACTCCCACCCTGATCCCCCATGTGTGGCTAGAACCAACGTGTCCTGCAGTCCCTGTGACCAGCTGACCTGCCTTGACCTCAGGCCCCCCCCACCAGCTCCTCTGCTGCCCACCAGCCCCCTCTTCTTGTCTCTGTGCCACCTCCTGCTTCTACAAGAGGAAATGCCTGCTGATGGTAGAACGGGAGACTCAAGATAGACTGAAGGAAAGTGTCCTCAGAGAGTGTGGGGACATGAAAGGGAGTTTGGGTCAGGGCAGAGAACCCTGTGCGTCTGGTGGGGCAGTGGCTGTTCTGACCAGGAGCCAGGAGCTGGCTCTGACTCCCACATCCCTCTGATGCCCCAAGTGTGCTCTGGCTGCTGGGATTCTGCCCTGCCTCTGCTCTGCTTCCCAGCAGCCCTCACTCTTGTCCCTCTGTGCCTTCCCCTCCAGGCCCCTTTGGCCGCTGCTGCGCCCCCTTGCAGCCCCCTCCTCAAGGCGCCCTCCCCGGCCGGCCCCTCACACAAGGGCAAGAAGACAGTGAACAAAGACAGCCTGGAGTACCGGCTGCGGCGGGAGCGGAACAACATCGCCGTGCGCAAGAGCCGGGACAAGGCCAAGAGGCGCATTCTGGAGACGCAGCAGAAGGTGCTGGAGTACATGGCTGAGAACGAGCGTCTGCGTAGCCGGGTGGAGCAGCTGACCCAGGAGCTGGACACCCTTCGCAACCTCTTCCGCCAGATCCCCGAGGCCGCCAACCTCATCAAGGGCGTGGGGGGCTGCAGCTGAGGTCGGCCAGCAGACTGTGGGCAACAGCACTTGGGCCCGGCCTGATCCTGGGGACCCCCACCCTGCTGTGGCCCTAGAGCCCCTCCCAGGCCGAGCTGGAGACAAAGACCCTGGACAAACGGCAGCGGCTAGCAAGGGAGGAGGGCAGGCCCCCGCATGATGATTCTGTGGCTGAATAAAACTGCACTATGACTTGGTGCCGGGGCTGTACACTGGGCCTGGGCCTCTGTGTGTGTGTGTGTGTTTGCGTGTGTGGTGTGCATGGGTCTAGGTTTGCATACCTCTTGATTCCAGGCCTATGCACTGCCCACAGCTCCCCCTCCCCGGCACACCACACAGCCAGGCCACGCATCTGTCACTCCGTCTTCTCTCCCTCGACCAGGCCCGCTCTGTAGCTCTGTACCCGACACTGAAGTCACCCCCGCTGCCACCAGAAGGCTCGGATACTCTCCTAGCAAAGCTCGGCAGCTTGCGGGGAGATCCCAGCACCTCCAGCCCCTTCTGCCCAGGCCTGCTGACCCCAGGCCTGCTCTCTGTCACCTTGACGTATACATAGGTCTGGGAGCTCCTGCCCCAGGGGACCAAGAGAAAATTCCAGATGACTCTGATAGATTTATGGTCCCTGAGCTCTTGATCTGGACTGAATCCCTTCTCCCCATTTCCAAAACTTCAGTCTACCAGACTGACAGCTCCCCCAGGCTCCCACCCACCAGCTCCCACCTTTGTCCCTCGTTCCCTTTGGTTTGGGTTCCCTAAAGAATCTGATTGCTTGGGGGACACATCGGTTGGGAAAGGCCTCAAGACCTGTTCATATACGAGAAAACTGATAATCAAGAGGATGAAAACCCACCTGTGCTGTGAACCCCACTTTGAAAGCAGTTTTTTCGTAGAACTCTAGCCTAAGTGACATGATAGCCCAGGAAAGCCCAATGAGGCCAGCGGGATGGAAAGGAGAAGAAGGAAAGGACACAACTGCGGTGCTTGGCAGCCTCAGTTTGAATTTCCCTCTGCTACTTTCCAGCTGTGTGACTTCATGCTAGTGGCTTCTTTCTGTGTCTCAGTTTCCTCATTTGCAAAATGGGAGGAGGAGCGGTGCTGTTAGGTTCATAGATAAATAGGGCCTGGCATACGGTAAGCATGAAGACTTGTTATCATTCCCTTTGGCAGGTAAGGAGACTGAGGCCTCAGACAGGGAAGGGACTTACCCAGAGTCATGCAATGGGTTAGAGGCAGAACCAAAATTAGCTCCATAAAATCACAGATCTCGAGGGGCTGGAAGAGACCTCAAGAGACCATCTGGTAGGCTTTTCCCTCAGACGACAAGATAGTGCGAGCCACACTTGAGAGATAAAGCAGCTGAGGGCCGAGGGGATAAGAGACATTCTCCGCAAGTTCACCCAGGCACTTTGCTGCCTCTGCACAGGCACCCGTCTCTCTACTCCGTGCTCACACCCTCCCCTCGGAGGCAGACGGAACAGTGTGGGGGGCACAGATCCCATTCAATCAGTAATCAGGGATTGCCCAGCAAAGCCAGAGACACGAGACGCAGTACCGGCTGGCTAGAGTCTCTCCTAGGCCACCAATGACTTAGAGGCTTATGCTGAGAAAGCAGCATTAGACATCAAGGAATAACCTTCTGAGAGGGAGAGTCTGGTGTCTGGATCCTCCCAGTTCACCTCTCTCTCTCTTCCCCTCCCATCTCCACATCCCCAGTGTCAGTGACTTCTCACACCTCCGACATCTGTGTGCCCCATGCCTGCCTCACCCAGGGCTCAGTCCCTTTTCTGCCTTTGCCTTTGCCTCTGTTTCTCTCAGGCACCATCTCTCCTACATCTGTGCCCCAGATCCCCCTGCCCCAGGTCTAGTTTGGGCAGACAGATCTGAACCTCGCTAGATGGCTTATGGTTTATTCCCTCACCGCCTGAGTTGGGAAAGGGGCAGCGCCCATCTCTGTGGATGCCTGGGAGAATCCCACACCTTCCTTTCAGCCCAAGGGGATGGGTTGCATAAAGGGGGTTTGTACAGAGCATGGTAAGTGACTCAACCTCCGGATTTCCTCCTCTCAGCTCAAGACCACTGCCCTGGTACTTATTTTCAAGGTTCTGGGTGATGGGACATGGGTTGCTTCAGCATCAGCCCCAAGCTTCTTTCCCACAGCTCTGAATTGTGCCTCCTCCCAGCCCCCAGCACCCTCGGGGCATCCTCAGGGCAGATGCCTGTCACCAGGTCTGGAGAAGAGCCACAGCCCCAGGTGAGAGAAGCGCACACCTGTCCCTGCGTGACACCGAGTGGCAGGCACACCCAACCCTCTGTGGCAGATCGTATCCCAGGGAGACGACAACTGGCCCGAAGTCACACTTTCGGAATGAGGCTTTTAACTTGACTGCAACTGGTTTGGGCCAAAGTAACTTATTCAACAAGTATCTGTTGAGCATCTTTCCTGTGCCAAGGCCTTGCATGGTGCTGGCAACACTGGTGACTGAGACAAACCCAGCCAGTAGCTGAAGGAGTAAGAAGAGAAAGGCAACAAGCCAATGTGCCGAATGCCCTCCTCTCCCCTACAGACCCCTCCTCCCGTCCGAGGTCCTGGCAGCACAGGTGATTGAGGGCAGCCCCAACCCCTCCGGGAAGGACTGGTCCTCTCTGCAGCTGGGCTCACAGCCTAGAGGTGGTGACGGCTTTGCTGCTGCCAGAGCTCCTGACTCCTGCTGCTTTTCCTTAATCCTACCCATTCCCACCTCTATAAATTCAAAGATTACTCCCTTTGAATATGCCCCTTGGGGAAACCGACTAAACAAGCAGGAAGGGAGGCTGTTTTAGCTGGGGTAGTCAAGGAGGGCCTCTCTGAGGAGGTGACGTTGAAGTGGAAACCTTGAAAACTGTCCAGGAGGAGACGGATGTGCCAAACTGGGGGGTGAGGGGGTAGTGGGGAGCAGAGGGGAGAGCAAATGGCAAGGCCCTGAGGTGTCCCGATGGAGAAAAAGGAAGAAAAGCCCAATGAGGCCGGCAGGATGGAAAGGAGGAAGAAGGGACCCGACCAGCAAGAACACCGCTTCCCTCCCTCCAGGATGGCCTTCATTCCCTCTGCCGGTAGGAGTTCCCAAAGGAGCTCGGGCAGGTGGGAGAGCAGGGTCCCGGCGCCCTGCGCCTCTCCTCCCACCACCGCGCAGGGATGCCGCGGGGGCCGGACGCGGCAGAAAGAAGGCACTGCCGGGTTGGGCGGTTAGCCCCACTCCTGCCCGGGAAGGTGAGAGGCCCGGGACACCGGAACTTTGGAAAACCGGCAAATCAAGTCCAAACAGCACACACATGGCGTTCCCTTTGCTTTACACCTCCCAGCTCGGGCCCACTTTTCCTTCGTGAGCAAAACTGGGGACCAGGTTGAAAGTCCTGAGCTGAGAGGCAGGATCTCAGACCCCAGGGAAGCAGTGGAGAAGGAAGGATGTTTGGCGATACCGCCAAGAGGGAGGAAGCTGCCCAAGGTGAGCCTACCAAGGTCAGTCCGCGGTGGCGGCCGCTTGTGAAAGCCGCTCCCCCTGCTCCGTGCACACCTCCCCACCCCACCCCCCACGGATTGCCACACGCCCGGGCCCCCAGGGCCCCCATCCCAGTGTTGCAAGATCCCGGTTGGGGTTGTCGGGGTGGAAAGGGGCCTCCTCACCTCCACCCCCTACCCTGCCCCAAGCCAGTGAGGGGACTGTGGGATGGAGGGGGCTGTACAGGAGATGCTGAGGCGACAATAACCAGGACTGCCTGAAGGCCTGTGCACCTCCTCCAGGCCAGTCACTTCCCGTCACCCACGCCAGCCCCCAGCAGGCAGACCTCTCCTCTCGGAACTCAGCCGGGGCTGCTCCACAGCGGGAATGGTCCAACCTGGACAGGACTCCAGGCTGGCCTCTGTTGCCTGCTCCTCTAAGCAGGCCTGCCTTGGCCCCAGAAAAACTTCAATGAGAAGTTGATTGAGAAGGCCCATTAGAAGTTCCCTGAGGCTGCTCTATGGGGAAATGATGGGTCTTTTTGGAGGAAAATGGCTGCACCTGGCCCTGAATTCTGACTTCAGGGAGCAACAGAAGGGCCCTTGGATTTGGGAGAAGGAAGGCTTCCTACGAGGGAGAGACCCACCTGCGGAGCTGTGGCCTCCCCTTCTCTTTTAGAAACAGGGGTCTGAGGTGGCTAGAGGCAAGCCATCCACAGACTGGATCCCCCATGCCCCACAAGCCAAGCTTCACCCTGAAGCCCCGAACAGTCCAGAACCCTGTTGCTCTCTACACCTAGCACTATCACCCCTGGCCAGGCCATCCAACCCTGCTGCAATCGGGACGGTTTGCAAAACGCCTGTAGCTCCCGCTTTGTCACCATCTGAGGTTAGGACTGCACTTGGGAGATAAGCCCAGGCCCCACCCGCCCGTCCCGAGTGAGACTGCGGGCCTGCTGCAATCGGGACGGTTTGCAAAACCCCTGCTGGCTCCAGCTCTGTCACCATCTGAGGTTAGGGCTGCACCCCAAGATAAAGTCTAGCCCCGCCCACCGGCTCTGCCTTCAAACCTTGCAAGCAGCGTGGCCAGGGGACAGAGCTCCAGGGAAGCCCACTCAGTCTGGAAGCTTTACACAGGCCCAGCACAAGAACCCCTCCCCTTCTGCCTGGTCCTCTCCCATCTCTTCTTCCCTTCATCCCTAGCCTCATCTTTGCGCACCACACCATCCTCTTCATCACCATCCGCTCCCCTTACTCCCCATCTTCCCTCCTCAATTCCATTTTTCATTCTCATTCTCCCTCCTCCTGCCTCCCTCCTGCCTTCTCATCACGCTCATTTATTCATTCCATTCATTCATTTGCTCAAGGGGGAGGATATAGCTTAGTGGTAGAGTGTGTGCCTAGCATGCACGAGGTCCTGGGTTCAATCCCCAGTACCTCTGTTGAAAAATAAATAAATAAGCTTAATTACTCCCCCCCTTCCAAATTCGACTTGCTAGAAAAATGATAAACCCTACTCCAGGCACTTTCCTTATTATTGGAGCCACAGGATAAGCACAGGCCCTGCCCTTTTAGGGCTTACTGGCCCTGAGGGGGACGGACAAACATACAACCACCAATAAATAGGTCATTCTAAATTTGGGGCAATGCTATCAGGCAAAAGTAAAGGGTGACAGTGACAGATACTAACAAGAGAACCTGATTTAAATGCGAACCAGAAGCTCTTTGAGGAAGTCACATGTAAGCAGATATCTCAAAGGTGAGTAGGAGTCAGTCTGACAAAAAGTGGGGGTTCCCAGCAGGGACAGCAGCTCTGCAAAGACCCCAAGCAAGTCCTTCCCAGTCATTGACAGAGGCTGGGGTTGGGGGCAGACTAGACTGAGTTGGGGGAGATAAGGTCAGAGGGGGGCTGAGATCAGATCTTGCTCCAAATGGATCCAGAGCAGCATCTCCACCTTCCAAAGGAGAAGACATTTCCTCTCTCCTGAGGTGAAAGAGAAGAGATGCAGCAGGTGCAGATGCAAACAGGTCTCTAGGAGGCTGAGGCTTTTCCTGTCTAACGGCTTCTGTTTTCACCGTGAAAGAAGAGGTGATTGCAAGTGACTGAGCAGGGGGCCCCGAGGAATACATTTGAAAGTATAAAATCCTAATTGCTGAGAGTGGAAGGGGGAGCTAAGATTTCTGAATTGGGAGTGGCCAGTTGAAGTTGATGATGACCATATTAGGTGACAGCAATTTGTCCTCTGGAGTGACTTCCTTCATGGTCCTTAGCTGCAAAGAAGCCAGTGTAGACAAGACAGATGTCAGGTTCATCTGGGCGTGGGGCTCACCCAGGGAGGCAGGACCAACGGGACAGACAGGGAAGGGAAGGGAATGGATTTCGCACTGAACCTGGAACCTAAGGCAAATAAGGAGAGATGAAAAGACAAGCAAGACCAGTGATTCTTCCAGTGAGCTTGTAGAACAGTGGCAGTGAGCTGGCTTGAGCAAACAAACCATAAGGAAAGGAGATCATATCAGAGAGTGGGATGTTTGATTCAGTTATTTCATAGGTACTGCAGTTTCTGGTGATGATAAGGCCTGGGTCTGACCCTGGTGGTGGCTTGCTGAGGTGGATGGAGAAACACATTAGAGATGAGAGGGTGAAGGAACTGAGAGGTCGAGGTCAGCGTGCTGTATGGAGGGAGCATCCGTATTGATGATGACACCACCCAGGACGACTGCCGTGCTCAGCCCCATCCTCTCTCCACAACCCACATCCTCTCTTTCACCTCCACCCCACCTCCACAATCTCTTCCCTGATCCCCATCTAGTTTCCTACCTCCACACCCTCACCCCATCCCCATCCCCATCCTCTCTTAACCCCGTTCTCCCTCCTCACCCTCATCTTTCTCATCCTGGTCCTCTCAGCACTTTATTTCTCCTCCACACTGGGCACTTTGGAAGCACTATTGCAGGGTGGATTAAGCCTGTGCCCAGGAGCCTAACTATGTGGGTTCAAATCCCACGTAGACCATGTACCCATGTTGTACTGGTTGTAAAAATGGGGTAATAATAATGATAATACCTACCTTATAAGGTTGTTGGAAGGATTACCTGAGTCTGAAGTGCTTGGAACAATGTCTGGGCACCGAGGAAGTGCGGGGTAACTTGCCCGTTATTCCCACCCTCTCTCCTCACCTCCTTCTACTTTCCTCCCTCCATCTTCTCACCCCCATTATCCCTCAGTACCTACTGCAGATTTCTTCAGAGAGGCAGAGGTGAATCAGACTCAGTCCCTGCCCACAGTCTGGCAGGGAAACAAGCACAAGAATAAACTCCAGGAAAATATACGAAGTGCTACTTCAAAGACGTGAAAGAAATGCTCCCAGGGAACAGAGGACATGCAAACTAACTCAACCTGGGAGAGCAAAAAGTGTCAACAGGCAGATAACCTCTCAGCTGGATCTTGGAAGACAAAGAAGGATTTGCTAGGCAAAGGTAGGGAAGAGGTGTTCTAGCCGAAGGAACACGAGATGTTTCCTGTGCAGCTTCTGCTAGAAGGTCTGAAGTTCTGCAGGCAAGTATGAAGGGAGGATGAATCCCTACCCTGGTAGGGGCACGCCCTAGCTCAGTAAGGCCACAAGGGGGCAGCAAAGCATTAGGAGCGGAGGCAGTTGGCGGGGTGGGCAGAAAACCTCCAGAGAATGTCAGAGACCTTGAATCTCAGAGTCAAGCCCTGACCCAAGAGTTTTCCTTAAATTTGGCCTGTTCAACCAGAGCACAAAAGGAAACGCTCGAGTGGGTAGGGAGTGTACAGCTTAGTGGGAGAACGCATGCTTAGCATGCATGAGGTCTTGGGTTCAATCCCTAGAACTGCCATTAAAATAGATAAATAAAAATCTAAAAAGAAAGCTTCTGACACTTGGAGAAAAAGATTAGGTTTGTCTTTAAAAAGGAACAAAAGTCCTCTAGCACATGTTGGTTTGGTAAAAACAAAATAGTTCTCCACTGAGTTGAAAGTGTCTGTGGAATATGTCCTCCTCGCTTGACCTAGTATTTACCATGATCCAGACACTGTTCTTGGCACTTTACAAACTTCAGCCTCATAACAACTCTATCGGGTAAGTACAATCACCCCACTTCTGCGTCACCCCCCCTTCTACAAGTGGGAATATTGGGCCCAAGGTACGATAGATAGAAAGTGACAGAGTTGGTTTGGCTCCAGAATTTGGATGCTTCCCTTGTAATGGGTACTTCCACTCTCAGTCCTGGTGGCTAAAAGCATAAAACCCAGCCTCCTCAGGATGTCAGCAGTCCTCTAAACTCTAGTCCCTGTCTGTCACTAATTAGCTATGTTCCCTATGTCTCACCTGACCTGCTTCTCCAAAAGCTAAAGAATGGGGTTAGGTCTTGTTCCTTCATCCACATACTGGTGGCTCGGCCCTCTGGGATGGCCCAGAAGCAGGCTTGAGGGAGTGCAGGAGGTGGAGGGAGAGCCGCAGGCCTGCAGTTCTAGCAGAGTTGCACAAGTGTTCTGTTAGGAGCTGGAGGAGAGGCTCCGTCCCCCTCTGTCAGGTGTGGAATTTGGGCAGGAGGTGTTAAGAAAGGCTTCGAAGAGTAATTACAGGGAAGGTAGGAATTACCCAGGCGGGCAGGGAAGGAGGGGTATCCAGGCAGGAGAAACAGGTTGTGAAAGAATCATGTGAGCAAAAAAAGAAAACAAAGGCAGTTCTAAGAGCTCAGTAAGAACATCTTCAAACATCTTCTATTGATGTCCACTTTCAAAGTTTACTTCTCCTCTTGGCATGCCTATAAGTGGCTTCCGTGAAGCCTCACAGAGCTAACACAACAGCCTCTTACAGGAAGCGTTAGTCAACTCATATGTATTTAAATGGTGAGCCCCTACATGAGTAGAAGAGATACCTAAAAGTCTTGCAGTTTAGAGTCCTCCCAGTTCTGATGTCAGGGCAAGAGGAGTGCAGAAGCCTTGTTTGTCCATCTCCAGTGAGATAGGCAGGCATCTGTGAAACAAAGAATCTGGGGAAGGGTATGTAGCTCAGGGGCAGAGTGCATGCTTAGCATGCGTGAAGTCCTGGGTTCAATCCCCAACTCCTCCATTAAAATAAATAAATAAACCTCATTACCCCCCCAATTTAAAAAACAAGACAAACAAAAAAAATTTTTTAAAAGGTAGTCTATGGCCATATCACCCTGAATGTGCCGATCTCTTCTGAAGCAAAGAATCCCCTCTCTGCCCCCATATACACACCATTATTATTGTTTTTTTTAATGGAATTGAATCCAGGACCTCATGCACACTAAGCATGCACTCTACCACTGAGCTATGCACCCCCATCCACACATAAGCCATTACTTTAACACCAATTTTTTAGTTCTGGGAAGGTTTCAAGGTTGTCCACTCAGAAGGGCAGAATTCGGCTGAGAGATGGAAGAGGGTTAGGAAAGTTCCTTCATGGAAGAGGCAGGCTCCTCCAAGAAAGGTCAGTCGAGGCCCCAGGGGTGAACACTGCCCCTCCCCGAGCTCTCCACCTCTGGCACCCTGGGGATGCCAGTTTTGATCTTTGTGGTTTACATCCAACCTCCTGGCAGGAACTGCAGATTTAGTCAATAACACTCAAATCTTGAAAAAATAAGCCAGCGTGGTGGAGGGGATTTGGAGAAAGATAGTAAAGAGAGGAACGCCAGAAGTAAGCGAGGCAGGGCAGAAGGGAGTGGAAGACAGGATCCAGGGCAGGCTAAGGAGAGATGCCTGGGAGATGTTGCTGACGTTGCTCCTGGGGGCTGCCACAAGCAGACGTCTAAGTACTGAGACACAGAAGTCCGTGAGCCTTCTCAGGCCCCCTTTCTCCCTACGTCTCCCAGACTTCCACTCATCCTCCCTCACCCTCCCTGGCTCCTGTGATCCTCAACCCCTCCGAATGCAAACCTGATATATCAGAGATCCTGTATCGGAGGGAGCTTGGGATCCTGAGGGAGGCGGGGTGAGGGGAGATCCTGAGCTGGGCGCACGGAGTGGCTGCTCAGTGGCTCCAGGGTGTCCTAGCTGGTGAAGAAGGGAGCAGAAGGGCTGGGAAGTGCTGAGGGGCGGAGCCAGCTAGGGGAGGGAGACCACACAGAAAAGGAACTGGAATTCTAGGACGTTGAGGTGAACGTGACCTCTCGTTAAGTCCCCGCAATGCAAGGACCCCTGCTTCTGGGTTGAGACCTGCATAGCACTGCCATGACCCAGACGCCCCAAACTAACCACAGGTGAGTTCATGTCACTGAGAGTGTATACAATACCTCTTCAGGGGGACCCAGAAATGTCTCCAGCTCACCTACAGTATTCATTCTTACCAGGTGCAGCCTCTTGAACTCAGAGTAACCAAGGAGAGAGTTGCTTGGGGACAAAGGTGAGAACAACTATTCAGATTTGGGGATCTGAAGCTCTCTAACCCGCCCAGACCGCTCCAACACAACTAGCATCAGAATTACTTAATGTGATTCCTGACAATGCAGATCCCTGAGCCCCCTCTCCCCCTGGCAGTTTATTAACTCAGAGACTGCTGGGGCGGGGAGGACAAGACTCCCTGTTCTAACCAGCTGCCTCAATGACACTAATCAGGCTGAAGACTGAGACTTTCTGCCTCTCACTCCTACCCTAGTACCTAGTTTCCTGTCCTCTCTCCCTACCCAGCTGCTAAGCTAGATGCTACAGTCACTCCCTGCCAGGTGCCTGATGCCCATTTCCATGGTTATGCCTTGTGGCAGAGTGGGGACCCCCACAACTGATCCAGTCAGATGGGCCTAGGATCCAAAACACTGAGTTTCTTCTGTACATGCAGGTTACCCACACTCCCAAGTGCTGACAGATCAAGTTCAGATCAAATCCCTTTTCCTTGCTCCGTTTCTCAATCTTAAATGTCATGAGAAAGGGTAGGGAGCATACAAGCAGTTTTTATGACATTGTGCTTATTTGGGGTAACATGGGGAATGCTGAATGAACTTAGGGTGGGGGCTGAAAAACTCCCAAGCCATCCCTTGGTACCACCCCTGCTGAGTTCCCTGGGCCTCCAATTGCAGGATGATGCCTTCAGTGTTACCCTGCCCCTCTCCTTTCCATCCCCACCTGTCCTGGCCCATCCACTGCCCTCTGTCATTGCCTACCCTGCCTGCTGCCAGCTGGACTTGGAAGGCAGGCCTCTTGCTGGTACCACTGTCTACTGTGCCCAGCATCTCACCAGCCCCGGCCTCTGCCATAGTGACATCGTCATGGTGACTATGGCATAACGAATAGAAAGCAGCAAACAGATTAGGGGAGGGAGGGCAGGCCATTCAGCTTCAGTGAAGTGGGAGAAACTACTCAGGGTGGAACAGAAGGTGCTTCAAGCTCTAAAAGCTGATTGGCAGAGGGGCTAGAGAGTGGGGACTCAGTCTTGCTGTGGTACCCTCACTCTGAAGTCCGTTGTCCTCAGGCCACACTCCGTGAATGGCTCCAAGCCCTGGGTTTCTCTGGGCAGCTCTTCAAGGAGTGGAGGGATTGTCCCTCAGGAACCAGTGGTAAATGGGGGAACGCAGGCATGGTCTTCCCACAGTGTCAACCAGGGGGAATCACCGCGATCTCATCATCTCACAGTTCCCCCTCACCCTTCTGAAGTTTTCCTCTCCTCCTATGCCTTCTCCCCTTTCTGTACTCAGAGAGAACTGTTCTATGAGGCAACAAGTGACACGGCAAGATGAGTGGGGACAGCTGCTTCTCACCACCCCAGCTGTTAGCCATAGCCTGGCCAAACACTTGGGAGTGCACCTGGCACTCCCTTGGAAGAAGAGGTGAGGATGAGGACACCTTGGAATGATGGAAGGAAGAGGGAGCCATCAGGTGGCAATCAGTCACCTCTTGCAGCAGGGCCCTTTGTCTTCATACTGGGAGGCCCGGCTTCTCCAGGGTTCCATAATGCCTGCTACCTTCAATGGTGCCCAGGGCACAGGGCTTGACCCAATCACTCTTGCTGCCCTCACAGACTCAGGCTGGTACCTAGCCAACCACAGCGCTGCAGAGGAGCTGTTGTGGGGCCGGGGGGAGAAATAAGGGAGAATTGCAGACTCATAGCTGCATCAGCTTGGGGGAAGTGAGAGAGGATGAAGGGATTCTGTGCTATAAAGTATAATTGAAGCTGTAAGCATAGCTGGCCCTGAGAGATTTGGGGGCTTCATTTGTTCTGAAGGGTCTTTTTCTTCCTGTCTCTCAAGCAGGATCTGGCCTGGAATTTGACCACCTGTGGGATTGGCACCTCAGACATCCTCTGTACTGGCAGGTGTGTGTGCTGAGGGGTTGGCTGCACAGCTGTCAGTGATCCTAGTGTCACTCTACCATCCCTCCCACACAGCGGACCGGGCTGCCACTACTGGCACCAGGACAAGGGACACTGCTCCTCAGACCCCATGCCGGAAGGCTGCTTTGTGTACAAGCCCTTGGCCAGTGGGGTGGGTAGACTAGAGATTGGGGAATGGAACCCAGTGGGCCGAGAGAAGTCAACATCTAAGACCAACACCCTTCTACCTCCTGCCCCACCCTTCAGAGTGAATGCTGGAAGGAAAATGGATTCCCACGTGGGGCGGAGAATCCCCATGGGGAAATCTACCATTTCCAGAGTCGGTGCTTCCTTGCCAACCTCACTTCACAGCTGCTCCCTGAGGACAAGACCTGGCATCCCTCTCGGATCCCACATCTCAAGGAAGCAGAGCTCACTGGCGGCTGCTACTTACATCAATGCACAGAGAGGGGAGCACACAAGGGGCAGGTGGAGGGATCGCCCTGGGTCCCATGCCTTCCAGGAAAGGCTATTCAGGTGGGTTATCAGAAGTGGAATAGCTGTAGCACACTGGCAAAAGGTTTGGAAGTGCTGTTATGGTAGTACTATCCAAGGTATTTTGATGTTCATTCATTTTTTATTATCATTGAAGTATAATTGATTTACAATATTATATGTTTCACGTGTACAGTATTTTTATATATTCCATTTGAAGTTCTTATAAACTATTGGCTATATTCCTCATGCTGTACAATATATCCTTGTAGCTTATTTATTGGTGTTTATTCTTTTACTCAGTACCCCACTGAATCCATGGCTCTAGAATGTACATTTTTCCTCAGAAGGAGAGCTTGAGCAAGTAACTGAAGCTATAACTGTACCCTGCTACACATCTCCTTGCAGATACCTGGGTACCACGGTCTTCTCTTCTGTTCCCAGGGTCGGCTGCATCAGACTAAAAAAGGTACTGATGCTATGACTTACTCACCTGTGAGTCTTTCAACCCAAGACCTGTTATTCCGGCTGTCTTTAGGATTGGCTGGGCCCCCAGGCCACTCTGAGGAAGGCAGAGCGAGAACTGACTGCAGCAGCACTACAGGCGCTGGTGAGCAGAGGAAGCCCTGGCACGTGAGGATTTGTGCAGTGGGCCAAGGGGAATGCTCAACCCTCTGAGGCCTTTTCATTCATTCCACTCCCAGGGATACTCTTCCAGGGACTGTATCTCCATTAAGAGATCCAAATGTCCACTTAGGTGCTCTTTCCACAGCCCTGTGATTGTCACTAGTCTGGTGTTCCTGTGGGTGTGTGTCTTTGGCTGCCAAGGGCACTCAGCTGGTATGATGCACAGGGCCCTGACCCCATCTCTCCAGAAGGAAAGTTCTAGAACTGTATTATAGAGGAGTCACCTTTACCACCAAATACAGCAGGTAAGATAGTATTTCAAGTTTTCTTTCAAACTCCCAGGTCCACATATTCTAAATTACATTGATTAAGCACTCATTCATATGTATACTGTCCTGTACAGGGTCAGTATTTCAGAAAACAAGGATTCTCGACTAACACCTGGGGCCTATCACTGTGAGATACCTCTTCAACAATAATGGAGTTCCTCCATCTTAGGATATAGGGATCCTTGCTCCCTTCTTTTCTTAAGCACTACTCAGGCAGCATGCCTAGCTACCTAAACACCATAGCCTAACTGTTCCCCTAAGCCATTTCCCTCACTACCAAGTTAGGTCTCCTTCCAACAATTTAAGATGCTAGAAATCTTGGATCTTGGTTTTATTCTTACTTCCTGATTTCCTGTTTAGCTTACTGTTTGGATGATTCTTCATGAGCTCTATGTATTAAAATAAAGGTAGGGCCATTCACCTCCTGAGCCTTGGCATTATTCCAGGCCAAATACTCTATGACCTGGGCTTTTGGTTACCTTGAACCATAATCCCTCCATGGCCCATCTAAGTCTGCTGCTGGGGCTCTGCCGTATGTTGCTTATCCTGATGGGTGCCCTAGGAACTGTGGCCTATCAGAAACAAGCTACTCTTCAGGTGGGACCATCTGGCTCTTACCATTCACCAGAGCTCCAAAGCACAATAAGGGGCCGACTTGAAGGAATAAAAGAGGTGTGATACTACCGAGAGCATGACATCAGAAATCATCTTAGGAGAAACTAGATGAAAAGTCGATCTATTGTCTACACTTAAGTCCTACTTTTCTCAGAATGCCTCTTTCTCTGTATATCAATGATACACTAGCTTTACAATGAAAGAAAAGGGAGAGATTTTTGGTTCTGAAAATTCATTCTTTATTTTGATAGAAAAAAAATAAACCCTTCAACCTGTAAAAAGTGTCACTTGTTTTCACATTGTTGTAAAGCAAACTTACAGAATAGGAACATCTGCTACCAGTTCCAAGGATGTCACATATGCTTTAGAAAAGTCATTGCTATTTGGATTCAAACAAACATCAGCATGGAGGAAGGAGTAACTAATTAACTCCCTCCTGATTTTTTCCATAATTTTACTAAATCATCACTAGGAAAGCTAGCAGTTGGGATGTCACATAATTATGCCAAAATCTGGCAAAGGTGATGAAACCAGCCATCTGAATCCAGCTAAATTATAAAAACATGGCCTTTTATTGCCCTTCTCTCTTGTTTCTAGAGTAGGAGGGCTCCACTTTATATGCCCATGGGCCAGCAGTAGGCTTGAGTTATAATGTGTAGGTTCCTTTTTGTTATAGTTGCAAAAGAAGCCTTTAAATTCTTGAAAGTCTGACATCTTTTGAAAAGAAGCAAGCTAGGAAGCAGACTGCTGATCTGGATTTGCTCAGATGGAAAACATTTACACTAGGAGTCCAGTTGATATGCTGTTCCCATTGAAATCATCGGACCCGTACTGCGCAGCGAGTTTAGCCAGCTAATCAGGATCCCATCCCCAAACATTCAAGTGATACATCTGAAGTTCTCACAGTAGAGTTGTGGCCTTGGCTCCATCAGCTATGGTTTTCATCTTTGATTTTCATGTCTGTCAGTCTTTACCAGCTGTAGCAGCCACTGCTTGGTAAAACTTTGCCACGAAGTCTGGCTCACTGACCTCCAACTGCCTGATGAATTCATTGCGCTCCTGTTCAGCCCAACCTCGAAACCACTGATCCCAAAGACGCAGCTGGCACTCAAAGATACACGGTGGTCGGTTTGCTCCAGATACACTAAGCTGCTCCAGACCTTCCAGCAGTGGCTGTAATTTTCCTGGCACTGCCTTGGCTACCAGGTCCTGTAGGAAACGTTCACGCTGGGGACCTGACCAGCTGGCAAACCAGTGAAGAATACACTTCATCTCCTGGGAAGTGATGTAAGACATTGGGGGAGGGGAAGAGTCAGAAATATTGTCTGGTACTGAGGGTAAGGGAGAAGGGAAGGATAGCGGCATCGAAGAGGAAGATGATTCCAGTGGCATCCTGAAACATGAAAGCACCGTTACATACTTCCTACATAGAGCAACCAAAATAACTTCCCAATAACAAGGAATCTTATCACAGTTACCATCTACAAAGAAAACTACTACTCACCAATTCAGTGTACAGAAAAACAACAGGGTCCTTTACTTAGATTATTATTCAACTACCTTAGAGAAGGCACCCAAGAATAACTTCATATTTACCAACCTTCTTCTCTCTTTTTCAAACCCATTACCCTCCCCAACCACTGCCTTCTTCCATCATTCTTATAACCTAAAAATATCCAAAACATTTCTTGTTCATTATTTCCCACCTAATTCTATATTTCAGGTTGAGCAAAGGAAAAAAACAACAAAAAATAAGATTAATACTGGTCCAATACATCTTCCCTAAAATGAAAAAAAGGTACACATTTTTTAATTGAGCCAAGTAGCTGGTTAGGGCCTAGATGCTGATCACTGCAGCGCTATCAACAGTGGGGAGGGAAAAAGTAAAGAAAAAACATCATTTATGATGAAAGAGGCTTCTCTGCAATATGCAGTCTCTGAAATATGCCAAGAACTTCCTAACTCCAATGTTTTCTTATATTCCCTATAAAGCACCAGGAAAAATTAAAGAGCACAGTGAGGGCACCTTGCCCCAAATAACACAGTAAGAAAAACATCCAAGTGTTTATTCAAAACTGAAAAAATAGTCTAGTTGGTTTGGTGGCTTAGGGATCTAACAGGTGTTATACTGCTGTAGATGTGTGACGACTCATGTCTAAATAATTTTCCTTCACGTTTAAAAGAATAACTACTGACGCTTTGCCACTGATTCGCATCACTAATGCAACTGGAAAGTCAACCAACTTGAATAGTTCGCAAACAGCACAGTATGAGTCTCTAACAACGAAAACCTTAACCTACTTGTATACGACCTATTTTACTGTTTTACTGTTTGTGTTCCTTCTGCTTTAAGTTGGACTATTTGTAGTGACAAAAAAAAAGGATTCCCCAAAGCAATGAGCATCAGTTCAATACCAAAACAGTCCAGGGAGATTGTCTTTTTCACAGTGGCCCTACAAGAAGCAATTCTTCCTAAAGAAATTTTATTCTCTTATTCGGGGAAAGGGAGAACTTTTTCCGAGCGTTGCTACATGGCTTCGAGGGCAAATTCAAGTTCAACGATCATGAATTAGTTCACAGTCTGGGTCCAAAGACCCCGTGCTGTCACTTGCCCACTTCGGAGACCATAGAGGTCCACAGGCATTCCGAGGTCCCAAAGAGCAACGTAGCCTTAGATGGAGTGGCGGAGATTCGGAGGGTGGGAGGTGGCAGCTGTTTCCGTAAGGGAGCGGGAGGCTCCCTACTAAGGGTAGCCGGCAAAAACATAGTCTGACCCGGCCCAAAGAGGGACTTCTACCCCGCTTACCTCACCTTTCCTCTCACAGAGCACCCGGAGACCGTCACAAGAGTACTTATACTCCGACTATCGCCGCCGCTTCCATGTTTCCTGAAAACCCCGAGGAGGGCCAGCCGGGCAGCCCACGCACTTCCGGTCCCGGACCAGCCCCAAACACCCAAGCACCCCAGCGCCTCAGCCTCAGGTCCGGAGATGGCCGAATAACCCCGATTACGGTTATGCCAGAGTCGAGGGCTTCCGAATAGATTCGATTCAAAGACTCGGTAAGACGAAGATAACCGAGCTCTGAAAGCAGCATGAGGGAGGGGGACCAGCTGGGAGGATGGAAAGAACCGATTGGTGCCGATGTGGAGACGGAAGTACCCGAGCAGTTCCGGAGGAACCCGGGGAGTTCTGAGTGGTAATCGAGGGGTTGACTATGGCAGTGGGCGGGATCAGCTCGGTACGTTCGAAGGGCGTTGGCGGAAATTACCGAAGATGCCCGAAGCCGTCGGGACGGACCCGAGTACCTCACGCAAGATGGCGGAGCTGGAGGAGGTGACTCTGGACGGGAAGCCTCTTCAGGCGCTCCGGGTGACCGACCTGAAGGCCGCACTGGAGCAGCGAGGCCTAGCCAAGAGCGGGCAGAAGAGTGCCCTGGTCAAGCGGCTCAAAGGGGTGAGGAGACGGCGTTGCTGGGGTGTCGGAGGGGAGTAGACCCGGTAGAGCCGAGTCTCTGCCGCGGCGCAGGCGCAGTGTCCGGGCTCGGCGCGAGCTCGCTCAGGCCGCCAGCGCGAGCCTCCGGATCCGCGCGCACGGTGGTTGGCGAGGCTCGCGCTGGAATAGAGATAGCGCCGGTTCCCGCCTTAACGGCAGCGGCGCGAGCCCAAAATGGGAGGGTGCGCGCTACTCTCCTGGAGTGTCTTAAGCTCCTTCCTCCTTCCCCCACCCCCTCCTTGTTTGTGTCTGTGGTGTCGGCGCATGCGCTGCAGAAGGAGTTAAATCCCACTACAACCACCGGCGTTGCTGGCCTGAGGGGGGCGAGTTGGGCTGGGTCGGAGTTCGGGGTATAGTTGGGCGGAGGGGTTGATGGGGTTGGTATCGATAAACGAAAGAATAGAACTGGGGTGGGGTAAAAAAAAAAAAATGTCTGCTTGATTAGATCAGAAGGCGAGATGAAGAGAAACCTTGATTTGAAGGGGCTTGGTTAGGTAGGGGTGTATAATTTATAGAGCATCCAAAAGCAATTTGGGTGGGTAAGAGTTTGGTGAATACTGATAAGAGAAGCAAGGCAGGCTACTATATGTTGGGGGTTTTGAATCGGTTTGAGTAGATTAGAGTGGGATTGTCAAGAGGTAGATAGATGGATTGGTGTGTATAGGTTTGATGTAAACCGAGGGAAGGTGAGGATTTCTTGATTTTGAATAGGGTTAATTAGGGTATGTGGCGAGTAGTACAGATTCGGGCTAGGTTGGCTCAAGGGTTAACTTGGCAGACCGTTTCTTATACTGAAGCTGACAGTTTCTTGTGTGTGTGTGTGTGTGTGTGTATTGGATCAGACAACAGTTTATAGAGCCTGTGGTCATTTTGTTCTGTAGCCTCCTCTTTGAAATTTTTATAAATTTGGTACATCTAAGTGCCACTCTTTTGGAAACGATACAGATTCACTCAGGTAGACCTAGTCCTTGATAACTCACCAAATAGTTCAGTCATGCCAAAACCATGTTGGTTTCATGTATTTGAACCTAATGGAGTATTTGAAGTGAAGGGCCAGATTTAGAGGGGACACCAGTCAGAAATGCAGAAGATAATAGGGATTGTAGTACTGGTTTTGTCACTGTCGCTGATTTCATTGCATAGCCATGTCACTAATTTTCCCGATGTGTCTGTATTTTACATCTGTACATTTGGGAGCAGTAACCATGGCTACCTTTAAGGGTCTTCTGAAGATGAATGAGAATGCTATTAGTAAAGGGCTTTTAGGTCCCTGGAAAAGGAGTACAGTTTAAGTGTGTATGGTTAATCATTGCATTTGATGAAGAGATTGGGGGAGGGGTGGGGTGGGTTTTTTCCCCCACCCCCTGGTTTCTGACTTTTGCCCTTCTCTATACCAGGCTCTAATGCTAGAAAATTTACAGAAGCACTCAACACCCCATGCTGCATTCCAGCCAAACTCTCAGGTAAGAAAACAGGTTCATTAGATGGCGTGGGCTCTTTGGATGCATAGAGACTGGTAGGAAATGGTGTTGTGTATTTGATGCTTAATTTCTCACCAATATTTTCCTAAGTTCCCTGGGTTGGAAATGTTTTCATACTAGGACAATTGAATTCTAATGAAGAATTCAAGACAGGGAAGGTATAGCTCAGTGATAGAGTACATGTTCAGCATGCGTGAGGTTGTGGGTTCAAGCCCTAGTACCTCCATTACAGATAGGTAAATACCTAATTACCTCCCCCCACAAAAAATAAATACGTATATACGTACATACATTTTAAAAAGAAGAATTCACGGATCAGAGGAGCTGTTAGTTAATTTCTGGTAGTTGAAATGATGTGTGCAGAAAGTTGTGGTTCTGATTGATTAAGTGGAGTGCAAGGGTCTGAAGTTGTCTATTTGCCATTGATTTGGGAAAAGTAGTTGATGGCTTTGAGTGTAGATATGAAGTAGACTAGTCAACAGGGCAGTGTAGGAAAGTACTTGCTGATCAAGAAGAATTCTTGTGTTGACATAGATTTTCTAAAAATTCAGTTCTTTGGAAATCATCCACCATTACTAGTTAGTACTAAATTATGCAGTTGCTCCTAAACATCATTAATTGCTCTGTTACTTAGAGCAAGAAACTTAACCTTTGGAGGCCTTGGTCTCCTCAGTTTCCCTGTGTAAGGTGAAAAAGGGTTGGACTGGATCCATAGTTTTACAACTGCTCTGCTGGGGTTTGTGGAGCTGCTTTTGGAGGCTTCCTAGAGAAAATACCTTCTTCCCGAGTGAATAGGGGTTCACATTCCACTCTTAAACTAGATTAGATCTACTTCTGTCTGCTTCGTATATTGTTTCTGCATAAGATTTCTTTGGAAGAAATCATTCCCGGTTTAAAGAAAAACTAAAATTCTTACACTGCATGGTCTCTTAAGATTCTTTTTAGCGTTTAACATCCCCTCATTATAGTGTCATGCACTTAAAGGAAAAAATCCAGGTCTTTGTTAGTGCAATGCTGTGCAGCTCCAGTACTAGATGAAGTCCCAAGATACTGTGGAAAAACAAGAGAGCCTTCCTACTCCCTTGTTACTAGCTCATTAAGCTGAAAGTATCATAATCTAACTAGCTTACAGAGGTTTAGTAAGTACTTTAACAAGCATGAGAAATTGCCTAAGTTTACCATTCTGTACCTTTTGCACATTACATTTTAGTCTTTGAAATTTTGCTTTTATTAATGTAGGGTTTTTGCAACAAATGCATATATTCTTAATGCTTGCAATCCACACTTCATCAGTGTGCACTGAGTACCAAGAGACTCATCTGTATTTTAGGTGAAAGTAAACATTTACCGTGCTTAGGAAAGATGCCTAATGATGTAGAAAGTATTTATTCAGATTTTTTTCTTTTTCTGAAATTCCAATAGGACTTGTTAAGCAAGAAGGTTCTCAGGGGGAGGACTTGTGAAGAGAAAGCTGAAGAGCAAAAGAGTGACATGGGAGTCTGTTTTGCAGGAAAAAAATGGGAAAAGGGATTAAGCTCCTAGATTTTAAATATTGTTACCAAAGAGTTATTCTCACCCAGAGAAAATAGAAGTAGAACTCTGTCTAAATGCTGAATGGATGTCCCTTTTCTCAGTCTCTTGCTTTCATGCTTTTAAATCCTGTAGTTGAATTTTGGAGATGTTTGACACAAACTGTTTCCTGGATAGGTGTGTCAACAAAAGATGAACTAGTATGAACTAGTATCTTTTCCCTTCAGTTTTTGATATTACTAAAAGGAAAACTTAGGTGATCTTTAGATAATTTAGATTATCTAAAACTCTAGGTTAAAAAGCATAATTTTATAGGCACTTTTATTTCTTTTTAAATTATTTGTGCATCACTTTTTGGTTGGGAACTGAATATTTAAAATAAAAAATTATGTGTGCATTTCCTCTTTTTGTCATCTTTTCGTGAATCATATTTTGGTCCTCATCCTAGGAGTAGTTTAGAAAAGGGTCCTGCAACATTTTCATTATCTTTCTTGAGTCCAAATATAAGGGGTAGACCTTTGCTCCATGGAATTTTCTTCTTGCATTTTCCTGGTTTGCTTTCCTAGACTGTCTTTTCCATGTCCTCCATACAGATTGGCGAGGAAATGAGCCAGAACAGTTTCATAAAGCAGTATCTGGAAAAGCAGCAGGAGCTGCTTAGGCAGCGTCTGGAACGTGAAGCTCGAGAAGCTGCAGAACTTGAAGGTAAGCCCAGACTGTCACTTCTTACAAGGAGTTCTTCAGCCTTGTTCCTGCCACTGAGTAGATGGGCCTGTCTCAGTAGGCAGTTTCAGGAATAAGTCAGGCTGAGACTGCCACTTCTTTGCTTTGGTAGTTTATGGAGCCAAGTGAGTTACTATTTGCCTTTTGTCAGGGAAGAAGATACTTAATTTGACTATCTTGTTAGAGGAGGATTCTTGCCAACAGGAAGAGTTATAAGTAAATTAAGCTACCCTTTAGTTGAACTAGAGCTTAATCCTAGGGAGTTTTTCTCTGTGTACAGTGCTCTTTTTAGTATATACTCTGTATCCGTGACTTTGCCTGACCTCCTTCACTCCTCTACATATTCCCACATGCTGAGCCCTTCACTCCCTCCCTGCCCCGACCCAATCTGTACTTTGCAGAAGCTTCAGCTGAGTCGGAGGACGAGATGATCCATCCCGAGGGAGTGGCTTCCCTGCTGCCTCCTGACTTTCAGAGCAGCCTGGAGAGACCAGAGCTGGAGCTCAGCAGACATTCACCCAGTACGTATCTCCCTCCCCACTGCGCTGTTTTGTCAATCCTGCGTAGTTGGTGGGGGGAGGTAGTTATGCCTCCTTTCATGCTAAGCCTCCTTTAAAGTCCCAAGAAGATTCTGTGACATTGTTATTTGACATCTGTTTTCATGGAAATTATGTCCTTTTTGAAGTCTGCTCTCACCTCTATATTGTGTTAACCTCTCAGAGTATTTTATAAGGCAGTGTGATTTTTCTTCTCACCTGTATACCTCCTTAACCTCCTCTGCCTCTGAATTTAGCAACAGTTCACAACTCTTTTTCATCTCTTCACCAATTGTATGTATTACGTGTTACACATTCAGTCATCCCCCCAAATGGGCATCTGCTTCAGTTTATTAATTTTTTCAACAAGTTTTTACTGAGTGCCTGTTGTATGCTAGCACATGCTAGGCACCAGGAATATAGTAGAGAAAAAGACAAGTCTCTGCCATAATGAAACATACAGTCTAGTGAGGAGATGGACGTTAAACAAATTATTATGTCATTAACTAGAGTTACGTGATGTGAGAGTCAGTGCAAGGTTTTATGTAAGCATATAGGGAGCTTAAACCCAGTGTGTAGGATTGGTTCAGGGAAGATTAATTTTTTCATATTATAAAAAATATTAAGCACCCACTTTTGCGTAGTATCTCAAGCAAAAATCTGTAAATGCAGCCTAAGACAGTGTACCTTTGGGAGAACATGTGCATAATACATATGGATAATAGGTTGAGAAAGTAAGCCAGTGTGTAAATTACCAAGTATTTTGAATCATTATTAATGTTAGTTGTGATGGGGAGGTGATCATTCCTATTTAATACTTTTAGAATATGTGGAAGTTGCTAGCTCTTCTGATTAATATAGAAGCCCTTCCTGAAAATAGATTTTTATGAGATATTTAATGATGGGAGAAAAATAAGTTTTTTTAGAGACCTCTTTTCTCTTCAGATATAAAAGTAGCAGACCATCAATTGATCCATTTTGCTCTCAGCACTCTTTTCATCACTGATTGTGAAGCCAGGAGGAAGGGGAAAACTCTTTTATAAATTAGTTGTCATTGTTTCTTCTTTAGTAAAAATAAGCCAAAAAATTATGTATTGAATTCTGCTGTGTATGTATCTCCGTGTTAGAGTATACGGAGAGTTAGCACATTGTAAAACCTATTAGGGAGAAGATAATCACACACAAAACTAATAATAGAAGATGCTATGTTTTAAGACAGACAAGAATGATTGTGATGTTTAATTTTAAAGGTAATGGGGGAACCATTGAAGATTCTTTATAGAAACATGATTTTATAAGGAACTCTCTTTAAAAAGAGAGAGCCTCTCTGTGTTCTAAACATAATTTGAAACGAAAATGAGGTATGGATCCTGAAATAGATATAACGTTTCAAAAGCAAATAAAGATGTAGTGTGAAGGTGATCTCTCTCTTCAGAGCTTTGTGTCATCAGCAGGACTCTGCCTATGGTTGTAATAGATGGAGGGAGGCAAAACAGGTAAAAGGAAAGAGGTGAAAAGTCAATAAATGAATGTAGTAAATTGTGGAGTACAGCTAATAGTTACTTTATGTTCTCTTCAGTGCACTCTATCCATAAACTTTCCTCCCTCTTATCTCAGAATATGAATCTCATTATAGTTGTGGCACAGAATTTGGTCAGGGTCCTAGTGAAGTGGTAGTTTGGAGTTTTAGGTGTACACTGTCTGCCATAGGCCAGCAAAATATTAGGATTCCAGCTTATTTATTAGCTCTGGATGTTTTGGCTTCCTTTTTTTTAGTAAGATTTTGATTAAAGTAAGGTTCCTAGTAACATTTTGGTAATCAGTAGTGGCACCTGAGGTTTCTTTTGTTTGTTTGTTGTGTTTGTTTAAGAATATGGATTCCTGGAATCTACCCCAAGAATCTCAAGGAATGTGAGTCCTGAAACCTTACATTTTTTTAAAAGTCCCCTGGTAGTTCTGTTGATCAACTCAACTTATGAATGACTAAGTGAAAGAATAGTTTTCCAGTATTATATTTAATCAGGATCCTTGGCATATATTATAGAAACCTCCCATTAATGTGCTGTAGACAAAATCTCAAATAGGATGGAAGGGTTGTTTTATAAAATCCTTCCTGGCTCTCCTTCTTAACTTCTTATCACTATACCACTTTTCTCAGATTTTTTTAAGGTGTCGGGAGTCAGTATTCACCCTCCATTGTCAGAAGTTGTTTGGATTCCCTTCTAGATCTTAACTAGGTGTACAAAAGTCCTTACTACCTTTAGTTAATTTTTTTGAAAAGAGCTCACTCTAGGAAAATTAGGGGGGAAATACAAAAACATTAAAAAATAGATAGTCAGAATACACATTAACAAAGGTATAGCTTCGGGTGATCTTAGCCAGCCTTTGGCTTACAAAGAGCATATAGCCCTCTTTCCTGAGTATTGTACAAATCTAGATGCTGAGATTTCAAAGAAATGCTAGGTAAGTTACTTATATAGCTAGCATCAGTCAGATTAGGTTTGACATCATTACCAGGTCTCCATTCTTTTAATTTCTGCTGCTTCTTATAGTCAAGAATACCCTTTGGCCACAGGCTTTGCTGTGATCTCTATAGCCACCTTACTTGGGTCCTGCAAATCTTGCCTAGGGATTCATTTTCCAGGGTAAAGAAACTACTTTCCTATATGGCCCTTAAACATTGTCACTTTAATACATTCTACACTGCCGAGCAGCCATCTTTGCCTTTCTCCTGAAGGCTTCTGGCTTTGGAATCTTGAAAACCTTACATTCACCCTGACTTGTTTTTTAATTCCTGAAATTTATTTCTTAATCTGTTACCAATATTGGTTCTACCCTTTGCTAAAGGTGCTCAGTTTCTGCACTTAGTAACATCTGGCTGAAGAGACTCGTGTGGCCATGTGCACATAATAGAAGATGGCATCTTCCCCAGAACTTTGTCTGTGTCACATCAGCTCTTCAGAAGGAGCTAAAAAGAATTTCTCGTCTCTTTCTTATGTTTTGTATTGCTTACTAGATTCTTGTTTCATATTTGAGGATTCCCTCTAGTTGTCACTTTTTTTGCAAAACAGTGATGACCAAAACTTACTGAACAGCCCTGCCCATTTTTCTCTCATCTCTTTAATGACTTACTAGGCAAGTGCTCCTAGAGGAGTAGTCATCTAGAATCCTACCACTGCAGTTTTACAGTATCAAAATAACATGAGCCAATATAATAGCATACAATTTACAATAGATGGAGAAAAGGTGTATTTGCTTGTACATACCTAATTTTAAAATAACAACCCTAAAACTCTTAATTTGACTTGTTTAGCATATTTATCTCTGGCTAACTTTGTACATGCCTTTTATTTTATTTTTTTTCTTAAAGTCACGTTTGTTCAGAGCATGTATGTGCTTACTGAAGGCCTGTTATTCACCTCAAAGCATCTTTGGTATATATGTGCTTATAACACTTGCTTTTAAGTTGAAAAAACAAATAGAGTGTTTCTTATATAGAACTTGCAATGATAAAAACAAATACTTGGGATGGTTAGACCTATAAATGTTAGCTGTTTATAGTATTTGAAGAGTATCTGAGAATCTCTTCTGTAGGTTTTCCCTCCAGAGTGTAGGATTTTATCCTTTTAAAGACGCTTGTTTTCTTATTACAAAAAGTAGTATGTATTCATTAGAAAAATTTTGGAAAAACTAGAAAAACAAAATTTTTTAAAACAAATTTTCAAATCAGAAGTCTCCACAAACAAAAATAACCACAATTGATATTTTGGTGTATAATTTTCCAGTCTTTTCTTTGTCTATATATAAGTTTATGGTATCTGCAATATTCAGTCTTTACCTTCCCTCCAACCTGGTCAGTTTTTTCTTTTCTTTTTTTAAAATTATTAAGCATCTGGATAGTGATTTTTTTTAAGACTTTTTTTTTAGAGCAGTTTTAGGTTCACAGCACAATTGAGAGAAAGGTACAGAGATTTCTCATATTTCCTCTGCCCCCAAATATGCATACCCTCCCTAATTATCAACATCCCCACCAGAGTGGTAAATTTCTTAACAACACGAACCTATACTGACATACGTAATCACCCAAAGTCCATAGTTTACCTTAGGATTCTCTCTTGATATACATTTTTTGGGTTTGGACAAATGTATAATGACATCTTCATCATTAGAGTATCATACCAGTGTATTTTCACTGCCCTAAAAATCCTCTGTACTCTGCCTGTTATCCTTCCCTCCCACCCTCTACTTTTTTTTCCCCTTTTTTTGTTAAACTACTATAAGTCAGCTTCTTTCCCTTATATATATGTAAAGGAGCTTTGCCTAAAATTCATGGTAAATGTTTTCTTTTGGTTTTACTCATTTTGTAATTAACCTATTCTTGGTCATTTAATTATGAAATTATTATTATAGCCACCACATTATTTATTAATGTTTTACAGATTATTCTTTTAAGTCTTTGCTGAAGAGTCTGAGCTAGCATTGTGTATCCTAACCATAGTTCCTGTATACACACCTATAATGAAGTTTTTATTCTCTAACCCAAATATGAAATGGTACATATTCAGAGATCCTGTTAATCAAGTGATCATGGAGTAATGTTTTATAAAATATGTGCAGTCTTTTTTTTTTAATCCTAATGCCACTATCTATCCACCAGGAAAAATATGTGCAGTCTTATAGTTGTTTATGTAAGTTTCTTCTTTTAATTATAGAAGCAAAGACTAGTTCATTTTAGTTTGCTAGAATATAGAAATAAGAGACGAGACCTTGGGTTAGAGTTCACACCCTCTGCTTTATTTGCAGTCTACTGTTAATATAGAACAAGTTTTTGTGCATCATTTAAACCTTTTGTACCATATTGTGTGTATCTGGAATATGATTATTTTTAGGCTGTTTTCTAAACTGGTTCTGATCAATATTTGCATTGCTATTCCATGTAATATTTAATACTAGTAGGAAACTTAGAAATCTTCCAGTCCATCCCTTTTTCTCACCCAAAGTCCATAGTTTACGTTAGTATTCTCTCTTGATATACATTTTTTGGGTTTGGACATTGAGACCCAAATTATTTAAGTGATTTACCCACAGTTACCTTTCTTTATGTAACATAAGTAAAAGTTTTTACAGTTTTACCTAAAGTTATTTGGAATGACCTAGATTGGTGGTTTGCAAGCTTTGTTTTAGTAGTAGAACTTATTTTTCCTTAAAAATAATCTCACCTAGAGCTCCATATCTAAAATATAATTAGGAGGGCCCATTTTTGAAGCCCTGTCCAGTTGGCTTGAAGTAATTTTTTGGGACCTTAGGGCCTGAAAGTCATTTCTCTTAAGTACTTATTTCATGAGATTTTTGTTTTACAAACTAGTATATTAATCATGATGTTTTGGTCAAAACTAGTAGTGGCAATAGGCAGTCCAAAAAACTGGACACCAAACATAGTGAAGTCTTGAGCTTTGATTCAGTGACAAAACATTTTACAGAAATAAGTACACTTTGTACTAGACAATTTGAAGCCTCTGGTAGTTATTTTACATTTATTTGAGATATTTATAATATGTGGATTGACTCTGAGATACTAATAATGTTCCAGATGTGTGCAGCATAACTTATCAACATAACCCTGTTTCTTAGGGCTTTATATAATTTTTATTCCATATAGAAGTCAAATAAATACAGATATATATTGACCAGCTCATGTGCTGTGATTGATTTAATTTTAGAAAGCAGCCTTGAATGAGTGTTCATGTTATGAGTCTGACTTGGTTTTCTTGCATTTGATAGGAAAAAGCTCCTCTGTTTCTGAAGAGAAAGGTGAATCTGATGATGAGAAACCAAGGAAAGGAGAAAGACGATCATCCAGGGTCAGACAGGTAATTCAGATAACCTCCAGAAACATCCTTCACCTCTTTGGGTAATGATTTGGCTATCTCGTCCTCCTTTTCTTTTTCCTCAGTTTCAGAGTTGGTGTCCCTCTAGATTTCTATATAATCATCTTTCTCCCCTTAATCATCTTTTTCTTTTTTTGTTTTTTAAGTTATAGCTGCTTTGGCCTTCAGGTCTCTAAATAAATATATAAAAAATAAAACTTAATAGTGAAAGTTAGCAGGTGGTCTTTGTTCCTAAAGCAGTACATTGTTAGAAAAGATACAGTTAATTATTCAATTAAAACCTTAAAGCTATATGATACGATGTTAAGTGAGCACAGTACAAAAAGTATGTGTAGTGTAATTACAGCTGTGGAAAAGCATGGGAAAAAATTAAAGTATCAAAATGATCACAGTGAGTGGTAATAGGTCAGTTCTCTCCCCTCCATCACACATAGTTTATAGATGTTCAGCTTATATATGTATTTTTTTTCAGTTTATATTTATTTTTAAAGCTCGAAGCTAACAAATGAACTACTAGCAGTTTCATTATTGTATTCCTTTTGGTAACTCTATTTTGATTCCTACAAGAGCCCATGTTAATCATGCATGTCTACTGTTGCATTTGTTTTTGTGTTGCTGAAAGTGTCTGTCATTGAGTTTCTCCTCCCAGTGGTGTGTCTTGTGAGATACTTTTCCTGCTCTGTTGATAGTGAGCAAATATACTTGGAACCATTGAATATCTTTTCTTTCAGGCAAGGGCAGCTAAACTCTCTGAGGGCAGCCAGGCTGCTGAGGAGGAAGAGGATCAAGAAACACCTTCCAGAATTCTGAGGGTCAGAGCAGATCGAAATTTGAAAACAGAGGAAGAAGAAGAGGAGGAGGAGGAAGAGGAAGAAGAGGAGGAAGAGGAGGAAGATGATGGCGAGGGACAAAAATCTAGGGATGCACCAGTCCTGAAACAATTTAAGGAAGAAGGAGGGGAAGAGATACCCAGAGTAAAAGCAGAGGAGGTGGTGGATGAGAGACCCCAAACTATAAGATCCCAGGAACCGGAGGGGTTAGAGAGAGGAGGGAGGGTTACAAGGTCCCAGGAAGAGGCTAGAAGAAGTCATCTGGCCAGACAGCAGGAGAAAGAGATGAAAACAGTTTCTCCCCTTGAGGAAGAAGAAAGAGAAATAAAATCTTTAAAAGGCTTGGAGGAAAAATCGAAGTCACCTTCCCCTCCTAGACTGACTGAAGATCTGGAGAAGACCCCTCTTGTGCTACAACCAGAGCAAACTGCCAGTGAGGAGGAGACTCCCCCACCTTTACTTACCAAGGAAGCATCTTCTCCACCACCTAATACACAACTCCAGAGTGAAGAAGAAATAGAACACATGGAAGGCCCAGCCCCTCCTGTCCTCATTCAGTTATCTCCTCCTAATACAGATGCTGAGGCCAGGGAGCTGTTACTATCTCAGCATACTGTGCAGTTGGTGGGAGGCCTGTCTCCTTTGTCAAGTCCTGCAGACATCAAAGCAGAATCTCCAGTAGAGGAAGTGCCAGAGGAGTGTGTCCTGCCTCTAGTTCAGAAAAGCACACTAGCTGAATCCTCAACCCAGAGGGGTCTTGAAACTAAATCAGAAAAACCTGCTCAACCACTCCCTCTAAAAGTCGAGGAATTAGCACTGGCCAGAGGGATTGTTGAAGAACCTTTGGAACAGAAGGAAGGCAGAAGGGCTTCTCATACCCTTCTCCCAAGCCACAGATTGAAACGGTCAGCTGACTCATCCTCTAGCCGGTCCTCCTCATCTTCATCCTCCAGTTCTAGATCAAGGTCTCGCTCTCCTGACAGCTCAGGCTCTCAGTCTCACTCACCTCCAAGGTCCAAGCAGAGAGATGTATCTCGGGCACATACTCATGCCAACCCTCGTGATAGATCCAAGATGGGCTCCAGATCAACATCTGAGTCCAGGTCACGTTCCCGTTCTCGTTCACGTTCAGCATCCAGCAACAGCAGAAAAGTAAGTGAGGGAGAATCCTGGGTGCATTGATGTTCTGTCTCTACTCCAGTGATTTTCAACCCCTAGAGAACCTAGCATGATTTCCAGTGGGAATAGGAAAAAACTTCCTTCCTTCCTCAGTTCAGTATTACTTCCCTCTCATTTTGGAGTCTCATTTTCAATTCATTGATTCCCTAGGTATGGTCCTTTTTCAGTTTGAGTCCTTTTGATTGCAGAGAAAGTTGAATCCATTTACCCATTTCCTCCACTTGATGATAAACTTCTTGAAGGTAGGGACATGCCTTTTTACATGTGTATCCCAGTATCTGGCACCTAGTTGGGACTTAAACAATTTGTTGAATAATCTAGGAAGAAAGGGTGATCACTAAGTCAAACAGGAATAAACATAGAGGTAAAAAGATCCAAAGTATTAAATTGGGTCAGTAGAAATTGAAGAATTCAGTATCTACTGAATAGATACCACATAAAATAATTTGCCTAATGTGTTTCATTTCTTTAGTCTCTGAGCCCTGGAGTCTCCAGGGACAGCAGCACCAGCTACACTGAAACCAAAGATCCCTCTTCTGGTCAGGAGGTTGCAACTCCACCAGTGCCACAACTGCAGGTCCTTGAGCCAAAGGAGAGGACTTCCACCTCATCCTCTATCCAAGTGAGGCGTATGAGCCAACCTGAGCCAGCCGAAAAGCACGTGACCCAGAGGTTACAGCCTGAGCGGGTAGGGTATTATGCCCCCTCCCTAGAGGGAGATGGAGAATTAGGCATGGTTTTCCCTTTTGTCTTAGATATAAAACTGAAAATACTGTCTGGACAAGGGTCAATAGAAATGTAGAAGGCTGGGGCTACCTGTTAGAATCTACTTTCATTTCCAGATCCTTGGTTCATGAAAGTTCTCCATGCATCTGAACAGCAGGGTTCTCATCTTCAGGGCTTTCAGGATCAGTTCTCAGAACATTTTTTTTCTGCCCAAAGGGAGCCTTTTCTCAGTTTTCTCAAAGAAGAATTCTAATAAAGTGATTGCTGGCATGGAAATTCTTTAAGCAACGTTCCATTCCACTTCCTAAAATAACGAAAATCAGTAGGGCTGTGTGCAGAGCTGGTGCTATACATGTTGTGCCCTGCCTTTTACCAACTCCATGTTAAAGAAGAGGAACCAAGCAGATTTAAGTACGTTGCTATGTTTGTTTTGCTGTGTTTGTCCTGACAGGGGAGCCCAAAGAAGTGTGAAGCTGAAGAGGCAGAGCCACCAGCTGCCACACAGCCCCAAACCTTGGAGACTCAGACCTCTCACCTACCAGAATCAGAAAGGATTCATCGCACTGTGTAAGTGATATCTCTCACCTGGGGCGTAACACTCCTGGTTTGTGGGATAGTTCTTTGCTCCCTAGAGTTCTTTGGCTAACTTCTAGTTTCCTTTTAAAACATGGAGGGAGAACTTTACCTGGACTAAGTGTAGGGTTCAGTTAGTATGTTGAGAGCTGCCACTGGAACTCTGAAGGTAGTCTGGAAAGTGGTGGTGAGAGCATAAAGAAACCAGATCTATCACCTGACCAAAATAGTCAGTTCCTTTGTGGAGGAGGCAGCAGAGGCTTCTGTTTGCAAATTCAAGACAATGTAAGGGAATTGACTCAGACATTTTAATTCAATCTTTTGACAAATTTATCAACTACATCTGAGCCTGAGAACACAGTTTAATAAAGGATATTGAGAGTCTAAAGAAAAGTACAGGCGAGTGCTGTTTTTTAGTTTCTGTATTTCTCTGGTTATTAAGTGTCATTTTACTAAGCACAGTCTAGCCTAGTTACCTCTCAGAGCATACCGTACAGCAAAATATGAAGTCCATATCAAGTCAGAAGTTTACTCCTGGGCTTCTAAGATCCTTGGATTGATTTTACCACTCATGTAATTAATGTGAATTTTTTATTCCTTATATGTAGTCCTAGAAAAATACTCATATCAAATTAAATTTACAATCGAATATCATTCATTATTCTTAGCTAGAATCTTATACTGCTTTGGTCAGTGTCCTGTGTAGACAGTTTGCCTAACTTTGTTCCATGATTGTTTTAATGACATTTTAACACTAATTCTGATATGATTTTTCCCTTTATGTACATATCTAATAATTTGCATTCTCCTTAGAGCTATATTTGCCTCTGATTTTGGAGGGTGGTGGGCAGTGACATGATTTATTATCTCATTTTCTTAAGGTTTTAATAATAGTTTTGGACTCTTAGCTTTTGCCTTGCCACTGTCAATTGTAATAGTCTTGCCTCTGCTGCCATCTTGTGGCCATTACTTTTTTGGTTTGAAAGCTAAAAGTGCACTTTGAAAAGTTTTTGTTTTTCCCTTTTGGGATGGGTACATTATCCTTTGGGAAAGGGTTTTTCTTCTAGGACCTTAAAGTGAAAACCCAGCGGATTCTGGAAAGTGTTCAGGATTCCCCAGCTACACCATCGATGAGGAAATGGGGTGACACCTTCCCTTCCCTATCCATCAATCAGAGATGATACCTGCCCCTTCCCTCCCCCATCCCATGAGAGTACAGCTTATCTTCTCTGTAATGACAGTTTCAAAGTAGGTGTTGACAACCTGCTATTAATTGGGCCTGAGGAACAGCCTCCTGTGTATCTTGAAAAGCAAGTAGTTTTCTGAAAAGTTACTTGCTTGCCCTAAAATTCTGTGTGTCTCAGATCCTGGCAACAGAGCAGCACTTTATGCTGTTTTGAAGGCACTTCTCTGGATTTTCACGTGCAAGTCCAGGGCAAACAAACCTTGGAGTCATATAGTTTTTCTCCTCAGGTAAAGGTGGTTTTGATCTTCATTTTATGAGTGAGGTCATCTAGTCACATTGATTCTGACAAGGTGATAGGCAGATGGCACCTTGGGCAAATACTGAGATTGCCTATTGTTGCCTAGGCAAGCTTCAGTGGAGCAGCCTATAGATTAGAAATGCAGTCTGAGCTCGGGAGTAGCTCCCACACCTCCCTCCTACCTGCTTTCCTCCTGCCTGCCTACCAGATGGTCTATTCAACAGCCTAACAAAATGACATGCCCAAAAGCCTAAACCCATAGGCTGTTCTGGCATTGGACTTGGTAAATGAATCTTTTGAGAAGTTTGCCTCTTTCTGGAGGCCCTGCTACAGCTGATTCACAGCCCTCCTGGTCTCTGACACCTCTAGAGTGCCAGTGTTCAGCCCGGTGGCCTCTGGAGCCCTGGCCAGTTTTAAAAGTGGGATCAACAGTGAGTGCTAAATGGAAAAGACCGTTTGTGGCTTAACCTTTGTTTTCCTCTCTTTCTCAACAAGAAATCACATTTCTTTTTAAAGACAAAGCTAGGGCCTATTGATTCAGTAAAGTGTTTTTTAAAAAAACTAAATCACAAGAACTGTTACCACTTGGAAGAGATTGCCTAACTTTTTTTTTTTTTTGCTGTGCTTGGTTAAATCCATTCTGATTCTGATTGTGCCCTGAAGAATTTTAGATTTATGAGGTAAGGTATCTTTTTCATTTCTTGGGGCAGGAATTGTGAGCCCTCAGTCCTATTTCCAGAATAGGAAATTTCCAGCCCTGTTCCAGAATCCAATCCTCTGCCTGCTATAGATACAACAACAATTTCCTCGTACAGCAGAAAATAACGATTCTCTCTTTAAAAAAAAAAAAGAAAAAAAGAGAAAACTTTGTGTGGGCAACTGTATCATCCAGCAGTAGTTAATTCAAACCCAGATTTTTCTAAATACAACTTATCTGTGTATACAAACCTTGCAGGCAATAGCAACATTGGGCTCTTGGCACTATGCTTATTTGTTCTTTTGCCTGAGTAGGAGGAAAGATATGGTCCTTTAAGCCAATATGACAGTGTAATTGATACTTCCTAGGGGACCTACAATGCTAGTATGCCAAATGATGCTTGTTTTAAACGGTAGAATTTATTGTTATCAGTAGGGTTTGCTCACTGAAATTTTGGTATCTGAGAACATACCATGTAAAACCATACTGTCCTTGGTTATCTTGGAATCAGTATGCTCCTGAGGGTGTTCTGTATTTAAATCTCACCGCCTAAGATTAGTCAGATCCCACCATTTCTTACTAAATTTCATCAGGTCCTCAGCTCCTTGTTAATTTTCTATAGTAACTAAATGTCTATAGAAATGTCCTTTTGAATTAGTTTTTCTGAATCTCATTAATATTCAGATATGAACTATAATGTGATGTTATTAACCTCCAAGTAGTTCTATCCTTTTCTCCTGGGCTACAAATGCTTTGTGTGCTGTTTAATTATGGGTAGATGTCACCCACCCCCAATCCCCATGTAATTTCACCTATGTTTCAGAGATACAGGAAACATTTGTGCAAGAACTTAAATAGTAGGAAGAGAGATGCCTTTTGTCTAAAAGGGACTACAAAGAAATTCTGTGTGGGGCTCTGAGACTTAGCTAACAAGGCTTTGGTTCTGCAAGCAGATTGAGTCCCCTTTGGGGACAATTTCCAGGTTTCCTCTTTTTCTTATGAAAATAAAATCTTGCGAATTCTTGGATCCCACAGATTTGATCATGGGGAAATAGAATAAACTCATGTCTTAAAAAGGACAGCGATAACGTGGTAAAATTCTTACTCTTGAAAAAAGTGAGATAGAATTTCCATTAAAAGAAAATTCTTAAAAAAAAATTCTTCCTCCAAGGAAGCCACTTTCGGAGCGGCACATTGGCAGCTGAAAGTATTTTAGAACAAATGATATAGAGGCAACATTTGAGGATGTTTGACAGTAACAGCTCTCTGTAGGGTAACAGTCTCTATGGGAATTCTATCCAAAAATATTTTTTAAGTAGAAAACTTCTGGTTCAGTGAACATTTATTAAAGTGTCCATTTGGTACCCGCAATGACAACCTAATGTGGAAATATTTACTGAGCATTTGTGTTAGACCCTGGGCTAGGGGTCAAGGGATGCAGTCCCTGACCTTGAAGAACTCTGCAGGGTCAAGTAAACCAGTGATTATTATACAGTGATGGGGATTGCTGAGAACCTGTCAAGCCAATTACTGAGTACCTTTGAGCACTCAGAGAAAGAGCAGTTTACTCTTTGAGGACAGTCAAAAAAGGCTCCACAGGTGCCGTCAAATGAGATAATGGCTTATTAAACACATACGTGTTTTATGCATAGCCTTACCTTTTCTTGGGGTGTCTTCCAAGCCATACTCTTAAGAGCAAACCAGTATCATATTGTTCCACGTGAATAAGTACTGTTATTACCCCCACTTTACAGATTAAGAAACTGAGAGAGGAACTCGCCCAGTATCACACTACATGTATAGGGTGAGGCGAGGGCCCAGACTGATACCTAGCCAGTTTGACTCCAGAGCTCTCAATCTTACTGAGCCGACAGGGAAAAGTGAAAAGGAACTTTGAGTGTAATGTATAAATATGGCTGCTTTATCTTGCAGTTAGTATGTAAGTTTAAGATTTTAAGCAGCAGGGAGGAAATTTTAGTCCTGGCAAAAAGTTCTCATATTACAAATGAGGTAATGCTAAGCTTTTGGTCAGATACCCAGAAGCTTGTATTAGTGTTAAATCTTTATTTCCTGTAGGATGCAAAGGGAGCACCTTTGCAGTCAACAAATGAGCATTTTGTGCACCTACTGGATGCTTTTTTGAATGATTAGAGGCAGCTTCCCATTTTACATTTAGTCTGGTGAAGATACTTATGATTAATAATTTCCATTTTAGTTCCCACTTTCTGTTCAGCAGATCTGCTCCCTCCACCTCCCCATAACGGTTCTCTCATTTCAGTTTCTTATCTACTTCAGAGCCCTCACCTTGGAGCCCTTGCTCCAAGAAGTGTCCTCAGTATTTTAGCTTCCCAAGGTCCCCTTGCCCTGTTTATCCTCTTTTCTTTCTGGCTCCAGGGGACCCTAGGGCAGGGTGACCTTATTAAAGACTCTGTGAAACAAAGTTGTCTGTTATCTCTTCAGAGACACCTCCCTTCCCCCTACTGGTAATTCAAAAAGGAACTCTCTGCTTATCCACTCTTTCCATCTTCCCGGAGAAAGGACTGGTTGGAGTAGTAACACGTGGTCATTGCCTGCGGTGAGCAGCCAGTTACTGTAGAGTGATTGGATAGTGCCAGATCTCATCCCACCTCCACGCCTTGAACCAGCTGATCTGGTTTCAGTGTTCCGTGCCTGGCTTGTTGGATAGAGGTGGGCACGGAAGAAATTGTTCGTGACCCTCCAGTCTGTGTCTCTTTTCAACTGTGGCTTTGTTATCTCCTTATCATTTTTCACTCCCAGCTCTGCTGTTTCCTTTCCTTCTATTCTCTGGAATCTTCCGGGCAAGCAGCTGTAACTTTGTATGTCCTCTCCACCCAGCCCCCTTCCCCGACCCCCGAGAAGACCAGGAGAGAGCACCCTCTCCCTGTGGGGTTAGGCCTCGGTAGCTGTTGTAACCTGAGAAAAGGAGGAAAAAGGCCAGGCCTACTGAGCCAGCAGTGAGCTAGCTCCCTGTGGCCTGCCAGAGGATAAGAACCTTGCTCACTCAGCGCCCTCCCTCTTTTCTTTCCCCTCCCCTGCTGCAGCAGGGCCCTCCCCCGTCCGCACACAAGGGCTGCTGGGTAAGTGGCAAGATGGCTCCCCTGCATGTCTCCGGCTGATCGCCGCCGCTCCGCCAATACAATAGAGCCAGCCACTACCAGCAGCCTGGCCCTCTTCCTCCTCCTTCTCCAGGGAGACCAATCCAGCCGAATTCGGGGTTTGCCGTGAGGACTTAACGCTTATCTCTTAAAAGCCAGATCTATTTTAGCCTCCCCCTCACCACCACCACCTCCCCTTCCATTTACCATTTTTTGGATCCCGAGTTGCTGCATCTCGATTTTCTCTCTCTGGATCGGGTGGCTGGGGAGGAGGTGGTGGGATCTTGGGACAAGGAAGGTGTTTTGTTTTGTTTAATTTTTTAGGATTTTTTTGTTTGGTTTTTGTTATTTCTTCCATTCCAGAAAGGGATAAACAGCACTTCCAGGGGGAGAAAAAAAATCATGTTATCAGAAAGCAAAGAAGGGTGAGAGCTTCACATTTCCATGTATCCCTTTTCCCCACCGCTCTAGCCCACCTCACCTCCCTTCTCTTCCCTATGGCTTTCATTCCGTCTTTCGTTTTGGTTTGTTTTCAGTCATTCTGCTTCCCCCCTTTGTCCTTCCTGCCCGATTTCTAATTGGCCCCACTTGCCCTCTCTGTGTGGGAAATAGGTAGTTTCTGGATAAGCTTGTTCTTTAGATTTAGGCAGTTGAATCTCGTGTTTCTGTGGGAGCCTGTTAGCTGGGGGCACAGTTCCGATTTTCCCCTCCCCCCTTCCCGTGCATCCCTCCCTGCCTGCTCTGGGGAGGCTGTTCTGACCTCTGAGTGTCAGTCAGCCTGTCGGGAATGCCGAATTTTCTGGTGGTGCTTATCAGCCTGGGGAGGCTTGATTTCCCCTTCCTGAGACTTGGGCCTCTCACCATCTTGATTTGATACCCGCCCCCGCAGTGTTTGGGTGGTGGTAGGGAGTGAGATTAGAGGTAGAAGTTAGGGATGGAGACGGGAAAAAAAGGTGGGAAGATAGTTTATCTGAAGTGCCTCTGGGGTTCATTGCCTGACATGGGAGCTAACGTGTGGTTTGGAGGGGTTGGGGAGTGGGTTCAGTGTTTGGGGAGAGGATGCATGGTGTGAGGGCGGGTGTGTCATGACTGGGAGGCCTGCTCTCTTTATCTCTTGGAAGTTGGAATAAGGGAGTGGGAGAAACTGGGCGAAAGCCGAATGTAAGAACAATTCCTACACCTCTGAGCAGGTAAAAGTGGCCTGGTTCTTCTCTGAGCTTTCATACTCTGTCTGCAGTTTGAGTTTTTCCTTTTGGATTAGAGAGGGTCCTCGTTGAAGCTTGTACCCTCACCAGCCTTATTCTCCCTGCAGCCCCCACCCCCATCATTTCTCCATTCCTGGTGTCTCCAGGTCCTGTGGGTCATAGGCTTTTACTTATTAAGCAGTTGAATAAACACAAGGTTGGGATCATTTGCCACAGCCCTGGCTGTTCTTTCTCATCTTTTTAAGGAATCGGGCTTCCCTCATGCAATTTGGTTAAATAAGGGGGCCTGTGCCCAGGGGATAGGGAAGCCACGGGGTTGTGGGCAAATCACATCACTTCTGAAGGACTGTTTTCATAGAGGGGTTTTTCTCTTCATATAAGGGCACTCTGGTGAACTACCTAAGAATAATTGGAGTCTGGACCCCACACATCACAGCTTTATCTCATCTGGGCAGTGGGTGGATGTGGTTGCGGTGATCTGTGCTTTTTTCCCAAGGAAAATGGTTTCCTGCTTTTCCTGTGGGGGGAGGTCTCTAGTCTCATCTGAAAAGCAGCCCTCTCAGCCCCACCCAGGTGATGAGGCATGGGGGTTTCCTTGACCCAAAACCTAACATCTTGCTCTCTCTTCCCCTTGGTTCTTTCCTGCCCTTCCCTCCCAACCTCTCCCTATACTGACAGTGAGGAGAAGGAGGAAGTGACCATGGACACAAGTGAAAACAGACCTGAAAATGAGGTTCCAGAGCCCCTCATGCCTATTGCAGATCAAGTCAGCAATGATGACCGCCCAGAGGGCAGTGCCGAGGATGAGGAGAAGAAAGAGGTAAATATCCAAGCCACCTGCTGGGGTGGGTGGGCAGGAGTGGACATAGGGGAAAGAGTAGACCACTCTGGTGACCCCTCTTACACAGTGGGATAGCTTAAAGAAGGGGCTAGGTGAAGACTTGGATCAGTATAGGGCCAAGGGAGAATTCGCTGGTTTAGCAAGGGAGACCCCTTGTGATGGGGACAGGGCTCATTCGTTCCCCTTTCCTGGTTTGGGAAGTGATGCAGTCCAGACTCTTGAAAGTTTGTAACCACCAGGAAAGTCAAGTTAATGGCCCTTAATCTAAGACCCAGGCTCAGCTTTCCCTGCTACCTTCTTTAGCTTTTCCGTGTGGTAACCGCTCTAGCTTTCCCTCCTTTTTAAAAGCCTGTTGGAGCTCAGCGCCATCTAGTGGGCCTTGGTGGTTCTCAGCTGACCACCATGCTGAGGAATTTTTGTCCCTCATCTGCCCCCCAGTGGTCTCATTGCAGAGATGTAGCTACTTAGAAGCTAGCCCCTGGGGTGATCCCAAAGGTCCCTTCCCCGTTTCTGTAACCTCTCTGCTTTTCTGGCATATATATTATCTTGTGTCCTGCACCCAATTCAGGGGGTTCCCCCCATCAGAGCCAGCGAAGTCTTCTTGGCTCTTAAAGTAATTAGAGAATTAGCTGGGTTTGGGAGTAGGGTAAGAGGGTGGGAGGGACCGTTGTGTGTGTAGCCTTTCTTTGGTGTGTGTTGCGGGGGGTGGGGGCCGGTGAAAGTGATTTGATGTGCAGAATATTATTTATTACAAGGTCCTTCTTCCCCGTAAAACTTTGTCCAAGTACCTCATGTACGGTAATCCGCCCGTAAAATATAACCCTGCCCAACTGGCCAATCGCTGATGCCGCCTCTTCCTCTGGACCCACCCGCTGCTACTGAGCTGCCCAGTCAGAGCCGAGTCTGCTATCCAGGTGTCTTGGCCAGAGGGGGGCATGTGTATGGGATCCTGTGATGGGCCCTCTTTTGCCTCCCTGCCTTGCTTACATCAGGGGGCCGAGAAGAGCACTGTTCTGGAGAGACTTGTATTGAGAAAACAAAAAGCATTTGGAAAGGGGTGGACTTGCATCATCTCCCTCTTTGGGACACCCCAAGAAGAGCTTGTGTCACTGCTGGGGCGCCTGCCCACATGCCCTTACCCTTTTGAGGACTGTGGGTTGCCTTGTTTGCTGCAGACTGTTGGGATCCCCATCTAGGTCACCAAGACCTCCTAAAGAATCAATGTTTGTGATCACAGTGTCATGCTGTAAAATACCGAGTGGGGCTCTCGGCTTAAGCTGTGACGACTAGGAACCCTGCAGAGAAGTCTAGGGTCTGAGCCCAGGGATTTAATGCTGATGACAGCCCAGCCATGTCTCACCACTTGCTCATCAGATGGACTTTCCTTTGGTCCCTGTTGTCCATGGTGAAGGGCAGCATGTTGGTTGCTCCAACTTCTCCTCCATCCCTGGAGGCAGGGGCTCATCTATCCACCTGACTGGAACCACTGTCTCAGCTGGAGTCCCTGAGGAGATGCCACACACCACTCAGAAGAACAGTATTCTGACCTTGCTGCTGAATGTGTGCCAGGTCCTGGGGCTATCCATCTACTGCCCCCAGGCTGCCTTCAACAGAGGTTCCATGATCCCACTCGGTGAGAGGACCCCCTCCCCAGTTACAGGCAGAGGAGGAAGGGACTCTGGAGTCATCACCTGGATTCCAAGTATTGGGTGGTGGTATTGCTGCAGCTTGCCACTGGTGGACATAGGGTCCTGCCTGCCTCCCACGATAAAAGGCCAGGACCACTACTGCTGCTCACGGGCCATCTCATCAGGGACTGCAAGATGATGCCCCTGCAGGGCTGGGACTGATGTCTCTGCCCCTTTTCCCCCTGTACCCCTCGCTGAGCCTGGCCACCGCCAGTGAACTGTCTTGACATCATGGAAACTGGGCAGCGTCCCCCCACACGTTTCCCTCCCGCCCCCCCTGCGCCCCTGGGAGGACTCTGGCAGTGCCGTGCTGACCACCACGCCGTGCGCCCACCTTTTTTGCCAACCCAACCCCCCACCAATTGCACAGCGCCTAGCAGGGAGGGCTCATTCTGATTGGACCGGCGGTTGACTAGATACAGTACACAGTGAGGTGCGATTGGCTGAACTGAAGATCCCAGGTGTGAGATGGTACCTGGAACATTTGTCATATTCCTAGTTTATTTTCCTCTTTATTTTCTTCTTCCTCTTTTTTAATCTTTTATTTTTTTTCTTTCTTTTTTTTCTGATTTCTTTATTGGATTTATTTATTTATTTGGTTCATGTTTTTCCTGTTTTAATTAAGACTTTTTTTTTTCTCACTAACTTACCCATCAAGAGCGGCCCGGCTAGGGTTCAGGCTGGCCCTTAACGGAGACCAAGGAGACTTGGTTAGACAACACAAACGGGGCTGGGGGTTGGATGGGGAAAAGGGATTTCATCAAGAGGGTCCTGCCCTACCCTTTAGAAGGGTGGTAGGTCTTAGTTTTTCCAGAAATAAGCACTTAAATCTAAAAATGCTCTATTCCCCTTTCGCTTTCTCTTCCTCTTTTTGCTCTGTCCACAGTCTTCCTCCCACTGAGTGTTTGGGGCAGAAACTTGCTCAAAAGCAAATTTGGCAGTTTCTGGTCCTTGGCAGAGCCCCTAAGGCATAAGCCCTGTTTGGAGAAAAAACAGTGAGGCTCTGCTAGTGCTCCGTACAGTGGTTGGAAATCTGAAACTCTCCCTGGTGACAGTGTGCCCTGCGTAAAAACCTGTCTTTACCAAAGACACTTTTAAATTCTTTTCTGCCGGCACTTGGCTCAGGAGGCTCATTTCCAGTGAGTCTGGTGCTGTCCTTTTCCACGGTGTGGTAGGCGTCCAGGCAGTCTTAACAGTCTGCTCTCCAAGCCACTGTCAGTGGATGTCAGGCTGGACACTGAGAAAAGGAGGGGGGTTACCTTATTGAAGTTGCCATCCCAAAGTTGGTTTTCCTTGTTTCCTCGTGTTTTCCTCGAGTTAGCAAGGAAGACCTCAGCAGGGTAGATGACCCAGTTCTGGGGACAGCTTGTTGGAAGAGGGCATGAGCAAGGCCTTTAAAAGGCTGGACACTGCTGAATTCCTCTTCCAGCTTATTTCTGGTTAAGCTAATACATAGGTGTGGTATGGACTAGACGACTTTTCCCTGCTGTGATGTTTGGTTTTATTTTTTTCTCTAACTTGCATTGATTCTGCTTCGTTTTTGCCGTTTGCCGCTTCTGTTTTGGTCTCTTGTCTGTCTCTGTGTCTTTCTCTCTGTGTCTTTGGAGCCTGTGCTAAGACTGCCCCATCTAACCTCCTTCCCCCCTCTCTGTGGGGTGTGTCTCTTTCTCTTTTTTTTCCCCCCCCCTTTTCTTCTCTATACAGAGCTCGCTGCCCAAATCATTCAAGAGGAAGATCTCCGTTGTCTGTAAGTCTAGCCCCATATCCCTGATAAAAGTCCGGAATACCATAAAAATCAGAGTTCATAGAGAAATAGATTCCCATTTTCTCTCAATGGCATTCATGGGTCACCCCCCCACACTGCCATCCCACCACATCCACCCAGCGTATCTACATCTTTTTGGCATGTGTAGGGTTCCATTTTGAAATTCAGAACTTTATAGACAACCTTGTCATTTTTCCCCAGTCACATTTCTTTCTTAACTCTAATGATATGCACTGTGAGATGTCTCACCATTTCTTATCTAGTCTTCCCTGCTTTTGTTCTTTCAGATAATCTGAACCCTCAGAACCAGGAGTGGGTTTTTGAGGGATTCCTATAAAATGCTCACCAGTTTGTGCTTTATTCTAAGAGAGCATCTGAGAAAATGAGAGTGCCCACACCTCAAACAGTAACATTTTTAACATTTTCCCAGTGAGAAACTCTAAGCTGACAAAGATGTAATAAATCTTTATTACTTAAAATATCAGTCTGTAGTGTGAAAATTAACCTAAAGTGTGACTAGTCACACCATGATCTAAAATCAACTTTACTTAGATTTTAATATCCCATAGTCTTGTTTTTCTCATTCCCATGTTGTCTTCAGTCTGTCCTCCCAGTACTTTAGATTTTCTACCTCTGAGAGTTTAAACTGCTCACCAGCCTAGTTACCTTCCCCACGTTGCCTTCAGAGATCAGTAGTTTTCATCTATCAGGAAGTGGCTCTAGGCCTTTTATTGTTTACTCTGAAGCATGATTTCCCCAGTCCCCAAATGTGATTTCCTTAGGTTAACCTTTTACTAAAGTTCTAGTCTCGAAGGCTATCTGTGGGTATTGTGGTGTGAACCAGCAGAGGACCTGAGATCATCTAACTGTGGGGTCCTATTTCTTGGGGACAGCAGCAACCAAGGGGGTGCCAGCTGGAAACAGTGACACAGAGGGGGGCCAGCCTGGTCGGAAGCGGCGTTGGGGAGCCAGCACAGCCACCACACAGAAGAAACCTTCCATCAGTATCACCACCGAATCACTCAAGGTGAGGTGGGAGGGGCCGGGGAAGGGAGGATGAGGTACATGAGGTGGGAGTAGACATGGGCCCAGTGTAACGGGGTGGGGGGTATCTGTGTCCCAGAGCCTCATCCCCGACATCAAACCCCTGGCGGGGCAGGAGGCTATTGTGGATCTTCATGCTGACGACTCCCGAATCTCTGAGGATGAGACAGAGCGTAATGGTGACGATGGGACCCATGACAAGGGGCTGAAAATATGCCGGACTGTCACTCAGGTAAGCCTCCTGCACTCCAGTGTTGGGAGAGGGGGCCATGGGTGCAGAGCAGGCAACTGAGTGAGGAGCTAAGGCAGAGTCCTAGAAAGGGAATCTCCCATCTGTGCTGAGGGTTGGGTTAATTGGCCCTTGCAGGGGTCAGCTGACTACCATTTGTAACCTTTTGCCTGAAATAAAGGTTTTATTAGAATACAGCAACACCAGTTCGTTTAAATCTGTGGCCACTTAAGTGCTATAGTCAGAGTTGAATAGTTGCAACTTTATGATCACAAAGCCTGCAGTGTTTAATATCTTACCTTACTCAGAAAAAAAAATTGCCGACTCCTGCCTTAGTTTTCCTCATGGCAGACTTAGAGGCGTTAACAATCCCAAAATCTGGTGGAGGTGACGCTAATGATGCAGTCTCCCTGCAGGGAATCCAGAGGCTGTGCCAGTTTGGTGTTTAAGAATTCCTCCGTTATCTGATACTTACAGGTGGTGCCTGCCGAGGGCCAGGAGAATGGGCAGAGGGACGAGGAGGAAGAAGAGAAGGAGCCTGAAGCAGAAGCCCCTGTACCTCCGCAGGTCTCAGTAGAGGTGGCCTTGCCCCCACCTGTGGAGCATGAAGTAAAGAAAGGTGGGTGCAGCATTGTGAGTGAAATATCGGGCAGCTCCCTGAATTCCCAGAGCACTTCATTTGGACCTGTTTTAAAGCTTTTCATGTTTTCTGCCTTTGTGTTCTAGTATTTTACACATCTGTCTTATCTTCTCCTCCTAGTTATCAAGCTACTTGAGGGCTAGGTTGGAATCTGTTTAATCTTTGCGTCTCCATAATGAGGAGATCAGCCTGGACAGTCCCTTGCACAGTGTAGGTGCTCAGCACATTTAGATGGAAGAGTGACTACTGGTAGGGGATTAAAAGTTCTGCTGGAGGTGAGACAGCCAGCATTGAGCCCTGCTGAAAACCATTCATGTGCTCTATTTGATAGTGACTTTAGGAGATACGTTAACTCGACGTTCCATTAGCCAGCAGAAGTCTGGAGTTTCCATTACAATTGATGACCCAGTCCGGACTGCTCAGGTGCCCTCCCCACCCCGGGGCAAGATCAGTAACATCGTCCACATCTCCAACTTGGTAAGTCATTATTTCCCACAGTGCAGCTTGGCTCAGAGTCTGAGCTTCAGACTCATGTTTCTTAGGTTCAACTCCTAGACCTGCCAGTTACTCACTCATTGACTCCGAGTGAGTTACTTAACCTCATGACCCGTCTCCTCATCTGAAAATGGGGAGAAAAAAGTATCACCTTGCAGGGTTGTCTTGCAGAGGGCCTGGCCATGATGTCACAGTCAGTGTGTTCCTGACCTCTCTGGCCTTGCCCAGACTTTGAAGCTATACTCCTGTCACAGTGGTGTGGGAATCTTCAAACTGGTTCTAAGAGTATTGTTCTTGCCTTCTTCAAGATCCTGAAATTCCATTTTCATTGGCAGGTTCGTCCCTTCACTTTAGGCCAATTGAAGGAATTGTTGGGGCGTACGGGAACTCTGGTGGAAGAGGCTTTCTGGATCGACAAGATCAAATCTCACTGCTTTGTAACGGTGAGGGGAAGGAGCTGATTCTCTAGGTTATGGCCTGTATTTCCTTTTGTGACCAATGTGGGCAGGTTTGAGGGTGTTGTGGCAAGTGGGAGGGATTGAAGGCCTGTTGTGACCCTCTGCCTCCTCCCTTCCTCCATCAGTATTCAACAGTAGAGGAAGCAGTTGCCACCCGCACAGCTCTACATGGGGTCAAATGGCCCCAGTCCAATCCCAAATTCCTTTGTGCTGACTATGCTGAGCAAGATGAGGTAAGAAACCAAGGGAAGGGGGTGGAGGGCAGAGGAGGCCATCATCTGCTAGGTTCCAGCTGAGATACTGGCTAAGCCTGTCGTCACTGAGATTCCTTCTCCCTCCCCTTTGGTTCCTTTAGTTGAACCATGGGACTCCAAAATCTGTTCATTGGTACCTGGGCTCCTTCAGTGGGAGTGATGTCATCTCCATCCTGACTGTCCTTGTCCCTCCTCTGCCTGCAGCTGGATTATCACCGAGGCCTCTTGGTGGATCGTCCCTCTGAAACTAAGACAGAGGAGCAGGGAGTACCACGGCCGCTGCACCCCCCGCCCCCGCCCCCAGCCCAGCCACCACAGCACCCCAGGGCAGAGCAGCGGGAGCAGGAGCGGGCGGTGCGGGAACAGTGGGCAGAGCGGGAGCGGGAAATGGAGCGGCGGGAGCGAACTCGATCAGAGCGTGAATGGGATCGGGACAAAGTTCGAGAAGGGCCCCGTTCCCGTTCACGGTCCCGTGACCGCCGCCGCAAGGAACGTGCAAAGTCTAAAGAAAAGAAGAGTGAGAAGAAAGGTACTTATTTAGCTTGGGGGGGAGGGTGCATACCACTAGAAGGTGGGAAAGGGACCCAAATGGGATGGGACACAGGGTCTTATGCGTGAAGTCTGACTCACTTTCTTCCACCTCAGAAAAAGCTCAGGAGGAACCACCTGCCAAGCTGCTGGACGACCTTTTCCGTAAGACCAAGGCAGCTCCCTGCATCTATTGGCTCCCACTAACTGACAGCCAGGTGAGTGCCTGCCTTCGTGCCCTGCTCAGAGCTGCATCAAGACTTGGGGGCCGAGCAGGGGAGAGTCATGTGACTAGAGTGTGAGTAGGCCCAGGTATTGGCTTAGGATAGTAAGGAAGAAATTAAGCATCACAGAAAGAGGCAGCTTTAAGGCCCAGTTAGTTGAGTACACCACAGAGGAGCCAGACCCAAGAAGGTGGAGGTAGACACAGAAATCAGAACTGTGTGTGTGTGTCTCAGGAATCTGGCTGTGCCAACCATGCTTCACAGAAATTGACTTTAGTTAGCTGAGAAATCTTGTGTTTTATAAACTCATTCATTTTTCTGCTTTTTTTTTTTTTTTTAATTTTGTGGGGGAAGTAGTTAGGTCTGTTTATTTTTAATGGATGTTCTGGGCATTGAACCCAGGACGTCACATGTATGCTAAGCATGGGCTCTACCACTGAGCTATACTCTTCTCCCCTCTGCTTCTAGGTTTCTTTGTTATGGACCTTTTGGGAATTTTAGGCTTATGCTATTCAACTAAAGAGAAGAGAGATTTGTTCACATTTAAGTAGCTCGGGAAATACCAGAGGTCAGGCAGGGATGGTGCCACTACCTGTCGTGGGCATAAAAGAAAACTGGGAGGGCTTGGGGCTCTGAGACAAGGACAGATGTGATTGCTGAGACCCTCCCCCTTTTCTGCATAACAGCAAAGCTGACAGTGACCCCAAGCTAGGGTATAGGAGACCAGGTGGGGCTGAGATGCCTGTTCTCTGCCTTCCCTGCCCGATGCAGATTGTTCAGAAGGAGGCCGAGCGGGCTGAACGGGCCAAGGAGCGGGAGAAGCGGCGAAAGGAGCAGGAAGAAGAAGAGCAGAAGGAACGGGAGAAGGAGGCCGAGCGGGAACGGACCAGACAGCTGGAGCGGGAGAAGCGGCGAGAGCACAGCCGGGAGAGGGACAGGGAGAGAGAGAGGGACAGGGAGCGGGACAGGGGGGATAGAGATCGGGAGAGGGAGAGGGACCGGGAACGAGGCAGGGAGAGGGACCGCAGAGACACCAAGCGCCACAGCAGGAGCCGGAGTCGGAGCACGCCGGTGCGGGACCGGGGTGGGCGCCGCTAGCTGGGGAAACACTAGGGAGAGCTGCAGGCATCTGCCACCCTGCCCCAGGGGGGTTCAAGGCCACAGAGGGATAGGTACAATCTCCATCACCCTGGAACCAGGGGTCTTTCACACCATTTGCCCAGTGCTGAAGTATGGCTGCCACCTGTCCCCACATACCAAATGGAGCAGTGGCCATCTCGCCCCCACCCCCGTAATCTATCTCTTGAGACCTAGCCCTCTCCTCCGTCTCATTTCCCATTAAGTCTGTGAGAGGGAAGAGCTAGGTTAGGGAGAGAGGTGGTTGGCCCAGAGGTGGGGAGCAACCTGGAGCCCCAAACCTCTCTCATTTTCCTCCATCCTGCTCACCACCTCCTTTGGTACTCGCACCCTCTTCTTGGGAACAGCCGGGGCCAGGACTGGGTCACCTATGAGCTGAATCAGCATCTCCTCCTGAGTCCCAGGGCCCCTGCAGTTCCCAGTCTTTTCTGTCCTGCAGCCCCTGCCTCCTGCCCACCGGTTCAACTTTATATCCACCTTTTCTTTTTGTTCAATTTTTATTTTTATTTTTTTTATTATTAAATGATGTGGTCTATGGAAAATAATAAAAATCTGACTTAGTTTTAACTAGTGTGTGAGTGGCTTTCCTTGGGCAGGACCTGGGTGAGAGCCAAATTTTGAAGAGGTGGCAGCGTTGCTTGCATTCCATACGCTTAGGCAGGCTGCTTCCTGGAGCAGAGGCTTCCCCGCCCTCCATCCCTGCCTGGGCTCTAACCACACCGCACCTGTGGATCTTACTCACGAGAATAGCGGGAAAGACCCCTTGGGAAGGGGAAGTTCCGTTTCAGGGCTCCCCGTCCTGTGCTAGAGGCATTTGGTCACCTGCTTGCCACCTTCAAGGTGCCTCCCACAACTGCCACCAGGGGGCGGCAGGCGCTCGCTCAGTAGGCTCCTGTAAATGAGCTTCCCCAAAAGGCTCCGCTCCTCACCTCGGCGCCCTCCCGCCGATGTGCCTCGGTCCCTGACCTGTTCCCTGGGCCCAGCCCGTGGACTCCCGGGATCGTGCTGCCTTGCTTAAGCGCCCCCAGCAGGCCCGCCACCCTGCTCTGCACGGGCTCCCAGAACGGGGCCGCCTCACAGCCGGGGTACACAGCAGCCCTCAAGGCCGGTCCGGGAGCGGAGCCGGGCCTCCGCAGTGGGCTCCTGAGTCCCCACCTCACGGCGCGCTCGCCTCTCGCCCCGCTGTGGGGGGCGTGCGGGTGCGCCCTCCCCGCCGGCTCTTCGGAAACGGCCTGGTGCCGTGGCCCGGATGCCCTCCCGCCCGAGTGCCCCTCCGGGCGCTGCGGGCCCGGCCCGGGAGGGGCTCCACATCTGTATGCGCCCGGCGGCCCGGCAGCGCCGAGGGGGCGGGCACCAGGCGCCGCCCCCGCCCCCGCCGCGCGGCCCGGGCTGGCCGGGGAGGGTCGGAGGCTGGGCTCTCCTCTCCCGCGCGGCGCGGAGCCGCCTCGCTCCTCCGCAGGCGGAGCCTCCTTCCCCCGCCCCCTCCGTCTCGCTCCCTTGTTCTCGCCGGGGCCGCTCAGACCTGCAGCGGAGCCGCGGCGCCCGCTCCGATCGGCTCGGGGCTGCGCCCCCGGGACCCGGCGACGGGGGCGGGCGGGGGCGCTCCCCGCCGGGCTGGGCCCCTCGGCACTGCCAGGTAAGGGCGCCCGCCCTGGACCCCGCGGTCGGGGATCCGCGGAGGGGCAGCAGGGGGGCCCGCAGCCTGCGGGTGTCTTCCGAGCGGTGCGCTCCGCGTCTGGGAACCCACTGCCGGGTCCCTTCTCCCGCGCTCTATCGCTTTCCCTTCTTCCCTCGCACCTCTCTTCCTCTTTTCCCCATTTTCCTCTCCCTCGATTTTTCTTCACCCTGCCTTCTCTCTGCCTGTTTGCCTTCTCTGCCCCTTCCTGCTTGTCTCCCAACCCTTTTTTCTCTCTCTTGCCCTGTCTTTCCTCATCTCCTCTTCCTCTTTGCCGTTTTCTTCCTTTACCTTTCTCTCCTTTTCTGTCTTTTCCTTTGCCCGCTCCCCTTGCCTTCCTCGGTTCCTTCCCTCTCCTCACCTCCTGTTTCCCACTCCTCTATCCCTTTCCTTCTCCTCGTCCCGCCTCCCTCTCTGGTCCCCGGCTTCCCTCCGGCTTCCCTCTTTCCTCGGGAAGGAAAAGACTGTCAGGTGTGTGTCTGCTCTGGGGGAGGAGGGGCGCAGCCACAGCCACCTGAGGGGTCCCCCCTAGGAGGAGAGGGAGGAGACAGCGGTGGGAAGGGTCCTCTCTCTAGCTTCCTTCCTGCAGCCCCTCCTGGCTGCTCCCTCTCCCAGAATGAAGTTCCGCGCCGGGGTGGCCTGCTCTGACCCCTGCAGCCGAAGCTGCCCCTTTCTGCCCAGCACACATACTGCAAGTCCCCCTGCCCGCCTCCCACCCATTCCCAAGCTTGATACCTGTGACTCTTCTCTGCCTTTCAGACTTCTGCGCTGCCTCTTTTGATCTCTTTCCTCCTGTCTCTTGCTGCCATTCTGTCTCTGTCTCAGCGGACAGTCCCTGAGTCTTGGTCTCACCCTCAATCACATTGTGTCTCTGGCCTATGGGTCTGCCTCTGCTCCCCCCCACCCCATTCTGCCTCATGAGCCCAGTCCCCCTTCAAGGACTTCAGCTAGCAGTGTTCTGGGGGCAGGTTCTGGAGAGGCGGGGTTCCCCGTGGAGGAGGGACTTCCTCAGGCTCTCAGCCCTGTCTTAGGCTGCACTCCTTGTCATCCCATCCTGACCCTAGTCACCCTGAGACCACACCTCCATGAATCTCAACCCCTGGATTTTAAGTTCCTTTCCCTGGTAGCCCCCATCTCCTCCAGCCCCAGCTGCATGCCCATCCTGGAAGGGGCCAAATTTGGGGTTCCAAGTCCTCCCATTATCCCCTCTCTTATTTTCTTTCCAAGCTTCTCTACTCAGAGTTGACTGGCCAGAGATTTATCAGCTTGGAGGGCTGGAGGTGAATACAGACTGGGCCTGGGTGGAGTGAAAGCTCAGACTGTCTGCTCTCTGTCTTAGTCTGGGTTCTGGGCAGTGGGGTGTCTGGTTCCTTGGAGGTCTGGTCTTCAACATCTAACTTTGGGGGAGGGTGGCCATTAAGGGTTTCCTTGATTTGATCCTGAACAGCTACCTGTCCTACAGGTGTGGATCCATGGGGTAACCACAACGCATCTGCCTCTCTGCCCCAGCCAGCTCATGCCTCAGCCTCTGGGGTCAGTAAACAGAGCCCGGGCTGGAGCCCAAACATGTGGGGCCTTGTGAGGCTCCTGCTGGCCTGGTTGGGTGGCTGGGGCTGCATGGGGCGCCTGGCAGCCCCAGCCCGGGCTTGGGCAGGGTCCCGGGGGGCCCCAGGACCAGCACTGCTTCGGACCCGAAGGAGCTGGGTGTGGAATCAGTTCTTTGTCATTGAGGAATATGCTGGACCAGAGCCTGTCCTTATTGGCAAGGTAAGGATCAACCCTTCCCGTGTCTACCCTGACTCTCAAGGCCCTGTGCTCCAGCTTCATCACTTCTGCAATGACCTTGGTCCCTCAGGACTCCCAGCACTCCACCCAGTCCTAGACTTAGACTCCTTACCTTTCTGTCCCTGTGCTTGGAACCCGCTGCCATCTTCCCCTGACCCTTACAGCTGCACTCGGATGTGGACAGGGGCGAGGGCCGCACCAAGTACCTGCTGACTGGAGAGGGAGCAGGCACCGTGTTTGTGATTGACGAGGCCACAGGCAATATCCATGTCACCAAGAGCCTGGACCGGGAAGAGAAGGCACAGTATGTGCTACTGGCCCAAGCCGTAGACCGAGCCTCGAACCGACCCCTGGAGCCCCCGTCAGAGTTCATCATCAAGGTGCAAGATATCAATGACAATCCTCCCATCTTTCCCCTCGGGCCCTACCACGCCACAGTGCCCGAGATGTCCAACGTTGGTGAGTACCCCAAGTCTGGACGCTCCAGATCCCATCTCCTAGCTTGCCGTCACCTCTCTTCCCCCCACTGCTTTCTGCCTCAGAACCTACCTCCTTCAATTCAGCCCCATTTACGTCTGGGTTCCCCCTCATCTGCTGTTCTTCCCCACTCGACTCTGCCCCTTGCTGAGTGGGGTGCCGGGAATCCCCCACAGGGACATCAGTGATCCAGGTGACCGCCCACGATGCCGATGACCCCAGCTACGGGAACAGCGCCAAGCTGGTGTACACCGTGCTGGATGGACTGCCTTTCTTCTCTGTGGACCCCCAGACTGGTGAGAATAGAGCCCAGGAGCCGAGTGGGGCAGCCGTGGGAACAGGCACCCCCTGACGCATCCTCTCTCCCTAGGAGTGGTGCGGACCGCCATCCCCAACATGGACCGCGAGACACAGGAGGAGTTCCTGGTGGTGATTCAGGCCAAGGACATGGGCGGCCACATGGGGGGGCTGTCGGGCAGCACTACAGTGACGGTCACCCTCAGCGATGTCAACGACAACCCCCCCAAGTTCCCTCAGAGTAAGGGGCCAGTGCTGCTGCCTAAGCCATCATTTGACCACCCCATCCCTACAGCCTCTGGAGAAGGCTGCCCTCCCCACCCCTCCCCCAGCCAGGCCTGGGAGAAGGAGGAGCTGGGGGAGGGAGGAGGGCTGAGGACCTAAGAATGTCTCTCTCCATCCACCCAAAGGCCTGTACCAGTTCTCCGTGGTGGAGACCGCTGGGCCGGGCACCCTGGTGGGCCGGCTGCGGGCCCAGGATCCAGACCTGGGGGACAACGCCCTCATGGCCTACAGCATCCTGGACGGGGAGGGGTCCGAGGCCTTCAGCATCAGCACAGACTCCCAGGGTCGAGATGGGCTCCTCACTGTCCGCAAGGTTAGCCTCCTGTCAGCTAATGCTGCAGACCCACTCATACCATGTGCTACAAGACATGCTTCTAACTGGTCTAGAACAGACCTGGATCCATGTGTTGGAGCTTAAAGGTCATGGTCATCTCCTCATCTTTCAGATGAGGGCCTGGGGCCCAGGACAGGGGAGTGACTGGCTCAGGACTTTGCATTGAGCAAATCTGTGATGGAGCTGGGGGCAGACCTAGAGTTCTGACTGAGTAATCTGTACCCGCTCCCCACCTCAACCACCAAAGTCACTGCCCCTCTGGTGCCCACCCTCCTGGTTTCTACATGCCTCAGTCACTCCGTCTCCCTCACTGTAGCCCCTAGACTTCGAGACCCGTCGCTCCTACTCCTTCCGTGTGGAGGCCACCAACACACTCATCGACCCAGCCTACCTACGGCGAGGGCCCTTCAAGGATGTGGCCTCCGTGCGCGTGACTGTGCAGGACGCCCCAGAGCCCCCTGCCTTCACCCAGGCTGCCTACCACCTGACAGTACCTGAGAACAAGGCTCCCGGGACCCTGGTGGGCCAGGTGTCAGCTGCTGACCTGGACTCCCCTGCCAGCCCAATCAGGTGAGCTGAGGTGTGGGCGGGGGCAGGGCCAGGCATCCAGGAAGGGGCCCAGCAGGAGGCTATTCCCACCCAAGGATGTACCCCTTTTACTGCAAATCACACTCCCCTCCTAGCAGGGGTCTCCCCTCCTGCAGGCCTGGAGGCCAGGGGAGGGTTGGAGGACCTGACTAACCATTGAGGGATTCTCCACCCTTCTCTCTGGGTGGATGATAGTTGCACCTCCCAGTGGCAGTGAGTGGAATCTCATCTGATGAGTGCAATGGATTAATTGATGGCTATAGTTATTGATCATGCCCTCAATACTTCACATTTTACCCACTTGATAACATTTCATTCTTGCAACAGCCTGTGTAGTAGTCTTTATCATCACCATTTGATTCAGAGGCTGTGCCCTGAGAGATTGAGTAACTTGCCCAAGGTCGCACAGTCAGTACGTAGCAACACTTGGATTCAAATCCCAACTTGTCAGCCTCAAGAAGACCCACTCTTTCCACCTCCCCCACCAGCATCCCTGTCACAGCACTGAGGGAGGTGCTGGTGTTGTTCCCATCTCATAATTGAGGAAACAGGCTAAAAGATTTACCCAAGGTCACACAGCTGGTCTGGGACAGGGCAGGGCTAGAACTCAGGTCCCTGATCCCCAGAACAGAGCCCAGAAGTCCAAAAGACAGGCAGTGTTTACCCTGCGTCCACCTCTTTCTGTCTTTCTCCCCGCACCTCCATGAAGCCCAGTCTCTTGGGTCTCAGGTGTTTAATGTTGATGACTCCTCAGGAATATTTGTCTCTTGAGGGGATGCTAATGTGAATTACAGCCCTGCATTTGTAGGGCAGACACTGCCCAGTGACCTAGGGTCCTCTGCCCAGATGAGCCATGAGGCCCAGCAAGGCGAGCAGAAGGGAGGGAGAGGTAGCCGTGAGCGCAGGCCCTGCCCCAGAGCAGCCCCAAGCCAGGCTCCATCTCCCCAGATACTCCATCGTCCCTCACTCGGACCCAGAGCGCTGCTTCTCCATCGAGCCTGAAGACGGCACCATCCGCACCGCAGCGCCCCTGGACCGCGAGGCTCGTGTCTGGCACAACCTCACAGTGCTGGCCACAGAGCTTGGTGAGGAGTCCTGGGCCCTCAGGGGGTGGGGAGAAGGCAGCAGCCTCTGGGCAGTGGGACCATCCCTGAGTATGGAGGTGGGGAAGGGCATTAGTGCCATGCACCCTCACCAGAGGACAGCCAGTGGGTCCCCAGCCTGGACCACCACCCCCAGGCAGGCAGGCCTCCTGGTCCCCTGGGCTGGCCTGGGCACAGTGGGTCCTCCTGAGCATTTCCCCTCACCTGAAATTTGCTCCCAGACCTGACTTTCCCCAACCCAGAAAGAAACCTAACCTCAAATAGCTCCCAGTCCCTAATGAACCCCACCCTACACCTTGGGAGACCCTGCCTTGCCCTCTCTCTGCTTTAGGCTGAATGGGGTGGCAGAACAGGGCTGGGCCTCTCTCCTGGGAGCTGACTGGGGGGGCCCCAGCAGCCTCTTCCAGGGAAGCCCTGCTGGGAGCTCTCAAGGGAGGGGAGAGGGCCCAGCTCGGCCTGCTGCCCACCAGTCACCAGTCACCAGCAGTGTGGTTCAGCTGCTTCTGGGCAGCAGTGGCCCTTGAAGGCAGGGAGATCTCCCTCCCTTCTGTGAACCTCCCCTACCACCCCTGCTCACAGCCCAGTGTCTCCTACATTTACTATCTGTGTCCCGCCCATGGCAGCTGTCACTGTGCGCATACATATTTTTGTATGTCAGTGGAGAACTATACATGTATGTACATGTGGGTGTGTACGTGTGTGTGTGAAAAATACATACACATGTACCTGTGAGTATATAACTGGATATATATATGTATATAGTTGAGTGCTTAGAATTATATTATTTGTGTATATGTGTAAATGGATGTGTACAGTGATAGGTACAAGTAACTGTATACAGACAGTTTTGTGTATGTGAGTGTTCGTGGACGGATGATAATAATCTACTACTTATTGTGTACCAGACACTGTTCTAAGTGTCAAATAGAGATTAATTCATTTAATCATCACCACAACTTTATGAGGGAGGTACGAGTATCTCCCCATTTTAAAAGGAAGGAACTCAGGCAAAGACAAGTTAAGTAACTTCCCAAGGTCACACAGACGTTAAGCGGTGAGGCCGTCAGTCCCAGTCAGGCTGCAGAGTCTGAGTTGCTGTCTCCTCCCCACACTGCCTCTCATATGTGTTGAACTGCATGTGGGTAGGTTTATGTTTATGTCCATACAGCTGTGCGTTACGTGGCAGTGCATGTGAGTCTCTTCGTGTGAAGGTCCCTGTGTGTGTATATGTGTATACAGAGTGTTTGTGGCTCCCTCTGTGTATGTGTGTGTGTGTGTGTGTGTGTGTTCCCCTCACTGTCTTCTCACCTCCTGCCAAATCCTGCTCCCCTCCCCTGCAAGCCCTGATATCAACTAGCAGGCCCTGGGCCCTTACTGCAGCGAGGGAATGGACTCCAGCCCTGTCCTGTCTCAGGGTATCCCAGACCCTTTAGCCAGGCAGCCCACCCCTCAGCCCCTTCCCGAGAGTCAGCCATCTCTCCCCTGATTTGGGGGAAAGACTAAAGGAACCCAGAGGCTTAGCCTAGGAGAGGTAAGCACCAGAGTGGGCAGGGATACGCACTTTCCATTCCCTCTTGGATGTCCTTGGCAGTGAGGAGCAAGGCAGGGTAATGGTGAAGAGCCACTCGATGATGAGGGGGCCTGTGTCCGACTGTGGTGCCCAGGCTGGCCCAACTCTGCACCTGAGTATCACGCAGTTCCTCCCTCCCCAAGGTCAACTCTAAGTGATAACTCATTGCTACCCCACAGCCTCCCAGACCTCTGATGGGACACATGTGTGTGTGTCTGTGTGTGTATGTCCGTCCAACTGAGTGAAAATGCATTCTCTGGGTCCTGGGGGGGTGGTGATACTGCATTCACTGTATATATCAAACATCTACTTCATGTATGTTGCATTTGTTTTAAGTGCTGAGTGTACATCAAATGTGGTATGGATGTGTTTGTATCTTTCATGGCTATTGTCTGTGTGCATCCAGTATGCATCCTCAGTCTACCTTTCACTTATGGTGCGTGTGCCCTGCATGTGGGTTATTACATATGTACATCATGGGTGCTACACTCCTGTTGAATATATATGGTGATTTGCACATATCTTGGGTACCACATGGATGTTGTATGCATTTGTTCCATTCATTTCACACCATTGTTTGCTACTTGCATATTGCACGCATACCTCATGTGTGGCACGGGCATGCTGTGTGTTGCATGTGGCATCCATGCCAACACACCACATATGCTGTGTGTAACTGCGTTGTGTGTGCTCATGTGGGGTGTATGTGTTCATGTTCTGGCTTCAGACAGCTCTGCACAGGCCTCCCGGGTGCAAGTGGCCATCCAGACCCTGGATGAGAATGACAATGCTCCCCAGCTGGCTGAGCCCTACGACACCTTTGTGTGTGATTCTGCAGCCCCCGGCCAGGTGAGCTGCTGAGGCAGAGGGCTTGGGGCCTCAAGACCTCTAGTTGCCCACCCCTACAAGGCCTCTCTTCTTCCTTTCAGCTGATTCAGGTCATCCGGGCTCTGGACAGAGATGAAGTTGGCAACAGTAGTCGTGTTTCCCTTCAAGGTCCTCTGGGCCCTGATGCCAACTTTACTATCAGGGACAACCGAGGTGGGTGGCCTTCTGCAACCATGCTCATGCCTGCCTCCCCCGTCCTCTCCTCCTCCAGCACCCCCAGCCCTGCCCACCTACCTGGGCCCTCCACCCAACAGAACATAGATGTGGATTTGCTCTTGGCAAAACTTCCCCATGGCAAGCCGTCTCCCTGGGTTGCACCAACCCTACTGGGAAGGTGTCCCAGGAGATGCCCCAACACCTTCGTCTCCCACAGATGGCTCTGCCAGCCTCCTGCTGCCCTCTCGCCCCGCTCCACCCCGCCAGGCCCCCTACCTGGTTCCCATAGAGCTGTGGGACTGGGGGCAGCCGGCACTGAGCAGCACTGCCACAGTGACTGTCAGCGTGTGCCGCTGCCGACCCGATGGCTCCGTGGCATCCTGCCGGCCCGAGGCTCAGCTCTCACCCACCGGGCTCAGCACCGGGGCCCTGCTTGCCATCATCACCTGTGTGGGCACCCTGCTTGGTGAGTCAGGCCACAGCGGGACTTAGATGTGGGGTCTAGGCCTGCAGAGGGTGTGGAGAGGAGCCAGGATCCTGGACATAGGGAAATCCACCCTAGGTATTGAAGGAACCCTCATGCTTGGATTTCCCTTGCCTGATGCATCCGAGAGAAAAGCTCTGGCCTCATATCCCTGACCCTCCGATCTGTAACGACAATAACGAACCATAAAAGCTGTTTATTGAGCCCTAACTCTGGTTCATTTCATCCTCTCAACAATTCTAAGGGGTAAATATGTTTCTCCTATTTTCCACCCAAGCAATCTAACAACTAAAGAGGTTCAGAGAAGTTAAGCAACTTTATATAGTCACACAGCAAGTATAGGGTTGAAGTCAGGATTCAAAGGAGGTTTGCCAGATGTCAAATCTAGGGCTTCCCACCCCTAGACCTTTCTATCTGGAACCGGGCCGCCTGGTTCCGCGCCCTGCCGGCTCACCGACCAGTGCGCGCCTCTCCCTCAGCTTTGGTGGTGCTCTTCGTGGCCCTGCGGCGCCAGAAGCAGGAAGCGCTGATGGTGCTGGAAGAGGAGGACGTGCGAGAGAACATCATCACCTACGATGACGAGGGCGGCGGCGAGGAGGACACGGAGGCCTTCGACATCAGTGCCCTGCAGAACCCCGACGGGGCGGCCCCGCCGGCGCCCGGGCCGGCCACGCGCCGCGACGTGCTCCCCTGGGCCCGGGCGCCGCGCCAGCCTCGGCCTCCCGGCCCCGCCGACGTGGCGCAGCTGCTGGCGCTGCGGCTGCGCGAGGCGGACGACGACCCCAGCGTGCCGCCCTACGACTCGGTGCAGGTGTACGGCTACGAGGGCCGCGGCTCCTCCTGCGGCTCCCTCAGCTCCCTGGGCTCCGGCAGCGAGATCGGCGGCGCCCCGGGCCCCGCTGAGCCGCTGGACGACTGGGGGCCGCTCTTCCGCACCCTGGCCGAGCTGTACGGGGCCAAGGAGCCCCCGGCCCCCTGAGAGCCGGCCTGGCCCTGCCCGCGGCCGCACAGGCCCTCTGAGTGAGCCCCCGGGGTCCAGGCAGGCAGCAGCAGCCCAGGGGCCCCCAGGCCTCTCCCATCCCCGTGCGCCCCCCCCCTCCCCACTTCCCAGGGCAACCTCCTCCTTACTGCCCTCCTCCTGAGTCGTCTGTTTGTCTCTCTCCAGGGATCTCTGTCTCAGTCTCTGTCTCTCTCTCTGTCTGGGTCTGGGTTGTGTGGCTCCGACTCTGAATCTCTCTGTTCTCTCACTGTGATTCCACTTTCTGTGGGTCTGTTTTTGTCTCCCCCATTCTAAATCTGTCACACACGGCTCTCTCTGTCTCCCTTGCCCACACACGTGCTCTGTCTCTCCTGCCCACATCTGCCCGCATTCTCTGTGGGTCCCTGTGACTGGTTTTTTGTTTTTTCCGTCGTCCATCCCAAAAGCAAGAGAAACTTCCAGCCACTGCTGCCCACCCTCCTGCAGGGGATGTTCTGCCCCAGGTCAGTGCCAATAGACGACGTAGGGGTGGGGGGAAAAGCCCTCCCCTACTTGCTGCTTCTGACTCGGTCTCTCCTGTCTTTACAGACCTGCCCGCATGGTTCCATCCATCACTCATGGCCTCATCCTGGCTCCACTGGCCTCCAGCAGAGAGAGGGAGCCAACCCACCTCCCAGAGCGAGAGCTCCAGCCCTGCAACGTGGCCGCCTCCCTGGAGCTCTGCCCAACTGTCAGCCAGCCCTGGGCATCCCAGCTCTGGGCATTGTCTTGTGTGCTTCCCAGGCCCCAGGGGGAGGGGTGGGGAAGGAAAGAGGGAGGCAGCTGGGGAAGGGGAAAGAGGGAGGAAGGGGAGGGGCCTCCATCTCTAATTTCATAATAAACAAACACTTTATTTTGTAAAGCTGGAGCCCTGCTTTCTTTCCTGCACTGAGGTGTCGGTGCAGAGCTTCCCTGTGCCAAAGGGCTGGAGGAGAAGCCTAAGCCCATCCCCTCCGGCTCATTTTCCTTTCTCCTTTGGAGGACAGTCGGCTTCAAGTCCCTTTAATTGAGGAGGGTTTGGGTTGATTCCATTCAGGGACTAAGGAGATAATGACTTGTACCCCCAACTCCCACCACCTCTGGATTCTCTATTGGTCTTAAACTGTCCAAGGAAATTAAGATGTGGGGATTGGCCAGAGGGGAGCGTGGAGGGGAGAAGTGTGGGCAAGAGGTACTGAAAAAGGAAGAGATAAAAAAGACTAAGAAAAGAGGGACAAGTTCCAGAGTAGGAAAAAATATGGGTGGAGGACAGCAGAAGGGGCAATTCAGTGCCTCCTGGAGCCTGTGGTGCCAACCAAGGGGCAGATGGGCCAGGGTGAGGTGGCACCATCACAGTGCATTTGGGCCTGCTGCCCCCGCCTTTAATTCTCCCCAGTCTATGGTCTTAACTCTTCATGGAGCACAAAGGAGGAGACAGAGGGCCAGGGTGGTGGGCTGTTTGCTGTTTGAGGGGTTGAATCAAAGTCAACCAGGGTGGGAACCCAGAGGGCCACTAGCATCTCTCACTGTGTATTCCTGGCCCAGAGAAGGGGCCCACCCAGCAACCAGCATTAGCACCCAGACCTCCTGACTCCAGGCAGGGCTCCTGGGGACGCAAGTAGATGGATCAGGACAGGTCCTTGTGACCTTCCCCTCCAAGTGGGTGGGGATGGCCATCGGGGAGGTCTGCTCCAACAGGAAGATGCCTTCTCGTGCCTTCCACACCTGCTTGATTAGGGTAACCAGGCGGTGGGAGAACAAGGACCTTGCTCCGGTGACGGAAGGCCTGTGCGAGAGCCTTGAGGGAGAGGAATGAGGGAGACGATTAGGAGGCAGCACCCCAAGCAGATGTCAGAAGGACAGGTTTTCCTTTGCAGGACAGGACGGGCCAGATCTCTGCCCCTTTGGTCTCACCCTGATGTCTGCATCAAACCTTCAGGAATAAGTGGAGAAAAGGAGGGACTGACTCATGGGCCGCCCCTGGGTAGGGAGGGGTGCATTGGAGTGGATGCAGGCCTTTGCCTGCTCTCCCAGACCTCCTTAACACCCTTCTGAGCTCTTTCCCAACTCATTAAACTCCAAGGAAAACAACAGGGCATAGGGAAACAGGCTTGTCATCAAGACCCTTGGGCTTATCTCTGGTCTTAAATACCTCACCACTGGAAAGACAGAGCCTGTCAAAAGGAGTGAAGAGGGGCAGGACCGGCAAGGAGAAGAGAAGAGAGAGAAGGGGAGAGGTGATGAGGGAAGGGGAGAGGTGATGAGAGAAGGAGCCAAAAAAGAGGGAGCTTGCCTCCTGTTCTGCCCTCCCTGTCTGGGTTCTACCCTCCTTCCCTGATTACAGGGAAGGGAAGGGGCACAGAACTGCATGTGGTTCCCAGGGAGCCTTGGGCTGGGTTAAGGTGACAACCCCAGGGTCTGGACTGCCCCTCCCTCCCTGCCTTTTCCCACTCTGGGGCCTCAGGGGTGGGAGGAGGCTGAAGTAGTGAACCAGTGGGGTGAGGCTTGCCCCTGCCTCCTTTCTATTCTGGACCATTTTCTCAAAAGAAGTGACAAATCCTTTCTCCTTGATAAGGGGCCATCTCCTTACCAAGGTGGTCCTCTTTCTCTTCCAGCCTGTTTCCTGTTCCTACACACAGGGGCCGCACATGGGCCACCTCTCCTGGATCGCTCACTTACAATGAGACATAGACCCACACTCAGCTCTGCATTTGGAGATGCACCCTCTTAAGCCTGAATCAAACACTTGAACCCTGGGCAAAAGCTGCCCTTCCTCCTGTGCTCCTACAGGACTAGCCTGGCCCAGGGGTCCCTGACCTCTAGTTTTCATTCCCAGAGTCCTAAACCTCCTCCCCTGAGGCTAAGGAGTGGGTGAAGGATGAAAAGCTGCTGTGGAGGCCCCCGGCCAGATTCCCAGACCTTGGCTGTTCTGGGCACATTTCTGCAACACTCCCCTTCCTCCCCCTAACCCCCATCATTCCCTAAAGGATGGAGCCTGGAGGTCTCTGTCTGGCCAGCTTCTGCCTAGAGGAATTCTTAGCCTGAGGTGCAGGGCTGGGGCTCAGGACTGGGCTGGATGCTGGCAGGACAGGTGTCCAGGAAGGGGAAAGGTGCTGTTCATTTGGGACTGGAAGCTTTAGGAGTAAGACAGAAAAAGAAAGTTCAGGAACATTCCTTCAGGTCCCATCTCCTAGATCAACCGTGCTATCTCCCTCACTTGGCCTGGGGAGGGGAGGGTGGGGCGGCATCCCTCCCAGAGCTGTCAGCCTGCATCTCCAAGTCAGGGCTCACAGGGGAGCAGAGGGGAACAGGAGGAGCAGGAGAGGACGTGCTAAGCCAGCAGTTCCCACTGGCACAGCCAGCTCCCTCTTTTCTTCATGCCCTAGAGGGAGCTTCTGGAAGGAGAGGCTGGGGATGATGCAGGAAAATGGGGCACAAGAGGATGGCTATGGCCCAGGTCTTGGGCGAGTCCCTGGGATGTGCTCTGCCAAGTGAGGGTCTTTGGCTTCATGCAGGAAAGAATTCAAGAGTCAGCCAAAGTAGAGTGAAAGTAGATTATTCAGGAAGACACACACACTTCATAGACAGAGTGCAGGCTGTCTCAGAAGGCCAGAGAGAAAGTATGCTTGGGGGTGGGGATGCTGGGTTATTAGTTTTTATGGGCTCAGGAGCTTCATATGCTAACAAATGGGAGGATTATTCCAACTACTTTGGGGAAGGGGCGCAGATTCCCAGGAATTGGGCCATGCCCACTTTTGGCCTTTGATAGCCAGCCTCAGACGGTCAAGTCACTGCGCCTGTGGGTCTGTTATTTCATATGCTAATATATTACAATGAGCACGTAATGAGGCTCGAGGTCGACTGGGAGTTGACTCTTCCCCCATCTTGGGCCTAGTTGGGTTTTAACCAGTTTATGTCCTATCCTTAATTGCTGTGTCATTCTTTTAACGGTTGTCTCCTGCCCCTCTTCCTACCTGTCTCAGAGAGAAGGCAAAGGGATGATGGGAGAATTCTGGAAGCAGCCATGACAGGCCCGAAAGCCTGAGCACAAGGCCTGGCAAGTAGGGCCAGAGGGGGCTCGGCGGGGCCAGCTTCCTGGGCTCAGCACTCCAGGCCCGGGGGCTCCTTGGGTTTCCTTCTTCCCTGGACACCAGGCTGGAACATGGCCCAGCTGCCCTCTCCCCCACATCACTCCCCAGAGGCCTGGTAGCAAGAGGCCCTGGGAGAGAGACTGCGCTGAAGGAGCACAGCTCTGGAATGGAGGGCCTGGATCCCAGCCTCATCTCTGCACCGATGGTGTGGCCTGGAGCGAGTCACATAACACTTCGAAACTTCTTCCTCTTCTGTCAAGTGAGGATAACTTTTACCTCAAAGAGTTTTCATAAAAACTGCTTTCAGTAAAGGAATCATCATCATAGTCATTAGGTTTGAGTTGGGGGGGGCGGTGGTGGAGGAGGAAAGCTGATGCCGGAGGCCCATCACCACCGCCCCCCTCAACCTGGTGTCCATGCTGCATGGTCCCTGCCCCTCCCCACCTGGGCCCTCTGGGCTGCTATCCCCACCTCATTCTGCTCCCGCTATCCCCCCTCACCAAGGTGAGAAAGTGACAAAGACTCTGAAACGGAGCTGAGCACTAAAACGGGAGGAAGAGAGACAGGGGATAGGATGGGGAAAAGCGGAAAGGAGGATGGCAAGAAAAGAGGGTCTAGCACCTAGCACAGCATCTGGCGTGCAGCCGGTGCAATAAGTATTTGCTGAAAGAAGGACTTGGTGCTGAGGATGCTGGATCAATCTATTGGGCGCCAACAGGAACATGTCGGACAAAGCCATCAATAGCTCTGGGAGGAGAAAGGGATGGAGTCTTGGAACACATGAAGCTGGCAACTCGTAAGAGCAAGAGCCAGACTGCTGTAAGTCTGCTCCCCCTGCAGCCCCACCTCCCACCCACTTCCTGGGCTGGGCCCGGTCCTGCGGCTGCTCACAGCGTCTCCATCTCTGCGGGCATCCTGGAGTCTCCCGGTGCCGGCGCCGGCCCCGGCCCCGGCCCCGCAGACGGTTCTCCACCTTCGCCAGCTCTGTCTGGGGTGGCCTTCTCCTCCTCCTCCTTCTCCGGTCCCGGAAGCTTCTGCAGCTCCGAGTACAGCACCCAGGCATCGTTGCGGGACACATACTCCCATCCACTCTCCCGCACGTGGAAGAGGTCTACGCAGCCCCCCGAGTAGGCATCGCGGTGGGTGGCGTGGGCCACGGCGCGGCGGGCCAGGGCGTAGGCTTCCTGGGTGCTCATGTCGTAGCGGTAGCCGCGATCCAGCACGCCGTAGGCGTAGGGGGATCCAGAGCCCACCGAGAAGATGTTCCCCTGCAGGAGGGTGCCGTCGCTGTAGACGTAGAAGAGGGCAGGGCCGGAGCGGTCCCAGCCGCAGAGGGCAGTGGCCACGCACAGATCCAAACCCCGATAGCGCGACATCATGACCGATAAGAGTTTGGCGGCGCCGGCCACACTGGGCAGCTGACCCTCCCTCAGCGCCCGCAGCCGCAGCTCGCGCCGCAGCACCCGGTACCACGTGACGCAGTCGGCTGAGGTGCCAGAGGTGGTGCCCAGGAGGTGCTGGTGCACAGGGATGACCTTGCGTGAGGCTGGACACTCCACGTAGTTGCCACAGGAAGACCGGGTGTCCGCCGCAGCAATGACTCCGTGACGGAAGCGGAAGGCCAGCGTGGTGGTGCCGTGGGCCAGCCTGGGGCCGTGGATCTGCAGGAAGGTTTGTGGGTCACAGCCCCGGGGCACAGCCCAGACCCCCATCTGCGGCAGGTGAGGTGAGGCTCCCTGGGTGTCCAGGGCTTGCCATTCGCACACGTCCTGCAGAGCCATCCCTGGAGCCAAGTAAAGGTTGAAAGGAGTGACGCAGAGATTTGTGAGCTGGGTCAGGTGTGGAAAGAGAGACACTAAGGAGAAGCTGGGCTGTAGCCAGAACCAGCAACGAAGGCTTGTGATCTGTGGCTTCACTTCTACCTAACTCCAAATCTGGCTTTGGGACTGGCTGATGGAACAGAATGCCCTCCCCAACCCCTGCCCCTTCCCAGGGCTGCTGACGGGAGACAGGAAGGAGATCAGTAGTCTCCAGCGCTGGGGGGACGCTGCCCATGACATGCCTGAGTGTCACCCAAGGAGTCTCCTGTCCATCACCCTCCAAGCACCTGGAGCTGGATGGGGGCTGGGTCACTGGAAAGGAAAAGAGGTGCCAGTGGAAGGAGCAGAGCTGGGTTCCTTCTGTTTTTCCTGTGAGGGGCACTGGGCAGGCAAAGATAAATAAGGCCCTGTGCTGCCCGGAAAGGGCTCCCAGCCTGGGAAAAAGTGAAGACAAGTCAGTGCAACGGCGCAGTGAGAGTAGAGAGCCGTGGCCCCACCACAGCCTGAGTTCCTGATGCTGAGCTCTCTTTTCAAGGAGATGGGCCCAGGGAACAACAATGCTCAGCTCTCACTTTCACTTCTGGGTCAAGGTGGGGAAAGAGAAACGGACTAGGACAAGGACAAAAGAGAAAAGAGCAAGAGAGCCTTGTATGGGGGTGCTCAGATACCTTCAGAAAGGCAGGGTACTGTGGGGCCTGGTGAAGGGGAACTGGAAACTGGAGGTCTTTTTCTCCTCTGCTTTGGGGGTGAACATGGCCTTCCATCTGCATACAGAGATGGCATTCCTGACAGCTCTCCGTCAGTGTAGCTTCTCTAACTGGTGTTAAGGTTCTGAAGATGTAGCTGAAAGGATCTAGTGACTTTCTCTCTCCTAGTCCCCCTTCTGTCCAACAGTTCACAAGGGCAAAAAACTGGTTTGTATGTCCAAGGCAGGAGAAACGACTGACTTTGACACCATAATGCTGCGTCTAAGTCTTAGACCAACTAGGGGTGGACCCTGACAGCTGGCCTTTCATTAAGACAAAGTAGACTGGGGCAGAGTGACAAGCTACAACACTCCCAGCACCATATAGAGTATATTTTACTGAACATTATAACTCAAAGGGGTGTGGTGGGAAGGTGTTTATTCAAAGCAACAGAACTACACGCAAAGGAAAGAGTCCAGACCCTCCAGACACCATGATGTTAGGGCTGTGGCATCATAGTTTCCTGGAGTCTCAGGACTAAGGGCAAGTGTAACATGTCATGGGAAGACTGGAGAAACCAGGAGGTCACACTAAGGTCCAGCCAGTCCTTTGTGTAGGAACACATGGGGATCTTCCTGAAGAGATAAGAATGTCTCTGCTTTCTAAACAGAGACTAAGTCGTAGTCTTAGACTCTTTATATGTGGATGGCTGGCCACATCCCTAGGTCAGGCCATTATTAAGTCGGATCTGGACAGATGAGTGGTCTAGTAATTGGCCACCCTCTAGCATCCCCCTCTAATCCTCCACAGCATCATGATTTCCTAAGGTAGCCCTCAAACCCCACGTCTCTTCTACTAAGAAACTTTGAAGGGCTACAAGATCAAATCCACCTTCTCCAGCCCAGGCTGGCATTTAAGGCCCACCACTCTCCAATCCTAATCCATTGACCACAACCTCTTTTCACACTATTTCTAACACATTTCCCAGCTCTCCATCTTTCTGAATCCTATCTTTCCAAGTCTGGCTTAAGGATCACCTATTCTGAAAATCCTTCCCAGGTATGAGCTGAGAGAGGAGAGGCTGTAGGTTTGAGGACCAGTGGGATCCAAGTGGTATTTAAAGAAATGAATCCAGGCCTCCTTGGCTAAGACTTCCTGAACCCCCAACCTCACCCCAATTTATACTGACCTCCTCTCCCAATCTCTGAACTAAAGCACTTATTGTTTCCTTCCGCCAATATTGAGATACGACTGACAAGTAACATTGTGTAAGTTTAAGGTGTACAATGTGATGATTTGATAGATGTATGTGTATGTGTGTATACTGCAAAATGTTTACCACAATAAGGTTAGTTAACAAATCCTGGTGGGGAGGGTATATAGCTCAATGGTTGAGTGCCGGCATGCTCGAGGCCTGGGGTTCAATCTGAAATACCTCCATTTATAAATAAATAAATAAACCTAATTACTTCCCCCCACGAAAAAGAAAAAAAAAAACAAATTTTTCACCTCACATAATTACCATTTTTGTTGCTGCTGTGGTAAGAACGTTTAAGATCTATAATCTTAGCAACTTTCAAGTATACAAGAGGATTGTTAACTATAGTTTCCATGCTGTACATTAGATTCCCAGAACTGACTCCTCTTATAACTGAAAGTTTGTATACTTTTTGCCTCTGGCAACCTCCAATACACTTCCTGTTTCTAAGAGTTTGGCTTTGTTAGATTCTGCATATCAGTAAGATTATTCAGTATTTTTCGTTCTCCACCTGAATACTTTCACTTAGCATAATGACCTCAAGTTTCATCCACGTTGTCACAAATGACAAGATTTCCTTCTTTTTGTGGCTGAATAATATTCCACCACATATATAACACTTTCTTTATCCACTCAACCATTGATGATGGATTTTGTTTCCATGTCTTGGCTATTGTGAAGAACACTGCAATGGAGAGGCCGCGCGCAACTGGGGTGCAGATATCTCTACCAGATAGTGACTTCATTTCCTTTGGGTACGTATCCAGACATGAGATTACTAGATCATATGGAACTTCTATTTTTAACCTTTTGAGAGACCGCCATAGTATTTTCCAGAGGGGCTACACCAATTTATATTCCCACCAAGAGCAGCACTTATCATTCGTACCTCTCCTTTTTGAAGTCTCCCTGAGTAGGGGTCTTGGAGCAGAGAACTAATGTAAAGTAAGTTGGGAACAGGTCATGGAAGGCCTTGAATGCCATGAGGAGCTGAAACTTACAGACCGTTTTTAAGCAGGCAAGTGATAAGATCTAGATGGTGTTTTAGGAAAATCAATCTGGTGCTGTGCAGAATAAATTAGAGAGCACAGTTTGGGCCCAGAAAAGTTAGAAGATTATTTCAGTAGTTCAGGATTGAGGAGATAAGAAGCCAGAGGTGGTATTAGGTTGCAATAAAAAAGAATGTGAGAAGTGTTGTAGAGGAAGATTCAACTGGACTTGGCAACTTACTGGATATGGAGGAAAGGAAGGGGAGTTGTCAAAGATCAGCCAGAGCTCCAAGTCTCCGTGACTGGGAGAACATTATTGTCATTCTTTCATGTATTTTTTTGGCAAACATGTATGAAGCATACAGTGAGCGCAGAGACGAATAGTTGAGAAATGCCTGTCTTTAAAAGCTCACAATCCAGCAGAAGATAAATGTATACTTATAACCAGGTAAAATGTGAAAGTGCCTTAAGAGAGGTACAAATGCCATTAGTGGCAGTGAAAGAACCACTGAGAGAAGTCAGGAGGACTAGCTGCACTGTGAGTGTGACTGCAAAATAGTATGTGCTCAATAAACAGTGGCATTTTGCATTTTCCACACCATCCAAGTGTGAGACCCACATAAAGATCTTCTGCTTCATTATATTCTGATGGTTGGGCTTGGAAAGGGTTGCCAAATCTCAGTATTAAAAATGCAACACATGCAGAGTCTGCTGGGAAGAGGAAGGGCTGAGTTGGGCATCAAGAGGAAAGCAGAATTTAGATATTGATGGATATTGCTGCTGGAATCCAACAAGGAAGGCCAGACACTGACTTCATAGAACCATAAGGCAGGAGGCAACATTTCATACATTTGCCCACTTCCTTGCTTGTTATGGTTCCCAAGAGGGTTCAAAAATGAAGGTGGGTGGAGAGAGGGAGAGACAATCAAATATAGCACATGACTGAAAAAGAGCTCGTCTTAGCAAGCTCATGTCAGAAAACCTCTTGGTACATCTTTATGGACCTTCAGCTCTCCTCCAGGCTCTGAAATGGTAAATTACTATTGACTCAGTTATTCAGTAACTGAACTGAGAATCCAATCTGTAGATTAACTGGTCCCTTTGCCTTCCCTTTTTTATTCTTCTGTCTGCCTTTGAGTCAATCCATTACTTGTTAAAACTTCCACCAGAGGTTGGGAGAAAAGACAATACTGAAACTTAAAAATTGGTTACTGTTAGAGAACGTGGCTAATGTGGCGACTGATGCTATCATACAACAAGTGATACAGCACATTTATTTTGTTGCGCTTTTTAGCACAAATTACTGTGGTTTAACTAACTTCACAGGAAAATGATCTCAGAACAGAGCATTGTTTTACTTAGTATTAGAGTGCCCTTAAACAAAATGGAAACTTCGGGCGCGTTAATAGAGTGCTGAAGCAGTAGAAGTTAGAGTTACTTGGACACCGGGCGGGGCGGGGCCGATCTACCGCTACCGGTTAAGAACAGATTTTCAACCAGTCACGCCCTTCTCAAAGATGGCCGCCCCCGCTTCCCTCCCTCAACATGGACATTTTTCAATTGCTTCCTATGAAGTTGAGGTTAATCTAATCCCGTGCTGCTTGCGTGACCAAAGTTAAGATGGCAGCCACATCCCTTCATAATTTACGGGTAGTGAAGTCATTTATTTTTCCCTCCTCGGTGAAAACAGTCACTTGCATCTGCCTCTTCCTTTTGGAGGCGTGGCTGCCAGGAGTTAAAATGGCTCCTCCCAGGGATGGATTTAATAGGGAGTGAAGCCGGGACGGTGAGGCGTTGCCCGGCCGCTTTTTGCTAGGCGTTCTGGCAGGCAGTTCCCTTTGCCCTTAGTAGACATGGCGCTGGCCAGCGTGTTGGAGAGGCCGCTACCCGTGAACCGGCGCGGGTTTTTTGGACTCGGGGGTCGTGCAGATCTACTGGACCTAGGTCCAGGGAGTCCCAGCGATGGGCTGAGCCTGGCCGCGCCCAGCTGGGGTGTCCCAGAGGAGCCAAGAATCGAAATGCTTCATGGAACTACCACCCTGGCCTTCAAGGTGCGGACCCAGCCGCCGCGCCGGGCTCAGTCCCGCGCGCCCGCGCCCTTCCTGGCCTCCCAGCCAGACCGAAACCCGCGGTGGTTGCGGCTGCGAAGCCCAAGCGGAGGCTCGGGCCTCCCACCCGGACTCCGGCGGTTTCGCTGTCTCATTGCCCCGGGGAAGCCTCGGTTCTTGCTCTGGCCGGAGAGGGGCGGGGGGCGGGCTGGGTAAGTGGGGAAAGGAGCATGAGGCTGCTTGGGTTGATTCCTAGGCGACTCCAGATTGCTCCTGTCCAGGAATGGTTAGGCCGCAGAAGTGAACACCGGCAGAGGGAAGGCTGTTGTAACCACCAAAGGTTTTGGGAACTGGGTGGCCCCGATAGGCCAGGGTAACCAACATGCTGTGGCTTGAGAGGGAAGGTTGATGGGAGGGAGCGCTTTACTAGGAGCCAGACTATTGGGATTCCTGGCTCAGCTTTGCAATAAGTATCTTTATGATCTTGGGCAAGTCTTTTGCTCTCGTTGAACCTGTTTCCTTAGCCGTAAAGTGAAGGTGATACTGGTTGTACCCATGCCAAGGGATTGATGTAAAGTTCTGGTGACACTAATATGTGGAAAAGTATGTTGTGAAGTATAAAACGGCAGAGACAGAGGTGTTCTGGGTTTGCATTGATGCATGGAGAAATGTCAAGGTGATGTTTTTGTGGTCTGATGTGGCCTGTTTTGTGTTTCCTCCCTCTGAACAGTTTCTCCATGGAGTCATTGTTGCAGCGGACTCTCGGGCCACAGCGGGTGCCTACATTGCCTCCCAGACAGTGAAGAAGGTGATAGAGATCAACCCCTACCTGCTGGGCACCATGGCAGGGGGTGCAGCCGATTGCAGCTTCTGGGAGCGGCTGTTGGCTCGGCAATGTCGAATCTATGAGCTTCGAAACAAGGAACGCATCTCGGTAGCAGCTGCCTCCAAGCTGCTTGCCAACATGGTGTATCAATATAAAGGCATGGGTCTGTCCATGGGCACCATGATCTGTGGCTGGGATAAGAGAGGCCCTGGTGAGTTAAGCTGCAACCACGTGATTCTTAGGCTGTCACTACAGAAGGAGGGCTTGGATGAACAGATGAATGAAAGAGCTTCTGTCAGTGCTGAGAATGTGTTGATTACTTCTCAGTCTTTCCTTCTCTTTGTTCAAGGAAGGACTGTAGTGTAGGAAAGGGTGCCGAGGTAGATCAGCTGCATCATTGACCACCTGTCTGACCTTAGGCAGGGTGCTTATTTGCTCAGGCTGTTAATCATCTGTGACATAGGTTCCATGAGTTAATACATGTAAAGCATGTAGTGTCTGGCACCTAATGTTTTTCCTTCCAGTCACCTATAAAACGGTAAGATCTGCAACGGTAAGTTGTTTGAGAATTAAATTGAGTAATAGACATAAAAATTCTACTCATTGCAGCCTAATAAAAATATAACATAATCCACATGTGCAATTTTAAATTTTTTAGTGGGCATATTTAAAAAGTGAAAAGAAATGGGTGAAATTAATTTTAACAATTCGTTTAATCCAGAATAACTAAAATACTATCATTTCGGCATATGTAGCCCTATTTCAAGTGCTTAGCTGCCACATGTGGCTGGTAGCTATTACATGGGACAGCGAAACTAAGTAACTACTCAAAAGTTAGTCATTTCTCTTCCCTTTTTTTCATAAGGAAGTCCTTGGCCTAGGAGGGGCCTTTGGGACACATCTCCTTTCCTTGCTTGATCGAATCACCTAGGTCCTGGTGTCATCTCTGAAAAGAAATTCCTTAGCCTGTTTTTCTTTCCAGTATATAAAAACCTTGCCAGAAAATTGAGTCTTGTATCTGATGTTAGTTTTTCTTCAGCCAGTTTTGAATCTCCCTTTAGTCAAGCTGGAATACAGCTCGTCACTTTCTGGATAATTTTCCCCTTTGATGCATGCTGGACCTCTCCAACTGGTTGCCTTTGTCATCAAATTCATATTTAAACTTCCAGCTCTCAAATACTTTCAGTGATTCTCTGTTAACTAATTCATCTCTCCTGTGCCCCACCAATCTACTTCCTACAGCAGGCAGTTGGAATTGATAAAAATTTTATTAAAATCTTCGTCTAAATTTTTGCCTATATCAGAGGTTGACTTAACTTTTTCATAAAGGGCCAAATAGTAAATATTTTAGGCTTGCAGGCTATATGTTTTTTGTCTCACCTACGTAAATGCTGTTTTAGCACAAAAGCAGTCACAGATAGTATATACACTAATGGATGCTGCTGTGTTCCAGTAAAACTTTACAAAAATAGGCAGTTGGCCTGACCAACTCTTGGTCTATACCAGCACTGTCCAGTAGAAATATAGTGTGAGCCATACATATAATTTTAAATGTTATGGTAGCCACGTTTTTAAAATTAAAAGGAAAAAAGGAAAATTAGTTTTAATAATATAATATATTTAACCCACTAGATCCAAAATATTATTCCAGCATATGGTACTAGCTTCATTTCAGATGTTCAGTAGTCACATATGGCTACCATAGTGGACAGTTCAGGTCTTTACAGTATGATTTAGAATGCTAAGCTTTATTCTACTCTGGAATGTATGCCTTGTCCCCTAGTTAGTCTAAACTCTGGGAGTTAGGATTGTTTTAAACATTATCTTCCACAGTGCCTGAAGTTCTATGCTCTAAGTCATTTGAATTATACTTGCTTTTTGGTTGTACAGAAGCAGACAAGGCTTCTGTAATGTTATTGTAATGTGAGGTGAGATGGGTGGTATATGTAAAATCCTGAGGTCTTAATGTTTAGTGTGATTTCTTTTTTATTTTTGGAGGGAGGTGTAATTAGGTTTGTTTATTTGTTTGTTTGATTTAATGGAGGTACTGGGGATTGAACCCAGGACCTCACACATGCTAAGTACATTCTCTACCACTGAGCTCTACCCTCCCCTCTAGTTTAATTTCTTCACCGTTTTGTTTTAAGTAACTTTGTGAAAGTGCTGTTTTCTTGTATTTCTGTTTGTCTCCCCTGGGTTTCAGGAGAATTGGGAAACTGTTGCCTTGGAGGATGAATTAGATGTCAGACGGGGTGGTCACTTTTCCCCGCTAACCTCATCTCTCTATACAGGCCTCTACTATGTGGACAGCGAAGGGAACCGGATCTCGGGGGCCGCCTTCTCTGTAGGTTCTGGCTCTGTGTATGCTTATGGGGTCATGGATCGGGGTTACTCCTATGATCTGGAAGTGGAAGAGGCCTATGATCTGGCCCGTCGAGCCATCTACCAAGCCACCTACAGAGATGCCTACTCAGGAGGCGCGGTCAACCTCTACCACGTCCGGGAGGATGGCTGGATCCGAGTGTCCAGTGACAATGTAGCTGATCTACATGACAAGTATAGTGGATCTTCCCCCTGAAGGAGGGTGGGTGTGGCTGCTTGCATTTCCTGGGCTGACTGTTGTTGGTAATGTGGATATAGCTCGCCATCCTCTAGTGAAGGGGTCCCTCGTTGTATCGATCATTTTCTTTAAAGCTCTGGTGCATTGACCTCTATGTGTTACCAGTTAATGAGCTGCTGCAGAAGTAATTATTTGTTTTACTTTCTTGGATGTTAACATTACACTACTTGACCTCAGCCCGTGTTGTGTCTTTTGTCCACACTGTCCCTCCTCCAAGCACTTTACAGTTAAATAAGCCAGGACAGTGGGAGGGAAGTGACTGTAATTACAGGAAACAGTGGTGTGAAGACATTGTCTAGTGAATACATTAACGTCCCCACTCATGATGCTAATAACGGAGAAGGAGAGAGAGGCAGGGAGGAGGGAGAGACTTCCCAATTCTGTTTGCAAAGAGATGAAAAGTTGATGAGGTGGAAAGATGCACAGGGCTGTACCAGGCAGAGCTGCGGAGGAGAAAGCTCTTCTCCTGTGGTGGGGGAAGGGAGGCCAATGCTACATGCAGGGCAGAAGAGGGTGAACCAGTTAGGAAGGTAAACCATTTGGGCTTTGACCCTGGGAAGAGGGCAAAGAGGTATGTGTGAAAGCAATAGTGACCACTAGGTTGGTGATCCTTGTCCTTTTGGCCCTCCAGTGTGTTTGTGTGGGAGATGGAGATGATGGTGGACTTACAGCCTCCTGGGCAGGAAGCAATACCAAATTGTCACTGGAAAGTGTGGGTGGGGAAGAGGTCCTGCTGAGAGCAGAGAGATGGCTGATTTATCACACCCAGCACTGAGGGGCTTCCCAAGCCCCGTGGCAGCAAATGGCAAGGCCTTCTGTTAAAGAGAAGACCTTGTCATAGGGGAGATGGAGGAGGTTGAGAGAAACCTTCAAAAAATGGGAGAGGGAGGCATAAACAACACTGCTTTGTATTGATTTGCAAGAAGGGAGAAAGTGATTGGTGAGGGTGACAACACAGTGTCCTGTTTTGAGGCTGAGGGGTTGGGCAGGGTCATCCACAGAAACTGAGGGGTAAAGCCTCTTGTCCCCCACACCACAGCTACCTTCCCTTCTCGCACCTTCCCTCCCCCCATCAGCCTCTCACCGTCTGTATTGATTGATGAGGGCTGTCGGCCAGGAACTGATCGAGGCTCGTTAATTGCATTTGTCAAATGCAGGGAAATTGGGAATTAGTGAGATCGGAGAAGGGAGTTTGGAAAACAAATGACTCTCATACCTGAGGAGATTCATTTTGCTGAAAAGTGCCTCCACTGCCCCTGGAGTCGGGGAGTTGCCAGCATGGACCTGGACCTGTTCGACAATCAGCAGGCAGGAGCCACGCAGCAGCCCCCTTCTGTGCAGCCTTCAGCAGGTGCCTGGCTATGACAGGGTACAGACAGTTGTCTTCCTCTCATTTAGGACAGTGGTTTGCAGAACTTTTAAAAAACTAGAACTAAAAAAAAAAAAAAAAAAAAAAATTCAGAACATTTTTTAAAAATGAATTCTTAAGAGAAATCCCAACCCCTGGAAGAAATCAAATCAGACTGAAGTCGAGTTGAGGGTCTAGTGCCTCAGCCTCCAGCCATTTCCCACACATACTCCATACATACACATACTCCCTGGGACTTCTTAGAACCCCAAGGAACACAATTTGAAAATAACTGCCATAGGAAATAACCTTGAGGGTGAAAAGAGCTGAAGACTGGAATTCTTTTATAGGACCCCAGAGAGCATAAGACTCCGTGGTCTCTTAGCCCATGACAGAAAATTTAGTCTGGAGAGAACAGATTATCTGGAAACAATACTATCCTTGCCCTGTTGCTGTCTCACACCTGGCTTTGCAGTGGGCTAGCTGTTTAATGTAAATACCTCTTCTGCACTGGCTGAGCCTATGTTCAGGCAAGAAGACATACAACCTACAGTCCCGTGTTTTGGCATATCCCTGTGTCTCTGCCTTCCTAGATCCTGGATAAGAGAAAGACTCGCTCACTGGAAAAGGTCAATTTGTGGTGGGTTTTCTGGAAAAGTAGAGCGGAGGTGGAGGAAAACTGCAGGTCTCTAGGCCCAATGATACCCACCCTGCAATCGCAGTTTCTTGACGCTGGGACTGGTGGGGAGCTGGCTTTGCAGTGATGTTCTGTGTCTCTGCTTGTGTGGGGATGATGGATGCTGCATGGCATTGGAGAGATGCTGTTGAGTGGAATGTACCAGTTCAGGGACTCCCATCAGATTCATTTCCCAGTGCAGTCCTCTTGACAAAGGATGATGGAAAAGAAATTGCCTTAAATAGCTGGAAGATTAATTTCACTCAACAGTTCCCAGGCATCCAAGGGCCAGGGCTTTTTAAGTGATGTCTGACAATTTCTCCTCCTTCCACAGATAGCTTAGTAACACCAAAATCTGACTCCGGGTAGGTGATGGGACTAATCTGATTAAATAGAGACCAAACACTCCCAGGGGTCCCAAGCTTTCTCTTGCTGGTAGGGGATGCTGTGGGGTTGAAGACAGGTGAGCCTCTGGCATCTCCACACCAGGCAAGGGAAGGCTACAGGGAGTAGCAGTGCCCCCATGGGGTGAGTAGAATGTCCATGAAGGAAGGCAAAAAGGTAGGTGAGGACATGGGGAGGAGGGAGGAAGGACTTAGTTAAAGCAAATCAGGGACTGAAGCCTGATAGTTACTGAGTGTTGCCTCTTTGGGCAAAACCAGAAGGTCAATGTCTCTTGATATCCTCCTCAGCTAGCAAATGAGAAAACTGTCAAAGCCATTTCGGGAGTGGAAAGTTACATCCTTTGAGGTGAAATAAAACAACTGATTTATTCTGGTCCACGGGTTCTGTATGGTCTGTCAGGGGAGAGAGCAAGAGGTGGATGGAAAGGCAGTAAAGTAAAGAAAGGTGGAGGGAAACTGGGGGAGCACTGGCTGGTTGGGTCAATGATGATTTTACATGAGCACATGTGATTTGTTGAGTACAGTTAAGTATTTCATTTTCTGTTTGTTTTGATTGTTCTGTTAAGAGCCCCCCCTACTAGGGCTCCAGCAGTAGATTAGGTGCTTTGAAACTGACTAGCAGCAGTAACCTCAAGACAGGATTAAGAGCATTATGATTTAAAACATACGTATATGGCAACCAAGCATCTCTGCTGTTTTTTTTTGTTTGTTTTCCTGTTTGTTTTTAAAATTCTAGCTCCCCTTTAGGAAGCCAGAATCATACTGGGAAAGCTTTAATTATAACGGGCAAGAGGAGAGAGCAAACCCAGCAATCAGAACTGCCCTGATCAGCAGCTGCTCCCACCCGCTGCCTGACCCAGGCCGCCCAGCCCCCTTCAGCCTACTGTCCACATGCATCCCTGCAGTGCACCCCAGGCCTGGCCTCAGAGCCAAGTTCTTGCTTCCCAGGGCTATGCCCCACTGAAGCATTTCAGTAACAACTATTTCTAAAATGTCCCATTCGCGGTTGTTAATGGGTCAGGCAGAAGAAATTCTACCCACGTCAGCTTCTTGGGTTTATTTAACCCAACTCATTTCTCCCTAAAGCTTTGCCTCTGCATTAGGTGCCAAGCCTAACTTGACGCTTAACCCTTTATGACCCAGACTTAGCTGTCATCAGCCATGAACATCCAACCCAGTTTATTTGAAAGGAAATAAAGACACCTTGGGTTCAACCTCTTCTAATGCCCACCCCGCAACTCCCCTGCCACCTCCTCTCAGGCTGCGCCTTATTTCCATTCTCCCTTTGCTTGATTTCATGTTTTCTCACTGCTCTCTCTTTATAAAAATTCCCTTTTCTTCCCTCTGCAGAATTTAAATAAAACCTAATCAATCAATAAACCAAGTGCTGCTTATGGACTTTAATGTAACAAGAAAAGGTTATCTCTAGCTGCAGGGTACCCAAAAAGCTAGTATTACAGAGGGAAACACAGATGGACTGTGAGAAAGTGAGCTAGAGAAGACAAGAGACAAATGAGAGACAGAAGCAGAAAAGCAACTCCTGGATAGCAAGAGTGAGACTGAGCTAAGAGGAGAGGGAGAGATGGACGGGGCAGAGAAGATGGATGGAGACATTGATGGGCAGAGCTGGACTGTGAGGAGGGTGGGTCAGGGAGTGGGAAGGGGACTCCGAAGGACAGTGACAGAGAGAGTGGACAGAGAAATAGGGAGGAAGGAAGAGGCTAGAAGCTAATGCGCAGTGAAACATGTCCCCCTGGAGACAGATCATTTCTCCAGCCATACATAATGCACACGTGCCCCTCTGCGTGCTGCCCCTGTACTGTCACAGTCAGTTACATTCTGCAAGACTCTCCCCATGTCCACCCTGCTTGTGCAAGATTGGAAAGAAGGTTTGGGCTCTCTCAGAACCACCTTCTCAACCCCGCCGGGAAGACAGAAAAGTAGAAACCTCTTTCATAAGAGGAGCAGGGTAAGTGAGGCAGGATCACAGATTCAGTACCTTTTAATGTTTTATTTTTAGGTTCGCAAAACAGACATTCCAAGCTTCCCTGTACATACAGAGTTTCACAATGCACAGGCCCTTTTCTCATGGCAGCTCATCTGGAGTGGTGATGTGCAGGGTTGTCTGTTTGGAGGGAATCCCCTGAGCACCAGGGTTCCGTGGGAGGGCTCATAATCACTCTGTTTCTCTTGAGTCTTGAGACTGCACTCACAGCTTAATCTATAGAAAAGAAAGCAGTGGAGCATTTTAAACCAGAACAACAGATTAAACATAGTCCTACATCTCTAAGTACCCTCCAAAAGAGAAAATGCACATAAAGGTGAACCAGGCTTGAGTCAATAGAGCCCACATGTGGCCCTTGACTGTATGCGCTACATCCAAGAGCATCTATGTAGGGTCTCTGGTTGTTTCATGACGTCTGTCTTCCTTTTCAGTTAAACACTCGCTATACTATTCTTTTTGTTTATTCCCCAAGGTCTAACGTGGTGCAGGCTACTCATTAGAGATAATGTAATAAGTGTATTTTTAATGAATGAAGGAAGGAAGGATTTCACTATGGTGTCTTTATGCCAGTGATTCTTACCCTTCTAAGCACTGTGACTCTCTATTACTGTTAAATTTCAAGATGCTATTTTCTGCTCTTAGACATACTATGAAGCATTACATTAATGTTTAAATTAAGACAAAGTAAGATTGCTTTCTTTCAGAATTTTTTAAAAATGTTATGCCACCCCCTCCTTATAAATGACAATGAAGTGTCATAAAAAGCAGTTTTGAGGTGGAGGATATAGCTCAGCAGCAGAGTGCACGCTTAGCATGCACAAGGTCCTGGACTCAATCCTCAATACCTCCGTCAATATAAATAAATAAACCAAATTACCTACCCCCCCGATAGATGAAATAATTGGGGGAAAAAAAAAAGACCCTAGACTGCTTAAAAAAAAAAAAAAGGCAGTTTTGAGACACATTCCTGCCCATTCACACTCTGCCTGGATCCTGCAGTCCTGTCGTCTTCCTCTGCCAATGGCAGGATTCGTTTCACACAAAATACGGTCAGCTCCTGCAAAACCGAGCTCCAGCTATATCTCTGTAGGTCATCTCCTTCAGCATATTTTGTTTAAATTTTGTTTTCTCTTCCGTCCATGGGCAGAGGCTTAGGGAAGACCCAAGCCTGGTTCCTGGATGTCAGGTACATGAGTGAGTTGCTCTTTACCAGGGAAGGACTAATTGACTAATCGTTGATGGTAAAAGGGAGTAACTTGTATCATCAACTCCACACCCAAAAATGAAGAGAAGCCACTTTTCTTTGGGCTTTGGTTTCCTTCAAAATCTAGAATTGTTGCCACTTGGTTTTTTCTTCCACCTATTCAAACAAAATGCCTTGACATCCTAGGTGGTGTTCGTTAACGTGCACTTTGGAATTCTCTGAAGCATTATAACAGAGTTCTAAAATAAATCAGAGAATCTCAGAGTCCATGAGACCATTTCCTTGTCTTGAGAAAGGGCTGAATCTAAATATCTAAAGCAAAAAATTTTATCCATTTTTAAATTTTGAAATGCTTCAAAACTTCAGAAAATTTGAAATAGTACAATGAATACCCATATACCCTTCATTTACATTCACTAATTGTTATTTTGCCACATTTGCTTCATATCTATCTATCCATTTATTTATTAATAAATATTTTACTGAAAAAAAAAGTATTTTACTGAATCATTTGAAAGTTACAGAGATCATGACACTTTACCCCTAAATGTGTCTCCTTAAGAACTAAGATACTCCCTTACAAAACTACAGTACCACTATCACACCAAGAAATTTAACATTACTATGGTCATATTATCTAATATCCTGTCTGTATTCAGATTCCCCGACTGGCCCAATAATGTCCATTATACTTTTTTTCCCCTGATCCAGGATTCAATCAAGGCTCACACATCACATTTAATTATCATATCTTTTCAATTACCTTTAATTTAGAATAGGCCCTCATATGTGAATGTGTCTTTTATGACATTTATACTTTAAAGAGTACAGACCATCATTTGTCCTGTGCAATCTGGATTTGTCTGATGCTTTTCTCTTAATTAGATTCAGGTTAAACATTTTTAGCAAGAACATTGCCTGGGCGATGCTGTGCACGTCCCATTGCGCTGCCCCTGGAGGCACATAAGGTCAGTTTGTTTCATTATCAGTGATGCTGAAGTTTGTCTGCTAGGTTTCTCCAGTATAAAGGTATATTTGCTCTTTGTAATTAATTAGTAATTAATTAACTCTAATGATAAGTAGAATGATTATTTGAGATCATGTGAATATCCTGTACTCCCACAATCTTGCACCCATTGGTTTTAGCATCCACTGATGATTCTTCCTCAATCAGTTTTGGCATTGGTGATTGCAAAGTTGGTTTTTCAAATTCTGTCATTCCGTTGTTTTTTTTTTTAACTTTCTGTTTTTGAAGTATAGTTGATTTACAATGTTGTATTCGTTTCTGGTGTACAGCATAGGGATTCAGTTATACATATACATACATTCTTTTTCATATTCTTTTTCATGACAGGTTACCACAAGCCATTGAATATAGTTCCCTGTGCTATACAGTAGTCAAATTCTGTCATTTATTCTGCCTACGTTAGCTGGCATCTATCTTTCTTCTCCTCTTTGTCCTCTTTCTTTGCATTTATCTATCTATAATTTTTTATTTTATTGCATTTTGATTTGTTGTATTTATTCTTTTTTACTGGTCTTTAAAGCTGTTTATACAATTTATTTTGCACGTAATAATTAGTCCAATTCCTAACTTTTTTATTTTAAAATCTAATCTGCCTTCACACCTGCTACAACATAAAGCTTTTTCATCACTCTTCCTGGAGTACTATTCCCTGCTGCCTGCCTCTCTTCCTTCTCTTTTCCTTTGCATTATCTTCTACCTTTCTGTAACCTCTTTCAAATCCCAACTCTCACAGGTACTTCCCTCTCCAGTGTCTCTGAGGACACGTTCCTGACTGGCTCCAGGATTTCCTTCCACTACTGTTCTCAAATGTTCTCGGGTATAGTAATGAATGACTGTCAGGAACAACGTCCCGGCCTCACGCCAGGGGAAGTTAGATTCTACTGTATGGGGAGGCCCCTCTGGGATCTCACTAAACAGAAACAGCTTAAAATACTAAAGAGATCTGCTTGATTCAAAGCTAAATAAGTAGCTTTTCCTCAATCGACAAGTCATCTGTGAAATTTAACATTTGAAATCTCAAATGCTTTAGAATTTAAACATGTAATTTTATTTTAGATGGAAAAGGTACATTTTTTCGCTATTCTCATTACCTTATAGCACAAAAATGGTTTACTCAAATTTTCTACCAAATATTCCCTTGTGACCATTAGGGGAAAAAAAGAAACTTAAAAAGAAATGGCTTTTCCATCTTAATTCTGACTTTGTAAAAATGGACTCACAATTAAAGATACATCCCAGGAGATGTTGTATGGGGGTTATGAGCATCCTATTGATGATCAGAGGGAAGACAGCTTGTCTTTCATGGACTCAGAACAAGAGAGCACAAGAGGATAACATAGGGAGGCAGAGTGGATTTTTTTTTTATGCAGTATTTTATTTATTTTTTTAATAGAGGCACTGGGGATTGAACCCAGGACCTCATGCATGCTAAGCATGCGCTCTACCACTGAGCTACACTCACAATGCAGAGTAGATTTCACTTTAGGCAGAGAATAATGAATGGTCAAGGGTGCAGGTTCTGGAGTCAGGAGACCTGGATTCAAGTTCTGGCTCTACCATTTAATGAGCTCCATGACCTTGAAGTAAGTCACCTTCCCTAAGTCTCAGTTTTGTCATTAGTAAAAGAAGCAATATAATAGTATTTATCTCATGGACTTGATTAAATGAAAGAGACTGACTGGCATCAAGTAAACCTTCAATAAATGTTGATTATAATAATCATCAACAATTCTGTTTTCCCTTCATCCTAACATTTCTGAAAATGATCACCTGTTCACTTGAGGGTAAGAGATGTCCTAGTATGTTCCTACCAAAAGTTAATGTTTTCCTAGTGACTTCCTGGCTGGCTTGTATTGTTTTCTTTTTTTTGTTGTTTTTAATTAATGGAAAACATGGGAAAGGAAACACAGAAAGTCTATAACTCTTAAGAATATCAACACTTCCACCTTATTTACATGTAACAAGCAAAGCTGTTGCCTGGGTTACCACCTAAGCCTGGGTGCTGCTAGGGCAAAAACAACAACTGGAGGCAATAAGCCTTTCTGCTGAGAACCAGATCCTACCAAGAGCATCCTGGACTTTGAGAACCAAAAGGTGAATGGAGGAGGCCTGGGTGACTGTGAAATTTGGGGGGCTGAAAAAGCAGCTGGCTTAGGGGTCCAGGTCAGCCACCTATTTATTGGCCATGGGACCTTGTAGTAAGCTCTCTCTGGTATCTGTATCTTATAAAATGGGGATGCCAATAACTTGCCTAAGACTGATGCAGTCACATTATCTAATTTCATACATTTCATTTACCATATTCAGTTTTCCCCAGTTATCCTGGTAGTGTCCATTATAGTTTTTTTTCTCTGACCCATATTCAATCAAGGATCATATTTTGTATTTAGTGATTAAGTCTCTTTCTCACCTTTGTGTGTGGCTTCATTACATTAGTATTTTAGAAGTGTTCAGGCCATTTATCTTACAGAACGCTGTGAGGACGAAATCAGATAACAATATGTTTTAAAGCTGTGCCATTGAGCCAGTGGGACATAGCGGTTAAGAAGTTGGGTTATAGAGATAGATTTTCTGGGTTCAAGTTCCGGGTCTACCTCTTACTAGCTGTTACAAGCTTAGTCAAATGACTATAACTCTCTGTGCGTTAGTCCCATCTGCAAAGTGAGGATAATGACAGTACCTATCCTCTACCGTGGAGATGAAATACGTAAATACATGTAAAGTGTTCCCAATAGCCCCTGCACAGTGAGTGCTCATGAACTGTTAGTTACTATAGAAGGCAAATTCTTCCTGTGGGATCTGAGTTTCAAAATCCGTGTCTTTGCTAGAAAAAAATTCACTCATTTAATTACAAATGATATTTTTCAGTGCTTACTAAATGTCTGTAAAGCCACCTGCAGCAGTAAGAATCAAAAAAATAGTTCCTGAATGGAAAAAAGAAGTTTAAGATATGTTTGATCTCAAACAGTTTACTAGTAGCGAATTACTGAAATATGTGGACCAATCAAGGTAGAGTTAAGCACTGCTAAACTGAGTAAGCATGAAGTTCACTCTGATGGGAGAAGAGAGTAGGAAGTGATATGTTTGACTGAAACAGCTGAAGAATGGATAAAAACTGACTAGTCAGAGAAGAGGAGACAGCGTTACTCCAGGTAGCTGAGACCACCTGAACAAAGGAATAATATGGGGGTGAAGAGGTGAGGGCAGTGGGAACTAAGTAGAAACAGGGGCCAGGGACCAGATTCGAGTAGTTTAAAATCCAGGTATAAGCAACCAGGTCTTCATGCAGGAGGCAAAGGCGGACCATTTTTTGTTCTTGAGAATGTAGCGTTAGCCAAATAGAGGAAAAATCAGGGAGGAAGGTTGGGCAAAAAACCACCCCAAAAGTGTAACACTTCTTTATCTTCCACCTGAAGGATATCACATACTTGTATGATGCTCATTTAAAGGTGGGAGTGTCAAGTAATAGACGTGACCCGGAAATATTCTACCTGGAGATCAGGAGCACAGTGCGTGGGATGTAAGTCCTTGATGCTTAATCCCAGTCTACAGCTTTCCTGACTAGTTAACCAAGTTTAGCAAATTGTCAGAAGGTGTTCCTCACTGGACTGTCATTTGTGCTGGTAACTAGGGCCTGGTTTCACTGAGAAAAAAACATGGGAAATGGGGAGAGGCGGATGAGAAAGTGAAAGGAAGGGGAGAGAGGTGGAGAAGGGCATAGGTGCCAGCGGGGCCACCGAGGTCGGAGCTGGCCAGGGCCGGGGTCGGGGGTCGGGCGGCCCTTAGGGGCCCCCCAGGGGCCCGAGCCTCGGGCAGCGCGCGTGTGCTCGCGGGCGGGGCGCCCCGCGGCCGCGGGCGGCCAATCCGGGCGGGCGTCCGGAGAGGGGCGGGGCTTGTCGGCTCGGGTTCCGCGCGTCCTCCTTTTTGCACACACACGAATACAAAGAGCCATACGACCTTCGGGTATCCTTTTTCCATTTTTTTTCCTCCTTAATCTTGTGTGTGTTTTCAAATTTTTTTAAAAAAAAATAGAGATCTGTAGCAGTGCTGGGGTGAGGAAACTGTTGCTAAGGGGAATGTGCGCTTTCCCCCATTTCTTTTTCTGTCTCTCTTCCTCTTTCTTTTTCCTGGTCAAGGTTTTAAATATACCAAGAAGTTGAGAAGCAGGATGGCCGTGTACAACTGTTTCCAGCCAAATTTCTAGAGATTTTTTTTCTTTTTGCTATCACATTTTAAGAACTGGTAAATTTTTATGGTCGAGGGATTTTAAAAAAATTTAGCCTCTTGGGAAGTACAGATTTCTTTTTTTTTTAAGCGGGCTGAAGGGATAATGTAAATTTCTGCCACAGGCAAAGTCGAAAGAGGCTGGAGATTTGAGACTCTCTCATAAAGCTGTTTGCGTGCGTTTTACACACCCTACCCCAGAGCCAAAACCAAGTGGCTTGAATGTGGCAATTGTCCAAGGCCAATAGGTTAAAAATGTTTTGATATTATCATTGTGACACTCATTTCCCCGGGGAGGTGGGGGTGGTCAAAGCCCTTCTTACAGTGTGTCTTACATTTTTGGTGAGGACATTATGTGTGTGTGTGTGTGTATGCGTGTGCGCGCGCGTTTCTTGAAGCATATGATTTCTTAAAGATTTATCTTGGGGTTTTGTGCTTTGTGTATATGTACAGTATGTGTATATGTGCCATATCAGACTTTGTTTTCAAAAGCGATTGCGTTTGGTTTTTATGTGTGCAAAATAGCCCCTAGGATGTGGGTTTTTTTTTTTTTTCTGTTGCATTCCAAAATGTGGCCCAGACAGGATTTCATGTGCAGATTAAAACTTAGAAGAAATCCTATGCAAAAAAATACTTAGGCACTTTGATTCTATGTACATTTACTGTATTTTTCTGCTCTTCTAAAGTACCAGATTAGTGAATAATTAAATAATTGCCAGGGAATATACAGTTCATTTGGCAAATGAGGGTAGGCAATTTATTGAGTCTGTGGTTTAAAGCCTTCTTTAGTGACTGTTTTGCCTAAGTGGTTTTGCTTTTTATTGTCTTATGTTCTTAAATGTACAGCTGTGTGTATTTTGGCCTTTATGTGTGGTTTGGTTGGTGTGTTCAGAAGGGAAGTTCTCTCTTGGCTTTTTGACAAAATGGTCGTTTATAGGTTGGGATTTTTTTGAAAAGCTCCACAGCTGGCAAAGTACCGGGAAAATAATCCAGTAAGGTCCAGTTCTCAAAAACTGTTCATGGTGGTGGTGATGGGGGTGCAAGAAGAGGAGGCAAAGGCAAAAAAGATGTAAGAGGGATAAGAAATGCGATTTGGTTATCATGTTGCATTTTTGGAATGAAAAACCTTCTCCCCATGCTAAGAATCACAGAGAGAAGTTTATGAGCTCAGAGCTGTGCCTCCTGTTACAGGAGCTGTATTCTCATTTCATTTTGTTACAGAACCACTGTCTCCTATTAGGAGTCATTCAGAAAATATTTATATTCAAAATCTGTATTCACAGATTGGAGTGAAAACATAGGAAGTATGTGGAGTGATGAGGGAGAAACTGGAATGTCACAAGTGAAGCAGCAACTAGGATTTTAAAAAGGGTCTACTGTAGAGTTAAGTTTTCATAACAACAAAACCTCCGTATGACGAATAATACACTTCCATTTCCCAGCTAGCGTCCTACTCAGTTTCAAGTAGTATTTAGGACACCTAACAACAGCGATAAAATTATTTGTACAGGTCTCGACGTTCACTATAATGAAGGGTAGCCCTGTGTGGGCTCTCTGGATTTCTTGCCTGTACTCAGTGCAGTTTTATTCCCTAACAATACAAATCAGAACAGTGCTTAATAAATACTGTCTCATATGTGGATCATCCCACAAGTTTAGACCTGTGTGTCTTTGAAATCTAGTTAGAGTCTCGTGACCTTTGTGATGGTGACAGTGCTGGGAATTTTTAATGGAGTTCCGCTCTTTCTCATTCTTTTCTGCATCACTGCAGGTCATCACATGCACTTTTTACCTTCTTGGAAAAGAGCTCTTCATAGAGCAGTACACAGCCCAAGCCCCTGTCTTCCTAGGCTGTTTGATTTTTACTAGGAATTTAGGTTCATAGCCAACGTCCTTGCTTTGAGTTTCTTTCTTTGTAAGAGAATTCCTCCCCCAAATACATCGTTGCCTTAGCCCTCCTACTAAAGCAAAGCAAAGCTAAACTCGGTTGATTTTGCTTGGGAATCCGCGGGACCCCTAGAGATGAAAACTTCTTTGAACTAAGGGCAACTGTTACCTTGCTAGTGGTATCTGAAAGATTTGTAACTAAGGCCAGCAGAAACTAAAAGCCACCAAATGTATGAGATCGATTTGGGGCCACTATACCTATAACCCAGTACATGCAGCTTTGTGAGCAACAAAGAACTAAAGCAAGTAAACAAAACAGAAAAGAAAGCTAGCTAAAGATGGCGACTGGCGGCCTTGAAAAAGCCTGGCAGTCGTGTCCCTCCCTGAAGAGGCCCCTCCCTTCCCTGGCTTGTTGAGTGATTGTGGATTGTGGCCAATGACGTCCCTGGCCCTACTCCGCCCCATCGCCCAACCGCCAATCACTGGAAGGCAGGGGACTGGTGGGGCGGGGCCTCCCCGCGTGCGCGCGCTGGCGGGGTACACGGGCGGGCGCCGCCGTTCCTCTCAAGTTGCTTGCGCGCCCGCCTCGGCGGTGGGGAGTCAGCTGGAGTGGCGCGCCGGCACACGCTGTGGGACACCGTATGGCAGCCAAAGCGGGTCCGCCGCGGCGACTCCCCCCCACCATCCTCAGCCCAAGTCCTCAGAGTTTTCTTGGCCACGTAGTCTTCCCACGGTGACCCAGCGAGATCCCCGGCGCGCCTTAGGCCGGTCGTCTGTTTGCGGCACTCTGCGGAGACCCCTTCCCCGGGACCCCCCCAGGGCACCGGCTACCGGGAGGCTCAGCGGCGGGTCGTCCTGTCCCCCCTGGCGTCGCTGCGGTCGCCCTGCCTGTAGCTGAAACACACTGTCTCCTCGGAAATGGTTCTCTCCCTGGTGCCCACCTTGTCATCTCTGACTGATGTTTAATCAGCTAACATTTACCGAAGGCTCGCTGCGCACATGGTACAGCTTTAGGAGCTAGTTTTTCATTTTTCAGTTTCTCCAGAAACGCAGGAAGAGTCCTTTACGTCAGGTACATGTATATGAAAACCTTAAACCTTTAAATAAAAAACAAGATGCTGCACTGATTTGAAAATTCGCGTACTTCTATACAAATACACTTGGAATTTTCGGATTACATGGAATCCTTTTCTTAGGACCTTGTTCTGCTGTCTGGGTCTGCATCTCTTTTTTTTTTTTAACCCCTAAAAACCCTGAGATCCCTAAGGTCTTAGATTTTCTTTGTAGATCCTTAGATGGGTCAGTCTTTGAAAATGTTAAATAGTTCATACTGCTTTATAGTATTTGCTTGCTGCTCATGTGTGATAAGGAGCTCATTTCTGATAGAAATAGGTTTTGAGAGGACCTTCTAGCAGGTGAGCCATTTTGCACCTTCACGTGGAGACAGGGCTGACCAGCACAGCACGAGCTTTAAGTGGCCATTTTCCTTTTTTACTTCTTAAAATGAAGAGTATGGTATGAATTGCTCTGCTTTCAGTAATCACATTTAAGAAAGTCCATTGCTCGCATGACCCTGAATGAGTCAAGGGCCTATTATAAAAACATATATCATCTGAGTGATACTGTATCCTACACATCTATTAAATAGTGAGGAAACTTTTATTTTTCATAGTTTGGAGGTGAACTCAGTCATGCAGAAAATTCAAACTCAGAATGGGTTGGAAGCAAGCAAGGGAGCTGCCAAGAGTATGATATATTTAGTTCTAACAAAAATACATGTGACTTAGGAGGAAAGGGATAGTTAAGATTATGGACAGTCTTACCCTGAACTGTCTGCCTAAAGAAGATGAGTTTTCTGTCTTCTTTATCTAAATATTTATGATGAAAATATCAAAATTATTGAAAAGTACACCTTCTAGGCTCCTTTCACACATATTAAAGTTAGACCAATACTGAATGAACCCCAAACGCATAGATTTTACGCAAACTTAAGTTTGACAGCTGCTGTCATTTTTTTGTTGGCATCTCATCATAAGACTGAAGATCTTTTTCCTAAACACTCAATTCTAAAGGTTGATAGCATTTTGCAGGAGGCATATATGTTATTCTATGGTGGTCAGTCTTAGTTTATTCTTATTTTTTCTTTCCTGAACAAAAAATGCGAACTCTTGGTTTTAAAATCAATCAGCAATCTGAAATTGCAAAAGTTGGCAGTATGAATGTTTAATAATAATGGTCTAGGCACTGCCTGGATAATTAACTACAGTTAACCATTCCCTTGCCAACATTCCATGGATTGCCTCATGGATATTAAATTAAACAGTTATATACATTTTGAGGGGTAAAAAATATACCAGAATAAAGTTTAGTTATGTTAATAATGTTGGCAGGTTTAAACAGGCTCTAGAACCTTAATGAATGATGGAAAAAAGCAAGAATAATTAATTATGCTAGGTCTGGAGTGGTAGAAAAGAAGAATTGAACCTATTATAACAACAAATAATGCAGCGCCATCTATAATAAAGGTCTGTTATCAATTTGAATTATTCGTACTGAGGAAAATCTGTCTCTAAAGTAAAAAGAGTGTCTCAAGAGCGTACATCTTTGTCTTCCTCTGTCCAGGTCAATGAATCTTTGCCCCTGCATTCATCTTTTTCTTCTCTGCAGTCTTAGGGAAGAGCTCGCTTTCCTTCCTTCTCACAGTGGGAGGATTCTTGCTGGAAGAAAACTTAAATCCTCCTCTAATATGTTCATCCTTTACTTTTTCACTGGCCTTTTTTCTTTCTGCTTTTAAAATATACCAAAGCTCTAGAACCCTTTCCAACTTCCTATTTCCTCCCTTTCATAATTAAATTCTAGAAAACTTGATTTCGTGTATTGCTTCCATTTTCTCTCCATCAATTCCTCTTTCATTTACTGCATGGTATTTCTTTCAGTACCAACCCCCCCCCCCCCCACAAAACCTGTCTGGTCATTGCCAGTGACATCACAGACGAATAAAATATATTTCCTTAATTTTCATCTTTTTTAACCATTCTGCTGTACTTGTCACAGTTGATTAGATCCACTTTCTGGACCTTCTTTTTGGCTTTCGTAACACTGTTTTTCTCCCACCTCACTGACCATTCTCTTTTAATGAAGCCTCTTCTATGAATTGGCTTGAAGTGCTGTCCTTGGCCTTTGTCAAGGACTTTGTACTTCCTTCTTGGAGAGCTCACTCACTCTCAGAGGTTCAACTATAACCTCCTGCTAAAGTTTCCAAATCTGCGTTCCAGCGCTGACCTTCCTCTTGTTTTTGTTTTTCAGTCCTTGTCAGTTGCTTTCAGAACATTCCATTTAAAGATGCTGCCATCAGTTTGAAGCTTAACATGTTACATAAATACACATCGTCTCAAACTCTCAAACACGCTGGTGCCTCCACTTGGCCTCCTCATTTCTATCATTCTGTCAGTGGTACCATCTTCTTACCCTCAGGTTTGTACTCTTCAGGTTGTATTTAAACAATATCTCTAGCCCCCATATTTAGTAAGAATTATTATCAGTCCTTCCTCCAGGATGTTGAACCTTCATATCCACAACACTCATTCTCATCAACTCTCTCCAGGATGAAAGTCTCCTAATCTTTAACTGTTCCCACTTTAGGTATCTAAGACAGGGGTCCGCAAACTATAGCCCATAGGCTAAGTCTGGCCTGGCACCTGTTTTTATATGGCCCATGAGCTAAGAATGGCTTTTATATTTTTTAGTGTAACTATTAAATGTAATATTTTGTGACATTTCTGTGTCCATAAATAAAGTTTTATTGGAACACAGCCACACTCATTTGTCTACGTATTGTCCGTGGCTGCTTTAGAGTTGAGTAGCTATGTCGGAAACCACATGGCCTGCAAAGCCTAAATTATTTACCATCCAGTCCTTTACAGAGAAAGGTTTGGTGACCCCTGCTCTAAGAGTTTCCTTAACGTGGTTTTCAAAGTCCTCTGTCAGCCTTCCGTGCCTTTTATAGCAGCCCTTTTGCTCTGACCTCTCACATGGACCCTGTTAACGCCTATAATGTTTGCTTCTTCGCTCATTTGTCATGACTTCTTAACACCCAAGCAGTTCATTCTATACCTTGCTCAAGGCTTAACTGGAGGTTTTTCTTCGATGAGACCCCCTCTCCCATGATTTCCTTCTCTTTACCTTTCCATCATTTTGAACTGACTCCTCAAGATTTTTTTAGTCTGTACCATATTTTTCGGCACTTGTGTATGTTTTGCTTTGTTCTTTAGACATTCCATTCTCACACGCACTGTAAGCTCCTTGTGTGCAGGGACTCTGTCTTCCTTTCACTCAGGTACTTAGAGGTGGCAATCCATTTCAGTGACTCATCCTTTAGCATAGCCTTGCAGATAGAGAAGTTTTAGAAACACTTTTTTTTTTAATGTGCTCATCTTCTCTAATGGGGACATACGTAGCTAATGAAATGAGTGTTTTGTTTTTAATCACTTCTCTAGCATTTAAATTTGTATCTGGTTAGTAAATATTATCATGTGCCATGTTCCTTTAATACCTGCTGACCCCAGTTTCCTTGTCCTTTTATTTCAGTGTCTTTAAAAAAATAATAAATTATTTATTTATTTTATTTATTTTTTGGGGTGGAGGTAATTAGGTTTACTTATTTATTTATTGGAGGAGGTACTGGACATTGAACCCAGGACCTCGTGCATGCCAAGCATGTACTCTACCACTTGAGCTATGCCCTACCCCTTTTTCAGGGTCTTAGTGCTTCTGTGGGAGACTATAGCAGGAGCCAGAGGAACTAAGTCAGCAATAATGTCCATAGAAACCAAAAAGAGTTATGAGTGCCCATTGTGCTACACTGCACTCTACCGGATTTTTACAGACAAATTAGTTCAAGGAAACACTTATTTGTTGCCCTGAATGTGACATTCTAAAATGGACATAGTTAGGGGGAAGGGCATTGCTCAGTGACAGATTGTGTGCTTAGCATGCACGAGGTCCTGGGTTCAGGCCCCAGTGCCTCCATTAAAAAATAAAAATAAAAACAAACAAACAAACAAACAAACCTAATCGCCCCAAAATAAAAATAAATTAAATAAAATAGATATAGTTAGATAATACACAAAGTCAAAAAGCAGAAAGAAATTGAGGAACAAAATTAGAGAGTGTGTAGTATCATGATACTTTATGTGAACACAAATGTGAAAATATATTTAGCATTAAAAATGAGCAGAATTGAATATTATCCTTAGTCTAAAGCCAGGTCATGATAGTAAGTAACTTACAAATACAAATACTCTGTTTTCTCAATTACCTTCTAACTTGCATCATAGAAGGTTTTGTACCTATAAATCATCTTGATAGACTTGAATTGTTTCTTAGAAACTTGATATTACATTTAGGGGGAAAATTCTCCAAATTCTGTTTCAAGCCATTGCTTTTTTTTTTCTTTTTTTTTTTCCCGAGATTAGGAAATCAGGAGGGTGTCCAGGATGGGAACAGAAAAGGTTTCAGGAATAATCATAGTGTCATCCAGCTGCTACGTGTGGACACTGACTGTGTGCCGGCCCTCTGTAGGTGCCTTACATATGTTGTGTATCATCTTCACAAAAACACTCAAAGCAGGCAGAGATGAGAACAATGGGGCTCAGCAAAGGGAGTTATTTCCCCAAGTTTGAACAGCTCTTAAGTGATGCAGCAGGATAACTCCATTTATTCTTTTTACTTCAGGGCTGTTTTAGAAAGATGACCTAGGAAAGACCATTTAAGGGGGAGGGGAGGGCTCGAGGCAGGCACAACACTGGCAGAGGCAAAGGCCTCCTTCAAGAAAGAGTAACTATTGGGGGCAAGAGTGTAGCGGTCATCAGTTAGATCCCAGAAGGTGTACCCACCCAGGGTCCAAACTAATGCATCTTAATTTCTTTAAAAACATATTTTTTATTGAGGTATATTTGATGTACAGTATTATATGTTACAAGTGCAATATAGTGATTCACAATTTTTAAAGGTTATACTCCATTTATAGTTATTATAAAATATTGGCTACATCCCCTGTATTGTACAATATATATCCTTGTAGCTTATTTCATACATCATTTATTTACTTAAATATCTTTTTTAAACTAAAGTGTAGTCAATGTACAATATTATATAACTTACAGGTCTTAATTTCTTATTTGACAAATCCTGAACTCAACTGGCAAGCCTTTGTATATTATCATCTACATAACTTTCTTTTTCTCACAACAGTCATGTTTTAGATTAAACTCTTTGCATGCTGTTGGTTAAAAAAAAAAAAAGATTAAAAACTCCACAGGAGCATGTAGGCCCTTTTTTAGGAAAGAAAAGGACATATAAATGATTCATCTGTAAACTGACCTGGGACTCGCTTTGTGCTTTCCTTTAACCTTTAGTTTTAATTTGGCTTTAACCTTTAGTTTTTTAGGTTTAGCTGTGCCTTCCAGTGACGCTAATGACACAGAAGCAGTAAAAGGATTTCAGTCAAGTTCTTACAAGAAGTGAATATCTAGTATAGGAAAGCATTTCTCAATATAAAGGGTAGAAAGAGCAAATTAAAGACTATTCTTTAATAACCAAATGTAATTAAAATGCATTGTCAGATTTACATTTTAGTACCTCAGAGGCATTGATATTGCCTATTTCTGAAATGAGATTGCTGATTGGAAAAAAAAATCTCTCTCTATATATAGAAAAATTTCCTAACCTCCTCCTCTCCTTTTTAATTGTGATGTTATGATATAATTTACAAGGTAAGATAGAAATGTATCTCTTGAGGAAATTGTAAACATACTTAAGATTTTGTCACTTAGGGAGGTTCAGGCAGAAAGATTCTTTTTTCTATCATCAAGTATCATTTAGAAAATGACAATACAAAGTTCCTTGGAGTGTTTGCAGTGGTACAAACCAACTCTCCCACACTTTTTTTTTTTTCTTTTTCTTCTGGAGTAGTTCAGTAACTTAACTACAGTGACTCAAACGAGAGGCAGTTTAGTTTATCATGGATATTCTGGTGTCTCCTTTGGGGGGGCTGGTGGTGTGGCAGAGTGGCAGCATGGAGCTACTTAAATACTCCTGCTCAGCTCTGCCTCTCCCTTAAGCAGCATGAGAAGTGGAGATGAGGGGGCCCAGAGGTGATTTCTCTGGGCTACCAGCTGGAGAATTCAGAACAGCTAATTTCCTTTGCAAAGGCTGGAGGCCCAGGTGTACCACTACGAGAGTAGGGAGCTCTGCAGCCCTGGTCACCACAGCTCCACTCTCCCATCCAGCTTTTCCTTATATTTCCCTGCACATCCCCCCCCCCCCCGCCAAGCATTACTGATATCATAGAGCGAGGTTGGCAATGTGGTGGGGGGCTGCATTGATTGAGCTTTTCCTTGTTTAATAAGAGTTTTCCTCTGAATGCATCTGTGTGAAAATTATAGAGAGGGTAGAATCATGATTCTTTATAGCAACAAAACGTGGTATCAGTTCAAAAAAAATAAACACTAGATTGAAAGTAGCAATAACTGGATTCTGCTGTCTTCCTCTGACCTTGAAAAAGATATATAACTTCTCGGCATGTCTCTTCTCTGCACCTGGGTTAATATGAGTTTCCTAGAGCTGTTGTGTGGAATGAGATTAACCTAGTGAAGTGTTCTGAACTCCTTAAGGAATGATGTCAAAGCAGTAAAATGCAATAGTGTTATTACAGCCAGGATAAAGAGGAGACCACAGATCTACATTTTCTTCCTTAATCTTCTCATCTTTCCAGATGCCCATGGGCCCTTTTGTGTCCCCTCTCTGTTCCTGAGCTTGGAGTGGTAGGGGATTCCATGTTTGGGGGCAGGAAGAATGCCTTCCACCCTCTGAAACTGTGTTCCCCGGGAAGACCTTTGTAGGCCCCACCCTTTGGGGAAGGGGTGAGCGCGACCGCACGGGTGCTGAGCGAGGGGAGCACAGAATCTGCGCGGAGAAGGCCCCTCTCCTCTGCAGGCCCAGGGGAGGCCGCCATGGACTGCGTGCTCCGTCACAGAACCCACCGCCGGGTGCCCAGGCTCCTCTGACCACCCTCCATGAGGACGGAAGGTGAATCTCAAGAGGCCAGCACTTCCTGCAGTCCAGACGACTGGGGACACTTTGGGAGCAGCCCAGGAGCTTGAGCGAGGTGGTTCGCGCCTCCGCCACCATGTCCTTCAGCGCCACCATCCTCTTCTCCCCTCCCAGTGGCAGCGAGGCCAGGTGCTGCTGCTGTGCCTGTAAGGGCGAGACTAGTGGGGGCACCACAGGCTCTCAGGGCGGGAACCCTCCTCCTGCCAGCACCCCGATCACGGTGACCGGACACGGCCTGGCCGTCCAGAGCTCGGAGCAGCTCCTGCATATCATCTACCAGCGGGTGGATAAGGCAGTGGGTCTGGCTGAGGCTGCGCTGGGGCTCGCCCGGGCCAACAACGAGCTGTTAAAACGTCTCCAGGAGGAAGTGGGTGAACTGAGGCAAGGGAAAGTGTCCGCGCCAGACGAAGATGCGGAGAGCCGGGCCCACGGTTCCTCGCCCGAGGAGCCCGGGACTCTCAAGGAGAGCCCCGGGGAGGCCTGCAGGGCCGTGGCGGCCGTGGAGGAGGAGTGTGACAGCGTGGGCAGCGGCGTGCAGGTGGTGATCGAGGAGCTGCGGCAGCTGGGAGCGGCCTCGGCCGGAGGGCCCGGGCCCTTGGGCTTCCCTGCCGCTCAGAGAGACGTGCGGCTCCCGGGATGCGCCCTGGCCGCCGGCGAGGGGCCCGCGATGCTCAACCCCGTGAGTACGCGCAGGACACAGTGGGGCTGCCCCCTAGTGCTTTTCCTGGCCTCTCTCCGCTCTCTTCTTTCCATCCTCACACCTTTCTTTCGGTTGAATCCGTGATAAAACAGAGCGGTACCACGTTTCCTCTGCCTTCAGGGAGCGTCAGCACTCCTGTTTTCTTCGGCACCCTCGCCTCTTCCGCAGAAGGTCGTTGCTGGCGTGAGTGGTGGCGGGGCTGCCCTGCCCTCCCTCTCTGTATCTCTGCGTGGTACCTTCTCCACAGCTGCCTCGGCTGCTCCACGGGCTCTGCCTCTCCTGGCGAGGATGCCTGCCGTGCACAGACGGCTCATTCATATTTTATCGCGGGCCCTCTGTTTGCCAAGAGGAATTCAGGATTACGAGAGAGATGGAGATGTGGAGGAGAGTGAGGCAGAGGCGGGGTAGGGTGGGGGATTGAGAGGAAGAGGATAAAGATAATAGCCGACAGGTGTAGGGAGGGAAGGAGGTAGGTGGAACGAAGGGCTGAGGAAGGAGAAAAAGTGGGGAAAAAGAGCAGAGAAGAAAGGTGAACCTAAATGGAAAGAGAATTTGATGCAAGTGAGACTATGAGGTAAGGTGGGAGAGGTGGAGGAGAGGAAACAAACGAGGAAAAGAAATGGACAGTGGAGAGTTAACAGTAAGAGGATAACGACATGCAGGGAGAAAGAGGGAAGGAAACGGGCCTATTTTGTGAGCAAAGAAAGACCTAGAAGTGCACTTGGCTATTTCAGCTTCTTTACTGCTCAGGGCCATATGAGCAGGAGAATCCTGGCTGAGCAGAGTAAAAGCTGCCGAATGTCACACATGGAAGTATGAAAAGGAGATGGAGCAACCCTGGAGATCACAGAGATGGGAGACGAACAGATGTGCTGCCGCTTGAGAGACAGTGGGAGGCCTGTCAGCTCCCCTCCCCCGCGTCCTCCCTCTGCCCGCTCCCCCCCCCCACCCCACGGCAAGTCCCAGACACCTAGCAAAGAGTAGAGCAGCGGAACACACGGGGTGGACGGGAGGGATGCCACTCCCACCCATTTGCTGGATCTGAGGAATGAATGTCCCGCTGCAGGGTCACCCGGCCCTTGATCACTGCTGCTGGAAGGCCTAGCCACCTCTGTGGGTGATGGCCCCTGAGGCTCGCCCCAGTCTGTGCCCTGCTGGGACTCCCTGTGGTTTGGGGCTGCAGGAGGAGGAGCTGGGAAGGTGGGAGGAGGCAGGGAGGTACCAGGCCAGGCAATGCCCTGAGTTGTGGTTCTTTCAGGCAGGGAACACTTCCAAGCCGACAGGATGGAATTAGATTTCACAGCACAGAAAGCAGCTCGCAGGTCTATAAATCTCAGCCTCCTCCCCCGCTTCTTTCTGTGTTTTTTCCCCCACTTTCACTGTTTTGTTTTCTTGGCTGCAGAAATCTCCCCTCCTTTCTTCCTCCCTCTCTCCCTTCCTCCCTCCTTCCTTTCCCTGTCCTGTATGTCCTTGAGTGAGGGCATAGGCCAGCAAGCAGATGTCAGGGCAGTGACAGTCAGATGTGGCCAGGGCAGGGTCAAGGTGAGGGCACACACTGGCCCTGCAAAGGGAAAAAGGGCTAGGCGCAGGCAGTGGCAACCTCTAGAGATTTCTGGCTTTATATCTGCCTCCTTGGCTCCCATTTTTGTCCTGTTTCTCCTCTTTATTGCTGTCATCATTTGATTTTCTTGTTCCTTCTCTTGGTTGGTTTTCCTTTCTTGTCATCACTTCCTGCCCTGATCTCTTTCAGATAAAACCCTTACCTAGCTACATTTCTGATACTCAAGAGCAGATTGTAAATGACTGCTCATAAATGGAGCATCAGAAACATGCCCTGTCCTTGTAGTCAGCCCTATGGTAATGACCGGATATAAGAGGCTGGGTACCCATAAAAAAATCTTTGCCCCACGCTGCCATCAGACAGAGCCCCACAGAAACAAGCCATTGACCACTAAAGACTGTGCTGGATTTCCCCCAGCTTCCCACTCCCTGCTCACTATACTTAGCCAAAGAATGATGGTTGACCATGTTCCCCTGAGCCTGGCTGGCTGGCTAACAGGCTATTCTTTTTTATGTTCCTAGCTGGTGGATGATTACGTGGCCTCTGAGGGTGCAGTACAGCGGGTGCTGGTCCCTGCTTATGCCAAGCAGCTTTCGCCAGCCACACAACTGGCTATCCAGCGGGCAACCTCAGAGACAGGGCCGGAAAATGGAACCAAATTGCCACCACCCTGCCCAGAGGACGTGCTCAGTGCTGCTGCTGCACTGGAAGGTGCCTTGGAAGAGCCAGGCCCCGGGGGCGCTGGGGAGCTGAGACAGTCTCTCGGGTTTACTGCTTCCCCGTGCAGGACCAGAGGGAGTGGGCAGAAGAACTCCAGGCGCAAGCGGGATCTGGTCCTCTCTGTGAGTGAGCTCAATTTCTATACATTTCTCTTCAGTCTGGAGAGAGAAGTGAAGAGTGGCGTGTGGGTTGATTTTATAACTCCCATATTGGATGAATGGTACCCTGAATCCTGCTGGAGCAAGAAGGGCAAGAAGGAGACAGGCTGATCTGTAGCCCCGGGGACAGGCAGTCCCCTGCTCTCAGTGGATATAGATCGATATCTTCCATTTGAAGATAAGGGAATTATATCACATCTCCCAGTGATCTCATAATCCTGATGGGAGGATCTTTAAGGGATTGAGCAGACTGACTGCGGCAGGTAGCACTGGAAACTGCCTGCCAATTATCAGTGTTCAGGGTAAGCAGCAAGGGGTCCCTTGGGCAGAAAGGCCAAGGTGTCCTGAGGTGGTCCCACATCCCAAAGATGCAGAGGGCCACTAGACACTCAGCTCAGGTATAAAGGTTTGGAAATTCTAGAGATTCTAAGAGCTGTTGGCAGGGAAGATACTGGCCTGAACTAGTTCTACCTGAAGTCTTGGAGTGGCTTAGAGCCCTGGGAACATCACTAAACATCCTACAGTGTACAGGATGCCACCCCCTACCGTTATCCAGCCTAAAATGTCAATAGTACTGAGATTGAGAAACCCTGTTCTAGGGTGACCACAGACCTTGGGATTAGCTCTGTCCCCTAAAACATCTCTCCATAACCATGGGGATGCTCTTTAGCCATATAATGTTCATGTTGACTGTAAAGGGTTTCCATTCTCTGGATAATGGCTGAGGTAACTTGAGAGTTCTGGTTAAGAGTGGAGGTCACCACCAATATTCAACAAAGTCTCATCATAGAATATAGCTCATTTCTTCTTGTTACAGTCTTAGTAAAGATTGAAAATGGCTGATTATCATTTATACTTTCTTTATTTATATTACTTCTATCTTCATTTTTCTAAGAGGTCCTATTTTTACTCTCCCTTTCGCTTGATTTGTTTTTACATTCAGGGGTTCTTTTTTTTTTCCCCCTTGGGAAGTAAGACCCCATTCATAATCAGTATCAACTGGTTTCTAACTTTCATTTCAAATTTTGGTAATGTTCAGGGACATGTCACTTATGAAGAACGGAGAATATGGGGAAGGGCATAGCTCAAGTGGTGGAGCACACGCTCAGCATGCACGAGGTCCTGGGTTCAATCCCCAGTACCTCCACTTAAAAAAAAAAAAAAAAAGAACAGAGAATAGATTTAGTTTCTCTGTCATGGATTTCTAGCCCAAGAGGGCACTCTTATTGCCAGTGATAGAAATGGAAGCTTATTCTTGGAAATACATTTCAAGGGATTTCCCAAAACCTCATAGTTTTTAAACCGTGAATAAATGTGTAACAACTATAATTTGCATAAAATCAGGGCAGATCATTTCTGTTTGATCACTTCCATTCCTCTCTTGCCTACTGCCTCCAGCAAGAGGTCTAGTGATGGGGCCTGGCTTCTTCCTGCCGTTTGAAGAGCTCGGTGGAACCAGGGACCTTCTGGAAGGACAGCATGCTCAATTATCATGCTCTCTGTTACAGTACTGGCCAGGGGTCTAGAGGACCAGTCAGGGAATCTTGCTGCCCATCACAGAGAAATATAGAAAAGGTTCTTGTGTTAGTCTGTGGGTTTAGCGGGAGAGGGATGGTTGCAGGTTTTCATTGTTCCAAACTTTTGCTCTGGGAAGGAGTCAGAGAGGCATCTCTCCAGTCTGCTGAAGCTGCTGTGGGTTGCAGCTAAGGATCCAAAAGGACCAAATCAGAATCTTAATTCCTTGGACTGCTGCAGATCCCAGCCACCCACTGGGGAAATTATGTATTTTTAGCTCACTCGGGAAGTAGGTGAGCCAGCAGCCTTTATACTCTTAACACTTATTATTGTCTATTTTTCCTTTCCACTTCAAGCCTGGTTTGATTTTCATCAGCTGATCTCTTCCAAGCCACTTGAATTGGAAGCTATGCAACTCCCCTGCTTTTTCTTTTTTCTTTCTTTCTTTCTTTCTTTTTTTCCCCAACTCTTTCAAATTCTTTCTGAAGCAGTCACCCATCCCCTTGTGATTCCTTAAGTTTGGACTTCTAAGAGGTGAAATAATTATATCAAATATGAAGCTAGTACAAGTCTTTTTTATGGAGTGGAGACCCTAGCCATAAAGAATTAACAGTGATTTCCTAAGTTGATATGGTCAGTCAGCCATAGGGATAGGCATTTCTGAATATGAAGCTGAAGTCCTGAGATCAGGATATGAGTCCACCAATTTGGGATTGGGTCATTTCCACTGACTGAAGGACCTTGGGGTAAAGATGTAATCAGAAACAACAAAACTAAACTTAATAGGAAGAAACATAAAATGTAAAATCCCACATTAAAGTTAAAAAAAAGAGAGAGAGAAAAAAAGAAAAAAAGTTGCAGAATGGTGGAGATAGTAATCCATGTGAAAAATGGACTTGAGCTGACTACAAGCTCACTATGAATGAACCCTGTGGTGCTGTGAGTAGGGATGGGAGTGGCTAAGAAAGGTAACAGCCTCTTGGGTTTCATTCCTAGAAGTGTAGCGTTCCACTCAGGGAAGTAATGCTCCCTTTGGCCAGACCTCAGCGTATGAGTTAGATTTGGTTCCTGGTGCCACGTTGTAAGAGGAACACTTGGCAAACCCGAGAGCCTCACAGTCTCATGAGGAGTCCGTCTAGAAACTATGTCAGGAGGCATGGCTGAAGGGCTAGGGGTATTTAGCGCAGATAAGAGAAGGCTTGGGGAGTACGTGAAGGCTGTCTTCAAATATTTCAGGTGTCACTATGGCAAAACTGGGATCAGATTTCGAAGAATCTAAGGCAGAACTTTTTAACAATTAGAGATGTTCAACAGTAGAATGAGCTGAGTCAAAAATGAGCGAGAACCCATCATGAGAGGTATACCAGCAAAGCTGAAAGACAGCCGGCTTCGTGATGTGAAAGGGAGGTTGGGTGACAGAGTCTCCAAAGTCCCTTCCATTTCACATTTCTGTTATTTCAGGTTTGCGTTTTTCTGGACCATAATGTGGGGGCCCCTGGTAATGTGCAAAGGGCTATACCTGGGGCATCTTCCTGGGTCACTGATTGTACTAGCAGATCTTAGAAGACATACAGATACACTTGGAAGAAATGTTTTAAATGTGTAAGAGTAGAGGGCTTCAAGTAGTGTCCACTTTCAATAGCCCTAGTATATATGTGCTCTCTCCTTGCTATTAGGAGTATGTTTGTGGAAATGTTTGAAACCCTCTGCTCTAGTGATCATATTCTCTGGGAGCAGAAGTAAGACCAGGAGTAATCCTGAAGGCTCCACACAAATTAAATGAAAAAATTAAAAAAAAAGAGGTGGAGGGTATTTATTAGTTATAAATACTAACTTGGATAGGCTCTTTGGTTAAGAAAAGGCATCAACAGAAATGATACCTAGACTATGAGCACGACTCAGGCAGAGAACCCCATTTGGACGGTGCCTAGGGACCAGAGGAGGGTTTCATCATATTTGCTCCTGGCTTGATTCTGTGTTTGTTTGTTTGTTTCCCCTAGAAATTGGTCCACAATGTGCATAACCACATCACCAATGACAAGAGATTCAATGGGTCTGAAAGGTATGATCCTCTCGAGGGAAAAGAATCGTAACTACTTTGTAAGGAGAGGGGAGTAAAGGGCTCCGCTCCAGCATGACAGCGAGGCTAAGGCTTCGGTCTCACCACTGCCCCATGTAGCCCATCTCAGGCCATGGAGGAATTTGCCACAAAGTTGGTTCGTGCTGGGAATCTGTCCGTCTAGCTTTTAAAAAGCCGACTGCCTTATTCACTGTCTTCTCTTGTGACAGCATCAAGTCCTCTTGGAATATTTCAGTAGTGAAGTTCCTTCTGGAAAAGCTTAGGCAGGAGCTGGTAACCAGCCCCCACAATTACACTGATAAGGAGCTGAAAGGTGAGAAAAACTGAGTTAACTCCCAACCTTTCTCCATCCCCTGCCCCTGGCCAGAGGAGAAGAGGCATAATGGAGCTGAGTTAGGTGGTTTTGAAAATAGTGGACTTGGTGAAATTGGTTTTGGATATTCTTCTCTCCTACAATATTCACAGGATTGTCCCTAATTGCCATTTATTCCCCTACTCAGTGGGAAATAAAAATGGGAGAAGGAAAGGGCTAGAATGCCATCATGCATGATGCTTATTCAGGGCCTGAATCTAGGGGGTTATGAAAAGGATGTCCGAATCCAGGCCTGCCTTTTGGTCCTCAGATACTATATCCTGGGTTTTCTACTTTCCTAGCTCTTCTGTTATTTGTCTGTAGCCTGAAGAACATTTCTACTGAAAAAGTACTTGTTACCTGCTATCAGCTGAGTAGAATAGGGGTAGGTTTGATGGCGGGTGAGGGAAGGGAGAGACGGGAGCACTGGAGTGGGCTTTTTCTAGCTGGAAGAGTTCGTGTTGGGATGGAGGGGGCAGAGGGAGCTCAGCCGGAGAGGAATGGACAAAGGCTGATGGGTATGGCCAGAAAGCCCTTCGTCTAAATGGTGGTTCTCACCCCTCCCATCCAGGAGTGTGAGAGTAAAAATAAGGGCTGAGGACCCTGCTTTTTGCTGCCTCCCTTCTCCCTCCCCACCAGGAGCCTGTGTAGCCTACTTCCTGACTAAGAGGCGTGAGTACCGCAACTCCCTGAACCCCTTTAAAGGCCTGAAGGAAAAAGAGGAGAAGAAACTTCGAAGTCGCAGATACCGGGTAGGTCTCTAGGCTGTTCTTTCAAGACGCTAAACTCTAAACCCGGATAAACCACAGTGGGAAGGGCCAGAGGACGTGGCATCTGAGAACAGGGTAGATCTAGGAATGGAGGTGTGTGTGCGGGGGGGAAGCCAGTTCTAAGATCTCACTTGGGTTCTCTCAAGAACTTGGTTCTCTCAGGCACAGATTTTACCCAGCCTTCCTCCCACCCAAACCCTCTCCCCAAACCTAATGCATAGGTTGTTGCTCTTCCTAATCTCTGTCCTGGGCTCCTCCCATAGCTTTTCGCCAACCGATCCAGCATCATGAGGCATTTCGGCCCCGAGGACCAACGTCTGTGGAAGGATGTGACAGAGGAGCTGATGTCAGATGAAGAGGACAGTCTTAACGAGCCAGGGGTCTGGGTGGCCCGGCCTCCCCGTTTCCGGGCCCAGCGCCTCACACAGCTCTGCTACCACCTGGATGCCAACTCTAAGCATGGCACTAAAGCCAACCGTGTGTATGGGCCTCCCTCAGACCGCTTACCTTCCGCTGAGGCCCAGCTCCTTCCACCAGAACTGTACAATCCTAATTTCCAAGAAGAGGAGGATGAGGGAGGGGATGAGAATGGACCCATCTCCCCATCTTTTGACGCACCCCACAAAACCTGCTGTCCTGACTTGAACTCATTCATTGAAATCAAGGTGGAAAAGGATGAGTGACAGGTGTAACCAAGAATAAGTCTGCCATCCGCCACTCTCCATGTCCCCGAAATGGGTGGCCACGGGGCTCCCCAGAATAACAAGATGTCTTCTGCAGCCTGTGAGAGCAAATCTGCCTCTCTTCTTAACACAGTCTCCACTGGAAGTGGAAGTTGACAGCTCTGGTGGGATAAACAGACTGATCTAGAAGGGGGGAAACTCTCCCCATCAGGAAGGGCAAGCCAGAAAATGCTTATTCCTAAGCATAAACAGTGCCTCAGAGGAGCCCAGGATGAGAGGAGGAGGATGGGTCAAAGAAACAGGAGGCCTTCTTGACACACTCCCTGGTCTCTGAGTTGTTTTTTCACCGGGTTTAGCTCAAAGCTCTGGGGAAGCAGCCCTGGTTTTACCTGCTTCCCCCTGACGCTGCTGGTCTCGCTCTGCAGTGGAAGCTGCACAGGACCAGGCCGGGGTAATACTGCCACCTGGTGGACAGTTTCAGTCATGGGCTTGATTCATCTAAGCAGAGCACAGTCTCCATCCCTATTTGGGAACTGGGATCTAGATAGAATAGCTGTTGTTTATTGAATTCTATACAGAAGCTTTTATTATCCCCATCTTACACATGAGGAAATTAAGACTTAAAGAGTTCCACGTCTCACCAGCAGTTGCTCTTCCATCATGTGACCAAGCCGTATACATGGCTTTGTAGCTATTTCTTAGTCCTGTCAGCCAAGGTGAATTTTGAGGATGGGGTGTGTGTGTGTGTGTGTCTGTGTGTGTGTCTGTGTGTGTGTCTGCACACACGCGTACACAAGCATGCATTCAGAATGCACACACACGCTTGCACACAAAATGTGTGCACTAGGATGGACTGAGAAGTAAGCATGGCTCTCTGTTCATTCAGTCAGTCATACCACAGATTTTGATTGCTTACTAGGTGTCAGGTACCGTGCTAGGTGCTGTGGACACACTGCTGATCAGGTGAGATGCTGATCAGAGGTTTCAGTGTCTAGTCGGGAAGCCAGGCATGTAAGTAGGCAATGAAATGAATTGTGAGAAAGGTGATGATGGGGGAGTGTAGGGTGCAGTGGCTGTATAGCACGGGGGTAGCTAACCAGCTCTGGTGGTCTGGAAAAGCTTCTCAAAAGTGTTTAAACTGATACCTGAAAGATGGGAAGGAGTTAACCAGGAGGGAAAGGAAAGCAAAGAGAATGTTCCAAACCTAGGGACAAAAGTCCAGAGCAAGTACAAAAGTCCAGAGGCAAAAGAGCACAGGCAAGGTGCAATTCTGTTGCAGAACCATTTGGGAAGAGGGGGAAGCTAAGAGAAAAGGCTGGAGGGGTAGAGAGACCCTGTTAAATATCTTAAAGGGTATAGACTTTACTTAGTTCAAGACAGCGAGAAATCACTGACAGGTTTCAAACTGGGAGACAGGATGATCAGTTTTGTGTTTTAGAAGAACCACTTGACCTCAGGGTGTGACATGGATGGGAGGGAGAAAGTCTCAGCAGGGAGACTTTTGCAGAGGTCCAGGGGAGAAAAGACGGGGGCCTGATAGCTTTAGCAGTGATGAGGCAAGGACAGATTTGAAAGATATTTTGGAAGCAGAATTGACAGAACTTGGTGATCGGACTTGACTGGATCTGGGGTTAAGGGAGGAGGACATAAGGTTGATGTTCAGGTTTCTGGCTTAAGTAGCTAAGTGGTTAGTAGTGCCATTTACTCAGGAAATGCTGGAGGAGCCAGTTTGGGGCGGCAGGGAAGGTGAGGTCAGTTTAGTGTGTTGTGTGTCTTTGAGACAACCAAGTGGAGATGCTAGTTGTCAGCTGGGTTTTGAAGTCCAAGAAAGTGTGGGCTAGAGATACAGACTTGGGAGTCATCTGTGTATACAGAGCCTAATTAAAGTTCTGGGGATGGAGAATAGGGCCTGTGGAACTCCTGGCTCCAGTGCAGACTATGGAGTGGTTCCTCTAAGGCTGTGAGCACCACAAGAGCACACCTGAAAGTGCACCCCTCCCCTTCACTGTGTCTGCTTCCTGTGCACTCCTTGAAAACACACAGTGTTGATCCCAACTCTGCCCACTGATGCCACCACCAGCTCCTAGGTGGGCCTCCTTTAATGGCGTCTCATCTCAACTTTTCATAAGATTTACTCTCCCATCCTAACCTGAAAGGAGCAAAGCTTCCAAATATTAGAGGATGTCAGTAACTGGAAGGAAGAATCCAGGTTCTCTTCCCTCATCTGGAGACAGGAAAGGAGGGAAAACCTTATGGTTAATTCTGAAGACATTGCTCATAGCAGGTTGTGGATGCAACCTGATCGCTTCCGTCTGTTATTAATGCTTTCAGTCCTCCCCGCTTCTAGTCTGATGGTAAAATCTCCTCTGGATCAGAGAAAAGCTGTAGGCTTCACCAGGGAAACAGAGAGGCTAATTCTCAGGAGAGATGAGGTCAGGGAGACAATGTGGCTAGGACAGAGAAGCCAAATAGTTTGTGCCAAATTAATTTCCCCAAAGATACTAACCTTTCCTTCCCCACTCCCTAAGGCTACACTAGGATTATAAAAGGTGTTCAAAATGTTGAGATGAAAATTATATGCGTGATATGTTTGCATATAATTTTCATACTAATTTACTATCTAAATACAAAGGAGTCATTTTCCTTCCCTGTTCCCCTCCCAGCCCCCACCGCCCTCCACCTCGTGCCCCCATGTGCTAGTCTGAGCAAAATCAGTTGGCTGATATTTAATTAGCTATATTCAGCTTCAGTCCCAGCTTCCTCTTTTCCTTATTCCTGATCCTCCTAGTAATGGCCAAGATCAGCCTCTTTTCCTTTTTCACCTTGATCAGTTTCACTTACTATCCCCTCTAAATGACTATTTTTTTTCCTTTTAAGTTACTACTTGCTCTTTATCACCAATCTCCTGTGGGCCAACCAAGGGGAAGGCGCAGGTGAGCCCTAAAATCAGGCCTCTATCCCCAGTTACCTGAAACTTTTGCTAAAAAATCTCACTTCCCAACACCAGGGGGTGTCTATCTATCCCTCTATCTGTCCTACCCTGAAGGTAGAGTCAGCCTCAAGCCTTTTCTTCGCTCCTTTTACGTACATACTAAAGCTACTTCCCTCCCGTTACAGAGCTTGAGGTTCAGAACGTTGTCTTTTTATTGCAGCATACCTGTTTGTCTCTCATTTCCTCTGGACTTAACACAAATTTGTCTTTTTTTTTTTTTTTGGTCTATTCAGCACCACCCACGATCCCCTATGGTCCATATGGCTCTCCTTTCTTTCCATACCTGTCTTCCACCACCTCTCTAAATGGGCTTTCTCGCCTTTCTGGGCTCTTTACTTACGCGTCTCTGAACCTCTCTATGTGTCTACTTTTCTTCTCTCTCCCTGGCTCACCACTTCTGTATCAGTCCCTCTTCCTCACTCCCACAGTCCCCACACTAGGAACAAAGTCACGGTGTTTGCGCAGAACATGCCTCGCATCGCCCAGTCCCGGACCGGGACATTCCACCGTGCCCCTCCGCGCATTCCAACTATAAACAAAGAGTTCCCCTCCCCATCCCCCACTTTTTCCTGTCCCAATCCTTGGGTGATGTAGTAGCAACTGCCCAAACTGCCCCTCGCCTTCCTTTCGCTTCCAGTCGGCGGATCTCCACCTCCGGGACAGTTAGCACCAGCAACCGCCACCCCCCGTCCCGGCGCATCAGAGATTCCTGCGCCGACACCCCTGTTCCTCTCGCCGTCTGCGCTCCGCCCCTCCAGGAAAGTAGATCCGGCCAGGCAGACAAAAGTTTGGGAGAGAAGTTGGGTCCGTGCTGAGTGTGAGAGCGAGGGGGGCGGGGGCCGGGGAGAGTGGGGCTGCTGGGCGAGTCGACGCGTGAACAGATAGACCTGCGGACGGGACAGCTGCGGCCGTAGGCCCTCCTAGCCCCGCTTAACCCCTGATGCGCGGGGGGACGCAACACCTCTCGCCGGGGGATGCTGCGGGATTCTTGGCGCCGGGCATCCGGGCAGCCCGCTAAACCCCTGTGCCTATCCTGTGCCCCTGGGGGACCGGAGTCCGGCCGCAGGGAAAGAGAAGCGGCTGCCGAGACGCTGCAGGGTGCCAGGCGGGGAGGGGGCTGGAGGCCCCAGACCTGAGGGCATGGAGCGATTAGGGGAGAAAGCCAGTCGCCTGCTGGAGAAGTTAAGACTCTCGGACTCCGGCAGCGCCAAGTTCGGCCGCAGAAAGGGTGAATCTAGCCGGTCTGGGTCTGATGGGACCCCCGGGCCGGGCAAGGGGCGCCTGAGTGGGTTGGGAGGACCTAGGAAATCAGGGCCCCGTGGAGCTACTGGGGGACCTGGGGATGAGCCATTGGAGCCAGCCCGGGAGCAAGGCCCCCTGGACACTGAGCGGAACCCGCGCGGCTCCTTTGAAGCGCTGCGCTACGAATGCTCCTATCCCGGGGGGCCGCCTCCTACCCGGGCCTTGCCTCTACCTCAGTCATTGCCCCCCGACTTTCGGCTGGAGACCACGGCCCCAGCCCTAAGCCCCCGCTCCAGTTTCGCCAGTAGCTCAGCCAGCGACGCGAGCAAGCCGTCCAGCCCCCGGGGCAGTCTGCTGCTGGACGGGGCGGGGGCTGGTGGAGCGGGAGGCAGCCGACCCTGCAGCAACCGTACCAGCGGCATCAGCATGGGTTACGACCAGCGCCACGGCAGTCCCCTGCCCGCCGGGCCCTGCCTATTTGGCCCACCCCTGGCTGGGGTTCCGGCGGGCTATTCCTCTGGAGGGGTGCCGTCTGCCTACCCCGAGCTCCACGCTGCGCTGGACCGACTGTGTGCCCATCGGCCCGCGGGGTTCGGCTGCCAGGAAAGCCGCCACTCGTACCCCCCGGCCCTGGGCAGCCCGGGAGCTCTAGCTGGGGCCGCAGTGGGAGCGGCAGGCCCTTTGGAGAGACGAGGGGCGCAACCCGGACGACACTCGGTGACCGGCTACGGGGACTGCGCCGCGGGCGCCCGATACCAGGATGAGTTAACAGCGTTGCTGCGCCTGACGGTGGGCACAGGTGGGCGAGAAGCCGGCGCCCGCGGGGAACCATCGGGGGTCGAGCCATCGGGTCTCGAGGAGCCGCCCGGTGCCTTCGTTCCGGAGGCCGCCCGTGCCCGGATGCGGGAGCCGGAGTCCAGAGAGGACTATTTTGGTGAGTGAGAGAAGTGGTTAGGGACGGGAAAGGACTTGTCGCCGTATTCGTTCCCCACTGCCCCGACGGCCCAAATTGCCGACGCCGGGAGATCAGAGGCAGAGATGCGGAGCTAGGAAAGAGGAAAGAGGAATTTCCCCTTCCCACTGGGTTTCAAATGGACCACGAGCACCTTATTTCTGCTAAATTCAACCCCCTCGGTGATCTCGTGAGTTCCAGTTCCTCAAGCTTTAGAGCCTGGGTTTTTCGCGCTAGGAGGCCTCGTAGGGAGGGGACCGACTTGGTTAGTGAGAGCATCCCCCATCTTGCTCCCCCCTCGGCGGCGGTGCCCCTGCAGGCTTCAGCGCGCCGCGCCCCCACCCGGGCCCAGGCTCCGCCCGCAGGAATTCGGGGAATGCGCGGGTGGGGGGGCGGGGCGGGCGAGCCGCGTGCGTGCCGGCTCCTGCCCGGGCGCTCCAGGTGCCCGCGGGCGGGGCCGACCGCGCGGCGCGGGGCGGAGGTGGGGTGCAGGGGGTGGGGGAGCTGCTTCCTAACACGCGCGGAGCTGTGACCGCGGTCGGGGAAATGGAGCCTGCGGGGGAAGGATGAAGCGCCCTGAGACAGAAAGCAGGGACCCTACTGCTGACTGGCCCCAGCCTTGCTGGCTTGGTGCGTGCGTGGGTATTTAAGCCGAGGCCAGGTGGTGTCAGCTTCTATTTTCCCCATCCTCCGGAAGTCAGGGCAGAAACCTTGACCACCGGACAACATCACCCCTGGATGGATGATGACCCTGTATAATAGCTAGAAATAACCTGGCCTTCAGTTCTGGCCGTAACCTGCTCAGAATCAGGCACGCAGTACCCTCTTACTTCCTGCTGCTAGGGAAACCTGGTCGCTGCCTCTCTCCCCCACGGTTATTTCAAGAAGTATTAATTGATTATATATCTCAGCTGTGGGGGAGGTATTGGGGTCTTGAATAATCTCAGCCAAGACCCACAGGCACCACTTCGCTATATTAAAAAATACTCATCTGATTGTGAGAGGAAGTACAGAAAAAAGTGGAGGGCTCACCCTCAGGGTTGTGGGCCTCTTCAGTGTTCCGGACACCTTCTCACCTTTCTCACCATCCATGTTCCTGCCCTGGACCCCAAGCTCTAGAACTCTGGCTAGAAATGTAAATAGGGAGCGAAACCCAGCCTGGGAAGGAAGCCTGCGGGGGGGAGGTTCAGAGGTAGCAGGGCTGCAGGCTGGAAGGGCCCTGCAGAGTTCAACTCCAACCTCCCCCCATTTCTCTCCCACCCCGCCCCCACCTGAGAGAGGAAAGTCCAGAGCAGATGATGCTTTGGTCAAGGGAGATTAAGTGACAGGATCCTTTTAGGCCCTGAAGTGGCAGATGGGTGGAAAGAAGTCTCCTCAGCTAAGCCATCAGAACTGAAAGGAAGAAAGGAGCTCCAGAGAGTGCAGCGAAATGGCAGGAAGAATATGCTGGGTTAGAGGAGGTGAGGCGGTCATGCCTGAGCAGTTGGCTCTCATCTTCCCATAATGTCCAAAGCTTCCCAAAGAAATGGCTCTGACAGGGCCCCCTGGCTTGACGATCTTGGGACAGATCTTGCCTCCCCTGGGGAAGCCACATTTTGACCTGGGGGTGGGGGCTTCTCTCCTGGGGGCAGGTTGCCTCCTCTGACAAAACCCCCAGCCTGACTGCACCCTCCTACTCCTGCCCCTAGTAGGGGCCCTCTTCCTTGGCTGTGGCCTTGCCCAGCTGCCAGAGGGTGGGAGCAGGGCAGGCCTGGACCCATCAGTCGCTGCAGCTGCTGCACGGGCTCCCAAGCCCCTGGGCAAAGACTGGGATGGGCCCCAACAGGCAAGGAGTGTGGCAGTGTGCCGAGGGGGGGAGGTGGGGCGGGGTGAGGCGGACCCGTTGGGATCTGCTCCCCAAAGACAGGCCCTAGCCCTCACTCATGGGCCTGGAATTGAGGAGTGGAGGGAGGGAAGAACACACCCAGGAAAGGCGGGTGCCAGAGCCAGGTGTTATGTATTTTAGGGGGGATGGCGGGGAAGAGCAGTTCAGCTCTGTTTCTCCTAGGATAGAAGATGACAGGGAGACATTAGAGGTTCTGCCACCCTTCCCCCGCTTCCTCTGCAACCTTCAGTCCCTGGAACACACCCTGCATTCTCAGCAGCCACCTCCCCAGAGGAGTCACACTCACATGGTCCCCTCCGCACAGGGCCCTCTGCTGAACCAGGTCGTTCTTTCCATCCTTGGAAACCTAGAGGTATGGGACACAGAAGCCATTTTATAGCCGAATAGCAGTTCATTTTACAGATGGGGAAACCGAGGCGCCAGAGAGGCTTTCGGAGCCTGGCCTGCTTTCTCTAGGAAGTTTTTTACGCCTGCTGCGGGGCCCTTATGGATAGTCTCTAACTGCCCCACACAGTGCAACAGGGGTCGTACCTGAGGTCCAGGGACCATATCTTTGCCTTTCTCCAACTTTCCACTGTATTGGGCACAGTATTTTCTTCTAGGCACTAAATAGATGTTGAGGAAATATCTGCTGAGTAATCGGTAAACAAGAATAAGTCTGCCCAGCGAAGACCTCGCTTCATCCCATTTATTCTCTCTTCCCAGAAGGGAACCCACCAAAAGGAGGCTGGGACTGGTGGTCCTCCACCATCAGGAAAGATGGGGGGGGGATCCCTGGTTTTGAGCTACGGGAGTGGGATGTGATGCTGACAACCTCTTCTCTCCTCTTAGGCACCTGTATCAAGTGCAACAAAGGCATCTACGGGCAGAGCAACGCCTGCCAGGCCCTGGACAGCCTCTACCACACCCAGTGCTTTGTCTGCTGCTCCTGTGGTGAGTGCAGCCCCCAGACCTTCTGGACCAGGGCCTGAGGCCTTGAGCACTCCCTGCGCGCACGTACACACTCACTAGTGCCTAGGGAAAGCACGACTTGTATCTCTTCCTTTGCTGGTCTGGTCCACACTTTCTCTCTTGCTTCCCTTCTCTGTGCTCTACCTGACTCTCCCGCCCCCATGTTGGAGTCAGCCCTCCCTCTGTTCAACCTCTTTCCTCTACTCTGTTCCTCCCTCTTTCTTCTGCCTTCCTGCTTGCCCAGCCTGGACTCCCTCCCAACCCTCTGGCCTCTCCTTGGTGGGGTTTGGTCCTGGGCAGCCGAGTTGCCTGGGGCGACAGTGAAAGACTGGAATGTGGGAAGGGCGGGCTAGGCTGGGGGAGTGGGGAGCCGTGGGGGGCGGAGAGGGGGGTTTTCTCTTGGCTGGTCAGAGTTCAGCCACCTCGCTGGAGTGCAGGCCACCGGGCCATGCCAAGCTGATGACATCACGCTCCAGGAATGCCCGCCGCTGCTGCTGTTAGCTCAGGAGGCCCGCCTGGAGGGGAGGTGCTCCCAGCGGCCTCAACTCCCCAGCCCTTCCCTCACCTCCCTCATTACCTTCCCCCCCTGCCCCCACACTGCTTACCCACTCTGATTCTTTGCTGAACCTTTAATCTCCTATCTCTGCCTGTCTGACTCCAGCACTCAGCTTTTCTCTTCCTGCCACTCCCAGCCTCTGCCTGGCTCCTTTTAGATTTGTCTGTCTGTTTGTCCTGTTTATAGGGTCCCTTCTGGGAATGTCTCTTTCCCTCTCTCTACTCCCTTGTGTCTCATAAGTTTCCAAGTCAGCTTTTCGAAACCACTGGGTAGAGATGGAAGTGGAGATTTTGATGAGAAGAGGGCAGGGGTGGGAAAGCTGCCCATTCTCTGCCCTGGTCTCATTCCTCCTCATCCCTGATAATTTAGACACCCTAGAGCAGTCGTGGGTGTTGGTTTCATGAACGATCCCGCCTTGTCCACATACAGAAGATCCTGGGCTGCTTCTGACCCTGGAGACTCTGCTTCCCTCTAAGCTTGGGGAAGCAGCCTAGTAGCAAGAAAGGGGACTGACTTTGCTCCCAAACAAAGTGCTTTGTCCCCAGCAGTAGTACCAGTACGTCCTGACCTCTGCAGAGCTATCCCTGGGAGACAGATAGGCCTAGGAGAGCAGGATAGCTGTGCTCAGGCAAAGAGGCTTCTAGGTTGAAAGGTCCCAGAAGGCTAAGCCCAGGACAGTATGATTGTCTCTATGCACATTGCGCTGCACCTTGTTCGGAACTTCCTGACCTTGTCCTCCAGCCTGTGGTTGGCTTTGCTTTCTCAGAGGGCTCCCCGAGTGTGGGCACTGCAGAGGAAGGCACTGGTTAACAGCAGGGTCACAGAAAACTGTAGAGGAGACAGGAGCCCGAGGAGCAGAGAGCAGAGGAGAGAGAACTTGGCAGGAGTGAGACCAAAGCAAATTGGAATTGCATCAGAGCGAGTGTTTGTGTGGGGAGGTGGGACAGACAGCAGTTAGGAGGGCAAGCACTAAAGTTCAGATTTGAATGCCTCATGCAACACTGGGGTGCAGTGACCCCGGGGCAGGGACGCCCGGGGCCTGGACCCTGGGAGAGGCTCCAGCCCCTTCTCTGCTGTTTCTAGGGCGAACTTTGCGCTGCAAGGCTTTCTACAGCGTCAACGGCTCTGTGTACTGTGAGGAAGATTATCTGGTGAGTGAGGGGACCCCTGGGCCGGAATTGGCTCCCACCCTTTTCTTGGTGGCCCATCGGGGTTCTGCCCGTCAGGTCATTTTCTGCCCATAACATCCTCTGTTGGTCTGCTCAGTTTTCAGGGTTTCAGGAGGCAGCTGAGAAATGCTGTGTTTGTGGTCACTTGATTTTGGAGAAGGTAAGCAACGTGTCTTCAGCTGAGACTGTGAGGCTACAGGGCCAAGGGGTAGAATCAGGAGCTAAATGGATACTGAGAAAATGTGTGGGGAGGAAACCTGCCAGCAGTCACTTGCATCCCATTCCTTCCCAGAACCACTGTTTACAGTGGATTCTCTCTGCCTATGGGATCAAGTCTGGACTCCTCAGCCTGCCACCCCCAGGCTTCTGTGATGTGGCCCCTCCCTAAATTTGCAGGCACAGCCAGGCCCTCTGCCTGCGCTAGGAGTATGGGGTCCTGAGTCTTAATCCCCTTTCTGCTACTGCCTGGGATCAGCTAGAACTCAGTTTTCTTTCCTATAAGAGGGATTGGGTTGGATCAATGGTTTGCAACCCTGGCAGCCTAGCAGATCACCTGAGAAGAAGTAAAGGAAATACCTATGCGAGGTCATCACCAGAGACTATGATGAATACACGGGTGGTGGGACCCAGGCATTGATGGCTTTAAAACTTCCCTGAGTGACCCTAATATGCAGCCAAGACTGAGAAACACTGGTCTGGATGCTCCCTAAGACCTTTTTCAGGGTTTCCGCCTCCATTTTAAGACTCCTTGGTCCTCCCGGATTACATAACCTTGTTCTGGGAGGTTCGCAGGGGTCGGGTGAGGTTAGTGGGAGCAGCAGGGAGCATCATCGTCAGTCACTAGAGAGCAGAGACTGATTCTCCTCCGACCCGTGAGCCAGATCCTCCAGGCGATGGGGAAGTCCTATCACCCAGGCTGCTTCCGATGCATCGTTTGCAACAAGTGCCTGGACGGCATCCCGTTCACCGTGGACTTCTCCAACCAGGTGTACTGTGTCACCGATTACCACAAGTGAGTCCACTCCTGGGGCTGTGGTGTGGAACTGGGCTCAGGGATTCCCCAACCTCAGCTCATCTCTGTCCTCTCTCTTTCAGAAATTATGCTCCGAAGTGTGCGGCCTGTGGCCAACCCATCCTCCCCTCAGAGGTCAGTATGTCTGAGTTCTCCTGCAGGGCAGCCAGTGCTGCTGGATCTGGGGAGGGGCTGGGGACATGCTGCCTGGCCTCCCATGGGAGGCGGTGGTGCTGAGGAATGTACTCCGCGAAGATTCCCGTGTGACTCTGCTCTCGGGGTCACCACCCTGACCCCAACATCCGGGCCTGGGCTTGTCTGACAGCCGCACTGGGCTCAGGCTCCATCTCTTTTCGCCCAGTCCAGAGAAGGAGACTTTCTTTGAGGTCAGGGTCACCAGCTCCCAGATGCAGGGGCTGGCAAAAGGTGGGAAGAACCCTCAGGGCTGGTAGGAAGGGGTCAGAAATGATTTATGCTATGTGTGCCAAGGGAGGGAAGCCAGAAGCTCATGAGGAACCAGACCCCACTGGGTCTTCGCCTACTTTATTTGTGCCACCTGCCCCTTTCCCTTCCCTCCGCTTCCCTCACAGCTGGTGGGTAGGTAAGGCCTGAGTCCCTGAACAGAGGCCTACATCCTCCTGGAGGTGGCCAAGGAAGGGGAGGGAGGAGGTCCCGGCAGGGTTTGCTGGGGCCATCTCAAAGCTACGGAGGATGGCAGAGGGGCTCTGGAGGCCTCCGTATGATCTTCCCATGGGAGTGGGGTGTCTGGGGGAGAGGGTGGAGTTGGGGTGTCATGCTGCTCTCACACCCAGGGGGGGTGTGTTGTTTCAGGGCTGTGAGGACATTGTAAGGGTGATATCCATGGACCGAGATTATCACTTTGAGTGCTACCACTGCGAGGTGAGTGCTGGGGCCCGGGCTCCCAAAGGAGAATTGAATGGGGCTGGTGGGGGTGGTGACGTCCTAGACTGGTCGGAGTCTGTAGGAGAGGTGCAGGGCCCGGGAAACCAGGAAAGTGCTCTGCCCCATCTCCAGTCTCTTTCTGGTCCATCTGGGCCTGGTTGTTTAGTCCTTTCTTAATCTGGCTTCCCCAGAGGCAAGACTCCTAAAACTAGGGACTCCTGGTAACCGCTGGAAATGGGAGCCCTTCTCCTTATTTCTGCTGTAGCAGCGACACCTGGTGTCCAGCTGAGGCATTTTCTCTTCTGGGAGTCCATCCCCTCCAACCCCACCCCCTTTCTTCCAGTCATTAGGAGTCTAGTGTTGAGCAGAGCGGACTCCCAAGATGTACCGAGGTGCCCAGGCCGAGGTGAACTAGGTGTCCTTCTTCCCTAGGACTGCCGGATGCAGCTGAGTGATGAGGAAGGCTGCTGCTGCTTCCCTCTGGACGGGCACTTGCTCTGTCACGGCTGTCACATGCAGCGGCTCAGTGCCCGACAGCCCCCTGCCAACTATATCTGAGATGCGTTCACCGCTGCTGCCATCACCACCGTTGACAGATTTCTCTGGCCAGTGGGCCCCTCTGGGGCCAGTCGAAGCAAGGAACGCTCTCTGTAGGCCTGGCAGAAGAGTCCTCTGGGGGGCCCCAAGGGCCAGAGACCCAAAGATCAAGACATTCCAAGTGGACTTGGAGGAGGAGCCCTCCAGTGCCATGGTGGGGGTGACCGGCCCTCCTTCCACACGTGCAGCCTGTGATGTAGCATGTAACCCGGGCACACGCAGGCAGATTCTAATCTCTATCTCCAGTATGCATTTCTGTACGAGTCAGGCAGTGGTTCAGGTTCTGGGTTTGAGGAAGCGAGGTTACCATGTTGTGCCCACACGTGGGATCAGATGTGGGGCAGACAGGCTCCGACTACAGTGTCTTATCGCTGTATCTGGATGAAGAGGTGGAAACTCCAGACCTTATAAATGAGTTATTTCTTGGCCTCCTGTCTGTGGACTAGGAGAGCCGCTCACCCTTCTGCTGGGAATGGGAACCAGCTCTGGGTGGGCCTGCTGCCTGTATTGCCTGTTTCTCAGGGACACGTGTGGGCCTGGGGAGGCTAGGTGGCTGCCTGTCCGTGGTTCCTCTTCTCCTCGGCTAGGGGAGGTAATGAGTGGGCCTCTGGGTGTGGAATTGCTGAGTGAGACATCTAGGAAGCTTCTAGCCACTCTCCCTGCACACCCCTCCAGAATGTGCTCACACACACACACACACACACACACTCTCTCTCTCTCTCTCTCTCTCTTCTCAGGTCACTCTTTCACTTGTTTCATTAGTAGTAGCTCAGCCCTCCAGACCTGCTGCCTCTCACAGGGAACCAGGATGACATCCTCTGCGGCTCCCAAGCTGAGGTACCAGGAGCAAGAGGAGCAAACCTCTTTCGCTTGGTTCTAGTCAGTTTGGCTAGATCTCTGGAAACCAATTCACTGAAAACTTGTTTGCTTAAAGTTCACTTAATGACAAGTTTGCCAAAAGCTCAATTCCCTTTGGGGTATTTTTATAGCCATTTAATTGCTCTATTCTTTTTTGTCACGGTTTGGGTATTTCAAGGATTTATATCTATTCATCCAAGAGTACTTCTGAGTTATTATTAGAAGCATAAATTTATCAAATTTGCAGCACTTTGTAAATGATGAGATTGCTTCCTACCTTTATGGATTTCTTTTTCTGTGCTATCCACTTCTCAAACACTTTTTTTTTTAAGTTTAAAGTTTCTAGCAATAAATATAATTGGTGCAGACATTTTGTGTATCTTCTTTTCGTGTTTCTTGATCCAATATTGTTTTCCAAATCAGATGCCTTAAAAAATGTAACAGAGCTCAATATGATCTTGATCCCGTGGTTTAACTTCTACTCTCCTGCTGTTAAAAGGCCAATATATTCTAAACAAATAAACAGGCATGTGGCATATTCAGTTGAGTAGCAAAGGTCGTACAGACAACAATAAAAAGTGAAAGGGTGAATCTGTTAAATCCTTTTGAAATGCTGCAGATTTGATAAATATTTTAGACTGTCTCTAGGTGAATTGGTTTTAGGCAAATTAATCTGATCATCTTTGATCCTTAGTCTTCATTCTCCGTCACTTAACGTTCCATGTTGGAAATGATGACTCTTGAGAACAGAAATTCCACATTTAGGGAGGATTCGAAGATGACTTTGCAGGCCAACCTGAGAATTGCATGGAAGAGGCCTCTCAGTGAGATTAAGAGTTCAGACTCACACCACTGAGTGCCAGAGGGGGAAATGCACTTTTTTTTTCTAGCAGGATAAATGCTCTGAAACAAAATGACTTGTTCTACAGCTGGGATCACTTCTCCTGAACTATTATTATTAAATAAGTGCATACAAAGACTCTGTGACTGGGAAAATTTCTCACCAGGCTGCTCCAGGCCTGGGAAGTCCAGACAAGTGTGTGTAGCTTTGTGTCCATCCCTTCAGTTCGTTTACTCTTGGGGGTCTTGTCGACTCTTTCACTCTGACTCTTTTGTTTCTTACTCTGATTTGGGCCTCTGTCTGTCCCTGACTGGCTGATTCCCCTCTAGGTCTGTGCTCATCTGTCTTAGTCCTGGGGGCTCCCCAAGATCCTGCTTTTGCCGCTGGGGCTACTCTCTCCTTCCTGAGGAAAAACAAGTGCTAACATCTGATGAGGTGGGCCCGGGCAGGCAGGCCATGGCGTAAGAGCGGCCCCAGCCGCCCCACCCAACACTGGCAGGCTCCCAAGTGTACCCCACAGCTCGAGAGTGCCCCTTCTTCCTGTTCACGAGGAGATTGCTCATCCTTAATAGTTCTATTTACTATTTCCTGTTGCGATTGAAAGATTCGTGGGGTGTTGCCAAGGATACAGCAACAGGTGGACTTCCTTTGGCCAATTTGTCACCTGATTTTCATCAACAGCCACTAAGCCTGAGACAGGGGAAGGGGAAATGGAAGAATTTTGAGGCCATTTGGTATCTTAGACGAGAGTCATGGACAGAGGTCTGGCTTTCACAGCTGACTTGAGCTATTTGCTGGGGCCGGCTCCATTCGCTACGGCCCTGAATGTGGTTGTGAAGAGTGAGGCTGGTGGTGGTTCGCTCTGCCTTACTCCTTAGGGACTTGACTGTTCCCCTTCTGCCTGGAGCTCTCACGGCCACGGAAATGGCAAGACTCCGTTTATAACCAGGCTGGAGACTGTCCTCAGTCAGGGAGGACATGGAGAAAGAGCGATTTCTGGGCACACTGAGCCAGCTGGGTGAGGTCCTTGAGACTGTACCTATATGGAAGGTAATAAAAAGAGGGGGAGGAGACTAATAGGACCGAGATAAAAGGATTGGGGGTCAAAAACAGCTAAAGCGTTTTTATTTAATTGTGTTTTTTAGAAGGACCCATACCCCAAAGCTGGCCTGGGGTCATTCAGAGCCCTAAGGGCGAGAGTCCACAATAAGGACAAGGGTCTAACCAATCAATCCCCTCCATCCTCTCCTCCCTTGCAGCAAGGAAGACCTGAGCTGGGGCCAATTGTGCCAACTGTTTGTGCAGGGCCCTTGGACTATCCATACTCGCCCTGGTTGGGAAGGAGGCCCTAAGGTTTGACCTTGGGGAGGGAGCCAAGTACTGTCCAAACAGGGAGGGGGACATCTACTGAAAAGTACTGGTTAGGCTTGTATCCGAGAGAGTTTGATTGCAGTGAGGTATGAGTTTAGGGATAACCCAGTCACCTTATTTTACTGAATGAAGAAATAGAAACTGAGTGATGATGGGACTTACCTGAGGTCACACAGCTGGAAAATGACTTTCCAACTTTTAAAGACTAATAAAGAACTTACTTCACCTCTTCCCGCCACTCTCCCCCTCACAGGGACTCCCAGGGCATAAGTAAACTGTAAATGAGACAAGCATTTCACTATGATAGACAATTAGGGCAAGCTTTAGTGGGAAAGAAAGGAAACACAAGAGGCAATAATGAAAACTTTTGGTTCTTACTAATGCTTTATTGTTAATTAGAATTAGCAGTCACCAAAGTACCTTTAAAAGCACATTAGGAGAAGCAAAGGAAATATACTGCAGGAGAGTCCCTGTCCTTGAGGAGGTCACAGTCTAGCCAGGGAGATAAATACACACATAAAATGCGGTGAGAAGATTACAAGCAACACGTCAACAAGTGCAAAGAAATTGAGTGTTACAAACAGAAGACCTAATGCACAGGGTACAGATGACGGGGTGAGACTTGGTCTGGCTGAGAGTGTACATCAGAAGGTGGCAGCCCATAGGCTAAATCCTGTCCCCAAATGCATTCAGTTTGGCCCTCCGGGAGTTACTTTTTATAGTATAAATTGAACCCTAGTTGAAGAGGAAAAAATGCCAGCGAATAAATGTAGAAAGAATGACAGGATTAGAAAAACAGCACTTTGTGAACTTTAATCAAAATTATTGACTCTGACAAAGATGATTAAGTGGTGTTAAAAACCATAGGTGAAATGATTGGTGGACAACTGCACATTCACACAGTGCCAAGTAACTATCAGTTTAGGGTCATGGGGCCAAAAATTCCACTGTATGTTGGAGGGATCAGACTGTCATCACTCATTTCCTGAAATCAGTCTTGGTATCACTAACCAGTAGACCCGTTCTGGTGTGAGACAAACACATAACCCAGATAAAGAAGCTGTGGTATGTATACATACAATGGAATACTACTCAACCATTAAAAAGAATAAAATAATGCCATTTGCAGCAACATGGATGGATCTGGAGATCGTCATTCTAAGTGAAGTAAGCCAGAAAGAGAAAGAAAAATACCATATAATATCACTCATATGTGAAACCTTAAAAAAAAAACAATAACTTATTTACAAAACAAAAACAGAGTCACAGACATAAGAGAACAAACTTATGGTTACCAGGAGGTAAAGGAGGTGGGAAGGGATAAATTGGGAGTTTGAGATTTGCAGATGCTAACTACTATATATAATATAGATAAACAAGTTTCTTCCTGTATAGCACAGGGAACTACATTCAATATCTTGTAGTAACCTGTAATGAAAAAAATATGAAAGTGATTATATGTATGTATCTGTATGAATGAAATATGCTGTACACCAGAACTTGACACAATATTGTAAATGGACTATATTTCAATAAAAAAGAATGCCAAAAAATTCATAACCCAAGCTAGGGTATATTCTAGCTCCTCCCCATCCAAAAAGTACCAGATAAAACGTGCAGTTTACAGGAATATTGAGGATCGAGGAGCAAACTAAAGGACACTGGGAGGAAGCAAGTGGACAAATCTAGAAAGGGAGGCACTCTGCAGGGCAACTGTCCAGCTATCTTCAGCAGGTCAGTGTGATTTATTTTTTAAGTCAAAACTGCTAGATTAAAGAGACATAAGGTATATAATAACAATACGAGGCAAGGTCCTAGATTCCCTATTGGTTTAAACAAATTGCTATAAAAGATATTTGGGGCCAACTGGAAATGTTGTAATATGGCCAGGGGATTAGGTGGGATGAAAATTTACTGAGATGGAAAGGTCAAAATCATTAACAAAATACGAGTTCCCAAACCATATGTACAGGGTAATCATATTTTGCTTTTTTAAATGCCTATATATTTATGACTAAAAAAAGATCTGAAAGGATATGCACTAAGGTGTTAACAGTGATGATCTGAGTGGTGAGAATGTTTTGTTGCTGGCCTACGTTTCCTATTTTTAGACAATGCATGAACTGCCTCTGTGACAATAATTTTAGCTGTTACAAATAAAATAACTGGTTGGCAATATTTATAATTCAGGGGATTTCACATAAAAATCTGGATATTATATACAAAGAGCTGGGTTTCTAAGGTTTTTTGAATAATCAGATCTGTCACCCCTGGGCTTCCATTCCCACATGGCAACAATTGGTTGAAACTGAGTGACGGCTGCTCCTTTATTTGGTGTACTCTCTCCTTAGTTTGTCATAGTCCCTACCACCCTTTAGTCTGTGTTCTTTGCACATTATTCAGCTGCCTGGCTCCTGTAGACTTTAGAGTCAGTAACCCCTGACTTGGATGATCAAGGGCTCCCCATCCAGAGAGCCTCCCGTTATTAATCATTTGAAAATACCAATAAATTTGTTTCGAAATGCTACCCAAGCAAAGCATGCATTCCAGAAATATCTGTGCCTGGGTTTTTTATAAGGCAACCCAGTCATGGGAAACCCAGATGTAATACCTAATCTACTTAGCTACCATGGTTGAATAGTATAAATTAGTTTAGCAAAATTTCTCTTTAGTAAATGGAATATAGAAAGTATACTAAATTGCTAACTTCCTCAAGGATTGGCTTTTTTTTTTTCCCCGTAACACCTTAATCATAAGAGACATTTCAAAATTTACAGGGTATGTTCTTTCCAAGCATGAAACTCCAAATGCCCCTTGGTAGGTTTATCTCTCCCACTGGTTCTGACACTATTTTTAAAGAAGAAAATCTCTTTCATATGAAGCTCAATATAAGACAGTGTCATCATCAGTTTAAACTCCAAGGAAATACTTTATCAGCCTGTCACGTGTTTGCACATTACAGCAGCTCACTCGATCAGTTATAACAAGAACAGAACACGTTGTGCTTCATGTCCAGCTTCTTAAAACGATATGAGTTTTCTTCTGAATCAATTTTCTTTAACTGTCTCGTATTCCTTTGGTAAAAAATGTTTCAATCTGTCCCATTTTTTGAGCCAAATTTCTCAGCTTTTCTTTGAGATCCCAAATTTCCTACCAGGCCTTGTTTATATCCTAGTTCACAATAGCGTCTCAGAGTAAAATCAGGCTTTTTCCAGTTTGTATGACAAAAGTTTCCATGAACAGACAGGCAACCCCTGAAGCCACGAGGGCTGGGTTTGAAATCCCCTTGGAAGGGTTAAGCAGTTGCAAAAATGCCACATTATGAACATTTGTTCTAAATTTTTCATTTGATGTCATAGGTTGATTACGTATTTTCTTTATCCACTTGTTTTCTCCTTAAATCATGTACTTACAATGGGCATGACATTTTCTAGCTTAATCATCAATATTTGTGGCTCTGAATACCTTCATTTTCCAGTGAACACCCTTGAAAATAATTCTGAAATCTCTTGACTGCCTGCAAATTTTTTTATTCCTGAAACTAGCTTCTGAGTCCATAATACCATAATATATTCCAGCTACTTGTCTTCAGATACTTTCAAAGTGGTATGGCTTCTTCTTTTTTTTTTTTTTTTTCATTTCTCTAAACAATTATTGCTCAGTTAAGTGTGGTTCCATAACTTTTCAGTGGGGGAACACAGTCTAGTCAAAAGTTCCCATTAGTTCGATAAGTAGAATACTAAATGCTCACTGGAAACCTCTCTTTTTGGAGCACCATTTTGTTTCCTGGCTAGAGTATGGGAGGCAGAGTCCCTTCAATGCTCTCAGCAAATCTGCATTCTTCTCTGTAATTCTAAACAATGCAGCAAAGGAATGGTCCAAAGCTGAAAGGGTAAGTAGACTTTTTCACAGACTCCCATTTACATTTATCATCAAGTTAAAAACATACATGGTGGGGCTGGGTATAGCTCAGTGGTAGAGCACATGCTTAGTATGCATGAGGTCCTGGGTTCAATACCCAGTATCTCCATTAAAAAAATTAATAAAACTTTAAAAGGTTTAATCTTAAAGGGAAAAAAAAGATTTGAGGGAAAAAACCCTTAAAAATAAATATACATGGATGTTTTTTGAATATTTGATCAAGAGCAATGTCTTCAAGAAGGTAGAGCTAGATTGTGGGCAGGAGTTATGTCTAATTTATCTTTCTATACCACCATCTCCCTGGAACCCCCCAGCAAAGACTAGCTCAGAAATACTTCAGCATGTTCTTGGCTTTATCACTAAAGAACATTTAAGAAGTGAATGATTGTATTTTGCATATGGTAGAGCAGAAGGTGAGATGAACAACAGTGATGAAGAGACAGGACTATAAAGGCCATTCCACGGAATAAACAAAACTGTAAATGGTATTGGCACTGTGGGGGTGGTCAAAAATTTAACCTTTCAACAGATAAATGCTTCTGTACGTCAAGCACCAAGATGGGTACCTTGGGGTCATGAAGGAAGCACCTCCTTAAATACAAACCCAAACAAGTTAAGGTTTTAAAGAGGATTCCATATAGTACTTCCCAACATAAAAAGATATGAACTAAAAAAAAAAAAGAATTATTGGTACTAGCAACAACACGTATGAAACTCAAAATTAACTATGCTGAGTGAAAGAAGCCAGACAAAAAAGAGTATGTCTTTATTTGATTCCATTTATATAAAATTCTAGAAAGTGCAAACTAATCTATAGTGACATAAAGCAGATCGGTGGTTGAGGGGCCAGAAAGAGGAGTTATAAAGGGGCACAAGTAATCACTTAGGGAATGATGCCTGTGTTCACTATGTTGATTGCGGTGATGGATTCACAGATGTATAGTTAGGTCAAAACCTAATGAACATACACTTTCAATACTGTATGCCGAAATATCTCAATAAAGCTGTTTATTGAAAAATCCAAAACAAAAAGATAGAGAGGGAAGGAGAGGGGATGAATTCTAGGGCCTCTTGTGCAATTCTTTATTGCTCAGGGACACCAGATGGCATCTGATTGTAAAGTCCTTGTTCAATATTTTGCTGCAGTTTTAACTGCTGGGATGATCTATAGGTTCAACTTTCTAGTCCTATGTAGAACTGGCCTATGAAGCCTTTCACTTCACCTGGTCCAGTCTCCTCTTAGACTCAGAATGCAGCTTGGACGCCCTGTCTCTGCCTCCACTTGCTGGGATGTCGCCTCCATTCTAAATGATCCAAATTTTCTCTCCTTTCAGGTCCAGGTAAGATAAGACTTATTTCATAGTCTTTCCTATCTGTTCCTGCAGAAAAGAGTTCCGTACCTTCCTCAAGTTTCTTTGGTATTTGTAATCTGAACTGCGCTTTTGACACCTCTTTGCTGCCTTGTAATATTTGCTTTTCATATGTATGTCTTACTTTCTCAACCAGATTATGAACATCTTCAGGGCAGGGACTGGGTCCTATTTATCTTTGTGTCTCTCCCAAGACACTTAATAAGTGCTTAATAAGTGTCAATTTTAAAACACCTCACTTTGATAGTCTTTCCAAAGCACTTTCTCAGCCGTTATCTCATTTGATCATTACATCAACACTATGAGATTGGAGGAGCTAGAAATATGTTAGTTCCTCCTTTTGACAGATAAGGAACCTGAAACCCAAGGTCGCACAGTTTGTTAGAGACAGAGATGGAACAGATAATTGCACATGGAGGTTTGATCCAATTCAAGGCTTCCCGTGGCTCTCCCCACTCCCCTCCTACCTGAAGAGGAGCCTCTGCTCCCTTCACCTCCTCATTCCCCAAGTACCTTATAGCGGCTGAGCCAGAGCTTTGTAGCACCATTTTAGAAAATTTGGCAAATAGGAGACACGAAATTTCAGTAGATTTCTGATCAGCTCTGAGTCACCAAAGCGTGCTTGCTATTTTGTTCCAAGTGCCGTTTGTTAGGGACATTATGCCTGGTATTTAATGATGCTGCAATACAGAACCGAGGAAGCATAAATGATTTTTAAAAGCCTGAGAAAATGACAGCACTTTAATATTAAGCATGAAAGGTGGCAGTTGACAAGATGACCAGGGATATAAAATTTCTGCACTGGATCACATGATTCCTCTATATATTGCTAGCAGAATTCTCTAGTTGGGACTAGAAGGAAAGGTTCGGCTCTCTGCCACCCAGCACACCCAGCCCTGAGATTCCTTCCCCCCCACACCAGCAGTCAGCTTCTTCTCTGATGCAAGAGATTTGATAACCTTGGTGCAATATACTTAGCATGAAATACTTTTAAAATAATTCACCTAATGACAAGGTTCCAGTCAGCTCTGAAAAAAGAGTACGGCAGGGATTAAGGTAAAGAGAGGTGGGGAGACCTCCTTGAGAGGAGCAATGAACTTTGGTCAAAGTCCATAGCCAGCCTGAGGTCAAGGCCAGAAAGGAAGTCAGGAGAACTGTCCTCCTCCTCCCATCACTATCTTCTCTCCCAGCCACTTCCTGCTGGGATCCCCCATTGGCTGGAACCCGTCAGGGAATATGGGAACACTGAAGTCCTTAGTAGTCCTTACCTTCTACCTAGGGTGTTGAAGTGCAGAACGTGGATCTGGGGGGGCAAATGAAAGTCCTCTGGCTCATTGGTCTAGGGATGGGCAGATGACCCAATCTGGCTAGTGAGACATATAGGAAAGTCGGCTGGTGCTTCAGGGAGACTTTCTTCCCTGACTGTTATAGGAAGAAGGCTCTTCCCCTTCCTTCCTGCTTGGGGTGCTGTTGAGAGGATGTACTTCTTGGACTTCTGAGCCACCTTGTGACCATGAGGGGATTGCAAAGAGAACTGCAAAGAACCTTGATACTAGGGAGCTAGTAAAAGCCTCGGGACCCGCAGCTCCAGATTTCTTGTTAAGCAAACAATAAACGTCCTTATAGCTAAAAAAAAAAAAAAAAAAAAAAAAAAAAAGAATAAGACAGAGAGAGGCATTAATGAAGGATGAGAGGTAAAGGAGAGGGCAGAGGAGGAGCCTGGGGGAGGAAATCGGAGAGGAAGCCCACCCCCAAGGGGCAGGGCTGGCGCCTGAGTGAGGAGACGCGCAGGCAGGCTCCGGATGGGCAGCAGGTCTGGGAAGGCTCAGAGGTCCCTTGGGTCAGGTTTACACGGTGCAAGCCGCGACCCTGAACAAGCCATTTAACCTCTTTGCGCCTTAGTTTTTCCCTCTGTGAAATGGGTATGAGAGTGACTTCCTCACAGGACGCCGTCAGAACTCAACGGCGCGGGGCAAGGCGAATAAAACGCTTGGCAGAGTGTCTGACTCATCGTAGGCCCTCAGTAGAAGTTGGCCATTATTACCATCTTCTCAGTGTCTGCTCTGAACAGGGGCAGGTACCCAGGAGAAAGGCAAAGAAGTCTTCCTACGACGACCCCCTTTCCCAGCCTGGCTTCCAAGACCTGGTTCGCAGGCCGTTGGGGTCTCAGGGCCCGCGCCCGGGGAGGGGCGGGGCCTGCTGGTCCCGCTTCGAGCGTGGCCCCGCCCCCTCCTCCCTCCCGCGCGGCCTCCCGCGCGCTGTCGGCCCTTTCCCCTCCCCCGACCTTCCCGCGCGGTCCTCCCGGGCCTAGCTTCCCGCAGCCCCTGCGCCTGGCCCGAGGGGCAGGTTCCGGATCCCGGGCGCGGGCGGGCGCCCGGTGTTGCCGTCGTCGGCCTGCCCAGCCCAGCCCAGCCCCCTCGGCCGTGCCTCGGGAGCTTCCGCTGCCCCTTGCTGTGCAGGTTTGCATCGGAGGGTCGGCGGGCGGCGCTGCGGGGAGGAGGAGCGCTGGGAGGGTCAATCCGGCCGTTCCCCGGTCTCCGGCCCCGAGTCCCCCGTCTGCCCTCGCCCTTGGGAATCCTTGGCCGCCCAGACGGAAGGAAAGTAGGCGCCGGAGAGCCCGCTCCGCATTTTGATTCATCTCGGGCCCTGTAAGGGTCACATCTTGTGAAAATACCTGTAAAATCAATTTAACGTTCAGTGCAGCGTGTAAAGACAGCTCAAAGAATTTAAAAGACGCCTGAGTCAGAACATTTAAATGCTTGGGTCCTTGTAGCAGCGTTTTAACACGTCTGAGTGCAAAGGGTGGAGAATCGAGCCTGATTGCCGCTACTGTTCACGCCCTGTAACGCTTTAAAAGGGTAAAAAAAAAAAAGCACCCTAAAAAAACCCCAAGTGGGTAGTTCCCCTAGGGAGGGAAGAACAGCTGACTTTTTTGAAATTTGGGTTGGTCCTCATTTCCTTGGGCGAAATTTGCCTGCACAATTTATTTGTGGGCTTAGATCAGTGATACACAGAATTGCTAAAACACTGAGCTTAACTAAGTAGTGGCTTTTGTTGACAAGTCGATTGTGTTATTAATTCTTAATGTCTCTTCCAAGGCAGGAATCGTTATCTCACTTTTGCAGGTGGAAAAAAGTTTGGCACACAAAAGCCTTTCCCTTAAATTCACAGAGAAGCAACGGCTGAGCTGCAAATTAAGTCCTAGCATTCCGACTCGTCGTCAGCTGCGTCCCCCTCTAGACCGTGTTACAAAACAAATGAGTAGTTACTTTGATGTTACTCATAAAACGAGGGAGTAAACCAAATGTTCTGTGAACATGAAGTGTTAAATCATAATAACCTTCTGTGTCTGTTCTGCTCTGGGAGTCTCAGCTGCCCTTTGGAGTTTGATACTTTACAGAGAGGAGGGGGTGGAAGAAAAAAAAGGGGGAAATAATGTCAAGGGAAGAATTTTGTTTCCAAAGTCCAAACTGTGCCCATCTTTACTGCCCCTTTGTGTTGATGTCATTCTTTTCAGTGTACTCCGTGTTCTGGCAAAACACCGACAGCTCACGTCGCGTCCAGGCCTCAGCCGCATTAATACACCTTTGCGTTTCTTTTGGCACCGACCTCCCTGTCAGTCTTCTTGTAATGCTCTTTCCTCCAGGTGCTCTTTATTAATGCTGTTATGTGAAAACCAGTTGGTGTTGTCCAAGTGTGGAATGATTTGTCACTCCTGAAGGATGTTTTTAGAGTTCATGATCAAAAACTACCAACAGATCTCAGATGAAAGGACAAGTTAAAGAAGCGCAAGAAATTATTGTGGAATTTATAGCTGAGTTATTTGACTGGAGAGAAAAAGCAGACCTTTGATTCCCACCCCACCTTTTCCCCCAGTTCACTCATAACTAGAAAGCAGCAGGTCAGTTTTAACCTTACACATAATGGAGGGGGGGAGCAGACACCCTTTTGTTTAGACTGGTGAATTGGCAAGTTTTCTTTCCCAAGGAGGCTCCTTTTCAGACAGGACCCAGGATGTGTGAGACAGTCCTTCCCTGTAAGAAGTATCCCTGAGGGTCATCCTCCCCAGCTTGTAGACAATAGAAATTCAAACCCAAGGTAGTTTTCTCCCTAGAGCAGCCAGCTGGTTTATTTATCTTTCTATTTTCTTTTACTCGGTTCCACAGATAAGAATCTCAAGAAAATCAGATGGCATCCGGGGATTTCTGCTCACCTGGAGAAGGGATGGAAATACTGCAGCAAGGTAAGGGTAGCCATTTGCAAGAGGTTTGAGAACTTACCCAGAGAGATTTTATCCCTGCTCTTGCCTTCTATAATAAAAATTATTTATAATGTTCACCAATATGGTTTCTCTCACCGAAGCCTAAGTTTCTAGGGAAACTAGAAAACATGAAGATTCTTAAACACTCTCTTACTGGAAGACAGGTTACACCGACTCCTGTTCAGTCCCTGCTTGTGCTAGACTTAAATTTCAAGATGCTCCCATGCTGTGTTAGCAAGCATATCCTGAAGACACAGGTGGCCAGTGAACTTTTTAAAGGCAACCTTCCTCCCTGTGTCTTGAATTTTTTCATATCTTGTTCTCCAAAATCTCAGATCTTTCCATATCTTGAATTCTTTCCATATGTCAAATCCTTTCTATATCTTGAATCCTTTGAGAATTAAATCTTCTATATTTTGACCATTTCCATATTGATCTTTCAATGCCTTGGAGGGAAAAAAGAGCGATTTCTTTTTTTTTTAATTGAAAAATAGTTGATTTACAATGTTGTATTAGTTTCTGGTGTACAGCAGAGTGATTCAGTTATTTACATATTTATATTCTTTTCCATTATGGTTTATTACAAGATACTGAGTATAGTTCCCTGTGCTATACAGTAGGACATTGTTATTTATCTATTTTATATATAATAGTTTGTATCTGCTAATCCCAAACTCCTAAATTCCCCAACCTCTCCCACTTTCCCCTGTGGTAACCATAAATTTGTTTTCTATGTCTGTGAGTTTCTTTCAGTTTTGTAAATAGGTTCATTTGTATCATATTTTACATTTCACAAATATAAGTGATAGCATATGGTATTTGTCTTTCTCTGTCTGACTTACTTTTCTTAATATGATAATCTCTAGGTTCATCCATGTTGCTGCAAATGGCATTCATCCTTTTTATGGCTGAGTAGTATTCCATTGTATACATATACCACATCTTCTTTATCCAGTCATCTGCTGATGAGTATTTAGGTTGCTTCCATGTCTTTGCCGTTGTAAATAGTGCTGCTGTGAATTTTGGGGTGCATGTATTATCTTTGGATTAGAGTTTTCTCTGAATATATGACCAGGAGTAGGATTGCTGGATCATATGGTAAATCTACTTTTTGTTTTTTAAGGAAACTCCATACTGTTTTCCATAGTGGCTGCACCAATTTACAGTCTCACCAACAGTGTAGGGAGGATTCCCTTTTCTCTACACCCCCAAAGAGATTTCTTATTCTCTAAAAGGACTTTGGTGTGATGGTCCAAAGAAGGAAATTTAAGTGTTTGGTAATTGGGACTAAAACAGGAGAACCTAGCAGCAAGCATGTGAGAAAAGAGAGGGGGGAAAAAAGCCCCTTGAGCATATGGAATGACCATAGGATCCCAGTGTTTTGCACGTTTTCTTGTGTGTGTGCTGTTTTGCATCCACATGGGTTACTCAACTCTATTCACAATAAGGAGAATTTGGTTAGCTAAATTTTTTATTACTCTTAAGAATATACCTTCTCTCAGTCTTGCTTATGTGACTAGAGATCACATCCAAAGTTGAAACTTTACCTGTGTTTTTTTTCCCCTTCCTCAAGAACTCTAGTTATTCTGTGTGAATGAGGCATTTAGGTACTGTGGTGATTCCTACCAAAGAATTCCTTATTCTTGATTCGGTTTGTCTAATATTTTCCAACTGCATTTCCATTTTCTAAGATCTTAGTTTTTTAAGAGACTCATTCCCTAATTCTTGATTAATGTCCTGTATATAATATAAATGCTTGTTACTTTGAGTATTGCCTCTACTTTATTTGTGGATTTCTTAAAAAATTTTATTAGATTTAGAAAACTCCCCTACCAGAAACCTAGGGGGGTTTTGCGCATGACTATTAAGCTAAGAGTTATGCCCAATTATATAAATTAAGAGTCCATACCTTCTTTATGTTTCTGTCCCTCTCGGGGATGTGCCATTAAGTGTGCAGCAAACAGCTTCCTCCTTGTAACCTGAGTGAAGAGGACCTGTTACAGAACCCACACTTCAGCAAACTGCTGCTGAGTCTCTCACAGCACATGGATGAGAGTGGCTTAAGCCTCACCCTGGCAAAGGAGCAGGCTCAGGTAAGAGCCCTGCAGGAAGGGCTGATAGGGAGGAAGGAAAACTTCTGGGAGGGAGAGTTCTAGCTGGGATTTTTTTTTTTTTTTTTTTGATTTTCTAGGCATGGAAGGAAGTGCGACTACATAAGACAACATGGTTGCGGTCTGAGATTTTACAGAGAGTCATTCAAGAGCTGCTTGTGGACTACTATGTGAAGACACAAGACACAAATGTAACTTCTGAGGACAAAAAGGTGAGGCAGGAGAGATCAAGGGGATGTTGGTACCAGCTGTAGGAATGACCAGGCCAGCTATGGCTTCAACTGACTATATGATCTGGGGGAAATAGGAGCTTTGAGTAATGGGTGTCCAAAAAGAAAGGGACTGTAGTTATGGGAAAAGAGGTAAGTGTGTTGTCAGGGTTTGGAAAAGAAAGATTGACAGGAGAAGGCACTGGCAGCTGGAAAGTTATCTACAGGGGATGACGTATGTGAGGACTTTGAAAATGTGTGAAGAACTGGTTCATGAGGATGGAGGAGGTGGGATGGGAGAGGTTTCTAGTAACCTCTTTGTCTTTTATTCTCTCTCAGTTTCATGAGACCCTTGAACAGCGGCTCCTTGTGACTGAGCTGGCCCGGCTCTTAGGTCCTACCCAGGATGGGGAGGCACCTCCACTGCTCGGGCTGGAGAAGGCGGACCTGCTGCAGCTCATGCCGCCCTCAGAGGTTGGGGGTGGGCAGATACTGGGACTAAAGAAGCGAAATGGCTTAATTTCTCCTGTATATTTAAACATTTTTTTTGTTGTTGTTAAGCTCTATTGTTTCTGTAAAAACAATACATGTTCGTGGGAGTCGAACTCAAATAAATAAGAGAAACATTACAAGGATGAAGGCAAAAGCTGAAATACTACATCTAGCAATAAATGCAATATTATTGTCTCCAGCTTGACATAAATGGTAGTATACCCTCTGTGCTGGTATAGAGAGTATAATCCATTTTCACTTAGTATATTTTGGGACTTTTTTTAAGTATATTATTATTTTCAAGTATATATATTATTTCTCAAATAACTGTAAATAAGATACCTCCTGAAGCATTCTTAGCAGTGTCCAGGGGCATGGTTAGTGCTCAGTCTTCTTATTGTATCATTAGTTTAAATCACATATAGGATTCCATTGTATGGATGTAGTGTAATTTGTTTAACCTTATTTATTTATTTATTTTATTGAAGTTGATACTTTATTGATAGTTGATTTACAATGTTGTGTTACAGTCTGGTGTACAGCATATTGACTCAGTTACACATGTATATTATTTTTCATATTCTTTATCATTATAGGTTATTACAAGATACTGAATATAGTTCCCTAGCTTAACTTTATTGATCGATAGTAATTTAAGGCTGTTTCTACATTTTTGCTGTTAGAAACCACACTGATATGAGCAGACTAGTTCATATGTGTCTTTGCCCTTGTGCGGTTATTTCCCGAGTGTTAGTGCTTGAAGTGAGATGAGCGGGTCGGGGGATCCACACATAGAACATACTGGCACCTATTGCCGTGCTGCTCTCCAGAGAGCCGCTCTCTGCGCCCCTAGGTCCTCACATTTTCATCATTGTGGGATCTTGATAGTCATTTTATCCTGTACTAATTCGATTGGCTCTAGGACTTTGTGTGGATGAGAGCCCGGCTCCCGCAGGAAGTGGAGGAGCAGCTCAAGAAGAAATGTTTCACTCTGCTCTGCTACCACAATCCCAGTTCAGGTGCGTGCCGGCTCTCTGTGTTCACAGCTGGCCTTCAGGGCGCCTTTTGAGAGCCTTTTGAGAATAATGTGTTTGAATTTTAGATTTGGGACAGAAGCTGGGAAGCATTGGAAATGTTTTTTTGTCTGTCTCCTTGCCAGCAGAACAAAAGCAAGGGATTTTGTAAGGACTCCTTTTCTTTGGCCAGGTGCCGAGCGGCAGTGTCCTCTTGCTGCAGGGAAGGATGAGTTCGTCCTTCTCAAGAGAATCAGAATAAAATAGGGAGGAAAGTTCAGGCTGATAGGTGTTCACCTTGTCTTTATTTCTATGACTGAAGAATTAAGGGCCAAGTCTGGAATCAAAAGTAAGAGTGGAGAGAACTCAATTATGAGAACAGGGCCATTTTTAACAGGCCATCAGAAGAAAGTCTGGAGGAAGACAGAATTTATAGGGTGAGATGTAGGATAGGGGCTGAAAAATGGCCTTAGAAGGGCAGGAGCAATTAGGGTCTTCTTGTCCAGCCCTCTTGTCTCTTTGCTCAGATTCAGACAGTGAAACCCTGAAGGCAGCAAAGGTGTGGAACCTCGCAGAGGTCCTGGTGGATGAGAAGCAGCAGTGCCAGGATGCCAAGAGCCGGCAGAAGGAGCAGACGGTGCTGCTGGAGAAGAAGAGTGCCACCTACTCCCAGGTCTGCCCGGGCGGGGGGCGGCCTCCTTGCTCTTTCATCCTGACCCCAGGGCCCCTCTGGGGAAGCCAAGAATTTCTGACCTGCCTTCTTTTTTACTGTCTTCTGTTGCTATCCTCTTCCTCCTGCCTCCTGGGGACTCAGGTGCTTCTACGCTGCCTGGCTTTGCTGCAGAGGCTCCTTCAGGAGCACCGGCTGAAGACTCAGTCTGAGCTGGACCGCATCAATGCCCAGTACCTAGAGATCAAGTGCAGTGCCATGATCCTTAAGCTGCGGTGAGCTGGGACCCCCGTGGGTCTGAGGGACTCTGTCTCACACACCAGCCCCTCCAACCCTCGCCCTCATCTCTCTCCTCTCTGCCCTGTGGGTGTTCAGTAAGTGTCACATAGCAGTATTAGCCTTTGGATTACCCCAAAGCTTTCAACAGTTTTGAGTCTTTTATTTCAAAGCCTTCTGAAATAAGTGCTTTACTGTGAGCCCAATTGCTCAGGAATTCAGAATGACCTTGTTTATCCGGTCACTGCTCAGCCCATACCTTGACCATGGGCAGGTCCCGTGTCCCAGTCCTAGGGAGCCTCATCTTGACAGTTCCTTTTTCCCTTGGTCAGGATGGAAGAGCTAAAGATTTTGTCTGACACTTACACTGCTGAGAAAGTGGAAGTTCATCGTCTCATTAGGTGAGTACTCCCAGGATCCTGGTACAGCTATTCAGAGCTGGTTCCCATACCCTCCAGGATCTTTTTTTTTTTTTTTTAGTTGATTTCTTTTCTTTTCTTTTCTTTTTTTTTTTAGACTTTTTTTTGGAGGTGGGGGAAGGTAATTAGGGTTATTTATTTATTTTAATGGAGGTACTGGGGATTGAGCCCAGAACCTTGTGCGTGCTAAGCATGCACTCTACCACTGAGCTATACCCTCCCCACCAGGCTCATTCATTTTAACATGTTCCCATTCTTGTCTGCTTTCTGAGGGGCCAGATCCTTATATTGTATCCTCTGTGCCTGGGCTCTTAGGGACCGTTTGGAGGGGGCCATTCGCCTACAAGAGCAGGACATGGAGAAGTCCCAACAGGTCCTAAACACCTATGAGGTCCTTGGGGAGGAGTTCGAGATGCTGGTAAAAGAGTACACCCAACTCAAGCAGGCAACTGAGAACAAGCGCTGGGCCCTCCAGGAGTTCAGCAAGGCCTGCCGCTGAGCATTGGTGAAGGCGTGGCTTCTGCACAGGGGTGCCTCCTCCTCCTGCTGAAAGGACCACCTCCACCTGAGGCCGTCTTCACCCACGGGAGCGTGGGGACACTTGCTAGGAACACTGCAGTTGTTTAAGCTCTCCCTCCTGATTTTTTTTCCTTGTTTACAATGACTGAGTCTCTTCTGGAAAATGTAACAGATTTATGTAATTTTATGTACAGCTATTTGCCAGTGTCAGCCCTGTATCACATTTAATTATCTCCTGAATAAAGTGATGATGTCGTGTCTTAGGATTTTAGTCACTTTCCTTTGGGCAAAGATAGAAAAAGAACATGAAAAGCTATATGGATAAGGAGGGGGAACTGAGTGGATCCAGGGACAGACCCATATGCTTACACATAGCGCGGCGACAGAAGTGCCCGCCTGCCCACGTGGAGTCAGAGAGCCTTCATCCTTAGAGAGCAGGAGTGGATTGAAACCGGGCTTGCTCTGGAAGAACTATACTCTCCCGAGGAGTGCTGGATACTAAGGTGGGTAGGGAGTTGTTCTCCTATGTGGCTGTGCTCTTGCTCCCTGTACATCCCCTATTCCACCTTCATTGCCTGCACCCTAGTCATGTGAACGTGTTTACCTCCTGCCCCAGCTAGCACTCGTTCTAATCATTAAGCCAGAACCTGCTAGTTTTTTAAAGGGAAACATCTAACCTCGAGATGGTCCTTAATCTGAGGGGCTGCGAGGGACATATCCCAGCTGCTGGTTTCCGTGGTAACTGATGAGCCAACCTGACATCAATTCCCCCTATAAACTGTAGCCTCCTTCTTCCCCAAGCTGCGAAGATTGCTGCCATGTCCTGTCTGCCGTCTGCCGACCATGGTGAGGTGTCGCTCCAGGACCTTTTGCTGCCGATATGTAAGACCCCTGTCCAATAACCACTGATGTCTCTGTCACTGTCTCCAGGCTTTTCTTCAGTCTTGAATTGAGGCTCGGCAACTACAAGGCTTGTGGGCCTGCAGGATACAGCTCAACATAGATTAATGCAAAAACTCAGAAATAGTCAATACTGCTTAATTCTGTAAATTTTTTTAACCTAGCATTTTTAGGGGAAAGTTTTCAAACCTACAGAAAAGTTGAAAGAATAGTCTGATAAACACAAGGATACTCTTAACCTAGACTCAACAGTTACTAACATTTTGCTTTTCTCTCTCTCCCTCTTTCCTTCTGCCTACTCTCTCTGTATAGAAAGAGTTATACAGACTTCTTTTCCTGGACCATTTTATAGTAAGTTGCAGACATTACGACATTTCGTTCCCTAAATACTTAAGCTGACAATTCCTAAAAATAAGGGCAATGCCTGTAACTAATAAAATTATTACACCTAAAAATCAATAATTTCATAAAATCTATTCTCCAAGTCATATTCAGGTTTTTTCATTTTTTTTTCCTGATCTAGGGTTCAGTAAAGATTCATGTATTCCATTTGGACAGTTTCTTTTAAAGTAGATCATTCTTTTTTTGTTTTAAGGAAACTGACTTTCTGAAAAATCCAGGCCAGTTACCTTGTAGAATGTCCCACTGTCTAATTGTTTCCTGTGGTGGTGAACTTGTTCCTCTGCTGTCCAGTATAGTAGCTGCTAGCCACATATAGCTATTTAAATTCAAATTTAAGTTAATTATAATGAAATAAAATTCAGCTCTCACTAGGTTGGTAGTTACTGTAGACAGACAACACGTACATCATTGCAGAAAGTTCTGTTGGACAGTGGTATAAGCCTACGTTTCCTATAAAGTGGAAGTAGATCTATTGGCTTTATTAGATTCAGGTTGCACATTCTTGCAAAGAATATTTAATAGATGACATTACGTACTTCACATTACATCACCCTGGAGCCATATCAGGTCAGAACGTCTCACCATTACTTATGCTGAGTTTGATTGCCTGGTTAAGGTGGCAACTGCCAGCTCTCTCTCATATATAAAAGCACATTATCCTTTTGTAGTTAGTAGCATCTGGAAATGAACATCAATCATCTCAAAATAGTTCTTCCTGGTACTTATTATGGCATTCAGCATTTGCTCATTTAATTAGGTATTCGTCTTGAACCATACTAGATTGTGGTGTTTTAAATAATGACAATAATTTAAAAAAAAAGAAATGGACCCTGTTCTCAATGTTTATAACCTATAGATGATAGTGAACACACACAAAAAAAAATCTAAGAATATAAAGTAACAGGAAGTGCAAAAAAATGTGATAGAGGACCAAAAGAAGTGAATCAGGCATCACAAGTTGGAGCTGTGGTAGGGAAGGCAGATTTAATTCAGTTTAGTAGAGGTGAGTTTGAGATAGAACTTTGGAAAATGCGACAAAGAGAAAGATGAAGGCGCAGAGTTAGGAACAAGTAAATCATGTACCAAGGAAAGCCTTCATCTTAAATGACCGAAATTTGAGAAACATATCCCATGGCTTCAACCAAGACTGGAGAGCTGGCTTTTGAGAAGTGTTTAGATTCCATCTGCCTGAGAAAGCAAAATGGCTTCTGAGGCAATAGTTCCCAGCCCCGGCTCCGTAAGCAGCATGGGGATGGACAGTTAGCTATTTCTTTTTTTTCTTTTTTCCTTTTTTTCATAATAAAATGTATTACCTAAGTGGGTGGTAAAAAATATAAAATAGGATTCTGCACAGCAGAAAAATAAAGCCAGAGACCCTCCCCCAACCCCTGGTCTGTCAGATAGCTATTTCTTGTGTTTCCAAAAGTCTGAAGAAAATTGAACATTTGCCTGCAATGGTGCTGCATAAACTATTTTTTAAAATCTTTACTGTCTTAAAAACAAACATGTGCTTTGAAAAGATTTCAAATAAAACAGAAGAATACAATAGTGAAGGGAGAAGGTATAGCTCAGTGGTGGAGCAGGTGCTTAGGGTGCATGAGGTCTTGGGTTCCTGGGTTCAATCCCCAGTACCTCCATTTACTATAAATAAACCTAATTACCTTCCCCTCCCCCCAAATATTTTGCAACTTGGAAAAATAAAAAGGTAAAAGACTGAACCATACACACACACCACACATCTAGAGTAATCAGTGATTTGGTGCATATAGTGCCAGACCTTTTTCCAAAATTATGCAAACGTGTGCAGAAATATTAGCTCATGGTATTGTTAGAGTAAGGCTGTGTCATAACTGAACTATTCCCTTCATGATAGATAGTTTCCACTTTGTCCTATTGCAAAAATGCTTCATTGAACACCATTGCATATGTATCTTGCTCAAGTGCCTTGCTTTTTTTTTTTTGGCATTAGAGTAAATCAGTATATTAATTCTAGTTATTTCATGAAAAAAGAATTAATTGCTGAGCTGATGAATGCAGTTTGGCAGAAAAAGTCTTTCAAAGCAATTCCATGTTTGGGGAAAGGGGCACAAAAGTGTTCAGCGCTCCTGAAGGGAGCACTGCGGTGGTCTGTCTTGGTCCTTTGATTCTTCAAACTGACTAAAGGCAGAAGGTTCGAACGAGGAAACTTCTCTGTTGTGGAATAGGTGGGAAGGGGACCCGGAGGATGAGCAGAGGTGCTGAGTGGCAATGACAGCTGAGCGTTAGCATCTTGGACCTCAGCTGCCCTCTCCCTCTCACATTTTTCAGAAAAGATTTGCCTTTACTGCCTCCCTTCTTTCTTTTGCACTCATCTCTCTCTTCACTTACCTTTTATCACATCTGACCAAGAACTAAGAATTAACAATCCCTTGATTGTTTCTCTGTAATGAGAGGCAAATTAAATCACCTCCAGAACTTGGAATAGGATCGCTCTCCAGAAGGAAGCTCAGAGGCTCTCAGACAAGCAAGATCTGTCCCCTCGAGTTTCTTAACCAAGGGTGAATATCCGGGTCTCAAGGGAATGACCCTGCCTGTATTTTTGCTCAGCCACCACATAAAGGAAACCTGGCGCCCCCGAGAAGCCAGCCTGATCCTCCCTGCGGGGCCCCTCACCCCGGAAAGGATGTTTCCACATTACTCAACTTGGAGGACCGAGACTAGGTTTTGTTAAAGGAACTGACAGATCTCCTTATACCTTGAGACAGTGAAAATATAGGAGTCAACTCATAGTGAATGAGGTTAGCAATGTGTAGAAAGAATTTGTTCTCAAAGATGGTCTATATTCGAGTGACCAAGGTCCAGCCAAAGTGGCTTAAGTAACGCCTGATTTCAGAAAAATACAACTGAAGTGTAGAAAGACCCAAATGTACTAAGCCTGGCTGAAGAAAGAATGTGTAACCAAAGTAAATGATTAGCTCAGTGTTTAGAAATGGTTTAGTAAAGGGTTATCCAAAAAGCAAGACTAGGGCTCTCTAGAGAAACAGAATTTACTATATTCATAGTTATTATTTATTTTTATATATAAAATGAGATTTATTTTAAGGAATTGGCTCACGTGACTGTGGGGCTGGCAAGTCTGAAAGTAGGAGGGCAGGCTGCAGGCTGGAAACTCAGGCAGAAGTGATGCTGCAGTTTTGTTTTTGTTTTTAATGGAAGTACTGGGGATTGAACCCAAGACCTTGTGCATGCTGAGCATGCATTCTACCACTGAGCTATATATACCTCTCCCACCTGATGCTGCAGTTTTGAAGTAGAATTTCTTCTCTGGCAAACCTTAGCTTTTGCTCTCAGTGCCTTCAACTGATTGGATGAGACCCACCCACATTATCAAGGGTACTCTACTTAGAGTCAACTGATTGTTGATGTTAACCACATCTGCAGAGCATCTTCACTGCAACACCTAGATTAGTGTTTGATTAAATAACTGGGTTACTGTTGGCTAGCCAAGTTGACACATGTGAAACCCACTCACATGTTCTGGTTTTCATCCAATCCTAAATCTATTTGAAAGAGACACTGAACCAGGGCTATGAGTTAGGTTGCTGGAGAGAGAGTTGACACTGGGGGCACGGACAAGGCCTGGTTCCAAGCTCCCTCCATAAAACAAGAGCTTTGGAACTTTACTAGGTACCAGACATGATTTCTGAGTATTTGCATGTAATAAGTCATTTAATTATCATAGCACACTTCTGAGGTGAGTACTAATAGCATCTCCATGTTACAAATAGAGAAACTAAGCAAGGTGTGGAGAGAGCAGGTACATTGTGCAATGTTACACGCTTGTAAGTTGAAGAGTCTTGGGGTGAACCCAAGCAGTCTGGCTTCAGAACCTGCTGTCCTGAGACCCTCTGATGCCCTGGGTCCGAGCTTACGCTCACCAAGCAACATCATGTTTACTGACTCTGGGAAGGGGATGCCCCATATATCAGATGAATACCTCTGCTACTGGAAAGCAGTATCCTCCCAGGGCCGCTGGCAATGCAGCATAAATACTGATTTCTAGTGAGTGTTGCAGGGAGCTGGAGACGTTGAGAGCTTGCTAACTAATGGAAGCTCCGGACCCACCAAGCTGGGGCCAGTCCCTGAACCAGAGGGCCTCTCCAATGTCCTGCCACCTTGTGAGACCAGTCAGCGTGGCCAATGGGCATCATTCCCCTGTCACTGCTGCACCCTACTCAGGTCCTCATTTTGGGTCCCTGCAGATTGTTCTAACTGCCCCTCCTCTCATCTTATACACCACCGCCACGCCAATTTTTATGATTCTGATTTGCTTTTCACAGGTAGTTTGTAATTTTCACTTCATGTTGTCATTTCTCGGTTTAAAACACGTCAGATCTCCCCACTGCATACCAAACACAGCGCCCAGGGCTTAGCTGGGGACTCAAGCCCTCATGGTGAGCTCCACTTTCCGACCTTTCCCCACCACGCACACCTACTCACCCTCCACCACCCGCTAGTGGGCTTACTCACCCTTTCATGCTTTCCTCTGCTTGTTACGGTTTTACCCACCTGGTAAGAACTCTTCTGCTCCTAAAATCCTATCATCTTGGAAGCCCACCTCAACTTCTGCTTCCCCATTATCATTCCAACTAGAAAAGTTCTCCCTGTCATTTAAGTCCCATTTAACAGCACTTTGTTACAACTTCTTTAAGGTGCCTGTCAAGACAGCCTTGAATTTTCATCACCTTGTTGGGCGGCAATCCGATCTACAACATCAGAGGCTCTTGGAGGGACACTGGTTGTAAAGCAGTTATTCTCAATCTTTATGGTCTGAGGACTCCTTTACGATTTTTAAGGATGCCAAAGAGCTTTTGTTTGTGTCAGTTTTTGCCTATAGAATATTCCTTATGTTAAAAATTAAAACTGAGAGACTATCAATAGTCTTTTCTTGCAGGATATCAGAAAAAAGAGTTATTTTTTTTTACATTTTGTTTATTATTGTGTTATTTTTTAATTCTTTTTGGCTTGGGGGGAGGAGGTAATTACATTTATTTTTTTTTTTAGAGGAGGTACTGGGAATTGAACCCATGACCTCATCCGTGCTAAGCATGCACTCTATCACTTGAGCCATGCCCTCTGCCCCAAGAAAGAAGAATTATTTGGTTTTATTAAGCATGAATGTTTCTTGAATGTAATCCTTTGCCAAGACGGAGTCAGGTAGTATCCGAGCTTGTCACTCACAACTGCTTTCATCTTTAAATATGATCTTGATTAGATCTCAATTTTATAAAAGCGGAACTTAATCCCTAGTGGCAAACATAGACCCAAAAGAGCTTTATGGATCAGTCACAAGGAAGGAGGCACCAAATGGGTAAGGGTTAAATGATTTTCTGATATTCTTTGAAATTTAATTTTCCTCTTCCTACTACAGATGAAATGCCTCTGAGTAATGTCAAGTATATGAATTACCAGCCTATGTCTCAAGAATGGAAACTTTTTATTCAGAAAAAGTTGAAGATACTTGCTTGAAGTTTACTTGAACATTATTTAAAAAACTATTTTAAAGATTGACAATAACCAGAGGCGAGGGTATAGCTCAAGTGATAGAGTGCATGCTTAGCATGTATGAGGTCCTAGGTTCAATTCCCAGTACTTCCTCTAAAAATAAAATAAATAAATAAAAACCTAGTACTTCTCCCCACCTCCCGCTAAATAAATAAATAAAATTAAAACTAAAAAAAAAATTGAAAAAAATGAATACAATATAGAATGATCTTAATTGTTAAGAGAAAAGCAAAGAAAAAATCTAGGTAATTTAAATTTAACTTTGACACATAATTTGTTACTTACATTTTGAGAGGATATATCTAATATTCCAGATGTTCACAATATTTAGTCCACTAAATATTTTCCCAAGCAAAAAGGCTTTTTAAAACTGAGAAATTTTTTAAATATTTATTAATTCTTTTAAAAATAAGCCCATTGCATGTTAACATAAATAATACATTTTAATGAAAAATCACTATTTTCAAAAAAAAAAACTTATGAGAAGAATAAAATTGTTTTATAGTTTTGCAAGTCTCCTTGGTATCTGGCTTCGTGGAAGAGAGCTGGATTTTCTTTTCTGCTTTTTATGGTGCTATCTGGCTTTGGCTGAATAAAGAAAATCTGGATTCATACAGTTATGTAGGAGATCCTCATGTACCTCCTAAAAGGGTCTCGGGGCCCCCAAGGTCCTTGGGCCACACTAGGGAAATGCTATTGTAAAAGAAAAAGTAATAGGTTGAGAATCAGAAGAACTAGATTCTTATTCTGGCTTTTCCATTTAATTGAAGCATAACTTTGTGCAAGGCATTTAACCTCAGTTTCCTCATCTAGAAAATGAGTATATTAATAATTCCTACCCCACAAAATTATGTCCTGAACATTAGATGAGAAAATATATTTGAAGCACCTGGCATGTGGTAGAGCTTAATACGTATTAGTCTGTCCAGAGAAAGACAAATACTGTAAGTATGATCTCACTTATACGTGAAATCTAAAAAACAAACTCATAAGAAAAGAGATCAGACTTGTGTTTCCCAGAGATGAAGGGTGGTGGCAGGGGGAATTGGAGGACACTGGTCAAGAAGTACAAACTTCCAGTTACAAGATAAAGAAGTATGAGGGGTGTAATGTACAACATGACGACTACAGTGAACACTGCTGTGTGATATATAAGAAAGTTATCAAGAGAGTAATCCTAAGAGTTCTCATCCCAAGGAGAAACTTTTTTTTTCTTTTTTCTTTTCTTTTTATTGTACCTATATGAGAAGATGGATGTTAGCTGAACCTCTTGTGGTGATCATTTCACAATACATGTAAATTAAACCATCACGCCGTACGCCTTAAACTTATACAGTGATGTATGTCAATTATTTCTCAATGAAACCGGAAAAAAGCAGAAATAAAAAAATAAAAAATATGAGTCTGACTAGGAGGACTACTACATTACTGTTATGAGTGGGAGTGACAGCTGAAGATTGGGCAGTTACAGGAGCCTATGGAGGAGGGAGGCCTTGGCTAGGTCTTCAGAGGAAAGAAGGGTCGGGGGAGGGTGTAGCTCAGCGGTAGAGTGGATGCTTAGCATGCGTGAGGTCCTGGGAGTACCTCCATTAAAATAAATAAATAAATTTAAAAAACTAATTACCCGCCCCCAAAAAGGAAAAATAAATATAAAAGAAAGGATGGAAACAAGCAGAAAGACCAGAGAGAGGTCACAGGTTTTATACACATTAGAAAAACGTTTTCTGTATAATGTAAACATGCTTATTATAGAAAATTTGGAAAATACATTTCCCCTGCACATATTGAAGTCATTCTGTATGTACAATTTGTAATCTGTGTCACTTAATGGCATATCATGAGCATTTCTCCATGTTATTAAATTCTCTCTGACAACATTGATTTTAACGGCTGCTTAAGATTCTATTGCATGGATGATTTATTTGACCATGCCCCTATAGGATATCCAACTTGTTTTACATTTTTTGTAATCATAAAAAAAAAATGCTACACTAAGCATTTCTCTTAATGAATCTTTGCCCTAGTTTGTGAACACGGTCTAGGTTAGCTTTCTAGAAGGAAAATTACAAGATGATATGTCTTAAGGTTAAGAGCAAACACTGGAGTCAGTTGACCTAGGTTTGTATCTCATCTAAACCCCTTCTTAGATGGGGCAAGTCACTTACCCTCTCTAAGACTTAGTTCCTTCACTCACAGATGAGTAACATTTCCTATCTCACTGGGTTCTTGTGAATGTAAAGTATGTTTCATACAACCTGACCCAAAGTAAGGGCTCAAGAAATGTTAGCTGTTATTATCATCACAAACTGAATTCATATATTTAATGACACATGTAAACACATACAACTGGTCTGTTTCTGGGCTGTTGGTTTAGTCTCTTTATTCTGCCTGGGTTTGTACCAACTGCACACTGAAGCCTTTAATTATTTATATATTATTTGTTTCATAAAGGGTTTGAGGTAGTGGGCTAAAAATATAGAGCAAATTCCCCCTCCTTTCTCCTCTTTTTTTTTTGGAATTTTTCTTTGCTTTTCTTGTCTGCTTTTTACTACAAATGGATGGTAGAATCACTTTATTAAGTAACAGAAGATTCCATTAGAATTGTGGTTGAATGTTGGAAAAGTGAGAAATTTACTTGGTAAGAATTGACATCTTTATGAGCTTCATTTTTTCCCTAAGAACGTGGCTCATCTCTCCAGTTTTTAAAAGTCTTGCATTATAACTTTAAGCAAAATTTTGTGATTTTCTAAATATAGGTTCCTCACATTTTCCAGTAAGGTTACAGCCAAGTATTTTATGGTGGTGTTATTGTTACTTCTATATCGGAAAATACTAGCCACAATAGCTAATATATATTGAAGGCTTACTATGTGCAGATTAGGTTCTAAATGCATTACTATATTAACTAATTAAATCCTCATAACAGCTTTATGAGATGAGAACTATTATTTACATTCCCATTTTGTGGATGAGGAAACTGAGGCCAGAAGCATTAGGTTCACATGGTTAGTAAATGGACAAATAGGGCTTTAACCTCTTGCCATCTGGCTCCACTGCCCACGATCTTAACTACTATGTTATTTATTATGTCTTCTATCTGGTTATTCTTAGTTTGTAAGAAGGCTACAGATAACCTTTATATTTTTCTTGTGTCAAGTGATGTCTCTGAGATCTATTATTAATTATCAGTATTTTAGAACTGATTCTCATGGATTTTCTTTGTATACAACCATGTCATCTGCAAACAATGATAAATTTACTTCTCTCTTTCCAAAAGTTATAACTCCTTTTAAAAAATTTCCAGTCTTACTGTATTGGATTTTTCAGAATAGTATTAAATAACACAGCAATGAGACAAGACATTCCTGTTTTATTTTATCTTTACATAAATTGTTGACTTCATATATACATAGATGTGTTTATATGTAAAGAATATTAAGACTATTGAGGATGTTTAAGAAAATGGAATTGACTTACCATGTGCTCTTTGGTGACTATTAAAAATGATCAAATGGTTTTCTTGTTTGCTTTATTTTTGACCTATTATACAAATAAATTTCCCAATACCTAACCCTGTGTTAATTCCTGGGATAAACCCTAATTGGTTCTGGTATTATTATTATGCTAGTCAATAGTGTATTATGTGTTAATCTTAAATGTTTTAAAAGATTTTTACATTTATATTTATAAGTGAGATTGGTCCATAGGTTTGCTTTTTCTGGGGGGGGGGGTTCTGTTTCTGACAGGTTTTGATATTAGGTATATTCTGGCTTCATAAACAAATTGGGTAGTTTTCCATCTTTTTCCATGTTCCAGAACACTTTCTACTTTTCTATTCATTCTGACAGATAAATACTGTATAATAGAGATGACAAAGAAGAGAATGCAAATTGGCAGAGATTATTTTGCCTCAGTAACTCTGCCACTTTTGTAGCTGGAGGACAGCCTTGATTGTGAAGAAGCAATTTGGAGCAGTAGGAGGGTCAAACGGGCCATTATTTTGGTGATGAAGAGTGCGGCTGGCTGGGCAGGCACAGAGGTGAGTGAAGGTGGGCCTGGGGAGTGAGGGGAGTGCTGAGCAGGACAGGAGCTCAGGAGAAGGTGAAAGGAGGGTTTATAATGGACTGGCTGGCAGTGTTACACAAGGACATAAAAACAGGAGCAGGTAAGAACTGGGCCTGAAGGTGAGGCATGCCCGAGGGCGAAGGGAGGATTATCTGGGAGTGGGTGCTCCTTCCATTCCAGAAAAGTTCCCAGTGCTCTGGCTTGTTGGCCACTGGCTCCTGTTGGAGAAGGTAACACTCTTTCTCACCCACCACTCCCTGTCTTCATCCCAGCAAAGTCCTATAGCCTATGGTATAGCAGGACTTGACATGCTTCTGAGCACAAGGGTTCAGCATGGAGAGCAGAGCAGAGGGAAGCAGAGGAGAAGACAGACTTCACCAACTCTGACTTTATGCCTGGGACCGAGTCCTTTAAAAGTTTCTCTATTTCTCTATTTCTTTTTCAGTCCTTCTCTTCTGCTCCTCTGTAGCTCATGCAGACAGACCCACAGTCCCTGCTGTTCTGTAAGGCAAAGGAAAGTGCTGTAGGACAGGCGGGGAGCAATGTGGTAGAGAATTACTGGGAACTGTTCAGCATCATGCCTGCCACGTAGCGGAGGCCATTCTGAATGAAAAAACAAAGACATTACAGACAAATGAAACTCAGCCCATCTAAACTTACTTTCAAGTCAGTCAGAAATTCTAGGCTCTTTTCATGCAAATCCTTTTGAAAATTATTTTAACTAATGGCAAAACTGACATCACCGTTTCATAGATTTTCCTCTCTCCCTTTCACCCATGGATGGGTTAGTTAACAACCAACAGAGCAGCCACCAGCTTGACATCAGGAGGAAGATGCCAGGAGCACAGATGGTCCACAGCCCAGATAATTAGCTTCTGAAGATGAAACAACATCTGATAAGTCTTCTGTGAGTGTAGAGTTTGGCTGGGCACAGAGAGGGCAGAGAACAAGCAGGCCTCCCCAACAACTCTTTTTCTTCTTAAAATGTCGGCACAGCGCTCACCCACTTCCTGTTGACTACCTACTTGTAAGACCTGCAGAGAAGAATTAAAATAAATATTGTAGACACTCCACCCTAAAGGAGGGGAAGAATAACTCCCCACTCCTTAAGTGTGGAATGCACAAAGGGGCTTCCTTCCAAAGAGTACGGGATGGAAGGGGGAAGGCATGTAATTTTACAGCGGAGAAACCTGATAAACACTAGTTCTACTAGGTGATAAAGGTCAATGTCGACAGCCATCAATTATGTGGATAGTATGTATTCTTGATATAATGTGATGAAAACAGCACTTTACTTCTGTGATCTTCCTCTCCCAAACCCATAACCCTAGGCTAATCATGAGAAAACCACCAGATAAATTCCATTAGAGGGGTGTCCTGAAGAATCCTTGACCAGTACTCCTCAAAACTATCAAGGTTTTCAAAAACAAGGAACATTTGAGAAACCGAAACAGCCAAGAGGAGCCTAAGCAGACATGACAACTATATGTAATAAGGTATCCTGGATAGGATGGTAGAACAGAAAGAAGACATTAGATTAAAAACTCAGGAAATCTGAATAAACTATGAACTTTAGCTAATAATGTATCAATACTGGTCCATGAATTGTAACAATGTACCAAACTAATGTTAAGATGTTAATAATAGAGAAAGCTGTAGGGAGGCATGTTAGAACTCCCTGTACTGTACTGTCTGCTCAGTTTTTCTGTAAATCTAAAACTGTTTTAAGAAATAGAGTATAGTAATAATAAGAAGAAGATGGGACAAAGCACCTCCAACTCCTTTAGGCTTCATAAGCATTTTCTCAATTATTTGGCTTTCTGATTTTCATCCTTTGGGGGCACTTACACTGCACCCAGGTCTCCTTATAGTTTATCCTATCCACACCCGTTCCGTGCTTCTCAGAACTCTGTCCCCCATGGGCTACGGTGATCTCATTGAGTCTCATGGCTTCAGTCACCACTTCTCTTATGGCCATTTCCAAATCTTGTCTGGTTCGGATCACCGTTCATCCAACTCCCGGTTACACAGCGCCCCCTAGGCGTCCAATTTAGCATTTCCAAATCCAAACCCTGTTTCTCTCTAAACTCGCTTCTCTGATTTCTTGTCTCACAAGGCCAGAACCCTGGGGACCAACCCCAGACTTCCCTTTCTTAGGCTCCCTGTCAGTCGGTCCCTAAATTCTGTCACCGACTCCTGCTTAGGGCCTTTTGTATTGTGTTCTCTTTCCATTCCCTTTGCCAGGCCCTCAACACTTCTGGGCTCCTTGCCTTCAGTATTCCCTTTCTCCTCCCTATGTCTTTGCCTCATTTCTTTCCTTCTTTTCCATTCCTTTAGCAAGTATCCACAAAGGAAAATGCAGAGATTCTCTCAGGCCTCTGCCAGGCAGTTTATAACTCCTCTCCACTCTCAATTCCTCAACATGAATTCCTTTTCTCTATCTTCCCTGGAGAGAGAGAGAGAGAGGGAGAGGGAGAGGGAGAGGGAATGTGTGTGTGTGTGTGTGTGTGTGTGTGTTTAGGTGTTTATTTACTTTTTGTGTTTGAGATAAATTCACAAGGAGGGCCCATACAAAGCCCATTTTAAGAGCACCAGCCATTAACCTAGTTTTATCAGGATTCAGACGGACCTAAATAGTGACAAGAACCACCTTTGAATTAGGTAATGGAAACAGCTGACATAAAATAGCTGCAGAACACAATCAAATTAAGACCTGAAAACGAGGGCGAGAGGAGATAATGAGGAAATTTTAAAAGGAAGGAAAGGAAGACTTTTATAAACACTGCTTATGCTTATAATGCATCGTATGCAATAAGTTATTACCAGTCCCACCGAGCCAGCCAGGAGTCGAACCTGGAATCTTCTGATCCGTAGTCAGACGCGTTATCCATTGCGCCACTGGCCCTGAGACAGTCACACTGGCCTCAATGATGATACCTCAAGCTTATACTGCAGGGTCTCATGGGACGTGTAGTCTCTTAACGGAATTCTGCGAGCATACAAAGCATTGTGGGAAATTGGAGTTCGTCGAGAACCAGACGCTGAGATTGGTGACTCTTCCGAAGCCACTGCGTACGTCACTGTGCAGCCCGCGGATTGGCGGGAAGAGCCACTCCCCACCCCTCCTCCTGCCGCTCCGGAGCCGTGGGAGACGCTCTAGTTGTTAGGGAGACTCGTCCCGCCTTCTGGGGGGGCTTTTTTTCTGCTTTGTGATTGGCTGCTAGTATCAGGGAATCTCGGCGTGGACAGCGCGAGGGAAAAGATGGCGGCGATGGCGGTCGGCGGTGCCGGTGGAAGCCGCGTGTCCAGCGGGAGGGACCTGAATTGCGTCCCCGAAATAGCTGACACACTGGGGGCTGTGGCCAAGCAGGGGTGAGGGCATGGACCTCTACGAGCGGAATGCGGGGTCCGAACTCGGGGACGGAGAGGGGCAGACCAGTCATACCCTTAGAGGCAGGGGTGAGGGGGGTCGGAGTGTATAAGACGAGGCCAGGAGAAACCATTAGTCCTTGCGGGGAGAAGTCTCGGGTCCTGCAGCGTGCGAGAGAGAGAAAGAAAAAAAAAAAACTTTTGGAGGGCGTGTGGTCACTGAACCCCAAAGTCGGGGGAGTTATCAGGTAAACTCAAAAAGGGGGCATGCAGACCTCCAGGGCACTGGAGAGCGAGGTTATAGCCCGAGAATAAGAGAAAGTGTTAGGGCACTTGGGAGAGAAGAGTTAAACCTTGAGGGGGGAAGCATGGGTAGCACTAGAGAAGATCTGGATGTGACAGTCCTGGAAAACCAGTGACAACAGAGTAGAAAATCCACGTGGCGTGGATTTTCCTCTTTTCTCCTTGCTCATCTTTTCCATAGCTGTGTTCTGGGGAGAAATTGAGGCACAGTGCAGCGGAAGTGATATGCCCCAGGGTGGGCTGAATTCAGCAGTCCAGTGGGTGACTGGTGGCAGCTGAAAGGGTTGTGCAGAATCGAGATAGCCTAGTCCATTTACTTGGATCTCTGGGCACTGCTGCTCTCTTTACATGACAATTCTGGGTCTGTCGCGGTTGTAGGTTTGATTTCCTCTGCATGCCTGTCTTCCACCCGCGTTTCAAGAGGGAGTTCACTCAGGAACCTGCTAAGAATCGGCCGGGCCCCCAGACACGATCAGACCTACTGCTGTCAGGAAGGGGTAGGGACCATCCCACATGCCCCTTAATTATTAGAGACAGTAACGAAACTCATGCTTTATCAGTGCTTTTCTACTCCTCCTTTCTTGACTTCGATGTATTGGTTCTTCTCTGGGATATAGACTGTTCTCTCCTTGGTTACCTGCTAAAAGCCTCAGTTTCCTATTCTGCATCAGGCTATTCTGTATCTGCTAGAAAAAGTTTTTGTGTCTCATCTCTACTCTCTATTCCCTGTTAAGAACTAGAAATTGAATGAGTAAAGTTCTGAACCTTATTTAGTCTTTGTCTTTCTTGGGTGGGGGAGTGCAGACTGGAATACACTAATTGTGGGAAAGCTTTCTCCATGGATTCGTCCAGACTCAAAAGTGGAGAAGATCCGCAGGAACTCGGAGGCGGTAAGACTGACCCCTTCACTGAATCTTTCTAACAATCAGGTTTCTAAACAAGCTGGGTGGATAGAACAGTTTTTTCCCCCCTCCCTAACTTAGTAAATCTAATATAATGCAATTAAAGTTATTTGGGTTACTAGCTCTTAACCTTTTCCTCTTGCTCACCATTCCAGGCTATGTTACAGGAGCTGAATTTTGGGGCATATTTGGGTCTTCCAGCTTTCCTGTTGCCCCTAAATCAGGAAGATAACACAAACTTGGCAAGAGTTTTGACCAACCACATCCACACTGGCCACCACTCCTCCATGGTATGGCTGAGAGCCTCCTTTCTTGCTGCATATTATGGTAGTCGGGCTGTGCTGAGCGCCGTCCTGTTCCTAGCCATTCAGTAAAGTGCACATTTGGCAGAATTGAAATGTCAGTACTGCCTGCCCCCAACTAAAAGTGGTAAGCAGAGGGTTATAAAATATATAGAATATTCAGTTATTTTCAGAAACTTACAGTGAAATTAAAGACAAGGCAGATACTTGTATAAGGATATACACAAGATACGTGTACACATAAATATAATCACAAATTGGGACGAGCATAGAAGGGAATTAACTTGAAATCTGAATCAAGATCTTTTTAATTGAAGGAGCTTTCTGGACCCAAGGAGTTCAAAATAGAGTTCTAAATAGGGTTACTGTTTATGTGCAGTTCTGGATGCGGGTACCATTGGTGGCACCAGAGGACCTGAGAGATGATATAATTGAGAATGTACCAACTTCACACACAGAGTACAGTGGAGAGGAGAAGACATGGATGTGGTATGTCTCCTTTGCTGCTGTACCAGGGCAAAGGGTAGGGTGAGGGGAAGTTCAGGCTGGAACCTGTAGGAAGATCTCCTTAAGATATGGTGATTGGTGGGCCATTTGCATTTGACTATTTTTTCTGTATTTGACTCTGGACAGGTGGCACAACTTCCGGACCTTGTGTGATTATAGCAAGAGGATTGCGGTGGGTAAGTCCACAAAGGTCCTGGGCTAGGTTAGCCTCCTCTGACCTCCTGTGACTAAGAATCAGGAGTTTCAGACTTGGCTGCTGGGCAGTTTTGCTACTTTCTCTGTGCCTCAGTCTGCCTTGCTCTTAAGGAGTAAAGAGATCTTGCACAAAAGAGCAGGGAAAGGCTTCTGGCCTATCAGTGATTGACAGGTCTTTCTATTCCCTTGTGTAGCTCTTGAAATAGGTGCTGACCTCCCATCTAATCATGTCATTGATCGTTGGCTTGGGGAGCCCATCAAAGCAGCCATTCTCCCCACCAGCATTTTCCTGACCAATAAGAAGGGATTTCCTGTTCTTTCTAAGATGCACCAGAGGCTGATCTTCCGACTCCTCAAGGTATGTAGCAGAAGGGTTTTAAAAGTGCTCCATCTAATCCTCTTGCCTTCTTCACATATGTGTGATGGGTTTTTTTTTCCCCCTCCTCTGTGGGGCTGACTCTTTTCTTCTCTAGTTTCTGGGGAACAGTTTCAGTGAAGTTGGGAGTCTCGAGGGCAAAAAGGCAAATGACAACAGGAGCCCCAGAAACATTTCCAGATCTCATGAGAACTTTGTAGAAAGTTTCATTCAAGAAATTACAGCAAGGTGGGCTGGGTATAGCTCAGTGGCAGAGCCATGCTCGAGGTCCTGGGTTCAATCCCCAGTACCTCCATTAAAATAAATAAATAACAGTCATTAGTAAAGTTAAAAAAAAAAAAAAAAGAAGTTACAGCAAGAATCCATGGGGCCCTTTGAGCCAGGAAGATGCTAATGTGGCATAGGTGGGCTTTATAAGTTCATTGAAGCCTCATGCTGCTTCAGTTGGTGTCTAGAGGTATTTGTTGGAATGGAGAACTGCTGATCTGGGCCTTACTTTATGCTAGAGCTCTTTGGCCGTAAACTGTAATACTGTCCTCTTGGTTTGAGGACTGTGTCTGAAGGTCTGACTTATTCTCACAGTTGGAGGTGCAGTTCATCATCACAGGCACCAACCACCACTCAGAGAAGGAGTTCTGCTCCTACCTCCAGTATTTGGAATACCTGAGCCAGAACCGACCTCCACCCAATGCCTACGAACTCTTTGCCAAGGGCTATGAAGACTATCTGCAGTCCCCACTCCAGGTGGGTCCCCCACTCCAGGAGGGAGGGAGGTCAGGGGAGGAAATGTCTCTAGAGAGCAGGTGCCCTAAAATCCTACCAAAGCTCAGGAGGCACTGGAAAGGTTCTGGTGTTCTGGCGTGTTGTCCTTGTCAAAAACTGGCTAACTTACATCGCCTCTTTTCTCTCATTCATCAGCCACTGATGGATAACCTGGAATCTCAGACATACGAAGTGTTTGAAAAGGACCCCATCAAATACTCTCAGTACCAGCAGGTACAATGTGGGTCCCAGATTGGGTCAAGCACAAGGCCTGGGATGACCTGGGTGAGGATGGCATTATAGTCATGAGATCTTCTCTCCTTCTGCCAGGCCATCTATAAATGTCTGTTAGACCGAGTGCCAGACAAAGAGAAGGACACCAACATCCAGTGAGTGCTCTCCTGGTGACCCCAGATACCTGCTTACCTGCTTCTCTTCATGCCGACTCAGCTTGGCTCTGCCCTCTCTTCCTTAGAGTGCTGATGGTGCTGGGGGCAGGCCGGGGGCCCCTGGTGAACGCTTCCCTGCGGGCAGCCAAGCAGGCCGACCGGCGGATAAAGCTGTACGCCGTGGAGAAGAACCCAAACGCTGTGGTGACGTGAGTAGCGACCTCTCTGCTGGGATGTTTGTCCCCTGTACCAGTTTTCTTATGGGTGTCCTCACTTGTATCTTCTCTCTTTTAGGCTAGAGAACTGGCAGTTTGAAGAATGGGGAAGCCAGGTGACAGTGGTCTCATCGGACATGCGGGAGTGGGTGGCTCCAGAGAAAGCAGATATCATTGTCAGTGAGCTTCTGGGGTCCTTCGCTGACAATGAGCTGTCACCTGAGTGCCTAGATGGAGCCCAGCACTTCCTAAAAGGTGCCTCCAGGCTGAAGGGGACTGGATTATTAGCTGGGAAGGCTGGGCCGGGTTGGGGAGGGGTGAGTGGGGCAGCAGCCAGCAGGAGGTTACAAGGCTTAGGGGAAGGTGGGGCAGGCTTGGGTCTGTGTCCTTAGCAAATGAAGTAGTCTCTGAACCTCGGTGGTCACATCTGTAAAATGAAGGGAGTGGACCAGGGCAGAGACTCTTAATCTGAGGTCTGCAGACTCTTTGAGGTGACATGACATGTACCTCGGGCTTAGCTTTCCTCAGGATCTCAGAGGATTTGGCGTTAAGAAAGAAGAACCACTAGATTAGAATACCTTGGGTTCCTTCCAGTTTTACTCTCATGTCACTCTATAAATGAACCTAGAAGTGAATCCCTCAGGACAAGAGCTGGGAGCAGGTCGGCCTGGGGATGCGACAACATGGAGCTGCCTGGGTCTGTTTAGCTGTGGGAGGTCTGACCTTTTGGTTAGTACAGGTGCACCATTTCCATCTCTTGGGAGCTAATGGGACCCTTCTGCTCTGTAGATGACGGCGTGAGCATCCCTGGCGAGTACACGTCCTTTCTAGCTCCGATCTCCTCCTCTAAGCTGTACAATGAGGTCCGAGCCTGTCGGGAAAAGGACCGTGACCCTGAGGTAAAGAGCCACTCTCCTCTGGAGGACTTGTCTCTCTTTAGTCCTTTTCTTTTTCTATATTAGCATACCTGTTTTCTTCCACTGGAGAAGATGAAGGAGGGGTTGGGGATGTGGGAAAGTGGTTGAAGTGAAACTATGGTTTTTACCTTTTTCTGCATCCCTGGACCTTGAGCCGCATTCCCTGAGGAAGGAGGTGGCTCTCCCCTGTCCTCTCTAGCTCTTGTTCTCTGCCTCTCGGGACAGGCCCAGTTTGAGATGCCTTACGTGGTACGGCTGCACAACTTCCACCAGCTCTCTGCGCCCCAGCCCTGTTTCACCTTCAGCCATCCCAACAGAGGTGGGTTCCTGCGTGGCTGTCCTCCAACTGGATGGGTGAGAGCTCGCCCTCCTGGTTTCTTCCCTTGCTGCCCGGGGTCTGCGCTATCTGGTCTCTGTCTAGGCTTCCTTTCCTGGTTCCTGCTCATGTTTTACCAAGTTGTCTAGGGCTTCTGGCCCCTCATCACCCACACGGCTCTTCCCTGACAGATCCTATGATTGACAACAACCGCTACTGCACCTTGGAGTTTCCCGTGGAGGTGAACACAGTGCTGCATGGCTTTGCAGGCTACTTTGAGACTGTGCTTTATCAGGATATCACTCTGAGTGAGTGTCTGGGGCAGTGGATGGCGGGTGTGAGGGCATGCTAGCTGAGCAACTAATGTACATGTTTCACTGAGAGTCACGGGGAGCCCAGGAATCTGTGAATGGGGATCTCTGATTACTTGTTTATGGGTTCACAGAAGAGATTCTCCTCAACCTGGGCAAAAAGCAGAGTCATAGAGACCTCAATATTTTTCATTATTTTGTCCACTTAGGTATCCGTCCAGAGACTCACTCTCCTGGGATGTTCTCATGGTTTCCCATCCTCTTCCCTATTAAGGTAGGCGTCACCTTTAAGGCTCCTAGGGTTAAAGAGTAACTTTTGCCATTGGTGTTCTGCCCCTTCCCTTCTCCCAGGATGATACTCGGCTATGACCCATGTTCTGCTGCTCTTGGATTCTGTTTTAGGGATGTCTGTAGTGGCCTTCTACTTGGCTTCCCATATCTACTCTGGCTACTCTTCTATCCATTCTCTACCTCCAGCAAGAGTCATCTTGTGAAAACTCAAATCTGATCATCTCTCTCTCCTGCTTTTAAAATCCTTCAACGTCTTCCCATAGCCCTTAGGATACAGGTCTTAAATCCTTACTAGACTTTGTGTGATCTGGCTTTAGCCTGCCTTTTCAGCCCTGTCCCCTTCATTACACTGCTTCAGTTGTCTGGACCTTGTCTTGGTTCCTCTAATACCCCATGTTCTTTCCTGCCTCGGGCTTTCACAGCTTTGTAAACTTATTTGCTCATTTCTTGACCGAGCTAACTTATCTAATAGGTCTCATTAAACATTCCTATTGTCAGATGCCTTTCCCTGACCTTCTAGACTAGGTTAGCATTATCTTTCACAGGTGCTTTCATAGCACCCTATCACTGTTCACAGCGTTCATCCCACTTTTGATTATTTGGCTAGTGTCTGATTGTTCAATTCCGTTTATTCTGATAGACTTCTAATAAACATCATGAGGGTTGGAATATCATGTTCGATCATTTTATCTCCACACCTAGCTCAGTACATGGCCACAAAAAGTTCATTGGCTCCACCCTGAACCTCCCTGTCTTTCTTCTTACAGCAGCCCATTACGGTACATGAAGGCCAAACCATCTGTGTGCGTTTCTGGCGATGCAGCAACTCCAAGAAGGTGTGGTATGAGTGGGCTGTGACAGCACCAGTCTGTTCTGCCATTCACAACCCCACAGGCCGCTCTTACACCATCGGCCTCTAGCCTTGTCTGCAAGTGTCCAGAGCTTTAGAAGTTGCTTCAGGTTCTGTTCCTGTAGCACAGAAGATGCAGTACGCTGTGGGTGCTGATTGGCCTTGCCCATCAAGAGAAGAGCGTTTCAGTCTGCTTTCCTACCTTATGGCAAGATGGGCAAAGGATGAGAATTGCAGGGCTCAAGCCACCAATCTGTGAAGACTTCACGCCAGGGCATGAGGAATTCTTGTTAGACCCGAGGCTACTCCAGCAGGCACTCAGCTTCAGGTGCTCCCTGGGATGGCCCTGAGAACATGTGGATTGAACATATTTTCAGCCCTTTCCCCTTCCCATCTTTGTTCCTGTTTTGATGGCTTTGTGTAAGGAGGAAATACAAATAAAGTGAAGTTATGGCCTTTCCTGTTCCAACCCTGCTGCCCCCTGCCTCTGCTTCTCCACCCATTACTTACACGTGTTCAGATTTGTGTTCTTGTCCAAGACTTGAAGGGGCCTGGAGTTTATTTCCTATTTAAGAAGCTTAGTGGTAACTCTTGGACTCCTGGGTATAGGCCTTTCTGACCAGCTACAGAGAGGTCTTGTCCATTAGGACCTGTGATTAGACTCTTCTCTGGGGAGAAGGAGTAGAGTTTGCCACCTTGGAGAAGGATGGGGTAGTGAGTGAAGCCAGCTTCCCTTTCAACTTCCTGAGCTGCTGCACTGCCAGCTCCTTTATTACCTCTTGGGAGAGAACTGGAAGTCATTCAGGCATGTCCAGCAAGAGGCCCTCTATTTTGTTTGAATAAAATCACAGGGTTAGCATTTGAAGCCCTTAAGAGATAATCTAGTCCAATTCTACATTTTACAGAAGAGGAATTTGAAATTGTACGATGATACAAAATTGGTATTCAAATCAGGATTCAACACGGTTTTTCTGACCCAGTGGCTCTTCATGTTATAACCAGCTACTATATTAAGTAGCATCTATATTAAGTAGCTGAAGTCTCTTAGGGTTCTGGAAGCCCTTGGGACGTGAGGGTGGGCATAAGTTCCTTCTCTTTCTGATAAAAGGGCCGAGGACTGCTGCACACAAGGAGTCAACTGAGAAACTCCCAAGTTTACCCTTGCAGTGGGAGTGGTGTGGGGCACCGATTTGAACTGAAGGTAAGTGAGCTGTAAGACCAGGCAGAATGTGGAAGAAGACAAATCTGTGACAAGACCTGTCAGGTCCAAGCGCTGAGAGCAGGAGGTGTAGAGGCCGCCTGCACAGAATGGGGATGTGGAACCCAGCATCCTTCCCGATGTGGAGCAAATGCAGTTACTCTGCATAAAGCTGTGCGGGAGAAGTCCGACGGGACCCACTCGGCAAATCAGAGTAAAACTGGCCAAGGACGTCAATGGTACCTCCTCGTTGGCTCCGCCCACGCTGTCAGCCTAGTATATAGGAGCGCCCGGGAATGGGACAGGAGGGTCCTTCTCTTCTGTTCCCTGCCCGGTTCCCCCGCCTTCCGCAAGTCTTCTAGCCAATGAGAGAGCGACGGGCGGTTACCTAAGGACGCTCCCACTTTCCCAGAGCCTCGGAAAGGTTAGCCAATCAATGGGAACTTGATGGTTGCTAAGAGACCTTTCAGCTTGGCTCCACCCATATTTAGGACTTTAGCCAATGAAAACCTACAGTTTGGCCTGTTGCCGCGAAACCAGTGGCATTAGTTCCACCGCCTGAATGTTTCGGCGCCTGCGCAGATTGGGGAAGGTTCTGGAAGACAGCGGAGCTGCCGCCATTTTGCGGGAAGGTGAGTAGCTCCAGCTACAGTGCTGCTTTTCCTACTGGGTCTCTGGAAGAGTCTCGTGCTTCGGGTCCCCCAACACACCCAAAAGATCGGAGGGAACCGGGACCCCCCTGCGGGGACCCGGAACTGGTAAGAAACCCCGAAACTGGGTCCCCCGCGACGTCACCAATGCGTGACGTTGCCGTACGGCGCCTCCCCCTGACGTCACAGGCAGAAAATGGCGTCAAGAGCAGACTCGGGCAAACTTCAAATTAAAAAAAAATTTTTGTTTACTTTGATCCAGAAGTGTTCACTACGTAACTGTAGTCCACTGGCATGGTTTTAGGGATCGGCACCCTAGTGGCTGTATCCTTTACCGATGAAGATGGTATTTCAAGGGTCCCAGTGACTGGTCTCCTAAAGGCCCCCGCAGCCCTGACGTTAAGGGTCTCCCAGACGGTGGAGGGAGCATGGACCCACCGCGATCTCAGAGGTCTCGTGGGATCGGTTTTCAGTCCCTAGTGCCACCTTTCAGAGAGAGGTGAAGGAGTTGAGATTTCTCCCTCAATCTTCAGTCTCTGGAAGACTCATGTTCGCTATTTTTGACCACTAAATTTGACCACACATTCTGTGGCGGTGGCGTATAGTGAGGCCACACACGAGGTTTTAGTATTGGGACACTGGCCCACGCAGAGATGCTGTCGGTCACTTGTAGGACCGTTTTTTGAAGCGTGGCCTTGGCTTGTTACACAACATGGGGAATGTTTTTTATCTTTCTCATTGTTCCTGTTTTTAATTAAGCTGCCTTCAGTTTGGAGCTGTTTGTTCCCAGCTCAGTGACCGGACCCAGGAGATGGCGCTACCATCACTCCTGGGACTCCAGAGTTTGGTGACTTCTGCCTGAATGAGGCTGACAGTGACAGTGGTTCTTCACTCCCCTTTGCCCCCACAGCAGTGGGCCTAAGTGCTGACTTGGGTCTTGATAGTGCTGTGACAAGGTTCAGGCACTCTCATGATTGTGGGCCCTTAATGCAGTTTTTGGAGTAGGGTTGAAACAAAGCACAGTAGTGCTTTAATGGATGAGATTGAATGGACCATGGCCTGTAAGTTAGGACTTGAGTTTGAAAAGTCCATAGTGTTTGGGACATGACTGCTTTTAGGACATCTAGAAAGACAGACTAAACCCAAGGAGATCACAGATTTCAAAGTGTGCTGGTATTATACATGTCTGTGCTTAAATAGATTCATTTGTTTCTGAAGTCTGAAAGCTTTATACCATATGTAGAGGTTCATTTGTCGACTTAGATGAAAAGTTCTGTATGGTTAAGTTATCCCTGCTCTGTACTAGCATCCAACAAAGGGCAATTTTTGAAACCAGAAGCGTTTCATTTGGAGTTAACCGCAGACTGTAAAAAATAGTGAAGAGCTTTATGACACTTAGAAAATTTGTGTAGATTTGGCAGCCAAAATGAAAGGAACTGAGTTTGTAGATCAAAAACTTCCTTTTAGAACCATTTTCCCCACGATAGGCCAGATAGCATATATTAAAATCAGCCTTGTTCCTGATATTTTGAAGCATATACTGTTACATACTGAATATCTAGAAGTCCCACAATAAGGTATGACTAATAAGATTGAATCTTTTTATATACGTATTAGAACATTAATTCTCTAGACGAGAATATATTGAAAAATAGACATGTTGGTATGCTGGGTACTTTTACAAATTTCCTTTAAAGTTAAGTTATAAACCACATGAGAGAGAGGTAACCTGATAGAACATTAATTTTGATCAAGGGTCAGCTCCTCCATTTGAGCTTTGTAACTTCAGGCGGTTCACGGAATCTCAGTTTTTTTGATCTGTGCATTAGATCCAAAATCTGCCTATGGCATATGTTACTGTTGATTGCTAAATAAATGTTAGGTGTTAAGAGATTGACTTCAGTGGTTTTTAGGTATACTTATTTGATTTTGGTTTGATTTCCATTTTAAGCCTTAAATTTGGCTCCAAGTTAATTTTATTGTTTGGCTCTTTCCAAGAATCTTAACCTCTGTAACATGTTCAGCACAGTGTCTAGCAATAGTAGGTAGTATAAATGTTAGGTATAATGGTTAGTCTTATTAAGTCATCAGAATGGGCTGTGGACTCAGGGCAACCAGGACAGCATGATTAGATGATGCATTAGCTGCTTTAAAGGGGACAAAGCTCTTGTGGATATGAAAGTCTGATTACCACTGGCCTCCTTGCATAGAAGTTCTTCAGATTAGTTGAGGTTTTTTTTTTTTTAGCTTTATTGAAGTATAACTGACATAAAATAAAACTGAACACATTGAAGTGTACAGTTTGCTGAGTTTTGATGTGTAAACACCATGAAACCATCAAATTTCCAAAATGCCCTTTTGTAATCCTTTCCTCCTAGCCCCTCCCCACCTGTTCCTATCCCTAGGCAACCACTGATCTGCTTTCTGTCACTACAGGTTAGTTTGCATTTTCTAGAATTTTATATAAATGAAATCATATAGTATGTGCTTTTTTTTTAATGTTTTCTCACTTGACGTAATTATTTTGAGATTCAGCCATGTTACATATATTGATAGTTTCAGACCAATAATTTTTGAATAATTTATCCTGTTGATTTTCTTTGGTGTCTTCTGTTTTTCTTATTTGACAGACCTGTGGTGGACAGACTTGGGAAAGACGATTGCTAGATGTGAAAACTTGGGGTAGGCCAGAAGTCTTACCCTGCCTGCCTAGATAGAAAGGCTTCAAAGTGGAACTGGTTGAGCCTGCCTTAATTACAGTCTTTCTGAGTTATTTAAATTCTAGTTGATACTGTACAAAAAATGCTTAATAATGAATCCCTCATTATTGATGTTTGGGTGGGGGAAGAACTTAGGGCAAATCTGCATTATTCTGGTGTTGCTTTGTCTTGTTCCTAATTTTTAGTCTTGCATTTTTATTTTTTTATTGAAAATATGTGCCAGTTTAAATTTAAACCAATTGTTTATTCAGAGTTTTGAACAGTAGAATGGAGGCCAAGTATCCATTGTAAAGTGAATAATACTTTTGAGTACCAACATTTTCTCTTCACAGGACAGGGTCTATATTGTATTTTGTTTCTACCTAGATACTCAGTTTCCTTCTAGACCCTTGACCTTTTCTAAGCGACAAAGCAGAACTAGTTCAGATCTGTAAGATGCAAAAATAAACCTAGGGTAAGCAACAGCCGGTAAGATCCCTTTGGAGTTCAAGAAACAGAACTGTATATCCTGAGGTCTGTTTCTTGGAGGGGGGAGGGGATGTGGGGTGCTGGAAGGGAGGAAAGATATAGATGAGGTTCTTATGTATTGATATCCTCTCCTCAGATCTGCTACAATGGCATCTGATGACTTTGATATAGTGATTGAGGCCATGCTGGAGGCTCCTTATAAAAAAGAGGAGGTAATGTTCCCCACCTCACTCTTGGAATTGGGTTAGTAAGAAAAAACAGTTGTGGATCATCAGTTTCAACATTTTGTGAATTTTCTTTCCCTATTCGTTTATTATGTACAGTGGCTATTCGTAAAAGGCCTAGTCTTTTAGTAAGCTCTGCTGGAGATCCATGCTCAAGGGTGGTGCTTGCAGGGGGGGTCCCTAAAATGGCAGGGAGCAAATAATGTGGTGGGAGTGAGTGCTTTGCCTAGTTCTCAGTGACACAGTAGAAAGTCAGTGTATCTCAGACCTAACTCCTAAATAGATGTCAGTGGAACACATGTTGGGTAGCTAAAGTTTTGACTCTGAGCTCTTCTTTTTGGCTAGTTTCCTTCCTTCTCTATTCCCTTTGTTAGGCGATCCAGGTGCTCACAACTGTTTAAAAAATTGAGAGCATTGATTTTATGAGCTTTCTTCCTTGTCCACTTTTGTTCTCTGTGCAATGGAATCTGTGTCATCTGGTACCTTATGGTCATTTTCCTGGCGAACCCCTCAGGATGAGCAGCAAAGGAAAGAGATTAAAAAGGACAGCCCTAGCAACATCACCAACAGCACCAGCAGCACTGGCAGCAGTGGCAGTGGTACCAGTGGGAGCAGTGCCAGTGGGGAGGCAAGCAAGTGAGTGTGCGGGGAGGGAAATGGGTTGGCATCTTGGGGAAAGAAACAGCTGTGTCTGTTATAGAAACAGCCAGAACAGGGAGGTGGTTGCTCGACTTCTGACTTTTAGTAGTGGCACCACTGGGTCATGGGAATAATGGTGACTTGGTTTAATGATCTTCCAGTCTTCCCTTTCCAGTGTAGATTTGTGGACCGGTCCTAGCATCGATGTATTTCATTTGAATAAAATAGCAAGAGGACCTCTGATTTGGAAACACCAGCTTTTGCTTGGTTTGGTGGGGAATGACAGCATGTAGCGCTGTGTGTAAAGTGGTGTCGTGCCATTGATAGGGAACTACTGCCAGGTTGTCTTCTAGGTGGGGTGGTCTGTTACTGCTTTCTGTTTCATCCTGGCCTTTCTGTCATTCCTTTTCCTTATGAGAGATGCTGAAACCTCAGTAAGAAGTGTTTATACTCTCTTTCACAGAAAGAAGAGGAGCCGGAGCCATAGTAAAAGCAGGGATAGAAAACGCAGGTCAGTCATTCTAGGGACTGTTGGGTTTTGAGAATTATGAATGGAGAGATACCAGGGAAAGCTGTACAGTAAAGGCCAGAAGAGGTTGGTTTGTTCTTTAAGAAACTTAATAGTCCTTTCTGGCAATAGTCATAGTCGAGACCGAGACCGGGATCGTCATCGGCGGAGAAGCAGTCGGAGCCGAAGTCGAGATCGGCAGCGTCATCACCGCAGCCGAAGCTGGGATCGTCGACATAGCAGTGAGTCACGAAGTCGAGACCGGCGTCGAGAGGATCGTGTGCGCTACAGGAGTCCATCGCTTGCAGCTGGGTATCACTTTTTGCTAATAAGATCACATTTGTGTCATAATCTGGGTAAAACAAACGCACTGTGGTCCCTGCCTGCCTGAGGGTGCTTATAACCTGTTGTTGTGATAGGCAGGAGACCCAGTTCCTGGAGGGATGATGGTGAGAATTCACAAGAGAGATAAGGTGCTGTAATCTGGTTTTCTCATGGCAGAAGCCCCAGCACTAGGCCAGTGTGAGTAAAGTTGGATAACGTGGTTTTCCATTTTGTTCTCTATTCCGTAGGCGCAGGTATGGACACAGTAAGAGTCCTCATTTCAGAGAGAAGAGCCCGGTCAGGTGAGTTGATTATGAGCACTCTTCTAGGGATTGTGAAATAGGAATAAAAGGAGTTTGAACCAAACCACAAGAATGTGTAGTACTAGAGGGTAGCTGAAGTATGACGACCAAGTATTCGGAAGGAGTCTCAACAGATTCTACTTGCTCTTCAGGGAGCCTGTTGATAATCTGAGTCCTGAGGAGCGTGATGCCCGCACTGTGTTCTGTATGCAGTTAGCTGCCCGCATTCGGCCTCGAGACCTGGAGGACTTTTTCTCTGTAGTTGGCAAGGTAACCCTCTTCCCTCCTTAGTTTTCTCTGAGTAGCCTGTGTTCTATCCATCCCCCTTTATGCCCAACTCAGGATTTCCTTTTTGCCCTGGATAGGTTCGCGATGTACGTATCATCTCAGATCGAAACTCACGTCGTTCTAAGGGCATTGCTTATGTGGAATTCTGTGAGATGCAGTCTGTGCCACTAGCCATTGGGTTGACGGGTCAGCGGCTGCTAGGAGTGCCTATCATTGTACAGGCCTCACAGGTGAGCAGGCTGTGAGCTGACATGAGACGCTGGATTTGAAGGTGGTTGGTGTGGGACATGACCCATCATTTCCTCCCTCCTCAGGCTGAGAAAAACAGACTGGCAGCCATGGCCAACAACCTGCAAAAAGGCAGCGCTGGACCGATGCGTCTCTATGTGGGCTCCCTGCACTTCAATATCACCGAGGACATGCTCCGGGGAATCTTTGAGCCCTTTGGCAAAGTGAGTGGAAAGTGAAGGAAACCTCTGAAGGGAATTAGAAAAAGTGGGGAGGGTGGGTGTACCTCTTCATTCTGTCTGACCATGATTAACCCCCTACATGAGTCATGATGGCCCAATTGGTCCATGCTAGGAAAGTTGGGCTCCATCTCGGTATTTATCCTGCTCAGGTGGCAGATTAGGCGCCATGAAATCAAACAGTGGGGTCCAGATTAAGAATAGTCAGAAAAAGTATTTGGGAAAAAGATGGCCTTTGTCTCTTTTTTTAAAAAAGATTTGGAGAGATGTATGGGTTGGCTGGAAAGTTAGAGGTACTTAGAACAGTCTGGGTAGGAAGGATCAAAGGTGTGTGTGAACTAAAAGATGACTGATAATTTCTTCTTATTCTGCAGATTGATAATATTGTCCTGATGAAGGACTCAGATACAGGCAGCTCTAAAGGTTATGGTTTCATTACGGTGAGTTTCTAGTCTTTTTTTAAATTTTAGTTTGGGTTGGGCCACTTGTCTGATTTTGCGGCTTAGCTTCATCCTCCTCCCATAGGAACTGTCTAAATGACCCATAAACCCTGGTGCCTGAAGCTTGGAGTAGCCTTCTGCCCCTTGAGATGAGTGCATTGCTTGAGATCTTGGCTTTGCTCCTACACTGTGTCAGTAGCACCGGTATGGGGTGTCCAGGAGTTCAACCAGCTTCCCTGGAGCTACAACTTGCTCTTTGGGTAATAGTAATGATTCCAGGCTGCAGCTAAGAGGTTGGGGGCATGAGGGAGGTTAGGTATGGGCTTTTATATACACACTTTATAGAATTGGTGTATTTTCATGGTGGGGTGGGAATTAAAAATTACGTATTTCCCTCTGAGGCTACCCAGTTTGAAGCAGTTTCTCCATTGAGAAATACCTTTTTTATTTAAATACCACTATGGGGAGAATAGTGTGGCCACCTGATAGTGGGCATGTCTCACCTTTTCCTGACACTCTAACAAAATTGTTTCCAATTCCCATAACTGGTTCTTCCAGCCTCATGTGACTCCAGGCTGAGGACTGGCTGCCAGACACAAAGTCTGATAGGAGCCAATATTTTCTGGGCTCAATCCAGGCAGCATACACCCCCACAGTTGCCTGCAGGGCAGAGGGGAGGTAGGTTGTGTTCTACCGTGAGGGTTGCTCATCTTAGAAGTATCCAGTAAAGGCAGGCCACTTACACCACCTGCCTAGTAACTGTCAGCACCACGCGCCAGGCCCTAGGGCAGGAAATACCAGAGTAAATAAAGCCAGCTGTGGTGTTCATGGTGGCAAGTACCTTTTCTAGCTCTCCATGTGACTCAGATGCGGAAAGGCTTCTGAGGGCCTTTTGCCCTTGTGTTGCTGCCTTTTAGGTCAACACCCTTGACACTTAAACAGCAGACTGGGAAGCATCTTTATGCCAAGCTGCTGCTGGGTGCTGCTTATGAAAGGAGCTAGAGAGTAGAGGCCCTGTGGTCAGCACATCAGAGTCAGCAGCACTGGGGTGGGGTGGGGGAGGAGTCTTGTGCTCTCAATACCAGGGTGTGCGCTGTCCTAAGGCTGGGCTCTGGAGTTCCATGTTCCTAGTTCTTGACTGAGAACTGAGACTTGCTGGTCCTGAGGGCTGAAGTAAAACGCTCAGGAGCCTTGGATCTCAGCCTGTCTTTCTTCCATTTGATAACACCCATTTGTGAAACAGATGTCAGGCTAGGCTCCCTACGGATGATAGACTTTTTGCATTGTTAGGTTCCCAGTGGAGCTGGAAGATTGAAAAGAGATCGCTATTGAGTCAGTTGGAAAGGTCCTGTTCAGAGAACCATTTTGGGAGATGGGGATCTTAGGCCACATTCCCTGGAAAAGAAAAGTTTGAGCCACAGTGAGCATGCAATTTTCCTGGGGTAATAGGACTAGGGAGTGTTAGTGGGGCTTGGAGAGCACATCTGTGGCCAGGAGGTATGTGATGTGACCTGGGTTTCTTGTAGTTCTCTGACTCTGAGTGTGCCCAGCGGGCCCTGGAACAGTTGAATGGCTTTGAGCTTGCCGGTCGACCTATGAGGGTTGGCCATGTGACCGAGCGACCGGATGGTGGCACAGACATCACTTTTCCTGATGGAGACCAGGAGCTGGATCTGGGATCAGCAGGTGGACGTTTGCAGCTCATGGCCAAATTGGCAGAAGGTAGGATTTCTCTGCAGAGTGAAGAACACAGGATTGAACTTTACATCAAGGGTTGGGATTTATCCCCACCTTTTCTTTCTCTTTAGGGTCTGGAATCCAGCTGCCAACCACGGCGGCTGCTGCTGCCGCTGCCGCCCAAGCTGCTGCCTTGCAACTGAATGGAGCAGTTCCTCTGGGGGCCCTGAACCCAGCAGCTCTGACTGGTCGACTTGCACTTGGGAAAGGGGGAGAAGAGTGGGGCCTGGAGGGCAGGAATGCCCTGTGCTCACTAACTCCTCTCTTTGTTTCAGCTCTGAGTCCAGCCCTGAACCTCGCCTCCCAAGCAATTGCCTCCCAGTGCTTCCAGCTTTCCAGCCTCTTTACTCCCCAAACCATGTGAGTCTCAGGGCCCAGTTCTTTTCGGTGTTTCTAGTTGTTTTCTTTCCTTCGGATTCCTGTTGACGTCTTCTCACCACCACAGGTAAAATCAGTGGCACAGGCCTCACTGTGCTCTTGGTCCTGCCACTCCCTTCTCCACGTCTTTCATGGCCCCTTCACTGTTTTATGGACCAAGCCATCCTGAGGGCATGAACATTGATGGCGGGGGAACTGGGGCCCCCCCTTAGACACCAAGAACAGCTCCTGGCCACGGCCCCACTGGGAAGGGACTCTGCCGAGCAAAGCTGCTGGTCGAAGAGAACAGCATCTGCACTGGCGTTGGCCATCTGTTTCTCTGTGTACGTCGTCTCCCGGGATGACCTTTAATGCCCTTTCCTACCACCTCTCGGTGATTCCTCGATTCCTCCCCCATTGGGAAGGCTATAGGGCATTAACCGAAGGAACACTGCTCTCCTCCTATACCTTTACCCTACAATCTGTCAGGGGAAACCCTGAAGACCTCTGGTCCGCGAGGACTTTGGAGTTTGAGGGGGCGAACCTTGAAGGTGCTGGCTTGCTGCTACAAGGACCCTGGAAGCTAGCACGGACACGTGCATGGGGATGCCTGCCTTAGACCTCGGGGCCACAGTTAACTGCTGGGGGCTCAGCATCCTCCTGGGAGGTGTGGGAGTGATCTGCCCTGCCAGCTGTTTTGAATGTCTTCAGGGCATTCGGGTGTTTAGTGGAAGGTGCGGTACCTTTCCAGTATCTTCCATCTTCCTTTGTATAGTTGTCCTTCCTTTGGCCCAGGGTTGGGAGGATAGAGGGGAGGCTGTGTCTCTCCACCTCTTCCATGTGCCTCTGTAGACTGGGCTCAACCCCAGCTGTTAAAGTTGCTCCTGTTCCCTAGCTGGGCACACGTGAGCCCGTCTCACTGGATTTTATACTCTAGCGTCTGTGTACATAAATTATATATATGTATATGTATATGTATATATGTATATATATGTATACATAAAAACTTTGTACAGAAAACAGGCCCCACTGTTGTGGTGGCTGCTTCCCATGTGGTCTCAGTCCGTTGGGTGTGTCTGTCTGATGTTAACTTCTCATGAGCCAAAACCATGAGTGGTTCTAGGAATATAAAACATTTGTAATGCCACTGAGTTTTCTTTCCTTTATTTTATTTTATCTAACCACCTTTAGAAAGAAAAACAGATAAAACACACTCACCTTATCTGTATCTGCTATTCTCCCATGGTTTTGACTATCTCCAGACCTACCTGCCCATTGGACAGATGTCTGGGTTCTATCTCTGTGGCTGGGGACAGATCTTGTCTTTCCACCAGATGGCAGTGTGACAGTAGCACACTCTGCACCTTTCTCCAGGGGTGTTTCATGGTCTTGAGGCACTTAAGTACCAGAGAAGCCTCCTAAGCTCACCATTGTTGATCTCTGTCCCTGCCTTTGGCTTTCTTTGTAGGAGAAATCCCAATCCAATATCCAAAGGGGGTTGGGCATTTTACACAGGGCTCCCAGGCCTCATGTCTGCTATTGTTCCTCCTTTCAGTCCTTTCATATCTTGCTTTCCAGAAGGCTCACTCTGCCTGGGACAACATAGGCCTAGGACTGATCACTGTATTCCAGGCATGGCCCTGCCAAAGGTGGGGCACACCTTTCTCCACCTGCTTTGTGAGGCTTAGAACAAGGGGCGAGCCCAGAGCCTGGCTCACCAACTAGGGTCCAACCAAGAAGAGGTCTGAGGTGCAGGGACAGGCCTCTGTAGGCCTCCTCTGTTCTTTACTGGTCTCTATGGCAACAGAATGTTAAGACTATTGTTATGCTAAAAATATGGATAATTGCTGTTAGGTTTTAATTTGTCAGCCTAAGTTTCTAAGCAGAGTGATGGTTTTTTAGTGATGTTAGTTCCTGAGGTGGCTTTTCACACTGAAGTGCTGAGTACCTGAAACCTGCTTGTGGCATGATAGGCCACTGAGACTCCCTCAGAGGTCTTCCCTGACCCTCTCTTTTGTATTGGGTCACACCGCTTGTGTCCTCCATAATACTGATCACAATTTATAATTATAGAAATTGTAAAATTTATAAAATGAGCAACTCTTGTGCCTTCTAGGCTGCTGCAGTGTCAACTGCTGCTGCTGCTGTCATTTCCTCCGCTGTCACCCCTGCCCCTTCTCTATCCTGGTTTGCTCTCTGGACCTGAGGGAAGGGAAGGAGGCATTATTTTTAGGTGGAAGCAGCTGGCTATGGCCCAGTCCCCCTATAGTTATTGATTTGGCTGCTAATGCATCCTGAGCTCAGTCAGACCATTTTTATTCGTCATCTTGAGGCTGTGGACCAGGCTTCCTCACAGCACTCTTGAACTCCAAACTAGAAATGCCCACAGGCCCTGCCCCCCTGCCCGCCTCACATGGGCCCCATAACTGCTGGTTTCCTCACATTCCCCCCCGCCCCCCGGCTGCTTTGGCCTTCCTGCACTTTGGGTTGTTCCATCTCGATCTTCCTTCTTCCCTGTTACTTCCTCATATAGCCTTTTGCTGGGAGAGAGACAAGGATGGAAGTAAGGAAACACCTAAGGCAACTTCTGCTCTAGTCTTAACCCATATAAGGTGACAGCGTCTAATGGGTGGCAGCCAGTGTCACTGCGTGTGTCTCAGTGCCTTCTTGTTACTCACCCCTCTAGAGGGGGTGGTTAGAGTGCAGTTCTAGAAGGGGGCAGTAAACAGCCTCTGGGCCCAGCCTAATGTAAAGAAATGTCCCTCAACCTCCTACCAGAGCCTGGGGGCTAAGGTGGGAGTAGAGGTGAGACTTACCCAGATCCCTTCCCAGTATGGTTAGACTTTCCCCACCAGTCCTCACTTCTAAATGGGATTTCCACCTGACTTTTGGCTTGCAGTCTCCTTTTCTGTCTTCTCTAAGGCAGTGGCATTTCCTCCCTGTTCCTTGAACTGTGTTCTTGACATTGGGTTTCTGCTGACTTCCTTCTTAGGTTCCAACAACCCCCAGATAGGAGCTACCGGTGGAGGCAGCGGTTTGACCTATGAACTTTTAGTCTTGGGGCATATGAGGAAGGGAAATGTGCTAAAAACTTGAAGGGAGATACTCTATCACAGCCCCTCTTTTCTCTTAAGAGTCTGGTGAGAATCAGGAAGTATTACTTGGACAGTGACAAGAGGCTGGCCTGGTTTCGAAAGGTGAGGTTGTAGGGGGTGGTTAACAAATAATGAGAATTTACATGTTTGCGGGATTTGAGTGGGTTAGGCATTGTTCTGATCATTTTATACGTATTGAATCGTTTAATCCTCACAACGACCCTCTGAAGTATATTCTTTTATTATCTTTACTTTGTAAATAAGGAAACTGCTACCCAAAGAGGTTAAAAGACTTGTTCCCCGATTACACAGTAAGCAGGTTTGGAATTCCAATCCAGGCAGTCTAGATTCAGACTGTAATTTTAACCTTTCTTAAAGACTCTGATGCTTCCTGGTTGGGGTTGACTTTCCCTTTCAGTATTCTTTGTCCTATCATAGGTCTTATTCTGATTTTATTTACAGTTCTTTGTGAACTCGTTACTAGATGGTTATAGCCTGATGAAGCCAGCCATAGATGTGTCTTTTTCATTATTGCTTTGCTTTTCACATATTTTGTATCTGATGAGCTGAATTAATTCCCTCTCTGTTCAAGTCAGCTTTCCAAAAACCAACCCTTCTAGCCTGCTTTCCCTGGCAGCCTTATCCATTTCTTCCTCACCCCTCCAGGAGGGGAGGCAGCTCTACTCTTTTTGGTGTTACCATGGTAGCCTGTGATGCTTTCTGTCTATAAAGTGCGCTTGCCATCCACCAGAGACTGATGTTTCCATGGCAGCCAGGTGAAGTCAATAGTCATGAGCTGGATGCAAGAAAGGAATTCTGGTCTGAGAAGCTGTGTGTCTGAATCTTCTGGCTGCAAACATTCCTCCCCTCCCAACTTTTGCACTCTATATACAGAACTGATTGCTCTCAAAGTGTGTTCTTTGTTGAGAGAGTTCTGTGTGTGAGGTGAAGCAAACCAATCATCTTGTGTGGGAAGATGGAGGCAAGGAAAGAGCTGATCAAAGATCACTTTTAAAAGTTGGATGAGTTCTGTTAGCTCTCCCAGATGATCTGTTTTCAAGAGCCCTTAAGGAGTTGGCTGGAGTTACTGGAGAGCCATTAAGCAGTTGTTTTTGAGGGCAGTGGGTGGATGAGGTGCCTGAAGGTTGGAAAGGAGCCAGTCAGGGCTGGATTTCAGAAAGGGGGAAACAGTGACCTTGGAAGTCAGAGACGCGTCAAGCTCTTGCCAATGTTCCAGAGAGGGTGGGAGCTTCAGTCAGCTTTCAAGCGTCCTGAAGCCCACTTGTTCAGAATGAGTGGTGCTGAGAATTAGCCTCCTTCTCCCATCTCCTGGGCCCGACCAAGCCTGGAGACCTCACCCTAGAACAGAAAGGGCCTGCTGTGGAGCGACAGCACCTAGTTCGGATCTCTTCGGCCACAGACAAGCTGAGTAAGCTTGGGTGATGCTTTGCTTCTCTAACTCTCACCTATAGAAAGGAAGCAATAGCAGAATATCTGCCTCAGGGATGTTGTAAAGATTAAATGAAATGGCACGGGTAGAGGGCTTAGAACTTGTTTGCTTGTCATTACTACCGCCATCATCACTCCCATTCCTCAGGATGCATACACACTTTCTGCCTGACCTCATTGTCCTCCCCAGCTTCAGAGAATGTTCGAGGTTTACAGGGGCAGAAGTGAGGGTAAGGCAATGGTGAAAATAAACCTTAATTATTCCTGGGCTAAAGTCATAGGCTCGCAAGGTCCTGGGTCACACACACAATCAGCCTAAGTCTCAGGAAAACAAACCCCACTGGCCCAATCTCTCTTTATGCTTGAAACTCTGTATAATCAGATTACGACCAGATGGCTTTAGAAAATCAAGGTGAGCCCCTCAGGTACTTTCAGGATACCTAGTGCTCTTTGCTTGGTCTGCCTGGGGAAGAGCCCAGAGCATTCTCCGTTACAGTGCTCGTCCATTGCAAGCACCCCTCCCAACCTCCCACACAATCTCCTGTAGCACCTGCCTTTGTTGGTCTCCAGAGTCCCATCCTACCTAATCTGGCAATTTCCTTTCAGAATAAGCATTTTAAATGTGCACAGGTCCTCTCCCTAAAGTTATAATTTGAACTAAAAAAAATGGGAAACTAGTATAATACCATCCTTAGGCTTCAGTTGCCAATCTTCCCCCTAATCCTCCCCAAACAACAAATCCCGTAATGGGTTACCTGCGAGTCCTGTGGGAGATGTGTTGGACCTCGCGGACCACAACTTAAATTTGTACCTTTAGAGTGGTACTGTGTTTTGAGAGGTTAGCAAGCTGCCTGGTTGTCTGAATGAGGGACCAGACACAGGTTGCAAAAAAAAACCATTACTTCCACTGCTTATTTGTATAATTACAAAGATATTTGCAGTTTTATCTAGTCCTCACAACAAGGTAGGTACTAGTATCCTCATTTTATAACTGGAAGGGCTGAGGTTCAGAAAGACGAGAGGTTAAGAGTGACTTCCTCCATAGACTTCCATCCAGTAAATAGTGGGCCTGAGTGTTAGCTAAAACGTTTGCAGGACCCCACTGAATTTGTATTCATCTTGTGTTTACCAGGCTACCAAGCTATGGAGGCACAACAGCAAGATTCAAATCCCTTGAGTATATCCATCAGACAGCCGCCTACGTGGTAAAGGTCTAAGAAGCGGGATGCTCTGCTCTGGTTTTTGGGCCCTTGACAACTTGGCTGAACAATCCCCCCAAATTCTGCTGCCTGCGATACAGGGAGTCTTCACCTCATCATGTGGCAGGCTGCCTGCCATTTCTCCTGTGCGGTTGCTCATGTAGTTTCAGTACAAGGCGTTTTTCCCCTTCTTCCCCCCATCTATCTACAGCCCACCTAAAACCTCCAAGGCCCAGTTCCTAAAAATACGTCTTCCAAATTTTGTTTCTTCCATTCAGACATAGAGTGCATGATGTAGCTTGCAGTCAGAGTTAGAATGTGGTATAGTTTGCCTCTGTTTTGGCCATATAGTGCCTTGTCCTGTCTCTCCAGCTCAGTTATAAGCTACTTGAGGGCAGGAGTAGTATCTTACCTGTATTTGTTTCCTGCATAAGCCCAGCACAGTGACTGGCATATGGCAGTACTTGAGTGGAACAGGCCCTTGTGGATGAAAGGTTAAAATATCCAGGAAGAATTCACTTAGACTTATGTGGATTGGAACTATGTTAGATTAATAAAAAGAGGTATGTATGAGTGGGCTTGCTGGGAGTGACGGTTTAACCCAGAAGACTTGTGGAGTGTCCTTTCATGATTCTCACAGCCTTTCAGAAGAGGACAGCCCCTGCTCCAGCTTTTCTAGAAAGGGTTAGATGCAGCAGGGCAGAAAGGGCCAATTGTGAGCAGAGGCCCACAGCAGAGGGATACCTTCTAAGACAGGACTGGCCTCACCTTTGGGATCTCAAGGGAGAGAACACCCGGTCTATGCTCTTGGCCAATGAGAGGGCCTTGTGGGTTAGTAGGGGTTGGGCAGGGGCTGGGCTGATAAGGGAGCATAGACCCCAAGACCAAATTGCAGAGGTTAAGAGGAGCACGAGGGCAGAGAGGACCTTACCTGGCACAGGCAGCTCAGGCCCCAGTCCCTTTACTGATCTCTCACACTAGCCCAGATCAGTAGCCGGCCCTACCTTGCCTTGATCAGAGGGTGGGAAAAGAATGGCCAGTCTCTCGGAGAAGACCCCATCTCTCCCAAGTCTGGCGGGAGAAGGGCTTCAGCTTCCGTCTGTTCTGAGCTCTTTCCTGTAGGCGGCTGGAGGGAACACACAGATGGGTCGGGCTGATGGAATTGGCTGAGTTGAGGGGAGGGAAGCTTGTGGCGTGTGTGGCTCCCCTCGTGAGGGAGGTCCTGCTGTCATCATCTTCAGACTTCTGCCACGTGAAAGGCACTGCCTTCTTGTTCCTCATCCTTCCCTCTTGGCACGTTTGACCATTGGTGATACCCTTCCACTAGAAAGCCCTCCTCCCTGGGCAGTAGCCACGGTAAGCTCAATCCTAGTTCTTTCATTACCTCTTTGGCGGCTGCATCTCCACCTTCTCACCTGCCTATCCCCGGGACTCTCTCTTTTGTCCCTCTTCTTTCTCTGGAACACCAAACTTTGATTTGTTTTAAATTATTTACTTTTTGAACAGGTAGGGTATACCATAGTTAACAACTCAAAAGGTAGGAGAAAGGCATACAATGAAAAGTAAACCTCCCATACCTGTCCTCCACGCACCCGATTCCCCTTCTCAGCAGCAATCAGTACCATCCTGATTCGTGATCTGTTGGGTCACAGACCCCTTTGGAAGTCTGATGGGATTTGTGAACCTATTCTCAGACAAATGCGTGACTGCACAAACACATCAGATTGTACCATTTCACAGAAATCACAGACCCCTATAGCCCATGTGTGGTTTGAGGCTAAGGATCCAGCCTATATATTACACCCTCCCCCTTAGTATCTCCCTTAGTGTAATTTGTGGGTCCCTGGGCAAAATGAAATTGCAGGGCTCCTTGTTAAAGGGAGAGCAGAGCATTAATCTAAGCAGAGGGACTTGTGTGACTGCCCTGCATCTCATTCTTTTCTCTGGTTTTCTACTACCATTCTTCTGGCGACTATTCTCATATTTGTGTCTCTTGTCCTAACTTGTTCGGAATTTCAGACTCAGTTATCCAGGGAGCTGCTGAAACTCTCCATATGGATGTTTTTCTAAGCATCTCAAACTCGAGGTTCTCCAGGATAGAGCCACTCACCGGCTACCTCCTCTGCCCCCTATTCCCAGTTCCTCACCATCCTCTTACCACCTGCAACTCCTCCCTCTCTTTATACCCAGCTACTCAGTTGCCAAGTCTCATAAATTCTGACTCTAAAATCTGTGCCACCTCTCCTTTCCTGCTGCCATCTCCCTCGGGTGGTCCTTCATTACCCTCCGTATGTATTACTGTGATTGCACCCTAAGTGCAGCTCCTCAGGCCTTGCCTCTGCTGCTCCAGTCCATGCATACCTCTCCCAGCCTTCTCTTCCCAAAGGACCAGCCTCGTCATGTCACACACTCAGAGACCATCACTGATTCTCACTGCCTACAGAGTTGGGCACAAACTCCTTTGCCTGGCATTTAAGGTCCTTTGCAATAGGGCTCCAGCCCTTTTTTTCAGTGTTGTCTCTTACCCCTCCTCCTCATGTCCCTGAGGTTTCAACCCAACTGTAGAACCATCTGGTCTCTTAATGGGTCCAGTGTGTTTTCCTGCATTTTCTAACTTGAACTGCCTGTGTTCCTGGTCCCCAGAGTTTAGAGCTGGCTTACTCCACTATAGGCATGTCATTTCTCTGGCCCTTTTACCACAGCCACTGTCCATGGCTCTGCCCATAGTGTCCCCTGCATTTCTTCTATAGTCCCTCTCCCTCTTCTTCCCATCCTTACTGGAAGAGGAACCTCAGCTGCAAAGCTGGATAAAACCCCCATTAAGTAAGCAGACATGAGTGGACGCCTACCTCTAATTGCTTATTGACCTCTAGCAAGCTATTTAAACCTTCTGCTGCTTCCACAGTAAAAAAAAAGGCAATAACACCTTATATAGTCATTAAAGAATTAATAGCTTAAGTGAATAAAGTCCTAAGGATAGTATCATTATTCATATTATCATCTCACCACCCCTGCCCACTAGTCCTTGTTGGCTCCTCTCCAGCAGTAAGGACTCAGCAGACATCTCATCTCTCCATCGAGTTGAGTTCTGGGTTGGGTGGAGTGGGGGCCTGGTCCTCAGGTGCTCGGGTAGCTTTATTGTGCGTCTAGGGGTGAGGGGAGCTGCTGCCTCTGCTCCTTTTGTTCAAACTCGTGGCTCAGGCAGCAGCAAGCGTGGGTGTCCTCAGGGGAGGCACTGACAGCTTCAGTTCTCACACGGGCCTTGCAGGTGACAGCTGGGGTGGTGGGGCCCTGCCAGGGGTGGTGCAGGCCAACCCCATCACACCCCAGCTGATGGGCCTCCCTTGTGGTTGTGGGCCCCACCTTGAACCAGCCCAGGCCACAGCTCAGTGTAGCTCTGGACACAAAATGTAGCCTCCAGGCTGCTCCTTGCAAAATAAGAGTGGGGTAAGGAGATGGGGACTTGATCCACTGTGTCACTGAGTTACTAAATTACTTCTAGGAGGTCCCTGTTCCTCTCCAGGCCTGTTTTTTCCGCTGGCAGAGGGCAACTGAACCCGTGGTATCTTTAGGGCCTTTTGCCCCGTCCTAGACTACTCCAGGACTAAGTCAGTTCTGGAGCCTCTCTAGAGATCTAGGTTCCTTAGTCTTCTGAGCCTGAGTTTTCTTGTCTGTAACAGTTTCCATCTACATTCATCCCTTCCATGGGGGCTTTGAGAACAGAGTCAGAGTAAGCAAGTGAAGTAGAAAAATTCTTTATTGAAAAGGAAAAGGTGGTCCCCTGGCTGGTGCCTCCTGGGCCCCGGCCAAATGGGAGCTGCCACCGCTCAGCTCTCCACGCTGGCAGCTGAAGGCAAAAGTCTGCACATCTTACCTTTAATAACCTTAAAGGGGAAGTGCGGTGGTGAGTCGGTAAACCACAGAATTAATTCTGGAGAACTGCGCTTCCAGGCCCTTGCCTTTAAGAACTTCTTAAAGGCAAAGTGGACAAGTGCAGCTTAAGAGCCAGAACGCTTAAGGAAAAGTCTCAAAAGAAGCAGCTCCGTGTCTTTACCTTTAAGAATCTCTTAAAGTTGAGGCATATTCGCGCAGAGTACAAAGGTGGAAAACTGTAAAGGAGTCTACAAAGCACTTTTCCAGTTCTTGCTTTTTAGGATCTCTTTACAGGGGAGATAGTCAAGCGCGAATTAATAAAAAACAGAACATCTTGCAGAACTACCTTTCTCCCCTCCCACCGGCCACGGCGCACCCCCGCAGGTCGGCGTCCTCGCCTTCCAGGAGCCCTGGGGATGGGAGGTAACCGGAGAGCGCGCGGAACGGGTGGGGGCGACGCCCGCAGGGGCCTGGGGGCGGGGGGGGCGCCTCCCGCGGTCACTCCAGGGCGTCCCGAGAGTTTCTGGTTTCCTCCTAGACGGTCTTCGCAAGGGAAGCCGGTCGGACCGGGGAGGGGCGGGGCGAGGGGGCGAGCGGAGGGTGCGGTTAGCATGGCAACCGCGGTGACCATGGCGACCGCGGCTCAGAGCACAGAGAGGTCGTGACACGACCTGGAGCGCTGCTTGAAGAACTTGGCGTTACGCGGCACCAGGTTGGCAAGGAAGCGCTTGGCCTTCTTGGTGAGGCTCTCGCGGCGCGCGGGCGGCGGTGGTCCCTCGGGGCTGCCCCACTCCGGCCGAGGGCCCCCGGCGCGGTTCCGCCCGCGCCGCAGCCGGATCTGGCGCACCGCGCCTTCGAAGAGCTCCCGCGTGTTGTGGTGCAGCGCGGCCGACGTCTCAATGTGCTTGCAGCTCAGTGTCCCTGCCAAATGGCGGCCCTCTGCAGGAAGGGACCTGTTCAGGCGCTCGCCCGCTGCGGGGTGGGATGGGGGGAGCCTGAGGGGATCCCGGGCGGGCAGTGGAAAGGGACTGGGGCGAGTGACTCTCTCCCAACTGAGAGAACAAGGCAGGGATCAAGTGGAGGGCGGTGGTGGTGCGGAGGGGAAGGAGAAAGAGCCTTGAGAAGAGGCGAGGTCAAGGGGTGTGAAGAGGAGGGAGTCTCAGGGCCCTAGGGTCAGGAGCGTAGAAGGGCCTTATAGAGAAGAGTTGATCTGGCAGGGAGAGGATTCCCTGAGAATGCAAGTAGGGATGAGATTCAGGATACCCACCCTCCAGAGAGACCTCCCGGGAGCGGGCCAGGTCACTCTTGTTTCCAACGAGGATGACAGGCAGGTCGTGGTGGGGCCTCCCAGCCCTGAGCCGTAGCAGGGTCTCTGGAACTTTGGAGAAGCTTCGTCGGTCGGTGACTGAGAAGACGATGAGAAAGGCATCCCCCGTCTGAAGGCAGTGGTCCCGCAGCCACCCTCCTGCATCCTCCTGCAGATGGGCAGAGAGTGGTGGAATGTCAGGGCTGGAGGCATGGGAGAACCTATCCAGCACCTGCACCTCAAGGATAAGGAACCAGGATGTGAGGGAGAAGCCACCTGCTTAGGACAGCAGAGCTAGTTAATGGCAGAATCTCCATACCCAGAGTGTGTTTGTGGAGAAGAGAGGAGTTTGTAATGCGAGCTCTTCATGGGCAAATGGGGAACATAGGATCCTTGACTAGGGTGGCCCATCCTACTTTCTTATGCTTAAGCTCTTAAAAAATGAATACTATTCAAGTGTATGTAATCTGGCCTCTCATTTCTGCATAGTAATCATTTATGTCCAAATATTCACAAGTCCTCACTTTTTTCCCCCTTCTGTGACATTTCAGAGCCCTGAGCTCTTGTCTTGTCTAATCAGACTCTTCCAGGCTGAAAAATGTATGGAGGGGGTCAGTTTTAGGGTGTTCAGCCTGGCTTGCAGCTGCAGGGTTTGCCAAATTCAGATCCTAACTTTCCTGTGGGTTAGAAGATCCTGGAAATCAGACAGCGGCTCTCAGTGCCACCGTATGCACACTTGTGTGGGCCTTTGCTCTCTGAGACAATACATGTGAAAGGTCAGGTCCCATTACATGTTAAAACCAGGGCCTGCCGTCCCACCAGCCTTCAGCCAGACTTTGCCCCTCCTCAACTCTCCCAGGTTTCATCACCTACTTGCAGCCACATCTTAGTTCTCACCTGTTCCCAGATGTCATAAACAACCAGAGTCACTTCTTCCTTATCCACCATGATGCGTCTCTCATAGGTGTCCTCTGTTGGGAAATAAGGACATGTAATAGAGCACATTAGGAGGCTCCCCAACACCTGTAAGACGTGGTAACCAGGGATGCCTGAGGTCCCAGCACCAGGGAGCCCCCTCCAGGGAGGTAACTGCAGAAAGCATTGGGACAGCTTCTCTTAGGTTCTAGCCTCCAGGACTGCTCATGCCTTGAGCTCGTCCGTCCCTCACTAGGGCTCCAGAGGTGCCCTCAACCCTTGCAGGGCTCCCCCAAATACCTGGATTCTCCAGCTCGTGAGCACTGTCTCCCTGGAGACCACCGAAAGTGCCTGCTAGGGTGCTCTTGCCCACGCCGCTCTCCCCCACCAGCATGACTTTGAAGATGCCGTCCTTTTGGGTAGGGGCTGCTTCCCCTGAGCCCAGGGAGTCAGAGGAGCCAGAGGATGAGGCGTGAGGTGGCCAGTCAAGTTCATCTACAGCCTGGGCCCGCCGCAGCTGGTGCTTGTAGGGGACAGGCATACTGCCTCTTCGTCTGGGGGCCCCCGGGGCAGGGGGTGGCCCGCCACGGTCCAGCCCTGCCAACAGTTTCTCTGGCTTCTTTAGCAGAGTGGCATCTGCTTTGGGGGGGTTTGGGCAAAGAGAAGGAAGCTATGAGTGGGGTAGGCCCAGCCATCTGCAGAGGACTCAGTCCTGGCTGCTCCAGCTTCAGAGGACCAGTCAAGACCATGACCCAGAAGGAGCTGAGAATCTTTGGTCTAACCTCTTCCACTGAACTCCCCCAGAAGCCTGAGCTGCTGGGGGTCCAAAATGCCGAGCTGAAGACTGGTTCCAGTATGGTTCCAGCCACAGCCTGTTCAAAACATACCCCATGCAGGGGAGGCACCTGTGCACTGGCTTGCACACCCACTCACACTCCACACTGACACACAGGCACACCCCCCAGACTAGGCCTCTGGCCCCGGGGCTGCTCTTGCTAACACAGAGAGGCCTTTCCCTCTCCTGGTTCCTGCACTGGTGATCCCCACACTGGGGAGGGCCCCAGGGGATGAGAAGCTGAAGCTGCTGCCCAGGTTCATAGAGTCAAAAACTTTGTGGAGTGCCTGTTCCTGGGAAGGGCCTTCGCTCTTTGAAATGTGTGTGTTGGGTCTCCATGGGTGTGTGAGAGGGGCTGCCTCTTCCCAAGGCCCTGCAGGTAAGCATCCCCCAGTGCACAGTTGTGTGTGGGAATCCTTCTGCACCCCTGGCTGCTTCAGTGAGTCCGAGAGAATATTGTGTTCATGGTGAGGCTGAGAGAATACTGTGTTCATGGTGAGGCTGAGGGAGAGAAGGAGGGAGGGAGAGAGAGAACAAGAGAGCAGGAGCAAGAGGGAGAGTGACAATGCATGGGTCAGGGTAACTGGAGGAGGAACGACAGACACAACACAGGGGGATGGAGAGAGGCTGGAAATAGCCCAGGATCAATACTTGGCTGGCAGCCACGGCGTCCAGGAGCCAGAGAAACCCTTACAACAGGTCCCCAGAGTAGCCCCCTGCCTGTGATTCCCAGGCTTGTGGGCTGCCCTTTCTTCCCCCCTTCCCTCCTGCGCATCCCAGCCTCTTGGGAATGAGGCAGACCTTGGGGCTAAGCACCAGTTTCCCCAGTGAAGCCCTGGGTGACGGGTGGGTAAGGGGATATTTAGGCAGTCCCCAGCTGCCCCCTACCCCTACCTCAGCCCAGCCCCAGTCCTAGTGTGGACAGGAGGCTTCCCTACTTCCTGAGTTGCTCTTTCCTCTTGCTGTTTGGGTTCAAGCTTCTTCAACCCCTAGTTCTGACCTTCCCATCAAAGCTTCAGCTCCCACCCCCATAGATTCAGCGAGAACCTGCCAGCTTAGCCCTCACCTGGTGTGGGCGTCCCTGGAGGGGAGGCCTGGTGGCTGCCAGAGGGGCAGAGTGCTGTGGTTTCCGTGTCCGTGTCCGTGTCCATGTCCATGTCGGTGTCGAGGTCTGTGTGCATCGGTGTGCGTGTGTGTGTGCAGCCTGGCGGCTCGCAGCACCCGCTCCCTCTCAGCCGCACAGTCAGCTTTTCCCTTTAAATACCACCCCTCCAGCCCTCCCCACCCGACACCTGGGGAAATAGTCCCACCCCCTGATGAGGTCACACATGCTAATGAGCAGTGATGTCAGCGGGATTCCCTCCTTTCTGCACCCCCTTCCTTTGTGTCGCTTTCCTCTGGGAGCACACACACTGTGGAGTCTGCTTAAGACATGAACAGGACAAAGTCAGAAGGGCAGAAGAGATGGGTTCAAAGAAGTGGGGTGAGGGGTCAGTGGATAAGGGAGCTGAGGATGGCAGGAGGCCAGGACCCAGGGCCTGGGCGGTCTTTCTCCAGGAGCTAGGACTGTGTCATTTGTCTCTGCATCCCAGCCCTCCAGCCCAGTGTCCAGCCCAGACTGGGTGCTCTGTGGCTAAATGGAAGGGCTAGAGGCAGAAACCAAAAGAGATGCAGGGACAGGAGGACAGCCACCCTGCCCACCACCAAGCTTCCCTACTACCTTCTTCTTCCCAGTACTACCCCTTCTGGGCTAAGACCCACGAAAGTCCCCATTTCCCCGGCCCCTAGGGAGACAGGAGTGATGGCTGCTTTGTTTGGGCAGCTTCATTCTTTTAATAGGTTCTGGTGGGTACAAACCACTGTGGGGACTTTCTCCCCATCTCCCTCCCTGCCAGGGCCACCCACCTTGTGTTAATCAGAGCAGGAAAAAGGGGAGAGACAACTAGCCCTCTAGAAGATGTTCCCAATCCCAGGGGGCACCAGCCCCACTCTCAGTGCTCTCTGGGGCTGCCCCGGGCCTCCTGGGCTGCACAGGGCAGACACAAGACGATGCCTATGCCTTAGTGGGAAGCTAGGATGTCTGGGCTTCTTTACTGCTCCTTTTCTGCCTCGTCCCTTTTGCTTCAGGCTCCCATTTGTCTTCCTTCCTGACACCCCCAAGCATCCACACACACATTTCTGATTTCCTGGCCCCTTCTTGCTCCATTTTTGCCAGGTGCTGTGCTACGCACCTTCCTGCATTATCTCCTTTCATCCTCATGACCCTGATGCTCAGAGTGACAGGTGGGTGGCCTGTGCCCCAAATCAATCATGCAGCTGGAAAATGGGGACACCAGGATTCCCACCCAGAGCATTCCAATGCTAAGCATTCTATGCTATGCTGCCTTCCTTGTCTTAAATATTCCAACTGTATCCTATTATTGAGAACATATTTCGATTTTCAGTGGGCTTTTCCAATCAAAGAAGCAAACAGTGATCTTGGGATCACTTGTGCAGTGACACTTCGCTTATCTGGATGTCAGCTGCAGGGCAGCATTGTGGGGTCTAGAAGGAGCAGAAAGAACTCTTAAACAGCTACAATCCTCATGCACTTCACACATTGGACAGGCTCTCTAGTCCTCAGTCACAGCCCACTTGTCCTTACTTTATTCACAGTTTTAATGTGTCCATGTGTGTTCCTGTGCTCAAAGATTAGAAGCCCACTTACAGCAGCGAGTGACCACTGATAGCCCGACAGCAAGGAGGCAACAACATCACAGAAGACTTTCAAAGCAGTCATAAGCATTTAAAAAGTGGTCTAAGGTCATCTGGTATTAAGACATACAGCTTCCCTGACACTGTTACAGCTTCTGAAAACACTGCTGTAAAGAAGTCATTGGTTTCTATGAATGACCCTCAGCTATCCAGAAAGATTAATATTTTATTGCAGATGTGCTAAAGATGAGTGTTAGGTTTGACTTCCTTCCAAAATGAGTTTTTAAAGTCTTAAGTTGTAAAGGAGTGAACTTTGTGTGTCTGGAATACTTATTTAGGGGGTAGGATTCCTTTCTAGGGTACCAGATAAGTGTCAGGTGTGCTGCAGACCCCAGCGAGGATTCTTGACCGTGACTTCGGCCTGCCTTCAATCCAGCCTTAGGCCAAAGAAGCAGGCTGGGTTTCACCCTGAACCACCAGGTCTCTTTCCACTGATAAGACGCTGTGAACTTGCCCACATCCAGGCTCCCTCAGGAATGGGAGGTCCTGTGGAAAAATGGGACAGGGTGAGATTTGGAACCGAGGTGATCCAGGTTTAATTCTGCCTCTCAGTAGAGACTGGGCCAGTCTCATAATTCCTCCGAAGCTGCTCCTGAGCCTGTGAATTGGGGCCGTGATGCCCATGGCACAGCCTTGTGAGGTAAAGGGTCTGGCACTCAACAGGTTGCCTGACCACTGGGTGCTCCAACAGCCTCAGGCCATGTGACTAGGGGTCCCCCTCTTCTCCCAGAGTGGCTTGGAGCTTGGAGCAGGCCCAGATTCTGCTCCTTAAGGACTGACTTCTGGTATCTGCTCAGATTATCGCAGATTTGCAGCTTGATTCCCATCTCATAAGTGAGATCGCCTCCTTCCTCCCCATCAAGGGACTTGACAGGAGTTCCACACCCCTGATACTGGGCACCTTGGATAGTGGTGTCTATCCTGATTTGAAGTCATCTCATTTCATTTTCCATGGTGAATATAAACTTGGGTGACAGCTCCACAATGCTCCACCCTTGCCTAGGTGGGACCCTCTGAGTTTCTCCATTCTGCCTGTACAAGGTCAGTCCCCTCTCCCCGCCAACCTGGGGCTTCACTGAGGCTGACATAGTGTTACTGCTTGTACCTCCTGGAGCATGACCCAGCACCCGGGTGAGCGTCTTTCAGGCCCATGAACCTATGTGCACAGGCCTCCCTAGTGAACTCTTCCCTCAAGTCCTCCCTCCAGCATTCTGAAGCATTCCACCATGAGGGGCATTCTTTTACCTTAAATCTTTGTCCACTTTCAAATTCCAAATACCCCTGGGAGGTGAAAGGTCTGGAGCAGGACAAGGGATGAGGATGTGAGGTAGAAGAGAGGAGCACAGGAGGGGAGGTGGTGGAGGACACAGGAGAGGAAATCAACATTCCCTGCTTCACTGTTCTCACTGGGCCTGACACTAGTGGGACCCAGGGATTGTTTACACCGTGGAAGGCAGGTCCAAAGGGAGAACAGCCAGCAAGGATGAAGACCTCTGGAGCCCCTTCCCCAATCTCTGGAGAGGGTGTGGAATGAAAGGAGCTTGAGTCTTCCCGGAGCCAAGATGCCAGTGTCCCAGGACTGCCCCGGATCCCCTCTCTACCATTTCCCTAGGCTCTTGCTCACTGGGAGAGGAAACACGCAATTAGTGCTGGCGTGAGGATGTTGACAGGGTGTAATCCACAGGGCCCCTCCACCAGAGGGGCAGGGACAGGCCAGGCTAGGCAGGAAAGGTAAGGGCGAGCGTAAGGGGGAACCCGCTTCTCTGGGGATTGGTTCTGTAAGGGAATGGCTCAGTGCTGTTCTTGGGGGCACACCCACCCTCTGGACTTTTTCTAAATTCTTTGTCTTGACTGATTTTCCTTTCTTTCATTTTTGTTTGTTTTTCTGATTTTCCTTTTAAACTCCAGGACAACGGTTACTGTCCTTACCAGAGGCTGGGTCCCAGCATTTCCCAGAGATCATTCCCTCCTCTTCCATCACCCTCTCCCGTTCTTCGGCTCTGGCCGCTGCTTACACACCTGGCCCCTTCTCAGGAAGCCCAGGTCCCTCCTACAGTCACTGTCTGCTTAGTTTACTTATCCCGTGAACTCTCACCCTGCCTACAATTCACAATTCTATTCCACCTCGGACAGCATTCTTTAAGGTCCAGTTTGGGCTCTCTTCCAGGAGGACCTCTTGGATTTGGCCAGGGTGATGCTAGCGTCTTTACACCCTGAATGTTTATGCATTTTCTCTGGACACATCTTTGCCGCTTTGAGGCATCCTGGCTGAGAGTTCATCTGTCTTGCCTAGGACAGACTGAAAACGCATGGTGGGGTGGAGGATGGAGGGCAGGAGTCATGGCTCCTGCGTTCCATCAGGGACAGCCCACTTCTGTGACATGTGCTCTGCGAATACTCTGTAAATGGGAAGCTTCCCAGCTGCAGTGCCCAGCTGGCTCACAAATTCCTGCCTGGCAGTGAGGGCAAAGGCTTAGTGCTCAGCCCCGGGGTCAGTCACTGTAGAGCTGGGCCCCAGGCAGTGAGTGGAGGTAGAGAGGGTTAGTCTTAGGTTCCTAGAATTTTTTCACCCTCTGAGTGCCCCACCAGGGCAGGGTGGTTGGACGATAAGCAGGAAGAGGACAGGAGGTGGAGGGCAGAACCAAGGCCTTCACAGGGAGGAGCAAGGTGAGGGGAGCATAAGCTGAGATGGGTAGAGAGGCAGGACTCAGGCTCACAGCTCATTTACAAAAATCTTAAATTTCTGATTCCTTTATTTTCAACCTTGGCTTCCTGGGCAATGATTTAGCTATGGAATAAAAGCATTTGTTGTGCTCTTTTTATGAGCCAGGACTTGTAGACGGGATTACCGTTGGCAAAACCTCAGACCCTGCCCAAATCCTCCCCTTGGAAGCTGGACGTCTCCAGCCAGTTGGCATCCTGGTGCTTAAGGCCACTTTTGGATGGGGCTTTGGCAAGGATGGAGTATCCAGGCCTATGACCCTTTAAGAACTTTACTTTTTAAAAACAGCCACCCAAGTGGTGGTGGTGTGGGGTGGGGGTGGCAGTGGGCTGTGGTCTCTGGCGTGCACAGAGGGGGCTCTGTGTGACCCCTCTCCCTGCCTGAGGGACACCTAACTTTACAGTAGCTACATGGGATCAGTGGGAGGCCCATCAAGTGCCCTCAGACTGAGGGACAGGAGGGAAGTAGTGGAAGGGAAGCTGATCTGCTCTCTAAAGGGTTGTCACTGTGAATAGAGACCCCAGGGAAGCCGGGTCACCTCAGGCAAGCAGTGGCTCATCCTCCGCTTCGACCACCCAGACCCCTGGCTCAGCCAGTGGCACCAACAGCACATCGTCCTCATCCTCTGGGGACAGGACTGTCGTGTGGGGTCCGGGTGGGGTCCGGGTTGGTCCTGGGGGCCGCAGGCTGGGCAGGAGGCGGCCTCGCAGGGCCTGCACCACTCCAGACAGCAGTGATGGCTCCAGGGGTGCCACAGGCAGTGGTGCCGGGGCCTCGGGGACAGTAGGGAAGGCTGGAGACGTGCTGGCAGGTGGCAGTGGAGCCTTGACAGGCAGCGGGGGTGCCTGTTCCCCATCTTGCCCACCCACCGCTCCACCCTCACGGGCTGGACCCGTGCTGCCGTCTACGGTCTCGAGGGAAGCAGCAGAAGGTGTGACCTGAGATCTGGTCTCAGGAGTCCGGGCTGGGGGGTTGGTCCGAGGAAGCAGGCCCCAGCGGCGGAGACGGCGCACCAGGCGGCGCATAGAGCGGCCCCGCTGGCGGCGGCGGGCACCTGGGGCACCCCCTGGAGTCATGTCCTGGCGTAAGATCTGTAGCAGAGAACGCAGGTTGCCCAGCACTGAGTTCTGCAAGGAGAGGAGGAAGACAGTGGGGTCAAAGGGGGTCGGGACGGCCAGAAGCCTGAAAGGAGGGTGCAGCGGCAGGACCACAGGGGGCTGGGAGCGGGAAGTGGTCAGGTTGGGGAGGATGACTTACATCATTAGGGTTCTCTGTAGGGAAGTCCTCTACAGGTGGGATGGCACCCTGGGCAATGAGCTGTCCATATGAGGGGGGCGCCTGCTGCTGCACAATCTCAGCCTCCATCCGGGAGAGGGGGGCGAAGATGCTGGAAGGGATGAGGGCTGCTCTGTCACAGGTGCTTCCGGCCAGAGCCGCCTGTCTCAGCATGGACAGGCCTCTTCGCTCCATACCCAGACCAGGACTTCCCAGAGTCTGAGGTCCCCCACCTTCCTTGAGATTGCTTTCAGGATCTAGACCTGTCCCTCCCTTGGTGAAGCACCCCTGCCCCCAAGCCCGACAACACCAGGAGCCAACCCATAAGCTGGTCACTGGAACCTGTCCCCAGCGTGGGCACCCTCAGGTCTCCTGTGGCTGCATAGGCCTTCTTGCCCTGGGTCCCCACTCCGCCACAGCCAGTTGCACTCCCACTGACCTGTACTCCTGGGTGCGAATGGCATAGAGCTTGCAGGTGCAGCCCAGGGCAATGACCAGCAGCAAGCCACACACCAGGCTGCCGATGACTGCGGCGGTGATGACCTTGCGGGGCAGGGCATAGGAGCAGTCCCACTCATCGCTGCCGTCCGCACAGTCTGGCTGCCCGTCACACACCCAAGTCTCGTACACGCACTTCTCATCCCGGCATCGGAAGTTCCCGGGCTGGCAGTGCCGACAGCGTCTCTCGTCCGCTCCGTCAGCACAGAAGGTCTGGTAGTTGCAGCGGTCAGCAGGCAGGTAGCAGGCTGTGGCGCCGGGGCTGCCGGCGGCCCCACAGGGGTAGTGTCCAGGCGGGCAGCTGGGGCAGTTCTCCTCATCCGTGCCATCCGCACAGTCCCACGAGCCGTCGCAGCGCTGAGCCTCGCTGTAGCAGCGCTCACCTAGGCCCTCACTAGCCCCCAAGCCAGAGCCTAGGCCGCAGGGTCGGTCCCAAGGCAAGCAGTAGCCCCGCACATGGTAGGTGGCATTGAAGCCCCGACCACTGCTCCAAGCAACTGTGTGGTAGTCGACGGTGGCCTGGCCGGACAGCGTCTCCACAGTGACGGCCTTACCGTTGCTGAAGTGGGTGAGGCTGCGCAGCAGCCGGAGGGTCTTGGGGGGCCCGGCGCCATCATACACGTGCACTGCATCTCCATAGCCCAGGTCTAGGGCCGTGAAGCGCACTGCCAGGCGCCGGCCGTCATGGGGGTCCAACAGCCAGAGGCAGGACTGGGGGTGGGAGACTGAGGCCAGGTGCGAGTACCCGAGGGAGGAGAAGACCCCATAGAAGTCTTCCAAGGTGTGATTGCAGGGTGGGGTGGGGTCAGGGACTGAGGTCAGGTCAGGGAAGGGGTCTGAGCTGCAACCTGCCTCATCAGAGCCATCGCCACAGTCATCAATCCCATCGCAGCGCTGGATGAAGGGCACACAGCGGTGGTTGAGGCACTGGAACTCATCCTGCAGGCACATCAGCCAATCTGCAGAGGCACCATGGAGAGGGGCTGTGAAGCACTGGAGCTGGCGGGATCCTTCCCTCCTCCCTGGGGCTTCCACTGCCTGTTCTAACATCCCACGGACAGCCTTGTCCAGCCTACCTTGGCTGTAGGAGAGCAAGAAGCCCTGGCCCATGGGTGCTCTGGCCCCGGCATAGCTGTAGGTGATGGTGACGTTGCCTCCAGGCAGCTGCAGGGGGCTGGCAGGGGCCTCGCATAGAGAGATCTGTGGCTGGATGGGGGAGCGCAGAATTAAGCGCTCTGAGCCACAGGCCAGGTGCAGTTTTTGGAACCTACAGGGGTGGAAGAGAGCAGGAAGTAAGATATTCTTGACCACTGCCAGCGCCCCCCCCACAGTGTTGTCAGGCCCCTTCTACCCCAGGAAGCACAAACACCTGCTTATCCACAAGCCAGACAGCCAAATGAAAACAGTCCAATTCCTTTGTAAGCAATGGCAATAGCCCTAACAGAGGCCTATGGCACCATGAGACCACAAGTACATCCTAGAACCTTTGGGGAAAACTGATTTGTGTTCCGGACTGAGTCAGGACAGATTTATTGCTTTCCTGGTGTTGCAGCTCTGTCACCCAAGTATGGTGTGAGCAGTGACCGGCAGGTACCGTACAGTTAATTAACCAGAACTCACCATCCCCTCCCAGTGCCCAGTGGTGAAACCTGAGATCACCATGGCAGTCTGATCCCTCCGCCCCAACAACCTCTCCCCAGATTGCCCTCTCCCTTCTCCTACCCTTTTCTGGATAAACTCATGGGAAGTGAACTGTGTGAAGCAAACAGCCAGGTACTTAACATGGGCCACAACCCCACAGCCCAACGTCAGAGGGGCCCAGTGAGACCTAGACTGTTTAAAAGATCTGGGGAGGCTGAGGAAGGTTCTAAGCTAATGAAGGAACAGCTCTGACTGCCAGGTAAGGATGTGTAATGGATTGAAGGACCTCTCAGGACAGCCACATTCGAGCCCAAGGACTGTTTCTAGAGTGACTATCGTCCTTCAGGGATGACAGGACCCGAGCTAGATGTCCACTCCAGCCCAGCCCCAATTCACTGTGTCTGGTCCAGAATAAGCCAGGCTGTTAGGGCAGACTAGGCCAAATCTAATTCTACTCTTCCCCCTGTTGACAGGAATGGAAATTCCATGGAGCAGTGATCCCTGAAGGCTTTTCCATGGCAGAGGAGGCGGCGTGGGGCAAAGGAATAGGGTCTTGCCCTTCTTCTCACCTGACTGTTACAGTCTGCTCCTTGCTGCCCAGGATGAGCCAGGTGCAGTTGGCAGGGGAGCTGCGGCTGTCCCGGCCCACTGGCCTCTGTAAGGTGCCCTGCACTTCCAAGAGCACCGCCGGGGGGTCCTCACAGGCTGGAGAGAGAGGAAGGTAGGGACACTGGTCGACAGCCTCTTAACCATCCCACCCTTCCTCAGGCTTGAGGCCTCCAAGGGATTGGACTCTTCCAGAAGGAGCAGAGAAGCTCCCCTGCCCCAGCCACACACACTCTAGAGGCACAATCTTCAATGGGCCCCCTCCTCTCCACACTCATCATAGTTCCACCTGAAGTATCAACACCACAAACAATATGAGGTCTGCTTTGTGCCAGTCACTAGGCCAAGAGGAACAGGAAATACTGCTTCTTCCCTCAAGGAGACTACATTTTGGCTAGACAGATCAAGCAAGGATATTTGGGTGGGGGGCGGTTGTTGAACATAACTACCAGGAGAGGGCTCCTGCTGGCTGTTTCCCCATCTGTAAAATAAAGGGTGGATGATCTCCACTCTAAAACTATGGTACCAGAAGAATTCAAGGACGAGAGAGTCTTCCCCTTGGGTCCTCCCTCATTACCAAGCCCGTGAGACCCCAGGGGCATCCTCGACTCACCAGGATTTGGGAAAATGATCCGATCTGGGTGGGCCAGAGCGCCTCCTAGAGGAAGAGCCAGAAAGGGCAAGAGTCACGCTTTGGAATTTTCTTCACCTGAGCAACTCAAGGAGGAAAGGGAGCTGAGACTTCCGGGTAGTTTACGGAAGGGGTGGTGGGGAGCAGAGGAAGGCAACGGCGTGTGACCTCGAAGGAAAGTCGGCAGCACGGCCTGTTGGGGTGGGTACAGTGATCTGCGGAGGCCAGAGGGAGGATGAGGGCTGAGGGAAGCGGGTGGAAATTTCCGAGGGGTTGGGGCAGGCAGCGCCGGGGGCAGTGGCAGAGGGTGGGGGACACGGGCAGACACGGTAGGGTGAGGGGCCGCGTAGGAAGAAGGGAGCTAGAGCCCCTAGGCCCGGTAACAGCCCCGGGAGCGGGGTGCCGGGCGAGTAGTCTCGTTTCGGTTTCTTACCCAGGAGTAAGAGGAGGAAGGCCGGCAGCATCGTGAGCCGTCCAGAGGTGCGGGAAGAGTCCCAGAGCTTCGGTCGTCTAGCCAGTGGGGAGGCGGCGCCGCTCCGGGCGTCCAGGCCCCCGAGTGCCGCCTCCCCTAGGGGGCTCCATGGCCCGGGCTCCTCGACCGAAGCTCTGGATGCCAGGGCTGGGGGCGAGTGGGAGGTGGCGGCGTCCCGGGAGCAGGGGCGGTGCCTCTCGCCAACTTCAGAGTTGTTTTCTCCGGCCGCCGCCGCGCTCTCTCCCGAGGCTGGCCCCCAAAGCCCTGGGAGTCGGCTCGAGGCCCCGCGCTGGGGTGCGCCCTCGCCTAGAGCCCGCCCGCAGGCCGCGAGCGATCCGGTCCAGGCCTGTCCGCCACCTGCCGAGGCTTGAGGCCACTTCCTCTTTGGGCCAAACTTTGCCGACTGTCAGCCCCCAGGGCCGGCCCGGGCGCAGCTCAACTTCTCCAGCGCGTCCAGCCCGCGGAATGCGGCAGGGGAGCGGGGAGGGGGACTGGCGACTCAGCCCAGCTCCCCGGCCCTTGCCCAGGCGGTACCCCAGGCCAGCCCAGGGGTTGGAGGAGCCGGGGCGGAGGGAGGGGGCGGGTGACAAGTCTTGCCCCACCCCTGCCAATCAACGCGCTTGCCCCGCCCACCTACCCGCCTTAACCCCTTTCCGGTCCAACCGGCTCTAGTCACACGGGCTCTTACGGCGCTCAGCCGCCACTTTTAACTCTGCTTTGTTTAGTCCTTTCCGTGTAACCCATTTGTTACAGGACACGTTTGTCAAAGGGCAACTGCTTATTCTGTAACTGCCATGTTTTTCCTTTGTATCCTTAAGCTCTCAGTACTTATCTTGTCCCAGTGTCTGAGATCGGTAGCACTTTTTGTCGTGCGCCTCTTTTACAGAAATTACCACACGGTGTTATAACAATTTGTTTACTTGTCTTTCCCGCCCCCGCCCCGCCCCTTCTCTGGAAACTGAAACTTCCTGTAGGTTGGGGCCTAGACTGTTTACCTTTGTACCCACAAGGCTTCTCTCCTGACAAGACACAGTAATTCAGGAAGCGAATAGAGTAATTGTGCCTTAGCCACTTGCTGGCTATGTGACCTTGAGAAAATTGCTTAACCTCTCTGTGCTTCTCAATTGTAAAATAGGGTTAATAATAGTACAACTCTCTCGTAAGGTTGTTGTCAACATTTAGGGAGATAATGCAAGTTGAGCATCTAGGAAGTGCTCCATACCTGCTAACAATTATTATTACTAGTCACAGGAGATACTTCTAATTTATGTGAGCTTGGGGTTACCAATTTTCTGTGGCACTTACAGATAATAGTAAACGATAACAATAGCAAATACTTTTGGGGCTTTTTTTTTTTTTCACACTTCAGGCACAGATCTAAGCACTTTTCAAGTATTTACTCTTTTAATCGTCTCCATAGACTTGTGAGGTAAATATTATTGTTACTCCCATGTTACAGATAAGGAAACTCAGGCACAGGGGTTAAGTATTTTGCTCAAGATTATGGACCTAGTAAATGCTGAAACAAGGGTTTGAACCTAGGCTGTCTGGCTCTGGACAGAGTGTACATTCAGGTCCATACTACTCCCTCCTGTCTACAAATGTTACAGTTTTCTGTTCATGACATTTGTTGTTGACATCAGTTTTGATGTATTCAAAACTGGGACCTCAGCAGGGCCTGAAGCTATAGACTTGGCCATAAAAAGGCCCTTCTTCCACTTGGACCTTGGTCCCATGCCAAGGAAACTTGGTCCCTTGGTCTCTCTACACACCCCACTGCACCCTTAGGATGAATGAGGGATGAAATAGAACCGTAAATGTGGGAGGAAGATGCTGAGTAAAGGGAAGCAGGGCAAAGAGGTTGGGGAAATTAATAACACTTAATCCTAATGGCGATCATGGAGGTTTTAGTGGAGTGTTGACTGTTCTCTATGCTGAGTACTTGGTGGATGCCCAGAACTCTTAAGACTTCACTTTAACTTCAAGGAGCCTACAGTCTAGTTGGAAAGAGATACATGAATAAAGAGACAGTCATGGGAGGTACCCATGGGAATGAGCTTGTGGGGAATTTAGAAATGAATTTAGAAATGAAGCAGGAAAAGTGTTGGTTAGATGGAAAGAGTTGTAGGGGGCAGGAGGAGGAGGAAGGGAACCTGCGGTCCGGGATGCTGAATAAACGTAAGATTTGCAAAAAAACAAAAGCGAAAAAACAAAGAAAAAAATTAGATCTAGGTTGCTGGGAGCAATCATATCATCATTGGGAAGAAATGGGTAGAGCAAACTTTTGTCCTCTACATGTTTATTAGAGTGCCTTCCAAGTGCAAGGCACTATGCAAGACACTGGGAATTAATATTTAAGAGTGAATTCAAGCCAAAAGAAGATAGGAAAAAATTAAAGAGGACCTAGGTTCTTATAATGAGTTTAAGCTTTATCTAGTTTAGTGAGTTTAAATTCCAGGCTTATATAAATCACACCCTAGATCATCAAGTATATTGAGAAATGGGTCTGTGGAGATATTCTTGGAAATCTTTGAGGAATTTGTGAAAAATAGTGGAAGGAGTGGAAAATGGGAAGATATTTGATCTTCAAAATGACAGTATGTGTGGGAGGTTATAGCTTAGTGGTAGAGTGTGTGCTTAGTTAGCATGCATGAGGTCCTGGGTTCAATCCTCAGTACCTCCATTAAAATAAATAAATAAGCCTTAACACCCCCCAAAAAAAAGTTAAAAAATTAAAACTTAAAAAAGAAAAGACAATATCTAAGTTTTATAGAGTACTCACCATATGTAGGCACTCTTCTAAGCATTGCACATCTCATTTAATCCTCATCACACATCCAGGAAGTAGGTGTTGTTTTTGTCCTCATTTTGTAATTGAAGAAACTGAGTCATAGATAGGTTAGATCACTTGCTCAAGATCAAACTACTACCATGTGCAGCAGCATGTTTGTGTCGCCCTCCCCACTCTCCCCCCGCCCCCCAAATTCACATGTCGATTTTCCAACCTCCAAAGATGATCGTATTAGGAGGTAGGCCTTTGGGAGACGCGTAAGTCATAAAGTGGAGCCCTGAGAATGAGACTGGTGCCTAATAAAAAAGGGTCCAGGAAGACGGCCCTCACTGGAAGGTGACTATACTGGCACCTTGATCTTAGGCTTCCCAGCCTCCCGAACTGTGAGCAATAAATTTCTGTTGTTTATAAGCTACCCAGTTGATTGTATTTTGTTATAGCAGCCTGAAGGGACTAAGACAGAAACTTGGTACAGAGAAGTTGGGATGCTGCTGTAACAAATGCATAAAAATGTGGAAGCAGCTTTAAAACTGGGCAATGGGCAGAAGCTGGAAGACTTTGGAGGTGCATGCTAGAGAAAGGCCACATTGCCGTGAATGGACTGTTAAGGGTGATTCTTGTGAGGGCTCAGAAGAGGAGAGCGACAGGGAGAACCTCAGTCTCTCACAGAATACCTAAGTGAACAGGTTGTTGGTGGAAATATGGATGGCAAAGTTTATTCTGATGAGGTCTCAGATGGAGATGAAGAATGTGTTGTTGGAAACTGGAGGAAAGGCGATCTTTGTTCTAAAGGGACAAAGAGCTTGGTTGAATTGTGTTCTTTTCCTAGTGTTTGGTGGAAGGTAGAACTTCTGAGGAATGAAATTGGACATTTGGCTGAAGAAACTTCTAAGCAAAGTGTTGAGGAAGCAGCCTGATTTCTCTTGAGTGCTTATAGTAAAGGAGAAAAATAATTTAAAGGTGGAATTGTTCATCAAAAAGGATGCAGAGCTTAAAAATCTGGAAAATTCTTATCCCTATCTAACATACTCTATTTTACTCATTTATTGTGTTTATTCCCTGCTCCATTCACAAGAATATAAGTTCCACGGGGGCAAGAATATAAGTTCCTAGATCTATATTGGTTTACTGGTGAATCCCCATTGCCAAAAGCAATGTCTGACAAAAAGCAGGTAGGTACTCAGTAAATGTTGAATGAATGAATCAGTCAGTGACTGCCAGTCACAGGCATCACATGGATTATATCTCTTAATCTACTCAACTGCTCTTTGAATTATTAGTCCCACTTTATTTATTTTTAATGGAGGTACTGGGGATTGAACCCAGAACCTTGTACATGCTAAGCAGGCACTCTACCTCTGAGCTATACCCTCCCGATAGCCCCGCTTTAAAGATGAGGAAAATAAAGCTCAGGGAGGATACAGAACTTGCCGAAGGTCATCCCACCAGCAAGGCGTAAAGGCTAGGGCCAAACCCAGGTTGTGTAACTCCAGAGTCCTTGTCCTAACCACGGTGTGATACTGCTTCTCTGTGTACGGGAAGCACTGTTTTAAAAGACTGAGAAAATAATTTAATCCAGAGGAGGGTGATAGGAATGGTTAGGGGGTTTCTAAGCCAAGTTGTATGAGAAACTGTTTATGGAATGAGAAAGGAACTGGAATGAAGCAAAAAAAGCTTAATTTTCATGAGGGATTGTATACATGAAAACTAGATCCAAGTATTTGAAGAGCTGTAGTGTGGAACAAGAATTTGTTTATTCTATACAGTCTGAAGGGCAGAAACTGGAATTAACGGGATGAATAAAGACAGTCTCTGCTTGGTACAGAAACTGAGGGTGGGTAGTGTTGATGCAGGGGACGCCAGTCCTAGGCCATCAAGGCTCCTTGACAAACCTGAGACTTGTGGATTTTAGGATGGCAGAACTTCCCAGAAGACGGGCAAAGGAGCTTCTCAAAGCGAGTTGTGTTAGATGCTAATATGAGGCCAAAGAAAGTGAAAGCAGAGAAAAGGCCTGGGGTGGGAAGAGAGCAGTCACGAAGGATTTTTGGGGAGAAGTTTCAGTAAATGCCTGGTTGGGATGCACATGTGGAGGCTGGGTTAAAAAGAAATGGCTGGGGAAGGAATGCAGACAGCTTTTGAAAAACCTTGGCTTGAGAGAAAAGAGGAAAATGAGAAAAATCATTCAAGACTGCAGCAGTATCCAGGAGAGCTTTTCAAGATGGGGAAACCTCTAGGTTTGAAGGGAATGGAGATTGAAGACTCTACCATATGGTGACAGGAGCAAGGTGCCTTGTGCTTTGGAAAGAATGAGATGCAGGGTTGGGGACACCCCTTGGAGGATTGAGAGCGACCTCAATTGTGTCCATTTGGGGGGCCTCTGACATATTGAAAAATTAAACACTAAGGCGGTTTTGGAAATGTTGGCTGTATTTTAAATGTTTATATTTAACAAATGAAAACTTTTAGCACAAAGAAGGTAATAACATAGTGATAGTCACAAAACACCTACAGGCATTTTTTTTAAACTACAAAATGTCAGAGCTTTATAAATGTGAGGTGGGGATTAAAGGAGTCCCCAAGCCTCAAGGCGCAGATGAGGTTAGGAGGGTGAGTGCACATTAGAGGCCCCCTCAAGAGGCTTGGGCATACTTCCAAAGGCCTGAGAGAAGTGGCACAGAAATGTCCCACTCTCAGATAAAGGAGTCCCAGAGTCCCGCTTGCCTTGGTCAGAGGGCGTTCTGCCCTAGCATTCTGAGGCCCAGGAGTGCAGACTCACCTGGACGCTGACCTTGAAGAGCTCAGGGGACAGGCATCCTAGAGGGATCGGCATCTGAGGTGTCCACAGGAGGGCAGTGTGGCAACTCCAAGGAGCTCTGGGGACAAGGCACCAGCACCTCCCTTGCTTTCTCAGACCCTCAGTCCTGCACCCTCTCCACTCCCTCTTCCTGGAGTTGTTCAAGGGCTGTTCACCAACCCCCCGCAGAGGGACAGCCCACGGAAACTCTGACTTTTCTTTCTCTGCTGCTGGAAGATGAAGGCTTGTCATCCTGTATCACCCTAGTCCCACCCCTTTAAGTACAGGTGTCCTGGACGGAAGCATGGAAAGTGGAAAGGGGGTTGGGACAGGCGGATGGTATTGTAGCCCTGGTTGTTGTTGGCTTTGCCCTGGCCTCTCAGTTCTTCGGGCTTGGTTTGCAGTGCCAACACCCAGCACAAGGGGGCGCTACCACCCTGCAAACCCTGTCCAGATGGTCTCTGCTGCAGAGGGGCTGCGCCCAGCCAGAGGGAATGGGGGTGGGTGTTCCTCCAGGCCCCTTCGCCAGCTTTCCTCCACCCAGAGCTTGTGTGCAGTTTCATGCAGGCCTGGGGTGCAGGGTATCTCTGGAAAACAGGCGAGTAGACTGGAGGAGAGACTTCAGGGACACCTGGCACGGAGCTTGAGGGTGCAAGGAAGGAGGCCTTCCTGCTGGGTGCTCCAGGGTCCAGGTGCAGGCTGCTCTGGGAGTGCAGTCTGAAAGACTGGTGTTTCCAGAAGAGCTGGGCCAACACAGCCCAATTAGGGACCGTTCCTAGGTTAAGTGCAGGCTGTGGGGGAGGGGTGGCACATAAGGGGGAGACCGATAGGGATGAAGCAGTCGTTCTGGAGTTATGAACCTCTTTACTTCGATAGATTTTCTTTCTTTCTTTCTTTCTTTCTTTCTTTCTTTCTTTCTTTCTTTCTTTCTTTCTTTCTTTCAATCTTTTAAAGATTGAGGTGAAATTACAGTAAAATTCAAAGAATGTAATGAACTTAAGTGTACAGCTTAATGCTTTTAAACCCTATATATTCTCTATTTATGTATACACATACATATGTCCATACGTATACAACACTTATGTGTTCACAGCTGCAGTTATTTACGTATGTTTATCACAGCTCTCACTGGCAAATAAAGTCAAAAACTTTTATCAAACTCCCATGAGCCCAATACCATCCTTCTCTTTTGTAAGGAAGTGAGTGAGGACAGAACATGTGTCTGGTGGCCGTGATGGGGTCAGTATTATTATGAATCATAGTCATTCCTCGACAGAACTATACCACCAGTGACTCGGAGGGCAGCAGCCGGCTGTGCGATCTACCTGCAGTGGCCATATTTTTGGAATCCAAAGTGGGATGAGTTGTCTGCCGGGTCTGATCTGAACCTCAGGAAGATATTATTGGATCCAGGCTATTCGGTCAGGGCAGCCGCGTTCCGAGCACAGAGCCAGGCACGAGCGGCCAAGGAGAGCGTTTCTGGGAACTGATCTTGCTCTCTGGCCTGGTGCTACATGTCTCTGGAAGCTGCACGAAGGGTGACGTCTTTGACCACAGGCTGGATCAAAATGAGCTGGAGCCTGTCGCGTGCGTGTGAATCTGCTGGTCCCTTCGGAGGCACCCGTCTTTTCCCTGCTTTGTGGTCAACCTGGCCTTGCCCCACCCAGACCCCATCCTGTCCCAAATCAGGGAAGTGCCCCTAGCGGGAAATGAAGTGAGTGGGCAGGATGTGACCCATGGTGAGGCAGCTACCAGACCTGGCCTGGTCCCTGAGTCAATGAGCTACTTCAGGTTCTCTCAGGAAGCCCTTCCGCCAATTCACTACAGTGGGGACACCTCTTCTTTCCCTCCACTGCCCCTCCCTATCCAGGTGTGAGTCTTTGGGGGCAGGAAGCTGGTCTCCTCCTCTTCTAAGCTACGAAGGGCCCATGAAGGAATAGGGGAAACTGGGAAGATGCAGCCTCAGCCTGGAGGCAGTGGGGGCTGCTCCCTTGGGGTGTAGTGACTGCCTGGCCTGGGGTGTCTGATCCTGTTGTGGAACCCCGGGGTCCAGGCCTGGTGAGGGACAGAGGAGGACAGAGGGGGCTGGGCCTGCCCAGGGAAGGCTGGCCTGGAAGGCACCCAGCCACCGGCCCGGGGCCAGCCGGGGTGGAAAGTATGTGTGTGAGCTCATTTGGAAGGTGGCTTCTGGCCAGTCAGGCCTGCCTCCCTTCCAGGCCCTGGCTGCCCAGCCCCCTTGAAGGCTGCCTCTGGGTCTCTCTAGTCTCCCAAGACTGTCTGAGGGAGGACAGAAACCCCCAGGCTAGATGACTGGAGTTGGTCTCCTAAAGGAGGTGAATTCAGATTTGGAGCGGGTGGGTTGGAAGGGGTTCCAGGGATTGCAGAACATGGAGCAAGCTTGCCTGGGGTTTCCCTGGGACCTTAGGGAATGGAAATCACCCCAAAGGCCTCCCCTCCTCATTGGCCCCTGCCTCAGACATTCCCCACCCCCACCCCTCCCTTAACTGCTGCCATTGTCCCATTCAGTTCCTCTGACTTTTCAGTCCTGCTACCTCCTCCCTTGCCTCAAATACCTGTTCCTGCCCCTAAGAAGTAAGGTGACTCCTGGCCAAGCAGATTTCTGAGGAAAAGCCCTGCTCCTCTGCGCTCCTGCTACATGGCACCACAGGCAGGCACACGTCTGCTGAGATTCCACAGAACACACACTGCCACACAGACAGCCCGCTCCACGGGGGCCTACACTGGAAGAGACCCCAGGAGACATGGTCAGAATCTGCCTGTATAGAAACAAAAAATCAGACAGACCTGGGTTTTCATTTTGGACTAATGAGCTGTGAGACTGAGCAAGTTTTATTAGGGCCTCAATTTTTGCATCTGTAAAATGGGGGCAGTTAGTGCTATGTCCTTGAGTGCTGTGAGGACCTCAGGAGATGTTGGTGTCCCCTTAGCTGGAAAAGGAAGCAGGGATACAGAAGGTAGAGAGGACTGGGAAGTCTGTTAGATTGTGGGGGAGAAGGGGCCTGGAGGAGGGGCAGTGAAGGACCCGAAGAGCTAGCCAGATTGTGAGGGGTTGCTCTGCTGAGTCCCCTCTCCTTTAGAGGGCCCAGTCCTTCTTAGATCTTCCCTTCCCGTCCCATCCCACTGACCCAGTGCCTGGCTGGCAGCATTGGAAGCTTGGGCCCCAGAGAAAAGAGGTGTGACTCCCCCTCAAAATGTGTGGGGTACAGTGGTGGGCAGAGTACAGCCTCTGCTCGATGCTTGCCCCCAGTACAGTCTCCTTAGAGCTTGCTTCCCTGGGTTCTGCCCAAACCTCCTCACAGATTCCCCTTGGCTCCCTTCTGGCTGCTCTAACTCACATGTGCTGCTTTCGAATAAAGGAACTTGGAACCATAGAAACTGGGTCAGGCCCAATGGACAAAGCAGGGTAGGGCCAGTGAAAGCAGTGTTTGCAGGGCTCTCGGGAGCCACAGGACCCTCTGCTCTCCCCTAACCCCAGCCTGACCTGGTGGCTCACTCAGCTGGGGCCCGGTGGGGTCCCTGAGCAGCCTCACTGGGCTGGATCCCTCAGACCCAAGGCGCGTCAGAAGCACGGGACCTTGCAGCCTCCACCCTGGAATTCTCCCTGCTCGTGAAGCCTCTTCCACCTCTTCCCCCTTTGTCTCTGGTCCTCCATTCCCATCTCTCCCCCTTGGCTTCAGAGAGCATCTTGTGATTCCAGAATCAGGGCCAAACAATTTCCTCGTGATGGGGAAACCACACTCCAGCCGCGCGGGAGCCCTAGGCTCCCCCTCCTCTTCCCTCTGGCAGTCCCCCCGCCCCGTGCTCCTCCACTGGCTCCAGCTGTGTTTTGCAGAACTCCCACTGGATAACATCTGTAATTGCCTCCAGATGTGGGCCACAAAAACACAAAGGGGCCATGAGCTCATCTTTGAGCTCCTTGCCACCCGCACGGGCCCCACCACCCCCAGACGCCCGCCCCTGACTTCCCTGAGCCAGCTTCTCAGGGTCCCCATCCCCTCTGGTGAGGGTGGCAGGGAGGTGGTGTCCAACTCCACTGAGACACACAGGCCTTGCCAAACAGCTGTTGGCAGGAGAGGCACAGGAGGCCAGGCATAGGGTCAAGGTTGCTGGCTGGCAGGAAGGTGGGGTACCCCTTCTGCCAAAGCAATCACACCAGCCAGCCCTGAATAGCAGCTGGATAGAAGGCCTGGCTTAGGTGGGGCCGGGACTCCTGGAGGCAGGCCGGGGAGAGGGCCTGGGCTGGAGCCTGGGGAGGGCTGGGCTGAGGCAGGAAGGGAAGGAGGGAAGAAAGAGGGCTGCTCCCCTCCAGCTGAGCTGACTCAGCAACTGAGCGATTCCTCCCTCCAGGCTGGTTTGGAAGAAGGGTGGGTCGATAGCCTGGGAACCCTGTCTAGGGCAGCAATTTCTAAGGAAAGGGGAAGACAGAGCCATGTCATTCTGTCCTTCCGACCTGATCACCCTGCCTTTCCTGGGCAGTTGTGGTGAGACCCGTTTGGCTAGAGGCAAGCTGCTCCTAACTGGCCCGTGGGGCAACCTCTTCCTTTCCCCTCTGTTCTTTCTGCCCCTGAAAGGGAGCCCCAGGCCTGGGAGAGGGCTGGGGAGAAGTGCCTGCCCCCTGAGCCCGAGGCTGATGGTGATGGGGGATTTCCCCAGCAGCCAGCACGAGGCCTGAGGAACTGGAGCATCTGCGGCTGGATCACACGACAGGGTAACGCAATTTAGGAAGATTTTCCGAGTGGCCCCAGCTTGGCCACTTCCTCTTGCCTTTGCAGTCCTGGGCCTCAAAGGTAGCCTCTTAGGCCAGGTTGAGAGAGAGCAGCTAGCTGGGCTCTGTGGACCACTCTTCTGCCCCCAGGAAGGATGCCCTCCTCCCCAACTCTGGACTATGGATCCCTTTCATCCACCAATAAATACATTTCTTTATGAAAAATACCAAAATCCTACCTCACTGAAAACCCTGCATGGCCCTCCTGCTTTCCATCCCCCTTGTAGCCACATCCCAGGCACACAAACTGCAGCCACACAAAGAATGTGAAACGGTTTATTCTTCGTGGAAAGGTTGAACAAGGTCAAAAATGTCCTTAGAGGGCACTGACCCAGCCCCGCCCTGCAGGTTCCTGGGGTCGGATGCCTCTGCCCCCCACCCCCACCCCTCCCCATGCCCCTTGTTAACAAAAAGGAACGATTTGAAGGGAATTCATATATAATAATTATAATAAAAATATACATTAAACAAAACAAAAAAAACCCCAAACAAGACAACTTTAGCCGAACTGCCAGCACCGTTCACCCCATTTCTCCCACCCCCTGCCCCCCCACCCCTGACATCCCTCTTCTCTCACTGCCCCCCCCAGGGTGTCTCACTCTCCCAAGTCTCCGGTACCATGACCACCTTCAGTGGCCGAAGGAGACTACAAATGTGTGGGCTGGGGGAGGGGGGAGGGTGGGGGGCAGGACACCTGTACGCTGGGCTGAGGGGCAGGGGGCATCAGGAAGTGAGGGGCTAACCTGACAAGAGATGCCCAGGCACCTGCCCCTTCTCAGAGGCTGGCTGAGGCAGGCTGATCCTCAGCTCCCTAACTAGGTGGCCGCTCCCATTAAGGTCCCAAGTCTCCAGTCCCCAGATGTGTGTGCCCTCTCTGCTCCTTTCTTGGGCTCCCTGTCTTCCCCTCTCTGCTGTCTGATTGAAGCAAGGGCACCAAGGAGGAGCAGGTGTGCCTTTCTCAGGCCCTTCCTGAGAGCTCCAATAAAATGTGCCCTCCCCTGGGTACCACAGCCCACCCTGTGGTGTCCCTGGTGGCTTAGCCTGCCAGGCTCCCAGCTGTGCACTCCTGCTTCCCCTCCCTGGTTTGCCTTTTGGTCCTGTCCTGTCCCTTCTGACTGCTCTGCCCATGGGTCCCTACCCCAGCTGCCTGCATTTGAGCAAGTTTCTTTCTCTGGGGCCTCCAGGCTCACCCCCAGGGCTCCGGGCCAAGTCTCTCTCCTTGGCCCCACCCCACCTCGTAGCTGCACCCCCTGGTCTCAGCTCTAGAAACCCTGACCTCCCCATTCGAGGCTAACGTTTGGGAGGGCGGGGCTGTCAAGGGTTTCTGCAGCCCCAGGTTAGTCCTTAATGGCTCAGGCTCCTTCTGTGGATGTTCTCGGGGGCAGGTGGGGCAGAGGCAGACCTGTGGGGAGAGGACTCACCCTCTCTGAGCTTTCCTCCCAAGGTCTTAGGGCGGCTGTGCAGCTCCCACCCCCTCACTCTCTCAGGGTCTCCCCGCCACAACAAGATTAGATTTCTTTTAGCAGGAAAGAGTTGTGGGAGGCTGCCAATTGGGTACACCTGGGGGCTTGCGGGGCTGGAGAGCCCAGAGCCTCCTGAGGTCAGAGTTCAGAGGTTAAAGGTATGTCAGGGAATGGAAAAGGAGCAGATGACCCCATTTGACCTTTACCAGCGAGGTCTGAGGTTCCTGCCTTCAAGTGCAGAGCCAAGACATTCAGATGGGGCTGAACGTACATCAAGCCACGGGGGCCCCTGAGGGGCAGGGGTTGGAAAGGCGGCCCCTGCTCAGCCCCCAGGGGACCCGTCTAGGGAAGAAGCAATGCCAGCGTGGAGGGTGGGAGAGGCCAGTCACGGGACTGAGAAGAAGGGAGGTGGGGGGTGGGAGTGGGGGGAGGGGGCTCGGGACGGGTGGGAACAGCCCACCCACCACCACCTGCTGCCACTGGCTTTCAGAGGCAAAGTCCTCGTGGTAGGAGTGGGCGGGCGGCAGTGGGGGTCAGACCTTGTCCAGCAGGGAGCGCTGGCAATACAGCAGCCGCTTGGGGGTCCCGTGGCGTCTGAAGAAGAAGACAGCGAGGCCCACCGCCAGCACCAAGAGCAGCAGCAGCACAGGCAGCACCACAGCGGCCGCGCTCACTGCCCCGCTGCCCTCCTCGTCCACCTCGATGATGATGACCTCGGTCTCCTCCTCAGTCCCCTCATCTGGCCGGCCCCCGGACGGGCAGCCCATCCAGTCCCGCAGGGCTGACTTGGGGTAGCCCGGCTCGACCTTCAGCTTCTGGTTGTTAAATTTCCAGTATTTGTTCCCCTTGTAGAAGTAAGTGAAGACTGCAGGGTCGGCAAGAAGGTGGCACGGAAGGCAAGAGGTGGGGGCAGCGTCAGGGAGACAAGAGTGGAGAAGGACAGAAGAAAACCTGTCAGCGTGCGGGCCAGCTGAGTTAATCCCCTCGCCCTTCTGAACATCAGTTTGCTCAGCTGTAAAAGCAGGTAATTCTAGCACCAGGTGGAGGGAGTGGTGGGGATTAAGGGGTCTGAAGTGTGGAAAGCACTTACTCAGTGCCTGGCACGTGGCAAGGGCTCTCCTGTTCTCATCAACATTACTGTCTGCCCGATATTCTCCATCCTTCCTGCTCTTAAGTCCCTGTTCCCAACCTCCCCTCACGGACACCTCCCGTGCTCCTCTCACCTTCATCGCTGCCCATGAATGACCCTCTGGGAGACTCAGGGATTCCTTCCCAGACCTTGATGTTTTTGGGGTACTCGCTGTCCACGGCCCTGAGCTCCTCATTGAAACGGTAGTACCTGGGAGACAGGAGGAGAAGGGAAGTGGGTGGATGCCAAGCATGTCCTCGGAGGGGAGTGGGACCCAGGACTGAATTCACCAGTGAGCAAAGGGTGGCAGTGGACAGGGAGGGGGACTGAGCTTTTGAGTAATAAGGGCCTGAAGCTGAAAGCAGCGGAAGGTGGGGGTGGAGGGGTGGAAGGGAGGGCCCAGGCTGCAAGGAGCCACCAGCAGCCCTTAATGACAGTGCTGGGGGCAGGAGGCGTCAAATGACCAGGTCTGAAATGGTGACCCGGTCATATCCCACTCACTCAGCACCTAGTGGAGGCTGCCCATTGCTAGGCAACAGCAGAAGCTCAACCAGCTCCCTTCTTCAGGGAAACATCCCAGGGGGAAAGTGGGTCTTCCTCCAGAATTAAGGGAATCTGGTGGTGGTGTCTGAGGAGGGAGGACTGGGGTCAAGGGGCTGAGGTCTTACTTGTTTCCTCGGAAGAAATAGGTCTTTCCATTGGGCATCCAGAAGAGAGCAGCATCAATTTTGTCAGTAGGCAGTCCTCGGCCCAGCTCCTTAATGTGCTTGGGGTAGCCAGGCTCCAGGGAAGCTTCGTCGAACACCCAGTGCTTGTCTCCTGGGGTTGGAGGGGGAAGGGCAGGGTTGGGGTTCCACCTGGGCTCTAGGATCCTTGGAGGAGTCAAGTGGAATCTGCTCCTCCAGGGAGACCCTCCCCTCACCCAAAGACTAAGGCAGAATGTCTGGTTACCTTTGAAGAAGACAAATTTGCCATCCTTCCTCTCATAGGCAGTGTTGATGGATGCGGGCAGGCCCCGCCAGAACTGGCCAATGGGCATGGGGTATCCATCCATCACCTGGTTTTTCCTCACCCGCCAGAACCAGCGCTCCTGGGAGGCAGTTCATTATGTCTTGTAGCTTAGTCTTCCAGCTCAGTCCCCAAAGCTCCCCCTGCCTCAGTTTTAGTATTTAGTCCTCCTGCTGCTCTTTCCACCCAGCCTCCCAGCCAGAGAGCCCTTCTGTCCCCTAGACCAGCCCACTTCTTCCTCTCACCTTGAAGACAAACATTTCCCCTCGGAGCATGGCCACGGTGTCAAAGTTCCCGTCACAGATGTTGGGCCCATAGGTGGGGTTTTTGGGCTTATCAGGGACAGAGGGCCTGGAGGTGGTCCTGGGTTGAGGGGGCATCTTGGTGGGGAACCCTGACTCACTCCCTGGGGCAGAGAACATGAAGGGCACTTCAGAATTGGTGGCAGAGTTGAAGGAAGGAATAGACATAGGGGCAGATGACACCTTTGTAAAGGTGTGGAAGGACCTTTAGGGGAGGGGAGGCTGAAGCAATCAACTGGGGAAGGACAGAAAAGACAGGATCAAAAGTGGGAGTGGATGGGGGCAGGGGCAGGTGGGGAGGGGGTGTGGGGGGGAGTGGGGGTTACTGCAGGGCATGAGGGGAGAATGCACAGGCCTGAGAGACCAGGAAGGGATAAGGAGCAGAAAGGAGCAGATGTGGGTGCAGAATACTTGCCATAAAGTTGCTGGATGCCCCGGCGGTCATCATCAGGCAGCACGAAGTTCTCCGTGTCCATCCACTGGTAAAAGGGCGCCATGATGGCCGAAGGGTCATTGGAATGCTCAAGACCCAGAGCATGGCCCAGCTCATGCACAGCCACCAGGAAGATGTCATTCCCTGGAGGGATGGGGATGGTTATGATGGCAGCCTGGGTCCTGTCCCTCAGACCCCTGCTTCCCCACCAAAAGCTTCAGGTTCACACTGAAGCCTGCCTGCCATCTTTTCCACCTAAAGCGACCAAATCCTAAGGTCCAGACTCATATTTGGCAGCCGAGGCACAACATCAGTCATCAACTCTCCTGGGTGGAGGTGAGAGAGTGTTCTGGGGCTGGATCCCAGTCCCAGCAAGAGTTAGGATAAAGGAAGCTAAGGCCTTATGTGGGCCCCAGTTTCTCCCAGGAGCCAGCCATAACATTTGCCTGGAAAAGTGGATGATGCGGAAGCTTTGAAGTCTATGGCTAAGAAGTCAGTTATTGGGCGAGAGAAGGGACCAGATGTAAATAACTCAGGACAGGATTCCTGCTTTCATTGGAAGTCAGACCAGGAGATTTTTGTGGTCCCCCAAAGCCTTGAGACTTGGGGAGGAGGCTGGAGAACCCCGTACAAATGACTATTGACTGTCTCAGGGATAAGAATCCCAGGGCTACTTCACTCACCATTCAGATCCTCATTTCGGACGGTCCAGGGCTCAGCAGAGTCAAAGTGGGTGTCCCCGCCAATGTTGGGGCCTGGGAAGTAGGCGTGGGCCAGGAAGCCACCCTCACCATCGAAGGGTGTGCTGTCACCATGGAAACCCTCAGCAAAGAATATCATGATGTCAGCCTGCTTCTCGTGGCCCTCACGGATGTAGGCATAGGGAACCTCTCGGAAGCGCAGCGGCGTGGCACTCTCCCACACGCGGAATGCCTTGCGGATGGCCTCGAATGTGGCGTACTCACCCACCTTGGGGGTGTAGTTCTGGATGCTGAGGTCCAGCCACGGGGGGAGAGGATGGGAGTGTGTTAGGATAACAAGAGGCACAACTCTCCTTCCCTGGACTCTCCCAGGTTTGGCCGAACCACCCAGCCACCTTTGTCTGACCCAGCTCTTCCTGCCGCCTCACAATGCCTCTGCCCCAAGAACTGAGGGCCCAGGGGACCTTCAGGCTTTGGCCTTCTAGCCCTGGGGTACACCCTCCACAGGCTGCATCTCTCTCCAGGATTAGAGCCATTTTCCTCCCTACTCCCAAGGAGGCTTCCCAGGAACAAGGTGAGTAGGGCAGGGGGCCTCTGAGTCTCTAAGCACAACTGAGAGGGAAGGGGAACCCGACGTGAGAAAGGCCACTTGCCTGTTGGACTCACCAGAAAGTGATCTCATTATGCTGCCATTTGAGGCCCTGGATGGCATAGCGCTTCCTTCGCACATTGGCCTTGATCTCAGCCCCAAACTTGTCTGGAACACCGCAGCGGGGGCGCCTCATGGCCCTGGGGTGGGTGGGGGTATGAGGATTGTGGTCAGGAGAGCGTGTGAAAGAGAAAGGGTTTCAGAAGAGAGGGGGACTGCCTGGCCCCAGGGTCACTGTGGGGAAGAGCCAAGGTCAGGAGGTCCGGGTGAACAGGAGAGGGTGAGGAGCAGCTGGTGGGAATGCGGTAGGGGGCGGAATTCAGGCGGCAACCTCTCCGGTGCACGGTGTCATGTCGGTGGATGCTGGCAGAATTCCTGCCGGGGTCTAGCACTTACTTCATGGTGTCTGCATCAGCCTTGCCTGTCACTCGCAGACCGTAGAACCTCTGCATGGCAGCGATGGCCGCTGAGAGTGACTGGGGCGAGCGCTGTGTGTGGGTACGCAGGTCCCCGGGGGGCAGGTAGCCATACTGCTGCAGCCAGGCCTGTAGGGAAAGGGATGTGGCTTGGAGCAGCCCCACCTGGCCCCAGAGGACCCTCTGCCTCCTCATGGCACCTGGAGCACACTCTTGGCTTGGTGTGGAAAGGACAATGAGCTTCCAGCCTGGCTCAGGCAGTAGGGCTGGAGGAACTCCCAGGCTGGACCCAAACTCTGGCCCAGGCTCTAGCATGGCTTATCCTCTTAGAGGGGCGGGGAGCCACAGCTTTGAGCCTTGGCTGTAAGTCCTCTGCTGGGAGCCCTGGTAGTTTGAGTTCTAGGATGTCTTCTCTGAGCTGAGGTTCCTTCTAGCACTTTCGTTCTCTGTGTCAGTGTTCTTGTAAATACAGCATGTCCCACCAGAGGCTGGGTTAAGCCCATGGTGGCTGGAGAGGGGAGAGGCTGAGGGGACTCCACTCTGGGGCCTGGCATGAGGCCCTCCTGGGACAGGCACGCTGTGCCTCCAGGATCTTCACAGCCGAGATCTTTTCAGAAGGGACGGCAGAAAAGGAGCGAGGGCTCAGGCTGGCTGCTGACAGGGGAAGCTGGGGCCTTTGGAGGTGGTGGGGATGTGATCCAGCCGCAGAGCCAGGATCCTGCCACTGTCCCCATCCAGACAGCATCTGACCTAGGGCTTGGGACCTGAAGACTCACTTAAGGTTCTCAGTAGAGGGAATGGGAGATTGGGGTGGTGGTTAGGGTTAGTATTTGATTGAGTATTTTGGCATCTGTAGTTTATTTCAGGTATGTTGTGAATTGTTCATAACATAAAGGCTGGCATACTGCCTGTAGGTAAAGCTAGGTTTTTGGCGTTTGATTGAAAGGTATACACACACTGCAAAGCCCTGTTGAGGAAAAAGTCAGCCTTTATTGTAAGAACAATGGCGTCTTTTCCTAAAGCCTGAAAAGTAAAATGAGACAAGTTATATATGGAATATGAGCATCCTGGGATCCTCCTATGGGGAAATACTACCTAGACAGCTCTGCTCCCTGCTCCAGCTTTACCATCTGAAGGAGTCCAGAGGGGGCTGCAGGGTGCCTGGGAGGGGAGCTTGGAACACAGAGGAGCGCTGCATCCCCTAGGTCATTAGGTTGGCTCTCCACGTCGCCCTTCACCGCCAGGCCCAGGCCCCAGCTCTGGTTGTGGAGCCGTGCTCTTGCATTGGGGCTGGGGGTGATTCAGGAGCAGCTGACTGGGGACCTGAGCCCGCAGGGGCAAGAATTGCAACATGGTTCTGGGAAGTGATCCCCCAAGGCTGATGACGGGTGTTAGGGCCCAAGATGTAAACAACACAGCCTCTCCTCAGCCAACAGGCCTGGCCAGAACAACCCTAGCACCACCCGGCTCAGAGAGCCCCTCCTTGGGGGGTTGGGGAGCTGGGAGCAGAAGTTTAACCTCTGGTATACCAGAGTGCGGCAAAGCAGGCTGCTCCTGTCCTGGGCTGCTCTCCCAGGAGCTCTAAACTTGCTCCGACCCGCACTGGCTGATGCCACAGCTTGTGCCTGCAGAAGGCCTGCTGTGGCCTGTGCCCAACTACGCAGGCAACTCCCTTTGCCCCAGCCTCACCTGTAGGGTAGTCACACCCCAGGCTTATGACCTCTGCTGGGGGAGCAGCTGCTTCAGCTCTGGGAAAGGATGAGAGTGGCCTGCTGCTGGAGCTGGAAGTCAGGGGGAGTGAGGTCAGGCCCTCAGCTCTCTGGGGGTAAAGCTGAAGGGAATTCTCCTAGGGCAGGATGACAGGAGGGACGGTGGGGGAGAGGTAGGGAGAATCCATATTCCAGGAGCTCTGGGATAAATCCCTCTTCTGGATGAGTCTTTCAAGAAGGTAGGCAGATCTAAATACTCACACCCACAACCTCCACTTCATATCCAATAGAGAAAGGTGGAGACTTAGTCAAGTTAAGGAGTCAAGAGAGCCACAAGTCCTGGAAAGGAAGTGCTCCCATTCCTCTCCTCCTCCCAGGCCTAGGCTCTGAGCAAAGCAAGAACCACAGAGGAGACGATGAGGTCGGAACCACAGAAGAGAGGACTCTTGTGTCTGCGGCTGAGTGGGGGAAGGGCTGAGTGCCAGACAGGCCAAGGGGAGGAGAGGGCTGCCCGGGAGCTGGTGCAGGACTCTGGGGGCCTGGTGGGAGGGAGCTGGCTCCCTGAGGCCTGGGCCACCCCAGCTCTCCCTCCAGACTGGCCTGGAGAGGGAGCAACTATGTTGGGTCAGAGAACTCAGTCGGCCGGCTTTGTTGAGAAAACTTTGTGGTGCAAGGTACTCCCCTAGGGGAAAGTCAAGGATAAGGAACCGCTCCCACTCCTAGGCCCACTCCTCCGGCCTGGGAGTCCTGGAGGGGGTTGGGGGGAATCTCTGGCTTTTCCACAGGCCCTGGATCCCAGCCTGTTGGCCTGCTCCTCCCTCCCTCTGCCTCCCACCCCTCCATGGCCCAGAAGCAAATGGTGGTTCTGGCACTGGGACTACCCATGACCCACTTAAAACAGAGCCAGGGCTGCTGCCCCTCCCCTAGGGGACCTAGTAGGGCAGGGAGGGAAGGAAGGCAGGGCAGGCGAAGTTGGCAGCAGGAAGCCCCCCAGATGCCCAGGCTCCTTTTGTTAGGAGCTCTCCCCTCAGGCCTCTGATGAAGACTCCAGGCCTGGAAAGAGGATGCCGCCTCCTCCTCCTGGACGGTGTCAGGCTTAGCCCCTGGGCAGATTTTCACTCTCCCTGGTCACCCTCATTCCTTGGGCCACATGTTTCCTTTCAGCCTCAGATCCCTTCAGGACAGAGAGAGTGTGTTCCTTCTGGAGATGTTTCCTCCGGGGGTGGGACCAGGGCTGGGACCAGGAGCAAGGAAGCCAAGTCCAGATCCCCTCCCCCTGCTCCGGCCCTTCCCGGCCCCTCCCGACCGCACCCAGGCCCTGGCAGTGCTGAGTGGGTTGGAATGGCCCAAAATAAGAAGCTGATCAAATCCGTCTCCCACCTTCACCCCAAAATAAAAGAGAGAGAAAAAACTTCCTCAGACAACTCCCACGCGGCTTCCGGGCCGGGTGGGCCACCGTCGGGGAATGGATGGAGGGGGGGGGGGGCGCCCGAGTCAGTGGAGACATGTGCAGGCGCCCAGGGCCAGGCCCTCACCCCAGCTCCCCGGTACGACGCCCCCAGTATCCCTGCAATTAACATAAAAAAGCAATTAACAGAAAGAGCCTAAAGGCGCCGATGGGGGTGCGGAGGCTGGAGAGGAGGCGGCGGCCCAGCCGAGCCCCCTGCTCACAAGGAGAGCTTTGTGTGTCCGGAAACGCGGGCCAGGGCGCCAGCGCCGGGACCCTCGACGCCAGGGCTCCGGGCCGGGACACGGAGGGTCCTCTCGGGGAGGCAGGGATGGGCTGAGGGCCGAGCCCGCTCCGCTGCCCACCCCCGACCGCACCTGGCCTCGGGTGCGTCCGGGGTTGGGCCGGGACCGCCCGGGAGGCGGCAGCGGCGGCTGCAGCGTGGGGGGCCACCGGGCCCTCCCGGCCGCCCGAGCGCTGGCGAGCGCCGGCGGGAGAGCGCTGGCGAGCTGGAAAGTTGAAGAAACAACAAACTCTCGTACATGACAAGAAACCAGGACAGCGCGGGGTCTGAGCGGAGTCCAAATATTTATCAGGCTCCCGACTGGTTCCAGAGCTGAGCTCAGAGCCCAGGGGAACTGGGGAGGGGTGGGGAGTGGGCCCCAGCTGGAAAATTCTTCCACAGAAAGGAATGGGAAAGAAAGTCGGCGGCGTGTTGGGGGTGGAGGGGTTAGTTGGAGGAGGCAAAAGTCGGATCGACTTGGAAGTTTGAAGATGAGGAGGGAAAGGAAAGGAAGGGGGATCCTGCAGGCCGAGGCAGCCAAGACCCCGAGAGCCCTCCTCTCCGAATGGGGGCTGTCCCCTTGGAGACCCCCGGGCTCGCCTCCCCGGCGGGCGCGACTCCGGGCAGGGCCGGAGGAGCTCACTTACTTCGGGGCTGAAGCTGCTTTGGGCAGAGCTGAGGGAGGCGAGCGCGGAGGCGAGCGTGAGCAGGGGGAGCAGCAGACTGCGGGCAGGTCGTGGGGCGGGAGACATGGTCCGCGACCGTCCGGGCCGCCGGGCCGTGCGGGCTCCGCGGCGGGGCCCAAGCCCTGGGGTCGCGCCGCCACTCCCTCGGGCGCCTTTGTCTTCGGGAGGCACTGAATTTGGATTCCTAGAGCGCTGTCAGCTTGGAGATGAAGGGGTTGTTCTTGAAAGCGCCTGTTTGCTCGTACCCTCTTTTCCGTTTTTTGATCTTTCTTCTGCTTAGTCGGCGAACTGCATCGCGAGCCCTCTCGCTCTCTTTCTGGTCCCTCCCTTCTCCCACAGCCTCCCTCCGCCCCCGCCCCAATGCCCTCCTTTCCCGGTGCGGACGTGGTTGTTTCTGAATCCAATTACAGCCAAGAGCCGGGGGAAAAAAAAAAAAACAACCTAAGTTGCCTTTCTGTGGTGGAGGCTGCCATCTGCAGGGTTGAGGCCACAGCTGAGAGCGGGGGGCTGTGGGGGGACTCAGGGGACGGGATGTGGGAGACTTTCTCCCACTAAGCATATTTTGAGTGGCTTAATTCCTCTGGGATTCAGCGTTTGTCTCACCTCCGTGGGAAGTACTGTGAGGTTCAGTGGCTGGTGCAAATAAGGAGCTCAGAGTCTGGGATGGTGGTGGGGGCTCTTCCCTGTCTAGAAACCCGCTTTGAGGGGTCATCTGCTGGGACCTGCGGCTCAACCATATTGAAATTTTTGGCCCCTATTCTTGACAATCACCTCTGTCTCTCTCCCGCCAAAGAAGTGTAACAGTAACAAAACCCAACCACCCACCGACAAATCCCACCACCACACTGGATCTGGGACTCCTGTTCTTGGAGAAATACAAATGTGCTCCCTTTATTGTTGTCACTTACAATCTGCTGCTCCTTAAACTAGAACTCCCTGGGGAGGAACGGAGTGTGAAGCCATGGAATCTGGCAAAAGGCAAATCAAGTTTGGTGAAATTGCTAAAAAAACAGAGAATGGGAGTTAGGACTGTGGAGCTTAGTTCCCCTCAACACCGGAAAAGGAGGCAATCTCTTAAAGAGTATAATCTCCTCCTTCAGGGACTGACTAGACTCTGAGAACAAAAGGTGGAGGTATGCAGGGAAGGGGGAGGGCAGGCTAGAGCTGGCATGGCAGTGGGAAAGGGAGACAGATAAGAGGCTGAGGGCTAGATCTGGAAAAGCAACACAACAGAAGCAGGAAAAGTGTGGGAGACAGAAAACTCGACCATCAGCGAAATCTAAGATCCAAGAATTGCACTGGTCAGCGAGAGAGGAAGGCGGTAGTGGGGGGAAGAAGGGAGGGAAAGAAACAAGGGAAGGAATAAAGGAGGCTGGACAGAAATTAGGTGAGGCAGAAAGTTACAGAAATCCTAGAGATCTAGGAACTATCACTTATCTGTGGCAGAAGAATGCAAGAAAAGTCTGTTGCTCTGTATTGTAATGGGAGCAAAGGTCCTTTCCCCCCACTAGAATCCATGGGAGGAGCCATGATCAATAAAATGGAAGATTTCCCCAGGGCCTGTGCGGCTATCGGGTTTGTGGGAGGTATATGGTGGCTATTAGATAACTCTTCCACAGTGACTGTTTGGGGGCTGAGCACCTCAGGGCTCCCCTACACAAATGGGGGTCGGGAAGTGCAGGCCTCTCTCCAACCAACCTCTGGAATTCAGTCAGAACCACAGAAACCGCAGGATCCAACTCTGTAGCAGAACATGCAACACCCAAGTCTGGTTCTTCTCATGTTAGCCTTCCCAGTGGGGGTATCCTCCTGGGCCACATATGGGAAGTTTAGGAAAACTGGTATCAGTTGCTTGCCAAGAAGTGGATCTCAGTTGGAAAAGCTTTTTCATCAAAACATTTATTAAATACATAGCTGCATGTGGCCTGAGCTGTGCATGGGCTGTTAAAGGCTTGGGTGCCTGGCTAAAACCAGGAAACCTGTTGCCCCCTTTTCATGTTCGCAGAGCAGCTCCTGCTCATAGCTGGGCCAGTCCTATGGCCTACAAAAGAGGGGATAAATATCCCAGAGCAAGATTTCGCTGAACTGGAATAGAGCCAGGGGTGAGAGCACTGAGCCAACCCTTCCAGGCAGTGATCTTACAGGCTGTTCTTCCCGGTGTCCATCCTTTTTGCTCTGAAGACAGATGGGGCACATTAAGGCTTTCTTCTGGCTGGGATGATGCATCTAGGTGATAGAAAAGAAAGCCAGAGAGAAGCTGCAGAAGGGAGACAAGAGCTGCTTTTTACTGACTTGGTTGTGGCTTCTGCAGTAGAGCCCCTTTCGGTTTAAGAGCATTCTTCTGCTTCCTTTCTTCTTCCTGCAACTTCTCCTGCTGCCTGCGCTGCCATGCCTGTAATCCAGCATCCATTTCCTGTGACAGCAGTACAACTCGTCTCTGAAACAGACAGGAAAACAGTGTGGATAACATCTGGGGCTTGGGCGCTGCACCATATATCCTTTCATTCACAGATCAAAGCCAGAGGTTTCAGCTGGAAAATGACACTGTTGACTGGGGAAGGGGTGGGACCAGGTCCGGGGCTAGGAAGCGGGAGGAAGGCAGCAAAATGTGTGTCTACTCCTGGTTCCTGCCCTAGGAGTGCCACGCTCTATCCTCCCTTCTCACAGGACTGTTAAAACCTTTGCCTGGGAGCGAGGGGTATGCATTAGTTCAGGTGCCAACATAGCTCAAGACAAATTACGATTTAATTTTCTCCCCCTAATTATACACAGGTTGCCCTGGGTGAGGCTCTAGCCACTCACTGCAAACTTTTCCCTTTGGGCTTTCCTTCGAAGCTGGCCTTTCATTGGAGGAGCGGGGCGGCCATCTGCACATAGAAATGAGAGAAAAGGCAAGTGTTAGAGAGGGCCTGCAGTGTCCTGGGAAAGCGGCTTCCATTTCACACTTACTGTAGCTTAATTTAGAATACTTCCCTCATCTTCAAAGGTGAGGTATGCCAGAACCACCAAGAATAAGCCCCTAGGTATGTTCCTACTCTATTTTACTTGTCCCTCATTAGCCCGGAATTCCAGGTCCTTTGCAATGCTGAATCGCCTGTATTATCTTCAGAAACCCTCCACTCAAGCAATCTGATTACTGTTCTGCTCACCAGTAAGCCCTTGCTAAATTCCATCTCACTCCATAATGAAACACCCTCTTTTCCTTTCCTTCCAGCCAAATTCTCATCCTTAGGCCCACCTCAAGGCCTGTCCCAGAAATTCTTCTCTAACCTCTTAACTGTCAGTTCTCTTTTCTGAAAGAAGCACATATCCATCATTTACTATTCGTCTATTTGCTTTGGGACATTTATTGTACTGTTGGTTGTTTTTAGCCATATTTAGCCACCTCAAATCCTTCTGGAAAGGGGCAGAGCACTGAATTATTATTTTATTTTTAAAAATGTCCATGCTTTGTTTTTCCAGCTAGACTTTAAGTTCTTTGGGATCAGGGACTGTATCCCTTGCTTTCACTGTTGTGCAGTGTAGACACATAACAAAAATTCAATAAATATCTGCTGACTCGCTGAAAAGATGCAGTACCTGACCTAAAGTAGTTTATAATGGAGACAAAAAGAACACTTACTTTCTACAAAGAAAGAAAAAAACCCCCAAAAAACAAAAAAACAAAAAAAAAGAGGGAAAACTCTGCCCCAAATTTTGAAAGCAAGACAAAATAAGATTACTTATCAGGAAAGGGAACCAATACTGTGTGTATCAGGGGCTTTACACTGGTCATTTCATTTTATCCTTACAAGAACCAAACAAGATAGGTATTGTTCTTTTACAAATGTGGAAACTAAGAGATACAATTAAGGAACTTGTCCAAGACCACAAAGTTAGCAAGTAGGGAAGCCTAGATTAAGAATCAATTCCAGAGTCTTTCCACTATTTCTGTACTACTTCAAGGAGAATCAAGGCTTCCTACAGGAAGTAACAAGTAGAAAAAAATCTTCACCATCCTCCTCAGCCACCAAGTATCTGATTAAGCAGGGTCATACTCATAGAATCTAATACTGGGGGAGGTATAGATCAATGGCAGAGTGCACGCCTAGCATGTATGAGGTCCTGGGTTCAATCCCCAGTATCTCCATTAAATAAATAAACAAACAAATAAATAATGTAACGCACCCCCCACCCCACCCCGGCAAAGAAAGAATCCAACATTCAGGTCTCTGTGTTGTTGAGGGTGGCTTGGACTCTGCTCAATTCTAGTCTTGGCTTTGCCATTACCTAGCTGTGTGCTCCCAGGCAATTCACTTCTGTAGGCCTCAATTTTCCCATCTGTGAACCCGAGTCCCATTGTTGTGAGGCGTGGCTTCAAGTTTTCTAATATCTTTCCTTTCTAGGGGGAACATTTTCTGTTTTTTTCCCCCTTTTTTCTTTTTTTTTAAAGTAGAGGAAGAGACTTTTCTGAAGGGAGGCCGCCATCCTCAGTACTCACTCTTCTATGCCTCTCTCTGAGACGCTCATTTAGGCAGCCTTTCGAAGAGCTCTCCCTGCGCTTAGCAACAAAATCTCAACGATGTACTTACTTACCATAAAGTAGGGTGGTTCTCCCTAACTTAAAAAAACCCCAACGTCTCTCTTCGAGAAACGTAAAGTCTTGTCCCTCCCAGGACACCCCAAATGAGGATTATCTTCTGCGTATCCCCACAAGCCAAGAAGATCCTGTCTAGCTTTACTTTCCATAGGCGTAGTTTAATTTACAAAATAAACAACAGGATTTCTTCCTCCCAACTCCAAATATACAGTTCAACACGTTGTCCACTCAGACACACCCCCACCATGACACCATCCCCCTACTCCGTCCAGGGGCGTTCCCTCTAGGTGAAAATCTCCGAAGTTAACTGTCAGATCAGCGCTCACCCGCGTAAGACCAGTCTGGGAGTTCCGTAAGGGGCCCGTAGCCGGAGGGGTTGGCGGCAAGGCCCTGCCTGGACGGAGAAAAAGTCTGGTGAGGATTCAGCCCAGCTTCTGACCACCCAAATCCCCCCAGACCGGCACTCACTGGAGTCGCCACTGGCCGCCAGCCCGAGCCGCGGCGCCGCAATGCAGCCTCCGAACTCCTGCTGCGAAAACAGGGCAGAGTTGGGAAAGTGGCCGTGCCGCCAGCTCAGGGGTCCCGGGCGAGCCCCCCACGAGCTCCCTACGCCGACCCTACACCCACTTACCGGAGAGGAATATACCCAAAGCTTCCATGCTGAGGCGGAGAAGCCGGAAGTGGGCGTGGCCTTTAGGGCCACGCGCGACGCTGCGGGGGAAGCCGGAAGCTGCCATCTTGAATGTAATTTTCAATCAGGGGCCCCGCCATCTTGGCTTGTCGTACGGAATAGACGGACAAAACTGCTTACCGGGTTTTTTTGGGCGAGGACGGTTGTTCAGCGTTTGCATGTTCATTGGTCCTTACAACCTGGGTGGAAGTCGCGTCCTCCCAGACTAAACTGTTTTAAACGGTCTCCCCCTCTCTCTTCCGGATCACCCCGCACTGGTCTCTAGTCCTTTTAAATTTATTTCTAACTTTTATCTCAGTTGAGTAACATCCACGTGACCTCATTCTGTCTTCTGGCATCACTGTAATTTTTTTTTTTTACCAGCCTGAGTCAAATCTAGAGTGAATTAGAATATTTGGATTTCAGTTCTCACACTGATGTATCTAACAAAATTGAAGAGCTTATATGTGACAAGCACTGTATTCTGTGCAGGAGGTTCTGTGGAGACAAAGTAGACAGCAATTAGGATAGAGCTCCCAATCTAAAGAGATATGACAATAATCAAATAATCACATACATTACTGTAATAATAATACAGCTGGGAAGGGAAGTAGGGGTTGTTTGGGAGCATATAATAGGAACTTGATCTGGAATAGGCCGTCAAAGAAGGCCTTCCTGAGGAAGAGATATTGGAGCTAAGATCACATTCCATTTTTATAAGAGCTATCACCATACATTGTCTACTATAACCCTTGCAAAAACTTTGTGAGGTAGGTACTAGTCAGTGGCAAACCCAGATCCATGGCTGTGTCCCTCTTTTTTTTTAATCACTCACAGACATACTTTGTTTAATTGCACTTTGCAGGTACGGCATTTTTTACAAATTGAAGGTTTGTAGCAACCTTACACGGAGGAAGTTTATCAGTGCCAATTTTTTAAGCAGCATTTGCTCACTTGGTTTCTCTGTCACACTTTGATAATTCTCAAAATATTTCAAGCTTTGGCAATATTATTGTATTTGTTACGGTGTTCTGTGATCAGTGATCTTTGATGTTACTACTGGAATTGTTTCAAGCACTTTTTAGCAATAAAGTATTTTTAAATTAAAGTATGTATTTTTTTTAGACATAGTGCTATTGCATACTTAATAGACTACAGTATGGTGTAAACATAACTTTTATAGGTACTGGGAAACTGAAAAATTGGTGAGGCTTACTTTATTGCAGTTATTTACTTTATTGCAGTGGTCTGGAACCCAACCTGCAGTATCTCCGAGGTATGCCTGTACTTGCTTTGGGGAAGTAATTTATCCAAAATTTCTTTATTTTTCTTTAATTTTAAATTTTAATTTTTTTCAGTTTTTTGGGGGGGAGGGGAGGTAGTTTTATTTATTTATTTGTTTATGAGCCTGTACTGGGGATTGAACCCAGGACCCCCCCTCGCCCCTTATCCTTAATTTCTTCATTAAAAAAAAAGCTTAGTATATCACATTTATGAAAACATTTCAAGAATGATAAGGTAAGTGAAAGTGTTTTATATGAAGCTCCTACAAAAGTAGCCATTACTGTGTGCCAGGCTAGACACTTAAACATATGCTGACTGGGGGAACCTGAGGGAGGGGTGTAATGGCCTATCTGGAAGTTTATCATTTCCTTCGGCAAGTTTTTCCACAGGAGGTGGCTCTGAGCTGTGCTTTGAAAGAGGGGAAGGGTGGATCCTGGTTTAAGAAGTAAAAGCAGCTGTTTCGAAAACAATAAGAATGGTACAGGCAAGGGCTGAAATAGAAGGGATGAGAATAAGAGTCTTGGCTATAAGCCAACAGATGGACCCAAAAAACTAAGCAAGGGAAGTAAGACCGAAAGAGTACTATTACCATTTTACACTTGTACACTTAATTTCCACTTATCAAAACACTTCTGTATAAATGATACAAAACACTTCTGTATAAATTTTCATAATAAACCTGTAAAGTAGGTAAGACAGTCCAGGAAGCAATCACTGTACAGATTGCTTGCAGTTTTCAGAGATCAGGACATTGAATCAAAATATAGCTGTGGATTTATTACTTTACAGTTGCAATAACAACTGAGTGACACTTTTCCCAAGGGAGGGTCCGTGTGCCTTTGGCTGGTTCTGAGATAGACAGCTAAAGTAGACAGCACTGCAATCCCGTTACATAATTTACAGTTGGAGGATCAAGAAGTAAAAGCCAAGGGCTGGAAAAATAACCTCATTGTCAACATTCAAGATTGACAGCAAAGATGACAGGCTGGCACTACCACCACCACTACATAGAGGAGTTAAGCCAGCAACTCTCCTGTCTTCTAGTAGCTCACACACTGTGGGAGCAAAATCATAAAAAAGGCCACTTGCATTAAGGTGAACTAGTTATGTGGACAATGTGAACTCCACACGCAGAAGTGAACACATGCACTAATTTAATAGCTGTGGGAGTCAAGGAGCCAGAGCTGGGGGACTTTGAGGCAGGATGGGAAGCTTGATCTGGAACACTGGGAAATCTGGGAGGGGAAAGGTCTTTGGAAGGAAGACAAGTTCAGCCTTTGACGTGGTTAGAGTGATGTGGCAGGGGGACAATCCAAGGGTCGTAAATAGCAGGAAATACGGGTTAGGGTTTTGAGAGGGAGAGAGAAAGAGAACACTAGTGCTGACAGCTAACATCATCAGCATTCTCAGGGACCTCATGGAACACTGTTGTGGGGGAGGGGGTCTGGCACTTGGACAGCCCTCCTCAATGACTTCATCAGATTCTGAGCCACAGGAAAGTGGCCTCATAATCTCCTAACTAAATGTCTTTCAGTCTCTGGACTGCATCTGGCAAAGGCTGGAGTTAAGAACGGTGGGAAGCATCAGGAATCTGAGCTTCATGTCTTTTCCCTCTTACTTAAACTCTTTTGCCTCTCAAGGGCATCGTGGCCTGTATTTGGCTTTAACGTTTTGTTAGTCACTCATGTTTGGGTCCAACATATTTATTCAAATACCCTTCTGTTAGGTCTGTATATAGTAATTTTTGTACAAGTGCACTGGGAAATTTATGCTTTTTAAACTGTTGTGGTGAATAATGATGAGGTTGGAGAAACAACGTTAGTGAAACTGACTCTGGGTAGCTAATTCTACCTCATTTTGCAACCTTTCCCCCTTTTTGCATATTTTGAATAAACTTTAAGACTGAAGAAGAGCAAACTATTTGGGAAGTGTCTTCTTTCACATTCCTTCATTACTTTCCACCTTAGGATAGCTCACTGATCAAGTGACTGTCACCTCAAATCACTGTCACTCCATGCAAGAACTGTGGGAACTGACCACTATAAACCACCCACTCACACGATACATTGCTTTGGATATTATTTCCTTATTACTTGCATCATTTATTGTAACATATTCCTTTTCTTTTCCCATGGCTGTCAAATCCCTGCTCAATCAGTACAGGTTAAATTCTGTGTTAAATGACCCAGCTTCAAGATGGGTAAATTATGACCTCAGGCTATACTCTTTTCTTGTCTGGCAGCTGGGAAGTCTCTTAAACTGTGTGCCTTTCCACCAGACTGGTCTTGAAGGTGGGTGGTTCTTTGTGAATCTCTGCAGAGTGGCTTTAAAAGATGCCAAAGGTGGACTGTTCATAAGGTATACAAAAGGAAATTGTATTACAAATCATCTTTTAGTTTTTTTTTAAATTGAAGTATAGTCAGTTTACAATGTGTCAATTTCTGGTGTACAGCATAATAGTTCAGTCATCTTCTTTTAGTTTTAAAATGTGGTGAAACATTTCCAGATCCCTTTTGAATTAGCTCAGCAACGCTCTCTTTTGTTGGGCCCAAGCTGCCACTAAGATTCTTCAGATGGAAGGTGCTTTGGGGACTCCAGCCTCCCGGGCACCCTCAGCCTGGACATTTTTGGTTAAGTGCTGCCTCCTGGCGGCGGCTCTACTGCACGACAGCTTCCTGGCCCGGTGGAGACCACTTTCTTTAATTTGGCTTTCGAAGCTGATGCAACAGCTTCCCCGAGGGGGCGGAGAGTTCGGACGCCCTTCCCAGAGACCCCTCCCCTGGCTCCAAGCGGGCGCGTCTCCCTCCCTTCCCCCACGGGGCTTTGCGGTTCAGAGTCCCTCCGGAGTTTCAGCCGATAGCGTCTCGGGGCTGGAGGCGGGTTTGCGAGGGTCCGGGGCCCTAGCTCAAACCCCCGTCGGGCCGCCAGCTCGAGCTGGATTGGGAGGGAGGGAAGAGGAAGCTGAGCGTTCCTGGGGCGGAGGACGCATCTAAGGGTATCCGTGGTCATTTTCATTTCCCAAAGGCAGCGCCGCCGTACCTGAGCGAGGACAGGGCAGGGGAGCGGGTTGCTGGGCCGCTGGGTTCTCGGACCTTTGCGATCTTGGCCCCCACCCACTACAGCTCCTCTTCTAGCGCTTCCTGGAGCGCGGGGAGGGGCGGGGATTGCTTGGCCAGGTGGAGGGAACGCGGGGATCCGCGTGAGGTGGGCTCCTGGTCCCCTAAGACAGAGCCCGGCTTGGCCTCCGCAGCCACACCTGGACATCAGGGACGACCGAGCTCTTCAGTGGGGCTTTAGGGGCGGGCGGTGGCTGGGTCGGGGTTGAGAAGGCGAGATCTTCGGGCCGCAGACCCGGAACCGGGGGCCAAGAGAAAGAGGGAAATAAGGGGAAACGGCCGGGACGACGTAAGGGGGCCGGGCCCCGGAGAGCGAGGCTGCGGGGGTGGTGGTGGAGAAAGGGGCAAAGGTGAGCGCGGCGCGCCGGCTGGGCCGGGGCGGAGGGAGGATGGGGAGGGGCGAGGATCGCAGCGGACGGGGGTTCTGCAAAGAACCCCCACTCTGAAGGGTTTGCGGTTCCACTTCGCTCTAGCGCACCTGCATTTGTGTGAACTTGAGCGCTCGCCTCCCCTGCCTTTTCGCCCCTTGGCGGACGTCGTACCTTGCTCTCGCTGCAGGACCCAGACCGTCACCTGAGCCTGGGTGTGGGACGGAGCAGCCGAGAGCTTCCCGATCCCGGGAAGGCGCGTTAGATGAAGGACTTTGTTTTTATTTTCCCATTAATGAAGCGGAAAGTCCGTCTCAAACCATTCTAGGCCTCCCAGTAAAACTGTGAAAACTATACTCTCCTTCCCTTCCACCCATTACTATCAGAAGGAATAAATGCCCCCAAATATTCGTTGCTTAGGAGCCAGAGCGGAAGCAGCATAGGTGGGCCTGACGGGCAAGTTCAGGACATTCCCGGAGCCCAAATGGGAAATCAGTCTGGGAGTAAGGGCATTGTTCATTCATTTATTCTTCCAGCAAGCATTTTTTTGATTGTCTACACTTGCCCTGTACTGGGGATATAGGTGAATAAAGTTCTGGTGGTGCTTGCATTTTAGTGAGGGAGGTGACAACAAACTCCGGATGCACAGGGTGAAGGGATGGCAGAGGGAAGAAGTTTCTCCTTCAGAGACTCCTCAGGGAAGTTCTCTGATAGAATGGTGTTTAAGCACCGACCTGAATGGAATGAGTGAGGGAATGAACAATTTTATGGGGAAGAATGTTCCAGGCAGAGGGAACAGCAGTCGCAAAACCCCTGAGAGGCAGGGAGCGTCCTTGTGTGGTGTGGCAACAGCAAGGAGGCCAGTGTGGTTGGAGGAGGGGAAGAGGGAGCAGGGGCCAGTGCCAACAGGGGCAGCTCTAGGGCTGTCTTCCTAGGACTTCCCTCATTTACAACTTGGATCTGAGCCCAGAGTGGGTTTAAGGGGCGGGCCAGCTGAGCAGAAGCCTGGGTCTAAAAGGGCACCGAATTATCCTTGGAGTAATTCAGACATTTGGTGCCAATGAACTCTGATTTCTGTCTGTGTCTCTTGGTGAATTGTAAATTGGCTCCCCTCCACTGGCAGAATCCTTGACGATTATTTACCTAGACTATCTGTCTAGAATGATTCTGCAACACGTAGGTACAGGTACAAATGGCAGGCTTGGCTCTGAGACCAGCCAGCAGATAGTTGCCTAAAGGCAGAGGTCACAGCTGGAATTCTGAAAATGCACCACGTGCTGTAAAGTGCCACTCCCTGAGATTTATGCTGTTGTCTACATTGAAAATGACTTGATATGCCTACCAAGAAATTGTCTGCTTCCGAAAATTGCATGTAATGAGCTCTAATTTTGAATGGAAAGAATGAGGCTTCCAGTTTTTCTTCCGAGAAAATCGGTATTCCCCCATCTCTGCTAAGTAAACATTCAACAGATATTTAAATAATTCTGGTTTGAGGGGGTGCCAACTCATTAGCTTGCCCTGGATGCCAGAGCTTGCTCTGGTCCCCTTAGCTGACTCTCACCTGGCAATCCACGCACGCATCTCCTGAACCAGTTGGGGACCTGAGATGTAAGTGGGCTTGCTCAGTGTTCCGGTGTGTGCTTGGCTGTACCCCTATGACTGGCCTTTCTTGGCATGCTTTGCCTTACAGGGGTGCTAAAATGGCACAGAGGCTCTTGAGATGGGACCACAGAGTTCCAATGCCCTAACCATGGATCCCTTGCCCTCCGCAGGGGAACAGGGACAGTATGTGAGTGGGATATGAGTAGGGAAAGGAATGAGGGGGAGGGGAGTCATAAAGGGCATCGGGAGAGCACGGTAGGTCTAGGTCACTGGGAGAACTAAAGAGCTCAGTAAATACAGGACAACCAGGAAGTTAAGGGGCTGAGGTAGGGGAGGGGAGGCGCCAAGGCTCAGAGTGGAGAAAGTGCCTGGAGGCAGCGGGCCTCGAGGTCCTCTGGGTCTGAAAAGGCAGTCCCAGCTCCAACCCGTCCTCTGGCCCCTCCCCCGCTGCCGGCCAGAGTCGCACATGTGTTTTCCTGTTTTGCATTTCGGTCCCCGTAGTCACCCTCTGCCTTTTCTGCTCCTCAGAGTCAACAGCTGCTGGAGCTCGAGCCTTACCCCAGGTTCCCTTTCCTAGCACCAGCTTCTCGTCCCCAGCGCTGGTACCTCCTCCTCCTCGCACCTGCTCCAAGGTCTCAGGACAGGTAAGAGGTGGGAGAGGAGGGACAATGGGCGAGAGGGGAAGTGTAGGAGGATGGAGTGAGTCCAGAGAATTGGCTGAACCTGAGACTCAAGGGCCTCCTGTTTTCCAGCCTCAGCCCTCCCCAGGCAGAGCCTTCTGCTTAGAGCCTTCAGCCCTACGTTAATGGAAGCCCTGGCCACAGAAGTAAACAATTTCTTTCTAGTACCCCCCCACCTCCTCTTTATTTTTAAAAAAGGACTGTTGTAGCTACAGTGGAATATAGAAAAACCAATGGAGGGCTGGGGAGGGAGGAGCAGAGCTTCCAGCTTGGGGAGATGGGGGATCTAGTGGTAGCAGAGTGTGTCTGTTTTCTGTTTTTGTCATTAGAGGAGGCAGCACAGCCCAGGTAGAGCTAGGAAGGCAGGACATGGGGAAAAACTGTCATCTCACACTTAGCTCTCTGAGCTTGGCTGAGGAACCAAGACCGTGAACTATATGCTGGTTCCTGGAGGAAGTGTGTTTTGGTTTTGCCATTCATAAGTGGGGTCAGGGCGAGGGGCGGCACCACTTGCTGCTGTACCAGGTGCTGCATGCTAGCGCCCCGCTAACTGTGTTCCCTGAGCCCCTGAATCTGAAGCTTCTCCTGTAGGATGAGTATGTTGTCCTGTAATCTCCCCTAGGTCCTCAGAGATGAATGCACCTCAGAGAGGGAGGAGGTGGGGCTCTGTGCATCAGGAACGCTGTTATCACCTGGGGTTCCACACTCTACAAGATTCTCTTGTCAAGCCTAGGGTGGGAGAGCACTTCAGCAGAGGTCCTGCTGGTCCCAGGCTGCCTGAATGGTAGAGGCAATACCCTGAGGGCTGGGGTCTTGGGGAGGACTGTGAACCGCCAAGGACAGTGCCTTCCTGTGCACGGAACTGGCGCTAGGCAGTGACTGAGGAAGGAGGGGGCATCTTTTCTCTGAAGAACAGCCTCCTCTGTCCAGTTTAGTGGGCCTACTGGAGTAGGAAGGCTAGGCAGGGGATTCCAGTCATCTAGCACTTCCCGGTGCGACCGCTAGGGTGCGCTGTTTGCTGGAGTGTGGGTTTCACCCCCAGTGGGTTTCTGTCTCAAGATTCCACGAGGAGGATTTCACCTTTCAGATACCACGGGCCAGGAACTGAGCCTTGCCCACACCTCTACCCACTTCCCCTCACAGTGTACCTTTCCTTTGTCCCTCCTTCTCTCCTTTCCCGTACATCTCATTAAGACACATGCCCACCCTTGGTGCCAGGGAATTTGGTCTTAAAAGGTCTGGCGTGATGATGTGTTTCCTGTGTTTCCATGTTTTTGTTTGCTTTAGAAGTGGGCGCCCTAGCCATAGCAGCTCTGCCAAGAGGACTTGCAGTCGACTCTCATCCCTGCAAAGGGACGAGAAGGGGGAGGAGCAGCCAGGAAGGAGATGGACGGGCTTTGCCGGAGCCTTTAGCTTAGACTTTATGCTGAGGAAGAGGCTTTCTTTTAATCTAATCACATCCTCCCCCCAGGTAATTCATTAGGGAGTGGGCTGACGCGGCTTTCTTGCCTAAGAGGAGGGCTGGAGACTGGGCAGGTCGGAGGAGGTGGGGGGGATGGAGAGAGAGCACGGGGCTTGGGCTTTGTTGGCTAGCCTGCCTGCCTCCCTTGCTGCGTTGGCATCCTGGCAGGTGACTTAGTGTCTGCCTTAAGGGGCTCCTGGGGGGATCACATGAGATAAGGCATGTAGGTGCTGGGCAGTGTGTCTGACCCAGGTAAGTGCTCAATAGATGACAGCTATTATTAATAAAGGAACTTTTAAGGGGGAGCTGGGAGAAAAGGAGAGTCTCCTCTGGATGGATTTCAGATGTAGTTGTGAGGGTGGTTTGGGAGAAGCATGATCTCTGGGAAGGCTAATAAATTACACCAGGATCCTTTTCTTGGGTTTAAAAAAAAAAAGTATTTAAGGGACTAGAATGGGAGGTTATCAGGCAGAGATAAGGCCCCCTGGGGCTTTTTAGCTCTTCATTCTCTGGTAGCTGAATAACCAAAGAGGGTTTGAAAGGGCCTGAGAAGGGACAGTTGGATTTCAGAATGAGTAGGATTTCTGTTGGTAAAAGACACCCAGAAAACCAGATCTTAGTAGACTCTGAAAACAGTGTATGATTTCCCCAAAATGCTTAACTTCCTCTGTCTGTTCTGGGCCTGTCCAGTATAGCTCAGTGAAATCCTATTTCATCATATTTATAGGAAATTAGAATAAACTTGGGGGATAAACTTTGGGGAAGGTGTTTATAGGAATTTACGCTGGCCCCAAAGATCCTGATATATTTTCTGAAGGATGAAAAGGCATATGAGTGGGGCGAGGATACACCCAGAGGTTTGCGTCTCATTTCTTGACCTTGTTTCCTTGGGAGCAGCCTGAGGCTCAGCTTTGGGGTAATGGCGCAAGTTTCAGGCGTTCACCCCTCGCTCCATGGGGGGAAGTGTGCAGGGTTCTCTTAGGATGCCGATGACGATCACGAGTTGTAGGACTGTACTTACACTTCCTCTAATGTTTGCGTGTGAACAAGCCTTTGTGTCTCAATGTGCAACCTTCCTGCCTTACTTGTTTGGGGTGAGAGAGAAGTGGGGCTAAGGTGGGACCTGGAGGACAGAGAGAGAGGACTGTAGTCTTTCTCAGCCGCAGCCCTGTCCTCAGCTAATTTGCTCCAGGACAGCTTCCCCAAGGGCTACAGAAACTGCACCCAGCTGACCATCAGTCCCTTCCCTGGGGCCCGGTCCTGTAGCTGAGCTGACAAAGGAGATTCCTGAGAGAGCGCCTTCTTATCATGGAAAGTGCTGAGCCAAGAGCTCCTAGCCTTCCCCTTGCAGATGTGAAGGGCGAGTGAACCTTGGACCCAGACAGTTGCCTAACACCCCTCCCCCCCCTCCCTCCCTCCCTCCCTCCGCCCTTCTTGACTTCTTGATTAGACTTAAATCCATAAGCATTTGCCTGGTCTTTCCTTTTACTGCTGGCTGAAAAGCTGCCGGAGCAGTCAGACCACAGTTCCTGGAGGCTGCCCCCGTCTCTGTGTGGCTGCTGCTGTGGGGACCTGCTTCCACCTGGGGCCAGGGAGTGAGTGTGCCTCCTACCCTCTCCTTCAGCCCCACTCATCTTGCCTACTTTCCCTTGGCTACCCTGCCCTTCAGTGTTTGATCGCTTCCTTTCTGAGTGCTCTAGCCCTAGCACCTCCAGGCCTGGCCCGCCTTCCTCCCCGCTGTCTCCTGCTCTGCCATGCCCAGCATCAGCCACCCCGCCTCAGCGGCTTCCTTGCCTTGGCTTTGGTGCTGTCTCTCCAGCAGCAACTCCGGGGTCCGGAGTGGTCATCAGCTGCCTCCAGTCATCTCTAGGTTGGGCTGTACATTTGGATCACCAAATGTTCTCTCATTCATACTTTTTTGGGGTGATGCAACTCTGCAGAGATTTGATGGCCGGAGGCCTACAATACTAGGGGCTGGGAAAGGTATCTGGGAAAGGAAAAGCAGGGAAAGAGAAGGGCCTGTCTTCTTTCCGGGTGAGGCCCAGCTGCTTGGGCTTTGCTGGGGCTGAAGTGTTCAGCCAAGTGTTGTTACGGGATGCTCCCTGGGCTGGGGAGGGATGGTTGTGTGTTGCCAGCAAGAGATCTCTGAAGCCCTTTAGGTTTGCCAGAGTGAGGGTCCTCCGGGGAAAAAAGAGTTGTGAGGAGAACCCGCTGCTTGCAAGGTTGGTTCCCAAGGTTGCATCTCATCAATGGAGACTGCAATTGGAGGGAAAACAGACTCTGCTGGGGGAAGGCTGAAACACACAGGCTCACATCATTATGGTTACACCTGGGAACTGCCCAATTGCCCTCCTTTCTGTCTTGTGTCACAGCAGGCTCAGACAGAACCAGGATTTAGCTTTCTGTTTTGTAAACCAGGTGGGCAGCAACCAGCCTGAAGATGAGGAACAGGTGCTTTCTGGGGAACAAGTGACTTCCCTTAAAAATTCAAGCCAGGGTGGTTTTCATGGGCCGGATAGAGAAGAGGTTCATGGTGGGTGGGAGATGAGAGAGGTCTCTGAAATGGTTGGTGGGAGTGGATCACCCATCCTCGCCCCTATTGGGGAGAGTTCTCTGTAATTGCCCACCAGCTGTTTGTCTTCATCTTTCTTCCTCAGAGGGCAATGCCAGGAAGCTGGTGAAGGCTTTCTTCTCCTCCTCTGCCATGGTCAACGGCGCTAAGTATGAAGTTGCCTCCCAGCAAAGGAGGGAGGCCTCGCCTTTGGGGGATGAGGCCAGCCCCAGGCCCGAGCAGGTAAAGCTGAAGAAGGAGATCTCGCTGCTGAATGGCGTGTGCCTGATTGTGGGGAACATGATAGGCTCGGGCATCTTTGTCTCCCCCAAAGGTGTGCTCATATACAGCGCCTCCTTCGGCCTCTCCCTGGTCATCTGGGCCGTCGGGGGCCTCTTCTCCGTCTTCGGGGCTCTCTGTTACGCGGAACTGGGCACCACAATTAAGAAATCTGGTGCAAGCTACGCCTACATCCTCGAGGCCTTCGGGGGACTCCTTGCCTTCATCCGGCTCTGGACCTCCCTTCTCATCATCGAGCCCACCAGCCAGGCCGTCATTGCCATCACCTTTGCCAACTACATGGTGCAGCCCTTCTTCCCGAGCTGCTTCGCGCCCTACGCTGCCGGCCGCCTGCTGGCGGCTGCCTGTATCTGTAAGTGAGGCTGGGGCAGGAGGGGTAGGGTGGTGCTCGGGTGTGAGTCCGGAATATGAGTCCAGTCAGCCAGTAAGAAAGAGACAGAAAGGAATGCCTCTGACAAACACTTTCTTGTTGTTGTACATTAATGTATGCTGTGTGTGAAAATTCGAATGGCGTCAAAGTGTTAAAATTCTTTCCCCCAAGTTTCCCGTGGTAAATATCATTAACAGTCTCCACCCTTCCTGACTTTCTTCTTCCTTCAAGAGATGTAGTTTTTGTTCTGTGTTTTACAAAAATGGGACCCTAATACACACGTAATTCTATAGTTTGCGTTCTCCCCAGAATTGATCACTGATGTTCTTTTCTAGTTATATATCTACTTAAAAAACAAAAAGGCTTTATGTTGTTCTGTGTTACTTTTAAGGATGTATTATTTACTTAACTAATCAGCCCTCTGTTAGTGGTCACGTTTTCAGTCTTGTAAATAACAGTCAGCGAATATCCTATTGCATTTGTGTGGGTTTTTCGGTGGGCTGGTTTCTTCAAACTATGAATTCAGTCTACTTTGGCCTTTTCTCCATCTCATAAAGAAAATATGATTTAAACCTGTACATTCAGCAAAGCCACCTGGAAGGTACCGAGAGGCTGATCCTTTACGGCCCCGCCCCCCAGCTGCCTCTGTTCTGGAAAGGTGCCCTCCCAGCTTGGGAACCCTTGGGACCTTGGAGACCCCCTCCCACCTCCAGCTGCAGAAAAGCTCAGAGATCCTGTCAGTTTCAGGGGCAGCAGCAGCGGCAGCGGGCCTTTTGTACCAGGCATTTTGTACCAGGTACAATGGCCTGCTGGATCAACCCTCTCAGTCAGTTTCATGTGTGCTTTCCTTTCAGTTTCTCCACTGCCCCATTTTACTCTCAGCTTCCTCTCCAGCCCCCCAGTTTTGACTGTTGTGCAGAGAGCCGGCTGTCCTCTGTGGGCTCCTCCTGTGCCTTGTGTGCCCTGGTGTGGGTTCACACTCTTCTCTGCGTGAGGCTGTTGGCCAACGGTCAGGGAGGCACTGCCCTGTGTTGAAAGAAGAGGATTTTCTCTTGAGGTCTTTTTTTTTTTTTTCTTTCAGTGATGGCACTGGGGATTGAAACCATGACCTCGTACATGTTAAGCATGCACTCTACCTCTGAGCTCCCCTCCTTGAGGTCTTAAATACAATCTGTAATTTCCCTGGCATCATTTCTAGACGATCTGGTAGGCTGGATTACTGATGAAACTGATTTTAGGATCTTTTGGTCTTATGGTCCCTTCAAATGTGGGTGTAGAGTTACATATCTCGTGTAGAGTAAGAAGTGTTCCATCTGAGTAAAATTTCCAAGATGGCTGCATCCCTTTAAGCACCGGAATTCTATTTTAACCATCTTTGTTGAAATCTCTTTAAAACCAGTGATATATCAGCTTGCCCTCATAACATGACATTTTTTTTTGTTGTTGTTGACTCAGGGTCACCATGGCACATGTCAAATCTTGTATGACTGAGGCCCTTCCAGGCCACTGGGATGGAGATGAGTGTTTGCTTCCTCAGTGGCCTCGGAGTGCTGGCCTGACTTCAGTTCCTCAAGAAAGGTTACATTCTTTCTTCATTTTGATCTGTGTCATCTCTGACAGCTTTTGTGCCTGCCTTCGTCAGTCTTTTTAGTTTGCTGCATCTAATTTGGGAACAGAGGCACACTCATCTCTTGTACACCCAAGTGCACATACACACACTTGTGCACCGTCCTAAGAATACAAGCAAAGTGGCCACAGTTATGGTTAGTCTGCAGAGCTCCCTGGTTAATAAAAGATAGCTTTGTGCCTGGATTTGTGGCATGCATTTGAGACAACCCTGGTAGAGTAAAAAGTGTACTAGACTTGTATTTGAGGCTGGGTCGATAGCTGGGTACCATAGGTAAGCTGTAGTGACTCTACTTCTAGACTACTGTGAGGATGAGATGAGATTCAGTGAAAACCATAAATCATGACTCAAGTGTAATGTATCGGTGATTATTATGTTTTCAGTTGCTCTCTCTTGGTTGCTTATAGGACTTTGTCTATCTCTAATAATCTTCAGAGGGACATTAGAGATGGGAAGAAGGATCAGAAGGGCAACCAAGATTGTAAATAAGAATTTAGGGACACATGATTCATGAGTTTTTTCCTTCAGCTCTTGTGTAATGAGCATCCAGGTCGAGTTCTGTGTACTTATAAACAAAGACCTATGAGGACATTCTGTCCAGGTGGTACCTATGCGGTAATATTGCATTTATCTAACCGAAACCATTCAGGAGAAAACCAAGAAGTAGGGAGAGGAAGAGGCTTACAAGCAGCCAAGAAAGAGACATTCCAGGGGCAAGAGAGACGACTTTCTTCTTGGGGAGAGGAGCACTTAGGCAGATGTCACAGAGACCGTGATGTCTGGACTGAATTTTGAATAGAGACATATCTGTCTCCTCAGACACTTCTCACAGAGGGAACTACATGTGAAAAGGTGCGGGCTGCAAAACCGATCAAAGAATTCCAGGCGGTTGGTATGGCCAGAATGTGGGTAGGATAGGGGTGAGATAGTAGAGACTGGAAACAGCCCAGGGCCACCTCCAGGAGTGGTTCTGTGGTGCCTAAACAGGTTAGACTTTATCTTGAAAGCAGGCAGAAGCTATTGACTTAAAAAAAATTCTTATTTTTTATTGATGTGTAGTCAGTTTACAATGTTAGTTTCAGGTGTCTAGCAAAGTGATTCAGTTATAAATATACATGCGTATATATGTGTGTTTTTGGGGGGTTCTTTTTCATTATAAGAAGCTATTGACTTGAAGTGGAGATGTGGAATCAGATTTGTTTTGAAGAACTCCAGCCTTGTAGATAATGTTTTTGGAAAGAGTTATAGATAGAAGATAGGGAGACCAGGTCAGGGAGTTGAAACCTGAAGGGTGGTGATGGCCTGTATTGCAGGCAGTGCCTTTGGAAGGGAGATGAAGGGATGGATAAAGATATAGTTATAACTAAGGTGGAATTTTGAGGACGTGGATGTGGAGGGCATAGGAGCTCTCAGAGGTGATGCTAAGGATTCAAGGTTGGGGGTGATGGGGTCGCTGTCTGAATAGGGAAAGTGGGCTTCTGCTGGGCTGCTCACATGCCGTTTCTAGGGTCATCATGACCCAGAGTTGGTCATCATCCCATCCAACTGAGTCACACTCACACCAGAGAGAGGCTGATGGGTACATGAAGATGTCAGTCTATTAATGTACAATGTGAGCATGTGTGTATAATTTCTAATGACCAGAAGGCGTGTGTTCGCTATCAAGGCACCCTTTCCTAGTATCCTAGTCACTGGGAAACCCATCTAGTAGTCAGGGAATTGCTTGCAGATCATGGAACCAGAACAAAGGAAGAAAGTTTTGACTATTTGAGAAAAAAATTATTGAAAGTGGTGGATTCTGTAAAATATGAAGCTGAAAGGTAGAGCCCTTCCCTGCAGGGAACTCACGGTGTGGTGGAGAAGATGGGCAAACATAGTCAAGTAAACATTGCATGTGGTCCCTGCTGGGAGGGGGTGGAGGGGCTTATTCAGGAGATGATGTCTGCACTCAGCACTGAAGGATGAAAAGGAGTCAGGGGTGGGGGAAGCTTACCTCACCATCTGACACTCTGACTCATCTCAGACCTCCCGCCCTCACTCTCTCTGCTCCAGCTCCTGGCCTTCTTGTTTTTCTTCCAATTTACCTGGCATGTTCCTGCTTCAGGGGTTTTGAACTTATTGTTCCTTCTGCCAGGAAGGCTCTTTCCCCAGATGCCCTCAGAGTTTATTCCCTCATTCCATTCATGTCTTTGCACAAATACTGCCTTGCCAGAGGCCTATTCTACCCAAACCAGTCACTCTCAGTCTCCCATCCTGTTTTGTTTTTCTCTATAAAGTTCTCACCATCGGACATTAAATATATTTTTTAAAATGATTAAAACAAAATTTTTAAATGGTGGTACTGGAGATTGAATCCAGAATCTTGTGCATGTTAAGTATGCGCTCTCCCACTGAGCTATACTCTCCCCCGACATTAAATATTTACTTGATTATGTTTATCTTTCCCTCTAGAGTATAAACATCATGCGAGTAAGGACTTTGTTTTGCTCATGGCTGAGTCTCTGGCACCTAGAACAGTGGCTGGCGTCTGCTAGGTACTCAGTAAATATCTGTAGAAGAAGGGGCAGGGACACTCTAGGCACAGGGAAAGGCAATGTAAAGGCATAAAGGTGAGAAAAAGTGTGAAGGTGTGCGGTGTGCACGGGGGATTGTGGGGTGTGAGGGGTCAAGGGGTTAGAACTAAAGGCAAACCTTCCTAGAGGGTTTAGAGTTTATCCTAAAGAATTTAAGGAACCCTTGCAGGATTTGAAGCAGGGGAGCAGCGTGGCTGGGGTGGGACATAGGAGCCAGGCTGGAGGCAGAGACATGGGTTAGGAAGCTCCTGTAGCCATCTAGGCAGAAAGTGATGGAAGCCTGAACTAGGGCAGTGGCAGGTGGGGGTGGACAGGATAGATGGGAGAGCCATTTAGAAGGTATAATCGGCCAACCAGTAACTCTTACTGGGATGGCCCGTGTAAGAGAGGCGAGTGACGGGCAAAGCATCCACCAGCCTGTGAGCTCTGTGCCACAGGGGCTGAGCCTGTCTTATGGTCCACATCACACCCAGCGAGGGAACAAAGAGAAGCACTCGATAAATATTCCTTGAATGAAGAGGTAAGGTTTCTGATTTGGACCACCAATAGGTGGTGGCATCATACAGGGAGGGGGAGGATAGAATCATGTTGAATTTGAAATTTATTTGTAGGATGGTAGGTGGATGTGCCCTTTTGGAGCTCAGGAAAGAGATGGAGCTGAGACTGAGCATTCAGTACTCATGAAGCACTTGCCAGTTTCCCAGCACTGGTCATTGTCTTTATGGAGCTCTCAGGGTGTGTGTGTGTACCTGTGAGTGTGTGTGTGCACGTGCGGGAAGGGGTGGGAGAGACAACCCAACACAAAATTACAATGGATTATGATGAGCATTGTGATTTGTGAGGCACAGGGAGCCGCAGGAGGAAACCTGAACTAGCCTAGGGGTTTAGAAACTCTCCATAAGGAAGTTTAAGCTGATACGTGAATGAAGAAGAAGAATTAACCAAGAGTGAAGAGGGAAGAGGAGCATCTCGGGCAGCAATAACGAACGGACAAGAACTTGGAGACAAGAAAGAAGGGACCCTTCTTCGAGACACTGAAGGGAGTTCAGGGTGGGCTACATACTGAGATTAAGGTAGGAGATGTAGAGAGCTGGCCAGCACGGGTAGACGGAGGTCGTAGGCTAGGTTGTTCAGGGCTTTGTAAACTGTTCCAGTTGTTACTGCTGTGTCACAGATCACACAGAACTTGCTGGCTTCTAACAGTCCTTTTATTCTTTCATGGTTTCTGTGGCTCAGGAATTTGGGAAGGGCTCAGTGGGGCAGTTCTGGCTCAGGGTCTTATGTGGTTGTAGTCGGATGGTGGCAGGAGCCGGAACAGGGGACACTGGAGAAGATGGGGACTAGCTGGGCATCTCTCTCTTCACGTTGTGCCAGGGCTGTTCCACGTGGTCTCTCCGCATGGACTATGTTGAGCTTCCTCACGGAATGGCAGCCTCAGAGCTATGGGACTGAGTCTTCCAGTGGGGAGGGTATGGCTCAGTGGTAGATCACGTGCCTAGCATGCACGGGGTCCTTGGTTCAATCCCCAGTACCTCTATTTAAACAAACAAGCAAACAAACAAACCTAATTACTACCCCCCCAAAAAAATTCCAAATAAAATAAAGGGATTGTTTCAGTCCCTTAAAAAATGAGTATCCTAGCAACCAAAGGGGAAGCTGCAATGCCTTTTATAGCCTCTGAAGTCATATGGCGTCTCTCCTGCCGTGCTATATAGGTAGAAACGTTCACAAAAGACCACCCAGTTTCAAGAGAAGAGGCACAGACCCTATCTTTTGATGGGCAGGGTGTTACAGTCACATTGTATGAAAAGCACGTGGGATGGGAGATATTGTCGAGACTTCTTTGGAAGATACAGTCTGTGGCACAAGCCATATTAAGGAGTTTGGTAGTCTTCTCTGAAGGCATTGAAAAAACTCTTCAGGCTTTTAAAGTAGGGGAGTGGTGTTTGTGATTTAGATTTTAGAATTTGTGAGTTTTAGAAAGATTACTATGGCTTCAGTTTGCAGGACTGAAAGCAGGGAGACCAGTTAGGAAGCTATTGCCATGCTCCTGGTGAGAGATGATGGTGGCTTGGACCGGAGTCATGTTTTGGGGATGAGGAGACTGGTTAAGACGTGGACACTGATTAGATATGGATAGAAGTTGTTAGTGATAAGATACTCAGACTGGGCGTCTGGCTTGGGCAGCTGGGTAGATGGTGATGCCATTCATGTATAGGGGGAACACTGGAGGAGCAGTGGGTTTGCAGGAAATTGATGGGATTACTTTGTGCCTGGTGATGTCCAGTAGCTGGTTGGATATTCATATGTATCTGCAATCGTGACAGCTGGGCTGGTGACACACTTTTGGGAATCACTGGTATACAGGCAGCAGTTGAAATCACAGTAGCAGATCAGATGGTCTTAGTATAAGATGTAGCAAGGAAAGAGAAAATGGCTTAAGATAACATTCTGAAAAATACCAACACTGAGGGTTAGGTATTCTGTAGAAAAAAATGGAGAAGCAGCATTTAGAGACATATGAGGGAAATGGTGAGATGGCGAGTAGAGGAGAGCAATTTGAGGAGTCAGTGGCCAACAGTGTCCAGTCTGCTGAGAGATCAAACTCAGTAAGGACTGAGTGGAGTCAATTGGGTTTATCAACATGAAAGTCACTGGTGACTTTGGAGAGGGAAATTTCAGGACAGTGAGGGTGGAGTCAGATTGCAAAGAGAGATCTATCTGTTCATCTCACAAGATTTACTGAGTATGTACTCTCTGTCTAGTTCTGGGTTAGGCCCTGGGGATACAAGGGTGACTGTGAACCCAGTGTCTCCCCTCACATAGCTCACTGTTGATGGGAGAGACAGATCTGTAAACTGTTCAGAGGAAGGGCCGTGCACCCAAGGGAGGAGGGCTTACACTCAAAAGTAGCCTTTCTTGGAGGAGCTTGTAAGTAAGATAAAGAATGGAATGTCGCTGGAATTGGCAAGAAGGAGGTCGAAGGGAGTGCTGGCGGTCTTTCCAGTGGCGCGGTGGAGCGGACATCAGATTGCATCGTGGAGACCGGGGGCGGGGAAGGGAGTGTAGATGTGCTTCCCAGAAGGTGGACTCTGGAGGCAAGGAGGGCGGTTATCAGAGGAAGGGACCAAGGCTGAGGGAGTTTATGGGAAAGATTTAAGCCCACCGTAGGTTGGTTTGGGGTGTATTTCTGGAAACGTTGGATGAGATGCCCTTGCCCTACAATAAGGTCTCTCCATGGTCAGAATGCTTGGTGCCTGGAGTCTGCATTTCTCTCCTTTGAACAATGCAGGGAACACCCTCATCCCTTTGAGAAGCAGCGGTGCATGGTGGTTAAGAGCGCGGAATCAGGCAGGATACATTTATTAGCCTCAGCCTCCTCATCTGTAGAATGGGGCTCTGCCTCATAGAGGTATGATCTATCTTTTTGCCATGCTTTGATCCTTTTCTGTTCAAACAGTGACGATTTCGGGAGAGCCAATATGGCTTTTGCTTCTGTCAGGGTGGCTTCCCGTCCCTTGACAGGCACAATCTTCCTCTGGACCTGCTGATGAACTACAGCCCTAGATAGGCTAGGTTTGCTGATAGACCTTGAAATCATTTACCAATTATTGCTTAAGTAAGTTCTTTGTACACGTGGGTGACTTCACTCACTGATCGTTTTGTTGTCAGGGTGAGCACATGTTGCCCCCTCTGCCAGAAGTTCTGCCTCCCTGCCTGCAACCCCAGCAGTAGACGTCATACACTCAGTGCAGTAACAGTGGTCCTGGTGCCCACCTGCACCCCCTTCGCTGTCCCCAAGGGGGGTTGCCTCTCTCTATGAAAGCTGACTTTCATAGCACCTCTTCTTTTAATGGTTCATGTTCACTTTTCTGGGAAGGCTGGGGACTGGGTCTTAATCACAGAGTCTGCACAGAGTCTGGAACCCAGTGGGTACTCAGTACATGCTTGATGGATGGATGAATGGGTGAACGGGTGAATCCTGAGTTCTGAAGGAATCTTGCTGTCCTGTCCAGGATGCTGTAAATGGTTACTTTTCCCAACCAAAGGGGTGTGCAGATGGCCCCTCCGAAGGCTGATGATTCTGGGTTCTCAGAGTCCTTTGAGGACTGCTTCAGTCCAGTTCTCTGCAGCCAGAAGTCCCGTTACCCCAGGGGGAGACAGTCCCACTCCCAGGCCCACATCCTTGCGTGCAAACACGGGGCACGTGGTGTGGAAGAATGTGTGCCAGCTTTGGAGTTGCCCTTTGGCTGAGTGGCCTCAGTTTTCTCAACTGGAAGATAAAGATAATGAACCTACTCTGTCCAATTAAATTAGATGAGGTAGGTAAGAATGTCAGTGACCTAACGGAATGGTCAGGCAGAAACAGTGTCTACTGCTGCAAATTTCTTTCACAGTTACACGCATCTTATTAATTTCTAAAAACTTTACTTTCAGTATTCTGTCTTTGGATGATTAAAAGCAGTTTTAATTTTACAGTCGCTCAGAGATCATTTGGGGGTGCTGAGAGGCGAAGAGGGCACTTTTCTTTTGGTGTAATCAGGGCTCAGGGTCCAGAAGCCCAGCTCCACCCGACTGCCCTGTCTTGGGAGCCAACATGCTTTGGCCCGTTGTTAGCAGCTTTGGATGTTTCTGCTCCTGCCTTGTCTACACTCGCCCACCATTGCCCTAGTCTAGATATTTGGTCTAGATTTTTGCCTTTTGTTAATGGGACGTTTTATCTGCTATGTGTTCAGTCCACCCGTGTACCAGTCGGCCAGCAGCACACGTGTGGGCGGCCCCGTGAATAGACTGCTCTTTAGGGATCAGGCAGTCTTGGTGTCCCTGGTGCTTGACCCTCATGACTTGCGTGTAGTGGGTGTTTTAGGGAATGACTGTTAGAGGAATGAATACCCGCAGTTCCAGATTCATCTTGGCCGAGAAGGGCAGTGCATGCTCTTGGCTCTCAGGGAGGCGGTGGGCGCTCAGGGCCGCCGTGGGGCCTGGGCAGAGGGGAGGGCAGACCCCTCATCCCGCATCTGCTCGAGCTGCTTGTGGACTCCAGGGGACTTCGGCTCTCTGGGAGCTTTGGCCACTGTCCTCATGCTGCTTCTTCTGGTACCAGAATGACTGACATCATGTGCTTGGGGCTAATGAAGTGGAACAGCCAGGTGCTGGGCCCCCAACTGCCTTTTGCCCTTTGAACTTTCTACTTGGAAGTGAATAACCTCTCCTGGAGCGGTTTTCCCAAGAGCTATTTTAAGTTGTTCCACATTCACAGCAACAGATAGGCTGGGGTCAGAGCCTTGGGTTCTTTCTGGTATGGGGTCAATGTGAACTTTGCGGCAGACTCTTCACCACCAAGGAGGGAGGTGGAGCTCTGTGCTGGCCTGGTCCCCACGGCTCTTCAGGGGTTCACCCTTGATCTCTTCCTTTCTCTGTTCTCTTTCTCTCTGTCTCAGAAAAGGCTAAGGGGACAGGCTAGAGGAGGCTGGGGAAAGAGCTGGGGACAGTAGGTCCCAACCTTGGCTGAACTTTGGAATTACCTAGGATTTTTTTGTTTGTTAATTTTGTTTATTTTATTTTATTTTTAAATTAAATTTAATTTTTGGGGGAGGTAATTAAGTTTATTTATTTTTGTTTATTTAGGTATTTTTTAATGGAGGCACTTGGGGACTGATCCCAGGACCTCGTACATGCTGGTCACGGGCTCTACCACTGAGCTATACCCACCCTCCCTTAATTTTCATTTTTTTAATTGAAGTGTAGTTGATTTACAATGTTGCCTAGGGGGTTTAAAAAAATACTCATGGCTCCTTCCTCTCCCTCCCTGTTCCCCCAACCAAGTAAATCTGAACTACTGGGTAAAAGAATGGGAATTGGCTTGGAGAACAGGAACTGAGGAAGCAGAAAGTTTACTGCTGAGCAGAACTGCGGGAACCTTGGGAAGAGAGGTTCTCAGTGGTCACTGTGCTTTAGAGTCACCCAGGGGGCTTTAAAAACATGCAGATGCCTGGGCTCCGCCCCAGAGCTTGACTTCATTGTCTAGGTGGGGCCTGAGCAGTGGACTTTGTTACAGCTTGTCAAGAGAAGCCAGTGTCGAGCTGAATTAGAGGGTCTGGTCTCGTTCTGATCGCAGTCATTCTGTACTTGATCGTTTTGTTTAGTGCCCACCTAAGGTAGCGCGCCCCAGGCAGGCAGATCACCAGACTCCCCTGGGAGTTCCCGTCGTCTCAGATGTCTTGCATCAGAACTTGGGGTGGAGCCCCAAAGCTGTAGGTCCACACTCTTCTGGCCATCCTGATGCTCACTTGGGCTTGGGGTCCCGTTTCTGAGAACCTGAACTGGTCCTGGCTGAGCAAACCAGTAAGGATCCAGTTAACAAGGACTCACTGGCTTTGAGACAGGAGCCGATGGAGTGGTTTAATATGAGTGCCTCCCTGGACAAATTGCTTGCGCCCCGGCACAGAGCCACAGCGACTAAAGTGCTGACTGAGTTCCAGGAGGCAGAGTGGGAGGAATCGAATCCAGTGACCCAGGGTTTGTGCTTGATGTGTCTTCTCGCCAGATGCCCTCACCCATGATGCCTGAGTAAGCGAAATGGTTCGGTAGCCCAAAAAAGGGAAAAGCATTTGAGAACATCTGCTGTCTGAGACATAATAGCACCTAGGAAGGATGGAAGAACTAAAACGTCAAGGAAGCTAAGAAGAAAGTGATTTTTGAGTGATTTTTCAACCAGCGTTCGACAACACAAAACAGAACAAGCAGTTGAGGAAAAGAGGAAAAACTTGAAATGTCTGGCTTTAGGCAACAGATCTGTGTTTTTTGGGGGCAAGCTTAAATCCAGTGCTTCTGAGGAAACAGCCTCAGTAGAGCATCCTGGAGACATCTGGGTCCTCGCAGGCCTGCGCGTACCAGGTACGGGCTGGGCTGCTCCCCAGCAGTGTGACGCTGACTATACGTAGTAGAGCCTAATGCAGAGAAACGTGGTTTTTCTTGAGCAACGTGTGACGAAGAGCTCCCTCACACCAGTCAAGCCCACAGACTAATATCCTTCTGCTGACTGCTGGGGGCTGAATGACGCCACCAGTCTGAAGACACATGAGATGTGTCACTGGCGACTTTGAAGTTCCAGACAGCAAACAGAGTGGCAGGTGGACTCTTCATCTCTTTGTCATTCGAGGCTGTCTATGTGAGAGAGAAAATAGAACACAGAACTGAGTACTGGACTGGCAATGCTAAGATAACAGAGGGATAGACTCTGGAGAGGGAGGGAGCAGAGTTCATAGAGATTGGGAGAGGTGCATTTAAAAAGGCTTTAAACTGGAATTTTAGAGAAAAGGAGAAAAATGCAAAGATGAAAGTATAAATCTGGGTATTTTGGACTATGAGATATTCTAGAGAAAGAAGAATAAAGGTGGAAAAGTTGCTCAGTGAGGCATTTGGAGAAGATAGGATAGAAGACTCGGAGTGATGCTTTTGGACTCAGAAACATTCAGTGAGGCTAATAAACACATTTGCTTTTTAATTTTATTGCAAGGAGGAAACAAGTTCATCTGCCATTGGAATATGACAGTGAAAGAGTGTAACTTGTTCGAAAGTGATGGATTTACTCGAAGAGCTGAGATGGATGTGGTATATCAAAGAGAGATGGACTTAAATGAGACTCTGCTGTAATAATGGATGCCTGCTCCCTCCCCCTGGGCAAGGTCACATTTTGATTCTTTTGATTGCAGCAGGAAGGGAAGTTTGAGGACACCAAGACACAGAGACCTCAAAGAATTTTACCTCCCCTTTTCTTTCCCAACAAATGTGATGAACAGTACTGCTCAGTACTGCTTCCAGCTCTCTGCCTGCAGGTGGGCTGCTGCTTGCTGTTAAACAGAGGAGGTCTTTTCCTTCCTAACTATTCATATGTGGCCCACCTCTTAGAGAGGGCACCAAGGCCGTGGCCTCTGTTCATCCCATCTGCTTATCATGGCAGAATTACTACATGGTGCTGTCTGAGGGCTCTCGGATTCTACTCAGGGAATTTTCCTGAAAGTCTCCCAGAGTAAAGTGCATGGAAATAAATCCTCATCCTAAGGGAAGAAGCGTGGTGAAGAGAACAAGAGAATAAGAACCCCCCCGCCAAAAGTAGGAATGATATAATCGTTGGCATATACTGCCCACAGATCAGAAGAATAAGTATTTTACTTTCCTCACAAAAATGATAAAATTTATGAAAGGGAAATACAGTAGCAATGGAAACTTCAATTCCCTGAGCATCTTCTGCTAAAATCAATTGCATTCTGTTAGAAGCAAGACCTCTCTGCGTTTTAAAAAATGGTTTATTATGGGAAATTTCGAACGCATGCAAAAGTACAGTGAATTGTACAATGAACTCTCAGGGTTCAAGCACCAGCATGAATGATTATCAACGTTGTTTTGTCTATGCTCTAACCACCCCTTCCTCAGCCCACTGCATTATTTAAATCAAATCCAAGATGTCCTACCATTTAATCCATAAAGGCTTCAATATGAACTCTAAAGGATAAGGATTTGTTATATTAATAATTATCATCATCATTATTATTTTAGATAACCAGGGAAATGTGGAATCTTTGTGAGGAAGTCACTGTGACTTCTCAGAGTTTGTACCTCCCAGAAAAAAAAAAATGCTGGGTTTCCTCCAAAATGCACTCTAAATTTTAGGCAAGAGGATTGCAGAAAAGTTCAGGGCAAAGAATTATAATCTTACAGCCAGGGATTTAAAGACAAAAAAACTTAGGAGCTTCTTCAAAATGAAATTCTGATAAAAATAGTTGAAACTTACCTTATTTAGGAAGAACAGGAGGAGAATCATCTGAAGAAAAAACAATGTAATTGAACACATTGCTTTTTTTTTTTTAACTTTTTTTTGGTTGGTTGTTTTTTCGGGGTGAGGGTAATTAGGTTTATTTATGTATTTAGTTATTTGTAATGGAGGTACTAGGGACTGAACCCAGGACTCTGTGCATGCTGAGCACAGGCTCTACCACTGAGCTACACCCTCCCCTGCACACTGCTTTTTGATGAACTTAGATTTTTAGAAACAGCGTATACAGGAGATGATGAGAGGTAATATAACCATGACTAAATAAATATAGGAGGGGCCCGGAACTGCAAGGAAAGTGTCCTGAAGGTTAATGCCCAGCACGAACTAAGACCTGAAGAGCTGACTAAGGCCAACAGAAGGCTCTGAGAGCAACGTTCAGGGTGAAAACGGCGGGGACAAGTCTGGATGCTCTGGGGTCAGTTAGTTCAATGATAATAGATGGTGGAGAGAAAGGAGAGATGACAGACTTTTCTTCTCACTTTAACTGCAGAAGGATTGCTAACCTAAGGAAGGGCTCCCTGGGGAGGTATATAGCTCAGTGGTAGAGCACATGCTTAGCATGCATGAGGTCCTGGGTTCGATCCCCAGTACCTCCATTAAAAAAAAAAGAGTTCAGTAAAATCCCAACAGGCCAATAGATCTAGGCCAACAAGAAAACAAGACCAAGTAAGTTGAGGAGATTGCTCTCAATGTTTTTAACCATCTACTTGCAGACAAATGGAAAGGATTTACAATTAGTTGAGATGACAGAAGGACCACTAGACATCTCTAGGATCTTGGAGAACAGGGAGGGTGTAAAAAAGGAAGCTGTTGAGTGATGTATTGGTTTCCTGTTGCTGCTATAGTAAATTACCACCAATTTAGTGTCTCAGAAGAACACAAGTTTATTTTGCAGTTCTGGAGGTCGGAAAGCTGAAATGGGTCTCACTGGACTAACATCAAAGTGTCCGCAGTGCCATGTTCCTTTCCGGAGGCTCTAGGGGAGAATCCATTTTCTTGCCTTTTGCAGCTCCTAGAGGGCTGCCCACATTCCTTGGCTCCTGGCCCCCTTCCATCTTCAAAGCCAGCAGTAGCTAGTCAGTTACTAGTCAGGTCTTCCTCACATCAGATCCCTCTGACACTGACTCTTCTGCTTCTTGGGGCCACTGTTGTGCCCAGCACAGGTGATAACCTGGCTTTCCAAGAAAGAGGTAGATTCTGAGCATTCTGCATTGATAATATGAGGTTGATTCTTGCCCAAATTCTAGGCTCATCTGTTAAACCTGGTTAGCAAAGTATGAAGAGAAAGAGGGTCTCTAGTAACCTGTGTGGATTCGTTAAAAGCAAGCTAACCTCATGTTTCTGTTCAATTTTAACTTTTATTCAAGTGTAATATACAAAAAGAACAGTGCACATAAGCTTGATGAATTGCCACAAATTGAACTCATGTGTAACCAGCATCCACATCAAGAAAGCAGCCCCCTGAACCTCTCCTGGGTTCCTCCCAGTCACTCCCCCATGCCCCCCGACACACACACTGAGGGAAATCACTGCTCTGACGTCTAGTAACATAGATTAATTTAGCTTGTTTTTATGTAAATGGGCATAAAGGATCTGTACTCTCTTGTGTTTGGCTTATTCACTTAATATGTTTGTGACATTCATCCGTTTTTTTGTCTGTAGTTGTGGATGGTCCATTCTCACTGCTGCTCAGTATTCCATTGTGTTTACATAGCCATTCTACCACTGATGGGCATTTGGGTTTTTTCAAATTTTTGACTATTGTAATGCTATAGTTATGAACATTCTAGCATAAATATGTACTCATGTCACTTGAAGCATTTGGTAGCATCATTCGATTACTAGAGCATTACATGTGCATACAGATTTCAGAGAGATTCTTGACAAACTCTCATGATATTTTTGTTGACAATGTAGAAAAAGGTGGACTAGATTAAAAAAAACTAGTTGGATTCTTGGTTGACATTGTGGAATAATGACAGCAGAGAGGCAGGGCTCTGCCTATCCTAGTCAACATTTTTATCAGTGACTTCAGTGAGGACCCAGAAGGTATGCTATTAGATTTCCAGATTTCATAAAATTGAAGGCATTCGAATTAACTGATAAAGTTAAGGGGGAAAAGAAATCCGTTTCTAGCAGATGAGAATGATGCCTAAAAATTCAGAGAGGAAGATTACTACGAATAAATGTAACGTCCCATATCTGAGATTCAGAAGAATCTCTTTCAGTAGGCCCCAGAAAGGGGAGAGGGAAAAACTCATCAGTTCAGGGGGTGGAAAAGGAGTTACAGTTGACAATGAGTTCAAACCGAGACTCTGTTGCCTGCAGCAATATCTGGAGTTCCCTGTGTGGGTCTCAGTTTCCAGGGAGACACTGACAAAGTGACGTTGACTGCAGAGGAGAGAACTGGGCTGGTAGTGGGAAGCCATATTTGTCACACAAGAGGTTGAAGAAAATTGGTCTTTAGCCTGAAGAGGGAAGACTCAAGGAGGACAGGATGTTAACCTTTAATGATAAGAGGGGTCAGAATGTGGGAGTGGCTTGAGCTTGATTCTGTGTGGCTCCAGAAGACAGGGCCAGTACTACTGGCTGGAAGCTGCGAGGAAGATGTTTTCGGCTTAGTGGAAGGACGAGCTATTCATCTTTTTAAAAATGGAATGAGTGGCCTAATAAAGCGCTGAGGTTTTTTTAATAGTCCTCGAGGATTTAAAGCAGAAAATGGCTTAAATAGCAGCCTAAGTGGTGCCTTACATTGTATATATTTAAACCTAATGGTTTTGGGAGAATTGTAGGCTGAATGTTCTTTTTCAGGGACTGTTTAGTTTGGGCATCTTGCAAGCTTTGTTCTGTTCTGGATCAGTCCAGGCAGGTGCTTTCCTTGCTTTTAGTTCTAGAGCTGATGTTGGGCCTTAGTGTTGGAACTAGCCTCCTCCTCCAGGGGGCCCACCTAGGTTGGACTTGATGACCATTCAAGAGCATCTCCTTCAATGATTATAGGAGTGACTTCTTCACAGCTGCTCCTTCCTCCAAAGCAGCGGTCAAAGCTGGACTGGAGCTGCACCTTAGTCAAGGGTCCAAGGTGATTTCAGGCCATCTTCCTGTGGACTTGGCCCAGTGTTGGGTGGAGATTGAATTGCACCTAGAGGTGGGAAGGTAGGGTGTCTGTGTCCTCAAGGTTAACTTGCAGTTGCCTCCATATTATTCTAACCCCCTTGTTCTCCCCCCACCCCCGCCCAGCCTTCCCTTCCCTCCCTCTGAAGCAGGAGGTCGGGCTCCACTTTAAGAACAGTGCACTTGGCCGGGCTCTGGGGCCATTGGTCAGCTGTATCCGCTGGGGGTGGGGACAAAGAGCCCAGTCAGCACTGCTGTCTGCCATATCCGTTTCCTGCTCCCACGGCCAAGAGGCCCTGGAGGAAGCCGGGCTCTGGGGAAGGTGAGGACCAGCTCTTTTTCCATAGGATTCCCTTCTTCATTCAAACCGAGCCTCCTGTGCTTGATACAGAGAGCGGATGAGGGCAAGATGGGGGTGGGGGTGGGGTCAGTGGCCAAGAACAAAGGCTCAGGAGGGAGGAGGAGGAAACACTGGTGAGTGAAAGGAAGGATACCAAAGGATGAATTTGGAAGTAGAATAAAAAAGCAGGGATTAAAGCGTAAACAATCCATGTGTTTTCTTTTCAGAATTTGTTGCAGTACAGGATAATGAGTTGGCTTTTCCCTGCCCACATCCCTGGACAGAGCTGAGAACAGGACCTCTTGGCACATGGCTACATGAACCAGAACCAGTCCCTTAAACCTCAAGTCTCTCCCAGTGGTGCTGGCCCTGTGGTGACCCTGAGGACTAACCATGAATTTTGATTAGGGGATCCCAGTCCCATGTGAACATGGCAGCTTCGGTGGTCCCTGGTGTTTCTAATCCAAACGTGGCTTGAGTTATACTTGCAAGTCAGCAGCAGAGCCCAAGGGGAAGGGGTTGAGGTTACAGGATGGAGACTCGTCCAGGGAAAGGGACTGTCTTGACATGAGGGCTGCTGAATGGTTGGAGGCAGAAGTCCAGCAGGGAGTAAAGGAGCGGTGAGTAAAGGAGGGTCAGCAGATCTGAAAGATTTGGTCATTTTTGTGGGGTGCCTATGGAGACTCCATGCTTGTGTCTTTAATGATTAACTTAGCACTGCATTGGCCTGGAGTTATGGCTGCATTTCTGCCCAGTCCTGTGATGAGGTTTGGTTGTTCATTGTCTTGTTTATTAGGCAAGAAGGCAAGTGCTTGTTTGGGACAGGAATGCCCCCTTTCCAGAAGAGCAGAAAAGAACTTGGGCAGTGAGTAAGGGAGGGAGAGACAGAAGGTCAGGCAGCTGCTATGAGGTGCTGGTCTTCCTGCCGCTCAGGGGAAGTAGCCTCTGGGCCAGAGTGTGATGAGACCGGGACAAAACAGAACAGGGGGACTGGGGACACGGAGGGGCGCGCCACGGCCAGAACTGAGACAGGGAGTACTTAGACTGAGCCGGCCTGCAGCAGCAAGCCCAGCGCTCTCTCCCTGGGAAGGCAGGCTGACTCTGATCCTGCCTTTGGATCCCTTGAGAGAAGGGCTGTTAAGCCCTCCTTCTGGCGTTCCAGTTGCTGAGCTGGGAAGGAGGGAGCAGGGGAGCGATTCACTTTGCTGCAGCAGGGAAGGTATGGAGTATGTGCCTGCCAGCTTGTCTAGTAAGAGGTGGGTGGGGGATTGGGGAACACTGAGTTTACGTTCAGAATTGTTTCTTTCGACTTTCTTCCCACCATCTCCTCCCGGCACATCCTTGGGCTATTAGTCGACCTCAGCATGAGTAGGCTTCCCTTCCTGAATTCTTCTTCTGAGGTAGCAGATTATAACTTTTTTTGGAGGGTCATGGGTTTCTGAGATTCTGATAAAAGGTATGGGCCCCCTTCTTAGAGAAATGCTTATACTTTGGACATATGTACATAACACTTCACAAAGAATTTCAGTCCTTGTGGAAGCCCTAGGTCAAGAGCCTGGCTCTAAGGGTAATCCATGAACTTTACGGGCTCATCTGGGTAAAGGGATTGCCTCTACCCTGGCGTGGAAGGACTTGAGGAATGTGTGTGGCTCCTACTTTTGCATTGTCCAGTCAGGAAAAATGCACTGTCCCCCTCTTATAGGAACCTCGGTTCCGAGAATCTCTCCAAGCAGAAAACAAGCGGCTGAGCTGGCCGGCAGGAGCAAGAAGTCTGGCTTCCAGCCTAATCCTTGGCCACACGTCCTGACCTGCTGATCTAGACGTTGGCTAAGTCACACCAGGACTTGTCAAGGTTAACAGTAATACCACGGCATCGGAGTGCTGGGTCCTGGGGCCCATATAAGGGGATACAGGGCTGGAGAAGGGGGAGAGATCGTGACTTTTCAGAGCCAACAGCCGGAACACATCACTAATCGTGTACAGCTACCAGTTGCCTCCTGTTGCTGTGAACACTTTTGTGTGTAAACAAATCCACAGTAACTGCTGTCTCACACAAGTGCTGAGCGTGTGTGTGTCTGTGTGTGTATTGCCACATTTACATGTGCTCAGCCAGTATCTTTGACTGATAATGGTGAGGATATTCTGGGCAGAGGTTTCCAGTGAAGATCAGGTCAGAGCCCAAACACTCCTGCCCTTGGCCAAATGGTCCGTTTTGGTGACTGATGCTGGGAAAACTGCTTGGAAGTCTAAGGCCCTCCGGATGGTAGGGTCAGTCACCAATCAGTATTATTTTTCTTCCAGGTCTCTTAACCTTCATTAACTGTGCCTATGTCAAGTGGGGAACCCTGGTACAGGATATTTTCACCTATGCTAAAGTATTGGCACTGATCGCCGTCATCATCGCAGGCATTGTTAGACTTGGCCAGGGTAAGAAATAATAGTAATAGCAACTAACATTTGTTAAGCGTTTTCTATGAGCCACACTTCTCTAAGTGCCCTTTGTGTGAAATGTCATTCAATAGGTACTATCTTCCTTCCCATTTTATAGATGAGGAAACTGAGGCTGCAGAATTAAATACTTTGCCAAAGTCCCTAGCTAGTAAGTAGTGGAGCTGAGATTTGTACCCAGGCAGACTGACCCCAAAGCCTGTCCTTTAACTTCCATGTGTGCTGCCTCCTAGAAGAGGCCGATCTTGGGGAAAGGGCAGACAGCCATGCCCCGGGAGCCGGTTTTTGCAGATTGCCGAGCCCAGTGCTTGTGGCTATGATTGTGCTCCTCACGGGTGAGGGCTGGGGCAGAGATGAACTCTTTGTACCTGCTCCTCTCCAGTTTCCGGGTGTGAACCCTACCCTACAGCTACTCTGCTGACTGGGAGTATTGAGCCCTGCCCTTCCTCCAGCCCGTATCAGCTGTCTGGTGTTAGAAAGGAGGCAGGACAGAGTTGCATCACACTGGTTCTCCAGTCCTTCTGCTCTGCAGTGGTTTCTCACCCCAGAAAGCCACCCGGGTCCTTCCTGTCAAGATCCCGGTGCTGCTCCCCACGTTCCAGCCCATTACTGCAGATGTCTCTCTTCTGCACACTGGTATCCTTGCTGCCAAGGTGTTCTCAGCCACACACCTGATGTGATTGCCCATTCTTCCCATTCCTCCCCTCCTCTCCTGGAGCTGGGGTGTAGGCCACTAATCCTTCTGCCCTTCCATGTTCTCTGGGTTCCAGGAGCCTCGAGTCACTTTGAGAATTCCTTTGAGGGTTCGTCATTTTCAGTGGGCGACATTGCTCTGGCACTGTACTCGGCTCTGTTCTCCTACTCGGGCTGGGACACCCTCAACTATGTCACCGAAGAGATAAAAAATCCCGAGAGGTAGGTACCTCACCATCAACTTTCCATGGCAATGATAGCCATCGTTTATTGAGCTTCTCCGGTGTGCCAGACAGCATACCGCAACTGGTTGATTTTATCAGCCTCATTTTAACGGATCTGAGGCCTGAGGCCCAGAGAAGTGGCTTGTCTGTGATCACAGTAACAGAGCTAAGAGGTGAACTTTGTGTCTAAAAACAAAATTTTGAAAGGCCTTTTCACATTTGTTCATGCATTTCTGCATTAATTAAAGCAGGCTGTGCCATGTGCTTCTGTATGCTTTTCAAAAACTGTACTTTCCTTGATAGAACTTTGACTCACCCTTATTCACATATAGATAACTTCAGGTCAGAGGCTACCAGAAACCTTCCTTTCCCTTCTGATCCCTTCTTTGTTTCTCAAATTCATACTGATTTAGTGGTATTGGTCGTTTCAGTCATTCGGTGACATCACACCATCGTTACTTAGAATTGCCCTGCAGTCATGCAGAGTGTAAAGAACAGTGGGCAGGGAGTCAAAGCGCCCCAACCTGTCTTTATACTCATTTGTTGGATGACCTTGAGGGAATCCCCTGCCATCTTTGCTTGCTCCTTATCTGTAATTGAGGGAATTGAATTTTACCATCTCCAGAGCCTTTCCTGGGTCTAAAATTCAATGCTTCTAGGAACCAAGATTTGCCAGGGAGTGAGGTTGCTGTAAATTTTTAAGTCAAAATAATCATAATAAACTCCTTTTGGCTTTGAGAAACAGTCCTCCGGATACACATCCAGTGTGGCAATCCTGAGAGCAGGTAATAGAAGCAGGTGGGGGCCTGGGTGGTGCTTCCACCTACTGGACAGAAGCAGAATGACTCCAGCGATTTGCCTCTCCTTTCCCACCCCTCCCGGGCTCACTGAGAGAGAACATTTGTAAAGCTCTTGGCTTTATTCCACTACAGGGACGTTGAGGGGTCTTTATGTCATTCTCTTGGCCACTGGTTAAACTGAGTGAGCCCGTGGGATGGACATAGTTCCCAGGTGCCTGTTCAGTTACACATATTGTTCTTCCTACTGAGGGCCTATCTTATTCTCTGGAAATGTTAGATTTCATCTGTAATATTTGCCTCCATAATTTCTTCGTTTATATTTCTCAATCTTAAGACAAATTTTTCAATGTTGACAATCTTAGAGAAGGAATCCTGATACTGAGACTGCTAGATGTAGAAGAAAAAACCAAAAACACATGAACCCTTCCTGTGCTGTGACAGTTGTTAATCTCGTGTGTGTGTGTGTAGACCCTTCTCCAAACGTGATATTCCTTCTCCCTGAAGCTCTTTAGCTTGAGTTCAGAGCTGAGGCCACTATCCTAGGCAACTTTAAAGGCCAAATCACTGGGGAAAAGCCGTGGGAGGCCCCACCCCGGGGTTGGTGTGGCTGAGTCTAAGAACTGAAGGACAGCGGGGATGAGACTGTGGACTCCCGTCCCCATTATTCTGTTTGCTGTAGGAATCTGCCCCTCGCCATTGGCATTTCCATGCCCATTGTCACCATCATCTACATCTTGACCAACGTGGCCTATTACACCGTGCTCGACATGAGGGACATCCTGGCCAGCGATGCTGTTGCTGTGGTAAAGGACTTTCACTAGCAGAAGGGTGAGGGTGTGTTTGTGGGCTTCTGGGTATCTTGCTGCTCTTGGAAGTCCCAGAAAGCGGGCGAGTCCTTGAAAGGGTATGCTTAGGGTGCTGGGCTTGCGAGCAAGGTTCTGTTACACCCACCATGGAATAAGGGCTGGGTTGTTAGCAGGGGAACCTGAGGGCATGCTTGTCCTTGCCTTCCAGCCCTGTTAAGTCCTAACGACTCTTTTCCATTCCTTTCCCTTAGACGTTTGCAGACCAGATTTTTGGAATATTCAACTGGACGATTCCAGTGGCAGTTGCATTATCCTGCTTTGGTGGCCTCAATGCCTCCATTGTGGCTGCTTCTAGGTATGAGTGGCATCTTTTACTGGGGAGTATTGCGAAGAGCTATGGCAGGGGAGGGTAGGATTACAGGACCCGGACTCTGTCATCATGCTCCCTAAATGGTATTCACATCCCCTTTGTTCTTGTTTCCATCAGCAGCCTACAGCGCTCACAAATCTCAATACGGAGCCCCATTCCGTATTACTCAGACCCTTTTGAGGGGGCGATGGCAGAGACGGGGAGGGCCTTGTGGCACATGAAGCAGGCCACACCCAGTGTCCCACAAGCTTCTCAGCCTCTTTTATCTTACCCCAACTAGGCTTTTCTTTGTGGGCTCAAGAGAAGGCCACCTCCCTGATACCATCTGCATGATTCACGTAGAGCGGTTCACACCAGTGCCGGCTCTGCTCTTCAATGTAAGTGATCTCAAACCTGGGGCCGAAGGCCAGATTGTGAAGGGAACTAAATTAAACAGTAGACAGAACTGTTCTAGCTTCCTAGAAGCTCTAAAGGAGATTCTAATAGAAAAACTGTCGATGGAACATCCACCCGGGGCAAGGCACTGTGCTAACTGCTGCGGTGATTCTTAAGAGAAAAATCCATCTTCTCTAAAGAACGGAGACCTCTGGTCTAGGATAAGGCATAAAGTACACGGACTACATTGTCATGACTGCTGTTACAGATAGTGAGTGACGCAGTGTTTAAGGGAAGAAACGATTGTTTCCATGGGGGTAGAGGGTGAATGAGGAAAGACTTCTTGGAGAAAGTGAATTTGAAGTAGATTTGCAAGGTTAGGGCTGCAAATGGTAGAGATGGATGGGCTTTTAGGTTAAGAGAAATGGCATCGGAAAGTCCTGAGGTACAGCAGTGTGGAGTCGGGTAGGAGGAGGTAAGAGCAGGAGATGTAGTTAGAGCCATTCTGGGAGGCTCTTGGGCAAAAGCCATGTAGGGAGTTGCTCTGAGCTGGGCTGTACAGAGGGTTAGCCTGGCAAAGGTTTGAAGATGGGCAGAAAAATCAACGGAGAGGCTATTGACTTAATAGGAAAGGAGCGAGGTGTTGAAACTAAGGTGGTAAGAGGGGTGGGAACAGAAAAGGACAGTTGGGGAGACTGAGGACTTGATAGGGGGGTGGATTTGTGGGAGACAGACGGGAGTAGAGTGCCTTGCGTGACCGAGGCGGTGAGAGGAGCTGGCGTGGGCTTGTGCCTGCAGGGTCTCATGGCGCTGATCTACCTGTGCGTGGAGGACATCTTCCAGCTCATCAACTACTACAGCTTCAGCTACTGGTTCTTCGTGGGGCTCTCCATCGTGGGTCAGCTCTACCTGCGCTGGAAGGAGCCCAACAGGCCTCGTCCTCTCAAGGTAACTCCTCTCCACCCCACCTCTGCTCCATCGGATTCTTACAAGACCGTTTACTCAGTAACCTTTGCCTGGGACCTGGTGGTAGTTGTGTGTTGAGGTGAAGGGGGTAGGAAAGCTCAGTGCTCTGATCCCCACAGGAGGTGGGTTACCTTGGCTGTCCATCTGAGCTGTCTAACCTCCAGTTGTTTCGTCTGTGCCCTCAGCTCAGCCTCTTCTTCCCCATCGTCTTCTGCCTCTGCACCATCTTCCTGGTGGCCGTTCCGCTCTACAGTGATACCGTCAACTCCTTCATTGGCGTCGGCATCGCCCTCTCAGGCTTGCCCATTTACTTCCTCATCATCAGAGTGCCAGAAAACAGACGGCCGCTTTGTCTCCGCAGGATTGTGGGTAAGCCTGGGGTCCTCACGTTGGCTCAGCTCCTGTATAGCCTGAGGTGGGTTTTTTGTTTTTTTGCCTTTTTCATAAATCTAGTCTCCCAGCTCACCTCTGCCAAAGCCCTTACCTGTGGTTAAAGCTTAACTGTAGTTGTTCTCTCAGGCCTAGCCCCATTCAGTGCCACTTGAACTCAGCCTCCCACTTAAACCTCTTCTCAGTTTTAACTCAAACTTCTCTTTGTAGCATCCATCACATGGTACCTCCAGGTCCTATGTCTGTCAGTTGCTGCAGAGATGGACCTGGAAGATGGAGGAGAGATGCCCAAGGAACGAGATCCCAAGTCTAACTAAATACCACGAGGAATCTTGAGATGTGGAAAGCAGGGGCCTCTCATCTCCTACTGGCTGGAGCCAAGAAGTTGAAAAGGAACGCTCACTTCTTTGCAGGCACATGCCCAGAAGCCTCCCAGGCAGCTTCAGCAATCTTTGAACTTGCTTTCTGAGACGGAGAGTAATTTATTTGTTTTGCTACATATTGTTCCAGATTTTTTTAAAGGGTCGATAAAGCAAACTGTGATGGGGAGCATGCCAGGTGAGGGCCTAGCTGTTCAGCAGCACATGCCCACGTGCTAAGATGCTCACTCACCTCCAGTGTGCTCGCCCACTTCTCTTCCACTGCAAGAGCCAGTAATGCTCCAAATTTCTCGTCTCCTTTAAAGAGACATGAAACCGTCACAGGTGCTGGATAATAAAAGGGTTATGTTCCTAAGCTTTATGTGGCTTCATTTTATATGGTGTCTCTAGGACTGCTCCCACTAGCCTGGCAGGAAGCCTGAAAACAAACTTTCTCCCATCCAAGTACTAACCAGGCCTGACCCTGTTTAGCTTCCGAGATCAGACGAAATAAACAAACTTTCTCAAGGACAAAAAGCAGACAGGTAACCTTGGGGCAAGTGAATGTGGTTCCTCCAGATACAGTCCCCACTTACCCGGCATACCTCTGACTGCAAGGCAAATGTGGACGGGACAAAACATGTGGGGTGGGGGGTGGGGGTCTAAGCCCTTAATGCCAGGTTACAACACAGACGCTTCCTAAGAGCATGGGCTGGCAGGAGCAATCACCACCCCGCTGATTCTGTTTTCTGAAGCACAGGATCCATTTCCCTGTTTAATCAGTGTCAGGAAGCAGCGTGCAGTAGAGAAGTTTACTAATTCTGTGGATGGGAAGAACACGTGGCTCCCCAGTGCTCTTTTACATTTAGGTGAAGAGTCTGTAGTGGAATCCACTTTTAAAATGAACATCAACTTGTCCCACAGTTTCTAGGTCTGGGGCAAGGACCCAGCATCCAACTTATTCTAAGGCTGAGTCCTCTGAAGAGACAGAGTTCCTGCCAGCCTGAGCAGGGGACGGAATTCAGCCAAGCGTGTCACGCCAGGGATGCTTTGACTTTGGTTTGTTGCTGCTGCTGTTAGGGGTGCTGGCAGGGTCATTCTTTCCATGCTGTAGCAGAGGGTTGTGGGTAAAAGTCTGTCGTAAGGGGCCTGGGAGAAGAAGAGAGAACAGGTTTTGATGAACAAAGGAAAGGAAGAAACAAATGACAGAATTTAGCCTGCGAGGACTACTTACCCCTGGCTGCCAGCTCCAAGTGATTCTGCATGCGTCGTTCCCGCTCCTGCAGCTGATGTGTCATTTCGGCATTCTTCCAGCCTGTGTGAAGAGGAGTAAGACCGTTGGTCCTGGTCCCATTCTAGACCACCTTCCCCTGGCCCTGTTCACAGAGAACAGGCCCTTACCTCTTTTGAAGCTCTTTATGAAGCCTTCCCGTGGAGGTAATTTGTCAGGGTCATGCACAACACGCTGGGGGATTTTAAGTACAGTGCGTACGGCTGGAATACGGAGGCAAGCCACCTGGCCCAGGGAAAACATGTTGGAGGAGAGCCAATACATGAACACTGCCTGGACGAGAGGGAAGAGAAGATACTCAGAAGCTGCATCCCTGGTCAGCTTGCATGGAAGGTTTGGAGCCAGCCCCTAAGACATTACCTACCGAGGGGAAATGGATAGTTATGGGCAAGACTGCCAGGGGCATCAATCTGAGAAAATTTCTCATCCACTGAAGGTCAGAACTTTGCACTCCGGTTTCCGCACCTAACTGGGGGAAAAAAAGGAAAGGCAGAGGAGGAGTAGCAAATGTATGTCAATTTGGGTTGAACCTGGCTCAAATTTCCTACCCATCTATTTCTCCAGGGAGTCAAGAAGCACTACTCTGTACACCTAACTTCCCCTCACTCCCCACGCTGCAGGCCTGGCACTTGGCAAACCTGGGCTTACCTCAAGGACACCCCACATTGTAGCAGTGACCACCAGAGGTAGTATGTAGGTGGGGTCGGATAGTGTGAGATCCTGGAACCACCAGAGGCCACCTGTCTGCAGGCTGGGCACAGGAAGGTTGGCCATTTCTCTCAAGGCGATGAAGAAGGAGATGAAGATTGGGGCCTATGAGGCAGGATGAACAGTGTCAGGACCCTTTAGCAGAGGGAACATGTTTATTACTCCATTATTAAAACCCATGTAGCATAATATCACCACCTGCTTTTTGGGGGTCCAGGGCATGGGAGACACAGGGGAGGTAATCTGATTGGTTTAGGATGTAGTTAAAGATGGGAAATGTTTTTTTGCTCACCTGAGTCAGAGGCAGGATGAGAGGTCTAAAGAGTTTAATATCATGCTTCTTCTGGTAAAACGTCATCTCCGAGGAGGCCCTGTAAACTGTGAAGGGGGGAGAAGTTAATGGCTGGGCTAAGAGTTGTGTTGGTGGAGGTGACCAATCTCATCACCTGGCCCATTATATTTCTACCTGACCCTGGCCAGTCACTGGAAGCTTTAGGCCTAAGAAGCAAATAAATCTTTAGAACTTGCCCAACTCTAGCAACTCTTGGGCATTTAAGTTGTTCCCTTCCCTCAGCTGAATATCAGGAAAGGTGCAAATGTGGTCCTCTCCCACGCTCATTCTCCAACTGACTCACACTCCGTGTGGTTTCCGGTCAACTTGGCCTCTCTGATGCGGGTGGAAAACTTCTGAATCTCTGGCATGTGGTTGTGGATCTTGGCTGCCTCTCGCTGGCCCTTCACGATGAGAGGAAACACCAGGCAGCGGGCAAGGACCGTACCTGGGAAACACAAACTAGGGCTGGAGTGAAACTCAAGCCGTTCTGCACCTTGAAGGTCGAGGGTTTTCAGATCCTCCCTGAAAGGCTCTCTATCCCAGTCTCTTCCTGTGACTTAAGTCCAAGGGCCCCCAAACAAAGGGCAAGGGTATGACTTAGTTCCTTTGAGGCTCAGTCCTCTGCTTTGATATCAAAATAGTCTAGCACTAACTTCTCTAAGCAAATGATCAGGAATCTTGTTTCACTGAACAAAAAGAAGCCATTTTTCTAGATTAATGGTTTCCAAACTTTTCTATAATCAATAGAATCTTTTCTGTCCCAACTCTAAGTGTAACCCCAATATGACATAACAAATAAAATCAAGCTGCCCTAGGTGAAGAGGCAGGCTGACTACAGGACTGTTTAAGATCTGGCCTTTGCTCTGCTCAGAGGCACTTGTATAGAACTCTAGCGCTCCCTGGAATGAAGTCTGAAAGCCAATGCCCTAGAAATCCCTGGAGCAGGAGGTAATCTTGTGGAACTACTGCTTCAGCTCCTTCCGACTGCTTTTCTTACACTGCACATTTCCTGATCACTTCAACAAATACTAACTTAGTTTATGGTACCTGTAGAGAAGCAAGTGGGTCTGGGCTGAGATGAGACCAGGGGGTGATACAGGTTTAGGCTTTATCAACATTATGGTGGATGGTGTGGATTGGAAAGAGAAGGGAGCTAAGGATGGAACCTAGAACACCAGCACTAGGGGGGCAGGTAGAGCACTGCGCAATGGAGATGAGAAGGTTTGGTCAGAAAGATAGAAGACAATCTAGGGGAGGGTGTAGCTCAGTGGTAGAGCATATGCTTAGCATGCATGAGGTCCTGAGTTCAATCCGCAGTACCTCCACTAAAAACCAACCAACCAACCAAACCAACCCAATTACCACCCCCCCAAAAAGCTTAAAAACAGAAACAACAAAAAACCTAAAAAAAAATCTAAAAACCTAGAAAGATTGTCACAAAAGCCAACGGACAGAGTTCACGGTCTAGTGTCTAACACTGAAAAGGCAAGTATGAAAAGAAAAGTGGACTGAGCAGTGATGTCACTGGCGGTTAGAGCGAGGTGGTGTTAGCATGAGTCAGAATGCTGAGGCTCAGAGAAGAGAACGAAAGAAGCCCACTAGGTACAGAATACTCTTCTAAACAGCAGCTATAAAGGAAGGAGGAGGGTAGCAGTTAAAGGTGAACGCAGAGTGAAGGGAAGGAATTTCCCCCCGAGAAACACAAAGTATGCCTGAGCATATTTATGTGGTCAGAGCAGCGCAGTAAAGCGGAAGAAGCTGAAGATACAGGGAGACAGGATGACCGTGGGAGCAAGGTGTGAGAAGAAACAGAATTCAAAGCACAGTTTTAGCTTACAAGGGGAGCACTGTGGGGGTCTTCCAATTTTGAGGTTTAACTGCCTGGCCTACCTTCTGCATTCCTAACCAGGGCAGCTTCAACACTATTAATGAGGTCCCCTGACTCGAACCCTATCTCACATTCAAATATCTATACTTCTTGAATCCCAAATGATCTAGTGGTTTTTATAATGTCCTTTAGGAAATATAAGCAGAGTGCATCTAAGTACCATGAGCCTCTATTCCTCATTTGAATCATCTGTTTTTCTGAGCCCTAAACTTCTACACCTATTTCCTCAACCCACTCACAGGATTGCTATCTTTAAAGTTCTATCTATAAGTCCGCATTTCCTCTACCCTCGTACAGGAGGTAACCCCTTACATGCAGCAATGGCCCCCCACCAAGGCAGGCCTAGGTTAACATGCATAAATTCCAGTAAGTTCTGGATCAGTCCCACTGGGGTGAATGACCCCAGCCCCAGTTCAGAGAAGCTCTGTTCTGCAGCAGCGTGGACTATATCTGCAGTGTCTCCAGAAGCCACCTCAGTTGCTGCTGTGGGTGGCGGTGGTGCAGGAATGACTGGAGGGGCCTGAACCTGCTGGAGGGAGAAAAAAAGCCATGTGTCATAGTCAGTAGAGGGGACACACAAATCAAGGGTCTCCTTATGACAACCAATAGTGGGGCGATACTCTCAAACTCCCTGCTTTCTCGTTCTCCCAGGGGAGCCTACACTGTCCACAGAATCCAAAACTTAAAAAAGGACACTTTATTTTCCCCTCTAGGCAGGAAGATAAGTTTCTCAGTAAGATTTCATGGTGCTGCTTCATGTTGGGAAGTTATTTCTTGTATCAGTGTTTACTAAACTTCACTGACTTGAGTGTCACTGGCACAAGATTTTGCATATATTGAAACTATTATGCTTTTTCTTTAGACAACTCAGTTTTCAAGACCAAAATATCTACCTGGTCTCATCCTCAGAAATATTAATGTCCATGAAATCATGGATATTCAAGTTATAATCACAGATACACAATTATAAATTGTGTCCACTGGGGGAAAAAAGAAAAGCACAACCTAACAGTTGAGAATTGTGTTTTATTTTGGGCATTATCGAGGACTTAAGCCCAGAACATAGCCTCTTACCTCTGAGGGACTGTTTTGAAGAGGTAAGGGAGAAGCCAGGATATATGAGTTTTTGAAGGAAAAAAAAGAAAAAAGAACCCCTCCTCAAACCCAAAAACCAGGTAATCAAACACCAAAAGATGACAGCTAATTAAAGAAAAATCAGACATCTCAAGTTAATGAATTTATGCTTTTCTATGTATGGAAAGATGCAAGAGTCTGGGCTTACTGAAATCATCCCTTTGCTATGCACCTTAACTATCCAGGGCCAGTGTTCTGTCTTTCTCCATCCTGAATCCCCTCAGGGTGCATCTTAGTGGGTGGCTGCAGTGGCTCATGGCTTGATGGCCCCGACATGCTTTGTTTACTGATATGGCAGGTGACCTTCTTTGGCCTCAGTGTTCCCTTCTCGGTCATAAATTCGAGCAGTGTTTGGGAGGCACTTCATGATCAATTTTGTCCCACGATGCTAGGAAGGCTCATTCCTAGATCAGGCGAAGACTCTGGTGATATTCCACTCAATGTGCTAATTTTGGATCAGGCCCTGTTGATAATCCAAAATTTTCTGGATTGTCTGTCTTATGTGGACAAAGAATGTCACCTGCCCTATCAGTAAACAAAGGATGTTGCAGACATCAACCCAGCAGCCACCCTACACTGGGCACCCTGGGGGGATTTGGGATGGAGAAAAACAGGATACTGGCCCTAGATAGTTAAGGCACGTATCAAAGGAATGATTTCAGGAAGCCCAGACTCTTACATCTTTATGTACACAGAAAAATACTAAACTCATTAAATTGAGATGTCTGTTTTTTCTTTAATTAGCAGTAATCTGATATTCCAACTACTTGTTTTTTTGTTTCTTTTTTTTAAATAAAACTCCCATACATCCTGGCTCCTCCCTTACCTCTTTGGAGTAGTCCCTCAGAGCTCTCTGAGAGGCTGTCTTCTGGGCTTAAGTCCTCAGCAAGTCTGCCAAACAAAACATAGTTCTCAACTTTAGTCTGTGTATTTTTTTTCCCTTCCAGTCAACACTTTTGGCTACCACAAAGGGGCCCAGAGAAGATCTCTCTCCTTTGCCTCAATTCTATGAGGATCCAGAGCCTCCTGCCCATCTGCCTCAGAGTCCAGATGAATCTGGGCAAGTTTCTACTGATTCTTGGATCTCCTGATTATTGCTTGATGATCCTGAATTTTATTTGGCTGTGTCTAACAGGTACCTGGCTCCCCAGCTGAAAGATACTGGGGAGTAACTCCACAGCTGAAAGCTACTGGAGGAACTCAGTTGAAAGACACTGGTTATTGCTCAGTCGAGACACTGAGCAGTCTGGATTGGGTGACTGACAGGCTCCCCTAACATCTTTGCCTCCAAATGACACTCCAGCCAAGTTTATGTACGTACAAAACTTCCACTTACAAGTACTTACTTAATTGGGAATTAAAGGAAACCTTGCCCTGAAAACGGTCAATATGGGGCTCTTTTATTGCACGTGCAGTTAAGTTACAAAAAGCAGGCTTCATAAAATACCTTTTCAGAATTCCGACCTTAAAGAAACACAAGTTCTTCTAGGGGTATCTTGCATTTTTCTCCTTTGAGATATAAACGTTCCACCTGATCTTCTTAAGCGTGTGCCTGCATCTACGTGTGTGTGTTTTGAGAACTTGTTCTCTGCCATCCAGAAGGCACACACATTTTGTACATTTGGCAGCCAATCAAACAGACTGTGATTCTGAGCAGTCTTTTTTTTTTTTTTGACTGTGCCAACTCTCAGGGGCATTTTGCCATCTTAATCTTCATTGCGTCAGCCTGTACAGCGAAGGACTTTACTTTCTTAGACTATTTTTGGGAGTAAACTTTCTGGATCTTGTTTAGGCAACATTCTTCACACTGTCTTGTGGGGATGCTTCTTGCATCTTATTGGTTTGAATCACTATTAAGATATATCTCATTAACAGCCAAATGACTGATCCTTTAAATTGGAAAAACTCTAAACTGGTAAATTTTTAGAGAGTCTCATTATAAACAGCTGATTTATTGGTAGCTATGGAAAAAGAAAACCAAATTAGAAGGTAGAAAAAGATAGATATAATGGTTAACCTAAGAACTTCTTTAGTTTAAAACAAAAAACTTGTTTGGGAGGACTTATTCTTGGTCTCCGCTTCTCCTCAATGGATCTTACAGATGCTAGTAAAAACATCAGAACGATTAACGTTAATTAGGTTGATTAACAGGGAAATAAGAAAAAACTAAAGGGAATGTCTAAGACTTTTTCCCAACAAGGTGGGTATTTTAAAGGAACTCATCCCCAAAAGACAAGGAAAACTCTAGACGGTTTTAAGAAATGAGGTAAGTTTTAAAAAAAAGTCAATGGGATTAAAACAAAAGGTTTTGGTACAATATAACCTAAGGTTTGGACGGGTTAAAGGGATCACATTAAGGAGCTCCAAACAAGTCTGCTATTTTTACCCCAGTTTAAAAAAAAAATGTGCGTGTGTGTGTGTGTTTAAAGGCTGTTAGAAAATTACACTGAGATACCTGACCAACAATTGCTTGGGGTAACAGCTATGCCAAGTGATCAAGTTAAAGACTGACAAAAGGGCCCGAGTCCCCTGGCTCAATCCCTCATTAGGGACCCCATAGCCTTTTATACAAAAATACCATTTTATACAGTTAGGATAAAAAGAAAGGTCTCTGGACTCCCTATTAGATAAAGGTTTGTTGATGGGGGTCCTAATAGAAACTAAAGTTAAAGGTATAAAAACTAAAAGAATTGAGATGAAAGTTTTTAAAAATGGGTATTTTAGATGGGCTTTATATAAGATGGTTACATCTCTTTTGCCTAATTATACTGTAGGATAGACACGTTTCACTGGGGAATGCTCCCCCCGCCTAATATAAGACAGGGCATATGAATCTGCCTCTCAGGAAATATTAATTAAACATACTAAAGGAAACTGATGGGGTTACATGGGCCTGCACAATATAAAGTAAAAAACAGGAGCAATATTCAGGGGCTAATAAAATAACAATGGAGATTTTGCTTTGGATTTAACCTGTAAACTCAGAGAGGGCCTTTGTTGAATGCACTGTATAAGCTTTTAAAGGCATGATAAATTAAACCCCAAAATTCTATAACATAGAACTCTTGGAATTTCAGTTTAGTTAGAAATCTCATTGATATAAAAAGCAAATAAAAAGAAAATACAATTGGGTAAGTCAATCTTTCAATATCATTTTGGCAACAGATGTTCTTTGGGGATTTAAAAACAACTGTCTTTGTCTTGCAAATCTCTACAAATCAGAAATGTACAGACAGACCACAATGACCTGAGCCTGAGCCTGAGCCTAATTAATTAGCTCAATTAAGTAAAACCTTAAACCAAGGGGGAAAAAAGAGAGAAAAGGCCTTTTTAAACTCAAACTGCTAAAAAGGCTTCCTCATCCAAAATCTAAGTCATAGCCTCCTTAAGGGTTTATCAAGGAGAAAACACATCTTAAAAGTCTTTCCCACAAATAGTAAAGCCTTAACCACATGAACAAATAAATTTAACTTATTCTGTTATTTATAAACTAGTAAGTTGATATTTTAATATGTGATTCATAACTAAGTGTTTAAAATGAAACTACGAGATTTCTAGTTTTGTCTGTTTGTGTGTAAACATCATACATATGAGATGTCACTACCTCCAGATAATGCTAGCAGAATTAAATTTTTAAAAGAGCTCTATTTAATTGACTTAAATGTAAGCACTTACAAATTAAGTATTTCTGAATATAAAGGAAACTGGCCAGAATGAATTTCAGGGTCTTGTGATCTAGAAAATTCAATATTAAATTAATATCTGATATTAAAGCTAGCTTAAGCATGTTGGTCTGATCAATACTGACATGTTTTTTATTGTACTTAGGTTAACTGAAGGTCAATAAGTTCATGCTATTTCTGTTGCAGAGTTTGACAGCAAGAAAGAAATTCACTTGGTATGATGATATTTTCATAAGTTATAAAATAAAGGTAAATGAGGTAGTTTTCAGGTGAACTCCTTATAAATAATTATGTTCTGGATATGTCTATCTGAAATAGTTTCTCTAGATTTTTGTTAACTTGAGTTTTGCTAAATTAAATGATGGGAAACCACTGAATATCCAGGCCATTTCAAGTAAGATAAAATACTGAAATATCAATTGCTAAACAAGTCTAAATTTAATTACTTTTGTCTTCTTACAAGAGGAAACCTAAAGATATTTAGGGTTTATTAGACACATGTCTTGTACCACATTAAGGAAAGAAGTTATACCATGAGAAGATGTATGTTTCTGAAGGTTATGGAATATTCCTAAATTTGCCAACCAGTATATACTGGTATGACAAACTGTTCACAATTACTTGCTTCTTGGTTTTCACTACAGATTAAGGTTTTAATTTTTTAATTTTTGATTTTTATATGTATATATATTGTTTCAGCATGTATCAAAGTTTTATTTAGATGTTTAATGAAGGACAGTAGGATGACAAAGAATGCTGACAAAATACTGATGTTAGATGCAAAATTAGTTAATGCCCTACAGGGCAAGAAAAACACAACTTTTGGGGCTATCTTTTCTATCAGACAGAAATAATTTGCATCTCTTCTGGACAAACCAACCAACCGACCAAACTATACCTTATCAAACTTTCTAAAGTTAGCGTCTAACTTTACAGAGCTGTAAAATGTCTTGACCCTAATTAACAGTAAATAGTAAATTAAAGAAAGGTGCATATTTCTAGAGTCAGATGATTTTTAGGCAGGCTTCTTAGGCCATGCTCCTGTATGATGCTGATAAGACATCTAGTTGTCCTTTTAGTTTATTTCTGAGTTCTGGATAATTTTTCTTATCAGTCCGTCTCTATGACTGCAAACTTCAAAAGTTACTTATGATTGCAAAAATGGCTGATTTCATTATATATTGGGGTTATTTGACCTGACTCATTTGCAAAGAAGCCTCACTGTTGTATGGTCAGCAAATTTAGAGTGTGTAGTGCCAAAGAACCACTACAGCCAGAGGATTAACTATTTCTTTGTCAGGGGAGAGGTAACTGGGTTTATTTATTTATAATGGAGGGACTGGGGACTGAACCCAGGACCTTGTGCATGCTAAGCAGGCTATCCTACCACAGAGCTATACCCTCCCCACCCAGAGGATTAAACTCTGTTTGGAGATTTCACAAGGAACTAGAATTGAATGTTCATTCCCCACTATCATACCAAAGGTATTTTAAACTTGACTGAGATATAATTCACATATTATACAGTTCATTCAAAGTATGTAATCCATCAATCCATTGGCTTTTAGTATGTTCAGAGTTGTGCAAGATTAAGGATCTTAAAGGTTAAAGTTGTAATATGTGTAATTAATTAGGTAACAATTTTGTTATAAAAAGTAGGCTAGTGCAGGATTAGTTTTCTTCTCCCTGTTAAGAGAACAGTTTTTTAAAATTCTATTTTTGATAACAGATTGTATGAGTTTCTTTGCCTTTAAGTAATCTGTATTTGTTCTTGAAATCTTTTGTTACTTTGGTTAAGTAAATAAGTACTGTTTCACAGTGATCCATGATCCTATTTGACCAAATGTTCTGAAACCTTTTTGATATTTTTGACAAACTTCTCAAGTAACAAATTAAGTTATTTTACCCTCCAGCTAACTCTGGAATGTTTCAAAAAAAAAAAACCCGAGGCATCTCAGAGAGAAATGATAAACTAATTAGGCTTATTTGGTATATTAAATTACTTGAGAAACATTATCAAATGACTGGAGATAAACCTTTTGGGTTATACTGTATAAGTAAATATCATTAATATAGATATTCCAAAATTTCTATGGAATTCCTAAAAATCTGAAACATCCTGGTATAATGTATCAGTCATAATTCTAGTATTATCTTAAAATGTTGTATGTCACAGATATACCCGTTTCTTGTCAATTACATTGTAATCAGATCTTTAAAGATGCTGTTTTAAGTCTTTTGTTGTTTATAGATAACCAATGTTTTACTCTAGTGCTTTTATAAAGTGAAGATCTTCAAGAAGATTCATAAAAAGAACTTTTTGACAAATAAAAGTTTCTGATAACTTTCAGATCATATCATTGACCTGGGTAAGAAGGTATAAAACTATTGAAAAACCTGATGACTTCATCCAGATCAACAGTAATTTATTACATGGGACTGAGTGAACTGACAAATATGATTTATAATTTTCTGAAATACACTGGCTTTTTTTTTGTTACAATATTTTAAAATGCTTCTATTTTATTTATGTATTTTTAAAAACATTTAAAAAACTGAGTTATAGTCAGTTTACAATGTTGTGTCAATTTCCAGTGTAGAGCACAATTTTTCAGTTATATTAAATATACTGGCTTTTAATCTTTCTTATCCAGTAAAATCTCTTCTCTTACACTATGACCTACAGCAAGCTGATATAGTATACCTTTGTAAATAAAGATGAAATATTTATCTTTTTCTCTACCTGATCCTTCCAGAATTTGTCTTCTCCAGCTGGCTCCCCTGTGGACTTGATGATTTATTGTGACCAGATTACAACTAGTTATACTAATCATTCTTTTAATTTGTTCTCTTTGTTTCCGAATCCTTTATGACTCTCTTTGCTGTATTATGATCTTATTAACGTTACTACCTATAGTACTTATCCTGTCTATTTTATAAGATTGTCTTTTGCATTACCCATTGTGTAATGAGACATTGAATGAAATTAATGATGGCTAAAAATCTTGAGATAGTTGATCATATATTATGACCCTATACAGATTAATTGTAATAGTGCAATTCTAGATATCGGAAGCAGCAGCAAGGGAAAATATTGCCTGGATCATAACAGACTAGTAAGACAGGTGATTCAGAAAATTTAGATTATCAACAGGGCCCGATCCCAAAATCAGCACTGAATGGCCTATCAGCAGAATCTTCCCCTGATCTAGGAATGAGACTTCCTAGCACTGTGGAACAAAATTGGTCATGAAGTGCCTCCCAAACATTGATTCAATTTATCAAGAAGAGGTCCTGTGGATGAGGAATGTTGCCTGCCATATCAGCAAACAAAAGACGCTGGGACCATCAGTCACCCAGAACGAGTACTCCAAGAGGATTCAGGATGGAGAAAAACAGGATACTGGCCCTAGGTAGTTAACATGTATATCAAGGGAATGATTTCAATGAGCGCAGACTCTTGCATCTTTCCATATACAGAAAAGCACTAAACTTTTACAAAAGACAACTTTTGAGATGTCTGGTTTTTCTTTAATTAGCAGTAATCTTTCGATGTTCCGACTACCTGTTGTTGTTATTTTTTTTTTTTTCTTCAAAACTCCTATATATCCTGGCTCCTCCCTTACCTCGTAGGAACAGTTCCTCAGAGCTGAGAGGCTGTATCTGGGCTTAAGTCCTCAGTAATGCCCTAAATAAAATACAATTCTCAACTGTTAGGTTGTGCTTTTTTTCCCCCCAGTTGACAACTCTATCTCATTTGCCTTCATTTTATAACTTATGAAAATATCACCAAGTTAATTTTTTTCTTGCTGACAACCCTGCAACAGAAATAACATAAGCTTATTGACCTTCAGTTAACCTAAGTACAATAAGACATGTCTGTATTGATCAGATCAACATGCTTAAGCTAGGTTTAATGCCAGATATTAATTTAGTATGGAATATTTTCTAGATCACAAGAATCTGAAATTTATTTTGGCCAGTTTCCATTATATTCAGAAATATTTAATTTGTAAGTGCTTACATTTAAGTCAATTACATAGAACTGTTTTAAAAACTTAATTCTGCTAGCATTATCTGGAGGTACTGACATCTCATGTGTATAATGTGTACACAGACATATAAACAGACATTATCACCATCAGTAGCTTGATACCATTCTTGACACCATATAAACAACACCTTGTATATAAGGAAAACCTCTCTTGCTGTCTCTCAATCATTTCCCCACGGATTTGAAACGCTATCCCAAGCAGAGATGCTATCATTTTGGGGAGGTACATGGAGTGTGGACAAGAACTCTGCTCCACATTCCCCTCCTCCTAGTCAAAAGAAAGTAAGAACAGATCAAGAAAGACGCACCACTCCTAATGTTGCAGAGACAAAAGTCCTCTTACCTGGGCTTCTGCAAAGGAGATGGCAGAGGTACTGAGGCCGCGTGGGCCTGGGGCCATGAGGAGGACATAGTGCTCGTGCCGGCAGCACTGGCCGGCTGGGAACCGGAGCCCAGCTGTCAGTGGTTTCTGGGGCCACTGGTAGCGCCCTGCAACGCTGTGGAACTGAGTGAGTAAAAGGAGAATGGAATCCTTTTATCGGGAGAAGTCACTTATTATTTATTCTCATTTCCCCCCTCAGCCCCCCCCACCGCCCTCCCCAAAAGTCAGGCAGCCCCCTACCACAGGTAAGGACATTGCTACTCCCCACTCTCAGACACCCCAGCCTGAAGGTATGCAACCAGTGAGTCCTGTATCTCAGCTACTGCAGACCCACCCGGGCGCCCAGAGATTGAGGTTCAGGTTTTCGTGGAAGGGATGACGCTTGTTTCCAGGGAACAGAGCACGACACGGGCTGCCGAGCCCACGGCGTCGGGGACGTAACCCTCCGGCGTCCTCATGTGACCCGAGGTTATGAGACGCAGGTCCCGGTGAGGTCAGCGTCTGCTCATGCCCACAGCACGAGCCGTCCCTGGCTTGGGTCACAGGGACAGGGTGGCAACCCGGCGCTCAGCCCCGGGGCATCCTTACCTGACGCTGGGGTCGTAGCAGGCGCAGAAGCTCCCGGCGTCCGCACATCAACCGCAGCGCCATTTTTCCGGAAAGAGGACTTCCGTTCGCGCCTGCGCACTCAGAACCGCAGCCTCGCGGGAATAGGCCCTTTTGGAAATGGGCGTGAAGCCAGAGCTGTCGCCGCTCTCGGAGGTAAAGAAGACTGGAGCTTGGCGGCCATATTTGAAGTGGGTAAGAAGCCGCAAAGGCCCGCGTTCACAAGCTCGCGCACAGAGTTTTCGGGAGATTGAAGGTAAGAACCACATAACCGGTTTCCGTTACTGGCTGCATGACTCGCAAGTATTTCTCCGTCCGCTAAGTCTGCGATTCTCCTACGATTTGTTGAGTGAAAAATACCCTCTGGACAGTCTTGGCAGTGCTTGGTGTGGGGTTTTTTCCTGCGCAGTGATGTTCGATTTTTATTGCTAGGTAATATTGTAATCGCAAATCTAGAGGAATTTGAGGGTAGTTTGGAGTTTGACAGACATTGAGGGAACGAACTTCTAGGGAAGGAACCACCTGCAGCAAGCTTGGAACCTCTCTCTAGATTCTGTTGTGTAAGATGATTGAAGGTTTTTATTGCCTAGACTCTTAAGTCTAGGTTGCTAGGGTTCTTGAAACTGAAAGCATTTCTAGAGTATGAGGTGAAATTCCCCTCCTCCAAAGAAAAAAAAGTACTCCTCAGAAAGGTGGGAGTTGACTATATTTGAACCCCTACAAAGTCTCTCAAACTGAAAAGTGCTTTTTGAATAATAAAGTATAGATTGGGAAAAGTACAGTAACCTGAAATGATTTCAATCACTGATATTTTGGATGGTTATAAATGTACCTGACAGAAACTGTAAAAATAGAAAGCAAAGAAATATAATTCAGAATTAATAATAATTAGGGGGTATGACATATCAGTCACGTATGTTGGACACTGTTGTAAATAAGCTTTTTAAAGGTTACTTTGAAAAATAAATACAGTTAGAGGTGATGATAGCTACAGAACTCTTGGTAACAAAAACAAAACGGACAGAAAAAAACTCAAATGGTGGACTTCGGTGGCCCCAAATGGATCTTACCTTCCAGTTTTGCGCCGCTGATAGTTCCCTCCTCTTGAATGTGGACTAGCCTGTGACTTAACATTTATCCTTAGAATGCATTTTAGGCCCATGCCTTAAGAAGATTTAATAGCTCCTACTTTTGCTTTCAAGGGGAAGCTGCCTATTGAAGTTTGACTTCTCAGACTTCCATGCTGTGAAAAACCCAGCCTAACCACAAGGAGGAGCACTGAGGACTTGGCTAACAGCTCCAGTTAAGCTCCCAGCCAACAGTTACCACCAACACTACAGCTCTATGAAGAAGGCCATTTTTGGAAGTGGGTTCTTCAGCCTACTGGAGCTAATTTAAGAGTGACTCCATGTGGAGGGAGATAGGCTGCTTGCTCTGCCTAGCTCTGCCCAAGTTGCAAAATGACAAGCAAATACAGTGATTGTGGTTGTAAGCCACTAAGTTTTGGAGTACTTTGCTGTGTGGCAGTAGATCACTGAAATGTATTCTAACGTTAATGTGACTAGGTATTTGTATTTGGGAAGAGAGCATTTCCTTACTACTAAAGCTAACAGGTCTGCTATGGAGGTTCCTTAAAAAACTGAAAAGAGGGGGAGGGTGTAGCTCAGTAGTAGAGCAAGTGCTCAGCATGCACGAGCTCCTGGGTTCAATCCCCAGTACCACCATTAAAATAAATAAATAAACCTAATTATCTGCCCCCTAAAACAAAACAAAGAAAAAAAAACTGAAAAGAAACTTACCATGTGATCCAGCAATCCCATTGCTGGGCATGTATCTGGAGAAAAATAAAATTCAAAAAGACACATGCATCCCAGTGTTCATAGCAGCACTATTTACAATAGCCAAGACATGGAAGCAACCCAAATGTCCATCAACAGGTGACTGGATAAAGAAGATGTGGTACATATATTCAATGGAACACTACTCAGCCATAAAAAAGAACAAAATAATGCCATTTGCAGCAATATGGATGGACCTGAAGATTGTCATTCTAAGTGAAGTGGGCCAGAAAGAGAAAGAAAAATGCCATATGACATTTATATGAGGAATCTAAAAAATAATAACAATAATAATAAGGACAAAAATGAACTACTTATTATAACTAAGATAATTGATTTCTTGAATATTCATAAGCACATTTGACTTCTTTATGACTGGATTACCACATTCTGTTGATTCTTATTTTGTAGTTGGCTTTATTCCTTTGATAACTATGTAAGTTTAAAAAGCTAAAGCTCTAATCTGCTCTTAGAAACTGATCAGTACCTACATGTAAACTAAAAAAAGTGAAATATACTGTATATATGTATTTACATGCAACATAATGTGTATGTGCATTTGAACTGTAATAATTCTACCCAATGGAAAAATGTTCATGATTTAGTAAAAAAAGTTTATAATTATGTAAAAGAACTAGGATATAAAACTATAAGTACATTGTGATGTTAATTTTATGAAAATAAAAAATAAATTATGTATCTTAGGGAAAAACCCTGGAAGAAAACATACCAAACATTTTATTATGATAATCTCAAGGTGGTGAAATTATGGGTGATGTTTCATTTCCATTTTTATATTCTTCTATAATTTTAACATTTCTTACATTGATTTTATATTTCATTTATATTCCTAGATACTATTTGTGTTAGTTTGTTAAGGCTGCCATAACATTATTACCACAGGCTAGGTGACTTAAACAACAGAAATTAATTTTCTCATAATTTTGGAGGCTAGAAGTCCAAGCTCAAAGTGTCAGCAGGTTTGCTTCCCTCTGGGGCCTTTCTCCTTGGCTTGCAGACAGCCATCTTCCTTCTGTGTCTACATGGTTGCCCCTTTGTCTGAACATGTTTCTGGGATCACCCCGTTGTGTCCAAATTTCCTCTCTTATAAGGACACTGGTCACATTGGATTAGGGCTCATCCTAAAGGTCTCATTTTAACTTCATGGAAGATCTTATCTCTAAATACAGTTATACTCTAAGGTATTGGGAGTAAGAATTTCAACATATGAATTTTGGGGAGATACAATTCAGTTTATAGCACTGTTTTAAAAAGTGATTGGTATATTATTGAAAATATCAGAAACAAAAAATGGGGCAAGTGTGAGCAAAATGATACATGGTGGGTAACGGTAGGAGGAGAGCTGAAGTAACAAGAGTGATGCCTGTATTAGTGATTGTTTGCTATGTGCTGAGCATCGTGCTAAGCTATATTCATCATCTCACTAAATCATTGATTTAAACATTGAGTACATTTGGCATCAGGTTTGGGGAAACATTGAATCCTGAGAAGCTGTGGACTTTTGGTTTTATTATGTAGACAAGAAAAATAATTTGAAGGCAGGAAAATGACACAAGAGAGGGGATTTTAGGAAGTTTAATAACAGAATGAAGCAAACTCTATTCCATCCCAGGGGTCAGCAAACGTTATCTGCAAAGGGCTGGAAAGAAAATATTTTAGGCTTTGTGGACCACATGGTCTCTGTGACAACTGTTGAACTCTCATTGCTGTGTGAAAGCAGCCACAAATGGTATGTGAACAAAGGGGTTTGGTGGTGGTCCAATAAAACTTTACGCACAAAATAGGTGATGGCTGGATACAGCCCATTGGCCACAATTTGCTGACCCTTAGAATAGACATAGACAGTAGCAGAAGGAAATTGGTGGTCCAAGACCAGTTAAGAGGAGAAAATTATAATAATTCATATGGACAGTGAGGTGGGTCTGAATTAAGCTGGGCCAATGTGATGGGAAGGGACAGATATTAGAGACGTTTTAAGAGAAAATGGAGATCAGTGGGTGTGGGACTTGAAGTTGAAAAAACTGAAAATACTGGGGATTCTGAGCAGGAAAGTCAGGAAAATGTGCCCCTGACATAACTGGATAAATTAGTGTGCTGGTCACTTTCTTGGTTGCTTCCAAATCCTTCTCTGCTCTTACCTTCTCTTGTCTTGCATCACATGGAACTACATTTCCTTGTCTTCTGGCTTCTGGATAAATCTGGCAATGAGTCACTAGATGAAGAGTGTAGAAAGAGAGAAGAGAGAATCCAGGGTGCTTTCTCCTCCGTTCTCTGCTTTCTGCATTATTCCTAGCAGGTGCAGCTCCTTCTCCTTGGCCAGACAGCCTGTCTCTCGATGATCCTAGCTCCCTTCATGAAGAGCTTGTCATGATTCTGGTGCTCTCTGGATGCCCTTAGATTCTGGGCTCTAGTAACACCAGCAACTCCCATTGTCCCTCCAGCCTAGGGTGTGATAAAAGTTGCCTGCTGTTGCCAATTTCTAGATTGCTTCACTGTTCCATGTTGACTTCTATTTCCCCATGTACCAATTCCTTGAGGTAAAATTTCTCTGGCATACTCTGAGTGGTTTCTCTTTCCTGGCTGGACCCTAACTAATTGCCTCAGCTCCAAACCTGACCTCTTTGTGATGTTGGAGCCAGAAATCTACAAACTGCATTACTGCGTCACCTGCTAGCTCCCCTTTCAACTCTGCCAATAAAAGGTGCTAGAGGGAGATGAAGCCTGGAGGAGGGGAAGGGAACTTGCTTCTTGTTTGTTCCCTGTGGGCTTCCTATCTCATTGCATTTCCCGGGAGCAGCATCCCAGATGCACTGCTTCACCTCAGCAGTGCTTCTCTTAGCAGTCACTGAATCCGGTTTACAATTTCCCCCAGCACTTGCGGAACCAGTCTTATCACACCCCCTCAGAGACACCAGTACCAATTGCCGGGTGCTCCCTTCTCAGATAACTGAATTCAGTTCTGAGGAGTCTCTTCTCTAAGCTTCAACATTCTTCTAGCCCCGGTCTCTTCCCTTTGTTCCCTCAAGCCGTGGGGGTGGTAGCTGCTTTCTGCAGTTGCAACTTCTCCTGTACTTTGAAGTTCTCTTTTTGCGTTTTTTTGTTACACAGTTAACAACTTTAGACCTAACTTAACAGTTCTTTACATTCAATTCTCTCTGTGCAAATAACTGGTGTGGTTTCTGTCTCCTGACTGGATTCTGTTACAGAAGGGGAGCTGGATTTTGGGGAAGGTGTCAGGTTTAGTTTTGGAGATCTGAATTTGCAATGACAGTGGGATATCCATGTAGAGATATCTTGTATGTAGGTGGAAAAATGGCACAGGAGTTTGTGGGAGAGATAAGAAACTGAAAATATTTGTCATTGTCAGTACTGATACGATGTTGGAAGCTGTAAGACTACTTGAATTCTCTGGATGGGTAGTGTGGAGAGCCAAGAGCAGATGGTTAACAATGGTCTACATATACTCACAAAGAAGAGGTAGCAAAATTAAGAAAAATCACACACTTGAAGATATAATGATAACTTTATGATAAAGCATTGATAAATGAAGCCCATACCAAGATTTTTTTTGGGTATAGTTAACTTTTTACCCAACCTGTATTTCCGAGTCTGTCCAATATTGGGACTATTGTGACAAACCAAAGCCTATGTACTCTGGAGCTCCTACTTTTTCTCTAAGAACTTTGGGGAAAGCCCCCAGGTCACATCGACAACAGTGACTTATCCTTCCTTTTTTATCTTTTGGTTCTTCCAGTTTACTTCCAGTACTATAGTCATACTGTAGAAAGTTACAAAAAATATGAGAAATTTTTATTATCTAATGAACTGGGGCTCTATTATTTGACAATTTATTTTCATGTCTTATCAATTTGTTACTGAACTCAGGTTTGGCTGCTCGCTGCTCAAAAGCCAATATTTGAGAGGCAAGTGTCAATGGGAAGAAAAAGTGCTTTAATCAGAAAAGCCAGCAATCTGGGGAGAAAATGGACTTGTGTCCAGAGACCAACTCCAAAGATTCTGCTTAGCCCTGACAGTTTTTAAAGGGAAAAGGGGTTGGGGGGAGAATCTCAGTGAATTATCAAGGCACAAGGTTGGACTCTGCATCATTGTCCACTGCCTGCAGGCTGGCTGACTGTCTCTTCAGATGCTGTCTTGCCCATGTAATCTGCCTGCAGAATTGCTAAGGGAGCTGTTGAGGGCAGAGAGCTAATCATTCTTTAACTGCTTAAATCTTCATTCTTATTTCTTTTTTTTGCAGGGGGAAGGTAATTAGGTTTTTTGAAAAAAATATCTATGTATCTATGTATCATCTATGTATCTATCTATGTATCTATCTATCTGTCTATCTATCTATTTACTTATTTTAATGGAGGTACTGGGGATTGAACCCACTTCTTTTTATCTAGGAAAAGAATCAACAGGTTAGGCAAAGCATTGTGTGCATTCAAGAGAGCATAAGTCAGGAGTTAGTTTCAATTGCTTGGTGATCTCATTCCTGTGATTAGGTTCTTTTAAGGTTAGAGGGACAGAAATGGGAAAATAGGAAAGGGGCAAAATTGCTGCTTGCAAATTCATTCAAACATCCACTGAGTGCCTACTTTGTGTCAGGTGTCTGTCACATGTGTAGTTTACTGCTCTCAGTTGTTTTAAGACTTTCCTGTCCTTTGGTTCCCTCTGGTTGCCCCTTAGTACCTGTACTTTCTTCTCTTTTAACAGGGGCTCTTACCTCCTACTTCCCTACAAAATGAAGACTATGTGAGATGAGCCTTTGAATCCATTCTCCAATAACTTTTTGTCCTTCTCGCCATCTCAGAAGAATGGAACGTCCTCTTTTTAAGTTTGAACAATCCTGTGTTCTCAATCCTCTTTGCTTTCTCTGTTTTCTCCCTGTGGGTACTATAATATCTAGAATCAAAGACTTTCTCCCTTAATTATCTCATTTTTTTCTAGCTTAAGCACCTTCAATTTCCTCTTCTCTCCTCTCACTGCAGACATAATCTTTCTTCTCTGCGCTGGAAAACACACACTCACAAACCGCAAACCTTCATTTGACCTTGAATCAACTCTTAGCCGATTTTTCTAATCCCTTTATTGTTACAGGTTTAAGAATGAAACTCCGTTTTCTCAGTGCACAGTCATTCCTAGTTCTGTTCTCTTTACTCCTGCTGTTCCTTCAGCCTCTGTCCCTGTCATTCAAATTGGTCACTGAAAGGCAGTCTTGGCTTCCTAATCTCAAGGCACAGTGGATTTTTCTCAACCCTCATCCTCTTAGCTTTTCTGTGGTGTTTGACACGGCTGATTACCCTTCTCTCTAACACCCTCTTCTCTTGATTTCGTAGTACAACATATGATTTTCTTCTCATCTTTTTACTCTAATCTTTTCAAAACAGTTTGGGTGACTAAAGATTACTGAGCTTCATCTCCAACATCTCTGTTGCAGTCTGAAAGGGGCGCGTAAAGGAATAATGGGTGTCACCAAAAGCTGATTGCTGCTCAGATAAGCTTGTCCAATGACGTGAAAGGCTTCCTCACTTGGAAGGTCTAGATATTTGATTGTGTCCAGGGCTGGTTAAAGTAACCAATCTTATGTGAATGAAAAAATGTTGCCTGCCGTATCAGTAAACAAAGAATGTTGCAGCCATCAAACCTCTACAGCCTCCCTGACGGTGAGTCTGAGGGAACTCAGGATGGAGACAAGCAGGCTGCCCACTGCCAAGCCCTCAGCCTTTGCAGCCACCCCCAGCGGTGCCCTCTGAGAGGACTCAGGATAAGAAAGAACAGGATAGTGGCCCTAGATAGCTATCACATCAAAGGAATAATTTCAATGAGCCCAGACCCTTGCATCCGCCCATACATAGAAAACTGCTAAATTCCTTAACTTGAGATATCTGTTTTTTTTAAAAATTAACAGTAATCTTTTGATGCTTTGACTACCTGGTCTTTTGTTGCAAAAACTCCTGTATATCCTGGCCCCTCCCTTACCTCTTTGGAGCCGACTCTTAGAGCTATCTGAGAGGCTGTTTCCCAGGCTTGAAGTCCTCAGAAAATCCACGGGATAAAACACAGTTCTCAACTTCTAGGTTGTGCACTTTTTCAGTTGACACTTTTATAAGAGGTTAATGTAGTGTCTTCCCTGAACAAAGCTTAATCATTCCAATTCCCTTTATTTCTCTAAGTTTCAGTGTCTAATCTTTCAGCTATATTAATTCAAGCTCTTTCTTCTGATTTTTTACTTTTATTTCCTGATAGTGAAGGAGGATTAATAAAATGGCCACATTTAGGCTAACAGATTGCTTATTCTTATGCTTGCCCTTACAACGGTCAACTGATCTGGCTGACCCGGTTTCTACTCACAGCTCCAGGCCCACTGTTAATACTAAAGCTATTGATCTGACTGTTTCTACTTTACTCCAGTAATCAAAAGCTGTAACCATGCTTGGTCTCTGAGTCGATCTCCAGGGAGAAGGTCACAGAACTGTAACCTTACAAAGTAGGCTAAATACCAAGAAGATAAGGCCTAGAGTGCTTACGAGATAAAGAGATCAAAAAGTGACAACCGTTGGCCTCTATAGAATTGGTCACCTGGAGGCACCATGACGCCATTCTAAGTCTTCTGATGACAAAACGGTTCTGTTGCTTGTTATCCATGCTTTATTGTTTGAGCTATGGCTGTATAACAACCCCACCCCATCCCCAAGGTGGGTTCACAGCTTTGAAGGCACTAGCCTGCTGTGAGTCCCCTTTGCCTGGCAAAGCAATAAAGCTGCCTCTTTCTTCTAAGCTCCAAGCCCTAGTCTCTGAGTTATCTGGCCCATCAGGGACAGGGCTGATCCTTCGGCAACAGCACCAATGGAATCGGGCAGTGTGGCGCCTTTAGTGTTTGACTTATTCTACTTGGCAAATGCTTTTGAGGTGAGTCCATGCTGCTGCCTATGTTATTAGTTACTCCTTTTTATTGCTGAGAAGCATTCCACAGTATAGGTATTCTGTGATTTATTTATCTATTCACCAGGTGATGGATATTTGGGTTGTTTCCAGTTTGGGGCTATTTTGAATAAAGCTGTTCTGAACATTTGCATACAAGCCTATGTCTTTTCATTTCCTTCGGGTAAATATCTAAGAGTGGGATTGCTGGATTGTACTGTAACTGTATGTTTATCTTTATGAGACACTGTCAAACTGTTTTCCAAAGAAGTTGTATCATTTCACATTCCTATTAGCAACGTATAAGCTTCAAGCATCCCCAGACTCTTGAAGGATCTTTCATGCACATACACTCCACTGTTAGGAAATGCTCCTGTTTAGAAATAAAGAATATTGAATCAGTCCCCTGAATTCTCTTCACCCTCTTTATCAGGATGACCAAAATTGACAACTTTGGCCAGCTAACCAATGATTAGTGTCAGGGATTTTTATTTTTGATTAAAAAAAAAAGACTGAAATGCATCTCTGGGCTTCTCCAACTCATTCTCCCATTTTTCTTTATTTGTTCTCTCTGAAATTTCATTTTATATACAAATGCATTTCTTGGTGATTTCTATTTCCCTTCAGTTTAGCTCTTTTTGGAAGCCATTCATCCTTCCCCACCTCAGCAGTGCCTCTCTTTGGTGTCCCCTATGTTCTTTGCCTTCGGGATTGGTGGCCACACCTGTCTGCATTTCTCCTTGCATGGGGACAGCCAGGCCTTGGCTTATTCTTAAGCCTCCCTTCATGCAGAACATTTTTGCTGTTTTTTCCATGCTCTTAGAGAGAAAGAGAGAGAGAGTTACATGAGGCTCCGGCTGTGTGTGTCCAGGAAAGGCCCTGTGAGCATTAAAGCCCTGGGTTTTTATTATCCAACCAGAGGGAGGTATTCATTTCCACTTGAATAGAGGCACACAGCTCTTTTTTAGACTGGAGCCGGCTATTTTGCATAAAACAAAGGAGTTATACATTAGCATGGGGTAACTGGCTTTTCCCAGTAGCTATCTAACAATGACTAGAGACAATGGTTTAATTATAAGCTGTCACAGTTAAAAGACTCATAACCCACACACAATATCTTATCAAAATTTCACCATTCCTTTGGAAAGAGGTTTAAATTGGTTTGTGGCTCTAATGAAGAGCCTACTTTGTCCTTGCCATTTCCTCACTGCTCCCAAAGCATCTCAGGCCCATTTCAGCCTCTGGCCTTCGCCAAAGCTGTTCCCACAGCCTGGGATGCCTTCCCTCTTTTCTTTTGCTTATCTATTATTTACTTCTTTTCAATGCTCATTTCAGGGACTTCCTCCCTTAAGAAGGATTTTGTTTTGTTTTTGTCTTTTTTTTTTTTGCGTTTTTACAATGTCAGTCCACTGAGCTGAACATTTATTTATTTCCAGTGCACATAATTTAACTCAGATTATTCTTCCGTCATAGTAATTGGTGGTCTTGTCTTTTCTTTTGCAGAAATGAAATATTTGAGAGTATAGACCACATCGTACTCATCTTTGCATTCCAGCACCTAAGACAGATCCTTGGCAACATAAAATTTTGTTGAACCCGTGAGTGGTTGAATGTCAGGCATACAGCAGGTACTCAATAAACAATTGTTGATTGATTGATTAAGGGGCCATTGTAGGAAACGCTATCTAACCTCATTCGCAGAATCATCATTTCAATACTGGCTCATCCTGTCTGTGGAAGTTCAGTTAGAAACCACACACCCTCCTGTCTTCCTCCAGCACGGACTCCTTTTCTCTCCCTCCAGTGATTTGGACAGCAAAGGGGTAGATGTCCTAAAAGAGGAGAGGATACCAAGGATTAGGAAGGATGAACAGACAGCTGGAAAATATGTTAAAATGTTTTAAAAATCTTAGTTGTGTTACCAGAAAAGGGAAATAAGGATTACCTCTGTTCTTAGTCACCCAAAAAAAGGATTTTTGACGAGAGACAAAAAGCATGATATAAGCAAGATTTTTACTCGTGAAGTAAAAAAAAAAAAAAATTATGAAAGATGGTCTACACGCTCGAGAACTGGGAGCGGGCCAATCCAAGAGAGGAAAAACGGTGCAACTTCTTGCTTCCTCCTGTTTTTATATCCTGGTTTCGTGATTGATTGATTGATCGACAACTCAAGCTCCCTGCGCTCTGGTTGACTGACAGCTCAGGTTCCTTGTGTTCTGGGTTGTTCCTTTCCCCCTCCTCTCCCCCTGCCCAGTGCTCATTTCTATCTAAACTACCTAACAGTTGTATTGTATTCAGCTCCCCAGTTTGAGAATTACATTCCATAATGATTATATGAAAAACATGGGACAAATACTGCCTGAGCAGGCAAGGTTTTGTTCATGTGTATTGGTACAAACCCCTGAGCACAGTGCCTATTTCTAAGGGTGGCAGGGCATTTTGAAGTGAGGTTCCCGCATGGTCCTCTTGGGGCAGAGACATTGCACCCAAAGGGAAGGTTCACCTGGATGTCATCCACAGTCAAGATTCAAGGATGTGTTTAGGAAGGGAACCCGGATTAGCATCTTAGTGTACCTTCTCCATGCTCAGTTCTCGCTTTCCGCTTCTCTCCAGGGTTACTTCAGCGCAGACAACTGTGAGCAGCAGAGGGAGGAAGGAGAGCCCTTCTGCACTCCCTGGGCTCTTACCTCCAGCGTCTTAGAATTAGCCTTCTGGCAGGGAAAGAATCTTCCAGACTGAGGAGCCAGCAAGCCTTTCGCTTGAGATTTTCTCTCCAAGTTGCTCAGGTGTTTAAGGCAGAAGTACACCTGTAAGTCAACTCTGTTCTCCAGGGAACAAGCAAAGAATGATTTCACTTAATTGTTAAGACTTGTTGTAGTATGATTTGAGAACCATTAGGGACAAGGTAGGTAGTGGCAGATAAATACAGTAGAAGGGGGACTTTGTCCTGTGTGTAGGCAGCAAGGGGATGATGAAATAACAATAAATGAATGAAGGAATCTATGTCTAGCATGATGCCCCACCATTCATTAAATTTTTACTGAGCACCAACTATATGTCAGACCTAAAAACAAATTCTGTCTTCAGGAAGCTTACAGTGAAGTGAGGAAGGAAGGTTTCATTTCAAATTTGAAGTGCTGTCAGTAAAACAGATAGGTGCTGAGGTAGAACTATTGGGGCAAGAGGATCTATATAAATAGAATGGTCAGAGAAGACTTCCCTTGGGAGTGGTATTTATGCTGACACCCGAAGAATGAACTGAGCTCATCACAGGCAAGGCTGGGGGAAAAGCAACTCTCCAGAGGAAAGAGCATGCTCAGAGGTCCCATGTTGGGAGAGAGCTGGTGTATCCCTGTACCAGAAGGAGACCAGTGTGGTTGGAGGATGGTGGGTGAGGGACAAGGGCAGGAGCTGCTGCTGTACAGCTAGACATGGGCCAGACAAGGTGTACCTCCTCTTACTCATTGCATTGACTAGGATCTGCCAGTAGAGTGTTGAATAGAAGTTGTAAAATTCTTGCTCCTAATCTTAGGAGGGAAGCATTCAATCTTTCACCATTTAGTATGATGTTTACCATAGGTTTTTCATAGGTACCCTTTATCAGCCTGAGGAAATTCTTTTCTTTCTTAGATAAGAGTTTATTTTTTTCTTTCTTTTAAATCATGAAGGGGTGTTGAATTTTGTCAAATGCCTTTTCTGCAGATATTGTGATGATCATTTGGTTTTTATTCTTTATTCTGTTAATGTAGTGAATTACACGTGATTCGTTTTTGGTTATTGAACCAATCTTGTAATTGTGGGAGAAACTCCACTAGGTCAAGGATGTATTACTATCTTTTTGTTATGTTGCTGGAAATCATTTGCCAAAGTTTTGTTAAGAACTTTTTATCTATGTTCCCCAGGGCTATTTGTAACTTTTTTTTTTTCTTTTTCTTTTAATCTTTGTCTGTTTTTGGTCAAGATAATGCTGGCCTCATAGGCTAATTTGAGAAGTGTTTCTTCCTCTTCTGTTTTCTAAAAGAGTTGAATAGCATTGGTATTATCTCTTTTTAAAATAATTAATAGAATTAACCAGTTAAACCATCCAGGCCTGCACTTTTCTTTTTGGGGAAGCTTTTAATTACAAATGCAATTTCTTTAAAAGATATAGGGCTATTGAACTTATCTATTTTATTTTGGGTAAGCTTTAGTAGTTTGTGTCTTTCAAGAAATTTATCAATTCTATCGAAGTTGTCAAAAACCTTAACAAGGAGTTGTTCATAATGTCCCATTATTAGTTTTTGATGCCTATAGAATCCATAATTGTGTCTACTTTCTTATTCCTCTTATTGGTAATTTGTTCTTCTCTCTTTTTCCCCTTACATTCTCCCAACCTCAGGTCCAACAGAGAGACTTTCTCCTCTCAGTTCCCGTAAGTATCTCAGAATTGAGACTCGTTTGGTTTCACTGGCCTACTTTTAGTGATATGGCCATGGTCATGGTCTGATTGCTTGGGGAAGAAATCACCACCACCCTAGCAACATGAACTGAGGAGGGGATGGGGCTATTCCTGAGAAAAATCAGGCTTGGTCCTATTACCTTATGAATGGGGAGTGGACGTCAGGTAGACAGAAGGTACAAATCGTCACTACAGCATTTATAGATTTTTTTTCTGCTATGAAGAAGTCTAAAAATTTTACATAGCCAAATTTATACATTTATTTTTATATTTCTTCCATTAAAATACTCCCTACACATCTTTAATAAGATACTTTTAACCTAAATTTTCTTTTTAATGTTTTCACAGTTTGTATCGATCTAGTTAATTCATCCTGAATTTATTTCAGCTTAAGATATGAGGTGAGGATGTAACAACTTTTTCTCCAAGATACTAGATAATCTCTTAATTTACCTTAAATTATTCAGCTTATTCCTTCAGTAAAATGTAACACTTAACTGACACTTAGCATGGTACTTACTTTTTAACCAAGCCCTGTGCTAAGCATTCTAACATATATTAACACATTAATGTTTAAAAGGATTCTATGAAGTTGATAATATTATTCTCTCCATGTATCTATGTCTAAGATGCAAAGAAGTATTGCTTGCTCAGTATCAACTGGCTAACAGGTAGATGGGATCTGAACCTTGGTAGCAGGCTGCTAGTTCTCAGTCTCTGTGCTGTACGGCCTCTCACAATCATTGATGTCCACACCATGCCTTGCAGGTACGAGCTTTGTAGCTAGTAGGCTTCTGTCGTACCCATGCATGTTTTTGTTCCCACTGGTTGGTTTGTACCAAGAATCAGTTGTTTGTTTTCCAGCCTTGATTTCATAATTGGACTTGTTATAATGACATATTTTACCTAAATAAAGATAAATCAATAAAATACGAGTATAAAAATAAAGCTATTTCTATGAAAACCTAGTTGATTTCTTTCAATAGGTTCCATAAAGCCAAATTATTAAAAAAAAAATTGGTTGGTTTAAGTGTGGGCAAGGATTGTGAAGTTTGGCAAACAGACAAACAAGAAGCAAAAGTTCTAGAATTTTGCTCACATGGTTTCTCAAGCATCTTTACAATTTTTTAAAATTGAAATGAAGTATTGTTGACTTACAGTGTTGTATTAGTTTCTGTTGTACAGCATAGTGATTTAATTATACATATACTCGTATTCCTTTTTATATTCTGTTTCATTATAGGCTATTACAAAGTATTGAATATAGTTTTCTGTGAAGTATCTTTACAATTCTAGTACCTGTGAAACACATGCTGAAATTTCACATTATGAATAGGGTTTAAACAAGAAAGACTACAACAATCATCACATTCATTCTCAAAGGAAAGGATATTTATAGATTAGCAAATACACAGTTTTTTTCTAGATTTTAATTTCAAATAAATATTTGAGGCATGTATCAATTTTCATCTGCTTTTTTTTAATTGACATGTAGTCAGTTTACAATGTTGTGTCAATTTCTGATGTACAGTGTAATAATGTTTCAGTCATATATATACGTACATATATTAATTTTCATATTTCTTTATTATAGGTTACTATAAAATATTGAATATAGTTCTCTGTACTATACAGTAGAAACCTGTTTATCTAGTTTATATATAGTAGTATCTGTAAATCTCAAACTCCCAATTTATCTCTTCCAACCATTATTCCCCCTCGTAACCATAAGTTTGTTCTCTATGTCTGTAAGTCTGTTTCTGTTTTGTAAATTAGTTCATTTGTGTCTTTTTTTTTTTCGGATTCCACATTTAAGTGATACCATATAGTATTTTTCTTTCTCCTTCTGGCTTATTTCACTCAGAATGATGATCTCCATGTCCATCCATGTTGCTGCAAATGACTATTTTATTCTTTTTCATGGCTGAGTAGTAGTTCATTGTATATATAGATACCACATCCTCTTTATCCATTCATCTATTGATGGACATTTAGGTTGTTTCCACGTCTTAGCCAAGTAAATAGTGCTGCTGTGAACATTGAGGGTGCATATGTCTTTTCAAATTATAGTTTTCTCTGGATATATGCCCAGGAGTGGGATTTCTGGATCATATTTTTAGTTTTTTAAGGAACCTCCATATGGTCCTCCATAGTGGTTGCACCAATTTACATTTCCACGAAGAGTGAAGAAGAGTTACTTTTTCTCCACCCCCTCTCCAAGGCATGTATCATTTTAAAATTGTTCCTTTGCTTTAAAGTTTCCCCCACCTAAATAACCAAGTACTAGACCCCAGTCTTTTGGAAAGGAAGTCTATTGTGTTTAGACAATAGTCTTGACATCATCTACTAATTGACTTTGTTTTTGTTACTGACTAGAAAGTCTAATTTAATCATCTATTATGTGTACTCCATTATCTTTCCAGACTATCTATCCAATTCCATTGTTCTATTTGTTAGTTCTTGAGTTAGTGTTTTACTGTCTGATGCATTTTTGTTCAACATTTCTTGGCTATTCCACTTCATTAATTTTTCTGTACTTAGAATAATTCTGAAGTCTGTCATAAATATATTCTCATTGAGAATATTTTCATTGGTTTTGAAAAGTTCTAGTGAAGAAGGCATGTGAAGTGATTATTATAACTTAAAAATGAGACAAGATTAAGAGACTCAGATACAGGCTACAGTCAGAAACATGAAGACATACCAGACATAGTTGTGGTACACTGAGTTTTTTTGCTCTCTGACAAGACTGCATGTCCTAATAATGAAACATGTAAGAAACTGCTGTAGATTAGAGCACATGATAAAAGATGTCTAGGGGTGGGGAGTTCACGGAGAACAGGGCAGGAGCGGCATTTCCAGAGATTTAGGCAAGGAGTCAGCTTTCCCCACCCTCTCAGGTCCAGCTCATCTTTATGAGAGGAGCTTGCTCATTCGCTCCCTAAACACCTGCTTCACCTGTTTGTTCCTCAGGGTGTAGATGAAGGGATTGAGCATCGGGGTCACCACGGTGTTGAGCAAGGCCACCACCTTGTTCCTGTCCTCCCCATGGCTGCCCTTGCCCGACCGGACATACATGAAGATGCAGCTGCCATAGAAGAGAGACACAACAATGATGTGGGAGGAGCAGGTTGAGAAGGCTTTCTGCCTCTCCTTGGCTGAGGGGATGTGCAGGATGGTGTGGAGGATGTGGCCATAGCAGGTGGCCGTCACAGACAGAGTGCCCAGTAGGCTGAGGTTGGCCATAATAAAACCCAGAAGCTCTATCAGGCTTGTGTCTGCACATATGAGTTCCAGGAGTGGAAAACTATCACAGAAGAAATGATTAATGACATTGGGGCCACAGAATGGCTGCTGAAATATGATAAGACTTGGAATGATAATAACAAGGAATCCTGTCATCCATGAACAAAGAACTAGCTGGACACAGACTCTTTTGTTCATGATGGTGACATAACGCAAGGGGTTACATATGGCCACATACCTGTCAAAGGACATCACTGCCAGTAGGAAGAACTCTGTGGTGCCCAGGAAGAAATAGAGGAAACTTTGTAGGAGACAGCCTGCTAGGGAGATGGTCTTGTGTCCAGTCAGGATGTTGGTCAGCATTTTGGGGAAGATGACGGAGGTGAAGCAGATCTCCAGGATAGCAAAGTTGCGGAGGAAGTAGTACATGGGGGTGTGGAGGCGCCTGTCCATGAGGGTGATGACCATGATGAGGAGATTCCCCAGCAGAGTGAGGAGGTAGGTCATGAGGAGGCCCAGGAAGATGAGCATCTGCAGCTCACAGGCATCTGAGAGCCCCAGCAAGATAAGCTCGGTGACAGTGGTGAGGTTCCCCATGTCTCTTCTGACCTGGCCAATCAGAGGTGTGCAGCATCAGGAGTTGTGATGTTCTGGGGATCTGAGGACACTTGGAACTGAAAAGTAAGAGGGATTTTGAGCTGAAGGAATCCTTTATTTCTTAGACTTGTAAGTCCCTTTTCCTCCCTCTTCATACTGGTTGTCCAGGTCACTCATTGGGTTATTATGTGTCACATACTTTGCTACCATTTTCTGGTACTCTTTGGGAGAAGTTTTGCCTTTATCAATTCTTTTTCCATTTCTCTTATTTCTGTTAGGAAATTCTGTAGTAAATCCTTTTTCATTCTTTTAGATCGGATGACATCTTTTCCCATTTTCATCCAAATGTTGTAAGGAGTCTCACAAGTACATTAAAATGTTTTCCTTTGCATGTCCTGTATCCAAAGGATCACAGACCTTTATTGAAGGCATTAATGGAATACTTACTCTAGAACTTGTTCCAGAGGCATTTGAGTTAGAGAGACAGCTTGGTTGCACCTGAGCTCCATCATTTACTAACTTTCTGGGGTCAGTTATCTAACCTCATCAAAACTCTGTTTCTTCAGTGGGTATAGTAAGAGTACATATGTAAAATGTTCTCCCAAAACTTAAGTGAATTATGCATATCCAACATCTAGCACAAGGTTGGCCACTGAGCAAGCGGTCACGTAATGTTAGCTATTTTCATGTCTTGCCTTGTGGCTGAAATTCTAGTAGGATAATCATAAGGAAGAATAAAATTAGAGAAAAGACACTGGGATTTTACGTACTATGTATTTAAAGAAAAAGTTTTAAAAATATAAAAACATTATTAGCTCATTATGGAAAGTGTAGGAAATACAGAGAAATGAAATAAAAAGAATCAATCACTTGTAGACCCATAGAAAAAACTTTCATTAACATTTTGATTTGTTTCTACTGTATTTTTCCTAGTCTTATTTAGTGCTTATTGCTTTGTAAAGCCATGCTCATAGATTATGTATTCTGCACCTCTTTCCTTCCCAGTTATTATTATTATTATTATTATTATTAATTTTATTTATATATTATATATTAATATATATAGTAATAATATTACTGCTACTACTACCACTACTATTATTATGATGGGGAGAAGTAATTAGGTTTATTTATTTCCATATATTATTATAACAAATTTTTGTCATGTTAGCACAAACTTTTTGTTAATATATTATTTGGCTGATATTTTTTGAGGGATACATGTAGTGTGAGGTTGTTATTTAGAAGCAGAGAGGGAGCATGCTTTTGTAGATGAGGTATCATGCTTAAGACTTTGGGATAATTTCCTAGGTGATAATAATAATAACAGTGATAAATGCTGATGTTCAGAATTGTTTATTGGTTCAATTTCAGTTTTGGAGAATATGTCTGTTTTAAATGATTTTTATTTCTAGTTTTTCCATTGTTTAATATTGTCCTTAGAGATCTGGATAAAGAACGAGGCGTACTTGCCGTCGGTTGTCCTTTATAGAAATGACAAGGTAAGGTAAGCTTCTGCAGGGAAGACCTGACTCTCTCTGAGACAGGAGCGGGAATGAATGTGATAAGCTTGCCTCAGAGAAACGGTAACACAGTACATTATAGCTATATAAAATATGTATTTATATGGAGAAGGAATGGATAAGAACATAGAAAAATGAACATAATTGCCACGTAAGGATGAGAGGATTGTGGATGATTTTTCATTCCTCTTTTTATTACCTTTATTATTGTTTATACAATAACTTAAATTCAAAATCATAAAAGAAATTGGCACAGTGAGTGCATTTCGGCTAAGAGTTGGGTAGAACATTTCAAGAGAAACAAAGGCGAGACACGTGGCTGACCATGAAAATGGTGAGAAAAAGCCTCAATGACTCTGTGACTCATCAGCTGTGCCTGAGTCAGGATATTGAGAATGATGAAAAAAGTCAAAGAAGTCAACTGTGCCAGAGCCCGCCACTGGACACCTGAAAACAGATGGCTGGCTTATTGGCAGAGTATCCAGAGGAATCAGATTCCCCTTCCCCTATTTCGAAAATTGCACCAATGTAGATTACCTCACTAGCTACTAGGTGAGTTGCTCGATTGTTTTCCAGGCAGTTTGGATGATGGAGTCTCCCGGTTTTCACAGGAAGCCCACATCTCTGCAGTGCTATCTGAGCACTACACTTCTTGGAGGCTCACCGGAGATTCAAAGTGGAGGAAGCTCCAGAGCTGTAACATGGTCCACATGGTCCAGAATAGGCAGGTCCTGTTCTCTTTGTACTACAAGTGTCACCAATCTTCCAAGTTTTCCAACAACCAATCTCCCTTAAGAAGTGTTCTCTGACTCCCTTGTTATCGACACATCTTCAGACCACCTCAGAAATGAAGTATTTCTGGATATTCCCCAGAACTTCGGGGTTCACCGGTTTCTTAGAAAGCTTCTTTTGCTCCTGGCCCATCGCAGTGTCACCACTGACCACTGTCCTGGGGAAATGGATGTAGAAGCCTAATTAGTTATTCTTTTACCCCTCCTACACTAAGGCAGGGACAAACATCAACTGATGCAGTTTCATATGATTCATCTTCAGTTTGGCTTAAGAAGCTTCTGGACAATGTACATGCTCTTCCAGGAGCTTAGTGCCCATAGAGGATTCCAGCATAAACTAGTTTTGGCAGACTTCTTGTCTCTGTGGAGCTGGCATCAGGCCTGGACTGCTTCGGATTCTGTTTTGGTCTCCATGGAAACACAGAGATAAACAAGGTACACAGCTCAAACTTAACCAATCTAGAGATTCGCACTCTTCTCTTGTAGGATGCAGCTATGCTTCTCTGGAGATTCATTACCATCAGTGGTAATAGGGACCTAGGAAGGTCCCTTACCTCTTACTTTCTTCAGCTTTGGGATTGAAAGTTTATTTTGTTCTGACTGAGAAGCTCAGGAACTTCTAGTGAAGTTTGATTGTAACAAAAGAAACATGGTTATTAAAACATTCAACACATTTTAGCTGAGTGTTTATTGTGTGACAAGTACAGACTTAGGTATCAGAGACAGGTAGAGTCTTGTGGAGGAAGACAGGCATTAACTAATCACACAAATATTATTATTGTGATCAGTGTTCTGAAGAGCTCATAGGAGCCCACTTGAATTAGACTGAAAGATAAAAGAAGATGTTTCTGATGGAGTTATGAAAAGTTGAGACTGAAGGATAAGTTGGCGTGTGGAGGGTGAAGAACTTTAATTAATCATTCATTAAACATTCACCTGTTTATTGAGTACCTACTATGTGTTAGACACTGTACTGAGGATGACTATGACTGGTGAATGAAACAGACATGGTCTCCAGTCCCTGTGGAGCTTACTCTTCACTGGAGAAATCTTAGAAAAAGATCTTGAAACAGTCCTCCTCTTGGTCCTTGGGCCACTCAAGCTCAAACTACTTTGCAATCCCATTTTCTTTCTTTGGTCACCAAACTATTCCCCAGACTGGATAGAACTGGCTGATGTTACTTGACTGCAGTAAGTGGTATGATTTAGGAGCCAATAATGTGTTTGAAAAGGCAAATGAATAACTGGCTTTCTATTCTCTGTTTTAAATGGATTAGTGAATTAATCTGACTAGGGTGTTCATCCCGGGAGAGTCTGGCTATTTTTGTTGTATTTGACTCACTAGGGTTTGCAGCCTACTCCCTAAACTCCTGGTGGCCTCCTATGAACAGCTTGTGTAGTCACCTTGGCCATGGTAGAGTCATGGCTAAACCAATAACCTATCTGGAGGAGGCCCAGATAGCTGGGCAGTGGAGGTTAGGGACTGAACATGGCATGCGCTGGTTGTACCTGCTGGGAATCTGTGTATGGAAATTGTATTCCTCCTCTGGCCAGACAAGAAAGGTCCTGGCTTGAGTCCTGCAGTTCTCAGGTGGTGATCGTCCATCCATGGGCATCTGCCAGGCATTGTGAGAAATGGAAACTTCAGCTCCCCTCTGTGACTAAGCATCCTTTCTTTTCTTCCCCACTGGGACTGGAGAGGGGCAGGGAGGACATATACATTTGCTCATGGCTTTATCTTTACTTTTTGAATCTTTTTTCCTCAGAAAAGGACCCCTTATCTAAAGGAAAAAGAATCTGATTAATTCTTCCCTGAACTGAAAAAAAATTGATCTTTTGTCATACTAAAATTCAGGGAGAGAAACACATGTGAATAAATATGTTATAATAAGACATTATGAGGGCTATGAAGGCATAGAACTGAATTCTTTAGGAGAGGAAAACAGGTGAGACTTGCCTTGGATGGATGATGAGAAAAGTTGTGCCTGAGGAAGGGTGAGTGAGCTCAGGCTTGACGGCAGAGGAGGTTGACTGGGTGACTGGTTGGGAGAGTTCCAGGCAAAGAGAAGAGTGTATGTTAGGCCATGATATGGCAAAGAGCTCGTATGTTTGAATTAAAGCAAAAAGGCCAGAGAATCACGAAGAGGGTGATGGTGAGCTGAGATTTGACTGGAGATTTGTGCTGGGTTCAAAGTTTGGAGAGCTTGGTAAGAAAGATCGATTTCATTCCAAGTGCAGCTGGGAGCTATTGGAATGTTTTAAGCAGAGAAGTGACATGACTTTGTTTATGCTTTAAAATGTCATCATTTCAAGGGATGGTAGAAATAAGAAACTGGGGCAGACAAGAAAAACAGGAAAATAGATTGAGGTAGTTATTGCAGGATCCAGGGAGGAAATCAGATCAGAAATCTATTGTTAATTTAATGAAGAGTTAATGGGTTTGGGGAAAAAAATAAAAGCAGACAAAGATGGATTGAGGGCATGACCAAAGGAACTGTGGCCAGAAGAGGAAACCTTGAGAGTGGCTAGGTCTGGCCAGGCAGGCAGGGCATAGAAGGGGATCCTTGAGGAGGAAGTGGTTGCTGGTCTGGGGAGGCTCCAGCCAGTTGATCTCTGGAAAGTCTATCTGCAGGTGACAATGTTCTTGGCAAGCTGGTAGATTAGGAAAGTGACTAGTCCCTGGGGAGATATGGGGACAGAATGGCAAAAAACACAGGCAGAAGCCACATCCTCAATGGGTGGAAGAATAGGCAGGTTCCCAGGATCAGCACTGATACACTGAATACAGGGCTGTAGTCCAATTGTAAGTACTGGGCATAAAAGAGACTTTGTTTCAGAATCAGGGCAAAAGTTTAGTCACTATAAATGGAGCACAAGGTTGAATGTGAACTCCTAGGAAATAAGACTGAGGCCGAGTCCCACAGAGCTGGCCTGGATCTTCCCAAAATCTCCCTGCCCGCAGCCAAGATTGTCCCAGAACTTGGAGGAAGGGGTCAAATGAGGAGAGGACAGGTTTTTTTCTTGTGGAAACCACCCCTGAGACCACTTACAGTTGTCACACTGGGATTCTGCTGTCTATACTTTGCCAGTTCTGTCTTCTCTTAGTCACTGCTCTGCTACCTGAGATTCCATTCTGTGCAATTCAGTGGAGATTTATGGAGCACAAACCTTGTGTTAAGTGCCAAGGGGAACCCAGCAATGGAGGACACATGATTCCTGTGATCATGATTGAGTGTTTTCTCTGTGTGATTATCCCACAGCCAGATTGCATTTAGCCTCTTGGAGATTCAATGAAGAGTGTTTGCCCCAGTTATCAGAAGAGAAGACAGATGTAATGCAGTCTCTGTGCTGTTAGAGAACTTTTGTAATATTCAGCGAGACATCAAATAGCATATGTAGTTGGTGTCACAGGCTGATTTACATAGTTCTTGGGATAGCCTCTATGATCCCTACCTCCTGGTATGCATGTCCTTGTAATCCCCTCCCCTTGTGTGTGGCTTGACCCAGTGACTAGCTTCTAATAAATAGAATACCATGCCTCACAGACATAGAAAACAAACTTATGGTTACCAAAGGGGAAGGGGAGGGAGGGATAAATTAGGAGTTTGTGATTACCAGATACATACTACTAAATATAAAATAGATAAAGAGCAAGGACCTACTATATAGCACAGGGAACTATATTCACTATCTTGTATTAAACTATAATGGAAATGAATCTGAAAAAGAATATACATATATATATGTATAACTGAATCACTTAATTGTATACCTGAAACTAACACAACATTGTAAATCAACTATACTTCAATAAAAAGTGAAAAAAAAAGAATACAGTGAAAGGGATGAGATTTCACTCCTGACACAGTTACAAAGAGACTGTAGTCTCCATCTTGCTTGCTCTGTCTTGCTCTCTTACTTGCTCACTCTGAGCAAGCCAGCTTTTGCCAGCTGCCATATTGTGAGCTGTGGTATGGAAAAGCCCACATGGCAAGAAACTGATGTTTTTAGCCAACAACCAGCAAGGACTTGAGGCCTATGAATAGCCACATGAGTAAACCTTGCTTACAGTCTTACCAGATATCTTCAGCCAAAGGCACATGAATAAATAACTAATACAGTCCTTTTTGGGATTCTAGCCTTTATTCTTACCCCTCCCCCCATTTTTCAAATTGAACTATAGTCAGTTTACAATGTTGTATCAATTTCTGGTGTACGGCATAGTGTTTCATTCATACATGTACATACACATATTTCTTTTCATATTTTTTTATTATATAGGTAACTATAAGATATTGAATATAGTTCCCTGTGCTATACAGTATAAACTTATTGTTTATCTATTTTATATATATATATATACATATATATATATCACTTGTATGTGGAATCTAAAAAAAAAGACACAAGCAGTTGTTATTTTAATTGGAGTTGTCGTGACTCAATATCGTTGAACATCTTTTCACTTATTTATTGGCCCTTGGGTTTGCTTTTCTGTGAAGTGTCTATATCTTTAGCTCCTTTTTCTATCGGGTTGTTTATGTTTGTATATTATGGATAATGACCCTTTATTTGTAATATGCATTCACTACTCTACCCCCTTCCTGAATGCCCATTTAAACCTGTTCATGTAGTTATTTCTTCCTTGACTCTTGGGTCAAATTCAAGACTGGTATGGCCAATTTTCTGGCCACCCATATAATTTTACAAGTCTTCCATTCATAATCAGTTCAAAGAATGGGATTATTAAATTGTCCAATCCATGTAATTGTCAAAATTTTGAATTTCATTTGAAGTTAAAATGTACCCCTTCCTGCATCTAAGGCCTGCTTCAGGCGGGAAATCTTCAGAGAGAAAGGGTATGTGTTGTTGGCTTCATCTGTCTTAACTGTGCAAATTCACCTCCCATTTACCTGTGTTTTCTACCCATGCCCTCCTCCAGGGATATGTGGATGGGATAGGGGTGGCGAGTAGGGGATGGATAACCTAGACGAAGTGGAAGGTGGTGTGTACAAAGATAGCAGTGGTGGTGGTAAGCAGTGATAGACCTCTGTATTTATTCTGAATGTGTAATACACAGAATTTGCTGATGGATTGACTGGAATATAAGAGAAAGAGAGTGCCAAAGATAACATAGTTTTGTTTTTGATCTGGTATCTGTATTTTTCTTACTGTGGTGAAATACATATAACATAAAATTTACTATTTAAACCAGATTAAAATGTAGTTTGATGACATCAAGTACACTCACATTGTTAAGCAATCGTCACCATTATCCATCTCCAGAACTTCTTCGTCTTCCCGGACTGAAATTCCATGTCCATTAAATGATAATTCTCCTTTCCTACCCCCACATCCAGCCCCTGGCAACCACCATTCTACTTTCTGTCTTCATGATTTTGATTACTCTAGGTACCTCAGCAAGTAGACTCATACAATATGTGTCCTTTTGTTTCTGGCTTATTTCACGTAGCATACTGTCTTCAAGATTCCTCCATGTTGTAGCATTTACCAGAATTTTATTCCTTTTTCCAGGTTGAATAACATTCCATTGCATGTATAGACCACATTTTGTTTATCCATTCATTCATTGGTGGACATTTGAGTTGTTACCACCTTGTCGGCTACTGTGAATAATGTTACTATGAACATGGATGTACAAATACCTGTTTAAGTCCCTGTTTTCAGTTCTTCTGGGTATGTACTCAGGTGTGAGATTGCTGGGTTATAGGGTAAATGTACGTTTACATTTTTTAGAAACTGCCATACTGTTTTCTACAGTGGTTGTGCCATTTTCATTCCCACCAGAAATGTCCAGTGGGTCTAATTTCTCCACATTCGTGTCAAAACTTGCTGTTTTCTGTTGAAAACTTAAAAAAGAAAAAAAAAAAAGAAGCCATCTTAATGGGTGTGAAGTAATATCTCATTGTGATTTTGATTTGCATTTCCCTAATGATAAGTGATACAACACATCTTTTCATGTACTTATTGGCCATCTGTAGAATTGGGTTATTTGATTTTTATTGTTGAAGACATTGTGTTTTGGTTTATACTAGATATATAATCCCATTTTGAAATTGTTCTACGGTAATTTGTCTGATTGAGTTTTCTATTTCCTTTTAGATTTTTGAAACTTCTCTTTCTGTAGGAAATCATCATTTTTCTCCTGGTTTTCAAATTAGTCATTAAAGAGTTGCACAGTGACTGGCACCCCAGAAACATGCCATCAACCTTTCTCTGAAGGAGAAAGCTTCAATTTCTTGCAGAGGCCTGATATTCTCTTAGCTTGACTGGGGATACTAGTTCAACCTCTTGGTTTGACAATTTTACCAGATGAGCTTCTTCACTTTCTCCTTAAACACCTGCTGCACCTGTTTGTTCCTCAGAGTGTAGATGAAGGGATTGAGCATCGGGGTCACCACGGTGTTGAGCAAGGCCACCACCTTGTTCCTGTCCTCCCCATGGCTGCCCTTGCCCGACCGGACATACATGAAGATGCAGCTGCCATAGAAGAGAGACACAACAATGATGTGGGAGGAGCAGGTTGAGAAGGCTTTCTGCCTCTCCTTGGCTGAGGGGATGTGCAGGATGGTGTGGAGGATGTGGCCATAGCAGGTGGCTGTCACAGACAGAGTGCCCAGTAGGCTGAGGTTGGCCATAATAAAACCCAGAAGCTCTATCAGGCTTGTGTCTGCACATATGAGTTCCAGGAGTGGAAAATTATCACAGAAGAAATGATTAATGACATTGGGGCCACAGAATGGCTGCTGAAATATGATAAGACTTGGAATGATAATAACAAGGAATCCTGTCATCCATGAACAAAGAACTAGCTGGACACAGACTCTTTTGTTCATGATGGTGACATAACGCAAGGGGTTACATATGGCCACATACCTGTCAAAGGACATCACTGCCAGTAGGAAGAACTCTGTGGTGCCCAGGAAGAAATAGAGGAACATTTGTAGGAGACATCCTGCTAGGGAGATGGTCTTGTGTCCAGTCAGGATGTTGGTCAGCATTTTGGGGAAGATGACGGAGGTGAAGCAGATCTCCAGGATAGCAAAGTTGCGGAGGAAGTAGTACATGGGGGTGTGGAGGCGCCTGTCCATGAGGGTGATGACCATGATGAGGAGATTCCCCAGCAGAGTGAGGAGGTAGGTCATGAGGAGGCCCAGGAAGATGAGCATCTGCAGCTCACAGGCATCTGAGAGCCCCAGCAAGATAAGCTCGGTGACAGTGGTGAGGTTCCCCATGTCTCTTCTGACCTGGCCAATCAGAGGTGTGCAGCATCAGGAGTTGTGATGTTCTGGGGATCTGAGGACACTTGGAGCTGAAAAGAAAGAGGGATGAGTGTTGCCTTTTGAGTTGAAGGAGTGTTTTATATCTGTTTTTCGGACCCCCTGGGGGTACTCATCTCATGTATGGGTCCCGGTGTGTTTGTGTGTGAAGAGGAGAGAGTGGTGATTTGCAGGGTGGCCTGAGTAAGGTCCCAAACCAGAAATTATTCTTGTTTACATTCCTTAATCAAATTTTTATTCCTGATTCATCAGCAAATTCAATACCTTTCATTTTTATCTTTATTCCACTATTGGGTCTTCATCCATAAGCAGTTCATAGTTGAAAGTGGGAACTTTTTTACTTAACTTAGCCATTCACTGCACAGATCCATATCCTCAGGTAAACTGACTGAGAACTCATGGATGGCCTATTGCTGTTTCAGTATTGCCTGAAAATTTGATGCCTTTCACTAGTATTTGGATTAATGAAAAGGAAAGAGGAAATCTATGACAGAAAAACACAACTCTTACCAACCAGAAAGAGAAAAATCCAAGTAAAGTGTGCATAAAGAAAAATTGCTTAGTGGGAGTTTGTGATTCAAGGTTCTTAATGATCTGTCCTCATATGATATACCCAGGGTCTCCTCTAATTACATCCTCCCATGGGCCCTAGAGACAAGAGATCCTTCATGATTTTTAAAATTCTTTATGCACTGATGTTTTAGCACATGGCATTCTTTCAGCTTGGAATCATCAGCCTTTCAAATCCTATTTATCCTGTAAGTCTCTCCTCAACAAGTGCTATCATTTCCCAGAAGCCTTCTCTTTTGAATGAATGAATCTGTCCTCTGTATCACGCATAATTCTATTCTATTCTATATATATATATATATGTATTTTGTTTTTTTATAGTTGTTTTTCATTTGTTGCTCACTGAGTCAAAGATTTCCTTATGAATCTTTGCATTTTATATAGCTCTTAGAACAAGTTTCTTGAAAGAATCAGCTTTAATAAACATTTATTGAATGAGTGAATACCACCTCAAATGTCTGTGACATGGATTTGGTGGTGTTTGACATAGAGTAGGTTGAGGATGTGTCACTTACATAGTATTTCCTAGAGGACAACAACCTTGCAGGGTCCTATGCCAAGTAGTCTATCCAATTGGCCCATCTAAAGAGAGTTTGCTTTTCCTCATGAGAAGCTGGAGCTGTCTCCCCACAAACATTCTACAAGGGGAAACTCTGCCTTTGAGGTGGTCTGGATTTGAGCTAGTAAATAGGTAGACGTCTATTTGGATCTGCTAGAGTGCGCCTGGGACCATCCAAGAGCTGGATATGAGTGGAAGGGGAGGATAAAGCCCCAGGTTCATACTGAATCACGAGCTTAGCAAAGACAAACCAAAATCCTTAAAAAGATCTCTCTTTAAAAGTTAGCATTATCAACTACTACCTTAATTATCAGGAAGAGCTGTAGCAAGGGTTATTTGGCAGTCACTGGAGAATAAGATTGGGGCTCCGCTTAGGTACCCGAGATAAAGGAAATGCTAGGGGATGTTAGTAGAGAAGATGAAACAGTAAACTGTATAAACTTTCCTTTTTTCATGGTTTTCCTTCTTTTCAGCACAGGCTACGCTATTCAAAGTTATTCCACAAACTAGTATTGTATCTAACATTTGTTGACAGTTATTAAAGAACACAAAATAGTTGATCAACCTCTGAAGACGTAACTAAGGGCTACTCCCCAGGGATTATTTCTAGGCTCAATATTGCTTAGATTCTCAGCGATTTGAAAAAGAGTTCTCTGTAGCCCAATCATTAGGTTCAAAGGTGAGACCAGGCGGCCAAGACACTTACCCAGCTCTTTCTAGTACAGACGCAAGATCCAGCATGAATGTGATACCCAGAAACATCAGGAGCTAATAGAATGAGTATCATTTAGACAAAATCCTGGTGGGACACATCGGGAGAAAAATGGTAGTAGAGACTAAGATGGGGAAGAGTTGGATGTGAGTGGAAGGGGAGGAGACAGCTCTGGGTTCATACTGAATCATAGCAAAGATAAACCATGAAAAGACATTATGATCAGCCCACGGATATAGCTCATAGGCAGGGCTGCTGATAAACTTGTTTTTCTCCCATTTCAAATGGGAGGTCAACAGCTGGCAGGGGGGCTTCCAGATAAAAAGGGAAGTGGTTTACTTCATGAATCTCAAGCATTTCCCCCTTTATCCTACAGGCTCGGTGAGTGAAAGGGGAGACTTGTCTGGCAGCCCGAGAGCCTGGACATGGCGGCACCATCCGCCGAGACCATTCATTGTTTCGAAGGTCAGTCATGCAGTGCCCAGTGGGAAAGTCTCTGTGTATACCCTGGAGGTTTGTCTTGCCCTCTGGATAGTTCTGGTACACGTAGAAGGAAGGTGAGATCTTTTCATTCTAAAGAAAAGCATTAGGAGTTTCACTCAGACTTGATGCCGTCCAGAGCTTTGGGTTTTCCAAGGGGACAGTTACACTGAGCACAAGGTGGGACAGGCAGAGTTCCTCAATGCGGCTAACTTAGTGTTTCCGCTTGGATAAACACTGACTTGCCTAGCATTGACCCGGATGGTGGGGCTAAAGTTAGGAATGAGACCCAGTGGGTGTGCTCGATATGCCACATATTATAAAGGAGTGTTAAAAGACAATTGCCAGGAAGAGAAGGGTTTGAGGAAGCCATTGTTGGCTGCGCCATCCTCTGCAGTGCCAGGGTGGGGATTACCCTGCAAGCCCAGGGTTAGGGGCTTAGCAATCTTCTGGGAAATCCCAATCAGGCCATTCCAAATACACTGCTCACAGGACTGCAGAACATATGTGGTTCTCATGGGTATTTCTTGAGATTGCAATATTGTCTGTGGGATCTAAATGCAGATCCTGTACTATTGGTGTGTGAGAGCTCCATTTCTCACAAATCTGATGTTCTTTAAGAACACCTATCTTTTTCCAAAGTATCCTGAATGAGACTTAACATATGATCTAACAATCCCACTCCTGGGCATATATCCAGAGGAAACTCTAATTTGAAAATACACATGAACCCCAATGTTCATAGCAGCACTATTTATAATAGCCAAGACATGGAAGCAACCTAAATGTCCATTAACAAATGATTAGATAAAGCAGTTGTGATATACACATACAGTGGAATACTACTGAGCTTTAAAAAAGAATAAAATAATGCCATCTGCAGCAACAAGGATGGACTTGGAGACTGTTATACTAAGTGAAGTAAGTCATCTAGAGAAAGAAAAATACCCTATGATATCACTTATATGTGGACTCTAAAAAAAAAGACATGAGTGAACTTATTTATAAAACAGAGACAGACTCACAGACATAGTAAACAAACTTATGGTTACCGGGTGGAAAGGAGGTGGGGAGGGATAACTTGAGAGTTTGGGATTTGCAGATACTAATTACTATATATACAATAGATAAACAAGGTTCTACTGTGTCGCACAGGCAACTATATTCAATATCTTGTAATAGCCTATAATGAAAAAGAATATGAAAAGGAATATATATATATGTGTATATATATGAATCACTGTGCTGTACATCAGAAATTAACACAACATTATAAATTGACTCCAATAAAAAATCCATATTGCAAAGTACCCTGAATGGCCAACTGGCATTTCCTGGGTGGGAGACTGGTTTCCTTGGGCTTTACCATCATTCAGCTCACAAGATCTGATGAGTCCAGAATGTTTTGAAATTTTCCATTTCCAACAGGCTCATCCTGGGGAAAAGCCTTGGAAGAGTACAGTCACCATTTAGTGGAATCCTCCTTCAGCTTCCTCTTGAACTCATGGGGCTGATTTTGACTGATAGAGACTTTTATTAGATCCTCACACTGGCCCAGTCTTTGTGAGATGATGTTTCTTCTGTGGACAATGGGGCTCTAGAAGACAGTGGGTGAGCTCCTCCTGGAATAAACACATCTCTGTGGAGGTGACATAAGGGCTGAAAGATTTCGATTGCAGCTTTGTTTTCTTAAGGGATCTACTCTTCTCCTAAGTTTTATGGTGCGTGGGGTCCCCGGAGAACCAGTTTAATAAGCCTCACTCAGCTTCTTCCCAACTCTCTTGGCTGATACTTACTACAACTTTGTAAACAAAAGTTTCAGTTGTTTATTCAGATCAAGAGTAATGGTTACTTTTAGTTAAAGTAATACATCTAATTATGCCTTTGAAAGTGGGGATCCTGTTTAATATAAGGCAGTCCTATCATTACAGGGATGTGAGGAACCATCACAAGTAATACAGAACCTTGGCTAATCCTGCCCTGACCCCTGCCTCACTGGGGCTGGGAGATGGTAGAAGATGGGGTCTGGTGGGTGGGGAAGGGACAAAAAGGAAAGAAATGAAAAAGCTAGGATTATACTTTTTCTCAGCTTTATTGAGGTATAATTGGCAAATAAATAAAATTGTATATATTTAAAGTGTACGTGATGATTGTGTATATTGTGAAATGATTACTACAATGAAGTTAATTAACAACTACAATGAAGTTAATTAACACATCCATCACTTCACATAGTTACCATTTTGTGTGTGTGTGTGTGTGTGTGTTTGGTGAGAATGCTTAAGATTTACTCTCTTAGCAAATTTCAAGTATAAAATACAGTATTATTAACTGTGAACGCTGTGCTGTACATTAAGTCCTCAGAACGTATTCAACTTATAGTTAGGACTTTGTACCCTTGACCAGTACTCCCCATTTCCTCCACCCTCCCAGGCCCTGGCAACCACCATTCTCTCTGTTTCTATGAGTCTGACTTTTTGTTTGTTTGTTTAGATTCCACACATAGGTGATGCCATACAGTATTTGTCTTTCTGTATGGCTTATTTCACTCAGCATAATGCCCTCCAGTTTATTCCATGTTGTTGCAAATGGCAGGATTTCCTTCTTTTTTATGATTGAAAAATATTCCGTTGTGTTGTTTACCTGAAATAAATAGACTGCCAGATATTTCTCCAGCAAAGAAGAGTTTATTTTCAGTCAGCAGCTTGGGGTGGCAACCATGGTAAGCCATGTGCAAATCCCTGCAGGGGAAGGAGAATGCTTTTATAGAGAGGAAAAGGGAGTTGGGAGGGCTGTAATAAACAAAGAGTCTGTGGCTTCTCATTGGCTGAGTCCTTGGACTTTGCTATCATCCCGGGGAGTGAAAACTCCCCCTTCTGGTCTCTCAACTTGCTTTAACTGGGATTTCTGCTTATTAAGACCTGGACTCAAATCACTCTTTAAGTCTCAATTTCCTCCTTTGCAAAATGGGGTGTTCTGATTATAGTTGCTGTATGGCAAAACACACTAAACTTCATGATGTAAAATCTGAATCAGGATTTCAGCAAGGGCTTGGCTGGGAAATTCTTACCTGGAGGGTCTTTCATGAGTTTGAATCTGCAATCATCTGAAGGCTTGACTGGGCTCCGGGTCCAAGATGGCCCACTCACATGGCTGGCAGTGAAGCCTGGCTGTTGGTTGGGAGCTCAGCTGGCACTATTGACTAGAAATACCTACACATGGCCTCATCAGCATGATGGCCTAACTGTATAGGAGTCCTTAACTTGTGGCTGGTTTTCCCCAGAAGAAATATCCCAAGACAGCTTGGTGGAAGTTGCAAGGACTTTTTTGACCCAGCCTTGGAAGCTATATGACCTCATTCTACCACACTCAACTGATCAAAGCCTGCCCTGGTTCAAAGGGAGTGTACATAGGGCTCAAGCTCTTGTTGGGAGTGTGGACAAGGTCACATTGTAGAAAAGCATTTGGGATGGGAGATATGGTTGTGGCCATATTCAGAAAATACAATCTGCCGCACGTAGATAATATCATTGCCTATTTCATGAGGTTTTGAGAGTATCAAATGAGAAAAGTTCTTAACATAGTACTTAATCAGCACTTAAGCACTGATTTAATTGCTTAATTTAATTAAGTGATTAAGTACTGATTAAATACTTAATCAACACTTCAGTACTTCATCAGTATTTAATTAGTGCCTGGTGCGTTGGAAAATCTCAATAAAATATTACCATAATTATTACTCCAACACTGCCCTTTGGACAACTTTCCAGTTTGGGGTAAACACTACTTTGGTTTTCTGAATTACTTCTGGTTCCCAAATAAATCTGATTAAGATTAGACAAAGGCCAAAAAAATACAAGTGAAATTGGATGGAAGTGTACTGTGGTTCCCTTCGAAGTCTTGTTACTGAAAATTCTGAAGGACAGCACAGCCTTTACTTGGAAGTGAAATGTCCCAGACCACGGGGAAATGCTTTGTGACCACCTTGCTTGCTCTGAGGTGATGAACGTGCTTTGGATCAGAACTTGTACTAGAGCATTAGCACCTTTTGCTTTTGACTTTGTTTTCTCACTGTTCAATCTGTTGTAATAAAGTCAATGTAAACTTCCTTATCAAGGTTTGCAGGACTGTTCTTTATGACTGGAAAAGTCACAGATTTTCAGATGTTTTGAAATTTAGCAGCAGTAACTTTGTCTTCCCAAAGCAATTTGGAAATGAACATCCCAGACAATGAACTACCTCTGACAAACTCAGCTTGTGCTTTGTTGTCAGCTGTGAAGATTGAGATTCTCCTCTCCCTGGCTCCAAAATTTATGTCACAGCTGCACTAGGTACCCAGCAAATGATGTTCTTTTTATCTGCCTTTAGTTATGAAATTGTGTTCTTCTTAGCGCTGTGGGTTGAAGGACATCTTTGTACCTGAACACTTTGATTTGAGCGTGATGTCAAACAGATTTTGGCTCAAATAAATATTCAGTTGTGCCAAGAATTACAAATAGAATCTTGTGACCTTGTTTCAGTCAGGAGAAATGTGGAAATTTTAGAAAAACCAAGCAAAAAGAGAAAAATAAAAATCACCTGCATTTTTATTGCCTGGATGCAATAACTATTCACATTTAGAATAAACATATCATGCATTTATATAGTACAGATTTTTAAAAAATGAATTGTGATATGCATGTTATTGAAAGTCTGGATTTTTTTTTTAAATAAAAAAACTTGATAGAGTACAGGGATCTTTCCATGTCAGTATATACATAAAATCAATTTAAATTATTTTAATCAGTCTATTTGTCTCTCTGTATTTAGATTGTTTCCAGTTCCCACAATTATAAACATTGTAAAGAATATTGTACACATATTTAAAAATTATTTTAAAAATTATAGAAGTAGTACTCAAGTTAAAAAATTCAAACACTGTAGAAGGCTATAAAATGAAAAGTAAAACAGAGAACAAACTTACGGTTACCAGAGGATAAAGAGAGTAGGAAGGGATAAATTGGGAGTCTGAAATTTGCACCTCTTGGGGAGTGATGGATGTTAGCTATCTTAATTATGGTGGTGGTCTCATTGGTGTATACATCTATCAAAATTCACCAAATTGTACTTTTGAAATATGTGTAGTTTACTGTACAGGAATTATACCATAATAAAGGCATTAAAAAATGAAAAGTAAAACATTTTCTTTCCTCTTCCCCTCATTTGATTAACAAAAAGCATCTGATAATACTTTCTGACTAGGATTGTTCTCATGATTATTATTTTATCTTTAATTAATATCCTTTAGTCAATTACATCATTAATTACTATTTCTGTCTTTAGTAATATCTCCACCTTTTCCCTTGGCTTATCATCTTTCAATAGTGTCCTGGGCTATATTCTCAAAGAAGAGGAATTTATTGCTTCTGCAGTACCTCTCACTTTCCCTAACCCCTCCAACTCCAGACTGTAGTTACTTTTTTGCTCATGTAACTAACATATAATCGAATATCTATTGTCAACTTTCGTGTTCCTAGATATCCCCTTAATCAAAGGCTAACAAATTGATTATCCTCCCATCTCTCTTCCCATGTCTTAATTTTTTTAGCTATATTATAATTTTATATTGCCAAGATTTATAACATTCCTATCCTGTTCTATAGCTCCAGTTAAATCTTCATATCTTGTCTGTAGGTTAATTTTAGAAAATCAGTAAAGATTATGTATCATATTATTGGATAAATATTATTATAGTTTGATTCAACCCGAAGAAAGAAATGTAATTCATGTCATTAAAACTTTGTTGCTTGAAGAAAAATCCTCCAGATGTTAAGATCTAATCAAGAATGGATCCAAATTCTCTAGGTCTCGAATCTTATACAATTTGGGGGGTCGTCTTCAAGAGAAAAAGTACAAAATTACTAGTACACACAGTTAAGGCCTTTCCCTTGGCCTTGGACAGGTCTCAAGTGAGTGAGGAGCCCTGATGCTTATCTTCATTAGTTTCATATTAAATCATACTCATTCTGTTTCTTGAGGAGGTAAGGCAGGCAAGCAGCTGCTCCAATTATTCCCTTTGTTTACACGTCTGCCTAGGATTCAGGATGTTGTGAGCAGGTACTTTCTCCTACACAGGGTATGTTTGGGCAGATTGATTGACTTTATAGTCTAGCCAGTGGCAGTAAATATTTTTAATTTGTTTATTGGTCATTTGTATTTCTTTTTTTCCTGTAATTTACTCATGCTTGGTCATCGCCCATTTTTACTACACTATTCATCTGGTTGAAAATATTTTTGTTTTAATTTGAAAGAACTCTTTATACAAGACTAGGAATCAGAAATGAGAGCACAGATTCAAGAGAATTTAAAGTAATTTTAAGAGTATGCATGGAGTGCTGTGGCAAAAACATAAAATCATATTTAAAAATGTTTTTCTTGCTTACTATATTTTATTTATTTATCTATCTATTTATTTATTTTTTAAGTATAGTCAATTTACAATATTGTGTTAGTCTCTGGTGTACAGCATGGTGATTCAGTTATGCACACACACATATATTCTTTTTCATTATAAGTCACTACAAGATATTGAATATAGCTCCCTGTGCTATATAGTAGAAACTTGTTGTTTATTTGCATAATATAAATGACAAGTAATGGGTATCAAGGTGTGGCAGCCTGAGTAGACCAATTAAATATTGAAGACTGGAAAGGTGATTAAAGATTTAATAATGAAAGGGGCAGAACCAGATAGATTCACAGCTATATTTTGTCTAGCATTTCAAGAGCAGATAATCTCAATGTTATTTAAACTGGTCTAGGTCATAGAAAAAGATAGAAATCTCTATGATTTCTTTTGTGAAGCCAACATAACTTTAACCTAAACTTAAAAATAAAGAAAAGGAATATAGGACCAGCTTGCTTTTGAATATTGGGGAAAATCCCTAAATTAAATACTAGTAAGTAAAATCAAGTATTTATCAAAAGGATAATACATCATGTCTAGAAAAGTTTATTCCAGGAATACAAGAATGTTCAATGTCAGAAAATCCAGCAACATAATCTAGGACAATAGCAAATTAAATGAAAAATAGTGTGATCATATCAATAGATGCTGAAAAGTCATTTGACAAAATTTAGTATCCATTCTTAATTTAAAAATGCTATGAAAATAGGGACAGAAGCAGACTTCTTAAACATAACAAAAACCAATTACCAAACACACAAGTAGAGTTAATTGAAATATGGTTTCATTTAAAATTAGGAGCCAGATAAGGATGCTTGCTATTGACATTGCTATTTGATATTATCTTGCAGTTGTTCTAGAAAATACAACCACACAAAATGAAATAGCTAGTTGAGACACTGGAAAAGAAGATATGATAAACACATTTCTTCAAGCCAGTAATATGATTGCATAAAACCCAAGAGATTTAGTACTGTATTGCTAGAGTTCATAAAGAATAAGCAAATGGGAAAAATAATGTATTCACAAGAACTATAGCAATAAGAACTACAAAATGCTTGTTTAAACAAGAACAGTAACATTTTTATGAAGGAAAAAATTTTTACACAAAACCTGAAGAAATGGAAAGATATACCATGCTCTTGTGAAGTCTTAATGTTAAAGAAGTCAATTCTTTCAAAAGTAAATCCAGTGTAATCATGACAGGAATACTAACTTGTATGGATGTGTGTGTGTGAATAAAACTAACTTAATGTTTAAATAAAAGAATAAGCGCCTCAGAATAGGCAAGGAATTTATGTGTGTGTGTTTGGAAACATTAAAAACTAGCAGTGATGGGCTTGTCTTCCCACACATCAGAATGGACTTCAAAGCTACACAGCAAGTCAGGATGACAGTGACATAAAAATAGCAAATAGGTTGGTGGAATAGAATGGAGGGTCCAAAAACAGACCCCATTATATATGAGAACTTAATATAGAGAGAAGTATTGCAATCAAATGGGAAAATGAGGAGACTTTTAATAAGTGGTGATGACGTACCTGGCTATCAACCTGGAAGATATAAACTTCCTCTGTGTAAACAAGGACTTTGTGGCTCTAAAGAGACAATTTCCTTCTGCCTTGGTGATTTTGTTTTTAATTGAGACTGGTAGAATTGAGACATAGTTTTATTTTCTTTTAGTTTTTTATTTTGATAGAACTTCAGATTTACAGTCAAGTTGTAAGGATAACACAAAGAGTTCCCATTTATCCTTCATACAGATTCCCATATGTTAACAATGTACTGCATTCTTTTTCTCTCTTGACATATTTTTCTTAACATAAATTCAACAATGATTTCTTAATATTTATACTAATAAGCTATACATTAAGGTATAGGATACTTATAGTACATATAATCTAATACAGCATAATAAGCTTAGCATATTTCATATCCATATTTCTCTGAATATCTTGAAAAAATTTTTTCACATCATGTTGGGATCAAGATCCAAACATAGACCATATTTTGCAACTTGCCGATGTTCCTCTAGGACTTTTAAAATCTAGGTCCTCTTCCTCACTCTGTCTCTCTTTTTTCCTTACAATTGAGTTGACTGAATTGGTCATTTGTACTGTAACATACCCACAAGTTCCGCTTTGCATCCTCATAGTGCTGTGCAATGTGTTCCTCTGTCCCTCCGTATTCCCTGAGGATTGGTTGTTCAATGTAGAGGCTTGATCAGATTCAGGTTAGATTTTCTTGGCAAGAATATTTCACATGGTTGAATTCTAATTCTTTCATACTTTATTTATAGTAGCTGAAACACTTCAATAAGGAGAATCAACCATTTTGTTATCCTGTCAAGATTGTTTTAAACTTTTGCAGAAAGGAGTCAATGAATTCTGGTACCCAGCTCAATAATTAAAAGTCATTTGGGCTTTTTTCCTTAAATTTTTTTTTAATTGAATGAAAGATTCTTTAAATTCTATAGTGCTTTAAGTTTCACGCAGATGATTTCATATAATCCCATAATAAACCTTAAAAAAAAATCCCCTACTCCTATATTGCCCTTCCCCCCCTTCCCTCTGCCCACTGGTAGCCATTAGTTTGTTCACTATACCTCTGAGTCTCCTTCTTTTCGTTTTATTCACGTTTGTTGTATTTTTTTAGATTCCACATATAAGTGATATCATACACTATTTGTCTTTCTCTGTGTGACTTATTTCACTTAGCATAATGCCCTCCAAGTCCATGTTGCTGCAAACGGCAAAATTTCATTCTTTTTATGGCCAAATAGTATTCTACAGTGTGTGTATGTGTGTGTGTATGTGTGTGTGTGTACACCACATCTTTATCTGTTCATCTGTTGATGGACACTTAGGTCTCTTCCATACCTTGACAATTGTAAATAATGCTGCTGTGAAAATTGGGGTGCATACATCTTTTCAAATTAATGTTTTTAACTTTTTTTGGTTTTATATACCCAGGAGTGGAATTGCTGGGTCATATGGTAGGTCTATTTTTAGTTTTTGAGAAATTTCCTACTGTTTTCCACAGTGGCTGCACCCATTTACATTCCCATCAACAGTGTGGGAGGGTTCATTTTTTCCACATCCTCACCAGCAGTTGTTATTTGTGTTCTTTTTGATGACAGCCATGCTGACAGGTGTGAGGTGATATCTCATTGTGGTTTTGATTTGCATTTCCCTGATGATCAGCGATGTTGAGCATCTTTTCATGTGCTCATTGGCCATCTGCATTTCCTCTTTGGAAAATTGTCTTTTCATTTCTTCTGTTGTTTGGGCTTTTTACTGCTTATGAAAAACAACATCCAGATACCAAGCAGGAATCTTTAGGGAGTTTATTGAAAGATCAGGTTTACTGAAGGTGGTTCACAAATATCTTTAATAAACTACTATCTCTTTCACTTAGCTGTGCCTCATGAATTCCCCTATTTAACTAAATCCAGTTCATGATTCTTCACAAACTTTAAGGTATTCATTTAAAACAAGTAATGAAATAATTTAACAGTGAGAGAATCACATTTAACTATTTATTTTATATTGAATAGCAGGAAAGCAACAGATTAATCTGTTACGTTTGTTTGAGAACACAGTTAAATTCCTTCTTATTTGAATATTTCACCCTGGTTGATTAATCAGCTGTGTTTAACTTAAAAGCTGATAGAATTAAGTTTCCTATCAGTACAGAACAAGGCATTTTATAATACAGCATCTGAATTTGAAGGTATTTGAGGTCCAAGGAGTTATTTTTACAGCTCTTCATTAGAGCTTTCTATAGCTGAAAACATTTCCAAGACTGCATTCTAACTAGTGTCCTGGAAGAAATTTAGATTCTGTGCATGCAGGAAACAGAATCTGGAGCTGTGTTATTTGAAGGGCGCGAGATAGCCATGTTCCAACGTGGTTCCTGGCAGACAGTGTCGTTCTTCCTGATTCAGTAGCTTCCTGTCACAGAAATGACAGCGCGCCCACCCGCTCACAGCAGTGGTACTCTGACTGAGGGTTCCTGGGAGTTCTGCTTAGACCCTGTTTTTCCAGCCCTTCCAGTGACTTTGTAAACCACAAAAAATCACCTTCTGCTTATACCAACTTGGATGATTTCCGTTATCTGCAACTTATTTCTCACTAATAATAAGGTTTGATTTTTGATGATTATTTTTGTACTCACCCATCTTTATTTACTGGCTGTAATAGTTTTTCAGATAATTTTCTGGAAGTTTCCAGTTAATTCTTTTTTAAATTAAAGTATAGTCAGTTTACAATGTTATGTCAATTTCTGGTGCACAGCATAATAATGCTTCAGTCATACATATACATACATGTATTCCTATTCATATTCTTATTCATTATAGGTTACTACAAGATATTGAATATAGTTCCCTGTGCTGTAAGTATAAACTTGTTTATTCCAGGTAATTTTTAACTGGACAATTTTCATCTCCTCTTTGCTAATTTCTTCCTCATTTTACTTGACTATTTGCAGCATATATTGTAGGTGATAATGAATACTCGGTGGTTTTTCTAACTTTACTGGGAAAGCTTCTAGTCTTTCTCCATTGAAAATAATTCTGGCTTTGGAGATTCGAGATATGTAATGTTAAAAAGGTATTCATCTTTCCCCATTTGACTAAAAACTTCCTTATTTAAAAAAAATTAAGAATGAAAGTTGGTTTTTACCAAAAAAATTTTTTCAACATCCATGGAAATGATTATGTTTCTCTTTTTTCTATTGATATGATATATTATATTAACAGATTTCATAATATTGAATCTGTTATTAATAATTGAATCTAATTACTATTAGGAATATTAATAGTCCTAATATTGAGTTGTCTCACATTCCTTGAAAAACCCCACTTGGTCATGGTATTTAATGCTTTACTCGATTCTCATCACTAATATTTTGTGATTTTTACACTGATATTCATAAGTGGGTAGTTTTTCTTTTTTGTACTATTTTTGCTGTTTTCATATTGATTTAATGCTTGCTTTACAAAAATGATTAGAAAAATTTCTATTTTTTTTCTATGCTTTGCTCTGTGAAATTATCTATATGTGGTGATTTTGAGATGGAAGAGTGTGTAGAGGGTAACTCTTTGACAACTTTATTCTATGCTACTTCTACGCTACTTGGTCTGTTTAGATTTTCAGTGTTTTCTGGGGTCAATTTTGATCCATTTCATACAAGTTTTCAAATGTATTTGGATAGAAATGAGCAAAACCAGATATGTATATATTATATATTTTGTTATATGTATATATTTGCTGTTATCTGGTTATTTCTTCCTTTGCTATTTGGTGTGTTTGTGCTTTCTCCTTTTAAAAAAATTTGGGCTCACTAATAACTTATTTAGTTGATTTTCAAAAATCAGTTCTTATATTTGCTGTTTCTAGCTGTAAAATTTCATTAATTTCAATACTTTGTGCTTCTCTGTATATTACTTCTTTTCTCCCAATTTTCTTAGGTATGTTTTCTTTTTCTTCTTAATTTATTGCTTTGCATCTTCAATTCATTTATTTTGATTGCTTATTAATATAAGTGTTTTAGGCTATGGATTTTCCCCTGAGCATTTATTTAGCTATATAACTGCATATGTGGGGTAATAATAATAATAGTGATGAATAAATCAGCCTCTCATGAAAACAGTTTACAACTTTATGTGAACACACATAGTCTTCTGAAAACAAACGTTTTAAACACATGTGGTTTTCTGTAACAAATATTTTTAGTTTTCAGGTTATAAGACAACAATCCATGCAACTACTTAAAAAAAATCTTTCATTAGTGTAGGAAAGCTCCTTGGTCTTTTTAGTTGACTGATTTAGACAAATGCTCAACTCTGTAAACACAAGATACAGAAAAAATATAAATTTAACTAAATTTGTTAGTAACTGATGTATAAATATGCTTGCTGTTTTCTTATCTGTCTAATAAGATGAAATGGTTGGTTTAAGGCTCTGTTTTCTTAAAGCCTCCGTGTCAGTGGTCTCCTTTTCTTTCAAGGTAATTTGTGAAATTGCTAACTAAAGCTTGTAGCTTTTGTCTTCAGATACAATTTCTAATCAAGATCAAAGTAATGATTATCGTAGCAGGGAGAGTATAGCTCAATGGTAGAGTGCATGCTTAGCATGCACGAGGTTCTGGGTTCAATCCCCAGTACAGTATCTCCATTAAAAAAATAGTAATAAATAAATACACCTAATTACCCCACCCCCCCAAAACACAAACAACAAAAAAGAATTTAAAAAACAAATGAAAAAATTAATGCATATTGAGCTCATATTTTTCTGATTTCAAAATTAGAATTATTTTAATATGTCATAGAGTATAATCATTAATTAGATTTTCTGTGAATATTTGAAACTTTTTCCTATCCATAGAAGCATAGATGTTTCCCTCTGCTTGTCTTTAAGAGCTTCACAGATGCTCTCTGGCTAGCATGGTGGAGATGAGATGGCTATGTCCTTGATTTGAGAGAAGAGACAGTGGGATCATCCCTCAAACAGACCCAGGGGCAGCTGCAACTCACATAACTGTATAGAGTTAGCAGGACAATGTCAGTACCTTGAAAAACAGCAGGGTGTGGATTAGGCTCTGCAAGCGGTGGACCCACTGAGCTCCACAGCCTCCCTCTGTGGACTGGCCTCTGCCTTACATCTCACCCAGAGCAGCTCCATCAGAGCTCTGAACACAAGGCAGGGAGGAGCCCTGGAGTTCACGGAACCCAGCTTTTCACTCTTTGGGGAATTAAGAGTTCATGCCAACCTGGCGCTTAACCAAACTATGGGATCTTCCAGGAGAAACAGTCTTTATGACGTTGGTCATTCAAATTCCCCTGACCGTGAAAAGCCATTCATGCAAAAGATTAGGTTGTGCCCATCATATCCAGAGCCAAACAGAATATTCAGGCCACAGGGCAGTTTCCGGAGTGCCATGCACAAAGCATCTTAAGGTGACAGGTTCTGGATTCTGACCTAGATTTAATTCCTGACTCTTTCATTAACTAGCTATGTCACTTTGGAAGCAAGTGCCTTATTTGTCTCCATGCTTCAGCCTCCTCGGTGGGTTGGGTATCATAACAACAGCACGTGGATCTCAGGATTGGCTTGGAGGATTAGCGATAACGTGTGTACAGTGTTTGGAATGGCACATAGTAAATGATCAGTAAATGTTCACTATTATTACTTAGCATGGTTGTGCTGTATCCTCTTTGACAAGCCCCATGCTCTTCATTTTCCAACAACTCAGCTACTTTAACCAGACCCCAGGTTACCTCAGTACTGAGAAGCAGCTACCCTTGGATTTTCCTGGTCACCCAGCTATAGGGTGTTTCCAGGCTCCCAGGAGCTTCTTGTCTTTCTAGCCTCATGAAAACCATTAAATTCTCAGCCGAGAGGACTCTGACTCTTACTATTGGGTCCTGTGGGTGGGGGAGCAAGTGGAGCATCCTATGGCAATGACCTTGGAGTCTGTCCTCCTGTCCTTGTCTGGGAGTTAAAGGTGTACCTGTGGGTGATGAGATTCGTTTAGTTCAACCACAGGCAGGCCCGGGGTCCTGCTGGATTATCCTTATCCTTTACATTCAGAAGTGACATCCTTAACAAGGTCTGAGCCATTTGGGGGAGATTTTGAGACTCTCCTTGCATCTAGCACAGGCTTGATGTGTTTGGATTGTTTCCCAGTTCCTATGGAATTTTGAATCTTGGAGCCCCAAGCATTGATTCACTGGGGGAAAGTCTCCCTTCCCTGGAGAGAAGTTGTAGGGCTTCTCTGGAGACTCATTGTAACAGTGCGATAACAAGGCCCCTGCCACCTCCGTCCCTTGGCTCTTGATCTCTCTAACTTTATGACTGGAAGTTTGCCCTTTTAGCCCCCAGGTGCAGAGCCTAGTAGCTCTGAAAAAGTTTAATGAGTCTGGTTGAGGGAGTGAGGGAAAAGTAGCAGGCAAGGCCCTCCCAGGGGCTGGACCAGTGGGGTTATGACCGTGGGCAGTGTGTGGCTCTGGGGGGCGGGATTGGCCCTTGCTCCAGGAACTGCAGGTTAATTCCTCTTCTGTCCCTTTCCTAGGAGTCTCTGCCCCCACCCCTCCACGTCTTCATCTCCCATGTTCACTGAGCTTGCCCCCCACCCCCTCATCGTGGCTTCTCAAAACATGGGCCCATCTCAAGGCTTGGGCCCCCACACATACCTACCAGCCTCTCTCTGCTCAATGTCACCACTTTAGATGGTCTATTACTGTCCAATTTATGTAAAATAGACACCCCTCTTGTCCTTTCCTGTTCCTTTGCTCTGCTTACTTGCTTTGATTTGTAACACTATCTGATATTTTATTTACATATATTTATTTTTCTGTCTCCTCTACTGGAAGGAAAACTATGAAGGCAGAAACTGACGTGTTCATTTCTGTGTTCCCTATACTTAGAACAGGCTTGGCACAAAGTAGGTGCAGAATAAGCACTTTTTAATGAAAGTGAGAAAGCAATACACCTCTTTCCCAGAGTAGTCTTTGCACGGGGCAGAGTAGCTGTTGGGTAGAGGCAGAAAGGGAGGCATGAGCAATTCTTGCAGCATTTTGCAGGGATTTTGGCTCTTAAGATGCAGGAGTGTCTTTTGAGAAGAGGATGACGTGAGAAAACCAAGGGTGAATCATTCAGACCAATTCCTGTCCTCTTGGGATGATGGACCTCTTTCTGAGAACGACACCGGTTAACTCGAGATGTCTTCAGCAACTTTGACTGCTCCACTGAGATGATTTTATTATATTCTCATCCTTGGGCCTCAAGAATGGTACCTAAAGTGACTTGAAGTATGGAGGATGAATACTCAAGAATATAAGCTTTCTTCCAGCCAGATAGGACCATTCCTTGTTTAAGCACACCTTGCACTTTGGCTTCCTGCTTTTGCCCCTGCATTTCTGCTAACAAGAGTGCCCTCCCGCCCCTCCTGCCTCCTCTTCAAGACCTAGTTCACATTCTTCTGTTGTAGAGCCTTCCCAGCTGTCATGGGGAAGAGCAACCTTTCTTTCCTCTGAACTCCTTTAAGCCTTACTTTTCATTCTTTCATGATATTTGGCCATGGACAATTTGGGGATAACTCAGGTAATAACTAATGAACTAACTCACTCTGAAATCTTTGGCTTCTCTAGTCTTCAAAGGTCTCCCTTCCTTTTGATGCTTAAAATCACATGAGTTGAAGCCTGAATCCTGATCGACAACTGAAAGTTCAGCAGTTGACTGGTTCCCCTCCCATGTAATTCCCAGAGGAATGCTTACATTTTCTGCCTCTCCCTGCCAGTCCTGGAGTCCTGCTGGGCTTCTGGCATCTTGTGACCAGCTTCTCCAACTGCTACTGCTTTCCCCATACCTCTCTACCTCAAGTGCAGGCAAAGGCCCCTCTATTATCTGTCCAAGCACATCAGAGAGCCTAGCTGTAGCACCACCAAAGCCCTGGGATGATAGAAAGGAATTCTAGTATAGAAAAGAGGGGCAGAACCCCATAGAACAAGATACAGGAAATTATTATTTTCAGAGTCTACCAACCATACACCTACGCAGGGTACTTTAAAATTTATTTATTTATTTAATGAAGTAGTTGATTTACAATGTTGTGTTAGTTTCTGGTGTATGGCATAGTGATTCAGTTATACATATACATATATATATATATATACCTTTTCATATTCTTTTTCATTGTAGGTTATTACAAGATATTGAATATAGTTCCCTGTGCTAAATAGTAGGATGTTGTTGTTTATCTATTTTATATATAGTAGTTTGTACCTGTAAATCCTAGACCCCTAATTTATCCCTCTCCCTCCTGCCTTTCCTCTTTGGTAACGATAAGTTTGTTTTCTATGTCTGTGAATCTGTTTCTCAGGCTTTCATGACATTTGGCCATGAATGATTTGGGGGCAACTCATCAGTGCCCAACAACACCAGTGTCACCAGTGCCTTGAAAGGCTTTGATGGTGACATCCCTGTCACTGTTCTTCTTGACATTTAAAGCCAGGGCTGATGGAGCGTGAGCTCTTCTCTCTTTGGACCCTCTTGTTCTGACCTTGTGTGGTGACCTGGTCCAGAGAAAAGATGAGAAGTGACATATTGAGGATTCTCACATTGTTACCCAGTTTTTGCAGTAGCTTTAATATCAGTTTATTCTAAATGCTTCTCTGAAGTCATCATTCAGCTGTGCTTACCGAGTATCTTCAGGTCTACTGTGTTCCAGGAGGGTACTTGATAAATGCTGAGGACTGAATTATCATGACAGCTGGTCTGGGTTACTTCAAAGTCCTCTATCACTGCTAGTGAGGGAACAAGAGAAACCACTGCTACCACTGCCAATTTTAGAAAGTTCTACATCACTGGCCTGCTGTGAGCCATGCTGAGCACAGTTAAACTGCTAACGATTGACCTAGGAGTAGGTCCTTTAAGTTCAGAGAGGGACAGGAATCCATAGTAAAGAGGACTGAGCCCCAAAGTATTAGACACTTTAATGAAAAAGATATATCAATTCAGAAGCCCACAAACTCACAGATTCTCCCAAGGTAGTACCAGAATGGGAGGCACGCAGTGCCCCAAAATTTGGGTGCTTAACGTAGTCCTTCAGTTCATCAGACACTTTATTCCCCTGTCGTGAGTTCCTTCCTAGAAACTCCATAGTCCATTCCCGCAACTTAACCTTGGACTGGGGCCACCCATGTACATCAGATCTATTTTTATGTCCTTGAATCTAAATGAGAATTAGCGTTCCAGTCCCTTTTAATCCCTGGGAGAGTCCTCATTTTATATGCAAATTGGTATATGCAAATAGATCTGAGGGGGCACTTTTTACCTCTGTGTGTTGCAGAATTCAAGGCTGTAATTAACATAAGTGGCCGCTCTGGGGTGTGAGCTCAGGAAGCATGCCAGTGGTACCAGGTGGGGGGTGGCTGTTATCTGCTCAATGCACTGGAACCCCAACTCTTGCCCAGCCAAAATATGCTGCTGGTCTAACTTAGTAACAGACCTTTTGCCTTATTTTAAAAAATTGCCTAATGACTCTTTCTTCAGTCTTGTTCTTCATAACCTCTCCATATATTTGGCACTGTTGACGCTCCTACCATCTTGGATTTCTCTTCCCCTGCTTGCTAACCCCACACGACTCTGTTTCTGTGGGCTTGCTTTCTGAATCCTCCTCTTGTTCCTCGTTTCACTGAGTCTCCATCTTGTTTTTTCCTCTCTACGTAAACGTCTCCAGAGTACATGGTTTCATATCCACCCGCTTGCTTGCTTCCTCCCTCCTTCCCTCATATTCCCTCTCTCACGTCCCTTATGTGGTACTAGGCTTAGGGAACACCAAGATGAAGAAAATCAAGTTTCTACCCTCAGGGAGTCATATAACCCATAAGTGGTAGCCTGACCTGGTACCTGGCTCCTCCTACTCATATTCCAGTGCTCATTGCTCTCTGTCTAAAAACTCTAAGTAATGAATGCATGCTCAATTTTAATCTCACATCTTCCATGACTCCCAACTTCACTGCTTTCTTCTCCACCAAACTGTTCTAGTCAGGAGAACTGGGTTTTATTCTTTCAACCGTCCTGTTACCTTGGGTAACTCATTTGACCTGTGTTGGACTGAATATCTCCATCTGTGGAATGAGGAGCTTGCAGCACCAGGCTCCTTCCAGCTCCAAAATTCTGATTATATACAATTGGAGGGAGTAGTGTCTAATGCAGAACAGCAACTATATAGTGAAACTAATGCCTTAAAAAAAAAAACTTACGAGTAGTATCCTCATAAAATTGTTTGTTGGGTCTGGAAAATATTTGTCCTTACCACCTATTATAATCAGCCAGTCTCCAGGACTATCCACAGGCTCAGGTAAAAGGAAGGCAGGCATAGGAGTGGCTGAAGTTGAAGCCTTACACTTTCCGGAAGGATTGTCCTTATAGAGGTAGTATTCTAAGGTCATTAACTTTTTTTTTTTTAACATTTTTTATTGATTTATAATCATTTTACAATGTTGTGTCAAATTCCAGTGTTCAGCACAATTTCAGTCATTCATGGACATATACACACTCATTGTCACATTTTTTTCTCTGTGAGTTATCATAACATTTTGTGTATATTTCCCTGTGCTATACAGTATAATCTTGTTTATCTATTCTACAATTTTGAAATCCCAGTCTATCCCTTCCCACCCTCCACCCCCTTGGCAACCGCAAGTCTGTATTCTCTGTCTATGAGTCTATTTCTGTCCTGTATTTATGCTTTGTTTTTGTTTGTTTGTTTGTCTGAGTAAGTTTGTGCCTTAATCCATAAATTTGTAAATGTGATTTATGTTAGATACATTTTTATAGAGTAAGAATTCCTCCTTTGGATCTTAAAAATTAACTTTCTGATGAGAAAAGTGATATTGTTTTCTTAGTCATTGATTCTTTGAATTTAAAAAACAGAGACCCATTCAGGCTAGTTGACTAAAGGGGTATGTGTATGTCTGTGAAATGATGAAATATTATATGGCAGTGAAAATGAGCCACACATAGCACAATTTAATCTCACAAATGTAAGACTGAGCAAAAGATGCCAGACACAGAACAATACATACTATGTGGATCCATTTGTATGGATTTCAAAAACAGGCAAAAACTAAGTAACCCATAGTGTTAGAGATCAGGATAAAAGTTACCTTTGGGGTGGAGGGGAGGAGCTGGGGAGGGACTTCTGGGGCACTAGTACCATTCTATCTCTTGACTTAGGTGGTGGTTACACGAGTGTGTTCACTTATGGTAATTCACTGAGCTTATGATTTGTACACTTATCTGTATATGTGTTATTTCTCAATAAAAACAATTAAAAGCACTCAAGTTCTACATTGCGGATTCCTGATACTGAGTGCAAGAAAAGTATGTCCAGAGAGGGAGAACCCAACTTAGACTTGAACATGAAGGACGAGAAGTGAGCTCTGGAAATTAGGTGGGTGGAGAGGACATTGCCAGTGATGGGACACATTGGGGCACAGGGCCAGTTTGGGGCAGAGTGAAGACAGTGGTTAGACTGAAGTAAATGCATACAGGAGTGTGTAAAATGGGAGCCCATGTTGAGGGGTAATTCCAGGAGCGACCATGGGTTGGGCTCTTGAGTGCCCAGCTGAGCAGTTTAGTTTTTTTCTTTTAGGCAGTGGAAGATTACTGAAGATTTGGCGCGTGGGTAATAGCAGTGCTTTGGGACATTGGAGAGGAGGGTACAAGGTAGCATGGAGTGGTCGGGGTGGACACAGTTGTCACAGAGGGACTGGAGGGGGGCGGATGGAGGACTGTGCACTGTGAGGTTGTCTGAGATCTGTCTGGCCGTGTTGATCCTGGCTGGTGCTCCAACTCCGTTTCTTGCTAGTGTAGACATGTTTGGGTCTGCACCTTTTCCTAAGTGCGCCTCAGGGGCACGAGGCTCAGGCCCGGTGTTCAGGGACAGCTTTGCAAATTGTGCCCCTGAGGACTCCCCCATGATTGGATCCTTCTCAGAAAGTGAGTGCTCTCACCTGAGCCAAACCTGCCTCGCCCCGCCCCAGTGAGGTCCAAGCGTGGGACCCAAACATGTATACTTCTGCTGTATTGTCTCTTTTGGCCTTGATTGTGCAGAGTCTGTTTGCAGAAATAGAAGGCTCAGGGTGACAGTGCCCAAGGCTGGGGCTGCCCCGTGGGCAGGGCATGCTGGGGTCTGGCCAGTCTGCCTCATTTAGGCTAATGTGAGTGTTGCTGAGCTCCCTCTGTGAATGTTGCTGTAAGTATTGCTGGCCTCTCTGCAGCAGGCAGATGGTGGAGTTCAGTCCTTCGTTTAGGAATCCTAGGCAAGGAAAGTTAAGCTAAAATTCCCGTGTAGAGAAGCATCTCCTCTTGCCTTTACTCTTTGTAGCCAACTAGATATGCTGTCCACGGAGAAAACAACCAATCGAGGCAGAACTGTGGTCTGGCAGGATGTGTCCCGGGGCCAGGAGTGACGGTGCTCCAGGTGGGATGGTCAGTGTCTCATAAGGACGAGGAAAACAGGATTTGTTCTTTGCCAAAACTGCAGAATAGCAGAGCTTCCTGAAATAACATCAACATTTGATATACTGGTTTACGATTCCTAGGAATTGAAATGCACCTCATAGGAATTGCCTTATTTTCCATTTTGACCTTCTCAACTAGGCTTTGAGAAGAATGGGGAAAAGAATATTATCCCTGCTTATCATGTGAAGATTTATGTGCAGACGTCCAGAAACAGGAGGTGTTTGTCCAGTTGCAAAGACGGTAAGAGATGGAACTTGAAACCAGGTCTCTCGGCTCCAAGTCCAGATTTTTCTCAACGCACTAGCTGTAGTGTTCCTGGACGGGACTCAACTGTCCTGCAGTATCTACCCCTAGAAGTTTAGCCCCAGGGACACTTGGCCTACCAGTCTCTGAAAACATCTGATGGGGAGGTGGTACATGATGAGTTGAGGGGACAAAGGAGGAGTAAATGAGAGAAGCAGGATGTTTCCCGTCCGGTGAGTACAGTGCTCCTTTTCCCAGGAAGCAACCAAGACTGGGCTATAGGCGTTGAGCAGAGGACTGGGGAGGGGGCGGGGAAAATGGCCACACGAGAAGAGAACAAAGCTACCCCCACCCTCCCTAGTTGAGTCAGACTGTGTAGACAGTATGGAAGGTTCCAGTTGGTCGATGGATGGCCCAGCTCAGGGTAAGGACCTACTAAGGGTAAGGACCCAGAAGATTTGTAGACCTCTTGGGGCTAGAATGGGCTCCACTCCCTGTATTTTCCTAAGGAGCATAAAAACCTAACAGGTGAAAACTTCAGCTGTCTGCACTGTGCACTCTCATCAGGGAGGACTTCACAGCTAGGCCAGAAATCCAGATCATGGGGGGATCTGGATCTCCATGGGATCATGGAGAGTCTGTTGGGGGTCCTTTTACCTGTCAGACGCTGCTGGTCTAATGTGGAGCTCCCTGTGGCTTTTGATCAAGGAAATTACTTTAGAAGGTTCCAGGTGGCAGCAAAGCCCAGATGAGTAGACCTGAGCTTAGAGGTGGCATGAGGGGTCCCCTGCTGAGGTGAATGCAGAGCAACTACTTGGCTTTTCTGGGCGGCCTAGAGGGCAGAGGGTCCTGTCATAATCTAAGGCATGTAGCTCTGCCTTCATTGAACTTCTTGATAGTTCTGATATAAGGGGGTTATTTTTCACTGGTAATAGTGGCAATTCCTGCAAAGATGTATTTTGAGAGTAAAATCAGTTGTCTTGCTCCCTCATCTTACCATTTCCAGATGTGGTGACCAAGCCCATGTTCACCCTCTGTATCGTTCTTAATTTTCTGGACTCTGAATATATCTGTTCTTGGTAATTGTCGTGTGTGTGTGTGTGTGTGTGTGTGTGTGTGTGTGAGAGAGAGAGAGAGAGAGAGAGAGAGAGAGAGAGAGAGAGCAAGTGTGTCTGCCATGCCCAAGGGTCAGGGCTTCTTCCTGGGGCCATGGCCTTTCCTCCTGCCACATTCTTTCTTCAAGATCTTTGGCAGTGATGCATGCTACAACATGGAAGAACCTTGAAAACATTATGGTAAGTGAAAGGGGCCAGATACAAGGGGCCACGTATTATACCATCCATTTACATGAAATGTCCAGAATAGGCAAACCCACAGGCACAGAAGGTAGACTAGTAGTTGCCAGGGGTTGGAAGGGTGGATAAAATTGTTCTTAAAATGATCGTGGTGATGAATGCACGATTCTGTGAATAGACTAAAAGCTATTGATTTGTATGCTTTAAATGGATGGGTTGTATTATTTGTGAATGATATCTTAAGGAAGCTTTTAAAAAAGAAAAGACCAAAGACCCTGGTGTAACCCAGACACAGTGAGTTGGCTGGAGAGACTGTGATGTGACTACACCGAGGTGGGGGCAGGTCTTGGGACAGACTCCACGCAGGAATGTCTGACACAGAATTCTGAGATGGGCAGAAGTTAACTCAGTCCTTGGGATGTTTGTCGCTTTTTCCTTTACTAATTTATTCTTCTGTTTTTCCTAGTCCAGTCCATAGACAGTCTTGGTCACTAGTAGGTATATGGCCTCTTCCTTCTAGTGTCCAGGCCAACCCCTTTTAGTTATCTGAGTCTTATTCGACCTTGTCCCTAGAATCTGTTTCCTTGGTACGTGGTTTACTTTCGAGACTAATGGCCCAGGGCAAATATCCTATGAAAGAAGCTTTTCTCTTAAAAATATTTTCCTCTGTTTATGTGATTTCCCAGAACTCATGTTCCTTCACATCTCTGTGAGATCAAAAGTTGTTCAAGGACAAGTACTTTCCTATTAACTTCAAAGACTCGCATTAGTAGCAGCTCCTGCAACACAGCAGGAATTCAGTGCAGGCTTGCTTGCAGACATTTCCTTCTCACCCTCATAACTACGATCAAATTAAATGTATATATATACACACACACACATATACATAATACACAATCAGTAATAAATATATATATATTTCCTCTTACAGTAACTCTAAATTTTTTTTAAATGTAAAAGGAACACTGGTTCATTGCGAAAAATACGGAAAATATAGGCAACTGGGAAGAAAATAAAGATTCCCCTGGAGTTCTGCCATCAAGGAATAACCACCTGAATGGTTTGGCAGAGTCCCTTTCTGTCTTCTTTAGCTACCCATAAGTTTATATCTTCTTTATTATTTGTTTAACTATAAATTTTGACACACACCAAAGAACATATTTAACATTGATCTAAATCTAAATTACAAAGCTTGATTATGTGTTGAACACCATTGAGCCCGCCACCCAAATCCAAACTGATAATTACTAACATGGGTTCCCCCAGCCCACGCCCTGCCTCTCTACCCTAGAGGTCATTCCTATTCAGAATTTTGTGTTTATCATTCCCTTCCTGTTGAAAATCACATTTTATTACATGTGTGCAATGCCTGTACAATGTATTATTTTGTTTTCAAGTTTAACTTAAAAATCTTTCAGTGTGTAGTCCTCTAGGATTGCCTTCTTTCCAACATTTCTAAGATTCATTCTTTCTATTGATTGAACTGTAGTTCATTCATTTCACTGTTGTATGATATTCCATTCTGTGGTCTTGTCACTACCTATTTGCTCTCCTGCCTTTGGACATTGGTCTTTATTTCCTTCCTTCTTTTCTCCATCTTATTCTCCACCCTCTGTCTCTCTCCTGTGAACATTCTTGCTCATCTTCTGGTGCATATGTGCAAGTAGTTTCTCTGCCTAGGAATGTTCATCTTTATGAGGTGACGACAAATTATTTTCCAAAGCAATTATATACATTTACAACCCCACTAGCAGTGTGAAAGATCTTCTGTGGATCCACAGTCTCTCCAACGCTTGCTATTATCATATTTATATATATTTTTTACAATATAATGGGTATACAGTGGTATCTTATTACTGTCTTAATTTGCATTTCCCTAATAACTAATGAGATCAAGCATCTTTTTGAACATTTATTTGCTATATTTCTTTCCTCTTTAATGTAATTCAGGTCAAATGTATGGCCTATTTTTCTAGTGGGTTGCTTATCTATTTATGGCTTTGTAAAAAAACGATATGCTGATTATATATTATGGGTACGGAACATTTGTTATCTGTGTCACAAATACGTTCTGCTTGTTTGTGATTTGCCTTTAACTTTATTTTGAGGATATTTTAAGAAACAGAAATTCTTAATTTTAGCATAATTTATCAGTATTTTCTTTTTTGTTTAGCACTTTTCTGACCTTCTTTAGACAGTTCTTTTATATGCTAAGGCTGAAAACAATATTCCCTGATCTTTTCTTCTAGGCGTTTTGATTTCAATATTTAACTTTTTTGTCCATCTGGAATGGATGTTGGTGTCTGATATGAAGTAGGGAATCCAATTTTACTTTTTGTCCATGTGGACAACGAGCAGTACCAGCTTCCTTTCCCCTTTGACGTACAGCACTGTCCATATCTGTGTGGGACTCTTTCTTGGCTCTGTTTTTTCTGCTGGTCATTTTGTGCATATTAGTGCTACTACAATCTTGCCTTTATCACTCTTGTTTCATGTCTTGATATCTGCTTAGGCAAGATATCATATTCCTTAGCCACTTGATTAAAGTGGCTTCTTTACTATTTTTCCTGAGTATTCTAGGCTCTTTGATGATTTAAATTTTGCCCCCGAGGTGAGATTATAATGTTACTACAAGTTTATAAACTTGCTTTTTAAAAAAAAGCTTAAAGAACATGGAAATTAATATATGTATATGTGTTATATACATATGCATGACTAGGACATTATGCTGTACACCAGAAATTGACACATTATAACTGATTATACTTCAATAAAAAAATAAAAAACTTAATACTACACTGTGAACACTTTGTGATTACATATTATTGTAAAATATAATTTTTAACGGCTGCATGATATGTTACTGTTTTTTTTATTTTATTTGTTTATTTTGTGTAACCTTGGTTTTTTTTAAGGAGGGTAATTGGGTTTATTTATTTATTTATTTATTTATTTATTTATTTATTTAATGGAGGTACTGGGGATTGAACCCAGGACCTCCTGCTTGCTAAGCATGCGTTTTGTGACCGAGCTATACCTTCCCCAACTGATATGTTATTGTTTAGATGTTACCATAGTTTATTTATTCCCTCCTCCATTTTGGAATATTTAAGTTGTTGCCAAATTTTCACTATTGTAAGCAATTCTGGGATGAATATTCCTGTTGCAAAACATACCCACGACTATTTCCTCAAGACAGAAGTAGGATTTCAGAGTCTAAAGATTTGCTCAATTTTAAGTTTTTTAATGCAAACTGATATTTTTTTGGAAGTGCATATGAATTGTGTGACAATAAGGTCTCTGGACAGGTTCTCTTGCTAACAGTGAATATTATGAAAAAAAATTTCTAACTCGATAGACAAATAATTTAAAACCAAGTTAAATTTGGATTACATATCAGTCTGGGTTAGCATATTCTACATTCAGATTTTTCTAGTGAACAGCCATGGGTCCTTGTACAGTGAACTCTCTCCTAAGTATTACCTCCCTTTGTTCCATTAGAAGAATTGAGCGTGGCCCGCGGGCCCGTGGAGAATCAGACTGCCTCGGTGACGGAGTTTATTTTGCTGGGACTTCCTCTCAGCAGGCAGGTGGAGCTGCTGTTCCTGGTGCTGCTGCTGCCCACGTTCCTGCTGACGCTCCTGGGGAACCTGCTGATCATCTCCATTGTGCTATCCTACCCCCGCCTCCACATCCCCATGTACTGCTTCCTGTGCAACCTCTCCGTCCTGGACATCCTCTTCACCTCTGTCATTTCTCCAAAAGTACTGGCCAACTTAGCGTCTGGGGATAAAACCATCTCGTTTGCTGGCTGCATCACCCAGTGTTATTTCTACTTCTTCCTGGGCATGGTAGAGTTTCTCCTGCTGACAGTTACGTCGTGTGATCGCTACGCCGCCATCTGCTACTCCCTGAGATACAGCACCATCATGAGGCCTCCTGTCTGCATTGGGACTGTTGGGTTCTCTTGGGTGGGAGGCTTCCTATCTGTGCTCTTTCCCATCATCCTCATCTCCCAGCTGCCCTTCTGTGACTCCAACATCATTAACCATTTCTTCTGTGACAGTGGGCCCCTGCTGGTCCTGGCCTGTGCAGACACCACTGCCATCGAGCTGATGGATTTTATGTTTTCGTCCATGGTCATCCTCTGCTGCATAGTCCTTGTGGCCTATTCCTGTACGTACATCGTTTTGACAGTAGTCCACGTCCTTCTGCAAGTGGAAGGAAGAAGGCCTTCAACACCTGTGCTTCTCCCCGACCATAGTTGTGATTTCCAGCAGCATCACAGTGTTTATCTATGTGATTCCCTTCCAGAAAGACAGTCTGGAGATCAACAAGGTCCCTTCAGTCCTGAGCAGTGTTGTGGCTCCATTCCTCAACCCCTTTATATATACTCTGAGGAATGAGATGGTGTTGGGGGTCCTCAGGGATGTGTGGGTCAGGGTTCGAGCCGTCTGGGGTAAGAGGATGAGGACAATGCTAAGGGGCAGAGACCACACAGGAGGGGCTAGTCTCTCTTCCTCTTCACTACCGCATATCCATTGTGCAAATCCCCAGTATTAAGAGAGGGGATCTGCCTTGGACGAAAAGGTGAGCTCGCTAAAGGACCCTGAATGGTCTACAGCAGAAAGAAGATTGAACTTGGAAACAGGGACTTGGACCCTGGCCCTTGTTCTAGCTCAAACTCTGTGGCAACAACCTTGTCACTTTGTCACCTGCCATTCAGTGCTCTCACTGGAAGTGTGTCAGCACTGGACCTGATGCTCTCTAAGTCCCGTCCCCACTGAATGTTCTAGGAATTGCTGAAGGGCCATGCAGCCCGTGTCCTGTTTGAAGTCTCAACATATTTGGCTCCATTTCCTTGCGAATCCTGAGTACAGTGCTTCTATCAGCTTGGCACGACGTCCTTCCCGGTCCCCTCTGCGTGGACCCTCTTACCTTCCATCTTCTCTAGGAATCCTTCTAGGAAGAAAACCTTCGTTATTCATTATTCTCCAATCCACTGTCATATCCCCCAATTCACTGTCCTTCCTTAGTGGACATTTGCAGTGATTGTGGTGGATGTATGGAATCCGTGTTATTTAACAATGCCACTTTCTGTAATAAAAATGGTCATAACACCCTCCGTGCTCACATTCCTAGATGAGACATGGCCCTGTTCCCTCAGCCTCCCCTGATGGGCCCATAGATAGATGATCTGACTGAAGGCACAAGCCATGGCTGGGCCAGTGATTTTTACAAATTTCCAAGTTCCCATTGGAAACCTTTAGCCAAGCACTTCCGTTCTCAGCCCACAGACCCACGTGGCTTGGCTGGGACGGATAAACTGTGCAAACAAGTGTCTCTTTTTTGAGAGTGTGAACAAACAGATGTAGGGACTGTACCAGAGACTGGTGATGCGCCCCCTGGAAACTCAAGTACACACGGTGCCTGAAGTGGCCATCTGGGGTCATACACAAGCTGATAAGTAATTAAAGGGAACCAGTCTGCCCGTCAAAGAGAATGAAATTGATGTGTAGAGAAAAATAGAGAAGAGACAGATGAGAGTCCACTCAGCCACAGACAGAATAAAGGGCCCTCCTCTCTAATGACTTCCCAGGCCAGGGAGCTGACAGTTTATTTCCCATTCCTGGATTTGATAAGGTTGCCAGTACCTATACATCACACCCCTTTTTATTGAGCTGTTTTGAGAAGATTTTCGTTTCTTATGACCAAAAAACAGCTTGACTACAAAGCTCTCTGCATCAAGGATAGCCCCTCCCCCTTTCTAGCTCCAAGAACTAGAAAGATGCCTATTTCCAACTACCCTCTTTGTCTGAATTCTTGGTGCCCAAACACTGCCTGGGATGCTTGACTGGCCTCATCTAGGCCAGTGTGTTAAATTTTTTCAATGTCATCAGAAACCCTGAAATTTCCTTTTTTGTACCCCTTGGCCTCTAGCATCCACTTTGTATTAATACCTGTGCTTTGCCTGGAACATACACCTAAGGAAACTGTAGAGTGCTGTGGAAATAAACGAGGACCACCTGAATGAGAACAGAGGCCATTTATCCAGAACTGGCTACAGCAGGGGAGTTGCCATCATCACTTGCACTTGGCAGAGATTCAAATGCAGGCAGGGAACTGGGAAGCTTTATAGTAGAAGAGGGTGAGGATCAGGTTGGATCATTTACAGTTAAATAAAATTGTTCAGCCCCTCAGATAGGAGGTTTGAAAAGAAATGGAGGAGGGTGAAGCCTGAGGGTGCTGGGAGGGCCCCCTGAGGCGGAGAGGTCAGTGGGCAGTGGTGAGGGGTGGTCAGGAAATGGTGATGTGTTCAGATGTGGGAGTGAAGGCCAGCAAAGACAGCTTTTCTGCTTGCAAACTTTGCCTTAGCTGGTCTGTACTTGCGTTGTCTGAGAGTATGTCCTTGCCTTGCGCAGTAAAGTATTCAAGAGAGGCACAGTAAAGTTAAAATCAGTTTATTTAGGGTGATACACACTCTGTAGACAAGAGTTCAGTCCGTCCCACTCAGAAGGGAGAGCTGCTTAGGAGATAAATATTCTATAGGCAGAATGGGGGCCATCTCAGAAGGTGAGAGGAAAAAGGCCGTAAGGTTTTGGGGTGGTTAGTTTTTATGGGCTGGGTAATTTTATATGCTAATGAGGGGGATGATTTTTCCAGCTATGTTGGGGAAGGGGAAAGGATTTCCAGGAACTGGACCTCGCCCACTTTTGGCTATTTATTGTCAGCCCGGGAACTGTCATGGCACCTGTGGGTGTGCCGTGAGGCTCAAGGTCTACTGGAAGTCGAGTCTTCCGCCATCTTGGTTCCGACCAGGTTGTCCTGTCCTCAATTGCTGTGTCGCTCCTTCAGTGGTTGTGCCCTGCCCCCTTCCCTCCTGTCTCACTTGCTCCCACTTTTATACTCATTCCATTTCCAAGGCCAAATGGGAAGTAGCTTTCCCCCCTCTCAGAAGATAGAATCTTAAATTTGGCCTGTTGTCTGGTCCTAGAAAGCCTGTGGACTGGGGTAGCATGTCCAAGTGGGCCCAGCAGACATCTCTGGTCTTTGATGTGACTTCCTTTTCCTGATGTTATCTGTGGTCCCCACAGCTCCTGTTTGCCCATGGCCTCCCAGAGGGTTGCAGAGACAGAACCTGGGGGGCATCTAGGCTTCCAAAAATATATGAGGCCATCTGACACTCGGCAGTTGTTGGGGAAATATAATTAAAAACAAAATCTGCCAATCCAAAAGACCTCTCCTCAAAGGTGGAGGGGAGAGAAAACAACTTTACTATTGAAGATTCACTAAACCAGAGTATGACGAGCATCAGAGGCAGTCCTCTAGAGACTGCAAGACAGAAGAAATTTTGCCCTTTAATGTGGTCCAATAGACACAATGGATTGCATACGTTTTGTCAAGATAAATAACCAATCCTCAAGTAAGAGGACTTGACCACACCGTGTGTCACATGTAGTGCATCCTACCTTCACTTGGTGATTGGGGTGACCGTGTTAGCTAACTGGCTTTATCCGAAGGAAAAATAAACTTTTTGTATCTTTAAGACTGGCGGTAGTAATGGGCATGCAGCGCTCAGGAAGTTAGGTTCCTCCCCTCCCGCAGAGACTGGGAGAGAGGGGAGCTGTCTTCCTTGGCGACTGCACTTCAAAGACACGGCTCCCAGGTACTTAAGAAAGACCTGCTGAGTCACAAAGCTGGCCAGAGGCTCGTTTAGATTTTTTTTTTGTCTTTAATTCTTATTTTTTATTGAAGTATAGTTGGTTTACAATGTTAGTTTCAGGTGTACAGCAAAGTGATTCAGTTATACACACACACACACACACACATATTTTTTTTTTTAGTTTCTGTTCCATTACAGCTCATTACTAGAAATTGAATATAGTTCTCTGTGCTATACAGTAGGTCCTTGTTGTTTATCTATTTTATATATAATAATGTGTTATCTGTTAATCCCAAACTCCTAAGGATTTGGATTTTTAAAACTAAAGATTTATATACATTTAAGATTTATGTACATTTCAAAGGACAGACACAGAACTCACAAGTTTTCCAAAGCAAATGTCTAAGAAAAGGGAGAGGAGAGACAGCCCTTCCCTTATTTTCAACAGGGAGAATTCAGCCTCCTACTTGTACTTGCCCTTACACAGCCCTCTGGGAGCCCAGTTCCTACAATGCTTTTTGCTTCCACAGGCTTTGTCAGCTACAGGTAAATGTTTGTACTGGACCATGTACGATGAAAGGCAAGCACGCCTGACCCCTGTCTGGGAGTGCTCACCCCTGAAACTGACAGCATGGGCATAAATAAACCAAAATGAGGCTCACCTTTGACTGGAGAGCTTTTTTGTTTCTAATTTTTAATTATAAAAATACGCATTCATTGAAAATGTTCAGCCAGTATAGAAGTGTATAAAATAAAACATGAGTTCTACTAGCCTATTGTCCAGCAGCAAATGTTATTTGAACAGTTTATATTTATGGAACACACACATATTTTTTCATACACACATAACTTTTATTTTACAGAAATGGAATGGTGTTATATAAAGTGTCTACAACTTGGTATTTTAAAATATCTTTCCATGTCAATACCTATAAAACTACATAACTCATTTTTAGATGTCACTTTTATAAACAATGGACCTGAGATTGTTAGTATTTTGTTAATGGTGCTAAAATTTATTGCATAAATTCTTACTATTAATACTCAGGGCTTATAGCATTTGACCATTTTAAATTTCAGTAGATTATTTTGGTTGATTCTGCCAAATTGTCTACAAAAACGTAGTAACAATTTCCTTTCCCACCAACATTGTATGAAAATGTCCATTTTTTTTTCACCATTGGCATTACAAGATATTGGCAGTTTTAAAATTTGGGGGTCATTTTTTGGTCACTTAAAAAATAGTATCTCATTGTTTTGTGTTTCTTCTATTAGTAGTGAGGTTGAACATCTATCTCTTCGTATGTTCATTGATTATCTGCATATCTTCTGTGAATTGTTTATTCACATTTTTTTGCCCTGTGCACAAAGATAAAACATTAATTTTTCTGCTGGGTTGCTTTCCCTTTTCTGATTGCTTGGTATAAATCTTTTTGGGGGAGAAGGAGGTAACTAGGTTTGTTTGTTTATTTATTTATTTTTAATGGAGGTCCTGGTGATCGAACCTAGGACCTTGTGCATGCTAAGCAGGCACTCTACCACTGAGCTATAACCTCCTCCTGTATAAACCATTTTCATTGCTTATTAAAAGCCTTAATATTTTGCACATTCTTCAGTCCTAAGATGTTATATCAGGGAAGGAAATCATTGGTCAATGCACAAAAAATGATTGTACAAGGTGCCTGACACATTGTTTATAAAATAAAAACATTCAGAAGGCATTCTAAACTTCAACAACAGAAAACTGGATCAACAAATTATGGCAGATCTACACAAAGGAATACAATTTGGAATAATCATATACAGTCAGACCTCTGAGAGTTTTGTATCCACAGATTCAACCAATTGTGGTCTGAAAATATTTGAAAAAAAAATTCCAGGAAGTTCCAAAAAGCAAAACTTAAATCTGCTGCGCATAGACAAATATTTACATAGGATTTACATTGTATTAGCTATTACAAGTAATTTAGAGATGATTTGAAGTACATTGGATGGGGGTAGGTTATAGCTTGGTGGTAGAGCACATGTTTAGGATGCAAGAGGTCCTGGGTTCAATCCCTAGTACCTCCATTAAAACAAACAAACAAACAAACAAACAAACAAATGCCTAATTACCTCCCTTCCACCAAAAAACAAAGTATATGGGAGGCTGTGTGGGTTATGTGCAAATACTACGCCATTTTATACAAGGAATTTCAGCATACTAACGTTTTGGTATCCGTGGGAGTCCTGGAACCAATGTCCTTCAGACACTGACAGATGATTGTATTTTTTATATTCTATATTTACTGATATAGAAAGAAAACAGATATATTCAAAAATATTTAATGTAGTTATTTCTGGGTAGTATAATTCTGGATGATTTTTTTAGAGTCTCTTTTTTTCCCCTCATTTTTCTACAATGAAAATGTTTTGTTTACAGAAAAAAAAAAAAAAGGAAATATGTCCTCAGAATTGAGCCTCTGCTCAGATCAAGGTTCAGTGGAACCATTGAGTCTATGTACCGATGTGAAGACTGAGCCCTAACATTGTGTTAGTTTTTTTGGCAGCTTCAACCTTCACTGCTTTAAAATGAGCTTCCAATCCACTAAAACCTTCATATTGGCTTAATGTTTTCACATGAACTGTCCTTGCTTTACTTGTTTGGTTCATTTTTTTACGTTAAGAAGCTTGACATTCGTCCCTGGTCGCATCAGAAGACAACCAGCGTGGCTGTTCTTTGCCTGAGGAAGGTTGTTTTGTTCCTCAGAGGATCTTTTGGGGGAAAAAAAGCCCCAAAACCAAAACAAACTATTCAAACTTCACATTGGAGAATTCGCTCTGTTTTGAGCCCCTTAGGTAATTTTCCTTGGAATATTTTGAAATCTGACTTCCTGAAATCTATAAAAATTATGTCTGGCCATCTTTCTTAACATTCCACAAAGTGACAGAACAAAATAGAAACAGACTCATAGACAGAGTGAACAAATGGGCAGTTACCAGAGGGCACAGGATAGGGGAACGGGTGAAATGGGTGAAAAGGATTAAAAGGGACGAACTCCTAGTTATAAAATGAACATGTCACGGGATGTAATGTACAGCATAAAGAATGTAGTTGATAATAGTGTAATAACTGTGTATGGTGACAGATGGTTACCAGACTTACAATGGTGATCATGACTTAGTATAAAACTATCAATCACTATATTCTACACCTGAAACTAATATAATAATCTATGTAAATTACAATTTAATTAAAAAAAACTTCCTAGTAAGTGAAGTTGTCAGTAGGGCAAGAATTTACTAAGTGCTCTGCTTCAACAGCAGAGGGAGACTTAGAGTTGATGCCCTGAGGCTGGGACCTCTGTCAATACTGTATCCTGCCTTGGAACAGTTTTGCCATCTGAATTTAAAAAACATCATCTATGCCCACATTTTATCTTAACCTCTATGATGTGACTCTTACCAGATTTTATATTCCTATTTGTTTCTTCTTTTACCCCCATCCAAAAATTTCCATTTTCAGTTTTGTGATTTCCTTTTGGACATATGCACTACTGTTAAACCTGTAATTAGATCTGCTTCCTCTGAACAATGTTATCCTTCCACGGTCATCCTCCAGTCATGAGTTCCACATCATCCATTTATCTTCTTGTGATAAAATTCAACTTCTGCTTTCAGCCCTGCTATGGTTTCTGCTCACATTTAGAAGAACTCAAAGTCCTTGCATGTCCTAACAGGCAATGTATTATTGTGTCCATGACTCATTTTTTGACCTCATTTCTGTACTTTTCCTCCTTGCTCATTCAGCTCCAGCCACACTATCTTTCTTACCTTTCCTCCGATATTCCCGAGCATTCCTGCCTCAGGAACTCTGCGCTTCCAAATATCCACATGGGCAGCTCCCTCATTACAGGTCTCAGCTCAAGTCACCTTCCAAAAGCCCCCCTTGACCACTTTCCCCTGCCAGTTTCTATTTCTATACTTCATTCTTCTTTCTACTATGTATAAAGACTTGCATATATTTAATGTCTATTGTTGATCTTTGTTACAATTCTAAACACCTGGAAGACAGATAATGTACTGGATACATGGAGGCTACATTAATAAAGCTTGTTTCTACTTTGTTAAAAATAAAAATCAAGTTCCTTTCTCATTCTGGTCTTCTCTGATGCAGCACTTCCCAGCTTTAGGATTTTATTCAGATTAGTTAATTACAGAAGAAAATCCCTGAAATTGATGTGTTTGGCAAAAATAAATGACATTCCATCACCCAAACACTCTTAGAATGTCAATATCTTTTCACTAAAGAATGTAGTTTAATCTTGATAAGGTTAGAAAGGACATAATTTCCAAATTTAAAAATATTGAAAAAAATGTTATTTCACTGTAGACCAGAAATCCCTTGTCATGAACCAGCTCCAGTCTGCAGACCCATGTAGGAAAACCGCTGCTGTCGTAATGCTTTAGCACTTTTCTTTAGACACTTTTCTCTTTCCTTGACAATTTTGGGAAGTACATGTGGCCCATTTTTTGTTAGTTATGTTGTAACTTATCAGAGGCTTATAGATCTGTTGTCATAAATCACAAGCCCTTCCCCCAATCCTGCTCTCTGACACTACATCAGTTGTTAGGTGTCAGCCTTGTGCTCTTTCTTTTCCAAAGTCAAACTCCTGGCACTGAGGAGATGAAACTATCACTTGCAACCCCATGCCCCTAGGAGTCTTCTTCAGTAACCAGCATGTCCCAGGTTTCTTCTGGTTGTATAATTTGGTCTCACATATCAACTAAAATACGAGGTTGCCTAAGTATAACAAACTCGATCGACATCAGGCCTCAGAACTCACTGGTGGAAGGAGCCCCATTAGCAAGGCCAGGTCTGCCGAGGGCTCCTCCTGCCCCTTTATAGAGTCACCAACTGAGAGAATGGGGTCTTGTCTTCCTGGGTTGGGGGAACGCTCTGTGCATCTGTTGGCGTCAATGACTGCTCCTTAGTATTGTGTCTAAGAAGGCATTGTTCTCACAAGTGTCAAGCTGGGGTTGTCCTTCTTCCCCAACGGCAGTGGAAGTGATATTTAGTAGCATAAAGGCAAAGGCTTTTCTAGTATAATAATGCTTGAGCTTATGCTATGAAAAGTGGTCAGCATTAGTAAGTGAAGAAGTGATTTGTCTTGAGCTGTTTCACCCCAGTGGGGTTGGGACTGACCCTCAAAATCTCAAGTGTCTCACTTGGCTTCTGCAAGACAGACCAGGACCCTGGGAGAGGGAAGAAAAGGGAGAGAGACCAGAGAAAAAGGACCCTCCAGAGAGACCCGTCCGTCCCCCCCCCCCATTTAAGGCGGACTTGGTGTGAACTGACAGTTCACATGATGAAAAAAGTGATGTTTTGCACCATTCACTGGATATTGTTATCAGCCAATAGAATTATTTTTTATCTGGTTACAAACTGTACCTGCAGTTGTGGGCTTACAGTGTGACACGCCAGAGTGGGGAGAGGTGTTCATCACTCTTTCATCACACTTTTGGCAATGAAACCAGACTGCATGTTTCACACACATATCTGGGTGTCTGTGCCCAAGGAGGAGGTTATATTTAGCACACTTCCTGCTAGCCACCGAACAGTGTGAGACCTTTGAGTCTTGAGTTATCACAGCCCTTTATGTTTCTCTGTGGAATCTCTCTGTGTCAACAGCTGTGCCTTTGAGGAACCCGAGTTTAGAATGTGAACCATTACCGTAAATCCTTAGAACCCACTAGGACAGGCACCAGCTGGGTGGTTTATTCGAAATGATTTCTTAGTCTCAGCCCTGGGAATGTTAGAAATGCCCTAGTCAGGTGGGGTGTGTGTGTGTGTGTGTGTGTGTGTGTGTGTGTGTGTTTGCGCACACATGCACACTGGCATGCGTCCCTGTGTGAGCCTGGTAGTGTAAGCACAGGTCACTCTAGGGAACCTTCCTCAGACTCTTCTTGCACCTGCTCTTGAGGAATGTGTTTGCACTGTATTGAGTTTGGGAAAATCACATCAGCATGTTATGCAGCCTCCCAGAGAGAAGTTGTTCTGGGGCAAGAAGAAAATGAACGTGCAGGGCCATGAGACTTACTTGAGTCTTTTGGGTCAAGTGTCAGATACACAGGGTCCCTCAAACCAGTGTCTGCAAACAGGGGGCATCAGAATCTCCTAGGAAATGTGTTTAAATGCAGATGTCATGGTCAGATTCCACCCAGGGATACTGAATCAAACTCTGGGATACACAGCCGGGGAGTCTATATTTTTAAAAATACTCTAGGTTGTTCTGTTATGTGAGCAGGTTTGGTGACTACTGCCTCACTCGGCCATTTTCTCCAAGGGGGTGATAGCAGCACACAGTGTTGACATCAAGTCCTTTTGATTTTACCTCTTAAGCATTTCCTGCATCTTCTCTGGGTGTCCACTAGTCACTGGCCAAGTCCAAGCTACCAGCATGTCTGGCCTGGACCATTGCAGTAGCCTCAAAGTTACCCCTGCAGGAACTCATCCCCCTCCAGTCTGTACTCCACAGAGCAGACAGAGGGGTCATTTCAAGTCCCACGTCAGGTTCTGTCACACTTCCCACGCTATCCAGATCCTCACTCCAGTTATTTCTTTCCGTTGCTTTTAGGATGAACACGACATCCTTCTCACAGCCAGGGGCCCCAGCCTCCTCTCACAGCCATGGTCCCTGCTAATAGGCCTGTACACTGGTTGTTCTCACCACAGATCCGCCCCCACCCCTTCACCTGCCCTTCCTTAAGCTCATCACTTCTCCAAGGACACCTTCCCAGCCTCTCCCGGGCAACCCTTATCAGTTGCAAGTTTATATTAATTGACATGATAATCTGATTAATCATGAGTCTCCACATAGGATGTGATTTCCCATGAAGGCAGGGACCACATTTCTTCACTATTGCAGCTCTCATGCTTGGCACGCAGTGAGCTCTCAATGCCTGCCCTCACATCCAAATGGCCAGGGTTGGCAATCAAGCGATCTTCAGCCACAGGGAAGATGCAGGGTCCTGGGCTGGACCCAAACTTTGAAACAATACCCAGGAGTTCCCTTCATTTGTTCATTCATTCATTCATTCACTCATTGTGACAAATGCAGTCATTCTGTGCCATTTCCAGCTGTGGCATTCTGGGCCTGGCTGGGGTCAGCCAACACCCAACAGGCACTGCAGAGAATGATGTGAGCACGTTTGAACACTTTGCATGTCTCTTGGCTCAGTCAAAACAAACATTTACTGGGAAGTGGGTATAGCTGAGTGGTAGACTGGGTGCTTACCATGCACAAGGTCCTTGGTTCAATCCCCAGTACCTCTCCATTAAACAAACAAACAAACAAACAAACCTAATTAACGTCTCCTCAAAAAAAAAAAAGAATTTTAAAAAAAGATTTAAAAAAAAATTTACTGAACAGGAACTAGGTGCCAGAAGTGCTCTTTGTCCTTAAGCAGCTTGTAGTCCAGGGAGGAAAGACAGACACAAAACAAGTGACTACAAGTTTATGAGGTTTACAAGGGTGCAGTCGAGTGCACCATGGAGACACAAAAGAGGGGGTGCAAAGCTCGTTTGGGGGATCAAAGGAAAGCTTCCCTGCGTAAGGAACATCTCAGCTGAGGTTGAGGATGTGGAGCAGTTAGAACAGACCAGGTGTAGGCCCACATGAACTTGGATAATGGGCCTATTTAAGAGACCACAGGGAGCACCTAGTTCAGCCTAATTCTTCTCCTGTGAGCTGGGGCTCGGCCCATCCACTCCTCATCCATCCTCTCAGGGGGGTGGCTGAGATGGGCTGTGCTGACCAGGAGTCCGGGCTGGGTCCAGAGGGCAGATGCTTCCCTGAACGGGAGAGGGAGTGGCATGTGAGCAGGTCCCTCTCAGGGGCCCCTGCTCTGATGCAGGCATCACAGGAGCCATTGTGAATTCAGCACCACCCTCAGCTTTTTTGTCAGAGAATATTAAACATCACCGCCAGCAGTTTTTTACTCATTTCTTTATTAATATAGAAAAGGAGCCCAAGGCAGCTGGACCAGTAGTACAAAGCACCAGGAGTTAATACCATTCTGGTGAAAGGGTTGGCTTTACAAAAGTGAAGGAGTAGGCAGGAACTGCCCTGGTTCTAGGGCCAGGCCCAGCCTACTGCCCAGAACCTCAGAGCAGCACCTGGAACCAGCCCCTGGGAAAGAATGACAGGTAGGTCACAGGCGGGATGAGCTGGAGACCTGGGGGACAGGTGGCAGGGATGGAGGGCCAGGCAATGAGAATCATCCTGTGGCTGATGAGGACAGGGAACTGCTGACTGGAGGCTCCCCACTGGACCCTGGGCAGAGGCTCACGGGCACCTCCGCTCTGGGGGTGGTTGGGAAAACCCTGCAGACACCAGAGAGAATGGGGATCTAGACTTGGCCCGGGGCTGAAGGGCCCTTCCCGTCTCTCCACCAGCAGCCACCTTTCTCTATACTACAGACAGGGCGTTAGGGCCCAAGGCACAGAGGGAGGCCAGAGGCCTCCTAGTAGGAGGGAAAGGGGGCAGGGAAGGAAGCACTTGAATGTCCCCACCTTAGGCAGCCAGGGCTGAGACACAGGGGAGGCAAACAGCACTCCTGTTCAGTGAGGCTGGAGTGGGGGGCAGGGTTGGACCAGGACCAGGACCAGGATCAGCCCCATGGCAATGATGCCTGCCTCAAAGCCCAGCAAATGGAGGCTGCCATGAATCCTGGCTCTCAGCAGACCCAGGTGCTCGCCCCAGCTCTCCCAGGACAGAGCTGTTCCACCATGGACCAGCCATGCCCCGCCCTGTTCCTCATCCATGAATGAGAGCTTTGGATATGACCTCTTGCGTCATGGGAGGGAGCCTACAGGTCAAGGGAGCTCCAGGACCTGCTCTTGGTGGTTACGTGGGAACCGGTCCCAACGAGACCCTGGATGGACTGGCATGGGACGGGGGCCGGGGGTGATGGAGGAGGATAATGTTCTTGCATGGAACCTACCCTCACAGACACTCCGGAGCTGGGAAAGGCTGCGGAGAGCCTCTCCTTTGCCCACGGAAGAGGCCACCCTCCCTTCGGCACAGGGCGGATGTGGCTTGGTGCGCTCCCTTTACAGCCACCTGGGTGACACTTGGCATGGGGAGAAGGGGGTGGCACTCTGCAACCCTTTATGTTCTTACCCGGGGTGGGGAGCTCAAGGCCTCTTGTGGCTTTTGCCTCCAGCCCTTAGCACAGGATCAGGAGTGCTCTTCTTCTGTGGTCCTGCCTGGGGGACAGCCTGAGGCTCTGCCTGGCTGGCACGTGTTAGTTAGTGAGGAAAGGACAGAGGGGTAAGTAAGGAGACAGGAAGGTGAGAGCAATTCCCTGGCTTTCGCCTTGTCCTCTTGGGAGAGCGGCTCAATCAACCGAGTTGCAGATCTCCTCCACCATAGCGTTGAAGATGTGCGGCTGGTCTGCATACACGTGGTGCGAGGCACCCTCGATCTCCTGTGGAGGGAGGACCCCGCCAGGGGTGGGATGGCCCTTGATTCCAGGCACTGGAAAGCTGTCATGCTATTGCAGTTCCCCTTAAACCTACTTGCCCATCGCGCATGAGCACTTTATCTAAAACAATGGTCCCCAGAGCTGGGTGCTTTCCTGTGGGAGCCGGTGAATCCCAGTATCCCAGCCTACTTCTTCTGTGGCCCTTGATTGTATCTTTCCCTCCATGCCAGCCCTACCACAGACCTGCTCATGTCATCCACAGGTCTGCTAAACCAGAGCCCAAGGGCACAGCCTCATGAAACACGCTCAATAGCAAATGAGGATGGAAAGGGTAAGAAAAAGGAGGGGAAGGAGTGCAGTGGGAAGGCTTCATGGCAGTCTCTGCTGTTGGCTGTACTGCTCCCGGCTCTGGTCTTGGGTAGGAATTGCAGGGGGCTGGACGGGCCGCGTGGTGTCTGTGCCTGGCTACCGGACAGAAACCTGCCTTTTAGCTGAACTGGGCTACACAGAAGTGAGAAGTTCCTAATTATATTACAGAGAGCCAACCCATTCAAACCCACTGCTGTATCTCAACTGGTCCACTCCTCTTTTCCCCTGACCTTCCCGTCACCCTTCTCTACCCTGACTCTCATCCCCACTGAGTCCTCAGTCCTGCTCCTCCAGGGCCAACGTACCATGTCTCGGACGTAGGAATCCGGCCGCTGCAGCTTCACCTTCTTCCCCGTGCTGGTGTCTATCCAGGTGTTGGACCCATAGATCATGGTGATGGGCACGTCTTTTCGAATCAAGTGAATTCGCTCTAACATGGGGCGCCGGGCCCAGCCGAAGGACTCCATCATGGTTTTGAATGCCGTCTCCCCACTGAAGAAGCAAAACAGGGTGAGGCAGTGAAGAGAGTAAACATTGCAGCAGAAAATGTCAACTTGTGAGCCTCTTTGGAGGCTGGGGCAGAATCTTTGTCATCTTTGTGTTCCTCTCGGAGCCCAGCCCTGGGCTTATTAAATACTGGTAAGATTAAGAGAGAGGACCGACTGTCCAGAGGTTCCTATCCCAGAAGAGTTAGAAGAGACATGCTTGGGAAAACCCCAGGGCACTGAGAATTGGCCAAGAGTGTAATGGGTTACGATTTATTCAGCAAATATTTGTGTCATCCCTGAGCTGTGGGCCAGGACATAGGAACAAGATGGATGCGGTGCTTGCCCTCCTGGAGCTCACATTTTCCTCATGCTTTAGGCATTAAATAATTAATTATACCCTTAACTATTTAACTTCAAGTTTCCCAAGAATGAGGAGGGGGTGGTGGAGTGCTAGGAGAACAGACTGGGGACTTGGCCCTCTGGGGCTGGAGGAGAGGGCCGAGTTCCCTTGAGGTGGACTCTGAAGAGCAAGCGCTAAGGAGACTCTGGAATGAAATGTCAGTCTTGTGAGGACCCGGGGGGAACATCAGTTTGTGCTGCGTGAGATGCAATGATGGCTGATCTAACCTACTCTGCTCCCTGGCCATGTCCTTAGGGAGAGCTACCTGAGGACATGTCACAAAGGGTCTGCGAGGCTGGGGCGGAAGCCAGCTGTCCAGGCTGATCTGTAGCTTTTGTGGGAAGCGGGAGCGGTTGGGGAGACTGCTGCCCATCAGGCTCCACCTGTTCAGGCTATAACACCCCCAGTCTCCTTTACACCCCTGAGATGAAGGGGAGCCTGAGTTCTGCCACCAGAAACAGAGTTCTTTCCTAAGACATTGCAACATGGTGGGAAAATCATGGACTCTGGAGTCAGAGAGACATGAATTCAAATCCTGGCTATACTGTCTTAGCAAGTCATGTAACCAGAATACATGATTAAGTTTCTCACCTACAACTGGAAAGGAATTTTACCCAGTTTGTTAGTCATTGTGAGGAAAATGAAATATGTACAAAGCCCCTAAGTTTAGGTGAAGTGAAGTAGGTACCCCCCACCCCCCAATATTTTTCTTTGGCCAAATTATATGTTTTCCAAGAAAATGGTAAGAGTTATCATGCACTTATCAGGGTCACAACTTAGATACACACAGGGGCCTATAAAATTGAGTGATGGTGTCTGGGGGAAGGGACTGGTCATCACTGACATCATCTCTGCTTCCTCTAGGACATGAGTGAGCTGCATGATTACATACTCTGTGGCTTAGATTGGGAGGCTGTTTATTATACAGAACTAGGTCTGGGCCTGGGGAATGCGCTGGGGAAAGAGCTGGGGTTGGGCCTGCGGGGCCTCAGATGGGTACGAGAGTGGCACCGAGCCCAGGGGGGCTGAGCGGTGGGAGGGAGAGCAGGAAGCAGGGGGCTACCTGACTCGACGCTTGAGCTGAGTTTCTATACTGCCACTTTAGCAGGGCCCTTCAATCAGCAGAGCTCCTGAGGATGGACAGTTCCCACCCTGCCCAAAAGCTGCCTGGGTTTGAGGCTAGTGCTCAGACAGTGCGGCTGGAATGCAAAACCCCAGCTGCTTCACAGCTTCAGGCTGAACCAGTCTGAAGTGAGGTGGGGCAGTGCTGCTGCTCCCAGTGACCTTGGCTCCCCTGAGATGCTTCCCAGCGGCTTGTGGTGAGGCCTCCACGGGTTATCAAGTGGGTTATCAAGCCACTTACAGGGCACGGCCCGAGGGGAAGATTACCTCCCTGACTTTGCCCTGGCTGGCAGCTGTTAAGACTAGATCAGCAGGCCGCACAGCCCTGCTGTCTGAATAGGCACAGATGTGAATTCAGCTCGAGATTCTGGGGACATCCCTAAATCTCCAAAAGACAGGCAAGGCATTCCTGTCCCAACAGTAACATTTCAAGGTGCACCTAATTAAATTTTAAAATGCACACTCTTCCCATCAGCAGTTCTATTAGTAGGAATGTAGTCTAGAGATACAGCCATGTGTGCAAAGGAAGATATGCAAGGAGGTTCCCTGAAGCAATGTCACGTGGTATATCAGACTGAAAATAACAAGAAAATTTGGGAATTACAGGTCCAGGACAGAAGAAGACTTCTTTCTTTCTTTTGCCTTTATAAAAATACCATGTTCGTATCACTTTTTCAGTTAAAAAAAAAACAGATCTTTGCAAATGTTTTCCAGACTCTTGCCTATCAGGCTAACTGCCCATCTCTAGGGAGGAGTAAAGGTCTTCCTCTCGAGACAGCGGTGTGTTTAATTAATCTATTATCTTCTCCATCCCTTTGTATCTACCCCTGGGGAAGTCTCTGGAAATAATCAAGCCCGCTAAAGCCTCTGTTCCCCTGACTGAACGGGAGCTCTGTGGAAGAAGAAATACAGCAAAGAATGATCCTGGGACAGTCCCAGAGTTTTCCAGCAGCTGAAGTTATAGCTCCAAACCCACGGAAGCCCGAGCCAGCCCTGGCAGCTGCCCTCACCTGGGGTTCTGTGCATTGCAGTGGTAGATGTACTCCGATATAGTGTCGTCTTCAAAGAAGTCTGCAAACTTGCGCTTGAAATCCGGTCGGAACCGCTGCACCAGGCCGGGCCCTGGGAGGGGACAGTACGCGGAGGGGCCAGTTTGGATGGGGAGGAAAGACTCCTGCCTGCGCGTGTTTTAACAACTTGAACCAAACATCATTTCTCCTAAGGGTTTGTTTGCTTCGTACATTTAACATTACAGTGGTGAGTCTTTGGGGAAGCTCTAGGTGACTACAAATGAGAGTCAGTTGGTTACCAAAGCATTTAGACCATCTAACGGCACTGAGAACTAGATTATTTTCAGCTCAGTGAAGTCCCAAGGTCTTTTCCTCCAAAGGTCACTGGCCCCACAAGAGGCCATGGTTGAGATGCTTTTCTTTTACAGTCTGAGCTTTGTTCTCTTTCTCTCTGAGACCCTTTATGACCTTTTAATCTTCTGAAGGTAGTGGATGAAACCAGATCACCTCCCAAGAGCCCTCTCACGTTCAGAGGGCTGTAATAGAATACGAGTGAAGAGGTACAGCTAACCCTGGCATCTCAGACTCGGGACACAGTTTTGGAGCAATCTGTTCCCTTCACCTTTCTTTATATAGTGCATACATAAGAAGTAGGGCATCTGAAACAGGCTGCAAAAATTTAGTCTCACTGTCAACTCCTGACCTCTCTCTCTCCCTGGTCTACTAGTTGGCGCAGCCAACTGCGCCAGCCAAACTAGCTCTGATGTCCATGCACGAACCTGGCCAGAGGCAAGTCCAGAACTGGGGAGAGTGGTTAGAGCTGGGGTTCTCCCTGGAAAAGGACTCCTGCTGGAGTCCACAGTGCTGGGAACCCTCGGAGGGTCAGCCCTCTGCCCCTTTACTGTCCTTGGCACCTGTGTCTCTTGATTTCCTTCCCTTCTCCCCAAACTCTTACCTTCTGCTCTGCTCATTTTTCTCTTTTATCCAGAGCCATTCTGTGTCTCTTGAAGGCCTGGAGAGACGATTCTGATTCACCCATTAACAATTAACTCATAATAACTGGCCGTTGAACATTACTGTGTATACATAAGCCATCCGGGCAGGATAGAAGGTCATCCATTTTTTCCATAAAGGGAAACTGCTTTTCACTTCATCAGAGTCAAAAGCTCCCCAGAAAGGAAGGGTGCTGGCAGCATGAGATCAGAAGGTGGGGGCTGACTGATTCTACTTACTCTGGCTGGTTCCCTCCCCCTTCCTTTCCGTTACCTATAAGATTTGCTGACAGCTACCAATTGGTGAAGATGTGGTATCTGACGGGGGCTGGGCCTGGTTTAAAGGGGCTTGCCTGCCACTGTGGGTTATGCTGGAGGTTCTGGTTCTGGCCTCACCCAGCTGCAGGAGCTGGGTGAGCTGCAGAGCTGGAATCCAGTGGTGGCTACCATGCTGAAACATCAAGAGGCTGCCATAAACTCACACGTGTAGTGTCAAAACTCAGCAGACGAAGTCACCCCATGGCCCCTTTCTCTCGCACCAGGGGATCTAGCCAAGGCTCAGAGTAGAAATTCTACCCCATCTGTCCCTGGCATAGGAAAGCTTTAAAAGTTAAAAAAAGAACCTTCTGAAACTGAAGACTAAGACATCTGGTCCAGACGAACAGTTTTAAATAACAATGCTAGGCCTCTTCCCACTTTTCATGAATAACTGGAGATGGTGAGAGTCCAGATGCTGTGGTTTGAGACCGTTTCTTCATCTGCCAGCTACTCACCCCAGGGCCCAGCTACTCGAAGAACAGCCAGTGGATTGGAGCGCCCTAGCACAGAGGCCAAAGCCTTGACCCAGGTCGGGGGTGCCCGGATCTCACTGGGGTCGGTTGGTCGGAGGGGAAAGCCCCACGGATCCACCAGAATGAGGTGTTTAACTCTAAAGGAGGAAAAAGGAGAAGACAAGTCATCCTTGCATGAAGGTACCACAGCCCTTCGATGGCCCAGGCAGAGCAGACCTACTGGAAATGCTGGAAGATTCCCAGTAAGGTGAGGAGTCAGGTCCTGATTTAGAGGGTGGCTCCTCCTTACCTGTCAGGGTACTTGATCGAGTAGGAGGTGGCCAGGAAGCCTCCCAGACTGTGCCCCAGGAGGATCATAGTGGGGATCCCCATGGTCTCCCGCCACGTCTCTATTGAGGTCACAAACTCGTCCTCGGCCCCCTCTGGGTCCCTGGGGAACGTCGGCCTCGAGCTCCGCCCAAAGCCCAGCAGATCGAAGGTGTGCAGAGTGCGGCGGGCGCTCAGTGAATCCATGTTGAGGATCCAGAGGCCCACGCCGCCCCCGAAGCCGTGCACCATCACCAGCGGGGTGCGGTCCCGGAGCTCGGGGCTCACCGTCACCGTCCAGATCTTGTTCTGGTTCGGGAGGGACACATATCGGGCCAGGAACTTGTTCTGGAGGCCTGGGGAGAGGGGGTCCAGGGCAGAGCGGTAAGACTGAGCACTGACAGTGTGATCTTTTCGCCTGGACTCCCCTCTTCAGCTCTCTCTGTTTCCAAACCCTTCCTAACCTCCCTCGCCTTTCCTTCCACAACTTTCTGACCATACGCCCTAAGCGTTCAACTCCAAGTACAATTTGCAGACTGTCTACTCCGTAGGTACTAAAAGGGGCCATCTTATTCCATGAGGCTATCTGGTTGGCTCCCTTTGGGTCCAGGGCGGCAGTGACCTGACTGACCCTACAGAGCTCCGGCATCCATCACTCTTGAACCTATGTGTGCTTGGGGCTTGACCGATGGGTGCCCTCACTGAGGGGATCTGGAAGGGTAGGTTCTAATTGGAGCTGAGCCCGATGGAGGAGGTGTTGGATGTGGACTGAGTCATGGGCTTATTCCCCTTAGGGACAGATCAAGGTGGGCGGTGCTTGCTCTGCTGGTCTGAAGGCAGTCATTTGACTAAGCCGCCTGGGGGAAGTCACCTGGATCCCAGACAGAGGCTTGAAAGCTGTGACTGTTCTGTGGCTGTACTTACTCAGGCCCATAAGAGAGAGGGTAGCCATGGCGGGGGCAGTGGTGGGGGAGGTCATATGAGAAATATGGGGAGATGTGGCCCAGCGGTCTTGTTGGAGTCAGTGGCTACTGATGCTGATGGGCTACCCTGCCCCCGCAGATCACTGCCCAGAGCTGGTCTGAGGGGATCTCCATCTACTGTGGTCACCAGGTAAGTGGCGGGGCCTACTGGGTAGGACACAAGGAATAATAATACTAGAGAATATAGGACTGCTGGTCCTTGGGTAGGAATATGGTAAATCTAAGAAGTGCTTGTGTGTTTGATGTGTGAGAGGGAGAGATGGCAAAAGAGAGGAATTGGAGAAGGAGAAGGGAAGGAGAGAATGTGTATATTGATATGTGTTGGGTGTTAATAGTTGGTACAGGGTTTGCGATGAAGTTGTGGGATGCGGTAGAGGCCAGCATGATGGATAGGGAAGGAGACGTCAAGGAACCACTGTCAAGGAAATTGTGATATCTCGTCCCTCCAAACATGGACATCCCTTCCTCCCACCGCGAGCCTTGTTCATCAGGAATCTGTGGGCTCAGCGTGCCAGGCTCTGGGAAGATGCTGTATCCTGGGCCTCCTGAGGGAGGTGGGACAAACTGTCCCTTCTACTTACACTGGAGGATCCTCGCTTCCACATTCTTCAGCTGAGACATGGAAGTAGGGCGCCAAGCGGGCAGCCAGCTGCTCAGCCAGCCTTGAGGCCTGGGACAAGGAGACACAGACACCCTCAGCAGCAACGTTGGAAGCACTGATGCTCTCAGCCACTCTGCAGTCACCAAAGAGTTATCAGGGAGCAGGGTGTTTCCCAGGCTCCTGAGACCTGCCACTGTGGCAGTTAGCAACTCCCTGACTGCCAGATAGACTGTTACTCTTCTCTGGTAAATGGTTATTAACAACAACATACCCTTTGTTTTAACAGATACTCAGAACGCCATGCGCACAACACTTACAGTTTACAGAGCCTTTCACACTTTTATCTTATTTGAGCTTTACAACTTCCTTTGTTACTGGTTATTATAATGTTCAAGGAGGTTGGTTACAAGGGGGAAGAAAACCAACTTTTAACTAATGTTTCATTTACCCACTGCCATCTCTAGGACTGCATGTTCCTTTAGGGCAGGGCAAATTTCCATGCCACCTGCCCTCCTGGCAGGGCACCAGGGTTTGTGTGTGCCCTCTTCCAAGCCACTGGAAGTACAGAGCACTGTGTCAGTGCCCAGCTGGGCTCTCAGGTAATCAATCAGTCCAGCTTTGAATGACGTGATGGGATAGGCAGGGCGTGGAAGGAGGGAGGATTGGGTTCAAGTCCTGCTGTGACTCACTGACAGGATACAAGTTGCCTCTGTCCTTGTTTTCCACATTATAAAATGAGTAGAAAGTTCACATATGTCCACACCTCCAAAGGCGTGCAGTAAGGCAGATGAAATAAACTATCTTGCTCTCTACTTTATACCCAGGGGACTTTAAGTCACTGCAGGGTAGAGGTTGAAAGTACCAGTTTTAGAATTAGTAAATAAACCCTGGATCTGAGTCTCAGTGATATCATTTATGAACAGAATGGCTTTGCCCTGTTAAATAACCTGTCTTTGAGAACGTCGCTGGTCTTAAGAGACAAACTTTCTTTCCAGTCCACAGAGACTGTGACAAGTCAGATCATGTCATCTGGGCCCCACACTGCCTTGTATCTGCCCAAAGCAACACTCAGGAGAAAAGTCCCAAGGAATAGCACCATGGGCTGCTCAGCAGATAATTCTCAGGGAAAGCTTTGCCTTTCCACCAAAATTGCTACAGGGAAAGCACTGGAAATAGCTCCTGGCACACTCTTTGCTCAACACCATTGGCCTGGGGGTGGGGGGAAGGGGAAGAGGAAGGGGACTGGTGAGGGCTAGGGTGAGGAATTGAGGCAAGGAGTAGAGAAGCCACTTAGCCATGAACTTGACCAGGCTGCAGTGGTCTCTTTCCTCTAGAGTGCTTATACCCTGATGGGTTTGTGTGTGTGTGTGGTGGTGGGGGGGTGTTGTTGGGGGTGGGGGTGGTGGGGAGGCAAAAAGGGTTCTGTTCTGGATCTCTGTGATCTTGAGGTCTCCTAACTTCTATGGGCACTGGCTTTCTTCATTTGTGAAAAGGAGTTGAACTACCTGCATCTCTCCCAGCTCTAACCTCTATTTCCCTATGTCATTGAGGCTTTTGTAAATTTCCTCTTGGAAGCATCATTTTAGAAAGCGCCACTCTCCTGGGCAGTTCCTTCCAGCCCAGGAAGCTATTATTGTCATAAAATTAATTAGTTTTGCAAGCTCTGAAAAGGGGGAACATGAGATCCAGGAAAGGCCCAGTTCTGGTGAAACCACGGCTTGGCTGGAAGCTGAGTCATTCTCCAAGGAACTTTTCCTGGCTCCTATCAGACAGTGAACTGCTTGTCACACCATCTACAGGTGGCATCCCAAACTTGATGTCCTTGAGACGGTGGTAACAAACTCCAAAAGCTCTAATTCTGAAAAACTCAGCATTAAGGATATTGTTATGACGGTTAAATACTATCAGCTAGGAATGCCAGGGGCTAAGCGTCTCGGTGGGCGAGAGTTAAAGAAACTTGCAAGCCCACTACCCCGGACCAGCCCCAGCGCGGTGGGGCCCTCTCGCTGCTTCCCACGACTCCGTGTCGGGCTAAGCGAGGCTCTTCCTACATCCCCGACTTCCATCCTGGAGCAAGTCCTGGCTGCTACCCCGCAGGCGCGTCCCACGCGCTGGCTTCGGGGGATCTAAGACATCATCACTAAATCTAACCCCACGGCGACTGGAGAAGAGCGAGCAGCGATCGCGAGGACTAAAGTGGAAAGTCAGAATCGCTGCGCTGCGGGCAAGCGTGACTTAACGTCGCTCCCCTGGCTCTGCCGCCGCCTCTTCTGGTCAAAAGCACATCAAGCACACGCAAACCCCAGCCTTCCCCCTGAGGCCGACCTGAAACAGGAAAGGCAGGAAGGTGTCTAAAACTGTTCCTCAGCCACAGACAGTCCCAGGATCATGGCCCCGAGAGAGACAGAGAGAGAGAAAGAGACAGGATTAACTCACTGCTGCTCCAGATCATCAGCCATAGTAAACAAGCCCTGCCAGGTCGAGCTGAGCCAGTCCATCCCTCCGCCTGACGCCAGCACCAGCTGACCCAGAAGAGGGTCGGATAACAAAGTGGGGCGTGGCCAGGGCCCGCGGAGGGCCCCAGGATGCAGGCTGGGACTCTGATTCCAGCCGGCTGGAGAAGCCAGCTCGAGCCGCTGACAAGTGAGATGTCTCCCAGACCCTTACAAAATAGGATAGTCATCCTGGTCACACTGAGGGGAATAAGTAGTACTGAAACTGCCGAGTTCCTCACAGGGGCTCGATCAAACCTCCCTTCTCTGATAATTGGAAAGTGGCAGAACTACCCCTGCAGGCTCCCACACACTCTTTGTGCTCCCTATTATAGCCCCACCCCCACCCCCCAAAGTGTTCCCCTTGTGTTCCTTCTAATCAGATGTTTAAGATGTTTGTGGAGACACTACCACTGGCTGAATGTACCTACAAAGGGCCTGGGAGCCTGTGCCCCAAATAAATTGCCTGATTTCTCAAATAAAAAATAGGACGTCTAGTTAAAATTGAATTTCAGATAAACAACAAATACTTTTTTATAGTGAGTATATCCCATGCAATATTCAGGACGTAAGTGGGCATCCTCTATTTGATCTGGAAATCCTAAACCTAAACTGTGAAGGAAAAGCTGGGCTGGGCTAACAAGATAACTCACAAATCTAAGTATTGGAATACTGATCTGAGTTCTGCTGGACTAACTTGTAAATCTAAGCTAATTAGTGTTGGTTTGCTGTTCATGTTTTTTTTGCTAGCCAGCTGGGTTTTCAAAGATATATATCTGGCTTTAGAATGTTGGTTTGCTGCCTCCCTGCCTCCACTTTTGTGATTATGATGCTGCTAAAGCTGTTCCATGCCTATTGGCCCAATACCCCAAGCTTTTACTTTACCCTATAAAACCTCATGCGCACATCTTGGAGGTGCTCAGAACTTTGGGGCAGAAGCCCCTCTGAGCCCGCCAGCGTAATACATCTGAATACTCCAACCCTCCAAGTGGTGCTTGTGTCTTGGCTGGCCTGTTGTTTCCGTAACAAAACTACATATGCCAAGATGGGCATTCCTCTGCTCTGGGGACGTCTTTGGCCTCAGCCTGGTTCCCAAGGACAAGCTGGCTCATCCCTAGGTCTCCATCAGTTTGGGGAATCCCTGTTTCCCTTCCCCCAGGAGGGGCAGTTGAAAGATTAAACTACAACACTGGGTTGGCTTTAGGTAGCTGGAATTGGGGCTGGGGGTTGGAGGGGGTGGTGGTTGGCTAACTCACAGGTCCTGAGTACCTTGCTCAGCAGAGGAACCAATTTTTTTTTAATTTAAATTTTTAAAAATTGAAGTATAGTTGGCTTACAATGTGTCAATTTCTGGTTACAGCATAGTGATTCAGTTATACATATATACATTCATTTTCATATCTTTTTCATTATAGTCTATTACAGATACTGAATATAGTTCCCTGCGCTATACAGTAGAAGTTTATTGTTTATCTGTTTTGTATATAGCAATTAATATCTGCAAATCCTGAATTTCCAGTCCATCCCTCCACCAACCCCTGCTTCCCTGACTTCCCCCTTGGTAACCACAAGTTTGTTTTCTATGTCTGTCTCATTCGTTCTTACAACAAAGCAGAGTGGTCCATAACTTTTGAGTGCCCAACAATCATTTGGAGGGCTTGTTAAAAATGCAGGTTTCCAAATCTCTACCCTCTGCGGTTTGGCTTGATGCTAAAAGCTGCGGTTTTATGAAGCACTTCAGTCTGGGGTTCAGGGAGACTCACTGGTTAATTAGAAGCACAATTTCTGGGGTCAGAATTCTGGGTGAAGGTCAGTTTTGCCTTTGCCGCTTATCCACTGCATGCTCGTGGATAAGTTATTTAGCATCTCTTAATTTTCTTCCTCTGTCTTGTAAGGATTAACAAAGATAATTCAAACATTTAGTACATTTGTTTATGCTAAAAGTTATTATTATTATTATCATCACCACCACCACCATCATCATTATTACTGAATACCTGTTAAAGCCAAGCATTATGTTAGGCACTAAGAATACTGATATCCAAAGAAAAAAGACAGGCTGCTCTAAGGAAACACAGGCTTTCTATCTGCTGCCATCCCAGGCTATTTGTCCTTTTCCAGAGCTGGAAACTTTGTATTTGGAGCTCAGCTCCAACCTCCCTTTTTCTGAGGTCTTTGCTGAACTCAGGGTCTAAAAGAGGCCTCCAATAACTCTATCACTTTCTTTTATTTTCTCAACACTTATCACCATTTTAAATTACTGTGTATATTTGTGTATTCATTTATTATTAGTTTCTTTCTATTAGGGCTTCTGTTTCCTGGAGGACTTGTTTGTTTTGCTCTCAGCTTTGCTGCCAGCCCCTAGGACAGTCAGTGTTTATTGGATAAAGAAATGAATGAAAAGTCCAGTGAGGAGGTTTAGGTGTGTAAACATTTACCTATAAAATAACATGCTAAGTGTTATGGAAAAGGGAATGTTGCCCATCATTCCAGTAAACAAAGAACGTAGCCTGCCATTCTGTTAAACAATAAACGTTGCCTGCCATCAAGCCATTAGTCACTTCAGTCACCCAGGCATCCCCACCCCAAGGTGTGCCCCAGGGGAATTCAGGATGGAGAGAAACAGGAAACATTCTGTGCCCTGGATACGGGCCCTAGATGGTTTTTATTTTTTTCCTGTTTTTTTTTTTTAAATGGAGGTACTGGGGATTGAGCCCAGGATCTGGTGCATGCTAAGCACACACTCTACCACTGAGCTATGCCCTCCCCCTGGCCCTAGATGGTTAAGATGCATATTTAAGGAATAATTTCGATGAGTCCCAGACTTTTGCATCTTTCCATAGACAGAAAAGCACTAAGCACTAAAATCATGAACCTGAGATGTCTGTTGTGATTGGCAGTAATCTTTCCATATTCGACTATATATACAGTCAAATATATATATATATTTTATATAGATATATATATCTAAGCAAAAACTCCTATATATCCAGGCTCTTCCCTTCTGCCTTAGGAGCAGTTCCTCAGAGCTATCTGACAGGCTGTCTCTCGGGCTGTGGTACCCTGGTACTCAGTAAAGTCTCCAAGTAAAACTTAACTCTCAACTTTTAGGTTGTGCATTTTTCTGTGGTCGACAGTGTCGAGGCCTTTTGAGAACTGTACCATACAGAAAATTCCAGGTTCCATCACTCCAAGACAGGCAACACAATTGTGAAGGAAAAGCCCAGCTGGGCTAACAAGCTAAGTCACAAATCTAAGTGCAACAAGTGTCGGATTACTGATCTGAGTTCTGCTGGGCTAACTCATAAATCTAAAGTTTAGTGTCAGTCTATTGGGCTAACGAGCTCAGTCACAAATCTAAGTGTGATAAGTGTCGGTTTACTGATATAAGTTCTGCCGGGCTAACTTGTAAATCTAAAGTTTGGTGTCAGTTCACTGGGCTAACAAGCTAACTCGTAAATCCAAGCTCACAAGTGTCAGTAACGTGATCTGTTCCAAATTGATAAGCTCCAGTGTATTGATTCCTTGCTTTTTGTTGTTTGAACCTTATTGGCTAATAGCCTCATACTTGTAATTAACCCTATAAAACCTCATGCGCACGTCTTGGAGGTGCTCAGAGCTTCGGAGCAGAAGCCCCTCTGGGCCCGCCGGCGTAATAAATCTGAGTACTCCAACCCTCCGAGTGGTGCTTGTTTCTTGGCTGGCCTGTCATTTCCGTAACACAATCTTCCTCTTTTCTGAAAGACTGTAAGATGTTGAACTTTATGAAGCCAAGGTGACCTGGATGGATTTGATATTAGATCTCTCTCGACCTCAGCTCTTGAAGCCGTGCAGAGAAGCATTTGTATTTTGTTTCCCTGTGTGGCAAACCAGCTCTATAGTGGAGGTTGCTTTGAAGTAGAAAACTAGAATGTATTGGAAATGCCTTTTATAACCAAAGTTAATAGGTCCCTTAAGGTGGCCCTGTTACTAAACTGAACTTGGGTCTGTTAGCCTGCCATGCAGCAAAACTAATTTACTGACACTGGGTTGTGATGAAGCAAAGTGGAGTGGTTATTGCAGGGCCTAGCTGGGAATATGGGCAGCTCATGCTCAAAAGATCCAAAATCCCTGATGGCGTTCAGGCAAGGGCTTTTAGAGGCAACATCTGAGGTGAGGGTTGCAAGGGGCATGACTTTCTTTCTGATTGGTTGGTGATGAGGTAACAGGGTGGTGTTTCAGGAATCTTCATCATCAGCCTTCTGGGGTCTCTGTTTGTGCTCAGCATGTAGTCACCATCTTCCACCTGGACCAGGGCGGGGGGGGGGGCTTAATTCCTGCAGAACAACTCAAAGATATGCCTCAGATTGTTAGGTATTTCCCTTGAGGAGGGACTAGGGCTCTGTTTTATCACTGAACTATTGTTTCTTGATTGCTTTTGCTTTGTTTCTGTATTCCTTCACCTCTCTAATTAGTGACTGGTTGACTCTGCTCTTTGGAACTCAGGGAAGGCTTAGGTGACCAAAGCCTTTTTCTACAAACAAGAAATGGGAGACACAGAGAGGCTTTTGTACCAGGGAGGGTCCCGCAGGGTCCTGCTTGGTTCCATCCCTAGAGCTGGGATATCTCAGAACTGAGTTGAGTCTGTTAGAATTATAGAGTAGAGGAGACTCTCAGTTCCTGCTCTGGACAGGCCTCTGGGGACAAATATAAGATATTTGTTTCTCCTTATCTTCAAGATAAGGTACACTATGTGCAAGCATGAAAGAAAACATTTTTCTTCTACCTCCAACAGATGTGATTTTTACGAATGATTAAAGAACTAACATGGTCTTTATGGATGGAAACTAACTTTGACAAACCATCTTTCCTGTGCCGTAAATCACATTAAATATTCCAGAAGTAAGTGGGACTGATAACATGATAGCTCAGGCCTGGCAGGGATAGATCATTCTTCGGTTTCAAATGGGTGTCATTCCTTTTTGAATGAACTACGAGTAACGTGCGTGACCCTAAAACATAGGAACTGAGTGCAACAGCTCTTCAGCTGTTCTCTCCAATATGATAGACACTAGCCATACGTGGCTACTTAGTTTTAAATTAATAAAAATTAAAGCTGCTTAGTCACATTAGCTACATTTCAAGTGTTCAACAGCCACTAAGGTCTAGCGGCTACCATATTGGAAAGCACAGAGATGTTTTCATCATCACAGAGAATTCTGCTGGACAATGTTGCTCAAGCAGTGATGATTTCAGCCCCTGTTATGGAGAGTGTTCAGCCCTTGGAAAGGACAATATGGGAAACTCTCTCTTGAGTGCTAGGGAGGGAGCAAGGCTGAGGGGTTCCCTTTACGGGACTCTCAAAAACTAGGTGGAAAGGAAATCAGATAAAGGAGCCTGTAAAGTTATTCTACTCCACCGGGGCCTGCAAGGACTGTTATGTTAGGATGAAGAGATACGGTCTTTTTGAAGCTATTTGCTGCTATACTAGGACAATATCATACAAGGTCAGGGTTTTTTTTTGTTTGTTTGTTTTTTGTCTTTTTTTGCTACACTAGGACAAAAGTTTAAAAAATGGAGCTGTTACATGCAATAGTAGAGAGAAGCAAAAGGAGGAATCTGAAGGAGAAGTGAAAATATAAGGAAAAGAAAGTAGAAAGAGACTCTTTCCCATGCAGAGATTTTCCTTTTCTTTGGAGGATTTGTGTTTCTTCTGATAGAGTGTCATTTCTTACTGGAGAGAGGCACACTGTAAAATCATTGCCTTTGCTTATAAGGGGAACTTCTCGCTCCTCCACTTTTCCACTGTTTTATGATGTTTATGTTGAAGGGTAGCAGAATATGCCACCCCAAAATATGCCACATTAGCATAAGGATTGCTTTGAGCTGAAGGCAACTGAGAAGAAGCAACACAGGAAAAGCCCTCTGCCTTCCCTCTATTTCCCTAAAAGCAGGACAGAAAGGTGTCCCCTCACCCCATTCCAGGAAGGACAGAAGACCTCTAGATCCGGATCAGCCAAGAGATGGCGCTGGAGGAATCTACATAACTTTACGCACTAGCCCTTATTTTTCATTGATTTTCATATATTTCCCTTCTCACAACTTGCTGTCCTAGAAACTCAAAGTTCTTTTCCCCTGTCTTGTGACTTCTCTAAAAATTTATCGCTTTTTTTGTTCAGATACTGTTGTCAAAAACAAGACAACTGGCCCAAAATGGAGTCACTTGTGCTAAGCTAATTATAGTCTCAGCTCTTCCAGAAACGGAATCTTAAACCAGTCAATCAGAGATTGCTTAATCAGTACTAGTTAGGTCATTTGCCATCCCCTAAGGGAAAGTAACCTTGCCATAAGCAATCTGCTTTTTCATCTAGTATAATTTCCTGTTCCCTCTCCCTTCTGCCTATAGAAGTCTCTTATTTTGCATAGCTCCTCAGAGCACCTTTCTGTTGGTTGGATGCTGCCCAATTCATGAATTGTTGAATAAAGCCAGTAAGATCTTTAAATTTTACTCAGTCGAATTTTGCTTTTTAACATTATGTAAGCCCAAATTCTAATCACCCTTCTGAGTTACTCATGACTGAGTACTCCCATGTACATGTGTGATGCATATGTTAATAAACTTCTGTTTGTTTTTCTCTTGTTAATCTGTCTTTTATGAGTTCTAATTTACAGGGCCAATGAACCTAAGAGGAGAAGAGAGAAACAATTTTCCTTCTCCAACCGTGTTTTAATAATAAAATGCCTCAGGTCTACTCTGAGTTTAGCTTCAACTTATAAGTTTGATTTGCCCTCTGAGAGCCATTTGAGTTGAAGTACCTCTGGTATCCAATATTTTGCATGCCCCAATATTGGGGATTTGTGGTTTGCCCAACTTGTAATTATTCATAGAAATAGGGGAAGCAGGCATAGAAATTACCAGGATTCATGATAGTTAATAAGAGCAAATACTTACTGAACATTTACTGTGTGTCAAGTACCATGTTAAGTGCTTAATGTTAACATTATTTCATTTAATCCCTCAACCTGACAACTAAGGAATGTCACCCCTGCCATCTGGATCTAAAAGGATTGAATTGTTTGCCACTGGTCGCTGACCTTCAACACACCCTGAAAGGAGCTGAGGATGGAGATCAGGAATGAGATACTCTGTGCTCTGGGAAAACTGGCAGAACAAGCCTTCAGATAGATATTTTCAGCAGAAAAGTCTATGAATCCAGTTTCTTGCGTCTACTCATATTTAGAAAAGCACTAAACTCTTTAACTAAGATAGCTGTGCCCTGTGACTAGCAGTAACCCTTTACCAAGACGTGTGCTTGATTGCACGTACTCCTCTTCTCCAAAATCACATACATGTTGACTTCCTCCCTTACCTCTTAGGAGCAGTTCATCAGAGCTGAGAGGCTGTCTCCTGGGCTATAGTCTTCAATAAGTACCCCCCCAAAACTGAAACTCACAGCTCTCATGGTGTGTGTTTTTATTTCAGTCAACAACACAGTGGTCCACGTACTGTTATTTCCATTTTATAGAAAAGGAAAATGAGGCTGTTAGACTAACTAACTTGTCCTGGATTAGATAACTAGGAAACAGCAGAAACAAGGTTCAAACCCAGGACTTTCTGACTCAAGAGCCTGCACTCTTGTCTGGACATGACTTTTTATATATTTTAGTATGCTGGTTGAAACTATTGAAACCAACGCTAGTATTAGCAATCTCCCATTGACTCATCAGTCAAAAAATGTTTCAGTGATTACAGAATCATAAACTGAACACAGAACAAGACCTCTCTTGCTGTTTTAAGTAGTTCAGAAAGCTTTAGTTCATTATATTGGTGTTTGACTTCGCAGGTCTCAGAAAAGGATGCATTCAGTAAGTGAATTTATGTTTTTTAATCCTTTCTGCTTCTCTCTTTTGGGAGTTCCTGTGGAGTTGCTAATGATGACAGTTGACATGGATCAAAGGCAGACAAAACATAAGGGAGAGACTACTGGAAGGAGCCTGGCTGATTGAATAGAAACTCCCTAAGGAATCCGCTCCTAAATGATTGAAAAGCGTCAGCCTAGCCTTTAGAGTGTGAAGCTGAATATTGGCGAGGAAGCTACCCTTCTACTTGCTGATGAGGCCAGGAGAAAGGTTCAACTTATCAGAGAAACTGACATTTCTTGTCTTATTACATTGAAATAGGAACTGGCCTGGTTATCCATTTTTTTCCCCCGCAGCAACATAAGAGAGTTTAGATTGAAGGTAAGTGCAAGTCTGTGCAAGTCTCCGTGGATGTGAATATGAATATATCTTTTCAAACAGATTGTAAAGCTTTCTGAGGATATGGATTATTTCTTTTCTTTCTAGAACTAAGCAAGGTTTCACTTACGACTGATAACCGGTACATTTGTTGATGCTGATTTGGTTCTACCTTAAACACAAACAGAATGTGAAAATGAAGGAAAGTTGTCGTTCACTTGTATTATAGGAATTTATTTAGTACCTAGGATAGCTCAAATTATTAGTAAGCTGAAAACGCACCTGGTTATGTGCCACTTGTAGCTGCAAATGAGATGAACTAGGTCTGGAAAGTCAGATTCATGTGAAACTAAAAGCGTAGCAAAAGCCAGAAATGAAAGTAGACCTAATTTTTCAAAAAAGTTAAAATGCCAAATATAAATAGTTAATACCACTTGTGAAAATACAAAACCTCAAACCTTCAGCTTTCTCTGCAAAATAAGTTGGAGGCGGTAGGGTTTGACCCAGGCACTAGGCAATGATGCTCTTAAAGGCGTTTCAGCGTTGACATCCTGGGATATTACAGTGGAGTAGGAGGCTGCCAAACTTGATCATATATCCTATGCACGTTAATCGACTTTCTCCACACCCTCCTCCCCGTGGCGCCCCCCGCCCCGCAATCTTTTCACGCCCTTTTAAGGCTATTTAGCAAAACGTGGGCCTAAGGAGGCGCCTGCTGAATGAACGAACACCTGCCGTGTTCTACCGTGCTTTTTGGTAGATCCCAAATCCAGTTCAGGACCTGGTAGAGGTCAAGCTTCCCTACTCCGCCCCGCACTTTCCTCTTCCAAGAACGAGGTCTAAACTGGTGCCTGCGTAGTGACTGGCCGCGGGGGTTCTCACTGCGGGGCAACTTGTCTTGCTCTAATGATCTGGGACAGGCACCCGCAGTTAGCTCCCTTAACAGAATTAGGGCCGAGCGGGCTCTGAACGCGGGAGCGCCAGATACTGCCTTAAAGCAGATCCAAATAGTCAATCTTTGAGGACTCACGTGGACAAAAGAGGACCAGAGCCCTCGCGGTCCGCTGAAAAACTTCTCCCCGCCTTCCTCCCACACTATCTTGTTGCTACAGCAACTGTGGGCGTCACCAACCAGAAGGCGGAAATCGGGCAAAAAGAGTACACGTCTCCAGTCTAGGGACAGAGCCATTGCGCAGGCGCATTAGCTTTTTCTGGCTGTAGCTCTCAGCCCGCAGATGTATTCTGCGACTGCGCATCAGTTGTTTCACGCCTTGCCGGGTCTGTACGCTTGCGCAAAGTGGCAACTCAGGGAGGGCGGAGCTGGGCTATAGAGGTGCGCATGCGCCAACGTCACATCCGGTGTGGTGGTCGGGTCCGCCAGGAGTTTGGGGACGCCCGCCGGAGTTTGGAGCGTTTAGCCATGTCGGCGTCGGTATTGTCGGTCATCTCGCGGTTCTTAGAAGAGTACTTGAGCTCCACTCCTCAACGTCTGAAGTTGTTGGACGCCTACCTCCTGTATATATTACTGACCGGGGCGCTGCAATTCGGTTATTGTCTCCTCGTGGGGACCTTCCCCTTCAACTCTTTCCTCTCGGGCTTCATCTCTTGTGTGGGGAGCTTCATCCTAGCGGGTAATGATTCTATAAGTAATCTCAGTAATAATGTGTTACTTTGATGCACTGCTTTTATTCCCACAGTACTCGTCTGTGTTTATCAGACCGCCTCGTGATGAGAGGAGCCTGTATTGCCTTCTTGTGAATGGGGAAATGGAGGCTCAGAAAGGTTTGTCAGGACTATACCAAAGAGCCACCGAGGAGCTGGAAGTAAATTCTAGAAACCACCTTAATGCTGCTGCTCAACCTGGTGATGGCAGTTCACTTTGTTTTGTCCAGGGACAACTCCATTCCATCTTTCACCTAACTTCTTTTTTAAATTTTATTTATTTATTTTTATTGAACTGTAGTTTGTTTACAATGTTAGTTTCAGGTGTACAGCAAAGAGATTGAGTTACACGTACACACACACATATATTTTCAGATTCTTCTCCATTATGGCTTATTACGAGAAATTGAATATAGTTTCGTGGACTACACAGTAGGTCCTGTTGTTTCTCTATTTTATGTATTGTAATGTGTATCTGTTAATCCCAAACTCCTATTTTATCCCTTCCTCCCAACTTTCACTTAGCTTTAACACAACCTTAAAGCTGATAGACTTAAAATGGACCCACTCTGAAGTTATTTCACTATGCTGAGCTTAGTTTTCATTCACATAGTTCTGTTTTAGCCTTATTATTCTTTCTGATTTACAGCCAATTTGTTACCGTGTAGACTGCCATATGTAATGAGAATTGGCTGTCCCCATAGATTTTTGCCAAAATGTGACCGTTCTTCCTCTACAAGGATTCAGTGAATACTGAGCCCAGGCTTGGCCCAGGGAGTGTTAGCCAGTGCAATTTATAGGTGCCTGTACCCCATGAACCTTTCCAGTCACTGGTATGTCCTGCTCCATGTCTTGAAGAACATGCTGCAATTCACGGTTTTTCTTTTTTTCATCATAAGGTTGTCAACTATATTTTGAATCTAATACAGGGTAAAATATGGTAAAAGCTTTGAGGATACATCTGTAGGTCCCTTGTATTCAAAGAGTTCATACAGTGTAATTGGGGCACAGACAATACAGCATTAGAATTGTGTGGAGACTTCATTTACAATGGAGGTTTAATTACAGCTTAAAGTTGTCAATCTATAGAATTCTTTTTACACATTCAAATTTGCTGGTTCAGACTCAGGCCAGAGATACTCTGCCTTCTCCGTTTCTTAGAACTTAAAATAAGCCTAAGGACACGTATGCCAGCTTGATCTGGAGTTGCAGAGGTAGCCTGTATCATCTTTGAATTTTATCTGAGTTGATCAGGACCTGGTTCTCTGTGGCACCATCCTGGCCTTTAGGAGTTTATATGTTATCATCATCAGATACATCAGAGACACTACTCTCCTTGCTCTAGACTCCCCCTTCCTCCCTACAAATTCTGTTTATAACCAAGAATTTTTTTAGACAGGAGAAGGAATCTTGAGAATGTCTGATTTTGTCTTCTAGATCTGAAAAAGTAGGAATAGGGTGGGGCCTAAAAGCTGATTTAAAAAAAGCCTTCTCTCTGCTGAAGTCACCCTGGCTTCATAAGTTTCTAGGGCTAAGAATGACTTCTCAGGGCTACATGGAAGGGTGTGGTTTGCAGAAGAGTGGTGTGGACTAGAGCTATAGATGATAGGTATGATAAAAGTCAGAAGATTTTTTTTGAGCAGATAGTTTTTCCTTATGCCAGGTCTTGTTTTTGAGGCTAAGATTGAATTGGCAGACTCCCTTCTCTCCTCCGATGGCTTGTCCGGGAAGAGAATGCCTAGTGAAAGGGCCTTTAATAGTGGAGTCCTTAGGGGGGAATCAAGATTTCCATAGCTGTTAGACAACAGGTCATTGGGCCAGAGAAATGTAAGTTGCTTCGAGAAAAGAAGAGATTCATGACAACTCATAGTTGCCCTGGAAGGATATCATTTGCACTTCTTTCCACAGCCTTGACCTTACTAAGTCCACCGCTGCCATTCGTTAGCCCAAATCCTCAACTGGATACATGTTTTAATGGGAAATTTGAAATTTTGAGTTTATCCTTTGTTCTATTTGTTGAGAAGGGGAAGCTTGTACTTGTCTCTGGTGCTGGGGTTTCTAACTTCCCTATGGGAAGAGAAAGGAAGAGGCCAGTTTGGCTGAGAAAGGGAATTGTAGGAGATAATGTTGAAGGATTAGTAGTGCTGGATGCTAGAGCTTTGAGTGCCAGGCCAAGGAATTTTATCCTGTAGGTAATAGGAATGCATCTAAAGACCTTTTTTTTTTTTTTTTAAAGATTTGAGTAAAAGATTTAAAATTGGTGCTAGTGTGTAGGATGAATTGGAGGAAAAAGTTTTAAAAATCTGGTTCCCTTAGTTTCTTTTTGGTAGTCTGATCTCTTGCATTCCTTCTGCATGTGTTATATGCATATGCTCTTTAGAAATTAATCAGTACATTGTAAATCAATATAGAATGCTACCACATTTTCTAAAGAGCCTGGTGTTATTTGGGTCCAATGAAAATGTGGTTTTCTATTTCTTCATGACTGGGAGACTTACCCATGGTTTCAGGAAGGAGCCAGAGGCAGAAAATTGCTATTGAGAAATCCTTTTTTTTTCCTCCCTTGATCAACATTTTATATTTTAAAGCCAGTAGGCTTTCAAAGGGCTTGAGAGGTAGAATATTTTTCTTCCAGACAGATTTCATGCATCCTCAGCAGCTGACTGTGTATCTTGTGGTTAGACATCTCTAGAGGAGGACATCTGTCCCCTTTTTGGGTTGCCTCCCTGTGCTGGCACCCCTCATAGTTTCCTTTTTTACCTCACTGGAATCCCTCGTTTTGCTCATTCAGAGTGCTGTTTAGGAAGGATAAGTGGAAAACATTGACTGTCCTTAAAATAAGTCTTTGATCTTGAAATTTGCTTTTAAGTCATTTCACAACTTTGGTTTGTTCTGTTTTCTAATCTATATGAAATAATTTTGGATTAAAAATTAGTTTTATTCCTCCAGTTTACACATCCAAAAACACTTTGAATTTGAAAGGTGAGGAGGCCTAATTCAGAGTGTTTTTTTTTGTTTTTCTCTCATGGGAGCTCTTAGGCTGTGTGGACTGGGGTCCAGCATTTCTTTGGGAATTATCTGTTGAATTTCTGGGCCCATAACTGTAATCCTAAGAGATTGGAAGTTTGTCAGCCTTATGCCTGAGAGCCCTGTTTCTAAATCTCTTTCATATCCATTGCTACCTCTTCATCCTCTGTCACTCAGGCGCTCAGTATCTCTCATCTAGACTACCGTAATCTTCCTTATTGATCTCCCAGCCTCTGGTCTCCCTCCCTCCAGTCCCTCTTTCACTGTGTCTGCAGGTTTGATTTGACTTGCAAATCTGATTGTGCCACTCCCCACATAAAATTTGTCTGTGGTTCCCAGAGAAAAATTAAAAAATTTTTTCATGGCATAGAGACTCTTTTATCATCTGGTCCTAGCCATATCTCCAGCTTCATCTCTTGCCTCAGCATCCTCTGTGCTTTGTATTCCAGCATTATTGAGTTACTTGTTATTCCCTGAACGTGCTGTGATGTCTTAAGCTATTTTATCTGTATTCAACTGCCTGGAAAAGTCCTTCACCTCCTAGACATCTCAGCTCAAGTGCTGCTTCCCTTTGGAACCCTTCCCTGGCTCTTAAGATTTAGGTCTTTCCCCTGTGTTCCTGTTTCACTACACTGAACTGATTTAGTGCTCTTTTCATCTCTGCATCCTCTGTACTTAACACTGTATGTAAAATTGTGAGCATGCCTGTAATAATTTAAGGAATATTGAGCAACTATCTGCCCGGTTCTCTGCCAAGGAACTGAGGATTCAACTGTGAAACACACAGACATGGTCTCTGCTCCTACAGAGTTTATAATCTAGTAGGAAATGCAGACAAGTAAACATGAATATAGTGCTGTGATGAAGAAGTACTGGCAAGAATAGGAACACAGATAGGCACTCAGCCCTGTCAGTGGTTCCATAATACTTCCCTAATATGTTTGCTTTTCCAAAATAATGCTTCATAATTTCTCTCTTCACTCTTGTGTATTTCCTCCTTTCCTTTATTCTCAGCACAGTGTTTCAGTTGTACATATACCATACCATAAACAGGTACAAGCCTTCCCTTCCCAACAAGCAGAACAAGGGATAAACTCCAAATTTCAGATTCCCCATTAAAACCGGTGTCCAGTTGTGGACAGTGGTGGGTATATTACCTGTCAACCAATAGAGAATTCATCTCATTGTTTTGAATAATTGCGTGGGATTTCATGGCATGCCTGTAGTGTAATTTATTTAAATAAGCCCCTTGATGACATTGGACTGTTCTCACTTTTTTTTAACTTTACAAATGTGCTGTTAGAATGTCTGTTCTGTAAGATAAATTCCTTCATCAAAGGTAAAAACATTTTAAATATTAATAGATATTGCCAGCTGCTCTTCCAAATGGATGAACCAATATATACTCTCCACAGCAGGATTTTAATTGGTCACCCTTGCTTCAGTCAGTGTCCTTCATATTTTGAAGGGTCCAGGTGCCTCTGATGCTTCAGTATCTGCATGTTTAAGTATAATGAAAACTGTTGCCATGGTGATGGACTCTGGAGAAGTGGTCTGGTAGTTTTCTGACCTTTGGGTTTGATCTCAGTTCATTGCTTTTTTTTGGATAGTGATAGAATGGATGCTAGCTTGAAGCAAATTTGGGTTTTCTTAAGTAAACTGTAATCATTTGTCACAGGCATAAAGATATTTTGGAAGACTGTATTCCTGGAGCTTCCTTTTCATGTCAAATGGTGACTGTGGCTACTGTTGAGGTTAGAATCTTCCAGGGTGCAGAATGTGGCAGTGGAGAGTTCTCTGTCAGAGTTCTATAACTGGTCTCTTGCCTAAATTTTTGAGACAAGCAGCTGCTAAAACACTGAGATCAAAGATTATCTACAACTGTGAGGGCCTCATGGGTAAACATCTTTGCTACCTAACATTATACACATCCTATTGCAAATAATTCACAATTTTATAACTTTTGGTCATTCAGACTAGTGCCTTTGTTACTGCCTCAACTACATCCTGATTTAAGTATAATTATAAACTTAAATCAGGAGACAAAAGGGTTTTGAAGATTTTTTTGGAGGTATATATATATAATATATAATATATAAATATATATGTAGTTTTTTCCTAAGTAAGCCTTTGGGTTTTAGCCTAACTCTGAGAAGTCATATTGTTCCCATTAGCAATTAACAACATAAAATTTATGTGAACAACTTGATGAATTTTAAAATTCATCCTTTTAGCCACCCACCACCCAGATCGAGAACATTACCAGCATCCTAGAGGCCTCTTGTCTACCTTCCCAGTCATTCGTCCTCCCGTGAAAGATAAAGACCATCATCCTGACTTGTATTACCGTAGATTGGTTTTGGCCAATTTTAAGCTTTATATAAATAGAATCATGCAGCAAGTATTTTTTTGCAACTGGATTGTGTTCCTCGACATTGTATTTGTGGAATTCATCCAGTTGTGAAGTTCCTTTTTATTTCATTACTATATAGTATTCTGTTGCATGCGGATGCCGTGATTTACCCATTTTACGGTTGATGGACATTAGGTTGTTGCCAGGTGGGGGCTGTCATGGGTATCATTCCTGTAACTGCCTTTTGATGGACTAGTGTGTCATTTCTGTTGGAATAGAATTGTTGGGTCATAGAGTATGTGTATGTTCATCAGTCATACTTGTTTCCTACTTTTTGATAACCATTTTTGTGTTTTGTTTCTTGTCCAGTTTGTCTGAGAATACAAATCAACCCACAGAACAAAGCGGATTTCCAAGGCATCTCCCCGGAGCGAGCCTTTGCAGATTTTCTGTTTGCCAGCACCATCCTGCACCTCGTTGTCATGAACTTCGTTGGCTGAATCATTCCCGTTTACTTAATTGAGGAGTGGGAGACTAGAAAAATGTGAGTGATGATCATAGCCCTTGTCCCATAATGTCGATTTTAGGAATAGAAATTGAATGGGTTTTGATTATGGTTGGCACGGCTCCCATATTGCTGATAAGACATTTGCAGAATTTTCCATATCCGCCTGCAGAGTATGCATTAATATCATCCTGATTCATCAGTGTTGCCGCTCTTGGTCATTGCCTTCTCTAGTCACTGTTCTGCAAATCATTAAGATAACAGAAAATGAGAGTTTGCTTGTAGCTAATACATTAATTTCTGCGCCAGTAACTCCATGAAAATAACTCCGAGATCTTGGAAGAGACATAAATTGTAGGTTTTGCTTTTAGATTTGCTTTGTAATTTTTTTTTTTTTTTAATTTTGATCTCAGAGGACTTGAGATGCTGGGCCATTGTCCGCGAAGTACCTAGTACAGTGCTTACACCTGAGTGACATCCAGTGTATGCTGAGTGGTGATGATAGCTGTTTGCTAATGTGTGTGCTAAGTTAAAAATAAATGGAAAAATTGGACCAGCTTGGGAGAACACTTTAAAATATAGGATGAGATACCATTTGACTCATTTTCCAGTCTTCCTTTTTTAGCAATAGAGCTCTTTTTTTCTAGGTAAACTCATATAGAATCTCAGTATATAAAACAGTAGTGGGCCAGAGTTGTTTTGACTGACAGAAGTTGAAAAGCCCTCTTTACTTGGCTTCTTCATGTGTGGTATGGCCTCTTCTCCATCCTTCCCTCCTAAGCAGAATCCTAAAGCTCTGAGAATTGCATGACTAAAGATCAACAAACTGTATGTCAACACTTATTTTATATGTAAGAAAACAGAGGTCCAGAGCAGTCCAGCGACTTTCCCCGGCCAAGTGGCTGCAGGGTAGCGCATTAGTCCAGCGGTGCTCTTGGCCCAGTGCATTTCCAGTATCCCGTGTAGCTTCCTGATGAGTGAATGCGCTCTATTCTTTGCCTTTCCACTACAAAATTATATGTTGCAATTACTGGGGTAGAGAAAAGAGAACCTTAGGCAACGTTATCCTGTTAGGGGGAAGAATATCCCAGGACCAGTCTCTTTCTATCACTACTTGGAAGGCTGTCATTTTTGTACTAATCAGAAATCTAATAAAAGGGTTAGAGCAACCATGGACAAGGTGAATGCAATAAAGCAACAATGACCACACTTCAGATTCTGGCATGATTTAATCAGCTACTTTATATATTACACAGATCTTTTCCATTATTGATATTGCCTCAGAAACAGTTCTGTTAGTTCAGATAAGGTTTCATTTTTGGCAGTGGTATGTTGACAGAGATGGTTTATATCAGTGAAAAAGTTTGAGAACCACTTCTTTCTACTGTCCTAATACAACTGAACTCTTTGGAGACCTGATTGGGACTCCCCCATGTGCCAGTCAATGCCTCAATGCTGGGAGTACAAAAAAGAGTAAAATGTGGCTCCTACCTTCAAGAAGTGAACAGTCTAGAAGGGGAGAAGGCATGTAAACACAGCAGCAAGAGCCACACTCAAGACCTGAGCAAAGCGCTGTGGGAGTCCAGAGGAGGGAGCCGCGGTGCCATCTGGAAGCAGAGGCCACAGATGGGATGTCTGACCAATGACAGTTCCTTGAGGACAGTTAGAAAACTCATCCACCAACATTGACCTTCACTGACCTGAAAACATCATGAGTAACCCTTGGGCTCTGACAGCAGCCTTGCTGGAAAGGTCATTAGCTTCCTGATCACCTTACTTTCCGTTTCTCTGCTTGCTATTTCTAGATGAGTCATGGTGTATGCTTTAAGGAGATGGTAGAGCAGACAGTTCCAGGGTGTTCTCTAGGATCAGGGAGATACCAAATCATGAAAAATTGTTTCCTAGGACTGTCGTGATTGGAGGAGGACTCTGCTGCAGAGAGCTTAGTGTTTCGAAATTATGACAAAAACAGAGGCAAAAAAGCAGGCTCAGCAGAAACTGCAGACTGCAGACCATGTTAACGACCTTGGGCCACCTGTTCAGCTGGGAATTATGGGCCCCGGGTCTAGCAGAATCTTCCAGTCCGAGGCTGCAGTGTTAAATCATTCTATAGACAGTGCACTCAGAAATTCTTCTCCGGGGGGACCGCCCAGGGGGATTTTCACAGGCATCCGTCATTTGACACGTACTATGCCATCCTGCTCTCAGTTGGCCCTTTTTATGTGCTGCTAACTCAGTTCTGTGTGCAGTGTGCTAAAACACTTTTAAAATCGTTTTCAATATTTATATCAACTCAGATGGCAGAACAAAACACATTCTCCGTATTTGCCAAGTGTGTTGAGAGTCAAGTATAAAAAGAATAAACGTCTGTAGTGTACGGCACTTCCATGAATTTGGGGGTGACATTTAAAACCAGCAGCTACTCTGAAAAAGGGAGATCTAAAGAAAATGGCATTGGGTTAAAGAAATTTATTCAAGGAGAAGGAAGGAAGTTAACAGATAGTGAGTGCTCTCTGTGGGCCAGGCTTTAAGTGCTTCTCCTTCTGTGTCTTATTTTCAAAACAACCGCATGAGGATAGTCTTGCTAATTCCATTTACAGACGAGAAACAGAGAGCCTTGTGGGAAATCTTGTGTCTAATAATCCAGTCTGATGTCAAAGAAAAAATTTTAATATCTTTTTGCTTAAAGTTGCTTATTATAAAGTATTTGACAATTGCACAGTTAAAGAAGTATGTTTAAAGAGTTACCACAGTCCTTTCCTTTATTACTTTCTTTCCTTATATTATGACACTTTAAAAAATACAAAAAAGTACAGAGAATAATATAACAAACACCCTCCTGTATCCACCACCTGAAATGAACAGGTTTTGAAGAGATTAAGCCCTTTATAGATTGAGCTGAAGTTCCTTTGAGTCCCTCTCCAGTCCCAAATCTGGAAAGGCTTGAAATTCACGGCAGTTTTGTTTGGCAAGGACTAATGTCAAACCTAGATCTGTTAACACTATCTTTTCCACGCTTCAAACTTCTACAGTCTCCTGAAAACATGCCCAAAGATGGCCGTGTGAGAAACCTGTGGTAGAAGCTGTCCGGTTGGCAGCACTGCTTGGAGGGTGGCTATCCCGGTGGTCGAGTAGACACATCATGTTGTTTTAGATGATCATAAAAATGAAAATGCAAAAGTGAAAAATGCTCCTAGTGAGCTTCTGAGTCGGGAGAAGCCATGCACACCTGAAATGGTGATCAGCATTTGGCACCTCGGTGGTAGTAAATCTGTTTTGGGGGAATGTATGCTACAGAAGTTCAGTAGATTTGAATACTTAAAAATTAAAATGCTGTCTGTAAATATTTCCTGTTTTGTTTTTGCATGTCTCCTTCTGAAATTTTTTTCAGAAAATGTCAGCCTGTCTCAGGCATTCTGAAGGGAAATGGAGAAAAGGGGGGACATAGCTACCTTGGGTCACAGTTTGGGAAGGAAAGGTCCTGATGACGTGGGCCCTGGATCAGAGGGAAAAGTGAATGGGGCTTTGACGAAGGGACAGCCCTGAGCCTGGAAGTGTGCTCAGCCTGGGGGAGACTGCCGCAAGCTGGTGCTGAAGCCCTGTTAGTGTTGCTTTGTTTTCATAGTGGAGGCTGCTCTCCCACAGGTCTTTAAAAATTCAGTGTTTAATCCTGGCTGGACAAGGGGGCTTCTGGCCTGGGCAGAACATAACCCTGGTAAACTGTACTATTTACAAACAAGCAGTTGCTGTTGGCTTTTCGAATTCATCAGTAAAGCACTGTGGTAATCTAGAAAATTTCCTCTAAAGGGGAATCTAAATGCTATTCCTTAGGCTCTACTGCCACCTAGTGGCTTCTACATTTCATTGCTGAGAGCATGTACTACAAAGCATAGCAGAAGCTGAGTTTGGGGGAAGAAACCACAGATACCTTTGTGATGAAACCTAATTTCTTTCCAGTCACAGGAGGGCAGCAGAGGTCCAAGTGGGCATAGATATTGGGGGAGGGGGTTGCTTTACATTCTGGCCAGAAGTGGGCAGTGTCGACTTAGGCACAAAAGGGTATGTAACCTTGTAAGCGGCTCTAGGATTTGGTTACATAGGGAAGACCAAGTGCATGAAGACCCACACATTTACCTTTTGTTTCCTTTTCTTGTCAGTTCAGGAGCTCCCTTTTTGGTTTATTCTAGACCTATTTTTGCTCTGAACATGACCTCCCACGGGCAGTCATCTTTTAATTTTTTGTTGGTGGGGTGCCGGTTAGTTACTATATCATATTCTTTGTGACATTTCACCTTATACGGAAGTAGGTTTAGTCACCAAATAAGTTCTCAAAAAGGGAACTATTCTAAATTTGTAGGAAATATTTTAAATTAGCACAGCATAATCTTTTTTTCAGCCCCACCCTTTCCCTGGTTGGAGGGTGAGATTAATTCTTTACCTGGTCTTAAAACCTTGAATCTGCTTATTTTATTTACTTAAAAAAACTGATAATTGATGACTTTCTAATTGATGACTGAGCTCTATTTTGTATTTGGTCCACTTAAAGCTCCAAAAATAAAAAGAAAAGAAAAGGAAAAAAAAGGATGATTAAGTAGACTTGTGTTTATGAAGTTAATTGTGGCTGTAACTCCTGGTCTTACCTTCTCCATCCTGAGTCTCAGGTGGTTCCTACTGCGAGTCATCCACCCCCAGGTTGCACAGGAGCCTCTTCTGTGGGCCCTCAGGGTCTGCGTGCATGCCCCTAATGCTGCACTTACCACATTATTATGAAGCTATTCATTCACTTTCCTGTCTCTCCCAGTGGACTTTTAAAATTCCCTAAGGGTTGGGACCTCAGAGCTTGCTTATTAGTACAGGTCCATGTTTATTGAGTGTATGAATGAATAAATCATTCTCAACTGCAGGAAAATGATGTATAAAATAGCTGTATCATTAGTTCCATGGATACTAAGACGTGTGGGAAGTGCTGTGGAAGAAAGGAGCCAAGGAAACAGTTCATATGTGGGGCCATGGGATAGGACTTGAGTGTGAGGCTACAAAGAGGGGGACCTACACTGTAGACCTTGCTGTGTTAACTAGTTGAGTGGACAAATAGGCTTGTCTCTGAGCCCCAGTTTCCTTATCTGCACAAGGAAAGGGATTGGCCTGGATGTTGATCAGAGTCTCTTGCAGCTGTTAGAGCCTCTGATGAAAGCATTCCTTCTTGTTCGAGAAGGATTGTGCTGTTTGTGTGCATCCTCAGTTGAGCTTTGCTTTTTTCCCCCCTTTTTGCTTTTTTTCTTCAATTGTTGCTTTTTATCCGTTACCAGACTTTCACCATCCATCACAGGAGGTGGAAAGTTAAAGTGTGACTGCCTGTAACAAAATGCACAATGTTTGTTTAAGGCCTTTTACAGAAGTAGGCAACATTTGTCAAATGTTTTACGGTTACTACATGATCAGGCTTGCGAGACTCACATACGCTCCACATACATGTGTACACACGTCAACCCGTGTGACCCTCATGGCCCACCCCGTGATGGAGGTGGGCAGATAGTGGTATTCCCATTTTGCACAAGAGGTCATTAAACCCTGGTGAAATGTAAGTTGACTTGTCCAGGGCCTGGAACTAATAAGTGACTGGGTGGGAACTTGATAACAGACATTTTGACTCCAAAGTTTATATCGCTTCCTCTCTGTTAAATTCAAAGACTTTTGGATGATGAATATATACATCTTGTTAGAAGGTTTTCATGAACAGTATTAAACTTGATTCTCTAGGAGAGGTTGATAAAGGATGAAGACAGGCTATCTAAAATGTTTCTGCAAAGTTGGTCATCTTTAATATGATCCGGAAGAAATGGAGGAGAGTGCAGATCAGGAGACCTGACTTTTTCCAGACAGGGTGACCCTGGACCCGTGCTCTCCAACAGAACTTTGCATTGTGGAAATCTTAAGTTTGTACTGCCCAGAATGAAAGCTACTAGCCACATGGAGTTATTGAACATGTGAAATGTGGCTAAGTGACTGAGGCACTGAATTCTAAATTTTATTTAATTTTAACTAAGTTTAAATAGTTACCTGTGGCTAGTGGCTGTGGTGTTGGACAGCACAGCTCTGGACAAATCATCAAACTCTTAGGTGACAGTATCTTTATCTATAAACTGAGAGGATTAGACTAGCTGATCTCTAAAGCTTTTCTCATTTTTAGAAATACACAATCCATGCTGTCTGAAATTGTAGGGATTCACATTGTGCTCTGCACCGAGAGTTTCTGTAGAATGGTCTTTGATTCACATTGTCTCTAATTTCTGTTTTAATTGGGTGACCAGGATCCAGGATGAGGTGGATTTGAAGGAAAATCAGTATTTGAGCTCAGTGCTGCTGTCTGAATAGAGACAGTGCTGGGAAGAATACAGACCCAAAGAGAAATGACCCTGTCTGACATCCTCTTTTGTATCTCTACAGAGAGTAATTATTTTTAACAGTTCTTTGTGTTGTCCCTTGCTTTCTCTTAAGATGATGAGAACAGGCTGGTCAAGTGGCACTATCTTCCCTGCTTGGGTGAATAGAGAAGAAGTCATGCTAACCCTTCTCAGTAGGTGTCTTCAACTTTGCATGTCTTGATATCAGGGGAGGAAATCTTATTGGTCAGTTTCCTGAAACCTTTATCTCCTGGTCAACAGTTAAAATCATTCTTCTGAGCCAGCGAACAGTCCAATTTTGTTCAGCTAATATTTCAAAGAATCCTTGAACCTCTGCTTTTAGAATACTGTCTGGTAAATATATTTTTGCTTTAAAAGAAGGGAGCAGATCTGTGTAAATAGAATTTTCTGAACACCACTATCAAAGAGACTTACTCTCATGAGTCATTTTTTGCCTTTTGGATGGACCAGTCCCAGTGTCTTAGATTGAAATGTTTTAATATCATATATTCTCAAAACTTGACTTATCTAATAAAAGAGGATTTATTTTATAATTCTAAATGTGTCAAGGCTCTTCACTGAAACGTCCCTGTGTTCTCATCCTCTCTCACTTTGGACATTAGAACTGATGTGGTGTTATTAGTTCATAGTCTGTTGTCAGAGAATTTGCTTTAAGGAATTTGATGGGAATTTTAATAGGTCTGTTTGTTCTTTTGGCACTGTGGACGCGTTTGCGCCTCGGTTTTGCTTTTTGTTTTACATATTTTTCATCTTTCCTCTTAAGTAGGAATAGTCTGCAGCTATATAGCATTTCTCTATCATTTGTTAGTGAAATAAGAGCAATCTGGCTAGAAGTTTAAGATCTTTCCTTTAAACTCTGAAGCTAGAATCTCCAGGTCACCTGAACCAAGACGCGAAATAACATGGTGACTTTTTACCTGCTGGGGTAGCCCAGCTCTTCTGAAAGGTAGTGTTTCCCAGCCTTTTTCAAGTCATGACACACATAGAAGATGGTAGTGTTTTTACGGTGCACTGCAGGAAAATTGGCTGCTTGTAGCCAGAGACAGTGGGGCCCCCAGAGCCAAGGGGCCACCTTCTGGCCACGCTGCATTGGGGCACACCAGGTCGGCAGCCCTCCCGGGCGGACGTAGGGCGGACATAGAAAAGGAAGCCTGTGTTTTGCAGGGCAGGGCTTGGGCTCCACCTTCCAGCTACAGACCCTTGTCCCCCTGACTCCGGCAGGAATGTGGCTACTTCTCTTGGAGTTATTCTCCACCTCTTTCTTGTCAAAAATAATCTCACCTTTAATGAAAACACAATTATTTCTTCTGTTTCGGTCCTTTGTCAAATCTGAGACTGGGAATTTTTCTCTACTTTCTTTTGAATTCTTGTCTCCCCACCCCCAACTCCCCGAAACCGGAAGTTAGTGCTTTATAAGCTTTCTAAATCCAGAAAAGCTTTTTAGGCTAAATTGCAACCCTCTCAGTCAGAGTTTTTGGGCAGGGGAGGTCAGAGTGACTAATGTAAAGTCATGTAGCTAATTAATTACAGAGCTGACGTTAGAACGCACGCCTGACGTTCCTAGTCAGTTATGCCTTGGTGTGCTTGGAATTCAAATTTGAACATTAATTTTTCTGGATGCCTCTGTAAAAGGTTCCGTGAAAAATATTTGCTTTCTTCTGGTTGGTCTAGCCAGGCTTAAATACTGTCCAGAATTTGGGAACCCTGTAACTGTGTTTGTGGGGTTAGAATTTAGATGGAAGGATTTGAGATCCTGTCTGTAGCATCACAAGACATTTTAAAAAACCTTGGATATGTCTTCTTACCTGTCTGCTTCTTTCTTTCAGGTTCCCTTTTTGATTTCCCCCGGATAAGAGCTCTTGAGATGGCAGTTTGTTGGCCACATGGATTTTCTTCAGATTTAAACTTGCTACCAACTCTGATTTGGTGTGCAGTTCCCTAGCTTCTCCGTCAGAACGACTTTGTAACGAGCATTTATTAGCACAGCCTCTGCCTTCCACTAAGTGCATTAAGTGTAACCTTTTCGCTTTTCAAATTAAAAAACTCATGCTACTCCTTCCTATGCCTCTGGCTCTGTTTTTTGTTTTTATTCTTTATTGGTATTAAAATCCTTTTTTTCCTTCAATCTTCTGTGCACAGCTCTTTAGGAGTCGATAACTTGCAACTGTGACTCTACCTCCATGTTTTCATTAAGTGTATTTGAAGTTAATGACAAAAGGCAGTGATGACAACCCTGGGAACCGACAGTCCTTTGTCTCTTCCCCGGAGCGGGCAATCCTCTACTAATCCTTCAGTTGTCGCAGGTGGTTCCGCTCTTACGACACAATGCATTCCCGGAACTGCATCATTAAGCACTTTGTTAGAAATTAAACTAAGTGTGTGCTTCTACATTTATATCTGCTTCAACGTGATTTCGTGGTGACAAGTGAAATAAGTATCTCTGAGACGGGGTAAGGGGAGCCCGGCAGCCGGCGCGGGGGTGAGGGGTGTGCGTGCTTGTTTACAGCATACACTACTCTCCAAACCACCTGCATAGACAGATGCGCTCTCATTTCGTCCTTACCATTGTCTCAGGGGTTCCCGTCCTCACTAGGTAGGTCCTCATTGGGTTACTTGAGATCAGAGTTTGTGACATGGCTTGGGTGGAACAGCAGCTCTGCGGGCTGGAGTCTAGGCGTATTTACGTGTGCGGTGGTGGCAGCCCTCTTCCCATCCTGGGTGCTGTGAGAATTCCTCTGTTTAAATGTAGCTGACTCCTGAGATGGCGAGTTGTGCTCTCGAGGTTTTCCAACTTGGCTGCACGTTAGAATCACTTGGGGAACTTAGAAATGAAGTCTCAATGCCCAGGACACACCCCAGACCAATGAAATAAAAATCTTCAGGGGTGGCACCTGCACTTTGTACAGCTACCCAGGAGATTTGAACGTGCAGCCAAACTGGAGAAGCACTGCTCTGGATTCGTGCTCCTCAGCGTGCAGCCCACTGACCAGCAGTACTGACATCACCTAGGATCTTAACCTGAAAAGGAGACTTTCTAGCCCCACTCCGGACCCTACTGAAGTGGAATCTTTTAACACAGTCAGCAGGGGACTCGTGCGTGTTAAAGTTTGAGAAGGACCCGTCTAGAGCAAGTGGTTCTCCAATTTTGGTGCATCTCGCAATTACCTGGGAACTTGGTACAAAGCTTGGAGGGGGACCTCTGTTCATGAGCTCTCCGTGTAACTTCGACACACTGAAGTTTGAGAATAGCCCTAGATCAGGAGCCAGCAAGCTGTTTTAAATGAATGGCCACATCAGTGTTCTAATAAAATTTCATGTGCAAAAACAGGCTGTTGGTTCTTGGGCCATGGTTTGCCATTCCAAAGGATACTAATTCACTGAAATTACGACTGAGCAATTTAATATGCTTTGAAACTTCTTTGTACAGATATGTGACTTTTATCAGGAGGCTTCTGGATTATTTGTAGTCTCAATAGATAAAACAAGTATTTTGAATAAGAAAAGCATCTGAACTTATAGATGGGTTGAAAACTGGGAATAATAATAATAATTTTATCAAGGAAGACATTACAATTTTCAGAGCCTTCAATGTACAGATTTTGTTTGATGTCTGCCAATGATCTTGAGATACATGGGGTGGGTACTAAGCTGCCACTTACTGGATTAGCTGTTCTCTCAGAGGTGATTTACCCAAGTCAGTGACTTATCAGTGGGAAACATTCATCTTTGGTGTATCTTTTCACCATTTGCAATCGGGCAAAAGCATTTTGGAGTCTTGAGTTTAAATTTAGTTAAAAGCTCATTACAAGTGACTCATTTTTAGGCTTCTGTTCACTTGCTCAGTGGTTCACAATTCTCTATGCAGAAGAATTAGCTATGGAGCTATTCAAGTTTAAAAAAATGCGTTACATCCCCACCCTGCTCCTGTAGTTGAGTTTCTGAGTCTTAGGTTTTTTTTTTTTTTTTTTTTGAGCTAAAGTAGCTAAAGAATGGTAGATGAGAGGCACAGAACCAGGATGGGTAGACTTTTCATTAGATGCCTTTTCCAGTCTCGCCGGCTGTGTTGTGATGGTGCCTCTCCCTGGGCCTTACACACGGGCGCCCAGTGCAGCAGGTTGAAAGAGTGGATTGTCAGTATCACAACCCAGAGTGAGGTCTGTCCTAGCACTTACTGCAGCCTCTAGTTCAACACCTTTATGAGGTGGATTTGTTTTTATTTTCTGTGCTCTTTTTGTCGGGCCGGAAGCCATCGGCCACAGCCACTGTACATGGTCTGTTCCCTACCATTCTTTGCAGTGGCGGGAAGCCCAGCCCTGAACCCCTTCTGCCCACACATTTCCTGCCCCATATCACATGGAAACCATCTCTTGTGTTTTCTTCGCTTAGCAGCCAAGACCTTTGCCCCCTTTGATCACATCCTTTCATCTCAGGCTTCAAAACATTTTTGTTATGATGGTTGAAATAGTTGGGGAGGTCAGAGAGGCCTGCTCTCGGATTTTGGAGGCTCAGCAAACCAGCACTGGGGGTTATCGGGCTGGGGAGCTGGTGTACAAACTCTGTGACCTGTCCTCCCATCTGGGCTTGGCGGTTCTGGGCGTCTAGACAAATTTGGGTGCTATCTAACGTTCCAATTACTGATTTCATTAAAAAAATTTAACAAATAATGAAAGATGAATTTTTCCTGTGCTAGAAAACAACACTTCACAGAACAAGGATCTTGGATGAGGGAATGAGAAAAAAGGAGGAGGACTTGTGAGGAACTAAAAAAAAATTTTTTTGCTTAGGTTGAATTAATGGGTGGGTTCAAGCTCACGCAAAACTTCTGTCAGTGGGATGAAACAGGTGGAATTTTCAAGCCACCAGAGAGGCAGCCTGGTGCTGCTGAAAGCACTTTGCTTGCTCGGAAGGTATTGATTCAAAGACCTGTTCTGTCACTTGCTATCTGTTTACCTTCTGTGGACCTTTTTGTCTTTAAAGTTTAGCAAATAATTAGTCACCCAGGCGCCGTGCTACACAGTGCGAGGGATGACGAAAGGTAAGACCCAGCCTTGCTGGCCAGGAGTGAGTAGCTAGCACTGAGCGCCTACCATGTGTCTGTGTGGTGTTGTGTCCTCCTGTTACTTGCTTCCTTATAGTCCCACGAGGAAGGAGGTGGTCTTTTCCTTTTCCAGATGAGGAAGTGGAAACTCAAAATGCGTTGTTACAGTTTGAATCTTTTTTCTGTCTGATTCCAAAGCGTTTGGATTAGGCTTTGAAGGAGATAAATGATGCAATAAGCATGGGGACAATAATACTTCACACTGTTGTCCCCACAAAATGTGAGCGTAAGTGCCTTGTTAATGCAACTGCCCTGCACATGGACGGGTCCCCTCAGAGCAGTCGTCAGAAACGCTGAGAACTGTCCGCACATTCTGCTTTTCTCCGTCAGCTGCACGTCCAGTTGTACTGGCTTTCAGCTAAAGGACTGTGGTGGCCAGTGTCAGGTTTTCTTCTTCCTCAGAGAAAGATATCCCCAGGGGTCTAGAGACATCCCTAGGGGCTGCTGTTCAGACCTGATCTACCTTTTTAAATCCTAGGATGAACAACTTTGTTTTTTAAACTTTTTATTGTTGAAAGTTTTGTACACACACACGCACGTACGCACACATGCACGCAGGCACATCAAGAGATAAACTCGCAGATACCTAACATTCGCCTTCAACAGTTACCAGCAATTTACCCCGATCTAGTTCCAGGGTATTAATAAAAGACATCCGGTGGGGGAGTTCCTTCTTTCTCTCACTCCATCATTTAGTTAGAAAATCTCTGAGTGCCTGCTCTGTCAGGTACCGGACTTACTGAGGTGATCAGAACAGACAAGGTGCCTCCCTTTCTGAGCCTTAAGTTCTAGTTGGGAAGAGAGCCAAATTAGCACATAAATAGAATCGCGTTGCTGTAAGTGGAGTGAAGGAAAGAAACTAGGTAGTGATCCCATATGGGGAGGGGGAGGGGGCTACTGAGACACTGGTCGAGGAAGACCTCTAAGCAGGAGGCATTTAGGCTGAAATCTGACAGCTGGCAAGTGTCCACCCTGGGACTGGCCGGGCAGAGTGAACCTAGATATTACTTTACTAACTCTGTCATGTGATTGAGTAATGGAGTTGCTTGTGTAGAAAGTACTGCCTCAGGAGATGACTAACATCACCAACAGTTACTGAGGGAGTGTCTGTCTCCTAAGTAAGTGTACAGGGCTCAGTTTTGCCAGAGGGCGATCAAGTAGGGGCAGAGTCACGGAAGATGGAAGGGCCATTCAGGCAGAATACAAAACACCGGTCTCAGGGGTTCCTGAGACCTTCATCCTTTCCTGCTCCTTCCTCTGTGATGGCTGCATCTGGGACTTGGGGGTCCATAGGGCTTGGAGGAGAGCCTGGGGATCTGAGTCTGGTGCTGATGTGAGCCTAGTTCACTGTGATGGCAAGTGAGCCCCTTCACCTGTTTCCCGGTTCCTCAGAGGGGGGACAAAATCCTCTGCCTACTGCTTAGCCTTACAGTCAAGAGCAGAGGAGCTCACGTTGGCTTTGGTGTTGTACAGATGCACGATATTCTTCATAAAGATTCCAGATAAGGATGCCACCCCACCCATGTCCCTTGGTAAATCACTGGAATAACTTGGGTCAGCAAGGAGAAGTAAGGATGCCCTAGAGTTTGCTAAAAATAGTGTCTTGCTGTCTCCACTGGAAAGAAGTCCTTTTTAATGTTAACCCAGTTTCCTCCCATCAAGGCTGGAGGCATGAAATGGAGACCCGTTGCTGACCACTTTCTGAACCACAGCCCTTCATTTATTTGAACTCTCTTAAGTCCTTCCAGCCTTGTCTCACATTTATATGCTCTTCCCCAATAGGTTCTTTTTTTCTCCTTGGCTGAATTTTGTGTGGGTGGTTCAGGGAAAGGGTAGACAAGTACCCTTTCTGCTTCTCAGTGGGATTTTTGAAAGAATTTGAAAATGGGAGGGCTCTCTTCCCGTATCCCATTGCCTCTGGAATGGGAGCTTGCTCGCATTTCTGGAGCAAACAGGGAGAATGGGCTGCCCTCTTCCCCAAGGTGGTGGAACCCACCTGGAAGAATGGAGGGTGTTCTGGCCTGAGAAGGTGGCTGCCCAGAGAAGCTGTCAGCCAGAGGGTGGTCTGCCTTCATTCCTTCAGACCTTGTGTCCTGCCAGGGCTCAAGGGGGCCCTTCTGAAGGCAGAGAGGCCCCCAGAGGGTGAGAGGGGCAATCAGAAGCGAGAGTGTTCAGGGATGATGCAACGAGAGGGGTCTGGGTGGCCTGGAGTGCTCTGGGGCCAGGAGTGTTGGCTTTGATCAGAAGCTTGGCTACAGCCTTGCCAGGGCCTCCTGGTTCTGTAATTTTCCCTCCATCAAGCTCTCCCAGAAGCTGGAAGTCATGGAAGGGGCAACAAAATGCACATGGGGGTGTAACCAGAAGCTCCTGGGGCCATAGTGAAGGGAGAAGTGGTCACCCACTGTGGGCAACAGTGACCCACTGGTGGGGCAGGGAGCCCTAGGCTCCCCTGGGTGCCAGCTTCTTGAAGCAGGGGCCCCACTTTTATCCTACGGAGGTGGTCCACCCTGACCCAGGCCAACTGACCCAAACATAGGCTCTCTGATCATCTTTCTGGGCATTCCCTTATTTGCATGTCAGTTACTAAGCTGAAACTATATGTTTGTTAATGGGAATTTACATATGCTAAAATGCACAATTCTTAGGTGTACAGCTGGACTCATTTTGACATGTGTATACACCTGTGGAAATCACCCAAATTAAGATGCAGAACATTTCCACCACCCAGAAGTTTCCCTAGTGCCCCTTTCTGGTCAGTCCTTCCACCCCAGAGGCATCCACCATCCATCACTAGTGATTAGTTTTGCCTGTCCTTGAGCGTCACCTGTGTGGAGTCGCACATCTTGTACAGAGACTGAATCCCCAGGGCCTGGGGCTGGTGTCTGGCACTTGGCAGGGATGCACAGTGAGAGAAGCCTTGGTTCTTAGCTACCCTGTGACTGAGCACTGACCCCCTGGGAAACTGAGGCTGTGGGTGGTTAGTGAGCTGCCCAAGGCACAAGGTCCTCGGCTTAGTGGATCCTGGCCGTCAGCCCAGGCTCCCTGATTCTGAATCCAGTACTCTCTCCGGGCCCCCAGGGAGCTCCCCCAGCTCCTCCCTCAGGGCTCCCTTCTAGTACTCTTCACAGGGAGCCTGGTGATCCTGGGCAGGTAGTGCCCCCTGCTGCCTGCGGGGCCAGATCCTACACCCTCATTCCTCCATGCGATGTGATAGGATCATGCCGACCAGGGCCCAGTGCAGTGACGGGCAAAGGGCAGGGACTTGGCTCCTGCAGTGAAGTCTCCTGTCCTTTTATTTTCCTCTGAAAAGGGGTTTTCCTCAGCTTTGGGGGCTTTCCTTTCCCAGAATAAGCAGACTAAGGGAGAAGAGGCTTCTTTGGTGGAACGCTGCTGCCCCCAGGTGGGTTCTTGGGGACACTGCCACAGAGCAGGACATCCAGGCCCGGCGTTTTTGGGGTCTCGGGTTCTGCACTACTTTCTACAGCTCCCCAGCTCCTGGCCTCCTGGATCCTAGTGCCCTTGGTCCCTGGGAGGCAGACGACCATCAGAAGCATCACCCAGCACCTCAACCCCAACCAGGAGTAGGAGGAGGTTCTTTCTAGGAGAACCAATCCCAGCCGTTGTGGGAGGCAGATGTGGCCCTCACACCTCGGGCGGAGGGCGGGCTGGACATAAGCCTTGAGGGCTTGTCTTGTATTAAGCAAGGGTTTAATCGGGTGAGATCAAGGTTTGATCTCAGGGCTCGGTTGAGGGGCAGAGGCGGGGCGGGGGTGCTTCTCTGCAGCGGGGTGTGCAGCACCTCCGGCCTGCTGTGGGCGTGGGTGCCGCCCGCCAGCCCCTCCCAGCTCGCCGCCTTCCTGTCGCACCTGCGGTCGCGGCGGTGTAACGGCGCAGCCCTCCCGGCCCCGGCACGTGGCCCGGGGCGATGCTATCTCTAACTCAGTATTTTTAACTCTTCTTTCCAGAGGATGTGGCTTCTGCGGGAAAGCTTCAAAGGGCGCCCCCCTGGCCCCCCCGCTTGGCAGCCATGATGTCATGGAAATGGGCGGGGCGGCCCCAGGCCCCCAAACACCTGCCAGGAAGTAGGAGACTTTTTCCACTTCCTGTCCTACTTCTGGCTACTGACTCAATGTCTGACCTGCTTATTAATTTCAAAATATAGCTCTCTGTGTGATACTCAGAGGAAACCTTACTCATGTGTGTGTCTGGGTGAGATGAGGCCTGAAACCCAGGTGGCCTTACACAGAGGCGGGGCACCGGCCAGTCTGCAGCCTCCTGGCTAGTCAGTGGACTTACTGAGTGACAGTTCCGGGTCTGCAGGCGGCTTGCTCCCCGGCCCCAGACCCACCCGTCTGTCAGAAGCCATTCTTCCCACACACTGCTCCAGGAGGTAGTTTGCAGAAGGAGTTTTTTGTTTTGTTTTGTGTTGTTTTTAAATGGAGGTCCTGGATGGAACCCAGCACATGCTCTACCACTGGTCTATTATTCCCCCCACCCCTAGAAGGAGTTTTAAGATAGGACGTGTAGAGAAAGTGAAGTGAACGGTAATATGGCCTTTAGCCCTAGACCTTGATATGGTCCCTCAGTGACCAGAGCAATACTTCTGGAAGCTCTGTGTCTTCCCAGAATAACCATCCTCCAGGTTCTATTGGGTTAGTGCCTGCCTGGGGGCTGCCCTGACCACGGGGCCATCACTCAGGTTTTGCTTTTCCTGATAGTTCTTGAGAGGTGTACTCTTAGCTCTTGGCTAAATTGTGAAATTTTGGCTCACCGGGCCACCTCACCTATTAATCCCCGCTTTCCTTTCTCTTATGCTTCCTGCCCCCCACTGGCTCCCCTGCATCACGTGCAACTGGGCCCCCTCCCCAGTGCCTGATGGCCCTAATCATTTACCTGTTCACTTGCTGGTTAAGTGTATTTTAGGCATTAGTTGTGAGCCAGGCACTGTGCTAGGTGTGGCAGACACATGGATGAATAAGATAAGATACACTTCCCAACCCAAGGAGCACATGGTTGAGTGGATTTTCTTGCCCAGATGTTACCTGATAGTTAAAGTGATATATGTTAAGGGCTTATGTGTGACCCCAGAGAAGATGGATTTCATGGGAAAACCAAGAAGATAAACAATCCTTCAGGACTCAGATGGTGCCTCTCCAATGGTAGGTCTTAGCAGAGGGGTTGCTCTCTTGGACTGAAGACCCCACCTGTATGTTTCTGAAGCATACACCGGTCTTAACCTTCTCTTGACTGGACTATGATTCCATTTCTACTCAGAGGGCAGGTCTCTGGGTGAAGTGTCGGAGAATCCTCTAGAACCCTAGGCCTCGGGTTATAAGCAATCATGCAATCCATTCTTCTGCCTCCAGGGTTGGCCTGCACTTATGTCTTTTCAGGCAGTAGGGTGTCTGTCCAGAGAAATCTGTTCTACAACTGGCCTGGGTGACACATTTCCCAGGGGATGGTATGTGACCTTCCCTCCTGGAGGCTGGTCCCTGCTCATAGGGACTGTGTCTCCTCAGGGCTAGGCCTTCTTATGGACTCATGACTGTATCCAGGTTTCCTTAGCAGCCTCTTCCCTCTTCCCTCCATGTTGAACAAGGCCTGGTGTCTTACTGCACTGAGGGGATCTTCTGCAGAGGCCCTCGGCCCAGTGCTGCCCCTCCTAGTGGGCATGGTCCCCCTTCCCCTGTGCCTCCTCACAAGGCTGCTTTAATTCCCTCCGACACCCCCAGGGTGGCCTGGGCAGACATGAGAACAGAGTGGACAAAGGTGAGTGGCCCCTCTGCACCACCTGCTCAGCACACCCGCTTGCTCTGCCCTCTGACTCGGCCCTCATTGGCTGTAGGCTAACTGCTTCAGTCTTGAGAGAAGGTTCTTGCTGGGATCAAGAACCCCCTGGTTTGAGATGGGAACCTCTCACAGGCAGTGCTGTCCTGCTCTCCAGATGGTCTCCCACCTGCCTGACCCCTCATCACCCTCGGCTTGGGCTGGGCCTGGAAGGGTGGGTCTTACTCCCTCCATGGGTCTGGGTGGCTCCCTAGCCACTGCTGCCCATCATCTCATAGGTCCTCAGGTGGCCTTACCGGTCCAGTGTCCATGGGGCACTGCCATCTCAGGGCCCTGGACTGGCATGACTCCTTAGGCTCCCTTGGCCTCCTCCGAGGTCTTGTAAGGGTCTGTCTTTGGCCCCTTCACTGCCTTCCAGGGTCCCTGCTCCTGTCCCTTGTCCTAAGCCCTGTGTCCCCTTCAGCCCCAGCATCTTTGCAGCCAACTCTCAGGAGCAGACGTGTCTCCCCAGCCACCCACACGTTCCTTGCCTGGATCTTTAGTATACAGACCAAAGTGGATTACTACTTTAGGAGAAAAAAAAAAAAGACAAACTAATTCGCCTAAAGTTTTTAACAGTTGATAAAGGCTTGCTCTGTTAACCCTCCCAGGCGCATTTTCATTTAACATGGGGAAGAGGATGCTTTAATTAAAAGAAATTCCCAGCGGTGGGATCTCTGGCATTGTGTTAGACTGAGGAGGAGGCAGTTTTGAGTTTCCCGCAGGTGGTACCTGTCCTGTGTGTGAGTGAGTGACCTGCTATGATGTGATTTCCTCTGAAACCTTTCCCTTTAGTGATCTTTAAGGCCACTTATATTTGGGCTGCACGTGAGGCAGCTCAGGGAGAAGTGGGATTTCTGTGACTACCCTTGGGAGTGCTGTGGGAGATGGACAGGGTTCTTACTTCTATAGAAGCCACAGAGTCAGAGATGAGTGGAGCTGGAGGCAGCTCCAACTGCGGAGCTCAGGGAGGGGAGGGGCCTGCCGAGCTGGTGGCTCCATCCCTGTGAAAAGAAGCAGGCCTGAATTGTAGCTGGAAGGATTTGCATGTTTCTGGCTGGTGTGGTCAGAGACACATCCCTTCCCACCCCGGGGGAATGGTAAGCACTGAGCTTCAGTCTTATTAGTTGTAATTGTGAGGTGGATGCCTGAGTGGTCTCTGGGGGTGTTCCCATCAGTGCCCATGACCCCACGAAAGGTTAGGAGAATCCCACCTCCTGTCCTCTAGGTGAGGGCTTGAGACATCTGTCTCCTTGGCTGAGTCCCTGGGCTTGAGGAGAGAGAGCTCATCTTTGTTCTCCTCATTCTCACACCCAGGGTGGTGGGAGTAGTCAGGCTTCTACCCACTTCCCTGGCTCCTTGACTGGGCACTCCAAGGGGCTGGGCCTTGAATGGGGACCCAGGCAGTGGAGGGGTGGGTGGTCCCCAACCATGAATTTGTAGAGCAATGCACAGTTTCATTGCGAATCCAGCCTGAGAGGGAAGGCAAAGGAAATGCTCCAGGAGGGCAGGAGACAGTGGGTGGCCTTTTGGGGACACTTGCTGGGTGGTCCCTGTCTGCCCAATTTCAACTATAGGTCATTACCACCCATGTGTCTGGGCATCCGGCTATGGGTGGCCCAGTGGTGTGGCATGAAAACGGAGGAGCAGGGACCCAAGCTTTTAAGTGGGTTTGCCTGGCCCCCAGCACAGCCTTCTGAGTGGATTTTTTTAGAGGTTATTCCAGGAAGAGGTTGACTTAAGCAGCTTGTTGAGTTAGGTTCCCTGAACGTCATCATGGACAAACGTCTCAGTTCTTTCTGCCAGGCTAGTGATCCGTAGCTGGGCGACAACCCCCCCGACCAAACCCAGCCAAACAGGAGCACAGTCTCTGCTCTTCCAAAACACTTTTTTTTTCTTAAACATTTTTTATTGAGTTATAGTCATTTTACAATGTTGTCAAAACACTTTTAATGAAGCCAAGGCAGCAAAACGTGGCTCAGATACACAGCAGAGCAGGGCCTAGATAATGAGATAATTTCCCCCACATCTTGGGGAAGAGGGTGGTAGGTATTTCTTTATGAACACTATTTAAAAAAAATACAAACTCTGCACAATGTGCTTCAGGAGCTAGAACTCAAGAGACCCCACTGAGGATCCATCACCCAGTGGGCATCGAGGCAGTCTCTGGGAGTGGGGAGGGAGCTTCTCCACGGCCAGGAGGGGCTGCAGCAGCCCCCGCCTTTGCCGGGGATGCCAGGCAGTGACAAGTAGCAATGAGGCAACAGAGTGGGTGGCGGCAGTGCTGGACAGCTCTCCAGAATCTTGATCACGAATATCTGGTGGGATCCCGTCGGTGGTATTGCCTAAGGCCAGAGAGGTGGATGGAGCCTTCTTGTCCACGGGGCAGAGAACATTCCTCTCTGCTTGAAGAGGGAGAGGACTGGCTATGAAGAGGAAGGGGCGAGGGAGCACATGGCTCTCATGTTCTTGGCGACCTGAGATGAGAAAGAACAGAAGTCAGGCTGGATACTGAGGAGACCCAGGACAGTTAGGGATGTGACGGGGACACATCTGTTTGTAGAGTTCTAGGAGCAAACGGACCCCGGGGTTCTTTCTGATGGTGGTGGAAACGGATGCTCTTGTCAGCTGGATGACCAAGGACGCTGGGTGCAGAGGGGTACGGAGCCAGGACTAGGGTGTAATATGAGTATAATGTCTTCTCACTATATTGGGGTCAGGAATTGATGGCCCCTTCAGGATTTGTAGTGAAAGGGATACAATAGAAGGCATGGGTATGAATGAATGAGTCCAGTTCTGAGTTTCTGTATTTCCTTCTATTCATTAGCTGTGTGGCCCTTGATGTTACCTGGCCTCAGTTTCTTCATTTCCCAAATGAGGAATAATTACAACTGTTCTTCATACTTTGTAGGGGAGACATGGCTCAATCGAGGTGACAGTTGTCACCTGAGGAGGGTATTGTGTTATACATGTGTTCCAGGGCCTTGCTATTAACAAGAGGAACTCCTAGCAGGAAAAAAAAAAAGCATTTTGGCAGGCCCAGCCTTTGGACCTAAAAGCAAGACCCTGGTTTGCTTTTCAGAACTTGGGGACCCACCCCAAGACTGCCACACCCCACCTCCCATTTGAGATGCTGGCTCACCTCAGCTGGACCACAGCTGCAGTGTCATGAGCAGGTTAAACCCGACCATTTTCAGGAGGAGGATGCGGAACGCGATCACCAGTAGATTTTGGAAATTCAGGCTGATATCTGCAAAACCAAGGGGCCACAGCAGTCATTGGCACGCACGCCAGGTCTGCACAGGCCACGTGACACCAAAGGCAGGGTGGGGAGTCGGGGGGGGGGTGCTTCAACGCCTGGGAGTCGCCTCTCCCTTTGAGCTTTGCTGCACATTCCCTCATAAACACTTCATTGCCAAGAGGAAACGCTAACTGCACTTGGTCCTCGTTTTATTTCTGAGCTCCCTCCGTGGATGAGGATGGTGGGTGCCAGAACTTATCACACACGATTCCCTGGGTCTGGGCCCCTGAGTGCGAATTTAGTGGCTGAACCACGAGAGAGAGGGATGACTCAGTAAGGGCTCAAGTGGAAATGAATATGGGCCTAGGGTCAGTGGTGAGGAGGGGTGGGGATCTTTGAGAGACAAGGTCACCGCCTACATGAGTTCTGCTGCTCTTTTTTTTTTTTTAATTTAAGGGGGAGATAGTTAGGTTTATTTATTTATTTAATGGAGATACTGGGGATTGAACCTAGGACCTTGTGCATGCTAGGTGTGCACTCTATCACTGAGCTATACTCTCCCCTCCTCTCTGCTCTTTCTGAAAGAAGGCAAAACCCCCTGGCTGTGGAGGGGGCATGTCCTCAGGATGCCCTGGTTAGTTTAGGGCTACATGTAAGCCGGTCAGAGATTTCACAGCCGGGCCACCCAGGAGCTCTCCTCAGCTCTGCTGACAGTGGAGCCATTGAAAGGAACACAGAGGCCCAGGAGTGAATCATGGGTCTAGTCAAACTAGACTCGTCCTCCAAGTACTTAGAGTGGAAGAGAAAATTGGAGGTGGTGAGAGGAAACTGGGGGTTCAAGAACACCCCCGGGGCAGCTCTGAGTGGGGCTCGGGATGCTGTTCTTGCTCCTCAGAACTTCATTCCCAGACCCACACCTTCCTTCCCACGTCCTCTATCCAGTCCGGGTAATTGTGGATTCAATCACCTCCCCAAACCTCCCCAAACCGGTATGAAGCCAGGATAGACCCCTCTCGTACCTGTTTCAAAGCTTTTCTCTACCAACTTGGGATTGCAGGGAAATTCTAAAAGAAGAAACAAAGATATTTTTTCTTAGAGTCCAGACTGTGCTGACCCTCCCACCCCAGAGCCCCAGGATTTGGGCTGGTGAACATTCACAGCCTTTCCAGGCTTCCTCGGGAAGAGATCAGGAGGGAACTGACCAGCACCCTGGCTTCTGGGCACCATTTCATTCACTTAATGAACACTGGTTGTGCTGAACACACGTTACATGACATGAGGCCATAAGGAGCCTTCAGACACAGACCCTGCCCTTGGGCATTCTCCAGTCTGCAGTCTGATAGAGGCAGGAAGGCAGACACTGTGACCAAAAGGGGTACGGATGCTTTCATATGTTCCACAAAGTTTTGATCCCTGCATCACCAATTTTTCTTCTCCTTCTCAGGAAATAGGACTACCATTAACTCAGCTGCTCAGAAATAAACTCTAGCCACCTTCCTTGATCCCCTCTTTCCCTTCTCATCTCAAATGGTTCTACCTTTGAATCCCAAACGTGCTGGACACTCAAATTCCCTGCTACAGCCCTGTCCCAGCCTCCGTCATCTCTCTGTTCCAATCGCTTCTTTTCTGCTTCCATCCTTGGCTCCTACAATCTATTCTCCACTCAGCAGTCAGAGCGCTTTTTAAAAAAACTTAGATTAAATGTCATTTCCCTGCTTACAGACAATAAGTTGCTTCTCATTGTACCTAGAACAGTATCTCCCTCTCATGACCTGTGAGGTCCTGTGATCTGGCCCTTGCCTACTCCCACCATCTCATCCCCTCCTGCCCTGCTCCCTTCTCACTGTGCCCCTGGCTCAGGCCTCCTTAGGGTCCCTTCTTGGCCCTTCGCATGGCTGGGACTTCTTAGCTTTGAGATCTCAGCCCTTCTCTGGCACGTGTCCCTAAGGTGGCTGTTTCCTAAACTCCAAGTTACAGCACATATTCCAATCTGGAGTTCTCTAGATTTCCAATTGCTAATGGGTGGTCCTCCCAGTAAAAATGGAGCTTGCTCGGGGCAGACCCCTCATCTGATGTGTTTGCTCCTCCACTCCAGCACCTGGCATGTTGCACATGAACAGTGATTGCTGAATGAATGAGTGAGTGAGGTCAGGAGCTGGGAGAGACCTTTGGTAGAGAGAGAAATAAAGGGAGGGATCTTGGAGAAGTGCATCACAGGAGGAGCAGTGAGGGGCTGAGCAGAGGCAGGGAGGTGGGGACTCAGAGCAGGTGAGCCTCAGGGCCAGTGCCCTCTCCCACTGCCTCTCCCCGTCTGCTGTGTGCCCAGGACATTCTGTGGTCTGCCAGGGTGGGACTCACTGGTGGTCAGTAACGAGAGTGTTGGGGGTTTTGCTGACAATTGATGAGGCCGAGACCACCAATCAGAGCAGCTTTCGGATACCAGGGACCTGAGCCCTGGGCACAACCAGGTCACTCAAAGGGAGGAGACTCAGCTTAGACAGGCACCGGGGCTGCACTCACCTTCACTGGCATAGAAGGTCTCACTGAAGGCATCTTGACATCCAAAACTAGTGCTGTTGCTCCAAGAGAGGACTCCGTTGCTCTTGGAACCTATGGCCCCCATGTCTAGCACAGTGCTAGTTGAGTTGAACACCTTGAGGTCCGTGGCTGGTAACTGTGTCATGTTGATTTGAGAACCAAAATCGGTGTACAGGCAGACGGTGGTGTCACTGGATTTGGAGTCTCTCAGCTGGTACACAGCGGGGTCGGGGTCCTGGATAACTGTGGGCCAAAAGGACCTGGGTTAGGAGATGCTCATTTCCCTCCTTTCCTCAACCCAGGCCCGAGTCCAGATGCCAGGGATGGGCAAGAGTGGGGCTCTGCGGGGCTGGCAAGTCACAATCTCAAGCCTTAGATGGGAAAGAACATACTAGGACATTCCAGCTGCTCTCAGTGGATGGGACTCAGGGACAGGCACAAGCCACGAGTCCTGGCCGAGGTCAGGGTCTCTCAGTGAACGCTCCCTGCCAGGTCCTGCCTGCCATTCAAGGACATCAGAAATGCAGGGCTACTTAATGATAATCCCTGTTCTTCTACTTAATAGGAACTTCTTCAAAAGCTCAGCCAGCCTCTTAAGCAACAACACAGCTCTGGCAGGAAAAAGCAGAGGAAGGAGGCCCAGCAAAGCAAACCACACATCTCAGAATCCGGGGTGGTGTCCCTCACTTAGGCTGCGCATTGGCAGGAACTGGAGATTTATGATAGGCTGGGCTTCAGTTAGATCGATAGCATCCCCAGGAGATTTCCCTCAAGGATAAAAGTTTTAGACTCTCAATCAGAACACCTGCGTCCCCGCCCAGGCTCCACCATTTACTAGACACAGGCCTTGAGCAACTCACAGCAGCACCTCAAGCCCCAGGAAATTCATCTGTAAAATGAGGATGTTGCCTCATCCAATTTCCTAACCAGACTATTCCGAGAAGCCATGAGGGTTTCTCCATATAAAATTATATTTAATAAACTGAAATACTGAGATAGTTTTAGTCATTGTAGCTCTCGATACTCCGGGGTTATTGCCGTGACCATGTGCTCCCGAGCACTACTCAGTTACCACTCTGCACCCCCAGGAAGCGGGAGTTGCCGGGGGCTCTTCTTCTGTGCTGAGACTGACTCTTCAGTATTTTCATAGGATTTAGTGTTTTTAATGCAACCCTCAGTGTTTATTCTTTCAGACCTCCTGCCTTTAGAGGAGGAAGCAGAGGTTTGCCAGGGAGATTAACACGTTGGGGCCACCCAGAGACTTGAGAACAATGTTGGGACTAGAGCTTCCTGCCCCTGTGGTTCTCTGCTCCCACAGCTCCTCACCACGCATGCAGAGTTTTTCAGAGCAGCGATGCAAGATGCATCAGCCAGCCAGGGTGGCCTTGGCAATGCAGATAGCCAGCTAGGTCCCAAATCAGGGGAATCAGCTCTTGGCATGGCCTTGGGTTGCTGAGTCAAGGCAGAGCTGCCTCTGGGTGGGGCTGTCCCCGGAACAGCAGAGCCGGGGTGGGTCTGTGGTCACAGGGGAGCGATATCCAAAGCTCTGGCCTCAAAGGATTCTGCCTGCTCCCTTCCAATCTCCATCTCCCTGGGAGGCAGAGGGTTACTGGGTTAAGGCCCTATCTTTTACTGGGTGGGGAGAGACGGGAAGCCATTAGCTAATACCCCAATGGATCTGTTAGTCATCAGTAGGAGTCCCAGGTGGGACTGGGGATGGGGACCTGGAAGGGTGTGGAGGTGCTGAGAGAATGTGGCCTCAAGAAGAAGGCAGAAGCTAAGGTACCACCAGACTGTTTGGCCTTAGAGGGGAAAGGGGGTGCTGCAGGGGCCAGATACCCAACTTTTTTTTAACACCTCTATTGTAGTATGGTTCCTGTACAGTAAACTACACAAATTTCAGGTGTACAATTTGATGAATTCTGATAGATGTATACACCTATAAAACCACCACCACAGTCAAGATAGCTAACATTTCCATCACTCCCTAACAGGTGCAAATTTTGAATTCCCAATTTATCCCTTCCCACTCCCCTTCCCCTCTGGTAATCATAAGTTTGTTCTCTATGTCTGTGAGTCTGTTTTCTGTTTTGTAGATAAGTCCATTTGTAGCCTTTAAAAAATTTTTTTTAGATTCCACATATAAGCGATATTATATGGTATTTTTCTTTCTCTTTCTGACTTACTTCACTTAGAATGGCAATCTCTATGGCATTATTTTCTTCTTTTTTATGGCTACCAGATGCCCAACTTTGAGTCCTGGTTAAACTCTCACTCAAGTCCTAGAGCTGGTGGGTGTCAGGCGGGAGAAGGTCTAGACCACACTGTCCAATGTGATCGTCTTTAGCTATGTGTAGCTGTTTCAGTGAGTAACCCAAATCAAGTCAAATTAAAAATTCAACTAACAATTAAAACTTCATTTTAAGAGCTCAGTAGCCACATGTGGCTGGTGCCTACTGCACTGGACAGTGCAGAGTGACAGAATATTGCTATTGTCACAGAAAGTTCTATCGGACAGCACTGGTCTGGAGGGAGCATGCCATAGAATATGAGGAAAGGCACCAGGGGCTGAGGGTGAGACTTAAAAGCCATCCCGAGGTCTGTGAGGGGTGCCTGCTAGGAGCAGGCCAGTTCTTCAGTTTTGCTAGCGAGAGATTAAAATGAAGTGGCAATTAGTGAAGTCAGAAGAACTGAGGTGATTTTTAGCTTTTATCAAGTCTTGTCTTTCCCAGCGGATGCCCTTTGGGCTTCCCTATGTGCATTTTTTGCTGTTGTTTCTCCTGTCCATCTTCCCCACCTCTTATCTCCTCTCTTGCTCACCCTCTCCCTGTTCCCCTGACTTCAATCTGACCTTTGAGCTCATCTCCCAAAGGACTTGTCTAGAGCATAGAGCTGACTTGGTCACATTTTGTTCAAAGTCATTCAGGGACTCCCCATTACCCACAGGATACTGCCCACACTTCCTGGCATGACATTCAGGGCCTGTCATGATCTGGAGAGCTTGAATTTCCTCTCTCAGGTCCTTTATATGCCCTGTGTGAGCATAGCCACACCAAACTCTTGGCTCCCTGGAATGTAAGCTCTGTGACAGCAAAGGCCTATCCCCAGATTACTGCTGTGTCCCTAGCATCTGCCACATAGTAGGTGCTCAAGAAACAATGTTGGATAAACAAGTGGCCTAGTGGCCAGCAGATCTGCAAAATTTCTGCTCATTAGACTTCTAGGTCAAAAAAGCAGGGTACTGATACCAACTACTCTATATAAAATAGATAAACAACAATGTCTTACTGTACAGCACAAGGAATGTATTCAATATCTTATAATAGCCTATAATGAAAAAGAATATATATATAACTGAATCACTATCCTGTACACCAGAAACTAGCATAATATTGTAAATCAACTATACTTAAATAAAGAAAAAAAAAGACTGGCTACTGATCCTTAACTTGATTTTTTTTAGCCCCCTTTTATTTTTACCCCCATGTACTTAGAAGTACACAACCTTCTTTTTGTCCAAAAACAAAAAAATGAGTCACTATTAATTTGGAGGGTTTTACGGATCCATCTGCCAGACCCCTGGGAGCAGAGACATCCTGTTCCACCTTAGCAAGGTAAACACCCCCCTACCATTGATGACATCTCGGAAGGTAGCCTTCTCAAGACTGGATCAGTTTTTCAGTGTGGAAGTCTGGCTGTTCTAGATCCTAACCATTCATTTTCATTCAAAACTAACCACAGAAGCACATGTTCGATGGTCCTTGTGTGTTAGATCCCCAGAGGCGCAGCAGTGGTTGAAAGCTCCCTTACCGCTAATCTGTCCTTTGCAGTTAGGCACCAGGAAACCAAAGTGTGAGTTAGCAACACTGACACTGAGTCTGAATCCCACTGAGGCTCTGGTGAGCATCAGGAAACAGTGAACCCCGGGCAGACTTACCAGGAGTAATGGAAACTCTGGTTCCCTTGCCAAATTGCAGCTGGGAGGCAACACCTCCATACCACTCCCAATGTCTCCATTACAGAAAGCCTTAGGTTTCCCCTCCTTTGAGGGGTAGGGTGACCCCTCTCACAGCCCACTGAGCAAGCAGTGGGAGGTCTAGGCCATGAGCTGTCCATGGAAAGAGCTGGCCCCTCTCACCTTCATCCTGGTCTGCATTTCTGAATTGGATTTCCAGGTTCCCGGGGGCTGGGCCTGGCCCTAATTATCTGTATTCTCTTGAAGGCTCTCGTATTCCTTTTCTCCATTGTCTGTGAAGACGTCTTTGCCTTTCTCTCCATCCAGCTGTATTATCAGATGTGTTTACTTGGGCCAGAGTACATGTGCCTTATTCATTCCCAAGATCATGCCTTCTTTCTTGGTGTTCCTTACGCCTGCAAGTCCCCTCTTCTCCTTTCTTTGCCCATACAGATCTTAGCTATCCTTCAGGCGCCATGAATCCTTTCTACTGCATAAAACCTTCTCCATCTAGGCCACCTTTTCAGCCAGGACCCCATTGCTCTGAATCTCTTTGTGCCTGTTGATATCATCAATTGGTTGGTACTCAAATGGTTTTCAGGTTGCTAACTTTACAATTGTTTGGTCCCTTTGGCTAGTTTTTATACTGTTTTGGGGACTGGTCTGGCATCTATCTTAGATAGTTTCATACTTAGTTTAATATTTTATAGAGTGATGGCCACAAAGAAGGCATTTAAAATTATCCACTGAATGATTAAAGTCAAATTTTAATGTGTTTGACCTAGAGAAATGCAGATCTTCAAGACTGACGGTGTTGCTTTTCCCCTTCCCAGAGGCCTCTGTAAGCAACTAGTGGTAACACTCAGTTAGACTCCTCGTAGTAATACTGATATCTCCGGAAAAAAAGATTAGTGACATTGGCCTATGGGGTGGCAAATGGTGCCACCCGGGAGGACTCACCAGATATTATGGATACTTGGGTTCCTTTCCCAAATGTGAGTTTACCAGCCGTTCCTCTGGTATTCACACAGCAGGTGACCCCATTACAGAAACTCGCTGGACCTACCTCCTACTTCGATGGGAGAAGCACTGATGTCTCACAGGAGACCGGAGGATCACACACTTTAGAGGTAGACCTTCCGCTCTTTTGTGTTGAGACTTTTTCTCTTAATCCTTTCCCTCCTGCCCCATCCTGCTGTAGTGCCCTGGGTTGGAGGTTGTGATTTCCGAACACCAAGAATTCAGTAGAGCAAAACCCCCCTGCTCAGAGCAGCAGTATCTTGGATCCCCTCGTGAAAGATCCAGGACTGTTTGCTCTTCACCTGCCTCATGATTCTTTAAGTTCCAGCCCAAGGATGTTTCCTGACACTGAGGGCAGGATGAGCAGATTTTCTGAGATGGGTGGAAATAACTATTTGGGATCCTGCAGAAGAAAACACCTGGCATCAACTCGGCATCTTGGACAAAGAAGAATTAGTTGTCAGTGCCCACCCTTGCCCCGCTCTCCTTACTTGGCTGGACACTCAGTCTGGTCCCTGCTCCAAAGATTAACTTGTTACCACTGTCGAATCCCCACTGAGGGGAAGGTCTTTGCAATAACCTTCCTGATGTTAACCTGCTGGAACCCACCAGGCTGAGAGCACCATCCTAAAAGGCAACCTGGGTCTTTGTTTCTTAGGTTTTTCTACTTCCCAAGGTTCCCTTTTCCCTTTATAATAATGAAGCTTTAGTATAACAAAGCCTTGATGATGATGATGATAATAATAGTCATTATTTAGGAGAGCTTCCATTTATTACTTGCTATATGCCAAGCCGTGTCTTGTATTATTATGATGTGATTATTGTCGTTTTGCTGTTGAGAAAGTGGAGACTTCATTAGCTGGAGAGGGTAAAGCCAGACTTTCTCCCAGATCTGCCAGCCTCCCAAGCTGTGCTCTGAACCCCACACCCTCCTGCCTTCATGCCTTGTTATTTCACATGGCATATTTTCCATTCAGATAGGGTCTGGGTCACTTTTATCCTGGGAGTGGTTCAAAACTCTACTAAAGTCCAGAGAAGAAGATTCTGTAAGCAGGTCTCCCCACACCACGCTCATTAGCCCATCCAGGGATTTAGTTACCTGCTGCAGTAAAAGAGTTTGTACTCATTTCTTTCCCCTAAGGGTACTTAGCTAATTTCCTGAATGTTTGGATTATTTTGTGCTGATATTATTGGCTTCGGCTGAAAGCACTGAATATTTGCAACTCTTTTTACGTTTCTGTAAATTATTCTGCTCTGATTTTCACTTGCCCAATTGGCTCTTGGTGCTTCTGTCTTTAATATGAGAAATGGGGACATTTTAAGTTACTGGAAGAGTTTGTAGATGTGGAAACGAGTGTTTCACATATTCCCGAGTTTGCCATAAATCACTGCCGGTTTTCTCACAGACAAGTTGTTGGTTACTTTGCCCTGGTCATTTGCACAGTCATACTCACATGGGCGTACAGCCAGCCTGGTCCCGGCTCCAAAGATCAGCTTACTGTAGCTACCAGACAGCACACCCTAGGAGGATGCTTTACAAGAACTCTAACCCCCGCAGGGTCAGTTTCACTGGGGCGGCAATGTCTCCTGTCCCTGTTTTACAGGCTCCTCCAAAATCACCCTTTCTCTGACACAAGAGAGAAGTCTGGCCCACTGAGTCCTAATCCCTCTGCTTTCTGTATAATAATCACCTCACAGACCTTTCCCTTATAGCTGGCCTTGAGCTGGTCAGGCCTTCCTGGATGATGAGTGCCCATTCTGTCACTGAAAGTGAAGGAGGAAAATTGGAAGAATCTGGAGAAGAGCCAGGGATTAACTGGAAATCAATCTTGAGGGAAAATTCACAGCACTGGCAATAGATGGAAAACTTGGGGTAGGGCTTAATCACGGGAGGCCTGTGGAAGCTCTCCTTTTAGAAGGGGGTTATACAGTGTTTATAGAAGCACTGTTTACAATAGCCAAGACATGGAAGCAACCTAATGTCCATCGACAGATGACTAGATAAAGAAGTTGTGGGGTGTGTGTGTATGTGTATATACATACACATATACACATAATGGAATACTACTCAGCCATAAAAAAGAATAAAATAATGCCATTTGCAGTAACATGGATGGACCTGGAGATTGTCATACTAGGTGAAGTAAGCCAGAAAGGAAAGAAAAATACTGTATGATATCACTTATATGTGGAATCTAAAAAAAAAAAAGGACACAAATGGACTTATTAACAAAACAGAGACAGACTCACAGACATAGAAAACAAGCTTATGGTTACTAGGGTAGAAATGGGGTGGAGAGGGATAAATTGGGAGTTTGGAATTTGTAGATACTAACTACAATACATAAAATAGATAAACAACAGGATCCCACTGTACAGCACAGGGAACTATATTCAATACCTTGTAATAGCCTATAATGAAAATGACTATGAAAAGAAATATGTGTATATATATATATAAAGAATCACTATGCTATACACCAAAAATTAACATTATAAATAGACTATACTTCAATTAAAAAAAAAGAGGAAAAAGAAGGGGTTATAGTACTCCTTGACAGCAGGGAGAGAGAGAGAGAGACTAATATTGCCATAGACATATTCACATAAAATGCACAAGGAGGGCTGCTTAACTATGAAGGTTGTGAGACTCAGGAGTGAGTTGCCAATGAGGCCTGAGAATCTACTTCTCTAGAGATTTCTAAGATTAGAGTTGACAGTCTTATGGGGAAAAAAAATCTCCAAAATTTGAGAGTGGTTTAGACAAGTCCTTTCAGTGAAAATTTCACAGAACTCTAGTACTAAATTTGTCTGCAAAAAAAGATTCTAAGCTCAAAAAAGTTCGGAAAATGCCGTATATTGCATTTCAGTCTTGAAGACTGACAATGAATATTAGCATTTTAAAGGCTCTGAGAAATCTTGCAGTGAGGAAATCCAGAGCTTCTCAAACTTACTTGATCCAAGAATCTTTTTTTGTTTTCCTTAAAACACTCATTAATGTTTGTGGAGCTTAATATATATTCCTGTATATTTAATATACAAGTTTAGATATATATTCCTTGGAAGTCTCTTCTCTAGTTCAAAGAATTTAAAATTCCATCCTATATATGTATATAGAGTAGACAAACAACAAAGTCCTATGTTATTGGACAGGGAACTTGCAATAACCTACAATGAAAAATAATATAAAAAAGAATATGCTTATATATGTGTGACTGAATCACTATGCTGTACACCAGAAACTAACACCACATTGTAAATCAACTATACTTCAATAAAATACGAGAACAACAACAAAAAAAATCCCCAAGCAAACAAACAAAATTCCATCCTGAATTCCAGTCCAATTTCTTAAGTTTTCCATGTTCTGAATCGGTTTGTTCTCCTACCAACTCCTACCCACACAATTAAGGGCCTCCGTGATGCTGATTATTTTCTTCTAATCATTGTGAAACAGCTTCATTCCACTCGGGCAATTGCCGAACACTAGTCAGACACGTAGCAAATTCTGCTGTGTCAGGAATGGCTCGAGGGCATCAGGCTGGACCCACATCGCCCCGACACCTTGCAGGGTTTACCTACTAGGAACAATGGCAACTTTAAAGCCTTTCCCAGATGTGAATGTATTGGTCTTCCTTCCACACATCTATACACCTTGGAGCTGTATACTTCGAAGAACATTCTGGTCCTAATAGAGAAACGTTTCCTGAGAACAGATGGGGCAAAGTTACCTGGGTGGTCCCTCAAGTGGAGACAGACTTCGTGGATTTATCATTGGGCCTCTTTCCTTTTTGCTGCTGAAGCCCATTGGTGCTGCTTCCCTATCATGTGTATTGTAGTTCTTACGTCTCTGAACTCTGGTTCTTGAGAAGTATGGTGGGTTTCAGGCTTTCTAAATGCAGCCTGAACAACCCATGGCAGGGAAGAGGCTTTGGTGAGGCCTCAAATGAACAGATAAATATGGCGGAAGTTTTCCTTGGAGAGATGGACTCCCCCCCACCCCCTTGCACGTTTGGATGAATTCTGTAATCTCCCTATTTTGAACTCTTAACAACTGTCTGTTGGAGAAGACTTGCTACTGTCTAAACCAATATGTTCCCAACATTTACTACCCCTCCAATGAAGCCTTCCCTGACTCTCCTAGCTAGAGGCATTTTTTTCAAGGATCATTTGTTCGGTAACACCTATGCACCAGGCATTGTGCTGGGGTGTGGAGGTGTAAGGATGGAGGAGAGAGGGTCCTGGCCTCCCAGAGCTTATGGTGCAGTGCAAGATGCACGTAAGACCAGGCAACTAGGATAGGAGGCCGGGATACCTTCCCCTTTGTGACCATGCAGCTGGTGTGTATTTTCACCACAACATGGTGACTCCAGGTGTAATTGTAGGTTTATATGAATGTTTACCCACCGAGAAATCCTGGATGGCAGGGACCCTGCACCTTCCTTCCTTACATCTGGAATAGTTCTTAGAATATAACAGTTACCTAGTGAATATTTGTTGAATGAAAGCCTTCTAAATATTTTAATTCATTTTTAATGCAGTCCTGCTCTCTATCTTCTTTTGTTAGGACTATTTCATTTATCTTTTAAATTCTGTGTGTTTCCACTTTCTAAACTTAGTATTGTTTTTATTGCATTATCTAGGCTCTAAGTTCTTCTCCTAATTAAATATGGAGATTTTTGAGAGTGTATCTGATGCCCAGGGTCTTTGAGAAGTTTAATTTATCACTTTTCATGATAACTAGATGGTAACAAAAACACATTTTTTGGCAGAATCAGTCATGATTTCTTTTCTGATAAAGATCTTTTATCTCAAAGGAATCCAGAAACAGCAAAAGAGTCTATCTCTGTAATGATGAAAAGGCCAGGCCCCACTGGCAATTACTACCTTTAGATAATAAACCACTGTTGAGCTAGTGGCTGGGAATTCGAATTTCAAAACATTCAAGCCTCATGAAGAAACATGAGAAATTAGTTCAGGAAGTGCAGACTCATCAGCTAAGAAGGCAGAGTAGGGACTTTCTGTGTCTTTGGCTGGAGGCTGAGGTTCAAGCACTTACTTGGATGCACTTGGAGTCTGGTTCCTCTCCCAAAAGTGAGTGTTCTGCTGCCTGTGTTCGCACCCTGGTACAACGCAATACAAATACCTGCCCCCTGCGAGCCCGGGGTGGCTGCCCATCTCGCTGTCCCCTCCTCCCCACAACCATGTACAGCCTTCACTCATGAGAGCAGAGCTTTAGAACAGCCTGTTCCATGGTTTTGATGACAAATTTCTCCCTGCGTCACTTTATACCCAATAATCAGTCCCCCTTGGTTTCTACTTGCCTCCCTGCCATCCCTGCCTCCTGCCGACCCAATTCAATGACTCATCTCTTCAGAAACACCGAGTCCTGGACCAAGGCTGCCACGGTCACCATGGCAGGAAGGCTCAGGATGGGCAAACCAAGGACCAAACAGGTAGCCGTGGAAGTCTGGGGTCTTTCTTCATGGAGCAAGGATGGTGGTAGCAGTGTGGTGGCAGGATTAACAATAAGACCCTGGAGTCAAATGGATTAGTGTTAAATTCTAGCCCTTTCATTCCTAGCAGTGTGATCTTGGGCAAGTTACTTGCCCCAAGCCTCTGTTTCCTCATCTGTAAAATGGGCATACTATCAACTCCTTAGTATTAGGATGGATGTGAGCATTGAGTGAGAAATTCTATGAAGGACAGAGTGTATCACTGGCACATGTCAGGCATTCGGTACATAGCAGCTAATAATACAATGATTCCTAGCAATGCTTTACTCTGCAGGGAGGAATAAGCCTTCTTGCAGCTTCTTGCAGCCAGAGGAGATCCGTTTCTGCTGCACAGCCCTCTCCAGCACCCCAGGGTGCCTCAGCGTTGTGGCTTGGGGATGCTCATGTGTAGGGCAGATGTCTCATGCACCCAAGGGGACATGGTGAGAGAGATTCACAACCAGGGGGCTGAGGGGCAGGGTGGACCCTTGGCTGCCAAGAAGACAGTTCTGCTTCAGAGCCCCAACCAAGAGTGAAGTCTCTTTTCTCAGACCTCAGGGGTTTGTCCTCTGCAAGCACCGTGCACGCAAAACACTTATACAGCAGAGCCGCAGTCATTTCATTAGAGCTGACATAATGATAAGTTACTCCCAGACCACAGAGGACTCTTTAACGACGGAGCAGACCGATCACAGACTCTCTCATTATTGCAATATCCTTCCATAATATATTCTCTTGTCTACAAAATGTCCCTTGACCATCTCTATAATACTCACATGGATGAACAACAAGCCTGGTCCCTCTTCCAAATGTAAGTCCATAGTTTCCTCCTGATACACACAGCAGGGAAGGCCTTTGCCAAAACCCATCTCACGTGACCTCACTCTACCTATTGCCTCAGTAGTGTTGGGGCCACTGTCCAGGGGAACACTGGCGATGCCCCCAGCGTTGCAGGAATCTCCCACAGCTGTCCTGGAGCCCCTGGGCCTTGATGCACACCGGCAGTGATGGGAGCCAGGGGCTGTGGACTGGAGAGCTCCCTACCTCCTTTACCCAGGAGAAAACACACACTCCCTCAGAGAAGCAGGGCAGCAACTCCCCAGCAGGAGCCACCACCCTGCTTGCCTGGGGCAACCGCAGGGTCTGACTCTGTTGGTCTTTTGTCAGATACAAGGGCTCCCAGGATGGAGGGCAAAGAGATTTTATATTATATTTTCAGTGGAGATGCTGAGAGAAAGGGAGGCTGGAAGGAAAAAGGGGCACACAAAGGTTTGGGACAGTGACCTTCTAAGAACGTTAGGTGTGGCATTGATGGAGGACACATCCTCCCCACTCCCATGGTCCAGCACCCGGGTAGGAACAGCACTGGGTGGGTGAGGGGGTCATATACACAGGAGGATCCCGCCTTACTTACTTGGTGTGACCACTACTTGGGTCCCCTTCCCAAAAGTGAATCTGTTCTCATAATCCCACTCCAGGTCAGTGCATTACAAAAAGGTCCTGGCTTTGCCCACCCTCTCATGGAGGACACACACGCTTCCCAGTCGCTCTAAAAGCTGGGAACCTGGAGAGGCTGGTCCTAACTTTTTCCCTGTAATGGGGGCTGGGGTGACTTGAAGGGGCTTCCCTGATGGTTGTAGCAGCTTCCGCCCGATGCTACCCATCGTCTCCATTTTCCCATCACAGCCATCAACAAACAGCCTCTGGCTATTTCTCTTCTGGGAAAAACAGAACCTTTACAAAACTTTGCGAAAAACTGCCTCCGACATAGGCCCGGCGGGTGTGCCTAATTCTAAAGATACCAGGCAGCACCGGGCATTTTCCCACCTCAGCTGCCAGGCCTGAGATGAAGGCACCATTTTCTCGGGGTCGCATGCAAAGAGGCATTTTTCGCTTTGCCAGAAAGAGAAGGAGCAAGAGCATTTCCAGCAAGCTGTGCTGGGGCACACGCTAAAAACACGCCTCGGCGTGACTCAGTCACCGCATCCCCTCGGGGGCTGAACGAGAGTCCTGGGTGACTCACGCCTGACTCATTCCTGTTTCTATTGTTTTCTGTTCTCTTCTCAGTCAAGGCTGCTTTCTGTCAAGGGGCCTTTTTATCAAGAAAGTCTAATATCTCAGCAGATAACAGTCTTAATTTTTTCCCCCCAGAAACACAAGGGCAGGATCCTGCTTGCTCTCTGCCAGGGAATGTGGACCATCCATTGTCACCGCTGTCCTGCCTCCAGCCAGTAGCATCCCAGGTCCTGTGCACGACCACACACAGCACCCTTCTTGGCACACTCACGTATCAGTTGTTATTAGACTTTTAATAGATGGGTGTTTTGTTTCTCTGATAAGACTGAAAGTTCCTGAGAGCAAGAACCACATCTTAACACTTCTTCTCTTTGTTTGTTCATTTCTTTCTAAACCATCTATGGCCCCTGGCTTGTTGATGACACAAAATAATCACTTACTGAGTTGAGCTGACTTTTACTGTGCATAATTATTGTGGTGAGGAGGCCAGTTTTGGGGGAGGTTAAAAGTTAAGCATACTTCGGGGGAATGTGAGCTGCAAAATTTAAGTGCTTCGGCAGGGAAAAACCAAGGAAGCATCTCTCAGAGAGAGAATCAGGAGGAGGAGTAAAACCCAACACATTGTGAGGTTCATACTGACCCTCAGCAGAGAGGGAGCAAATGAATGAACAAGTAAAGTACTTGACTCCAAAGGAAACTCAAGCATTTTTCTCCTGATATGTTGACATTGATCCCCTTAAAGGGCAAAAAGAATAATTTAGCAGGAAAAAAATATTCCAAGTTAGTAACATTGATAAGATCAATAATAACAAACTAGTAGTGGTAAAAATAACGATCGTCATCATATTCTTTTATAGACCTGTATAAATACAAACCCAATATTGGAAGTGGGGTCACACATTTCTGGAGATCTGACTTACTTGGGCTGATCAAAAGTTGGGTGCCAGTTCCAAATGTGAGCTTCTGGTAGTCTGTGTTTACACTCTGATGTACCTCTGTACAAAATGGTACCCTGTAGCTGGGCCAGCTCTACACAACATGGAACCTTATAGCTGGGCCATAGTCTGGGATTCCCAAGTCACACATGAGTTAGTTACTAAGCGTGTCCCCGTGTCTGTGTGCATGCACCAACGTGGGAAGAGGCATATCATTTTTACTATTAAATGGTAATTTCTAAGACTATTGGAAGATGACAATAAATAATCAGAACCCAATAGGAGATCCTGCTTTGTATACGGAGGATTTAAAAAAAAATGTCATGAATATTCAGGTAGAAAAAGTTATTCTATATATTACATGAATATATAATTACAGAGTTTCAGTTCTAGACAGGATCTAAGGTAGTTATATCCATCCACACTTACTAAGTATTCACTATGTTTCTTGCATGAATGAGGCTCATGGATACGAATAATGCAACACTCTCATCGCCAACCTATCTTGTTATTTAAATAGCAGACAAAACCCTTGGGGAAAAATCAGTGAAAACAGATATCCTTCAACTATAGTACAAATCAGGTTATTTCATGGAACTTACTTGCTTCAACAAATAGTCTTGTTCCCATCCCAAAGACAAATTTGAAGCCTCCAGTACTGCCCACAATGATGTGTGCTGTGACAAAATGGGCCATTTCCTTTTCCCGGCATTTTTATACCACAGCTGGGCACAGGCACCTGGAGCCCATGGGAAGGAGCACTTTTGTATATTCCCCCAGTAGAACCCATTTGTTTTTTTTTTCCTGTTCATCAACAATCTCGTACCTCCTACCTCCTGGAAGGGTTAGTTTGGAATATGGCCCAGGGACCAGGATCCCCAGGCTTTAGTCCTGGCTCTAGTTCTCACTGAATTTATGCAATTAGATAATTCAACAAACCTTTCTGGGTCTTAATTTCCTTACTGGAAAAAAAAAAGATGTCTGAATCTCCCTTTTAGAGCTAAAGTTCTATGATCCAGCAATGTCCAAAGCGCCCCCAACACTGCACATTTCTATAACTCGCAGATGAGTCAGGCATGTGTTGGTCATTACCCTGGAGACTGGTCTGCCTGGGGAAAATACAAGGAATAGTGAGGGAAAGCGCTGGTCAGAACTAGGGAGTGGCCACTGCCAGCTCTTTCTCTCCTCTCTCCACTGGGGTGAATGCTCCCAGCAGCCCTTGTTCTACTTGTTTCCTCATTGAAAAGGGAAGGGAATCCTTTAGATTTGGGGCATTCAAGTCAAGATTTTCCAGTGCTCCATCTCTAAGTCAAGACAGTATCTAAGAATGGAAAAGATGAATTCCATGTATTTCTTTACTCACTCTGTCTGGCATCCTGTCTCATTTCTAAGTAAGCGCTGGCACAGTTCTGTGACATTATGTAGTAGAAAGAGCAAGGCTTTGAGATCAGGCAGGCAGATCCTGGCTTGAATCTAGATCCTTCCAGTCACTAACCCTGGGATCTTGGGTAATTACTTCTCTGAGCCTCAGTTTCCTCTTCTGTAAAATAGGGCTACTGCTCCTTGCACCATAGAGTTGTTTGAAGATAAACAATACCATATGTCATGCACCTAGCATCGTATCCACACATCATAGGCACTGAGAAGGCAGTTATTATTTCTATGTTAAGTTAAATTATAGATTAACAAAGTTTTTTCTTTTTTTTAGTGTTATAGACTTTGTTTATGAAATAGCCATATGAGTCCATATCCTTGAGGTGTATAAACTCTGGGGTTGTACAGAAATAAGATCCCAAAACCACAGATTTTGAGGGCTTCCACCCTCTCACCTCACCCTGGAGGAGTCTGAGGCACACAGAGGGGCAATGACTTGCTCAGTGTCACGCAGCCGGTTGGAGGCTCAGTCAAACCTAGAACTCTAGGCTGAAACCAGAGGCCCTGGGCTCCTTTCTCTGCATTTCACTGACTCTTTGTGAATAATGTTTTAGTGCCAAGGGGTATAATTTCTGGAATGAACTGGGTATGGCTTATTGGGGGCATCGGTGAAGTGACCCTGAATATCCTCCCCTCAGCGAGTCTCAGAATCAATGGCAGTGGAAGTAGAAAGGGTCTAGTAGATCCTGGCCATGCAGCTTTCTGCTCTTATAAGTTTTGCCCTCTTTCGGGCTCCATTTAGCTTAATTTTAGTCCTAAAAACTCTGATACTGGACAGTTTCTGTCAGCCTCGCATCTTGGGAAATGCCCTAATGGTTTGCTGAATTCCACCCTAAAGAAAATATGCTCAGGGCTAGAGGGCTTAGCTCAGTGGTAGCGCGCATGCCTGGTGTGCACGAGGTCCTGGGTTCAATCCCCAGTGCCTCTGCTAAGGGGAAAAAAAAGAAAATACGCTTGTATATTCTTTGCGTATCTTCGCTAATTTATCTGGGTGTCACAATTCTTAATACTTCAGCACTAGGTTATGGTTAATTATAAATCAGATACAAATGACAAAAATGACATCTCCTTTTCTCCCATTCACCGTCACCAGAATACATCTGTAGTCACCATAGAAAGCACACTTACTCAGTTCCACTTTTAGCCGGGTGCCTTTCCCGAAGGTGAGCTTGTTTGCTCCTCCCGTGAGTCCCACAGTGCGTGATGCCTCACAGTAAACTCCCTTCTTGTCGCTTCACCCCTTTTCCCGACTTACCCTACTGAGTTAGAGAACACTTCAGATTCAGTATAACAATTTGACTTATTCATATGGGTAAGAAGCTCCCCCCTACCCCAAACGGAATAAATTGATAGGCTGCTGGTGCCAGGAGGCCAGAGAGGTCAGCCACTTCCCTGTTTATACATAAGAAAACTGGGCCCCGGAGGCCAGAGATCTGCTCCAAGTTACCCTGCTAGTTGGTAGCAGAGATCAAAACATGAGTCTGTTTGATTTTCAATCTCGTGTTTTTCCCACTTCACCACATTCTGAAGGTACTGTGTCCCTCACTACATTCTCTTCTTCCCTTCAGCCTGGAAACTTGACTTCTCTGGATGTTTGAATTCAATTAAACGAGCATTTATCAAGCACTTACTTCGTCAAAGGACCATATTAGACACTTCATGGTTTATAACAAGAGTCTCTGCTCTTAAGGATCTTTCAGTTTTAATAGGCAGATCCTCTCAGGATGAAAGATTTCTGTAGCTCTGTGTATCACGGATTGTCCAAGATTTCGCAGCTAAATAGGGGATGTGGAAGGTAATAGCCTGGGGAGAGACTACAGTCCAGTCTGGTCTTTAGACAGGAAGCCAGGCTGTTTCTGGAGAAGCCAGGTTTGTCCTCATTGTCCAGGGAGTTAGTCTCTATTCTGTTCTGACTTAGTGATTAATTCTACTGTTATTTTCAATTCCTCTGTCAGTTATTCTCATTAAAAAAAAAAAATCTTCCAGGGGAGGGTATAGCTCAAAGTGGTAGAGCACATGCTTAGCATGCACAAAGTCCTGGGTTTGATCTCTGATACCTCCTCTAAAAAAAAGTAAACAAATAAACATAATTACCTCCCTACCCCCACCAAAAAAAAAAAAAACCTAAAAAAAATTTTTTTTAAAAATCTTCCATGAAGGCTCAACCTTAAATTCCTGGGTCAACTGATAAGACAAGGATGATCTATCCATAAGGGTAAAAGCACAGTAAGTACCTGGAGAAGCCTTAAATCAGAGAGCAGGAAATCAGGGGTGGGACGGGGTTCGCATTTACCTGGAGAGACCAGAAGCACAGTCCCCTTTCCAAAGGTAAGTGTGTTGTATCCTGAGTTCACACTCTAGCAAACCCCCGTACAAAAAGGGCCTGCAGTGTTGGGCCTTTCAACCTCTGACTGCTTAGGGAAGGGAAAGAAGACCAGCATTTGTGGAGAACACGTCATATGCCGAGTGGGTTAACCATCTGTACGTATCACCTTGCCTTACGCAGGCCATACCTGTGCCAGGAACTTCGATACTATTATCCTCATTTCACAACTGAAGAACAGGTGACGCGGGGCTAAGCGGGTTGAACCAGCACTGCTGCACAAGTGCCCTGATGCATGAGACTTTTTAGCACAGGACAAATAAGTATTAGGAGGAGCTATGAGAGAAGCCTCGCCCTCCTTATTCCTGCGAGAGTGAGACTGTAGCTGTCCTGGGGCTCCTTCTCCCGCTAGAAACAGACATTAGGGCCCTAGAAACAGTCCTTCCCCCCAAACTCCAGCTCATCCTCCGTGACACAGTCCTCTCCTGAGACAGGAGAACATTTGCATCAATCTTCCTGTTATTCCTCTGATACTCTACTTACCAGGCCTGACCAGCAGTCTGGTCCCACTCCCGAAGGTCCATCTGTAGCCTCCATCACTCCCACAGTGTCTCACAGTCAGCCCAGAACCCCCGCAAGCCCGCACGTCCTCTCACACCCAGGGCTGATGCAGCCCTTTCCCCTACGGAGGGCGCTGCATCTTTTGTTTTTTGATTTATTTTTATTTTACTTTTACTTTTCTTGTTTGTTTGTTTTAGGGGAAGGCAATTAGGTTTGTTTGTTTGTTTGTTTATTTAATGGAGATAGTGGGGACTGAACCCAAGACCTCGAGCATGCTAAGCACCCTCTCTACCACTGAGCTATACCCTCCCTGTCGGGGACTACATCTTACTTCTCTTTACATTCCACATAACACACGGGCCATTTGACCCAAATATGGGCCTTTTTTGTGCAACATGTAAAATGAAGCCTCTGTCTGCCCACAGCTCTGAGTCTACCATCATCAAACCCGTGCTTTTCAACTCTGTTTCCAACAGAGGTGCCCAGTCCTTCTTTAGTCTCCATTATACTTACAAATTTTTAGATTCCTGCCATAGCATCTTACCTAATTTTAACTTCAGTCAATTTGAAATTTCATAGAATAGCATGAAGATCATTATACATGACAGCTTCCTGCTCCTACAGTCAAATTACCCCACAGAGGCTTAGCGGCTCAGTGGTAGCCTGGTTACTCACTCAGGTCCTGTGCTGCCCCCAAAGCCAGGTACCCCTCTGATGAAAGGGCACCCACTCTGCTTCTGGTTAAAAAAAAACACCAATTGCCTTCTCTTTAGTTCTTATCCTTAGCAAATTTACTGTTTTCCATTGGCCTCATAGGTAATGTCTTAGCTTTCTTTTCTATTAAGAAAGAACTCAACTTGGATGCAACAACAGTATCAGAATGTTAAGAGATGGATGAGGGATCCTTCTATAATATCTTTACTTAAATCTTCTGAAAATGGCCAGAAAAGGCCTCTTACATCCCCTTATGTGCTCCAAACATGACTATCTGAGAGGAGACAACACAAGTAAGGAGGAATGCTGAGGGATTTAGACTTACTTGGGGTGACCCGAAGTGTTGTTCCAGTTCCAAAGGTAACCTTTTGGCTACCCCCAAAATTCACACCACAACGCAGGCCTTTACAGAATGGCTTCCCCTCTTCTGCCATTTTCATGTGGTTGACGTTTAAGTGGCTGTACTTCAGTGCAAGAGAGAGTGGTTTTTACCAACGTCTATGGCTATGGAGCCACACGAAAATAGCCTTTTTACTAAGAACCTACGTATTTTCTTCCTGTTAAAAGAATTATGCTAGCTGTCCTAGCCTTCTCTTTTTGTTCTGAAGACAAATAATAATCATATTTTACATGTGTATAACATTCACTAGTTTATGCAACACTTTCATATCCATTAGCTTATTTTATCGTTAAACATTTTTTGAGGCAAGATTAAATATTTTCATTTTACAGGTGAAGAAATTGCGGCCCAGGTGCACTGGTCAAGCCAGGTTGAGAAGGACAGGAAGTGTTCAGCCAAACCTTCTGCCTTTTTCTTTATGATCAGCTCTCTGGGCTGTTTCAGTCTGTTATTTTTGGTTCATCGACATGTCGATTTTTCCTCCACAGTTAGATCTTTCTATCCTCTGTGCCATTACTTTAACATTTCTTTCCACATCAGAATGCACTTAAGTCTGCACAAACCATTAATTTCTTGACACGTGGGCCCTACAAACACTGCAGTAAGTTCAATGGGCCTCAGTAGCCACATTAAGCCTCCTATTTTAGTGACATACTGTCTACTTGCTGGGTTTTACTGATAATCTTGTCCCTCTCCCAAAGATGAATGCGTTATAAATCACAGCACCGCGCTGCCTGACAACAATTCCTGAGCTACCTAGATAATAGATTAATGTGATTAGCATGTATCTGTCCTCCCTCCTGGGAATTCTGGCTGGGATTTCCCCCCTTTCTATTATTGAAATAAAGACTACGCCATGGAATTAAGCCTCTGAAAGCCTCTTTTCAGGGCACAATAGTATTGATGTTGGAGAAAGTCTGAGAAGAGTCTAAGTGATATTCTCGAGACGACTCTGACACATTTCCTTCAAAAAGATTTGCAGAATTTCGCCAAGTAATCTTATTTCACCAGCCAAAGGATATCGGCTCTGACTCCCATTTTCACTTAGGAATCAACACTGGTACACAAGCTCATTTTACGAGCACTTAGCAGATTTGCTCCTATCCCCGTAGGTAATCTTTTTTCCTCTTTTATTATTTTAAAATCTTTAAAAAGATTGTAAGCATGAGTGGAACAGGGGATATGCTTGGAGTATTAGAGATGGGGGATAGCATCCATTTTTTCCATTTTGTTTTAATGGCTTTCATCAATAAACCCCAATACTCCTTGAATGAAAGATTAAGGAGACATTTAGTCACCTGTGTGACTTAAGTCTGCAGGATAAGTACAGGCATCATGATCAATAATAACCAGGTACTTACTGGGACTCACTGATACGATGGTTCCTTTCCCAAAGGTCAGCGCATTTCCTCCCTGGTAGGCACAGTGAAATGAGGCCCTGCAAATACCTTGAGTACCTGCTCACTCCCTCTGCTGTGTATATAACTATAAACAGTGGACACTTATGGAGCTTTCGGTGTTTGGGCATGTAATAACAAAACTCTGTTATTTTGTGAGATGGAGGGTAGTGGTAGTTACTCACTCAGTAACTATTCTCTGAACATCTCCATGTGTAAGGCACTGTGCTGGGCACTGGGGATACAGCAGAAAGCCACTAGGACACTGTCTCTGTCCCCGTGGTGCTGCCAGTCTAAGGGGAGGCACACATAAACAAATACAGAGATGACATGAGTAAAATCGGGCTGGGTAATGGGATAGAGAGCCATGCTGGGTGGCTGGTTAGATTGGTTGGGCAGGAAAGGTCCCTCTGAGGACATCTGGAGTGAGATCCAAGCATGGAGGAATTAATTATCATCTCCATTTAAAGATAAGCAAATTGAGAGCCGGGCTCCAAGTCACCAGTATCCATGACGGACATGGATGCTTAGATCATGCCTTCTCCCTGTCGAAGTACTAGATCTAGTTCCACCATGTAAGTACCTGGTTAGGAAAGGTAGTTCTTCCAGAGTGACTCTGGAATGTCATCTGGGTACCAGCTGTTGAGGGCCAACCGGAAGAGAAGGTATTGGCATCTCAGAGTATTTCTCTGATGGGTTTTCTGATGGAGCTGGCCACTCAGAGAGGGAGACTTCTTCCATTCTGCTTCCCTATTAAGCTGGCAAACAGTGTAAACCATGACGTAGCAAGATGAGCTCTTTCAGTTAGGATGTTGAGGACGTGGGGATAGCTCGGCTCCCCACTAAATCTGAATAAACCAAGTCCACTTAAATTTACAAAAACCCTGTTACATGTCTCAATAACTAATTGAATTCAAATTTCATGGCAATACTTACTAAGATTCACCTGCACCATGGTCCCCCTTCCAAATACCAGCTTCTGGGCACTTGAAAACCCCACAGTGATCTATTTCACCACAAAAACCAGAGTGAGCCTCATTTTTCAAGCACAGGAATTCACCTAGCTTCTCTCACTTGGTTGAAACCCAGTTCAACACTAAGCACATATTTAGGTAAAGTCAAGAGAAGTCTTCCACTCACACATTCTTCGGAACGGTAGGAAACTTCTGAAACTGTTTGCTGCAAGCTCACAACCTCACACATTTCTCTCCCAACGTGCTCAGGTTTTTGATGACCTCCAGGGATGGTCTGAGTCACCGATTTCTCACGTCCTATTTTCTCATAACGAGAAAGGTTCACCTTATATCCAAATTCAACTCTTGCTCTAACAATGCCAAAGCCCATGAAGCCCTTGCTCACCCTCAGATTTACTCTGAAATGGAATTTTTCATAAAAATCTGACTTTAAAAAAATCATGAATCGTCTGACTGCCCATGCTTTTCAAAGAGATTTCACATATATTATCTCATTGGAGACTTATAAAAATCCTTCACGCTCAGCAGAGCTAGACTCCTAATCTCCATGTCAGAGACGAACAGAGGTTAAGAGAGCTGCCCATGGGCACGTGGTTGGTGAGCAGCTGAGCCAGATTCACACGGTCTTTTGGCTCTGGGTTGAACACCTTGATGACTTATTTGTACGTGTTCATGTATTGATCATATTGCTCTGGCCTTCAAATCTCTCTCCCTTCTTTACTCTCTTCCCTAATGAAAAAGACATACCGTCAACAACGAAAACAATATTCACTGCCCCCGCCCCACCCCGGCCAAAAAAACCTCTCCAAACCAACCTCCAGCTCAACTTTTTCAGAGCAATGTCTTTTTAATCCTCACACGCTTTCTGTGAGCCAGTAGATAAGAGTTATCAATATTTCAGTTGCATTAATTGGGAAAAATGAGGGCCAGAGGAGATAAATCAGGATGCTGGTTATAGAGGCTGCAGCCTGTGCAGACAGCAATATATTGAACCTTAGAACACGTGGGACCTGGCCCTGCTATTGTGACCACGTTCAAATCACTTAACAACTCTGAATAGAGAGAATCACTGCTTCCCATCTTCCCCAGCCTCATAGGACAATCGGATAAAAGATGTGAAGAAATAAGGAGGGTGCCTTAATTGTCTTCCTTTTCCTAAGTAGAAAAACCTTAGAAAATATCAAGGTGGTAGTATCATTTACCCCCACCGAATTTGTGCATTCCTGTGTGCCTACGCATCAGAAACAACACTAAACATTTTTCAGGCAAGTTTGAGACTGATTAATTTGGGCCCACACAGCACACTCAATTTAAGACTGATGACCAGGTGCCTGCTCCAGTGTTGGAAACAGAATTGTGGCCCAAGAGCTGGTACTCACTCGGCTTGACTGACACCCTGGTTCCTCCTCCAAAGGTTAGCTTGTTTCCTGCAGTGTTGGTCACACAATGATTTGAGGCCCAACAAAAACCACGGGGACCAAGGAAATGACACTCTGGAGATGCCTCACGAAGGCCGTTTCCTATGGCCGTGGTGGCAAAGTGGAGGGGTGGTGCTGTTTAGGGTAACCCTGTCCCCTAGCGCTGTGCCCACTTTGCAGAGCGGGAGTGCTTGTCAGTGGGCACCCACCTGGGTCTCACCCTTTCAAATATTTATTTACTTCTAAGCTTTGGCTATTTGGACCTGGATCTGTGAGTGAGATTGATAATAGCAAACAAGACCTCACTCGGGGGCCCTTTTGACCACTTTTAACCCACAAAGGCACCGGAGAACAGGAAGACTTTAAGCTCTGGGAACCTTCAGGGTCAGGCTGTTCATACAACCAGACTGGAAATGCTGGCGAACACAGCCATATGCAGGCAGGCACCCTGTCAGGGTCTCCATATTCAATTTAGTGCCCAGGGCAGACCCCACAGAGAGGAAGGTACTTTAGTCCTGGGTCCGCCTGGGCCATCTGAGCTGCTGCGCTTTCCTCGGTCCAGGTTTCAGACCCAGCCATTCTACAGCCCATTCCTTGGTGGGGAGGAGGCTTCTTGGGGAAAGTTTACAGAATACGATGGAGAGGTCATTCGTATTTAGAAAGGAGCTGACGGAGCCTCTGACAGGGAGAGGACCAAGAATCGCAGGGCTCCAGAAGAATAAAGCTTGTAACCTTGTCCCTCAGTCTGGCATGCCCAGTCTGGGTCGAGGGTCCATATCCTTCCCCCGGCGTTGGATGTGGACCAGAGCCGATGTTTCCAGATGCTCCCCACATGCTAGTGGAGCTGCCCTTCTGCTCTGCCTTGGGTGGGGATGAACACAGGCTCCTCTCAGATTCTCAGGTTCCTAAAAGGGACCCTACGTCATCTTGACCTTCCTTCCGCTCCCGCATCCTAGTCTACCTAGGAAGGATGGGGGTGGGGTGGGGGTCCTCCAGAAGCGGCCATACACATATTCCCTTAGTTTCAAGACAAAGGAAATTCATTCATCTCCCTTTTCAATTTTTTCATAGTAATGTTTTCCTGGAGTAGAAAAAACCCACTCACCAGGCCATACGGTTAACTGAGTTCCTCTTCCAAAGTACAGCTTCCCCAGACTTGAGCCTCTGTCAACACAGTGCTGGGCCCCTTTGCATGAACCTGGTGCTGATGTTCCCTGTCACTCTCTCCCCCGCCCTCGGGGACAGAGCTGAAAATTCATCTCCATCCTCTTCAAGTGGCTGTAAGTCTTTTTCTTGGGCCGCTGACAGTCTGAGCTGGACAGTCAGATCTCAGAGGCTGTCTCTCTCAGGGGACAAATGGTCTGTGCTAACAACAGTCTTCCCACCCGCAGAGGCCCCCTCCCATCAGAAAGCAATTACACGTCCTTTTGAGAGCATTTAAATGGAAAGGAACTTTGCTTCCCTGGTCCGATTTCCCAGCATAAAAGGCTGCTCACTTACTTGGATTGTCATTACTCGGATCCCTTTCCAAAGCTGAACTTGTGAAAATTCTGATAGACTAGATCTGCCCTCTGCAAATTCACCCCATCTCCCTCATTCAACCTCTGGTCCTCCCTCCAGGCATTCTTTTTTTCTCTTCTTTCTTTTATTTTTTTTCCCCTTCCTGATATGGCTCTTTATTTTCCCATTTACAGCTCTGGGAAATCATACCCCACCATCTTCTAGGTATAAAAATCCCAAATAGGCTTTAGCTCATGAATAATTCGATGGCATATTTCTTTGGCTATCAAAATAATAAAAAGAGAAGAAAGAGCTCCGAGTTCACCTTTTCATCCTCTAGGCTGGAGTCATGAGATCTTAGCACTTAGAGTTGAAAGGGAGCCCAGAGATGATTCAGTCTAACATCTAAAATGGCATAGAAATCCTTTCCACAGCATCGGATAGTTGGCTGGAAGGACCCAGCGTGAGGAAGAGTCTGACACTTCACAGAGCAGCCTTTCCACTGCAGGCTGGTTCTACTTGTTCAAAAAGATTCCAGAGGAGGCTGAGACACATCTCCTTTCATCCACTGGTTTTGATTTTGCCTTCTCTACCGACCCCTTCCCTCTCTAGATGACAGTTCTTCAAATATTAGAAAAGAGTTATTACCCCATCTTAATACAGCTCAGTGACATCCTCTCTTACTTTTTTCTTTTTAGGGACCTCAGATGATTTCAGATAGCTCGCTTGGTTTTTATCTGACCATGAAGCCCGTGCTCTCAGCGAGAGCATCTTTGCAAAAGCATGCCTGAGGAGGAGAGCCATCGGGGGTGGAGGAGGAGGCGAGAGATGCAAATGAGGTGGACAGGTTAGGGTCCTAATGCAAACTGGGAGAGCTTTTTGGAATTTAGTTACTGACCTTTGTGCTTCCCAGGCGGAAATGCATGCAATTGTACCCATCATTTTGTTTTAAACTGATTCTGACTTTTCCCTTATTACTTACTTGCTCTTACAGTTACCGTGGTTCCTGCTCCAAAGGTGAGCTTGTAGTCATTAGAGCCACAGTGCTACGTCTTCCTACACAAACGCCGTCAAGACTGCAGAGGAGGGAGTGGGCTGGGGGACAGGCGGGCCGCTGGAGGTCTAGCTCTGCCCCGCTGTGCTCGGAGCCCTTTGGTCACTATTTCAACCTCTTGCTCTGTTTTTTGCTTTCACTTAGTCTCCTCATCTGTGACAGTGGGGATGATAATATCTATCCTGGAGGATCATTAGGGAGAGTAAATGAATTAAAGTATGAGGCATTTACACAGTACTTTGCACATAGCAAGTGTTCAGTAAATGCTAGTTATTAGATTGTTATTAAGATGCTTTTCATCTTTAAAAATACATATAATTTTAATTTGTCACAGCTCCTTTCTGAAATCTTGGACATTCATATAGATCCTTTAAATGCTATCCAAAGGCTTTTGTTTTTTCTTGTCAATTAGTAAAAGCAGCAATAGTTGAAATCTGGGAATTTTCCTTATACGGGGTACCATCTTAAGTGTACGGTTGGCAGCTTCAGAATGTTTACTCAATCATAGGGTTTGTTTGCTACAATTTACACCTGTTTAAGAGACCCATGAACAAGGAATGGTAAGTTGTTATGAGTGGGGACCCAAGACACAAAATAAAAGAACTGAAAATAAATACAGACTGGTAAGAGGAATTTAGGATAATATATTGGTGGCTTTTTTTGCAGACAGTTGTCACTTACTTGGCTTTACACTGACTTTGGTCCCAGAGCCGAAGTACAGTCTGTTGGTGGTGTACACCGTGTTTACTAGCATTACAAAAAGCCTCCTGGGACTTCCCAAAAGGGAGATGTGATTTCCAGAGATGACTAAGCAAGTCAGGCCAAGACTAACTCAACCTCACCAGTCTTTTTTTTTTTTTTTTTCTATTTTCCTAGAAAATTCGAGAACCAAAGTGAGGAATGAGGCAAGAAGACACATTCATTATCAGGGACAGGTGAGCTGAGGGCATCTGATTTTCTTCAGTGGTTTTATCGATTTCTCTTCCTTAGTTTTCTGCTTGGGTTCGTTCATTCCTGTGCCTTCCCTGCTCCCTATGCACAATATTTGAAACAAGGACATTGCAAATGAATGCTCGTTACCTTTCTCTTTTCCTAATTATAAATGAACATTTTCTTCAGGTGGACTGGATTGTGAGGAAAATCCTTATTCTGCCTTGAGTTCCAGGGCTATCTGGGAGCTTCTCTCCCTGAGTTGGACCGGGGTCAGCGTCATGCTTGACAACCTGACCTGAGCTTCCTTTTAAGGACACCTTGAAACACACCAGCGAGCTACCTATATTCTGCACGTGTGATGGAGCAAGATCGCTGTGTCCTATCTGTCAAGGACCTACATTATATAACCAAATGTAATTTAACAGCCCCAGCCCAGCCCCCACCATGAAACTGTACATTTTGGCTCCCCCTAAACCCACTCTCTGTCTGCATATTCCCTTTAGCAAGGGAGAGAGAGAGAAAAAAGAGGCCGCAGTGTTAGCTGTCATTTGCTAGTCTAGATGAAACATTATTTATGGGCAAAATATTTTGCTGACGCTTTCAAGAGAAAGGAGATCTCAGTGCCAACAGCTAGACGCCCACACAGTTTGGATTTAAACAAATCTCCACAAATGAGCACAGTTATGAGAAATAAAATAGAGGTGACTTCAGTCTAAGGCAAGTAATTATAATACTTATGCAGTTTGGGAGGGCAAGGGGCTGACTTGTTCTTACTTGTAGAAATGATAAGCAGGGTGTTACAGGAAGGCTCTGCTGGAAGGGCACCAGAGAGCTATAGGAACAGAGCTTCATTTAAATATCTCAGATGGGCACCTTTTGTGTTTAGTGACTTCCGGAGAAATCAGCCAGGACAGGCTAGCAATGTAACTGGCAAGCTAGCCTTTGGTTTGGGATAGTTCCTGGTAAAACCCTCTTGGAGCATTTCACCTGGTTCTAGTGAACGTATTATGACAAACAGACGTTCCCTTTATGGACTCTGTTCCTACTCTTTTAGGTTAAGAAAGCTTCTCAACTCATTTTCATCAACTCCTATTCCAAACTTAGCAAAAAGGCTTCTCTTTCTCTTTGGCCTTTGATAAATACTTCTCTTCTTACTTTACCCTTTTAGGTATGTGTTGTTGGTGTCTCTCCCCCCACCCCCCACCCTCAGGCCCATTAAGTTACCTAAATGTACAGGATAAATATTTATAGATCACTGAATCCATGCAAATAGTAGTTAATTGTGGTGGCCTACCAGGTATAACCGTCAGTTGGGTCCCAGATCCAAAGGTCAGTTGCCAGCCGGAATTGGAAGAAACACTGTGATGTGCCCAACAGCAAAAACCAGAGGGAAGAGGCCAGCTTTGGCAGAGCACAGAGTACAGAGTTGGCGATTACTTTGTGAATCAGGCCTGTATCATTGCCGGTTTAGGTTTGATCTGGAGTAAACAAACTGCCTATCTACAAATCACAAATAAAGCCTTCTTTTTCTTTACAGTCCCACGTTCTTTTAGGAAATCGTGCCTTCTACTCTCTGCTCAGAATTCTAAGCATCAAACATATGCTTTTAACACATAGAGAGGGCAAGCACTCTCTGATTTTAGAGACCAAATCAATGTTCACATATTTTCATCTAAGAAGACTCACAAGGTCCAGGACAGAGAATATTTTTTTCCACCACTGCGGGCATCACTAGGTCACACCACCAGGAAACTGCCCAAATCCTTGAGTCATCTCTAGACCGAGTCCACTGGATCTAAATGAGGTATGGAGTAGATGTTAGTTATCCAGTTAATTTGGCCACTAGGTTGACATCAATACTATAATTTTAGAATGATCAAATTATCAGTGAACTTTCTAGTTTCCCACTTCACTTTTGGGCTATTTCCTTTCTTATGACTAAAGTGGTACCTATGTTGATTTAGCTGCTAAAAGACTTTAAAACGGCAACAAAGATCAATTTTAATATTTCCTAAGGTAGTGAGGATGGTATAAAAGCCCAAGAGGGAACAGGATATGGATGGTCATATGGGAGGGGACAATCTACCTTTGGAATGTAAGTTCCCCGAGGATAGCATCACACTGAGTCTCTCCCTGATGGGTCCCTGGTCTGAGCGCTGAGCCTGGAATAAATTGGCTGCACAAAAATATTGATCAGATGTGTCTTGCAGATTCCTCAGACCTCAGGCCAGGAGAATTCATGACCAGGAGTTAAATTCTAGTCCTCACTCAGCCATAGGCTGGTTGTGGGTCCATGATTAGTCTCTTCCCTGGGCCTCAGTTTCCTTCCAAGTAGACAGCCAGAAAAAGAGGATTTTAAGGATTCTCTCTGCTCCATGAGGCTATGCTGTACAAATTTTTGGTGTAAAGTCTCAGAAGCAGGGTGTTCGAATAGTCCTTATGAATACACTTTTTTTAAAAAAGTGATTTTTGACTTTGGAAGAGTCTAATCACAGTTATTCTGGTCAATGATCATAATTTACAAGATTCCTTCTATAAATTGACATAATTGAAGCCAAAAAGAATAGTGCCTTAGAGGCTTGTTAAGGAATTAGAAGTCTTGTCGCTGATTCCTGTACAAATCCAGGGCTACAGATCCTAGCCAATATCCCAAGTAATCAGTCCCACATCTTTGGTGCCGCCGCATATATTGTGGCAGCGATTCCCAGAGATTCCCCTACGTGGCCCATTTTGCACCAAGACATCAGAGCCTAGCCAGGGAGATTTTTGTCCTCCTTCTGTTTGATGCCCACTCACCCTTCCTAAACATTCTTTCTATAGTGTATAATTGGGTCTAAATCAGCCCTTCATCCACAGACATTGCTTAATCCAGGGATACACATTTATACTTACTGGGCTTCACAGATAACTCGGTTCCCTGTCCGAAGATAAGCTTTCCTCCCTGGTTATAATTCACACAGTGCTACACAGCCTGTCAAAAACACATCCAATCTTTCTGAACACATTTCTAATCCTCCACTCCCCAGTCCACGGCGGATCTCTCCCACATCCCAGCATGAATATGGCTATCCATCTTACTGTAACTTTTTTCCTCATAAGAGGAATAAGGTACCTACACCGGGGGCTGATAGGGAATAATGAAAATTCCTATTTATCCCAAAATATTTCTGTTTGACACCAAACTGAACTCTCATTCTCACTTCACAGTTTCCCCGAACAGCTCTGGGTATTGCTGTTCGGGGAAATGGCTTCCTTTCAAATATGTTTCTCATGATCTCAGTGAGAAATACTTGGCACCTGGGTTAAAATTAAGGGCAGGTGAGGCTCCAGGGAATTGGGCTTACCTGGGGTGACCACAACCCGGGTCCCTGCTCCAAAATTCAATTTCCCCCAGCCGTCAGTTGTCACACTGTGACAAACACCTCTACAAAATAGCTTCCCCCGAGAAGACAGCGGCTAAATGAAGACAAACTGCTCGTGGGGAAACAATCTTGCTACAGAATGAGGTAAATGCATGATCTGAGATACAAGTGTTTTCCCCCTTTCCTCGTCTAATTTCTCTTCTTTCAAGACACCAAGGATGAAGTATGCCAAGAGCTGTCCTTCCTGGGCTGCAGGGCCGGACACGGCACCGCTGGGGTTAACGAAGACTGGGCTTGGCAGAGACCGGACTCTGCAGGGACAAAGCCCACCATGGCTAGGAGTTTACCTGATGCCCAACCCAGTCCTCAGCTCCTCAGTTATGAAATGGGCATAACTCTAGTGGACTCTCTGGCTGAAGAAGACTTGCCATCTGAAGGTTTAACTGATTGGGAGTTTGAGAGCATGGACAGACCCCAAGGCCTGGTTATCAATGGGATCCTGGTGGGTTTCTTCCCCTCTACACCTCCCAGAGCTCCCTCGAGGACCAGGAAGATGACCAAGCACTGGGCCTCTGTCTGCTCAACCCCTTCTGGCCCAAGGAGGCCCCACGGAAACGGGAGCAGGTCCTCCTCCTCTTGGAGATTGTCATACTCAGTGCACAATTCAAATGGCATGCTACTTACTCGGCTTAACAAGCAGCCTCGTCCCCTTCCCAAAGGTGAGGGAGAAGCCTTGTCCTCCCACACAGTGATTGTCTCAGCATCAAAAACCTGTCAGCTCAGCTTCTCCCACACAAAGCCCTCCTGAGAAGGGAAACCTCCAATGCACTTCCTCCAGTATTATTCACACGGGCCTGTGATTTTCCTCCCCGAAAAAGCATCCCTCCCACTCCTTATTGTCCTCTTCCTCCGGCCTCTGAGGTCACAGTGGGCCCAGGCCTCAGGCAGGAGCTGATTCTGCTCCCACATCTCTGTACTTACAGGGCAGCACCGACAATCTGGTTCCCCCACCGAAGGTCAGACCCTGGGCATAGTTATTCCCACAGTGCCTCCGGGCTCTACAAAAACCCTGAGAGCTCCCCTGCTCCTCACCCCACATGCCACACATCTCAACACCATCACCAACCTAGGGTCCCAGACCCTGTGTATTTGGCTTTAGGATGCAAAAACCAGCCTGCCTGCCCTGACCAGTCCTGAGATCCTGAGAACAAAGGGAGTTTGGGATGCGACAAGCAAGGGTTCCAAAACGTAACCCAGCAACCCCGGTGTCCCCCGAAGGATGCAGCTCTGCGTGAATGAGCCAGAGTTTTTTCACAGAGCGGCTCCGAGATGGGAAGAGGCTTAGAGGTTTCCCTCATTGCTCCTCCTGCCTCGAGGCAGGGCTGCACTTCAGTCAGCCCTGAGAGGAGGGTGTCTGTCTGCTTTCAAAAACCTCCAGAGAAAGTGCTCTGGCAAACTGCTCCTGACAGCTCATTTTCACCGTTCACAAACCCATTAGGAAGGTTTTAGCACTAACCTAACTCCCTTCCTCTTGCAGTATTAGCCACGTCCTGTGGTCGGAGTCCTGGTGCAGCTGCAGGACACAGCGTCTCCAGCTTTTGTTGAATGCATCCTTCCCCAGATTGAGATCCGTGGCTCAAGCCTCACATTTCTGCAGGGTTCACTGGCCCCGTTTGCCTCTAGACACTAACCTCCATCTCTGGGTCTGAGAGTTTCATTCTGGGGCTCTTTTCAGGCACCCTATTTCTCACGAGGAGCATAAACAGTCTGGGGACAAGCAGCCCTTCCCCGTGACACTTCCATTCTCTCCCTGACCCTGTCCCTTCACACGCCGAGCCTGTGTCTTGGGGCACTTTGGAGGGAGTTGCACTGGGGTCAGCTTGGTGAGAGGCTGCTGTGAGGTGTCAGCGGCGGCAGCCCCTCGCCCGGCTGTACTGGGAACAGCATCCCTGCTCTAACGGTTTCTGATGTCACCTCAGGAGCTCTGGCCGCGCAGCTGTCTGTAGAAGCCTCTCCCCTGTCTCGACACTTGGACGATTTTGTATTTAAATTAGCTGGGATTCTTTCTATTTCCACTCAGACACTTTCCAACCCCAGGTGAAGGATTTCATAGCACAGGCTGACATTCTCCACCCTCCCCCATGCCAGCTCTTCTCCTGATGCATGACAGAGCCTTGACAGCAGAGCCTGAGGGGCCGAACCAAAGCTCTGCTTGTGTGTTGGAGATGAGGTTTATCATTATTATTAATAGCTAGGGTTTAATGAGCTCTTTTATGTTTTGGGCACTATGCTAAATACTTTGGCTCTGATTATTTTTTTTGATCCTTATAAGAACTCAACAAGGTGGGAATATTTTTATCCCTGTTTTATGGATGGGGAAATCAAGGCTCAGAGAGGGTAAGTAATTTGCCCAAGGTCACACAGTTAGTAAAATAGTGGAGCCAGAACTTGAATTTAGGTTTTTCTGTCTCCAAAGCTCATGCTCTGCTGAGCTTACCCATAATGTCTAGAGGGGACACATAGCATCTCAGAGATGCTGTCGAAGTAGAGTCAGTGCTGAGTCTGATATTCTACAATAGAGGTTTTATTCTCAAACTCGATGCCCAAAGTTTTAGTGGTTCTTTTCAGAGATTTAAATCGCAGTGAGAGGACGGGTGATCGAAGTTAGATGTGTAAAAGTACTTTCCAGCAGTAAGGGCTGCTACATTTTGGAATTGACTACAGAGAAGCTGAGGACCTAGACCATCCTGCCCTAGACCAGCAGACAGAGTCAAAGCCTATCCCACGTGGTCAGGGAGCGTGTAGGGAAGCCTGGTCAGGGGTGGTGGGACACTGGGTCTGCTCTGGAGGTCCTTCCTGGCATCCTCAGTGGCTCGATCACTGTTTATAGCTCTATTTCTTTGAAAATGCCATATATGCTCCTGAAAGCCTCTCACTGTGAGTCAGAGCAAGTGTGTGTGTGTGTGTGTGTGTGTGTGTGTGTGTGCGCGCGTGCACGTCTCATTTTAAAGCAGAGAAAGGCAGCAACTCTCTTTGGCCTGGGGAAAGAACATTAATAAAGAACCCAAGCAGATGCACAGGATTAAAGTATTTTTCAAACTAACGATTTGATTGATTGCCCCCAAAGGCACAGCCAAAGACGAACACAACTTACTTGGCTTCACAGTGAGCGCGGTCCCGCTCCCAAAGGTTAATCTGCCTGCACTGGTGTCACACAGTGTTCAGTGCTATTGTAATAACCTTGACTCGGGCCTCTAGGAAGACAGGTGGAGGTGGAGGAGGCAAGCAGGAAAACAAAACCCGAAATGACTGCCCGTGGCCAAAACAATCTCCTTGTAATTAGGTTAGAACGAGGGATGAATACTAATCACTAGCAACTTCCCAGCCTGGTTCTATTTGCAGAAATTTTCCTTGAAAGAATGAGCCTTGGCAGGAGCAGCTCCTGGGAAATTCACTCCAAGCTTCTCCTGCTTGGCCTCCCGGGATCCTGCCTTGTTTGTTATTCCTGCAGGCCCTTTATCTATTTTCATCCAGTTCCTGCCTTTTTTTTGGACTCTGCTTTCCCTGGACCTTCCTCCTCGTGGAGGTTCACATATTTTCTCAGGGGGAGACTACACGGATCTTAAACACCAAGTACAATGCCCCAGGGAATAGGTGCGTTAATAACCTTGTTTTCCAACTGGTATCATGAACAGCCCAGCACAAACCAAGCAAAGAAGACGCCACCTGTATTTTGACAGCTTCTGCATGATGGAAGGCAGGCATCTTGGGACGAATAATTCGCCAGAAAGAAAAACTTACTTGGTGTGACCAGGAGTTTGGTGCCCTTCCCGAAAGTGAGTTGGTAACCCCCAGCTCCAGAGTACACACACAGTTTCCTTTCTTTGCAAAAACCCCACAGATGCTGAGAAAAATCAAACCACTCACGGCAAAGAAGCAGTGCGGACAAAAGCTCAGGTTGTGAAAATAACCAGCAGACAGGCAAAAGCGGAGGGCTGTTACAGAGACTTGCTGTGGGTGGACCATCCCTCAGAGCCCTACAGAGACCTGGCTGGATGTCAGAGGTCACCTAGCCCATCCTCCTGTCTTCAGGCTAAGTATTCTGTGACCAAGGACCTGTCTAGCCTTTAAGAGCTCCCGGGAAGGTAGCTCTCTGCCAACAGCCTTTCTGTTCCTATATCTAATTGAAATCTGCAAACTGCAGTCTGAATTCTTTATGTCTTGACCTTCTTTCCTTGAAGACAGGAGATTTCATGTCAACATGCTCCAGATACAAACATATCACAACATACCAAACCGGTCCCAGTGGTCACCTTTGGGGAGGAACCTGATGTTGAAGGAAGGGGATGAAGGTGAATATTGGCTTGATCTGTAATTTGAATTGTTTTTACAATGAGAAATTTTCATGTATTACTTAGATGTATTAAAATTAATAACAACATTAAATAGAAATCCACAAAATATTTAGAAATGGCTCTTGGATCTTAGACAAGTCTTCCTGTGCTCCCCAGGCTCAGGCCTCTTGCGCTGTCTGTCCTAGGGTTTTGGTCTCCTGGGATCGGGGATGGGAACGGGGCCAGGACATGTGGCCAGAGCGAGCTGGAGGCACTGAGGCCAGGGTGGGTGAGCTCCTTGCGCTTGCCCGTGATCGTCTGGCTGGCTTTTGAATTATGCCAGAGTAGCCTGTTCACCTTCCCACCCAGCTCTCACTTCCCAGCTCTAACCAGATCTTTCTTGGGGGAAAAAGCATTCATAGGCACATTGAAAAGAAAACATTAAAGGGAAGAAGTCATTGCTGATCAAACTTAGGGACAGCCAGGGACACTTACTTGGAATCACAGAAAGTCTTGTGCCCTTTCCGAAGACCAGCTGCCGCCCTCCTGAATCCCCACAGTGATTGTCTCCATAACAGAAACTCTGAATGCCTGACCCCGGTGCTTTTCTGGATGTTTCCTCATGTTAATCTTTTCCCCTGGGTAGAACCACCCAGAAATCTCCCCACTTAGCCATAGTTTGTTTTTTTTTTTTCCCTTTGCATGTCTTTGCCCCCTTCTCCCTGATGCTCTACAAAGTGTGGTACAGTTAAGATGCCCCTGGCTCTGACAGTCTACTCTGCCGATACGAGCTTCCATGTATGGAGCTGTGGCCCAGGTTTGTGTTTGGAAACTAGCTGCAAACTTCCAGCTTATTGTTAGCCTGTGAAAAATATTCTAGAGGAAACCTCTGTCTCTGGCCTTATAATGAACTCTCTGCTGAGCTAGGAACAAAAAAGGAGTGGCTGCTTTTCCTAAATGAAGAAAAGGATTTGGAAAATGGGACAGAGTAAAAAGGCCCAACACAAGATGTTGTTCTTGGCTGATGTACCGTCTTTGTTGCCTCTGGCATTAAAGTAGCTCTTAAAAAAGGTATCTCCCGCCCATCCCTGGAACAAGGGAAATGCAAAGGCCTGGAGCATCAGAGCCAGGAATCTTAGCAGAGGCCAGACAGAGAAAGTAGGTCTTTTATGAGGAGTGGAAAGAGAGGGGAGGCTGGGGTCACTTCCAAAACCGCTTTGGTTGGAGCCAGAAATCACACTGGGTTTAACGACGTCTCCATACAAGGTCCGCTGGGGAGAAGTCTCGGGGGAGACTTGAAGATAGGCTTGTGACAAAGTGTCACAATTTTTTATTCTTAATAATTGTATAAACAGTGAAAAAGATAATTGATATTTTAGGCAGCAAAACATGGGCAGGAACTTTCTGAGCTCTAGAGGGGAAAGAATGCGATTTTGACTAAGCTGTGGAAGGGCCAAGGACGGTGAGGGCAGAGGGACCCAGGACCTAGAGGCTGCCCACTTGTCTGGGGGCCTCAGAAACTTTCCCCACCCGACACCGAAACCGCTCTCACTCAATGGGAGCCAACATCAGAAAATCCCACAAACAGCACTTACTGGGGAGAACATGCAGTTGAGTCCCTTTTCCAAAGACAGTTGTGCCAGAAGTTTGTCACACCGTGGTTGAGGCTAAGACAAAAAACCCGAGTGACTTCTCAGGAAAGCTAGATGGGTTTTTCACCTTCAAGGGACAGTTTCTCCTCTGCTGTAATAAACAGGCCTCATGATCTCTTCTGCTCTCTTTCTCCACGTCTCCCGGTTGTTTTGCTTGAATTTTATGCTGCTTATTGCACATGTGCAGAGAGGCAATTGGATGGCCTCACTTGACACTGAGGGCAAATTGTAAGAGCAACAATTCAGCCAACTCCTTTGTGGCATCTAACACAATTCTGTTACGGTAGGCAAAAAGTGGCTAGAAATCCACTCTTCAGAGCCTCAGGAAAGATGGGAGCAGGCAGGGGCCGTGTCAGACACAATGTGAGTTTCAGTTGAGCTAAAACTGCACGACAGAGCCCTCACCTCGCCCTGGGCTCTGTCCTAGAGTGGCCACATCGCCAAACACTGAAGATACATTATTAGGCCAAGCACGTGTTTGCTGCGCTCGTTACAACCCTGCCCTGGCTGGGGGTGGTGGGGGTTATCCATTTGGGTCCAGAGGAGTTTTAGTCTTTCAGGAGATACTCTCCTTTCACAGTCCATGGATCTGTTCTCTCACCACTGAGGGATGGACACTGGATGGTGTTACCACCAGTCCTGACTGGGTCCTTGTTTGACTTGTAAAGAACCAACCAAGGCCGCTGTCTCCTCCTCATTGTCTACCTGACCTTCAAAATGCTCTCAGGGCAGCTATTAAACAGGATTAGCATGGGTTGGTCATGTTAATAGATTTAAAGCAAACTTACGGAGTCTTTCAGCTTGTTTCCTTGTCTTTGGGCATTCCCCCAGCTAAACCATTCAAAAAGAGGCTATTTTAAAGCTCCTTGGGCTGGTCAGTCCATCAGTCTCAATTATAACCTATTGTGTGGCTTAACAGCCCAGTCAGCTTGACAACACCTGCCTCTTGCTACTATTTTTGGATTGATATTTAGATGGGCCCCCTTGTCTCCAAAATGTCATCCCACGGATACCCCTAGGAATGCCAGGCTCCTGCCCTCCTCCCCAGTGAGGTGTGTTTAAAAAGTTTTTACTCCGCATGGAGGAACTGATCATTAAACAAAAATCCTGTCATCATGCCTGCCATTTTCTTTCACTCTGAATTCCCTTTCAGGTGTTAATAAGCCATCTGGGATCGTCAATTCATCTCAATTGTTTTTTTTTTCCCCTCCCATTGCATTTGAATAGCAAAGCTGGGTTTTTTACTTTTTAGTTGTTAAATTTGACATGTATGGGACGAGATGTGGACCTTTGTCAAAATGGGACAATGTGTGGGTTTTATATCGGATCTTTTCGAATAAATACATATGCAAGCATGAGCGACAAAGAAAGTAACTTATCCACATGCGTAGCATTTAAAATGAGATAGATTCTCATTTTTAGGAGAACGGAAGACAAGTTCTGTGGGCAAAATCACAGCAAACACACAAATCATTGCAGAACGTAGTTTAAGGGATACTATGGCGATAAATAACTCATGATTCCTATATCTCTTTGGAAGAAGGGGAGCTGAGATACCATAGTAAAGGCAATTTGGGGTGGTCTCATTCTGCATCAATTTATCATTATCGCTCTATTCTCAACAATCATGAATGTTTCATGTATTTTGCCAAAGTCATTTTTCAAAAGGTACGTCTGTCTACATATTCAATTAAATCTCTTCTAACTTCACAGGATTTATTTGTTTGGTCAAAAATAAATAGAACATGACCACTTACGGGGCTTCACCACCACCTGGGTTCCAGTTCCAAAGAAGATTCTGGCGTTATTATTCCCACAGCATTTCCTGCCTTTACTGAAACCCTTAGTAAAACCCCATCACACACAAGGCATGGTGGTGAGGGGGCAGTTGGACTCTTTGTCAAAATTTTTTTTTCCTACCTCTCAGAAAATTGGCCTTTTATAATAGGAAGAAAAAAAATTGGCTCTGCTGTATAAGCCAAATCACTTTTATTTAAAAGACCAAACTGGGTGCTTTTGTATCGCTAGGCTTAAACTGCCAAGGCTGGATCAAACAGTTTGTTAGCAGCTCTTGCTCTCGTGTGTGTGAGCTCAGCCCTAGATAGACGGGTCTGAAAGGATGCTGCATCCCTGTATCCAAAGGGATGTTTTCCAGCTACAGAGCCATCTGAACTCCTATCCAGCCTCCACCCAAACTCCACAGTCCTGTCCCCTACTCACTGGCCAAGGTATTTCCAAGCTTTCTCACCACATAATAGTGTCTATTTGGTAGCCTACGAAGATATTTCACCAGGGAGGAGTAACAAGAGGCAAAGAGTCCTATCTTTTCTCAAAGAAGTGCCACCACGGACTCACATGATGTTTCAGACAGAGGACGGGAGGGAGTTATAACACACCATCTCTTATCCTTTAAGAAAGTTCAGTCTTGAAATAAATGAAAGAAGTGAACATTTTCTAAGAAAAATTGTATCCTAAAGGCAAGGATGAGGCCACACAAGAGCTCCTTTATCATCAACTGAGCATTGGCTGGGCTTTGATAGACACTGAGTATTGAAGGAAAGAGAGAGGCGTGAGCATCCAAGACAGTGATACCAGGTCTTAGTTAAGAATAAACGACAGAATTTTAAGCTTGGAGAGAGGAGAAGACTTGATCTCATCCCCAACATGACTTGTTGCTTCTCCAGATTTGGAGGGAGAGTTCAATACTAATTTTCTCTCCTCTTAGCCTGGGAGCAGTATGTGTCCAGAACAAACCAAAAGGATGTATTCCAGGGAAAATGAAAGGGAGAAACAAATGTAGGACATACAGGGAAGGTGTTACACGGATCACCATTTTAATACCCACCCTAAATCTCATCTCTGTCCCCCTACCCCGGGTCAGTTGTGCCTGCCATCTCAGCAGTCTCCCCAGCCATGGCTCTGGGGTCTCTTTTGGAAGGTGAGGAAGATATAACTTGCAGAATAAGGTGCTTAGATCAGCTGACACACAACTGTAGGAACAGGTTAAGGTTGTGTCCACATAGGTAAAGGTAGGACCGGTTGGTGAATGACCTGGAAATCAGGGTCACAGAGCAGAAAGCCTACAGCATTTAGATGGGAAGAATTTTTCTACGGTAGTTTTTCTTCCTGGAATTTATCTTAGCATTAGCCCATTTCCCTTCTTTGGCTATGGGGGGCCATCCAGGAAGATGGGGAATTTGAGAGCCTACATATTGTGGTAGATAAGGGATGAGGGTGGGGTAAGAAGTCGACCTTCAGCCCTCCTTTCCCCCAAAGAGTGGCTGTTCCTTCCCACTTGTCAGGCACACAGACACCCACTACTCACGTACTTGGCTTGACAGAGAGCAGAGTGCCGGTCCCAAAGATGAGCTGGTTTCCAGCACCCCCATAATTCACACAGCCCTTCAGAGCCTTACAATAACCCTCAGGAAGAGGCTTGGCAGGACGGGGGGAGGATGGGCTTGGTCCTCCCAGGTTAAGAACACCTCAGTCTCGCCACTGCAGAAACTCACTTGCCAGGCACCCCTTTAGGGGCCATACTCCCCCAACGTGCCATGCTGCTGCCTTCCTTTTCTTCCTTTAATGGAGGTACTGGGAATGGAACCCAGAACCTCATGCACACTAAGCATGCACTCTACCACTGAGCTATACCCAGTAGAGGACACTGCCTTCTAAGATACATCCTTGTAGGGCTCAGGCTGAGGCCCAGGACCCTAGGTGATTCACCAGCGAGTGACCGGGAGCTTTGCAGGCATCGGCTCCCCATGCAGGACATCAGCCGGAGGCGAGGATGTCGGACCAGCTGCAGGCACTACTTTTCACTCCCTGGTCTTTGACGGTAGCCCTTTCCTTTTTCCTCTGGATTTTCTCTTTTAATAGAATGAGGCTGGTTATATTCTTGGGAAAGCATTCCAACCATATCAGAGGGAACTGGATACCCCTTAACAACCCAGCTCTGCTCTCTTGGAGGGCTGCTTAAGCGTTATTCATTCTGGAAGCAACTACATCAAACGAGAGCTGGTGGCTGACACAGCTTCTTGTTGCGAGTGAAAACTCCATTTGGGTAGAGTGCACGGTCTGCAGCAGGCTGGATTGTTCTTAAAAATAGAATTTGCATGCTCTACTTCGTGTATTATTCAACCCGTGTCTCCTCTCCGTTACAGCCACATCTCTGAGACTTACCTGGCTTTATAATTAGCTTGGTCCCAGAGCCCCAGGTCAACTGATAGTTGCTATCCACACAGAGACCAAAACCTTAACAAAAACCTCCACTATCCTTCTGGGGAGCCTATTAGGGAGAAATCCTGGATAAAAAGTCCAGAGCAAAGCACAGAAAACAGTGTTGGAATATTGACTATTGAAGATTATTTGCTCATTTAATTACATTTGATTCCCTTGCCCATTACAGATTCCAGACAGAGATGATGACAATCGAATGACTGAACATCCAAAGTCAATCTCGGTCTCTCTGCATAGAAGGGAAGCATAATTCATAAACAGTTTTCAAATGGGAGAAGTTGAACTTGCTTCACCTTCCCTGATATTTTAAATAAAAATGCAAAAGAGAGAAACAGATCATTTGCTTGAAGTCATAATGCATCTGATTCTCTAGTGTCTTATTTCCACTGCTGATGAGATTCTAGTCAGATCCTTGGTATGCACATACAGATTAAACTGATTTGGTTTGCAGAGAGCGCTCTCTGTGAGACAAGGCGTCCTGGGGGACCAGGGACCAGGAAGCTAGAGGTGTGGAAGGCCCTATAGAGCACAGGGTTCAGGAGGGTGGCCCAAAGTCCTTTGAGGATGAGCCAAAGCAAGTTGGCTGTTTGTACAAAACATCTTTGCAAAATCACTTCTAGGACTTACTTGGAAAGACGTGTAATCTGGTTCCAGCCCCAAAGATGAGTTTGTCACTGTTGTAGGACACAGTGATACTGAGGTCTACAAAAACCCCCTGAGCGCAGCAGGGCGCTCTGCCATTACACCTGGCCCTCCACTCTTTCCCCATCCTTGGCGCCAGGTAACTACCAACAGCAAAGATCTGGGGATACATTTAGAACAGCAATGCCATTGTCGAGCAGTCAGGTTTTGTTTTGGTTAAGTTTCATCCCTGGCAAATTCCTATGGCCTGTGCTGATTATGTTTTCAGTTCACAAAGGTGACAGCTCAAGATATTTCACTGAAAGAAAAGAGGGCATCTCCAGCTCTAATGCCAGTTCTGAGTTTTTCGAGTTGGACTTAGATTATTTAACTTGTCTGCACTTTGGCTTTTCTGTCTGTGAAATATGAGTGATGACAGGTGACCCTGTTTGCCTTCCTAGATAATATTGTGAACACAAAAGGGCTGGCGGTAGAGCAGGAGGGTCCAACACGGCAACGTGTTTTGAATGACGTCAGGGAAATGAGCTTGTTTAAGGCAAGATACTATTAACACGAATAGGAGAGGACATGTGAGCTCAAGTGTATGGTCAAAATAACCAACAAAGAGCTTTCTTAGTAAAAACTGATGGAGAGTATATCTTTCTTGTGTGTTTTCCCCCAAGAAAGTTGGTGGACACAACCACTTAATCTGCCAGAAGAGACAAGCCTGGGAAAGGTCAGCTGAATGCTGAAGTCTAGCTGCCGGAGACTGAGAGGAGATGACCACCCTCCCACAGCAGGGAATGGGCACAGATTAGCTTCCTGTGACATGCTGATTTCCCTTTGCTGTTGGCAGTGTGGATTGAAATCAGTCAAAGTTATTTTTGAAAATGAATTTGATCGTCTTACTGGTCAAACTGGCAGTGTAGCTAGATCCAGAAATCGTATCCCATCAGTGACTAGCTGGGAAATGGAGGCGGGGGAAGAACGCCGCTGTTTGACTTACAGACAGACCAGCCCGCAGAAATGAGAAAAAACACACTTACGTGGTGTAACAATCACTCGAGTGCCGGACCCGAAATGCAGCGCACCCCCAGAGCCTGTCTGTCCACAGTGGCTGACTCCACTACAAAAACCCTGCCACCTCTTCAGAGCTGCACACCTCGAGTCAAGGTGGAAGCTACAGTGTCCCAAAGTAGGAGAGGATTCAGACATGTATCCCCGAGGCCAGGGTGGTCCTCATTCTGTGGTAGACCTTCCACCAGAGGCTCGTCCTTATCCTGGGCCCAGCTCCCGCCTTGATGCAGGTGTGCGGTACCCACGGCGGCCACCTCCGCCTCTGGGGGGCTCTGCTGGGGCCCGCCCTCACCCTCGGGGAGGGTTCCCTCAGCTGCTTGAGCCTTTGGAGAATCACCCAAGGAGCTAAGAAACTCCTCAGAAATACAACTGATGGCCAGAGAGGCAGGCAGCCTCTTTGGTGTGTGGTGGGGTTGGTGCTGGGGTGGTGGGGGGGCATGAGAGTCAGGGATCACAGGAGGGAGAGAGGAGTTAGCGAGCGGAGTGGGAGATGGAAGGAAAGGCCCTGGAGTGGAAGGGTCTGAAGACAGAAGTAAGAAGGGCGGACATCCAGCAACAGCTGATGTCAAAGTTCATCCCACTCTGCTGTGTGAGAACACAGGAGTTCCAGGGGAAAGAAATGTCCCCGGCTCTCCCAGTCGCCCTGACCTAGTTAGTACCTTTTAACCTCCTGCAACGACCTCTCCCAGTGCAGCTGAGAAGGGCCACACCACAAACGGCCGCCCCCCTCCCCGTCTTGTTTCTGTCTCACGGAGCCATCTGCCCAAACGTTCTACACGACGGGGCAGACACAGAAAGACTCAGGATTCTGTTTCTTTCTTTCTAATTAGGCTGTCAATCTGTTTAGCTAATAAGTCCTACAAAGTGTCTTAATCTCTTCCAAGGAAAGGAGTCATATAAATGCAAAACAGCAGCAGCCATAAGTCAAATGGCTTGCTAGGGAGCTTTTCTTTGTGTGCAGAGATGTTATTAAATAGAAGGAAAACTTGCTGCGTGGAGAGAAGACAGACTGGGGCAAAAAAACCCCACCACAGCATTTGTTTTTATTAGGCTGAGTCTATACAGCACAAAGTAAAACAGATCTGGCAATTATTTAGGTAATGTGACAGTCAATTCAGGTGATTTTGAGCACAAAAAAAAAGTGTCTCGAGGAAGGGCCCAAATATTTGGATCAGCCACTGACATTAATCAAATTAACTGGACGATTGTGCTGTAGAGACACCAACTAATAAATGGGCTCTGAGATGGTTCTTCTGAAAGGGTTACATTTATAAACTTAACATTAAAACTGGCCCAATATTTATCCCCACTCTCTTCATGTCAGCACCGCAACTGACATTTCCCATTTTTTTCTTTCAACACCTCTTACATTTTGAGCCGCGAAGGTAAGGGTGACCTTCTCTCCCTGGAGAGTCTTATCAGGTTAACACACGGAAGCTCATTTAGAAATTCATTAGGTGTCTGGGACGTGAGAGCTGGTCCTTAACAGATTAAGGGCTTTTCTCAAGTGGCAAAGGACTTACGGGGAGTGACGGTGAGTCCTGTTCCAGTCCCAAAGACAGGCCGGTTTCCCCCGGAGGTTGGCACAGTGTTTCTGCCCAGTACAAAATCCCTTTACTCGGGGACACTTTCTTCCTCTGTAAAGCTCACCAGGGGTGCGCCATACACATTTTGACTCCTACTTGCTGATAGCCTTTTACAAACCATCCTATGGAAAATGCTGTTTTCCATGGTTTTTAACCAAAAGCAAATAAATAAAAAAAACCCAATCATCAACAGTTTTCCATCTCTCCTCCCCATTTTTTTTTTTCAAACAAAGGCTTGTCATTTCCATGTTACCCATTTTCCCCTTGACAGACAGTTCTCAGAGAATTCTAGCAGCTACAGGGGTGGTTTCTACTGTAACATGCTATTCTGTAAGATCACCTTTATTTTTGGTGCGCCTTTCACTTTTGATGTTTTTATGCCTCCCATGAATTTCTCTCAGTGTTACCCTAGACACTCCAGACCTAGCTCACCTCAAGTCCTGCTCTCTTTTTTTTTTTGCCACTAGCTGTAACCAACTGGGATAGAAAGGACCATATCCACCAGGCTTTACACATACGCTCCTTACTTGTGAAAAAGAAAAATAAAACCTAAAAATATAAGTCTTTGCTTAGAAATTGAAAAGATAGAGAAGATTAACCAAAGAATGAACTTACTGGTGACTATGGCTCCTTCTGGAACATTCAGACCTACCTGGTTTTACTTGTAACATGGTTCCCTGCCCAAAGACGAGTTTTCCTGTGTTACTAGAGCCACACTGTAATGCTGCCCTTTACAAAAACTTTAAAAGGAGATCACTTTGTTCCCCCTTCCTTCTCTCCAGTAACCTGATCTAGTAACAATAACTAGTATTTATTGAAGACTTACTATGTGCCGTCACTATTCAAGGCCCTTGGGAGGTACTAACACTTTTTATCTTATAACAGTGCAGCAAACAAGGTACTATTATTATCCCCATTTAACAGATGAGAAAATTGAGGCATAAAGAGGTTAGGTAATGTGCCTGCAGTCACATGGCTAATAAACAGCAGTGTTAAGGTTTGCCAGGCAGTCTGATTCCAAAATTCACCTATAGTGTCCATACCTTTCATTAGCCTTAAAAAATTCTGGGTTCCCCTTTAAAGTGTGCATACCAGTAACATTGACAAAATAGTTAGCTCATTGAGCCTAACAGCTGTACCCTGAGCTGGTTCTCCTGAAAGGCTTACCTTTCATAAACTTAATATTAAAGCTGGCTCAATATTTATACCCAGTCTCTTCATTTTGGCACTGCAATTGACATTTCCCATCTTTTCTTGCAACACGTGACTTGCATTTAGAGCTGCAAAGGTAAGGGTGACCTTCTCCCTGGAGAGTCTTATCAGGTTAACACACAGAAGCTCATTTAGAAATTCATTAATGCCTATAGCAAAGATGCCTTTCCCAAAGGCCCTTGGCTTCGCTGTAAAACACCCCTCCTCTCCCCGCAGCTCCAGCCTGGAGCTCCAGAGCTTCCCTGGGAGCTAGCTCCGGCCAAAGCCACAGCAACCTCTGCTGGGAACACAGTCTGGTTGCACAAAGCACAGTTCTAAACAGGGTAGGGGGTCTCAAAGATGCTCCTGAAGATTCTTGGAGAGGAGAACTTTACAGGGGAGGCCAGAATCAGGAAAAATCTATGAAACTAACCCCTTTCCTCTTAATTCTAGCAAATCCTACCAGAAGGCTGTGAGCCAAGGAGAACTGAGAGATGCAGAAATGATATGCTAAATCTGAGTCATTCTGGATAATTCATGGTGGGAAGGTATCCCCAAGGGAGGTCACTTGGATGGCCATAAGTCCAGGGAGTTCCCAGCAGCACTTGAATTATCTTTGGCGGCGGGGAAACAGCATTTACCAATGACCCATGGTGAGGCTGGTACAGTTTGGACTAAGGAGGCTGTAACACACGATGCATATTTTCACCCTGTTTAAATTACAATGCTCCCTGATGGCCCTTTTTGAAATGGGCCCACCTATTCACTCCGTAAGAAAACAGTCTAACAGTTCAACTGCCTTCCTTCCCTGCACTTCTGGATCCCCCTGTCTAGTTAATCTGATTGAGGGGTAGGCAAGGGCTCAGCTTGGGTGGACAGGAGAAAAACAAGACTCATTACTGCACATTGGAAACATGAGGGCCAAAGAAGGAGACCATTTCTGAGATACTTCAAACTGCACAGACAGCTTTGAGAGAGTTAATTTGAAGACTTACTTGGATTTACTGCCAGACTTGTCCCCAATCCCCAAATCAGCTTACGGTTGTTGCCAATATTACACAGTCATAGAAAGCTTTACGGAAAGTAACCAGGCCAGTGTCTACCAGGAAATCCCTTTCAATCCCCCAAATCCAGCCAGCGTGCTCCTCCAGCTGGGATCCTGGCCAAAGAAGCAGCGGGGAAGACTGTTTATTATCATGGTCAATTCACAGCATGGTTGGGACAGAAAGACTCTTTTGAGGTTAAATGGTTCATTCCCCCAACCTCCAGACTGAGCTGTCCCCTCACCAGTCCAGCAGGGAGTAGCGAAATCCTGACAAAGCCCCTGGAGAAGGGCCTCCCACTCCAGTGCTCACCGGTCCCTGTGCTCAGCACAGACTTTCTGACCCAGATGGTTAAGACAAAAGGGACAAGGAATCTGTTATTCTCCAGCTTATCTGTTCCTGTGCCAGATGACTACATAGGTGCCAGTTTTCACATGCACATGGCATGTATATACACTGTGTAATCAGTAGGATTAACGATTAGAATTAACCTTAAAAAAACTGGCTGGCGAGAACAGCCCCCAAATCAAGTTTAGAGCTATGGCTTCCTTTAGAAATCAGAGCATTCATTATGGATTCAGCAGAGATACTCACAGGGTTTGACCATTAACCTTGTTCCCCCTCCAAACGTGAACGTGCCGCCTGCATTATTATTCACACAGTGCTCTTCTGCTCAGCAAAAACCTCCCAGAAACCAAGCTAAGTTTTCCCTAAAGATCTTCTGGAAGAAGCGATACCGTGAGCATAGAGAATATTAAGTAATTGTCACAGTAATAACCTGGCACAGAATCTTAGCACCAGCTTGGACTTCAGGACTCTTTCCACATTGGATGAACGGAAGATATTCTTTCTAAATATTCTAAAGAAGGAGTTTTCCCGCACAAGCTCACAATACTGACTGCCAAAATCCTAGCATCCTCTGGTGTTTTAGATAGTAATTCTCCAGGGATTCTGAAGATCATATACCTCATTTGGACAGAATAGGAAGAGTTTATGTCCCTGGCACCAAAGCCAAAGCAGTCAGAGATACTACCATCACAGTGAGAGAGGACTAGGGCGGCTCCCACTGCCCACCTGGCGAGATGGGTGGGCATGTCGGTCCCCTTTCAGGGGGCTGGAGCCAGACATCTCCGACCGAGGTCCAGCTCCTGGGACATCTAAGGGGATTCCCACCCTTTCTCCTTCCACAGAACTCGAGACCGGCACAGGCACTGGTCAGCCCTGGGGTTCACCCCCAACTCCAGCTCCAGATCTCTTCATCCCCAGCTTAGACGGTCACCAGGAAAAGGACTCTCACCAGTTTCTCTCTTTGTCCTAGTGGAGACTTTCCCATTCTCACTGCCCCTTTCCCGGGAGATCTAACCAGAAATCATTTTCTTACAAGTAGCTTCTCCCATCCTGTCTAGGTGATCCTTTTGAACTTCTCTCAACTTTGAGGTAACTTAAAAGAAAAATCTCAGGGGGAAACTCCATGGGCACCAGTGCTGAGTGTACAGCAAGCTGCCCTCCCTCTTCCTCACCTCCTGCCGCCTGGACGACCAGGGGCTTAACAGCCAGCAATCTGGGATGGACCGCTCCACAGGGAACCCAAGAAACAGGCAGGTAATATGGCAGCCCATATACTTCCCACTTGGATTTAGTCAGTGTTGTTTCTCCTCCGGAGAGTATCTCCCGACGGACACACCCTCCTCCCCACCCCCATCACAGAAGAAGCCTCTTCCTTCCTACTTTCGCCTGCTGGATTTCTTCCCCAAGCCGCCTTAATTTTAAGAAATGGATATAGTTTCTCAAGTTTCCCCTATGAAATGAAGTCTGGTGATAACCTGTCCTGGGTCGGTCTCCTGGCCAAGTTTTCAGGGGTGGGCCCCTGATGTCTGGTTCATGGACACTGGGTACAGGTGTGGGCATGTGTAAGCATTCAGGGGAAGCAGGTGTCCAGTTTGCCTGGGGCAGAGCATTTGAGAAAGCGAAGAGCTGGAAGTAGACTTGGAGAAGAGAAAGGGCTTGGATTTCAGAGAGGCTAAGAAGCCGACATGGTGGTTACTCAAAACATGAATGCTCAGATGACGCGTTGAGTTGGACAAAGGAGAGGCATAAAGAGGGGGAGGAAAAGCGAGTGAAAAATGTGGAATCAGAGTACAGTTTTAAAAGAATTCCTGTGCTTAGGGGAGTCTCTCAAAGTCTTTAGCTAGTAAATATTTTTCTAATAATTAATATAACTCTTATGAAATTAGTGGTAGTCTCATCCTGGTGAGCCTCCAAGAGTAGAGGGACCCAGAATGGTCACTTCGGACAGCTGTAATTTTTGCTTCCATAGTTTATAACAAGTTATTTCCCTTCTTTTACCTTCCCTTGCCTCTCAAACACCAGCAACATTGAAAATAGCCTGCCTTAGAGAAAGACAAATATCATATGATACCACTTAAATGTGGACTCTAAAAGAAATGATGCAAATGAACTTATTTACAAAACAGAAAGAGACTCACAGACATGGAAGACAAACTTATGGTTACCAAAGGGGAAAAGTGGGGGCGGGGGGGGATAAATAAGGAGTTTGGGATTAGCAGATATAAACTACTATATATAAAATAGATAAACAACAAGATCCTAATGTATAGCACAGAGAAGTACATTCAATATCTTGTAATAACCTACAATGAAAAAGAATATGAAAAGTGTATATATATATTTATATATATATAAATGTAAATATATATATAAATGTATATATATATATCACTGAATCACTATGCTGTACACCAGAAACTAACACAACATTATAAATCAACTATACTTCAAAAAAAAAAAAAAAGGTCTATCTTGCTTGTAATACTCACTTGTTAAAACCTGCAAGCTAGTGCCTGCTCCGAAGGTATATTTGTAGTTTCCTGAGTCACCGTGCTCTGTGGCTCTACATAAACCTATATAAGGCTCCCATCTCTTGGAGTAACTTTGCTGTCAATTGGTAGGATATTGTATGTACTTTCTCCATCGAAGGTCTTGACCTCATGTTTTTCTAAAAGGGATTTACTTGGAATAATAGCTCAGTTCATACTGAAAGTCTTCATGCTTCAGTGAGGTCTGAGCTTGCAAAACTTCCTCAGTCTCATGCTATGTTTATCTTCAGCCTGTTTATTAAGTAAAGAGGCTGTTTTAAGAAACATGGGGGATTTAAACATCTAAGGGTTGGTTGAACCCTTCAAAGTACTCCCTTTAGGACTGTCTCTGAGAGTCAGTGTGTGGACCACACAGACACACCAGCAGCATTGTTTTATAGTCATACCTCATTTTGGAACCAAAACAGCACCAGTAAATAGTTTTGAGTCTCTCCTTTGTTTATAAGTCATGCTCTGAAAGCCTTTGGATTATTCATAAAAATGAAATCCATCTTTAAAAGATAAAGCCATCATGGCTTCCACCAGAAGAATGTTCTGGGGCTTTTGAGGGCTAATTCAAAAGAGGGGGTGAGCAATTGGACAGTGCGGGGGACCAGAGTGCGTGCCACTTTGGGCTGAGTGATTTGACTGGCCCACTCAATTAGATGTACAAACTCTGTTTGTTAACAAAACAGCCCCGTTACCTTATTGTCACACCTGGTTCAGGCACGGAGGATGGTGGACAAAACATAGCTGAAATGTGAGATGACAGGCATTTCTGCAGAGAGTGTGCCCGCTAGGAATACACTCTGGTTTCTGTAATTCTAGCAGAAAAAACCCCAAACCCAAACCCCCAAACACTGAACTCTGCAAGTGTGGAGAAAGCCTGTAAATGTTCAGTATTGCTTTCTATAATCCGTCTTTCTTACCCTCTCCCTGACAGCTTCACAACTCAGATAAACATTCTGCTTTATCACGGATAATCCCGTGGAGCTGGGGAGGCTGCCAAGGTACGGGGATTCTCGGTCGCTCCCACAGGGTGGACCGGCCAGGCTAGGTGAAGCCAAGAAGTCCATGTGGGGAACTACTTTGTCTTTGGAGTGAAGAGGGGGTTTCCACAGACATGACCCACTGGGAGAGCTGACCTCTTTCCAGAGAACGTTTATTATTCTGCTATCATCCCAGTGGAGGAAAGCTGTGAGAAGCTTGTAACTCCTGCTGCCCACCCCTCACCCAAGCCCTCAGTCCACTCGCCAGATTTTCCAGTTGTACTGGGCGGCGTGGCATCAGCGCAGCTGGGTCCTCACCGCTCATCTGTTAAGGACACACTTCCCTGGCTACACGCTGCTGCCTTGGGAGCCCCCCTTTTCATTGGTTTGTTTCTGTCTCTGTCACAAAGCTTTTCCCCCTCTTATCTCTGCCTCTTTCCCAAAGCCTCAATGTGCCCTGTGGACCTTCAAGAAACACTGACTACCATATTCATACAATTTATCAAACTGCCCATAGACCTGATGACCAAACCCAGCCTCCTGGGGAACACGTACTCCTACCTTGTTCACACATCCGACAGAGTTAACAACTGCACGCGCAACGAAGCGATTAAATTTAGACCCTTTGGGTCTCTTTCCAGAAAGGACAGTTAACCACAAGAGCTCACCTGGTGTGACCAGCAGCGAGGTGCCTTTGCCAAAGTTGAGTGCATACCCCGTGCCTGAGTTCCACAGTGCATTTTCCCTAAGCAAAAACACCCTCTCAGTGGCCGCTCTGCCTTGCTTCCTCATGTGATCCTCCATCGAATCTAATGCCTAGAAACCAATCACCTGGCTGGTCACGCAGACCATGGCCTCTTCCGTGAGGCCATTGCTGAGAAGGTCACCCACTCATCCCAGTGAGGTGAGTGGTCACTCCTGACAAGTGCCTTCCTGTTACATGTCACGAAGCCCAGAAGTTTCCTTTGTCCAGCAGAGGAAAGTGTCCATCTGGACAGAGGACAGCCAGGGACATGGACCAAGAGCAATTCTGTGGGCTCATGGGTGAAGGGCAGGTAGACATCACAGAGAAAGGGGTGGGCAAATTTCTTCTCATTCACTCTGGGTTGTGCTTTGGCTGCCCTCACTGACTAGTCTCTGAGACCCCCTCCACTTACTTGGTTTAACAGAAAGTCCAGTGCCTTTTCCAAAGATGAGCTTTCCTTGGCTGCCTCCGTAATTCACACAGTCATATGGGGCCTTACAATAATCAGTGGGTGGGAAGGACAGAGGGGGAGACTGAACCAGGGAGCCCACTTTCCCCTCTAGTGGAAGTCTCACCACTTTGCAGCCTCAGCTCCCAGCTCCTTGGCAGGGGGAGGACATTCCTCTGAAAATAACAGCTGGCTGTACAGATAGATCTGGGTTTGATCTTAAACCACCAGGATTGCTCCCAGAATAATGGATTCTGATGGCCGACTCATGCCTGAGACCCACGGGACAGTTGCGGGGTCAGGCAGAGACATGCCGTCTAGCAGAGGTGGTCAACACTGGGGTCAGAGAGTGGCGATTTGGGGGACCAGGGACCACTTTCATAGTTCTTACAAAGAATAACAACAACACCACCAAAACCCAACCAAAACCCCAACAAAAGAGTGGATTGCGCTCCTCTTGGAGAGAAGGGGGTCTTCTTGAGGAAAACCCGATTTCTGAGTTGTCACGTCTTTTTGCTTGGTCTTCTCACAGAATATGGGTTTCACATATCATCAGCATTTCTATATATCCAGAGCCAATGGAGAAACCAGTGAAAATGTCTACTTCTTCATGACCTAATTCTTAGGATTGCCAGAATTCATCCACTAGCAGACTTCCAACCAGCTCAGAAACAAAGAAATTGGTACATCTCCCCTCTTGGGAGACGCAGTGTCTTAATCGCACTAAACTGCACGGAACAGCACTGCCCCTCAGGTCAGCCTCTGAGGTTGACCCGCTCCCCCTCACTTACTTGGTTTTACTGTCAGTCTGGTTCCTGCTCCAAAGCGCGGGGCGTTGTTATTATTGCCACAGCAGTACACCCTCTAACAAAAACCTCCCGGGCGAAGCTTGCAGCCAAGCTCCCAGTGTGGCAGGGACAAAGGGGAGAGGCACTGACTAAAGACCACAGCGCAGCAGTCCCATTCTCCTTCCTGCAGGAATGGGGGCATTTTGTCATGTTTCTAGGCTGAAAAGTGGGTGCTTCCCAGCACACTGAGTGCAGCTAATCCAGACCCCAGATTGGCACTCTGAGACATCTAATCGCTTTCAAACAGCTTCCCAAACTGTGTGTAAACCCACACCACAAACAAATCATGCCCAAACACACGATTTGTCTTCAGGGACCGCTGTATATGAGGCACTGCCTGGTGGCATGCTCCAGAACTTTGATAATTTGCATCTTAATTATGGGTTCAAAATACTCAAGCTACTCATCTATATAATTTCATGTTAATTATCATGTAGTTACTTCATAATTGGTAAATAATGAAATGTGGCAGTGCTCTGGGGGAGAAAGTTGGCATCTGATTATGTTTTTGGAGGACTGAGTGTTTGTTTTAGTCCACTGAGGGTCTAACCCAACGATTCCTCTCAGAAGTTGAGTGTGTAGGATGTTAAGCAAGTTTCCTGAGAGTCACTCGAAACAGTCATTAGAAGGTCACTGTAGCCTGCTTCCTCCTACTCACACGTATCATCCCTGAAAAGTTGTCAAGATAAGCAGGGCTCTCTCCTCTCTGTTTGAGAGCCCTATTCATTCTGTTGCCCAGGGTGACAAAAATCCTGATGACAAATTAACTCCCAATCTTGCTGCTCCAAAGAAAACACACAGAGTCATGAAGACTGGAGGAGCCTGAAGCCGGGAGAAGTCTGTTTTCACAGTGGAAAGGAAAGCATCAGTAATAGAAATAAAAATATCACAAAGACTGATTGAATGCAGGCACCCTCAGTGAGATCACCTCCCGCAGAAAGGAAGGAAGGAAGGATCACAGGGACCTAGGATGTTCCCCTCTGGGATATCTCCTGTTTTAAAGGAACACAGGGTTGTTACCTCATGGTTCCTACTACCTACCAACAGTGACCCGAAGTCTCGTTCCAGTCCCAAAGATGAGTTTCCTGCCACTGCCAGAGGTGACACTGTGAGACACTCCACGACAGAAACATGCTATGGAGTTCCCATCTGGTCTCCACCCTCCACTCCCTTACTCAGCGCTCCCCCACTGGATGGGCACATCCATCCCCATCTCCCAGACCCTGCAGGATTAACCCTATGAGGGCAGCAGAGCTCTGGCCAGATACTTGCGTGACTAACACGCCCTGCCCGTGGTCCTCTTTGACCTCAGCTAATCATAGGATGCTGGCTAGTTGAGGGAGGCTGAGGAGTCTCCAAGTTCAATCCCCCGGACACTGGGAATCGAGCTCTTTGTCCTTTCCCTTTCTAGGTTTTATGTTAATGAATCTCCCTTGTCAGACTTGATGAGTGATGGGCCTCAGGAATCAAATGATTAATAACTGTTCTAGCTTAAGGTCTCCAAGTCAGGCAGAGAAGAGGGCATGAAGACAGAAAAGGAGAAACAATCAAACCTCTATCCACACAGCCATTTCCACAATACCCATGAAAACCATCTTCATTGCAAAGGTGCTGCTAACAAAACAGTCCATATATGTTCACGCCTCGGTCCTCAGTGGTATCCTTTGTCTGCCAGAGCCCAGAATTCCCCCAAATGGTCAAATACATTCATAAAAGCACCTAGGGGGTCCTCCAAAGCCCAGACAATCACCTCTCCCATCTACACGGCTCTGTGCTCAGATGGGGCTGATACGGCAGTGGTACCAGAGGGTCAGCAGCCGTCAGCAGGGTTTGGGAATGTCCCCATGGGGACTGCACTGAGACCTCCATCTCCCGGGCAGATGCACTTACAGGGCTGGATGGTGAGCTGGGTCCCTTTCCCAAAGACGAGTCTGTCAGCAACTCCTCCTGTATTCACACCCCGAGTCAACCCTTTACATAAATCTCCCTGCCAAAGACCCATGTCCTAACCGTCCTGAACCTCTATCTACAGCTGCTCTGAAGCCCACAAACTCCAGGGCAGCTTATAGCCCTGGCTGGAGCTGCTGGTCATTTCTTCCCCTCCCTCAAAACACTCCTAAGGGATGAGGACCGGGAACACCAGCACACAGCTGCCCCCTGCATCCCTGTCGACTTCCTCATGAGAGTAGACAAGGTCACAAAACGCTCCCCTGCCACATAGAAGCAGCTGGGGAGGACAGAGGTCCTCAGTCACAAACATTTAAAGGGGCCATGGTTCGTATATCTGGCATCTAAAACAGGATCACTCAAACATGAGGCCAGGGCAAATGATAGGAAGAGACATCAGGGCTTCACTTTCCTCTCAGACTTACTGGGCCTCACTGCTAAACGCGTCCCGGTCCCAAAAGTCAGCTTGTCTCCGCTGCTTCTCTTCTCACTGTCCTCAGCAGCTTTACAGAAACAGGGCAGACGTCTGTCACGAGTGTCACCTCGCCAACCTGTCTGCCTGGCTCCCTCCTGACACTGATCCCGAAATGCCCTGCAAGCTGATCCGTGTGCACCTGCCCTCACACCTCTCTGTCACAGGCTCAGGATAATCTCTCAGCTCAAAACTGCAGGCTGAGGTTTCCAGGTTGCAAGTCTAGACACCCAAAGAGCAAGCAGTGTGGTCTGCAGAGATGCTGACCATTTTTAAAAAATTTAAGTTCTGTTTTAAAATTGTGGGTCACACCAGGTAATTGATATGATGGACTCTCTCCAAGGCAGGAGGGGAAATTCTTAAGTGAATCACATTAATAAAGTGTCTGTGTTGCCCCCTGAAATTTCCCTTGTTCTTTCAAATACTTCTAGATTCGAGCCATTTCGATTTGTAATGAAACACAAGTTGGGATTATAGTGTGTTTTATACTCACGAGGCCTGACTCTCAAGAGGGTTCCCGAGCCAAATGTTAGCGTGTTTCCATAATTCACACAGCATCAGACTCCTCTACAAAAACAGCTCGTGGGCGTGGATGTGCGTGATGGGCTGGGGGTGGGCGACTTGGTCCTGGAACCAGAGGAAGGACCCTTTCCCTCTGCTTGTAGGCTCTGCTGCTATTTGACCAAGAAGCCAAAGACCTTGGAATTACAGCAGAAACTTCTCAACGTGAAAAGTTTGATTGTGAATGGAATTCGTGTTTGCTCTTTGCTTCTTGGACTAGGATAAATGCTGCAACTCTTCTCTAGAAGGAAGAGTCCCAATGCTTCGTGTGTCTTTTCTTTCAGGAATTTTTCAGCCCTCCAGCCAGAATTTTTTTTTCATCTTGTTAATCCTAATCAGACTCTCCTGTTTCAAAACATTTCTGCGCTGCTGTAATGTCCTCCAATCTCAAAATGCATAGCAACCATTAACCAGTAAAAATCTCTGGAAGCACTGCTTGGAAACAAACTCTTTACAGCTAGCTTCCACATGCAGTTTTCAAGTATTTGGGGCTTGGATTTGGTTTACAGCCATTCTGACGGTCCCCTGCTGGGTAAAGCATTCTTTTATGGAGTTGCTCTGGGAGGCACAGACAAGAGTGATACTTTCACTGCGTGTATTGTTTTCACCTGGGGACAGTCCCCTGAACCTCCTGGCTACTATGGTGTCTGTGGCAGAGAGCAGGCTGAGCATCACCACAGCTCAGCTCTGTCACTATCTTGCTTTGTGACTCGGAGACACTCTCTGAGCGCCCTGTCCCTAGATTCAGAGTGGGGAAAGCACCACTTTCCAATCTCCTCCAGACAGAGAGGAAAAAGGCTTCGATGCCTAAAGGTGCTTTATCCAGTCTAGCTGGGAGGTGCTTTATAATGTGATTTTCACTACAAGAGTCGGAGCCATCTAAGTCCTCAATATTCATGCCTTTAATTTCTAATGCAGAAACAAGAAAAAAAGATTCCTCTAGGTAACTGAGTGGTTGAGACAATTGGGAAACCCAGACTTGGAAAGATTCTATTCCTCCCTTTCTTACTCTTGCAGCATTTGTGAGGTTGTCTTTTGTTACAATGTGAACGTGTTAAAATTTTCCATGGTTTTTAATTTCAGATGCAAGGAATTTATTTGCCCCATGCTTTTCAGTTTTCACATTACTCTGCTCTGTGTATGTATCCAGTATCTATTTCATTCTCTCTGTCATCTATCTGTCTATCTATGTATCTATCATCTCTCTATCCATCTATCTATCACCTATCATCTCAGACATAGTCATTTTTAGCTGTTAATTCTGTGCCTTGTCCAAATTGTAATTTACTAAACACAGAGGTGCTGCCCCACTGATAAACTCCACTGAGGGAAAAACCCTGCGCTTTCCAAGTTTAAACTTTCCCCTTGGGATCAGTGCTCAGCATCCCATTGCTCTGCCCAACCCGGAGCATCAGCTCTTAGCAGCTTTCCAAATACCTTTGCCATCTGCAAAGAGAGACCCACACCGGGCTAATTTGGTAAAATTATGCCGCCTGGCATTCTGTCTGCCTGCCCCTCTGGGTCTTGTGGTTTGTTTGTCTTTTTGAGAGCCTACGTTTCAACCATGTCTTCCAAACGCTTGCGGTACTCAAAGTTCAAATGATCACACCAAATAAAAGTGAAAATGCAGTTATTCTGTCTGAATTCTCTTCACTTGACACATTAGCACATGATGGCAGCAGCAAAAACAGACTTGTGAATCGTATTTTCTCGTTTTGAATTAAATATTCAAGACTGGAGTTCCCCCAGAAAACCAGTTATGAAAAAGGACAGATGGAAATCCCCCTGAGCCTGCATGATCTAGTATGATTCCAGAACCTTACACAGGCAACCTGGAAATGAAAGGATAACTGATGTCCTGATCAAGGACGCAGTACTTACTGGGTGTAACGGTGAGCCTCGTTCCTGTCCCGAAGGTAAATTTGTTGTTTCTGTAGTTAGACACACTGTGTCCTAAGTCTTAACAAAAACCATTGCTCCAAGCTCTCCAAACTCTACTGCATGCATCCCCCAATTCCTTGTGAACCCCCTCCTCTCACCGCTTCCCCATCAAAGCCTTCAGGGGCCCCTTCCCCCTTCACACCATTTCCTGCTGGACCAACTGAGAGAAACTGAGAAAAAAAGGCTATAATTAGGAGAGGCTTGACATGTGAGATTTGTTTTGATTTTTCTGCCAATTTTTCCCTCAGAGAGAGGACTAGGAATCCCCTTTCTCTCTGCAGGTGCCGTCAGGGAATCCCTCGGGTCTGATCACAGGATGAGCCTGGACTGCCCAGAGGCATTTTTCCATCCCTTTATACCCTCCCAGATTTCAGTTTTCTCTGAAGTGGCCTCTTTTCCCTTCTCTCGCCTTCTGATCCATTTTCTCTCAGTTGAGACCTGTCCCTCATTCTCTGCTCCTGCGGCCTGTGTCACAAAGGCCAAGCTTCTGGTCAGCGCAGGTGCGAGGGGGCAGCTGGCGGGGCCAGCGTGGCTACAGATGACATTGTCCCCCTCCTCCCAGGGGTTTTCAGACAGCAGTAAAGACCTGTCAAGGCATAAATCACCCTTGGGGTGGAGAGGAGGAGCTTTTTGCTCTGTTCCAGATAACACTATACCTGGAAGCTGAGAACTAGAGTAGCAGATTTTTCATGATCTCTTTCTGGAATTTAAAGGGTTGGCTCCACACAACGGTGATGGAAAATTTCCTTTGACTTACTTGGAACGACTGTCAAACGTGTCCCTCTCCCAAAATAGAAGTTCTGGTTGCCGATGTTAACACTGTGATAGGAAGCTCAACAAAAACCAGGCAGAGGACAGAGCCCACGCCTGGGGCCCCCCCAACCCCGACCCCGGCGGACGGACAGGCAGACAGAGGCTCCCGCCCCCAGAGCAGGCGCAGGAGCAGGGCGTGAGAGGGAAGGCGTTTCAGGGCTTGGAGCAGCTGGGACCACGGGCGAGCGGCTGGAGGGACGTGTCCTCCTGAGAGGGGAGCAAAGGGGAAGGCTAATGTGCCTTGAGAGCCACTCGCTAATTAAAGGTGTGGGCCCATTTGTTTTATGCTTGGGCATTTAAAAAATTCTTTTCCTTTTAAGATTTAATTTCTCTCCTGATGATCACATGATTCTGAAGTGCATTTTAATTAGGTCTCTTTATTACATCTTTTAACTCTGGGAAGGATTTTATTTCTTTGTGATATTTCTGGAACAATTCCTTTTCTCGGGATGAACCCAGTATGAGGCTCTGACCCTGCTCCTTTCCAAGCTGCCTCATGTCCCTAACACCCCGTTATGCAGTGCCCATTGTCTCCCCCAACCTTGTCCCCCATGAGCAGGGAGGATGTGGGTGTGGGTTGAGAACACAGGGTGACTTGTTTTTCAAATTGCTACTCTCAAGTCCCAAGCTCTCTAGGCTACCTTTTCAGTGCAAAACCTCCACTTGCCATTCTTTGATTGATTGATTGATTTTTTCTGATCAGAGTTCATACATCTCGATTCCCTCAGCTTTGTGTCCTCAACCATCATGCCACCTGCATAGCCATTTGAGCCCCATGCTGGTGACCCTTAGCTCCCCCCCCACCCGACTCCACAGGCAGAGTCATGGTCAGACTTACTTGGAGTGACGGATAAGCTCGTTCCCCGCCCAAACGTCAGCTTGTTGTAGTTGTCACACAGCCACCCAACCCTTTGCAAAAACTGACAGGTGACTCTTAGAGATCTTAGACCCTGAGTCTTTCTTGGTGCCACTTCAAAAGGCATCGCAGGTACCTATGGGATGGAATCTGAGAGTGTGGAGCACAGTTAGGTCAGATTCTGTAGGGGATGGTAGGAAACCTGCTAGGAATGCATGCTTCTCCACCTTGGTGTCACTGCAACTCCAGACATGCTGAGGGTTTTAAAAGCATCAGTGAGTTCCCTCGTCTCCTCCTCCCTTCTCTGTTATCTGCCATCCACACAATATCCCAATCTGCATCTCATTTCCATCTCCAAGTCTTAGCTTGATGACACCAGGTTCTCAGGCACCATTGATCTGCCTTCCCTGAGACAGCACATGTTTGCCAGCTGCCATGATTAAAGGGCTGGAAATGCCAGCCTCTCAGAGGCTGAGATCTGGGCTCCTCACTCTTTACCACTGGTCAATACGTGGTCCTCCTTTGTCTGGCTGATGAAGAACTGACCTTTCTAAGTGGATGCGTTTTGCTGAAATGACAACTGCCAAAGGCTAACAACAAAAGCAGAGCTCTGAAGGGGGTGCTGGCCTTTCAGACCTCTTTGGCATCAGTCAGAGGGTTCCCAGGCTCAAATGTCAACCACTCAGCTTTGGCTCTCACAATAACAGGCGTGGAGAAACTCGACAAAAACTGGGCAGTAGGGGTCCAACCTGCCCTCTGCTCATCAGACCCAGGCTCTCCTTGGAAGAACCTTTCACATTCTAGATGGTCAAAACAAGCCAACATTCAGCCTGACAGCAGCGCATTCTAGCTCCACATCCAGCTGCTGTGAATTGATGCTGCCACTTGGTGGACCAGATGGAGACAGCAGTATCAGAAGACACCCCCCGCCCCATACAGAGTAGAGACTCTGCTGTCCTCTTACTAACCAAGCCTGTACAATGACACAGGACTGGACTCTCATCCCTTTGGAGCAAATGAAAACAGAGTGCCTGCGATACAGTCGGGGTGATGTCACCCTTCTGTTTGACACCCTCCTCCCCATCTCGCTGCAGTCAAAGACCTACTCCTGCTTTTTAACGTTCTCCCCTGTCTCTCATTCCTTCCACTTATGTTTCTGAGCACCCGTGGGGCTCCGGCCTCCTGGATCCATTTCCCTTGGACTTCATTAGCATCCCTGCCAGAAAGGGCCAAAAAGCCAACAAAACAAAAAATACCTGGGGGACACTGTGAGTTTGGGTCTTTCCAGCTTCCTGGCTTCGTGGTTAGTCACCCCCCTTCCGACTGTCAGCTTCTCAGAGCTGCCAGGCTTCTCCCTGCAGTGGGGCGTTGTACAGCGCCTGACAGAAGGAACTTTATGAATCTTAAAAACACAGTAGGAGTTTCTCTTCCCGGCGGGGTGCAGCCGCAGACTCACCAAAGCCAAATCTTTCTATCTGCTCTAATTATCAGCAAGGATACAAGTCACCACGAGGAGAAAGGTATTAAGCCTGGTATCTGAAACTCTTGGAATTAATTGTAATCCCTTGCCTGGTGGTTTCAGTGATAGGGACAGACACAGTGGATGTGTATTTTTTTTTTTTCATCCCTTTCTTCCTCTACTTTCTTTTTGTAGTTTTGCATCTATAGAAGCAGTAGGAGACATGCAGGGAACATAGAGGGATTTGAAATAAGACCTCGGATTCCCATTCAGTTTTCATTTTTCCCCTCTCTGCTTTCATTTGAAACCCATTCTGAACTGGATGGCACGTACTTATTCAAACTCTGCTCTCAACTTTCCCTCTCCACTGTGGATGATACCAGTGGAAGTGGCCTCAGATGCACCAAGAAGAATTTAAGACGGATATAAGGAAGAACTTCCTGACAGGGGACAGTGCTAACTCTGAGCTTACTCAGGGGAGTCGGCTGGCAAGAGTGGCACCCTCCCTACCAAAGCTGGCATCATCTAAGCCTCTGAAAGCAGCAGAGTCAAGTTAGCCTTACTCAACAGCAGGGAGACAGACCCAATGGCTCAAAGTCCAAAAAGGAATCTATGAATATTGAGTTTAAAGAAGATAAAGGACCCTGGAGGCTGCTTCGAGCAAGACCTGGTTCCTAGGCAACACACATTTCTCTCAACCATAACACAGTGGGTGAAATTCTGGAATTTCCAGTATGCTGCTGTGTCCTGTTACACTTACTTGGGCGGATAGTCAGGATGGTCCCTTGTCCAAATGTCAGCTTTCCATAGCCACCACTACCAGTGTTAGCACTGCAATGGAGGCCTTTACAAGAACCCCGGGGGCACCCCTGAGGCTCACAACTTCCTCTTTAATTCTGCAAGAAGAGACTCACCCAAAGGGGTCTGAATCTGTGAGGCTGAGTTTCTTCCCACCCAAAGTCAGAGAACCATTTCCACATCTGGTCCTAGGATGCTGACCTCCTGCATCCTTCCCCGGCGCTTCCCCCAGCCCCATGACCCGCAACCAGGTCCTACTTCCCGTCTCTCCCCATTTCCTGTGGTTTCCATACTGAGGCTTACTGATGCCTTGTGTTCAGCATTTCTCTTTCTAAAGGTCTCATTTCCATTTTACAGCATCATTTTCAGGACAATTTCTCTGATCAGTTTTCAAGACATGTCCTCCCCTCCCTTCGAGGTGTCACACGTTTCTGATGACAAAGAATTGATTACAAGGAGACAGGAGGAGAGTGTTTCAGCTTTCTGGAGGCTGATTAGAATTCGATGAGGTTTAGGCTCCAGCCTCATAAAAACACTATCTCCCGAGCTTCCTTCCTGCCCCAGCATAAGGAGTGAAAGTGATGGGCGCGTTGGACTGAACCCTCCTTCATACATGTGTCTCTCCTGCCAGTCTTGAACCTGAATGACACTCACTACTGTGAGTAGCATCTCACAGAAAGTTTCTGTCCGAGCTTTGTTACGGTGATACACGATCCTGGGGGGCTGTGCTAGGTTTAGCAAAGGAAGACCTTTGTCCCGGGAAACTCCTCAGTCGCAAGCAAACTAGGTCAGCTGGTCACCCGATGGTCTCACCCGAGGTGTCCTGACCTTACAGAGCAGCCCGGTGGCTGTCGTGGTAGAGTTCACTGAGGTCTCTTAGAGGCAGGCTCTTGCATCTTGGAGTTGCTGTAAATTTCATCCTTTGACTAAACACCGTTTTCATCGCTGATGGTCGCAACCACAGGAAGCCCGGAGCTCTCCTTGGCTGTGTCTAGTGGACGCTACAAATGGTGTGAGGAGCTGCCTCCAGGCGATCTCATTATCTGGCATAACTGTGACCAAGCTGTATCCCCGAAGAAGATGAAAATCCAATATTTTAGCTCTTTAACTGCATTCAACTTTTGAACTTTTCAGCTGTTTTGACTGAATTTGTGCTAGTCTCTCTAATCATCACTCCAATCAACCACTTACAAACAAAGGGTCAACATGGGAAAAAAAGGCTATTATTCAGCTAAGAAGAGGTGACCGTCTGCTTTAAGGACAGCAGGCAGGGACTCAGACGACCCTTCCCATCTCTTCCTGTTTTGCAGCATTACAATTTACAGAGCTCCCCACTCCTCACTTCAGATGCTGTAACATCAGGACACAAGCAAAATCAGATGCCTGCCCTCAGCTGAAGCCCTCAGAGAGACGGCGCCAAAGGGTCGCTGTGCCAATAATCTCTATGCTCTGCAAACTGAAGGAAGACAGACTTTAATCGTAGGTCCCTTGGACCCCAGCCTTGCCTTGTAGCCCCTGCACAAGAAGGGTCCCTGGCATACAGTTACTGTCCGGAGCTCTGGAAGGATGGCTGCCCTGCACAGCCATTTTCTTTGCAGGCTCAGGTTGGCCTCTTCTGTATTTTACAGTGTAGGGGTTACAGCTCTCAGTTGGCCTAAGAGGCCCACCAAGTGTCGAGACGGGGTCCCAGCTTCTCCGTGCATTCTGGAGAAACCCACCACAGAGCTCTTCCTAGTGTGTTTCCAGCGAGATACCAAAGATAAAATCCCCAATCTGGTCCCCAATCTTGGCTACCCATCGTTTGAGAAGGAATGCCCTTGCACCTCTCAGGAGGTTCATATGAAGCCCCTTGAAGCTTTAATTAGATAGGACCTCAGAGATTACTGAATGTGTGGGACTCGACAATGTTACGCATTCTGCAGTTTTTCTTGTTGCAGACATGGGCTGGTTTTGTCCCTGCTGAGCAAGGCACTTCTGCGTATGACAACTTCATGGCCAGCCACGCTATGTGTCTTTTAGGTAGGACCTAGCCCGGAACATTCCAAGCCGGCTGCTACCAGGGCTGCAAAAACCTCTTCAACGCTGCGTGCACTGCACCACTTAGTCATTTACACCTCCCCTGAGCCAGTCTTTCCAAAAGCTTCAACGGGTCTGTGTTTTGCAACAACGCCTCTCTCAGTGCTGCATCCTCCCCTAATCACAGGAAGCAGATCTGAATAAATGAAACTCAGCAACCAGGGTGCTTAGCTGATGTCAAAAGGAAACTGGGAGCCTTCAATAGGATTTTCCCCATTTCCTCTTTATTCACATTTTATGACAAGTCAGTCTTTCCGGCATTGCTTTATAAGCACCACTCTTAGAAGCCGACCCAAAACACAGATTCTCAAGAAGTGTGGATAGCAACCACAGTTCCTTACTGCTATATATAGCACTGAAAACTTTCCCAAGTACTTACACGTGTTATTATGAAAGGGTGAGCGGATATGTGCAGAAGAGAGTGTGCTGCTCTATTCTCACGACCCAGAGGACAAATGAATTCTTCCCCCTCTCCTCGGTTGAACTAAGTAAAGTGGCTGCTCAATCCATGATTTTGGGAATGTTGGGAAAACTGGGGTTAAATGCTCAGAGATAACCAAAGGGTTCCACCCACGGAGACCTCAGTTACTGGACTGGAGATGGAGATTAGTTCCTTTAAGAGAGATAAAGTGAAGGTAAAAGAAGGAAAAAAAAATCTGTCTGTAGAATTTCCAGCATTCATTAATGAAATCTCAGGGTCCCATTATTTCAGGAGATAAATTTAAGGGAGTTTTAGTATCTACATCAGGAGACTTATATTTGGTCTACTGAATTTGCATAGTCACAATATGCCAATTTCCTCTTTATCTTTCTGGCAAACATTTCCTGGCTTTAGCTGAATCCCTCAGGATCCTGTATTCATTTTTCTCCCTGTACCAATAATCTTATTTAAGATGGATGATAGAAATGTTTTTGGCTGAAGGTAATTTAATCTTCATACAATGGAGTTCTAATCTCTCTGATAGGGACCATATCGTCCCAACACAAGCGTTAGATTTGGAAACCAACCTGGGATTTTCGGGGGGGGGGGGACAAGTAATTTAAATCAGAAGAAAGAAGTGTTTTGAAACCCTCCCGCTTTCCCCCAGTTGCTTCAAACTTACTTGGATTCACAATCAAGAGAGTTCCTTTTCCAAATGTCAGTTTATAGCTGCTACCTCCACTATTCTCACAGTCAGGGGAGGCTTTACAAAAACATGAACAGGAGCTGCTCTTTGCAGAAGGGCCCTGGGGGTCAATATGGTCTTGATCCGGCAACTCTGCACTAACCTATAGGTTATTTGATAAAAGGCCAGAAGGCGCCAGCTGTGGGAGGGAACTGGGCTTCCCAGAGGGCAATGGAGCCCTGATAAATATATACATTATTTATTAAAATTTTGCTTTGATTGTTTTTCTTTTCCTGTCTATAAGTGGCCACCTTAGTCTGGGTAAACCATCCCTTTTCCTTCTTCCCTCATTGTCTACCCCTGGTTGGCACTGGTACAGTTTCTATTTTATTGCACTGCGGGGCTAACTGTTTCTCTGCTTTTTATTGACATTGCTTCATCAACTGACTAGATTCTGGCTTACTGGAAACCGACAGCAGAAGGTGAGAAGAGTGAGGAATTTTGACATAATCAAAAGTAGGAGTTTGATAGCTTTGGGGTCTTTCCTGGTCTGCTTCCCTGTAATGGACCAGGCCAAACAAGCACGTGCCCGTCCGGGAGAGCTTGCAGGACGTGGTCTAGAAAGGATAAGGCTGTAGGGAGCCCCATGTGGCTTCACCCTTTTGTACTCACTGGGGATGATGGTCAGCCTGGTTCCTTGCCCGAATACCAGCTCCTGGCTGAGCTGCACCACAGCAAAGAGCTTTACACAAACCTGGCCCCTCTCTGCCCCCTGAGGAGAAGCCAGGTCTGCTCTCAGCAGCCGAGCCGGCTGGCGACAGCGGCTGAAATCTCACAAATCAGAGAGGGTCAGGACAGTGTCTCCTTGGGGCTGCCTTTTCCTCCTTGACTAAGTCCCCTTCAGCTGATGCAGATGTGTCCCAGATTTTCCCCCTCTCCATCAGACAAATATTTAACACCTTTATTTCCACTTTGTAGAATTTTAACTTTTCTTTTTTTAAAAAAACATATCCTTTAGCCTTTACAGAGGCTCTCCCTAAAAATAGCTGGATTAAAAGGCTCTTTAAAGTCAGAATATGCAAGGTCTCCTGAGTGAAGTTAAGCTGGCTTCCTCCTTGAAAATTTCTGGTTGAAATCCTAGGGCCTGCTGGTCTGGACCAAATCCACTGGCTAAGACTGGAAAGGTTAGGAAGCAAGGCAGAAAATCCAGGGGAAATCCTGCCCTTGAGCCCTTCTTGACCCTGCACTCTTATTTGGACTTATTTTTGGACTTCTTCCCCTCCTCCCAGCTGGGACATTGCCAGCACTTGTCACCAATCATTTCTAGCAGACACCTACCTGCGCGCCCTTCAGTCTGAAAACAGACATGGTTTCTTTCCTCTGCTCAGGGAAATTTGATTGAAAAACCGTTTCCCATTTTGCAAAGTGAAAAGGATTAGGAGAAAAATCTGTTTGCTTCTGTTCTCCTCCTCCTCCCCGCTCCCCTTCAGTGGTTTTACACTATTTATGGAAACTACCCCTTTAGGGTTAGAGAAATGCGGTAACTTTCCAATCTCTCCATCTCTTTTTCTTGCTATCTATTTACTGCAGTCCCATATTTACAATCTAAATTTACATTTCATTTCCATTTGCAGGAGCTTCTAGTGCACTTTTCTATTACTTCCAGAACACCATGTGTAATGATAAACTCTATTGAAATAAACCAATTCAGAAGGAGATTTAGGGCTGGACATTTCTCTCTTCCCAAGACAGGTCTGGGGGGAGAAAGTTATGATTACTCTTCCAGGCAAGCCCAAGGTAGGGGTGGTGCAGCCAACGGAGCAACTGGGCTGGTGGGGCTGACGGGCTTATGTCTGAATAACCATCCACTAACCATTGCTCCTCGGGATTCGTTTGAATTTTCTTTTTAATCTAGTTTCCAAATGTCAGCTTCCCATCTTTTCAGCTCTTAGATTCTCTCTGACAGGCAAAGCTTAAGGTAAATCTCACAGATGTTTTTTGAACCTCGACCAATATTTCATCTCTGTACACATCACAAATAAAGGAACCAAAAGAAAGATGAATATAATACCTTTGGGAGAAAATTTATAACAGTTCTCTGGGAGAGATGAGAATTATAAATAAAAATGGAATAGCTTGTGCTTTTTCTGAGGATCACTTCTAGTATCCAGAGGGCTCTAAATATCCAACCCACTTTGGAAACACAGCAGCTGACCGGCCTGCTCTTTGAATTCTAGTTAAGAACTGGATGCACAGGTCAGCATGGGAGCTCTTTTTAATCTCATACTGTTTTAGGCATAAGGGACTTTTGTTAAAAAGCTCATCTGGGACTAACGTAATACTCACCAGGATCCTGATTCTAGCCTTTCTAATCTGGATACTGATTTGGCCATGAAAGTAGAAGTTTTACTTTGAGGTGTCCATTGGGGAGTTGGTATTGCTCATGAACTGTAAGCAAAAGTTAAACTCCAAACAATTGTCTGGAAGGAGCTTCTGTTGTAGTAAATAGAGACTCCCTCGTGGAGCCAAATTTCAGTGACATTCAAGTTTATTAATGAGTTTTGTTTTGAGAGGAAGTGGGAAGCACTCAAAATCTCCCTCTGGGTATTGCAAGATGGAGAGAAGGGTCATTACTATACTGGATTAGGGAATCCTTCCCTCACACGTCCAAGATTAATTGCCCCTTTTCACTGAGGGGCGCAGAAATGAGCGGGTACCCAAAGAGGCCTCTCTGATGCAGAGCTCAGCCAAGGCAAGAATAAAAGAGTCCCAATTAGAAACATAGTGTTAACAGCATGTTTTCAAAAGTTCATGCTCTTTCTATTTTCAATATTTCCTTTCAGTTTTACCCTTTCCCTAAATGTCAGCTTGTTATCCATGTCAGAATCAGAAAATCTTACACGGCTTTACCCAACTGGTCTGGCTCCAGGAATTTGAGAGTTTCAGGGATAAGGCAATTCTTTCCCTAGTTGCACCAACATGAAGGCCTTGGGGAGACAAGGAGCCCGCCCGAGAGAGGTTACTCAGTCATTCACATCAATAGGCTGCGTCTCACCGTCTTCTGCTGGATAGGGTTGCATTGCACAGAATGCACTGCTATGTGCTTTAGTATGTCCTTTACCCCACTCCTTTTCTTTCTAAATGCTTTCTGTCCCTACACAAGAAAACTTCAGTTCGGCTTCCATGTGTCAATCTCACACAACAACAAAGACCAATTTAACATTTCCAAGGGCTTAAAGGTGTTGAAGAAACAGCCCTAACGCGATTCCATCAGAGGCCGCCCTCATCATCATCTTCGCGGAAAGACCCATGCATGGCAGCCAGTCCCCAAAGATGCTAATTAGCCGGGTGAGTAATTCTGTGATCTCTCACTGCATTTTTCAGAGTGGTGGTTTATGTTTAGAAACAAGTAATCAGCTTTAAAACATACCTGGCCGAACACTCAGAGTTGTTCCTTTTCCAAATATCAGCTTATTGTCGGTGCCATACCACACAGTGACACATGACTCTACAAAAAACTCAGTTGCCCAAACTCCCCTTGTGACCTACTTAAATGTTTACTCATCATCCCAGAAATTCCCCGGATAAAACCAGCTCTTTATAATAAGGGTCTGGTGATAGAGTTTATGGACCACCTGGGGGCCCTCCTGTTTCCTGGCAATGTTGTCATTTTATTGGAAATGTGCCAACATTCCCGCTTTGGTAAAACAGGAGCAGGAACTCCCATTTCACAGAGAAAGAGAGTAGAGGCTCAGAGAGTTTACTGATTTTTCTTAGTCCCATGGAATATTGCACAAGTTTTAATATGAAATTAAGCTCTCTGACAGGCTGACTCCCTGGTTTAATGCTCCTCTGGCACTGTCATTCTTGTCTGGTAGATAAAACAGCATGTGAGGGTAAACAGCAGAGTCCCGCATGAGGTAGGGACACCTCAGTGGCTGTTTCAATTGGAATCCATCAATGAGGCTGCTGTGGTTTGGACTTGGGTTATAAAACAGAAAGGAAAATTTAGGAATCAGGGTTCCAGGGAGAAATTTGGAAGCATTTGGTTATTCATACTTACATGGGCTTACTGTCAGTTTCGTTCCCTTTCCAAAGAAGATTCTTTCGGCTCCACCCTGAGTTACACCCCCCGAGACTGCTTTACAAATACCACCAAGACCCTTCCACCAGGTGCTGGGAGCTGGGGCTCCTCCTGCTCTCCCGGAGGAGGCACAAAACACACACACAATTGTATGGTCATTCCTGAAAAGGTGGGGGAGAAACTATGGAAACAATTCACTCTATCTTTACCTAACATAAAATTGTCATCCTTAATTAATTAATTAGCCTAGCGAGTGGACAGTTGCAATGAACTTGAAATAGCTCAGGCTTTGGGTTTGAAACCAGGGCAAGTTCCTCAGCTTGCTTCACCTCAGCTTCCCTGTCTGTAAAGTGGGGAGAATGATGCTGCCTGGTGACGTCGTTGTGAGGACTAGAATCTACAAGTGGGTCGCAGGGGTCCTGTTGATCGACCCCTGGCTTGCTTAGCTGAGAGCACACTACTCTAGGGATCATTTTAGCAACTTTAAGACCAAAGCATCAGTGATTTTCTCCCCAAACATAATCCTCCCCACCTCCCCACCACTAGCAAACATTTAGCTCTGGAATCCGAGTTCCAGGTATTAAATTCCAGACTTTCTTTCTCCCTGAATCAATTTGAACAAGTTACTCAACCTCTCTCTGTGCTTCTATAAAAATATAAAACATAAAGATAAGAAGTTCTCTTCTATAAAATGAGGATAATAATAGCCCTTACCCCCATAGCGAGTATAAAGATTGACTGTGATGATGGATAGAAAGCATGCAGCGCCTTGCCTAGCACATAGTAAGCAATTAACAAACCATCATTATTTTCCTCCCCAGAAGCCAAACACATTGCCAACATTCTCCTTTTCACAAAGACCTAAAAATCTCAAAGCGCTTGGGCATTTCCTCTAACTGGTAAACTAGCCGGGCTAGGAGGACAGCCGAAGAACTACCAGGCAGTTTGATGAGGCGGTTAAGTGCTTTTGTGAGAACTTAGCAAAAGCTGTATCCAGCTACATGGGTGCATCTTCCCAGTTGGACTATTTTGGGGGATGTGGAGAGGGTACCTTTCAGCCAGGCAGCACTTGACTATGAGCAGAGGTGGGCCCAGATGCCACATCCCCATCAGTTGGTGTAAAAAGGATCTCAAATCACTTTAGAGAAGAGGGTTCAGTGCTCTCCCCCACTTACCAAGATTCACTGTGAGCTGAGTCCCCTTCCCAAATGTCAACTTAGTGCCACTGGCTTGCTGAACACTGTGCCAAGGGGCTTTGCAAAAACCTCTGGGGTCAACTTAATGAACCCAGCTTTGCAGAGCTTCTTAAGAACTAAAACTTTCCTTCTGCCTCCAAGCTTTTGAGTCAGGATAAGTGATGGTGTTTCTCTTTGCGGTAGCCCAGAGCTTCAGGGCTGAGAAGTATGTCCAAAGATATGATTGCCTCTTTAAGACACAGGAAGGCTCAGCAAGCTGATTCTGTATACACATTCTGTGGTCCAAAGTAATTGCCTAGCCGAAGCCATCTATCACAGAATATAAAATCCCACTGGGAGAGAAATTAGCTTTGCAGAATTTATAGGTAGTGCTTGATGGTCACTTCAATTGTCTGAAGACAAGACCAGCATTTTCATTTTGGCTTTTTCCAACCCTGCCTCAGTCTGCAGATGGCTGCACCTCTCCCCTAATATCAAGTTCAGCTGTTGTTCAGACTTCAGCTAGCTTTCCCCCTCCAACAGGCAAGCGATGATTTTATCTCCCTTTAGAACTCTGGGATTTTGTCTTGAGCTCACTAAGTCCTGGATAAAGACTGTTTGGGTTGCAAATGAAGCTGCTTAGTCAAAGACTGTGAGGTTTTCTTTCCCTTGAGTCTGGCCAGGTCAGAGCTATGAGCTGTCTTGGCTTTGTCCTGGACCAGGCTCAGCTGTGTGACCTTGAGCAAGTTCACAAACCTCTCTGAGTTTCCTTGTCCTCATATGCAAAAATTAAAGAGGTGAATTAGGTGGTCTTTAAGGACTTTCAGAACTGATAGTCTTTGATTCTCTGGGTCTAATCTATCTGAAAATGCTCTGCAGATTACCACCCCCCCCCACCAAGGCTGTCTAGTCCTCCTCCCCATTGCCTAAACAAAATAAAACCAATAAGCAGAGAAAAGAAAAGTAGGTCTCTACTTATTACATACGGAGATAGAGTTTTCCAAGCCTACCATCTGCCTTAACACTTGATCTTTTTAGAAGTTTGAAGTCAGAATTTTGGAGCCCAATCCTCGGGGAGAAGTGTTCTCTCTTTGGAGCTCCCAGATAATTCAAAACCAAACCAAATAAACCGACACCTTTGGTTTAAAGCTGGTGCTTACTAAGTTTCACTCTCACTTGAGCCCTCGTTCCAAATGTAAATTTCCTATTTCCGTCCTTCCCACAGGAGCTGTTGCCTTTACGTAAAACCACAGGCTCTTGCTTACCCACAGGAAAGGCGGTTGGATTTTCACAGTCTTTTCCCAGCGGATAAGGGAATTCATCGTCTAGCCAAGGGTTTCAGCAACCTGATTGCTCGGTGTCAGATAATGAGGGGGTTCTGCTAACACCACGCCTCGAATGGAGGTACTCACCCAGGGTTACGATTAACTGAGTCCCCTTCCCGAAGGTGGGCTTCTCAGTGCTGGGCTGTAACTTCCTCTTCCCAGATGCAGCCCATCTCTAGTGCGATCAAGGCTGTAATGCGGGGCCAGCTTCACGAACAAGGTCATTTAGGGATGCCCCTCTCTCACTAATGCAGCCCGGGACTCAGGCTACCAGGAGAGCAGGGATGGGATGGTCCAAAGTTCTCTGGCTTCATGGGCAGCTGAGACCTCTGCATCCTGAACACCCCACACGTCATTTCTTGTTATCCACCCTGTTGTACGGATTTGTACGAACTATAACTGCCTGGTAGTTCCCTGCTGGTTCTGCCCTGCAGCAGGGAAGGAAAGCCCCGTGAGCATCAAGTACATGAGGGGTGCCAGGCCTCCTTTTTCATGACCGGCAAGACAAAAAGCTCCAGTTCTTCCAGTGTTGACTGCTGGGAGCCTAATTTCAGAAATGCGGTTCTTTGAAAGCTTCTCCCCCATAGACTTTATAAATAATCAACTCCAGAAAATTTACAGTTGGGAAGATAAAGCTGCCCTACAAAATAATGAAGTACATGCTAAAGCCAATCATAACATAACATTTTTAATTATCTTGTGTTTTAGATTATCTATGCTGTTGTGCACATTTCCTGTCCCCACTGCCCACCCTGTCTGCCCCCCCCCCCCAAGCTAAGCTACTTGCTCAGGGCCACAGTTAACTGTTTGGGTCTCAAAGGTAAATCTGTTGTCATTGTTCATCCATTGATAAAACCCCTCCTCCCTTAGGGCAATGACGCTGTCAACTCAGAACCTGGCCCAGATGATCCCTGGGAAGTACTGTGGGCACTTAATAAATGTTTGTTAAATTGAATTTTATTAAACATTCATCTTGTGTTCCTATTCCTTAAGGAACACTTGAATATCTCTCTGACAATTTTCAGATGGGAAAAAAAAATGAATTCTGCCAGATATTACTGAGTATCAAGTTTTGGCTCCAAATGTCAGTTTCCTATTAACCCCATTCTCACAGGAGTGAACACCTTTACAAAAACCAGAAGTGTCAGCGTAGTGGCAAGGGATGTGGTGTCAACTTTGTTCTTCTTCCTCAGTAGACAGAGACAGCCCTCCGCCCCCGACAGGTGCCCCCTCTTCCCTGGGAAAGGTCAATCCTCTTTCCCTCTGTCAAGGCAGAGAGAGGAGGGAGGCAGAGCAGATTTTAGGGATGAAGATGATAAATAAGATATATCAAAATGTTATCACACTATACAGAACCTTTTTCTTCTTTTTTGGGGGGGAGGGGGGCAAATTGATTTTTTTTCCCTCCCAAAGGCTGTTTTTAGCACTTTTTCTCTCCCAGATGCAATGATAACTGGATTCCAAGTTGGCATCTGGGCACGAACCTCCAGGCTCTGATGAGTCACACATACTGAATCAAGAAATTATGCTACTCCGCTCACCCCCCAAGTGAAGAAGCGTGCTCTGCCTTTCCCCCTGGCTGGGCAATGAGGAGCTCAAGCAACACGCACGGGGAATATGAAGCAATGACTCTCTCAGGTCAGATCTACAGCTTTATACATTAGCATCCTAGAATGCAAGACCTGGAAGGGAACTCAGCAGCCACAGGGGTCAGTGGCCTCAGTTTCAAGATGAAAAAACCAAAGCCCTGAGGCTTCTATTTGCTCCAAGCCAAGCCAGTAGGTAGAGGCGGAGCTGGGGGTAGAACTCAGAACACCTAAGTCCTGGTCCTGCCTTCTCCCTTCCGGTGACTCGGGAGAACAGGGATCTCCCCGGGGCAGACCCCCTCCCTAGTGGCTCTACTGGCCAGCCCAGGTAGGAGTATCTCTGTTAAACGGTAGGCAAGCCAGACAAGGGAGATTTCTGGTTTGGTGCAGAGTTTACGATTTTACAGAGAGATATAGAGCGTTTTAATTCATTTTAAGAATTTTATTTCTTAGGCTGCAAGCGACAGCAATTGCCAGCGGGGGAAATGGCCCATGAGATCTCAGGGAAGCCAAGGGAAAGATAGAGATTTAGAAATCTGCCCTTTACCAGAAGGATAATCTAACAGAGCGCTGGCTCTGACTAGTCTGTCTCTGCGGGACTCATTGCAGGACTGACGTCTAGAGCAGGGGTGGCAGACATGAAACGGTGTGGTGTTACCTCCTGCTCCTGCTCCCCCGGCGGATGTTGCTAAACCGACACATCACCCTTTCCCTCTGAGTCTCGCTGTGACTTCACAGTCCTTCTTTTTGTAACTGGAGTATAGTTGATATTACAGTATTGTGTTAGTTTCAGGTGTACAGCATAGTGACTCAGTTATACACGTGTATCTGTTCTTTCAGATCCTTTTGCACTGTATAGGTTATTACAAGATACTGAATGTGGTTCCCCGTGCTCTACAGTATAAACTTGCTGTTTATCCATTTTACGTATAGTTCACAATCCTTCTTAAAAATGTGCTCCAGACAGCTACTACCAATTGCTAGCCCTTGGTAAGTGAGATGTAACCTGTGTGTTTGCCCTCCGTGCCTGGAGAATAATTGGAGAGAAGATCCTACAGATGTCTTGAGAAATCTGGTTGGCAAAGGCCAGGCCAGGTCCCACACAGCCCCATCACAAAAGGAATCACTGACCTGGTTGGACCAAGGTTGTTCTTTCCGCAGGCTGCTCCAGAGGGGGCAGCGGTAACACCATGGAGTATCTCTTCTTCACAGCTTTCCTTCCAATGCTGGCTTTGGGTAACAAGCTATGGTAGCATTCTTTATCCTCGCTCTTGCCAAAGAGCCTTCAGTAAGAGCTTTCCCCCAAACAGAGGTCCTGGGGGTGGAAGATGTCTGCTGGACCTCGATCCCTCCCTGGCATGCTTCCTCTTATCCATCAGCCCAGGTCTGTCCCGGGGGGGTCCTGGAATGGAATGTGGTGCAGGAAGAAAGTGATGCAGAAACCCTTTCTCTAGAGCACTCACTCCCATCATTGCAGTCAAATGTTCCTAAGCTTTCCCCTTTAAATCACGTTTCTGTTCTTCCATAAAAAAGAGTTGGGCTTGTCCATATACATCCAAAGAAATTTCCCTGTGTCTGTTACTGTTGCGCCAGGCTTTTGGTTGACAGGGGAGTGCCCATTTACCCTTGCAGGCTGCTTCTCATGTCCTTGGAGATAGTGCTCTGAGGGGGTGAGATGGGCCCTTTGGGCCAACAGAGGAGCAGCTGCCAGTGTCAGGGTTGAAAGGGGACGGGGGAACAGGAGCAGCAACTTTGACTTAAGTTGTGAACAAAGAATATTTTCCTCCCCTGACCTGTTTTCTGCCAACCTCTAGTATGACCTATTTACGGAGATGGGCTGATGAGAGCAGCAGGGGGCGCTATAAGGTCAAAAACACCTCAGGAAACTGGGAGAAAAGTCCCGCTTTTTTCTCTTTTTAAAATTGAAGTATAGTCAGTTTACAATGCTGTGTTAATTTCTGGTGTACAGCATAATGTTTCAGTCATACATATGCGTACATATATTCATTTTCATATTCTTTTTCATTATAAGTCACTACAAGATATTGAATATAGTTCCCTGTGCTGTACAGAAGAAACTTCTTGTTTATTTATTTTATATATAGCAGTTAATATCTGCAGATCTGGAACTCCTAATTTATCCCTTCCTACCCCTTTTCCCACCCTGGTAACCATAAGTTTGTTTTCTATGTCTGTTTCTGTTTTGTAAATAACTTCATTTGTGTCTTTTTTTTTAATTTCACACAGAAGTGACATCATGTTGTATTTTTCTTTCTCTTTCTAGCTTACTTCATTTACTATGATGATTTCCAGGTCCATCCATGTTGTTCCAAATGGCATTATTTTATCATTTTTTATGGCCAAATAGTATTCCATTGTATAAATATACCACAGCTTCTTCATCCAGTCATCTGTCCATGGACATTTAGGTTGTTTCCATGTCTAAGCTATTGTAAATAGTGCTGCTATGAACATGGGGGTGCATGTACCTTTTCGAATTAGAGGATGATGGGGATCAAAATCCAAGCTGTGGGACAAGAGTGACTTGTTTACCAAACCCCTGGGGCCCCACCAGCTCTGAGGGCCCCTGCTGAGTGATGATTTCTGGCTAATGAAAGGCAATCTAAGGCACCACTGCCCTGGGGAGCTGCTGAGCTGCAGATACCAGTAGGTTCAAGAGACATGGAGTAGGGAAGTTCAAGGGCAGTACGTCTGTAATAGGTCATTAAATATCGAGAGTCTCTCTTAGCCTGAAACTTTGGGGGTCACTTTGGGGCTACATTGTGGTCTGCCATGAACAAACCTGTTGCAGCCTTGGGAAGACATAGGGCAGTGGGTTAGAAGGATCACTTCTCATGCTTCCAGCGCTCTGTGGGGTTTGGGGTGAGCGCAGCCAGCTCAGGTCTCAGGGGAGCTCAGAGCTCTGTGATGTGCTTGCTGCAGTGACAGCGAATTAAAGATATGCGTCACTTTTTGGGGGCCATCTATTGGTACGACATGTTTTTTGCCAGATTTCATAACCTTATTTTTTAGATTTACTCAGCATCTTATCTCTGAATGTCTTTGATGAGACTTGCGCTCTCAGGAACCTTGTTCATCAGTCTATTTAATAAAATTGATGACAGAAGCAGCAATGCCTGCCTAACATGCCGAGATCCCTTACCGGGTGTATTGCGTGTCTTATTTCATCTAATTTTCCAACTGTCCTGTGAAAAAGCCATTATCACTATCATCTCCATCTTACAGATGGAGAAATTGAGGCTTGGAGGAGTTGGGTCGTGTTTAAGGTCACACAACAAGTAAACGCCAGAGAGGATAGGAACCCAGGCAGCCTGGCTCCAGAACCCCACTGTTCTGTACTGGTTCTATCCAGAACCAGGACACTGTGCTGCAGTTCTGAGAAGTGCTTTTCCTGAACGGCTGCCTTTCAAGGAACGTTGGAAGGACACAGTGGAGGGGAGAGTCGTAATTGTGCCGCCTCGAGGAGGTCTCTGGGTCTGAACCTTCCACGGGAATTGAGGTGAGGGCGTGTCCCTCCGTGTGAGGGTCTCTGAAACCCTCCCCTCTGCTCTTGAGTGGGCAGATGTAACTGGGCTTGGGCTGTCAGAAGAGGAGCAGCGGTTTAATCTGAACACTGTTACTGCCTAGATCAGGAAGGGAACGCTCGGCTCTTGTAAATACCACGCCTGGCCACACCACTAGAACAGGGACAGACGCCTGGAGACTGAGTGGGGGCTGCCAGAGCCCATCACTGTCGGAGACCTGGCAGTTCCGAAGTGGCCAACCCCCGGCAGTGGGGCTGGTGCCTTTGAGACGGGACCCCTGCCGCCAGGGGGCAGTGCAGGCCTGGTGGCATCTGTTCACTTGGCAGCAGTGCCGAATCTTCCCCTTCCACATCCAGGGGCCTGGGGATGTCCGGGCTGGGGCTTCAGACTTCCTGGTGTGCACTTTCGGTGGTCTTCATGACTAAGTTTTCCAGATAAAACACAAAATGCTCAACAGCGTTTGAATTCAGATAAACAGTGAATACCTTTTCAGTATAAATATTTTCAAATATGGTATGTCCCAAATATTACCAAATTCCTTTTTTTTTCAGATTTTCTCTTTCATTGAAGTATAGGTGACTTACAATGTTAGCTTCAGGTGTTCAGCAAAGCGATTCAGTTATACATGTACATATATATGTATTTCAGATTCTTTTCCATGATATGTTGTTATGAGAAATTGAATATAGTTCCCTGTGCTACTAAAAAAATTTTTTTTGTTGTTTATTTGAAATGCAGACTCAATTGGAGGTCCTGCAATTTTATTTGCTACATTTGGTGACGTTATCCACGCCAATGGTGAGTTTCTAACTGGAGAAAGTTGCATTCTTTTGTTCACAAATATTTACTGATTTTCAGTTAGGTGGCAGACACAGACCTAGGGGTTGGGGCATATCAGTGAAAAGATAAACAAGTAAACAAGGCCTTGCCTTCCTGGAGCTTACTTGATGGAGGTGCATGTGTGTGTGTGTGTGTGTGTGTGTACAGGGTGAGACAGTAAAGACAAATTATACTCATGTATAAACCCGATGACTTCAGTGCTGTGAGAGAAAGTAAGACAGAAGTGTAATCGTGGGTGACATTGAGTGGGCAAGCGACTAATTTACCTGCCAGGAAAGCCTCTTTGAGCTGAGATTTGTGAAAAACTGGAAGTAGAGTTCCAGGCAGCCAGACAAGGGAGGCAGACAGAGGAGCAGAAGGAAGGTGCAGCAGCTGAAGGGGCGTGAGAGAGGCAGGAGAGCGCGTGCGGGGGCGGCGGGGGCAGGGGATGGACAGGAGGCAGCGGCCCGGCCGCGCGCAGGTACACTACGTTACGGGCCCAGGAAACGAGGTCCCGCTGGCATCATCTGGTTTCCATTTTATAAAGACCTGGAGAAGAGATGGTCCAGGGGCAAGAGCAGAAGCAAGAGGACCAGTTAGGGGGGTTATGGCCGTGGTCCTGATAAGAGATGTTGGTGTTGGCAGGAGGTGGTGGCGGTGGGGGGTGGAGAGAAATGGATGGACCAGAGACACACTTCCTGGTGGAACTGTCAGGACTTCCTGAAGAACTGGAGGTGGGGGACAAGGGAGTCAAAGGAAATCCAGAAGTACTCCTAGAAACGCTCCTCGGTTTGGGGGAGTGAGGCATTCTTCTCCTTTTCAGGGCAGTGTCTCCCAACTGCTGTCGTGCCCTGGCTTGTACAGGAAGCAATGTTTGTCTGGCATGTGGCTGGGAGGGGCTGGCCTCAGGGTCTCCAGCCGCCCCCGGCCGCAGTGGCTCTCTGAGCACTATCTCAGCATGCCTGTAGCCGGCTCATAGCAATGCAACCCCTGGGAAGCTCTGCTCCGGGAAATTTTCCAGTTGGAGCCAAATGTGTGCTGCAGAGGGTCTAGGGGAGCGATGGAGATCATACCGAAGAAAGCTCAGTAAGTGTTCTCAGCATCACAGCAGAGCCTCAAGCATCAGAAATAGGAGGGTTCAATATTTTGTAATAACTATAAATGGAATGTAACTTTAAAAAATTGTATAAACTATAACCCCCCCCCAAAACAACCACAACAACAAAGATAGAGAAGAGTTCTAGAATTCAGGGCTAAGACGGATTTTATTTAAAAAAATTTTTTTTGGAGGGGCAGGTAATTATGTTTATTTATGCATTTAAAAATTATTATTTTTATTATTTTTAGTGGAGGTACTGGGGATTGAACCCCTGGCCTTGTGCATGCTAAGCACACACTCTACCGCTGAGCTGTACCCTCCTCCTAGGACAGATTTTAGAAACAGCCTTGTCCGACCCTCTTCTCTCTCTTCACGAAGAAGTAAGGGACTAGGTAAAGGTTCTCATTCATTTATTCCATTTACTGAGTCTGACAAGCGTGTGTGCTGGGCTGGGGCTGTGTGACAGAGCTGCTCAAAGTGCGATCGTGGGCTGGTGGCCAGTGTGTGAGCAGAGGGTATGGAAACAGAGAATAAGCCATTTTCACAATTTGATATCAAAGTACGTGATCATAGGGCTGGCAGTTCTGTTTCTTTTTTTCTCCAAAGTAATTCACTTTTATTATGCTTTACGAAAGGATTAGTTCAAGATGGATTGAGCACCAGAAAGACAATAACAACATTTCCTGGGCTGGAAGCACGTGCCTCACAGAGTTACAGTGAATTCAGTCACGTGACTGTCAGGGCTGCCATCTCCCCTCACTTCCCTCCCATCTCCTGCCCGTCGGAAGCCCTGAGACAGTCTCAGAGGTTTAAGGACCCCAGTTTTATTCTACAGCCTCTGCCCTGATATGAAAAGATGATCCTTCTTGTGGGCGTCAGTCTTTTGCTTGCCTGTAAGTACACTTGTTTACGTCCCTTACGGTGTATCACCCATTTCCCCTTTTCTGACTTTCCAAACCTTGGTCTCTTTCTCATTCCCACTGGGTTTCCCAGCAATTTTCTGCCTTTAATTTTCATCTGTGTCCTTCTCCTGCCTTTGACCTGTGAGTTCCTTCTGGGTGGTCCTTTGTGGGACCTGGCGCCTGTGGAGTGCAGGACTTCACTGTGTTCTTATTTCCTTCCGTCACAGGTAAGGGTGTGCTGTCTGCCAAAGTGACCCAGACGTCCCGGGACCAGACAGTGGCGAGTGGCAGTGAGGTGACATTGCCCTGCACTTTCGAAACCGAATACTCAGATCCAGGTTTATACTGGTACCGAATGAGGCCCGGTTTTTCCCTTGAGTTTGTCCTGTACAGGGATAACACTGAATCCCTTAATGCGGATTTTGCTCAGGGTAGGTTTTCTGTGCAGCACAATGAGACCCAGGAAACTTTCCACTTGGTGATCTCCTCAGTGTGGGCTGAAGACAGTGCCACTTACTACTGTGCTCTGGAGTACCCACAGTGATGCAGGTCCCATGAAGTCTGCACACAAACCCCCGGGGAACAGGCTGGCAGAGCTGCCTCTCAGGGCAGCACACATCCTTGGACACAGCATCCTTCATCCTCATCGTTTTGTGGTCCATCCTGGCCTTTAGGGGAGCCCTAATAATGTCTGCCAAATAAGAAAAGGTCTGATCACACCCAGGGGAGCACCTTGGCTTCAGATAGAGCAGACATCTCCCTACTTCTGATTCAGGGTGCCCTTGCTGCCTGAGTACCTGTGGTGGGGACAGGAGGCTGTGCATCTGAGGGACCCCAGGGCCAGGTGTGCCTGGTACAGAGCCTGACTTGTGCTGGGAAGGAGCACAAGGAGAGGGCAGATGAAGGGCCAGTCTAAGGAGAGCCCACCAGAAGTATCTTTAGTCTCCATCATTTATCTTTTATTGTGAATTGGTCTGTTTTCCTTTTGAAATTCAAATTGGACACAAAGTCACTTACTTAAAAAGGTTTTACCAATATGCCTTCATCTGCATCTTCTTGTGCAGCCTCCTTACTTCTCCTGGATGCTCTCCATTTTACTTACTTTGTTTGGAGAACATTGTCCTTTCACTGAAGAGCATTGAGATATTCCCAGAAAGTTGTCTGTGAATCCCAGAATCCCAGCTTCAAAGTCCCTGAATTTGGAGCTCAGTGGTGTCTCCAGGGAGGACAATTACCTCCAGGGGAAACCAACGATGTGATGTGAAATATATACACCCTCAGCCCTGGGAATCCGCCTCTCCTCCTTCTACTTCTACTGATGTCTCTGGCTTCAAAAAACTCTAAGAGCTGCTAGATGTACTCTTAGAAGTAGTAGATGCCTTAGACATTATTTTATAGGAAAAACACTGAAGTCCAGAGGAGTGAGGGACATTTGCAAGGTTAGAGAGCTGGTTAATGACAGAGCCAGGGGGGCGGGGAGGCGCTTCCGGGCGCTTCCTGTCATCTGCGCACTAGAAGGCTGCATCAGCCTGTGGTTTGGACAGCAGTTTATCTGGGCTTCAAAACAGGTGGATGAAAAGCAGTCACTATAGAGATGGGTGGAAAGGACATGGGTCAGGAAGCCAAAGACTCAGGCAAATGACTCAGCCTCTGGGGCTTCTCTTCCACAGCCTGCTGAGTATGTGTAATGAGACTCCCTCGGGGTGGTTGTGGGACTTAAGTGAGATGCTGCCTATGAAATCTCTGGGACACTGTCATCTGCAGTAGGATGGTCCCCACACCTGAAAGCAACCACGGTCCCCGCTGGCTTCTGCTGTCAATCTTTTCCGGAGGGTACTTTATGTGGAGTAAATTCACAGTCCTGTGAAATGCTAGGATGCCTTTTGCTGAGAGTCAAAGTAGGCTAGAGGTTGGCTCATTCACATGCTAAGTACAAGACAGTCCTGAAGTTCAGCCTGGATGAACTTCAAATCAACCCCTTTGCCTTGTTTTGGGGGTGCGCTGTGCTCTTGGAGAAGGAGCTTGAGGCTGGCACTCCCAATAGCTTGGTTCTGGTCCGAGCAATATCCCTGCTGCACTGAATGACTTTGGACAAGGTACACTCCGTTTTTGGGGAGCATATTTTTTTCCATCTGAAAAATGAAGATGTGATCTGTTTGTTCTTATCAACCTCAGAGAAACATTCTAACGTGACCCAGGGTAACAGATGTGAATGTTTTGGAAACAGGCATTCTTCACCCAAGGTGAAGTGTGGAATCTTTTAATGGTTTTTTCCACTAAAAGATATTTCCCTGGATGGACCTGGCTTATCCGTCTAGACTGTCTTAAGCCCACTGACTCAGCGTGCGACTGCCTCCTTGCTTTGGTTTGTGCTGTGAGGACATGATGCGGGGGTCTGCGCATGGCAACGGGGTGGGGGAGTTGTGCATGAGTGTTTTATCTTTCACTGGTAACCTCATAAAGCCCCATTGGACACCCCACATGGGTGCGCAGGCAACCGCAATGCTGGGTTGCTAAGGCTCTGCTACCTGGGTTCGCGCAGCAGGAAGAAGCTGCGGCTTTGCTGAGGTGCGAGGAGCAGAGCTCGGCGGCCACAGGGGGGCGGTGGTGGTGTCGCCGTAGCAGGGGCAGCTGCAGCCGCAGCGAAAGCAGGAAACCCAGGGCTGGGTCCCCCAGGCAGGAGCCTTGCAGGCTTGGGGTACAGGGAGCTGAGGTGGGACCTATGAGCTCAGTTTGGCTTTTGCCTGACTACCAGTGGTTCACAGCCCTTCTTTTCCCTCCATGGTCTGCAATGAGTAAAGCCAGAAGTTAAGGCACACACAACACATTTTAATAGATGCAACAGAGACAGAGAAAGATGGCAGAAAATCATCAACACCAAAGGTCCGATGACCTCAAACTCCCTGTGCACAGATGGGCAGGCGAGAGACAGTAAAGACATTGTTTTTAAGGGAAAACCTAGGGGTCTCATTCCTAGCTCTTCCTCCAAAACACTTGCACCGTGAGTTGCTTGAAAGCAAGGCTGATGTCTTATTCATCTTTGTACCCTCAGCCTAGTGCCTAGAACTTGGACTAATTCACGTTTGTTAAATCAATTAATAGCGAGATGTGCGTTTCCTCTGCATTTTATTCTGTTCTCTGCTAATAGCTCTAAGAGTATTTAGATGACATTTTAGAAACCCCACCGTCTGCACAGTAAGTATCAGGGAAGTCAAATGTAGTTTTGCTTGGAAAGTGCTAGAAAAAGCAGAAAGTTTGGGGCAAATCCAGTCCCGGATGGAGCAGAGTCTTTTGTGCTTTGGTAACAGGACCCCTGCTCTCCATCCCCCAGGATCTATTTTCCTCTTGGAGGATGGAGCTGGGAACCTGATGGCTCCCACTTTCTACTTCTGGAGGCAAAGAAAGTCAAAGGAACAAAACAGACTTTTCAAAGTATATTAGTCATAGGGAAAAAAAATGGGTCCTATATAACTGTATCCCTTTATACAGCAGCATATAGAGTAGGTGGGACCATAAGCTTCCACTCTCTAGGACTTCTGTCTTTCCACCAGGTTGAAGGATAAGCTGGATTCGTTGCCTTTAAGGGAAAACTAGTTTGGGTAGCAGCCATTTAAGGAAGGCTGGGGTGAGTCAACTTGTGCCACCAAGAAGTTGAAAGCCAAGGGGATAGTACCTCTGTAGGCTTTTGGTTTTTTTTCAGGGAGTGTAGCCGTCTCATGCCAGTCAGCCTGCAAGTGAAGGAAAATGGACAGAGTTGTTGCAGAATTGGAGACTGTCAGTGCTGGAAGGAACCGCAGTGGCCACGCAGTCTGGGGTCGGCCAGCACCTGCTGTAGCGGTTCCAGTGCAGACATCACCAATCTATCCCAGCACATTTCCCTTCTACACATGGCAGTAGTTCAGTTCATCAATGTTGGCACACGTCATAAAACCCATCTACTCTTCTTTAGTCATTCTTCACGCCTTCGTTTCTCAGATACGATAACCCAGACCCAGAGAGGTGAAGCAACCCGGCTCAGGTAACACAGTGAGTCAGTGACAAAGTCAGAACTAAGACCTAGCTCTTCTGACTGCTAATGTAGTGCTCTTTTCATACGGCCATTTAGCCTGTGTCATTGGGACAATTGGTAAAACAGTCACTTGGTGGGGAATGACTAGATATGCTTGCAGGCTAGGTTGGATCAGTCCAACACTTTAAGTCTAGGGTCATTCCTAGATTAGAAGCTGGGATGGGGCAGGTATTGGAGGAGTAAACCTAGGCCTAATTTCATGTCTAAGATAACCCAATGAGAATGCAATTAATAGGCAAATAATTAACATCTTAGTCTCGACTTCACATGCATCCTGAGTGGCCAGTAGTGAGCTGTTCACTAAGAATGAGAGTGTAGGTTCATCCCCAAGATAGGCTGGTCTCCATACCAAGTCCTGTGATTAAGGATGGAGAGCCAGCATCCCCTTTGTCTGGGCAAAGACAGGTTCTGAATATTCTTCAAATGAAGCATTACTGATGGACTTGCAAATAGCCCATGGTCCTTTGGCCAGATAAACAAAAGAGCAAATAGAGAATACAATTTCTCCTTATTTACCTCCAATTTTCTTAACTTCTGGGTTGGAGGTGGGGATTATCAGCTGGTACATTATACCACATGGATTTTGGGTCTGGCTTGAAATAAAAAGAGAACAGGAGATGTGGTGTTCTGTATCTGAAATGGCCCACCTTATTACATCATGATATCTCTGTGTGTTTTTCCTTTCCCCAAACTCCTCACCATTCCTAAATTCCTTTTCTCCAGGGGCAGCATAGTTTGGATGGAGGTGGGAAAGGGAAGCAGCTAGTTCTTACCTTAAAAGAAAAATAACTTGGTAGTCAAGAGAAAATTGACAGCGACAGTCTTGGCCAACAGCATGCGGAACCCCAGCACCGAGAGGGACATCATGTTTACCTTTCCGGCAGGAACTGTGGTGGAACGAGAGTGAAAATGGGGCTTCAGCAGGAGACTAAATTGCCTCCCAGAAATTGGGCCCATGACACCAACACCAGCCGGCCTCAAACCACCATCATTCTTCCCAGCTGGGTGCTTCAGAAACCTAGTGAGGCACCCAGCGAGGCAAGCTTTGGAGAAACCCATGCTTGCAAACTCTGCTCCGAGAGTCATGGGGAACCCACTGGGCTCAGGTATGGTTTTTTGTATTCTTTTGAAATAGAGTGATTTTTGGCCCATCTGACAGTTGCAGAGTTTGCTTTAACCTCAGTTCTAAAGTTGGCCCATGGTTTCAACTAACCTCGAGGTTCATAGCACGTCTTTGAAGTTGGATTCTTGTTTTCAAGTGCCTTTGGTTCTGGAGTCACTGGAACAAATAGCAGTGGTCAGGGTTACCATGACAACCAAGAGGCTCAAAGGATTTCAGGTTTTAAAACTGGAGGTGGCTTTGAGTAAGTAAACTGAGGACCAGAGGAGTGACTTGGTTAAAGTCATACAGCTACTTGCACACTCAACTTACTTCCTGTCTTGAGATTTTGTTCGTTCTACCACAAGGCCCACATCTAGGTACACCTCTGATTTCTGGGAAGAGCTAAGACAGTTAACCCCACGATAGGCTGGATTGCTCTTCGTTTTGGCATTCACACTAGACCAGCTTGCACATGAGTTTCCAACCCTAGATTCTTTAGTATGAAGGAGACAGTGGCTGGTGAAGAGGAAAGATGAGGATGGAAATGAGATGGACTTTATCTTAGATTCCAGCTCAGAGATGCAGCATGTTTAATTCCCAGTCAGTGGGCTATGATTGAACCCAGTCTTATTTCCAGCATGACGCTATATTGAGAGTGATCTGTCAAGATCATCTCTAATGTCTGTTTCCCTCAACTTTTCCTCCATACGATCCCAGCCCCTTGAGGCCGAATATGACCTACCTGAAACAGTTTTCTTCAGTTCTAAATCAGTGGAGTTGAAGATTTGTTCATTGTGTTGAACTGAACATGTCACTGAATCGGAATCTTCATACTGACCGAGCTTGATGGCACTGTACCTCCCACTGGGAGAGACGACGATAGCAGGGTCATATTCTTTTATTTTCTTGGCTGATTGTAGGTTTATATTTATATCCTTAGGGTAGAAATCCTTCACCAGGCAAGCGACTTTTGTCCCATTTTTCATGACAAAGACAGATGGTGTGGCAACAGACTGCTTTCCTGCAAATATAATCAATTTATTTTGTGAGATGATTGTCCACATGTGGGAGTTAAACAATGGTGTTTACCTCAGTTCCCCTGGGGCCGAACACTGCAATCCTGACACTCCTGCATCCTGTTAGTGCCCTGAGCTTGTTAGCACCTCCAAGGAAGGATGGCCAAAGGAAAGAGAAATGAAAGGCAGGCAGTATGCCTTCTAGTTAGAAGCTGCCAAGAGAGATCCTGGGAGCAGAGATGGAAAATGACAAATACAAAGAAGAATCTGGATCATTTGAGTTTCAATTATCTATGTTTTATTAATCAATCCTCTGGACAATTGAGGTTGGGCTGAATATCTGTCTGAATCAGTTGGTATGCTTTAAATGCATGAGCCCTTGGACTGAGATCAGGGCAGGGTCTGAGAAGGACTACGAAACTGGTTCTAGCACTGTGTGGATGGTAGCGATGGAGTCACTTCAGGGTGTCAGCCCCATTTTTTGGACTGGAAGGGATCTGCTAAAGTTAAGTGGTCCATCTCTCTGCCTTTAGGCAAATTCTGCTTTTGTAAGGGACTACCCTACAGTTTATTTTGAGTCTTTAATCAGAGAGAAATAACTATCATTTTCAGGAAATCCTTACAACCATAAAACCAGTTGAAGCCCATTTCTTCTTGTTTTGTTCTAAGTGGAGCTTAGCATGGGTGTCCTCTTCCCCTTCTTTCAGGCCCCATCTTGGATGATCATCTATCTGCTACTCTGTATATAAATCTTTCTGTTCTTTTTTTTTTTAGATATAATTTTTTCCTTTTTTTTTGTCAATGGGGGGGAGGTAATTAGGTTTATTTGTTTATTCTTGGAGGAGGCACTGGGGATTGAACCCAGGACCCCATGCATGCTAAGCATGTGCTCTACCACTTGAGCTATTCCCTCCCCCACTGCACCTTTTTCTTTCCTTAAAACCAGAGGTCGGGGGTGGGTGGGGGATTTTTCAAAGGGCTCTCCTGGAACGTACTTTCAGCCTACAAAAGAAAACCTTCACTGTTTTATTTCCCAGCATAGTCGAAACCACTGATAACAGGTACTGATAACCCCAGCAGTAACGGCTTGGCAACCACATGTTCTGCTCAGCCACCTCCCTTCAGAACTGTGGCGTTTCTCCCTCACTCTACTGACTTTGGTGAGATGGGTTCCAGTGAGATTTTCAAGGGAGCTATGAGTGATAGAGAAAGGAAACCAGTCCATTAAAAAACAGAAACAAAACAGTCCTGTCTCCTTCGTTACTTAAGAGTAAGACCCAATCCTAGTCTGATTTAGTTGGCTAATTAAGGCTTGCTTGGGATTTAAAAATCTAAATTCAAAGGCAGTTGCTAATGGTCACTTTGGGCTAGAGAGACCTGGCTTGACTAATTTGAACAATGTCATATAACCAACAAGACAGATGTCTGAAGAAGGTCATACACTGAGAATGTTGAGCTCTGAATCTGTTACTAAGTATTTCAGATAGAGCATAACGCATTGGTTTGGTAAAACATTTTCTTAGACCCTCTTTCTCAGTTGGAAGGTAGGGTCCAAACAGCTGTTTCAAAGTAAAGTGTTTAATCCATTCTTTGGTATCATGGTAGCCAGAGAAAAGGGTATCTGACTGAATTGAACCTTTGAAAAAAAAAGAGATGTATTTAATATGGTCACCATATGTAACCTAGTCTATTTTATATTCGACCTAAACCAAAATTTGAAGTTGTATAAAATTTGCACTGCATTGTAGTCTGAAATGTAAAGATTTAATTGCTTATCTTTTGAAAATTTCCAGTCTTTATTCCTGGTCCACAAATGTAATTACATTTCAGCAGGTGTTTCAAAGTGCTATTTGTTGGGACAATTTCTATTTATTTTATGACTTTCTTTTTTTTTTTTTTTTTGAGTACTAATCTAATGCTAAGGTTATGTATTGGTAAACAATTCAAAAAGAAGTATATACCTTTCCTGAACAGTCTTTCTTAATTTATAAACTTAAAAATTCATCTGTGTTCTAGATTCACATACAGCATCTTACTGGTTCCCTAAGAATTGCAACATCTATCACAAATGTCACTCAGAACTTCAAGGATCTCTGCCAATATGGGATTTAACTTGAATGCTGAAATATAAGCTTGCTCTGCCTGATTATTCTGACCAGGTTACCCACCTTTTTCCTAAATCTTCCAAACTGCAGAGCGTTTTTAAGGTTGCAGTAAGGCATGCACACTACTCTGTTTAGCCAAAGAGATGAATAAGGATGAAGCAACTACCTGAATTTGGGCCTCTGCCCCTCCTGCACTGGATGCTCCAACTATTAGTATAATGCTTCTAGATTTCTTGGTGCTTTCTGGTTTGCTCTGAAGACTTCAGAATTTTTTTTTTAAATAAAAATATTTATGGAGCTACTTCATCTACTCAGCCTGGTGTCTTTACCGTGGTCCCCTCCACACTTGTACTATTCCGTCTCCTAGTCATACTTTCTCGTGTAATACAAGCTGGATGGCAGCCCTAGTCCCAGGACTCAGTTTATCCCTAGAAATATATGGAAAAAATCAACTCACGGTGCTCCACGAAGAGTTTGGTGCCAGCTCCAAAAAACATCTGTCGGGTGTCCCAGGAGCACATTGTGGTGCTGCCTTACCAGTAACCAGCCTGGGGCTGCCCTAGGGCCTGGGCTGGAACATCTGTGTCCTGCCTCCCCAGCCTGGTCCCCAGCCTAGGGACCCCGCAGCACAGAGAACTACAAAGCTGCCCTTGATGAGATCCGGGGGCCATGTGGGCAGAGTCTCAGTTCCCTCTGAAGCTAATAATAGTTTAACTGCTGGATAAGGAGGTAAGCATGAAATCCACAGCCGGGAAGCACTGGGACAGGGGACGGGGCTGAGACAAAGCAAAGGAAGAGGGTGACAGATGACCAAGAGCTGCCTTCAAGATGGAAAATCTAACTCCCCATTTATTGGGAGGGCTCTCCAAGAAAGACACACTAGCCTGGGAGTAGGGATGGCGCACTGAATATTGACGTTTCTTGTAATGAATGTTAGGCAGAGGAGGGTTTAGACACAGGTCTTGTTCTCATATTCTGGTTCCCTTCTCTTGGGTCATAATACTGCTTTTTGATTAGAAACCTAATTTCTCCCCCATCACTCAGACTAAGTCTCACAATAACAACAAATCTACTTTCTAATTCCCTGAGCTCAGAGAAAGGCTTTCTAAGGACCTGAAGGTTGAACAAGAAATTGGTAGCTGACAGGGAGCCCAGTGGTGCCGTGTGTCATGGATGCAGGTCAGAGAAACCAGCGCTTGCTTTGGATTGCTTATTTTTATTTTATAATTTCTCCTGACTCTAGAGCTGGATACAAGCCTCAAGAGGACAGAGTAATCATGTGAAATGGAATTTAAAAACCATATAGATTACTCTGCCTTATCACCAAAAAATCAAGTCTAGGGCTAGAGCTTGGCAAAAGGGAAGGATGGTTGTATAGGGCCATTATTTGCTGTCAAAACTTTAAGGATTGGGGGCTTGATTTGGAATTCTCACTCCCTCTACCTGTGCATCATATCATCATATGACAGTCAATCACTGCAGGAAGAGGGAACCAGAGAAGCAACTGGGGTATCACTGGAGAGGGCAGGTCAGCATCCCTCTCCTTCTTCCCTAAGACTCCCAAAGACACAGCCTCAGAGATTTGATTCTAACACCACAGATAGCTCTGAATTTCAAGTGGAAATCATTTAAAGGGAAAATGAAGCACAATACTTTTTGCTCAGATGCAGTTTGCCTAACATCAATCAGACTGCAATCAGTTACAACATGATTCTGTTTCCCTCCTTTTCATTGCTCTAGTCTCCCCTCCAAGATAAGAAAACTCACCAAATTCCACTATTTCCCTGGAAGCAAGAGGCAATCAAGAATGCCTGTATGTTTATTTTACCTTCTAAGAGACAGAGACCGAGTTGACACTACCAGTCCCTTTCAGATCTTTCAGATAGCCTCACCCCATGGATGTAACTTTCCCCACTTGTTTATTTCAGAGGAAATAAACAAAATCAGAATCTAACCCATGCCCCATTGGTTTCGGCATTTTGGAAAGCTTCTGAAAGATTGTTGTTCTCTCTACTGGTCCCAGTGACTGAATGTTGGCAGCTAACCAAACTACCCAAATATAGCCCCTGGATTTCCAAACACTGGAACGGACCACCTGTGGACAGTGTCTCCAGGAGAGCACCATTACTTCTCTGTTGCCCTGAAGTTTGCTGGCTGTGCGGCTCCCCTACCCTGCACTGGCTGTAGACTCCTGAGCCCTGGGCAGAGTCCTCAGATTCAGGGCTAACGAGGGAGGTGAGCACATAACTGCTCCTGGCAGACCCAGCTGAGGATGGGACCTGGGAGATCACTTAGTCTGAGTCACGCATGATGAATTAATACAAGTTCTTGGCAAAAAGAGACAGGGGCAGATTGGATTTTGCCATCTGAGGGAGAGAAGGCTCTTTTGATCTAACTCTTTCCTTAATAACATCATTCTTCTTTCCAACTCTCCCTCTTCCTACACTGTGACCACGACCCTTTCTGCTCATAAACAGTGGTGAGACTTCCCTTATCTCGAACTTGCCGTTTCCTGGTTTCAGTCCCTGACCAGGGGGCCAGAAGCCTGACTAAGGGCTTTATTTAAGCAATTGTAGAAGACTTATCAGTACGAATCCTCAGAGCAGAGTCTCTAAGCATACACAGAACATTTTCTTAAGAGAAATCTAATGAATTTGTCCTCAAAAATTTCCCTGGCTCTTTGCAATAACAAGATAAAGGATAGATTTCCACTTTAGAACCCCCTAACTTCCTGAGAAGCTCCATTCATTCAGGGCTATGTCACAACAACTCCACTGAAGTAAAAAGCATAACTTACTTGGTTCCACGATGAGTTGAGTCCCCTTTCCAAAGATAAGCTGTGCTGTCAAATCACCACTTGAGATGGCCTTACAAAAAAGCCTCACTACCTATTTGCCCTCCTGTCTAGTCCATCTGTTTGAAAGTGGGTGGGTGAGCAGAACAAGTTAGCTGGAGCCATAGAACTTTGTAAGGGTCCCTGAGATCTAAGCATTGCATTTTGGCAGCTTCTTTGATGTGTGTTATCTTCTGCATGTTGATATTTAGAGAAGTCCCCAGGTTTTCTGCTGTTGTCTCCTCAACCTGTCATCTCTTCCCCCTAGATCTTGCTTCACGATCACATTTTCACAGGGAGGAAGGAATTAATTTAGTTTTGCTGAGAATTGTCAAATGGCTACTGTCAGCAGAAACATAGCTTTAAGGCTGAAATCAATCACAAAGCGCTATGCCTCAGCTAGAGGTGGAAGGGCACGACGGCTGGAGCAAGAGCCATTGATACAAAAGCCTTGGAGTCTCCTGAGAGGGCTACCATTTGTATAAGGACTTTACTACTTACAAACAGCTTGTGTTTACAAACATCACTGAACAGACTCCAGGAGGTGATGTAATTAGGTCTATCTTACAGATGAAATCACCGGAGCTGAGAGTGGTGAAGACAGCGGCTGACCTGGGCCCCGCTCTCAGGTCTCCAGACCCCACTGACCAGGAGTAATAGATGACAGGAGTGCAAGGAGCCTCAGCTGTCATTTGTCAAAACCCCTGTGGTCATACAAGGGCTGATTAGTGGATGCAGAGGGGGGAGCTTTGACTCCTTTTTCAATCTTTTCCATCAAATCACAGAATCCTCACTGGGTCATAAGACATTCATATCGTTGGACTGCCTTCCTTTTCCTACTATGCTGTCCCCTTAGAATTGGTCTGGGTGATAATCCAGATCACAGTGTGCTAAAGCTGCAAGACAGCTCGGATAGCATCTGAACTAGCCAGAGGGAGACTCAAGTTCAGTGAAGCCAAGGCACAGAGCTTGTCAGCCAAAGAGAAGGGTTGGAATTTGGCCCTTTGAATTCCTGGTCTTTGAAATCCTCTAATATGTTCACCATCACACCTCACACTTACTAGATATACTGTATACAGTTCTAGCTATGGCCTCGATCTGTAAACGGCGAACGCGTGGGTGTTAAGTAAGCTGGGTCTCTAAGGCTACTCAGGTAAAGGGAAGCCCCTCCAGGTAGGATAGTGGACCAAGAAGACCACTGCAATGCATACCCACCCCGGATTTGACTGGAAACTCAGTCCCTGATCCTCAAACCATCCCTTACCCGCTGGAGGGGTTTTCAACAACCTGAAAAGTGCTTCTGAAGCTGATGACTTGGGAAAATATTTAACAAGAATAATAGCCAAACAGAGTGGTCAAAAGAAGGAAAATATAACGAGTCACTTACGTGGTTCAACATTCAGATAGGTTCCTTTGCCGAATATCAGTGGATACTGCACAGCTGGTAAACCCAGTCTAAAAACTGCCTTGCTGTCTCCTTACCGCAACCCTGGCCCCAGCTGCCAAGTCACATGATAGCCATTGGATGGGATTTTCTGTATCATCTGCTTCATCTCTTTTCTCCTCAGTCTTGAGGGCTACCCTTCAGCACAAAGCAGGAAGTGATCCCTGTGTCAAATAGAAATTTAGTCCTTTGCCAGGTTATCATCTGAATTTGTGCTCTGAATGAGAAAGACTGGAAAAGGATTTCTTCGTTACATCAGGAGCAAAGAAAAGTAGACTTGATCATAGAGTGGTGATTCTCAACCCTTGGGCTGCACCTACGTGGGACAAAGACCTAGTGGGTTATGTGCCCCACTCAGAACCTTTTAGGAGAATTCCACTTCATAACCAGTCAAAGCTTGGCATCGCTGACAAGCCTGGTGCGGCAGCCAGACTTAGTATAGAACAGAATTAGAGTCTTCGGTACATTTTAATAACATATTCATGAATATCAAATTTGAGCAAGCTTTAATGACATACTCCCACTTAGAAGTGACAGTTAAATTAGCCTCTATCATATGTAAAAATAGGAGTCTATGAGATTGCTTGCATGTCACTCAAAAAATCTAAGGAGAAAAATATGCATTTTCAGATCAGTTTATAGCCCGTGCTGGCCTGCATATCACACTTGGAGAATCACTAAAATGGAGAATGGTTCTTAGTTGTGATGAAGTAGGAAGATGTCAGAAAACCTGAAATCTAGTTCGACTCTATTTTTTATTCTGCAAACTAGAGAGCCCATGTGTAATTACTAGAATGTTTTCTAGGAGTCGACTCAGAGTAAAAAGTTCTAGGATGTAATTTCACTAAGCTCAGAGCTTCCCGGGGCAGGACTGTGGGGAAAGGTTGCTGAGGGAGAAGAGAATCCTGTTTTTTTGGTGTATGACATGAAAGGGCTCACTTCTTACAGCTCAGGATGAGGACTGGAATCCAGGTTTCTGACCGCCTTGGTCTCTTCCCAAGGTCAGATGTGACCGCCTTTCCCGTCTCTAACCTTCCCTCTCGAATCCAAAAGCCAAAGTTCTTCCGGTGACTTACAAGCCACCCTGTCCACATTACCAACCTGACCTCATTTGCAGATTCTCTGCTGGTGACTCAGTCTCCTCCAGCCCCCCGGCCCCCTTGCATCCTTCACAAACCCCAGGCAGCACCTGTGTTCCCTCCTCCCGGAAGTGCTCTTCCTCCAGGTGTCTGCATGGCCCACTCTGCCAGCTGTTAGCCTCTCTACTCAAGTGTCACCTTTCCAATGAGGCCTTCTGTGACTCCTCTGTTAAAAATTACATGCTGCCCCCTCCCACGAATGCTCTTTATTCCCCTTCCCTGCTTTATTTCCCTTCACAGGGCTTATTACCATCTAAAATACTGTACATTTTATTTAGTGAGTTTGTCACCTGTCTTTTACACTACACTGTAAGCTCCAGTAGGCATGCATTTCTGTCTGTTTTGTTCATGCTCATTCCCCTCCCCCACCCCCTCGGCACCTGGAAGTGTCCGGCACATAGTGACAGGGACTTGTCACAGGTTGAGGACCTGAGATCAAGCTTGGCTCTGTAGGTTCCTAGCTTGCTTTCATTTCTATTTCCTTTTGCCTTATACCACCACTGACTTGCTCATTCATTCATTCATTCATTTGTTCATTCATTCAACAAATATTTATTTACTGCCCTCAGCGTATTCGTGGATACCGTAAGGCACAACTCAGAGCCCTTTGCCCTTCGGGATGAAGGGAGGTAGCTGATAAGTCAGCATTCAGAGTTTCAGATGGACATGAGGCTATAAATATAAAGCAGGAGAAGGGGACAGCAGGAGACAGAGGCGGTTGAAGAACTCACTAGATGTGACGTTTGAGTAAAGACCTAGAGAAGGAAAGGGAGAAAGCTGGGTGAGACGCTGGGTGAGACGCTGCCCTGAAAATGGTTCCAGGCAGAGGAACGGCAGATTATGGCTCTGTTCTAGAAGATGCTTATTGTGAGTGAGAGGGAAGGAATGTCAGTGGTGGGAGGGGAAAGCTATCTGTTGGCTTTTGTGGACTCCTTTTTGGGGGAGGTGGGGAAGAGAGATGCTCTGATCATTATCTGAACCTTTCTGAATTTAGGAATCCTTGAGCCCCAGGGTTGTAATGCGGGGGATGGGCCTTGCCTGGAAAATGCCTCTTTTGGTAATTGGTTTTGGTTTCGGGGCAAGAGCCCGGCCTTGGTGAAGGATTGCAGTGGGGATGGCAGCTGCGAGGGAAACTGCCTAACTGTTGCTTTAGACTCTTCAGGCAGCTTGGAAAGGAGCTCATTAGAGGCCTGAGAGGGCGGCTTGGATGCGCCCCAATCGAACTGCAGTCCCAATAGAAGAGCAGAGTTCTTAAGGATACAAATTTTGGAATCAGACAAATGATGTAAATTTTGACTTTGCTAAACTGTGTGGTCTTGGAGAACACCCCCTGATCTGTAAAATTGCAGGTAATAGTACCTAATTTTGCAGGATCACATGAGAACTGAGTAGGATGACATTCATTAATACATGCCTAGCCCAGTGGCTTGATACATAGTAGACACTCAGAAGGTGGTGGCTGATATACTGATGATATATAACAGTATATACGATTCTAAATCCACCCAATGGCCCACTTGCGTAAAGATGTTCCTGACAACTGTGGCCCTTTCTAAGTTCCTGTCATTGTCACAATCCTTAGCACATATGTACATGATGGTACGTTAGTCCTTGCTGTTTTGTCCTGTTCTCTGGTTCTGCTTTATGAAGTTAAGCGGCACCCCCAGGTTTTCTCCACGCAGAGGGCTAAAAGCTATGGTGGAACTGGGGCTGTGGGTTTGTGTAGACGGGTCCGGCGCTAACTGGGAGCCCTGCAGGTAAGGACTAGAAAGAAGTTCCTGAGGAAAGAGAGCATCAGAAGAAAGTAGGCTCTGAGAAGATGAAGGCTATGGGTTTACAGCAATGCCTCTTCAGTCCAATATTTGTTGGCTAAAAAAGAAGGCATCATACAAGGATATTCTGCATCTTGCCCTCTCTGGATGCCCCTTGCCTTTTCTTTCAAAGGATGATGGAATGCACCAGCTCAGTGTTTCCCAAACTTCAGTTCATCACATCTCTTTTTGGGTGGGGTTTTTTGTTTTTTGGTCACATCCATCTGTCATATTATTTGCCAAATGATTTTCTTGAAATTTACTCACTTTTTGACCTAAAATATAATTAAGAGGAAACTTTAAATCACATGGGTTTGACCACTCAGTTGTACTATGCTGATATCCATAAAAAGATAGTGCAATTAAAAGGAAAAGAAAGTCTGTCTACGTCCCATCTAAAATCACATGCTATGCAGTCTACACTTAGGGACACAGCGGGTCAAGTAAGTCAGTAAGCAGGACTTAATCCAGAGCAAGAACTTGGCAAATGAAGGGAGGTAAGGGAACTCAGTCACTGACTTTGTTGGGAATGTGGATAAACTATTATTATAGTGGGAAATTTTAAAGCCAATGAGGTCTAAAGGCTCAGTTAGTCGAATTTTCAAAATCTTACTATGATTTAAAAAAAAAAAAAGAAAGCATTTCTCTGCTCTGATTCTGCTAGCCAGCTTTGGGTCTCCACGTCTCCCTGGATGCAAAGCCCCTGCTCCCCTTGTCCCCACAGCGTGTGCGGTCTGGGGATGCACAGTCTACATGCCCTCTTTCCCCTTCCTCTGCCCCCTTCACTTCACACACCCACGACTGTCCTGTCACCAGTCGTTCTCTGAGAGGAGTCTGCGGGGGGCCACTCATGATCTGAGGACTGCCGAGCACAAAGACTGGGCCCAAAATCCCAAAGTGCTGGCGTCAGGCTTTGAGGTTGATCTAACAAAGACAATCTCTGTCCCGCCACCCCTTGTGAAGAATGTATTAGATGTGTTAGAGCCTTAGGAACATCCTGAGTTATTAAGTTACAAAGGACCTTTGAAAGGAGAGATACAATCGGCACACAAGTTAGTGATCTTAGCCTGAAGAACAATCACCTGAGTTAATAGTACACGAGTCACGATGTTAGCCTAGAGGAACAATAACCTTAGTTTATGATCTTGGTTTCAGGAACAGTTAATCTTAGTTTATTGAGAACTGTAAACAATAATGATGTCTGTAACAATATACAAGTTAATGATTTTAGTATACATTGTCAATGTACCCTAAAACAATACCTTTGCTTACGTGCAGGAATGTATGAGGTAATGGGTTAAAATCATATAAATGAACTACAGAAAATAAACTCGTGGTCCACTCTTGGCTTAGCGTCTTGCGGGCCAGAGTGAGACCCTCTCAACCCCACCTTCTAGTCTTGTCTTTCTTTTCTCAGTCCTGCGGCACAGGTTTCTGGACCTGATCGATTGTCGGCTGGCTCCGACAGGAGTCCACCCCATCATGCTCCTCCACCCCACCTCTCTAGAGTCTGCTTTTACCTTAGAAAACACGAGCTGAACGCCAAAGCATCAGGCTAGGATGTGCTGTTACTTTTCTCATTAGCCGGCTGAGCAGATTTGGTGAGACCCCATTCTAGACTTCCCTAAGATCTTTGAAATGGGTTTAGTGTTTATTTATTTCATTTTCTGCTTAATGTTAATATCTACTGTTTAACTGGAAGCTGATGCCAAATGGAGATTGCTGTCTTTTAAAAATTTTTTTCAAATCAGGACACAGTTGAATTCAAATGTCACTTCACTTAAATGACACGAAAAGATCCCTTCTGTGTTGAGTACCATCTTTTGACAACGTTAGCATCGATTCCTTTACCACAGTTAATTGGTGAGTGGCACTGCCCCCTCTTAGTGAGGACGATGGACGCCATGAGCCCTTAGGGAGCGCCTCCTGGCTGAGTCCTGGGCTTTAGAGGAAGCACTGCACATTCACTCTCTTGTGCTTGGGGTCTGGTCTCAGTGGGAATCAGAATGTTCCAGCTTCCTCGCTAGTCACGCAGCTTCCATTTGCAGCTCAAACAATTAGAAACAGATTTCTGGAATTGGTTCCCCCTTTCAGAAGAGAAACCGGGCAACCCCAGCGCCCATTTACCCTGGCCTCACCCTCTGTGCCCAGGAGGCTGACTCAGTTCTGAGCTCTCCCAAGAGCAAGAGAGGGCAGAATTATGTGGATCTAGAGCCACCTCAGTAGAATCACTCAGACTCAGATCAACCTTGTTCCCGGTCAGTTCTGAGTCTTCTAAGGCAGTTGGGCCAGTGACTCTGCCAGCTCTTCAGGCTGATCCAAAGCCTGTGTTTTGGGCAGAACCTTCTCAGTTTCCCCTGAGCCACTTGAGGTCTTTCACAGTTACCCCCTTCCCCTCAATTCCTATGGAGGGGATTAACCATAGTTCACGTCTTCCCCAAAGTTCTCCTTGACACAATGTTGATGCTGTTACTACCCATTTCACATTCCCTGATATTTCTGTCTCCTCAGATGGAGGCTTAACCTCAGAGAACAGATAAATGAGCTACTTACTTGGTTCCACGATCACACGCGTTCCATTTCCAAAGAAGAACTTGCCTTTAGTAGATACAGCACAGTGCTTGAGGGCTTTCCAAAAATCTCAGCCGTCTCCCACCTTTCTTTTTCCGATCAGCTCGAGGACTGGAGGATCTCGAGGGCTCAGGTCTTTGAGAGATGGCGCTGGCTGCTTATCCGACTAGTTTGTGATTTAGTCAATTACAGATAAGGGTGAGTCTGCTTTTGGGGGGTTGAGGTCTGAGGAGTAGGTAGGAGCGCCCTATCCTAAGGTGAACATTTTCACTATAACACATTTCACGAAGTTCTTTATTTTTTCTTTTTTTTAACTTTTTTTTTATTGATTTATAATCATTTTACAATGTTGTGTCAAATTCCAGTGTAGAGCACAATTTTTCAGTTATACATGAACATATATATATATTCATTGTCACATTTCTTTCTCTGTGAGCTACTATAAGATCTTGTGTATATTTCCCTGTGCTTTACTTTAATCTTGTTTATCTATTCTACAATTTTAAAATCCCGTCTATCCCTTCCCACACTCCACCCCCTTGGCAACCACAAGTTTGTATTCTATGTCTCTAAGTCTATTTCTATTTTGTATTTATGCTTTGTTTTTTGGTCTAAAAAACAAAAACAAAAAAAACATTTCACGAAGTTCTTGAAACTGTTGCTTTCTCTTATTTTAGATTTTTCTCACTTCCTAGACCCACACCTAACTCTCAGTCTTGGAAAACTGGCATGGCCAAACGGATGGATCTTGGATCTATGACTATTCCAGAGTCAAGGCCTTCACAGACCACAGTGATGCTTCAAGTCAGATGACATGAGGCGTATCAGCAGGTGACAGGGCAGTGGGCAGCACCAATCATGGACCGGGGAATTACAGCCTAGTCACTGTTAGAATGAGCAACTCTGGCTGGTGATGGCCTAAAACAAGCCCCCCTCTTTAAATCCATCTTACCCAAACTGCAAAGCAAAGCACTCAGGCAACTCTCTCCAGGGATGTGGATTCAGAAATTCCAAATGGCTCATTTTTGCGATGGAACTCTCTTTTGCAATAGAAACCGAGACAAGTTTAGTTTTCAAGAAACACCTTTCTCGGTTCCTCAAAGATGGTTGAAATGTCAGTTTTACTCAAGAGGAAACAGCAGCAAGGGAGAGGCCAGACGTTGGGGTTCACCTCTCCTGGTTTGGACAACTTTCTGGCATCCTTCTGGGTACTGAGAAGCGGGGACAGCTACTTGCTGCGTTAATCCCCCTGGGGCACGGTAGCCAGGCTAAGGATTTCCCAGGGAAATGCTGCCTGTGGCCCTGTAGTTTTTGTACAGGTCTCTGTGGGTTTTGTATCACTGTGAGTCTCCCAGCCACAGTGCTACAGAGCTTTACAAAAACCTCCCTTTGATTTTGCCCAATGTGGCCTCTGAGAACTATAGGGCTGGGTGTGTTCTCCAAGTCACGCTCCAGCAAGATCAAAGGGAACTGGCCTTAGGTCAGGGCAGGCTCACCCAGGTGCTTCTGTCTGAGGTTCCTCTGAAGCCCTGGCTAGATCTGCCCTCGAGTCTGTGACCAGAATGGACCAAATTGTGATGTCGACTTCCACTGAGCTTTCTGGCCAGTCTACTCTCAGATGATTTCCCGCAGAGAGAGGAGGACCTGAGTGTCTCAGATGGATTCTACAGACTATGGGTAGGTGGAAAATGTACTGACCATGTAATTTCTCCTGTCACCTGCTAAGTCTCCAAATCTCCTCTGCCTGTCCCCTTTACATGTGGAGGGTGTTATACAGAGGAAAGGGTTTTCACATAAACTTAATTTTATCCTCCCCACTGACTTGCTGGGTGCTAAATGCAGGGCCAGTAGCCCATATGCTGCATTGTGTGACTTTGGAAAATGTGACCTGCTGGGCAAATACAGAGGCAGCTCTTTTGCTTCAAGCTTGACAAATAGAGGACACCTTTGTGAACTTTATGAAATATCTTCCTTTTCTCCAACTGATGCAGCTCCACACCAGGGCCTTGGCTCAGACAGCAGATCTTGAGCTAAATTTTCGCCCCACCCGTCCCTTTCGCAGGGAGCCCTTGTGCCAGACACAACTTGTATACCTCCCTCTCCACTGACTTTGGGGCATGGCCATGCTTTGATCCATAGATTGTGAGTGGAAGTGGTAACATGACAGTTCCAAGCTGATCCCCCAGTGGCATCACATCATGATAGCTCCCCAGTATCCTCAGGAAGAGACGGTTTGGGACACAGGCTCTGGCTCACCTCCCTGGGCCCACGTGCTCCCCTCAACTCCGCTGCCCTGACCTGTTTCCTTCCTGAGAGCTCCATGACCTTTCATACCTCTTTGCCTTCGCCATGTGATGGCTTTTGCCTGAAGTGCCCGTTCCTTCTTCAGTTCCCCGATTTGGTCCCTAACCGTCCGTCCTCCTTAGATCCCATTGATTTACTGGTCTGATCTTAGCTGCTGTCTTCCCTGCAAAGTCCCGAGTGAGTGCTCAAGCCTGGCCTGGGTTGGATGCACCTGCTTTCCCTCAACTTTCGTGGCATCCAGTGCTGATCCCTCCCATCGCACTCAAAACCCTTTCTCTCATCTTCATCAGTTAAAGACCCTTGAGAGAAGGGATTTGTCTTGTGTATCTCTGCGTCCCCTGTGCCAGCACAGTGTCACTGAGTGAGTGCTCAGAAAGTGTCTTCTGAACCCATTTAAGAAGGAGGTGTTTCCTAGTGAGAGAGGATGTGCTGGAAGTGACAGAGTCATGGCCAGAACCCTCATCTTCCCAGTTCCTAGTCCCTTGCTCTCCCTGGCACTGGGCTGTCCTATGGAATCCTACCTTACATTTGTTCGGTGGAGCACAGCGCCATTAGTTGTAAACAAGTCAATTTTTAATGTTAGCCCGAGTTAAGCGTCATTGGGAAGATAAATTTGCTGCGATTTTCTGCACACCATGAAATATATTTCAAAGCCAAACAGAAATGAGTTTCACGTTGTCTACATATTTGCAGTATTCAGATCACATTCTTTCCACTAACACGAGTAATCAAGAGTCAGCTGTGCCTCCAGTGAAGCCTCGTGGATGTCACAGCTGGGAGAGGCTTCAAGGATCGTATGTTCACTCCCCTATGTGTTCAGATGAAAGACTGGAAAGATCCAGAGTGGTTTCAAAGCTGGCCAAGGTACCCAACTTCATGGAAAGTACAAGAAATCAGGTATCCCAATTCCTAGTGCAGTGATATTTTTCGGTCCTCTTGGTAAATACTCAGGCTTCTTGGTCCTTTATTTTGACATTTGTTATTTGAAAGTGTCTGCGAATCCTCTCACCTACAGCTCATCTCCTTCCCCGCAGTGGCTGTGGCATGGCCTGGGCAGCCTGGCATTTTCTTTCTCTATGTGGCTTTTCATTGCTGTATGAGACGCTCTTCTGTGGGAAAGAGGAGGGTCAGGCCCAGGGTGGGTGTATCCTGAAGTTCAGCTCTTCCTGGATGGAGGCCGGGCCATTCTCAGTGCCAGACAAGTGTATTCACAGAAGGGATCAAAGGTCAGGGGCAGTGTGAGGGCTCTGAGTTTACTATACTATTGTCCCAGCCTGGGTGGGACCAGGCCTCCTGCTTGGTTGGAGACTGAGAGCACTTGGAGAAAAATTCTGGGATGCTAGGCCAAGAAATGCAACAGGGATTGGACAGGGGCACCCAGAGCTTTTAATTTTGTGATAGTGGACTTCGAACTGGCTTCATTTATCTTCTCCCCCTGATCCTGATATTGACACATTCTCTTTGAGGGTTGTAGACAAACTGTAGTGTATTTAATGGAGAAAAGCAGGCTGTTGAAAAGACTTCAAACCACATACAACAAGGAGCAGCTAGAAAACTTCGGGGAATAGAGACCAAAGAAAGGGAGATACTCGGGTGTTTGATCATAGTTTCTGGACAACCCTCAGGGTAGAGCTGCCTAATATTAGAAGACAGCTGGATTCACGTGTCTGCTTATGCCTTCTGTCTATTGCAATGTATTGGTATGGTTGAAATGTATGAGCAAAACCTGGCCTTACACAGATATGTGGTCCAAAAAGACAGGTTAGTTGCAATGTGAAATCAGAAACCATGTTAATGGGCTTTTCATATTCTATTCCACTAAAACCTGTTGATCTAGCTTGCATTTTGGATGGAACTTTCACCCATGCTTTGTTTTAACCATTTGTCATGGGGAATCATTGGTTTACTTAGTTAGGCATCTGCTTGTCACATTTCATTACACGATGTCACAGTAGTTAATACAACTACCGATATCTTTATTAATTTTTTTAAACTTTCTTATTTTTCCATATAAACCACGTTTTGCTAATGTTGACTAAAAAAATCCAGTTAACCAGGTCCGTTACCTTAATTTTTTATTATTATTTTTTTATTGAAGTAGTTGGTTTACAATGTTGTGTTAGTTTCTGGTGTACAGCGTAGTGGTTCAATTATACATACACATACATATTCCTTTTCATATTCTTTTTCATTATAGGCTATTACAAGTTATTGAATATAGTTGCCTGTGCGACACAGTAGGACCTTGTTGTCTAATTTATATATAGTGTGGTTAGTATCTGCAAATCCCAAACTCCCAATTTATCCCTCCCCTAGCCTTCCCCCCTGGTAACTACAAGCTTGTTCTCTATGTCTGTGAGTCTGTTTCAGTTTTGTAAATAAGTTCATTCTTTAAGATTCCACATATAAGGTATATTCATTTTTTAAAGATTCTGTGTATAAGTGATTCCATATGGTATTTTTCTTTCTCTGTCTAACTTACTTCACTTAGTATGACAATCTCCATGTCCATCCATGTTGCTGCAAATGGCATTATTTCATTCTTTTTTATGGCTGAATAATATTCCACATACACACAAACAACTTATTTATACATTCGTCTGTTGATGGGTACTTAGGCTGTTTTCATGACTTCACTATTAATAATAGTGCTCCTATAAACATTGGGACAATCACCAATATCTTTAAATCAGAACAGTGTGTAAATACTGGTGAGCCATCCAGCTCATGGTGGCAGATACAAGTTTCCTTAAACTCTAATTTTTGTCTGAAACCTCAGATTTTTAAAAAAAAAATAACTACTGGCAATGATCTATTGTTTTTCTTAATGTGACAGGCTCATTTTCATAAAATTGCCCAATAGCTACCCAAGTCTGAATAACCATGGTTTGTCATTATTTCAAACAAAAATGATGTTTCCTGGAAAAAGTAGCTAGTTCAGCTTGCATCTCAAACAATTCCTCAAATGTTTTCCTTTGAGATAAGTTTGATAATTTAGAATGCAGCAGAAGTGCTGTGTACTTCACTTTTGTTACACAGAATACTAAAAAGACAAACACTCAAGAGTTGAGATTTAATAAAATTCGTAGTTTTACTGCTTTTCCCAATGTTATGGACTGAATCGTGTCTTCCTAAAATCCGTATATTGAAGTCCTTACCTCCAATACCTCAAAATGTATCTGGATTTGGAGATAGGACCTTTAAAAAGATGGTTAAGTTTAAATGAGACCATTTAGACTGGATTAGAGTGAATCCTAATCCAGTCTTACTTGTGTCCTTATGAGATGAGAAAATTTGGGCACGCAGAGGGGAGAGACACAAGGGGTGTGCATGTACAGAGTCCACATGAGGACACAGGGAGAAGGTGGCATCTCCAAGCCAAGGAGGGAGTGCTCAGGAGAAACCAGCTCTGTGGGCACCTTGATCTTGGATTTCCAGCCTCAGAACTGCGAGAAAATAAGTTTCTGTTGTTCAAGCGTGTAGTACTATTTTGAAATGGTAGCTGCTAATTAATACAGTCAATGACATTTTTAAGTGAAACTGTACTTCCCCCCCTCCCCAAATATAGAAATGAAGGATACAAGGACCACTAATACAGAATTGAGGCCTCTGCCTTGATTCATGCTAAGGTACCAGCCTGCTTCACCCTCTATTGCTTTTGCAACATCAGGGCAAATGTCAACACGAAGAAAAAGGCAAATGTTGTTTTGATATTATTATGAAACTGGATCTGCTCTAAAAATGAGAATTTCATTTAAAGTATTGTATTTATGAATTGTTCTTTATCCCTGAAAAAAGGGCTCTTCTGATTTTACTGTGATTGGGCCTTAAGCCCAGTCATTTTGGACAACCTGGGGGGAAGTCTGGTATAGTCTCCTTCCCCCATGTATTGCTTTTTCTCTTAGAGACTCACAAAGAGTCATTGGACCTGGTGTGCTAACGGGTGACTGCAGTCCCAGGATGAAGGGATTGATCCCTGTGCTCTAGGATCAAACACATGCAGAGTCAAGAGAAGAATGAAGGAGAGCCCAGGCTTGGTGGGGTCTCAGATCTGGGTTGTTAACATTGGTTGATCCTCTGATTTGACGGAATATTTTTTTAGTTCCCGGGAAATATCTTTCCAAAGCACACAGTGTGTCTGTTTGGGTGGGGATAAGTGGTGTCTTTGCTCTGGGATGAAGACACTGCTTGGAGGCATTAGGTCAGAGAGAAGACTCCTTGAGTCTGAAACAATATTCCCTGTGGGGGAGGGCTTGTGGCATCCTCAAGGACCAGCTCAAGATTCATCTCCAAGAGCTCTTCCCAGCTGACTGTACCCAACAAAAAGCTCCCTGCCACCGTCTGTTTACTCACATGGGCCTTTGTGATGACTCAGGCTTTACCTGTGGACGGTCTGTGCTCCCCATCACCTCACTGGGCGTTTGTCCAGTGCTACCCTATAACCACTTTCTTTCCTTCCCTACTCCCTCATTCGTCAGTTTTCTCATCAGAATGAGACACTTGAACTGTAGAGTTTAAGGATTTAGTGTCAGATTTTCATTTGTGAATCTGCTTCTAGTATGACTTTTAGAATGTATTATTTAAGGGAATATGGAATCTATGCACATGTCCATTCCAGTCTGATGAAATTCAATTCACAACGACCACTTTCAAAGTACTTGTTTTTTCCTGGGCATTGAACCCTTTGAAAGGAGGAATTATGTATATGGACAGAAGTGGGTTCACCTTCTTGCCTCATCATATGCTAGTGTGTGACCCATTGCACAGCTCGCGTCCTGAGCTCCATTCCCTTTGCTTCTCCACAATGTTCTCTTTTATGTTGTCATCGGTCTATTTAGTAAATGTTAAAATGTGGTGAGAGTATTTATTTTGATGACTTTGTTGATACGGGTTCACATTCTGAAACTGCTGCAGTAGACAACATGGAGTAAATCCCTAAGGAAAGGAGTCGGGGCAAGTGGACAGTCAGCTCTTACATTATTTCCCCATGACACTCACAGGCTGCGCATCGGTGCTGAGACATACACAGCGGATCACAGCGGGGGTTTTTGAACAAAGGCTTCGTACACTTCTCCCACTGTGGTCCGTATATCGTCACAGTGAAACACAGCAGTACAATAACCACCCTCTTCCTTTCTCCTTTCCTTGGCATCTTGCCATCACCACCCTCTGCCTCTAGAATACCTCAGAAATGTCTTTTCTCCAATGCTGGTATTGTGGTTAAATGCTATAAAACTCAGGTGCAAAAATAACTACAATTACAGAAATCAATAAATATAACACTAAGGACCTAAAAGAAAAATGGGCAGAGGACAAATGAAGAAAGTCACTCATTGGTTAATAAACTAAGAAGAATAACTCTCTAGCAATAACAAATGTTAAAAAAAAAAGCATTAACTACCAGCTTTCCCTTAGTTTATGCAGTATTTATCTTAAGAAACAAACCAACTTAAAAAAATATATATTCAAGCAGTGTTTTTTTTTTTTAAGAAAAGTTGATGTTCCCAATGCTGGCAAGATGTTGGTAATAACATAAATTCTTATATTTTTATAGGCAACCAATTAGTTAATCTCAAAAGGATGAAAATATTCATTCTAGTTTGAGCAAATATTTCCACTTAGGTGCATTCACTGTGAGAAAATACCATATATGTTCAAGGGTAAAATTAGGTTTATTATCTTTGGTGAAGACAAAGTTCTCTTAATTTTGATTCTTTGCAAAAATTGCAAAATGCGGTATCAAAATGCTTTCACACAATTCTTTGATTTTGCGCAGTTAAGTACAGTTTAATGAAGACTCATTCACCTCCATGGATTCTTCTGAATGCCAGCTGATGAGATTAGTGAAAAAGGTGAGAGTATAACTTAACAAAAATTAGAAGCTATTCTTGGGCGTATGACTTTGGAATTCCATGTTCAGTATTGTTGAAACAAATCCTTCAAAGTAAATGTTTCATTGTTGAGGTCATGAATATTCACTTACAGGATAAATGGCAACACAATAATTGTAATGATTGTGAATTAGTATCGTGGTTCAAAATATTTTAGTGGTAGCTTCATATATAGATTTTCAGTGTGCTCTAATTGAAACAATGTAAACACAGGTGAGTTTGAGATGCTTGGGAAAATGTTTGAAGATAAAAAAGCAGCTGTACTGATGATAAATCCATTGGTTTGAGATGCTAGAAAGAAACTGAAATAAATTTTATGAATATGAGAATGGAAAAAAGCAATATTTCAAAATTAATCATCTGTATAATATGTCACTTCAAATATCTATGTATAACTAAATTAATGCATTAAACTTTTTAAAGTAGAATGTGATGAATTTTTTCTTTTTTCTTTTTGAGTAAAGGCAGATTTATTTAGAGAGAGTTAACACACTGCATAGAGTGTAAGGCAAGAAAAAGGCAAGGAAAGAGGTGTGGGGATTGGGTGCTCAGGTTAAAGTAAAAGTAGGTACACACTCCATAGACAGAGTGCAGGCCTTCTTCCAAGAGGAGGGAGTGTAAAAGGCCCCTAGGTGTGGTGTTGCCAGTTTTTATGGGCTCAGTAGCTTCACAGGCCTACAGGTGGGACCATTCCAACTGCCCTGGAGAAGGGGCCGAGATTCCCAGGAATTGGGCCACCGCCCATTCTTTGGCCTTTTGCGGTTAGCCTTGGGGCTGTCATGGTGCCTGCGGGCATGTTATTTATCACTCTGTTACAATGAGCATATAATGAAGCTCAAGGTCTACTAGAAGTCAAACCTCCCACCAACTTAATCCTCAAGGCCAACTGGGAGTGGAAACTATTTCCAGGCTGAGTAGGGGCGTTGACCCTGCCTATCAGGGAGTAAAACTCTCTGAGTGCCTAATCAAGGGGACCCAGGGGCAGGACAGCCTTTTGTTTTTGTGTCGGAGGACGGTGTATGGGCTGAAATCCTTGCATAGCCATTGTCTCGATGTGGGACTGTTGTAACCGCTTTCATAGCCTTATGAATTGAATCTTGAAGATGGAGCAGCTTTGTAACAGCAGTCTGACAGTCTGTAATGACAAGACAAAAAGACTTAAAAGGCATGCTTAAACTCCTGTAATTGATAAAGAGACTTGTTTGTAATTACTAGAATCATGCCTGATTATATTTAACTTAACATATTAAAGAATCCTAGTTAACTTAATATCTAAGCTGCCTCAGGATTCCTTTAAAGCATCTCAAAGTCAGCTGGAGCTACAAAGAACTTTCAGAATTTGCTAAATACTTAAAATCCTGATTAAGCATGAAACTTTTTACTTTTCCACTGTATATTGAAACATTTTTATTTTAGGAGCTTTAATTGGATATATTCAAGCAATTATGATCTGTTGTAATCACTGCTACATGCTATCATTTCAGGTACCTGAGGTCTTGTATTGCCTCGCAAATGTAGGTCTCTCCTGGTTCCTGTTGGGACTTAAAAGTTACAGGTTTTATTCCGGACAGATGATAAATCCATTGGTTTGAGATGCTAGAGAGAAACTGAAATAAATTTTATGAATTATGAGAATGAAAAAAGCAATATTTCAAAATTAATAATCTGTATAATATGTGACTTGAAATATGTATGTATAACTAAATTAATACATTAAACTTTTTAAAGTAGAATTTGATAATTTTATCTGCAATTTAATATAGTTATATCTTCAGATTGGCAAAAACTTTCATTTTAAATCTCCTGATTGAGGAAAAGTGAGGACTTACTTTAGATCATATATGCATGTATATATCTATATACACATGTAAGGTTGTGCACATGTAGTTTATATATAGATGTGTGTGTATATATATATATGTGTGTGTATATATACACACACATATATATATATAAAGTTTTCCTCATATAGACATACAGTTTCAAATAATGAGAATGTTACTTACAAATGTGTTCATTATGGCAATTTTTACAATAAGAGAAATGTAGAAGCTGCCCAAATTCTCCATCATACAAGAGCTGATTAAATTGTAGTATGTTCCTATATGCAGTATTAATGTATCTTAAGAATACTGATTAGTAAAAGTATCTAATAACATGGAATTGATCTTATATTGTTAAAAAAGATGGACTGTGTATATGGAGTATGATTATGTGTACAGAGTATGTAATAATCCATTGAAAAAGAACACTGGGAAGGAATATACCCAGATAGTAACCGTAGTTGCTCCTTGGTCAGCTGAGTTTCTTTTGACCTAGAACGCTGAAATGAACTTCAGGGAGGGAAGAGCTCGGGTCACTGAGTTATAGATCCCAACCATGCCGTCTTCCCAGGGCAGTCATCCGCTGAACTCAGGATGATCGTTTACTGCTGAATAAGGTCAACCATGCAAAGCTGTCCCTGCTAGTAAATTAAATCACATACATTAAATTTTTTTTTATTGGCCCCAATTCTGGGCCTCTTCCTGAACACGGGAAGAGAGGTGCCCTCTTGGAGTCTCCAGACTCTCCTCCCCTGATCCACACTGAGCCTCCAAGCAAAGAGAGAACAAGTGTCCATCTTTCATTTTGGGCCGTGTCCTCAGCCTTTGAAAATTCTGCCGTGGTTGCTTCAGTCTTCAGCTTGTGGGTATTATCTCTGTTAAAATACAGTGTTCCTTCCCTCCCACTCCAACCTCAGGAAACCTAAAGCCTCCATCTGTTACCATTGTTTACTAAATTAGTATGAATGTGTTCCAGGTCATTCTTGAGATCAGGTTTTGATGGGAATAGAATAAAAACATGTGAGGCATGTGATGGGGAGGAGGGTCCAAGAAAGGGCCAAGAGAGATGAGAATGAAGAACTGTGGATGACCTACTTTCCAGTAGCAGAGGGTTGGCAGCTGGCAGCCTCCCTTAGCTCTTGCCAAGACTGGATCATTCCAGCCACAGCTGAGAACTTTTTCTTTTGGTGGAAACTGGGGGATTCAAAATACCATACTTCTTGAATTCTCATATTTTCTTTCAGAGAGGCTAAGAAAGTACACATCCTCATACTGACCCTTTATATTTTCTGGGGAGATAAGGCTAATATAAATCAAGTGCTAAATACCCTGAGTCCACAACAGCATTTTCCCTGATGCTAATGTCTTTGTGTCTTCTCTTGCACTTTAACCCCGTGCTTCCTATTTTTCTTAGCGCTACTAAATAGGCACTGACCAGAAAGGACAGTTTTCTTGGGGTAAAACTACTAATACACTTAGGGAAAGCCAAGTTATAGTCTTTTACAGACAGTTGGAGCACAAGGACATCCTTGCAAGGCCTGGCAACAAACTAGCAATAACATTCCGATGAGCAGAGTCCCCGGCCCCATTGTCCTGCATGGGGGGAAAGGAAAGGTCCTTCTGCTCACGGCTCTGAAAGCCTGTCCAGGGTGTGATCACCACGTGGATTTGGAGAGGGAGATGGGCAGGGTCAGTGATATAGGAACGTGTTCTGTCCAAGTTTTGGATAGATTTTCAGGTGTTCCCAAAGTGCATGTCAAGTGGTCAGACTTGTTTTCCAATAATTCCCTTAACTCTCAGCCTCTTAGACTTAGTCACAATTCAGCCTTCTCAGTTCCCAACAGGAAGCATTAAATCCCTGAAGATGCTCAGGAGAAAGTCTCCCAGTGTCTCCCTTGGGCAGGTGTTAGATGATTGATGGGATCACAAGTATGGGAATTTCTGAGAGGCTGATTCTCATGCCCTGCCCCCGTGGATGCTTCCTGGGTAGTTGGTGGTTGTGCCCCACATCTGTTGTGAACTGGCCCAAAGCCAGCAGCTTTTGTTCTCTGAACTGGAAAGGAACTGAAATGTGGGGTGTCAGGGGGTTCAGGAACCACAGGATGTGACATTCTGGGCCTCTGGTACCTCATAAGGAGGATGCATCTGTTGGATTAGGTGGGTGGTGAGAAGCGTGAGTCAGCAGCAGATCTGAGGAGCTTCCCAGGAGCCAGGTCCCATCTATGCCACCACTTTCCACCTCTCTCTTAGAACATGGGCTTTTGCAGATTTATTAGCCAATCTATATAGTCAGGACTGCCTTCTGGGATGAGTGTGATGGCACCAACAATGCTGAACAAAGAGATCCTTGTCCAGGTGTCGTGAAGACCAGGTGGTTTGGGGTGTGAAAGCAAAAAGTAATGGCATAAGCATCCGAACTAGCCCCTGGTGGCAAGCAACCTATCAGAGAGAAAGTCACTATAGGAAGAAAGTGTCCATTGTTTTTCGTATGTAAATAGAGGTTAGCAAATTTTGGTACAAAACTGCCTTCTGTTCTACACATTCATTCTACACTGATAGTTGGTTCAATTAGTGTATGTGGGATAGAGTCTTAATTTTCATCACCGAATTCTCTGTATGCGGAGACAGGAGGCAGGAAGTGGGAGACATATGTGCAAATGTAACTATAGGGTGGTTAGAGACCTGCTTTACACCCAGCTCTTGGAGTCTGCTTTGGAGAGGGAAAGATTCTACTCTTGAGTCAGATTCACGTATTTTTGAGTCTGAGGCTTAACAAAGAGTATGTTGACTTGTTCCAGGTTATTTTTGAATGGACTTGATCTGCCCATAAATACATGGGCAGAGTCCCTCTGAGTCAGGCACCTTAAAGAGTTGTAATACCACGCAGTTCAGACAAGGTCCCAAATGCTGCTTTGGGGACAGATCTCTGAGAAAAATGTCCACAGTGGTACAAGGTGGTCCTAAGTTTCCAGTCCTATGTGGTTAAGGGTAGGACTGAGAAGCAAAAAAACTGGAATAGGAAGGGACTGGTTTGTATCATTTCCCAGTTGAGATTCACATGGTCTGGGAAAGGTCATTGTTGGAAGTTGTAAAGCTCAGGGTGAGGGAGGCTGGAAACAGAACTGAGAGGTGAAAGGTTTGTAGACCATCAACACTCAGTAGATTTCAGAAGAAAGTATGAATTTATAAAATGGAGGCCCAAGGATCAAGATTAGAGAAAAACAGCGAGACAGTGAGGAATAAATGCTGCAGAAGTCTCTCAAAAGACTCTAAATGAATAATTGGCAATGAAGCAATGAACCGGACCTTTTTTTTAATGGTTGCCCGTGTGTTCCAAGTTAATCCAAGCTTTAGTCCTTTGCTCCTGATTGGTGCCTGGGAGAACAGAGAAATGGAAAAGGAAGTCTGTCCAAAGAAGTGTGTGGAGAAATTAAAAAATTGAAGTTATACATTGACCTTGTACTGGAAATTAGAACGCACAGGAGAGTCCTTTGGGAGTCAGCCTCAGAAAGGAAATACTAGAAAATACAAATAAACCAGAGCATTTATAGGAAAAGAGGAAATTCCCTGCTGAGTGAATGGTCAGGCTTATCATAGTTTGGAATGTGTAATATCCCGTCAGATTTTTGGGAGCAGCATTTTCGTGAGCTTGGGTCTGGATGTCCTGTGTGAAGTAAAAATGGCAGCTGGTGTTTTGTGGTAGTTCAATCAGGGCGACACAGGGGACAATCAGTCTGGTAGTTACTGCAGCTGGGCTGAGAAATTCACAGGGAAACTTCACTTTTACCCCTGCAGTTTCTGTAGAGGTCTCTGTGGGTTTTGTAGCACTGTGGAAATCCCACCCACAGTGCTACAGACCTTTACAAAAACCTCCCCTTGGTTCCCCCTTTCCAGCCTCTGAGAACCCTCATTGTTGGATTTTTCTCCAAGTCAAGCTACAGCAAGACCAAAGAGTCTTGGCCTTAGGTCAGCGCAGGCTCACCTGGTGCTTCTGCCTCAGGCTCCTCTGTCCTGCTGCCTAGATGTGCCCTGGACTTTGCGACTAGAATTGACCTTCAGAAACCATGGCATCTTCTTCCATCTGTGCTTTCTGGCCAGTCTGCTCTCAGATGGCTTCCCACAGAGGAGGTCATCAAACCCGAATGTCTCAAGTGGATTCTACACGCTGTGGGTAGGCAGAAGATGTTTGTGGTCAATGTAATTTCTCCTGTCACCTGCTGAGCTCCCCAACCATGTCTGCCTGCCCCAGTTCACACATGGAGGGAGTTGTACAGATGGAAGGGCTTTCACATAAACTTAATTTTATCCTGTTCCTTGACTTCCTGGTTGGTAAATACAGGGCCAGTAGTACCCCTTCTGCTATTTGGTGTGACTTGGAAAAGGTGACCTGCTGGGTGAATAGGGAGGAAACTCCTAGGGTTTTAACTTTGGCAGGCAGAGGACACCTTTGTGAAATTTATGAAAGGCTTCCTTTTCTCCAGTGGATGCACCTTCACACGACGGTCTTGGCTTGGCCAGCAGAGCTTGAGGTGAACTTTATCCCCACTTGTCCCTTTGGTGAAGAACCCTTGTGCCCCACACACCTGTACACCTAGACACAGTGACTCTGGCTGTTTTGTTGATGCTTTTTATTTACCTTCTTATTGGATATCTGATTTTTAACATGATCATGCCCTTTTTGGAAACTTTCACCTGGCCTTGGTTTTCCTTTGATCTCTGTGTCTATCACTGTGAAAATAAAGTGATACACTAGGGTCATGGAAAGTGACCTCATAAATGTTAACCATTAAAGAAGAATGTGAAACGTGTTGTTATTATTAACAAGAGGGAGCAGGATTGAAAAAAGGTTGATCTTCACACTTTCCCTGGAGGATCTAATCCAAATCCGTGGCTTGCTTTCAGTATCACAATTTTACTGATAATCTTGAGACAAGTCCTTCCCATCCTCCATTCAGCTGCATGCCTGCCCTGTGAACGCCAAGCAACTCCATCTCCATACCGAGAGTCTAACACTTTTGCAGATTCGGAACTCAAAAAATAAGCAGGAGAAGAGAAGCAGAAGAAATGTTATAGTCTCAGAATCAGACCAGGTAACAGGAGAGGGATTGGGACTGAGAACAAGAAAATGAGGGCCTCAGGGGCCTTGTGGGTTAGCCTAGGTGCTGGTTTAGGTGCTAGTCTTTGAAATGGCAAGAGATGGTTGGTTAGCGTGTTGAATAATAGCTTGTTTCTGATGAACCCCTGTGAGCCTCACTGACTCTCTCCTAGTGCTGGTGCAGACTTTCCCAAGCAGCCAAGAGAAACTGGTTAGAATAGAAATAGCTATATGATTATTTATTTTAAAAAAAGTTGGGAATGACAAGGCAATTAAAGGGTACACTACAACCGAAACTCTGCAACCTTGTGGGTCTGGGGCCGTGACTCCTGTGGCGCCTGGCAGAGTGTTCTGGTTGCTGAATCCTGAGGAGATGGGGCTGTTGTGTTTCCCAGCTCTTCACTCCTCCCTGTGACCAGAGTATCTTCCAGGGACTTTGCAGGGCCTCCGATACAGGTGGGTGTGCATCCCTGAGATATTTGGTACATATACAGTCTTCAGTCTTTAATTCTGATGTTTATTATTTGAAAGTGTATCCTCTTAGCCCTACAGTGGATCTCCTTCTCTGGAGTAGCCATAGAACTGCCAGGGCAGCCTGATTACTTCTTTCTTTATGTGACTTTTATTGCTGTATGAGATGCTCTTCTGCGGAACAGGGAGGGGCCGGAACAAGGTGAGTTCATCCTGACGTCCAACTCTTCCTGGAAGGACGCTGGGTCGTGTTCTCAGTGCCAGGCATGTACATTTCTGGCAGGAATAGACATAGATATGGTGTGTGAGGACTGAGTTTCCCACGGTATTGTCCAGTTAGCTCTGACCAGGTCTCTTCTTGAAGACTTAGAGCACTTGGAGAAAATTTATGGGAAACCAGGAGAAGAAAGGAAATAGAGATTGGACAGGGGCACCCTCTGTTTTTGGAAGACTTGGGATTGTGACTCTGAGCTAGCTTTATCTCTACTTCCTACTTTCAAGACTGACATGTACTCTTTGAGAATTACATACAAATGGCAGTGTATTCAAAGAAGAGTATCAGGCTATAAAAAGACTTCAACCATGTATAGAGAGGAAGAGGTAAAAAACATTGGGGAAAGTAGACCAAAGGAAGGGAGTTCATGGGGATGCTGGATCAGTCTTTTGACAACTGTCAGGGAAGGGTGGGCTTATTAAAAAACAGATTTTCATGTTTGCTCATACATTCTATTGCAATACATTGTTTTTGTTGAATATACAAAAAAAACTTGGCCTCACACACATATGTAGCTTGAAAAGATAGGTTAGTTGCAATGTGGAATCTTAAACCATGTTAATACATTTTTCATGTTCATTTCCATTAAAGTCCTTTGGTCTAGCTTGCATTTTGGATGGGACTTTCACCCATGCATGGCTTAGTAACATTACCCATTGGTCTTTGGGAAATAATTGGCTCACCGAGTTAGGCAACTTCCAGATGCTGATGCGTTTCATTATACAATACCAAAAATATTACAGTAGTTAATATGACCACCAATATCTTTAAATCAGAACAGTATTTAAATACTGGGGAGCCATCCGGCTCATGGTGGCAGATATAAGTTTCCTTCAACTCTAATTTTTGCCTGACAGCTTTGATTTCATTGTATTTTGAGCAAATATTTCTACATTGGGTAATTTACTGTGAGAAAACACTATACATGTTGGAATTTAAAGTGAGTTTTATGATCCTCAGAGAAGATAGAGTCCCCTTATATTTGATTCTTTACAAAAATACAAATAGCAATATAATAATACTTTCATGCAATTCTTTGATTTTGCACAGTGAAGTACAGCTTAGTGAAGACACATTCACCAGGAATGTTCTTAATCAATGCTCCATCATGGCTACTTCTGGAAGTCAGCAGATGAGTTTAGTGGAAAAGATGAATAATTAATTTAACAGCAGCTTAGTAACTATTCTTGGGAGTATGCCTTAGAAATGACAAGTGTTCAATATTGCTTAAAGAAATCTTTTAAAGCCAATGTTATGTTGTAAAAATCATGAATATTCACTTACAGGATAAATGACAACCAACAGTCCTAATGTTTATGAGTAAATATTGTGATTCAAAAATGTTTTAGTGATAGCTTCATATGTGGATTCCTAATGTGCTATAATTCAAACAACTTAGACACAAGGGAGTTGATATGCTTTTGAAAGTGTTTGAATATTTTAAAAAGCACCTCTACTCAGCCTTACTTACAATAACCAAGACACGGAAACAACCTAAATGTCCATCAACAGATGACTGGATAAAGAAGTTGTGGTATATTTATACAATGGAATACTACTCAGCCATAAAAAATAATAAAATAATGCCATTTGCAGCGTGGGTGGACCTGGAGATTGTCATTCTAAATGAAGTAAGTCAGAAAGAGAAAGAAAAATACAATATGATATCACTTATATGTGGAATCAAAAGAAAAAAAAAGCCAAACAAACTTATTTACAAAACTGAAACAGACTCACAGACAAACTTATGCTTACCAAGGGGGGAAGGGGTAGGAAAGGATAAATTAGGAGTTTGAGGTTTGCAGATACTAACTAATATATATGAAATAGATAAACAAGTTTATACTGTATAGCCCATGGAACTATATTCAATATCTTGTAGTAACTTATGGTGAAAAAGAATATGAAAACAAATATATTTATGTTCATAGATGACTGAAGCATTATGCTGTACACCAGAAATTAACATGACATTGTAAACTGACTATGCTTCAATAAAAAATATAGATACAAGAAAAAAAACAGCTCTACTGTGACAAATACATTGATTCGAGATGCTCTTGAGGAATTTGTATAAAATTCTGTAACTGTGAGAATGGAAAAAAATAGTATTTCAAAATTAATTATAATACTTGGTTTAAAAATGTATGTGTAACTAGACTAATACATGAATACATTTCAGGTAGAATTTGACAAATTAATCCTCACCTAAGAGAGTTTATAGAGTCAAGTTGGCTACAAATCTTTATTTTAAATCTTCTAATTGAGGGAAAATGGGGCTAATTTCTCAGTCTTAAGGGGACTGATTAAACCATAGTATGTTCCTAGATACAATGTTAATATAGTTCATTAAATACTGATTGTGAAAAGTATCTAATAACATAGAAAATTTATTATGTTAAAAAAAGATACAGAATGTGTATAGGGAATCTGATTACATATACAAAATATTAAATAATCTATATATTGGAAGGAAAACTGGGTGAAATATACCAAAATAGTAACTGTAGTTGTTTTTTGGTAGCAGTTGGATTTTCTTTTGATATAGGATTCAGTAATGAATTCTAGGGAGGACAGAACTCAGGTCATTGAGTTTTAGCTCCCAATCAATGCAGACAATCTGCCCAGTGTAATCATCCACCTGAACTCACTCTCTAACAAGGATGTATCTTTCACTGCTGAATGGTCAACTACTAGAAAGCAATTCCTGCTACTGAAATGAAATCACTTTAAATATACTTATCTGTCTATAGCTCGATCTACCTAATATGCATATCTTGTTTTTTTTTCCCTCTCGGCCCCAGTTCTGCCTTCTGCTGCAGATTCTCTTCCATGGGTAGGTTAATGTTCTCTGTGTTCCTGGACACGGGGAGATAAGTGCTCACTCTGGGAGACTCTAGATTCTCCTCGTCTGATCCACACTGAGCCTCAAAGGAAAGAGAGAACAAACTTCTACCTTTCAGTTTGGGCAAACTCAGCCTCAGCCTTTGAAAATTCTGCTGTGGTTGCTTCAGCCTTTAGCTTATGGCTATTATCTGTGTTAAAATACGGTGTTCCCTCCTTCTCACCCCAACCTCAGAAAATCTAAAGCCTCCATCAGTTACCATTGTTTACTAAAGTAGTGTGAAAGGGTTCCAGGTCATTCTCGAGATCGAGTTTTGATGAGAACAGAATAAAAGCATATGACGGATGTGATGAGGTGGAGGGTCCAAGGTAAGGGCTCAGAAAGAGGAGAATGAGGAGCCACGGATGACCTACTTTCCAGTAGCAGAGGGTTGGCAGCTGGCAGCCCCCCTTAGCTCTTGCCAAGACTTTGGATCATTCCTGCCACAGCTGAGAACTTTGTGTGTGTGTGTGTGTGTGTGAGTGTGTGTGTGTGTGTTTGACAACTGTAGGATTCAAAAATACTGTACTCCTTGAATTCTCATGTTTCTACCAGAGATGCTAAGAAAGTACAAATCCCAATACTGACTTTTTTATTTTCTTGGAAGATCAGGTTGTATCAATTCAAGTTATAAATAATTTGAGTCCATAAGTATTCTCTTTGGTATGAATGATTTTGTGTCTTTCCTTGACTTTGTGTCTATGCTTCCTAATTTTCTTCATTTTACTAAATAGGCACTGGCCAGAAAGGATGATTTTTGGGGTCACAAAGGTAGTAAAAGATGTATATGTATATATGAATCACTTTGCTGCACACCTGAAATATTGTAAATCAATTATACTTCAACTAAAAAAAAGGAAATACAGCACTTCGGGAATGCTAGGGTACAAGTGCTTGCAGACAGTTGGAGCACAAGGACATCCTCGCAAGGCCTGACACAAAAAGCAGCAGTAACATTCCGATGAGCAGAGTCCTCGGCCCCATTGTCCTGCATGGGGGGAAAGGAAAGGTCCTGTTCCTCACAGTTTTGAAAGCCTGTCCAGTGTGTGATCACCACGTGGATTCAGAGAGGGAGATGGGCAGGGTCAGTGATACAGGAACGTGTTCTGTCCAAGTTTTGGACAGCTTTTCCCAAAGTGCATGTCAAGTGGTCAGACTTGTTTTCCAATAATTCCCTTAACTCTCAGCCTCTTAGACTTAGTCACAATTCAGCCTTCTCAATTCCCAACAGGAAGCATTAAATTCTTGAAGATGCTCAGGAGAAAGTCTCCCAGTGTCTCCCTTGGGCAGGTGTTAGATGATTGATGGGATCACAAGTATGGGAATTTCTGAGAGGCTGATTCTCATGCCCTGCCCCCGTGGATGCTTCCTGGATAGTTGGTGGTTGTGCCCCACATCTGTTGTGAACTGGCCCAAAGCCAGCAGCTTTTGTTCTCTGAACTGGAAAGGAACTGAAATGTGGGGTGTCAGGGGGTACAGGAACCACAGGATGTGACATTCTGCGCCTCTGGTACCTCATAAGGAGGATGCATCTGTTGGATTAGGTGGGTGGTGAGAAGCCTGAGTCAGCAGCAGATTTGAACAGTTTCCCAGCAGCCAGGTCCCCTCTATGCCACCACTTTCCACCTCTCTCTTAGAACATGGGCTTTTGTAGGTTTATTAGCCAATCTATATAGTCAGATCTGCCTTCTGGGATGAGTGTGATGGCATCGACAATGCTGAACAAAGAGACCCTCCTCCAGGTGTGGTGGAGACCAGGTGGCTTGAGGTGTGGAAGCCAAAAAGCAATGGCAGAACCATTTTAATGCCTCATGGCAAACAACCTATCAGAGAGAAAGTCGCTGTAGGAAAAAAACTTCTTTATTGTTTTCTCTTGAAAATAGAGGTTAGTAAATCTTGCTGCAAATTTGTCTTCTCCCCACATACTCATTCTGCACTGATAGTTGAGTTAATTCTTATATGTATGATAGATTCTCAGTTTTCATCACTGAATTCTCTATCTGAAGAATAATGTACAGGAAGTGGTAAAAATATATTCAAAGCTAAACATAGTGTGGTTGAAATCAGCTTCGGAGAGAGGGAAAGATTTAACTCGGAGTCAGAATCACTTACTTTACTTTAAATCTGAAGCCTAACAAAGAGTGTGTTGACTTGGTCCAGGTTATTTTTGAGAAGACTTAATCTCTCCATAAATACATGGTAGGATGAGGTGTGGTTTCAGGAGAACACAGGTAGACCAGAGAGCTGGAGTTGTCTAAAGTGGCACTGCGTCTTTCTTCCACTGAAGGCATATGATCTGGACAGCTCCATTGTAGCCCACAGAACTGGTGCATCCAACTCTTGCCCTGGAGCTTCATAAATCCACATATCTGTAAATCTGAGATTCAGTTCTGAACCTTTAGAGGAGTGATACATATTTAGCTCGCCTTTTTTTTTCAATCGCAAATTACAGTGATGTAGTAGCTGGACTTGGATTTAGGTAGAAACTTCCAAGTCTTTCTGGGTCAGGCACTTTCAAGTGTCATAATGTCAATGGAGTTCAGGCTCAGTCCCCAAAAGATGTCCTTCACTATCTTCACCCATCAGAATGTGGGGAATGCTGCTTTGGAAACAGATCTCTGAGAAAAACACCCACAATGGCCCAAGGTGGTCCTAACCTGCTTATGGTGGGGTAGGACTGAGAAGCAAAAAACTGGAATAGGAAAGGATTGGTTTGCATCATTTCCCGGCTGAGATGCAAATGATCCGGGAAAGATCATTGCTGGAAGTTGTAAAGCTCAGGGTGAGGGAGGCTGGGAGGAGAAGAGAAAAGTGGAAAGTTTTTACATTATCAACACTGTGAATATTTTTCAAAGAAGAATGTCTGAATTTATAAACTGGAGGCCCAAAGAGTAAGATTAGAGAAAGACAGTGAGGAATAAATGCTGTAGAAGACACTAGGTCACTAGTCTGGTGTGGAACAATGACATGGAGGGCAAGTTTTATGGTTGCTCTATGTCCCAAGGTGGTCCAAGCCTGAGCTCTTTGCTCCTTATCGATGCCTGGGATAATAGAGAAATGGAAGGGGAAGTCTCTCCATAGAGGTATCTCAAGAAATTTAAAAATTTAACTTGTACATTGACCTTGTAATGGAAATGAGAAGCACAGGGGAGCCCATTGAGAGTTACTTTCAGAAAGGAAATAACTGGAAAATTCAAATAAGCTAGAACATTTACACAAAAAGAGGGAATTCTCTGCTTAGTGAATGATCTGATTTAATAGTCACATTAGACCATGTAATTTTCCATCAGACTATTGGTAATAACATTTTAGTGAACTTGGGTCTGGATGACTTGAGCAGACTAAAAGGGCAGTTGCTATTCTGTGGGTGTTCAATCACGGGGGCATGGGGAAAGTGACTGATAGTCACGGTAGCCCAGCTGAGGACTCCCTGGGGAAATACTCCTTTGCCCCTGCAGTTTCTGTAGAGGTCTCTGTGGGTTTTGTAGCACTGTGGACTCCAACCACTCACAGTGCTACAGAGCTTTACAAAAACCTCCCCTTGGTTTCACCCTATCTAGCCTCTGCGACTGCATATCATTGGATTTTTCTCCAAGTCAACCTACAGTAAGATCAGAGTCTTGGCCTTAGGTCAGCACAGGCTCTCCAGGTGCTTCTGCCTCAGGCTCTTCTGTCCTGCTGCCTAGATCTACCCTGGACTTTGCGACTAGAATTGACCTTCAGAAATCATGGCATCTTCTTCCATCTGCGCTTTCTGGCCAGTCTACTCTCGGATGGTTTCCCACAGAAGAGTTCTTCAGACCTGAATGTCTCAAGTGGATTCTACATGCTGTGGGTAGGCAGAAAACGTATGTGGTCAGTGTAATGTCTCCTGTCACCTGCTGAGCTCCCCAACCACCTCTGCCTGCCCCACTTTACACATAGAGGATGTTACAGAGACCAAAGGGCTTTCACACAAATTTAAAATTTTATCTTCTCCATTGACTCCCTGGTTGTTAAATGCAGGCCAGTAGCCCACGTGCTGCTTTGTGTGACTTGGAAAATGTGACCTGCTGGGTGAACACAGAGGCAGCCTCTTGGTTCAAGCTCGGCAAACAGAGGACACTTGTGAACTTAATGAAAGGTTTTTCTTTTCTCCAGTTGATTCACCCCTACACCAGGGTCTTGGCTCAGTCAGCAGATTTTGAGCTGAAATTTAGTCCCACTGATTCCCTTGGCTGAGAGCCCATGTGCCAGACACACCTGTGCACCTACATGCAGTGACTCTGGCTAAATTCAGTTGATACCTTTTATTTATATTCTTGTTTGGCCTCTGATTTTGACACAGTCATTCTGTTTCTGAAAACTCTCCTTTGGGTTCTGAAGACACACTGATCTTGGTTTGCCTTTGATCTCAGTGTCTATCACTGCAAAAATCAAATGATACACTAGGGTTATTGAAAGTGACCTCATTAAATGTTAACCATTAAAGTAGAATGTGAATTTTGTTACTGTTGTTATCAAGAGGGAGCAAAATTGAAAAAAAATAGTTGATCTTAACACTTTCCCGGGAGGATCTAATCCAAATCCATGGCTTAATTTAAGTATCACAATTTTACTTATAATCGCGTGACAAGTCCTTCCCACTCTCATACAGCTGCATGCCTGCCCCACGATTTGCTGTGATTTTCTGCACACCATGAAATGTGTTTCAAAGCCAAACAGAAATGAGTTTCACGTTGTCTACATATTTGCAGTATTCAGATCACATTCTTTCCACTAACACGAGTAATCAAGAGTCAGCTGTGCCTCCAGAGAAGCCTCGTGGATGTCACAGCTGGGAGAGGCTTCAAGGATCATATGTTCACTCCCCTATGTGTTCAGATGAAAGTCTCTAAGAAGATCCAGAGCGGTTTCACCACTGGCCAAGTTATCCAAGTTCAAAAGACAATGTACAAGAAATCAAGTATCCCATTTCCCAGTCCAGTGATATTTTTGATACACTAGACAAATATCCAGGCTTTGGTCTTTTATTCTGACATTTATTATTTGAAAGTGTCTAGGAATCCTCTCACCTACAGCTCATCTTCTTTCCTGCAGTGGCCATGGCATGACCTGGGCAATCTGACATTTTCTTTCTCTATGTGGCTTTTCATTGCTGTATGAGATGCTCTTCTGTGGGAAAGAGGAGGGACAGGCCCAGGGTGGGTGTATCCTGAAGTTCAGCTCTTCCTGGAAGGAGGCCGGGCCATTCTCAGTGCCAGGCAAGTGTATGCACAGAAGGGATCAGATGACGGGGGCAGTATGAGGGCTCTGAGTTTACTATAGTATTGTCCCAGCCTGGGTGGGACCAGGCCTCCTGCTTGGAGACTCAGAACACTTGGAGAAAAATGCTGGGATGCCAGGCCAAGAAATGCAATAGGGATTGGACAGGGGCATCCTAGAACTTTGAATTTTGTGATAGTGGACTTCGAACTGGCTTCATTTATCTTCTCCCCCTGCTCCTGATATTGACATGTTGTCTTTGAAGGTTATAGACAAACTGTAGTGTATTTAATGGAGAAAAGCAGGCTGTTGAAAGACTTCAAACCACATAAAGAAGGAGCAGCTAGAAAACTTCGGGGAATAGCGACCAAAGGAAAGGAGATACTGGGGATGTTTGGTTAACCGTCGGGGTAGAGCTGGCTTGTTAAAAGACAGCTGGATTCAAGAGTCTGCTTGTGCCTTTTGTTCATTGCAATATACTAGTATGGCTCAAATATATGAGCAAAACCTGACCTTACACAGATATGTGGTCCAAAAAGATAGGTTAGTTTCAATTTTAAATCAGAAACTGTTAATGGACTTTTCATATTCTTTTCCACTAAAATCCATTGATATAGTTTACATTTTGGATGGAACTTTTACCCACGCTTTGTTTTGTAACATTACCCACTGGTCATTCGGGGAATCATTGAATCACTGGGTTAGGCATCTTCCACATTGTCACATTTCATTACACAATTTCAAAAGTATTACAGCAATTAATGTGATCACCAATATCTTTAAATCAGAACAGTATTGAAATACTGGGGAGCCATCCACTTCATGGTAGCAGATACAATTTCCCTAAACTGTAACTTTTGCCTGAAAGCTCAGATTTTCTATCATTAGCAACAATGATCCATTATTTTTCTTGATGTGACAGGCTCAGTTCATTCATTTTCAAGGCACTACCAGACACTTTCCAAGTCTGAGTAACCATGGTTTGTCTGTCAGTTATTCTTTCAAGCAAAATGGTGTTTAGCAGAAAAAGTGGCTAGTTCAGCTTGCAACTCAAACAAGTGCTCAAATTTTTTTTTTGAGATAAGTATAATTTGGAATGCAGCCGAAGTGCTACTTTTGTCACTCAAACATATACTCGAGTTGAAATTTACTAAAATTAATAGTTTTACCATCTTTTCAATGTCATGGACTGAATGTGTCCTCCCCAAATCCCTGTGTTGAAGTCCTTATGGCTCAGTATCTCAGGATGTTGCTGTATTTGAAGATCCAGCTGTTAAATAGATAATTTGGTTAAAATGGGGCCGTTTGGATTGGATTAGGGTGAAACCTAATCTATTCTGACAGGTGTGCAGATGAGAAGAGGAAGTTTGGGCACACGAAGAGAAGAGACACAAGGGGTATGCGTGCACAGAGGAAAGTCCACATGGGGACACAAGGAGAAGGTGGCGTCTCTAAGCCAAGGAGGGAAGGCTCAGGAGAAACCAGCTCTGTGGGCACCTTGACCTTGGATTTCCAGCCTCAAAAATGTGAGAAAATAAGTTTCCGTTGTTTAAGCCATGACGTGCGCGGAATTTGTTATGGCAGTCCTAGCCAACTAATATGGTCAGTGCCATTTTTAAGTAAAACTGGCTTTCCTCTGCCATTGCAAATACAAAAAATGAAGGATACAATGACTACTAAAAATGAGAATTTTATTAAAAGAGTTGTATTTGTGAATTGTTTTTTTCCCCTGAACATAGGCTATTCTGATTTTATTTTGATTGAACTGATGTATTCTATCCCTTAAGCCATCAGCCCAGTAATTTTGGACAATGTAAGAGGAAGCCTGGTGTAGTTTCCTTCCTCCGTGCGTTGCTTTTTCTCTAAGAGACTCTCAAAGACCTGTTGGACCTGGTGTGCTAACGGGTGACTGCAGTCCCAGGATGAAGGGATTAATCCCTGTGCTCTAGGATCAAATACATGCAGAGTCACTTGTAGACTGAAGGAAAGCCCAGGACTGGTCTCAGATCTGGTGTATCAATGTTGGTAGACCCTCTAATTGGACAGAAATTTTTCTTAGTTCCCAGGAAATGTGTCTCAAAAACATAGTGTAAATATGTCTCGATATACGTGGTAAGTGGTGTCTTTGCTTTGGGATGAAGACACTGCTTGGAGGCATTAGGTCAGAGAGAAGACTCCTTGAGTCTGAAACAATATTCCCTGTGGGGGAGGGCTTGTGGCATCCTCAAGGTCCAGCTCAAGATTCATCTCCAAGAGCTCTTCCCAGCTGACTGTACCCAACAAAAAGCTCCCTGCCACCGTCTGTTTACTCACATGGGCCTTTGTGATGACTCAGGTTTTACCTGTGATTGGTCTGTGCTCCCCATCACCTCACTGGGCATTTGTCCAGGGCTACCCTATAACCATATAACCACCTTCTTTCCTTCCCTACTCCCTCATTTGTCAGTTTTTTCATCAGAACAAGACACATGAACTGCAGGGTTTGGGGATTTGCTGTAAGATTTTCACCTTGTGGATTTGCTTCTAGTACGACCTTTAAAATATATTATTTAAAAAAATTGGAATCTGTACACATGTCGATTCCAAATTGATGGAACTCAATTTACAACAACCAATCTCCAAGCACTTATTTTGTTTTGTACTGGGCACTGAGCTCTTTGAAAGGTGGAATTACGACAGAAGTGGGTTCACCTTGTTTCCTCATCACATACCATGGTGTGACCCAGTGCACAGCTCTCATCCTGAGTTCCATTCCTTTCACTTCTTCCATCAAGTTCTCTTTTATGTTGCCATTGGTCTATTCAGTAAATGTTGCTAAAATGTGATGAGATTATTTATTTTGATGACCTTGTTGATACGGGTTCGCATTCTGAAACCGTTGCAGTAGACAATATGGAGTAAAATCCCTAAGGAAAGGAGTCAGGGGGCAATTGTGCAGGCTGCTCTTAATTTCCCCATGACACTCACAGGCCGCCCATCGACGCTGAGACATACATAGTAGGTCACAGCTGGGGTTTTTGAACAAATGATTAGGGCACGTCAACCCCTATGGTTCTGAGACACAGTAAACCACAGCAGTACAATAACCTTCCTCTTCCTTTTTTTCTTTCTTGATATTTTGCCATCACTACCCTCTGCCATCTAGAATACCTTGGAAATCTCCTTTCTCCAATGCTCTTATTGTGGTTAAATGGAACAAAATTCAGAGGCAATATTGCAATACTATTACAATCACACATACCAATGAGTAAAACACTAAGATTCTAAAAGATAAATGGACAAAGGACAAATGAAGAAAAAGTCACTCATTGATTAAGAAACTTGAAAAAAATGTTTTAACCCTCTATAAATAAAAAATGTAAATAAAACATTGGCAAACCATTAAAAAAAAACAGGTATTTAAGCAACATTTTGTTAGAAAAGGTGATGTTCCCAATGCTGGTAAGATGCTGGTAACAATGTAAATTGTTATATTATTATAGGAAGCTGATTACATAATACTAGAAAAGTGAAAACATTCATACTAGTTTGAGCAAGTATTTCCACATTGGTGAATTTCCTGTGAGAAAATACTATACATATTTGAATTTAAAATGAGGTTAATTATCCTCAGAGAAGAGAGAGTCCTCTTGTATTTGGTGTCTTACAAAAACACAAAAAGAACATCACACTACCTTTATGCAATTCTTTGATTTTTCACGGTGAAATACAGTTTAGTGAAGACACGTTCACTAGGAATGTTCTTAATCAATGCTCGTTCATGGCTACTTCTGGAAGTCATCAGATGAGCTTAGTGGAAAAGACGAGTGATTAATTTAACAGCAGCTCAGTAACTGTTCTTGGAAGTATGCCTTAGAAATGACAAGTGTTCAATATTGCTTAAAGAAATATTTTAAAGCCAATGTTTTGTTGTAGAAATCATGAATATTCACTTACAGGATAAATGGCAAAACTACAGTTCTAATATTTGTCAGTAAATATTGTGGTTCAAAAATGTTTCAGTGATAGCTTTCTAATGTGCTGTATAATGCAAACAATTTAGACACAAGGGAGTTGATATGCTTTTGAAAAATGTTTGGATATTTAAAAAAACAGCTCTAGTGATGACAAATACATTGATTTGAGATGCTCTTGAGGAGTTTGAATAAAATTTTATGAACTATGAGAATGAACAAAAACAAGTTGCAAAATTAATATACTATTTTATATAAAATGTGATTTAAATTTTTTATGTGTACCTAAATTAATACATTAAAAAATTTAAAGAAAAATTTGACAATGTATCTATGCTCTTGTGGTTTATACAGTCAGGTGGGCTAAAAATCTTAATTTTGAATCCTTTAATTGAGGGAAAGTGGGACTTAACTTCTCTCTCTCTACAAGTTTTCCTCATGTATACACATGTGATAATTTTAAATGATGAAAAGTATGTTCATCAGAGCAATTTTCATAATCAGAGAAATGTAGAAGCTGCCGAAATTCTCCCTCATATGAGGACTGATTAAACCACGGTTTATCGCAGGATACAATATTAATGTAGCTCATTAAAAATACTATTAGGAAAAAGTATGGAATAACATAGAGAATTGACTTTATAGTGTTAAAAGAAGATACGAATGTTTACATGGGGTATATTTACGTATACAGAGTGTGTAATAATTTATACATTAAAAAGGATACTGGAAGAGGATATACGAAAATAAGCAACTGCAGTTGCTTTTGGGTGGCAGTCCTGACCGCCCTTCAGAACAGAGTCTGTCTTGAATTCTAGGGAGGAAAAGAACTTGGTGTTTTGAGTTCTAGCTCCCAAGCAATGTCCTGACCTTCCCAGCGCACTCATCCACCTGAACGCACTCTCTTACAAGGATGTTTGTTTCACTGCTGAATGGCTGTCAAGGATTACAAAGCTATTTCTGCTATTAAAATGATATCTCTTTCCCCAGATATAGATACACATATCTATATTTGTAAATCCCTCTATCTATCTATCTATCTATCTATCTATCTATCTACTATCTAAATCTATCTTTTTTTTTTCCTTTTTGGCCCTAATTCTGCCCTCTGTGGCAGACAAGTTAATATCCTCTGTCTCCCTGAACATGGGAAGAGAGGTGCCCTCTTGGAGTCTCCATAATCCCCTCCCCTGATCCACACCAAACCTCCAAACAAAGAGAACAAACGTCTATCTTTCATTTTGGGCAGTGTCCTCAGGCTTTGAAAATTCTGCTGTGGTTGCTTCAGTCTTTAGCTGATGGTTATGATCTCTGTTAAAATACAGTGTTCCCTCCCTCCCAACCCAACCTCAGAAAACCTAAAGCCTCCATCTGTTACCATTGTTCACTAAATTAGTATGAATGTGTTCCAGATCATTCTTGAGATCAAGTTTTGATGAGAATAGAATAAAAGCATATGAGGCATGTGATGGGGAGGAGGGTCCAAGAAAGGGCCCAGAAAGAGGAGAATGAGGAGCCATGGATGACTTGCTTTCCAGTAGCAGAGGGTTGGCAGCCGGCAGCCCCCTTTAGCTCTTGCCAAGACTTTGGATCATTCCAGCCACAGCTGAGAACTTTTTTGTGTGTGTGTGTGGAAACTGCAGGATACTGTACTCCATGAATTCTCATATTTTCTGGCAGAGATGCTAAGAAAGTACACATCCAAATATCGGCCTTTATGTTTTCTGGGGAGATCAGGTTAATAGCAATTCAAGCGATAAACACTCTGAGTCCACAACAGCATCTTCCCTGGTGCTGATGTCCTCGTGTCTTCTCTTGCAATTTGACCCTGTGCTTCCTATTTTTCCTAGCTTTATTAAATAGGAACTGACCAGAAAGGACCGTTTTCTTAGGGCAAAAAACTAGCAATACAGACTCAGGGAAAGTTGAGATATCATCGCTTACAAGCAGTTGGAGCACAGGGACATCCTTGCAAGGCCTGGCAACAAGCCAGCAGTAAAGCCTGATGAGCAGAGTCCCCGGCCCCGTTGTCCTGCATGGGGGGAAAGGAAAGGTCCTTCTGCTCACGGCTCTGAAAGCCTGTCCAGGGTGTGATCACCACGTGGATTCAGAGAGGCAGGTGGGCAGGGTCAGTGATACAGGAAGGTGTTCTGTCCAAGTTTTGGATAGATTAGCAGGTGTCCCTAAAGTACATGTAAAGTGGTAATAACCTGTTTTCCACTAATTCCCTTAACTCTCAGCCTCTTAGACTTAGTCACAACTCATCCTTCTCAGTTCCCAACAGGAAGCATTAAATTCTTGAAGATGCTCAGGAGAACGTCTCCCAGTGTCTCCCTTGGGCAGGTGTTAGATGACTGATGGGATCACAAGTATGGGAATTTCTGAGAGGCTGATTCTCATGTCCTGCCCCCATGGATGCTTCCTGGGTGGTTGGCGGTTGTGCCCCACATCTGTTGTGAACTGGCCCAAAGCCAGCAGCTTTTGTTCTCTAAACTGGAAAGGGACTCAAATGTGGGGTGTCAGGGGGTACAGGAACCACAGGATGTCTCTAGTGCCTCATAGGGGTCTCTGGTGCTTCATAAGGAAGACAGGTCTGTTGCATTAGGTGGGTGGTGAGAAGGCTGTCAGCCGTGGACTTGAGCTGTTACCCAGCACTCAGCTTCCATTTATCCCACCACTTTCCAACTCTCTCTTAGAACATGGGCTCTCTCAGATTTATTAGCCGATCTATATAGGTAGGTCTGACTTCTGGGATGAATGTGATGGCATCAAGAATGCTGAACAAAGAGATCCTCATCCAGGTGTGGTGGAGGCCAGGTGGCTTGGGGTGTGGAAGCCAAAAAGCAATGGCAGAACCATCCTAATGCGTCATGGCAAACAACGTATCAGAGTGAAAGCCATTGTAGGAAGAAAATGTTATTGTTTTTCTCCTATAAACAGGAGTTAGTAAATTTGAGGCAAAATTGTCTTCTCTTTCCACACTTGTTCTACACTGATAGTTGAATTAACTAGTGTATGTGTGATAGAGTCTCAGTTTTCATCGCTGAACTTTCTGTATGCATAAACCATGTACAAGGAGTGGGAGAAATAAATCCAAATGCAAAAACAGGGTGTTTGAGACCTGCTTTATACCCAGATCTTGGCGTCTGCACTGGAGAGTGGAAGATTTTACTCTGGAGTCAGATTCACTTACTTTACTTGAGTCTGAAGCCTAACAAAGAATGTGTTGACTTGGTGTAGGTTATTTTTGAGTAGACTTAATCTGCCCGTAAATACGTGGTAGAATGAGGGGTAGCAGGAGAACACAGGTAGACCAGAGAGCTGGAGTTGTCTAAGGTGACACTGCTTCTTTCTCCCATTGAAAGTGTGTGACCTGGACAGCTCCCATTATAGTCTACTGAACTGGTGTGTTTCTGCCTGTGTCCTGGAGCTTTGTAAATCTGTATATCATATAAATCAGAGATTCAATTCTGAGCCTTAAAAGTGTAGATAACCCACTTTTTTCCAGTGGTAAGTTACAGTGATGAAGTGGTTGGATGTGGATTTAGGTAGAAACTTCTAAGTCATTCTGAGTCAGGCACCTTAAAGAGTTATAGCAACTTGGGTTTCAGACTGAGTCTCAAAATGCTGCTCTGGGGACAGATCTCTCAGAAAACCGTCCATAAGTGGTGCAAGGCAGTCCTAAGTTTCTAGTCCTACATGGTTTGGGGTAGGACTGAGACACAAAAAGCTGGAATAGGAAGGGAGCAGTGTGCATCATTTCCCAATTGAGATTCACATGGTCTGGGAAAGGTCGTTGTTGGAAGGTGTAAAGCTCAGGGCGAGGGAGGCTGGGAACAGAACTGAGAGGTGGAAAGTTTGTAGACTATCCACACTGTGAGTAGATTTCAAAGAAGAAAGTCTGAATTTTTAAATTGGGGGCCCAAGGATCAAGATTAGGGCAAGATATTGAGGAATAAATGCTGCAGAAGACATTAAGTGAATAATTGTCAATGGAAAAATGACCCAGAGAGTATTTTTTATGGTTGCCCGTGTGTTCCAAGTTAGTCCAAGCTTGAGTCCTTTGCTCCTGATTGGTGCCTGTGAGAACAGAGAAATGGAAGAGGAAGTCTGTCCATAGAGGTGTCTGGTGAAATTTAAAAATTTAAGTTGTACATTGATCTTGTAATGGAAATGAGTACGCAAGGAGAGCCCTTTGGGAGTCAGCCTCAGAAGGGAAATACTAGAAAATAAAAATAAGCCAGAGCATTTATAGGAAAAGAGGAAATTCTATGCTGAGTGAATGGTCAGGTTTATCATAGTTTGGAATGTGTAATATCCCGTCAGATTTTTGGGAGCAGCATTTTTGTGAGCTTGGGTCTGGATGTCCTGTGTGAAGTAAAAATGGCAGCTGGTGTTTTGTGGTAGTTCAATCAGGGCGACACAGGGGACAATTAGTCTGGCAGTCACTGTAGATGGGCTGAGAAATTTCACTTTTACCCCTGCAGTTTCTGTAGAGGTCTCTGTGGGTTTTGTAGCACTGTGGAAATCCCACCCACAGTGCTACAGACCTTTACAAAAACCTCCCCTTGGTTCCCCCTTTCCAGCCTCTGAGAACCCCCAAGACAGGATTCTTCTCCAAGTCAAGCTACAGCAAGACCAAAGAGTCTTGGCCTTAGGTCAGCGCAGGCTCACCTGGTGTTTCTGTCTGAGGCTCCTGTCCTGCTGCGTAGATCTGCCCTGGACTTTGCGACTAGAATTGACCTTCAGAAATCATGGCATCTTCTTCCGTCTGTGCTTTCTGGCCAGTCTGCTCTCAGACGGCTTCCCACAGAGGAGGTCGTCAGACCTGAATGTCTCAAGTGGATTCTACAAGATGTGGGTAGGCAGAAAATGTTTGTGGTCAATGTAATTTCTCCTGTCACCTGCTGAGCTCCCCAACCACCTCTGCCTGCCCCACTTTACACATAGAGGGTGTTATAGAGACCAAAGGGCTTTCACATAAATGTAGAATTTTATCTTTTCCCTTGACTCCCTGGTTGTTAAATGCAGGGCCAGTAGCCCACATGCTGCTTTGTGTGACTTGGAAAATGTGACCTGCTGGGCGAATACAGAGGCAGCTCCTTGAGGTCAAGTTTGGCAAACAGAGGAAGCTTGTGAAATTCATGGAAGGTTTCCCTTCTTGTGGCCCTGGCAGGCTGTTCTGACTGCTGAATCCTGAGGAGATGGGACTGTTGTGTTTCCCAGCTCTTTACTCCTCCCTGTGACCGGAGTATCTTCCAGGGACTTTGCAGGGCCTCCGATTACAGGTGGGTGTGCATCCCTCTCCATTGACTTTGGGGCATGGCTATATTTTGATCCAGAGATTGTGCGTGGAAGTGAAAGGGTGCCAGTTCCAAGCTGAGGCTCTGGCGACATCACATCCTGGATGTCTGCCAGCAGTCTTGACCCTTTACTGTCTGAGGTGAGAAGTTTGCTCAGGGAGTCACTGCTGCTTCAGCCTGGGTCCCAGAACGAAGACATGTAGAGCAGACCCGAATGCCACCTGAGGCCAAGTCTAGCTGGCCTGCAGCTGCCCACCAACACGCAAAAGCAATACATGTTTGCTGTTGTAAAGCAACTGAAACTTTGGGGTTGTTTGTAAGAGATGATCATAGCAGAAACAAGTGTTTAATATAGATGCTAAGCCTTGGAAGACCACAACTGTCAACTTTCATGCTAAAGTTTATGGCAGCTCCCTAGTATCCTCAGGAAGAGACGGTTTGGGACACAGGCTCTGGCTCACCTCCCTGGGCCCACGTGCTCCCCTCAACTCCGCTGCCCTGACCTGTTTCCTTCCTGAGAGCTCCATGACCTTTCATACCTCTTTGCCTTCGCCATGTGATGGCTTTTGCCTGAAGTGCCCGTTCCTTCTTCAGTTCCCCGATTTGGTCCCTAACCATCCTCCTTAGATCCCATTGATTTACTGGTCTGAGCTTAGCTGCTGTCTTCCCTGCAAAGTCCCGAGTGAGTGCTCAAGCCTGGCCTGGGTTGGATGCACCCCCTTTCCCTTGAGTTTCGTGGCCTCCAGTGCTGATCCCTCCCATCGCACTCAAAACTCTTTTTCTCATCTTCATAGTTAAAGACCCTTGAGAGAAGGGATTTGTCTTGTGTATCTCTGCGTCCTCTGTGCCAGCACAGTGTCACTGAGTGAGTGCTCAGAAAGTGTCTTCTGAACCCATTCAAGACGGAGGTGTTTCCTAGTGAGAGAGGATGTGCTGGAAGTGACAGAGTCACGGCCAGAACCCTCATCTTCCCAGTTCCTAGTCCCTTGCTCTCCCTGGCACTGGGCTGTCCTATGGAATCCTACCTTACATTTGTTCAGTGGAGCACAGCGCCATTAGGTGTAAACAAGACGATTTTTAATGTTAGCCCGAGTTAAGCGTCATTGGGAAGATAAATTTGCTGCGATTTTCTGCACACCATGAAATATATTTCAAAGCCAAACAGAAATGAGTTTCACGTTGTCTGCAGATTTGCAGTATTCAGATCACATTCTTTCCACTAACACGAGTAATCAAGAGTCAGCTGTGCCTCCAGAGAAGCCTCGTGGATGTCACAGCTGGGAGAGGCTTCAAGGATCATATGTTCACTCCCCTATGTGTTCAGATGAAAGAGTCTAGAGAGATCCAGAGCGGTTTCACAACTGGCCAAGGCACCCGATGTCAAAGGAACACACAAGAAAGCACATATCTCAATTCCCAGTCCAGTGGTGCATTTGGTACACTACACTCATATATAATCTTTGGTCCTTTATTTTGACATTTGTTATGTGAAAGTGTCTCTGTATCCTCTCAGTCCTACAGCAGCTCTCCTTCCCTGGAGTAGCCACAGGACGGCCCAGGCAGCCTGACTACTTCTTTCTTTGCGTGGCTTTCATTGTTGTATGAGATGCTCTTCTGCGGAACGGGGAGGGGCCGGCACAGGGTGGGTTCATGCTGACGTCCAGCTCTTCCTGGAAGGACGCTGGGTCGTGTTCTCAGTGCCAGGTGTGTGCATTCCTGGCAGGAACAGAGACAGGGACAGTGCTTGGGGACTGAGTTTTTCATGGTTACTGTCCAGTCTTGGCTGAGACCAGGCCTTCTGCTTAGAGATTCAGAACACTTGGAGAAAATTTATGGGATTCCAGGAGAAGAAAAGAAACAAGGACTGGACAGGGGCATCCTCCGTTTTGGAAGTTTAAGGATTGTGGGCTTTTAGCTAATTTTATTTACCTCCTCTTCTTACTCCTGACAATGACATGTACTCTTTGAGGGTTACAGGAAAACGGCAGTGTATTCAAAGAAGAATATCAGGCTGTGAAAAGACTTCAAATCATGTACAGGAAGAAAGAGGTAGAAAACATCGGGGAAAGGAGACCAGAGGAAGCGAGTAAATGGGGATGTCTGCTTACGTTCTTTAGACAACTGTCAGGGAAGAGCAGCCTTATTTGAAGACAGGCAGGTTCTTATATCTGCTCATGCTTTATCTCCATTGCAATATATTATTTTTGTTGAATACATGAAAAATACCTGGCCTTACACAGATACGTATTTTGAAAAGAGGGGTTAGTTGCAATGGTGAATTTTAACCATGTTAATGGACTTTTCATATTCTTTTCCATTAAAAATCCTTTGGTCTAGCTTGCATTTTAGATCGAACTTTCACCCATGCATGGCTTTGTAACATTATCCATCGGTCTCTGGGAAATAATTGGCTCACTGAGTTAGGCAACTTCTGCATGTTGACACATTTCATTATACAATATCAAAAATATCACAGTAGTTTATATGGCCACCAATAACTTTAAGTCAGGTCAGTTATTTAAATCCAGCTCATGGTGACAGATACAATTTTCCCTAAACTTTAATTTTCACCTGAAAGCTTAGATTTTTATCATTTGCAGGAATGATCCATTTTTTTTTTGATGTGACAGGCTGAGTTCATTCATTTTCAAGAAAATATCTGAGAACTACCCAAGTCTGAATAACCAGTTTTTCAAGCAAAATGGTATTTCATGGAAAAAAGTGGCTAGTCCACCTTGAAACTCAAACATCTGCTCAAATGTTTTCCTTCAAAATAAGTATGATACTTTGGAATGCAGCAGGAGGGCTGTGTTCTTCCACTTTTGTTACTCAGACTCCTGAAACAACATATACTCAAGAGTCGAGATTTAATAAAGTTAATAGTTTCACTGTGTTTTCAATGTTGTAGACTGAATCGTGTCCTCCCCCAATCTGCATGTTAAAGTCCTTATCCCTGAACATCTCAAGATGCTGCTGTACTTGGAGATCTGGCTCTGAAATAGATAATCAAGTTAAAATGGGGCCATTCGGTTTAGGGTGGACCTAATGCATTCTGACTGATGTCCCTACAAGAAGGGGAAGTTCGGGCACACAAAGAGAAGAGACACAAGGGGTGCACATGCCCAGAGGACAGTCCATATGGGGACACAAGGAGAAGGTGGCATCTCCAAGACAAAGAGAAAGGGCTCAGGGGAAACCAGCTCTGTGGGCACCTTGATCTTGGATTTCTAGCCTCAGAACTGTGAGAAAATAAATTTAAGCCACCAAGTCTGTGGAAATTTGTTATGGCCTCCCTAGCCAACTAATATGGTCAATAGCATTTTAAAGTAAAGTCTGCTTTTTCCCCCCTGCAAATATAGAAATGAAGGACACAATGACCCTAATACAGAACTGAGGCCTCTGCCTTGATTCATGCTAATGGACCAGCTGTTTTATCCGCCGCTGCTTTTGCAACATCAGGGCAAATGTCAACACAAAGAAAAAGGAAAAACTGCTCTGATATTATTATGAACATTGTTCTAACTTCATGGAGTCCCTGAAAATGTCTTGGGTCCCTAGGTGTCCACAGACAGTAGTTTGAGAACCACTGCTGTGACCTATGTGGTTTGTGTGGTCAAAGCTACAGTGGCAGCCGTCAGTCCAGCCTTTCTCTGCTGCTTCACGGCGCTCTACTTGTTCGCCAGTGGCTAGCAGATCAATTGTATCAGATGCTTTGATCAATGAATAATTGGTCAAAAGTCATTATGAGCAGTGACTTTCTAGTTCTGCAAAAATGTTGAAATTGACCCAACTACTCTGATTGAAATTTCTAGAGTCAAGGGCCACGGGTCTGTCTGTCATCTGTCTGTGGTTTGCTCTCCTCAGTGGTACTCCAGCTCTCAGATGCTGGATCCATGATGGTGGTGCTTTGGTGACAGGGGGAGCTCAGGGAAGACCTCGAGTTTGACTCATAATATTCAGTACACATACTACTTTTCTATGGTGATTCTTCAACCTTTCCATTAAAAATAATGTTTATGCATTTAAGTGACATGTAGCTGGGATGGTGACCTGACTGTTTGGCAAAACCATACAGAATAGGAATAGACTGACGTGGCCTTCATGGTTAATGGGTCAAATAATATACTTAGCAACTGGACAGGAATTAAAAGAGGCCAGGCTTTTGAACTGAGACCCATATAAAGCCCCAAGAATGGATAAACTAGTCAAGTCCCCTTCATCAGTGGGTCTTGGGCACACTTTGGCTTTTGTCCAAACCTTCTCTTACTTTCTCTGTGCTGCCCGTCCAGCTGAAGGAGAGATGAGCGGACAGTGTGCTGACTGGAGTTCACTGGTACATGTGTAGAAACCTGGTGCTTCCCCAGACCCACACAAGTGGAAGACTTGGTTTTGAGCTATTATTATCTCAGATATTGAAAGGCAGTGATTTTAAGATACCCCACTTATGCCTATTTCCTGAATAAGAATGATCCAAAATATGCAACAGCATCATTAGCGTTTTCTAATTAATTTTACCTCTGTAGCCAGTGGGTGTCCATTGTCCTGTCATACGAATACACAGTTTTAACTTGTAACATCTACAGATTCAAGGATTCCTTTTAGCAGAGCGTATACTTAAAGAAAGTATGCTAATTTTCAAGAAATATATTACATTTTACTTTTTCACTGCTTAAACTTGCTGCAGACGTCTTGGCCACTTTAAAATGAAAACCTAATAAAATGTACTGTTATCATTATTATTTATTATTAAATATTATTTACTATGAAATGTTATTTTAAATTATTACTATTATTTATTAAAAATAGAGATGAATAGAATCAATTTCTTTAGACTCCTCACCTAGATTTAACAATGGTTAATGTTTGCCATATTTGCCATTTATTTTGGTCAAGTATTTAAAAATAAATTATAATCATCATGATAGTTCATTTCTGCATGCTTCAGAATGCATTTTTTAAAAAATGTTTCTGATGGTTTTCTTTTATTTTAACATTTTTTATTGATTTATAATAATTTTACAATGTTGTGTCAAATTCTAGCGTAGAGCACAATTTTTCAGTTATACATGAACATATGTATACTCATTTAGAATACATTTTTTAAAAAAGCAAAATATTTTTCTACATAAGCATAATATCACTTCACATCTAACAAAGTTACCAATTCCCTAAAATCATTTACTATCCAGTCCTTGGTCACATTTCCTAATTCTTACTCAAATGTCTTTTACAGATGGTTTTTAGAAATAAGATTTCAGTCAAAGACTACGCATGTCATTTAGTTACTTAATCTTTGAAGTTTCTATAATCTGCGATATTTCTCCTTGCACTGCTTTCCCTCCACTGTAATTCTGTTTTCTTTTCATCACGTTGATTGTTGAAAGGACTCGGCCTGGTGTCCTGGAGAATGTCTCACCTTCTGGATTTGTCTGGTTTTTTCTTGGTGGAACCATTTAACTTGTTCTTCTAGCTCCCTGGTTTCCTGCTGGAACTGAAGGTTTGAGGAGGTTTCATTCATTTGTTTATTTTTCACAGGATGCTACGTAGGGCAGGTTGTGTCCTAGGTACTACGTTGTGTCAGGATAGACATCATGACTTGGTGAGGCTAAGCTCGAACACTAGGATAAGATGGTGAAAGAAAAATCCAGTTTGTAAAGTTTCACGTTCCCATTGCAACCAGCAAGTAATCTGACTTTGCAATGTTTTTAAGATTTTTTTTTTTTGGTTCGGAATTTTTTTCTGCATGATGTTTTGTGTGAAGCAGGCTGTAGTCACGTTTCCTCTTCCTGTAACTGTGAATGCCTCCAGTCTGCTATACCAGAAAGGAGTGTTATCAACTCATCACTACATACTAAAACATTAATGTCTAAAAGAATCTGCTCTTTTAGAAATAAGTAACCCAAAGAATCTACATTTCATTTCTGCTCTAAAAATGAGAATTTTGTAAAAAGTGTTATCTTTATGAACTGTTTATATTCTCTGAATATGGGCTCTTCTGATTTTATTTTGATTAAATTGATGTATTCTATCCCTTAAGCCATCAGCCCAGTAATTTTGGGCAACCTAAGAGGAAGCCTGGTGTAGTTTCCTTCCTCCGTGCGTTGCTTTTTCTCTGAGAGACTCTCAGAGAGCTGTTGGACCTGGTGTGCTAACGGGTGACTGCAGTCCCAGGATGAAGGGATTAATCCCTGTGCTCTAGGATCAAACACATGCAGAGTCACTTGTAGACTGAAGGAGAGCCCAGGACTGGTCTCAGATCTGGTGTATCAATGTTGGTAGACCCTCTGATTGGACAGAAATTTTTCTTAGTTCCCAGGAAATGTGTCTCAAAAACACATAGTGTAAATATGTCTCAAGATACGTGATAAGTGGTATCTTTGCTTTGTGATGAAGACACTGCTTGGAGGCATTAGGTCAGAGAGAAGACTCCTTGAGTCTGAAACAATATTCCCTGTGGGGGAGGTCTTGTGGCATCCTCAAGGTCCAGCTCAAGATTCATCTCCAAGAGCTCTTCCCAGCTGACTGTACCCAACAAAAAGCTCCCTGCCACCATTTGTTTACTTTCATGGGACTTTGATATGCTTGTTTTACTTGTGAAGAGTCTGTGCTCCTCGTTTGTCCAGCGCTACCCAATAACCACCTTCTTGCCATCCCTACTCCCTCATCTGTCAGTTTTCTTATCAGAACAAGAGAAATGAACTGTCAGGATGTGGGGATTTAGAGTCAGATTTTCACCTTGTGGATTTGCTTCTAGTTATACCTTTAGAGAATGTATTATTTAAAAAAAAATTGGGATCTGTACATATGTCTCTTCTAATTCGATGAAATTCAATTCACAGCAACCACTTTCAGAGCACCTGTTTTGTACTGTGCATCAAGCTCTGTGACAGACGGAATTATGTATACGGACAGAAGTGGGTTCACCTTCTTGCCTCATCATACACTAGTGTGTGACCCAGTGCACAGCTCGCGTCCTGAGTTTCATTCCCTTTGCTTCTCCACAATGTTCTCTTTTATGTTGCCATTGCTTTATTTAGTAAATGATGTTAACATATGGTGAGATTATTTGTTTTGATGACTTTGTTGATACGGGTTCGCATTCTGAAACTGCTGCAGTAGACAACATGGAGTAAATCCCTAAGGAAAAGAGTCAGGGGGACGTGGGCAGTCAGCTCTTACATTATTTCCCCATGACACTCACAGGCTGCGCATCGGTGCTGAGACATACACAGCGGATCACAGCTGGGGTTTTTGAACAAAGGCTTCGTACACTTCTCCCACTGTGGTCCGTATATCGTCACAGTGAAACACAGCAGTACAATAACCACCCTCTTCCTTTCTCCTTTCCTTGGCATCTTGCCATCACCACCCTCTGCCTCTAGAATACCTCAGAAATGTCTTTTCTCCAATGCTGGTATTGTGGTTGAATGGTATAAACTCAGATGCAGAAATTATTGCAATTACACAGTTAGTAAGTAAAACACTAAGAACTAAGTGATGAATGGGCAAAGGACAAATGAAGAAAGTCATTCTTTGGTTAACAGCCTTGGGAAAATGTTCTAATTCACTAGCAATAAGAATGTAAATAAAGCATTAACAAACCAGCTTTTAAAAACAGATATTTAAACAGTGGTTTTTCTTTTTTGAAATGATGGTGTTTTCAATTCCGGCAAGGTGTTGGTAACAATATTATATTGTTTTAATTTTATTGAAAACCGATAGTACAAATATTCATTCTAGTTTGGGCAAATGGTCCACTTTGGGAAATTTACTGTGAGAAAATAACATGTATAAAGTGAGGTTACTATCATCAGAGAATGGAGACTTTCTTATATTTGATCTTTGCAAAAAGCAGTATTAAAATGCTTTCATTCAATTCTTTGATTTTGCAAAGTTCAGTACAGTTTAGGGAAGACCCTTATTCATTTCCATGGATTCTTCTGAAAGTCAGCTGATGAGGTTAGTGAAAAAGGTGAGAGTATAGCTTAACAAAAATTAGAAGCTATTCTTGGGCGTATGACTTTGGAATTCCATGTTCAGTATTGTTGAAACAAATCCTTCGAAGTAAATGTTTCATTGTTGAGGTCATGAATATTCACTTACAGGATAAATGGCAACACAATAATTGTAATGATTGTGAATTAGTATCGTGGTTCAAAATATTTTAGTGGTAGCTTCATATATAGATTTTCAGTGTGCTCTAATTGAAACAATGTAAACACAGGTGAGTTTGAGATGCTTGGGAAAATGTTTGAAGATAAAAAAGCAGCTGTACTGATGATAAATCCATCGGCTTCAGATGCTAGAAAGAAATTGAAATAAATTTTATGAATTATGAGTGGAAAAAAGCAATATTTCAAAATTAATCATCTGTATAATATGTGACTTATGTATGTGTAACTAAATTAAGACATTAAACATTTAAAAATAGAATTTGATAATTTTATTTATAATTTAATGTATCGATATCATCGGGTTGGCAAAAACTTTAAATTTTCCAGTTGAGGAAAGGTGGGGACTTACTTCAGACCGTGTATGTGTGTATATATCTATATATAAATGTATGGTTGTGTACATGTAGTTTATATATAGAGAAAGTTTTCCTCATATAGACATATCATAATTTTCAATAATGAGAATGTTACATACAAATGTATTCATTACAGCAAATTCTACAACAGGAGAAATGTAGAAGCTGCCCAAATTCTCCATCATACAAGAACTGATGAAACCATAGTATGTTCCTATGTACAGTATTAATGTAGCTCATTAAAAATGCTGATTAGTAAAAGTATCTAATAACATGGAATTGATTTTATATTGTTAAAAAAGATGGAATGTGTATATGGAGTATGATTACGTGTACAGAGTATGTAATAATCCATTGAAAAAGAACACTGGGAGGGAATATACCCAGATAGTAACCGTAGTTGCTCCTTGGTCAGCTGAGTTTCTTTTGACCTAGAACACTGAAATGAACTTCAGGGAGGGAAGAGCTCGGGTCACTGAGTTATAGATCCCAACCATGCCGTCTTCCCAGGGCAGTCATCCGCTGAACTCAGGATGATTGTTTACTGCTGAATAAGGTCAACCATGCAAAGCTATCCCTGCTGGTAAATTAAATACATTAAATTTTTTTTTATTGGCCCCAATTCTGGGCCTCTTCCTGAACATGGGAAGAGAGGTGCCCTCTTGGAGTCTCCATAATCCCCTCCCCTGATCCACACCGAACCTCCAAACAAAGAGAGAACAAACTTCCTCTTTCATTTTGGGCCGTGTCCTCAGCCTTTGAAAATTCCTCCATGGTGCTTCAGTCTTTAGCTGATGGCTCTTATCTCAGTTAAAATACAGTGTTCGCTCCCTCTGACTCCAACCTCAGAAAACCTAAAGCCTCCATCTACTACCGTTGTTCACTAAACTAGTGTGAACTGATTTCAGGTGATTTCTCGAGATCAAGTTTTGATGGGAATAGAATAAAAAGCATATGAATGATGTGATGGGGAGGAGGGTCCAAGAAAGGGCCCAGAAAGAGGAGAATGAGGAGCCATGGATGACTTGCTTTCCAGTAGCAGAGGGTTGGCAGCCGGCAGCCCCCTTTAGCTCTTGCCAAGACTTTGGATCATTCCAGCCACAGCTGAGAACTTTTTCTTTTGGTGGAAACTGCAGGATACTGTACTCCATGAATTCTCATAGTTTCTGGCAGAGATGCTAAGAAAGTACACATCCAAAAATCGGCCTTTATGTTTTCTGGGGAGATCAGGTTAATAGCAATTCAAGCGATAAACACTCTGAGTCCACAACAGCATCTTCCCTGGTGCTGATGTCCTCGTGTCTTCTCTTGCACTTTGACCCCGTGCTTCCTATTTTTCCTAGCTTTATTAAATAGGGACTGACCAGAAAGGACCGTTTTCTTAGGGCAAAAAACTAGCAATACAGACTCAGGGAAAGTCAAGATATCATCGCTTAGAAGCAGTTGGAGCACAGGGACATCCTTGCAAGGCCTGGCAACAAGCCAGCAGTAAAGCCTGATGAGCAGAGTCCCCGGCCCTGTTGTCCTGCATGGGGGGAAAGGAAAGGTCCTTCTGCTCACGGCTCTGAAAGCCTGTCCAGGGTGTGATCACCACGTGGATTCAGAGAGGCAGGTGGGCAGGGTCAGTGATACAGGAAGGTGTTCTGTCCAAGTTTTGGATAGATTAGCAGGTGTCCCTAAAGTACATGTAAAGTGGTAATAACCTGTTTTCCACTAATTCCCTTAACTCTCAGCCTCTTAGACTTAGTCACAACTCATCCTTCTCAGTTCCCAACAGGAAGCATTAACTTCTTGAAGATGCTCAGGAGAACGTCTCCCAGTGTCTCCCTTGGGCAGGTGTTAGATGACTGATGGGCTCACAAGTATGGGAATTTCTGAGAGGCTGATTCTCATGCCCTGCCCCCGTGGATGTTTCCTGGGTGGTTGGCGGTTGTGCCCCACATCTGTTGTGAACTGGCCCAAAGCCAGCAGCTCTTGTTCTCTGAACTGGAAAGGGACTCAAATGTGGGGTGTCAGGGGGTACAGGAACCACAGGATGTCTCTAGTGCCTCATAGGGGTCTCTGGTGCTTCCTAAGGAAGACAGGTCTGTTGGATTAGGTGGGTGGTGAGAAGGCTGTCAGCCGTGGACTTGAGCCATTACCCAGCACTCAGCTTCCATTTATCTTACCACTTTCCAACTATCTCTTAGAACATGTGCTCTCTCAGATTTATTAGCCAATCTATACAGTCAGTTCTGACTTCTGGGATGAGTGTGATGGCATTGACAATGCTGAACAAAGAGATCCTCATCCAGGTGTGGTGGAGGCCAGGTGGCTTGGAGTGTGGAAGCCAAAAAGTAATGGCAGAACCATCCTAATGCCTCATGGCAAGCAACGTATCAGAGTGAAAGCCATGGTAGGAGGAAAGTGTCTATTGCTTTTCTGTTTTAAATACATTACAAGCTTTATACTTTTTGATAAAAATCTGTCTTTCTTCCATACAATCTGTACTGATAGTTGAGTTAATTATTGTATGTAGGATGGAGTCTCAGTTTTCATCACTGAATTCTCTGTATGCAGAAACAATGTACAGAAAGTGGGGGATATAAATCCAAATGTAAATATAGGGTGGTTAGAGACCTGCTTATGCCTCATCCTTGGAGTCTGCTTTGGAGGGTGGAAGATTTTACTCTAAAGTCAGAATCACTTATTTTACTTTGAATCTGAAGACTAATAAAGATTATGTTGACTTTCTGGAGGCTAGTTTTTAGTAGAGCAGATCTGCCATAAATAAATACACGGTAGAATGAAGTGTGGTAGCAGGAGAACACAGGTAGACCAGAGAGCTGGAGTTGTCTAAGGTGACACTGCTTCTTTCTCCTGTTGAAGGTGTATGACCTGGACAGCTCCCATTACAGTCCACTGAACTGATGCATTCCAGCCTTTGTCCTGGATCTTCATAAATCTATATATCATACAAATCTGAGATTCAATTCTGAGCCTTTAGAGGCGTGATATGTATTTAGCCCACTTTTCAATGGCAACTTACAGTGATGTAGTAGCTGGACTTGGATTTAGGTAGACACCTCCAAGTCTTTCTGAGTCAAGTACCTTCAGGGTCATAATAACAATGGAGTTCAGGCTCAGTCCTGAACTATCTTCTCCCATCAAAACATGCAAAGTGCTTCTTTGCAAACAGACCTCTGAGAAAAATGCCCATAAATGGTGCAAGGTGGTGCTAACTTTCCAGACACACATGGGTAGGGTAGGACTGAGAAGCAAAAAGCCAGAATAGGAAGGGACCCAGTTTGCATCATTTCCCTGCTGAGATGCAAATCATTTGGGACAAGTTCATTGAACAGAACTGAGAGGTGGAAAGTTTGTAGACTATCAACACTGAGCCAGTTTCAAAGAAGAAAGTCTGAATTTATAAAGTGGAGGACCAATGATCCAGATTAGGGAAAGATATTGAGGAATAAATGCTGCAGAAGATATTAAGTGAATGACTGGCTATGGAACAATGACCTGGAGAGTATTTTTTATGGTTGACATGTGCTCCACGTTAGTCCAAGCTTGAGTTCTTTGCTCCTGATTGGTGCCTGGGAGGACAGAGAAATGGAAGAGGAAGTCTGTCCGTAGAGGTGCCTGGTGAAATTTCAAGATTTAACTCATATATTGACCTTGAATGGAAATAAGAATGCACAGGAGAGCCCTTTAAGAGTTAGCTTCAGAAAGGAAACACTGAAAAATACAAATAAGCTAGAATATTGACAGGAAAAGAGGAGAATCCATGTTTAGTGGTTGGTCAGATTTAACACAGGTTGGAACTTCTCATTTTCCGTCAGAATATTGGTAATAACATTTCAGTGAACTTGGGTCTGTATGTCTCGAGTGGAGTAAAGTTGGCAGTGGCTAGTTTGGTCAGTTCAATCAGGAGACACAGGGGACAATTAGTCTGGTCCCTGATTCTGTTGTTTGGCAGAGCATCTGGCTCCCAAACACGTCGAGATGTCTTGTGATTTTCAGGTCTTTTGTGTTTGAATGCTGTTCAGGGGTGTTACTACCTGAGGACATTGCCTTTTCCACCTTGTGTCTGTACAATGTGGAACACCCTGTATTGGAGACAGAGATGACTTATTTACAAGCATTGCCTAAGACCTAATTAACATCAGTATCTCAAGTGGTTGACAAGATTGGATTCTGAAGCTCTCATATAGGAATACAGACTTTCTGGTCTTTTTCTTACTGTCCCAAAATATAACCAGATAATCCTTTGTTTGATTCCTCGAGGACCAAGTTACTTTCTTGCAGAAACATTCTTAAGAATTTCTTTAAAAAACCTAGGAAAGTGTAACACTTATAGACAAGCCACAGCCTGAAGCCTGGGCTGCTGACTTGAGCACAGATGGGAGAATGTTAACAGCCAAGAAATATGAGGTCTTTGGCTCCTTTCCCAGAACTGCCAGGCTAAGACCTTGGCAGAGACTCAACAGGAAACGAAACTCTATTTGCATATCCTTTTATACATGGGAGATTAAAAGCTTCAACCTTGAGTGATCACAGTTTTTGAGAATCCCGATGAGGCATTAAAGAGGAGGAGGAATGTCCCAAGGGAGGTGAGCTGGAGGCAAAGCAAGGTAGGTGTGAGGTTAGCAATGACTTTCAATCCCCTTTGATTAACCACGAGTGTATTTTGTTTAGTTCTTTTTCTGATTTTATTGGGTCACATAAAGGAATCAGCCAGGCAGGAATCTGTGCTTCGTAATTTTGGGAATCTGTCAAAATTTCATGTCCTTTGTCCCGTGGCTGCTTCCTTCTCCTCTTGCTGGGCAGAGCCCTATAGTTCGCTAGTGTTAAAGGAATCACGGAGATCATCGAATAAAAAGCCTTGATTGTACAGGTGAGAATCTGAGGCTCAAGGAGGTCAAGTGACTTACCTACAGTCACACAAAAAGAAGTAAGAGTTCTGACTCCCAGACAAAATTTTTTTTCAACAGGCTGCTAGGTCCTCTTAGCAGGTGGAAGTTTCCTCAGATCTCAGACAGCTTCTTTCCAGCTTGGGATCTGGCACGAATGCCGGTCCCTGTCTTCTCCCATCAGAACATGCATTTCTCGCAAGAGAGCAGTGCTCATTCGTGGGCTTTTCTTCCTAATTCCCCTGGATAAAGTCTCTATGGGGTGTTTTGTTTTGTTTTCCTTTGTCATTTTTAAATGGAAGAAAGCCAAAGCACTAAAATGAGGGTATTTATCTGGGATTCACTTACAGGAACTTGGTTTTCTTGGCCAAGTGCTATACTGAACTACCCCTAGGTAGAATGCATGAGCAGCAATTATTTCGTGGAATCTTTGTAATAACTACGAAGCAGGCATTACTGTAACTGTTTCATCTACGGGGAAATAGAGGTTTAGAGATGTGAAGCCGCCCTGTTCAAGGTCCCACAGTGAATGAGGAGTTGTGATTCTTGCTCGCTTATGTCTGATTCCAGAGCGTGTGCTCTTTTCATTATCAAAAGAACTCATGTATAAAAACATAAATGCAGGGGGGTGGGGTAGTATCATGGGAGACCCGATAGGAAATAGTTCTGCCCTCCTTGCAAAGCTTCCCCGTATAGAATAGCGCCTACTACTGTCAGAAAGGACTCTGGGAAGGCATTGGGCCCACTCTTTGGCCCAGAGACATGATCCCAAAACCAGATTTTTCATAAGCTCCAGGAAAAGGAGACCCTTGGGTTGTGTGGCCTGTATCTTTGTGTCCTCTTTCTTTTCTTCTTAGTGAGCCTGGCCAGAGGTTTGCTGATTTTGTTTACTTTTTACAAAAACCAGCTCTTGGTTTGATTGATTTTTTCCTATTGTTTTTTAAATCTCTGTTTGATTTATTTCCTCCCTGATCTTTATTGTTTCCTTCCTTCTGCTGACTTTAGGTTTTGTTTGTTCTTCTCTTTCTAAATCGTTTAGATGGTAGGTTAGGTTGTTTATTTGAGATTGTTCTATTTTTTTTGAGGAAGGCTTTTATCTACTATGAACTTCCCTCCTCGGACTGCTTTTGCTGCATCTCCTAGATTTTGTGTGGCTGTGTTTTCATTGTCATTTGTCTCAAGGTCTTTTACAATTTATTCTTTGGTTTCATCACTGACCCACTGGTTTTTTTTTTAGTAGCATGTTGTTTAGTTTCCATGCTGTCATTTTCCCCTCTTGTTTTTCTTTCTGTGGTTGATTTCTAGTTTCATGCTGGCCTGGTATCTTTGGAGGCAGGCTGCCTGCTCTCGTGTCCAAGCTCAGCTACTCGCCGGCCGTACGACCTTGGCCAGTGCCTTGCCCTCTCCTTGCTTCTCTGTGTTCATCTACAAAATAAGGACAATGATAGCAATGGGTTACCATGAAGACTGAACAAATTAAACATGTACGCTACTTTGAATAGCGATTTGCACGTAGAAAAGTACCCCGTGACGGTAGGCCATCAATGATTATTGTTACTAGCGCCTATTTACAGCTGCTGCTGACTTTCATTTCAAGGAGATTTTCATTTTCAGCTTCTTTTTGGTGAAATTCCAGACAGTTTTTTCTTTTTCTCAGCTCATAGGAAATGGGGGTGACTGATCAGAGCATCATAAAAGGTGAGAAAGGGAAGGGGCCTCAGGCTGTATCAGTTTCGGCTTTCTCACCTTGTACGTGGGCCTGGGGAGGGGAAGTGATGGCTCAGGTTCTCATGGGGCAAAAGCGGGTTTTGAACACAGGCTCCAGGCTGGTGGGTTTCTTTCCCATTGTGTAATAACCCTTCACAGGCTGCAATTCAACACTGTTCAACTTCTCCAGGTCTTAGGGTAATTTAGGAACATGCCAGGCTGGTGACCCTGTGGGAGGAGCTGACCAGTGCTGAGTATAATAACACTGCCATTCTTACAATCTTATAGCGCCTCATTTGCTTTCTTTTCCTTAGCAGCTTTGCCATATTGCTGACTTGCATTTATTTTGAAAAAGAAAGGAGGGGAGATTTTGTTTCTGAATGGAAGGCAGGCTCTGGCCATCGATTGGTCCGTTCCTTAGCAGATAGGATCAGAGGCACTGCTGCAGGGACCAAGGGCAGGGGGTGAGGAGCAGGGTCCCTAATGACAGGAGTTTACTTAGGCTGAGATGAGACAGTGGGAGACCAGTCTTTCTTCTTTATACTGAACACCTGCTGTGCACTTGGTATGAGCTAGGCTTCCATAGGAATGCAAAAGGACCAAGGGCAGGATATGAGATTTCAAGGAATGTTTTTTAGAAAGAAGTAGAAAGCAAGGATGGCACTGTAGTGGAGCCCCTGAAGTTCTTTGAGGGCCCCACACTCCCACGACGCCCATGAGACTTCTTACTCTTCCAGCTCAGCTTGGCTGGGAGGAGACTTTCCAGCTGATCAGAGGGGAGAACAGCACAGCAGGAATGTGAACTGCAAATACAGGGGAAATAGGGGGCTTTCTTGTGGTGGCCAGGTTTTGGGGTGTGGCAGGCGGAGTTCTTGGCCAGGGGCTGGAAGACCTGCTCTCTTCTGGTTTTGCCACTAGCTGGTTGTGGGATGGAGAGAAAGTCACTTAATTTCTCCATTCCTCAGTTTCTACACCTTCGGTGAAAAAGAATGAACCGGGAGGTGAAGTTTCTCACTGTTCTCACACTCTATGTGTTGGCCGGGATCGAGGTAGGGCTGCAGGGCTGAGGAGGAGATGCCTCACATGAAAAACATGATGATGGTTTGGATGCTGAGAAATCGACTAGCTGTGGACTCAGAGATTTTTAAGTTGATTCTTATCACAGAGGAGAGTTATTGCTGCTGTGTCGCTCTTTGATTTCCGTTTGTAGTGCTGGCTCCTTTGTGGATCTTTGTGTCCTTATTTATCAACTTGGTGCATGAAACCGTTCTACGCACCCACCCCTTAAGGCAACTGCGGTACTTAATGCCCCATCAATCACATGATTATAACATGCGCTCTGCAGGCACAGTTGAAGTCTTTTTTTTTTAAATTTTTTATTGATTTATAATCATTTTACAATGTTGTGTCAAATTCCAGTGTTCAGCACAATTTTTCAGTCATTCATGGACATATACACACTCATTGTCACATTTTTTTCTCTGTGAGTTATCATAACATTTTGTGTATATTTCCCTGTGCTATACAGTGTAATCTTGTTTATCTATTCTACAATTTTGAAATCCCAGTCTATCCCTTCCCACCCTCCACCCCAGTTGAAGTCTTTAGGCGGGAGGAAGCCTTTGATGTGACAGAGCTTCTGACAACTCAGACTCAGGCTGGTGTTTTTGTTTGTTAGTTTTTTGTGTTTTGGTTTTGTTTTTTTTTTTTTGATGATGTCCCTGTGGATGCTAACTATCCTTCTCACTGCCTCTGAGAAACATTGCTCACTTCTGTCAGGTGACAGTGAAGATGGAAGCCAACTACGGGACCTACCCTGGGCTCTGTGGTCCCAGGACCCCCAGATGTCCTGAAGGGGGAATCCCTAAAGTTTTGTGAGGAATTGTGAAAACACTCCAGCTTTCTCCATAGTTACTCCAAATTCCTCAGGTTTATCTGTGGCTGGCTTCCCGGAGATGAGGCAAAACCAAGAACCTCACTGAGGTGAACACGTTTTATTTCAGCCTCCCTGTCTACTGGGACAGTTTGCAGGAGGCACATGAGTCTGCAGGTGTAGATGAGGTGGCAGCCTCTCCCATGGAGATGCTGGAGTGGAGTCATCCTGGGGACGAGCGAGAGAAATGCTTCACCCGATCTGTATGCTCTTCTTTCATGGCTGGGAAGACACACTCATCAGCCCATCGAATGTGGTCACCTAAGGAGGGAGACGAGGTAAAGGGCCCAATGTTACCTGCCCCGTATTCCATTAGTCAATAATCCAACTCCGCCATCTTCCTTTTCATGTTCTGAGTTTTGATCTTTTCAGGATTGCCTCCTTGCCACTTGTGCGAATTTGTGGAATTCCATCACCTGGTTTTGAAAAATGGAAGTCCGAACTACTAGTGAAATTGCTCGCAGCAAGAGAAGAAGAAAACGCTATTGCCTAGTCCCGCAAGTTGCAGAAAAGCTGATACTATTATATGTCATAAAACTGGACATGGAAACGTTACATCTAACAGAAAAGCCCAGCAAACACTCAGACTCTGAATGTTACTCTTCTTTCTCATACCAGGCTTTTGCTGAAATGTGACCTTCTCCTTATAGTCTTTCTTGACCCCCTAATTTAAAGGCGTTACCTCCCCCAGCCCCCGAATACATACTCTCTCTCTCCCCCTGCAAGTCTTCTCCACGGTGATTAGCATCACCCAACACATATTTTACTTAGTTTATTTTGTACTGAGTTCATTTTGTATTTTCACTAAAGTAAACTCATGAGCTTCTGGATTCCCAGTATTTCTAGAAAAGTTCCTGGCACATAGTAGCAGCTACTTAATAAATTATTATTGAATAAATAAATGAATGTTGTTATATTCTATGAAAGCAGCTTAATCTCCCAAAGTCTACATTTTGGATTGGTTTTCTTCCTTAATGATTTCTTGCCCTAATAATGTATTTATGTTGGCATTGCTTTTTTCTGAAAGTTATAAATACCCATGAGGCAATTTCCTCACGGCAGAAAAGGATAATTAAGGCTTCCCTATTCTCCCACATGTACGCAGGCAATAGAAAATTTATGAGTATTTGATTTTTTATTTAAGCACAGAGTCTGAGAACCTGCCTTGTTTAAATGAATACGAGCAATTGGATACTGGCCTGACTTCCTTCGTCCCATCACCAGGTCCTCTTCCAACTGGGTGGCACGATGCTCTGGGCTGACTGCACCTGGGAGCCACGAGCATCCAGGGTGTGCCTTCAGAGAGTGCCTCCAGTGGTCGGCTCATGCCACCAGACACCAGCTCCACTCTCAGTGCATGTGTTTGTATTCATGTCAATTGCTAAAAGCACAAAACCTCAGGGATTCTGCATTCCTGAGGAATTCCATAGTCATTTGGTGGTGGTGGTGGTAGCGTGAGGGTGAGAAGGAGTTAGGAATTGCTCTTTTGTTTAGGAAAATGTGCCATTCCTATGTCAGGGTACCGAGTACTCACTCATTGCACATTTCACTCACTCATTCATTCAGCACATTCGTTGAATGCCCTTTCTGTGCCAGGCTTATTCTAAGCGCTGGAGTTAAGGGAGTGAAGGCGGTGAACAAAACAGACAAATCCCGGCCATCATGGAGCTTGTACTCCAGTGGAGAGCCCAACAACAAACACACAAGCAAGTAAGATATCCAGCACATCAAGTGGTGCTAATTCTTCTATAGAGAAGAATTAAGCACAGAGGAGAGACGGTATTTGTCAGAGGAATGAATAAAGGGCTCTGACCAAAAAATATTAGAGATGTGTAACCTCATCATTTCAATTTACATTTGGGGGCGAGATGTTGAATTGGGGAGTAAGAAGGAAGCCTCGATCCTGGATTTCTTCAACTTGCTGGTGTGGGAAATTTGTTAGTCTGAGGCCCTGAGCTGGGGGTGGAGCGGGGGGTGGTTAAGACACTACTGAAAGTGGGGTAAGTTTGGTTTGAACTTAGTTCTCTTCTCTGCGTGGCGGCTCCTGCACCTTCATTCACCGCAGCGCTGTCTGATGTCAGTTTGCTCATTGTGAATGCAGGTGGATGACAGATCTTGAGCCCTTTTGTGGCCTCGATGTAAGTGATAGTAAGTCAGTGAAAATGGAAGAGACAGACTCAGACAGTGTGCTTCACAGTGCAGATATATCTGGATGGTTAAGTGAGCAATTCTATGGACCTGCCAGGGACCCAGAGAATTCCTCCGGCTCTCTCCACCCTAGCCCCAGACCCCTATAGCTGCCATTCCTGGCAAGCCTCTGAGAAGGCAGTGAACGCATGAGCACCCAAAGGAGTCCAACAAGATGCTGCCTTTGACAGGCCTCAGAAGGGAGGTCTATGTCCCATGGTGTGGCCTGGCAGACAGCTGCTGACAGAGGGAGGGCTCAGGAGTGTGAGCAGCAGGCGGCGGGGCAGTGGTTCTCCTCCTTCAGCCGCGGGAGTGAGGCATCTCCGGAGAACAGCCTGGAAGCTGAAATTCCATCCAACTGGTGTTTTAATGCATGGGAGGGAGAAGTGGGAGGTGGTCCCCTCTCCCGGGGACCGGCCAAGGAGTCAAGGGCAACCTTGACTGACATCGCACAGATGGCTGGACATCACACACTCATTCCCAGCCGTGCTTTAATTCAGATACTGTGATAGATGATGTGTATCCTGAGTGTACCCCCCAGCCCCCAGCCCAGTGCCAGGACCGTCACCACCTTCTGACCCAGACCCAGATCCTGGCTCTGCCTCTGTAACCTTGGGTAAGCTGTCTGAGGCGCAGTATCCCCATCTGTACAATGACAGGGACGACCGCACGGGGCTGTCCTAAGGGCTAAGTGAGTCCACACCTGCAAAGTGGTTGCGCCTTGGCACTCGGTAATTCAGTTCACTTTCTCTTCCATTATTGCACTTTATAGTTTGCGCTCTCTTATGGTAAGTAACATTCATGGAATAGCTACCGTGTGCAATGCAATTTACTTTCTATCATTTGCTTTTTACAACACTGTGAAGTTGAAACTCTTATTACCTCTGAAGATATGACTCTTATGCCTGTTGCAAAGATGAAGAGATGCAGGTGATTTTAGAAGGCAGAGTGAAGCTTGTGTCAAGATCACAAAATCTCAGATCTGGAAAACATTTGAGAAGCCATCTGGGACCACTGAGGCATGGTCCCAGTTTCTTGACAGATGGTCACGGAGCATTGATTTGAACAGGTCTGGTGGCGAGGGCACGGACCTGTTGTTCTTATTTCTGCCGCATCCTGGGGATGGTCTCCTCTATGAAAGCCCCCACCAACCCCCTGGATCACATACTGTGTCCTCCAGCTACAGAAATCCGCCACCCTCCCTTACTGGCAGTGGTCTCCTGGGCAAGTGTTTTAGCTTGTCTGTGCCTTACTGTCCTCATTTGTAAAACTGAGGATAATAAAAAATGCTCTTAGGGTTGTTGAGAGGATTAAATCATATGACACATGTGAAGTGCTCCGAATAGCGCTTGTCACCCATCAGCAGGCGCACAACAGATATTAATTATTATTACAGTTCACATGCAGTTTTATGAATTTGTCCAGACATTTTCTCTCTTCCTCCTCATCAAAGACATCCTTCCCAGTCTGTGTCAGAAGGACCCACTGGGTCTTTTCCTAGGAATCCATCCTGCAGGCCTTATATAACCATGGTTCCAAAACATTGATGACATCTACATAACTAACACACAAATGTCATTCTTTTTCATATGTACATACTTGAAAGTCCTGGCAGAATCCCCAGAGGTGGGAAGACTGAGAGGACCCTTGGTGGAACAGTGAGGATCTCTGACTGGAACCGACTGTGTGTGTATGGCAAACACTTGTAAGCCTCTCTGTACATCTGTGGAGGGCAGGATCTTTGATTAGAAAGCTTAATTGCAGAACATTTTCCCTAGAAGGAGTCCAATGACACTTTAAGAAATTTTATTTAAAATTTAAAAATATTTTTGCAAATTCATCAAGGTATACTTGATGCGCAGTAAACTGCACAGTGTTTACAATAAACTGCACATATTCACAGGGCACAGCCTGGTGAGTTCAGACACATTCCTATATGTCCATGAAGCCATTGCCATAATCAAGTTACTGAACACACCCACCGCCACCAAAATTCCAATGACGTATTTAACAAGGTGAATGGCAGATTTTCTAGATGAGGTCGGAAGGAAGGCCACAGCCTCAGAATAGGCTGTCAATCATCTAAATCTGGAAAAGTACATTGTTCAAGATAAAAGTGGAGTTTAAATTGAGCTGTCCAAAATGATCTTATCTATGTATATGCATGACTTGGATATTGGGCTGTACACCAGAAACTGGCACATTGTAACTGACTGTATTTTAGTAAAAAAAAAATGTTTTTTAAATAAATTGAGCTGTCCAAAGAAGGAGAAAGAAATGCCAGTGGAGTAGGAATGTAGATTGGAAATATGGAAAACAGTATGGAGGTTCCTTAAAAAACCAAAAATAGAGCTACCATCCAGCCATCCCACACCTGGGCATATTTCTGGAGGAACCTCTAATTCCAAAAGATATTTTCACTCCTGTGTTCATAGCAGCACTATTTTCAATAGCCAAGGCATGGAAGCAACCTAAATGTTCTTCAACAAATGACTGGATAAAGAAGTTGTGAGATATATGTGTGTGTGTGTGTATATATATGTATGTATAAGTATATGTATACACACACACACACACACACACACACACTGGAATATTACTTGGCCATAAAAATAATAAAACAATGCCATTTGCAGCAACATGGATGGACCTAGAGAATATCATACTAAATCAGACACAGAAAGACAAATATTATATGATATCACTTATATGTAGAATCTAAAAAATAATACAAATGAATCTATATACAAGGCAGAAACAGATTCACAGACATATCAAACAAACCTATGATTACCAAAGAGGAAAGGAGGGGAGGAGGAATAAATTAAGAGTTTGGGATTAGCAGACATATACTACTATGCATAAAATAGATAAGCAACAAAGATTTATTGTATAACACAGGGCACTGCAGTCAATGTCTGATAATAACTTATAATGGAAAATAATCTGAAAAAATATGTAAAACTGAATCACTTTGCTGTACACCTGAAACTAACACAATATTGTAAATCTACTATATTTCAATTAAAAAAAAGGTCATGTCAGTGGAAGAAGTTTTTCAATGTTTTGCTTCTAGCACATATAGAAGAAGCAAAGAGGTAGAGATGGGAAAGAGGGCAAAATTCCAAAACAGTACAAAATGCTAGAGAGCAAATCTTGCCCTCCACGCTGGACAAGACTACAGGCAGTACGTACTATTGGTGCTGAGGGAAGAAAGGAAGTCTTGCCACCTTCCCAACACCCTGCCTCTAGAACAGCTAGATTCCTGGTGTATATATGGTTTGGGAGAAACTGGACATCACTCATCATCATACTTTGGAAAGTACCCCTTCAATCTCTGCCACATCCTAAGTACTTTGGGATGTGCGTCCAAGTCTTTTATGAAGCTCCAAGAAAACTGTTAAGAGTGAACAGTAAATGCTACACTTTCCGACCTGGGGTCCGTCTCTCCTCTCCTGCCCCACACTGGGCCCCACACGGCCACATCCCACGGGGGACTGCCGATCTCAGCACCATGGGAGTGCGTGGGTGGGCCAGGAGAGACTGAGTCTGAAGAAAGGCAGGAATGTCATCCTTCTCTGGCCCCCACTCCTTAAACTATTTGGTGGAAAGAAAGTCAGGATCTGGTTGGAACCACTGTTCTACTTAGATCTCCATGGTTTTGGAGCTGCTCAGAAGGGAACCAGCTGCAGGGTGGTAGTGGCTGCACAGTAGTAAGATCCTTTGTCTCTCTCTGATGCCTTGAGGATCTCCAGCAGGACCTGGTTGTTTACTTGATCAACTTCACCTCTAAAGTTTTCCTGGAAACCAGGGCCATACGTGCCCCCTTCTTGAAATACGAAAGTCATCGTGCTACCCGGAATCTTCTTGTACCAGTAGTTATAGTAGTCACTGATGGACCCTCCTTTCATGGAGCACCTGAGGGTGACTGATCCCCCCACAGACACAGTCACTGCTGCCTCTTGAGGCACCAACACATCTGCTGACATGATTCCTGAGAGAAAAGACACGAGAGGGGCTCAGTGAGGACCGGGGCTGAGACCACTGAGTTAAGGTGCACTGTGCTCGTGGCCAGGCAGACTTGACGCCTCCTTATTGCTGACTCTTGCTTGGTTGAGGTCCCAGGATCTGCCTTACCTGCCCAGAAGAGGGTGAGATGGATGAGGGAGCAGACCCTCTGCATGGCTCCGCTTGGGACGGCTCTGCCTCCCAACTCGTCCTCTGCCCGGCCTCTCCTCTGAGTCAACACCTTCTCTGTGACGCATTTGTGACTGAGGAAACCAGCCCCCGTCAGCAGCTGTTCCATTACTTGAGAGAGGTTTTGCCAATCCCAGGAGGCACACAGCGCCTGCTGCCTGTTAATGACATGACAATGCCCTTCGGGATCAATCACAGGGTCCAGAGAAGTAAGGCCAGGTGGCAGGTGGGAGGAGGTTAAGGCAGTCTATTTGATGGATAACAAGGTTTCTGCTTCCCGCCCTAGAAATTTGATATTATAGCTCTGTTTTCACAGTAATACATGTCATACGCTCTGTGGTGAAGTTAAGAGTTAATGCCAAGAAGAATTATTGACATCTACAGCTTTAATCAAAAGAACCATCAAAGGAAGTGATCGATAGTGTGGATAGTGAGTGCGCAAGGACTGTGGGTGTTGTAATGATTGTTGTGTTTACTGCAAACTCCCTCCAGGCAAACCTGGATAAGGGTGATTCACCCAAGTGAAAAAGAGCAATCCAATGAAACATTGTCTCCCAGTTTGACCTAGAGTTTCCTGATCTTTATTGAGCTCATCTATCTTCTTTTCTGAAGGGTTCTTAGGTCACCTATGATGAATCACACAAAGCAAAGTGTCGTAAGAAACTTAGAAACCACCAGCCCCTCCCAGTTTATGACAGCGAAATTTATTTGCACTTCAAGAGGCATATACACTTATATGTATTTGAATTCTTGGGACCTGCATGTTTGGATTTAAGGCTGGTAAGCTATGAGATATTGAAATGAAACAGGTAAATTAATAATGGAAATTAGAGGGTGCAGCCGATGCCAGGAAGAGGGTCACTTGGTATGAAAAGAGGCAGGAGCAAAGGCAGTATCTGATATCTGAGGATGGGTGCAGGACCTAAACTCCTAGGCTAGTGGAGGAAAGACCCACCTGAGCTTCCTTGTTTTCCCCAGTGTAACCTGGACCAGACTGGCCTGAGGAAATTCAGATAGAAGCAAGCTCGTGTTTGCTTGATCTCATGGTAGTCATTCTCCCTATCCTTGCATCATCTCATTTACTCAACTGCCCATCTCACCCACCATTCCTAGAGGACCTTTAGCGAGTACTTATGGTGGTCACATCCTTTGATATTACAAATTGCACTGTTGTAGCCCCCTGTAGGACACAAGGGTGTCTGTTCTCTATAGTTCTTTGAAAGTCGCCAAGAGCAACTTCTCTGGGCTTACAGACTTGATCTTTTATATTGGGTTGCCTAGCTCTTGACACAGCCTATAAATCTAGTCATTTTCACTAGGCACCGGACCTTGAGGATTCACTGATGAATGACAGATGTGGTCTCTCCTTTCATGGAGTTTAGTTTCTTGCATGAGATCCAGTCATCACCTAACGATTTGCATAATGAATATCTCCACCGCTGCAGAGTGACAAGTACTCTGCAGAAAGGGGCTTATGAGAACATGTTACAGGGGCCAGGAGCTGGTCAGGAGGTCAGGGAAGGCTTCCCTGAAGAAGTAACTTTGCACTGAGACCCAAAAGCAGAAGTTACCAGCGTGTGCTAGCTATATAGTGTCTGTTTGTCCCTCCAGATCACTGTGTTTCCTACGCTATGAGGCTGACCTCAATGGACAGCATCCACCTGGATCCCTGCTCTCTGGGGTCCTGTTTAGTTTGGCCAATGGGAGGCCCCACCAGGAGACTGGCGAGAAGGAGGAGGGTGAGGTGGGGTGTTAATACCCTGCATTCTTTCCTGCCAGGCTGTGGGTCGGCAGCGGCTGCTCTCCTCTGTTGGAGGCTACGGCTCCCCTCCTACAGCTGCAAGTTTCAGTGCAGCCTCCTGTACTTCGTGTTTCAGGCGCAGGGTGGTAGTGGTTTTTCTGTTGCCAGACCCACTGTGTTTCACCATCTCTTTTTGGTTTCCCACAACCCAGCTGAATCAGTTTCCTAGAGATGCTTTAACAGAGCATCACAAACTGGATGGCTTAAAACAAGAGAGCTTTATTGTCTCACAGTTCTGGAGGCTAGAAGTCTGAAGTCAAGGTGTCAGCAGGGCCGTGCTCCCACTGAAACTTTAGGAGAATTCTTCCTGGCCTCTTGCTAGCACCTGGAGGTTGGCTGGCCGTCCTTGGTGTTCGCTGGCTTGGCTTGTCACTGCGTCCCTCCAACCTCCACCTCTGCTGTCACACAGTGTTCTCCCAGTCTCTGTCCTTACACGGCTTTCTTCTTACAAAGACGCCAGTCAAGTTGGATTAGGGGCCCGCCCTACTCCAGCATGACCTCATCTTAACTAATTACATCAACCTTAATGAATTACATCAATTGCAATGATCTGATTTCTGGATAAAGTCACTTTCTGAAGTACTGGGGCTTAAGACTTCAATGTCTTGTTTTTTGAGGGACACAATTAAGTCCATAACACCTGCCCACACCTTTGCTGTGTCCTTTTCATTAGGTTCTCTCTAATCACCCCTTTGAGAGCACCCTCTGTCTCCTGTTGTGACTCTGCTTGATACGCCAGATATAGAGGGCATGTGTAGGGAAAGAACATTCTATATAAGAAATGAGGACATATTTTTAAAAAAAGCCCTGAGTCAGGAGGAAGTGTTGGAAGCTTAAAGCTGCATTAATATGAAAAGAACAGTTAGCAGAGCTCAAATGAGCCTCTCTTCCTGGATAATTTCTGTTGAATTCTCCCAAATTATTCAGAAAGTCATTCTGAAAAATTCCAAGACTGCCCTTATGTTTATGGCTGTGATTTCTATCTGCCACAGGTTAGAGGTCATTTTAAGAGTTTATTGCTGGGGGAGGGTGTAGCTCAGTGGTGGTGCCTGCGCTTAGCATGCCTGAGGTCCTGGGTTCAATCCCCAGGACTTCCATTAAAAATAAATTAAATAAATAAACCTAACTACCTCCTCTCCCCGCCACAAACAAAAGAAAGAATTTATTGCTAATGGACAAAAACAACCTTCCTCTAGGCCTGACTAGCAAAGAGTCAGTACAAACAATATATCAAAGCTAGAAGTGGAAAACAGTAGCGGGGAGGGAACAGATGATGGTCTGACTTGATTTGATTTGGAAGGAGCTCGGGGCAGGGTGTGGCTGGGGGACTTGCTCTCCTGACCAGCCTCCAAAGCTTGGCCTGGGCCTGTGGCAGGTGCAAGATGGAACTTGAGAGCAAACATGGCCCATGTGGGGTGCCCAGGTGGAAGGTAGAAGAGTGCGCCAGGGTCCCGTCCTTGGATCCCCTCTTTCTCAGGCTCTGGGCAGGCTGAGTTCCTTGTGTTCAGTCATTCTTTCTGTGCCCAGGTCAGCAACTAGACCACAGCTTCCCAGGTCCCGGAGGAAGTCTGTCCCTTCATGTGACTTCTGGTGAGTCCTAATGCTCCTTTACAGTCTGGGAGGAATAAATAATAAATGAGATTATTTTGCAAACCCTTGGCTTATCGCTTGGCTATTTGTTAGTTTCCTTTCTCCTTGACGTCATTATATAAAAATAAGGATATCTCAGACTTGAACAGTTAGCAGGAGAGACGACCACTTTGGGAGGGCTTTACCCATCCTTCCCCACAATCTCCCGCAGCCTCCCATTCTCCCACATCTTTCCCAATTTATGTGTTGTGAAAATACAGCCTCAAGGCAGGTCCCTGGGGCATCTTTTAATCAGATTGCAGCCCCTCGGCTCCTCCTTTGTAGAAAATCTGGAATTGCCTTTGTATGCGGTGCTTTACAATGTACAAGTGCCGCCTCACACTTGTCTGGTCTGGCTTTATCTCCTGTGAACCCTCCCCCCCCCGAAGCACCTGCTGAACCCATGTGGATCCTCAAAAACGCTAACTGAAGTGAAATGTCTTCTGCCCACAGGATGTCTGACTTGAAAGTGACGTGCTGTGTGCAACACACCAGGAGCGCAGAGCAAGACCAGTAAGGACCTCATTGCCAAGATCATGGCCCCAGGAAGAGCCCCCGGGCTTCAGGTTGTGGCTCTAAATATAGACCATATCATTACAGGAACTTCTGCTCCCTTGGCTTTACCAGACAGAGGGTTAAGAAAGGCACTGCTGACCTCAAGACGCAAACAGCCACAAGCCCTTTTTGCTTTTCCATTCGTGTACAGTGGCGAGAGACGACTGGGAGGCTGAGGTAGTTAATATTTCATTTTCAGGGCCAGGGTGCTTCTTGGGGAGTCCCGGGCAAATCAACACGGATGGCACAGCAGTGGAGGAAGATCTGTTTATTGGCCTCTTTGAGAACAAAAGGAAAAATGAAAGATTTGAGGGTAGTAGTGATCTTGCAAGCCTTCTCATCCTCGTTCCAGCCTTCACTTCCCCATAATTTCAAGCAAAGGGCTGCTTTTCCTGTTCTTCAGGTGAGTTCTTTGAACTCATACTCCACTTCTTTGAATTTGCACAGACTGTTGAGAGCAGGCAGCTGGGTAACCCCACCTCTGCTCAGACAAGCCCCAGACAGAATATCATCCACAGACCTGGGCTGGACGGGGTCCTGGAACTCGAGAGCCCTCGTTTGTCACTGTCTGCTCTAGTCTCAGGGGTCAGCTGGGCTGTAGTGGAGAGACCTCTGGATTTAGGCTTGGAAGATTTGAGTTTGCAGCTGACACCGTCACTCACGTGCAAGTCACTTACCCTCTCCAGGTCTCAGTTTTCTAGACAACAAAATGGGGATGATACTGCCTCATGTGGTCATAAAATAATGGACATGGGTCCACCTTGTGAAGGATCTACGATTAGACCTGCCCTTGGGGTCAGCTGTCCAGTGTGGAAGGTGGGAGGGGCAGGCTGTGGGGTGACCTATGTGGGGGCAGAGGCACTGTGCAGAGGGCGGAATAGTAAGTCCCTCCACTCTCACTGTGGCTTCGAGATTCTCCAGGGACGACTGGCCTCTACCAGTAAAAGTTGTCCCAGAAACCAGGGCCATAGGAGTCTCCTTGTTGGTATAGGAAGCTCAGGGAGTCACCTCGGTTCCTCTGACACCAGTGTGTAGTCTGATCATTCACTTCCCCGCCCCTGGTATTCGGCGCTGCAAAATGTTGCTTCTTCTAAAAGGAGCAAACATCTCTTCTTGCTCCAACGAGACACCCAACTTGATTCTTGAAAAGCAAAATCAAGGGGAAAGGAAGAGAGAGAAACTGAGGCAGCCTCTCAGAGCCTCAAGCGACCGAGGTACCAGAGTGGGATTTCAGAGCCATCTTCCAGTTCAGACTTCCCACCATCTCTCCCAGGAGTCATTTCATTGCGAGGGGGGGGTGTCATTTATTCATTCATCTACTTATTGGGCAAACATCCACTGGGCTTTCTGGTGGGCTCAGTGCCGGGCTGGGCTCCACGGGGGTGACAGTGTTTCGGGCTCCCCCGGCTTACCTGGTCCAGGAAGCTGCAGGCCCCCAGGCTCCACGGCCGCTCTTACCTGAGCAGCCGAGCGGCAGGAGGAGGCAGGCAGATGTGCTGCGTGGCTTCCCCTGAGGACTGAAGGGTCTGCTGGTGGGACCGTCTCCTGGCCTTTTCAGCCCTCAGTGTCTCAGCGACTCGCCTGGGTGCTCTTGGGTTTGCCTGTGGACAACGAGGAAATGAGCCTGATTCAGCAGATGTTCTGCCACCAGAGAACAGCCTCATCAGTTGTACAGACGGTCTGGGGACTTTTTCTTTCTGCTGCAAAAGGCAGCATCTCCTTCCCAGAGAGAGGCCAAGATTTTGGCAGGGCAATGTTGCTGTTTAGCTTCAGATAGCTTTTAATTTTCTCACCCCTCTCATTCCGGAGGCTCCTTTTATTTTTTGTTGCAATAAACTTATTTTGAATTTTTATTTATATACCAAGGGAGCTGCTTCCTAGGAAGGGAGGTAGACTTTGCCAAAATGCCCATCTTCCATGGGACAAGAGCCCATAACTGTCGCCCAGAATTTAACGGAAAATATGATTGCGTTGGATTTAATTTTTAGTAGCAGTTAAGTGCCCTGTAAATGTTGATGCTGGGCTAAAGGAAACACGGCACAAAATAAAACATAATGGGAAGATGGAGAAAGTGGAGAGGGCAATGAAAAGTAAATGAGGAAATGCAAAGTTAAAGCATGGAAAGAGGTTTAATGGGGGTATTGTAGAATTATCTCCTGAAAGGACAAAGCAGAACAAACTAAAAATAAAAAGGAAATGTAACAGCTTGGATAAGAGCAATGTGGGGCAGAGAAAAGCTGGAGAGGTGATTAGGACAGTCACCTCCATGCAGTGGCTCTCAGTCTTGGCCTCACATTGGGTTCCCCCGGAAGCCTGGGTACTACCCCCAGAGAATCGGATTTAATTAGTCTGGGGTGAGGTCTGGGCATCAGGATTTTTAGAAACTCCCCAGGTAATTCTAATGTGCAGCCAGGATTGAAAACCGCTATGTAAGAGCATCACTTAGTAAAGCAAAGAATCGACCTTGCAGTGCGCTACAGGCTTACTGCAGTGTTGTCCTCAGGGGACGAGGCAAAGCCTGTGGCCAGGTGTCATCTGTGACTGGGACGGTCTGCTGGTCTTGTCCTCGTCTCCAGGACACAGGAGGACCCTCTCTGGTGATTTGCCCCTGCTGGCTTCTTAACACATCAGAAGCCGTGAGGACCTGCTGAGGTCAGCTTTGGCCATTTCCCTGTTGCCCTGAGCTCTCACAGCAGTGCTGCGTGCTTAATAGGTGCTTAGTAAATAGTTGCTAAGTGCTCTGGTCCTTGTTCTTCTGGATCCTTCTCTGCTGATTGAAATGGGCTAAGCTTGTGGTTCTTCCTCTTAATCCCATCCTGCCCTTCAAGATCCAAATTTTACACTACTCAGCTCCCTTCTGAGAGGGTGAATTCAGCCAGGGGAGTCCGCTGGCTGTGATTCCTCACATTGGACAACACGTCGCTGTGTGTGTGAGACGGAACGCAGCCTGCAGCTCACCAGCTCCACAGAGTAATGAGTTCTCGCTGTATTTCAACTTGTGTTTTCTTTTTTTTCCCTCTTTCCCTTTCTCCCTCCCTCCTTCCTTCCTTCCTTCTTTGCTTTTGTCCTGTAATTCCTAGGCTGACAGCAGGCCACAGTCATCCAAGGAGAACTGCCATAAAGAATGAAAATGTGTGCGGTGCCCTTAAGTGACCACGTGTTTTTGGAGAGCATGGACTACCTTCTGCTCTCCTGCAGTCGCTGATTTCATGGTGAAGATTTGCTGTCACAGAGAGAGATGTGGGTAGAAATATAAAGCTATTGTCATCTCTGGGGCATTGTAGAATTGATTTCCCTGCTTGCTGGAATAATCATGGAGTCTGGGGTCCACATGGAGAGGCCAGGACAGAGATGTTCATGCTGATAGGATTATGCCTTTGTTGATAGAAGTCTATTTATAAAAAAGCAGAACCAAAACAATTGTAATTTTGTACTTCCATCCAACACTACCCAATAGAGAGGAAAAGGCTGGAAAAACTTGGATTGGGAGCAGATAGTTTATTTGTTTAAAAGGACCTGAAAAGAAGCCCCTCCCTCTTTGTAGTATTTTCTCTGCATGGAAGAAAGAGCCCTCTGTACGCTCCTTCTCTGCATTGAAGAAAAATATTCTGCTCAAGGTTTATGGGTGGGAGTAGGGCTGGGGAACAGGTCAGGGACAGAAAGACAATAAACGCTTTTTTTTCCTCCTTGGGGGATGGGAGCTTATGAACAAGTAGAATGAGCATGCGTCCGTGCTGTTAGGGAGCTCAAATTTGTAGCTGCAGCACCAGATGGCTGTGGAATTAAGATCTTATGCATCCTATATCCTCCAACCTGCAAGGTGTCCCCCAGGGTAGAGGGTGGGGACAGAACTGGGCTGTCCTGCAACACTAGGGAAGCTCTCTGCCTCATCTCCCTCAGGGAAACAAATAAAGCCCTTTATCCTTCTATCAAAGGGAAGGGAGATTGTTTACTATGGTTACCAGAGAAAAGGGGGTGGGAAGGGATAAATTTGGGAGTTTGAGATTTGCAAATGTTAACCTCTCTATATAAAAATAGATAAAAACCAAATTTCTTCTGTATAGCACAAGGAACTGTAGTCAATACCTTGTAATAATCTTTAATGAAAAAGAATATGAAAACGAATATATGTATGTATATGCATGACTGGGACATTATGCTGTACACCAGAAATTGACATACTGTTTTTTTTAACATTTTTTTATTGAGTTATAGTCATTTTACAATGTTATGTCAAATTCCAGTGTAGAGCACAATTTTTCAGTTATATATGAACATGTATATGTTCATGGTCACATTTTTTTTTCACTATGACCTACCATAAGATCTTGTATATATTTCCCTGTGCTATACAGTGTAATCTTGTTTATCTATTCTACATTTTGAACTCCCAGTCTGTCCATTCCCACCCCCAGCCCCCTTGGCAACCACAAGTTTGTATTCTGTGTCTATGAGTCTGTTTCTGTTTTGTATTTATGCTTTGTTTTGTTTTTTTTAGATTCCACATATGAGCGATCTCATATGGTATTTTTCTTTCTCTTTCTGGCTTACTTCACTTAGAATGACATTCTCCAGGAACATCCATGTTGTTGCAAATGGCATTATGTTGTCATTTTTATGGCTGAATAGTATTCCATTATATAAATATACCACATCTTCTTTATCCTGTCATCTGTTGGTGGACATTTAGGCTGTTTCCATGTCTTGGCTACTGTAAATAGTGCTGCTGTGAACATTGGGGTGCAGGTGTCATATTGAAGTAGGGTTCCTTCTGGATATATGCCCAGGAGTGGGATTCCTGGGTCATATGGTAAGTCTATTCCTAGTCTTTTGAGGAATCTCCATACTGTTTTCCACAGTGGCTTCACCAAACTGCATTCCCATCAGCAGTGAAGGAGGTTCCCCTTTCCTCTACAGCCTCTCCAGCACTTGAGAAATTGACATTGTAACTAACTACTTCAATACTTCTATTAAAAAAAAAAAAGAGGAGAGAGCTGTTGGAGGCCTCCCTGGGAGTGAGACCCCACCCACTCTACCCTAAGAGGGAGAGAGTGAGATGCCCCTAACCTCCAGGTTGGGACCGTGCTGCTAGAAGAGGGGAGATGCCAAGACGGATGCCTCATTTTCTCTCCCTTGGGAGAGGGATGTGATGGCCCAGCAGCCAGGACGGCCTGGCTTCCGTGCTGGGGGCTCCCACCGCCACCAACAAAAAGTCACATCACCCATGCCTTTTCTGATTGCCCTTCAAGGCTAGACACATTTCCGGAAGTATCTCCTACTTCTTGGGCTTTGCGCTAACACACCTGCTACTTTTGCTTAGTTTTATCACAGGTTGGGAGGGAAAAGGGAATGGGGCTGAAAGAATGCTAAAACATGAGGTCAGCTCTAAAGATCTGGAGCTAAGTGAGGAATCAATGGAATTGCTCTAGTGTGCTTTGCGAAAGCCAGCTGGGTAGATTAAAAAAAAAGAGGCCTTGAGGTAGCTTTGGGGCCTAGAAAAAGAGACTTCTGAACCAACTAAGTGGGAAAGTTAGTATTTGAGTGGGTGTGGGTCCTACAGCAGTTTGAGTCACTCTAACCCAGGGTCCTTGTCATTCGCCTTAGCCTGTGTATCTCTGACATTCTGGTTGGCTCTGCTGGGCTTATGGTGAGTCCTGGGTAGAAAGTGGGCCTGGGTGTAGGGGCAAAGACTAAGGTAAACGCAGTATTATCCATCATACTCATCGTGGCTGGAGCACCATAGTTACGAGTGGTCGTTTTACGATCACCACGGTGTGGCTGTGTTAGAGCCTGGTTTAGAACACAGGTGCTGTCATATACATGGCGGATGTGAGCAGTTAAAGGGCTGTTAACACTGAGCTGCGTGAGGAACACTTAGTAAGAGCGAATGAAAAGATTACTGGGTAGAAGTACCAGCTATCCAGCTGGCAGAGCTTTAACTGCCAAGTCGTCTGAGAGCTTGCACAGGTGCATGGCTGAGTAGTGACTGTGTGCAATGGGAAGTTACCAAAGGAGGGGAAAGGAAGTACCACGTGCAGCATGACTGCCCTGCGGGATGAACAACCTCTACATCTATCAAGCGGAAGTGACATTGCCGGTGAAATTGCACGGTACCTGACAGAGCACACTGTATCAATCTAAACCGACAGCAGAGTCCGGGCTGCGGTGAGAAATCAGGGAGGCAGGATAACAAAAGATGCAAGGGAATGGCACCTGCCAAGAAGATGGACTGGGAGAGCACAGGGTAAGGGGAGTTTTGCAAGACTCAACTGACAATGATCTCTCTCTGTCAGAAAACCTGATTTTTCAAAATGCCAGCTCAAGACCCAGATTGGTGACCCAGAAGCTGCAGCGTGCCGGGAGGAGAACTGTTACCTCTATTCACAATCTGCTGTGTTTGCATTGACTCACAGTAGGACTGGAAACTCAGCTGGACAGAATACCAAATGCTTAGCAGAGTTTCCACAACTACCGTCAGCCCAGAGAGCCTCTTGTTAATCAATGTGATGGCACAAACTGTGTGTTTATCCATGGAAGTGGGGTAGAGAAGGGAAACCAGCAGAGAAAGAAAATACAGTTTAATGTTAAGGCAGTTCATTTGCAGCAACATAGTTGGACATGGAGATCGTCATTCTAAGTGAAGTAAGCCAGAAAGAGAAAGAAAAATGCTGTAAAATATCACTTACATGTGGAGTCTAAACAAAAAGACACAAAGGAACTTACTTACAAAACAAAAACAGATTCACAGACATAGAAAACAAACTTACGATTACCTGGGGGAAAAGGGATGGGAAGGGATAAATTGGGAGTTTGAGATTTACAGATACTAACTAATACATATATATAAAATAGATAAACAACAAGGACCTATTGTATAGCATAGGGAACTATATTCAAAATCTTTTAGTAACCTATAATAAAAAAGAATATGAATGGGAACATACGTTTGTATATGTATGTCTGAACTATTATGTTGTACACCAGAAATTGACACAATCACTTCAATAAAAAAAAAATGCTATGGTAGTTGAAAAATGTTTGTTTTTACAGAAGGGATGTAATCCAGACAATTTTCCTCTTGTTTTGATAGACTAAGCCCTAAGCTTCAAGCAGGTGGAGGCCAAGGACAACTTTTTTTTTAGGGCAACCAAAATGAGAAAAAACAGCTTCTGTGTACGTACACGAAGGGGCCGTGGGCTCCGTGTCTGCGTCATGATCAGGGCCTCCCTGTGTGTTCTTCACGGGCAGTGTGGACCCCGACCCACTTAGGCAGATTGTTGTGTACAAAAAGACTTAGCTTTTCTCTAGGCGATCAGTCCTCTTTTCATCTAGAGGTGATTAAAACGAGCAGATTTTGACTGGTGGGGAGAAGCTTGGAAAAGAACAGGATCGAAATTCAGATGAAGGAGCCAAGGTGCAGTTGCCACAAGCTGCTATTAGAGCAGCTGGAAAACCATCTTTCTGCAATCCTGGGAGTCGTCCTCCATCGACTTCCTCTTTGACCCTGAATCTAAATCGAGGAATCAGCATGACGTGGTTGAACCCCTGCTCTGGCTGGTGGGAGGGTTTTAGGTAAACCCTTGTCGTTTTCTTTTATCCTTTCATTTCAAAGTAGGGAGTAGATGTGGGTGGGGACTACTGTGAAGAGTAAGTCATCCGCGGCTGTGACATCCGGCATTGCCAGATGGGTGTGGGGACGCAGGCAATTTATAAAACCTTTGCGGCAGCTTCTGTGACCACAAGGGAAGATATTAGCTTGATTGAGCATTTTTAAATTTATGCCACTCATGCCAAAGTATGTAGCTGGGTTCTCTCATCAGAGATTTTTCATTTGGAAATACAGAAGGACGAGGCATTATTTCTTTAAATAAAATATTCCCTTTCATTCCACTCTTTGTCTCAGTGATCCCTAAAGCAGAAATTCAGTTCAAACATTAAATTTAATAATCATATATTAAACTCTTACTATGCATCACCCCGTGGAAACTGAAGATGAAACAGACCAAGGATGCCTGCCCTCAAGGGGTTATAAATTAGAAGCAGCATAAAGTAAGCATCCAAACAATCATGGGAAAAGAAAGAAGACATGAAATGACTCAAGACAGGTTAAGCGCTAAGGTGGTTCAATTGGGGAGAGATGATATTCTCAGAGGGGAGTTTTGCGTTAGAGATACAAATTTCAGAGTTCTGAGCACATATGTGGAATTCAACTCTGTAAGCATGAATGAGATCGCCTGGGGGGAGATACAGAAGGGAAAAGGACCCGGGCAAGGGCCCCGGGTGCTCTGTATTTAGAAGCCAGACAGAGGAAGAACCAGCAAGGGGACTGAGAAGGAGAGGCCAGGGATGCAGAGGAAAACCAGCAAAGTACAGCATCTCAGAAGCTAAGCACAGAAAGCATTTCAGGAAGGAATGAGGGTTTATCTATTTTGTATATAGTAGTTTGTATCTGCTAATCCCAATCTCCTTATTGACCCCTCCACTCCCTTCCTTTCCCCTTTGGTAACCATAAGTTTGATAGCACAGGGAACTATATTCAATAGCTTGTAATAACCTATAACGAAAAGTAACATGTATACATGTGTATATAACTGAATCACTATGCTGTACTCCAGAAATTAACACAACATTGTAAATCAATCATACTTCAATTTAAAAAAAAAAAAAAGAAGGAATGGGTGGCCAGCAGTGTAGCACACTGCTCAGAGGCTGTATAATCATCTGCTATTTATTCCTGTGTTTGTTTTACATCTGTCTCTTCTTATCTTAAGGAGGGCAGGGCCCGTGTTTATTTCGCTCACACTATGTAATTAATGTCTGGTACAGTATTGGCACAGAGTAGGACTCAAGATATATTTGTTGCATAAAGGAAGAAGAAATTAAAGCCAATCTGAGGGGTTTGTACTTAATTCCGTGGCAAAGAGCAGTATCTTCAGATGAACAGCATCTTCAGATTCCTAACATGGAGTCTGATCTTAGCGACAATGCAAGCCTCCTTTGGAGGACTGTACACACCTGTTGGCTTCATGCATACCTCGTCTCACCATCACTAGGCATCCTCCAGCCTGGATGCACAGAAATGAGGAAGCAGCAAAAATCCATGGGGTGATTCTCCCATAATCCTTGAGGGCAGCGTTAGTCATCAGAATCTCATGAGATGTTAGTGGTTGAGCCATTATAGGAAGAATTCTCTCAACCCAATTCTGGTCTAAGTAGGTACCTTTACAGCAGTTCTCAGAGCATGTAATATGGTAATAAAGAATTGGGAGTATTAAGAGAGGGCTATTAAGGTAGAGAGTTTGCCAAACTTATTTGACCATAGAATCCTTTTTAATTGCTTAATAACTGTTAACATATTGAGGGACAGTGACATTAAGAACCATTTGGCAAGTGTCACCTGAGAGTTTTTCTAAGAAGAAAATAAATCATACCAAATTTCTTTTTAGTTGATATGGGGAGAAACTCTCCATGCTGGGTACAAATTACACGGGTGGAGTCCAAGATTGTGATAGGTTGTATCATTATTCTCAAGTATTTGCTCCTCCCTTTTATATGAGAGGATTATCAATTCTTGCCGTTGCTTCGTGTCTTGTGGTGCCTTTTGTGGGAGGGGCATGGTCCCTGCCCAGCTGATTCTGGGCGTGGCCATGGAAGGGCTTCGGCCAATGAGCGTGGGTGGGCAGGACGTATGCAATGTCTGAGCAGACGCTCTGAGGAGCATCTTGAGTTTCTGCCAGCAGCTCTCTTGTTCTTCCCTTGTTATGAGACAGTGTGCCCCATATAGTGAGTTATCTTTTCGTCAGGATTCTGGAATGGGAAGAAGAAGGGAGCAGAGCTTCCCAGACACCTTGTAGCCACCAACTTGTAGTAAAAGCTGGAGCAAAAAGCAAATGTTCATTGTTAAGCTATTGAGATATTGGGGCTGTTTGTTACCACAGCAAAGTTGAAAAATACAAAGAGGGAAGTATGGAAGGCTACTAGAAATACGACAGCTGTTTCTTTCCAGAGCTCCCAGAAGAGAGAGAACCCTGGAGAAGAAGCAGGAAACAAAATGGCTCAGTTTGTAGCTGAATTTTTTATACTTCATGGGAGAAAAGTTGTACTTTTGCTCTGATTAAAAACAACTCCATGGGTTTAGATTTATAGACTTAGTGTAGACTGTAAGGTGCTGGCTTATCTGAGGAGGACTCTCAATATTTCTAACTGAATGAAATCAAAGGACACACAGGAGTGGAAGTTCATGACTAGTCGCACCCACGCTGCTCGCCTCCCTGTGGAGCACATTACTTTCATAGTAGTCTCTACACATTTCCTCACAGCTCCCATTAGTGGGATGGGGAAGAGGTCAGTGCCTCCAAGAACCAAATTCTGGGAAATCCTAGAGGTTTGGAAGGGCTCTTTAATAACAACAAAAAGTTAAAGGGAGTGACCATTACCTAAGGAAATAATGCTCTTTTTTGCCTCCCCCCTTCCTCTTTGGTTTTCTTAATTATTTATCTCCTTAACCCACACTGTTCCCATTTAGCTGGTCCATTTTGTGGTGTGCATCATGGCAGCACTTTGGAAATCTCTCAGCTTTGCTTGGCAGAGAGTTTGCTATGTCTGTGGTTAAGGGGCCCCACGGAAGTTCTGATAGACATTAGCTTCCCCACAAAAAAAGACTGATTATGTCTAGTCTAGGTTGATTTTTCCATCAGTTTTCAATTTGGTTTAAGCTGGGAACATCAGAGCCAAAGGGAGGCTTGTGTGTGTGTGTGCGTGGGTGAATTTAACTGTCAAGGATTCTTACCTTCCTTCCTGGGTCATCTTCAAGAACCTCCAAGCCTGTATCATCTCAGGGAAGCAAGTTCTTTTTCTGTTAGGAGCTCACATCACTTCCTCTGAGAAGCCACCCCCAGCCCCAGGCCATCGCTTCCTTCTCTCTGCCCGCACAGCTGTGGGCTCCTTCCTCTGTTAATGTCTCTATTATAATGTCTGTTTCTCCACTAGAAAGCGCGCCCTGAGGACAGGAGTTGAGCTTTGGTGGTTTGTATAACTCAGCATGTGGCAAAGCACGGGAATACTGTACGTGCGCAGTACGTAGCTGAGGGATGAGCACATGCACCCTCAAATTATAAGCTTGTGTATTTTAATAATATAGCTACTGAAAATACCCACATAAAATCCAAAACACTAAAAGGATTCATCATAAGCTCAGCCAGGAGTCACTGAGAAAATAGTAACATTGACTCCTCTGATCTCCCCGTAGCTGGCCAGTTTCTCTGGGCAGGTTTTGCTTACCTGTCTCAGCTCCCTATGTGGGAACTGGCTCAAATCTACTACGGAGGATCCTCTGATCCTCCCAGTCCTGTGTGCCCCAAGATGGGCATCGGTCAGACAGCTAGAGAGTGGGTAGAAATCTGGTCTCTGAGAACACTTGGTCTCTGTCTCAAGGTGACTCTGGAATCTCCCAGACCACTCAAAAGTGAGATTATAGTAAGGCTTGGGGCCCACCTGTGGCCCAGAGTCAATGATTATCACCAAAATCTGGGAAATCCTGGAATCTAGGAAAGTCATTCAATTATTCATACAAATATATATTCATGCAATTTGTCAGGCTTAAGATAAGCAAGAGCAGATAGAGTCTTTGGCCTCTCACAGCTTACAAAGTAGTGAGAAGCTAGGTATTAATCAAATTAATGAAATACATTATAAACTGAAATACAAAGGTATATTTAAAACCCTAAATCTGAACTTGCTGGGACATCTCAAGACATCTATGAAGAACTGATGTGTCAACTTTGATCCAAAAGATGAACAGGAGTTAAATAAATGGTAAGGAAATAGAAGAAGTATGCCATAGGGAGGGAACAATATGTGCAAAGGCCCTGGGGTAGGGGGGTACTTGGTGTATTCAAGCCACTGGAAGAAGGCCAGTTTGACAGGAAATGGAAAATGAGGGAGAAGGGTGAGAGATATTGGCAGTGGAGGTGAGAAGAGGTCAGACTGAGCAGGGTCTTAGAGGTCACTGTAAGGGTTTTGCTCTTTAAGAAATTAAGGATTTCTTAAAGTTTTAAGGATTCTTTAAGGATTTTGCTTTAAGAAATGGGAAGTCATTGAGGGTTTTTAATCAGGAGTATAACGTGATCATAATCTTACTTTGAAGAGATCGCTTTGGCTACTGTGAGGAGGACCTATTGGAATGTCCCAGAGACCAGCTACCTCATTCAAAAGGCTAATGAAATGATTCAGAGGAGAAAATGGTAGTTTGGACCAAGGTGTTGGTTAGGGAGGATGGAGAGAAGTGTGTGGCTCTAAGATGATATATAAGATAAGAAAATTTAGGAAAGGATCATATTTAAAAGGAAGATCTTAACTTAAGTCTTGGAGTTGAGTTGAAGTAACTTTGAAGCATCTAAGCGGACATGTTGAACAACCAGGTGGATACATAGGTATTAATTCATGTATTCATATTCAGCTCATATTTATTGACTACCTGCTATATGTTAGTCATAGTATTAAGAATTGTATGGAATAGAAAAGTAGATTGAACTTAGATTCTTCTCTTGATGGAGTTCAAAACTTATGAGATAGTCATGAGGAATGGTTAAGGGTATTCTGCATAAAGAAATGAGGGCTTGGAGGTTGGATCCGACAGCTGTCTTCAACTATTTGGAAATATGAGGGTTGATCTGAATCTGTGCTACTCCAGACTGGGTACCAAACACCAACACATGAAGTTAGAGGGAAGCAGACTTTGATCTGGTATACGAAGTGACTTCTTAAAATAAGAACTATCATTGAAAATACTGGAATTGAGACTGAATGATCATTTACTCAATCAATGTTTAATGAACATGTAAATTAAATGGAGAGATTCCTATTTGACCTTTAAGATCCCTTCTGGCTTTCAAATTCAATGATTCTAATTTTCTGTTTAAACTCTTAATTGTTCAGAATGAAGGTCACAACTTGAATTTCCTTGAGTCCATTTCCTTACTTGGACCTTTCCTGTATCCTCCCTGGGCACTTTCAGGATGCTGTAATGAGCAATTCCTTCAAGGTTGTGACACTTTATGATAGAAACGACATTTTCTCCCTTGGTGATGCAGAAGAAGTGTACTCTGATTCCCTTCTTTTCTCTTGCCTCTCACGCCGTACCAGGGTTCCATGATGTTGAATGACTTGTTTGTAAGTGCAGCTGGTTGATAGCACTGTTCTCGGACACAAAGTACCTTCTTGCTCCTGTTGAACAGTCGTATCTCCCATTTCTAGCCACCTAGGATGCCTAGTGACTCCTTAGCTTGGGAGCCTGGTGGAAGTGGCATGCCTGTTACCATGCCCTGAAAGTTGACCTCAAAGACTCTTTCAGAGGATGGGCAGACACTCTCTGGAATTTCTCTTCAATGCTCTGAACTCTGTCAAGTGAACCCTTTCCATGATGGATAAAACTCACAGAAAGCAGGATAATGGGCATAAGAATAATATGAACTCAATCAACCCTCAGTTGCCTTTACCAATGCAGTGGAGAAGAACCAGGACAATATAAATTATTTGCTGACATTCATGTCATTCACTTGGCTCTGGGATTTCTGCAGAAACACTTGGCCTATGTCTACACTATGCTAGAGCCTTAGTGGTCCTATCTCCACCCAAGTCTGAGGCTTCAGGTATTATGTAAACGACTTTCTCATCTACCTCCTGGTAAGCTCTGGGAATTTCTCCAAATCTTTAATTTTAATTCTTGTCTAGTTCCTTTTTCCATAGTTTTGTGCCCAGACTCTCTCAGATTGTTACTTGGTAGTTATTGGACATTCGGTTGCCTTCCCCCTAAATGTCCCTCTTCTTTGGCCCCAGGCTCTGTTTTTCATGCTTACCCCATGCCTGTCTCAGATTCTGAGTTGCCTCCCCCCAACATGGGCCAGAACTTCATGCTCTCATCCATCATGCAGGAGACACAAGCTCTCATCTCCTGTCCCTTTTCTTCTCGATCAGACTTAATCAGACAGTAATGATTCAGGTTCTTTTTTTCTGGTTTGATCTTGGGATGAAGGTGTGTAGCACAAGGTCCTGGGTTGCAGTGGATAATCCAGGAAGGACACAAGTGTGATAAAGAGCACGTTGACTCAATAAATATTAATTCATTTCCTTATCTGCTTGTGGATGAATGAGAAATGGTCATACCTAGAATTTATGTCATGACTCCTTCCAAAGAGCGTGCAAGGACACAGTAACGCCTCAATGAGAATATTTATTATATGTTAGTAACACAAATAATCTGTAACCTGATTTGGGGATGACTGATTGCTTATTGTGTGTCTCACACCTGGCTGCACATCAGAGTCCCTTCAGGAGCTTTTTACAAATATAGATTCTTGGGTGACATTTGTGAAAAACTGATTTATGTTTCTCCCCCTCTATGAAATTTTTCAGTAACGATGGGTTCCCTAGACCAGTGGTTCTCAAACTTTAATATGCATATAACTCACCTAGGGAATCTTAATAAAATGCAGATTCTGACTCAGTTGATCTAGGCTGGTACATGAGATTCTGCATTCTGACAAACTTCCAGGTGATGCTTATGATGTTGGTCCAGAGACGACATTTAGAACACTAAGTTCTTAGACTTGAGAGGGGAAAAGGAGAGTGCAGGGGAGGGAGGCTGAATATCTGAGAAGCTAGAGCTCCACGGCCACACCAGTTCAATCAAAATCTCTAGGGATATATTCCAGACACTAATATTGTCAAAGAGTTTCCCCACGTGATTCAAATATGCAGTTGGAATTAAGAACCATCATTCAAGAGGTTCCTTGATCACATCTAATGTTCATTTCTCTGAAGTTGGGCAGGAGAACTGGGACACATCTTCCTTGTACTAAAAAACAAACAGTTCTTCTTCTGCTTATAGCAGAATTTCTCAAACATGTCCTTGGACCACTTGTATCATAATCTCCTGGGGTGCTTGTTAAAAATACATGTTCTTGGGCCTGCCCCCAGGTAGACTGAATTAGACTCTTTATAGGCTGGGCTCAAGAATCTGATTGGAAACAATCTCTCCAGGTGCTTTGCCTGCACAATAAAGTTTGGGAAAAACTGGCTTGTAAGAGAAAATCAAATCTCTTTAGCCTTGTTGTCAGGAGTCTCTGAACAAGCTGATCTCAACCAGAGTTTCTGAGCCCTCTCTCTCTCTGCTCCACTGCATTAACCCCCTGTAGCCAGCAGCTTCTAAGATGACCCCCAATGGTCCCTACCTCCTGGTCATCATGCTCTCATGTAATCTCCTCCCCTTGAGTGTGGGCTGCATTTATGGACTCATTTCTACTGAAGAGAACATGGCAGAAGCGATGGGATGTCACTGCTCAGATGAGGTTACCAAAAGACCGTGCCTTCTCTCTCAGAGTCCCTGCCGCAGAAAAGTAAGCTGCTGTGCTGTGATGAACCCTCTGGAGATGCCTCCGTGAGGGCTCAAGGTCTGCCCACATCCACGTGAGCGAGCGTGGAAGGGGATCCTCTCCCAGACAGGCTCTGGAATGAGCTACAGCCCTCCAGGTAGTAGAAACTCTGTTCTTCCCAGACTCTTCACAGCCAGAGGATCTTCTCAGTAATGAAGACTGTTTCCCACCCCACCCCCCAGTCTTTTCTCAGAAGTCTGTGACAGACAGGAGCAGGGTCCCCTGGTCTCCCTGCACAAAACCTAACCGCCTTTTCTGCCCTCTTTGGCTGATAAAGCCTCTCTCAGCCAACTACAAAGATAAGGCCCCAACTCCGCCCCTGTCTCTCCTATCAGATGTCATTTTCGAGTTTATCGAGTGATCTCACCTCAGTTTGGTGGTCACTGTAGCCCGAGATGGTCTCTCATTGGATGTGCTGCTTGGGTTGGCCGCCGGGGGTTTTGAGGCGACCAGAAGCAGAGCTGGAGCACCGTGGATGTCCGACCCACAGTAGTAAGTCCCAACGTCTTCCGCTGTTGCGTTTTGAATGTCGAGTATATACTGACTTTTTAAAGCATCAACTTTCCCTTTGAACTTACTCCTCGCCCCTTCAGTAGCATGATTGCCTTGTCTGTATACTAAAGTCAGGGACTGATCTTCATTCTTCTTATACCAGCTCATCTGATAGCTTACCAGGTCCCCTCCACTTACGTTGCACCGGAAGGTGGCAGGCCCTCCAAGGAGAGCAGTCAGAGTTTGGGTCTCTGGTTCCAAAATTATACCCAAAGAGACCCCTGAAAGGGAACGCTCAGAGTCAGAGAGGCCTCGGTGAGCTCCCTCCGCCCCAGCGGGAGGGGGTGTCAGAGCCGCGCTCAAGCAATGCTCCCCTGCTCCCCCCAGAAAACCGCTCCTGCCACACATCTCCCTAAGAGCAAGAGGCCCAGCGGCTTGTCCTCACCTGTGCAGAAGATGGTGAGGCGGAAGAGGGGACAGGTCCGCGGCATGGCTTCATGGAGCTGAGTCTTTGGTCCTCCGGGGCCCCTGGCTGCCCCTGCCCCGATCAGCTGCTGTCTGCCCGTGGGAACTTCAGTCCGTTATAAGGGTGGTTGGGTGTTAGTCACTTCCTCAGAGAGTGATGTGACAGGCCACCAAGGTCACAGGCAAGGCTGTGTATTCAACAAACATGGGCTAACTACCAATCGCAGGCCAGACACTATTTGGGAGACGGAAGAGAATTTCTGACAGAGACGGAAAGTTCTGCTTTCAAACAACTCAGCTTTTGGGGGTGACAGAAATAAAGCAATTGCAAAGGGGTGTGATTTTCTCTCTAATCGGAAGTTTCAGAACTTACTTTCCCTGTGATTTAAGAACACATCTACTTTCACCCCAGCCCCTTAGAATTCTTTGAATGAAAAAGGAGATACATTCAGTGAAGGAAAACCCTTTCCTTTTGATCTCTTAGCCTCAAACTTCTCGCAGGAAGTGTTAGTAACAGTGACATCGGGCTCATGGATGCCCGTGATTTGCCTCTGTTTGGGTCTGGCCGTTGTCTGCCGCTGCCATCTTTCCAGCTGCTGTCTTTGCTCCCTGGTTTCTCGGCTCTGGTACCAGCTAGTTGGACAAGCAACTGAAGGACAGGAATGGAAGTGAATGAAAAGAGAGGCACTCGCGCTTCTATTTCCCAGGATGTCAGCTGCCTGGTGTCCCAGGACCGCCGTCAGAAAGGACACGGCTCCTCTGGGTCTGACTGATTTGGGCTCGGAATGCTTGGACGGCTGGGACTACTCTGTTTCTCTGATTTGTTTTTCCTGCAATGTCTGGGCCCCCTGGTTGTTTTAAAGCAAACCTAAGATATTTTTGGAAATTAGTGAGGAATTTCAATGGATGTCAAGGAAAATCACAGTGTCATTTGTCTCGAGAAAGATTTTGGCTGCCAATATCCCATCTGCGACTCATTTACCCAGCTGTGTGGCACCGAATGAGGCAGCTGCTAAGCAAGACAGCATAGAGGCAAGCGGGGACTTTTAAGAGTTGTAATTCTGCTTCTGTTGCTGACTTGGGAACTTGTGATGTAAATAAATAACCTTTTTCATATTTAGTCTCAGCTCAGCTCTTTTAAGATGTTTTCCTGGCACCCATCACCCAACTCATCCTGAAATTGAAAGGTCCTAATTCCAATCTGTGCCTTCTTTCTGGAACACTCACTCCCATAATTGTTACAACCAAGTACTTCTCTTTTTATTTTTTAAGAATTTTTCTTGGAGGGGAAGGTAATTTGGTTTATTTATTTATTTTAATTTATTTAATAGAGGTACTGGGGGTTGAACCCAGGACCTTGTGTGTGTGCAAAGCACACACTCTTCCACTGAGCTATCCCCTCCCTCACTAACCAAGTACTTCTCTTGCTTTCACATGTGTCTGATCTGGTTCCTCTACTAGGCTGAACACCCACTATAGTGTGAACTCCAGAAGGGCAAGAGACTTGTATTATTTGCCTTGGTATCCTTGGCTCTTGGGTTGGTGTCTTGCATATAGTAGACACTCAATATATATTGTTGGATAAAAAAAAGTACCATGCCAAGTTTATACTCTGAGACTTATGGATACTTGATGAACATTTGTTAAATAGTTTAACCTTCTGCTCACCTTTTCTTCTAGGACCACATAGGGAGATTGGAGGGCTTCCAGTCAGATGATGAGGTGGTTGGAACACTCTCAAGTACACCATCAGCTCCATCACAGGGTTCATTTTGGTTCCTACAGATCAGTACCCTTGGGCAGTGCTTTCCAGTCAATGCATAGCTCTCTCATGACTTTCTTCTCCTTTGTCCAAACTGTCCTCCACCTTTGATGGCAGTGGAAATGGAAGAAAGATTATCTCTCTCACTGAGACTGTTAGCATGGCAGAATCAGAGATCTGGGTGACAGATTCACAGAGAAACTTCTGTTTTCCTGTGGCAGGTGACATGGCATTGGCCTTTGAACTTTGGCTCTGGGGAGGAATTACTGAATTGTTTTTTCTGCCTCCAAGAATACAGCAGGGTTACTAGAGTTGTAAGCGTCCTTTAGGAAACCTGAGTCTTATACTTTAAGACTCAGCAGTTCTGGGGATGTGTCACAAAGAACCCCGAGGCACCCCGGAGAAGGGAAAACCCAGAAAGAAAGGGACTCATTCATCAAACACTGTCTGGGTCTGGGCAAGCCCATCAGGGTTAAGACTTTGAAGTCTGAGTTCAAAGCCAAATATGGCAAAGGGTCCTTCTCCAGTTCTTCTCCAAGAAAAGACTCCTGTTTTGTGCACTTGAAGGGCGGCCCTTGGGAGATGCTGGTGCTGATGAGCCCATATGTTGGCTGCAAATGAGAAAGCCAGCAAGACAGCAGGGAATCTGTGTTTCCACTGACAAATAAAAGCAAGATCTGAAGCAGCAGGAGATCCTGCATCTTCAGAAAAGAAAATGGAGAAGACATTCTACTTACTCCCAGTCCTCAGCTCAGCAGCTCACACCAAGGAGTTTCCACGAATAAACAGAGGCCAGTGTGGACGTGTCTTTGTAAAGCCTGTGCACTTCTGGAATCTTGGAATGCTCTGCACGTGACAGTTTCTTTAGGATGCCACAGGCCAGCTTTACTTTAATTTAACTTGTAGTCATTTTGGACATAGGGACTTTTCCAGGCCCTGTAGATGCCCTATTACATTGACAGAACCGATGTCTTATTTCTGATTATGTCTGTAAACAACTTTAATTTTATTTATGGCTCTAACTTTAATACATTATTCCACTATCCGTTTAATGGGTAGAGCTACTATTTTATTTTAATATGTCATAAAGTCTTGCTTTCCTCTGTTTTCTTTTTTTCTATGTATTTAGCCCATAATCATTTATCAGCATCCAATGAAAAAGGTCCTGAAGGTCTTTCGAATTGTCTGCCTCTGAATTCCCACTGATATTTAGTTCTTACTAGATGGGATCCTAGTGTATAAAAGATACTTAGTTGTCCAAGAGATTAGACTTATTTCTTAGCAAGGTCCTGAAGGCCTAACCCAGCTCAAGAGTAGGGACAGGCTGTCTCGGCAGCAGCACCCATCACCCCCTTCTCGTCACCAGCCACAGCAACAGGGGCTAACACTTCCTGTGTTTCCTGTGTCCAACCGGTGCTCTAAGGGCGTTAAGCGTAATTGTTTACTTAATTCTTGCAGCAGTCCTCTAAGGGAGGTGTTATTGTTATGATTATTTTATAGCTGAGGGAAGCAAGACACAAAGTAACTTGTCCAAGGTCGTGTAGGTAGTGAGTCACTGAGTGGAAGATCTGGAATCCCAAACTCAAGACGTCTGGCTTCCAAGTCTGAACTCGAGCTCAGTCATTGGTGCTACACCACCTCTACATCACCCTCTGTCTGTCTGTCTGTCTGTCTGTCTACCTACCTTTCTATCTGTTAAATTATTTATCTATTTAATTTACTAGTCTTTTTACGTATAAATATAGATAATTTTTTTTCAGGCTTTTAGAAATGTTGTTAGGTTTTCAAGGATCTGTGATTAAGATGTTAATTGTTGGTTTTTGGGGGTTTTTTTTAAATGTATGTCCAATTCTTTGTCACTCTGGGTGTCAGGGACTGTGTGTTTATTTGTCAGGTCAAAGATTCAAGTAATTCAAAGGGACTGAATTTCCACTTCTCATGGTTTTGCAAGATAAGTGTGAGGAGGTGTTATCTGCTGAATACGTTTTATTATTTGAGAAGTGCTTGGGTTTTATCTTTGTATCCCCACAGCACTTAGTATATCAATTTGCAAACCATCAGGGCCCTTTAGTTTTGAGTGAATGAATTGGTGAATGAAAGGGGAGGTCAAGATGATGCTGAACACCCTCTCTCTCGGTAGGTGATCCTCTGAATTTTCTGTGTTGCGCTTGCTTGAGGCTTACAGTTTTTGTCTGGTGTGATATAAAGCATGCACCGTAGGGCTTGTAGTGCACAGAAGTAAATGGCTTTGCCTCTCGGCTCCTGTGGTTAAGGTCCTGGAGGACAAATTTCTGTCCACAGACAACTCGTAACGCTCCAATTCCACGGTGCCTTGGAAAGCAAGGTGGGTACAGGTGAGCCTCTGTTAGTCTCTGAAGATACCAGTGCACAGTCAGAATTCCCATCAGGAATGTTATATTGGCACCGAAACTTCACATCCATCCCTATCGTGGTGGTTCTATTGGAAGACTGTGTAATTTCAGTCCTGTAGGAAATGAGAAATGAGAAGTGGTGGGAGCCCGCACCCGTTTACCTGGGAGCCAGTTACAGAGGAAGTGCGGCCTGATGCAGAGCAGCCGGAAAGTGGCCGGGGGCAGATCTGCTCAGTGCTGTTTACCGTGAAGCCTACTTTGCATGCACAAGGCACTCGGGCCACCTTATCTGCGACAGCCACGTGGCTGCTTCATTGCTGCCGCCATGAAGGAGAGACGTCCTCAGGGGTGGCTGGTGCTTGCGCTATCGAAAGACACATTCAGATTCGTTCAAAGGCAGCAATCCAACAGACCCCTTTAGAGGAGGCTCTGGTGCCCCTCCGTCACTAGGGGCCTGTGTTTTCACACATGGTACCATTCCCTCATCAGCGCCCGGAGGCTTCTTCTCTGAAAGGAAACAACCGGGCAGAGAGCCTTTTGTTGAAAGACGTTTGGTGGGTGGTGATCTCTTGGGTCCTTGTTCCCGAGTTTCAGGACTCTAAGGTACACGGAAGGATGAGGGGAGTTAGGAACAATCATCTTCCTGAAGGCACTATGGCTTCCAATGCCCATCGGACAGTTTCTGGTTCTGGGACTTGGTCTTCAGAAGCCAGACAGGAAGGAAGGAATTTGCTCATTTTTAATGAATCGATAAATCAATCAACCATCCATCCATTCAGCAAATACGTATCTAGTGCCAACTATATACAAGGTTCTGCTGAGTGATGAGGACACAATGGAAACAAAAACTGGCCAGAATTTCTGCCATCGTGGAGTCTAAAGTCTGGTGATGTCTGACTTCAGAAAGAGAAAGATCACACATACGAAGCTGGGCAGGGGTGGGTGAAGGGGCTTGTGGGGTCTGCACACATCCAGGCGGGGTCTGCTCCCAGTCAGCACAGCTGGTCATATCACCATGGAGGAGCACACACTGGAACCTTCCCTGGTAACTCATGCCCCAGGAGTCAGAGGGTTCCTTGTCTGCCCACCTTCCTTTATAGCCCTTCTCCCTTCAAGAAATATTTTTGTTTATTGACAAGCCAAAGTTTGGAAGTTCCTGACTTAGCACCATTATCTTTCTATTCTTGGAGCAGAATCGGCTTGGCTGTGACTGTTCCCACTGTGAGGATAACAGCCTCTTTTGTGTGATGGCTTCCTTTTCATTGTGTACACAATGGCTGCAGAGCCAGGAAATTTTAATTTGGGATAAATCATAAGCTATTTTTAGGGCCAATCTCATTTTGAGAGTCAGGGCTAATGGAGGTCAGGATTCTTTCCTCTTCTGTTGCTTTTCAAAGCCTTGACTCCCACCTCTGCTTCTATCCTTCCCTCATCTCTTTCCCTCTCTCTTTTCCAGGAATACTCTTTCTGCAAGATACTCGCCTGAAAAACTTCAAAGGGATAAGAGGACAGTGGAGAAGAGATAAGGAGACACTCACCCCAGGATGCCTGGATTTAGGGTTACACAGAGGTGAGCTGGGGACAGCTGTGGCCACACAGGCACACACAGACAGACAGAGATGGAAGGCTGGGGTGTGGCTGTGCGGGCGCCTGCACCAGAGCAGATGATGTGACAGGATGGCCACAGGTCCTCCTTGGATGATGTTTGGTACAGTGAAGCGAGTTGGGAAGATGTACGTGAGGAGCATGGTGGCCCTAGACAGGCTCACAAAGACTCCTCGGGAAGGCCATCCCTGGTGGTGGGGGTATGTCATGCCCAAAGCCATTTTACTGGAAAAGGGCTCTAACTGGATGGGGAGACCCAGAACTTATGACAGACTTTCTCTGGCTCTAGGTCTCCGTACACCAGTCTGGAGAAAGAGGAGACAAGGACCAGTAATCAGGTGGTTTCGGGCACACTGGGTAGCTGCTCCTTCACACTCTGAATTCCTAAGTGAGAGGCGTGAGCAGTCAATTATGAAGTGAGTTTTGGGGGCCCAGAAAACCTCTGCTCCCAAATATTCTTTATTGGTACCTGAAATTCTGCCACTGGTGATGAATCCTTTGGGCCACAGAAACACAAGGATCAACACCTTCAGTCTTAATGTTGTAAAAACAAGTAAGGATTAATTTCTGACGGCAAAGTCTTGAAGCCTGGAAACTGGAGAGTCTTCCGGCACGCAGCCAGGATGGCAGGAAGAGGCCGTCTCTCCAGTCTCCTTCACCCCCACAGATCATCATCTGCTTTTGAAGTCTCAGATCTCACTGCTTTCAGTCTCAGAACCAAGCTTCATCCACAGTGACCTTTCTTAAACATTTTCCAAGCCTCTTATGTCTCTCTGCTTTCTTCCCATTTCTCACCGGCTGAAACCCAAATCCGTCAGCCTGGTTCGTGGGACCCTTCTCGATCAGGACACGCCTTAGCACTGCAGCCACTGCTCCAGCCCAGCCAGGGCAGACTCCGTCCCACAGAGTGCATGCTGTTCTCCCAACAGGGTCCTCTCCACCTTCCCGAACTGCTCAGGCTGCTCTCCCTCTGCTTGCCCCGTCCTTCTCCAGTCCCTCCACCGGTCGAAGTCCTTCATCTTTTCAGTCACTTCAACTACAGTGTCTACCAGGGAGCCTTTCCCCATCCTCCTGGTCTCTCCCTCCTTTGGGCAACTTGTGCATCATACTCTAACCAACAACATTTATTATGGTCTGACTTTAGAAATCCCTGTATGTGTCTCCCTTTGGAAAATACACGGCCCTCCCATTGTCCTACTGCCTTCAGGAAGGTCCATATGCCCGAGGAAAGGGTAGATTTCCTAGAGAATTGACTTTCAAGGGGTTGCCCATGTGCTCTGTCCAAGGTAGGCAAGCTCTGAAACCTGGTAGGCAAGCTACCCAGAACATGAAAGAACACTTCCAGCTGGATCATGTCTGGTGAATGTACTAAAGGATTTGGCTCCAATACTAGCAATATTTGGGATCCACAGTCCTTATTGAGGTCTTTGGTGTTTGACAAGGTAGTGCAGTGTCACAGTCTCCCTAAGGCGTAACCCAGTGTGTGTGGTTTGGAGGGATTGACCGAGATTTCCTACACTGTCACAGTGGCATGAAAACCTCAGATCCGTAGTTAATTCCCAGGGTTACGTGGTGTTGGAGCTGTAAGATAGGACTATACGATCTCAAGGGAAACAATCTCAGACACTTCTCACCTGGGACAAGGTGTCAGTAGGCTGAGAACTCAGGAGAGATTTTGAATTTTTCAAAATCACAAGGCGGGAAGGTCTGTGGCCTGCCATCAACGTCAAACCTGGTCATCAGCGCTGATACCCAGGCCTCAGGCGTTATTCACTTACTGAAGATCTGGTCCTGGAAATCAGGGCCCCAAGGCAGGTCTAGATTTGAATGCACGGAGCTAACCCTGTGGACTTGCCTTGACTCTTGAGTCTTATATATTGACTGTCGGTTTCCTCTCTTATGGAAGTTTTTGTACATTTTTTTTAAAGGTATAGAACAGAGATGATGACCTAGAGGCCTGTCCCTTGATCACACTGAAGGCATCCTTAAAAAGTCCATAGACATGGGACATGCTTAATGAAGCATTCTAAAAACCTTTTAGAATGAAGATTTTTTCCCAATCACTCTCTGCTCTCAGGAAAGTTTCCTTTGATTTACAACATTTTTGTGAGAAGAATGAGGGCCAATCATGTATTCTGAGGACCTAGATTTGAACTGTAGGGAGAAATCCTCTTTTAAGCTAGATGTTTTTATAATATGGGTATCTATCTTTTTTCTTTCTTATTTCTTTAGTAGAACTGCTCCTTGAAGACTGTTAAGGGTGTGGGTTTTTTTTTTTTGGTTTGTTTTTGTTTATTTTTTTTTTAGAACAGAGATTCTAGATGAATCCTCTTAAAATTTTTATTTTCTATTTTTTGAAAGGGGAGGTAATTAAGTTTAATTATTTATTCAAAAATTTTTAGGTGGAGGTACTGGGGATTGAACCCAGGACCTTGTGCATGCTAGGCATGCGGTCTACCACTGAGCCATACTCTCTCTACCCTAGGTGAACTTTACAGCCCTCTTCTTTTGTTGAGAAAACTAGAGTAAGGTTGAGAATGACTTTATTGACATGTAAAACAAATATTCACTCAATGTTGTGGACATTGTGAAGTCAGCATGAAAGTTGGATGTTGTGCACTGAGATGGTTAAGTATTCTGTTAAGAAAAATTAATTCCTGTCTTTCAAGTTAGAAATAAAGGGCATATTTTCCCCCAAATATGAATCTAGTCAGGGCTATTGGTGTCTCACACATGGTATTTGAAGAACTACTAACACTGTTTTTGCCTTCCCGGGCCATGAAGACCAGCTTCCAGCTGAGAAGGGGAAGGGCGGGTGGAGAGCTTCCTGGGAAGGAATCATTTTCTCCACTGTCAG